>NC_053391.1:407672052-410217052 GCF_905171765.1 Bufo bufo
TCTCACCATACTCCATTGCAAACCATCTGTGATTAGAATATAGAAAAATCATAAAAAATTTGGCAATCCATAAAGAACTATTATTTTGTCCCATACAATTGATCACCAAATATACACAGGTACAGTATAACATATCCATATGTAGATCAAAGGCAAGCCGCCAACCTATATCGCCTCAATATTGTAGTCCACATTCAGACCATGCGGTTTAAGTGAATTAAGTACATGAATCCACTTAAGTTCCCTTTTTTTTTTTTTTTTAAATACTGGCTCTATCACCACCTCTTTTCGGTATTGGGACAAAATCGATAATACAACATTTCATGTCTCTCTCAACATGTTTGTATTCTGCAAAGTGTTTTGAGACCGGCAGGTCTAATCTTTTCTTTCTTATGCTTAACCTGTGGTTGTTGAGACGCGACTTGAAATCCGTAGTCGTCTCTCCAACATACAACAGGTTGCATGGACAAATCAGTACATAAATAATGAAACTAGAGTCGCAAGTCAGGTAGTGTCCTATCCGATGCACAGCGCCAGTTTGAGGATGTATGAACACTTTACCCTTAAGCATGTACCTGCAATTAACACAGGACAGACAGGGAAAGCAGCCAACACTAGGACTTGTTAGCATTGTCTGTCTACCTTTTTTCAAAGTACCTACATCAGCTTTCACTAGTTGATCCTTTAGGCTCCGAGACCTTCTATAGGACATTAAAGGGGGAGAATGGAACTCAGCAATTGTATCATGGCAACCTTTTAGAATGCCCCAGTGTCGTCGTATGATATTCCCTATATCCACACTCTGTTCAGAGTGTGTTGAGATAAAGGGAATCCTCATCATTTTGGAATGCTTTGTTTTTCTTTTAAGGGTGTCCTCCCTATTTAAACCCTTGGCCACTTTTTTTCTTTTAGTAATTTAGTTGTATAACCCCGCCTCTGAAACTTATTTACCAATGTGTCAAGAGTTTTATCAAAAGCCTTGGGGTCCGAGACAACACGTCTGGCCCTTAAAAACTGCGAATACGGCAAAGATCTTACCATTGGTCTGACTCTGGGGTGATTACTACTATACATCAACAGCGTGTTTCTGTCAGTGGGTTTGGTGAACAATTCCGTCTCCACCTTGCCCTCCGTCAGAATCACGCGGGTATCCAAAAATTGCATTTCAGTTTGTGAATGAATCAGTGTAAATTGGAGCGCACCATCAATCCCATTAAGAAACCCATGGAAATCATGGAGCTGCTCAACACTGCCAGTCCAGATGAGGAAGATGTCGTCTATGTACCGCCACCACGCCCTGACAAATTGGAAGTGGTGGCTTCCATAGACGACATCCTCCTCAAATCGACGCATAAATATATTGGCGTAGGTTGGGGCCACATTGGACCCCATCGCCACGCCCTGTTCCTGTATATAGTAGGAGTCCTGAAACAAGAAGTAGTTATACCTCAAAATAATCTCCAACAGAGATGAAATAAATTGTTGGCATTGATTCGTGAGTGTTGAATTCTCAAGCATATAAGCAACTGCGGCCAGTCCCTTCCGATGGTCGATCGAGGTGTAGAGGGAGGTGACATCAAAAGAAGCCAATGTCACCCCTTCCAAATCGACCATCCGAAGTTTGAGTAAAAAATCGGTTGTATCCTGTATATAGGAGCTACCACCACATGAGAAACCCTGCAGCACTATTGTATATCATTGTAAATATATAAATATATCTATTGTAAATATATATCACAATGCCTACAATTATCGATAAGATTATATACAGTGAGCGGGGCCCGTGTAGTAGAATACAGTCACTGCATGGGCCCCGCTGTCATTCTAAAACCAGATGCGACCCCCACCCCCTGTATTGGGGGTCATTCACACCGCAGGGACACTATTATGGGGGGGGGGGGTGGATCTGTGGATGACACCTAGCATAAGATGCTATATATGTGTCATCCACAGATCCCCCCCCCCCCCCCATAACAGGGTCACCCACAGACCACTATTGGTTCAAAAGCACACCTTTTGGTTCAAAATATTTTTTTTCTTATTTTCCTCCTCAAAAACCTAGGTGCGTCCTATGGACCGGTGCGTCTTAAAGGGCAAAAAACATGGTATTCAAAATACCGGAATGCCGGATCCGTCCTTCCGGTCTGCGCATGCAAAAAAGGTGAAAAAAAATAAATGCGGGTGACACCGGAAAGATGGATACGGCATTTCAATGCATTTTTCTGACTGATCAGGCTTTTTTAAGACTGATCAGGATCCTGATCAGTCTTACTAATGTCATCAGTTGGCATATGTTTTGCAAGGCAGTTCCGGCGATGGAACTGCTTGCCGGATCACTCTGCCGTAAGTGTGAAAGTAGCCGGATACCTCCAAAAATAGTTATTACTTTACATTCCTCATATGTCTACATCATGTTTGGTTCATTTTGAAAATTACATTTTATTTTTTGGGGATGTTAGAAGGCTTAGATGTTTTTAGAAGCAAATCTCAAAATTTTGAAGAAAAGTTCCAAAACCCAATTTTTAAGGACCAGTTCAGGTCTGAAGTCACTTTCTGAGGCTTACATAATAGAAATCGCCCATAAATGACCCCCATTTTAGAAACTACACCCCTCAAGGTATTCAAAACTGATTTTTCAGTTTACCCTTTAGGTGTTTCACAAGAATTAAAGGAAAATGTAGATGAAATTTCTGAATTTCACTTTTTTGGCAGATTTTCAATTTTAATCCATTTTTTTTCCGCTAACAAAGCAAGGGTTAACAGCCAAACTAAATATTGCCCTGATTCTGTCGTTTACAGAAACCCCTCATATGTGGTCGTAAACTGCTGTAACGGGCATCTGGCAGGGTGCAGAAGGAAAGGAATGCCATATGGTTTTTGGAAGGTGGATTTCAATTGGATAATTTTAAGTTGCCATGTCACATTTGAAGACCGCTTGATGCACCCTTAAAGTAGAAACTCAAAAAAAAAAAAAAAAAAGACCCCCTTTTGGAAACTACGGGATAAGCTGGCAGTTTTGTTGGTACTATTTTAGGGTACATATGATTTTTGGTTGCTCTATATTACACTTTTTGTGAGGCAAGGTAACAAAAAATAGCTGTTTTGGCACCATTTTTATTTTTTGTTATTTACAATGTTCATCTAACGGGTTAGATCATGTGCTATTTTTATAGAGCAGGTTGTTACGAACGCGACAATACCAAATATGACTACTTTTTTTTTTGATTGTTTCAGTTTTACATAAAGCATTTTTGAAAAAAAAAATGATTTTTTTTGTCGCTATAGTGTTTTTTTTTTTTTTTTTTGGGCGATTGTCTTAGGATATCATTTTTACGGGATGAGATGACTGTTTGGTACTATTTTATGGTGCATATGACTTTTTGATCGCTTGCTATTAGTTTTTCTGATGTAAGGTGACAGGTGGCTTTTTTTTTTTTACGCTGTTCACCTGAGGGGTTAGGTCATGTGATATTTTTATAGATCAGATTGTTACGGATGTGGATCTCCTGGGCTTCCGTAGCTGGCAGGATGGCAGCCAATCGGCCCCCGTGTACAGGGAGAAGCGGTGGTGCGGGGACCAAGAGTGGCGCGGGGAGCAGGGTAAGTATATTACCTGTGAGGGGCCCAGCATGTGTGTTTTTTTTTTTTTTTGAGTAATTGGCTAACCCCTTTAACGTCTTATTAAAACATTTTATATTGAAAATCAGTAGTGCATATCCATTTATGCATCTTTGGCGTGAACAAATAGTTTTCCTACTTGTATAGTGTCACTGGAATGGAGAGGAGGCCATCAAGACTGCCCTCGCCATTGTAGCATGCATTGCTAGACACCATCAAAAAACCTTTATTGGACATCATTGACCCCCCTCCCCCTCCCAATCTATTAGGTTAGCATGCTTTGCAAGGGTAACTGAGATGGAGTTATCTGAAAATTAATAATGTTAAAAATAATTACGGTATTTATATAGCACCACCATATTCCGCAGCGCTTTACAATTCAAATGATTCATGTACAAAACACAGTGAACTGTACTTTAACGAGCGATGGAAATGAAGAAATTATTAGTCACTGGTAATCTTCCCACCTGATGAGTCCATGTGTGTCCCTTAGCTCGGGTTACGCAGGCTTTATCTCTTCGGTTAGAATTTGTACATACTAGGAAGGCCATATTGCACGTTCTTTACACATCTATTACCCAAGTCAAATAAACCCTTGCCATGAGCTGATATCATCTACTGTGTGACTTCCTATATAAACCAGTAAGAAAGCATATGTGTTGTATAAGAACATGCCAGACTTGTTTCTGTACTTGTATATTAATGTCTGCTTCATCAGGTAAATACAGTATATATGTTGATACATATACTGTGATGCTAGACAAAAGTTAGGTAGAGTTCTGAGATCTTTCAGCATTTGTATCCTTAATGGACATTCAGGTAGGCTGTATGTCCTTTAGGCTACTTTCACACTGGCGTTTTGGCTTTTCACAAGCGGTCCAAAACGGATCAGTTTTGTCCTAATGCATTCCGAATGGAAAAGGATCCGCTCAGAATGCATCAGTTTGCCTCAGTTCCGTCTCCATTCCGCTCTGGAGGCGGACACCAAAACACTGCTTGCAGCGTTTTGGTGTCCGTCTGACGAAAGTGAGCCAAACAGATCCTTTCTGACACACAATGTATGTCAATGAGGACAGATCCGTTTTCTATGACCCAATCTGGCACGGATCCGTCCTCCATTGACTTTCAATGGTGTTCAAGACGGATCCGTCTTGGCAATGTTAAAGATAATACAAACGGATCCGTTCTGAACGGATGCAGACAGTTGTATTATCTGAACGGACCCGTCTGTGCAGATCCATGACTGATCCGCACCAAACGCGAGTGTGAAAGTAGCCTCACACGTAAGGGAATGAACTGTTCCGATCAAGATGGATGCTTCTGTACCCATACACAGACTTCACGCCATTGACTGCTAAACTTGGAAGTTCTAAAAATGATCAAAACGTACCTTCTCGAGTAAGAATATATAAATCTGTGCTTACTTTTTATTTTTAACACATAAAGGCCATTTTATTTATGCATTAGTTTGATCTCAAGCCTACATTTACACCTTTAAGTGATCTTCTCTTTGGATTTAGTAGAAATCTTTTTCCACTTCGATCCTTCCAGGCAGAACAAAGCACTCGTTTAGTGAACTTTTTTTTTTTCTTGCTCATTCAGTGAGCGATGGTTATCTGATGCCGCAATAAGCTTTGCTTATTGAGAAGGCTTTGCATTTTTCCACTGCTTACTGCCAAACCAATTGTTGAAAAGACGTATAAACACTCACGCTGTCAGAAATCTGACTTTCCAAGGGAAAAAAGGAACCTGGGCCAGACAAGAATGTTTCCTGCAGGAGCTGCCAGCCGGCAGGGCAGCCTGTAGCTGACACTGGCTCTGTACTGTCAGTGTGTGAGAAGGCTGTTGTGGGGATGTAATTGGGCTGCCTTGGAATGTGGCTGGGCATGTTTGCTGATGGAAACTAGCCTGCAGCCTGGGGAATCCCTTTGTCTGCCATGGAAGGAAACTCCTGGCTACAGCAGCTCTTGTTTTTTCCCCTTCCTCTTTTTGGCCTTGCATGAAAAATAAAACCCGTGTGAGAGGGAATCCTCAGGATATAGCTAATATGGTTTCAGCAAATCTGTGCAATGTAATGTGAACCTAAAGTGCAGTAACCTTGGCTTACTGTGTATTCAAAGTACACAGTCTAAATGAACTTTTTTTTTTCTTACTAGGAATCGGCACAATCAGTAAGGCTCTATTCACGCTCTCCCCCCCCCCCCCCCCCCCCCAAACGCCAGAGGGAATATTCATTAAATATACTATATATCCAATGTATGATATTGTATAGGTCCCTCTGCATGGGAAAACTTAGCATACGTTTTCCTATGTATACCTATGGGGGACACTGCCTACATATGTCACTGTAAAGGCTCATTGACTCTCACTGTAAAAAAGCATATATCACACGGGATACATTGTTTTTTGCCTGTGGATACTGGACACTTTCCTATGCAGTGAACCATTTTTGGCTTTCCAGATGTTCCCACCACATACGTGCAGAAAATGACATATGAACTGCCTAGCTGTGCTACGTTATTTGTGTTATAGATTATCCTACACCAACCTTAAAGGGGTTGTGCAAGAATGGGAGGGGTTTAGGCCCCCCCTTACACACACGCTTTACTGGACCTGTAAAGGGAAGATTACTCACCTGCTTCCCGGCTCTGTCTCCCCGTTCCTTCTCTCCTAGGCCTGCGATGCTCCGCTGGGCTCCCTCGCTGTAAACATCCAGTTTGACAACACTGCAGCCAATCGCTAGCCGCAACGTCGTGACAAATGGCCACATGACGCTAGGGGATCAAGTCTCCACAACAAACAGCGATTCTGGGGATGTCAAACTGGATGTTTACATCGCGGAAGCCCAGGCCTGGAAGAGAAGGAGCGGAGAGCCAGCACCAGGAAGCAGTTAAGTAATCTTTCCTTTACAGGTCCTGCCAGGTGTGTATGTGGAGGGTTACCAAAACCCCTCCCTTTCTTGCACAACCCCTTTAAGAGTACATGGCAGTGTAATATGAGACACTGAAGTCAGTAGCACATATAATATAATATTAAATGAACATCACAAAAAGTGTGCCAACAGAAAGAAAATCCCATTGTCCAGTGTGTCAGACATACAGTATGACAAAAATTGCATTGGTGGTTTAGCTGTTAACATACTACCTGTCACTACAACAAAGGGCCTGTTGGATCTCAGCACAAGTTGCATAAACATGCAATCTTGAGTGCAAAAATCTATTTGACACATCAAAAAGATGTGACCTCCACTGCTAAGACCATACTACTGTAATTACCAGAACAAGGACTTTTTCACCACTACCAAAACGTTCTTCTGAAATGTCACTATGCCCCTTTCTCCCGAGAATGATTCATTTATTTATATTTTTTTATAATTGCACATTTGCCTCCAAAAACACAGGCATATTTGCTGCACAAATTATATCATTAGCAATTACCTGACTTAAAAGTGGACATGATTTTTATAAGAATCCTGTATTCTGTTACTCTCTCCCTGTATTCTGCTAACGATGTCCCCTGAGGCATTCGGTTCTAGGCTACTTTCACACTTGCGTTCGGTGCGGATCCGTCTGGTATCTGCACAGACAGATCCGCACCTATAATGCAAACGCTTGCATCCGTTCAGAACGGATCCGTCTGCATAACAGCTTTTTCAGATCTGAGTTTTCTCATCGTAAAAACTCAGATCCGACAGTATATTCCAACACAGAGGCGTTCCCATGGTGATGGGGAAGCTTCAAGTTAGAATATACTAAGAACTGTGTACATAACTGCCCCTGCTGCCTGGCAGCACCCGATCTCTTACAGGGGGCTGTGATCCGCACAATTAACCCCTCAGGTGCTGCACCTGAGGGGTTAATTGTGCGTATCATAGCCCCCTGTAAGAGATCAGGTACTGCCAAGCAGCAGGGGGCCAGACCCCCCTGCCTCCCCAGTTTTAAATTCATTGGTGGCCAGTGCGGCCCCCCCTCCCTCCCCAGTTTTAAATTCATTGGTGGCCAGTGCAGCCCCCCCTCCCTCCCCAGTATTAAATTCATTGGTGGCCAGTGCGGCCTCCCCCCTCCCTAATTAAAATCACCCCCCCCCCCCATCATTGGTGGCAGCGGAGAGTTCCGATCGGAGTCCCAGTTTAATCGCTGGGGCTCCGATCGGTTACCATGGCAGCCAAGACGCTACTGCAGCCCTGGCTGCCATGGTTACTTAGCAATTTTAGAAGCATTATACTTACCTGCGCTGTCTGTGGCCGGCCGGTCGCTCCTCTTACTGGTAAGTGAAAGGTCTGTGCTATAAGCAATGCACCGCACAGACCTTTCACTTACCAGTAGGAGGAGCGCCTGGCTGGCCACAGACAGCGCAGGTAAGTATAATGCTCTGGCCACCAATGAATTTAATACTGGGGAGGGAGGGGGGCCGCACTGGCCACCAATGAATTTAATACTGGGGAGAGAGGGGGGGCCGCACTGGCCACCAATGAATTTAATACTGGGGAGGGGGGGGGGGGCCCGCACTGGCCACCAATGAATTTAAAACTGGGGAGGGAGGGGGGTCTGGCCCCTGCTGCCTGGCAGCACCTGATCTCTTACAGGGGGCTATGATATGCACAATTAACCTCTCAGGTGCGGCACCTGAGGGGTTAATTGTGCAGATCACAGCCCCCTGTAAGAGATCAGGTGCTGCCAGGCAACAGGGGCCCGTTATGTCTACAGTTCTTAGTATATTCTAACTTGAAGCGTCCCCATCACTATGGGAACGCCTCTGTGTTAGAATATACTGATGGATCGTAGTTTTCACAATCTAACTCAAATCCGATGGTATATTCTAACATAGAGGCGTTCCCATGGTGATGGGGACGCTTCAAGTTAAAATATACTATCGGATTGGAGAAAACTCTGATCCGATGGTATATTAATGGGGACTCCTGACTTTACATTGAAAGTCAATGGGGGACGGATCCGTTTGCAATTGCACCATATTGTGTCAACGTCAAACGGATGCGTCCCCATTGACTTGCATTGTAAGTCAGGACGGATCCGTTTGGCTCCGCACGGCCAGGCGGACACCAAAACACTGCAAGCTGCATTTTGGTGTCCTCCTCCAGAGCGGAATGGAGGCGGAACGGAGCCAAACTGATTCCTTCTGAACAGATCCTTATCCATTCAGAATGCATTGGGGATGAACGGATCAGTTCGGGGCCGCTTGTGAGAGCCCTCAAACGGATCTCACAACCGGAACCCCAAACGCAAGTGTGAAAGTAGCCTTACCTGTAGTTATACCACAATGTACTATTAGAATAAATTCTTAGACATAAAATGCTTTCAAGAACAATAATAATAATTAGAATATAATCCATAAACTGGCCATACACAAGGCTAAAGTTGGCTGAAATGTCTGACGAGAACATTAATTCACAACACTTGAAAACAGGTCTACCAAAAATGTTGTTGGTCCATTGACTAAAACTACATGCCTATGGTATGATCATCCAAATTTTGCCAGTTATTTGCCATTGTGCTCAAGCACCAGGGAGTCATTTTTTATTTTTATTTTTTTTAAACTGACTCCTCGGTAGGCCAGTGCTGTCTGGCGTATTGATGGTGGGATTGATTATATATATATATATATATATATATATATATATATATATATATATATATATATATATATATATAAAATTACACTGCTCAAAAAAATAAAGGGAACACAAAAATAACACATCCTAGATCTGAATTAATTAAATATTCTTCTGAAATACTTTGTTCTTTACATAGTTGAATGTGCTGACAACACAATCGCACAAAAAAAAAAAATGGAAATCAAATTTTTTAACCCATGGAGGTCTGCATTTGGAGTCACCCTCAAAATTAAAGTGGAAAAACACACTACAGGCTGATCCAACTTTGATGTAATGTCCTTAAAACAAGTCAAAATGAGGCTCAGTAGTGTGTGTGGCCTCCACGTGCCTGTATGACCTCCCTACAACGCCTGTGCATGCTCCTGATGAGGTGGTGGACGGTCTCCTGAGGGATCTCCTCCCAGACCTGGACTAAAGCATCTGCCAACTCCTGGACAGTCTGTGGTGCAACGTGACGTTGGTGGATAGAGCGAGACGTGATGTCCCAGATGTGCTCAATTGGATTCAGGTCTGGGGAACGGGCAGGCCAGTCCATAGCATCAATGCCTTCGTCTTGCAGGAACTGCTGACACACTCCAGCCACATGAGGTCTAGCATTGTCTTGCATTAGGAGGAACCCAGGGCCAACCGCACCAGCATATGGTCTCACAAGGGGTCTGAGGATCTCATCTCGGTACCTAATGGCAGTCAGGCTACCTCTGGCGAGCACATGGAGGGCTGTGCGGTCCTCCAAAGAAATGCCACCCCACACCATTACTGACCCAATGCCAAACCGGTCATGCTGGAGGATGTTGCAGGCAGCAGAACATTCTCCACGACGTCTCCAGACTCTGTCACGTCTGTCACATGTGCTCAGTGTGAACCTGCTTTCATCTGTGAAGAGCACAGGGCGCCAGTGGCGAATTTGCCAATCTTGGTGTTTTCTGGCAAATGCCAAACGTCCTGCATGGTGTTGGGCTGTAAGCACAACCCCCACCTGTGGACGTCGGGCCCTCATATCACCCTCATGGAGTCTGTTTCTGACCGTTTGAGCAGACACATGCACATTTGTGGCCTGCTGGAGGTCATTTTGCAGGCCTCTGGCAGTGCTCCTCCTGTTCCTCCTTGCACAAAGGCGGAGGTAGCGGTCCTGCTGCTGGGTTGTTGCCCTCCTACGGCCTCCTCCACGTCTCCTGATGTACTGGCCTGTCTCCTGGTAGCGCCTCCATGCTCTGGACACTACGCTGACAGACACAGCAAACCTTCTTGCCACAGCTCGCATTGATGTGCCATCCTGGATAAGCTGCACTACCTGAGCCACTTGTGTGGGTTGTAGACTCCGTCTCATGCTACCACTAGAGTGAAAGCACCGGCAGCATTCAAAAGTGACCAAAACATCAGCCAGGAAGCATAGGAACTGAGAAGTGGTCAGGTCACCACCTGCAGAACCACTCCTTTATTGGGGGTGTCTTGCTAATTGCCTATAATTTCCACCTGTTGTCTATCCCATTTGCACAACAGCATGTGAAATTGATTGTCACTCAGTGTTGCTTCCTAAGTGGACAGTTTGATTCCACAGAAGTGTGATTGACTTGGAGTTACATTGTGTTGTTTAAGTGTTCCCTTTATTTTTTTGCGCAGTGTGTATGTGTGTGTATATGTATATGTATGTGTATATATGTGTATATATGTATATATATATATATATATATATATATATATATATATATATATATATATATATATATATATATATATAAATAATAATTTATATATACACGTGTGTGTGAGAGAGATTATAATGTTAATTATTTATTATTATAATATTTTTGTTTGTTAAATCTACACACACAATAAAAAGATAAAAATACACAATAACAGCTAGTGGCCAAGAAGGAAAGTCCACACACATATATCAGATCCCTATCTGTACTATTGCCCTGCACATGTGGTATTTTCTGTCATTTTTTACTTTGCCTGCTTATTAGCATGTGTGGGCATAGATGAATCAATGTCATGCTGGTCAGTTTACCTTTATGTATAACTTGATCTGGCATGATCATGGGGAACCCTCCATCTCGCAGTCCTTGTGATATTGTGTTGCTTGTTACTGAGTTTAGGGTTATGTCTTACAATCGTACTGGCTATTTACGGTATATAGTTACTGATCATATTAGGGGTTGTTTTTTGACTGTTGGGGGAGTTGCTTTAAAAAAAAGTGTGGCCTTTCTATCTTTGCCCCTAGTTGTTTTTGTGTATGTTTGTCTTTTTTTTTTTTTTTTTTGTGTGTATGTAGAGTTAAATAAAAATAATGTATTTTTTCCATACATATTTTCTGGACAATGTGAACCTGCATTTGTAATATTATCTGTAGGAATCATAATTTTTCTGTTCCACTATGTTGTGTCAATACAGGCAGTGGAAGAAAAACATTTGTTTAATGACAACATACTCACCAAACCAGTTTATCGTATATATCTGACAGAAGAATACCAATCTAGCTGAAGAGCATTCCTGTCTGACAATGAGGCATTATTTCTTTCAGGCTTCATGATACAAGAGGGTCATGAAATATGTAATATATAAAATATGTGTATCTTGATTAGTAATTGACCTAACACCCTGGAGACATCAAGTAGACAACTAGCAGTGGACCGTAACTAGCTTGTGCATTGATGGTATAGTAGTATCACCCACTATGCTAGGGAGACTCGTTCCTGACGCCGCCTGCTATTAGCTAAACCCCCCTTCACCAGATGTTTTGATCTCCGCGACGGGGAGATGCAGTGGCGGCCATGTGGGCATCTGAAGCGACGCAGTGCTGGGGAGCCGGGTAAGTACAACCTGTGTGTGTGTGGCCCGGGCATTAGAGGGAGCATTATAGGGTTTGAATAGCCCCTTTAGGCTTTACTAAAGGTCCCCCCCATACATATTAGTGCAGGCATCCTCAAACTGCGGCCCTCCAACTGTTGTAAAACTACAACTCCCACAAATCCCTGCTGTAGGCTGATACCTGTAGGCTGTTTGGGCATGCTGGGAGTTGTAGTTTTGCAACAGCTGGAGGGCCGCAGTTTGAGGATGCCTGTATTAGTGTATTGTTGGCCGAACCCACCAAGAATGGCGAGTTCAGACGATAGTCTAATGTGTGTGGGAAGCACCCGACTTTCGAGGTGTCTGGCAGCGGTTCCCTTTTCTTTTCCCTATTGAAAACACATACACACTTGGCTGAGCTGAATGTGTATGTGTATGGGGGAGTAAGGAGGGAGTCGGAACAGACAGATGTCAGCTATTGACTGTTATGGCCACCTATACTCACATTCCGTGTCCTAATTAGTCATCAAGTGTCTGATGGGTGTTACTGTCTCTGTGAAGTATTTTTTTTTTGTTATTTCCAGCAATCCTTCACAAAACACGCTCCTCCACTTTTGATTGATGTCTGTAGTGATCTCCTGCATCATCTGACATCTTGACGGCAATCAAAGAGTAGAGGGGAGGGCCTGGGAGGGGTTGCCAGCAATAACCAAAGAAGCTTCGCTGATAATCAAGTGCCCAGTGCTTGATATTTAATTTGTATGTCACATAAGTGAGTAAAAGTAAGTTTTTTCTGGTATGCCTTTTATATGATAGCAACATAGGTATGGTTGAATTTGTTTCTCCAACACCTGTTTAGAGATGTTAGGTCAGACCCTTTAAAAGGGGGTTATCTAAGAATACAAATATGATGGGCTGATCTTAAGGATAGACTGTCAATATCAGATACTGTAGGTGCGTGTCTGATTCTTGCCCCCACTTATATAATTGATGTGTTTACTTGCACAACTCCATACTTTTAGAAGTGCCTGGGTCCGGTATGACCTGGCTGCTGATTAATAAAATACAGTATATGAATGCGCAGTGTAACTGTGTGCTTCTGTTATTTTCTGTGTATAACTGAACAATATTTATACGAACTTAACCACCTCAGCTCCCCTAGCTTAAACCCCCTTAAAGAGGACCTAGGGACTCCCAGGCTATGAGCTGTGCGCTACGATTGGCCAGCGCTGCAGCAAGGGACAACCCTAATACGAAAACTCTGCCCCGTACAACAGAGGGAGCTGAAGACACCGGAGCCTATACCGGGCGAACGGAGCGGCGCCCAGACATACTAGTAAATGCAGGGGGACCCCTGGGCGCCGCTCTGCCCACTGATATAGTTCGTTTTTAGTTTTTAAACTAGTGAAAGGTCCTCTTTAATGACCAGACCACTTTTTACAATTCTGCACTACACTACTTTCACGGTTTATTGCTCGGTCATGCAACTTACCACCCAAATGAATTTTACCTCCTTTTCTTCTCACTAATAGAGCTTTCATTTGGTGGTATTTCATTGCTGCTGACATTTTTACTTTTTTTTTTGTTAATCGAAATTTTTGCAATAAAATGACATTTCACTTTCAGTTGTAATTTTTATTTCTATATAAATTTTTCTCAAAATTTATTGTTCTACATGTCTTTGATAAAAAAAAATGCAATAAGTGTATATTTATTGGTTTGGGTAAAAGTTATAGTGTTTACAAACTATGGTACAAAAATGTGAATTTCCGCATTTTGAAGCCGCTCTGACTTTCTGAGCACCAGTCATGTTTCCTGAGGTTCTACAATGCCCAGACAGTAGAAAAACCCCACAAATGACCCCATTTCGGAAAGTAGACACCCTAAGGTATTCGCTGATGGGCATAGTGAGTTCATAGAACTTTTTATTTTTTGTCACAAGTTAGTGGAAAATTATGATTTTTTTTATTTTTATTTTTTGTTTTTTCTTACAAAGTCTCGTATTCCACTAACTTGTGACAAAAAATAAAAACTTCCATGAACTCACTATGCCCATCACGAAATACCTTGGGGTGTCTTCTTTCCAAAATGGGGTCACTTGTGGGGTAGTTATACTGCCCTGGCATTTTAGGGGCCCTAATGCGTGAGAAGTAGTTTGAAATTCAAATGTGTAAAAAATGTCCTGTGAAATCCTAAAGGTGCTCTTTAGAATGTGGGCACCTTTGCCCACCTAGGCTGCAAAAAAGTGTCACACGTTGTATCGCCGTACTCAGGAGAAGTTGGGCAATGTGTTTTGGGGTGTCTTTTTACATATACCCATGCTGGGTGAGAGAAATATCTCTCTAAAATGACAACTTTGTATAAAAAAAATGGGAAAAGTTGACTTTTACAGAGATATATTTATCTCACCCCAGCATGGGTATATGTAAAAATACACCCCAAAACACATAGCCCTACTTCTCCTGAGTACGGCGATACCACATGTGTGACACTTTTTTGCAGCCTAGGTGGTCAAAGGGGCCCAAATTCCTTTTAGGAGGGCATTTTTAGACATTTGGATTCCAGACTTCTTCTCGCGCTTTAGGGCCCCTAAAATGCCAGGGCAGTATAAATACCCCACATGTGACCCCATTTTGGAAAGAAGACACCCCAAGGTATTCCATCAGGGGCATGGCGAGTTCATAGAAGTTTTTTTTTTTTTTTTTTTTGGCACAAGTTAGCGGAAATAGATTTTTTATTTTTTTTGTTTTATCTCAGTCTCCCTTTCAGCTAACTTGTGACAAAAAGTTCAATCTTTCATGGACTCAATATGCCCCTCAGCGAATACCTTGGGGTGTCTTCTTTTCAAAATGGGGTCACTTGTGGGGTATTTATACTGCCCTGTCATTTTAGGGGCCCTAAAGCGTGAGAAGTCTGGAATATAAATGTCTAAAAATTTTTACGCATTTGTATTCCGTGAGGGGTATGGTGAGTTCATGTGAGATTTTATTTTTTGTCACAAGTTAGTGGAATATGAGACTTTGTAAGAAAGAGCGGAAATTTATTTTTTTATAATTTTTTTTCTTTCTTACAAAGTCTCATATTCCACTAACTTGTGACAAAAAATTAAAAAAATCTTCTATGAACTCGTCATGCCCCTCAAAAGTGATCTTTTTATAGCGCCGCAGCGATTTTATGGTGTTTTTGCAGTGATCAGAAAAAAAAAAATTCTGTCACTGCGGTGGGGCGGACTGAACGCAAGTGTGCGGACAAGATCAAGCCTGATCGGGCGAACACTGCGTTTTTTGTAGAGCCTATAGAACATGACCTATTCTTGTCCTCAATTGCGGACAAGAAAAGGCATTTTCTATATAGTTTTGGCAATGTGCGGATCCGCAAAATGCGGAAAGCACATTGCCGGTGTCCGTGTTTTGTGGATCCGCGGTGTCCGTGTTTTGTGGATCCGCGGTGTCCGTGTTTTGCGGATCCGCGGTGTCCGTGTTTTGCGGTGTCCGTGTTTTGCGGATACGCGGTGTCCGTGTTTTGCGGATACGCGGTGTCCGTGTTTTGCGGATACGCGGTGTCCGTGTTTTGCGGATACGCGGTGTCCGTGTTTTGCGGATCCGCAAAACGCATACGGATGTCTGAATGGAGCCTTACAGGGGGAAGATCAATGACAGGGGGTGATCAGGGAGTCTATATGGGGTGATCACCCCCCTGTCATTGATCACCCCCTGTCAGGCTCCATTCAGACGTCCGTATGTGTTTTGCGGATCCGCAAAACACATACGGATGTCTGAATGGAGCCTTACAGGGGGGTGATCAGGGAGTCTATATGGGGTGATCAGGGGTTAATAAGGAGTTAATAAGTGACAGGGGGAGGTGTAGTCTAGTGGTGTTTGGTGCTACTTTACAGAGCTGCCTGTGTCCTCTGGTGGTCGATCCAAGCAAAAGGGACCACCAGAGGACCAGGTAGCAGGTATATTAGTTGCTGTTATCAAAACAGCGTCTAATATACCTTTTAAGGGGTTAAAAAAATCGGATCTACAGCCTGCCAGCGAATGATCGCCGCTGGCAGGCTGCAGATCCAGTCAATTACCTGCAGTTCCTGTGAACGCGCGCGCCTGTGTGCACGCGTTCACAGGAAATCTCGACTCTCGCGAGATGATGCGTGATTGTGCCTTAGCCAGCCGCCTCCGGAACGCGATCCTGTGTTAGGCGGTCCGGAGGCGGTTAAAAGGGCTGTCTCATGAAAAATATTCTACAGTTTGCAAACCAGCACCTTGATCTGAATCCTTCTGTCATTGCATGTAATTAAAAATTTGCATAGCCACTGAGTTATTCAATAAAATGTATCTGTGTAGCGCCTCCTGCTGTTTTTTTTTTCTTCTTTCTTTGTCTGTCTCACTGAGATGGCCGCACATGCTCAGTTTCATTCTTCAACTGGCTCCTGAGCTGTGATAGGGAGACCATGTACACGCCCCCTTACCCGCAGCAGAAAAGACCCTCCCCTTGAGCTGTCGGCTTGATATAAATCTAGCAGAGCAATGAATGTGGAGATCTCTGGATCCATGTGAGGTACAGGGCTGGTTCTAGCTTTGCTAGTAAGAGATTGTCATGTACTATATGATGTCTGATTTTATTTTTTTACATTAGTCATGGGATAACCCCTTTAAAGCTGAAGAGCAGAATGTGCTTCAAATAGAGAAATATCTGTATTCATCACCAGGGCCTCTGGAGTCTGTATGCCAAACCTTTGACTCCAATTCTTACTCCTGTATCTTATCACACTCTGACTCCAGCTCCAAATCTGACTCTTTCATAATAATTTAGTAATAACAAATTCACTGTAGTAAAATGGTAACATCTGGCTTTTTCTCACTATCATGTAAGTAACTATATTGGAATACAATTTCTGAAATTATTGACATTTTCTAAATTCCTGTAAGTAAATATGCAATGCACTATGCATTTAATAAATCTGAAACCCTGTTATACACATAACTGTAAAAAAAATCTATGAATTTGTCTTCAGAAAAAGTTAGAAAAGCCACATACTGTATGTATGTCCTGGAAATGCAAAGAATCATGTGCCCGCCTCCACTATGGAAAGATTCATAATTTACTGCTATCCGCAGCTCCAGTCCTGTGTGTCCATCTTCCGATCTGTGGCTTCTTTACTACCTCACCACCATGGGCATGATCATCTGCTCTGCTGCAGCCAATGACTGGATTCAGTGGTGACTTGTCCACAAGAGACACATCGCTACTGAAGCCAATTATTGACTGCAGCAGAGCAGATGATCATGCCATGACAGGGCGAATTAAACAAGGCACAGAAGAGAAGATGGACATACGGGAATCTGCACGCAGGACCAGAGCGGCAGGGAGTATGATTCTTTCCATATCTGAAGCAGGCTGCGGGCTCCTGTTAAAAAGTTACTTTTTCCTGGAGAATCCTTTAATGCTGTCTTCCTGTTCTGTTTAGCGGTTCTGAGATGACTTCAGGCATGCCCAGTGGTGAACCTCCTTCCTCTGGTCTTTAGAGAAGGAACTTACTACTGAGCGCGTGCAGCACCGTTTTAGGCCTTGTATCTAAGGGCCTAGAAGCAGCATGACCATACCTAGTATGAGGGACAGGTGAGAACTGATTATCTATCACCATTAGAAAACCCTGCCTATCACTGCTTTTGATAAATAAGGGCCTTAGATTAATAGCATAAAATATATGAATGATTAACATTTCTAAACTTTTCTAAATTCCTATGAATGTTAATAAAATAATAATCTGAAGTAGGTGTCTGCACATTTCTGCCGACTCTGGCTCCACCCAAAACTAGTTTCAATTCCAAGTCTTTGGCTCCGACTCCACAGCCTTAAGTTGATCACTTAAGGCTACTTTCACACTAGCGTTCGGAGCGGGTCCGTCTGATGTTTGAGTGTGAAAAGTAGTGTGAAATGTTTGAGTGTGAAAGTAGCCTGAGCGGATCCGTTCAGACTTTACATTGAAAGTCAATGGGTGACGGATCCGCTTGAAGATTGAGCCATATAGTGTCATCTTCAAGCGGATCCGTCCCCATTGACTTCCATTATAAGTCTGGACGGATCCGCTCGCCTCCGCACGGCCAGGCGGACACCCGAAGCAGCGTTCAGGTGTCCGCTCACTGAGCGGAGCGGAGGCTGAACGCTGGCAGGCGGATGCATTCTCAGAGGATCCTCCTCCACTGAGAATGCATTAGGGCCGGACGGCTGCGTTCGGGGCCGCTTGTGAGCCCCTTCAAACGGAGCTCACGAGCGGACACCCGAACGCTAGTGTAAAAGTAGCCTACTAAATGCTGATAGTTTGTAGAATTCCTATCATACTTTTTTTTTTTTATTATACCACAAGACAATGTAAAAAGTTTTTACCCATGTGTCCAATATAATGTAATATATATTATCTTCCAATAATTGATGGCTTGTCTAAGAATTCCAGCATACACATTGTGGACTGATAGATATTGTATAAAACTTGAATGTAGAAGTTTCCATTAGTTTGTCTTTTTTACGAGTTACTGACTTGGTACATTGCATAGTAACTTCCTGTAGTGTTGCTACATTTTTAATTTTTTTTTATCTTGACTTCTACCTTCATGGACTTTGAAGGTTTCTGCAGCTGAAATAGAATACAGAGGAAATGGTATTGTACACTGTGGTGTGTGTGTGATCACAATTGGGGGACAGCCCTTGCTTCCTAAAACAGATGTAGTCAAGCTGCTTATGTAGCTTTCATATAATTTCTAAATAAACAAATTGCACATCCAATATCCAAAAACATAACCATCTTGACTAAAGCCACAATTTATTTTTTAAATACTGTGTACAATAAGAACCCTATGAGGGACCAGGATCCGTCTCTACCTAAAAGGTACACTTTCATCCTGCCCAACAATAAGAACAACCATAGGTGTCAGATATTTTTGGATAAACATGTGCTAATTAAAGCAATAAAACATGACATCCAATAACAAAGATCAAAAGGGTGTACCCATAATGTAGCACAGAATGTCCAAGCAAGGGATGTACACTCATCCTGCCATCAGATCGCATCATACTGGACATCTGGTTACATTTTTTGCATGTTAAGGGCACCTGCACAAGATGAGGATTAAGTGAGGTTTTTCTGCACGGATATATGTAAGGAAAAACTGCAGCGTAATATAATACCAGCAAAATGAATGAGATTTGACAAATGTCATGTACACTTTGCGGTTTACTTCCATGTGGAAAATGACCTGTTGTGCAGATTTAAAATTCTGCAGCATGTCAGTAGGTTTTGGATATTGGATGTGTGATTTATTTATTTAGTCTTCTCTTGGGTTTGTGTTATAAATTCATCAAGCATCAAATTCATAGTGTTTCTAACTTGTCTTGACCTTCTTAACTGTGGCTTGAAATGCGCTTAATTCGAGGGGTGCACGCCATTCAGTAGTTTTCCTGTATATCGGCAGGGCCATCTGCCAAAATTTTTAATGTTTCAGGCTAAATGGGCCCGGCTAACGGCCCTTCCACTTTTTACAGAAGTGAGCATAATAGGGCAGTAAGTCGCAATTTTTGCTTTAGCAAAATGGGGCTTATGCAAAAATGTGCAAAAACATTTACACTTTTTATTTTGTTGCAGGCTTTGTAAGTCTTCCCCAATTCTACACATTTGCGGCTTTGCATTTTAGTCAAAGTTTAGGTTTACCATTTTCAGCTATTCCGTAACATTACAGAGATGCTGGGGCACAGTTACTAAACTGGCTTTTTACGCCTTGTCATAAATTAGGCGCATCTATGGCAGTCCTTGTACCTGGCATATGCCAGCCCCTGGCATAGTTTTTAGCTAACATTTATGCTTGTTTCCAGGAGTAAATGTTAGTATATTTTCCCGTGGCTGGAGTACTGGCCCCGGCACGGCCCTCTACACGTCCCTGCCCCGATCATGCCCAACTGGCTTGGCATAAAACCGGTTGTGCAACTAAATATTGTCGCACGGCCGGTTAAAAAGGGGGACTTGCAACTATTTTGCGCCTAAAATACATGCACGTCCATTAGTATGTGTGCCCTACTGTCTTTGAGTGCAGTCTGAGAATAGAGGAAGGAAATGGCACAGAAATAAAGTATTTTGCAAGACAAGTAGAATTTTCTAATGGCACCAACATTTAATATTCCATGCAATGTATTCACAAACTGTAATAAAATACTAATAGGGTGGTATTGGAAAAATGCAATTGCACCATTGCTTTTGGGTTTCATCATTAAGGCATTCAGCTCAGTAAAAATGTATGACCTGGTCTTCAACTGGTTAAAGAGTAAATCTAACAATGCATATACAGTACCAGTCAGAGGTTTGGACACACCTTTTCATTCCATGTGTTTTGTTTTTTCTCCATTTTCTTCATTGTAGATTTATATTGAAGAAAATAAAAACAATAAAGGAACGCCTAGAATGGTTTTCCAACACTCTCTTGAATGAGTTCCTCAAGGTGCTGAGCATGTGTTGGCTGCTTTTCCTTCACTCTGCAGTCCAACTCATCCCAAACCATCCTAATTGGGCCATGACATCTGACGCAGCACTCCATCACTCTCCTTGGTCAAATAGCCCTTATGTAGCCTGGAGGTGTGTTTGGGGTCATTGTCCTGTTGAAAAACAAATGATGGTCCCACAAAGTGCTCATGAGAGCCAGTTTTATCATACTGTTTGATTTTTATGACTGCACTTGAGGATACCATCAAAGTTCTGGAAATTTTCCTGGATTGACTGACCTTCATGTCTGAAAGTAATTATGGACTGATGTTTCTTTAATTAGTTGAATGGTTCTTGCCATAATATGACTTAAAACAGTAGCATAATAGGGCTAAACACTGTATGGAAATGTGTAGCAATGCTAACTCTGCACAACACAACTGATGGTCCCAAACACATTATGATGGCAAGAAATTCCAGAAACTAACTCCTGACAGGACATACTCATTAAAGGGGTTCTCTGGGAATTAAGAAAAATGAAAATGGTTAAATATTCCATTATTATACATATATTCCCAATTACCTTTCATTAATTATAAAGGCTCGTTTTGTCTAGGGAGCAATCATTAGAAGAAATAAAATGGCCGCCGTCCTATTAGTAAACACAAAACCATGAAGTACAGAGAGGATGGACAAGACGGACTGTGGGGATGTGGTAATGGAGACTGCATACAAGTGCAGCTGCTCATTACCCCCACCCTCCTCTCTGTACGTCATGTCTCCTCATGAGCTCCATTCCTACAGAGATTCAGCTGAAGATCATATTAAACTGTATTCAGGATAATAATCCCTCATAAGCAGAGCCGACAGGAGGATGAGGCAGCTCTTTAGCTCAGTGATATGAAATAACTTGTCCTGCTGTGTGATTAGGACAGGTTTTGTGTGTACTAATAGGATGGCAGCTATTTTTTATTTCTCCTGATGACTGCTCTCTAGACAAAACAAGTTATTATAACTAAAGAAAGGTATTTGGGAATATTTTTAATAAAATAATTAAGTATTCCCGGAGAACCCCTTTATTTGAAAAATATTCTAGGTGACTACCACATGAAGCTGATTGAGAGAATTCCAAGAGTGTGCAAAGCTGTCATCAAATCAATAGGGGGCTCTTGCTTTGATGACAAAAGAATGTAAAATATAAAACATATTCTGTTTTGTTTAACACTTTTTGTTTACTACTTAGGCTACTTTCACACTTGCAGCAGAGTGATCCGGCAAGCAGTTCCGTCGTATGCCAACTGATGGCATTTGTATGAGTGATCAGTCAGAAAAATGCATTGAAATGCCGGATCCGTCATTCAGGCAAGTGTTCAGTTTTTTGGGCCGTAGATAAAACCGTAGCATGCTGCGGTTTTATCTTTGTCCTGATCAGTCAAAAAGACTGAACTGAAGACCTCCTGATGCATCCTGAACGGATTGCTCTCCATTCAGAATGCATTAGGATAAAACTGGTCAGTTCTTTTCTGGTATATACCCCCTAGGACGGAACTCTATGCCAGCAAAGAAAAAACGCAAGTGTGAAAGTACCCTTAATTATATATGTGTTCATTATTTTTATGTATTCAATATGAATCTACAATGTAGAAAAAAAGAAAATAAAACAAGAAAAACTGAGGAATGAAAAGGTGTGCCCAAACTTTTGACTTGTATTGTATATTAGGAGACCACCACTTTTGTACCACTTTTGTCTGACTGCTGTGAGTCCAGTTTCTAAGAGCCAGTATTTGCTGTCTCTTTACCATGCAGGGACTGTAATACTTGGATGGCTTGAATCCACAGCACAGCAGCCACTGCTTGTCAGTGACTCTCAGCTGTGGATCATAGTGGGGAACCCTCTCCATGACATTTTTTTCAATTCTATTTTTTCGCTCTTGCTGTTATTTTTATTATGTACAGTAGAATGGGTTTATTAATTCTTACTCTGTTTGCTGAATGACACGTCAAGGATGCCTTCACATGTGGAAAGTCAAAATCCGTTCCATTCATCTGCATGGGGTTGTTTTGGTGGCATATGGATTTCTGCGAGTCCCTTTCAGATGGATGGAACTAATTTTCAGTCGAATACATTTTCTGCTACAAAATCTGCTGAGCATAAAGAAAGTCTAAAGCCTTGATCACTAACACACAGATACATAATAAAAGCACTGGGTTAATAAACGACACATATTAACATGTTAATGAACCTGCCTCTTCTGGGAAATAAGTGACAAGTGAGGGAAATATGGCATATTGGACTACCATGGGTGAAGAACAGTTTTAAATATTACATTTTTCTTTCTTATATTATGCTGGCGTTTGACATGATTTAGTTAGTAGTATCACAGTCACCTGTTTTAACTGGTTAGGTCAGGCAATAATCATGGGTGAGAGACAGCCTAATTAGTTGTATATGTTTTTACACGATTACTGAAGGTTAATAACTGTACCTGGTTTACAACATTTTGTTTGACCAACTGTAGAACAAGATATGAGATATCCCCAAACCCCTAATTCTTTAAACAGTACATGGACCACCCTGGCACGTATGAACAAACAGTAGGCATAATAGAGGTATAATAACATGCCAAAAATCAGTGTAGCTATCTTATCATAGATGTGAATGCTCTAAAACTGGGGTAACACATCATAACAGTTATAAAATAAAGACAAAATAAAAAGTCTTTACGTTATAGATGATGGGTCAAGGAAAGGAAAAAGCAGCTTTAGCCATGTCAAGAGTAGGTGATTTTGGAATATTGGTTGGGGGACATTTTGTGCATTAGAAGGAGCATTTTGAATTGTATTCTATGTATGATGAGCAGCAGAGATTGAGATAGAATTAGCGTGTTCTAGCATTTTGGTAGTCTCTTTTTTGAGAAAGGAACAGATATAGAAAATGTCTTTGAGGAGGACCTATCACCTGGATATGGGTTCTACTTGAAAAGTTGCTAGCCCCCATAAAAACCATTAATTGTGTAGATATAAACAATTAAACTGTAAAAAAAAAAAAAAAAAAAAGTTTATAGTGTGTGCACTTTATGCAAATGACCCGATTCATTGCAGAAGTTCTGGGTAAGGAGATCCTGTAGTGTCTCTGGCACTTTCCTATAGTCCCCCACACTGTGATGGTTCCTCCTTGGTCCCCCACACATTGTTTAATGCCCCATAAAGTAATAAAAAAAATCTCTAACCCAACTCCTTCAGTGAATGGAGCAGCTCAGTTGACAGACTTCTTTCCACCTGAGGTCTGCACCTGGTTTCCAGCGTTTGAAAGGCTGCAGGCCTAAAGTGACCTGCCCCATAATAAAGTGTATGGTGGAGCAGAGGACAAACTGCTCAATACTTCACCATATGATTCATCAGTATATGCATTCTGAGAGCGTGGATACATTTGAATGTGCTGGTGACACCAGTACTCTACTGAGTAGGGGATGTGGCCTCCAGTGTTCAGGATCAGCCTGCTGTACTGTACACAGCCTGCCATGTTTGGCCTAGTGCCGCTGTGCAGCGGATGGTGGACTTTAACTGTGGTCCCTCTCACCTTAGCCAGAAGGCTGTACCCCCCCCCCCCCCCCCCCCATGTAATTGTTCCCGAAAGGTATCATAAGACCTTATCATATGGCAAGATAAATAAATCGCTACAAAAGACAAATATGTAAAAAAATAAAAATAAAGAGAAAATAAATCCCTCCCAATAGGCCAAAACCAATACTGCAAGCCCACCCCAGAGATCCACATTACACATCCCCTATATAATAATGACTATTAGGTGAGGTGCAGTTTAAAAATGTTTTTAAGTGGCACAATGTGATATTGAAAAAAAGACTGGGGAAAAAAATATATATATATTAATACAAAAATTGTATAAAAATGAAACCCTATGTATTATGAAAGACAAAAAAATGAGTAAGAGAAAATGTATAGCGTTCAAACCCATATGTACTAAAAAAGCAAAACTGTGCCTGGTCATTATCAGAGGAAAATGAACTGGTTTCGGATATGGAATAGTGCTGACTTCTGAATTGCATAGTGCAGTATGACACTTTTAAACACTGACAGCATATCATATTTTCTTTGGTTTTCTTGTTAATGTTATTTTAAAAGAGGAATTCTGTTCTTTTTCACACTACTTCCTCTGATCAACATGTCATACAGATTTTTTTATTTTTTTTCCCCCTCCATATCCAGCAGGTGTCTCTTATCTGTGATGCAGCTTGTGTTTGACAGGGTCAGTGGCTGGATCTGGATTTATTAAAGCTCTGCATCTCTTTTTAGGATAAAACAGTAGCTTACTTAAGCCGTGCATTATTTGGCTAGAATAAAATTTTAACAATAATTGTGGACATTTGTTAGCAACTGTTAAGCAAATTGTGAAAGCCATGTTGAGAAAATTAGATTTCAAATTGTTTAAAATTAATTTTCTCATTCTCTGTTGTTTTTAAATTAGATCTTTGTGCGACTTTTTTTTTTTGAAAATGTATAAAAGTTGGTATGTAGGTGATGTTAGGTCAGCTGGCCACTGCCCCACTCTCCCCTGCAGGCAGGATACCCGTGCTACTCGCTATGCTGCTGCCTCCATGCTTGTACCTTGTGTTCCATCCTCTGTCCCCTTAGGCCACCTGCACACAGTGGCAGGTGAACGCACATAATATCTGCACGAATTTCCGTACAAATTTATGTGCGTTTCTGCAGCATATACCAAATATCTAATTGCAGTTTTGCCGCAGATATCACCCTTCCATTGAAAAGTGTGAAATCCTCAGCTAAAACCGCAAAGATAATTGACATACTATTTAATTTGAAAACCGCAATGGAGGACAATCTCCGCAGAGAAAAAATCCGCAAAGTGTACAAGAGATTTGTGTAATCTCATACACCTTGCTGGTACTGTAATACACTGCGGTTTTTCTGCACGGGAATCCGCCCAGAAAAACCGCACATATTCCGCAGCGTTTTAAGGTGGCCTTAGGGGCATTTGCTTTTACCAAAGGTGTTCTGCTATTGCAATATACCTGCAGTTTTCCTGCATTTTTGGTGCATTTTTTGTATCTTGAGTTTCCTGCGGGTCAGCTGCCAACTACACTGGGACCATCCCAGGAGGTAGCAGTCCTGTTGCAGCCATGCAGCAAACGCCAGATCCCTGTACAGGTTTTAAAGGTTGAATACCAGGGGAGTGGCAGAATAATGCCCTTGGGGTTTAGCCAAAAGCCAAACCAGTTAGTTAGCACAGTGGGTCCACACGCACTGATCCGTAACAGGTAAAGAGAGGTGCATGAGCTCAAAGGTATTAGAGGTGTGCCAAATCATTCCAATCAAGCCGTGCATGAAAACAATATATAACTTTGGAAACCATAAATTAAGATTATGGTCAGTAAACAAACTGGAGTAACTTGTTTTGACTGATTTGGAGAGATTTCTTCTGTTTCTGATGGACGACTACATGTGCTAAAGTGTAATAAATTTGTATGTATGTAGGTGCATTCTCTAGTTTCTTGTGATTTTAGAACTGCATATTTTAGCTGACAAAAAGAGCAAGAGCAGCTTTTAGAGGAGGAAAATAAGATACATGTTTTTCATCAGGCCTTAAATCAGACCCCAAATCTTCTTCACCACCCTTAAATCAGACCCCAAATCCTCATCAGACCTGAGATCAGACCCCCAAATCAGATCCTCAGTCTTCATTAGACCTTAGATCAGACCCACAGTCCTCATTAGACCCCCAAATCAAACCCCCAATCTTCATCAGACCTCTAATCCTCATCAGACCTCAGACCAGACCCCCAATCTTTATCCAGCCTCAGATCAGACATAAAATAAATAAAACAACTTCTCCTGCTCAGGAAGGCTCCGCCACTCCAGGTGTTCAGCACGCTCTTCCTGCAGCGCTGCACTGTGACCGGATGTCGCACAGAGTTTTGTCAGGGCACAGAGTGGGGCCGGCAGAATACAAGGGAGCGGTCAGTAAAGCCAGTACCAGACACGGTATACTTGCTGCTCTCCGTTTCTACTGTGTACTAATGAGCACTTCTATAATGGAAGCACTTATTAGCATTCACTTCATAAGACACACTGCCATTTTCCTCCGACTTTTGGGGAGGAAAAGGTGCGTCTTAGGCCGAATGCACATGGCTGTGTTCCACGGCCGCGAGCAGTCCGTGGTAACACGGCCTGGATTCCTGCTGAGAGCAGGAGCGCACGGCGTCATTGGTTGCTATGACGCCGTGCGCTTCGTGCCGCCGCTGCACTACAGTAATACACTTTTGTACGAGTGTATTACTGTAGTGCAGCGGCGGCATGAAGCGCACGGCGTCATAGCAACCAATGACGCCGTGCGCTCCTGCTCTCAGCAGGAATCCAGGCCGTGTTACCACGGACCGCTCACGGCTGTGTGCATTCGGCCTTATGGAGTGAAAAAATATGATAAGCTGGCCATACAGTACAAATAGCTGCAGGGCTTACGTTGGTTAGGCCAACAGCTATTTCTCTCGGCATCTGTAATCTGGGGATAGTTGGGAGACTCGTATACACATTAGGTAGTGGAACTGATCCCTCTGGAATCAGCAAGTTCAGCCAATATTGCTATCTTAGTCACAGACAAGCTTTTTAAAGTACATAGAGGAATTTCAGTTAGGAACAGAGTAATTTCATCATCTTTACCTCGTCTTTGCTGGTGATGATGCTGGTACTATGAGGCAGGAATGTGATGTATTCAGGATATGCAGGCTCCCCCTGCCCTTCAACCAGACTTATTGGCAGCTTTCCTAATATGCATTGCAATTGGGTTGAAGGTGCAAATCAGCAGCAGGTGAGTGTGCGGAGGAGCCCACATATCATGAACATACAGGACTCCAGCCTCGCAAGACGGGAATCACCCTGCCACTTAAGTGTCAGACCCACTACTGAAGTCTCTGTCACTACTACATGGTGTCCACAGATAAACCTAGAGACAGATTCCCTTTAAAAGATGCATATTTTACAATGGTACAGTTAAATATTTGCAAACTTGTGCCATATCTCAAAAATCAACAACCTTGCAGAAACACAAAGGGACCCCTATAACAGCAGGAGGGATTGTTTTATAATTTTAGCATTGGAAGGAATCGAAACTAGTCCTTAACGAATTGTACTTATTTGTAAAAGAGGCAGAGAAAAGCGTTAGTAAGGGTACTTTCACACTAGCGTTAAAGTTTTATTTTATTTAGTTCCGTCACAGGGGCCCAGTACCGGGGGAAAAAACGCTTCAGTCCCTCTTACGGTATTTGGCTAGAGAAAATACCGCAGCATGCTGCGGTATTTTCTCCGGCCAAAATTCCGGAACACATGCCGGCATTAATTTCCATTGAAATGTATTCATGCCGGATCCGGTACCAAGTGGTCCGGAAAAACTGATCCGGTTTCCTGGTCTGCACATGCGCAGAGCTTTAAATCTGTGAAAAAAATAAATACCGGATCCGTTTTTACGGATGATACCGGAGAGACAGATCCGGTATTTCATTGCATTTGTCAGACGGATCCGGAAACAAATGCTATCCGTTTCCATACGGATTTCCAGATCTGGCAGGCAGTTCCGGCGACGAAACTGCCTGCCGGAATCCTCTAAAGCAAGTGTGAAAATACCCTAACACACACAGTACTGTCTACACGAGGTAATTTTCTTAGTGCTCACAGTTATGGCGTTGAGATGAAATAACGTAAATATAAGTTATTTTTAGAACTGAGAACACAATTTTAAGGAAAAATGTCAGCTTTTAAAGTGTCATTAATGATGTCAGTGTGAGAGTTGAAGAGAAGAATGTTGTAGTTCCTGTCGGAGATTTTGCAGATGTAATCTGTTCCTCTATGTGTATACTGTAGCTCTCCCCTTTCTTCTGCACGGGAATATACGGGATAATCAAATGGGGATTTCTTGATTTTGTGATCTCCTCTCCAAGACTGAATTGAGAAAAATAAACTATTACAAATAAAATCTAGGTAATCTGCATCTCCCACCACTGATTTTATAATAAACTAGTAATACGTACAGCATGCCATTTTATATTGCCCTTCATTGTATTCAATACACACCCGGAAAAACGCCTTATGTGCTCCTCCAATCCATGGCTATGAAGAAGGATTTATCACGGAGACCTATATAAAGAAATAAGATGTACAATATGGTGCATAATAGACATTGCCAGATGACTTCAATGAATATGCAATTCAGTGAAAAACATAAAGTCCTCATTTAGCAAAAACTGTTCATTCTGTGCCACATGAACATGTAACACTGATTACCGAGAGACAAACAGTAAAGGGAAATGCTTGGAAGGGTTGTCGGAGATGTTGATATTGATGGCCTAGCAGTGATGGTTAGGGTTCTGCATGGTAGCATGTCTAGTCATGGCACACAGTCTAATCCACTCAGATGGTTTAACGTGTGTTAAGATGATCAACGCTTTTTTTAAATTTTGTATAAATACAGTACATCCTTCTTGTAAGAAGATACAAATTGCAGATAATGGAGTAGATAAAAAAAGTTGCCATGGGGGGGGCTAAATTAAAAATTCTGCTCCATTCCTCCTACTGTATCTGCTGACATTACTGTGTTGCAGTGATGATGGCGCTACCATGTGCAGTGTCATAGCATTCCGCCTCTGCATGCTTTTTTTTAATGGTGATTCACTGCAGTACTGTTCTTTAAGAATCATATTAGATAACCACTGTTATACACAACATCACATCTCTGCAATTTAGAAAAAAAAACTCTCCCCAGGAGCGTTCCCTATTGTTTCATTTTAAGATCAGTAAACCATTTGCCCAGGCATTTTTATGTATTTTTTTAAGCTGCAGTTTAACAGTAATAGTTCTAGGCAACATACAGTATGTAAAACATGCCACGTTTCCCCAATAAATCATTGACAAAACCTGCGGCAGAACTGTGCATAATAAGGTATATACTGGGTGTATTGGAGACAAGTGTTTGTGAATAGTTGGTAATTGGCCTCTATCTGTTGAGCAGGTGGGCCAAAATCAAAAATGTAAAATGTCCCTGTTTGTTTAGAACTGTAATCCTATAATTACTAGAATAAAGTATTTTGTCAAATTTACACAGCGGAAGGAATTCACCTTATATTGTCTAATGATCACAACCCCTTAATGTGCGGTGTATACAGGAAGGGTTTTATCTTGTCAGTGGTCAGTTATTTGTGGACCCGTATTTTCCATGACAATATACTGGGCTATTAAAATGAGTCACCAATGCTGTTCTTACTGTATTCTAGCTTTCCTAATAACATGATAGAGCATCTCCCCATCCAATAAAAAAATGTGTCCTTTTGGTGTCCTCCTGTGTTAAGCTTTTAGTATTCTCCTTGGTTCCTGGGAAACCCATATGAGGGCCAGTACAGCTTCTACACAGCTTAGGTAAAAAGACAAATCTGCCTAGTTACACATCCGGCATGGCATGGTAGGGTGTTGGGAGGTACTTTATTATGTAGTCAGAGTTACAATTCAGGAGTCTGGAAAGCCGGGTCACAACGTGACTGACATTTTTAACCTCAACAGAGTTCGATACTTTCTTTTGACTTAGAAATTTGTTTTTTTAATAACAACGTTGGTTATTTTGTGCTCACAAATGTTTTTTTTTTTTTTTTTTCATGAACCCCATCCTTCTTGTGTTCCTTGTTGGACTGGGCGATTAACAGAGTTACCAGCTGAAGAAGGTAAGTCCATGAATTTGTGTTAGAATAACATAAGGATATTTTTATATGATAATATATAATTATTATTTTTTTTGGTGGGGTTTCGCTCTGGTAGACAGGATTAGCGGACGCAGTATAGAGGCAACGACAAGTTCTTTGGATCAAACAGTTCAGTGTTTTATTCACACTTTAGGCAAGTGACAAAACAAGCAGTCATAAACGAGCAAAAAGTAATTTACACCATGCGGCAATTCTGCCTCAAAGACTCCTTGTGCATAGCAGCACCAACCTGTTTTCACGCCAAACAGGTAGCAAGCCTTCATCCAGACACAAGGCTCCCAGATCCCAACACAGAGACCTCGCTTCTGAGCCCAGCTGCCTATTTAAGGACAGAACCAAAACCCAGACCGGCACTTAAAATCAGGTTCGGTATTTGACCTCACCTGGCTGTAAATCAGCCCAGCAGCACATGCTGGGAGGAAAATACCTGCTTTCCTAGACCAAACCTTTCACTGTGTCACTATATATATACACACACACACTAGCAGAAGGACCCGGCTTCACACAGGTATATTTCAATTTAATGTTTCTGTGTGTCGTTAATTTATCGACCGTATCCCCCATAACAGTGACCTCTACAGTACCCCGCCCCCTTAACAGTGAATTCCACAGCCCCTCACCCCTTAACACTGACACCCCCCACAGTGCCCTACCTCCTTAAAATGGGACCTCCACAGAGCCCCATCCCCTTAACTTTGACCTTCACAGCAGCCCGCCTCTTTAACAGTGAGTTTCACACCACCCCACTCCCTTGACATTGACCTCCGCAGGGGCCTGCCCTTTTAACAGTGACCTATACAGCACCCCGCCCCTTAACACTGACCTCCATAGGGGACCGTCACCTTATCTATGACCTCCACTGTTCCCTGCCCCCTTAACAGAGACTTCCACAGCACCCTCCCTTTAACAGTGTCTGCCACTGTACCTTGTTCCCTTAAAGGGAACCTGTCACTGGGATTTTGTGCATAGAGCTGAGGACATGGGTTGCTAGATGGCCGCTAGCACATCTGCAATACCCAGTCCCCATAGCTCTGTGTGCTTTTATTGTGTAAAAAAAAACGATTTGTGTAAAAAGAAAAACGTATGCATCCGGTCTTTTTTTTTTACCAGCAGCCTGTACTTGACTACTGCAGCCAGTTAATGGTCTCAGTGGTCATGTGTCGCACTACCAGCATTACTGCTTATTGAGGAGAGCCATGATGCCAGCAGTACAGCACTCAGGCCACTGACTGGCCACATCGGTCACAAGCTAGCAGCTTGTTAACAAAGACTTGGTGACTATCAAATCACCTGTACTGGATCATTGCTGCTCTTTTTTATGTAGTTGTTGTTTTTTTTGTTTTTTTTTGAGAAACTGGATGATCCTGTTGATCTAGCCATGTACACGAGATAGCTGTGAGCTGAAGGTACGTTCGGCCAACAGATATTTCTTTTGACACAACTATGTTTATTTGAATGGGCAGAGAAACCAAGTTGATGCCAACCCTGTGGTGAAAGTGTAATGTCCCATGGGAACAAAGGATTGGGCATGTTGAAAACTGACTTTTATGTTTGAATAATCAATTTAATCCATGGTTAACAGTATTTTTATCGTTCGTCATTGCTTGTTTTCCTTACTTACGCAGGAAAATTAGGTACTCTTTTGCACGTTGACTGTGTGACTTTGTGTTACTGAGAATTTTATTTGATGTGTTCTAGTTATCCTATTTTATGTTTATATCATAATCATTAAAAATATGGAATCAGTAGTGGCCTTAAAGTGATCAATAATGTCTTTCCTTCCAGGAAAATCTCTTTGGGAATTAGTGGTGGAACAGTTTGAAGATCTTTTAGTTCGCATCCTTCTTCTAGCTGCATTTGTGTCTTTTGTAAGTTAAAATTCTTTCCTTTTGTTATCTGTACATTTTTTTTTTTATCATTGTTTTGGCTGAAACGGTGGTCAAGGTGAGAGATAAACTATAAAGATAATTATAGTTAATGCATCTATCTTTGGTCGTCTTAACCATTATCTGGATAAAAACGTGTGTTCTATACAATTGCTAATTGATGCTACTACTTGATTATTAGCTACTTCAATTATAAAGAAAATGGGAAGAAATTGATACCATCTACCACAAAATTATCGATTTGGAGCATATAGCTACTGTTGCCTAAAACAATCAAGATTGCAGAATCAGCAATTCATACTACCAGAATGGGTTTCAAAAAAAGGCTACTGATTGCTTGTGATTTTAGTGGTTAGATTACGCTACTAAAAACCGCAGTGTAGCTCAGTCCCAAGTTGGTTTGGCAAGTATACTCTTTATAGTTTTTGAATAAATCATAAATACACATGCAAATATTTTCTAGTGGTAGTTGATACCATAGTTATTAGGTGGATCCCAACAGACATTTGGGGGGAGGTATTGGGGGGGGCCATTTTACACGCCAGTCTTAAAGGGGTTATCTTGTTATTGATAAATGAAAATCATATAGTACATGACAATCTCTTTATAACAAAGGTAAAACCAGCCCTGTACCTCACATGGACTCGGAGCACCCCCAATCATTGCTCCAGTTGCTCTGGTAGATTTATTTCAAGCAGGCAGCTAAGGGGCCATGTCCTTTCTCTGGGGACCTTCCCTTTCTGCTGCAGCTCTCTACTACTGACTGTCACAGCATCTAACAGGAGATCAGACTGGTGGAAGTTGAAGGATGAAACTGAGCATGTGTGTTAACCTCAACCAGGTGGACAGAGAAAAAAGGAAAAGAACAAACAGCAGGTGGCACTGTACAGATGTAATTTATTGTATAACTGGCTAAACTAAATGTTTAAGTACATGCATTTACAAAAGTATTCAGATCCACCTGCTGCTTTTAAAAATGTAGAATGTTTTGTGGGAAAGCCCCTTTACTAAAAAGTGCGCTGGAGTAGGATGCGCCAAATTTTATTTAGAGGCACAGACCTCCTATTAAATTTGTTGCATCTACTGACAGTCCGTGCGCCAGTAAGGTAAGACTACAGCAGCTATGAACTGGCATAATTGTGCCCTACATATTAAACCAGTTTCTGGTAAATCTGTAGGACAACGGGAGGCGACGTCCCATACTGAAACCTCTGGCCACTTTTTCCAAATTTGGCAAGAGCAGCATAAAATTGGAAAAGGTTGCCAATTTAGTACTAAATCCTGCTTATGCCAGTTACCAAATATGCTTTGATTCCCCCCACCGCCCATTATGTAGGTGACTGTAATAATTAATGAAAACATGTCTTCAAATTTTACTTTGAAAGATAGTTCCCACTGGGTAGGTTTTCTAGAACTATGTGTGGGAGTGAGATTTTTTTTTTTTCCTGCTGTTAACGGCATGTGAGTCAGAGCTATGCAGATTGATGTAGAATCCACGAGTATGAGCAAGGTTATTGCACCAAAAATACAGAAATGTACAGTTTGTTACTTATACCTTCCAGGCTATGCATTGTTTTTTTCTGTTTCCTTTGGCGTAAACTATTATAGTTGAAAAATGAAAAACGTCATTGACATTAAATAAAAGCTTAACTTCCGTGTTATTAGTCAGAGAACAACGTATTCCTCTAGCCGCCTCTAAGTAGATGGAGGAGATTTCATTGTGAGTCATATTGGTCAGGCTTGTATGCTTTGGGATTTGCTGGGGTGAGCCATTAATTTAAATGTTTTTAGCTGAAAAGTGTCTTTTGTGCAAATCTCTATTGTTAGTGGCAACTTATGACTTAAGTGACTTCAAGGGAACCTGTCATCAACTTTATGCTGACCGTACTAAGGGCAGTATAAAGTAGTGACAGAAATGCTGATTTCAGCAGTGTGTCATGCATTAGCTAAAAGTAAGTGGTTGCTGAGAACCAGGATCATAATCATTGCAGACCGGGCCTTGAAAAGAGTCACATCCACCTGAGAAGAGTCCTGGTTATTCATGAATTCCTGCTCTCCTGCCCACCTGCTGATGACTGACAGGCTTCTACCTAGTTTTCTCCCTTTCTCTCTATGAGATAACTGTCAATCATAATATAAAGGGCATTTAAAAGCATTACTAACGCATGATAAGGAGAATTAACTGTCAAAAATACATTCTACGTAATGTTGGGGCATAGAGGATCTGTAATGTTAAGATGCAGACTGCAGTTTATACTGCACCACTGTATTACAGGGGTTATTTTCCCTTGAACGGGAGCAGTGCTGCACCTCTGTGCAGCTCTGGTGGATGGCTCCAGGACAGCAGCTCTTAAAAACAGCTGTTTGGTGGGGGGTGCCAGGAGTCATACCACACCAGTCTGATATTTATGACCTATAATAAGGATAGCTCATCAAAGGGTAAGTCCTAGAAATCCCTTTTAAATGAGTTTTCCAGCTTTTTGATATTATTGACCTGTTCTCCAGATCTGTCATCAATATTAGATTGGTGGGGGTCCGATCAGCAGTTTTTTTTTGAACAGAGCTACTTGTTAGAAAGGCCCATAATCACAGATAGGGAGCTACATCAAGCATCACTTTTAATAGGTGTATTCAAATCTGTACCAACGAAATAATATAGTGACTAAACACCTAAAAGAAAAAATTCTGACCAGTCGATTGGTAACAATCACTCCTAAAATTTCTAGACACCTGTTTTTTTAGGAACAACAACCATATTGAGGCATTCCAATTCTAACACAGGTAAACTCGAACGGCAGTTCAGCCACAAGAACATGTGTAACGCGGCAGAGTGTGGACCCACTGTGCCAACTAACTGGTTTGACTTTGGGCTAACCCTAAGGGCTTTATTCTGTCTCTTCCTCGGTATTCACCCTTTAGCCCCTGTACAGGGATGTGGATTTCACTGCAGGGGAGCAACCAAACCGCTACCTCCTGGGATAGTCCCAGTATAGTTGGTAACTGACCCACAGGTTTCAGAGACTGTGGTCCAAGCATCTGGAAATGAGGCTGGAGATGACGTAGGAGTATTCTGAACACTAACAGGTTTTGAGATCTAGGCAACCACACAGACGATGTAGATGAGGTAGACACAGGACAGGTGGGCAAGCAAAGAACAGGTGGAAACAGGCAAGGCAGGCACACTGGGTGCTTGACAGTAGCATGGATAAGGCAGACAGAGCACACAGGCAGGATGGGTATAAGGCTGGAGCACAAACAGGAACACAGGCAGGAAATGCGCAGGAGTAACACAGGTAAATGGCAAGACAGTCTCAGAAGCAATAAACTTCTTAACGCCTTCCTGGTCACCAGGGAACCTAAAGCTCAGGCACCCTCTGGCTTGAGAGGGTGCCTTAAATAACCAGGGGTCCGAAGCCATTGGCTGGGTAAGAATTCAGAAGCGCACACACTGGCCTTTTAAGAGGCTGGACATGAGCGCCCATGCACCCTAAAGAAACCGAGACTGAAAGCCTAGGCAGAAGCATGCAGGCTGCAATTTGCAGAGGATGCCGGCGAACAGGAAGCCAGATAACATGTTCAGTGATGCAGCATCCTCAGGGAACAGCAGACCAGCGGCAAGCATGGACTGCTGACATAACACTTGTCCCAAGTGGTACATCAGTAAACTACAGTTTACTTGAGACTGACACAATTTTTGATTTTCACAAAGTTTGATACTTCAGTGTTTTTAAATCTTTTTGTCAGATGTTTCTGTGGCATTCTGAAGTGCAATTATAAGCATTTCCTAACTTTGTTTGACAAATGCATCAAGTTTATGCAAAGACTCAATATTTTCAGTGTTGACTCTTTTATTTCAAGACTACTGCAATTTGCCCTTGCTGAATATTATCTTCTGGAAAAATGCTGTCTAATGGCAATTCTTTCTTGACTAATCAGCTTGGAGTTTATAATAATTTCTGTGTTTTTGTTTGTGCAGCCACTTTTTGACGGTTGACTACGGGATTGAGAGGAGTTTCCTGGCTATAGGGCCAAAATTTCTGTGTTTTGTTCATTGAGTCCCTTAGTTATCACTTTTGCCTTGTGGTATGGGGCTCCCTCATGCTGTAAAAAGCATTGTTCATTACCAAATTGCTTGTGGATTGTGGCTTGTGGAGAAGGTGCTCTTGAAAGATGTTTTCATACCATTCTTTATTTATGGCAATGTTCTTAGGCAAAACTGAGTGAGCCCACTGCCTTGCATGAGAAGAAACCCCACAAATGAATGGTCTCAGGATACATTACTGTTGCCATGACAAAGGACTCATGGTAGCAATCACATTTTCTTCAATTATTTTTTATAGACTATAATGGGGTCCGTTAGGTTTACGCTCAGAAGATGATTTTGGAGCGCAGACTAAAGTTGTACATGCAGGACTTTTGTCTCTGCTCCAAAATCATCTTCTGAGCGTAAACCTAATGGACCCCATTATAGTCCATGTAGTTTGTAGGCTCCGTTCGGCTCAGTTATGTGCCGAATCCGTCCTTTTTGTTCTGCTCCGTTATAAGGAGCAGAACACACACACGTTGATGTGAACTCAGCCTCAGCCTGTTATCCTACAAGTTGATTCATAGGCAGGCAAAAAACAAACAAACTGTGAGGTCGAAGCCAATTGTCCCAACTTAAGGGGAAAAAAATTCCTTCCCAACTCCATTGAGGCAATCAGATAACTCCCTGGATCAACGACCCCTCTCTAGGAGCTGTAGCCTGTAATATTATTACACTCCAGAAATACATCCAGGCCCAGCTTGAACTCTTTTAGTGAACTCACCATCACCACCTCCTCAGGCAGAGAGTTCCATAGTCTCGCTGCTCTTACCGTAAAGAATCCTCTACTATGTTTGTGTACAAACCTTCTTTCCTCTAGGCGCAGAGGATGTCCCCTTGTCACAGTGCTGGGGATAAATAGATGATGGGAGAGAACTTTGTACTGACCCCTGATATATTTATACAGATGTAGCAGGGGTAACACACACACTCTGAACGCGATGAGTTAAGAAATTTAAGTTCTCTTGAAACAAGCCATTGGAAAGCAATTGCTTAATGCATTTAGTTGCATTTAGTTTTAGATAACATGTCTCATAAAGCATGTGTGTTAACCCTGCTACATCCGTACATAGTAATTAAATCTCCCCTCAGTCGAGTCTCTTTTCTAAAGTGAATAACCCTAATTTTGATAATCTTTCAGGGTACTGTAATTCCCTCATTCCCGTTATTACTTTAGTTGCCCTCCTCTGAACCCTCTCCAGCTCTGCTATGTCTGCCTTGTTCACAGGAGCCCAGAACTGTACACAGTACTCCATATGTGGTCTGACTAGTGATTTGTAAAGTGGTAGGACTATGTTCTCATCTTGGGCATCTATGCCCCTTTTGATGCAACCCATTATCTTATTGCCCTTGGCAGCAGCTGCCTGACACTGGTTTTTACAGCTTAGTTTGCTGTTCACTAAAATTCCTAGGTTCTTTTCCATGTCAGTGTTACCCAGTATTTTACCATTTAGTATGTATGGGTGACTTGTATTTTTCCTACCCATGTGCATAACCTTACATTTGTCAGTGTTAAACCTCATCTGCTATTTCTCTGCCCAAGTCTCTAATCTATCCAGATCCATCTGTAGCAGTATACTGTCCTCTTCCGTGTCAATCACTTTAAACAGTTTAGTGTCATCTGCAAAAATTGATATTTTACTGTGCAAGCCTTCTACAAGATCATTAATAAATATATTTAAGAGAATAGGCCCCAATACTGACCCCTGAGGTACCCCACTAGTGACAGTGACCCAATCTGAGTGTGTACCATTAATAACCACCCTCTGTTTTCTATCACTGAGCCAGTTACTTACCCACGTACAGACGTTTTCTCCCAGTCCGAGCATTCTCATTTTGTATACTTACCTTTTATGCGGTACAGTGTCAAATGCTTTAGAGAAGTCCAGATATACGACATCCATTGATTCGCCGCTGTCAAGTCTAGAACTTACCTCCTCATAGAAACTGATTAAATTAGTTTGACATGACCGATCCTTCACAAAGCCATGCTGATATGGCGTTATTTGAGGTGCTCCAAGATAGCATCTCTTAGAAAACCTTCAAACAGTTTACTCATAACAGATGTTAAACTTACCGGCCTATAGTTTCCAGGCTCTGTTTTTGGACCCTTTTTGAATATTGGCACCACATTTGCTATGCGCCAATCCTGGGGAGTTCTTAAATATCAGAAATAAGGGTCTATTTTAATCTTTTTAAGACGCCGCTGTACTTCTTCCTGGGTCAGACAGGGCACTTTTGATGGGGAATTTACTTTTACATTCTGCATTTCATCTGACAGTTTATTTTCTTCAGTAAATACAGTGGAGAATTTATTTTTTTAATAGCTTTGCTTTCTCCTCATCGCTCTCTGCAACTCTCCCCTCATCACTCTGTAGAGGGCAGACAACCTTCAGATTTATACTTTTTACCATTTATATAATTGAAGAACATTTTAGGGTTAGTTTTACTCTCTTTGGCAATTAATCTCTCTGTCTCTAGTTTGGCCGCTTTTATTTGTTTTTTTTTACATATTCTATTTTTTTCCTTTATAGTTTTTCAGTGCTTCCTCGCTACCCTTATGTTTTAGTGATTTAAATGCTTTCTTTTTGTCATTTATTGCCTTCTTTACAGTTGTATTTATCCACATTGGTTTCTTCTTGTTCTTTAACCTTTTATTCCCATAAGGTATGTACCTCTCACAGATAGATTTTAGGAGGCTTTTAAATATCCCATTTTGTGGCTGTATTTTTATTTTTGAGGTCTTTGCCCTAGTTAGTTAGGCCTATGGGCCTCTCTTAGTTGGATAAATTCTCCCTGAAGAACACTCTTTTGAATGATAATTGGAAGATTATTACTTTATGGTCATTATTTCCCAGGTGTCCCCAAACCTGCACATCTGTTCTGTCAGGTCTATTGGTTAGTACTAAGTCTAGTATGGCTGTCCCTCTAGTCGGGTCCTGAACCAGTTGGGAAAGGTAATTGTCTTTGGTTATTGCCAAGAACCTGTTTTCCTTTTGAGATGTACAGGTTTCAGTTTCCCAGTCTATATCTGGGTAGTTGAAGTCCCCCATAATAACAGATTCACAAAATAGAAAGAAGGCTCCAGCACCAGACGTAGACGTTTCAACAATCCCGATCTTTATTCATCAACATTTTTACCCACAGCGACTCCACATGTTCATGTCCCTCACTTATATCTTCTCGGACTGTGGGATTTAGACAGGACTTTACATAAAGGCAGACCCCTCCCCCTCTCCGGTTTTGGCGATCCTTTCTAAACAGACTGTAACCCTGTACATTAACCACCCAGTCATAGCTATCATCCAGCCATGTCTCAGTTATTCCCACTATGTCATAGTCCTCCTCACACATCACTAATTCCAGTTCCCCAGTTCTATTATTCAGGCTTCTGGCATTAGTATACATGCATTTAAGAGGTTTATGTATATATTTTTTTTTTACCCTACACCTTTCCTTCTGAATTGTTCTAGTCCCTCCATCCACTCCTCCTCCAGTCCTATTACCTTGCCCCCGGTCTCTATCTTCACTATCTTCCCCTCCTATAACGTAATTACCCTCCCCCCCCCCCCCCCCCCCAGTCCCTAGTTTTAAACACTCCTCCACCCTTCTAGCCATCTTCTGCCCCTTCCCCATTGAGGTGCAGCCCGTCCCTACGATAGAGCCTGTAGCCGAGAGAAAAGTCTGCCCAGTTCTCCAGGAACCTAAACCCTTCTTTCCTACACCAGTTATTGAGCCACTTGTTTACCTCCCTAATCTCTCGCTGCCTTTCTTGTGTGGCTCATGGTACAGGCAGTATTTCGGAAAATATTACCTTTTGAGGTCCTTGCCCTAAGCTTTTGACCTAAATCCCTAAAATCTTTTTTTTAAAGGGATTCTGTCACCAGATTTAACCCTATTAAGCTAGCTGACATCAGAGATGTGTAATATCAGCTAAACCTAACTAGCCTATTCCTACTTTTATCTTTGCCCCCGTTACGCCAGAAATCAAAATTTTATATTATGCTACTTAGCCTCTAAGAGCAGCAGGGGGGGGGGGGGGTGTTGTTCCTGCTCCTAGAGGCTCTGTTCTCCCACCTTTGGCCAGGCAGCGCTCGCATTTGTCTTCCAGCCCTGTGCTCTGGTGAAATCTCGCGCAGGCGCGGTTTGGATGCTGGCAACCTTCGAGCGTCTTTCCCTCACCACGCCTGCGCCGTGATTTCACCAGAGCACAGGGCTGGAAGACAGATGTGAACGCTGCCTGGCCCTGTCAATCAGGACTTGGAGGGAGGAGACAAAGGTGGGAAAACAGAGCCTCTAGGAGCAGGAACAACGCCCCCCCGCTTCTAGAGGCTAATTAGCATATTTTAGTAAAGTTAGATTTCTGGTGTAACTGGGGCATAGATAAAAGTAGGAATAGGCTAGTTAGGTTTGGCTGACATTAGCAGATTGCTAATGTCAGCTAGCTTAATAGGGTTAAATCTGGTGACAGAAACCCTTTAAGGACGTTCTACCTACCTCTAACTTTGTCATTAGTTCCGATTATGGACCATGACCGCTGGATCTTCTCCAGCCCCTCCCAGTAATCTGTCAACCCGATCCGCGATGTGTCGAACTCGAGCGCCAGGAAGACAACACACCGTTCGATGATCCTGGTCTTTGTGACAGATCGCCCTATCTGTACCCCTAATAATTGAGTCTCCCACTCCCAGCACCTGTCTGGCCTGCCCTGGTCCTCTGCTTACTGGAGCTGACATTCCCCTGACTGGCAGAGGAAGTGTCTGGCTGCAGCAGTGCTCTCCCTGAACTGACATCCCCCTCATCTGCGAACCTTGTAAACTTGTTGGGGTGTGTCAGATCAGGGCTAGCCTCCCTGGCACTCTTCCCACTACCCCGCTTTCTAACTGTTATCCAGCCAGCTACCTCACTTTTCTCAGCCTCCTCGCTACCACCCCCCCCCCCCCCCCCCCATCTACCCCAAAGAGTGCTTACTCAGTGAGCAGCAAACTCTTTTCCAAATTGTTAACGCCTCTCGGTGTTGAAACTCCCCCGCTCGTACGATTCCAAACGGGCAATTTGCTCACATTTTGAACAAATATATGCACCCTCAAACGGCTGTTCCAGGACTGCATACATTAGACACGATGTGCACTGGACTGCGCTGTCAATAATGGAACACATGCTAAATGGGGATTATGCAAGAAAGAGGAAAATTTAATATAGTGCAGTGATAAGTGTATATATATAACTTACTGTAGTCCCCTCCTAAAATCCCTGAATCTCAAGTCACGTAATCTAAAGTCACACACTTAATACAAACACGCGAACGCTCACAAACTCGTGTTATTTGCCTGCTTGTATAAATGGAGCTCTTAAACCAGTCTGTTTATTTTCTCTGGATTCAGACCGTTCACTTTTTTTTTTCCCATTGTGTTATGTTAAAAATGTATTAAAAAGGAAAAACTAAAATTCATATATACAGTAGATATAGATAAGTATTCAGACACTTGAAATTTAGCCTTGGAGGCCTCCCATTTCTGTTGATCATTTTGGAGATGTTTCTACACTTTGATTGAAGTCCACGTGGGGTAAATTCGGTTGATTGAACTTGATTTGGAAAGACACCCCCTGTCTATTGTCTAGTCTCACAGGCCATAAAACCAAGAGGAAAGAGCTGAATTTAGTGGAGCAATCTCGTAAGGGCTAGCTGTGACTTCAGTACTGAGTGCCACATGTCTGTTTCAACATTTACCATCTGCCTAGCCTAGACATTCTCTTGTGTGCACTTATAGGTGTAGATATTGAATCCACCCACAAGATCAATATGGGAGTAGGAAATTAAGAACTTTACTTTTGGCAGGTGCAGCAGGATGTTAGTCCACAAAAGACAATCCTTACATACTGTGTGTGTGTGTGTGTGTGTGTGTGTGTGTGTGTATATATAATATATATATAAAATTTAAACTTTTTTTCCATAGAAAGTGGTTTTATGTTGTAAAAGTGGTAAAAAAAAACAGGCTCACATATTTGGTATCACCATGTTCATCACATCCCATATAATATTGATAATCTCCTATTTAAGCTATCTTTTTAACAATATAAAAATGCAGAAAATAAGAATAGAATGGCATGTCCCCCATTTTCTTTCAAAACAATTGTAATCCATAAGTCCTGTGTACCCCAAAATGGTAAAAGCAACCCGCATATGACTACATTGACAGAAAAATGCAGTTATGGCTCTTGGAAGGCAGCAAACTTTTTTTATTGCATGAGACTTGCTGTTATTGTGCAATAGTAGTAAAAAACTATACATATTTTGCATCACTCTAAGTGAATGTTGTAACTTTAAAGTGCAAAAAACAACTGAAACAATGACTTTTTCATCACTGCCTCCCCAATGGTATCACTAGAATATACCATTTGCCCCCCAAAAAAACAAACCCTCATATGACTAGGTCAATGAAAAAATAAGAAAAAAGGTTGAGTGTTTTACGTTTTTGCATTGTTGCCTTCAAAGTTCCTCTGGCCATAACACGATTCACAGGATAGGGGATAATTACTGATCAGTCGATGTCTGACTGCTGGGACCTCCACTGATACAGAGATCCCCAGCAGGGCAGTCTGAGATTAAAATCAATAGTACCCTAGTATGTATTATGTGGATTATTTGGATTTGTCCTCCTAAAATAATTTCAGTTTTTGTAAATGAAAAGCTGATTCCCAAACACATCCTACACAGTCTAGACCAAGCTTCTGTTCGCTGTAAAACAGAGCAGGCGCGTGTTTACTCCGCTCATTGCCAGCGTGGGCCATGGTCCCTAGACATGGCTTTCTTTGGAAGATGTGAGTGTTTCATGTCAATATTTGCCCAGTGCATCCTATCTTCATTAAAATATTACATGTTATCACCAAAGAAACTATGGCATCACATATACAGTACTGCCTGACATTACGTACAGTATTAGTATGTTGGCGGATGCCTGGATTGTAATTGCAAATGAACTCGCCCACTCAACCATTTGGCAGCTAATAAAATGCCATATAAATGTTTGCACGTCGTCTATTTTACTAGTGAAATAACATTTCTCTTTGACTCGGCACGTGACTTTAAGCATGAAATGATGAGAAAATAGATTTAAAGGGTTATTCTCATCTTGTGCTTAGGATCTGCCATTACTTTGTGATTAATGAGGGTCTGATCTCTGGGACCCTATTGATCCTGAGAATGAAGGGAATGAGGGATTGTTTAGTAATACATCCCTTTCCCTGTTTTTCAAGTGAATGGGGCAATGCACAGTTATATCGCCAGGAGCCCTGCTGTGCAGACTTGCATCCCCTTTATAGTCAGGATTGGTGGGGGTCCCAATGTCATAGCAGTGAATGGAGTGTATGTTGTGCATGCACGGTGTGCACTCCTTCACATCCCGTTCTGCATATGCTAGCGTTATATCAGAAATATTGAGATGGGGAAAACCCATTTTGGGCGCAGTGACGCATGAACAGTACTGCTCTTGCTGACTCCAGATCAGTCATTTATATGTCCATACTAACCTCTTTCACCTGCAAATGGGCATGGGAATACATTCAGGGGATTTATGAGAGTACACACATAATAAGAGCACTCCAGGTTAAGTTCTCTAAATATATTCTAGTGGCGATTTGTATGTTTTCAGAAGGGGAACAAGGGTGAGTATGGACATATAAATTAGTGATGGTGAGTCAATGGAAGCAGTACTAATAGGGTTAGGAGGAGGTGACAGATTCCCTTTAACACTTTCATTAGTCCTTGAGATTCCTTAGGATATATTACAAAACAGATTGTAACCGATCAGCCATGCTTCTGTAAATCACTGTATAAAAGCCCTAGCTATCCTGCAGGTTGAGATTTTGCTGAAAGCAAAATCACTTTATGAATGTTCATGTCATTAGTATTTGTTTCTTTATACCCAGTTTGGCTATACTTATTTGTCTCTGTTCGTACTGAGTATGCAGTGCAGACAAGGCAGGAAAATCTCATATTGTAAACCATGCCAGCACATACTGCTTTTTTGAAGTGTGTGGATATGTCAGGAACATTTCAGGGCAGTGTGGACATAGCCTTTATATGTAGCAGTGATAGTCAACCTTTTACAGACCGAGTGCCCAAAAAAAAAAACACTTATTTATTGCAAAGTGCCAACACAGCAATTTACCCTGAATACTACAGTCCAATATAGTATATCTTCCATGTAGTTTATCATTTTGCTAAAATTGCCTGCTTACATTCAGTTTGCTGCCTGTTCTGTTCATAGTGCGCCCTGCGCTGATAAATGACAAGAAAAGTCTAAGGCATATTGTTACACTATAGATGTTTTCCAGGGTGTGGGTGCTCACAGAGCGGGCTCGGAGTGCTGTCTCTGGCACCCGTGCCATAGGTTCGCCACCACTGCTAGCATAAGCTCAGCTTTAGCAAAGCTGTTTGCATTTAATGGAATGTGTCACCAGTATGTGGCCAATTGTTTAAATCAAGATTTTATGTTAAACACATTTTTGAAGAATTGTCCATGTCGCTATCTATATTTAATTTTAAAAAAAATCCTAAAATTCTGCAATTTTCACACTGGCCACTAAGCATAATAAAATGTGCCACGTTGGTCTGTAGAGATCACTTCTCAAGTCATCTCAATATCACCCCAGGCAGATATCGCCTACATATAGATAAGACAGGATCCACCATTCACAGTATGTGATTGTCAGAACTTATCTATTCTTCCCTTGTACAGTGACCTCTGCACAGGTCACAGAGCATGGCTAGAAGACTCTCCCATAGAAGTCAATGAGGTCTCCTCCTGTCCATTGTGTCTATGGCCCATGGGGCTGCCATACAGTATATTTCTAAATGCTGTTAAGAATTGCTCAGGCAAGACGGCTGACCCCATAATTATGTTCAGGAAATAAAATAACAAATCCACAATCAGAAAATAAAACCAAAAAAACTGTGTTACTATCTGCAGTTAAAGGGAACCTGTCACCTGGATTTTGTGTATAGAGCTGAGGACATGGGCTGCTAGATGGCCGCTAGCACATCCACAATACCCAGTCCCCATAGCTCTGGGGGCTTTTATTGTGTAATAAAAACGATTTGATACCTATGCAAATTAACCTGAGATGAGTCCAGTCCCTGAGATGAGTCAGGGACAGGACTCATCTCAGGTTAATTTGCATATGTATCAAATCGGGTTTTTTATACAATAAAAGCACACAGAGCTATGGGGACTGGATATTGTGGATGTGCTAGCGGCCATCTAGCAGCCCATGTCCTCAGCTCTATACACAAAATCCTGGTGACAGGTTCCCTTTAACTGCAGAAAAGATTATAGATGACACATTCCCTTTTAATGTCTTTTTTGCCATACTATTTTCATATGTTCACAACTGTAGTAATTTTAACTGCTGATAGCTGGTCAATGTTTAACCACTTCATTACTGGGGGATTTAACCCATCACACTCTTAATATGCCAATTTTGAATTTGTTGCCACGGGCCTATTTAACCACAAATAGCTATTTTTTTTTTGTAGTCGGTGGTTAATTAGTGCACATCCTTTGTATATTATAATGGTGCTGTATGTGCAGCTTCGACAGATTCACTAAACTTCTCTTGTTTTTGTCTGTCCTAATACGGTGTTGTCATTTCTTTCAGGTACTGGCATGGTTTGAAGATGGAGAAGAAACTACAACCGCGTTTGTGGAGCCTATAGTTATTATTATGATTCTAATGGTGAATGCTTTTGTTGGAGTATGGCAGGTATATGTTCTTCTCACAAAGCATGTTTGGTTCCCACTGTGACGTGCCGCAGGTCACAATGTAATTGTGCAATTCTCAGTGTACCAGTGACCCAGATATACATATGGATCTTCAGGGTGTTCATACCATCATGTTAAGTTAGGAATTTCAACTCCCCTTTATATAAAGATAGTCAACAGTGTCGCTCTGACGATGTCTCGTAAGGGTGGACAGCTTTAGGCTGGGTTCAGACCTGAGCGTCTTTGATATGCGCGTTTAACGCGCGTTTTTGACGAGCGTTTTTTGCAATAGTAAACGCGCGTTTGACGCGCGTTTGTGTGATTGACTGCAATGTCCTATGGCCACAAACGCGCGTCAAAACGCCCCAAAGAAGCTCAAGTACTTGTTTGAGCGTAGGGCGTTTTACAGCGCGTTTTTCAGCGCTGTAAAACGCTCAAGTGAGAACCAGGGCCATAGGGAAGCATTGGTTTTCATGTGTTGAGCGTTTTACAGCGCGTTTGAACGCGCTGTAAAACGCTCAAGTGTGAACCCAGCCTTAGGGCGGCTAGTTCAGCCTCGCTGTAAATGCTCACTGCATGCCCCCTTTAAACTATCATCCAGTAGTCTTAATACTTTCGATTATCCTGCACTTGTTTCTGACACAAAACTGCAATAAATAAAATCTGGAATCTCACAAGACAAAAAGCAAAAGTCTGAGCAGAGATAACCTGTTATGAGACTCCTGTGCGTATGACACATAGCGTCTGATAATTCAGAACATCTGATTGTTTGGCATCTGTCATGCTGTGCTACTTCCAGGTAACAGTATTACTTTACCAGGAGCATTACTGAGTTATATTATCCTCATTAACAAATTATTTTAGAACATATTCAAGCATTTGTTTTTGGTGCGGATCAATCATGGATCTGCACAGACGGATCCGTTCAGTTAATACAAACGTCTGCATCCGTTCAGAACGGATCCGTTTGTATTACCTTTAACAACATAGCCAAGACTGTGCGGTCTTGAACACCATTAAAAGTCAATGGAGGACTGATCCGTTTTCTATTGTGTCATAGAAAACGGATCCGTCCCCATTAACTTACATTGTGTGTCAGAACGGATTCGTTTGGCTCAGTTTCGTCAGCGTTTTGGTGTCCGCCTCCAAAGCGGAATGGAGACTGATGCATTCTGAGCAGATCCTTTTCCATTCAGAATGCATTAGGGCAAAACGGATCAGTTTTGGACCGCTTGTGAGAGCCCTGAACGGATCTCACAAACGGAAAGCCAAAACGCCAGTGTGAAAGTAGCCTTAGTGAGTTCTGTATCACTACTGATTCATACATGTGATCTGTGCATATAAGAGTTCTGTCTATTATATTACTTCTCATGTAATGTGCATTCATCTGTTTTTCACTGTGGAGAGAAATGCTTAATTCTGCTAAACTTGAGCTGGAGAAATTCTGGGTGGTTCATTGAATTTAGCCAGGGGGATCTCCATGACGAAATTCACTGGAAAGTTCTTGCTGGCACACCGCAGACATACAACATGCTGGCAGCTGGAAAGCCCAAATTGTTTTTTTTTTTGTTTTTTTTTAACTAAATCCCAGAATGGTACCAAGTAACTGTAAATTACATTGCATTCTCTTTTTAAAGTACTTGGGTAAAGTAGAAAGAACAGGAGCTTAATATGCAGGGGAAACAGTTTGCAAAAACATCTGTCACCTAAAGTGGCCATCTAATTATAATGTATTTAGTGTCTGTATAACGTATTTCCTAAATTAAAGAACTCACTGTTTTCCTGCCAGGAAAACATGGAGACATATTTTTGGAACTACTTACTGACTTGCCTCAATAAACATTACTTTTTATTTTGCTTTTTTAGTTATTGAGAATTGTGAAAACTCCCGCCACCCATAAGCTCTTTTAGGCCTCATGCACACGACCATATGGCTTTTTCAGTATTTTGCGGTCAGCTGGCCCCTGATAGAACAGTACTATCTTTGTCTGTTATGTGGACAATAATAGGACATGTTCTATCTTTAAACTGAATGGAAATATGGAAACGGAAGGCATACTGAGTACCGTCTGTTTTTTTTTTTTTTTTTTTTTTTTTTTTTGACGATCCATTGAAATTAATGGTTCCGTATATGCAAAAAGGGAACGGAAAAAAACAAAACAAAAAAAAAACTTTCGTGTGCATGAGGCCTTATCGCCTCAGAAGACTGTTGTGTCCCTGCTTCTGGTAGTTTGTGGCTCAGAGCCGCTCTACCTGATAATATTTAGAGAAGGATCATGATCCTTGTATTGTTAAAATAGTGCCAAACCTCAAAGTAACTGACCAAGAGGGGTCCAAATTTTATCCTTTCTGTAAATTTTCGACTTACTGCTACAGTGGGCCTTCCTCCTGATCTGAAAACTGTATTAAAAAGGACTGTCGCCTCTCCTGACGTATCTGTTTTAGTAACTACAATTCCCCATGTAAGAATAATACAGGAGAATCTGTTCTTATGACTCTATCTCATAGCATTCCTTTATTATTCCTGCTATTTTTTTTTTACTGATGGTCCAGATGGTTATTACCAGTTGGGGGTTTGTCCTTGCACAGGTTGACACTGGCAGCACTGATGATAGCAGTGCAGTGTAATTACACTGCACCACCGCTACTGCATTCAGGCAAGCATTGAAGAGGATGCAGCGCTCACATGAGCTCTGCTGCTGCTTCAAATGGCTGTTTGGTAGGGGTGCCTGGAGTAGGATCTAATATTGATGACCTATCCCGAGGATCTGGCCTGCACCACATTTGTTTTTTGCCAATACGTCTATCAGACTTTTTAACGAGATTTCACAGCATAAGAATTATAGAAAAATAAAAAAAACACTGCTAAAAGCAGAAGACCAATATTTACAGGTGAACTTTAAATCTGGTGCATGAACTTTAAAGTTGTCTTTGCCACCAGAGCAGCAGACTACAAAAAATAGAGGGCACCATTTGTCTGTAGCCAGTAGAAAACAAAACCTTTTCATCATTACTGTTAAGGCTCAGTTCACATTTCAGTTATTTAGTCAGTGATTTCCATCAGTGATTGTGAGCCAAAACCAGTAGTGGATCCTACACAGACAAAAGGTATAAAAGAAAGATCTGCACCTGTTCTGTGTTTTTGACCCGCACCTGGTTTTGGCTCACAATAACTGACCAAATAACTGAAGTGTGAACTTGGCCTAACCTGTATCCATGAGTATTTGCAGTATGAGACTTACTGTAGCCACAGGAAGTCAGAGTCTCTATTTGTTCCTGTGAGACTGACATAAATGCCCTCAGAGAAATGATTAGAAAAACTTGCCTCCTCAGACACTGTGGGATTGGATAAATGTCGTTGGGGGTTCCATGATCTTGATTCCAAAATTAACAGAGGCTAAAAATACATAAAAAATTAATATGTATATATTTTTTTAATAATTTATGTATACTAGCAGGTTTAGGCTACTTTCACACTTGCGTTTTGGCTTTCCGTTTGTGAGATCCGTCATGAGCTCTCACAAGCGGTCCAAAATGGATCAGTTTTGCCCTAATGCATTCTTAGAATTAGAATGCATCAGTTTGCCTCCGTTCCGTCTCCATTCCGCTCTGGAGGCGGACACCAAAAGCTGCTTGCAGCGTTTTGCTGTCCGCTTGAAGAAACTGAGCCAAACGGATCCATCCTGACACACAATGTAAGTCAATGGGGAAGGATCCGTTTTCTCTGACACAATAGAAAACGGATCAGTCTCCCATTGACTTTCAATGGAGTTCATGACGGATTTGTCTTGGCAATGTTACAGATAATATAAACTGATCCATGACAGATCCACCCAAACCGCGAGTGTGAAAGTAGCCTTACAGATAAAGGGGGGACATAAATGTATTTCTGGGAGTCCTTCGTAAATGATATACAGAGTTTGTCTAGGATGTCAGTATTTTCCTTATTAGTGAAAACAACTGCTACAATATGTTTAGTGGCTTTTTTAATCCCACATTGTACTTGCAGGAAAGAAATGCAGAAAGTGCCATTGAAGCTCTGAAGGAATATGAACCAGAGATGGGCAAAGTAATCCGTGCAGACCGAAATGGAGTACAGCGTATCAGAGCAAGAGACATTGTTCCTGGAGACATCGTAGAGGTGGCAGGTAATTTTCCTATTTAAAATGAAAGGACCAACTATGTTTTAGTTGTTGTTGTTGTTGTTGTTATATGAATATTTATGGTGAAAATAATAATAAATAGACGTAGGTGCTATGTATGTTATACTACAGGGAAATAACCTGCTTGAAGAAAAATAGTGAATTACATAGTTTAAAACTGGAAGTATAGGGTTTAATGGCATTCTAAGTTCGTGTAGGGTTCCAACCCAATAATGTGGTGGAAAAGGAACTTTGAACATAAATTCTGCTTCAAGCACATTAATTAGTAAATTTGGAGGAAATCCAAAATTTGGATACTTCAGTCCTAATATGGAGGAGCTTCATCAGGCATCAGAGAGCTGCTGGACAGGAATGAAGATTCTGTTCTGCGCTATGTGGAAAGATGGCACAAACATCTCACACGTGGCTTGTGCCGTCTTTCCACATAGTGCCAAACAGATTCTTCTTTGATGTCCGGTGGCAACTTTCTCTGATGAAGGCCTTCAATATTAGGACTGAAATGTCACATTTTATATTGTCCGCAAATTCACAGATAAACGCAGTTGAAGCTAAGAGAATGTGTGTGCAGACTTCCTTTTCCACTGTAGTTAGCAACTGTTATTAGGGTAAGAAGAATGATGCACTTTCCTTATTAGCATGACATGTATAAAGGTTTCGCTGAGCTGTGATATGTGTAAGGTCTCATGCACACGACCGTTGTTCTGGTCCGCATCTGAGCCGCACCCATTCACTTCAATAGGGCCGCAAAAGATGCGGACAGCACTCCGTGTGCTGTCCGCATCTGTTGCTCCGTTACGTGGCCCCACAAAAAAATATAACATGTCCTATTCTTGTCCGTTTTGCGGACAAGAATAGGCATTTCTACAATGGGCCACCTGTTCCGGCTTCCGTGTTTTGCGGATCTGCAATTTGCGGACCGCAAAAAAAACTGAACGGTCGTGTGCATGAGGCCTAAGGCCGAGTTCACATTATTGTTGTTGCTTCAGTTTATAATGGACCCATGATGCAGTGCTGTACTGATTGCACAAGCGATACCACCAGAGCACAAGGGACCCTGATGGCTTATAAGGCATGTGTGCAGTGCTATTCTGTCCATTAGATCTGCTGAGATTGTCACCAGAGGCTCTGAACCCCTGATTTCACATACAGTATAATTAGTAAGACTTGTCACAGTGCAATAAGCAGGTGACCTTAAAGTGTTAGAGGCATGCTAAAAAAGGTAGGATAAGTCATCAATATGAGATCAGCAGAGTTTTACTCCTAGCACCCCCACCCATCAGCAATATGGTAGCGCTTCACAACCTTTAATACAGAAATATCCCAGCACTTCCTTAATCTCCTCTGATCTTTTACTACTTTGTTTAGTATTACAATAAACTAAGAAATATATAAAGCAATTGTCTGTATGTGTCCCACCACCTTCTCCTCACGTCAACCGTGTGGCTAGAAGGTGACTGGCTGCAGCACAATCCTCCCTCTTCTGTTGTGTCTGCAAATAGTGTCAAGCCTTGCCCCTAACATAACTCCCACCCCGTCAGGCATTCGCCAACCACAAATCAATCAGGATCAGGGAATTAAGGCTGGGGTACATTTGTCGCATGACAGCTGGTCGCAGAAAAGTGTACGCAAAAAAAATAATAAATCGACTTGTTTTCAACCTTTTGTCGTGTGACTTTTTTAGAACTGTAATTTGCCTGTAAAAACACAGCCAAGTTGCAGGCGAGTCGCATATTGAGCGCTGCTTAGATTAAAGTTAATGGTGTAAAGGTTGCGTGCGACCTGCAACACAAAATCCTTCAGGTCTTAGGCTACTTTCACACTAGCGTTCGGGTGTCCGCTCGTGCGCACCGTTTGAAGGGGCTCACGAGCGGCCCCGAACGCATCCGTCTGGCCCCAATGCATTCTCAGTGGAGGCGGATCCACTGAGAATGCATCCGCCTGCCAGCGTTCAGCCTCCGCTCCGCTCAGTGAGCGGACACCTGAACGCTGCTTGCAGCGTTCGGGTGTCCGCCTGGCCGTGCGGAGGCGAGCGGATCCGTCCAGACTTATAATGGAAGTCAATGGGGACGGATCCGCTTGAAGATGACACAATATGGCTCAATCTTCAAGCGGATCCGTTCCCCATTGACTTTCAATTTAAAGTCTGAACGGATCCGCTCAGACAACTTTCACACTTAGAAAATTTTCTAAGTTTTAATGCAGACGCATCCGTTCTGAACGGATGCGAACGTCTGCATTATCGGAGCGGATCCGTCTGATGAAACATCAGACGGATCCGCTCCGAACGCTAGTGTGAAAGTAGCCTTAGGCAGTCATTTATTATACTGAAATACACCTAAATTGGGCATATTTCAGGCGCAGATGGCTATCTCCCACTTCTCCCTTGTGGGTGGGGAGGTGTAGGAAAAGGTCTAAATGTAAGATAGCTAGGAAGCTGGCTTACATTTAGACTGACGCTGGATACACCGAAGTTATGGAGAGGCCGGCCCCTCTTCATAACTTCGGCTGCTCCTCAGCCAGCGCAGGGGCTTTATTAAACAGTCACAGCATGTTGTGTGTCGCATTGCAATTATTAAGTGCATGTCACACGACACGTCACCATCTAACCCAATCCCTGTCCTATTTACTTTTATCATTCATTTCTAGTATTAATGTTCCTTTATATGACAAATTCTGCTCTGTTCCATCATGTCTTTTTCATCAAGACACAGATTTGGCCTCCATAGGTAGCAGTGCTGTCATTGTCGAGCCTTTACTGTAAAAAGTACTGCTGAGCCAGATGCTCTTGCCTGTGGAAAGTTGCAGAATACTTTTCCAGAGTTTTTTTCTTTTCCTTTAGGAAAACATGGCACTTTCCATATATGATTTTGCCAGTAGCACCCCTTAGGGTGATCTGACCACACAAATAGAAAGTGCAGAATGAGAACTTTGTTGGAAATGGAAACATCTTAGAAAGTCACTAGAATCAGGATGAGTAACAGAATCTCTATCAATAGCTCCTCATAGGAGATTTTAACTGTATTAAATAAGAGCATACCAGTAGAATTATACCGATATCTTCATGATTACTGTATAAATTAGCACTCGCATAGTAAAATTACATTGTCTCACTTCAGTAAATGGCATTTATCATGTTAATACAAGGCACTTACTAATGTATTGTGTCTATATTACCTCCTTTGCTGGCTGGATCAATTTTTCCATCACATTATGCACTGCTCGTTTCCAGGGTTTATGATCACCAAGCAATCCAGCAGTGGTGGCCGTGCTTGCACACTGTAGGAAAAAGCGCTGGCTTGTGATTATACACACCTCAAAATGGTATCAATGAAAAATACAGATCACCCCACAAAATATAAGCTCTCACACAGCTCCGTTGATGTAAATATAAAAATGTTATGGGGGTCAGAATATGGCAATGCAATTAAAAATATATATTTTTCAAAATCTGTAAAAATGTGGTATTGCTGTAATCATATTGACCTGCAAAATGAAGTTAATGTCACTTTTACAGCATAGGGAACGTCGCAAAAATGAAACCCATAAAACTATGGCCAAATTGTGGTGGTTTTTTTTTTTTTTTTTTTTTCAATTCTACCCCATTTAGATTTTTTTTCAGCTTCTCACTTCATTCTATGCCATATTAAACAGTGCCATTAGAAAGTACAATTTGTTCTACAAAAAAACAATCCCTCATACAGCTATGTAAATGGGAAATGTTATCGCTCCTGGATTGTAGGGATTAAAAAACTAAAAAGAAAAAAAGGGGTTAAGTGACAGTACAGTCCCTGGCTTGATAAATTACAACGTGTAAGCTCTAAATGTTGGTAGATTAGTTATTTGCTGATTAACAGCACATAACATGACAACCTATTGTACACACATCATAAATGAACGTTAGGCTTTTTGTTGTTATCATTTCCATAGTAACATCTGAAGAATAGTCCTGTGTTCTTCTCTGAAGAACACAGATCTAGGGCTTTTACGTGACATCTGTATGAGAATCACTATTATGAAGCATTTAGCTTTACTCAATAACTTTTTACCTATGGATAGCGGCTTTTGTTCCCAGTTGTATTTTATTTATTTTTTTGCATACAGAAGTAATATATTATTGCTACACAATTGTCTTAACCTATCCAAGCTCTTCTCAAACCCTTCTCTACTCCTGACTTTTAACATTCACGTATGCTGAGTTAGGATCCCCTTTCCTTGTGTGGTGTTTGGTGGTGAGAGCTCTGTCACTGCTACCAGAAATCAAGTCTGACATAAGCCTCATTCAGATGCCTGTGTCCGTGCTTAAATTTGTGAAAAGGTGGTCAGTGATGCCTCCGTGACGGATCAGTGTTGGGCTAAAAGTCTATAGTAAAATATAAAAAAGTCAAAATTTATTGTACTTTGGTGTGTGGACTTTTTGTAGTGGTTTGGGGGGGGGGGGGGGGGGGGTAGCTTGTTTATCAAAATGTAGCATCCTCTAGGTACGGCATTTTTTATGTAGTATTTTTCTCCATCGGTTTCTCAATAAAACTATAATAACACCAGGAAAAACACAAAGGGGGAAATGTATCAAAATTGGTGCAAAGGAAAACTGGTTTAGTTGCCCACAGCAACTAATCAGATTGATCCTTTGATTTTCCATAGGAGCTCTGCAAAATAATAGGTGTAATCTGATTGGTTGCTATGGGCAACTAAGCCAGTTCTACTTTACACCAGTTTTGATAAATCTCCCCCATAATCAGGGGTGTTGCTAGGGTCTCAAAAGACCCGGGGCCCAAGCCCCAATGCATATGGCCCAATTCTCTAAGTCGACCAACCGACCCCTAAGCCCACTATAGCTAGACAGCTATACAGCAGCACGTACCTCTCACATTCAGTTCCTCCCAGGTGACGTTTCCTCTGATGTAGATCTTCTGTTATCATTTTCTCCATTCTGTCCGGACAACTTCTCTCAGCAATGCCTTGTCGCTACAGAGTGTGAGACACAGACATCTTAGTTTCCTAATTTTTCTGTACGCCCAAATACTATCCTGAAGAAAAATGAGTGCCCCCCATAGTAATAGTGCTCCTCATAGTCCCACCAATAGTAATTCCCTTCTAGAATGCCCTCATTAGTAATACTGCCCCCTACAGTGCCCTCAACTGTGATAATGCTCCCCAAGAGTGCCCCCATAGGTGAAGAGCCCTCCAGTATTAATAATGCCCTTTCAGAGCCCCTAGTAGAAATAAGTCCCCCCTATTGTTCCCCCAGTGGTAATAAAGCTATCTACTGACCCCTCAGTAGTAATACGACCCCCAAAGTGCTCTTAGTAGAAATAATGTGGATCTATAAGTCCCTCCTATAGATCCCTCAGTAGTAATAAGAACGCCTAATGTCTCCTGAAATTAAAATGCCCCCAGCATTTATATCGCCCCCTACTGTTTTAATGCTCGCCCTGAATTCCTCCCAGTATTTATAATGCCCCCTGCAGTTCCCCCTGTAGTTATATTCCTCCATTTACTGTCCTCAAAAATTATAATTCCTCAGCCCCTCCACCATACAGTCCCATGTAAATGACATTATTTCCCTTCTCTGCCATAGAGTGCCATGTAAATACCATCACACCATCTCTCCAGCCCCCTCCAATATACAGTCCCATGTAAATAACATCCCTTTCTATCTACAGCCCCTCTAAAATACAGTCCCATGTAAATAACATCACACCATCTCTCCTGCCCCCCTCAATATACAGTCCCACGTAAATAACATTACCCCCTCCCCAGCCGCCTTCGAAATAGTCTCATGTAAAGAACATAACCCCCTCTCCAGCCGCCTTCAACCTACAGTCCCATGTAAAAAACATCACCCCCTCAATATTCGGTCCCATGTAAATAACATCACTTCCTCCCCCAGTCACTTTCAACATACAGTCCCATGTAAACAAAATTGCCACCTCCAACATGCAGTCCCATGTAAATCGCATTACCCCTTAACGTTCAGGCCCCTGTAAATATTACTCCCTCAACTTTTAGTCCCATGTAAATAACATCACTCCACCCCACTGTCCCATGTAAATAACTTCCCTCCCTTCAGCCCTAACATACAGTCCCAGTTAAATAACTACAACTCCCAACTTTGCTCTGCCTCTCACACTTAGTAATCTACCCCTTCACTTACCTCTCCTCATGTAGCAGACCTCACCACAGCTTTTTCCCAGGACTTCTCTTCACTGCTGAGCCGTCCTCTCCTGCACTGGTCACATGACGTTGACATAATCGCAGGTCCTTTTCAGCTACTGCATTTAGCACTGATCACATGACCTGTCACCACATGATCACAGGTCCTTCAGCTCTTGCAGGGCATTAGATTCAATTGTATTGCCGTCCTGAGGATAGCAATACAGTTGTATCTAGCTGGCAGGCAGTACATTAAGGGCCTGGGACAAATCAGCAGGGGCCCAGGCCACGAATGTTTTAACCTAGCAACGCCCCTTCCCATAATGACACAAAATATAAAACAATATAAAAAATTGGTTCAAAACCGTTACTTAACATGCATTTTGAACGCAGAAACAAACCACTGTAATGGAGGCCTAAAAGTGTAATAAACTAGTACATAAACACCTGTCATATATGTTTGTATGCTTTCTATTGCATTCTCATTTTTATGGCTATAGTGTATGAAGGCATAATGAGTGTTTGCCTTAGGCCACTTTCACATGACAGTATATTGCTCAGCTTTTAAAATTTTTACTATATTGTAATAAGGCTGCTGCCACACGTCCAGGTTTTTTTTTATACAGTTTTTGAAGCCAAATTCAAGTGTGGATAATAAAAGGAGAGAAAGTGTTGAAGGGGTTGTCTCACTTCAGCAAGTGGCATTCATCATGTAGACAAAGCCGCTTACTAATGTATTGTGATTGTCCATATTGCTTCCTTGGTGGCTAGATTTGTTTTATCACATTATACGCTGACTGTTTCCATGATTATGACTAGAGATGAGCGAAACAAGCTTTGGATGCTACATCTGAAGCCGATTCGCTAATAAAATCGCTATAATGCTGTATGGAGCTCCTTATGTAGCATCTGAAGTTGCTTCGCTCATCTCTAGTTATGACCACCCTGTAATCCATCAATGGTGGTTGTGCTTGCACACTGTAGGAAAAAGCATCGGCCTCTCTAGAGGCCGGGACCATGGAAGTGCACATAGGCTTTTTTTGTGTCCAAGTATGACCACCACTGGTGGACTGCAGAGTGGTCCTAACAATGGAAATGAGCGGTGTATATTCTGATGGAAAATGAATAAAGGCAGCAATATGAACAATTATAATACATTAGTTAGTGGCTTCTATTAACTTTTTCTACATAATAAATGCTATTTGCTGAAGTGAGACAACCCCTTTAAGGATAGATACTTGTCCACTATTTTGGATCCACTCCTGGTTTTGGCTTCATAAACTGCATCTAAAACTGAGTGTGTGGCAGCACCCTTAGGTGCACACCATTTTTTGCGGTCCGCAAATTGCGGATCTGCAGAAATCGGATGCCGCCCGTGTGCCTTCCGCAATTTGCGGAACGGAACAGGAGGCCATTATAGAAATGCCTATTCTTGTCTGCAAAACGGACAAGAATAGGACATGCCTCATCATTTTTGCGGGGCCACGGAACGGAGCAACGGATGCCGACAGTACACAGAGTGCTGTCCGCATCTTTTGCGGTCCCATTTAAATAAATGGTTCCGTATACGGACAGTATATGCGAAACTCAGAAAACGGCCCGTATACGGAACGCAAAATAAGTTTGTGTGAACGAACCTTTATGCTGCTTTCATACTAGCGATATTCTTATCCACTTGTCTTTCTGGACGGAACACTGACAGTGGGCTAATGAGCCAATTCTCATGTCAAGTTTTTTTCACTTGACTTGAAAACCGCAGCATGTTCGGTCTTCAACCGTTTTTTCATGCTGGACTTGCCCATTCAAGTTAATAGATCAGTGAAAAAACTGACAGCGCACCAGTGCCACCCGTGTGTGATCTGTTTTTCACTGATGGTGGTTAGGAGACGCTGGGGGATAAATGTGAAAAAGTGATGACATACTGATGCCACACAGATCGAAGAATCGGTCAAATGGAATGCAATCCCAGAAAACACAGATTTAACACAGATGGAAATTCCATTTTTCAGACAGGACTTGGATGAGTTTCATATCACTCGTTTACAAGGGGCCTTAGGCCACAGTTGTTTAGCATCAGTATTTATAAGCCAAAAGTGGGTCCAAAAAGACTTGTACATTATTTCTATTATACATTCCCTGTGCAGGTTAAACTCCTGGTTTTGGCTTCCAAAAACTCATGCATAATAGCAGTGATTTTAATAGCGTAATAAAACATTCAAGTGCTGAGGCTCATCATGTAGGCCAGGGATCAACAACCTCCAGCACTCCAGCTGTTCTGAAACTACAACTCCCAGAATCCTCCTTTCACTTCTGTGGGATTTACAACAGCCAAGTAAGTCTGCATGCTGGGAGTTGTGGTTTCACAGCAGCTGGAGTGCCGAAGGTTGCTGATCTCTGATGTAGGTAGTGCGGTTTTTTTCTCATTCAGACAAGGTTTGTTCCTAATGTATTTCTGTTGCAGATTTTATCCCCAGATGTGTGGTAAAGCAGTTTCTTGTTTTTCAGTCAGCTTTGCTTAGCTGTGCAGATTACTTCTGAATTATCCTCCTAGGAAACCACATTTTTTCATTGCTAGGATTCATACACCTGCTGTAGGGCCAACCTAGCAATCTTTAACCTTCTACTTACTGAAATTATAACACATGTAGAAGCAAAACATTGTTATACACTAATCTATTGATTTGCATCAGTTCACAAATTATATCAATTGTAAGTTTGTTAAAGTGGGTCTATCAGTTGAGTATGCTGCCCTACGGAAGCATACAAGTACAGGTCTGCTGTATTCTTTCATCCCCCCCCCCCCCATTAGCCTGACCACAGAAAATAATTTTTTGGAATAATCTGTCATGTCCCTATTATACAAGTTGAGGTGTACTCAATAAACATAAAAATAGCATTTCTAGACAAATATAAAAGTATTTATCATTGCACATGTAGACTATATATGGTTGGAAAGCTACTTGAAACTGTCGATTTCATTTTTAGTTGGTGACAAAGTGCCTGCTGATATTCGTATTATTGAGATTCGATCTACAACCTTACGCGTTGATCAGTCTATTCTGACAGGTAAAAATTTACTCAAGTTATTGTATTGCCATAACATTAGACGTGTGATTTTATTATTTTTTTTTTCAATATACTCCTACATGGCATAGACAGACACCTATAATGTTTTTGATACATTTGTCTCATACTGAGAGTCGGTTAATACCATAACAAAAATGTTTGCTCAAGTGCCGTTTAAAAAAAGTCTTATACTGGGTTTACGACTTTTTAGGACAGCTTTCTGGCATATGAGGAAATAGCTCTTCCCCATAGTGTTTTGTGGTGTTTTGGTGGCATTTACATCAGCAGCATTGTTTTCCACATGCGGCATGATCTGGGTATGGTGTTTTTTTTCTGTCATTTTCCCATAGCCTTCTCTATAAGACATGAAAAACACATTACAAAGTGTCACTATATAAAAAAAATGCCACCAAAAATACTTGTAAAACTGCTATGAGTAATGCTTGACGCACATACAAGAGTACAAGCATTCAAAAAATAAGTGTTTATGTAAAAAAATCGAGCTGTTGCGTCCTGTTCTGGCCAACAGTAAATGCAGGGCAACCCTACGTTTTTGGATTTTGCTCAGAATATCTTTGGATATGTGGCATCACTTTGATGTACCAAAAGAAGCTTAAAAGGGTTATCTAACTTGTTATTACTTAATATTTCAACTTCTGCCTACTGCACCTGTGAAAAAAATCCATACTCACTTGCTCCCCACCCCTTAGTTCTGGCTCCCTGGCTTACTGTCTCCCTCACTGGTTTTCCAATCCCCATCTGTAAATTTCCGGAAGAACAGGGACACATGCACCACTGCAGCCAATGACTGGCCTCAATAGTGACTTTATCCAGCAGTGACTTGTTTCTTGGAGACACGTCACCTCTGAGGCCAGTCAATGGCTGCAGCAGCGCACGTGACCCTGTCCAAAGTTTACGGACAGGGACTGGAAGAATGAATGGAGCTTTTTTCCACAGGCCCATCATGCTGGGGTAGAAATTTTGGAAAGTAAAACCAAAAATAAATTTTTTACATTGCTAAGAGAGCCATCATTCACACCTCAGTGTTTTGGTCAGTGGTTTCTATCAGTGATTGTGAGCCAAAACCAGGATTGGAGCCTCCACAGACATAAGGTATAAGGAAAAGATCTGCACCTGTTCTGTGTTTAGAGCCGCACCTGGTTTTGGCTCAAAATCACTGATAGAACTGACTATGTGAATGAGGCATAACTCTTGGTGAGTGATTGCTGCAGTGAATCACTGGCGCTGAATACAATTCTACATTTTTAAGTTGACTGAAACTGCTATGTTGCCTTGCAGAGTCTCTTCAGGATTGTAGGATTGGTGGGGTCCCAGAAGTTGGCTGATCAAAAAGTGATTTTTATCACTTTATGAGAACTGTTTAAGTTGCCCCATCTCGTCAATTATGGCATATATCCACAGGTTCAAGTCCCACCTCTGAGACCCACTTCTATTTTGAGAATGGGACCATTTCGTCATTCACTCCAAGAACTCGCACTTACCAGACATTTACTCCATATCCTGCAGATATGCAATACATTTCTGGATAAGCATACCCCTTTAATGTTACACAAAGGGGAACATTTACTAATCTATTTACGCCACTTTTTTGTTGCACACCATTTGTGGAGTACAATTTGTGAATTTTCCAAGCTCGCGCAACTTTTCCAAAGTGGCTAGAAAAGGGGGCAACGGCATGGGCTGGGAAGCGGGCAGTCTGGTAGGCATGGCTCATTTAACATTTTTCACACTGTATTTTGGCATGGAGAATGGCTTAAATCTACACAAGCAAGAGGGCTGGAGTACAGTTAAGGCCTCAGGCACACGGCCATTCCATGCATTGGGGACTGCAATTTGCACGGGCAACATCTGTGTGGCGAGCGGGACGGATCGAGAGCCATTCAACTTGAATGGGTCCATGATCTGTCCGCACCGTAAATAAATAGAACATGTTGAATACGGTGCGGAGGCATGGACAGAAACACCACGGAAGCAATCTGTTCAGATCCGTGCTTCCGTTGCGCACCGTATCTCCCAGATTGCAGACCCATTCAACTGCTCTGTTTCATGGCCCTGCAAAAATCATAGATCATGCCCTATTCTTGTCTGTTTTGCGGACAAGAATAGGCATTTCTATAATGGGCCGCCCGTTCCGTTCCGCAAATTGCGCAACGCACGTGGGCGGCATACGTGTTTTTGTGCAATATGCGGTGTATGTATGTATGTATGTATGTATGTGTATATATATCTATCTATATATATATATATATATATATATATATATATATATATATATACAGTCTTGTGAAAAAATTAGGACACCCTTTGAAAGCATGTGGTTTTTTGTAACATTTTTAATAAATGGTTATTTCATCTCCGTTTCAACAATACAGAGAGATTAAAGTAATCCGACTAAACAAAGAAAACTGAAGAAAAGTCTTTTCAAGATCTTCTGTAAATGTCATTCTACAAAAATGCCTATTCTAACTGAGGAAAAAGATAGGACACCCTTGCCCCTAATAGCGAGTGTTACCTCCTTTGGCTGAAATAACTGCAGTGAGACGGTTCTTGTAGCCATCTACCAGTCTTCGACATCGGTCTGAGGAAATTTTACCCCACTCCTCAATGCAGAACTTTTTCAGCTGTGAGATGTTTGAGGGGTTTCTTGCACGTACAGCCCTTTTCAAGTCACCCCACAGCATCTCAATGGGATTCAAATCTGGACTTTGACTTGGCCATTCCAGGACTCTCCATTTCTTCTTTTTCAGCCAATCTTTGGTTGATTTACTAGTATGTTTTGGGTCATTGTCATGTTGCATGGTCCAGTTCCGCTTCAGCTTTAATTTTCTAACTGATGGTCTCACATGTTCTTCAAGCACCTTCTGATACACAGTAGAATTCATCGTGGATTCTATGATGGTGAGCTGACCAGGTCCTGCTGCAGCAAAGCAGCCCCAAACCATGACACTTCCACCTCCATGCTTCACAGTTGGTATGAGGTTCTTTTCTTGGAATGCTGTGTTTGGTTTACGCCAAACATGTCCTCTGCTGTTGTGTCCAAATAATTAAATTTTGGACTCATCTGTCCAAAGAACATTATTCCAGAAGTCCTGGTCTTTGTCAACTTTATCGCTGGCAAATGTCAGGCCTCTTTCACACTTGCGTTGTCCGGATCCGGCGTGTACTCCACTTGCCGGAATTACACTCCGGATCCGGAAAAACGCAAGTGTACTGAAAGCATTTGAAGACGGAACCGTCTTCCAAATGCTTTCAGTGTTACTATGGCACCCAGGACGCTATTAAAGTCCTGGTTGCCATAGTAGGAGCGGGGAGCGGGGGAGCGGTATACTTACAGTCCGTGCGGCTCCCGGGGCGCTCCAGAATGACGTCAGAGCGCCCCATGCGCATGGATGACGTGATCCATGCGATCACGTGATCCATGCGCTTGGGGCGCCCTGACGTCACTCTGGAGCGCCCGGGGAGCCGCACGGACGGTAAGTACACTGCTCCCCCGCTCCCCGCTACACTTACCATGGCTGTCAGGACTTTAGCGTCCCGGCAGCCATGGTAACCACTCTGAAAAAGCTAAATGTCGGCTCCGGCAATGCGCCGAAACGACGTTTAGCTTAAGGCCGGATCCGGATCAATGCCTTCCAATGGGCATTAATTCCGGATCCGGCCTTGCGGCAAGTGTTCCGGATTTTTGGCCGGAGCAAAAAGCGCAGCATGCTGCGGTATTTTCTCCGGCCAACAAACGTTCCGTACCGGAACTGAAGACATCCTGATGCATCCTGAACGGATTACTCTCCATTCAGAATGCATTAGGATAATCCTGATCAGGATTCTTCCGGCATAGAGCCCCGACGACGGAACTCTATGCCGGAAGACAATAACGCAGGTGTGAAAGAGCCCTCAGTCTGGCCTCGATGTTTCTCTTGGAAAGCAAAGGTTTCCTCCTTGCACACCTCCCATGCAAGTTAAACTTGTACAGTCTCTTTCTGATTGTAGAGGCATGTACTTCTACATCAACAGTAGCCAGAGCCTGCTGTAGTTCTCGAGATGACACTTTAGGGTTTTTGGATACCTCTTTTAGCATCTTGCGGTCTGCTCTTGGGGTGAACTTGCTGGGGCGACCAGTCCTGGGCATGTTGGCAGTTGTTTTGAAAGCCCTCCACTTGTAGACTATCTTCCGGACAGTGGAATGGCTGATTTCAAAATCTTTTGAGATCTTTTTAAATCCCTTCCCAGACTCATAGGCTGCTACAATTTTTTTTCTGAAGTCCTCTGACAGCTCTTTTGCTCTCACCATGGTGCTCACTCTCACTTCAACAGTCAGGAGCACACCAAACTAAATGTCTGAGGTTTAAATAGGGCAAGCCTCATTCAACATGCAGAGTAACGATCTACTAATTATGTGCACCTGGTGTGATATACCTGTGTGAGATCTGAGCCAATTTAAGAGGGAATACATGTGAGGGTGTCCTATCTTTTTCCTCAGTTAGAATAGGCATTTTTGTAGAATGACATTTACAGAAGATCTTGAAAAGACTTTTCTTCAGTTTTCTTTGTTTAGTTGGATTACTTTAATCTCTCTGTATTGTTGAAACGGAGATGAAATAACCATTTATTAAAAATGTTACAAAAAACCACATGCTTTCAAAGGGTGTCCTAATTTTTTCACATGACTGTGTGTATATATATATATATTTGTTCATCCATGTTAAATTATTTTATTTGCTTGGAAAATTGTCTGAGTTTAGCATAAGATAATTAGAAATGTAACTCCATTGTGTTTTATATTTTCTATTCAGTGTATGTAAGTTATTAGAAATTTTGCTTTACTGCCATATGCATTGCATACCCATGAAAGGCAGATAAAATCTGTATTAATGAATTATGCTATTGCACAGGAGAGTCGGTTTCAGTGATAAAACATACAGATCCAATCCCAGACCCAAGAGCTGTCAATCAGGACAAAAAGAATATGCTTTTCTCTGTGAGTAAAATCATTTATTTAATAATTGCTTTTATGCTATTAAAGGCAGTCTGTCAGCAATTGTTACCCACTGCGTGCTGACAGCACTAGGTAGGGGCTCTGTAGAATAGTACAAAAATACCTTTATTTTTTATTTTTATCATCAGCACTAATGTGAATGTGATCATTTAGTCTACTAGGGACTGCTCCTGCTAGTACCCTTGGTGGAACTTCATTGTGAAGTGCTTTCTGCATTGAGTTGCTTTGCAGACTCTCCCCTCTGCTCTTAGTGACTGTTTTATCATCCAGCAACAGACCAATATAGTTGTCATTAAGAGTGGATGGCTTCCGCAGCAGAACACACTTAGTGAAGCTCTGCTCTGGGCACTGAGTAGAATCTGGCAGAATAAAGATACATAATTACACTACTCCTGAAGAGAAAATCTCCACAAAAGGTATGTTTTCACTGCTCTCCCGAGCCCCTACCTAGTGCTGTCTAATGTTGCTAGGGTCTTAAAAACATCAGGGGCACATGCCAATGCACAAGTCCTATGTTTCCATCCCCCTACAAAAAAACTTTCTTCAAAAATTCTAATGACCTCATGAACCCTGAGCTGGAAACAAGGTGCTGTGCCAAAGAGCAGCTGCCTGTACAAATAATTGAGCCGATAGGCTGCAGACCCATTCATTTCAATCTGTATTTCAGTTCTGTGGCCCTGCAAAAAAAAGATAGAACATGTCCTTTTCTAGCCGGTATTTGCAGACAAGAATAGGAATTTCTATCATGGAGGAGGATGTTCCGTTCCGCAAAATGTGGAAGGCACGCGGCCGGTATCTGTGTTTTTCAGATCTGCAAATAACGGATACGATCATGTGAATAAACCCTAACTGTGAGAAAATAGGACTGTGTGAAGGAGCTCTCAGGGGGCATGAACAAAGTAATGTATATGGACCCTAACAGTCTAGTAGGACCCACTGCTTTCTTACCTTAGGAAAAATGCTATGCAGTGTTAACTTTTTATACATTGGAGGCACATAGAGCATGTCAAAAATATATTATACAAATTGTATAACCATTGGGCACAAAATCTCATCTCGTCAGAATATTTTCTGTTAGGCTTAGCAAACCAAGTTTATCTATTCACCTACTGTAGTTCAAATTGCAGTTTATAAACTTTGTCGCTTCTTCTCTTTCTGTCATAACCCCTCCCATGCCCCTCTGTCTCCACTTCAAACATTATGTAAAACCAGAAAGTACCGAATAATTTACATTTTATTTAATGGTTTCAATTATTTATGTGATTTGACTGCAATTGTTTTCACTGCTCTTTTAGGGAACCAATATCGCTGCTGGTAAAGCTGTTGGCATAGTGATTGCCACCGGTGTTTTCACAGAAATTGGGAAGATCAGAAACCAGATGGTTGCAACTGAGCCAGAGAGAACCCCACTACAACAGAAGCTGGATGAATTTGGACAACAACTATCAAAAGTCATCTCATTGGTCTGTGTGGCAGTTTGGGTCATCAACATCGGCCACTTTAATGACCCTGTTCATGGAGGCTCTTGGTTTCGTGGAGCTATATACTATTTCAAGATTGCTGTGGCTTTGGCTGTAGCTGCTATTCCTGAAGGCCTACCAGCTGTAATTACTACCTGTTTGGCTCTTGGTACACGTAGAATGGCTAAAAAGAATGCAATTGTGAGGAGTCTTCCATCGGTTGAGACCCTCGGCTGCACATCGGTCATCTGTTCAGATAAGACTGGTACCTTGACAACCAATCAGATGTCTGTGTCCAGGGTAAGTGAGCTAATAAAATTTGTGATTTTTATTTATTTATTTTTTGATTGCTAAAGAACTTACTAATCGGGGTGTTTCTAGGTGGTTGTTCAGGAGGGATTCTAATGCTATGCAATAGATGTTAAAATTAGTGATTTTAGTGTAGTATAACTAACTAACTATCAATTTAAAATGAACTTGAGATGGTCTGTTCCATGATTAGTAATTTATTTCCGCACAGTGCAGATATGAGAGAGAGTGAACTTATACTTACTTCACAAACTACCAAGAGATAGTTGTCTCTGGAGGCATCAGCCGACTAATGTTTAGGCTACTTTCACACTAGCGTTCGGGGTTCTGCTTCTGAGCCCGTTTGAAGGCTCTCATAAGCGGCCCCGAACGGATCCGTAGAGCCCCAATGCATTCTGAGTGGATGCGGATCCGCTCAGAATGCATCAGGATGGCTCCGCTTGGCCTCCGTTCCGCTCAGCAGGCGGACATCCGAACGCAGCTTGCAGCGTTCGGGTGTCCGCCTGGCCGTGCGGAGCCAAACGGATCCGTCCAGACTTACAATATAAGTCAATGGGGACGGATCCGTTTGAAGTTGACACAATATGGTGCAATTTCAAACGGATCCGTCCCCCATTGACTTTCAATGCAAAGTCTGGACGGATCCGTCTGACTAACTTTCACACTTAGATTTTTTTCTGAAATCTAATGCAGACGGATCCGTTCTGAACGGATCCCAACGTTTGCATTATAGGAGCGGATCCGTCTGTGCAGACACCAGACGGACCCGCTCCGAACGCAAGTGTAAAAGTAGCCTAAAATGGTAAAAGCAGGTGACAGATTCCCTTTAATTACATGCAATTACAAAAGTATTCAGACCCAGGTGCTGGTTTGAAAACTGTAGACTATTTTTCGTGGGACAACCCGTTTAATGTTCCAAATATGTAAAAGCAGACTCATCTGTTAAAAGGTAGTTGTAGCCTGGTATAATTGGCATGATTATGAGGGCTATAATTAACTGTAAATTATATTAGGATGGCCCAGAAAGGTATTTTGGGGTATGCATTTTCTGACACCTGCATCATCATTGCTGTTGTCCCTTGGAGACTAAGATAAGATTTTACTTGGTGTATGTATATATTACAGTCATGTTGTCCGGGTTCAGAGCTGAACCCAGACGTAAACTCCCCTTCACTCATTAACCATGTCTGGGTGGAGCTTAGGAGCATTTTTTGCTCCAATGCTCCCCCATGCCCTGTGCTGCATTGCCCAGGACAAGGGCCTTTTCTTTACTACCGGTGACGTATCGGGCTTCACATGGGTATACTATATGGAGACTTCCGCTTAGCAGTGAGCCTGGTCATGTCCCCGACACAAATGGGCGGTCTTTAGTGCTGTTCTAGGCTGTTTTACAGCATACTGAGAAAAAGCCGGAGACAACCCCTATAACCTTAAAGAGAACATGACAAAAACCTATTTAAATCAAGTTTTAATGTTAAACATATTTTTGTCCCATAAATTGTATATAAAACTGCAATTTCCACACAGGCCACCGGACCTAAAATATGCTAAGACATCCCATCTTTTGAGAGCAGCTACATGGGCTATATACACAATGTACAGGAGCTGACTCATTGACTTACAAGAAGAATTTTTGATGCATGCTCTGTAACCTGTGCAGAGGTCAGAAGGTAGCTGATAAGCTATGATATCACCTACTGTAAATGGTGAATTGTCTTATCTATAGCGAGGGGATACTTGTACCTAGCTACTGAAAAGTTACCTGGATAGGAAATCATGGCCTGATATTAGACCTGGTCACCAGTATGAACACTGCAGGATTATATAAAAAAATATATATATATAGGTAGTGATGTGGAAAACCCCCCCCACCAAAATTAAAAACAAAACAAAAACAAACAAACATGATGTAAACGATAGGTCATTTTCTGATGACACATTCCCTTAAACCCTTTCAATGCTGACCACAATGTTGACTAATGGAGGGTCACTTGCTGGACAGCCCGGAACTCAGCACATGCCTCCAGGCCTGTCCAGAAGTAATGTATGTTAGAACATACCTTAGGAAGCCTATGAGGCTCAGCCCCCAGGCTGGGTATCATAGGCGAACTGTCAGTGTAAAACTGACAGTTACAATACAGTACAATGAAGCATGTGTTGTACTGCGTTGGGAATAGGATCAGACCCTCAAAAGTCAAAGTCCCTTATTGGAACAAAAATAAAGAGTAAAATAAGTAAATAAAGAAACATGTTTTATAAAAATTTCAAGTTTCTAGTACCCTCAGCAAGCCTTGCCGTGTACCCATACAGCAGCTTATGTCTACATTTATGGCATTTTCGTACCCAGTAGAACCTGCCTAACAATTCAAGTAGTGTGGTTTGAGTCTCAGATCTGGACTGGACAGGTATATAGAAAACTAGACTCAGAGCCCATGGATGTTTTTTCTAATAAATATCAGAAGGTTTTGGAAGAAGGAGAATGCATAGGTATATTTTCTTCCAAACAGATTGAACACATGCCTCCCCAGTTTCCTTTAGTTCCTATATTCCATGCCTTACCCAAGGTTCATAAAGAGACTTTCTGCCTCCATTGAGGCCTATTATTTCCAGGATGGGGCCCCTTAAGGATAATTGGGTAGATAGCTTTTTACAAACTGTAGTACAGTGTATTCTGGGCTATATAAAGGTCACCACAGATCTGGTGAAGCAGATGGATGACATGCAGTGGAGGGAATACTCTTGGTTGTCTTGCTATGTTTTAGCCTTCTGTACTTCCATGAAACATGAAACAGCCATTACAGCATTAACTCAATCCTTGCTTTAATGGGAATAAAAGGTTAAGGAACAAGAAAAAACCAATGTGAATAAATAGAACTGTAAAGAAAGCAATAAATGACTAAAATAAAGCATTTAAATCACTAAAACAAGAGGTTAGCGAGGAAGCACTGAAAAACTATAAGGAAAAAAATTGAATATGTAAAAATCTAATAAAAGCGGACAAACTAGAGACCGAGAGATTAATTGCCAAAGAGATCAAAACTAACCCTAAAATGTTCTTCAATTATATAAATGGTAAAAAGTATAAATCTGAAGGTGTCGGCCCTTTACAGAGTGATGAGGGGGGAGTTGCAGATAGCGATGAGGAGAAAGCAAAGCAAAGCGTCGTTGATCCAGGGAGTTATTCTGATTGGAGTTGGGAAGGAATTTTTTTCCTGGGATCTACTTTCCCATCGTAGAAAAAAAATTGGCTTCTACGTCAGTTTTTTTTTTTTTTGCCTTCCTTTGGATCTACTGGCAGGATAACAGGCTGAACTGGATGGACAAATGTCTTTTTTTCGACCTTATAAACTATGTTACTATATTAATTTACTTCTTATACGTTGGAAATTAGGGAGTATATTTTGTATATTACCTGTTTTCTTTTGCAGCAGTTATTTTTCATTTAACAGGGTTGCCTAATGGACACTTCTCTTTCACCTTCGCTTGTGAATTTGTACATGTGGTATTGTGAAAGGAATTTTTGTATTCTCCTTCCAACCCATTTATTGACAGTATAGTGTGGTATGGAAGGTACATCGACGACCACCTCCTTATTTGCTTGGATTACTGACTTTGTTACTCTTTCCACTCTTTTTTCACCAACTGATATCTTACTGTCCAAAACGTAACCTGTAAGTTGCTTATATTTCTATCCTTCTTAGACTCGCAGTCTCTCTCTCGCTCTGTTTCTGTGATTATGTCCAATGTCTCCATACCCCTCTTTTTTTCTCTTCAGCACAGTGATAACATTTGGCTACGTGTGATGGCTAGTGATCTGCAGTACTAGAGGCAGGCCGCTATTACCAGGATAGTCTGACATCATTTCTACATATAAATCCACTTGTCTTGTTTAACAGTATGTACAATTTCAATCCATTTACTGTAGCTGCAGCTGCAATTCCTAAATGGACTTTAGAAGAAAAGTGACCTTCTGAGCCTCAGGGTTAAGCCTGAGTGTTAAAACCAAAGTAATCCTCGTTATAAATCATGTAAGCGACCTGAAAGCCAGGGTGATAATTATGAAATAGTTTCCATTTTCACTCTCATTATTCCATTCATCATTTGCTCTTAGAGGCTGAATAGGTTTTAGAAGAAACTGGCAGAATCCAATTTTTATAGCAGTTTATACATTTTTTCTAAAGCCTAGGGCTGAGTGATTATACCAAAATAAAAACTGCGATTAATTGAAGAATTTACTTCGATTACCATTAATGAACAATTATTTTGTGTTAGTTATTTCCCCTCATAGTTCAAGGACAATAGAGTCGGGTGTTTGACCAGTATCCATGTTTTTGTCGATCTGTGGTTTGCGGACCACAAAACACATACAGTCTGGTTGTGACACCTTGTTCACACATCAGTGATTTCTCACTGACCTTGTTTCAGTGGAAAAACCACGAAGACATGGTCTGTTTTAGTCCGTGATGCAGACCAAACGCCCCCCTTTAAAGTCTACGGGTCTGTAAAAAACCATAGACACATCACAAACAGCATCCATGTTGTGTCTGTTATTTTTCACTGACCACTGATAGGACATGTTGTGGAAATTCATTTTCAGCTGAGCAGTGTGGAATTCGGATGACACATGGGACAAAAAATGGACACATGGACCAGACCAAGTTTGCGGACATCTTCCGGATAAGCCACTGACCATCTTGTCACTAATGTCATAATGGACGCGAATGTCATGTGTGAATAAGGCCTAATGTGTGTGGAGATGGGAAGGGAGTCCTGCGTCACTCAGTTTTCTGCTCCACAAGGCCAGGGCAGCATAACTATAGAGGAGGGTAGGGGTGGACTGGGAACTAAAAAATGCCCCATTTTGTAGTCTGGTCCTGTCTTCCTACTCCAGTTGCCTCAGGATGGCGATACAGTTGAATTCAGGAGTCGGGAAGGGAGCATCAGATCATTACTTATCTTGCTGTTGGCTGTAAGGAGGGTTTAAGCTGCCTTCTGGGCATTGGTCCACTGGGAGGTTTCCGTGTAGGGTCCAGTGGTGTAACTACCGGGGAAGCAACTGCTTCGGGGCCCGTGCTGACGAAGGGGCCCGGCCGCCCAGGAGCAGTGTTTCAGACAGTCTTAGTTCCAAGCTGGGCCGACCCCTTCACATACTATTTGTTGACGGTCACATTGGGGTCTTGCGCCAGGCCTGTTGTCCATCATCCATTCCACTTCACCCCACCTCCACCTCCAGACTGTGCCTGCATAGCTAGAGAAAAGTACAAGCCAGCAGGGGCAGTGCACTAGGCTAATTAAGCCTGTCCACCAAGTTCCTGACCTAAAGAAGAAGGGATAGTCAGACGGGAGAAGCAGCGCGGCAGGCAAGAGGAGTAGCACAGCAGCGCACATCACTCGGCTTTTCAGGTATGTGCGCACTGCCTGTGCCCCCCTGGCCCTTGCCTGCAGCCAAGTTCTGGGCATGATGAGGAGGGAGGGCAGTGGGCATGCAGGGCAGGGTGGAGTAGAAGAGACTGTGGAGTCCTGGACTCTGTGTGAGTCTTAGAGAGTAGAGGAAAGCAGGCCAGGTACAGCAGATTGCAGGCAGTGTAGCTGCCACAGCCACCCCAGCCTCCTGTATTATATGCATCTCTGGTATAGTACAGAACAGAAGGCTGGCACAAGGAGTGGGCAGAGGCTGGGATGGCTACCTGCCAGGTAGACATTCTAGCCTCTGCCCACTCATTCCTGTGCCAGCCTTCTGTAATAAAGTATGCGGTACATGGCAGCCTCCCCTCTCTGCTCACTGTTCTGCCATCTACTACTGCCTATTTTGGCACTTTTATATATGCACACGTGATGGCAGGATGGTCCTGGGCTGGCATCGGGTGTGCACTCATATGTGCCATAATAAGCGCTAGTACACAGCAGGCAGAAAGGGGAGGCTGCCATGTACTGAAAGCTATAGACAGGAGGCTGGCAGAGATGGGGATGAAAGTTCAAATCATCCCCCTTCCCAATGTTTTATATAAAGATAAATAAACATATAAAAAAAAAAATCTTCACTATTAAAATATAAAAATACTAAAAACACGATTTTGGTGACCAACTCCCCTCCCACCTCCCCCAACACACACACACCAAACAAATTTTTTTTTAATAAGGCCCCATGGGCACGACTGTATGCCATACATACAGTCCGTGAGCGGGCCTGTGGTGGTGGGCCGATACAAAAATTTGCTGTGGGGCCCAGTCACTTCTAGCTATGCCTCTGGTAGGGTCTATAGCCAGTCCACCTTGGAGAAGGATAATTTTATTCTAGGCATACATAGGGCTAAGGGCACTACTACTAACATGTATATTTCGGGCACAACCTACTGCATAAAGTAGTAGCAGCAGTAGTAGTAGTAGTAGTAGTAGTAGTAGTAGGTCACCGACTGTACATGTGCTGATAAGAGAAACTCTGACCCACCGACCTTCCAGAAAGCTCCATATTAATTACCAGAGCAGGAGAGCGGAGCAAGCACAGACAGGCCTGCCGCCTCAGCAGAGAGACAGGCTGCAGATGGAGTGATGCTAGGAGACAGGAGTCGGATACAGATGGCGCAAAGGGAGGAGGAGGAGCAGCGAGCACAGATGGAGCAATAAGACAACGTGGAGGAGGTGGACTGCGGGAGTATTACATAAACATCAGTGGGGCCATGCCGCATATAACCGAACTGAAATAACCAACATAGTTGTAGTAATCGTCATGTTTTTTTTTTGTGTCTATTGGAAATACCTTATTTTGTAAGATGCAGATGCTATGATGTTCACCCAACACATTTAGCTATGTTGCCCTTTTGCCTTGCCTTTCCAATACTTTAAGTTATTGGTTTGGATTGATGATTGATGTATTTCTCTGACCAGGAGTTGAGGCTCCAAAGAAACACATACAAATCAAACCAATGAATATTACTCCTTTTCATGGGCAGACTGGCCATAGAGGGCCACCCAAGCCCTCCTCTTAGCTAGCCAGGTACATAAAGATCTGACACTCTCAACCTATCTGGTTCTGCTGAGGTAGTATTTTGTGCTGCAATGTGGTATTTTGTTCTGCACTACTACCTACTTCTGTTGCCCCACCTTCTGTCAATTTTGACCCACCTACAACATGGGACCACTTTTAGTTTTTTGTTTATTTCCAGGGCCACTTTAAATTTCCAGTCTGTCACTGCTCCTGTTTTTATGTTCACCATATTAAGGCTGAATTCACATCGGGGTTGAAGGTTCCATTAGGGGCCTCTGTCGTAGATTCTGTCAAAATTGGCAGGCAAAATAGTGTAACATGCATGGGTTCCATCAGGTAATGTTGGCGTCTGTCATGTGACAGATTTGTTTTTTGCTTCTATTATGTTTTGCTGTTTCTGTGACCGAGCAAAGCCTTTTTTAATGCCTACCTGAATGGCTTAGGTGTATTGGTAAAGCAGTGATTTCACGCCTTGAGGCCTCTTGCACACAAATGTTATGCATCCATTCCGTGCATTAGGGACCGCAATTTGCGGTCCCCAATGCACGGGCAACGTCCGTACGGCGGCTAGGATGGATCGAGACCCATTCAACTTGAATGGGTCCGCAATCCGTCCCCACCGCAAAAAAAATAGAACAAGTTATTATTTTTTTTTCAGTGCGGAGGCACAGACAGAAACACCACGGAAGCACTCCATAGTGCTTCTGTGGGGTCCTGATCCGTGCTTCCGTAACGCATCTCTGTGATTGCGGTGTCCGCACCCGTGATGCGGAGTGCTCACGGGCCGGTGCCTGTGTATTGCGGACCCACCGTATGCAGGCTGCAGTACGGCCACGGACACACAATGTTCGTGTGCAAGAGGCCTGAGGCAGAGGCTGGTGGATTTCAGTGAGGTTGATGCATGAGGATAGATTGACCCATCAGATGTAGGCTGTGCTCACACTGTTCACCCATAAATTCCCTTGAACTAATTCATATAGTAAGTAAAAGCAAACAATATTATGTTAGATTTCATCTTTATTATATATTAACACGAAAAAACCCATGCCCCATGAAATTAAAAAAACATTACAAGAGGGGATAAAGCTATCAATAGCATGAATATTGTATATTGAATATTTTTTTTTTTAAACTCGTTTTATTGAAAATTAACAATAAGCATGGTTCAGCATATTTTGGAGCATTGACACCCCACGCAGGGGGGTCTCCAGCTCCACATAGTACAAACGTGATACATAATGTGTCAGGTGATTCTCAGCAATATTTCGCTACTTGGCATCAAACAATACAGCATATCTACTTTCTAGTGTTTAGACATTTAATGCAATGCTACCCTCCGACACAGAGTGCAAGTGCACAGGTTGCAAGGAATGATTTGAAGAGCACCACTCTCCCCACACTTTCTGAAATTTCCCTGGGCATTTTCTATGTATGTATACTACTTTTTCCATATTCATTGCATGGTTCATCAAGGTCTTCCATTGGTTCACTGTGGGGACTCTATCCGCCATCCACCTCAATGCTACAGCCTTCCTAGCCAGGAAGAGGGCTTCCCCTAGGAATATTCTCTGGTGATGTGTCCACTGTTCCTCCTCTAATATCCCTAGGATACATATTTTTGGGCAGGCTCCTATCGATACAGGCACTATCGTAGACAGAATCTCTAAAACCTTATTCCAAAATACTTGTAAGTGTCTGCATCCCCATATCAAGTGCCAGAAATCAGCGCTCCCCTCTTGACATCTATGGCAACTGCTGCTAGGTAGTCTCCCCATCTTATAGAGCCTGAGGGGGGTTAAGTAGCTTCTATGCAATATGAATAATTGTATCAGTTTATTATTTACCGACGGGGAAACCTTAGTGGGTACCAACATAGCCTCCTCCCATTCTTCAGCATCAAGAGTTGGGATATTAACCTTCCATTTCGCTTCTACTTCCAATGGCTGAAGAATCATGCGATCACCTAGTAAATATGTGTACAGTATAGAGATAATGCCCTTAGGTCCCTGCGATCTTAGCACCCCTATCAGAGGATATTTGGAAATACTGCGACCTGTCCCTCTAAACTGATCATTTAGGGCGTGCCGTAACTGAAGGTACCGAAAAAACAAAGAATGGGGAATCTCAAATTTCTCCTGTAGTTGTTGCAAAGTTCGTAATACGCCCTCTTCATACAGCTCAGCTAATGTCAACACTCCGCATCCCTTCCATATCCCTGCACCCTCCAATGTTTCCAAGTGCGGCCACATGGGATTGTCCCAGAGCGGGATTGCATCTGGTAAATCTGCATACGAATTTAATTTGGCTGCTTTCCATATTTGGTTAGCCAGTCTATGAGCAGGAAGTAGTTTCCTGGATACTGTACTTGGGGACTCCAAGACAGGCCACAGATTAGAGAGATTAAGATATTCCCTCAACCAATATTCCGGTCCTGGTAGTTCTCCCTGTTTGACCCATGCCGCTATATATTTCAACTGGCCGGCTAAGTAATATAGAAAAAAATCGGGTAGAGCCGCTCCCCCCCTCGTCTTAGACCTCTGTAATACTTTCTGCGAGAGCTTCCTCCTAGCCTTTCCCCACACAAACGCCGTTATCAGGGAGTGCAGCCTGTCAAAGAAGGCCTTTGGTACCGGGGCGCATGCATGTGACAGGAGATACAGGCCCTTGGGGAGCAGAATCATTTTAACTAGGTTCAATCTCCCCATCACCGAAATCGGTAATGCCTTCCAAGTTTTAAATTTATCAATAAATAAGGACTCTATCGGTTCTATATTTCTCGTCACAGACACTCCAGGGTCCCTTGTGATCACGATGCCAAGATACTTAAACTGGTCCACTACCGGTAAATTATGTATACTCTCCGGCCACCCATGATCCCAAAGAGGCATAATAGCTGACTTCGTCCAGTTTATGAGCAAGCCCGAGTATGTGCCAAATTTCCCTATTACCTCAATTGCTCTGGGCAGAGTCAGCTCAGGCTCGTCCATAAACAGAAGGAGATCATCTGCATATAAGCCTATCTTCTCCTCTCTGTCTCCTCTAGAGATCCCCATGAAGGACCTGTCCTGCCTCACTCTTAATGCCAAATGTTCGATTACCACCGCAAACAAAAGGGGGGAGAGGGGGCATCCTTGTCTAGTACCTCTATGCAGAGTAAATGAATCTGACATGGTGCCATTTACTAGTATATTTGCCTTAGGTCTCTGGTACAGTATCTCCACCCATCTTATGAACCCTGGGCCAAACCCGAATTCCTTCAGGATCCGAAACAGGAAAGGCCACTCCACAGAGTCAAAGGCCTTAGCCGTGTCAAGTGATGCCATGGCCCATTCACGCCCCTCCGCCACTCCTACCTGAGCAATAACCTGAGCTCTCCTGATATTGTCAGAGGTGGTCCTCCCCGGCATGAATCCCGCCTGATCCTGGTGTACTATAGACGTTATTACTTTATTTAAACGAGAGGCTAATAATCTGGTTAGAATTTTGTAGTCTAAATTGAGCAACGAAATCGGCCTGTAAGAGCCACATACAGTTGGATCCTTGTCTGGCTTTAATATAACAACAATAGTTGCATCATATAAGGTCTCGGGCAGTTGGTGACGCTGGAATGATGCTGAGTACAGCTTAAGGAGTTGGGGGCTAAGAGTTTCACTATATCTAGAATAAACTTCAATTGGGATCCCATCCGGGCCCGGTGCTTTCCCAGTTGGTATGTCATGCATGGCTAGCTGGATTTCTTCCAGAGTTATATCCTTGTCCAGGAGGGTCACTTCCGCCTCGCTGAGCTTAGGATGTTCCACCTCTGAAATATAGTTACTTAACTCCCTCTCCGTGTAGTTAGCTGCTGTGCTGTACAGCGATTGATAAAACCGTTTGAAAGCGTCAAGTATTCTCTGCCCGGATTCCTCCAATTGTCCCTCAGGGTTCAGAATTCGAAGTACCGGGGGGGACGACTGGTTGGCTCTAGCAATCTGAGCTAAAAGCTTACCCGCTCTATCACCAGATTCAAATGACTGTTGCTTCATAAAGAACATTTTGCGTTCACTTTTCTCCTTAAGATGCATCATATACTCCCTTCCTCTAGTCATCCACTCTATCCTATTCCCTTCTGTGGGGTCCGAACAAAACAATACCTCCGCCTCCCTACATTTATTATGCAATTCTACTTCCTGGCGGGACGTGTCCTTTTTTACATAGGATATTGAGGACTTCAGACATCCCCTCAGGAAGGCCTTCAGGGTGTCCCACAATAACAATTCCTCTGTTTCATCTCCCTGCACATCCAGGAATACTCTCAGCTGATCGGGGATTCTATCATTTTTTGTCAATAAAGAGAGCCAGAAGGGATGTATTCTCATCTTCCCCCCTCTAGATGCAATCCCGGGAGTGTCAAAACGTGCCACAACTGCAGCATGATCTGAGGGTCCCCGCGACTCATAGTTAATTGCAATCAAGTCCGTATAACTAGCAGCATTTCCCAGGACATAGTCAATTCTCGAGAGTGCCCCCCTAGCGGGAGTGAAACAGGAGTATTCCCTCAACTGCGGGTTTCTAATCCTCCACATATCTATCCATCCCATTTCTGCAGCAATTCTAAACAGAGTGGTCGTCGAGTGGACCCCAGTCTCTCTCCCTTCAGGCGGTCTAAATCTATCTACCTCTTCCTGCATTACCATATTAAAGTCTCCCATGCAAATCAGCCGGGCTGAGGGATATTGCGCCGCAAACCCCAGGATAACATGAAGGAGTGAAATACTCGCCGGGGGGGGATTATATATGTTAATTATTACATACGGGATGTGGTCAATAAAGCCATACGCCAGTATATATTGTCCCTCCGGATCAGCAACTGACTGCTGCGGTTCCCACAGGAGGCCCTTGCGCACTAATATAGCCGCGCCTCTAGAATTTGATGAGCCATATGACTGAAGTGACCACTGAACCCATTGTTTTACAATTCTGTGCCCCGTGTCAGCCGTCAGATGAGTCTCTTGAAGTCCCAGAATGTGAGGGCTATAGCGTCGTATATGCGAGAACACCGCTATCCTTTTGTTCGGATTTCCAAGTCCCCTCACATTCCAGGACATCACTACTAGAGGTCCCATAGTACAATCTTAAAGTTATCCTTCCAGTAGTACAGGATGTCATCCGGCCCTTGTGGAGTAACCTCACCCATTTTAATAGTTCGCCCCCCTCCCACACTACTGATGCATAATTGATGTGACCATGCTTTCAACAACTTACCAAACATATAACATAACAGGTAAACTTCTAATACCTCTGAGCAAACATCCAGTGCATGCATCATAGTATTAACTAGGTGACAATCTATATTCGGAGACCAGTGCGGGGTGAAGATGTTATGCCCGCACAGGTAGCCGAGCATTCCCTGGTCAATGTGAGTTTCATAGCTGCAGGTACATCTAAGCCTCAATAGGTGCAGACACTCATATTCAGACAGCCTGTGAATCAACATCTACAGTAGGACTATAACCATGCTTACAATGATCTGCTATCTGAAAGAGCACCATATTGCATTCAAGTAATGCATATTGCATTCAGGTAAAGCTAAATATTGCACCATATAATAAGGATAAACCACTCAGTGACAAGGCCTCTATAAAGTGCCTTTTCAGAACTCAGTAATACTTGCAACTCAGTCCCAGTGTTTCAGATCAGTGCATTCTTGGACGTCTAGCAACCCAGTCCTCAGCCTCCTTTGGGTCGGTGAAAAATATCGGCCGTTCGCCATCCACTACGCGTAGTCGCGCTGGGTAGGCCATCGAGTATTGCAAATTTAATTCCCTGAGGCGTCTCTTGACCAAGACGAAGGTGGCCCTCTTTTTCTGCAAATCCGCGGAGAAGTCCGGAAAAAGTGACACGTTGGTGTTTTCGTGCATCAATACACCTTTGCTCCTTGCTTGGCTAAGAATTAAATCTCGATCCTTCCAATTTAATAGACGGGCGAGCAGGGGCCTTGGCGGTGCGCCTGGAGGTGGTGGTCTGGCCGGTACTCTGTGCGCCCTTTCAACTGCATAGGCCGCTGAGAATGTGGCTGTAGGGAACTGGGCCTTAAACCAAAGCTCCAAAAAGCTGGCAGGATCTCTCCCCTCCGCTCTCTCTGGCATCCCCAGGATTCTTACATTATTGCGTCGGGCCCGGTTCTCCAGGTCGTCGCATTTCTGCCTCCATAATCCAACGGCTCTTTCCACCTCCGTCAGCCTCGAATCTAGCGGCCTGGTGTAATCCTCCAGCTCCGACACCCGATCTTCAGTGTGTTTAACTCTTTCCCTCAGCTGTTGCACGTCTTGCCTCAACAGGCCCAGGTCGACACGCACCTCCTCAATTTTGCAGGTAAGGGAGGATTGGCAGGAGGAGATCGCTGTGAGGAGCTGCTCTGAGACCGCTTTCAGCGTTATCTCCGGTTCTCCAGCCTCATCAGTTTCTATCTGCTGCGCGGCCTGTCCGCGCGTCACCGCTGCACGTGGAGTGGCGGGAGCCGCGGCGCCATGTTGGTTTTCCTGGCGGGCATATTCTTTAAGTTTGTCGGCCGCGGTCTGCGCCTTGCTGGGACCCATATCTTGGTTCCTGGGTTTCCTCCGTCTCCTCTGCACTTGCCACTCTGAGTCTGAGGAATGCAGCTTGGCAGGATTAGTCAGGATTGATACCAGGGACCGGAGCCGCTCTCAAGTGCGTGCGGTCATGCCGGCAGTTAGCCACGCCCCCCGTATATTGAATATTTAATATATTATACATATATAATATACGAATTAATAAATTTGTTACAAATGATGCTGCAGAGGACTCTATTCTGTTCTTCTCCCTTCCTCCTTCAATACCAGAGTGTGTCTACAGATTGTTCATATCCAGTGACATCTGCTAGTTTTGTCATCCCGATAAGTGTAATGTATCAGTAGAAAGACCCAGTGGCACTACTACTCCTATCCTAACTTACACTCCAAATGAGCGCTAGGTGATGTCACTACGAGTGCCCTAATGGGCAAAATGAGTTAGATCCTATGCATTTAAAAAAAAAAAGATTTTCTTCTGCAGGGAGTAATGTAATAAAAAAAAATTATATATATAGCAATTCGGCGGCACCAGTAAACGTGCTCAGGTGCAAGGTCCAAGGGAATTGGCTTCTCACCCTTAATATACGTATGAAATCGGACAGCACTCCAAGACTTGAAAAGACGTGATGTATTTATTCACCCATGTGGAACAATTGCAACGTTTCAGCTCACAACTGAGCCTTTCTCAAATGGTTTGAGAAAGGCTCAGTTGTGAGCTGAAACGTTGCAATTGTTCCACATGGGTGAATAAATACATCACGTCTTTTCAAGTCTTGGAGTGCTGTCCGATTTCATACGCATATATATACAGCGAGTCCTACTTAGACCTCAACGCATTTCGCCATGTGGCTCCTTCAGATGCTCACACTTCGTCCCTTTAGAATGCTGACACTCTTGATCTTTTTCTTGGGGTGTTTTTGGCTTCTAAAGAACACCATGAAATTCATGCATTTTTCACAAGCATTTTTTTGGGAGTGCCATTATTTAGCCACCTCCTTTTTTCAGACAGGTGGCTAAAAAGAGAAAAAAAATGCAAATGTGTCACCAATAATTATCTCCCTTTTAAAACCAGATAGCAACAAATATCCTTTTTTCTAATCAGTTTTATTTATACTTTATTAATTGTTTCCTTTATGATTATGGGGGCGGCCATCTTTCCTGAGCTCTCATTAACAGCATTTAGAAAGCATTAAGAAAATTGCTTTACGGCAGCCCCATGGTCTATAGACACAATGGTCAGGAGGGGACCTCATTGACTTCTATGGGAGAGTATTCTAGACATGCCCTGTGACCTGTATGCAGGTCATCGTACAAGGAAAGAATAGATAATCTCTGACGATCGCCCATTGTGAATGGTGGACCCTGTCTTATCTGTCATTCTAATCCTGCCTGTAATGATATCACCTCTGGGTATAGATAAGCAGATGACTACAGTAAAGTGATCTGTTTAAATATAAATATTGACACTGAAAAAAAAAATATATAATCAAAAATTCTTAAATATGTTAAACATAAAAATGTGATTTATTGATGACACTTTCCCTTTAAAACACCAGTAGAAAAAGTAGTGTTTTATAATTCCTTATCCTTGCTCTGAAACTAGTTAAGTCAGAATAATGAACGACCTAACTGCTGAAATGCTATGGAATGATACAGTACAAGGACACCATTATGCAATAGGGCTCATGATCCTGTGCTTTTATATGGCATAATGTAGAAAACTGAAATTATTTTTACAGCACTTTGAAAGGGTGAGTGTTCCAAAAATATATCCATACGCTTCCCACATTTGTACGTCAGATATGAATCAGGGGCTATTGTCATTGTCTTTCAAGAGCATGTTGATATGTACATGTAAAGCTTGCATCCATTGTATGAAATACCATTAGATGCCCTAAGCATAGTTTCTGCAGGCGCCTTATTACGGTATATACTATTTCATGGAGGGTCATTGTCATGTTAGTCTGTTCACATTATTTTAATTCCTGATTTACTTTCTTGAATTATGTTTTAATATACTGTCCCCTGCATTAGTAATAAATGCTAGGTAATGGCATTAGGGTTCCTTGTCCCTGGTGTATTTCTTTTGGCCATAAATACCCTCAAAAAACACCTGATCAGCCTTTTTTGAGGTATTTTTGCCCTTATGTTGTGTTTTAGCACTTGGCATTTTTCATCACTTAATGACCACCAATATAGCTTTTTACTGGGGTCATTAATGGGCCTTATTCTAGGCTGCCTCCTTTCTATGGAAGACTTGAATAAGCTCTGCAAGAGGCTCTTATATGACAGCTGGCTCCTGCTCAGATCTGGGCCATTTAACCTCTTAAATGCTGTGGTCAATAGCCACTGCAGCATCTAAGAGTCCCCTCCCTCTGTCAGGCTTTGCATGACACCAGGGGGCCTAATGAAGGCCCCCAGGCCTGAGTGCAGTGTGTAGGTCTATCGGGACATGCCGGAGGTGTAGCATGATAGTGTCTGTCGGTTTTGTACTGACAGTATAATAGAATATACTTCAGTAGTGCATTGTATTACAAAGTTCTCTTGTGGGACTAATAAGTGTAAAAGAATTTGTTTTATTAAATCACAATTTCTAAGTCAAAAAATGAATAAATACACCTTTTTCCAGTGTAAAAAAAAAAAATGTTTTCAATGAATAAATTAGCAAAAATTAATTCCACTCCATATATTTGGTATTGCCGCATACGTAAAAACCTGCACTACAAAATGATCATGGAAATTATCCCATACAGTGAACACCATTAAAAATAGGTTGAATTTCAGTTTTTTGCTTATTTGCCACCTAAAAAGGACTAAAAAGTGATCAAAAAGTGTTATGTACCCCAAAATGGTACCAATGAAAACTACAATTCGTCCTGCAAACTTCAAGCCCTCACACAGCTCTGTAGAACGAGAAATAAAAGTTATGCGGTCCGACCATGCAAAATCTTTCTTTATTTTTATTTTTTATAAAAGGGTTTTATTGTGCAAAAGGAGTAAAATGTCAAAAGAACTATATAACGTAAAAACGTAGTGGTAGTACTGCTGGTTTTCCCATCCCCCCTCATAAATAGTTAATAAAAGTTAACCAAGTTATCTTAACCTCCAAAATGGCACCATTAAACACTACAACTTGTCCCTTAAGCCCTCATACTGCTACACTGACGGAAAAATTTATGAAAAAAAAGAAGAAAATGTTTTGGTCACTAGGGCCACAAATGCATACAGGAGGAAGGGGTTAAAGGCATTTTCTGTATGCCTAGATTATTAATTTTTTAATTTATTTTTTATTAAAGTATGTGCCCCCTGCTCTGTCGCTTTCTCTGTAGAGCTGAATGGAAATAAAGCATTTTTAAAAAATCCTTATAAAAATTTCAGTAAAAATACCAATACACGTTGCACATGTGTTTTTTGTTTTTGTTTTAATGGATGTCTATGAGAAAAAAACACAGGCAGTGAGTGGAAAGAACCCAGACCCAGAGGACACTAGGATTTGAAAAAAAAAAAAAAAAGTAATTGGCACAAAAATGCACCTCAAAAGGGAAGAAACACCACTCCAAAAAAACATCTGTATGTCCTTTGTTTAATAGTTTACCATAGAGTTTCAAGCAGGGACACATCCCCAATCGGTAACACCCATCTGTACCTTTTATACGACACAACATAGTCATAGTCATAAGAAACCAAAGTATTGGTATTTATGTACAAACTATATGCTATTGAAAATAATTTGGAAACTTAATAAAAATTATATTTAAAAAAAGAAACCATTCTCCAGAATTGTTATGGCAAGTAGCTACTTAGACAGACAAGTCAAGAGAGGTGATGGGTCCTCTTTAAAGGGCTTTTTTTTGTGATTTTATTATTGATGACCTATCTTCAGGAATTTTCTATGATTGTGGTATTGGCTGCAAATCCAGCCACACTCACAAATTGGGGAGCAGATTTATAGAAAATTATGGCAAGCAGAACTAAACTGTGTACGACCCAGTCACTGCTCTTAAAGGGGTATTCCCATTTCAGACATGGGACATAGGATATTCCATAAGTGTCAGATAGGTGTGGGTCCCACCTCTGAGAATGGCCCCCGCGAAATGAAGGACAGCGCACCGCACAAGCACGGCCACCCTTTATTTCCAGCAGTCCCATAGCTCTTCATCACTTTGGGGGCCCCATTCTGGACACATGTCCCAGAGGAGGAACCTGCACCTGACATTGATGGCATATCCTAGGTATATACAATCCATGTCTGGGATGGGCAAGCCCCTTTAAGTACAGTTGTGATTTTTAATTTTTTTTTATATATATAGATCTACACATCTGCAGCCACTTTCTAAGTATACTTATTTTTATCTATATATCCTCTGGTCAACCTTAATGGGAATACACCCAGTGTTGTCCATGGTTTTTTTGTGCCACTCTTTTTTAACAAAACCTGCTAATTTTGGGTTTGATACCTCTTCCTCTCGAAACCAACACAGCTGGAAACTGATAACAATGAACAATTGCCTAAATGTGGTTGCATAGCAGATGTTAAATTAAAATTGACTGTGTCATGCAGTGTTGTGTTTGGAAATTTTGAAGATCACCATCATTCAAACAGCAGGCACGTCTGCTTCATCTATGCCCCCTGAGGAGACCGACCAGGTCCTGCTGGCTCCAGGACTGCCAGCAATGTAAAAAACAGATTTAATGTAAATGTATTAATCTGTTCTTCTGACATTTTTGTTATCTTGAGTTTAGTAGGTTTATATTTTATGTCCTTTTTTGTCGTACTTTTATTCCAGCGGCCTCTCGGCATGTGCTGCCTCCGGAACTCCGCCCTGCCCCCATTATAGTTAATGGGGCCGGAGCAGTAGTCCAGGAGCAAGCATTTACTGGCGGCAGGACGGATCCGACAGACTATTCACCCGCCGGAACAGCCTGCCGGAGGTCCGTGCCGCTGTGTGAAACTAGCCTAAAAGGGGTTTTTCAGGTCATTGATATTGATAGATATTCTAGTTTTTTAGTGGTAGAGGTGAAGGGGAATAGAGGGCAAGTAAATGAGGTTAGACAGTATATTTTTCCTAATTAATAACCGCAGTAATCCTAAAGTGCTTGATTTTAAAAAGTCTCATCCACACGCTGCGTACAAAAACTGCACTTCATTTTGCGATAGAAAATCCACAGCATATCTGCTACTTGTGAACATACTTTTGGGCTACATTCACATGTGGCAGAAATGCTGCAGAATTTTTGCAGCAGAAAATCAGCAGCGCATTCTGCAATTTGCCGTAGTGGCAAAATAAACACCAAATGTGAATTCACATGCAGCATATTTTGTTGCAGAAGATTTCTGTAACTGAAAATCAGTTCCATGTATCTGGGGATTGTACAGACCCATGTGCTTAGTGCCAAAACAACTCCATTCAGATAAACTGATATTGATGACCTATACTCAGGAATAGGTCATCAGTATCTGATCAGTAGGGGCCCGACACTGTAAGCTATTTCCTGCAGTCTGCGGAGCAAGCATTTAGATTGGAACAGGAAGCACAGCTCCATTCACTTCAGTGGGAGATGCAGTAACACAGCATGGCCACTACACTTTGAGCGGAGCTGTGCTTCCTGTTCAATCCAAAGAGCTAGTTCCTGCGCTGGAGGGAAAGGCTGATTGATGGGAGAGTGTGGTGTCTCAACTCACCAATTGGATATTAATGACCTATCCTTAGAATAGGTAATCAATATTAGGAACCTGAAAAACCCCTATAAGGGTAGGCACCTACACTGCAACATGTAGTCGCCAATGACCTTAGTTTTGCCACAATATCATGCAGCCATTAGAACCCAACATGTGTCTCTACCTTAATAGGAAACAGCATAATTGACAAGAAAATAAACAGTGGTTTAAATGGTATTAAAGGTGGTGACCAGTGGGATTACATTTTTTAGATATGGCTGGGGTTGACCATAAAATAGAAGCCATGCCACCCTCTGCGGTTCCAGTGATGCATCAGTCCCCACTGCTCTCCACTTACTGGTCTTGGCTCGACACACAGGAAATATCTGGAGCGGTGGAGATGACTGCGGTGACCCACCATAGCCAGACTGGGTACTGGTACTGGCTGGTAACTCCGATTCCTATTTTAAAATGTTTTAAAAGACTCGGATAGGAATACCGAAGTAATTCACTGAAGTCTCGCGCGACTTCGGGCGATACAAATTTTGCCTACGTGGAGTCAATACATTTTATTGAATTTTAATGATGTACGGAAACAGCATTAAAAACTAAGCTTTTGAACGAATCGACTTCAGATCTATGATCCGAAGCTCGATTTGCTCAAGCTTGTAGCCAGTAGTTGGTTGTGTGAGCTTTTTTTTATGGCATTTCCTCCATATCAAGCTGGGACCAGAGCAGTACTGAATAGGCAGTGGTGGGGGATCTGTGAGCCATATATACCTAATTTATAGCACTAGATAACACCTTTAAGACACAGATCAATGGTTGTGTAGTTGTAAACTTAAATATAAGAGCTTATGGACTTTGAGTTCAGACAGGTTTGCCTTTTTGGATGGGGTCTGTGTACAGTTGCTACTAGTAGTAACTGCTACGGGATGCATCCTTCACATAATACCTGGTAATTGTTCTGTTAAACCCAACAAAGCCACCATGATCGCTTCCCTGCCCGTTGGAGCCGGAGAGAGCATAAATCTGCAGGACATGAATTATTACAGATCAGCAAGCTTCAGAGTAGACAGGAGAACAGTGTTAATGTTTAACTGCTGGGAGTTCCCTGGATAAATATAGGTGAATGCTAATGGCAGGATTATAGATATTACTCATTGGTTTTCAGACCCGTTGAATGGTTAAATATTTACCTAATAGCAGCATAGCTTCAATGCACAAATACTTGGCCTGTGGTTTCGCTCATGGCATACACATGCAGCCTGCACAACCACAAGAACTGTAATGTGTAACAGAGGGCCCTGGGGTTTTCTGATCAATGTTATAATATTCTGAATTCAGATTTTTTTTTCTATTCACTAATATGTACTGTCTGGAAAAAAATAAGGTAAAATCCCAATCTACTGCTCTTTTCTCACATAAAAAAACTTATTAAGTAATGATAAGTACAAAACCACTAGTAGGGGACTGCTAGTCCACAGGAGAAACACCGGGCAATATACTACTTTGGTCCTTTCTGTTCAATGGGGTCATGAAAACTACGGACAGCACATAGATGTTTTTTGTGTGCGGCCGTCATTCGCTGATAAATTGCTACGTCAAAATCAAACACGGTGTAAAAGGCCTGACACATCCTGAACTCAGAGCTCTGAATAATGCCTAAGGGCTCATTCAGACGGCCATATGCTGTCCGCAAAAATGCGGATCCTTTTTTTTGCGGACAGTTCAGCATACCCGCAAAAAAACGGATTGCATTCCGCATTTTTGTGGACCCATAGGGCCAGATTTATCATTAGCTCAGGTCAGAATAATGGAGTGAAAAAGTCCCAAAAAAGTCCCAAACGCTAAAACTGCGCACAAATTTGCGACTTTTTTCTGCTCTGCACTATGCTCGCCAGTTTTCTGAAAGTGGGCGTGTCTTCTTATGTAAATGAATCTCTAGACAGATTTACTATTGGGACTATTTAAAAAAGTCGCAAAAAAGTCGCAATAAAGTCCCAATTTCACTCCAGTGAGGACCATGCTTATCTTATGAGACTTTTTAATAGAACATGCGACTTTTTCATAAAAACGTGCGACTTTTTCGTAAAGATGTGCGACTTTTGTAAAGCTGCTTACTGACGGATAAACTGCTACCGTCAAACCACATTTATTACAGTCTTAAAGGGCCGATCATAAATCTGACTTGGCTAAAACTGACTTTAGCCATATGTTAAAGTGGAGTGAGCTGTCAGAGGAATGATAAATCTGGCCCATAGACTTCAATGGGGCCACGTCCTGATTTTCACTGACAGAGCCGTAGAACAGAAGAAAAGGGTCCCATAGAACTGAATGGGTCTTCATCTAGTCTGCAACAAAAAAAAAACGGACCCGTGTTTTGCGGACAGCATACAGCCATCTGAATGAGCCGTAAGGCTCATGTTTTGGTGGCCCTCATTTATATTATATTTGACCTTTCAAACATCCTGTCTAATAGTGCAGTTTATATTTCCATTTTATTACAAATGCATTACACGAAGGAAGAAAAGAAATTGTGGAAATGTGTGTAAAAAATCAGAAACTTTTATGCGGTGATGACAATTCTGTCTGTGGGATGTTGGCATACGTCCAGGTAGAAAGGGCTCTGCATAAACTTGCTCCAGTGTTTACCTTATAAGGGCGGAGGGCACACACTAACCCCGCGTAAAACAAAGAAGGGAATTCTGTTGGCAGCGGACCAGCCCTCCTGTACAGGTCCTGCTCATGGACACTATTGTTAACCCCTTCAGCTGATAGCTGATTATAGGAGGCCTTTCTCTTTGGAAATATCCATGATGGCTGTTTATTTGGAATGGTTTTCCTATAAATATTACAATATTTTTACTATACTATGCATTTACTATAAATTATATAGTACTTTATATTACATATGCAAAACAGATTTGGGGGAATGTTACTAATCAGAATGCATTGGCACCAAAAAACTGGCATCCATGCTATGCCATACGTTTTATAAGGAGGTGTGGGTTATCATGAAATGGGCATGGCATACCAGAAAGGGCCTTCCTTGTATGATACGTTTTTGAAGGCCGGTTACATGGTTGTTATCTGATAGCTGATACGGCTTTCTTTGTGTTCTTGCGACAAGTCTCTTGTCTCGCCCCACCAACCCTTCTAATACTTGCCTTCTTTTAGATGCATTAATGAGAACAAAAGTTACTTTGCTGATTGTGCGCTACATAGAAATCACACCGCCGTCTTCACAGCACCGTTACAGGAATAGCATCGTAGATCTAGCTGTGATCCCTCATCATCCAATCTGCTTCATCTGCTTAGGGTTAAGCCACATTAGAAAAATGCCTCAATTTAAAGTTCTCCTAACACCACAGGAAAGATGATAAATGTCTAATCGCTGGCGCACCATTTCTGGGACCCCAAGCCTCCTCATTCTAGTTTGAATAGAGCAGAGGTCACACATACGCCCTCTCGCTTGCTATGGGGTCAACAGAAACAGCCAAGGGCTGTACTCAACATAATGCGGCACATTTGCTGTCAAAGGGTATAGCCACAGGTGGCATAGATGCTGCAGAATTTCCGCAGTGTAATTTCATGCAGAAAGTCTATATAGTTTTTAGGTTCAGTGAGGTCGACAGAATTCTCACAGACATCATGTTCACAGATGTAATGCAGACCTTTTCCATACCGAAATCTGCACATTACTTGACATACAGATTTTAAACCCACAGCATGCCAGTTGTTTTTACAGATTTCTGTCACAAATTTCAGCCTTCGCAATGAAGTGGGTGAGATCTATGGCAAATCCCACTACTCATTATCCCAATATGTGCACCAGAAAACATATACTCATTACGCCTGAAATCTGCACCTGCTCCTTCCTGGCCTGGATTTCATTTTCTGGAAAGACCTGTCGAGGACGCTCCAAAATTAAGAGGCATGTACATTATGGTAATTGCCCCTGGAGATTGATAGCATAAGGTTTGTGATGATGTATTTGGCTCATTCTGCCTTAAATTGTTTTGTGCAAAAATTGGCACGTCCCATTAATACATTTTTCGTATTTTTACAAATTTACTAAGCCATAACCTCTTTTCTAGACACTTTAAAAAGTGTCTAGTGAGATGCAAAAAGTGTTGAATGCTGACCATTAGATTAGTAAATCTGACCCAATCTCTTGGTTTCCGGATATATCACATTGCATCAACTTATAAATGGAGTCATTCAAATTTCTGGTATATAAGAGGATTGCATTTACATGAATGAAAAGTGTAGCTGCACCCAATGGTATGTTGGCAATTTGCCGTTGCGATAAGTGTATTAAAAATGTGAACGGCGCCAAGGCCTTGGATTTGTTTTATCTATCCTGCAGTACTCCGGCTTTAGGCAGATGTGAGTGATAGGTAAACGTGTGTATGCACTTGTGACCTTCCTCTTCCCACTTGTTCTTTGACTTGAGGATGTTTCCCACACTTATTGTGCTGTTGTGCAAATCATCATAGCTAGATTCATACAGCCTGTTTATAAATTCCCTGTAACATTAGCCAGGATAGTCCAGCGCTGACACATAGTCTATACAGAAGGCAACTGAAAAGGAAATACATTGAACAATGTCAAGTGAGACATGCTTAGAAGAAAGCTCCAGCATTTAGCAGTGTGAGACATACTTCCTCCAGCCTGACAGCTTGAATGGCTATTACACAATAGTTTAATTCAGCTTAAAAGGGTTATCCAACAAAATGTATTGTTTAGAAACAAACTGAAAATAAGTAGGTTGGCAAAAAATTATTTTTCTGGGTTAAAATAAACTGGTGTCAGTGGTGGTGCCCCTAGAATCTCTGCTTTGACATGGTATGTCCACCTACCTTCTCCATCAGGCGTGGTGGACACACATGTGCAGTTGCTATTCTCTCAGTCATGTGGCCTAATCATTCTGCCTTTTCTTCTTCACCACTTGTCGGGGAAGTTCCTTCCCTTCTTCTCTGACAAGCTGGAAAGATCCCTCTGTCAACTGAAGGTCTAACAGTGGGACAAAGCTCCATCTTTTGGGTGGGTAGCTCTACAACCATCCTAACTACAATGCACTTCTGGAAGAAGGAGCAGAAGAAGCGTTACGTGGTTCTGACCGCCCACAGAACAGGACTGACCAGAACAGGAAGGGTTTTACTTAAAAAATAAAAATAATAAAAAAAATAAAAGGATGAAAAATGAATTTTCAAATAGCGTTTTTGCCATTAATAGTGTAAGAGTTCTGATTTATGTTAATGGTAAGAGGTATATTTCCCAATTCAGCAGTGAATCCTGCATAAACTAAATGTCATACATTAGAGGGGAAAAAAAGAGAAATAAATGAATGAATCAAGTTAATCTCTGTATCAGAATATGTCAAACTTCAGGAAAGCCCTACATATAGATTCACATGGTTACTTGCTACTTGTGATTTTTATTTTTTTTTGATAATCCATAAAATATTATTATTATTACTGTAGTCTTGGAAATTATAGTGCTGTATATACATTGTACACAAACTAGGTTTGTGATATATGTGTAGCTTGTGTTGTACCCTGCAACATAGAATGATGGAGTGTTTCACAGATTATGGTCCGCTTGACTGCCTGATTTATGCTTACACCGTACACTACAGAGTGATCCTTAAATCTAGAATACCAGCCAAGCTAAGTCAATGTTTTGAAGTTAACGGTACATTGCTATTAATGTCACTATACTTAGTGAGTTACATCATAATCCATGTTAGGGGGGAGAGAATTAAAGTGAGTTGAAAGATAAGAAACGCATATATGGAATCTGTGTTCATCTATCCACATATTACAGTAGTAGATGGGGTATTTATGATCCAGGTTTGGTTCAAAGGCAACCTGTCACATTGACAGGCAGTATGTTATAGAGCAGATTGATATATAGCTTTTTGGGTAAAAATTCAGATGTCAGCTGTATTTTATTCATTTCAATTCATGCGCTTTCTATACTCAGGAGTCAGGTTGGTGATGCCAGTGATTGACAGGCTTCTCTCTAGAAGTATGCATATACAGATAACTGTCAGTCATTGATAAGACTGTCCACTTGACTCCTATGTGTAGAAAGAACAGATATTAGGATGATAAATTGCAAGTTATGCCAAAAAAAATTCCCCAAAAACCTATAGATAGATATATCCATGTGAACATCTCCTTCTGTAACATACTCCCCATAGATAGGACTGTATGTACATTGTGACAAGTTGCCCTTAACAGTTAGTTATTCCCATCACATCTCAAAGAATTCTGTACTTTAATCCCCTCTTCCAGTTACACTCCTCGACATTGAAATTGCAACACCAAGAAGGAAATGTCTTGGGATTATGGAAATCACAGAATCAATAAACAAGTTGATGATGCGAATGATGAAAAAACGGTTACTTGCACCACTATCTGCGACTTTCCCCACTCACGCCACTTCTAAAATTGTGGGCGTGGCAGGGAAGGGGACAGGCCAGCAGGCCTGTCTCATTCACCATTTTCTACTCCTGTTTTAGGCGTAGAAAATGGTCTAGAAGACCGCTCGGAAGCTATCTTACATTTGGAACTGGTGCAGGATGCACTGAAGTTATGCCTCTTCACAACTTTGGAGGATCCACTGCCAGCTATGGGCATTTATTAAGACCGGCCATGCAAGATGCTTGCATGAGCAAATTGTCTGGCATTGTCCTGTGAAAAACGCCTCCTGGGACACATTAGAGAAATGGCCCTACCACTGGTTGCATACCCAAATCAATGTAATGCCAAGTTGTTGGTGTACCAGAAATGAAGACTTGAGGCATCCAGCTACCATACATTATACCACCCCACCCTTGTGAAGGTCTCTTCATGATGTTGCCCACGTGGTCTCCAGACCAATCTGTCATTCCAATTTGTTATAGTTCTCCCAACCACCAGGACACGGAACATTGAACAGTGCTTGGACATCTTGTCCTAGGCACTTAGCCTTCTGTTGGAATGATAAACCTAGCTCTTCAGTTTTCAGTTGTCGGATGAATAGTGCTGTCTTTGTTCACTGACTTCCATAAAAGTATGGTTATTTCTTGATCTGGCCTCTTTTTCATTAATAGCTGTCAATTTTACATATATAAGGGTTAATTGATGCCAGAGGCTGTGTTCGGGGCCACCCTTGCAAATTACATTTAAAATACAATTGAAAAAAGTCTGTATTCAGGACAGTTTTCTACACCTAACTTCTGTACTCCGGAAATCCAAACGTAACCCAGTCAATGGGTTCTGTTCGGTGCCGTTGGTGTCAGCTCTGTGCTGATTTGGGCACCTCTGTTATTTTTTGTTTTTCTTTTTTGTTCCTAGAACAGAACTGGAATAAATATTGATGATGTGAACACTATCTTACTACCATAGTCACCCCCCAGTGTTTATACCTACAAAAAAGCAAACAACAAATCCAGTTCATGCAGTAATGGTTTATAGCCATTACCTCGCCAAGAAAGGACATTGAGTGAGGCTAAACCATGAGTGGGTTCCTGCTGCAGATTCCGCTTTGTGAATTGGCTCTAATGGAGCAGATTTAAAACGGAATCAAATTAATCCAGATGGATCCATTACCTTCTCATGGAGTATGCCATCCTTCCATAGGGAAATGCGTCATCAAAAACACTGCTGCTAAAATTACTAGGGTCCATGGCTGAAAGCACTTAAGTGTGGTCCTGGGCTTAAAGCATCACCAACTTTTCAAAAAACCTTTGATATTTCAGAGAACCATATCAAAGGTTTTGATTGGCGGTCTGAGTGCTGAGATCCCCACCTATCACTAGAATGATGGGAGAGAAGCACGCACATATAGTGGTCTCTCTCCTCGCTGCACGGACTGCACAGAAGGCTATGGGTGTCTCCATTCCATCCTCAGCAGCGAGGAAAGAGTGCAATATGTGCACACTCGCCTCGTTCTAGAAATCAGTGAGGATCTCAGCACTCAGATCCTCACCGATCAAAACTTTTGATATGTTTCTATTACATATAAAAACATTTTTGAAAAGTTAGTGACACTTTAAATGTACGGTTCAAGCAGATTTAAATAGTTACACACAGTGAAACAGCATTCAGGTCTCTAGGAAGACTGAGTGACAACCCCAAGGAAGCTGCAGTAGCGGATACTTTGTTTCCGAGAGAGAAAAAATAATGGTGAATAGAAGGAAAACGAATCATTTCTATTTAGAGTTGTTTTGATCTGGAAAAATGATTTTTATCTTGTGTGCGTTTTATGCTCCTATTGTGGACTAATAAGACAAGTTTAATCTTGAGGAAAAAATGAACTAGTGGCTGGGCATTATGAGACCTAGTGCATTTGATGTTTTTCTTACTCCTTAAGATGACAGGTCTGTCTGCCAAGGTTAAAGTGCACTTGATTTGTAATGCTATTGAGATTCATTAAGTAAGACCAATTTTAGAGATCCAGGGGTATTCACGTAGAACAAAAAGCTGAAAATTGCAGTGGTTCAGTGCCAGCGATTCAGCAGCTTTGTGAGTTGGATTACCTTGTTTGGACATCTGTGAATTGTAACTAGGGTGTACATGGGTCCAGATAATATGTGCTCTAAGCATTTCTTCTGCTTTTCTAAAGATGTTTATAGTTGAGAAGATTGAAGGAATGAACTGCAGTCTTCACGAATTCAGCATCACTGGATCTACCTATGCTCCAGAGGGGCAAGTGTGAGTACTGTTTGTCAACCATTAGCCTTCATGTCCTTAGACTTAAAAATACACATAAAATGGATTGTTTTAAACCAATTTACTGGGAATTTACAGGTTTTATGAATACAGTAGGTACTCTGTGATCCAGTTTCTCAAATCCCAAATTAAATGTTAGCCTCTATGTTCAAGCATTCATTTAAAAGGGTTTACTGAGATTTATTTTTACAGATGACCTATCCTCATCACTGCCTGGGACCCCCACCAATCAGCTGTTTTCAGCTCAAGCTCCGCTGTCTTCTCTCAGATTACCAAGCACAGCGCCATACATTGTATAGCGGCTGTGCAGGGTATTGTAGCTCAGCCCCATTCACTTCTATGGGGCTGAGCAGCTCCTAGCCACATAACACATGAATGTGTGGTCACTCTGCCAAGAAAAAGCAGAGAGAGGGCAACGGTGCTCACAGGAGTGCCGCTTCCTATTCAAACTGTTGATCGTAGGGGGTCCCCGGTGTCGGATCCCCACGATCAGTTACAGATGACCTATCCTGAGGTCAGTATAACAGTCAGTTATATCAGTATAACAATCTCGGAAAACCCCTTTAATGTTAATAATCACCCCCAGATTTTTTGCAGCTGTATGTTAATTTTTAGGTTAAAATACAGTACCAGTCAAAAGTTTGGATATACCTTTTCATTCCATGGTTTGTTTTTCTTGTTGTTTTTTTATTTACCTTATTGTAGATAAATATTGAAGACATGGCAATAATAAAGGAACATATGGAATTAACCTGTTAGCAGTTTTGCCCGAACTGTGCTCAGGCTTTGAGAAGAGTCACTAACAATTCAGCCCCAGCAGAGCTCAGGCAGTAGGGGGTGGGGGAAGACTTGTTTTATCCTCTCATATCCCGGGCTTAGTAACAGCTAGAAATATGGGACTGTTTTGTTCGAAAGAGTAGGCTTTAAAACAAGACCAGAATTGCAGCATGATCTCCTCTACATCGGAAGATATAGCTGTTGAAAATAAGTCAGGAGTGAAAGCAGCTGAAAGTGAAAGCAGGTTTCAGCTGCATTCACTCCTGACCCAGTTTCTAGCTGTAGCTCTTTATGTAGAGATGGGAATTTTTCTTTGTTTGTCTTTAAAAAAACTGCTGATGCTTTGTATTGTATAAAAGTTTTCCTGTATTAACTAATAAATCATAAAAAATTTCTCATTGAATTATATTATATGATTAAAAGGTGGAAGTATAACGTAAGATATACTATGAAGCCGTAGGCACTGTACTACAGAGATGTCATTTTCTAGAAGCAGTGCTTCTAGGGGAGAATACAGGTAGCTCTACAATGCCACATCCAGTAGATCACTTTTCAATTTGATTTCTTTTAGCTGTATAACTCCAACGGGCAAAAACACTCTGACTCCCTATGAAATGAAGTACAGTGTGGTTACTAGTAAAATGGTTGGTTTGCAAAATAAAGCAGATTGTAATGATTTGTATTCTCTTATTTAAACAGCTTGAAAGATGATAACCCTGTTCAGTGTGGGCAGTATGACGGTTTGGTGGAACTGGCTACAATCTGTGCACTTTGTAATGACTCCTCTTTGGATTTTAATGAGGTAGGATTAGTCCTGTGATACACTCTTCTCCTTAACAACCTCTTTAGTACATGAAATACTGAAGGAGGATAGAGTAATTATCACATAGGATATTACAGGAGATGTTCATGTGTTAAGATACGGTAATTTTTTGTCAAGCAGGAATGCATACATACAGGGAGGAACAGAAGTATTTGAACACCCTGCAAGTTTGTCAGTTCTCCCACTTAGAAATTATGGAGGGGTCTGAAATTCACATTGTTGGTGCATTTCTACTCAGAGACAGAATACATAAAAAAATTCAGGAAAGCACATTGTATGATTTTTAAAGAATTTATTAGTCTTGCACTGCTGAACATAAGTATTTGAACACCAGAGAAAATCAGTGTTAATATTTGGTACAGAAGCCTTTGTTTGCAACTACAGAGGTCAAACGTTTCCTGTAGTTCTTGACCAGGTTTGCACACACTGCAACAGGGATTTTGGCCCACTCCTCAACACAGATCTCCTCTAGATCTGTCAGGTTTCGGGCTGTCACTGAGCAACACAGAGTTTCTGCTCGCTCCAAAGATGTTCTATTGGATTTAGGTCTGGAGACTGGCTAGGCTACTCCAGAACCTTGATATGCTTCTTACGGAGCCACTCCTTGGTTATCCTGGCTGTGTGCTTCGGGTCGTTGTCATGTTGGAAGACCCAGCCACAACCCATCTTCAATGCTTTGACTGAGGGAAGGAGGTTGTTGCTCAAAATCTCACAATAAATGGCCCCATTCATCCTCTCCTTAATACAGTGCAGTCGTCCTGTCCCATTCGCAGAAAAGCACCCCCAAAGCATGATGTTGCTGTCCCCATGCTTCACAGTAGGGATGGTGTTCTTGGGATGCAACTCATCCTTCTTTTTCCTCCAAACACGACGAGTGAAGTTTAGACCAAAAAGTTCTACTTTGGTCTCATCTGACCACATGACTTTCTCCCATGCCTCCTCTGGATCATCCAGATGGTCATTGGCAAACTTCAGACGGGCCTGGACATGTGATGACTTGAGCAGGGGAACCTTCCGTGCAATGCATGATTTGAAACCATGACTTGTAGTGTTCTACCAACAGTGACCTTTGAAACTGTTGTCCCAGCTCTCTTCATGTCATTGACCAGCTCCTCCCTTGTAGTTCTGGGCTGATTCCTCACCTTTCTCATCATCAGTGATACCCCTCGAGGTGAGATCTTGCATGGAGCCCCAGTCCGAGGGAGACTGACAGTCGTCTTTAGCCTCTTCCATTTTCTAACAATTGCTCCAACAGTTGATCTATTTTCACCAAGCTGCTTGGCAATTGCCCCTTAGCCCTTTCCAGCCTTGTAGAGGTCCACAATTTTGTCTCTGGTGTCTTTCTACATCTGTTTGGTCTTGCCCATGGTGGTAGTAGTTGACATCTGACTGACTGTGGGGTGGACAGGTGTCTTTAACCACCTCAGCTCCCCTAGCTTAAACACCCTTAATGACCAGACCACTTTTTACAATTCTGCACTACACTCTCCTTCTCCTAGGCTGCAGCGCTGGCCAATCGCAGTGCACAGCTCACAGCCTGGGAGGTTTTTTTCTCCCAGGCTGTGAGCTGTGCGCTGCGATTGGCCAGCGCTGCAGCCTAGGAGAAGGAGACGCCCAGCAGAACAAGGGAAGACCTGCCTACTATAACTTAAGGAGCAAAGGTACCGGAGCCTATAACGGGAGAACGGAGCGGAGCCCGGGGATAATAGTAAGTGAAGTGAGATCCCCGGGCTCCACTCTATATGGCAGCATACTCAGTTCACATAGTTTATACAAGTGAAAGGTCCTCTTTAACTGCTGCTGCTTGATTATGTAAAATAAAGGAAAGCCATAGTAGTAATTCCATATCCAAGCACAAAGTCAGTGTGAAAAGTGTGCAGAAGGTGTGTCTCAGACCACCTCAGACATCCTGCAGACACGGTCACTAAGTTGTAGTCACATATGTATCACAACTCTAATGGAGCAGACAGCAAGCACTCAGCAGGTACCCATCACCTGTAGGCACTATCATCAATGTGATTTTGAAGAATCTTGACCTAATGAAATGTCTGTATTTTATTGTGGTCAGGAATTGATCTATGCACAACATATTCATTTTGCAGTCCAAGGGAGTATATGAAAAAGTGGGTGAAGCAACAGAAACTGCATTGACATGCCTAGTGGAAAAGATGAATGTATTTAATACTGATTTGTCCAGGCTTTCTAAGGTGGAACGAGCAAGTGCCTGCAATTCCGTGAGTATGCTGCCATCTATGAACAGGGCTTAATTTCTTATTTGTTGAGCACGATGTGAAGCGGAGCTTGAATGGTATGGCATTGTATATTTAATACTTTGCTAATACTCTGATGTCTTAACACTATCCTAAATGGGCAACAGTAATCCAACAGTAGAACAGGGAAATCGAAATTCCCATCAACATAAACTGCACCATAGTATGTGTTCTGTATTCTGCTGACAGAGTGAATCTTGTTACTGTAGAGTACCTTACAAATTAAATTAGGCAAATACAAGTAAGGCTACTTTCACACTGGCGTTTCGGCTTTCCGTTTGTGAGATCCGTTCAGGGCTCTCACAAACTGTCCAAAAAGGATCAGTTTCGCCCTAATGCATTCTGAATGGAAAAGGATCCGATCAGAATGTATCAGTTTGCCTCCAATCATCTCCATTCTGCTTTGGAGGTAGACACCAAAACGCTGCTTGCAGTGTTTTGGTGTCAGTCTAACGAAACTGAGCCAAACGGATCCGTTCTGACACACAATGTAAGTCAATGGGGACAGATCCGTTTTCTATGACACAATCTGGCACGATAGAAAACTGATCCGTCCTCCATTGACTTTCAATGGTGTTTAAGACGGATCCGTCTTGGCTATGTGAAAGATAATACAAACGGATCCGTTCTGAACGGATGCAGATGGTTGTATTATCTGAACGGACCCGTCTGTGCAGATCCATGACGGATCCGCACCAAACGAGAGTGTGAAAGTAGCCTAAAAGATAGCAGATGCATCTATAAGATACTCTCCAGTGTGCCAGATGGAGGCAGAAATCTTCCCTGAACCATTATGACTAGTCATTGCAAGAAGTTGGGTGTTTAGGCTTCCCCTCATACTCTTAAGTGGAAGGAGTACTTCAAATTGGTCAAATGTTACCTTTTTGGCCCTTTTAATTATGCACATAATTCTAGATCTAGTCTGTTAAAAGTGGACACAGTGTAATTCCTTTATAAGCGTTGTACGATGGTTTCCCAGATTAAGGCTAAGTTCACATGAACGTGTGGGATCTGTGGCCGTATTGCAATACACGGCCACAGTTCCGTGTGAATTCCGCATCACGGATGCGGACCCATTCACTTCAAAGGGTCCGCAAATCCGGAACGGCCGCACGGGACGGGACCCCTCGGAAGCACTACAGAGTGCCTCCGTGGGGTTACGTCCCGTACTTCCGTTCCGCTAAAAGATAGAACAAGTCCTATCTTTTAGCGGAACGGCCGGATCGCGGACACATTAAAGTGAATGGGTCCGCGATCCGATGCGGCTGACCTACGGCCGGCGATCGTGCATTGCGGCCCGCTATTTGCGGGCCGCAGCACAGGCACGGGTCGCACACGTTCATGTGAACTCGGCCTAACTGTGGATAATGTGTATAAAAGGATTTTACTCTTTCATGTCAAATCAGGTTATAAAGAAACTTATGAAGAAGGAATGTACTTTGGAGTTCTCTCGCGATCGCAAATCCATGTCTGTGTATTGCTCCCCTGTTAGTTCCAGTAGCACAACATCTGGCAGCAAGATGTTTGTTAAGGTAAGAGGCATTGCCATATTCCACTGTGTACAGAGCAATATCGTTAAGAAGTTTGTATGTCATTTTTATTTGAAGGGTTTTTTCATTAGGGCATACGCACACCATAGACAAGACCTGATTAGAACCCTTCTATATGTCTATGTTTATAAGTCATGTCTATTTGAAGGGGTTGTCTCATTAAGGCATATGGACAACACAGAGAGGGCCTCCGCCCCCACTGGATCTTTCTCTATAAATCATATTTATTTGTAGGGGGTCTGTTTGTGGGGGATTTTCCCATTAGAGCTTATGGACATCATAGTGGGTGGGTTCCCCTAAGCCAGAGCAGAAAGCAGCTAACATTAAATGGCTCTCGCACTAGTGGCCTGAGGCCATACATGTCATACATAGATGGTCATTGATCTGAGCACCTGCAGGGTAAATAAGCTGCTGGACAAATCGTTCCCTATCCAAACCAGCTGTTTGGTAGGGGTCTCGGGAACGGGACCCACAGCAAGCATCCGAGCACAGCAGCAGCTTTCACGTCTAAGGGGTTTCTGTGGAGAAATATAAATTACATCTCTCAATGAGATTTATGTTGTTTTATATTGGTACATAGTTAATTAGGTTGAAAGAAAGACATAGGTCAACTTCTCTCACAACAATTATACATCATTAACTTGTAAATTAATTCTTGCCCTCAATGACATTTGTCATTAGATAAGAAGCTAGCTAGCCTGTTTATGTCATTGTATCTACCTCTTTGGGTAGGGCATTCCATAGTTTGGTTACTCCAACGGTAAAGAACCCTTTCCTGTACAGATGTCTGAATCACCTTTCCTCCCATACATAATAAGTGTCCCCAGGTTCTTTGTAGCAGGTTTTGTTTCACCTGATAAAAGAGCACTTCGCTCTTTCATTGGATGATTGGCAGCATCTTTAGCTGGGCAGATTATCGGAAACGAGCGTTTGTATGAACATTCGTCCCTGATAATCAGCCGGACAATTGGGCAGTGTAAAGCCACCTTAATTTATATGTTTGTACCAAATAAGCTTTGGATTAGACTGTATACCCGACTCTAAAATCTGGTAAATTTAGGACAAATTGGGACCAGTTCTTTGTATTGACCTTGCGTATATTTTTGCATGTTAATAAGATCACCTATCAATATAGGGCAGTGATGGTGAACCTTTTAGAGACCAAGTGCCCAAAATGCAACCCAAAACTCACTTATTTATCGCAGAGTGCCCACACAGTTAACCTGAATACTACAGTCCAATATAGTATATGTTCCATGTAGTTTATCATTTAGCTCTAATAGCCTGCATACATTCAGTGCGCTGCCTGTGCTGATGAATGGCAGGAAAAGTCTTGGTACACCATAGACTTTTTCCAGGGTGCAGGTGCCCACAGAGAGGGCTCTGAGTGCCGTAGGTTCTCCACTACTGATATAGGACATACCTCCTATCCCATTCATTAGCCCCCTTGGTGACATGTCACAAATAGGCACAAACATAAAAGTTGTGCCCACGCTATCACCTGAAGGAGGTCAACTATAACTGATCTCCTATGGCAATGGCCAAGATGGGAGAAAACTCGGATCTCAACCGTTTAACCCCTTAGATGCCGCTATTAATAGTGACCACTGTTGATCAAAACAAAGGTGAGGGGCTCCCTTTGTCAACCCAATGACATGATCTTGGAGTTAAAAACTCCATGTCTAGCTTTTCTAAGTATCTATTAGGCCATGGCAGACAATACTGCAGTGGAAAACAGAGGTATTCTGTTTTTTAAAAGTTAAAATCATAGTAAAATTAGGGTAAAACCAAACATGTTAAATTAAGGGCTCATTCACACAACCATATGGTTGCCGTTCCTGTATTGCAGACCGCAAGTAGCGGTCCGCACTGCACAGGCACCAGCAATGTGAATCCTGTATTGTGGTGCGAACCCACTGACTTGAATGGATCCGCCATCCGCAAGATACGGCTAAAGACAGGATACATCTTATCTTTTGTGGTCCAGAAGCACAGACCCAAAAGCACACTGAAGAGCTTCCAAGTGTTTGCGTGGGCTTCTGATCCGTGTGTCCGCTCTGCAAAAGATAGTACATATGCTATCTTTTGCCGTATCTTGCAGATCGTGGACCCATTCAAGTCGATGGGTCCACATCCACAGAACAGAGTTCACACGGAAAACGTATTAAAAGAAAAACACAGAATAAACATACATTCATGATCTGCTCTTACAAGGAACATACAGTATAGAGGGTACATTAATCCAAAAACTTTACAATAAAATAAAGCACTGCACTTCTACATCATATGTTGGGTTAATCAACAGCTGGATTTACATCAGTGTGTCATCTCTACACTGATCTAATAGCTTTCTACAATTATAGTTCTGCTTATCCTCATTGTCTGTATTAGTTGGGTATTTATTATCACACCTGCACAATTTCACTTGAACAGCGTCTTTTACTTAGCGGAAAATCTGGATCAAGATTGATCATAACTGGTCCTTTATATCCATCATGGATCCTGTCAAACAACTAAACCAGTGTAAATTTACCCATAGGGGCATAGGGCATGTTGGGGCAGATTTAAGCAGCTCCTATAATCTTCTGTTTCATACTAGGTGAGCTTTAACTTTATTAAACATGTATAAGCAGTAAACAAAATAAGTTACCGCAAATTTCAGGTCTATACAACATTTTTCTCACATAAAACTGACTTTTATCAAATGCTACAGGTTTTGGTGTGTGCGAAACAGGGCTGCCTCACAAAAATTGACACAGGTAAATTATTAACGCACAAGAAGCTTCCTCTACTATAACAAGGGCTGCCCTATGTTTATGTACAGCTAAGAAACAATGTTATCTTGACTTCAGTCTGCATGAAGAATGGTGCTATACTACCATCTAGTGTAGAACTGACTCTTCTAGTTTAACCAGTTATCTATATATACATATGTTTTCCATATAATCCTATTAGTAATACTTTTTATTTGTACAGTTCATGCGGACATATTTAAGTGCAGTTTTTACAAGATTTCCTTTAGCATAAGTCAGGAGTCAATTATTTTTTGTGAAGCCAGAAAATATCTTAAATCATAAAAATGTTTGTTCATTTTTAGGGTGCTCCTGAAAGTGTAATAGAGCGATGTAATTATGTACGTGTGGGTTCTGCGAAGCTTCCTTTGACTCCATCTGCTAGAGAGAGGATCATGTCAAAGATCCGAGACTGGGGTTCTGGTATGGACACACTGCGTTGTCTTGCTCTAGCTACGCGGGATGTGCCACCAAAATTGGAAGACATGCTATTAGAGGATTCTAACAAATTCATAAATTATGAGGTGAGTGTTTTTGAATATTTTTTACGCTAATTAAAGCTAATGATGAAATTGTACTAATTGTACTGTTGTGTCTTTCATTAGACAAACTTGACATTTGTTGGGTGTGTTGGCATGCTTGATCCTCCTCGTAAAGAAGTAACTACCTCAATTGAGATGTGCAAAAAAGCTGGAATTAAAGTAATAATGATAACTGGTGACAATAAAGGCACAGCAGTGGCTATCTGCCGGAAGATTGGAATTTTCTCTGACTCTGAGGACATAACAGACAAGGCTTATACTGGCAGGGAATTTGATGACCTCCCATTAGAGGAGCAGCGGAATGCTTGCCGTATTGCTCGGTGCTTTGCTCGAGTGGAACCAACGCACAAGTCTAAAATTGTAGAATATTTGCAGTCATTAAATGAAATCACTGCTATGGTAAGATATCTGTCATGTAGTAAAAAGTTGAATATTAGAATAGACTAAACATATTAAGTGTTCTCATTGATATATTTTTTTTCCTTGTCTTCTTAGACTGGTGATGGAGTAAATGATGCTCCAGCTCTTAAGAAGGCTGAGATAGGAATTGCTATGGGTTCTGGCACTGCAGTGGCAAAATCAGCTGCTGAGATGGTACTATCTGATGACAACTTCTCTACTATAGTATCTGCCGTTGAAGAAGGCCGAGCAATTTATAATAACATGAAGCAGTTCATTCGCTATCTTATCTCTTCGAACGTTGGTGAAGTAGTCTGGTAAGGCATTGCTGGTACTTTCTGGGTGCCTATATACATAAGACAGAAGTGTATTCTTCAATGTTGTTCGCTGTTTCTACCATTATCTTTATATTACACACTAATGGTCTTTTTACACTGACTGATGTTTCAGGCAGTTATTGTGAACGAACCAAACATTCCCAATAATTGCCTGATCCTCAGCGGAGATAAAGCTGCAATTATATGCAGCAATCATCCCCACTGTATGAGGAGGACAAGTGATCACTACTGCAGTCGCTTGTCCCCATACAGTACCATTGTTTTTAGGGAGAATTCCCTTTACCGGGCAATCTGCTGCCCAGAAATTATGATTTTTCATACCAGCTGAAAGACAAGATCACCTGATGAATGAGCATTCGTTCTTTCATCGGGTGATCAGTTAATATGCACCATATTTATGCCTCATCTGGCCACCATATAATGCATGTTTTTCCTCACAGCTTATTCCAGTTTGAAGCAAAATTTGCTAAATACTATTGCATTTTACTGTAAATTTATTCTTGGACGCTAGCAGCATAATGCAGCACATTTACTTAGACACCTACTCAGGTCTAATTATCCCATATCCAATCCATATTTGTACTTCAAGATTGGAAACCCAAAACCCCAAAATGGGCAAGCCATAGGTACCCAGGGACAACAATCTCTGAAAGGGAAGATTTACCATAAAAAAATAAAAATTTTACGTATATATTATGGAATTGCATTTATAGAACTTTTTGTTAAGAATACTTTTATCACCAGAGTTAGGCCTCATGCACACGACCGTTGTGTGCATCCGCGGCCGTTGTTCCATTTTCCGGTTTTTTTCGCGGACCCATTGACTTTCAATGGGTCCGTGGAAAAATCGGAAAATGCACCGTTTGGCTTCCGCGTCCGTGATCCGTTTTTCCAGTCCGTGAAAAAAATATGACCTGTCCTATTTTTTTCACGGACAATGGTTCACGGACCCATTCAACTCAATGGGTCCGTGAAAAATCACAGATGCACACAAGATAGTCATCCGCGTCCGTGATCCGTGTCCGTTTTTCCTATCATTTTCAATGCAAACTTGACTTATTTTTATTTTTCACTTTTCATGTCCGTGGATCCTCCAAAAATCAAGGAAGACCCACGGAAGAAAAAACGGTCACAGAACAACGGAAATCCGTTTTGCGGACCGCAAAAAAAAAAAACGGTCGTGTGCTTGAGGCCTTTAAGGGAGTCTGTCACCTCATTTTCACCAATATAACTAACACCACTGCCCCATAGAAGATTGCAAACTCTTTCCAAGCATTCCTGTGTGTACTATGTGTCTTTATTCCATGTCCAGGAAAGGCACTTTAATTCTGCTGAAAAACGGCTCCCAAGTGCCCAGCTGAAAGTGGAAGTAAAAACAGCTTTCAGTCCTGACTGGATCTCTAACGGCTATATCTTCTGATATAGTGGATATAATGCTGTATCCTGTTTCTAGCTGGTACCAACCCTAAGATATGAGCAGCTAAAGCAGCCCTCCCCTCGTCAGCCTGGTTTGCTTTGGGCACTTGCAGCAGCAGAGCTGGGCACTGAGGAGCTGTTTTCCAGAAGAATACAAGTGCTTTTCCTGGACATGGACTACAGACACAAAGTGCACACAGGTATGCTTGGAATGTGTCTGCAATCTTCTGTGGTACAGTGCTCTTAATATATTGGTGAAAAAGACGTGACAGACTCCCTTTAACTTTTACATTTGAGAGACTATCAGTTAGTGGCAGGGGATGAAATTAGGCAATGTATTGGAGCCATATACATGGACTGCTTTGAATATGTTGATGGGGCTAGGGAGAGCTGGTTTGATTAATTTGGTTTCCTTATGCCAGCTCTGGTAGTATTCTTATAGGTATATGTTAAGACATTTCTATAAACATTTCAGTCTGAAATGGTTTAATAATATGTAAAAAATACAAATTTCATGAAAAAAAGCTCTATTATTATTTATTTTTTTAGTATCTTTCTTACTGCTATCCTTGGCCTACCTGAAGCCCTCATCCCTGTTCAGCTCCTCTGGGTTAATTTGGTCACTGATGGTTTACCTGCAACTGCTCTAGGATTTAATCCACCTGACCTTGACATCATGGACAAGCAGCCTCGTAATCCTCGAGAGCCACTTATCAGCGGCTGGTTATTTTTCAGATACTTGGCCATCGGAGGTATTTTCTCAAAAAACATTTTGCCACAACCTGCAGCATTTTCGTAATGATTTCTGCAGCAAAATCTGCATTTTGTGCAGATTTTGCTGCTGAGAAATATTGGCAGATATGCTACAGATATTCCGCTATGGAAAATCCATAGCATATGGCCATACTGCTAATTGTAATGAATGCTGATATCTTATTTTATTGACTAATAGAAAATATTTATGTGCATGTTTGGAGGCACATATGTTAAAATACGATACAGGTATAAAGATGCTCTTTATTTGTATTATGTTTTTCATTGTGTTACACTTTAGGTAAAATAGTTACCATATAAACCGCCTAAAGACAAAAAAGACCACATTTTTATCTAGACCAGATTTTGTGTGACTAATTTCAGGTCCATTGTATACCATGCATACAGGTCATCTTCAAGACCATATTTCAGTACAATTTGGGGTAGTTGTCTAAAAGAGTTTACACCGTTACCCATGTTGGAAACGTCCTTAAGTTTGTGTTAAAACCCAAAGCACAGAAAACATATGTAGAGTTTACTGAGTGATTGATAGTTGACCAGACAGGATTGTGGCAAGAGTTCCAGGAGTGAAAAAAAAAAGGTAAAGGTTAGAGACAGGATAAAAGTTGGAAGGCCACTTTGGTTAGAGAATAAGCTGATTGCTTGAAATAACTAATGCAAACCTAAAAGAAAGGAAGAAGAAGGAAGATAACAATTCAAAGAAAAAGCCCTTGCTTTGGTTAATTGACATATAAACACTGGATGAGGGAACAAAAACTAGAATGGAATAAAATTCAGGGTAGGTGAAGGGACAGGCAGACAAGAGACGTACACAGACTTCAGGTCAAACTCAGGTAATCCTGAAAAGGGGACAGGGAGTGTTTGTAGAATTTTTAAAGGGGTTGTGCAAGAATGGGTGGGGAATTTGGCAACCTCCCCCCACACACTTTACCAGACTTATAAAGAGAAGCTTACTTGCCTTCTTTCCCCGACGCTGGCTCCCTTCCCCTTCTTCTCCAGGCCTGCGATGCTCTGCATTCTTTCTTCCTACAGAAGCTATGCTGCTGTCAAAGGAATTTTGCAGTGGCTCTGTGGAGCGAATTCATCTGACAGGTATTCTGTTCCGGCATAGGAACAGAATACCAGAATTGTTGTATTCGGCATATGCCAGACACTGCCGGCCCCTGATGGATCTCATTTACTATAAATTGATCTACCAGGATTCCAGCATGTAGTGGTGCATCTACACTATAAATTAAGGTGTGTTTACACTATAGGGGTCATTTATTAAAACTTGCGTCTTAGACACCAGTCTTAATAAAGCCCCTGCGCAGGTGGTGGATCGCCGAAGTTATGAAGATGTGCTGGCCTCTACATAACTTCGGCGTATCCAGCGCCAGTTCTAAATGTAAGCCAGCTTCCTTGCTCTTACAATTAGACCATACGCCTAAAACAGACATAGAAAATAATGAATAAGACAGGCCTTCCTGCCCGCCCCCTTCCCTGCCCACTTTTTTAGACCTGGCGTGAGCGGGGAAAAGTCGCACTAACCGTTGTGGCGCAATCTGCGCCTGAAATACACCTAATCTAGGAATATTTCAGGTTAATAAATGACTCCCTATGTTTGCATTTGTCAGGCCAATATGTCTTTGTATGTCATTTTATGATGGACAGCCATTAATCCTCTGGCCTTTCCACTTTCCCAATCAGGGGGCGTGGCAAGGGCGAGGCTGGTTACCCCATCACATTTATCATCTTCTATATTCAGGCGCATGGACTACTGGATGCTGTGCCTCGTATGCCTTGTCATAAACCAGGCGCAGCATCTGGCTCCACATCCGTTATCGTTGCCCGGTGTACTCCGCTAGGCTATGATAAATCTGGCCCAGAATTTTGTTGACTTATTACTGACCTACACTGCACATGCACTGTGAACACACCATTATCATAGTACACAAAAGAAAGAGAGGTAATAAATGATGTTCTGCTGTAACCGTTATTAAGTAAGCTAGTAACTGCTGTTGCATTTGTCTTACAATTTTCATTTTTTTTTGGATGCATATTAAAAAAAAAAAAAAAATTTTTTTACATTATAGATGCTGTGGCTGCCCAGTAATGATGGCTTTAGACTAAAATATTTCCCTAGGGTAGATCAACATAGGTGACCTCTGTCATAAGGGTTCTCATACGTAAATGCACCTACTGTATACTCTCAAGGTTCAAAAGCCTACTCGTCCAGATAGTCTTCTGAAGTCCTGTATTTCTCCTTTCTTTTGTAGTCTATGTAGGCTTTGCCACTGTAGGTGCTGCAACATGGTGGTTCTTATATGATGAAGATGGACCACAGGTTACATTCTATCAGTTGGTGAGTTTATTATGTAATATTATTAATGTACACATATAGGAACCATTAGACATATCAGCATACACAGACTCCTAGGCCTTTTCAGTGTGTTCTGTCTGTGCAAATTAAGTTATTGTTCATGCCTTCTTCTCTGTATGAGAAGTTCTTGATCATGCAGAACATAAGGATTGACAGAATGCAGCCCAAAGATTTGGTACAGTAGTGCAGATTTTTGTAAAGAGTATCACGTCATGCACTTATAAACAATTTTCCCTCCAAATCAGTTATATGCTATTGAGGAGAGATTCCAGACAGGCACATTTAATATTATATTTGCAATTCCGCAGTGCCTGCACAGTATAATGAAGGAATTGCTAAATGCTAATGGTAGTATGAATATCTACGCCTGTGTGTTGCCCTACAGGGTGGTCAGTTGGATATTTTTTAACAAGACCTTATAAAAATGTATTATATGCCAATATTGAAACAAAGCTCATTTTAATGTTACTGACATATATACAGTATATATAAATCTCTCACGTATGTGACTTCATAGCTGTACTCACATATCATACTAATATATACCAAGTTCGGCATTTTCATGTTTCAGCAATGCTTTAAACTTATTCTGAGAATAATACCAATCTTTTTCTTAATTATTTCGCTTTCTATACAGAGACATTTTATGAAATGTACTCCTGACCATGATTTATTTGAGGGGATAGACTGTGAAGTGTTTGAGTCCCGTTATCCCACAACTATGGCTCTTTCAGTGCTTGTAACTATCGAGATGTGTAATGCCCTTAACAGGTAGGCTGAATAAAAAATGTTTGACTTCATGTATGTCTTCTTTCATGTACTTTTTAAGTGTTCTTGCACGTCAGGAAATTTACTTACCGTAAAATAAATCAAATGATAGGGGCTTAAGGGGGTCACCCACTCATTTTTATATTGATGGCCTGTCCTCAGTATAAAAGGACTTTAAAACCCCTTTAAGTAAGTGCATTGATCACATTCAGTGTTGCTTAGCTGTGGACAGGAGGTCACAAGACAGGCCAATCAGTCATCATGTAGAGAAAGCTATGAAATATTGTATTCTAGTGACATGTTGCATATTGATGCAGGTTCCACATGGAAATCGCAGTGGGTTACTACATGCGGATAAGTCCCATTGAATGGAGCTCATCCACATGCGAAGGCCGGTCAGTTTAAACTTCAACGCCACAGCAGAAATGAGGGCGTCAGCCTTGGACTTCTACTGCAGATTCTGCATAAGACTTTTATCCACAATAATATACTGTGCTAGAGTGAACTTAGCCTGAGTAACCATCGCGTAGTGCAATATAAAATTTAATAACTCATACTAAAAAATTGTATTGTGGCAGCATATGCTTCAAAGTAATAATCCTTTGTTACTATATATCAGAAAATCATGAAAATAGACATAAAGATTTGGTACGTTGTTGAATAAAAGGCAGGATTTGCAAGTGTGCATACAAGTAACATTAGTTGATTGTTAAAGGGGTTTTCCAAGACTTTTATACTGATGATGGGTCATCAGTGTCTGATTGGTGGGGGTCCGTCACCTGGGACCTGTTAACCTGTTAGACATGTTAAAGAGGTATTGCAAGCCAACGGCTGGGTTGCAGGATGGCTATGGCATGGGGCTGATGGCGCTGGCTGGGGACATGGATGATGATGGCAATGGCATGGGGCTTATGGCTGATTTACATTTTGCACTTTATTTTTAAAATGTTGTGTTTTACTAACACTTTATCTTTACATTGTTTGGAAAAAGATCTGTTACACAATACACATCTTAAAAATTTCTTGTAAAGTTTTGTAATTTGTATACATACAGAAGAAAATAATATATTGCGATATATATCATTATTGCACATAGTTCAAATTATATCGGAATATAGATTTTAGTCCATAGTGCTCGTATGGAATGTCGCCTCTTCAATCGATCCCCGCCGATCTGATATTGATAACCTGTCCTGACAAAAGGTCATGAATATATATGGCCTGCACAACCCCTTTAATGATATGGAAAGGATAAGAAAAATGGAAAATAATATTCAAAACATCTAAATTAATTCAGTATCAAGTATAAGTGCTGCGAGCAGAAATTCATGCACTTACACAGCTTGGCATGCTACAGTATCAAGGAGATTATTAATGGTTGACTGAGGAATGAATGCTCTGCTATGCTGAATGCAATTGGGCACACGGATTATCAAGATCCACCACTGACCGCTTCCTTTGCAGTTGCCAACCAATAACGTCCCAGATGTGCTCAACAAGTCCAGAGATGCTGCAGGCCATGGTATCACATTTAAGCCACACAGCCTGCTCACAGTAGCATGAGCAACATGGCGTTGTCCTGTTGAAAAACAGCTTCTGTGATACTTTGGCGAAATGCCTTTATCACAGGTTCCACAACTAAATCAATGTAACACCAAGTCTCTTCAAACAGCTGATCAGCAGGGGTGCCAGGAGTCGGACCCCGCCAATCTGATATTGATGACCTATCTTGAGGATAGGTCAGCAATACAAAAAAGCTGACAACCCCTTCGACCCATTTTCTATGGATCACTGAGAAAGGCAAAGCAATATAGTTAGTGTGAATTTTTCCTTTAAATCTGCATTACTATATAAACTGAAGCTCACTTATCTTATGGTAAAGTATACCAGGCTCGCATCACCTTGCGTTTTATTATTTGAATAAAGTTGATAAATAGGCTAGTTCAACATACTGAAACTAATCCGATGTTACTTCTGCTTTATTGATCTAATTGTGCATTTCCAGGTGTTATAAAAAGTGTGAATATAGAAAGTACACAGTAACGACCAGTTCACACGACTGATTTTGAAATACATGCTTAAAAAAAAAATCAGCATAGAATCTGCATAGTTTTTTTTTTTCAGCGTGATAAAAAAAAAGTGCTTTTATTCATGTGGTTTTTTGAAGCGGCTTTTTTTAACCAATGGGTGTTCACTTCAATAGAAAGCTGCATTTTCAGTTTGAGTTTTTTTCGCGAATCTGCAGCAAAAACACACGGAAAATGCACAAAAACGCATGGACTTACATGGAGCTGTTTTTTTATGCTTCTCTTCATTTCAATGGGAAATTCAGAGCTGATTCTGCCCCAAGATATGACATGCTGCTTCTTTTTTCCACGTTTCTTTTCTACATGTGTGCTGCTTCCCATTGCAATGAAGGGGAGGCTGATTTTGAGGCAGAAACTCCTTGGGAACTGGCCCTAACAGGCACATTTTACATCTTAATATTTGCCCTTTTTTATTTACAGCTTGTCTGAAAATCAGTCATTATTAAGGATGCCACCGTGGCTCAACTTCTGGCTCCTGGGTGCCATTGTAATGTCTATGGCTCTACACTTCCTTATACTGTACGTGAAGCCGATGCCAGTAAGTACAGAAGCTTATTGGAAATTCAGAATTCATGCTAAAATCCTTGTTACTCATGCAGTTAAAGGGGTTGTGTCACTTCAGCAATTGACATTTATACTATAGAGAAAGTTAATACAAGGCACTTATGTTTTGTGATTGTCTATATTGTCTCTTTTGCTGGCTTGTTTAACTTTTCCATCACATTATACACTGCTCGTTTCCATGGTTACAACCACCCTGCAATCCAGCAGAGGTGTCCATGCTTGCACACTATAGGAAAAAGTAGGGGACTATGTGCACTCCCGTGGTCTCAGCCACCAGAGAGACTGACACTTTGAATCAAGCCAGCAAAGGAGACAATATGGACAATACCTGCCTTGTATTTAAGGGGTTATCCGATTAAAAAATGCCCCCCACAGTGCCTGGGCTATAGATTATACTTGTCCTGCTCCCTGGCACCCGCCTCACTCCATATCCCTGCACGGCCGCTGCTGAATCTCCCCGTCACGTTGCTCAAAACATCCGTCAAGGGGGGTTGCAGCCAATAGCAGGCTGCAACAGTGACCAGCCTCCTTAACATCACGGGTGACGTCTGCATGATAAATGCCATTTGCTAAAGTGAGACAACCCCTTTAACCACCTCCCGACCGCCTAACGCACGGATGCGTCCTGGAGGCGGTCGATTCATTCCTCCTGGACGCATCTGTGCATCATCTCGCGAGACGCGAGATTTCCTGTGAACGCACGCACATAGGCGTGCGCGTTCACAGGATCGGAAGGTAAGCGAGTGGATCTCCAGCTTGCCAGCGGCGATCGTTCGCTGGCAGGCTGGAGAAGCGTTTTTTTTTTTTTTAACCCCTAACAGGTATATTAGACGCTGTTTTGATAACAGCGTCTAATATACCTGCTACCTGGTCCTCTGGTGGTCCTTTTTGCTTGGATCGACCACCTGAGGACACAGGCAGCTCAGTAATAAGTAGCACCAAACACCACTACACTACACCCCCCCTGTCACTTATTAACCCCTGATCACCCCATATAAACTCCCTGATCACCCCCCTGTCATTGATCACCCCCCTGTAAGGCTCCATTCAGACGTCCGTATGTTTTTTACGGATCCACTGATACATGGATCGGATCCGCAAAACACAAACGGACATCTGAATGGAGCCTTACAGGGGGGTGATCAATGAAAGGGGGGTGATCAGGGAGTCTATATGGGGTGATCACCCCCCTGTAAGGCTCCATTCAGACGTCCGTATGTGTTTTGTGGATCCGCAAAACACGGACACCGCGGATCCGCAAAACACATACGGACGTCTGAATGGAGCCTTACAGGGAGGTGATCAATGACAGGGGGGTGATAACCCCATATACACTCCCTGATCACCCCCCTGTCATTGATCACCCCCCTGTAAGGCTCCATTCAGACATTTTTTTGGCCCAAGTTAGCGGAAATTGTTTTTTTTTTTTTTGTTTTTTTTCTTGCAAAGTCTCATATTCCACTAACTTGTGTCAAAAAATAAAATCTCACATGAACTCACCATACCCCTCACGGAATCCAAATGCGTAAAATTTTTTAGACATTTATATTCCAGACTTCTTCTCATGCTTTAGGGCCCCTAAAATGCCAGGGCAGTATAAATACCCCACATGTGACCCCATTTCGGAAAGTAGACACCCCAAGGTATTCGCTGAGGGGCATATTGAGTCCATGAAAGATTGAAATTTTTGTCCCAAGTTAGCGGAAAGGGAGACTTTGTGAGAAAAAACAAAAAAAAAATCAATTTCCGCTAACTTGTGGCAAAAAAAATAAAATTCTATGAACTCGCCATGCCCCTCATTGAATACCTTGGGGTGTCTTCTTTCCAAAATGGGGTCACATGTGGGGTATTTATACTGCCCTGGCATTTTAGGGGCCCTAAAGCGTAAGAAGAAGTCTGGGATCCAAATGTCTAAAAATGCCCTAAAAGGAATGTGGCCCCCTTTGCGCATCTAGGCTGCAAAAATGTGTCACACATCTGGTATCGACGTACTCAGGAGAAGTTGAGGAATGTTTTTTTGGGTGTCATTTTACATATACCCATGCTGGGTGAGAGAAATATCTCGGTCAAATGCCAACTTTGTATAAAAAAATGGGAAAAGTTGTCTTTTGCCGAGATATTTATCTCACCCAGCATGGGTATATGTAAAATGACACCCCAAAACACATTGCCCAACTTCTCCTGAGTACGGCAATACCACATGTGTGACACTTTTTTTGCAGCCTAGGTGGGCAAAGGGGCCCACATTCCAAAAAGCACCTTTAGGATTTCACAGGTCATTTTTTACACATTTTGATTTCAAACTACTTACCACACATTAGGGCCCCTAGAATGCCAGGGCAGTATAACTACCCCACAAGTGACCCCATTTTGGAAAGAAGACACCCCAAGGTATTTCGTGATGGGCATAGTAAGTTCATGGAAGTTTTTATTTTTTGTCACAAGTTTGTGGAATATGAGACTTTGTAAGAAAAAAAAAAAAAAAATCATCATTTTCCGCTAACTTGTGACAAAAAATAAAAAGTTCTATGAACTCACTATGCCCATCAGCGAATACCTTAGGGTGTCTACTTTCCGAAATGGGGTCGTTTGTGGGGTGTTTGTACTGTCTGGCCATTGTAGAACCTCAGGAAACATGACAGGTGCTCAGAAAGTCAGAGCTGCTTCAAAAAGCGGAAATTCACATTTTTGTACCATAGTTTGTAAACGCTATAACTTTTACCCAAACCATTTTTTTTTACCCAAACCATTTTTTTTAATCAAAGACATGTAGAACAATAAATTTAGAGAAAAATTTATATATGGATGTCGTTTTTTTTGCAAAATTTTACAACTGAAAGTGAAAAATGTCATTTTTTTGCAAAAAAATCGTTAAATTTCGATTAATAACAAAAAAAGTAAAAATGTCAGCAGCAATGAAATACCACCAAATGAAAGCTCTATTAGTGAGAAGAAAAGGAGGTAAAATTCATTTGGGTGGTAAATTGCATGACCGGGCAATAAATGGTGAAAGTAGTGCAGAAGTGTAAAAAGTGGCCTGGTCATTAAGGGTGTTTAAGCTAGGGGAGCTGAGGTGGTTAAGCATTACATACTGTTTATGTGCAGTACCACTATTTATTTTGGCTATTTAATTTGAAGTTTTGTGGCCACTTTATATCTGCAGCTAATTTTTCAAGTAACTCCTCTGAATTGGAGTCAGTGGGTGGTAGTTATGAAGATATCATTGCCTGTTATTCTGCTAGATGAAGGGCTCAAATATATATCACGGCATCATTTGGATGGTAAGTACTATAATTTTGGACCCATATTTTTTAATTTGTGTTTTAAAGCCTACATTCAGTGACAAAACACATTTCACTTATGCAACAAATGCCATGTAAAATGATTAGTCATTTCCCTGTGTTATGTCCCCCTTTCACTTAAATAATGTCCTCCGTCTGCGTCTGTCAATGAAATTACATCACTTTTGGTCTTAGTGACCAAACAGATTAGATTAGTTTTCTAATACACATAACTACAGTGGTCAAAAACCATAGCTTAACCCCTTAAGGACTTGGGGCGTACCGGTACGCCCTATTTCCCGAATCCTTAAGGACTCAGGGCGTACCGAAATCATTCAGCCGGCATCCTGTCACAATGCCAGGGGGGGGTCATCCTGCTGTCCATGGTGCTGAACAGATCTGTGCTAAAGGCAGAGATCTGTTCAGACAAAGTGTAAGTAAAATACAGTACAATACACTATATAGTGTACTGTATTATACAGACATCGGACGCACTGGATCTTCAAGAACCAAGTGGGTCTGGGTAAAAATAAAAAGTAAAAATCAAAAAACACATTTATCACTGATTAAAAAAAAAAAAAGAATTCCCTACACATGTTTGGTATCGCCGCGTCCGTAACGACCTGATCTATAAAACGGTCATGTTACTTTCCCCGCACGGTGAACGCCATAAAAATAAAATCTATGAGGAAATTTACATTTTGCCCACCTTACTTCCCAAAAAGGGTAATAAGTGATCAAAAAAGTCGCATGTACGCCAAAATAGTACCAATCAAACCGTCATCTCATCCCGCAAAAATCATACCCTACCCAAGATAATCGCCCAAAAACTGAAAAAACTATGGCTCTTAGACTATGGAAACACTAAAACATGATTTTTTTTGTTTCAAAAATGAAATCATTGTGTAAAACTTAAATAATAAAAAAAAAAGTATACATATTAGGTATCGCCGCGTTTGTATCGACCGGCTCTATAAAAATATCACATGACCTAACCCCTCAGGTGACTACCGTAAAAAAAAATTAAAATAAAAACTGTAAAAGCCATTTTTTGTCATCTTACGTCACAAAAAGTGTTAATAGCAAGCGATCAAAAAGTCATATGCACCCCAAAATAGTGCCAATCAAATAGTCATCTCATCCCGCAAAATATGAGACCCTACTTAAGATAATCGCCCAAAAACTGAAAAAACTATGGCTCTTAGACTATGGAGACACTAAAACAAAATTTTTTTTGTTTTAAAAATGAAATCATTGTGTAAAACTTAATTTAAAAAATTGTATACATATTAGGTATCGCCGCGTCCGTGACAACCTGCTCTATAAAATTACCACATGATCTAACCTGTCAGATGAATGTTGTAAATAACAAAAAAAAAGTGTCAAAAAAGCTATTTCTTGTTACCTTGCCGCACAAAAAAGTGTAATATAGAGCAACCAAAAATCATATGTACCCTAAACTAGTACCAACAAAACTGCCACCCTATCCCGTAGTTTCTAAAATGGGGTCACTTTTTTGGAGTTTCTACTCTAGGGGTGCATCAGGGGGGCTTCAAATGGGACATGGTGTAAAAAAAAACAGTCCAGCAAAATCTGCGTTCCAAAAACCGTATGGCATTCCTTTCCTTCTGCGCCCTGCCGTGTGCCCGTACAGCAGTTTACTACCAGAATCGGGGCCATAAATAATGAGTTTTGTTTGGCTGTTAACCCTTGCTTTGTAACTGGGGAAAAAATATTAAAATGGAAAATCTGCCAAAAAAGTGAAATTTTGAAATTGTATCTATTTTCCATTAAATCTTGTGCAACAACTAAAGGGTTAACAAAGTTTGTAAAATCTGTTTTGAATACCTTTAGGGGTGTAGTTTCTTAGATGGGGTCACTTTTATGGAGTTTCTACTCTAGGGGTGCATCAGGGGGGCTTCAAATGGGACATGATGTCAAAAAAACAGTCCAGCAAAATCTGGCTTCCAAAAACCATACGGCGCACCTTTCCCTCTACACCCTACTGTGTGCCCGTACAGTAGTTTACGGCCACATATGGGCTGTTTCTGTAAACGGCAGAGTCAGGGCAATAATGATACAGTCTTGTTTGGCTGTTAACCCTTGCTTTGTTAGTGGAAAAAATGGGTTAAAATGGAAAATTAGGCAAAAAAATGAAATTCTCAAATTTCATCCCTATTTGCCAATAACTCTTGTGCAACACCTAAAGGGTTAACGAAGTTTGTAAAATCAGTTTTGAATACCTTGAGGGGTGTAGTTTATAGAATGGGGTCATTTTTGGGCGGTTTCGATTATGTAAGCCTCGCAAAGTGACTTCAGACCTGTAGTGGTCCCTAAAAATTGGGTTTTTGTAAATTTCAGAAAAATTTCAAGATTTGCTTCTAAACTTCTAAGCCTTGTAACCTCCCCAAAAAATAAAATATCATTCCCAAAATAATTCCAACATGAAGTAGACATATGGGGAATGTAAAGTCATCACAATTTTTGGGGATATTACTATGTATTACAGAAGAAGAGAAACTGAAACTTAAAAATTTGCAATTTTTCCAAATTTTTGGTAAATTAGGTATTTTTTTTATGCAAAAAAAATAATTTTTTTGACTTCATTTTACCAATGTCATGAAGTACAATATGTGACGAAAAATCTATCTCAGAATGGCCTGGATAAGTCCAAGTGTTTTAAAGTTATCAGCACTTAAAGTGACACTGGTCAGATTTGCAAAAAAATGGCCAAGTCCTTAAGGTGAAATAGGGCTGAGTCCTTAAGGGGTTAAGTGGAAAGAAAAGGACAAGGAAGCCTCATTCATAAAGCCAGGATCAGCTATGAAAGATGGCTCTCAATCCTGAGCTAAGTTGGGGAAATACATGTTTGAACTAGAGGACAGAGCGGTTGTGTTAGGCTTATAAAAGGGGGGAATATTCAGTCAGGTCCATAAAAATTTTGACATGGACACAATTCTAACATTTTTGGCTCTATACACCACCACAATGGATTTGAAATGAAACTAGCAAGATGTGTTTTAACTGCAGACCGTCAGCTTTAATTTGAGGGTATTTACATGCAAATCAGGTGAATGGTGTAGGAATTACAACAGTTTGCATATGTGCCTCCCACTTGTTAAGGGACAAAAAGTAATGGGACAATTGGCTTCTCAGCTGTTCCATGGCCAGGTGTGTGTTATTCCCTCATTATCCCAATTACAATGAGCAGATAAAAGGTCCAGAGTTCATTTCAAGTGTGCTATTTGCATTTGGAATCTGTTGCTGTCAACTCTCAAGATGAGATCCAAAGAGCTGTCACTATCGGTGAAGCAAGCCATCATTAGGCTTAAAAAAACAAAACAAACCCATCAGAGAGATAGCAAAACATTAGCTGTGGCCAAAACAACTGTTTGGAACATTCTTAAAAAGAAGGAACGCACTGGTGAGCTCAGCAACACCAAAAGACCCGGAAGACCATGGAAAACAACTGTGGTGGATGACCGAAGAATTCTTTCCCTGGTAAAGAAAACACCCTTCACAACAGTTGGCCAGATCAAGAACATTCTCCAGGAGGTAGGTGTACAGTGGGATGCGAAAGTTTGGGCAACCTTGTTAATCGTCATGATTTTCCTGTATAAATCGTTGGTTGTTACGATAAAAAATGTCAGTTAAATATATCATATAGGAGACACACACAGTGATATTTGAGAAGTGAAATGAAGTTTATTGGATTTACAGAAAGTGTGTTATAATTGTTTAAACAAAATTAGGCAGGTGCATAAATATGGGCACTGTTGTCATTTTATAGATTCCAAAACCTTTAGAACTAATTATTGGAACTCAAATTGGCTTGGTAAGCTCAGTGACCCCTGACCTACATACACAGGTGAATCCAATTATGAGAAAGAGTATTTAAGGGGGTCAATTGTAAGTTTCCCTCCCCTTTTAATTTTCTTTGAAGAGTAGCAACATGGGGGTCTCAAAACAACTCTCAGATGACCTGAAGACAAAGATTGTTCACCATCATGGTTTAGGGGAAGAATACAGAAAGCTGTCTCAGAGATTTCAGCTGTCTGTTTCCACAGTTAGCAACATATTGAGGAAATGGAAGACCACAGGCTCAGTTCAAGTTAAGGCTCGAAGTGGCAGACCAAGAAAAATCTCAAATAGACAGAAGCAACAAATAGTGAGAACAGTCAGAGTCAACCCACAGACCAGCACCAAAGACCTACAACATCATCTTGCTGCAGATGGAGTCACTGTGCATCGTTTAACCATTCGGCGCACTTTACACAAGGAGATGCTGTATGCGAGAGTGAGGCAGAGGAAGCCTTCTCTCCGCCCACAGCACAAAAAGTGCCGCTTGAGGTGGGCTAAAGCACATTTGGACAAGCCAGCTTCATTTTGGAATAAGGTGCTGTGGACTGATGAAACTAAAATTGAGTTATTTGGCCATAACAAGGGGCGTTATGCATGGAGGAAAAAGAACACAGCATTCCAAGAAAAACACCTGCTACCTACAGTAAAATATGGTGATGGTTCCATCATGCTGTGGGGCTGTGTGGCCAGTGCAGGGACTGGGAATCTTGTCAAAGTTGAGGGACGCATGGATTCCACTCAATATCAGCAGATTCTGGAGACTAATGTCCAGGAATCAGTGACAAAGCTGAAGCTGCGCCGGGGCTGGATCTTTCAACAAGACAACGACCCTAAACACTGCTCAAAATCCACTAAGGCATTTCTGCAGAGGAACAAGTACAATGTTCTGGAATGGCCATCTCTTTTCCCAGACCTGAATATAATTTAAAATCTGTGGTGGGACTTGATAGGGAGCTGTCCATGCTCGGAAGCCATCAAACCTGAATGAACTATAGATGTTTTGTAAAGAGGAATGGTCCAAAATACCTTCAACCAGAATCCAGACTCTCATTGGAACCTACAGGAAGCGTTTAGAGGCTGTAATTTCTGCAAAAGGAGGATTTACTAAATATTGATTTCATTTCTATTTTGTGGTGCCCAAATTTATGCACCTGCCTAATTTTGTTTAAACAATTATAGCACACTTTCTGTAAATCCAATCAACTTAATTTCACTTTTCAAATATCACTGTGTGTGTCTCCTGTATGATATATTTAACTGACATTTTTTATCATAACAACCAACGATTTATACAGGAAAATCATGACTATTAACAAGGTTGCCCAAACTTTCGCATCCCACTGTATGTGTGTCAAAGTCAACAATCAAGAGAAGACTTCACCAGAGTGAATACAGAGGGTTCACTACAAGATGTAAACCATTGGTGAGCCTCAAAAACCGGAAGGCCAGATTAGAGTTTGCCAAATGATATCTAAAAAAGCCTTCACAGTTCTGTAACAACATCCTATGGACAGATGAGACAAAGATCAACTTGTACCAGAGTGATGGGAAGAGAAGAGTATGGAGAAGGAAAGGAACTGCTCATGATCCTAAGCATACCACCTCATCAGTGAAGCATGGTGGTGGTAGTGTCATGGCGTGGGCATGTATGGCTGCCAATGGAACTGGTTCTCTTGTATTTATTGATGATGTGACTGCTGACAAAAGCAGCAGGATGAATTCTGAAGTGTTTCGGGCAATATTATCTGCTCATATTCAGCCAAATGCTTCAGAACTCATTGGACCGCGCTTCACAGTGCAGATAGATGACCCAAAACATACTGCAAAAGCAACCAAAGAGTTTAAGGGAAAGAAGTAGAATGTTATGCAATGGCCAAGTCAATCACCTGACCTGAATCCGATTGAGCATGCATTTCACTTGCTGAAGACAAAACGGAAGGGAAAATACCCCAAGAACAAGCAGGAACTGAAGACAGTTGCAGTAGACGCCTGGCAGAGCATCACCAGGGATGAAACCCAGCGTCTGGTGATGTCTATGAGTTCCAGACTTCAGGTTGTAATTGACTACAAAGGCTTTGCAACCAAGTATTAAAAAGTGAAAGTTTGATTTATGATTATTATTCTGTCCCATTACTTTTGGTCCCTTAACAAGTAAGAGCGACATTTGCAAAATGTTGTAATTCCTACACCGTTCACCTGATTTGGATGTAAATACCCTCAAATTAAAGCTGACAGTCTGCAGTTAAAGCACATCTTATTTGTTTAATTTCAATGTACAGGGCATCGGGAAGTGACTTCTCAGCCAGTGCACTGATTGGTCAAACACAGAGGCTGGACCCCTGCTGTATCCACTGGCATCTCTGAAAACAATGATGTCAGCAGATTAACACCTTAGATACTATGGTCAATGCTGACTGCCACATCTAAGGGTACTTTCACACTAGCGTTTTTCTTTTCCGGCATAGAGTTCCGTCCTAGGGGCGCAATACCGGAAAAAAACTGATCAGTTTTATCCTAATGCATTCTGAATGGAGAGCAATCCGTTCAGTATGCATCAGGATGTCTTCAGTTCAGTCACTGTACGTTTTTGATAAAAAATAAATAAATAATGGCTGCACACACATATAAGCAGTAAAGCTGAGAAATGGGGATCATTCTAAATTCAAGTGGTACTATACCTACTATTGGAATCAATAGAAGCTCTTAGCGCACATTTTGATCAAACTTGTGTCGGTCCCATCAACCACGCGTCAAGGTGGCTTCCGCGGACGGGTCCCTATCGCTAAAATACCGCCTCTCTTGGACTTATCCAAGTCCACATTATCAGGGCAGTGAAGGAACCAGCTTCATTTGTACTTTGCTCAGAAGCTCCAGGCAGATGGGCGTGTGCTCAGTCTAAAAGAGGCGCCACTCTCAGATAAATATTACAAGAAAGTTTAGACTGGCATATTCTTATTCATAATCATAGCCATGGGTGCACATCCATAAGGCAAACATAATAAATAAAAAAAATTAATGGCTGCACACACATATAAGCAGTAAAGCTGAGAAATGGGGATCATTCTAAATTCAAGTGGTACTATACCTACTATTGGAATCAATGGAAGCTCTTAGCGCACATTTTGATCAAACTTGTGTCGGGCCCAAGAGCTTCCATTGATTCCAATAGTAGGTATAGTACCACTTGAATTTAGAATGCTCCCCATTTCTCAGCTTTACTGCTTATATGTGTGTGCAGCCATTATTTTTTTATTTATTATGTTTGCCTTATGGATGTGCACCCATGACTATGATTATGAATAAGAATATTCCAGTCTAAACTTTCTTGTAATATAACTGTACGTTTTTGGACTGCGAAAATACCGCAGCATGCCGCTGTATTTTCTCCGTCCAAATTCCGGAACACATGCCGGATCCGGCATTATTTTACATTGAAATGCACTAATGCCGGATCCGACCCTAAGTGTTCCGGAAAAACTGATCCGGTTTTGCTGTCTGTGCATGCGCAGACCTTTTAAAAATGTAAAAAAGATAAATACCGGATCTGTTTTTCCAGATGACAACTCACATCCGGTATTGCAATACATTTGTTAGACGGATCCGTCTACAAATGGTATCAGTTTGCATACAGATTGCCGTAACTGCCTGCCGGAATCCAGCGACGTGAGTGTGAAAGTACCCTAAGGGGTTTACAGAAGGAGGGAACTCCATCGCTGTACCCATCGGCTCCCCATAATAATATTGCGTGGTGCTGATTGCTGATGAGGCAGCTCAAGGCCTTACAAAGACCTCAGGGCCTGCCTGCTATGGAGACTAATGAGGCCCAGCCAACAGGATGGGTCTCAAAGGCTACTGTTAGTGTAAAACTGATAGTTTCAATGCAGTACAATACAGCATGTATTATACTGTATTAGAAAAGGGATCAGACCCTGAAAAGTTGAAGTCCCGTAGTTTTGTCAGAAAAAAAAAATCGGTCTCTCAGAAAATAACGACATAAAAACCTGAATTTTTCATGTCTTCATGTAAAACTGGTAAAACATATAAAAAAACGATATACAATTAGCATCTATGTAATCATACTGACCAGCGGAAGAATGCTAATATTTCATTTTTCCTGCCTGGTGTACACCGCAATAACAGAACCCGAAAAGCAATGTCAGAGTTGCTGCCTTTTCTTTATCCTGCTTCCAAAAAAAACACAATAAAAAGTGATCAAAAAGTCATATGTACCCCCAATAGTACCAATGATGATGCAACTCATCCCACAAAAAAATAAGCTCCCCACAGAACTCCATCATGAAAAAGTTAAAACGCGTGGTTGTCACAAAATAGCCTGCAGTTCAACCCATGTAAAGCTGTTGCACAGGAAAGCAGTCACAGTCAAGACTGGCCTATGTATGGTGCAGCGGTGCTTTTTGGTGTCAGCAGTGCGCATGCAAGACAACAAAATCTGGATGTCACAATAGTAGAACTTATTAACAATTTAAGGGGCATGGTGTCTCTTAGATGGCACAAGTTGGGTGCAACATATTGGACACTAAAATCCCATATCTGTGGAAAACTTGCAGTTTTAATTTCTGTCAAAATGCTCACTCTATCCCTTGATAAATAAATTGAGGGTATAGTTTCCAAAATGCGGTCACTTAAGGAGCGTTGCCACTTTTACTGGTACCTCTGGGGGTCTGTCATGCAGCACCTGAAAACCTTTCCAGCAAAATCTGTGCTCCAAAAGCCAAATGGCGCTCCTTCCTTTCTGAGCCCATACAGCTGCTTATATCCACATTTATCACATTTCTGTACCCAGTAGAACCTGCCTATCAATTTAAGAAGTGTGATGTGATTCTCAGATGGCACCAGCTGGGTACAACATATTGGGCACTGAAATGCAATATCTGTCAAAACTTGCCATTTTTTACTTTGCATGGTCTGCTGCGTATTCATTTCTGCAAAATACCTGTACCGTCAAAATGCTCACACCACACCTTAAAGGGTTTCTGTCACCCCACAAAACTCCTTTTTTTTTTTTTTGGATAGTTATATTCCTTATAGCACGATATAGGAGAATATAATAGTCTTACTTACTTTCATGCGGCCGATTCTTTAGAAAACAAAGTTTTATAATATGTAAATCAGGGCTCTTACCAGCAAGTAGGGCGTCTACTTGCTGGTAGCCGCAGCAGAAATCCGCCCCCTCGCCGTGTTGATTGACAGGGCCAGCCGTGATCTCCTCCCCCGGCCGGGCCTGTCAGTATTTCAAAAATCGCGCGCCTCTGGTCATTCGGCGCAGGCGCTCTGAGATGAGGAGGCTCGTCTCCTCAGCACTCCCTCAGTGCGCCTGCGCCGATGACATCACCGAAAGAGAAGACGTCATCGGCGCAGGCGCACTGAGGGAGTGCTGAGGAGACGAGCCTCCTCCTCTCAGAGCGCCTGCGCCGAATGGTGAATTTTTCAAACTTGTCTGTGCATTTTGGATTTTTATAAAAAATGATAAACCATATTGCCCCAATTTTACCACTATCATGAAGTATAATGTGTCAAGAGAATACAATCTTAGAAATGCCTGGATAAGTAAAGGGGTTAAAGGGAATGTGTCATCAGAAAATGACCTATTGTTGGTGGTCATTTTTAATTTTTCACATCGCACCACTTTTGTCTCTGTATAGATCACTTTACTGCAGTTATCTGCTTATGATTACAGACAGGACTACAATGACAGATATATATATATATAATATACACACACACACACACACACACACACACACACACACACACACACACACAGAGCGAGATAAGACAGGATCCTGGTCCTTCATAGATCCAGCTATTAAAGGGAATCTGTTAGCAGTGACCTGCCTATCAAACTGTTTACATAGACACGTAGCTGTGGTTTACCTGATTAACCCCTTAAGGACCCATGATGTATCTGTACGTCATGGGTCCGATCCCTAAAAAGCGGGCGCCTTAGCCGCGGGGTCTCTGCTATTTTAAATAGCAGAGACCCACGGCACATGTATGCGATCAGCCATAAAGCTGATCGGATACATCTTACCTTTCAGATGCCGTGGTCAACTGTGACATTTGCGCAGACCGGAACAGAAAGTCACGCACTTCCGGTCCGGTAACAGCGTTCTCCGGCTGAGATCGGGGGACCTGTTACTACGATCTAATTGACCGAAGCACCAAGCCGGCTTCCGAGTCAATTAGATGTATATATCAATACAGGCCACTAGATGGCAGCCTTGTTTTGATATAGTGCAATTGAAGTCAATAATGGCTATTTAGCCATCACTGAATACTGTGGGCAATCGAATGATTGCCAGTTATAGTCACCCAAGGTGACTTAAAAAAAGTTTTAAAAAAAAGTTTTTACAAATATAAAAAATAAATAAAAAAAAACTAAAAGTTCAAATCACCCTTTCCTTAAAATAAAAATACTTAACCAATAAAAAAAATTAACATCATGGGCATCGCCGTGCACTTAAAATTGGTATCACTGAAAAGAAAAGATTGTCCCGCAAAAAAAATGAGCCTTTACACAGCCCCGTACACATGGCTACAAAAAAGTTATAGGGGTCAGAATATGGTTATGAAAAAAATGTTTTTCCTCCAAAGGTTTACATTTTTTATTTTCAGTACTAAAACGCAAGAAAAATTATTTGTGTGGTATTTTTTTACACGGTACACTTTGTCAGAATTGCGTTTGTTCCCAATTGGAATTTTCTTCCCGCTCCCTACTACATGGTATGCAACCGTAAATGGTTCCATTAGAAAGTACAACCTGTCCCGCAAAAAATAAGCTCTCATAAGGCTATGTGAATGGAAAAATAAAAAAAGTTAGGACTATGGGAAGGCGGGGAGTGAAAAACCAAAACACAAAAATGGAAAATCTCAGGGGTTAAAACACTTTGTTTGTTTTTTGATTGGTCTAAGGCTCAGCTTTGATTGATAGGGCCAGTCAATGACAGGGAGGGGTTGGCCACAGTAAGGAGTGGAGCTTGAGTGCAAAAGGAGCAGTGGTGACACCCTCATTGCACCAAAGGCCTAATTTGAATTTTAAGAAAAAGTATCATAACTCAGGAATAGAGCCTCAGATCACCAAAAGAAAACAGGTTGTAAGCTTGCTTGTCATTAGCTGCAGACAGAAGCCATGTCAGGAAGAGCATGCTCACTATGCTGGTACTGTACCGCTGCAATCTGGAGCAGGGCAATGGCTGTAATACACAGCTATCAGAGAAATTTCAGATGTTTAACCCTTTGAACACTGGTCGCATGATTCAAAGGGAGAGACTGATTGGGGACCTTCCTATGATTGTGTCACTGGGAATTAATTAACTGAAAATTAAAAATCCCATTTGAGATAATGTAAAAAGGAGAAGATTGAATTTTTGTACAAAAATTGCTAAAAAAACAAAACATTTTTTACAATAAAATTTTATGTAATTGAACTGAAAACCTAAAATAATAAACCTATATTTGGTGTCACAACTGGAACAATTTGTATAATAAACTTATATAATCTGTGTATATATATGTATGTGTGTGTGTGTGTGTGTGTGTGTGTGTGTATATATATATATATATATATATATATATATATATATATATATATATATTTATTCCAGAAAATGACTCGGCACTGAGCCGAAACGTTGCACCGCACTGGTGAATAAAGGAATTATTTTTTATCATCTAAAGGAGTGCCGTTCATTTTCTGGACTATTATTGGGGTAAGAAGTCTTTTTTCCTTGAGAACGTGCACCCACATTTTTCTCATTTAGCTGGTGCCGCCCTTTTTCTCCATTATATTTTTATATATATATATATATATATATATATATAAATATATATTGTAGAATTGTTTTGTTTATGAATTTTTTCCAAAATAAATTGAATGCTGATTAACCCCTTCCCGACCAGCGCCGTAATAGTACGGCAGATCCGGACGTGACTTGCCGTCCAGCACCGTACTATTACAGCCCGCTGAATGGGCGGGAGCAGGAGCTGCGCCCGCCCGATCAGCTGCAGGGCACTGGCTGGTCCCGGTAGCCGGATTCCTGCTGTATATGCTGGCATCCGTTAAAACACTGATGCTGGCGCATTAACCCCTTCTATGCCGCGGTCAGCGCTGACCACGACATAGAAGGGGTTTGCTGCGGGTGAGGCAGCCAATCGAGTCCCAGCGCTGCTGTGGCAGGGACCTGATGGGTGAGAAGGCAGCCCAATGCCGTGCAGAGGCTGCCCAAAGTCTTGCACGGCATCGGGACCTGCCTTCTACGGGTGCCCAGGAGATCCAGCCCCAGGCTGGGTCTCCTAGGCAACCTGTTAGTGTATTACAAAGAGTAATACACTAACAGGCAATGCATTACAATACAGATGTATTGTAATGCATTGCAGAGGGGATCAGACCCCCAAACGTTAAAGTCAGAAATAAAGTAAAAAACAATGTTTTTAATAAAAAAAAATTAAGTTTCAAGTGTAAAAAGAAAAACTCCCCTTTTCTCCTGATTTTATCATAAAAAATTGAAAAAAAAAAACTCCACACATATTATGTATCGCTGCGTCCATAATGGCTCTATTAAATATATCACATGATCTACCCCGTCCGTTAAACACCATAAAAAAATAAAATAGAAAAAAATTGTATCAAAAAAGCCATTTTTGTCTGTCACCTTATATCATAAAAAGTGCAACACCAAGCGATCAAAAAGGCTTTGTCCCACAAAATGATACCAATAAAACCGTCACCTCATCCCGCAAAAAAATTAGCCCCCTACATAAGATCGCTCAAAAAATATAAAAAACTATAGCTCTCAGAACATGAGACACTAAAACATCTTTTTTTTTTGTTTCAAATATGCTATTATTGTGTTAAAGTGAAATACATAAATAAAATGTATACATATTAGGTATTGCCGCGATTGTAACAGCCAGCTCTATAAAAATATCACATGACCTAACCCGTCAGGTGAACACCATAAAAAAATAAAAACTGTATCAAAAAAAGCTAATTTTGTCACCTTACATCACAAAAATTGCAACACCAAGCAATCAAAGGCGTACCTAACCAAACAGTCACCTCATCCCGCAAAAAATGAGACCCTACCTAAGACAATTGGTCAAAAAATAAAAAACTATGGATACACTAAAACATCATTTTATTTGTTTCAAAAATGCTATTATTGTGTCAATTTAAAATAAATAAGAAAAAGTATATATATTAGGTATTGCCACGTCCATAACGATCTGCTCTATAAAAATATCACATGACCTAACCCCTCAGGTGAACGCTGGAAAAAATAAATAAATAAAAACTGCCAAAATTACAATTTTTTTGGACACCTTGCCCCATAAAGTGTAATTATGGATGATCAAAAAATCATATGTACCCAAACATGGTACTAATAAAAAAGTCAACTCTTCCTGCAAAAAACGAGCCCCTGCACAAAACAATCGAATATTGTAAAAAATAAAAACGGTGTCATTTTTTGGTAACCTTGCCTCACAAAAAACTTAATATAGAGCAATTAAAAATCATATGTACCCCAAAATAGTACCAATAAAACTGACCCCTTATCCCCTAGTTTCCAAAATGGGGTCAATTTTTGGGAGTTTTTACTGTAAGGGTGCATCGGGGGGGCTTAAAATGGGACATGGCATCTAAAAACCAGTCAAGCAAAATCTGCCTTCCAAAAACCATATGGCGCTCCTTTTCTTCTGCTCCCTGCAGTGCGCCCTTACATAATTATTGTGGAACACCTAAAGGGTTAACAAAGTTTGTAAAATCAGTTTTGAGTAGCTTGAGGGGTGTAGTTTCTACAATGGGGTCATTTATGGGGGGGGGGGTTCACTATGTAAGAGTACTTTCACACTTGTGTTGTGAAGATCCGGCAGGCAGTATTGCATTTTTAAAGGCCTGTGCATGCGCAGACCGAAAAAACTGATCAGTTTTTTCAGAACACTTGGTGCCGGATCCGGTATTAATGCATTTCAATGTAATCCTGCAGTATTTTCTCCAGCCAAATACCGTAAGAGTGACTGAACTGAAGACATCCTGATGCATACTGAACGGATTGCTCTCCATTCAGAATGCAGAACGAATTGATAAAACTGATCTGTTTTTTTCCAGTATTGAGCCCCTAGGACGGAACTCAATACCGGAAAACTTTAACACTAGTGTGAAAGTACCCTAAGCCCCACAAAGTGACTTCAGACCTGAACTGGTCCTTAAAAAGTGGGTTTTGGAAATTTTCGTAAAAATTGTAAGAATTGCTTCTAAACATTTAAGCCTTTTAACGTCCCAAAAAATAAAATGACAATTACAAAATGATGCCAACATAAAGTATACATATGGGGAATGTTAAGTAATAAATATTTTATGAGGTATCACTTTCTGTTTTAAAAGCAAAGAAATTATAAATTTAGAAAATTGCTAATTTTTCTAAATATTTTTGGTAAATTTGGGATTTTTCCATAAATAAAGGTGAAATATATTGACTCAAATTTATGACTGTCGTGTCATAAATTTGTGAAGTACAATGTGTCACGAGAAAACAATCTCAGAATGGCTTGGATAAATAAGTGTTCCAAAGTTATTACCACATAAAGTAACACATGTCAGATTTGCAAAAAAATGGCCTGGGCAAAAGGGCGAAAACTGGCCCGGGGTAGAAAGGGTTAAAGTTCAGTGCATCAATAGAAGGTAGCAATTAGGATAGGTTTCTGGATGTCCTGACAATCTAAGTGATTTTCTTAAACATACTATAGATACAACTACATATAAAAGAGCATTCACAGAATGTGACATCCAGATTTTGTTGTCTTGCATGTGCACTGCTAACACCAACCAGCACCACTACACCATACATACTGTAGGCCAGTCTTGACTGTGACTGCTTTCCTGTGAAACAGCTTTCCATGGGTTGAACTGCAGTCCTTGATAGTATGGAAGCAGCCTTGAAAGTTGCTATTCTCTCTTTTAACCAATAGGTGTCAGTAAAGACATTCTAAACACCTTAGGCTACTTTCACACTGGCGTTTTGGCTTTCCATTTGTGAGATCCGTCATGGGCTCTCACAAGCGGTCCAAAACGGATTAGTTTTGCCCTAATGCATTCTGAATGGAAAAGGATCCGCTCAGAATGCATCAGCTTGCCTCCGTTCCGTCTCCATTCCACTCTGGAGGCAGACCCCAAAACGCTGCCTGCAGTGTTTTGCTGTCCGCTTGCCGAAACTGAGCCAAACTGATCCGTCCTTGCACACAATGTAAGTCAATGGGGACGGATCCGTTTTCTCTGACACAATCTGGCACAATAGAAAACGGATCCGTCTCCCATTGACTTTCAATGGAGTTCATGACTGATTCGTATTGGCTATGTTACAGATAATACAAACGGATCAGTTCATGACGGATGCATGCGGTTGTATTATTATAACGGATCATTTTTTTGCAGATCCATGAGGGATCCGCCCAAAATGCAAGTGTGAAAGTAGCCTTACTCAGCTTGGAAACATGACTGCCATTTATATTATTTTTATTATTAAAGCGCCATTCATTCCATGGCGCTGTACATATGAAAAGGGTGCACATACATGATACAGACAATTGCAGTGAACATAAACAAGACGAGTTACAAACTGCCCACAAGGGCTTAAAATCTACAAGATATTATTCACAAATACATCTAATGGCCACCGTATTTGGTACTCGTGTACCTCTGCAACTCCGTACATAAAAGCCTGCAAACATGATGACCAGGATCAGTTGTTGTTCAGACCAAGAACAATAAGAAATTAACAGACTGGTCCGAAATAACAGGACAGCTATATGCAGAAGTGCATCTCTGACCACACATCACTGCACAGCTACAGCAGCAGAAGAACATGAAGAGCATTAATTAATGTGTGTGATGTGTGTGTATACAAATGTATATGTATTTATATTATATTGTATAACTGTCTGAAAGAAAAATACCCAAGGAAGGGATTCTTATCAAATCGAAATATATTTATATACAGTGTGTGTGTGTGTGTGTGTGTGTGTGTGTGTGTGTGTATATACAGTACAGACCAAAAGTTTGGACACACCTTCTCATTCAAAGAGTTTTCTTTATTTTCATGACTATGAAGGCATCAAAACTATAAATTAACACATGTGGAATTATATACATAACAAACAAGTGTGAAACAACTGAAAATGTCATATTCTAGGTTCTTCAAAGTAGCCACCTTTTGCTTTGATTACTGCTTTGCACACTCTTGGCATTCTCTTGATGAGCTTCAAGAGGTAGTCCTCTGAAATGGTCTTCCAACAGTCTTGAAGGAGTTCCCAGAGATGCTTAGCACTTGTTGGCCCTTTTGCCTTCACTCTGCGGTCCAGCTCACCCCAAACCATCTCGATTGGGTTCAGGTCCGGTGACTGTGGAGGCCAGGTCATCTGGCGCAGCACCCCATCACTCTCCTTTATGGTCAAATAGCCCTTACTTCCAAAGTTTTCCCAATTTTTCGGCTGACTGACTGACCTTCATTTCTTAAAGTAATGATGGCCACTCGTTTTTCTTTACTTAGCTGCTTTTTTCTTGCCATAAAACAAATTCTAACAGTCTATTCAGTAGGACTATCAGCTGTGTATCCACCTGACTTCTCCTCAACGCAACTGATGGTCCCAACCCCATTTATAAGGCAAGAAATCCCACTTATTAAACCTGACAGTGCACACCTATGAAGTAAAAACCATTTCAGGGGACTAACCTCTTGAAGCTCATCAAGAGAATGCCAAGAGTGTGCAAAGCAGTAATCAAAGCAAAAGGTGGCTACTTTGAAGAACCTAGAATATGACATATTTCAGTTGTTTCACACTTGTTTGTTATGTATATAATTCCACATGTGTTAATTCATAGTTTTGATGCCTTCAGTGTGAATCTACAATTTTCATAGTCATGAAACTAAAGAAAACTCTTTGAATGAGAAGGTGTGTCCAAACTTTTGGTCTGTACTGTATACAGTAATATATTGCATCTAAACATTAATTCTCTATGCTGTTCTATAACATTGCTACAAGGAGGTAGTTAATGCATAGCGCCGTAATAGTATGGTGCTGTGACGACATGGGCTCAGGAGCTGTGCCCATGCCATTACTTGTGGGTGATAAAGTCAATCCTGGTCATTTAATCCCTAAAATAACATTGTCACCACATGCCAATTTGAGATGGCTACTAGGCCATACCTTTGGCAGGGCCCAATAGCCACTATGTCAGTTTTACTGTAACTGACATTATACAGAAATATTACAGTGTATTATAGGGGCGATAAGAGGATGACGTGTTCAAGTCCTATACTTTTAAAAATAAAAAAATAAAGTGTTGGAAAGAAAGTAAAAAAAAAAAACACCATTTAAAAAAAAAAAGACTTTATTTGCTTAAAAATTAAATTGTACCCCAAAGATGGCAAAAGTGAAAACTACACAAAAATACAAGCCCTCACACAGCTCTGTTGACAGAAAACTAAAAATATTATGGGTCTTTAAATGCAGCCTAACAAAGTTTTTAGCTCAAGAAGTAGAAAAACATAAAAAAATAATAATAATTTGACCTGCAGTATAATGAAAGACATTATAGAGAAGTTTTGAGCAGTGTCTGTGTAAAAGCAGTAGCTGTGAGGCCGTAAAACACTAAGTTGCTGAAGCATGGCTGTGCCTGTGTCTCTCTCTCACTGCAGCTCGCTCCTCCTCACATCTGCATAGACTTTGAGGGGCAGCTGTTATCTGATCCCTCAGTTAGTTGACAGTTATCTTTGTCTCTCAAGATGAATACAGTAGAGAATTAAGAGAAAATGTTATGTTAGGAGGGAGGAGGAGCAGAAGAAGTGGGTATAAACTGTAAAGATGCTTTTTTCTCTTTTATGATATGTTACAAAGTTTCTCTTATTCACTGATGTTAACACAAACTGTGTCATTTAGGCCTCATGCACACGACCGTTCTGTTTTTTGCGGTCCTCAAATTGAGGATCCCCAAAAGACGGAAGCCGCCCGTGTGCCTTCCGCAATTTACGGAACAGGCGGCCCATTGTAGAAATGCCTATTCTTGTCCGCAAAACGGACAAGAATAGGGCATGTTATGTTTTTTTTGTGGGGCTACGTAACAGAGCAACAGATGCGGACAGCACACGTAGTGCTGTCCGCATCTTTTGCGGCCCCATTGAAGTGAATGGGTCCGCACCCGAGCCGCAAAAACACCGGTCGTGTGCATGAGGCCCTATAGACATTTATAACAACTAGAACACCAAATTGCTTCCTATCATGTTGTCACTTCAGTAATTATATTATTGAATAATGATTAAAAAGGCTACAAATTAGATGGCAGTTGTCATTTCAATTACTGCAGATATTATGCTCCCCTTCAGCTACAGTATTTTGCAAGAATGGTAGAAAGGTGACTTTTGCATATACAATATGTTTTTCCATAGCTGACACTAGTCATTCCTGTTTGTATAGGGCGATGGTCCATGGGCACATTTGTTATAGTTGTTAATCTGATAGAAGTAAAAAGAATTGATTGGTGTTTGAGAATGTGGAAAATGTTAAAAGGATAACTAGGTCAGTCTTACTGGGCATCAGTAATATTCGGGAATGTTATTGACTTTATACATATTGACTATATGCTTATATGTAGACATTGGAGCAAATATTTTATAATTCGCCATCTTTACTTGCACTAAATTTACGTTTACTGCCCTTCCAGGTTTACTGAAGACTGTAGAACAGTCCTGGAATGGAACTACTCAGATTAAGTCCTCCCATACTCAAGAACATACTTGGTCAGTGGTTTAATTTTATTAGGCAGTATGTCAAATATGTCTGGTGATGGGTATTTTGAGTGGCCTTAACTTGACACCTGCACAAGTTGTAGGCTACTTTCACACTAGCGTTAATATTTTCCGGTATTGAGATCCATCATAGGGACTCAATACTGGAGAAAACTCGCTTCTGTTTTGTCCCCATTGATTGTCAATAGGGACAAAACGTAACTGAACAGAACGGAATGCTCCACAAATGCATTCTGTTCCCATACCGGAGAGCAAACTGCAGCATGCTGCGGTTTTCTTTCCGTCCTGGGATGCGGAGCAAGACATGACCCACAATGCAAGTCAATGGGGACGGATCCGTTTTCTGTGGCACAATAGAAAACGAATCCGTTCCCCATTGACTTTTAATGGTGTTCATGACAGATCCATCTTGGGTATGTTAAAGATAATACAACCGGATCCGTTCATAACAGATGCAGATGATTGTATTATCAGTAATGGAAGCGTTTTTGCCTGATCTAGCAAAAACGCTGGTGTGAAAGTAGCCTTAGGCAGGAGTGGGAATAATGCTGCAAAGCATGATTGCTTTCAAAAATATAAGTGTTAATAGTTTATTTTTATCATTTAACAAAATGCAAAGTGCATGAACAAAAGAGAAATTGTAATCAAATCAATATTTTGTGTGATGACCACCGTCAGTTTTTCTACATACACATGTACACAGTTTCTGAAGGAACTCAGCAGGGAGATTGTTCCAAATATCTTGAAGAACTAACCACAACCAAATCCTTCTGTCTCTCCCTGTAATCCCAGACCGACTTAAAGGGAATGGGTCATCAGAAAATTACCTATTGTTTAAATCACATTTTTATGTTTAACATATTTTTAAGAATTTTTGATGATGTTATTTTTAATTTTCTATTTAAATATCTGTATTTAAAGAAAAACCATAAAATCCTACAGTTTTCCCACAGGCCACTAAGTTTAATAATTGGTACCAATTCTTGGTCGGTACAGATCACTTTACTGCAGTTATCTGCTTCTTTATCATTCTAATCCTGCCTGTAAAGATGTCACCTCTGTGTATAAATAAGACACCATTCACAATTGGTGATTGTCAAAACGTATCTATTCTTTCCTTGTACAATGACCTCTACACAGGGCACAGAGCATGGCTAGAAAACTCTCCCATGTATGTCAATAGGGTCCCTCCTGACCCTTGTGTGTGTGTGTGACCCATGGGGCTGCTGCAAAGCAATTTTTGAATGCTTTGAGAATGCTGTTAAGAAGAGCTCAGGCAAGATGGCCGCCCCCATAATCATGTTCAGAAACAGAATTAAAAAATCTGTAATCAGAAAATAAAAACAGATTAGCAAAAAGGATGTGTGTTGAGATTAGGTCTTTGTGGGGGTCTTATCACTTCTAGGATTCCTTGTTCTTCTTTACTCTGAAGATAGTTTTTGATAATATCGGCTGTCTGTGGTTGTTGTCCTCCTGCAGAATAAATTTGAAGCCAATCAGTCGCCTTCCTTATGTACTGCATGATGGATAAGAATCTGCCTGTATTTCTCAGCACTGATGAACTTATTATTCCTGACCAAAACCCCAGCTTCATTTGCTGACATGCAGACCCAATCTTGTCGGGAACCTCCACCATGCTTCACTGTTGCCTACAGACAGTTATAGAGAAGCGTTGTTCATCATAACACTGAACACATTTCCATTGCTCCAGAGCTCAGTGATGACACGCTTTACATCACTCCATCAGACATTTGGGAAAGGGCTCCTGCACACGACCGTGCCGTTTTTTGCGGTCCGCAAACCGCGAATCTGCCAAAAACGGAAGCCGCCCGTGTTGCCTTCCGCAATTTACGGAACGGGCGCAGGCAATATAAATGCCTATTGTCCGCAAAGCGCGGACAAGAATAGGACATGTTATATTTTTTTAGCGGGGCCGCGGAACGGAGCCACGGATGCAGACAGCACACGGAGTGCTGTCCGCATCTTTTGCGACCCCATTGAAGTGAATGGGTCCGCATCCGAGCAGCCTAAACGGCGGCTCGCATGCGGACCCAAACAACGGCTATGTGCATGAGGCCAAACTGGGAAATTTAAAGTGGCCCTGGAAAAAAAAAATATGGAGGGGGGGGTGCGCGCGTGCGCAACACCAGTAGGTGGGGTCAGCAATACCAGAGTACAAAATACCTTCCCTTTAGAAGCATATATGACAGTGCAGCACAAAATCTGTCCCTTTGTGGTGGCAATTAATAGATGCCATTTTCTGTCCTCCTCCGCCAGTTGTCTCTTAAGGTATGGAGCAGGGGGCTTAGGAGGTGAGACGCGGCTACAAAAGTTCAATTCTGGAGGATACGTGTGGTCACTGGCTGGGTACATGAGTACACCTGATTCTAACAGTGTTAATTACCACTTATTATATACCTGGACAGCGGCAGAGAGGAGGGCTTGTGTGGCCCTCTGGGCATAGGCCTATCAGGTAGTTTCCCTGTAAGCTCTAAGGCCAATCTGACCCTTGAAACTCCTCTCATGAAGCTCCTGGAGTACAACGTTTGTGCTGATAATGCCAGGAGAGTTTTGGAACTCTGCAGTTCTTGAGTCGGCAAAAAGCTGGCAACTTTTATTCATTATGCGCTCCAACACCCAGCGACCCCACTCTGTAACTTTACCTCATCTGCCACTTTGTGCCTGAGTTGCTGTGGTTCCTAAATGTTTCCACGCAGTGGAAGGAGGGAAGAAATTTCACAAACTGACTTGTTACAATGGTGGCATCCTATTACAGTACCACACTTGAACTTTAGAACAACCAATTCTTTCACGTATGTTTGTAAAGGGCGACTCCATGGCTAGGTACTCAATTTTATATGCCTCTGGCAATGAGACTTGGAAGTTCAGAATAGGGCTGCACGATATGGGAATTTTGTGCGATTGCGATTAGGGCCCTAAAAATTGCGATAACGATATGCGATGCAATATTTTAAGGGAATTGTGCTAGAGGTCTATTTGCTTGGATTTTCCCATATGAGCCGCTGACGCGGCTGGGTATGACATAGATATGGGGGATCTGTGGATGGCACTGTTATGGGGGATCTGTGGATGGCACTGTTATGGGGGATCTGTGGATGGCACTGTTATGGGGGATCTGTGGATGGCACTGTTATGGGGGATCTGTGGATGATGCACTGACGCTGTGTTGTGGGGTATCGGTGGATGACGCTGTGTTGTGGGGGATCGGTGGAGGACGCTGTTATGGGGTGGATCGGTGGAGGACGCTGTTATGGGGTGGATCGGTGGAGGACGCTGTTATGGGGTGGATCGGTGGAGGACGCTGTTATGGGGTGGATCGGTGGAGGACACATAGGGCCATGAGGGGGGGGCAGCATAAGACATATAGCATCTTATGCTGGTCCCCCTCATGGCCCTATGTGTCCTAAACTGTGCACATAACTGGCTTTGTGTGTAAAGTATTTTACTAGTGTGTAAAACAAGCTCTCTCCTATTGATAACATGGCCAGCCTCTGTACTCACTGTCACTATGAATGCACTGCAGCGAGCGGGCCGGCCGGCGCGTGACTGACGTCACTTAGTAACGCTCCTCCCACTTCAGGAAGCAGGAGCATTACTAAGTGACGTCAGTCACGCGCCGGCCGGCCCGCTCGCTGCCGTTCACTGCAGTGCATTCATCGTGAAAGTGAGTACAGAGGCTGGACCTGTTATTAATAGGAGAGAGATTGTTTCACACACTAGTAAAATACTTTACACACAAAGCCAGTTATGTGAGTGGGGCCCCTTCATATATAATCGTGGCAGGTCTCTTCAGAGATATACATGTATTATCCATGTATCAGTGTATCAAAGATATACATGCATCAATGTTAGTGTGAAAAACATGCTTTGACTAAAGATGCTTCCGCAGTGTTCAGAGTTAGTTTAGCAAGAAGCAGGGAAATAATACATGGCTACAGGATCAGATTATAGACCATGTCCCTGATTTATCAGACCTTCACTCCAGAATTCTGGCGTCAAAAAGTTGCAAAAATTGGGCTTTTTTCTGACTTTTTGCACTCACTTGCACAAAATTTAAGCGATTTCACAAAATTTTGTGACTCTTTTGCACTCTCTTGTGCAAAATGTTGCAACTTTTTGCATTTTAACACCACCCACTCCAGTTTTGTAATGTGGGTGTGGGTGTGGGTGTGGTAAACTACATTAATGAGTTTCACTCCAGACTTATTGATTTTTTTAAGTTGCAGCAAGTCACAATCTCACTCTAGGAGGATGGTGGAGTAGGAAAACTGGAGTAGCTTCTCTAGACAAGTGTCAGGTCTAAGGATAAGACAAATTTATCAAGTAACATAAGACATTTGATTAATGTGGCATAATGGACTCCAATGCAGACTCAAGCAAAACTGACTTCAAATTTTCCCTTCATGATAAATCTCCCCCAATGTGTGTGTTCTGTAACCATTGAGCAGCAGTTTCATCAACCTGGTGTACATAGGTCTGCCTTGCTGCTGTAAGCATAAAACACATATTGCTATTGATCCTGCTGATTAAATCTTGTCTTGTGACAATTATTTGTGGCATTCCCAAGAAAAAAAAAAGAGTATTTTATTCCTCAGATGAAGGCAAGCAATCCAGCAATAGGTACATGGGTAGACTGTTAAAATTCCAACTTTAAAGAAAAAAGGGGCCTCCAAAATGTAATTGCATTCTCATTATCAGAACGGTAATACAATTAATGCAGCAGGGCACGGGAGTCCATGTCTCTGCCCTGCCATTTACCCTCATAGGCCACAGGCAGTGTACAAATCATACAGATGTCTTAGGTCGAAGACTGGAAAAGGCCTGCGGCCTGCACTCCAGACGTCAGCTTGGAATGGAACTCCCTTTTATTTTATTTTATTCCCTTGTTAACTTGGGGAGCATAGTACTGGCGGCATTGTAGGGGTAATTACTAGGGGAAGTCAGACAGCACGCTGAAGGTAGGGCTAGCTTGGTGCTGTAGCCCGCATTTTACATTCGAAGCCCCCTGCTCCATATCCACATTATTAGAAATAACTGCAGGAGGAGGTCAGAACATGACAGCTATTGATGGCCACCAAAGAGGGGCATCTTTGTGCTGTACTGTGGTATTTGGTTTTGCTGGGCAGTATTTTGTGCTGCATTATGGTATTTGGCTCTGCTGGGGCAATAGTTTTTTCTCCACTACGGTGTTGCTGACCCAGCCTACTTAAGTTGATCGCATCTACTTGCGTTGGCCTTGCCCACTTGTGTTCTCATGTCTTCTGTCAATCTGGCCACGTCTACAACATTAGGGCCACTTGAAGTTTACAATCAGCCCCTGAGCACACGTCAAAACTCATGTACAAAAAGTGGTGTTTTTGTTAATGCATTTCGGAAGAGACTGCAATGAATGCTATAAATGCGGATCTCTTCTGAAATGCGTAAGTGAACACCACTTTTTCCACATGAGTTATGATGTGTGTTTTAATTTTTCCATTCAAACCAAAGTACCTATTGCTTTATTGCTTGCCTTCGTCTCAGGATTTTATCTGAGCATGGCATCTTGGGTGAGAACTTATTCATAGAAGATGGGAGAGCTCTGAAAAATGAAAGGTGGAATCTGATTGGTTGCTATGGGCAACTAAGCCAGTTTTCCTTTACACCAGTTTTTATAAATCTCCTTCTATGTCTATTTGGTGATGAGCATTTCCATTGGTTTACCATAAATGATCCTGTCCCTGCCTTGTCATAATTGTGTACTTTAGTCTTTAAACGTACTGTAGATCAGTCTTACTTTTTCCATGTTTTCCATTGCCTGTTGTAGATGGAATATGCAGCAGGAATTGTTCTGGAGAGAGATTAGTTGAGTAAATGTGTAGCTATGTATATGATCTTGTCTCTATATTGTGTTATCCTAAAATGGCAGTAGATGCCAGTACAGCCTTAAATAGACTGGTAGAATATATACACTCCTGAAGGGGAGCTTCACAACTTGGCATATTGTTTTTCCCACAGTGCTCGCTCTGAGAGACCTGTAAGGTAAACAGGGATGAGCAAATTAAGTTATTTCTCCTATCTCTGTGCTACTTATGCTATGTCTATAGGGTTGAAGGATATTTAGCTTTTCATTGTTTTCATCTCTTTTCTTGGGCCATCTATAAATTAAAGAAGTTTTCCAAGTGTTTCATATTGATAACCTGTCCACAGTATCAGCATGCTACATTCATTTCTATGGAGGCAAGTGTGCATGTTGGGAGTTGTAGTTTTACCACAGCTGGAGTGCCGGAGGTTAGTCATCACAGGGATATATTATCAGTATGTGATCGGTGGGGGACCGACTCCTGACATCTCTGCTGATTAGATGTTTGAGGAGACGTGTCCTGTGATCGCTTTATCAAGGGGTAAAGCTCTTTTGCTTTACCTCTTGTCTTGTGCGGCTTTTATTCTGGTACTTAACAGGTAAGACCTTTTATACTTCCATTTCTTTTCTTTCTACTCTATAAGTATGAAAATAGCATCACAAATATTTGTTCCCTGCATGTGTGCAGTACATATACCTATTCTTTCCAATAACTGGTACTCCACCTGCTTTACACACTGTGGTTAAACTTTATGAATTAAACTTGGATTGTTAGGTTCAGTATGACATGGAATAGTAGGCTAAGTCTATACAGAATATTAGCATGTGCTTAAAGGGAACGTGTCACCGAAAAGTTTTTCTGCCAGTTAAAACCAGATAGTAACAAATATCCTTTTTTTCTCATCTGTTTTTATTTTCTGATTATAGATTATTATTATTTTTTATTCTATTTCCTGATCATGATTATAGGGACTCTGTGCAGATGGCAGGAGGGAGTAAATAAGCTTTGGCAGTCAGCTATACTGAACTGTGGATCCAGTGTTATCTGTATATACAGTCAGGTCCATAAATATTGGGACATCGACACAATTCTAAAAATTTTGGCTCTATACACCACCACAATGGATTTGAAATTAAACAAACAAGATGTGCTTTAACTGCAGACTGTCAGCTTTAATTTAACTGTATTTACATCCAAATCAGGTGAACGGTGTAGGAATTACAACAGTTTGCATATGTGCCTCCCACTTGTTAAGGGTCCAAAAGTAATGGGACAGAATAATAATAATAAATCAAACTTTCACTTTTTAATACTTGGTTGCAAATCCTTTGCAGTCAATTACAGTCTGGAACGCATAGACATCACCAGACACTGGGTTTCATCCCTGGTGATGCTCTGCCAGGCCTCTACTGCAACTGTCTTCAGTTACTGCTTGTTCTTGGGGCATTTTCCCTTCAATTTTTTTCTTCAGCAAGTGAAATGCATGTTCAATCGGATTCAGGTCAGGTGATTGACTTGGCCATTGCATAACATTCCACTTCTTTCCCTAAAACACTTTGGTTGCTTTTGCAGTATGCTTTGGGTCATTGTCCATCTGCCCTGTGAAGCGCCGTCTAATGAGTTCTGAAGCATTTGGCTGAATATGAGCAGATAATGCCTGAAACACTTCAGAATTCATCCTGCTGCTTTTGTCAGCAGTCACATTATCAATAAATACAAGAGAACCAGTTCCATTGGCAGCCATACATGCCCATGCCATGACACTACCACCACCATGCTTCATTAATGAGGTGGTATGCTTAGGATCATGAGCAGTTCCTTTCCTTCTCCATACTCTTCTCTTCCCATCACTCTGGTACAAGTTGATCTTGGTCTCATCTGTCCATAGGATGTTGTTCCAGAACTGTGAAGGCTTTTTTAGATGTCATTTGGCAAACTCTAATCTGGCCTTCCTGTTTTTGAGGCTCACCAATGGTTTACATCTTTGGTGAACCCTCTGTATTCACTCTGTTGAAGTCTACTCTTGATTGTTGACTTTGACACACATACACCTACCTCCTGGAGAGTGTTCTTGATCTGGCAAACTGTTGTGAAGGGTGTTTTCCCCTCACCCATGACGGCACCCAGTGCGACTCAGGACCTCCCATCAGGACAGGAAACCTGAGAAGATAAAAAGGACACACCTCCACCCAACACCAGTTCAGGTTTCCTGTCCTCCGGATGGGAGTTCCTGAGAAGCAGCAGTAGTACTGCACGACATACCTCAGAAGAAGAAGCACCAGCGCTGGGGGGGGTCTGTGGCTATGCCGTGGGAAGACCTATCCCTGGGGAGCGGTAGTTCTGTGGCTGTGCCGGAAGCCGCTCCCCACAAGTCTGCCTGCGCCCGCACTCGCTGCCGGTCCTGCGGGGAGCCGCTGTGGCCGTGTTCAGGCGGCTCCCCATGCCGGCTTGCCCAGTTTGAGAATGGCGCCCGCGCGTCTGAGCGCTTATGCGCATGCGCGGGGCCATCTTTCAGGGCTGGCCGATGACGTCGGGGGGGCGGGGCTTCTCCCTCGACGCGCAGGACCCGGAAGTGAGGGCCGAGGCGCGTCTTTTAAATCTATAAATGCGGCAGCAGGTGCAGGCAGCCAGCGGAGGCACAGTGTGTTTGTGCTGAGGTAGGATCCAGCTAGCAAGCATGTCGGAGCCTACAGATGGACGCGCTGAACCCCTGGACCCCTTGAGGCCTGCAAGTCCGGTACTGGTCCTAAGGATGGGGAAGGAAAAATTCACATGGTGAGAACGTTCCTTTTTTTTTACTAATAAGGTGTTTCTGTCTTAGATCCCAAAGCCTCCAAAAAAAGTCGTCTTCCAAGTCAAAACACAAAGAGTGTGCAGATTGTAAGACGACTCTATCTGCATCCTATCAGAAACCTCTGTGTACGGCATGTATAGACAAACTGGTAGCGGAACAGTCCCAGACCCTTACAAGATCTATGAGGTCCTTAATCAAAGCATCCTTCAAGACTTTCAGTAAAGGCCGTGCCAGATCCCCGGATAAAGCCACAGAATGTGATAGTATGGAAATGGACTCATCCGATAGTGAGGCCAGAGAATCCGGGCAGCTAGATTCCAGTAATTCAGATTCCTCGGACGAGGAATATTCAGGGAAGTCCTTCTTTTCCCCTGAGGATACGCAGCCATTATTAAAAGCGGTCCGAGCAACTATGCAGCTGGAAGACATTAAGCAGACCAGATCAGTTGCGGATCAGGCCTTCCAGGCATTAGGCCCTAAAAAGCATAGGGTTTTTTCTATGCATGAAAGCATGCAGGCGATTATTAAAAAAGAGTGGAAAAATCCTGACAGAAAGTTCTTCATACCTTCCTCTGTTAAAAGAAAATACCCTTATGAAGAAAAAGTGTCCTCAAGTTGGGATAGGGCCCCTACGGTGGATGCACCAGTCGCCAAAATTGCAAAAAAGTCTGCCCTCCCATTTGATGATTTAGGTTGTCTTTCTGACCCGTTAGATAAAAAAGCGGACATATATCTTAAACGGGCTTGGGAGACATCGGCCGCCTGTCTCAGACCGGCAGTCGCAGCCACCTGGGTTTCCCGGTCACTGAGACTATGGATTGACCAGCTAGAGTCACATCTTAAAGAAAAAAGACCTAGAGAAGAGCTCCTAGCTTCTCTCCCCACCTTCTCAAAAGCAGCTGATTTTTTAACGGATGCCTCCACTGATGTGATGCGCTTTTCCGCCAGAGCCTCTGCTATGACAAATGCGGCTAGAAGAGCTATTTGGCTTAGATCCTGGAAGGGTGACCAGGGATCTAAGGCCAGACTCTGTGCCCTTCCGTGTGAAGGCGACAGATTATTTGGGTCATCTTTAGATGACATCCTGGAGAAGGCCTCTGACAAAAAAAGGGGGTTTCCTGTCCCTCAGAAGCCCCCCTTTTTTCGTAGGCCCCAGCAGAGCTTTAGAAGGCAGAGGGGCAAGCCCTACGATAGGAAAGAGAGAGATCGATTTCAAAGGAAATCTAGCAGCTTTCTTTTCAAATCCCAGGATAATAAAAAAGATAAGCAGCAATGACGCCGGGCTCCAAGTTGGGGGGAGACTCTCTTCCTTTCTCCCTGCTTGGTCAAAAGTCACCCAAAACAAATGGGTTTTGGGAGGGATAGCAGAGGGAGTCAGATTGGAGTTTCTCTCCTACCCCCAAAATTTCTTCACCCACACTCCAACTCCGAAAGATCCCTTAAAATCCACAGTTTTAGAGGCAGAGGTTCAGTTGTTGTTGGACAAAGGAGTCGTTTGTCAAGTTCCCATAGAAGAGGAGGGCAGGGGGTATTACTCCCCACTCTTTCTAGTAAAGAAACCCAATGGGTCCTTTCGAATGATTCTAAATCTAAAACGACTAAACAAGTTCCTGAAATACAAAAGATTCCGGATGGAGACGATAAAAACAACTATAGACCTGCTATACAAAGATTGCTGGATGGCAAGTATAGACTTAGAGGATGCTTATTACCACATCCCTATTCATCCCTCCTCCCAAAAGTATTTGAGAACGGCAGTCCAAGTAAAGGGCCAGCTTCTGCACCTGCAATACAGGGCCCTCCCGTTTGGGGTCTCACAAGCCCCGAGAATTTTTACAAAGATTGTGGCGGAGATGGTGGCATTCCTCCGATTGTCCAGGATAGTGTTAGTACCCTATCTGGACGACTTTTTGTTCATAGCCCAGACGAAGGTACAGTTACAGACGGATCTTGTCCTGGTGAAAGATCTTGTCTCTACTGAAAGATCTGGGATGGAAGATCAATCGAGAAAAGTCTTGCCTAACCCCCTCTCAAAATTGCGTATTTTTAGGGATGCAGCTAGATTCCAGGGCTCAGAAAACATTCCTTCCTCAGAAGAAAATAGTTTCAACAAAGAAACATGTTTGGATCCTTTTCCGCTCCTTCCGATGTTCCATCAGGAAGGCGATGGCAGTATTGGGGCACCTGACGGCTACGATTCCCGCAGTGCCGTTTGCTCAGATTCACACAAGATCGTTACAGTGGGATATCTTAAAGAAATGGAATGGTCTTCCACAAACACTAGAGGAAAAATTTCATCTCTCCTCCAGAGCAAGGTATTCCCTCCTATGGTGGACATCCGAGAAGAATCTTTCGGCAGGGATGCCCTGGTCCTTCATAGAACCCATACGGATAACAACAGACGCCAGTCCGTGGGGTTGGGGGGCTCATTCAGATGGGAAATATTGGCAGGGAAGATGGGATCTAAGAACCCGAGCCTGCACATCAAATTACAAGGAACTCAGGGCAGTAGAAAGAGTTCTAAGGGTGGCAGTTCCAGATGTCTTGAACAAAAAACTGGTCTTTTACTCGGACAATTCAACAACAGTGGCCTATATAAATCACCAGGGCGGAACAAAAATACCATCCCTAATCTTCCTCTGCCAGGAAATTTTCAAAATAGCAGAAGACAGGAACCTGCTCCTATCTGCAATACATCTAAAGGGAAAAGAGAACACGGTGGCCGACTTTTTAAGCCGAGTGGAACTCAGCCAGGCAGAGTGGAGTCTGAACGAAGAAGTCTTTTCCCAGATTGTCTTAAGGTTTGGGACTCCAACTATAGACCTCTTCGCTACCCGGAAGAACAGGAAGACAGAGAGGTTCTTCTCTTTAAATCACACAGAGAACCCCACGGCCGTGGACAGTCTGGCCCAGGATTGGAGCCGAGAACGAGGCTATGCCTTCCCACCTATTTCCCTAATTCCTCACGTACTGAAGAAGGTACGGAGGGAGGGAGCCTCTATAATCCTGGTAGCCCCGAAATGGCCCAAAAGGATCTGGTACTCCACCCTGTTAAATCTAACCAGAAGCCCCCCCTGGACGATCCCTCCAAGGGAGGACCTCCTTCTCCAGGGGCCTGTATGCCACCCCAATCCGGAGATTCTACAATTGGCAGTGTGGAGTTTGACAGGGGCATCTGGTTGAGTAGAGGGCTCTCTAACAAGGTTGTTTCCACCCTTTTAGGCAGTAGGAAAGCTACAACAGCCAGGAAATATAATAGAGTGTGGAATATCTTTGCTTCCTTTCTAGGGTCTAGCCCTGATCCATTTAAACCTCCAGAAATACCTAAAGTTTTAGACTTCTTGCAGGCAGGGTTAGACAAGGGACTCAAAGCCTCCACCCTAAAAGTACAGGTATCCGCCTTGAGCTATTTTTTCGACTATCAGTTAGCTATGCATCCTTGGGTCAAACGTTTTCTTTCTGCCGCGGCCAGAATCCATCCTTCTGTAAGGCCTCTTTCCCCTCCATGGGATTTAAACAGGGTCTTGACAGCCCTAACCGATAAGCCATTTGAGCCCTTGTTAGAGATCCCAATTGACATCCTGTCCATTAAAATGGCTTTTCTACTGGCAATCACCTCTGCTAGGAGGGTCTCGGAGATCCAAGCCTTCTCTGCACATCCACCATATACTGTCATCCAGGACAATCAAGTAGTAATTAGGCCCCTGCCTTCCTTCCTTCCCAAAGTTGTCTCAGATTTTCACAGGAGCCAGGACATTGTGTTGCCTTCCTTTTTTCCTAACCCCTCCAATAGCAGGGAAAAAAGTTTGCATTCCTTGGACGTTAAAAGATGCTTGTTAGTTTACCTGGATGTTACGTCTTCATGGAGGAAAGACGAGAACCTTCTTGTCCAGTTTTTAGGGAAGAATAGGGGTAAAAAAGCATCCTGCGGGGTTATTGCCAGATGGGTGAAGAAGGCCATAACAAGGGCTTACATCTCCTTGGGTCTTTCCCCTCCTTCTGGGTTCGGGGCCCATTCTACTCGGGCAGTGTCTACTTCATGGGCTGAAAGAGCTGACGTGTCCTTAGCTCAGATTTGTAGGGCAGCTACATGGAGTTCCCCACATACCTTTCTCAGACATTATAGGTTGCAGCTCCATTCTGACGCCTCATTTGGGCAGAAGGTCCTGCAAGCTGTAGCCCCCCCCTAGACTCTACTTATAGTCTATCTCGCACTGGGTGCCGTCATGGGTGAGGGGAAAACAACATTACTTACCGGTAATCGTTTTTCTCGATACCCATGACGGCACCCGATAGTTCCCTCCCCATACATAGATACAGATACGGATACATTTATAAAAATATATAAAGTATCAGTCAGGTCTATATGAAGTAATATAGATTTAAAAAAAAAAAAAAAAAGAGGGTCTTTAATCCCTTATCACTTCTCTCCGGAGAACAATTTATTTCTTCCACTGGTGTTGGGTGGAGGTGTGTCCTTTTTATCTTCTCAGGTTTCCTGTCCTGATGGGAGGTCCTGAGTCGCACTGGGTGCCGTCATGGGTATCGAGAAAAACGATTACCGGTAAGTAATGTTGTTTTCTTCACCAGGGAAAGAATTCTTCGGTCATCCACCACAGTTGTTTTCCCTGGTCTTCCGGGTCTTTTGGTATTGCTGAGCTCATCGGTGCGTTCCTTCTTTTCAAGAATGTTCCAAATAGTTGTTTTGGCCATGCCTAATGTTTTGCTATCTCTCTGATGAGTTTGTTTTGTTTTTTCAGCCTAATGATGGCTTGCTTCACTGATGGTGACAGCTCTTTGGATCTCATCTTGAGAGTTGACAGCAACAGATTCCAAATACAAATAGCACACTTGAAATGAACTCTGGACCTTTTATCTGAAACATAGAATGTGTCGGCAGATAAGAACCATTTGGCCCATCTAGTCTGCCCAATATACTGAATACTATGGATAGCCCCCGGCCCTATCTTATATGAAGGATGGCCTTGTGCCTATCTGCTCATTGTAATTGGGATAATGAGGGAATAACACACATCTGGCCATGGAACAGCTGAGAAGCCAATTGTCCCATTACTTTTGGTTTCTTAACAAGTGGGAGGCACATATGCAAACTGTTGTAATTCCTACACCGTTCACCTGATTTGGATGTACATCATTTCAAATCCATTGTGGTGGTGTATAGAGCCAAAAATGTTACAATTGTGTTGATGTCCCAATATTTATAGACCTGACTGTATAAGTGATATTTGTCATTATATTCCTGCCTGTAATGATAAGCAGATAACTGCAGTAAAGTCATCTTGACAGATCAAGAAGTGGCAGCTATTAGGTTTAGTGGCCTGTGCAAAAACTGCATTTTTTTTTTTTTCTTAATGTAGATATTGGCATGGAAAATGTAAAATAACCACCAAAAATTCTTTAAAGATATGTTTGACAATATTAACATGATTGCCAATACAGATGTGTGGGTCCTTACCTTTGCTCTTAGCTCAACATATCCTCAACATAACCTCACATAGGTGTGAGGTTCGAGATCACCATTTTTTTTTAAAGCATTCTTTTTACAATACTGTGTCACAAGATGTCTATCCTATATGTCTGAGTGAACACCCAGTGGTTGTGATGTGAATTGCAGTCTGTTTTTGCAAGCACATCTCATTGTATTTAAAGAGGTTATCCAGTTTCCTCAGGATCCAGCACCTTCACTGATCAGCTGTTTGAAGAGAAAGCATGGATTGTGTAAATGTTGCGTTCTCTTCACTGTTTAGCTGCTCGTTGTTGACATTGCAGCAGCAAGCAGGTGTAATTACTGTCTCATTCACTTGAATGGGAAAAAGCAGTTGTATTTAAGATCTGTCCCATTCAAGTCCCATTCAGCTGCACCTGCTTGCTGCCTCAATGTCGTCGACGAGCAGGTAAAGAGTGAAGCGATCGCAGCACCTATCTTCAATCAGCTGATCAGCAGGTGTGCCAGGAGTCAGGCCGTCGCAGATCGTATTTTGATGACCTATCCTGAGGATGGTGAGACAGCCCCTTTCATTTCATGCTGTATGAAAATATCACATGATCTATCCTGTCAGGTGAACCAATAAAAATGTCAAATCATCGAACAAAAATAAGCTCTCACACACCACAAGGTGTATGCTGCAATAACAAAAGTCAAAAAGCAATGACAAAATTGCTGCCTTTTCTTTATCTTGCTTCCCAAAAAGGAAATAAAAAGTATTATGTACACCTTCTCATTAATTTCTGCAAAATACATGTGGTGTCAAAATGTTCACTCCGTCGCTTAATAAATAACTTGAAGGGTGTAGTTTCTGAAATGGGGTCAAGATCTCTGCAAATGTGATGTAGCACCCAAAAACCATTCCAGCAAAATACGCACTCCAAAAGCCATATGGCACTCCTTCCCTTCCAAGGCCTACCATGTGCCCATACAGCAGCTTACATCCAGATTTATGGCAATTCCATACCAAGTAGAACCAGCCTATGAATTCAAGAAGTGTGCTGTGAGTCTCAAGATGGCACCAGCTGTGTACAGCATATTGGGTACTGAAATGTAATATCTGTGGAAAAAATGCAATTCTCATTTTACACAGTCTGCTGCGCATTAAATTCTGCAAAATACCTGTGGTATCAAAATGTCTCATTCCATCCCTTAGAGGGGTTTTCTGATATTTTAATACTGATCGGTGGGGGTCTGATACTCGGGACCCCCGCCGGTCAACTGTTTGAGAAGGCATTGGCGCTCCTGTGAGTGCAGTGGCCTTCTCTCCGCTTTTCTTAGGCAATGTAACGACATGTTCTTTGGTCACCGCCTAGGTGCCGCTCAGCCTCATTGAAGTGAATGGGGCTGAGTTGCAATAACAAGCACAGCCACTGTACAATGTATGGTGCTGTTCTTGGTGAGCACAGAGAAGGCCGTGGCGCTCACAGGAGTACCAGTGCCTTCTTAAACAGCTGATCGGCGGGTGTCTCGGGAGGCGGACCCCCACCGATCAGGTAACTGATGACCTATCCTCTGATAGTATTAAAGTCTAGGAAAACCCTTTTAATACCTGGAGTTCTCAAAATGAGGTCACTTTTTGGAGGTTCCATTTATTATATCACCTCCAGAGCCTCTTACAGATGTCAGCACAAGCAGTGTAAATCACCACATTGGGCCTCAAAATGCACATGGTGCTGTTATACTCCTGACTCCTCTCATACGTTCAGGCAAAAGATTAGGGCCACATGTAGGGTGTTTCTAAAACCAGGAAACACAGCATAATAATAATGAGCGCTTACTTTTCACACTGACACACGCCAGACGCAACATATTGGTCACTGAAATGGCAAATCTGTGTAAAAATTGCAATTTCCATCTGCAATGCATTCATTTTTGCAACACACATTCATTTTTGCAAAATGGGGTCACTTCTTGGGGGTTTCTTTTTTTATTTTATTTTTATTTTAGAGCAGTGTAGTGTGTAGCAAAGCCCTGCTCTCACACCCCCCTGAACAGGTCTGCAAGTAGTGGCAACCAGTCTTACTCACATTCTCGGACAGGTTGCTTGCGGGCATTTTAAATTGCTCCCAGAGAACCCCTTTAAAGTTGTTTTCCAGGATTATGGCCCTTTTTAATTAGCACCTGTAGCAGTACCTAATGAAAAAAAATCATACTTACCTGCTCCAGAAGATGACCAAACAGCCAGGTCATCAGAATGGAGCGATGGGGAGCAGGTGAGTATGATTTTTTTCTTTTAGGTACCACATGCTTTGGGGGCTAAATAAAAAGGGCCATAATCCTGAAAAAACACCTGAAAAGGTGTTTTCCAGGCTCCTGATATTGATCACCTATATTCTGGATAGTTCATGAATATCACCTGTTCACCGATCACCTGTTCTCTACACCCTGCTTCAACTAGAACTTTAATTATAGCCAGAAACTCATCTCGGTTCAGCTTGGTGGTCATGCCAAGTTACTACAGTTCAGTTCCTATTGAAGTGAATTGGAACTCTGCTGCAGTAACCTGGCATGGCCACCACACCATTTTTTTCTGGTAAGATGATGCACACTGTGATGGAAGCAGACGGACCACTGAGGTCTGTCAGGTTCCGTTGGTGCCCAACATGTGAGGTACTGTATCTGTCAGTGTAAATTCCATTTTTCTGCACCTATGACAGAACTGAAAAAAGGAATTCGTAATGCAGTTGAGTAATTTCCAAATGGTAATATTATAGAAAAGACTAAAGTAGGTGATTATTAATTTTATTATAAATAGTGTTTCTCAAGGTTGACATCTTTTTTACTTTTATAGGAGGAAACGATATCCACAACACTCAGACAACAATATATCTAAATAACATTCTCCATCACCACAATCCAGACTGAAGAAACCCATATGTCTGCAAGTCTTCAGCTGAGACTAGGATTTCTCCACCTTCTACAGCAATGTGGGTGGAATATTTAAACAAGAAAATAAAAACAAAAATAAAAATATTTGTAGCTTTTTCTGTACATAACGGTGCAATAACTGGACATCTTACTCGTGGCTTGGGGATTGAAAAAAGAAAAAGTAATTTTGGCAGTGCAGGATTTTGGAAGTTTGCTAGTTCTCTTATTTAATGTTAAGAGGTTCTTAGTCCCTGTTGGTGCTGACATACACATGAAATGATGTAACTTCAGGGAAGGCTACAAAATGCATTTACAGCCTGTCATCATGGGAAATGGAGACGCTTCCTGCTTACAATACTCTGTAGTCAGCTTGTATAAAGGCAGGTCAAAGACTACATTCACGTTTAATGCTATTCCACTATAGCCAAAAATATCTAGTGTTGATTGTCCGATTTCCTTCAGCTATGACACTGAGAAGCTGTGACAGTCACTGTGTGAAGTTTTAAGCAGTCTCACATCTTCTTACTGCATATGTATCTGTTAAGAGTTCTCTGATGTGGCCTTCATCCATTTCACCATATCAGCACAAATGCTTTGTCTGAGGTTTGTCTAGATTTTTGCACTGTAAGTTGTGTGTGAAGAGTGGAATAAGTAGTAATGGTGTATGGGGTCATCAGCTGCTTTGTTTTAGTAGTTTTCTCTGAAGATGGGACATGGTTTTATCGCGCCTATATTAGTTTTTATAGTGGATGACTCACACAAAGCTGCACCGCACACTAATTTCATATTGGACTTTCTTAATTACATCTCAAAAAACAATAGCTGAGATTTATAAAATCTGGTGATTAGGATTCATATGGAAAACAGGGTCTTTAGTGATGACAACAACCTCTGACATTGGATCCATCGTCTATACAAAACGTTTTAGAATTCAGTCTTTCATAAGGAATTGCTACATTGTACTTGTAATAAACTTTTTGGAATTGTGTTTTAAAATGTTTGCAAAACAAGCAAATAAACACAAGTTTCCCCTTCTGTGATCTCATTAATGTACTGAGCTGCATACATTTAAAGAGAAAATAACTGCAGCTTTAATGGTAATCTTAACCATCTGAATCATCACACGGTTGTCGATGTGATTGTCAAGTGATTTATCTAATCATCATAGTACCGATCTTAATCTCCTTTTTGTAAATTGTCACCAGTTCTTTTCTATTTTACTGTTTACTTTTTTTGCTTTTACTTGTTCTTGCTTACTTCACAGTGTGCTATGCAGTGGCGAGGAAGTTGATATATGCAGCAATCTTCACGGTTACTTACCATAGAAATGTTATATTTTCTACTATAAATCAGTGGTGTAGTATCAGTTATAGCTGGTCCACTTTGTAATTTGGAGTTTCTCTCGTCATAGAGGTTGGTTAAAAGTAATACATAGCTATTTTACCAGCTGAACCAAATGGTGTCCAAAACCTTAGTCTATGCATGTACTTTACAGTGCAGTACATTTTAGCCTGTTATCTGGTGACTAGTGACAATGACATTTGTGGCAAGCTTCTTTGGTGGGAACATGTTAGAACACACAAAGGAACAGAACTAACGTAGCTGTCTTATTCGGTTAATACTTAAAGGGGTTGTCCGGTTTCAGAGCTGAACCCAGACAAACCTCCATTTTCACCCAGGCAGCCCCCCTGACTTGAGCATCGGAGCAGTTCATGCTCCAATGCTCTCCTTTGCCCTGCGCTAAATTGCGCAGGGCAAAGGCTATTTTGTTTACAATAACACACTGCTGGGCGGAGGCTTCCGCCCAGCAGTGTGTTCGGTGATGTCACCGGCTCTGATGGGCAGGCTTTAGCACTGCCCTAGCCATGTTACTGTCTAGAGCAGCGCTAAAGCCCGTCCATCAGTGCTGGTGAGGTCACCGGGCTCTCTGAGCAGCTGGAAGAAGAGGCTTCAGCTCGCCTGTAAGAGACCCGGTATACACTGAGTATAAGAAAACAGTCACTTCCGGCTAAGAATTTCCTATATGAAAACGGGACTTGAGAAATATGTGGCAAAAGTAGGACATGTATGTCACTCTAGTACTATTACACCAATGTCCCCAATCCCCGACAACCCCTTTAAGAAATGTTGCTTGGAATGCTTTCACTTTTTTTTATTTTAATTTTTTGCCTTAAAATGTATAAAAGGGACTGATTCTACACTATAAACACCCTATTTTATCGGTAAAATGCCTCCAAATGTTTTGTCAGACTCTTGGATATACTGTATCTCATGCCACCAAGATGCATAGAAATGTGTACACTTGTTATACTACTGAGTAGATTCATTGTACAGAAAAATGCAAGATATCTTACTGTAATTAATTAATATATTCTATATTTAAGGAGCCCTTATTTTACAGAACATCTTGGAAAAGATTTGACCAAATATATTATTCTGTTTTTTTTTTTGTTTTTTTTATGTATTCCTGTTTAGAGTGGGTTCTGATTTTTAACAATATTTGTATATGAGTGGAATTTTTAAAGAATAAAAGACAATTATATTACGTGTTGTCATGACTGAGTTATTTTACATTACATTATGTTTACACCATTGGCCGATACTATACTATAATGTACAATTTTATTAGTTAGATATTTCTGGTTTTAAAACTCTGTTACAGACAGACAAAACTGATAAAGCATGTAATGACTCCCTCTACTAGTAATTAATACTATATATATATATATATATATATATATATATATATATATATATATTAGGGATCGACCGATTATCGGTTTGGCCGATATTGAGGATTTTGAACGTTATCGGTATCGGCATCTATTTTGCCGATATACCGATAACATATTGGGAACACAGAACGCGCTGCTCTCAGCGCTCTCTGTGTTCCCTCCGCAGCACAGGGGAGAAGGAAGCAGTGTCTCCTCCCCCTGTGCTGCTGCCGCCAATGAGCGGAGAGAACATAAGAGGAGGGGAGGGGCTGTGGCCACTGCGCCACCAATGAAGATAAGCCTTTCATTCATTCATATACAGGAGGCAGGAGCTGGCTGCAGAATCACATAGCCGGCTCCCGGCCTCTATGAGCTGTAGCCGCGCGGTAGTTAACTCCTCAGGTGCCGCGGATCGCAGCTACCGCTCATAGAGGTCGGGAGCCGGCTATGTGATTCTGCAGCCAGCTCCCGCCTCCTGTATATGAATGATTGAGAGACTTATCTTCATTGGTGGCGCAGTGTGCCCCCCCCCCCCAAGCCCCCCAGTATTAATCATTGGTGGCGCAGTGCGCCCCCAATCCCAATAGTAAAAACATTGGTGGCGCAGTGCGCCCCCCTACCCACCCAGTATTACTCATTGGTGGCAGTAGCCACAGGATCCCCTCCTCCTCCTGGGGCTCCGATCGGTTACTATGGCAGCCAGGACGCTATTGAAGCCCTGGCTGCCATGGTAAGCTCCATGCTGCTGTGTGCACAAAGCACAGAGCAGCAGGGACAGTGTGAGATCCTATTCACCCTGATAGAGATCTATCAGGGTGAATAGGACAAGGGTTCTAGTCCCTAAGGGGGCTAAAAGTTAGTAAAAAAAATAAAATATTAAGTATAAATGAAAAAGATTTAAAAAAAAAAATACACATTAACAATAAACATTAATTTTCAGCAGATTTGTGTAGGAAATTTTTTTTTTTCTCAAATGAAAATTCCCAAAATATCGGTATAAATTATCGGCTATCGGCCTGAAAGTTCACAAATTATTGGTATCGGCCCTAAAAAATCAATATCGGTCGATCCCTAATATAAATATATATATATATATATATATGTGTGTGTGTGTGTATATATATATATATATAGTATATGTATTGAAGAAAAAAGTCCAGCGGGTGCAACGGCAATCCCCAATAATACACTGCTCAAAAAAATAAAGGGAAAACTTAAACAACACAATGTAACTCCAAGTCAATCACACTTCTGTCCACTTAGGAAGCAACACTGAGTGACAATCAATTTCACATGCATTTGTGCAAATGGGATAGACAACAGGTGGAAATTATAGGCAATTAGCAAGACACCCCCAATAAAGGAGTGGTTCTGCAGGTGGTTACCCCAGACCACTTCTCAGTTCCTATGCTTCATGGCTGATGTTTTGGTCACTTTTGAATGCTGGCAGTGCTTTCACTCTAGTGGTAGCATGAGACGGCGTCTACAACCCACACAAGTGGCTCAGGTAGTGCAGCTTATCCAGGATGGCACATCAATGCGAGCTGTGGCAAGAAGGTTTGCTGTGTCTGTCAGCGTAGTGTCCAGAGCATGGAGGCGCTACCAGGAGACAGGCCAGTACATCAGGAGACGTGGAGGAGGCCGTAGGAGTGCAACAACCCAGCAGCAGGACCGCTACCTCCGCCTTTGTGCAAGGAGGAACAGGAGGAGCACTGCCAGAGCCCTGCAAAATTACCTCCAGCAGGCCACAAATGTGCATGTGTCTGCTTAAACGGTCAGAAACAGACTCCATGAGGGTGATATGAGGCCCGACGTCCACAGGTGGGGGTTGTGCTTACAGTGCAGGACGTTTGGCATTTGCCAGAGAACACCAAGATTGGCAAATTCGTCACTGGCGGCCTGTGCTCTTCACAGATGAAAGCAGGTTCACACTGAGCACATGTGACAGACGTGACAGAGTCTGGAGACGCCGTGGAGAACGTTCTGCTGCCTGCAACATCCTCCAGCATGACCGGTTTGGCATTGGGTCAGTAATGGTGTGGGGTGGCATTTCTTTGGAGGGCCGCACAGCCCTCCATGTGCTCGCCAGAGGTAGCCTGACTGCCATTAGGTACCGAGATGAGATCCTCAGACCCCTTGTGAGACCATATGCTGGTGCGGTTGGCCCTGGGTTCCTCCTAATGCAAGACAATGCTAGACCTCATGTGGCTGGAGTGTGTCAGCAGTTCCTGCAAGACGAAGGCATTGATGCTATGGACTGGCCCGCCCGTTCCCCAGACCTGAATCCAATTGAGCACATCTGGGACATCATGTCTAGCTCTATCCACCAACGTCACGTTGCACCACAGACTGTCCAGGAGTTGTCAGATGCTTTAGTCCAGGTCTGGGAGGAGATCCCTCAGGAGACCGTCCGCCACCTCATCAGGAGCATGCACAGGCGTTGTAGGGAGGTCATACAGGAACGTGGAGGCCACACACACTACTGAGCCTCATTTTGACTTGTTTTAAGGACATTACATCAAAGTTGGATCAGCCTGTAGTGTGTTTTTCCACTTTAATTTTGACTGACTCCAAATCCAGACCTCCATGGGTTAAAATTTTTTATTTACATTTATTTTTATTTTTGTGTGAATCACAGTATAATTGCAATCATAGTGAAATTAATTACATCTGATACATGGTCTAAAAATAAACAAAGTGCATGTGCATAAAGTGACATGTGCCATGAGATCCACAATACGAGAACTATATCCCTGCATGTGGATCAAGTAACCATAAGATATACAAGACATCAAATATATATAAGTTACATCTTTAGTAAGGTTCTAATAAAAAGTGACTTAGTGTAGCGGATGAGGATCATAGAAATCACACCTTTGAAAGCTATGGTGCCCGCAGAGACCATCGCGCTCCATTGAGCGTCTCCAACAGTTTGGACGTTTAGGCGCTATACACTAGCATACAACATCTAAAAGGCCTAGAAGCAATAAAATACTATTTTGATACCAGAGGAACACAATATAAAGAACATAATGAAATTGTCCTGTCAATACTACAATTTCTACTCACACACAACTATTTCATTTTCAATGGTGATTATTATTTGCAGATCACTGGTACCGCAATGGGTACGAAATGCGCACCGAATTTTGCAAATCTTTTTTTAGGGTGGTGGGAAGATAGAATAGTTTTCACTGAGGCACATAGTCAATTCACTAAGTATATCACATATTGGGGTCGTTATATGAACGACGTCATCATACTGTGGGAAGGCCCTAAGAAAGAATTTCACGAATTTGTAAAAATTCTCAATATCAACACCATAGGACTCACATTCACTGGAGAAATCGATGAACACCAACTTAATTTCTTAGATATCACTCTTAGGTTAACAGATGGAATCATTATGACAGAGATATACAGAAAGCCAACATCAAGCAATAGCCTCTTCCACTGGTCAAGTTACCAGCCCATTCCTCTAAAAAAAAGGTATACCAGTAGGCCAGTACCTGAGAGCAAGAAGAAACTGTTCTACTGAAGAAGCTTTTGAACGTGAGAGTCGTACTCTATATCAAAGATTTATAGAACGCGGGTATCCAAAAAAAGTGCTACATAAGGCATATCGGAAGGCGAAGGCAAAAAACAGGACTGACCTCTTGCATAACAATAAAATTCCAATAACTAAAAAAATAGTACGGTGCATTGGCACCTTTGATATAAAACATCAAGAAGTGAGTAAAATCTTAAATAAATATTGGAATGTCTTAAAACTGAATGAAGATATCAAAAATGTTATTTCCGAACATCCCACAATAACATACAGAAGAGGACCCAATTTAAAGGAACAACTCGTACACAGCCATTTTCAGGAAAACTATCAAAAAACAAAAGCAAAAACAATGTGGCTAACCACTAAAGGGTCCTACCCGTGTGGTAATTGCCAGTTCTGTAGTAAAATGAGAGCATGTAAGCAGTTCCAAAATCCAGTTGATAACAAAATTTACAAAATCGACCAATATATCAACTGTAAAACTGCAGGAGTAGTTTACGCTATCGAATGCGGCTGCCCCAAAATATATGTGGGGAAAACCATACAAGAGCTCCGTAGAAGAGTCTCAAAACATCTTAGTGATATAAACCTCAAAACAGATACCACACTATCTAGACATATACAAGTTGAGCATAATGGTAAAAGCGACAGTTTAAAAATATGGGGCATAACAAAACTTAAGCCTGGTCCAAGACAGGGGGATCTAGACAAAAAATTACAGCGTGAAGAAACACGCTGGATATATAGACTAAAAAGTCTCTCACCCCTGGGACTTAATGAAGGATTCACCTATGCATCCTTCTTATAAAAATGACATTATTAATCATTATTACTATCAATAATTACAAATAATATCAAAATAAAATAATAAATCAGAATCTGACCACTCTTTATACAATAATAGATGAGTGATAAACTATGAACCAATAATAAATAAAGTAACAACTAATAAAAAATAAATAAATAAAATAAATTACCTCCTAGTAGACCCAATCCAATCTAAAAAGGAAAAAGAGGGAAAAAAAGGAAAGCATAATTAATAATTCATATCAAAACAAATATTAAATAATATCTAAAAATCAAAATACAAAAATAAACAGTTAAAATAATAAAATGCTAATAAAAATCAAAATATAAAATATTACCAAAAACTTATATACTAAAATAATAATTCAGTAATATTCACATCATCACTAATCAATTAGAATAATTATAATATTATATAAGATATAAAGTTAAGATAATATGCCAATACCAAGTAAAATACTATTGGGTAACATAGCACATCAAAAACGAAGTGTTTGAGCAAGCGCAGGAGAGCCGAGAAAAAGCTCCCCAGTAATGACTCAATATACTTAGAAAATGTATATAAGGATGGGAGCATGCGCAGAACTGTAGACAAGCCGAAATCTAGTGTGAGAAGGCAAACATACGTAATTTCTATTACATGTAGCGCAGCAAAGATGGACCATCTGAATAAAAGCAAACCCTTAAAAGCACAATAGGTAATTTCAGTGTATATTAAACTGACAAGAACGGATATTATTTTGTTAGGAAATTATCGATTGATAAAAAAAATCTAAGTGCGGTGGCATGCGCGAGGTCTCAGATCATATCGCGAGATTATAGACGTCACCGAAACAAGGCAGACCCATAAGAAGACCTAACGAATCGAGCAATCCGATACTGACAACAATGCAATAAGGTACAAAATAACAAGTCAGTAACGGATTACGTCATGAAAGAGGAGGTTATAAATAGGTCGCGTTACTCTCATCTCATTGTAGACGGCCCGTGCCCCTGAAGACGCCATGTACATGGCGAAACATGTCAGGGGGCAGTGTATAAGGTTTTAGACTGAATAGACCTCTGCCTGTGACAAATGTAGACACCGATCTAAACAACTAAGAAGTGACTGGAGCAAGCGCGCCGCTACCAGGCTACTATAATAATAGCATAGCTAGTAAGTAACACAGCACCTCAGAGGTTCTATTAGATAGTTTTAATAGTAGGTTAGACAGCTATATCCAAATTTTAATAAGTGAATAATAAAAGCTATATTTTAATGTCATTGTTCAGTATACACATGTCAAGAGTAGGCAACCAGTAGTTTCGTACTATATGAAAATAGAGGATCCAACAGTTCATTGCGCATATCCAGACGAGCGTCATCATGTGTGTCATAGCGCTTCAATGTGACGCATGCGCTCTTCACAATTATACTCGGACCGCCATTTTACTTGAATGCAAACTGCCCTACGTTTCCATTAGTGTTCGTTGCAGATGTACTTATTATACAAAATTCCTCCTCAACAATGTATTCAGCCGCGGTAGGTGACTCCTACTTGTCCAGCATATGGGGAGAGCTCCAACTCGGCCGAGATGGACCCCAACCCAATAGGTTGCCTATGTCAGAAGGGGACACCTCAATGAACCCCGCTGACACTGTCAACCTAATTGCCGGCAATAACGTAGCCATAGGGGGGTCCTCGCCAAAAGTCTAAGGAGAGCATAACACTAAAATTACATGTCTGGAATTGCGCAAAAGAAGGAGAACATTGGTACTACTGCTGGGCGTCACGACTTTCGAGGAGATCTAGTTCAGGGATCCACATCCGATCATGTGAGGGTTAAAATAACTAGAAGGCAAAGAGAAATTTACACATTAGTTTCAAATTAGATAGTATGTTTCATGTGAATTACAAATTGTACTTTCACCATTCCTTTGCACTATCATACATAATTGAGACAGGAAAACCACAGATATAAGGAAATCCGGATCAACCCCATATCATTGGTCTCTCACCTAAACTCCGCATTGAGCCCTCTAGGGTGCAAGCTATCCAAGGCATATATCCATCGTAGTTCTCTTTTTTTTTTTATTGCTAAACGATCGCCACCTCTTCTGGGTAGCACAATATGATCGATAATCCAGCATCTTAGATCCCGTTCAGTATGATGAAGGGATCCAAAATGTCTAGAGACTGGTAAATCGATACGCTTTTTCCATATTGAGTTTCTGTGATTGTTTAACCTAAGTTTCAATTCCGTTGACGTTTCTCCAACGTATATTAAATTGCACGGACATGCCAGCACATAAATCACATATGATGAAGAACAAGTAAGATGGAATTTAATGGGATACTCTTTTCCTGTATATGGATGTACAAAGGATTTAGATTTACAAATATAGCGACAATTTACGCAGCCGAAGCACGGGAAACATCCCAGTCCCGACTGTGTCAATGATCGCTGTACACTACTTCTTTTGGGACCTACATCTGCTCTGACCAAATGGTCTCTGATGTTTTTATTCTTTCGATATGATAAAAGAGGAGGAATTTTAAACTCAGGAACATCTTTAATGCATCTACTGAGAATACTCCAATTGTTTTTCAGAATCTGTCCTATCTCCAAACGACAATCAGAGTATGTGGACATGAACGGTATCCTTTGAATTTTTTGAGAGATAGGTTGTGCCCTTTCTGTGTTTGTGTAAAGGATTTAACTTTTTTGCTCATTCAAAAAATTACGAGGGTAGCCACGTTCTTTAAATTTACCTTCCATCGTATCCAATGTTGCAGACAACTCAGCCCGATCGCGATCCCCCGCCCGCCTCCTCTTGAATATTCACTGGCGTCCAGTGGTTATACCAGAGTGTCAGCACATTGCTGACACTCTGGTATAAACAACTGACATCTGTGCTGTGATGTCAGCCGTTTAACCCTTTCCATACCGCGGTCCGTACGGACCGCTGTATGGAAAAGGTTAACAGTCAAGGGGGGCTCCCTCCCTCTCCGATCGGGGGGCTGCTGTGCCTTTACAGCCCCCAGACAGGATGGGGTCACAGAGGGAGGGAGCCCCCCTCCTTACCCTTCCCCGTCTGCTCAGTTGTGGCCACAACTGAGCAGACGGGGAAGGTTCCCATGGCAACAGGACGCCTTCTCAGGCATCCTGCTGTCCATGGTGCTGAACAGATCTGTGCTAAAGGCATAGATCTGTTCAGACAAAGTATAAGTAAAATACAGTACAATACACTATATAGTGTACTGTACTGTATTATACAGACATCGGACCCACTGGATCTTCAACCAAGTGGGTCTGGGTCAAAAAAAAGTTTAAAAAAGTAAAGATTAAAAACAAAACACTTATCACTGAATAAAAATGTAAAAAATAAAATACACTACACATATTGGGTATCGCCGCGTCCGTAACGAACTGAACTATAAAACGGTCATATTACTTTCCCCGCACGGTGAACGCCATAAAAATAAAAACTATGAGGAAATTTAAATTTTGCCCACCTTACTTCCCAAAAAAGGTAATAAAAGTGATCAAAAAAGTCGCATGTATGCCAAAATAGTACCAATCAAACCGTCATCTCATCCCGCAAAAATCATACCCTACCCAAGATAATCACCCAAAAACTGAAGAAACTATGGCTCTTAGACTATGGAAATACAAAAACATGATTTTTTTTTGTTTCAAAAATGAAATCATTGTGTAAAACTTACATAAATAAAAAAAAAGTATACATATTAGGTATCGCCGCGTCCGTCTCGACCGGCTCTATAAAAAATATCACATGACCTAACCCCTCAGATGACCACCGTAAAAAAATAAAAACGGTGTAAAAAAAGCCATTTTTTGTCATCTTACGTCACAAAGTGTAATAGCAAGCGATCAAAAAGTCATATGCACCCCAAAATAGTGCCAATCAAACCGTCATCTCATCACACAAAAAATGAGGCCCAACCTAAGATAATCGCCCAAAAACTGAAAAAACTATGGCTCTCAGACTATGGAGACACTAAAACATGATTTTTTTTGTTTCAAAAATGAAATCATTGTGTAAAACTTACATAAATAAAAAAAATTGTATACATATTAGGTATCGCCTCGTCCATGACAACCTGCTCTATAAAAATACCACATGATCTAACCTGTCAGATAAATGTTGTAAATAACAAAATAAGTGCCAAAAAAGCTATTTTTTGTTACCTTGCCTCACAAAAAGTGTAATATAGAGCAACCAAAAATCATATGTACCCTAAACTAGTACCAACAAAACTGCCACCCTATCCCGTAGTTTCTAAAATGGGGTAACTTTTTGGGAGTTTCTACTCTAGGGGTGCATCAGGGAGGCTTCAAATGGGACATGGTGTAAAAAAAAACAGTCCAGAAAAATCTGCCTTCCAAAAACCGTATGACTTTCCTTTCCTTCTGCGCCTTGCCGTGTGCCCGTACAGCATGTTACGATAACATGCTGTGTCTCTGTAAACTACAGAATCTGGGCCATAAATAATGAGTTTTGTTTGGCTGTTAACCCTTGCTTTGTAACTGGAAAAAAAAATATTAAAATGGAAAATCTGCCAAAAAAGGGAAATTTTGAAATTGTATCTCTATTTTCCATTAAATCTTGTGCAACAACTAAAGGGTTAACAAAGTTTGTAAAATCAGTTTTGAATACCTTGAGGGGTGTAGTTTCTTAGATGGGGTCACCTTTATGGAGTTTCTACTCTAGGGGTGCATCAGGGGGGCTTTGTAACGGTCACGTACACACACACACAGGGGGGGAGGGAAGTGACCACTGCGCTCCACCCTTTCCCCTGGCCCTGCCTAATTGCCTCGCGAGTCCTAATGACAGGGGACAACTGGACGGCAATCCCTAACTTGGAATAAGTGCAGGGATGACAGACAGACAAACAACAGGACGTGAACGGACCGAGTCAATACCAGGAAAGCTACAAAGTACAAAGGATTAAGCAAAGAATGGTCAGGAGAAGCCGGGGTCAAATACCAGGAGAGCAGAGAAGTACAAGAGGAGTCCTAAGAGAGTAGTCAGGTGGGAGCCGAGGTCACAATACCAGGACGGATGCGCAGTACAGGAGGATCAGGCAAAAGGATGGTCAAGGAACAGGATCAGGTAAGTATTCAGCAGTCCAACAGATAGCCAGGAACCTAGAAATTAACAGGCAACCTGTAGCCAGCAGGCTGCCTGTATTTATAGTGGGGAGTGAGGGTCATGTGACGTGGCCAGCGTCACATGACCGACAGACCAACCAGTCGAGCACCGAGTGATCAGCTCGGCGCTCAAGGCAGACTTAGGAGCAGGGAGCCACCCAGCTAGTAAAGCCGCCCTGGGAATGAGGTCAAACACAGATCCTCATTCCCAAAGCTAAGCAACAGGTCTGCGGGCGATGGGGGACCGAGTGCACCTTCGGAACCCCGTGACAGTACCCCCCTTTTACGAGGGGCCACCGGACCCAAGACTTTAGGCGATGGCTTTTCAGGGTGTTCTAAATGAAATTTACGAACAAGTCTAGGAGCATGAACCTCCCTGGCAGGTACCCAAGATCTCTCTTCAGGTCCATACCCCTTCCAGTGAATCAGGTACTGCAAGGAATTACGCACCTTCCGGACATCCACTATTTTAGACACCACATACTCGACAGCATCATTAACAAGAACCGGCGGAGGCGAGGCTTTTGATGGTACTACCGGTTCAAAATATTTTTTAAGCAGAGATTTATGGAACACATTATGAATGTGGAATGACTCAGGCAGCTCCAACCTAAAAGATACCGGGTTAATCACTTCCGTGATCTTATATGGTCCAATAAAACGAGAGGCAAATTTTTTAGAAGTTACCTTGAGAGAAAGATTCTTGGAGGACAACCATACTTTATCCCCAACCTGAAAGTTTACCCCCCTTGAACGTCTCCTATCAGCCTTGAGTTTCTGAGAACATTGAGCCTTTTCTAGGTTCGATTGAACCCGGGCCCAAACTGAGCACAGTTCGGAGGAGAGTTTATCCGCTTCAGGGTTAGAGGAGGAGACGGACGACCCAGAATGAAAACGGGGATGAAAACCATGGTTACAAAAGAAAGGGGAGACCCCAGCAGAAGAATTGACACGGTTATTCAAAGCAAATTCAGCCAATGGAAGAAATTTCACCCATAATTGCTGGTCATCAGCAACATACGACCTCAAGAATTGTTCGACAGACTGATTAAGGCGTTCAGTCTGCCCATTACTCTCAGGGTGGTAGGCAGAGGAAAAAGACAATAAAATTTTACATTTTTGACAGAAGGCCCTCCAGAATTTGGACACAAACTGCACACCCCTGTCAGAAACAATATTTTCCGGGATACCATGCAATCGAACTATTTCTTTCACAAAAATAGACGCCAGGGTTTTGGCATTCGGGAGTTTAGACAGGGGAATGAAATGGACCATCTTGCTAAACCTATCCACCACTACCCACACTACAGTCTTACCCTCCGCTGGCGGTAGGTCAGTTATAAAGTCCATCGAGATATGGGACCAGGGTCTACTGGGAATGGGTAGGGGTCGTAGGGAACCAGCAGGGCGAGTCCTAGGTGTCTTGGACCTGGCACAAACCTCACTGGCTGACACATAGGACTTGACATCCCTAGTTAGAGTGGGCCACCAATAAGATCTAGAAACCAGATCCTTAGTGCCCTCAACACCCGGATGTCCACAAAAGGCAGAATCGTGACACTCACCCAACAGCTGGAGACGAAATTGTACGGGAACAAACAACTTATCTGTTGGGGTGGATACCGGTGCCAGATGTTGTTCCGACCTAATGCGAGCCGAGATATCCTGGGTAAGAGCTGCTAAGAAGATTTTTGCTGGTAGGATGGATTCAGTTGGTACCTCAGTAGGTTGAAAAGCCTGGAAGCTCCGAGATAATGCGTCCGCCTTCACATTTTTACTTCCCGGCCTGAACGTGATGGAAAAATCAAAACGAGTAAAAAACAGAGCCCATCTGGCTTGACGGGGATTCAACCTCTTAGCAGACTCGAGAAACATAAGGTTTTTATGGTCAGTGACAACAGTTACACAATGCCTTGCCCCCTCCAGAAAATGCCTCCACTCCTCAAATGCCCATTTAATGGCCAGCAGCTCCCTATTCCCTATGTCGTAGTTTCTCTCCGTGGGAGAGAATTTCCTGGAGAAGAAGGCACATGGTCTCAGATTAGTGAGGCTAGCAGGACCTTGTGAAAGGACTGCTCCTGCGCCGTCCTCGGACGCATCCACCTCCACAATAAAAGGTTTCTCCTGATCAGGCTGGATCAGAATGGGAGCGCTACTGAATGCCTTTTTTAATTTTTCAAATGAAGAAATGGCCTCAGTAGACCAATTCTCCAAATCCGCCCCTTTCTTAGTAAGGTCGGTCAACGGTTTAGCAATTACGGAAAAATTCATAATAAATTTACGATAGTAATTGGCGAAACCTAAGAACCGTTGTAAGGCCTTTAAGGATGAAGGTCTTACCCATTCCTTAATTGCTAGTACCTTACCAGGATCCATCTTGAAGGCGTGAGGAGTCAGAACATGCCCTAGAAACAGAATCTCCTGCACACCAAAGACACATTTCTCTTGTTTAGCGGATAGCTGATTCTCCCTCAACACCTCTAATACTTGTCTAACATGAGACACATGGGATTCGAAGTCAGGAGAGAATATCAAAATGTTGTCAAGATAGACAATAACAAATTTACCTAAGAACTCCCTAAGAATGCTATTCATGAAGTTTTGGAACACAGCTGGGGCATTGCTGAGTCCAAAAGGCATCACCTGATATTCAAAGTGTCCTACCGGAGTATTGAACGCCGTCTTCCATTCGTCTCCCTCCTTGATTCGGATTAGATTGTATGCCCCTTTCAGGTCAATTTTGGAAAACCAGGTTGCCCCCAGGACCTGGTTAAATAAATCCGGAATCAATGGGAGGGAGTATCTATTCTGGACAGTGATTTTATTTAATCTCCGGTAATCGATACATGGCCTAAGACCACCATCTTTTTTCTTAACGAAGAAAAACCCCGCCCCCATAGGAGAGACAGAAGGTCTAATATGCCCTTTACCAAGGCTCTCCTTAATATGATTTTCCATGGCCTTGCGTTCGGGCATAGAAAGATTATAAATTCGTCCTTTAGGAAACTTGGCCCCCTCTACTAGCTCTATGGTACAATCATAAGGTCTATGGGGGGGTAGAACCTCCGGGGTTGGTGATGAGAATACATCAGAATATTCTCTAACAACAGAGGGTAAAGTATCAGACTTTACTGAGACCCCAGCCTGTAACACGGACAGGCACGAGTCACACTTAGGCCCCCATCTCACCAACTCCCCATTGGACCAATCTATAGTGGGGTTATGTAGTCGGAGCCAAGGCAACCCTAGTACCACCTCAGCAGGTAGGTTCTCCAGGACTAGAAGCGAACATCTCTCTGAGTGGCACACACCCACGGTTAGAGAAATCTCCGAGGTACATAAGCTCACCGTACCACCAATAAGAGGAGTAGCATCAATAGCCATGACATGGATAGGAGTTGGTAAAGCAAACATAGGAATACCCAATCTAACAGCATACTCAGAGTCAATAAAGCTAGCCGCTGAGCCAGAATCAATAAAGGCCTTACCCGGCCATTTATCTACTCCCAGAGAAATCGTAATGGGTACCGAAAGCTTACATTTAGAAAATTCAGGGTGTACCTGGTCTTTAGGTTGCCTTGCCTTAGGAGACTTGACAGAGAGGACCTTCTTAGGACACTGGTTGATCCAATGGTCAGAATCTCCACAGTAAAAGCATTCTCCACGTCTGCGGCGAAGATTCCCTCGGGTCATGCCAACCTGCATGGGTTCCTCGGTGGAGACCTCAGCATTGTCTCTGGGATAGGCCTCTGGCTGGACCACCATCTGGGAAGAGAACTGTTGTTCCTGTCGTCTCTCTCTAACCCGTCGGTCAAGTCGGACAACAAGGGTCATTATCTCCTCGAAAGTCTCTGGAAGTTGATAACTGACCAGAAGATCCTTTAATTTATCAGACAGACCTGACCTGAACTGACTCTTCAGGGCTGGTTCGTTCCATCCTGAGGGGACACACCACCTTCTGAATTGGGTGCAATAATCCTCCGCTGGTAAATTGCCCTGAACCAGTGCCTTTAGAGCCGTCTCGGCTACTAGAGCCCTGTCTGGTTCATCATAGAGGGTACCTAGGGCCTGAAAGAACCCCTCCACAGAATATAAACAACTGGCGCCAGCAGGTAAAGAGAACGCCCAGTCCTGGGGATCACCCTGTAATCGGGAAATGATAATGCCCACGCGTTGACTCTCGGGCCCAGAGGACACGGGGCGCAAACGGAAGTAAAGTTTGCAACTCTCCTTAAAAGAGAGAAACTTCTTCCGGTCTCCAGAAAAGGTTTCTGGGAGCTTAATCTGGGGCTCAAAATGCGGACTGGAGGCCTGAGGAGTGGAAGAGCCTTGCCCTAACTCAAAAGAGCTGAGTTTTTCCCCTAACTCCTGCACCATCTGCGTCAGATTAGAGACATAGTCAGTCAGGGTCACCAGAGGATTCATAATACAGTGGTTATTGGGCCTGTTAATCTGTAACGGTCACGTACACACACACACAGGGGGGGAGGGAAGTGACCACTGCGCTCCACCCTTACCCCTGGCCCTGCCTACTTGCCTCGCGAGTCCTAATGACAGGGGACAACTGGACGGCAATCCCTAACTTGGAATAAGTGCAGGGATGACAGACAGACAAACAACAGGACGTGAACGGACCGAGTCAATACCAGGAAAGCTACAAAGTACAAAGGATTAAGCAAAGAATGGTCAGGAGAAGCCGGGGTCAAATACCAGGAGAGCAGAGAAGTACAAGAGGAGTCCTAAGAGAGTAGTCAGGTGGGAGCCGAGGTCACAATACCAGGACGGATGCGCAGTACAGGAGGATCAGGCAAAAGGATGGTCAAGGAACAGGATCAGGTAAGTATTCAGCAGTCCAACAGATAGCCAGGAACCTAGAAATTAACAGGCAACCTGTAGCCAGCAGGCTGCCTGTATTTATAGTGGGGAGTGAGGGTCATGTGACGTGGCCAGCGTCACATGACCGACAGACCAACCAGTCGAGCACCGAGTGATCAGCTCGGCGCTCAAGGCAGACTTAGGAGCAGGGAGCCACCCAGCTAGTAAAGCCGCCCTGGGAATGAGGTCAAACACAGATCCTCATTCCCAAAGCTAAGCAACAGGTCTGCGGGCGATGGGGGACCGAGTGCACCTTCGGAACCCCGTGACAGGCTTCAAATGGGACATGGTGTCAAAGTCCAGCAAAATCTGCCTTCCAAAAACCATACGGCACACCTTTCCCTCCACGCCCTACTGTGTGCCCCTACAGTAATTTACGGCCACATATGGGGTGTTTCTGCAAACTACAGGATCGGGGCAATAAATATAGCATTTTGTTTGGCTGTTAACCCTTGCTTTGTTACTGGAAAAAATGGGTTAAAATGAAAAATTTGCCAAAAAATCTAAATTCTGAAATGTTATCACCATTTGCCATTAACTCTTGTGGAACACCTAAAGGGTTAACGACGTTTGTAAAATCAGTTTTGAATACCTTGAGGGGTGTAGTTTCTAGAATGGGGTCATTTTTGGGTGGTTTCTATTATGCAAGCCTCACAAAGTGACTTTAGACCTGAACTGGTCCCTAAAAAGTGGGTTTTTTAAAATTTCTGAAAAATTTCAAGATTTGCTTCTAAACTTCTAAGCCTTGTAACATCCCCCAAAAATAAATTATCATTCCCAAATTGATCCAAACATGAAGTAAACATATATGGGGAATGTAAAGTAATAACTATTGTTGTAGGTATTACTATGTATTATAGAAGTAGAGAAATTGAAACTTGGAAATTTGCAATTTTTTACTTCATTTTTGGTAAATTTGGTATTTTTTTATAAATGAAAATGAATTTTTTTTTACTTCATTTTACCAGTGTCATGAAGTACAATATGTGACGAAAAAACTATCTCAGAATGGCCTGGATAAGTCAAAGTGTTTTAAAGTGATAACTTAAAGTGACACTGGTCAGATTTGCAAAAAATGGCATGGTCCTTAAGGTGAAATAAGGCTGTGTCCTGAAGGGGTTAAAGGGGCGGGCACTCTGGAGGTCACTGTTTTTAAAGGGGCGGGCGCTATGAAGGTCCCTGTTAACCCCTTAAGGACTTAGGACGTATCGGTACGGCATGGGTCCCGAGTCCTTAAGGACCCATGACGTACCGGTACGTCATAAGTTGAAATCTGTATTCCGGCGCCCCAGGGGTTAATCGGAACGGGATTTCGGCTGAAATCATTCAGCCGGCATCCCGTAACAATGCAGGGGGGGGGTCATTTGACCCCCCCGCATCGGCGATCGCAGAAAACCGCAGGTCAATTCAGACCTGCGGTTTGCTGCGCTTTGTGCAGTTTCTGATCCCCGCGGGCCCTGACCACGGGGATCAGAAGCTTTAGTGTCCCTAAAATATATATTTTACACCCCCCCTGCACCCCTGCATGATTTTTTGCCGGCGGGTGGTGCAGGGGGGGAGTTGTGGGCGGTGGGGGCGGTGCGGGAGGCGGGCGGTGCGGCAGGCGGGATCGCGATCCCCCGCCCGCCTCCCCTTGTATAATCGTTGGTCTCTAGTGGGTATACCAGGGTGCCAGCACATTGCTGGCACCCTGGTATAAACGGCTGACATCGATGATGCGATGTCAGCCGTTTAACCCTTTCCATACAGCGGTCCGTACGGACCGCTGTATGGAAAAAGTTAACAGTAAGAGGGAGCTCCCTCCCTCTCCCATCGGGGGGCTGCTGTGCCTTTGCAGCCCCCCGATGGAGAGGGAGAGAGCCCCGAGACAGCCCCCCTCAGCCCTGTGCTTACCCTTCTCCGTCTGCGAAGTTCTGACAACTACTGAGCAGACGGGGAAGGTTCCCATGGCAACAGGACGCCTCTCAGGCATCCTGCTGTCCATGGTGCTGAACAGATCTGTGCTAAAGGCAGAGATCTGTTCAGACAAAGTGTAAGTAAAATACAGTACAGAACAATATATATTGTTCTGTACTGTATTATACAGACATCAGACCCACTGGATCTTCAAGAACCAAGTGGGTCTGGGTAAAAAAAAAAGTGAAAAAAAGTGAAAAAAAAGTAAAAATCCAAAAACACATTTATCACTGATTAAAAAAAAAAAAAAAATTCCCTACACATGTTTGGTATCGCCGCGTCCGTAACGACCTGATCTATAAAACGGTCATGTTACTTTCCCCGCACGGTGAACGCCATAAAAATAAAAAAATAAAAACTATTAGGAAATTGAAATTTTGCCCACCTTACTTCCCAAAAAAGGTAATAAAAGTGATCAAAAAAGTCGCATGTACGCCAAAATAGTACCAATCAAACCGTCATCTCATCCCGCAAAAATCATACCCTACCCAAGATAATCGCCCAAAAACTATGGCTCTTAGACTATGGAAACACTAAAACATGATTCTTTTGGTTTCAAAAATGAAATCATTGTGTAAAACTTAAATAAATAAATAAAAAGTATACATATTAGGTATTGCCGCGTCCGTATCGACCGGCTCTATAAAAATATCACATGACCTAACCCCTCAGGTGACCACCGTAAAAAAATTAAAATAAAAACGGTGTAAAAAAAGCAATTTTTTGTCATCTTACGTCACAAAAAGTGTAATAGCAAGTGATCAAAAAGTCATATGCACCCCAAAATAGTGCCACTCAAACCGTCATCTCATCCCGCAAAAAATGAGACCCTACTTAAGATAATCGCCCAAAAACTGAAAAAACTATGGCTCTTAGACTATGGAGACACTAAAACATTTTTTTTGTTTTAAAAATGAAATCATTGTGCAAAACTTACATAAATAAAAAAAATTGTATACATATTAGGTATCGCCGCGTCCGTGACAACCTGCTCTATAAAATTACCACATGATCTAACCTGTCAGATGAATGTTGTAAATAACAAAAAAAAAAAAACGTGCCAAAAAAGCTATTTCTTGTTACCTTGCCGCACAAAAAAGTGTAATATAGAGCAACCAAAAATCATATGTACCCTAAACTAGTACCAACAAAACTGCCACCCTATCCCGTAGTTTCTAAAATGGGGTCACTTTTTTGGAGTTTCTACTCTAGGGGTGCATCAGGGGGGCTTCAAATGGGACATGGTGTCAAAAAAACCAGTCCAGCAAAATCTGCCTTCCAAAAACCGTATGGCATTCCTTTCCTTCTGTGCCCTGCCGTGTGCCCGTACAGCGGTTTACGACCACATATAGGGTGTTTCTGTAAACTACAGAATCAGGGCCATAAAAAATGAGTTTTGTTTGGCTGTTAACCCTTGCTTTGTAACTGGAAAAAAAATATTAAAATGGAAAATCTGCCAAAAAAGTGAAATTTTGAAATTGTATCTCTATTTTCCATTAAATCTTGTGCAACACCTAAAGGGTTAACAAAGTTTGTAAAATCTGTTTTGAATACCTTGAGGGGTGTAGTTTCTTAGATGGGGTCACTTTTATGGAGTTTCTACTCTAGGGGTGCATCAGGGGGGCTTCAAATGGGACATGGTGTAAAAAAAACAGTCCAGCAAAATCTGGCTTCCAAAAACCATACGGCGCACCTTTCACTCTACGCCCCGCTTTGTGGCCGTACAGTAGTTTACGGTCACATATGGGGTGTTTCTGTAAACGGCAGAGTCAGGGCAATAAAGATACAGTCTTGTTTGGCTGTTAACCTTTGCTTTGTTAGTGGAAAAAATGGGTTAAAATGGAAAATTAGGCAAAAAAAAAGAAATTCGCAAATTTCATCCCCATTTGCCAATAACTTTTGTGCAACACCTAAAGTGTTAACGAAGTTTGTAAAATCAGTTTTGAATACCTTGAGGGGTGTAGTTTATAGAATGGGGTCATTTTTGGGTGGTTTCTATTATGTAAGCCTCGCAAAGTGACTTCAGACCTGTAGTGGTCCCTAAAATTTGGGTTTTTGTAAATTTCTGAAAAATTTCAAGATTTGCTTCTAGACTTCTAAGCCTTGTAACATCCCCAAAAAATAAAATATCATTCCCAAAATGCTACAAACATGAAGTAGACATATGGGGAATGTAAAGTAATCACAATTTTTGGGGGTATTACTATGTATTACTGAAGTAGAGAAACTGAAAGTTTGAAATTTGCTAATTTTTCTAAATTTTTGGTAAATATGGTATTTTTTTATGCAAAAAAATTAACTTTTTTGACCCAATTTTAGCAGTGTCATGAAGTACAATATGTGACGAAAAAACAATCTCAGAACGGCCTGGATAAGTCAATGCGTTTTAAAGTTATGAGCACTTAAAGTGACACTGGTCAGATTTTCAAAAAATGGCCAAGTCCTTAAGGTGAAATAGGGCTGAGTCCTTAAGGGGTTAAAGAGGCGGTCACTGTTAAAGGGGCGGCCACTGTGAAAGTCACTGTTAAAGGGACGGCCACTGTGAAAGTGACTGTTAAAGGGGCGGCCACTGTGAAAGTCACTGTTAAATTGGTGGTCACTGTTAAAGGGGCGGCCTTTGTTAAAGGGGCGGTCACTGTTAAAGGGGAGGTCACTGTGAAAGTCACTGTTAAAGGGGCAGTCACTGTAAGTCACTGTTAAAGGGGCAGTCACTGTGAGTCACTGTTAAAGGGGCAATCACTGTGAAAGTCATTTTTAAAGGGGCAGGCACTGTGGAGGTCACTGTTAAAGGGGCGGGCACTGTGGAGGTCATTGTTAAAGGGGCGGGTACTGTAGAGGTCACTGTTATGGGGGAAACTGTCTATCTTTTTACGACACACGGAAACAAAATGAAATGTACCCGTGTGAAGCCGGGTCCTTCTGCTAGTATATATATAAAAATGAGTTTCTGTCTGTCTGTCTAGACGTTCTTTATGCGCGACCAAACGACTGGACCGATCTTCACTAAATTTGGCACAAGGGTACATCAGGTGTCCGGAAAGCATTTAGACTGGGTCTCAGCTCTCTAGGACTTGCCGTTCCTGAAATATTCCCAAAAAATGACCTTTCACTTAAATCCGAACTGCCATTTATACAGTCACATGTTACTTATTAGCCAATAGAAGCTCGCAGGTCCTACTCCAGGTTTCCATAACAACTGATCAAAGGTTACAGCAGTTCCCAGGTCCTTAAATATTCAGTCATATGACGGCACACCTACAATGCTACATGCATGGGGTCAGGGGCCACTATTAAACGCACAAATGTTGTGGAATTCACTGTTAAAGGGGAGGGCACTGTGGAGGTCAATGTTAAAGGGGTGGGCACTGTGGAAGTCACTGTTAAAGGGGTGGTCAATGTGGAGGTCACTGTGGAGGACGTACTGTTCCTGAGATATTCCTAAAAAAATTACCTGCATTAGCCAATAGAAGCTCACAGGCCCTTAGTCTCCACATACACACAGTTTTACTCCAGGTTTCCATAACAACCCAGCCATTTTTCTTCACTGTAGATCAGGTTTAAAGGGGCAGGGCGCTGTGGATGACACTGTTAAGGGGCAGGGGCAACTATTAAAGGGGCAGCTGCTGTTGAGGTCACTGTTAAAGGGGCGGGCACTGTGGAGGTCACTGTTAAAGGGACGTTCACTGTGGATGTTACTGTTAAGAGGTCAAGCCACTGTGGAGGTCACTGTTAAAGGAGTGGGCACTGTGGACAGTGGCGGCTCTTCCATTAGGCCACTTAGGCCACCGCCTAAGGCCTCGCGCTGGTGGGGGCCTCGCTCTGGCTTCCACCCGACACCGCCACAAGTACTTGCGGCGGTGTCGGGTGGGAGCGTCCTTAGGTCAAAACATTCCAGGCCCCAAATGCTATTCCCCACCCCCCTTGTACTTGTCTGTCCACTAATCTGCTAGGCTGCTGCGCTGCGCGGTCATGAATTCAGTCACTTGACAGCGCAACCCAGTAGTGCGGTGCGTAATCCCGCGAGACCGGCGGGAGGTCGCGGGTCTCGCAGGATTACGCGCCACAGGATGGGGTTGCGCTGTCAAGTGACTGAAGTTGAACTCATGCCCGCGCAGCAGCCTAGCAGATCAGCGGACAAGTACAAGGTGGGGGGGGAAATTTCATAATATGAAGCAGTGTGTGGGCAAATTTGTGAGGCAGTGTGGGGGGACAAATTACTTAATGGGGGCAGTGTGGGGGGACAAATTACTTAATGGGGGCAGTGTGGGGGGACAAATTACTTAATGGGGGAAGTGTGGGGGGACAAATTACTTAATGGGGGCAGTGTGGGGGGACAAATTACTTAATGGGGGCACTGTGGGGGGACAAATTACTTAATGGGGCACTGTGGGGGGACAAATTACTTAATGGGGCAGTGTGGGGGGACAAATTACTTAATGGGGCACTGTGGGGGGACAAATTACTTAATGGGGGCAGTGTGGGGGACAAATTACTTAATGGGGGCAGTGTGGGGGGACAAATTACTTAATGGGGGCAGTGTGGGGGGACAAATTACTTAATGGGGGCAGTGTGGGGGGACAAATTACTTAATGGGGGCAGTGTGGGGGGACAAATTACTTAATGGGGCAGTGTGGGGGGACAAATTACTTAATGGGGCAGTGTGGGGGGACAAATTACTTAATGGGGCACTGTGGGGGGACAAATTACTTAATGGGGGCACTGTGGGGGGACAAATTACTTAATGGGGGCACTGTGGGGGGACAAAATCTTAATGGGGGGACAAATTACTTAATGGGGCAGTGTGGGGGCAAATTACTTAATGGGGCACTGTGGGGGGACAAATTACTTAATGGGGGCAGTGTGGGGGACAAATTACTTAATGGGGGCAGTGTGGGGGGACAAATTACTTAATGGGGCAGTGTGGGGGGACAAATTACTTAATGGGGGCAGTGTGGGGGGACAAATTACTTAATGGGGCAGTGTGGAGGGACAAATTACTTAATGGGGCACTGTGGGGGGACAAATTACATAATGGGGGCACTGTGGGGGGACAAATTACTTAATGGGGGACAAATTACTTAATGGGGCACTGTGGGGGCAAATTACTTAATGGGGCACTGTGGGGGGACAAATTACTTAATGGGGGCAGTGTGGGGGGACAAATTACTTAATAGGGGCAGTGTGGTGGGACAAATTACTTAATGGGGGCAGTGTGGGGGGACAAATTACTTAATGGGGGCAGTGTGGGGGGACAAATTACTTAATGGGGGCAGTGTGGGGGGACAAATTACTTAATGGGAGCACTGTAGGGGGCAGTATTACTAATGAGAGCATTCTAGAAGGGAATTACTATTGGTGGGACTATGAGGAGTACTATTACTATGGGGGGCACTAATATTTCTTCAGGATAGTATTTGGGGGCACAGTAAGCAGCAGGATAACACTGTGGGGACTCCAGGTTGGGGATTGATGATAGAAATGTGAGGAAGCTAAGATGTCTGTGTGTCACACTCTGCAGAGACGTGGTGGCTGAGAGAAGTTGTACGGACCGAATGGAGAAGATGATGACAGAGAAGATCTACATCAGAGGAGACGTCACCTGGAGGCCCTGGATGTGACAGGTATGTGCTGCTGTATAGCAAGTACAGCACAATGCGGTGTGTGGGGGGAGGGTCGATTTAGAGAACTGGGCCAGGTTTAATGCAAAGTGTTAATATGCACTGTGAATATAAGCCCAGTACTGTGTTGTCACTGTGCATATTAACCCTTTACTGTGATGTCACTGCATATTAAAGGGGTACTCCGGGATAGGAAAATAAATCCCCTATCCAAAGGATAGGAGACAAGTGTCTGATCAGGGGGGTCTGGCCGTTGGGATCCCCCACGATCTTCTGTATGGTACTCCGGATCTCCTTGTGCCCAAAGCGGTGGTCAACACTCCCTCTCCATGTATCTATGGGAGAGCCGCAGAAACAACACTTGTGTATCTCCGAGTCCTCCATAGAGATACATGGAGGGGGAGTGTTGACCACACCACCGCTCCGTGCGGTGGTTGACACAGCTTATTTCTTGAGGATTGAGGCGGGGCGCCGTACAGGAGATCACGAGCATTCCAACAATCTTTGGGGGCCTCCTGTTCGAGTTTCGCCTAAGGCCTCACAAAGTCTAGAGCCGCCTCTGACTGTGGAGGTCACTCTTAAGGCAACAGGGTACTGTGAGGTTACTGTTAAGGGAGTGGCGTACTGTGGAGGTCACTCTTAAGGGAACAGGGTAATGTTGCGGTCACTGTTAAAGGGACGGGTGCTGTGGAGGTCTCTGTTAAGGGGGCAGGGAACAGTGGAGGTCACAGATAAGGGGATGGTCCCCTATGGAGGTCAGTGTTAAGGGGCGGGTTGCTGTAGAGGTCACTGTTAAGGGGCGGGCCCCTGAGGAAGTCACTGTCAAAGGAGTGGGGTGCTGTGAAACTCACTGTTAAAAGGGCGGATTGCTGTAAAGGTCAAAGTTAAGGGGATGGGCTGCTGTGGAGGTCCCATTTTATGGAGGCGGGGCACTGTGTGGGGGTCACTGTTAAGGGGGCGGGGTAATGTAAAGGTCACTGTTATGGGGGATACTGTCGTTACCTTTTAACAACACACACAAACATTAAATGAAATAGGTTAAATGTACCCCTGCGAAGACCGGTCCTTCTGCTAGTATATATATATAAATTTCTGTTTGTTGTCTGTCTGTTCTTTATGCACATCCAAAAGACTGGACCGATCTGCATCAAATTTGGTACATAGGTACACAGGTCTTAGCTCTCTAGGATGCACCATTCATGAGATATTTCCAAAAATGTATTAGCCAATAGGAGCTTGCAGCTTCACTCACATTCTAACCTTCATTAACACAGTCACATGACCCTTATTATCCAATAGAAACTCGCAGGTCCTTAACAACTCAGCCATTTTTCTTCTAGGTCACTGTTAAGGGGGCGTGGTGTTGTGGAGGTCACAGTTAAGGGTGTGAGGTACTATGCATGTCACATTTTAAGGGGCCAGGGTGCTGTGGAGGTCTTATATTAAGGGGGTGTTGAACAGTGGGTTGGTCACTGTTAAAGGGGAGGGGCACAGTGCAGGTCAATGTTAAGGGGATGGACCGCTGTGCAGGGCCTGTGTGGGGGTCACTGTTAAGGGGTAGATCGCTGTGGAGGGTTAATGTAAAGGATGTGGGCCACTATGGAGGTCATTGTTAAGCGGGCATGGTACTATGGAGGTCAATGTTAAAGGGGAGAGGTGCTGTAGAGGTCACTGTTATGTGGGCGGGTGCTGTGAAGATCACTGTTAAGGAGGTAGGCCACTGTGCAGGTCACTGTCAAGGGAGTGGTGCGCTGAAGAGGTTACTTCTAAGGGGGCGGGGCATTGTGAGGTTACTGGGTGGGTGCTGTGGAGGGTCAGTGTTAAGGGGACGGGCCGCTGCGAAGAACAATGTTATGGGGTAGGGGGCTGTGTAGGACACCGTTAACGGGGTGGGACACTGGAGGTCAAAGTTAAGGGGTGGGCTGCTGTGGAGGTCAATATTAGGGGGGAGGGATACTGTAGAGGTCACTGTTATGGGGTAAACTATGGATATCTTTTAACCTCACACAGAAACATTAAATGAAATAGTGGAAATATACCCATGTGAAGCAGGGTCATCCTACTAGTAAAGTATAAATAAAGGGTATATTGTAGTTTTACATGGAGAATGTTTTGTGTAATAAAAAAGTTGAAACAAAACCAATATGTAGTTAATGAAGGGATTAAAGTATATTTGCCATTAAATTTAAATAATAACTATACTAAGAGCTCATGCACACGAACATATTTTCTTTCCGTGTCCGTTCGATTTTTTTTGCAGACCGTACGCGGAATCATTAATTTCAATGGGTCTGCAATAAAAACAGAAGTTACTTTGTGTGCATTCCATTTCCGTATGTTCGTTCCACAAAAAAAATAGAACCTATAATTGTCCGCATTACGGACAAAGATAGTACTGTTCTATTATGGGCCAGCTGTTCCGTTCCGCAAAATACGGAACATCATTCGTATTTTTTGCGGACCACAAAATACATAGTCGTGTGCATGAGCCCTAAGCCTAGTTCATACTTCCATTATTTGGTCAGTTATTGCGAGCCAAAACAAGTTGCGGGTCAAAAACACAGAACAGGTTCAGATCTTTCCATTATTCCTGATCTCTGAGTAGGCTTCACTACTGGTTTTGGCTCACAATAACTGATGGAAATAATTGATCTAATAACTGAAGTGTGAACTTGGCTTAACTAAACATAGTAAAAAATACAATTTCTAATAAGCATAGAAGGAAGAACATACCAGGATATCACATATACAGCGACAGATATTACCAAATTATGAACATTACAGAACCAAGCAGCTCAGTCATTTCTGCCTGTTCTTATTAAAGTCATTGCTTAGTTAACTTTTCTGACTATGGCAACCGTCAAAGACACATTCACTTAAGGCACAGTCACACATTCAGGTTTCCTTATGCAGTTTTGAAGGCCAAAATCGGGATTGGATCACAAAAGAAAATATAAAGGACAGATTGGACTACTCACTTCTAATTCACTCCTGGTTTTAGCTTCCAAAACTGCATCAGCTAACCTGAAAATATGGCCATACCTTAAAGGGGTTCTCCAGAATTTAAGAAAATACTTAAATATTATTTTCTTATAAATATATTCCCAAACACCTTTCATTAGTTATAAAGGCTCATTTTGTTTAGGGAACAGTCATTAGGAGAGACAAAATTGCCACTGTCCTATTAGTCCACACAAAACCTGTCCCAGTCACACAGATGGACATGTCTCCTCTCTGCTCTACTTGTCAAGGATTATGATCCTGAATACAACTGATCTTTAGCTAAATCACTGTAGGAATGGAGTTCTTGAGACATGAAGAGAGGATGGACAGGTCAGACTGTGGTAATGTGGGGCTGTGGTAATGGAGACTGCATACAAGTGCTGCTGCTCATTAACCACATTCCCACCCTCCTCTCTGTACTTCATGTCTCCTCATGAACTCCATTCACTCAAGAGATTCAGCTGAAGATCATATTAAACTGTATTCAGGATAATCCCTGACAAGAAGTGTAGAGAGGAGGATGAGGCAGCTTTTTAGCTCAGTGAAGTAACTTGTTGTGTTGTGTTATTAGGACAGGTTTTGTGTGTACTAATAGAACAGCGGCCATTTTTACTTCTCCTAATGATTGCTCCCCAGACAAATAAGCCACTATAGCTAATGAAAGGTATTTGGGAATATATTTATAAAAAAAGTAATATTTAAGAATTTTCATTTTCTTAATTCCTGGAGAACCCCTTTTGGATATAGATGGGGATGCCACAAAAGTGTGCAGTCAGAAGAAAAAAACTAGAAGTCTGATGTACATGACCATCTTGACAAAACCAGAGCACAGAAGGCAATACAGCTGCATACAGTTGGAGTTCTTTATATTTACTAACAACAAGTATCTACTTGTGAGCATTTAAGATGTTTTAACTTAATTAACCCTTAAAGACCAAGCCTATTTTCATTTTTACATTTTTAATTTTTCCTTCCCACAGTCCAAGAGCCATAACTTTTTTATTTTTCCGCTCACATAGCCATATAAGGGTTTATTTTTTGCGAGACAAGATGTATTTTTTAATGCTGCCATTTAATTTACCATGTCTTGTATTGGAAAACAGGAAAAAAAAAATTGTGGGGTGAAATTGAAAAAAATAATAAAAATATTCTGCCAAGGTTTTAGGAGTTTTGACATCACGACATTTACTATGTGCTAAAAATGACATCCTTATTCTGCAGCTCAATGCGATTGTGATAATACCAAACTTGTATAGTTTTTATTTTGTTTAATTGCGCTTAAAAAAAATAAAAACCTTCGAAAAAATCAAAATTTTCTTTGCACTGCCATATTCTGACAGCCAGAACCTTTTTATATTTCAGTCTACAGAGCTGTATGAGGACTTGTTTTTTGCATAACTAACTGTAGATTTTATTCATACCATTTTTGTGTTATGTGCGACTTTTTGATTACTGAATTTTTTTAGGGGGGCAGTATGTGTTTTTAATTTTTTTCCATTAAGGCATTCACTGCACAGGAAATTTTTTAAATACTTTAATAGACATTTTCGGATACAGCGATACCTAATATTTTTTTTATTATTGTTTTTATATGTAAAATTGGGAAAGGGGGATGATTAAAACTTTTACTGTTTTAGTGGGGGCTAGAATCTGGGATCTTTTTATCCCTTGTTCTATTCACCCTAAGGCCACCTTCACACGGGCATGGCGGTCGAGGGCCGGATGCGATACAGGTGCGTTCAGGGAAAATCGTGCAAGTAGGCACGCAATTTCAGTCAGTTTTTAATGCAATGTGTTTTGCACGCGCGTGAGAAAAAACTGAATGTGGTACCCGAACCCGGACTTCTTCACTGAAGTTCGGGTTTGGGTTAGGTGTTCTGTAGATTTTATTAGGGACCTTCTATCTTCATTCAGCAGGACCATCCGTTATTTGCGGATCCATAATGTAGAAATGCTATGCCCACCCCATATTGCTCATGTGTTTGGTGATTAATAAGTTACTGTTTCTGTATACGATCCGCAAAAAACTGATCAAATACGGAAACAATACGGATATGTTTTGTGCAATAACGGGACGGAAGAGGACTTAAATCAGAGAAAAAAAAAACTCAGATACGGAATAACGGATCAGTGAAAAACGGACCGCAAAACAACAACGGTTGTGTGCATGAGCCCTTACTTTGTAATTTTATCACAATCACTGCTGCATTTCATTTGATAAGCTTCTACTAAGTAGAGTGTTTTATTTTATCTGTGTGCAGTTTTTATGTTGGCTTATACACAGAAATGTACAGCAGGGGATTTACTTGATATAACGCCAGCTTGCTCAATGGTGCACAGCACTTATGGCACTGCCTGCTGTACATGCTTAGCTTTCATATGGTTTTAAATGTAAACATGTGAGCCCTATACAGTTAGTATATAATTTCTCACTCATATGACCCCTGACCTCAGCCAACCTGCATGCCCACCACTACATAGCCAACCTGCGGGCCCATCGGTATAGTATTATAGGCTTAAAGGGACATTGGGGGCATATCCTAGCAATATGCCCCCAATTTCTGATAGGTGTGGCACCCTCACCATATGAAGCCCGCAAATGCAGGAGGGTGCACTGTGGTTGTACAGCCACCTTCCATTCATCTCTATGAGGCTGCTGAAAATAGCCGAGCGCTGGCTTGGCTATTTGCATAAGCCGTATAGAAGTGAATGGAGCAGTAGCCATGCTTGCGATATTCCCCCAATGTCCAAGATCATCTAACCCATTTAAAGGTAATATCTCACCAGGATCTTGGACTATTATCTGCAGTGATACATGAGTAGTAATTCAGATAAGGAGTCAAGAACCTATATATTTTTTTTTTTCTACTACCCCCCTTTCCACCACTGTCTGTGCTCAAAGTTGTGCTGAAATAGATTGTTGGGACTGCTGTGCATGCACGCAGCCGTCCTATCCATTATGTTAGCATGGTATAGCAGTTTATTCATAGAAGAAAAAAAAATCGATCTGGACTCCTTATCTGCAGTACTACTCATGCTGTATTGCAGATACTACATACCAATATCATGGTGGCATTAAAGGCACAGAACACATTAATTTAGCAATTTTCACACAGGCTACAATGTCTGCAATAAAGTCCATGTCAAGCATCATATACATTCCTATGTCCAGGACAACATAACATAGCAAGGCATATCACAATATACATAATATATCACGGCAGAACATACAAACATAAAGGTAAACATGACAGTCACATTTCATTTCTTGATCTGACTATCACTTTGAATGCCTCTGGTTACATTATAACTAATATCTTTAGGAAACCAACAGCAACAAATAATTTACTGAGATGGGAAAGTGGTCATCCAAAGGCTCTTAAAAGGGGTATCCCCAAAGGGCAATATTTAAGAGCCAGAAGAAATTGCTCCCAATTAGCGGATTTTATGAAGGCTGCCGATGAACTACAGGATAGATTCTTACATCGAGGCTATCCTCCAAGCTTATTGAAACAAGCATATCAACCCTCCTTAAGCTTGAACAGAGACTCACTATTATCCCCAAAGAAAAATCCACAAGGAGTGGAGAGTGTGAGAATCATCGGCACCTATGACAGTGCACATGATCAAGTACTTCATGTACTGTCAGAATATTGGGATATTCTTAGATCAGACCAAGACATTGGTCACTTGATCCCTCCTAAACCAGCGATCACTTATCGTCGGAGTCAAAACCTGCGTGACATTTTAGTTCACAGTATGTATCAGAGCCCTAAAGAGCACACTTGGTTGCATAACCCTCTCTTTGGTACCTTTCCATGTGGTACCTGCAAGTTCTATTGCTATATCGATAAGAAAAAATCCTTTACTGGCAATCTGTCTGACAAAACTTTCTTTATAAGATCGTTTGTGAATTGCAAGTCGACCAGCGTGGTCTACTTGATGACGTGTAGACAAGGCTTAAAATACGTCGGCAAAACCATACGGGAGCTAAGACGGCGCATAGGTGAGCATGTTTCTGACATCAATAAATCCAATGATACACAGATTGCTCGCCATTTAGTTGAATGTCACAATGGCAATACAGCGTTTGTCAAATTCCAGGGCATTGATCTGGTTAAAAGGTCACCGAGAGGGGGGGGGGGACATTGACCGTCTTCTTCTGCAGAAGGAGGCACAGTGTATCTTTAGACTAGGGACCATTAAACCTAATGGTCTGAATGATGCCATATCCTATGTGCCGTTCTTATGATTTGGTCATCGCTTGACCTCGCCCCCTCGCCTGGTTTGATGTTCTTCGCGCCATGATCATTATTGTGTTGCTTCCCTTAGTATCATCCTTTTCTTGTATTTTTATACTTTTGACAAGGGGTTATTACCATCTGGGGAGCTGGCATATTTCAATGGTCCTTATTTCATTATGGGCCATTATATGATTTGGAGTTGTCCGTTTTGCTAGTCAATCTTTCAGCTATGGGTTCATAATATGTCTGGCCTGTGTCAATCTGCACTATCCCACAGGATATGCCCGATATACACTTACCTAAAGAATTATTAGGAACACCTGTTCTATTTCTCATTAATGCAATTATCTAGTCAACCAATCACATGGCAGTTGCTTCAATGCATTTAGGGGGGTGGTCCTGGTCAAGACAATCTCCTGAACTCCAAACTGAATGTCAGAATGGGAAAGAAAGGTGATTTAAGCAATTTTGAGCTTGGCATGGTTGTTGGTGCCAGACGGGCCGGTCTGAGTATTTCACAATCTCCTCAGTTACTGGGATTTTCACGCACAACCATTTCTAGGGTTTACAAAGAATGGTGTGAAAAGGGAAAAACATCCAGTATGCGGCAGTCCTGTGGGCAAAAATGCCTTGTGGATGCTAGAGGTCAGAGGAGAATGGGCCGACTGATTCAAGCTGATAGAAGAGCAACGTTGACTGAAATAACCACTCGTTACAACCGAGGAATGCAGCAAAGCATTTGTGAAGCCACAACACGCATAACCTTGAGGCGGATGGGCTACCACAGCAGAAGACCCCACCGGGTACCACTCATCTCCACTACAAATAGGAAAAAGAGGCTACAATTTGCACGAGCTCACCAAAATTGGACTATTGAAGACTGGATAAATGTTGCCTGGTCTGATGAGTCTCGATTTCTGTTGAGACATTCAAATGGTAGAGTCCGAATTTGGCGTAACCAGAATGAGAACATGTATCCATCCTCTGATGGCTACTTCCAGCAGGATAATGCACCATGTCACAAAGCTCGAATCATTTCAAATTGGTTTCTTGAACATGACAATGAGTTCACTGTACTAAAATGTCCCCCACAGTCACCAGATCTCAACCGAATAGAGCATCTTTGGGATGTGGTGGAACGGGAGCTTCGTGCCCTGGATGTGCATCCCTCAAATCTCCATCAACTGCAAGATGCTATCCTATCAATATGGGCCAACATTTCTAAAGAATGCTATCAGCACCTTGTTGAATCAATGCCACGTAGAATTAAGGCAGTTCTGAAGGCAAAAGGGGGTCCAACACCGTATTAGTATGGTGTTCCTAATAATTCTTTAGGTGAGTGTATACCTTACAGCTGCAACTTCTATTTGTTTATTTTTGTATACTTTTCCTGTAATATAGCCTATCTGGGGGCGCCCTAGTTGCTCTTTTGTTACAGTTACCGATTTCTTCTAGATGCCGCTTATGTTACTATGTAGCGCTAGTGCGCTTTCCCCTGAGCGCAACTCAGTCCCTCCCATTCGTCAGCTGACCAGCTCAGTATGAGTGTTTCTCGAGCCGGATTGGCTGGTGATGGGAGCAGGGCCGGTGCAAGGATTTTTGCCGCCCTAGGCAAGATAAAACTTGCCGCCCCCCCCCCCTTTATCAGATGATCTGCCCATATCATGACATCACATATGTTCCACCCCTTTCTCAGCTTTTAAATTAAAAGAACTGCTATGTTTCCCTTAGGGTTAATCAAGCTTCTCGTAGCTGTTTCTTTTTGCGGAACGGAATTGTGGACTCATACATTTCTATGGGGCCGCACGATGTGCGACCCCGATCCGGAATTGCGGCCCCGGATCCGCAATTCCGATCCTAAAAAAAATTGAACATGTCCTATTCTTGTCCGCAATAGCGGACAAGAATAGGCATATTCTCTTAGTGCCGGCAATGTGCGGTCCGCAAAATGCGGAACGCACATTGCCGCTGTCCGTGTTTTGTGGATCCGCAAAACACACACGGATGTGTGAATGGACCCTAAATGTGAGGTAAATTAGTTTCCAATGTAGTATTAATAATTAAACAAATACATAATAAACATATTGCATTGTCTACTTACCACCAGGACAATAAGATGATCTGGTCTCTGGCTGCAGTCTGGCTCTTGGTCTGGCTCTGGGGACTCCCTTGTCACTCTCTTCCCCCCCTCCCTCCCTTGTCACTCTCTTCCCCCCCCTCCCTCCCTTGTCACTCTCTTCCCCCCCTCCCTCCCTTGTCACTCTCTTCCCCCCCTCACTCCCTTGTCACTCTCTTCCCCCCCTCCCTGCCTTGTCACTCTCTTCCCCCCCTCCCTCCCTTGTCACTCTCTTCCCCCCTCCCTTGTCACTCTCTTCCCCCCCTCCCTCCCTTGTCACTCTCTTCCCCCCCTCCCTCCCTTGTCACTCTCTTCCCCCCCTCCCTCCCTTGTCACTCTCTTCCCCCCTCCCTCCCTTGTCACTCTCTTCCCCCCCTCCCTCCCTTGTCACTCTCTCCCCCCCCCTTGTCACTCTCTTCCCCCCCTCCCTTGTCACTCTCCCCCCCTCCCTTGTCACTCTCATTTCCCCCCCCCCCTTGTCACTCTCATTTCCTCCCCCCCCCCCCTCCCTTGTCACTCTCATTTCCTCCCTCCCTCCCTTGTCACTCTCATTTCCTCCCCCCCTCCCTTGTCACTCTCATTCCTCCCCCCTCCCTTGTCACTCTCATTTCCTCCCCCCTCCCTTGTCATTTTCATTTCCTCCCCCCCCTTGTCACTTTGTCACTCTCATTTCCTCCCCCCCTTGTCACTCTAATTTTCCCTGCCTCCCTTGTCACTCTCATTTCCCCCCTCCCTTGTCACTCTCATTCCCCCCCCTTGTCACTCTCATTCCCTCCCCCCCTCCCTTGTCACTCTCATTATCCCCCCCCCCCTTGTCACTCTCATTTCCTTCCCCCCCCTTGTCACTCTCATTCCCCACCCTTGTCACTCTCATTCCCCCCCCCCCCCCCCCCACCTCTAGTGTAGCGTGGCCGAGCTCTGTTCGGTCCGCGGTACAGGAGCATTTGTTTCCTGTACCCAGCCGGACTGAAAGGAAGTGCACACAACGTGAGCACTTCCTGTCAGTCCGGCCGGGTACAGGAAACAAAAGCTCCTGTACCGCGGACCGAACAGAGCTCAGCCACGCTACATTAACAACAGCACAGAGCAGACACAGAGACAGCAGGCGCAGGCAGGCTGCGCAGCACTTAGCTGGCGGCCGGAGATTCTTTAGAGCGGCAAACGCTCAGCCTCAGCCACTCAGGCGGCGCAGCATGAGGGGCGCCGCCGGCCGAACGCCCGAACTTATATACCAAACGTTTTTTGTTTTAATTTAAACAGCAACGGGCGCCCCCTGCTAAATGGCGCCCTGGGCGACTGCCTAGGTCGTCTTTCTGGTGGCGCCGGCCCTGGATGGGAGGCATGCTCATGGGGGTGTGGTGTCTGCCCTTTAATTCACAGCGTTTTGCTGGCCGCATCACGGCCATCACAGTGCCGGGGCTATGTTTGTTGATGCAGCACGACGTCTCCCACACTAGGGTTTCGGCCTAGGCAGATTAAAAGAATATGAATGTAGCACGCCGTCTCCCACACTAGGGTTTCGGCTTAGGCAGATTCAGGTGTACTGCTACTTTGGCTCCTGATGAAGTGCACAAGACATGTGCACAGAAACGCGTTGAGCCTTAGCTAAGCGTTACTAGGGACTGCTGGTTGCTGGTGGTACAACAGCCAGACCAGCAATCACCTGTTATTGTTGTGCACCGCACGAGTGTCAGTGTCTGAGGGACGGTACAGTGCACAGCCGTTCCTCTTGCTGACCATAACTGCCCAGTGACTGACTTTGTACTGGACAGTTTGATAATGCTGCGAATGTTATCTCCCTGGGCTCCTCTTTGTGAGACATTACATCTCTCTTAGTACACCTGTTAATCCTAGTGGTTATACCATTCAGTTTAGTACTTATCCCACCAGCTCTTAGCTAGTGCAGTGGCATTACTCTGCTCTTTGGATGATTACATCCAATCACTAGTAGCGGTGGGATTTGTATTTCCGGGTCCGTATCAAGTATAGGGTATGATGTGTACACATTCCCTCTCCGGTAAAGAGACCAGGGAATCCATGAGCCTTTCCGAAATGCAGTATGTAAACAGCTCACAAATATACTGAAACAGGTCTCAGGACATTTCATGACATTAGGAAATGATATCATGTTCCTATGAATTTATAATGTGCCCTGCAAATAACAATAGCTAAGAAATGGGGATCATTCTAAATAAAAGTGGAACAATACCTACTACAAATGAGTCAATGGAAGCTCTTAGCGCACATATTTGATCAAACTATTGTTTGTATGTATAATGGTGTGCAGCCATTTTCTTTTTTATAATCATGTTTGCTTCATGGATATGCACCTGTGATTCTGAAGGTTCTAGTCTAAATTTTCTTCTAGTATTAATTGAGGGTAGCGCCTCTTTTAGACTGAACACGCCCATCTACCTGGGGCTTCTGAGCAGAGTACTTATGTAGCTGGTTCCTACACTGCCCTGAATATTGTAGGCTTAGGTAAGTCCAAAGAGAGGCAGTATACTAGTGTTAGGGATCCCCCAGACAGTGGTCAGATCTGAGGGCTATTTTTCAGTTTGCTTGATTTCTGCATTGATTTTTGTAATATTGTTTGTTACAGAATATGCCCATAAAGGAATGACAAGACACTGCCAATGCTTTTTATCATCCTGGTTATCGGCTACTTGACTTCACTTTATGAAGTGATAATTTCTAACCACCCTCTTGTTCCTTTCTAGTACAGTTATGTGGGAATGTGATCGTGCCAAGTACTTAGGAATTTTGTTTTGCTTTACAGCTTGGATAATTTCATGAATTGCCTTCTATGGTGGTAAGTCTCTTGCCTTAACATGGCTATTTTTTGGCTATTTATTGTTTCATTAACATAACAAGAGGTGCAAAGATACTTCCATAGCCGAAAAGTAAGAGGAACTATGATAAAAAAAAATAATAATACAAGGACCAGGTTCAGGAAAAAAGCATTTGGACACCATGGACATCTGACTTTATCTGCAGTGCAGCCACCAGATGTGACAGATGTTGCAACCGACATAATTCAATAGAAACATAGAATGTGTCGGCAGATAAGTACCATTTGGCTCACCTAGTCTGTCCAATATACTGAATACTATGAATAGCCCCTGGCCCTATCTTATATGAAGGATGGCCTTATGCCTATCCCATGCATGCTTAAACTCCTTCACTATATTTGCAGCTACCACTTCTGCAGGAAGGCTATTCCATGCATCCACTACTCTCTCAGTAAAGTAATACTTCCTGATATTACTTTTAAACCTTTGCCCCTCTAATTTAAAACTATGTCCTCTTGTAGCAGTTTTTCTTCTTTTAAATATTCTCTCCTCTTTTACCTTGTTGATTCCCTTTATGTATTTAAAAGTTTCTATCATATCCCCTCTGCCTTGTCTTTCTTCCAAGCTATATACACTGCTCAAAAAAATAAAGAGAACACTTAAACAACACAATGTAACTCCAAGTCACTCACACTTCTGTGAAATCAAACTGTCCACTTAGGAAGCAACACTGAGTGACAATCAATTTCACATGCTGTTGTGCAAATGGGATAGACAACAGGTGGAAATTATAGGCAATTAGCAAGACACCCCCAATAAAGAAGTGGTTCTGCAGGTGGTGCCCACAGACCACTTCTCAGTTCCTATGCTTCCTGGCTGATGTTTTGGTCACTTTTGAATGCTGGCGGTGCTTTCACTCTAGTGGTAGCATGAGACGGAGTCTACAACCCACACAAGTGGCTCAGGTAGTGCAGCTTATCCAGGATGGCACATCAATGCGAGCTGTGGCAAGAAGGTTTGCTGTGTCTGTCAGCATAGTGTCCAGAGCATGGAGGCGCTACCAGGAGTCAGGCCAGTACATCAGGAGACGTGGAGGAGGCCGTAGGAGGGAAACAACCCAGCAGCAGGACCGCTACCTCCGACTTTGTGCAAGGAGGAACAGGAGGAGCACTGCCAGAGCCCTGCAAAATGACCTCCAGCAGGCCACAAATGTGCATGTGTCTGCTCAAACGGTCAGAAACAGACTCCATGAGGGTGATATGAGGGCCCGACGTCCACAGGTGGGGGTTGTGCTTACAGCCCAACACCGTGCAGGACGTTTGGCATTTGCCAGAGAACACCAAGATTAGCAAATTCGCCACTGGCGCCCTGTGCTCTTCACAGATGAAAGCAGGTTCACACTGAGCACATGTGACAGACGTGACAGAGTCTGGAGACGCCGTGGAGAACGTTCTGCTGCCTGCAACATCCTCCGGCATGACCGGTTTGGCATTGGGTCAGTAATGGTGTGGGGTGGCATTTCTTTGGAGGGCGGTACAGCCCTCCATGTGCTCGCCAGAGGTAGCCTGACTGCCATTAGGTACCGAGATGAGATCCTCAGACCCCTTGTGAGACCATATGCTGGTGCGGTTGGCCCTGGGTTCCTCCTAATGCAAGACAATGCTAGACCTCATGTGGCTGAAGTGTGTCAGCAGTTCCTGCAAGACAAAGGTATTGATGCTATGGACTGGCCCGCCCGTTCCCCAGACCTGAATCCAATTGAACACATCTGGGACATCATGTCTCGCTCTATCCACCAACGTCATGTTGCACCACAGACTGTCCAGGAGTTGGCAGATGCTTTAGTCCAGGTCTGGGAGGAGATCCCTCAGGAGACCGTCCGCCACCTCATCAGGAGCATGCACAGGCGTTGTAGGGAGGTCATACAGGCACGTGGAGGCCACACACACTACTGAGCCTCATTTTGACTTGTTTTAAGGACATTACATCAAAGTTGGATCAGCCTGTAGTGTGTTTTTCCACTTTAATTTTGAGTGCCTCCAAATCCAGACCTCCATGGGTTGAAAAATTGGATTTCCACTTTTGAATTTTTTTGTGTGATTTTGTTGTCAGCACATTCAACTATGTAAAGAAAAAAGTATTTCAGAAGAATATTTAATTAATTCAGATCTAGGATGTGTTATTTTTGTGTTCCCTTTATTTTTTTGAGCAGTGTATGTTAAGGTCTTTTAACCTTTCCTGGTAAGTTTTATCCTGCAATCCATGTACTAGTTTAGTAGCTCTTCTCTGAACTCTCTCCAAAGTATCAATATTCTTCTGGAGATATGGTCTCCAGTACTGCGCACAATACTCCAAATGAGGTCTCACTAGTGCTCTGTAGAGCGGCATGAGCACCTCCCTCCTTCTACTGGCAATTCCTCTCCCTATACATCCAAGCATTCTGCTAGCATTTCCTACTGCTATATGACATTGTCTGCCTACCTTTAAGTCTTCTGAAATAATGACCCCTAAATCCCTTTCCTCAGATACTGAGGTTAGGACTGTATCACTCACTAATTTTATATTCTGCTCATGGGTTTTTACGCCCCAGGTGCATTATCTTGCACTTATCAACATTACATTTTAGTTGCCAGATTTTTGACCATTCCTCTAGTTTTCCTAAATCCTTTTCCATTTGGTGTATTCCTCCAGGAACATCAACCCTGTTACAAATCTTTGTGTCATCAGCTTCTAATTATAGCTTCCCCATAATTCAATTTGATGATCTGCTTCTAAAGCTACTAGTTTCTTTCTTTCTGAAATGTGTGAGTGAAGCTCAAAGGCCTCTCTGCCACATAAGTGAATAGTATTATAAATGGCACTTGGTCTGTCCTGTGGCCCAGGAGAAGTTCCACCTCTGCTAAAACCTTAAAACATCCTAATGTCTATATACACTCCCGTAAAGAATTATTAGGAACACCATACTAATACGGTGTTGGACCCCCTTTTGCCTTCAGAACTGCCTTAATTCTACGTGGCATTGATTCAACAAGGTGCTGATAGCATTCTTTAGAAATGTTGGCCCATATTGATAGGATAACATCTTGCAGTTGATGGAGATTTGAGGGATGCACATCCAGGGCACGAAGCTCCCGTTCCACCACATCCCAAAGATACTCTATTGGGTTGAGATCTGGTGACTGTGGAGGCCATTTTAGTACAGTGAACTCATTGTCATGTTCAAGAAACCAATTTTTCGAGCTTTGTGACATGGTACATTATCCTGCTGGAAGTAGCCATCAGAGGATGGATACATGTTCTCATTCTGTTTACGCCAAATTCGGACTCTACCATTTGAATGTCTCAACAGAAATCGAGACTCATCAGACCAGGCAACATTTTTCCAGTCTTCAACAGTCCAATTTTGGTGAGCTCGTGCAAATTGTAGCCTCTTTTTCCTATTTGTAGTGGAGATGAGTGGTACCCAGTGGGGTCTTCTGCTGTTGTAGCCCATCCGCCTCAAGGTTGTGCGTGTTGTGGCTTCACAAATGCTTTGCTGCATACCTCGGTTGTAACGAGTGGTTATTTCAGTCAACGTTGCTCTTCTATCAGCTTGAATCAGTCGGCCCATTCTCCTCTGACCTCTAGCATCCACAAGGCATTTTTGCCCATAGGACTGCCACATACTGGATGTTTTTCCCTTTTCACACCATTCTTTGTAAACCCTAGAAATGGTTGTGCATGAAAATCCCAGTAACTGAGCAGAATGTGAAATACTCAGAACGGCCCGTCTGCCACCAACAACCATGCCACGCTCAAAATTGCTTAAATCACCTTTCTTTCCCATTCTGACATTCAGTTTGGAGTTCAGGAGATTGTCTTGACCAGGACCACACCCCTAAATGCATTGAAGCAACTGCCATGTGATTGGTTGACTAGATAATTGCATTAATGAGAAATAGAACAGGTGTTCCTAATAATTCTTTAGGTGAGTGTATATCACAACCCTACCTAAGATCATAACTGATTTAATTAGATTTGTCATCTAGAATGAGTTTTCTGGAGGAAGAAACTTTGTTATAAAAGGCACCAGAATGGGTTAAAGCATTACTTGTCCTCAACAATCCCTCAGTGCTGCCTCTCTGATGTAAAAATCACAGGAAATGGCTGGAAATGCCAGCTCGGCTAATGGCTGGACTCACATCGCGTTTTTGCCATACATTTACATTTTAGGCCAGCAAAGCTGACAGATGACAATATAACCTGCTTAAATTCAAAAAGTGATTGTCGGGAGGGAAGCGTTCTCTCCTTGCAATCGCCTGCTCGCTAGCTGTATCTGTATTTCTTTTAATGTTGAAGATTATGGCTCAAACCCATAAGTTAGTATCTCAGAAAATAAGAATATTATATAAGACCAAATTAAAAAAAAGATTTTGAATACATAATGTTGGCCCACTGAGAAGTCTGTACAGTATGTGCACTCAATACTTGGTTGGGGCTCCTTTTGCATGAATTACAGCATTAATGTGGCGTGGCAAGGAGGCAATCAGCCTGTGGAACTGCTGAGGTGTTATGGAAGCCCCGGTTGCTTTGATAGCGGCCTTCTGCTCTCCTGCATTGTTGAGTCTTTTTTTTCTCATCTTCCTCTTGACAGTACCTCATAGATTCTCTATGGGGTTTAGGTCAGGTAGATTTGCTGGCCAATCAAGCACAGTGATACTATGGTTATTAAACCAGGTATTGGTACTTTTACAGTGTGGGCAGGTCCTGCTAAAAAATGAAATCAGCATTTCCATAAAGCTTGTCAGCAGAGGGAAGCATGAAGTGCTCTAAAATTTCTTGGTTGATGGCTGCGCTTACTTTAGACTTGATACAACACCAACACCAGCAGATGACATGGCACTCCAAACCATCACTAACTGTGGAATCTTTACACTGGACCTCAAGCAACTTGAATTTTGTGTCTCTCCACTCTTCCTCCAGACTCTTGGACCTTGATTTCCACATCCTGAAAACAAGGCTTTGGACCACTGAGCAACAGTCCAGTCCTTTTTCTGCTTAGCCCAGGTAAGATGCTTCTAACGCGGTCTGTGGGTCATGAGTAGCTTGACACAAGTAATGTCCCATAGCCCATTTCTTGGATACTTCTACTCAACTTTCCATTAATATGCTTGGATACAACACTCTGTCAACAGCCAGCTTCTTTATCAATGACCTTTTGTGGCTTCCCCATGATTGTGTAGCCTACTCAACCAGATTGAGAGACCATTTAAGGGGTAGGAAACCTTTGCAGATGCTGATTAGAGTGTGACACCATGAGTCTAAAATATTGAACTTTTTCACAATATTATAATTTTCTGAAATACAAAATTTGGGGTTTTCATTACCTGTAAGCCATCACCATCAACATTAAAACAAATCAATGCTTGAAATAGATCGATCTGTATATAATGAATCTATATAAAATATGAGTTTTACTTTTTGAATTGAATTACTGAAATAAATCAACTTTTCGATGATATTCTAATTTATTTAGATGTGCCTGTAAATGGTCATTGTCTTCCTTTTTAATCACCAAATTACAGGTATTGTATAATTATGTTTAGGTTTATAAATGCTGATTATGTACATTCATAAAATCGTTAAGTGTTGCTGCAGTTTTATTTTTATTATATTTATTATTTTTATTTATTCCTTGAATGTTGTACTTCAAATGAATAAATAGGTAACACATTTACAGGAAATTGATCATTGAACAGCAGATCACGTTCCTGTTTGTATTGCTGTAAGCTTTATGCTGTTACTGTTACAATATGAGGATGTACTAAATAGTATTCTAGAGCATTGGCTGTATATTTTAAAATGCCAAAAGAAGTGTCACAGAAATAGATAATACTTTAAACATAAACAGTGTGCTTAGAAAGAAGGAAATGCAAAACGAGTCTGGAGTTCTAAGAGGCCATGGAGCATTGTGCATCCTCTGGGACAATCAATTGGGCAGAACCTTTTATGGAAATTTGTCAGGTTTAGGAAACAGACGTCTGCAGAATGCTAAAGATGTGAATGGACATGTGCCTGCACACTATTGTCTGCTGTTACAATTATCTCTGAGTAATGTCTGGTCATCACACAGGATACACGCTACAGTTTATTTCTAGACTAATAATATATGTTTACAAAAGTATAAATGTGTATGGCCGCCTGAACCCTAACCAATTTTTTTCATACTGTTCCATTATTTTAGAAATTCAGAATTAAAATGATGTACTATCCTTCCATATGCTTAACTCTATGGAATAGATAGGTACAACACCATTTTTCAACACCAATAGAAGAGAAATTCCAACATTCATGGTTTTTATTTCAACATGAGTAAACAGGTTACCCGGGAAAGCACATAAGAAATGTGGTAATTTAACAGTACTTAACGCAAAACGCCATGCATGTACTGCGGGGGATGCATTGCCAGAATGCATTCCGCTGTACATGCATGGCGGGCTGATCGGGGGGGGGCACCGGAGCGGTTCACGCCCGATCACTGCAGGGGCCCGGCAGTCCCTGGTAGCCAGGTCCCTGCTGTATCCGCCGGCATCGCTGTAAAAGCCAATGCCGGTGGATTAACCCCTTCTATGCCGCGGTCCGCACTGACCGCGACATAGAAGGGATTTGTGTTGGGTTAGGGAGCGCATCGAGTCCCCGCGCTGCTGTGGCGGGGAATCGATGTGTCAGAAGGCAGCCCGATGTCATGCAAAGGCTACCTAATGCCTTGCACGGCATCGGGACTTGCCTTCTACAGGTGCCCAGGAGATCTAGCCTCAGGCTTGGTCTTCTAGGCAACCTGTTAGTGTATTACTCTGTGTATACAGATGTATTGTAATGCATTGCAGAGGGGATCAGACCCCCAAAAGTTGAAGTCCCAAAGTGGGACAGAAAATAAGTAAAAAAATAAAAAAGTAAAAAAAGGGTTTTAAATAAAAAATAAAATAAAGTTTCATGTTAAAAAAAAAAAAAAAATGCCCCTTTCCCCTGATTTTATAATAAAGAATAGAAAAAAAACACATATTAGGTATCACCGCGACCAGCTCTATAAATATATCACATGATCCATAGACACCATGAAAAATAAAAACTGTAAAAAAAAAGCCATTTTTGTCACCTTACATCACTAAAAGTACAACACCAAGCGATCAAAAAGGTGTATGCCCCAAAAATAGTACTAATCTAACCGTCACCTCATCTTGCGAAAATTGAGCCCCTACATAGGACAATCGCCCAAAAAAAAATATGGCTCTCAGACTATGGAGAATCTAAAACATGTTTTATTTTGTTTCAAAAATGCTTTTATTGTGTTAAATGTAAAAAAAAGTTTATATATTAGGTATCGCCGCGTCCGTAAAAACAGCCTTATCTATAAAAATACCACATGACCTAACCCCTCAGATGAACACCGTAAAAAAAAAAGAAAAGAAAAACGGTGTCAAAAAAGCAATTTTTTTGCCACCTTACATCACAAAAAGTGTAATAGCAAGCGATCAAAAAGTCATATGCACCCCAAAATTGTACCAATCAAACCGTCATCTCATCCCACAAAAATGATACCCTACCTAAGAGAATCGCACAAAAAAATAAAAAAAATATGGCTCTCGGACTATGGTGACACTAAAACATGATTTTTTTTGTTTCAAACATGATTTGAAATTTTAGTGTATAAAACTTAAATAAAAAAAAGTATACATATTAGGTATCGCCGCGTCCATAACGACCTGCTTTATAAAAATATCACATGATTTATCCCCTCAGGTGAACAAAAAAATCAAATAAAAATGGTATCAAAAAACCATTTTGTCACTTTACATCCCAAAAAGTGTAATAGCAAGCAATCAAACAGTCATAATCACCCCAAAATAGTACTAATCAAGCCATCATCTCATACTGAAAAAAATGAGCCCCTACATAACACAGTTGCCCAAAAAATAAAATAAACTATGGCTTTCAGAATATGGAGACACTAAAAAATATATTTTTTTCAAAAATGCTTTATTATGTAAAACTGAAACAAACAACCAAAAAAAGTCATATTTGGTATTGTCGCATCCGTAGCAACCTGCTCTATAAAAATAGCTCATGATCTAACCTGTCAGATGAACGTTGTAAATAACAAACAATAAAAACTGTGCCAAAACAGCTATTTTTTTGTTACCTTGTGTCACGCCCTGCCCTGTGAGAGGCCTGAGAAGATCTGACAGACTTGCTGCACATTAGTCTATCTGAAAGATTGTTCTGTTTCTGGTTCTGCTCATTTGCTATTTAGTGGTGCTATTTATACCCGCCTCTCAGTATAGCCCTTTATATTTGCTTCTGGAGTTCTCAGCTGGTGTTTGGTGGATCTCCTGCTCCCCGTCCGTCTTAAGCTAAGTCCTACTCCTTCTCTTTTGTTGTGTGTTCTGGTTAGGCCTCAAGAAGACGCTGGTTCCTGCACCTAGCGCTAGGAACCGGTCGTCTTATCTCCAGCTCCCTAGCTGAGGGTTTGTTATAGTTTCAGCTAGGCTTAGGTTCCTGCGCATGAGCACTTCCACCTTAAGGATTTGCTCATGTTGTCAGCAGTCAGGGAAAGGCTCAGGAATTGTCAGGTGGTGACCTTTCCCTGTTCCCTAGCTTTGGGGCCTAGCCTGGTGTTTTGTTGGTTTTGTTGTATTTGGTTTGCTTCCCTTCCCTCACCTACCGTGACATTATAAACCGTCTATACCGTCATTTTTTCCCCCCTTGATCTGTGCAAAATGGAAGCTGTTAATGCACTGGTGGATCACATGCAGGAATTATCTTGGGAGGTAACTGACCTCCGTAATTCTGTTGTACTGTATCAGAGATTCCTGGTGTCTGGCTCCGCTGGTGGGAACCAGGCCAGCCTTGAACCTAAGGTCGCTCTCCCATATAGATTTTCTGGGGGAAGTGATAACTTTGTTCAGGGAATCTTGTAGATTGTATTCTCTTCTACGTCCGATCTCATCTGGAGACGAAAATCAAAGAGTAGGGATTATCATTTCTCTACTAAAAGGTGATGCTCAGTCTCGGGCCTTTTCTCTGCCAATCGGTTTTCAGTCCCTCCGATCGTGGGTGAATTTTTCAGAGCCCTGGGCCTAATTTATGATGATCCAGACCGGGTCTATCTGGCTGAATCTAAGCTGCGTAGCTTGAGTCAGGGAGAATGTTCTGCTGAGTCATATTGTGCTGAATTTAGAAGATGGGCGAGTGACTCGGAGTGGAATGACCCAGCTGTCCGTAGTCTGTTCTGTTAGGGGCTGTCTGTTAGACTAAAAGACGTCCTTGCATTTCATGAAAACCCCCTGATTCTTTGGAGGCGGCCATGTCCCTAGCCGTATGGATTGATAGATACCTAAGGGAGAGGTGCAAGGTTCCCCTCAACTAGGATGCACTATCATGTGGCACAGTGACACTTGAACCAGTGCCTTCGGATGAACCTATGCAGTTAGGTCAGGTCTCTTCTTGCCCTGGTAATAGGAACTCTAGAGGTCAGAGAAGATTCTGTTTCCACTGTGGTAAAAAAGGACATTTCATTAATATGTGGCCTTTTAGGAAGCCTCAAAGTGGAAAAGAAAAAAAAAGGGGGGTTTCCAATAAAACGAGTTCCATTACCCTTGGTAGCGTGAATGGGGAGTCGGAAAAGGTATATTTGTATTCTACCTGCAGTACCCGATTTCTCCTGCCATGGTGGCGCTAGACTAATATGGAGTTAGAAGTATTTGTGGACAGTGGTGCAGGGGTTAACCTTGTTGATTATCAATTTGTTCAGAGTCATGGTTTTATAACAAGCGCATTAAGCAAAGGGATATCAGTATTTGCTATTGATTCTGCTCCTCTCTCGCAAAAGTATCTAACTCATATTGTCAGGGCTGTCTTTAATATTGATTGGACTCTGGGCAAAGATTTACTTGGGCCCCCTGGATCCCGCCTTCCCACACCCTAGCATGCAATCACGGCCTCCACCACAACACACACACACAAAAAATCCTCACACCTGGTAGAGTACAGTGATATAAATACTTCCAGTTCTGAAGACTCCAGCGGCTCAGGATCAGTGCTCTGGGCAGCTGGGCTCAGGCTGGAAGTGGCCACCGCTCTGCAGGAAGGAGACCGGGGCTCGGTTCACCCTAGCGTAACAGTGCACCCCAGAGTATGCAGTATAGCACCCTATAATATACAGCAACCCACAGTATGCAGTGTAGCACCCTATAGTATACAGCACCCCACACTATGCAGTATAGCACCCCACACTATACAGTATACAGCACCCCACACTATATAGTAGAGCAGTATAGCACCCCACAGTATACACCTCACAGTTTACAGTAGAGCAGTATAGCACCCCACAATATACAGCACCTCACAGTATACAGCACCCCAAACTATACAGCCCCCCACACTATACAGTACAGCAGTATAGCATTCCACAATATACAGCACCCACAGTATACAGCAACTCACGGTATACAGCACCCCAAAATATACAGAATACCGCACCTCACAGTATACAGCACCCCAAACTATACACTATACAGCACCCCACACTATACAGTACAGCAGTATAGCACTCCACAATATATAGCACCTCACAGTATACAGCACCCCAAACTATACGGAATACTGCACCTCACAGTATACAGTACCCCACAATATACAGCACCCCAAAATATACAGCCCCCCACAGTATAAAGCACCCCCATAGTATACAGTAGCTTACAGTATATTAGCATTACAGCCTCTGTCACCTTTTCCTGATGTAATCTTCTCAAAAAAAGCTCAACAATTATGGGAAACTTCTCCTGCAGCAACACTCCTGGTAGACAGGACCTGTGATGACCTCATAGCCATGTGACTAGTAATATTGCTAGGTTACTGGTCACATGGTGATGATGTCATCTAAGGTCCTAGAAAATCACAGCTCTCACAGTACGCTGCCTGGAGTGCCGGCAGGCAGGCATGGCATGGCAGCACCCCCCTGTGTAGCTGCCTAGGGCCCCCCAGGAGCAACTAGGCCCAGGGCAGCTGCCCCTTTTGCACCTTGTTAAAGACGGCCCTGCATATTGTGCAGGATATTCATTTGAGGGTGGGTGATTCTCATGTTGTCTATTTCTTGTTTTGTTCTGAAAGGTTTGCCTGCTCCTCTGGTACTGGGTTTACCATGGTTGATCAAACATAACCCTACCATTGATTGGCAAACTAGACAAATCAGTAATTGGAGTGATTTTTGTATGGACAACTGTCTCGGCACATCTATTTCTGTGGTTTCCACCAAGGCGTTACCTTCGTTTCTTTCTGATTTTGCTGACGTTTTTTCTGAGGGTGTAGATCAGGAGTTGCCCCCTCACCGAGAGTAGTATTGTCCGATCAATCTTATTCCCGGAGCTAAATTGCCAAAATCTCATCTATATAATCTTTCCCAATCCGAAAGAGTAGCTATGCGGGAGTGTATTGCCGAGAGTTTGACAAAAGGGCATATTAGTCACCTATGGCAGCTGGCTTCTTTTTTGTAAAATAAAAAAAGACGGGACCCTTAGACCATGTCTAGATTTCCGGGAACTGAATCTCATTACTGTCCGTGATCCTTATCCTCTTCACTTGATCCCGGATTTATTTGATCAGATTGTCGGAGCCAAGGTGCTTTCTAAGTTGGATTTGAGAGGGGCTTATAATCTGATAAGAATCAGGGAAGGGGATGAATGGAAGACGGCCTTCAATACCCCTAAGGGCCACTTCGAGAACCTGGTCATGCCCTCTGGTTTGACAAATGCCCCGGCAGTCTTCCAGCACTTTATCAATTACATTTTTCATCATTTGGTGGGGAGGTTTGTTGTTGTTTACCTCGATTACATACTAATTTACTCACCCGATATTGAGACTCATCAGGATGATTTAAGACAAGTATTATCGATCCTTCGGGAGAATAAATTGTATGCTAAGTTGGAGAAATGTTTATTTGCTGTCCAGGAGCTGCAGTTTCTGGGTTACTTACTTTCTGCCTCAGGTTTTCGCATGGATCCTGAAAAGGTCTGTGCAGTAATGGAATGGGATCGGCCGGAGAATCAGAAAGCTCTGATGCAGTTTTTGGGTTTTACTAATTACTACAGAAAATGTATCCTGAATTATTCCACTATTGTCAAGCCTTTGACTGATATGACTAGGAAGGGTGTGGACTTCTCAGTCTGGTCGGAAGAAGCATTACAGGCTTTTTCTGCTATAAAGGAATGTTTTGCTTCCGCTACCATTCTGATGCAACCCGAGGTGTCTCAACCCTTCATTGTGGAGGTTGACGCGTCAGAAGTGGGAGTCGAGCAGTTTTGTTGCAGGGTCCCCCTCCTAGCAAATGGCGCCCGTGTGCTTTTTTCTCAAAGAAACTTTCTGCTGCCGAAAGAAATTATGATGTTGGAAATAAAGAGTTGCTGGCCATTAAATTGGCCTTTGAGGAATAGCGTGGTTGGCTAGAAGGAGCGATTCATCCGATTATGGTAATTACTGACCATAAGAATCTGGCTTACCTGCAATCAGCAAAGCATCTGAACCCTAGGCAGGCCAGATGGTCATTTGTTTTTTACCAGATTTCATTTTGTTGTCAACTATCGCCCTGGGGTCAAAAACGTCAAAGCGGATGCTTTGTCACGTAGCTTTACTGGGGGAAAAATTCAGAGGATCCCGCTCCAATTTTGGCTGATGGGGTGGTTGCATCCGCTCTTTATACCGAACTGGAGGCGGAAGTGTTGGGGGCTCAAGGTGAGGCACCTGATTCCTGTCCTTCAGGGAAGTTGTTTGTTCCTTCTGAACTTGACACAAGGTGTTTAAGGAACATCTTGATATTGTCCTTGTGGGACACCCTGGGAGTAGATCCACTGTGGATCTTATTTCCCGGAGATTCTGGTGGCCAGGTTTGTGTAAATGTGTTGAGGGCTATGTAGCAGCTTGTGAGACCTGTGCACGTGCTAAGGTGGCTCACACTCGGCCTTCAGGATCTCTTCTTCCTTTGTCCATCCCAGCTCATCCTTGGACGCATTTGTCCATGGACTTTATCACTGATTTACCGAGTTCCTCTGGGAAAACTGTGATTTTGCTGGTGGTAGACCGCTTCAGTAAGATGGCTCACTTTGTACCATTGTCGGGTCTGCCCAATGCTAAAACTCTCGCTCAGGTGTTTTTTGATAACATTGTGAAATTACACGGCATCCCCTCTGATGTTGTGTCTGATAGGGGGCTGCAATTTGTTTCCAGGTTTTGGAAGGCGTTTTGTACTCGTCTGAGTATTCAATTGTCTTTCTCTTTGGCTTTCCATCCTCGGTCGAATGGACAAACTGAGTGCACTAACTAGAACCTGGAGACTTATTTGAGGTGTTTTGTCGCCGAGAATCAGGAACAGTGGTCTTCGTTTTTGTCCTTGGCTGAGTTTACCTTGAATAACTGTAGACAGGAGTCCACTAATAAGTCACCATTTTTTGGCGCATATGGTTTTCACCCTCAGTTTGGTACTTTTTCTGGGTCTGAATCTTCTGGTATACCTGAAGAGGAGAGATTCTCTTCTTCGTTGTCTTCTTGTCATGGTCTTACCTGCTTGCTGCTCTCCTTCGTTTGACATGTGCTGGCGGCCATCTTGGGTCCTGGGTTTCTTGTAGCCTTCCACCCTGCGGCTCCTCCTTCCCCTGGGAGGAGCTGGATGCCTAGCTCATATATATAGGAGGTCTGTGGCTTCAGTTCCTTGCTTGGTCCTCTTGTGTTCACATGCTTCTAAGACTGCTGCTGCTTCTGGTTCTTGATCCTGGCTTCGTCTGACTACCCTGCTGGTTCCTGATCCTGGCTTCGTCTGACTACCCTGCTGGTTCCTGATCCTGCCTTCGTCTGACTACCCTGCTGGTTCCTGATCCTGGCTTCGTCTGACTACCCTGCTGGTTCCTGATCCTGGCTTCGTCTGACTACCCTTCTGGTTCCTGACCTCTGGCTTCGCAAAGACTCTGCTCGGTTTCACCATCCGTTTGGACTTTTGCTTTACAGCTTTATTTTCAATAAAGCCTTCTATTTCCACTTATCTCTTGTTGTACGTCTGGTTCATGGTTCCGTGACATTAGGACCAAGCCATGAATTCTGACGGTACAGGGCCATCCTCGCTACCCACGCTGGTTGCCAGACTTGATCAGCAGGATCACCTGTTGGGTCGGTTCGCTGTGGCGTTGCAAACCCTGCTTGAACGCACGGCTCATTTCGCTCCCGTTGCCGATGGGTCGGTTGTCGCTCCTGGGCTCGCTCCTACTGCCGCTCCGGTTGTTGCGCCAGAGTCTACCCCGACACCTGTTGTTGCGCCTGCGGTGTTTCGGGGTATGACCGGTTCTGCCCCTCTTCCACAGCGCTTTGGGGGAGAGCCAACTCAGTGCCGAGGTTTCCTTAACCAGGTGGGCATTTATTTCGAGTTGCTGCCACATGCCTTTCCTACTGAGAGATCAAAGGTGGGCTTCTTGATCTCGCTGCTCTCGGACAAGGCCTTGGCCTGGGCCAGCCCTTTATGGGAGAACAACAATCCGGTGGTTGCCGAGTTTTCCGGTTTTGTTGCTTCTCTTCGGAAGGTATTCGATGTGCCGGCTCGTGCTGCCTCTGCTGCGAAGCTCCTTATGTCCATCAGACAGGGTTCACGATCCGTAGCTGAATACGCCATTGAGTTTCGTACCCTGGCAGCAGAGGTGGGCTGGAATAATGAGGCTCTGGTCGCTGCTTTCTCTCATGGTCTCTCGGATGCCTTGAAGGATGAGGTTGCAGCTAAGGACCTACCAGTTGAGCTCGAGTCTCTTATTTCTTTCCTGATTTTGATTGACACCAGACTCAGGGAGAGACCTTCCTTTAAGGAGAACCTGCGGAGGTCTTCTAACAGATTGGTGCCTACGTTTGCTGTCCCACCCGTGCCTCCCTCTCCTCCCACGCCTCCTGGGGATGACTTGTTTGGGGGTGAACCCATGCAGCTGGGGTTTGCTCGCCTGTCCGAGGGGGAGAGGGCACTCCGGAGACGCGAGGGCCGATGCATGTACTGTGGTCTCGGTGGGCATTTTCGGTTGGCATGTCCGAAACGTCCGGGAAACGCTCGTACCCTGAGATCCTGTCGGGGGCAGATCTTGGGTGGAGTCTCCTCGTCCCCGGTTTCCCGTGTTGACAAACCACTGATCACTGTTGTCCTCTCCTGGGTCGGGGGCTCGGTGACGACCCAGGCGTTGGTGGACTCTGGTGCTGGTGGTTTGTTCATTGATAGTGTGTTCGCTGCCGCCAATTCCATTCCTCTGCAGGCTCGAGGTTCCCCACTGGCTCTTGAGGCGATAGACGGCAGACCCCTTCTGCCGCCACACGTGACTCATGAGACCCTTCCAGTGGGGATAGCCATTGGTGCCGTTCACAGAGAGTCGGTCTGCCTCCAGGTTATTTCGTCTCCACACTACTCGGTGGTCTTGGGGTACCCCTGGCTCCAGAAGCATAATCCGACTTTCGATTGGAGATCGGTCGAGATCCTCTCGTGGTCACCGCAGTGTGGGGCTAGTTGCATCCATGGGTCTGTCAAGTTGCTGTGTACTTCCTCGGACTCTCTGTTGCCTCCTGAATACGAGGAGTACCGGGATGTATTCGATAAGGTGCGCGCGGTTGCCCTACCTCCGCACCGCCCATACGATTGTGCCATAGAGTTACAATCTGGTGCCGTTCCTCCTCGTGGCAAAGTCTATCCACTGTCGGTAGCGGAGAATGAGGCCATGGAGGAGTACGTGAGGGAGGCGCTTTCACGCGGACACATTCGCAAATCTTCGTCCCCGGCAGGGGCTGGATTTTTCTTTGTGAAAAAGAAGGGCGGTGAGTTGAGGCCTTGCATCGATTACAGGGGTCTCAATCGCATCACGATCAAGAACGCTTACCCGATACCCTTGATTTCCGAGCTGTTCGATCGCCTTAAAGGGGCCACGGTCTTTACCAAACTCGACCTGAGGGCGGCATATAACCTGGTAAGGATCAAGGCGGGCGATGAGTGGAAGACCGCGTTTAACACCAGGACCGGTCATTACGAATCCTTGGTTATGCCCTTTGGGTTGTGCAATGCGCCCGCAGTCTTTCAGGAATTCATCAACGATGTTTTCCGTGACCTGTTGCAGCAGTGTGTGGTAGTCTATTTGGATGACATCTTGGTATATTCTGAATCCATGGAGGCCCACATTCTGGATGTCAGACGAGTGTTGCAACGGTTACGAGAGAACAAGCTGTTCGGTAAGCTTGAGAAATGCGAATTTCACCGATCCCAGGTAACCTTCTTAGGTTACATCATTTCCGCTGAGGGGTTCTCCATGGATCCTGAGAAGGTTTCAGCTGTCTTACAGTGGCCCCAGCCCAGTGGTCTTCGTTCCCTGCAGCGCTTTTTGGGCTTCGCCAATTATTATCGGAAGTTCATCAGGGACTTTTCCATGCTGGCCAAGCCTCTCACGGATCTGACCAGGAAGGGCAGTAATTCCCAGGTCTGGCCGCTCGAGGCCATCCGAGCTTTTGAGGCCCTAAAGTCCGCCTTTGTGTCGGCTCCGATTCTGTCGCATCCCAACCCTGGGTTGCCCTTTGTCCTCGAGGTGGACGCGTCTGAGACGGGAGTAGGCGCCCTTCTGTCTCAGCGTAGAACACCAGAGGGTCCTCTGCTTCCTTGTGGGTTTTACTCCCGGAAACTGTCTTCCGCGGAGTGCAACTATCAGATTGGTGACAGGGAGTTATTGGCCATCGTGCAGGCCCTTAAAGAATAGAGGCACTTGCTCGAGGGTTCGGTGGTTCCGGTTCTCATCCTGACGGACCACAAGAATCTGACCTACCTTTCTGAGGCCAAGAGATTGACACCACGTCAGGCCAGATGGGCTCTGTTCTTGTCACGTTTTAATTACGTGGTCTCCTACCTACCCGGTTCCAAGAACATCAGGGCGGATGCCTTATCACGGCAGTACTCCGAGCTGTCCAGGGAGGAGTCGATTCCGACTTCGGTCATACCTCCGAATCAGATCCTGGCCGCCATTCGCACCAGCCTGACCTCTCCCCTGGGTGAGCAGATTTTGGCGGCTCAATCTGGTGCTCCCTCTGGGAGACCCAACGGCAGATGTTTTGTGCCTGAGGAGTTGCGCACTCGGTTGTTGCGAACCTACCATAACTCCAAGACCGCGGGGCATCCTGGAAAGAATCAGCTGTCCTGGGCTGTTTCACGTCTGTTCTGGTGGCCTTCCCTACGTTCCGACATCGCCGCATATGTAGCGGCATGCTCCGTTTGTGCCCAGAGTAAGTCCCCTCGGCACCTTCCGTTGGGCCTTCTGCAACCCATAGCCACCGGGGAGCGCCCATGGTCACACCTGGGGATGGATTTCATTGTGGACCTCCCTGCATCCCGAGGCCATACGGTCATTCTCATGATTGTGGATCGGTTTTCCAAAATGTGCCACTGTGTTCCTCTCAAGAAGTTACCCTCTGCACAAGAGTTGGCCACGATTTTTGCCAGGGAGGTCTTCCGGTTGCACGGTTTGCCTAAGGAGATTGTGTCGGATCGGGGGAGTCAGTTTGTGTCCAGGTTCTGGCGCGCCTTTTGCTCCCAGTTGGGGATTCATCTCTCCTTCTCCTCGGCCTACCACCCTCAGTCCAATGGGGCCGCAGAACGATCCAATCAGGCCTTGGAGCAATTCCTTCGTTGCTATGTCTCCGATCACCAAGACAATTGGGTTGACCTCCTGCCTTGGGCTGAGTTTGCCAGGAACACGGCGGTGAACTCTTCCTCTGGGACGTCTCCCTTCATGGCCAATTATGGGTTCCAACCTGCCGTGTTACCGGAGGTATTCTCTCCCCAGGATATTCCGGCTGTGGAGGATCACCTTTCCGTCCTACGTGCTTCTTGGGTACAGATCCAGAAGTCCCTTGAGGTCTCTGCGCAGCGCCAGAGATTCCAGGCTGATCGCAGACGTGCGCCTGCTCCTTCCTACCAGGTCGGAGACCGTGTATGGTTGTCCACCCGCAACCTCAACCTTCGAGTGCCCACTCCCAAGCTGGCGCCTCGCTTTGTTGGTCCCTTCCGAGTGCTTCGCAGGGTAAACCCGGTAGCCTATGCCCTTGCGCTTCCTCCTGGCATGCGGATCTCCAACGTGTTTCATGTCTCCCTGTTGAAGCCACTGGTGTGTAATCGTTTCACTTCCTCGGTTCCTCGGCCTCGTCCGGTCCAAGTGGGCAATCGTGAGGAATATGAGGTGAGCAATATCCTGGACTCACGCCTGGTCCGCGGTCGGTTGCAGTTTTTGGTCCATTGGCGTGGTTATGGTCCAGAGGAGCGTTCCTGGGTTCCCTCCGCAGATGTCCATGCTCCTGCCTTGCTCCGAGCCTTCCACGCACGCTTCCCTCAGAAACCGTTTTGTGCTCCGCGGAGGAGGGGCCCTTGAGGGGGAGGTACTGTCATGGTCTTACCTGCTTGCTGCTCTCCTTCGTTTGACATGTGCTGGCGGCCATCTTGGGTCCTGGGTTTCTTGTAGCCTTCCACCCTGCGGCTCCTCCTTCCCCTGGGAGGAGCTGGATGCCTAGCTCATATATATAGGAGGTCTGTGGCTTCAGTTCCTTGCTTGGTCCTCTTGTGTTCACATGCTTCTAAGACTGCTGCTGCTTCTGGTTCCTGATCCTGGCTTCGTCTGACTACCCTGCTGGTTCCTGATCCTGGCTTCGTCTGACTACCCTGCTGGTTCCTGATCCTGCCTTCGTCTGACTACCCTGCTGGTTCCTGATCCTGGCTTCGTCTGACTACCCTGCTGGTTCCTGATCCTGGCTTCGTCTGACTACCCTTCTGGTTCCTGACCTCTGGCTTCGCAAAGACTCTGCTCGGTTTCACCATCCGTTTGGACTTTTGCTTTACAGCTTTATTTTCAATAAAGCCTTCTATTTCCACTTATCTCTTGTTGTACGTCTGGTTCATGGTTCCGTGACACTTCTATCTGGCGGAAGATTCAAACTAATAAAATAAAAAAATGGGTGAAAGATATAAACGGATGGCTGACAAGAGACGTATGACTGGTCCGGACCTGTGTGTGGATGATTTGGTGTGGTTGTCCACTAAGAACATTAAGTTGAAAGTACCTTCTTGGAAGTTGGGCCCAAGATTTATTGGTCCTTATAAAATCTCGGCCATTGTTAATTCGGTTGCGTTTCGTCTGGAACTTCCGCAGGCCTGGAAGATCCATAATTTGTTTCACAGGTCTTTGTTGAAGAAGTATGTTGAACCTGCTGAACCATCTCCTTTGCCACCTCCCCCTGTCATGGTAGATGGTAATCTGGAGTTTCAGATCTACAGAATACTCAACTTGCGTGTTCTTTGTGGCTCCCTTCAGTACCTTGTGCATTGGAGGGGATACGGCCCTGAGGAAAGAATGTGGTTTCCTGCTACCGATGTCAATGCTAGTCGCCTTGTGAAGGCCTTTCATAGGGCACACCCGGATAAGGTTGGTCCTGGGTGCCCGAAGGTCACCCATAGAAGGGGGGTACAGGCACACCCTGTTCTGTGAGAGGCCTGAGAAGATCTGAGACTTGCTGCACATGGATCTATCTGGAAGATTGTTCTGTTTCTCTTTGTTGTGGTTTTGGGCAGGATCCCACCTCCCCACAGGTTTTGCTCATTAGCTATTTAGTAGTGCTATTTATACCCACCTCTCACTATAGCCCTTGCGGTTTATATTTGTTTCTGGAGTTCTCAGCTGGTGTTTGGTGGATCTCCTGCTCCCCGTCCGTCTTAAGCTAAGTCCTACTCGTTCTCTTTTGTTGTGTGTTCTGGTTAGGCCTCAGGAAGACGCTGGTTCCTGCACCTAGCTCTAGGAACCAGTCGTTTTATCTCCAGCTCCCTAGGAGCTAGGCTTAGGTTCCTGCACATGAGCACTTCCACCTTAAGGATTTTCTCATGTTGTCAGCAGTCAGGGAAAGGCTCAGGGATAGTCAGGTGGTGACCTTTCCCTGTTCCCTAGCTTTGGGGCCTAGCCTGGTGTTTTGTTGCTTTTGTTGTATTTGGTTTGCTTCCCTTCCCTCAGCTACCGTGACACCTTGCCTCGCAAAAAGAGTAATATAGAGCAACCAAAAATCATCTGTACCTTAAAATAGTACCAACAAAACTGCCACCTTATCCCGTAGTTTCCAAAATGGGGTCACTTTTTTGTAGTTTCTACTCTAGGGTTGCATCAGGGGGTCTTCAAATGTGACATGGCAAGTTAAAATTATCCCAGTGAAATGTGCCTTCCAAAAACCATATGGCGTTCCTTTCCTTCTGCACTCTGCCGTGTGCCCCATACAGCAGTTTACGACCACATATGGGGTGTTTCTGTAAACGACAGAATCAGGGCAATAAATATTGTTTGGCTGTTAATCCTGGCTTTGTTACCGGAAAAAAATGATTAAAATGGAAAAATTGGCCAAAAAAGTTAAATTCTGAAATTTCATATCCATTTTCCATTAATTCTTGTGGAACACCTAAAGGGTTAACAACGTTTGTAAAATCAGTTTTGAATACCTTGATGGGTGTAGTTTCTAAAATGGGATCACTTTTTTGCAGTTTCTACTCTAGGACTGCATCAGAGGGGCTTCAATTGGGACATGGTGTAAAAAAAAAACAGTCCAGCAAAATCTGCCTTCCAAAAACTATATAGCGTTCCTTTCTTTCTGTGCCCTGCCGTGTGGCCATACAGAAGTTTACGACCACATATGGGGTGTTTCTGTAAACTACAGAATCAGGGCAATAAATATTGAGTTATGTTTGGCTGTTAACCTTTGCTTTGTTAGTGGAAAAAAATGATTAAAATTTAAAATCTGCCAAAAAAGTGAAATTCTGAAATTTCATCTCCATTATCCATTAATTCTTGTGGAACACCTAAAGGGTTAACAACGTTTTTTAATACCTTGAGGGGTGTAGTTTCTAAAATGGGGTCATTTTTGGGTGGTTTCTATTATGTAAGCCTCACAAAGTGACTGCAGACCTGAATTGGTCCTTTAAAAGTGGGTTTTGGAAACTTTCTGAAAAATTTCAAGATTTGCTTCTAAACTTATAGGCCTTCTAACGTCCCCAAAAAATAAAATGGCATTCACAAAATATTCCAAACATGAAGTGGACATATGGGAAATGTAAAGTAATACCTATTATAACTATTATATGTGGTATCACTATCTGTTTTAAAAGCAGAGAAATTGAAATTTGTAAAGTTGCGAATTTTTAAAAAATGTTTGGTAAATTTGGTATTTTTTTTATAGATAAAAATGAAATATTTGGATTCAAATTTACCACTGTCATGAAGTACAATATGTAATGAGAAAACAATCTCAGATTGGCCTGGATAAGTAAAAGCGTTTTAAAGTTATCACCACATAAAGTGAAACATGTCAGATTTGCAAAAATCTGTCTGGTCCTCAAGGTGAAAAATGACCCGGTCCTTAAGGGGTTAAAGAGGGGTTATCTGAATTTTTTTTAAACGGGTTGTCCGCTTTATTTATATTCATAACCTATCCTCAAGATAGGTCATCAATATCAGATTGGTGGGAGGCAACTCCTGGCACCGCCGCCAATCAGGTGTTTGAAGAGAAGGCTGCGCTAACTTCTCTTCATTATTACCGTAGCAACCACACCATTGAGCAGGTGTAATTACACCTAAGCCTTCGTATTCACTTCTATGGGACGGCTCCTTCCTATTAAAGTGAATACTACAGATGCATTCCATTGAAGGGAATGAGACAGCTTAGGTGTAATTACACCTGCTCACCGCTGCAGTTACGATGTCGACCAGGTTAACAATGCAAATAAGGTAGCGCTCATATTAGCGCAGCCTTCTTTTCAAGCATCTGATTGGCGGCAGTGCTGGGAGCCATAGGAGCGTGGCATTATCTTCAAACAGCTGATCAGCAGGGGTGCCAGGAGTCGGCCTCCTGCCAATCTGATACTGATGATGTATCTTAAAGATAGGTCATAAATATAAATAAAGCGGACAACCCCTTTAACTAATGACCTTTCCTTTGGATAGGTCATCAGTATCTGATTGGCGGGGATCTGACACCAGGGACCTCCACTGATCTGCTGTTTGAGAAGGTAGTGGTGCTCACAGTAGCTCTGCAGCCTTCTGGCAGCTTAAGGCTACTTTCACACTAGCGGCACGGGCCTCCGGCAGGCTGTTCCGTCGTGTGAACAGCCTGTCGGATCCGTTCTGCCGCTAGTGACCATGTGCCTCCGGACTGCTGCTTCATCCCCATTGACTATAATGGGGCGGAGCTACAGTGAGGCACGGCAGCACATGGTGAGAGGCTGCCGGAATAAAACTACGACATGTCCAACATTTATTCCGGCAGCCTCTTGCCGTGCCTCGCCGGAACTCCGCCCCCGCCCCCATTATAGTCAATGGGGACGGAGCGGCAGTCCGGAGGCACACGGTCACTAGCGGCAGGACGGATCCGACAGGCTGTTCTTTGGACGGAACAGCCTGACAGAGGTCCGTGCTGCTAGTGTAAAAGTAGTCTAACCTAGGCCATGTGACGTCAGGTGCATCGGTCACATGGCTAGGCGCAGCTTGGCCCCATTGAAGTGAATAGGGCTGAGCTGTGATACCAAGCATAGCCACTGTACAAAGTATGGTGCTGTGCTTGGTGAGGTGAGAGAAGGCTGCAGCGCTACTGCCAGAGTCGGTGCCTTCTTAAACAGCTGATTGGCAGGGGTCCTGGGTTTCGGACCCCCACGATTAGATACTGATGACCTATCCAAAGAATCACTGATCAGTTAAAAAATCTCAGAATACCCCTTTAAAATCAGTAGATTTGAAGATCCTCAGAGATCTGCCCATGATAGCTCATGGAAACCTTAAGGCTGCATTCACACTTGACTTTTTTTGGCCAGTATCTTTTATTGGTATTTGAAGTCTAAAACCAGAAGTGGATCCAAAACACACAGGAAACATAACTGAAAGGTTTAAAATTATCTTTTTTGCCTTGTTGGGCCAAATATGCAATGTGTAAATTAGGTTCCACAGTGTCCGTATATTAGTAACCTAAAACTAAACTTTACTTACAGAGATATCAGTATTTTTCCATTGAGTTGCAGCAATTATTGTTGCATAACTGACACTGTTGGTTGTCATTTTTAATTCAATTCTCAGAAATTCATTTAATATTTAAAGTTTATTGATTGAACAAAGTCACAAAAAAATATTTGGTCATCAGTTTCAGGGAAATCTAAAGTGACAACCAATATGACGCAATTTCCAGCTTTTTCTTTTAGGAAATGGTTACCACAACAAAGCAGATACATGACAATATCCAGTATAAGAAAATAAATGACCAAACCAGAGGTAGACAGCCCTAGACATGCGTAGTGTTCTGTCCCCACATGAAGGCGAATGAAGGTGTAACTGATAATGGCTTTGTGACTGGCCTACCTTCGTATCCAAGCAGTGGAGCAGACCGGACCGGCAGATGCTCAGGTTAGATGGATCCAGACGTAGACATGAGGATGCAATCAAACGTGGGTTTATTTGATCCAGAGCAGTGTCATACAGTGATGGAATACAGTAGATGCTGTCATGTGGATGTCTTTTCTGAGGCTAACTGCTGAGGCAACTGCTGAGGCAACTGCTGAGGCAACTGCTGGTCAAAAACTGATGCCTTCACAAGCCGAGGTGTGTGTCTCCAGTCACAAAGGATGCAGCACTGAAAAAGGCTACAGGAAGTGACCAGGCCCAAGGCTGCTAAAACCACGCCCAGAGAAAACTTTATAGACAACGAACGAAGCGTGCAGCATACAAATTCCGGCCAGCAGATGGCAGCAGAGAACAATAGATTTAAACAACATAGGTAAAACAAGAAATAATACAGTGCAGAAATTCAATATGAAAGGAACAGCACACTCCCCGTCTGAAATTCACTTTGGGGATTTCACTATGACGAATGTCCATAAAATATAAACAACCTGTAAAAGAAAACATGTTAGAATGCAAACATAGATAGTCCTGTTTTCCAACTTGGAATGGAGAAGATCTGCGAAGCTAGATACAGTCCTGTTCACCCATCAGGGACGTTCTCGATGGGTCTCATCCAACTGGAGAAACGTTCAAAGCGCTGACAACTGAAGCTGGCGGTTTGCTTTGTTCCAGTGACTAATGCACTAACTTCAGCGCGGATTTCTGGATCATTATCCGGATCCTGAATGCTGAAAACTTCCTGTACACATTCGTCTGCCTCTCCAAGCAGAAACTCTGGACCAAAGACTATTCCAACGTAATTTTGGTTGTTGGGTTCTGTGACTTTCAGATAGGCAACCGCTGCGATGGCCTCTATGGAGGCGTCCGAGAACACGTGGAGTTCTTTCTTTATGCTAGAGGAAAGTGAAGTTTTAATATAGCATCTCGGGATGTGGATCTCATCCAAGGCACACAAAGATCGCTTCCAGGCTTCCCATTTTTGCTCTTTCTCGGAGGGAAGTGGGGTATCCCAATCCTTGACTGTTTCAGAAAACTGTCTCAGTAGAGATTTACCTTGTATGGTAATGGGCGCTACAAATCCCAGCGGATCGAATAGGCTGTTTACTACTGATAGGACTCCTCGCTTTGTGAATGGCTTGTCTGCACAACTTATCTGAAAACCGAAGGAGTCAGCCGAGAGATCCCATCTGAGGCCCAAGCTCCTCTGCACAGGTGGACTGTCCAGTCCCAAGTTAATGTCCTTGAATCCTGGTGCATGATCGCCTGATTCGAAGGCCCTCATAACGGCCAGGCTGTTTGAAGCAATTTTGTGTAGTCTAAGTTTAGCTTGGTACAACATACTTTGAGTCCTTTTGAGCAGATCGATAGCCGCTTCTTCAGTCGGTAGTGATTTGAGTCCATCGTCTACGTAGAAGTCCTTTTCTACAAAGTCTCTGGCATCTTTACCGTACTTGGATTCTCCCTCTAATGCAGTTCGCCGAAGGCCGTAAGTTGCCACGGCAGGTGAAGGGCTGTTTCCAAATACGTGTACCCTCATACGATATTCTGCCATCTCTGCGTTGGTGTCGTTATTCTTGTACCACAGAAACCTGAGGAAATTCCGGTGGTCCTCTCTGACTACGAAACAGTGGAACATCTGTTCAATGTCGGCGGTGATGGCAACAAGCTCTTTTCTGAACCTCATCAGCACTCCAACTAGGTTATTCGTCAGATTAGGACCTGTGAGAAGGACATCATTAAGCGATACACCTTGATGTTTGGCACTTGAGTCGAAAACAACCCTAATTTGATTAGGTTTCCGTGGGTGATACACTCCAAATGAAGGCAAGTACCAGCACTCGTCGTTCTTCCCTAAGGATGGAGCTGGTTCTGCATGGTTGTTGCGGAATATTTTGTCGATAAAGGCAACGATGTGTTCTCTCATCTCAGGCTTACTGTTCATGGTACGCTGAAGAGAGTTAAATCTAGACAGAGCTTGTTCCCTATTGTTCGGGAGTCTCACCCTGGTAGCTCGGAAGGGTAATGGAGAAACCCAGTGATTGGTTTCGTCTTTAAGGAACTCATTGTCCATTATCTTGATAAATTCTCTGTCCTCTACTGACAAAGCTACTTTATCATCGTCCTTGCTGGTATGAAAGACTAATCTTCCCAAGTTGTCAGCAAAGTAGGGAATGTCGTCAGGTGGTTGTATGAGGTCTGGAGGCTTCTCTTTCACCTCATAGTGATGAGGGCAAGGCTTAATGCAAGTTGTGCGTCCATCTCCACGCACGTACGTTTTGAATGAGCGGATTTTTGGTTGATCCAAGCATACATTTCCTATGACTACCCATCCCAAGTCCAGTCTCTGGGCATATGGTGCATAGTCGGGACCATTACACTGTTGACGCACCTTGTGTACCCTTAGATTGTCTCTGCCTTGCAGGAGTAGAATCTCAGCGTTGTTGTCCATAGGTGGGATAACGTTGGCTAGGTGCCTTAGGTGTGGATGGTGAAATGCAGCTTCCGGGGTAGGAATTTCATCCCTATGGTTGGGTATTTGATCGCATTCGATCAGCGTCGGTAGAGGTATTTCCGTATCTCCACTGACGGAACAAGCAATGAATCCTTGTGCCCTCCTGCCGCTAGTCTCTATGCGACCCGAGCAGGTGTTTAAGATGTAGGGTTCTGATGGTCCCTTTATTCCAAAGGCTTCAAAGAATTTAGGTCCTGCTAGAGAGCGGTTGCTTTGGTCGTCAATGATGGCATACATTTTTACTGCCTTTTCTGGTAGCCCCTCCGGGTAGACCTTGATTAGGCATATGCGGGCACAACATTTCTCACTCTGGCCCTCCCCACATACGTCCAAGCATGAGCAGGAAACAGCAGTGGCTGTGTTAGCGTGGTTCTGGGGCTCCCCGCCATGACTTTGAGCAGGACTGGTGGTGACAGCAGCCGGTGAGTCCCTTGTGAGTGTAGTTGGGTGCATAGCTGAGGCATGTCTATCACTATGACACTCCTCACACTTGATAATGGATTTGCAGTCCTTAGCCATGTGCTCCAATGAAGCGCAGCACTTGAAACATACCCCAAGCTCGGTCAGGACTTTCCTGCGCTCCTGTATTGTTTTGGATCTAAATCCTCTGCATTTGTTCAGTGAGTGTGGTTTTTTATGAATGGGACATTCACGATTGAAGGCCTTGTCTCCTGATGAGGTAGTGTACTGTCTACCAGTGGGTACTGCAGATGATGGTAGGTTAGTCTTTCTAACATTCACGCTGCTCTTAAAGTCTCTGTGTTTATGCACAATACTTTCATACCTTGATGATGGTGTCACTGAGGCTGTAGTATTGAACTCCAGGAAGTCGAGGCTGGGGTCATTCCTCATCTGGGACTGTTCATCGATGAACCTACAGAAATTAATAAATGGAGGAAAAGTGACGTCATGCACTCTTTTGTACCTTGAGACTGATGCCGCCCACTTCTCTTGCAGGCTGTATGGTAGCTTCACGACAATTGGGTTCACCCCATGGGCAGTATCCAGGTAGCACAGCCCGGACAGACGAGGGTCTCTTTTGGCAAGCTCCAGTTCCATGAGCAAATCACTTAAATCCTGAAGCTTATGGACATCCTTGAGACTGATCTTGGGGACGTTTTGCAGTCTCCTGAATAGTGCCTTCTCTATTGCTTCTGCGCTGCCAAAGGTGCGTTCGAGTCTCTGCCAGGCTGCAGCGAGACCTGCTTCTGCTTGTCCCACATAGACAGTTCTAAGGCTCTTGATGCGATTTGTGGAGCCTGGGCCCAGCCAGTTGATCAAGAGGTCGAGCTCCTGCTCTGCAGTTAGGTTGAGGTTGGCGATGGCGGCTATAAAGGTTGCCTTCCAGGCTCTATAGCTCTCCGCACGGTCATCAAATTTTGAGAGACTGGTGTTAATTAGCTCTCTGCTCACCATAAACCTGGCAAACTCAGACATATCTGATTTCTCACTAGTGATGTCGCGAACATAAAATTTTCAGTTCGCGAACAGCGAACGCGAGCTTCCGCAAATGTTCGCGAACTGGCGAACCGGGCGAACCGCCATAGACTTCAATAGACAGGCGAATTTTAAAACCCACAGGGACTCTTTCTGGCCACAATAGTGATGAGAAAGTTGTTTCAAGGGGTCTAACACCTGGACTGTGGCATGCCGGAGGGGGATCTATGGCAAAACTCCCATGGAAAATTACGTAGTGGACGCAGAGTCGGGTTTTAATCCATAAAGGGCATAAATCAACTAACATTCCTAAATTGTTTGGAATAACGTGCTTTAAAACATCCAGTGTGTGTATACGATCAGGTATGATGTTGGCACTGGCAGTGGGCACACTACAGTCAGTGGAAGAGGGCCTGACACACTGACTGGCAGCAGGCAAGCAACTGAATTTATACTACTGTCTAAAAATTAAATGCCTTATTTATCGGCAAGCTACTGTGCCACCCGGTATCAGTGGTTGGCACTGGCAGTGGGCACACTACAGTCAGTGGAAGCGGGCCTGACACACACTGGCAGCAGGCAAGCAACTGAAATTACACTAAAGTGTAAAAATTAAATGCCTTATTTATCGGCAAGCTACTGTGCCACCCGGTATGAGTGGTTGGCACTGGCAGTGGGCACACTACAGTCAGTGGAAGAGGGCCTGACACACACTGGCAGCAGGCAAGCAACTGAATTTAGACTACTGTCTAAAAATTAAATGCCTTATTTATCGGCAAGCTACTGTGCCACCCGGTATCAGTGGTTGGCACTGGCAGTGGGCACACTACAGTCAGTGGAAGCGGGCCTGACACACACTGGCAGCAGGCAAGCAACTGAATTTAGACTACTGTCTAAAAATTAAATGCCTTATTTATCGGCAAGCTACTGTGCCACCCGGTATCAGTGGTTGGCACTGGCAGTGGGCACACTACAGTCAGTTGAAGTCGGCCTGACACACACTAGCAGCAGGCAAGCAGCTGAAATTACACTAAAGTGTAAAAATTAAATGCCTTTTTTATGCAAAGTCCTGTGCCAGCCGGTATGAGTGGTGGGCACTGGCAGTGGGCACACTACAGTCAGTGGAAGTCAGCCTGACACACACTGGCAGGCAACTAACCTTAGATTAAAGTGTAAAAATTAAGTGCCTATTTTTTAAGCAAAGTCCTGTGCCACTCGGTATGACAGGGGTGGGCACTGGCAGTGGGCACACTACAGTCAGTTGAAGTCGGCCTGACACACACTAGCAGCAGGCAAGCAGCTGAAATTACATTAAAGTGTAAAAATTAAATGCCTTTTTTAAGCAAAGTCCTGTGCCAGCCGGTATGAGTGGTGGGCACTGGCAGTGGGCACACTACAGTCAGTGGAAGTCAGCCTGACACACACTGGCAGGCAACTAACCTTAGATTAAAGTGTAAAAATTAAGTGCCTATTTTTTAAGCAAAGTCCTGTGCCACTCGGTATGACAGGGGTGGGCACTGGCAGTGGGCACACTACAGTCAGTTGAAGTCGGCCTGACACACACTAGCAGCAGGCAAGCAGCTGAAATTACATTAAAGTGTAAAAATTAAATGCCTTTTTTAAGCAAAGTCCTGTGCCAGCCGGTATGAGTGGTGGGCACTGGCAGTGGGCACACTACAGTCAGTGGAAGTCAGCCTGACACACACTGGCAGGCAACTAACCTTAGATTAAAGTGTAAAAATTAAGTGCCTATTTTTTAAGCAAAGTCCTGTGCCACTCGGGATGACAGGGGTGGGCACTGGCAGTGGGCACACTACAGTCAGTTGAAGTCGGCCTGACACACACTGGCAGGCAACTAACCTTAGATTAAAGTGTAAAAATGAAGTGCCTTTTTTTTAAGCAAAGTCCTGTGCCACACGGGATGACAGGGGTGGGCACTGGCAGTGGGCACACTACAGTCAGTTGAAGTCGGCCTGACACACACTAGCAGCAGGCAAGCAGCTGAAATTACACTAAAGTGTAAAAATTAAATGCCTTTTTTATGCAAAGTCCTGTGCCAGCCGGTATGAGTGGTGGGCACTGGCAGTGGGCACACTACAGTCAGTGGAAGTCAGCCTGACACACACTGGCAGGCAACTAACCTTAGATTAAAGTGTAAAAATTAAGTGCCTTTTTTTAAGCAAAGTCCTGTGCCACACGGAATGACAGGGGTGAGCACTGGCAGTGGGCACACTACAGTCTGTGGGCCTGCAGCTCCTCACACACAGGCAGGCCAGGCAACTGCAATATGTATATAAAGGAAAAAAAAAAAGCAGACTAATGTTGCAGCCCTAAAAAGGGCTTTTTGGGGTGCTGTCAGGACGCTGTCCTTACAGCAGAGATCAGATGAGTCTTTCAGGACTGGAGTGGACACTGAATTCACTAGCCTAGCTATCGATTTCCCAATTAAATCAGCAGCAGTTACAGTCTCCCTCCTCTCACTAAGACTGCAGCTTCAGAATGAATCTAAAATGGATGCTGTGCAGGAGGTGGGAGGGTCTGGGAGGGAGGGTATGCTGCTGATTGGCTGGAATGTGTCTGCTGACTGTGAGGTACAGGGTCAAAGTTTGCTCAATGATGATGTATAGGGGGCGGACCGAACATCGCATGTGTTCGCCCGGCAGAGGCGAACGCGAACAAGCTATGTTCGCCGGGAACTGTTCGCCGTCGGATAGTTCGGGCCATCTCTATTTCTCACTGCTTGTTGCCATGACAACTTGTGATGCCCCTGGGGCGTATAGGTTGCGTGGCGTGAAAGGGTGAGATGCTTCCGGGTAGAATGATGTTGCTGCAGGGTTGAGCTGTGGTCTAGCCTCTGTAGATTCTGATGACTGCTGCTTGAGCTGTGGAGGTAGGCCAGGAAACACCTGGTAGCCATCTTGCTGTAATAACTGCCCTTGAGAGGGCGCGTCTGGGCAACTGTTATTGGATTGCTCGGGTACTGTGGGTATCGCTGCCACTGCAGGTAGAGCTGACTTGGAGGTTTCAGTGTTGTTGGCTTGGACAGTACTGCACACTGGGGGTGGTGCAGATAACTGTTTCAGTATGTAGTCGCTGGTGCGATCAGCTGGATCGTCTATCTCCTCTGGTGGTAAGCAGACTGAATCAAGGCCTTGGCTCAATGCTTGCTCAAGTAGTCTTACTCTTGCTAATGCGATTTCCTCTTCCCTCTCTGATTCAAGGATCTTTATTCGAGCCTCTGCTTCTGCCCTCTTGGCTTCTGCCGTCTGTGCTTCTGTTCTCGCAAGGACTTCTTTTTCGGTGAAGGAACGCCTCACTTTGGATAGTTCTGCATTTATGCGGGCCTCTAGTAATCTGTCGCTCAGGTTGGAGCTTCTAGAGCATGATGATCTGTAGGACCGTGAGGAATGTTTAGACGAATGTGATCTGTGTGATCTAGTTTCTTGCAAATGAGAGATGCGGAGTTCCACTTTATCTTTAGCATCCAGCACCATGGCGTCTCTTTGTCTGTCTATTGATTCTGCCTTGCACAATTCTGACGGGGCTTCTTCAATATTAGAGTCTTTTAGAAAGGTTATATACCTTGTGGACAGTTTCTTGTACCTTTCATGGGCTGCGTTCAGCCGCCCGACGGCAACTTGTAAACTGGTGGTGTCGCCTGAGGAGGACTTAAGTCCTGATATGAGGGAGGAAACTCTTTCCCATAGCTCTTCCAGGTTGTCACATAGCTTATCTTTCCTGGTGTGATAATTTTCTGTGATCTTTATAGTTGGTTTGAGAGAGCGCCTTGGTCGCGTGACTTGGTCTGCTGGAAGTGTGGGTTCTACCTCCAGCTCTTCATAATGATCAGTATCAGGTTGCATTTGCTTTGTTTCATCACTGGGGAACTGTACAAGGTCCTTTTCGGACATTTTGATTTAAGGTGCGCTGTCTCTTTAAGAAAATGAACTTTTGAATTGGGGGCTGAAAATTGCAGTGCGGCTCGGATGAGGCACCCCGATGAGTTTCCCAAGGTGTTTTAAGTGAATAGCGGGGTTTTGGTTTGAGGGAGGCCCCGCGTGCGTGAACAGTTCTTATATCATGCGAGCAAGGGTTAACGTAGGATGTAGAAAGTGGCTTGGCGAGTAGTGGAGGACTTCCAGGCGAGACTATATCTACTGCGGACACGTCGTGCTTCCCCTTAGGCTTATGGGACGTGCACTGTTGCCGGGCAGATTTGCTGGGAGTGGGCCTGTGGCAAGGGAGGTTCCTGAGTGTGGCACTGGGCTCTGAGGGAACCTGTAGCCGGGCATTGGACATTCAGACGGATATTGACTGGGGTATAAGGCTTTAAGGCAGTTTTTGACTGTTCTGTCCCCACATGAAGGCGAATGAAGGTGTAACTGATAATGGCTTTGTGACTGGCCTACCTTCGTATCCAAGCAGTGGAGCAGACCGGACCGGCAGATGCTCAGGTTAGATGGATCCAGACGTAGACATGAGGATGCAATCAAACGTGGGTTTATTTGATCCAGAGCAGTGTCATACAGTGATGGAATACAGTAGATGCTGTCATGTGGATGTCTTTTCTGAGGCTAACTGCTGAGGCAACTGCTGAGGCAACTGCTGAGGCAACTGCTGGTCAAAAACTGATGCCTTCACAAGCCGAGGTGTGTGTCTCCAGTCACAAAGGATGCAGCACTGAAAAAGGCTACAGGAAGTGACCAGGCCCAAGGCTGCTAAAACCACGCCCAGAGAAAACTTTATAGACAACGAACGAAGCGTGCAGCATACAAATTCCGGCCAGCAGATGGCAGCAGAGAACAATAGATTTAAACAACATAGGTAAAACAAGAAATAATACAGTGCAGAAATTCAATATGAAAGGAACAGCACACGTAGTAAAGGTCCTTTTAGAGCCTTTTAGTAGGAACGTATGTTCTGCTGATCATTGGCTCATTTAAACCCCATACCAATCAGCTGACAAATGCGCAGACACTCGTTTCTAGGCTAACTGTATATTTTATGTGAAAGATGAAAAGCTGCAAAGTGTATGGGGGGATGAACGAGTACCCCATATGCCTTCAATCGGTCTATGTTCTATTTCATAAAAGAACACTGACTTCTTTTATCTCTGCCAGTCAATAAAGGGTTCTTAGTCATCAACATCCATTTTTTGTGTTTTTTATTTTATTTTTATAAAGTTCATAGCTGGACTGTTTTGGCAACTTAACCGGAAGCATTTATTTTAAAGCCATTTACTTTGTACAGCTCATTGTGGTTTTAGCCTAAACTGTTCAACTGGGAGAACATATCCTGCTAACTGCTGCATTTAGAGATAAAGACGCTTGACTACTCACAATTGTCACAAATATTCAGCCGAACCATGGCACATTGGTAATTACAGAGTCAAGACGAAAGCAAATACATTCCTTGTACAGATCAGTTACACATCTTTTGTTTTTTCATACTTTGAGATCTCTCACACTATTGTTTGCATTTACGTTATTTATTTAATTGCATTGACACAGCTTAAATCAACACAATTGTTGCTGGGGGTACTATATTGTATTTAAAACTAATGCAGTGGGATATCTATCTATCTGTCTATCTATCTGTATTTGCAAATAAAAACTGATCTTTGCACAGTGAACAACTACAAATTTTCCATACACTTTTTGGATCGATTCCTCATGTTGAGATCTCTGCTTGCAATAGCTTTAATATGACATTTCTTTTTTTATTTCTTAGTCAGGTGATGATCACAATGGTGCTGTACAGTAAAATAAATTGTGCAGAAACCTTAATATTCCTTTATTATTGCTGCCTCCATAGTAGGGGCGGACTGAGAACCCTCAGGGCCCCCTTACAGGCCCCACCCATGTTCTGCTGCAAGCCCCACCCTTGCCCCGCCTCCATGGCCCGCCTCCAGCCACACCCTACACAATCTTTAAAGGGTTTCTACCACCTCGTTTTGAGAAATTTAGCTGTCAGACACTAGCGATCCCGACCGGTCAGTCCGCCCCTGCTCCATAGTTGTCACTGTTATTGTCTCCTTGAAGTCTATGGAATTACCAAAGATACATATGCAGCAGTCTTTCCTTAAATGGTTGTTCAGTTATATTTTATTTCTGGAAACTGCCTGAGCCTTAATAAAATATTTAAAGCATTTACACTCACCTTCCTGCTTCCCCTCTGATCCAGCCACCATCCACTCCCCGGCCTGCAGCCAGTGACATATTGTTTTCGCTGCAGCATTAACATCCTGTACAAATTGTACTAGCGCTGAGAGAGAGATGAGTCCAATTGTCACTGCGCGGTGTCGGTAGTAAACTCCACATCGAACACAAGAGGGAAGGGAAAGGGTACTAGGCCTGGAAACTAGGGAAAGAGGAAAGGTTGCCATCTAATGAATCCCTAAACCGAGCCCTGACTACTATCAGTATGAACAGACTTCGATGGTAGGAATGTTCATATGCAGTAACCTAGAGCCCTATCTGACCCTAAAGGGCCCTGGAAATAGTGTCAGGACAAAAGATGACCTGTTCCTTCCCAGCTGAAGGAACAGGAGACTCCCTCAGGCCTAATACCAAAAGATAGGGGAATGCAACAAACAAGAAATAGGGAAAAGACACTTAAAGAGGACCTTTCACCAGTTTTTACTTTATAAAAGCGATACCTCACACTGTAGTCCATGTTCCCTAGATGTCATATAGCAAATTGTTATTGTTATGCAGTCTGCCCCCAACCTACACCACCCTCTGGATGATTTCTGACAGTTTGTTTCCCCTATTTTTCATAGGAACATAAGCACCTCATTGGCCTGATCTCTTGTGCTGTGCAGTTTGAAAGGTGAGTTGTATAAAGCAGCTTGATTTTAATACACCACGCCTGCTCAAATCTGTCTGTCACTACACTATGCTGCCCTCAGAGAAAGCAGCATACAGGAGCTGACAGGGTTCCCTTTAAGCCTGACGATTACAGTTCCCTCAGTGTAGGCCCGAAGACACAGTGCCTTAATGTTAACTCAGGTATCTGGGCCCAAGCTACACTCAACTTAACTGGGGCCAGGCTCTTGGTTTTGTTCCACTACTTACGACATCATCCATACCAATAGCAACTACTGATCTCAAGTCAAGTAAGCTGTTGTGACCTCACAACTGTGAGGTGAACATCTGTGACAACTCAAGTGAGTTATATTCACGTAGACTGTTTAGATATCACAAGTGAGTTTCAGTAAGCTACTGTGATGTCATAAGTTGGTTTAGTCAGGTAACCTGCTATGACCTCACAACTGTTTTTAGTAGGATTCAGCCAGGTAAGTTGCTGTGATTTCACAAGTGGGTGAAATTAGCAGCTGAAAATGAAGAAGCCCATATACTGTTCTTGCACAGACACCTTCTGCATGTGATATCAGCACCTGGATCTTAATGTTTTTTTAAAAAAAAATTCAAATAACATAGTAACATAGTTTATAAGGCCGAAAAAAAGACATCTGTCTATCCAGTTCGGCCTGTTATCCTGCAAGTTGTTCTAGAGGAAGGTAAAAATCTGAGCACATAATGCAGAAACGAATCAAAAAGGCAAATGTATGTGAGCAGACTATTATCAGGACCAGTTCTTCTTTGACTTTTTTAATTGTACATTTGTTTTGCACATTTAAATCATTAAAGGGAACCTGTCACTTTGTATGTGCAGTGCTATCTGTAGGCATCATGCTATAGATCAGGAGCAGCTAAGTAGATTGATATATACTGTAGTTTGGTGAAGAGATTCAAATTTTTTATTTTATTAAATCTATGCTCTTTCCTGCTTAAGAGCTCAGTGAGTGGTCCAACACGGTGACTTACAGATATCTCTCTATTCATATTCAGGGGTGTCATACAGAGAAGGGTGTAAATCAACGAGTAGGACCGCTCACTGGACACTTAAAAATAATGTTACATATACTAATTTAATTTAAAAAGCATGCACACCATCACAAAATCTGTGTCAGTATTATGGACAATGGTTGCGAAAGCACTGTGCCAACTAAGCCGTTTAACTTTGGGTTATTCTTGAGAGTGTTGTCCTAGCGGTCCCCTGTTATTTACCCTTTAACCGCTATACAGGGATCTGGTTTTCGCTGCAGGGGAACCACCAGGCTGCTACCTCTTGGAATATTCCTGGTGTAGTTAGCACCTGATGCATGGGGGTCAGAGGCAGGGCCGGGCCGACACAGAGGCTGGGGAGGCTCCAGCCTCAGGGGGCAGCCTGGGGAGCGGAAAAACAAACCTTTTTTTTTTTTTATCACTTACTTGCTGCCGGGCGCCCTGCCCTCCCCTCCCCTCCCCCCCCCTCCCCTCCCCCCCCCCCCCCTCGGCAGCGTGCCCTGTCTATCCCTGCAGAGCTAAACATATGGGGATCCCTCAGCTCCGCGCCCCCCCTCCCAGTATACCAGACATAGGGGCTCTGCGCCCTGCAGCTCAGTGTAGATGCGAGATCCTTCTAAGCTACAGGACCTTTGATGATGTCATGACCATGTGACCGGTCATGTGGGTGGGAGGAGCCAGGCTGTGGACTGGTAGCGCCTTTATGATTCTCATCTGCTCCTGACTTTGGCTTGAACTGTTGAACATATGAGGTTAGCACCCTAGCACTTACAATTCCGGGTACTTAGGGGTTAATGCAGGGATGATGTGTATGGCCTCATTCACACATTGCAGATTTAGTCAAATCTGCAAACAAGATGTACAGCGAGCTTGTAGCAGAGCTGTGTGTGTCTGCCTACCCAGAGCAGCTGTGTGTGGGGTGCATGTAGCAGAGCTGAGGGTGCTTCATGTGTATAATGCAGCAAAGATAGGTGTATAGTGTGAATCCAGAACAGTAGTGTGTGTGGTGTATGTAGCAGAGCTGTGTGTGTCTGCCTACCCAGAGCAGCTGTGTGTGGGGTGCATGTAGCAGAGCTGTGTGTGTCTGCCTACCCAGAGCAGCTGTGTGTGGGGTGCATGTAGCAGAGCTGAGGGTGCTTCATGTGTATAATGCAGCAAAGATAGGTGTATAGTGTGAATCCAGCACAGTAGTGTGTGTGGTGTATGTAGCAGAGCTGTATGAGACAGAAGAATGTATAATGTGCACAGCGGAGCTGTGTATGGAAAATGTGCAACACAGTGATATATAATGTGCCACCCAGAGCTGTGTGTGTGTGCGCATGTAGCAGAGCTGTGTATGTAAAATGTGCAAAAACCCTGATGCTCTCAAAAAGAGCAAGCAATATAAAACATTGTAGTTTGATACCTTTTACCCCTTAAAGACCGGCCCCATTTTCATTTGTACATTAGCCATAACCTTTTTATTTTTCCATTCACAGTTATATGAGGGCTTATTTTGTGTGGGACAAGATGCATTTTTTTAAATGCCGCCAATTAGTTTACCATGTCTTGTATCAGAAAGCAGGAAAAAAATATATTTGTGGGTTAAAAAAACAAAACAAAAAAAAAAACACACACAATTCCACCAAGATTTTTGAGGTTTTCACATCACAGCGTTCACTAAAAATGCCGTCTTTATTCTGCGGCTCAATACGATACTAAACTTGTATGGTTTTTATTTCGTTTAATTACTTTAAAAAATTACTTTTCTATATTTCGGTCTATGTGAGGGCTTGTTTTTGTTTAACGATCAGTAGTTTTCTGGGGGAAGGGGGGGGCCCATACAAAAATTTGCTGTGGGGCCCAGTCACTTCTAGTTACGCCCCTGAGCAGGAGGCTGCTGATTGGCCAGTATTAGCTAGCTGCCCTGCCATTGGTCCATCCTTTCACACCCCCTTCTCTCTGGAGCTGAACACAGCAGGAGGCAGGCGTTCTCACAGTGGATCATGTGACCATGAAGGAGCATGTGACCAGTGACGTCACAGACCTCCTTCTAACAAATCCATTCTAGCATCTACCCAGCATGTATGGCAGGACTCTGCTGAGCAAAGACCATGTGCCCAGGTGAGGTGACCACAGAAGTGCCCTGGCATCTGTCTGCTGCTGGAAGCTCAATGTGGAGCTTTATGAATGTAAAAACTAATAGCCAAGAGGCTAAAGAAACCCTGCTTGTCTGTTTCTGACCCTAATCTTAACACATAACGTTCATTTGATTGCAATCTACCCTAACACCTAAAGGGATTTTTTTAAAGCCTGCTGTTTCTCTAGAAGATGACCTTATGCTGATAGTAGTGTTAATAGAGTCTCAAAGGTCTGTAAAAATAGGGTAACTGCTTATATAGACCCTTGAGACTCTATTACCACTGCTATAAACATAAGGTCACCTAGAGAAAGAGCAAGTTTTTTAAATTATCTTTTTACTTTAGGTGTTAAAACATAACTTATTTGATTGCTTGAACACCTAAAGGAAATCAAATAAAAAACCTGCTGTTTCTCAAGATGACCTTATGTCGATAGCAGTGGTAATAGAGTCTGAAAGGTCTATAGAAGCAGTTACCCTCTTTTTACAGACCTTTGAGGCTCTATTAACACTACTATCAACATAAAGTCATCTAGAGACACAGCAGGTTTTTAAAAAGATTTTTCCTTTAGGTGTTACAGCAATCAAATGAAAGTTATGTTTTAACACCTAAAGGAAAAACATAATTAAAAAAACATGCTGTTTCTCTAAATGACCTGATGTTGATAGTAGTGTTAATAGAGTCTCAAAGGTTTGTAAAAATAGTGTACCTGATTCTATAGACCTTTGAGACTCTATTACCATGACTTTTAGCATAAGATCGTTTGGAGAAACATCAGGTTTTAAAAAAAAAAAAAAATTTCTTTAGGTGTTAGAGCAATCAAATGGAGGGGGAGAAATGTGACATGGGTGAGGATGGGGTTACATGATGGGCCGGAGACAATGACTGTAGTCTGTCTGTGCCATGGATGGGGAGAAATATGACATGGAGGGCTGATGGCTGACATGGGGGTCTGATCTGAGGCATTGGGGCTGTGCCTGTGAGCTGGGGTCTGATGGCTGGTCTGACCTGAGGTGGAATGAAAAATATTGTTTCCTATTATCCTCCTTTAAAACCTAGGTGCGTCTTATGGGACGAACCTACATTTTGGCGCACCCCCCCCCCTTCCCCCAGGTGAGCTGAAGGGGTCGGGGGGCGCCAAAATGTAGGTTCGCTTGTGTTGGTAAAAAACCTTGCACCGGCCCTGGGCGCAGGCAAGGGGGGGGGGGCGCACTTGGGCAGCTCAGCCTCTGTTGGTGGTGGACCTTGTCCCAGCCCTGGTCAGAGGCACCACTGCAAAGTACCAAAGGAACAGGTAAAGCACACAGATACAACCAGGCTGAGGTCAGGCAGACAGATGCAAATCCAAGAACAGTCAAGGGCAGATAGAACTAGGTCTGAATACAGGACGACAAACAGATCATGGTCACAGGCACAGGCACAGGTAAGGTCAGATGACTGACAACCGGATTATAGCTCTAATACATGCTCCAGCAGGCAAATCGACCTGGCAGATCTATTGAGATCTATTGCACAGGCAAGAGACCAGAGATCAGATCAGATCAGTGTTAAAAATGTAGTAAAACTTACATAAATAAAACTTACATAAATAAAAAAAAGTATACATATTAGGTATCGCCGCATCCGTATTGACCAGCTCTAAAAAAAGCTCACATGACCTAACCCCTCAGATGAATGTTGTAAATAACAAAAAAAAAAAACGGGGTGTTTCTGTAAACTACAGAATCAGGGCCATAAATATTGAGTTTGGTTTGGCTGTTAACCCTTGCTTTGTAACCGGAAAAAAATTATTAAAATGGAAATCTGCCAAAAAAGTGAAATTTTGAAATTGTATCTCTAATTTCCATTAATTCTTGTGGAACACCTAAAGGGTTAATGACATTTGTAAAATCAGTTTTGAATACCTTGAGGGGTGTAGTTTATAGAATGGGGTAATTTTTGGGTGTTTTCTATTATATAAGCCTCGCAAAGTGACTTCAGACCTAAACTGGTCCCTAAAAATTGGGTTTTTGAAAATTTCTGAAAAATTTCAGGATTTGCTTCTAAACTTCTAAGCCTTGTAATAAAATTGTAAGAAAATAAAATATCATTCCCAAAATGATCCAAACATTAAGTAGACATATGAGGAATGTAAAGTAATAACTATTTTTGGAGGTATTACTATGTATTATAGAAGTAGAGAAATTGAAACTTGGAAATTTTCAATTTTTTTAAATTTTTTGGTAAATTTGGTATTTTTTGATAAATAAAAATGATTTTTTTGACTTCATTTTACCAGTGTCATGAAGTACAATATGTGACGAAAAACAATCTCAGAATGGCCTGGATAAGTAAAAGCGTTTTAAAGTTATCAGCACTTAGGCTAAGTTCACACTAACGTGTGTGATCTGTGGCCGTATTGCGGCCCGCAAATCGCGGGCCGCAATACACGGCCACAGTTCCGTGTGAATTCCGCATCACGGATGCGGACCCATTCACTTCAATGGGTCCGCTAATCCGGAATCATGGAACGGCCGCACAGGACGGGACCCCTCGGAAGCACTATGGAGTGCCTCCTGGGGTTACGTCCCGTTCCGCAAAAAGATAGAACAAGTCCTATCTTTTAGCGGAACGGCCGGATCGCGGACCCATTAAAGTGAATAGGTCCGCGATCCGATGTGGCTGACCTACGGCCGGCGATCGAGCATTGCGGCCCGCTATTTGCGGGCCGCTTCACAGGCACGGGTCACACACGTTCGTGTGAACCCGGCCTTAAAGTGACACTGGTCAGATTTGCAAAAAAGTCCTTAAGGTGAAATAGGGCTGAGTCCTTAAGGGGTTAAAAGTCTGAAAATAATAGGGGACTAAATTCCGATGTCCTTTCAGTGAAACTTATTATTGCAATCATGTTCCATAACAGATCACAGTTTATGCTACTAATGTGTTCATATCAGTTTTCTGAGCTATAGATTTTGATAAGATTAGCTATAGATGTTTTGATAAGTTGTTCTGAAATAAATAATCTGGTTGGTAACCCTTGTCAAACTATGCAACCCAGTGTCTTATAGTGTATTGGGTTGCAGTGGGATTTTTAATCATGCCGAGCACCACAGAACATTTGACTTCTGCAGTTAAAAAACTACACATCTGCTTAAACATAATAATTGTGAATGTAGCCTTGGGGAGCGTTCCTCTGCCTCCAGCAATTTTCTAACCAGTGGCTGGATTTACTCACTTCTACTTGTTTTCACAATTCAGGACTTAATTTCTGTCTATGGACTTTGCTATTTTCATACATTACCTCATCATAGTGAATATTGAATTTGTTTTTAGTAAACACTGTATTTCTGCTCTACAAACACTTGCAAGATAACCAGATCTTCTGCTGATGATAATTGTGTAATGCTAATTAGTAGTGAGCGTGAATACTCTAATTGCAAATTTTTATAGCGAATATCGGCACTTCGAGAATTCGCGAAGATGTAGAATATAGTGCTAGATCTTCGTAATTGCGAATATTCTAGATTTTTTTTCATCAGTACCCTCACTGATTCTTGCTTGTGGGCCGAAGAGAAGGCTGCAATATCTTTGTCTGAGCTTACCAACATCCCTAGCAACCAATAGGAAAGTTGCCTACCCCTTACTATATAAGAAACTCCTCAGTAGCAAAAGTGAGTCACGCCTGTATTGCGCGCGCAATACACGCATATTACAGTGTCGATTTTCGAAATCAAGAAAATAATTACTGGAGATCACAAATTCTTAAATTTGTGAATTTATGGCGAATATCAGGCCAAAAATTTGCAAAATATTGCGAAAATGAATATTGCCTATGCTGCTCATCACTAATGCTAATCAGCAGCTCTTAGCTAGTTACTGATAAAATGCTTTACCGTTCATATACTGTATAATGTGACTCCAACTCGTCAATATATGGCAAACATAAGCCATTTTATACATTTTGTGCAGCACATACATTTTTGGCAGCGGAACAGACTACTGGAGTTACCATATTCGGCACCGCGGGGCACCACTGGATCTCCTTTGACTATAATTAGAGATGAGTGAATCGAAGCTGACGAAGTGGACTTCGTTCCAAATTTCGGGAAAAATTCGGTTTGCACCGAAGCCGAATTTCCTCGCACTTTTTTGTAACAAAACACATGGCTGCTGCACGTGTGAGGACATGGAGAAAGGAACTCTAGGAAGGGGGGATCACCCATAATGCCATGCATGCAGCCAATCAGCAGCCAGCCAGCCCTGTGATGTCACAGCCTATAAATAGCATCAGCCATCTGTTTGATACAGCCATTGATGGGGTTTATTACAAAGGAATATTTCTATGTTTTATTTGCCTTTGTGCAGTGCAGTTATATGTTCTTAAGCATTTTTTGGCTTGTATTAGTGGGAAAAAAGGGCTTATTAGCCGTTGTGTGGAAAAGTGCTAAAATTACAGCCCTTTTTTTATTGTGTATTAGTGGCCAAAGTAAAATATATTTGCTGGTCAGCAGTGCAGTTATATAATCTAAAGCCTTTTGTGGCGTGTATTAGTTGAAAAAGAAAAAATATATTTGCCGTTCAGCGGTGCAGTTATCTATTCTAAAGCCTTTTGGGGCGTGTATTAGTGGCAAAATAAAAATATATTTGCCGGTCAGCTGTGCAGTTATATGTTTTAAAGCCCTTTTTTGTGTGTATTCATGGTGGGGGGGGGGGCTTATTAGATGTTGTGTGGTGGAGTGAGAAAATTACTGACTTTTTTGTGTGTGGGGGGTTTAATTTCCTTTTTATTTATTTATTTGATCTAACAGTATGTCAGACAGAGAACTGCACAGGGGAGTGGCAGAGGCCTAAATGTTTCTGCCGCAGGCAGAGGTCACAGCAGAGTAAGGGGCCGTGGCACCAGGAGTCGCAGCGAGAGGCCTGAGCTCCCAATGTCAGCTAGCGGTCATGTCTTGACCAGCAACCCAGCGGTTCTTGAATAGTTGACTTGATCTTCGACTTCATCGCAAGTGACATCAGACACCCCCAGCCAAGAGTTGGTGGTTTTGTCAGACACAACCCTTAGTTGGCATGGCCCGGGAGCAGGCCCTGTGCCCTCACCTGTCCTCAACCTGCCTCTGTCCTTTTTTGTTCCCTCAGCCAGAGAAGTATTGTATGCTGTGGGCTCAGCTCCACTATACAGTGAGGACGAGCTACTAGAAGACAGTAAGCAGCTACTGGCAAGCCAAGATGTGGAGGAGACATCCGCCGCTTCCTCCACTAGGCGGGCAAGTAGTAATGAGGAGAGTGGCGTGGGAGCTGGTGTTGCAAGCAGTCAGGCTCCTGACCCAGAGACGGTGAAGGAGGACATCAGTGACCTGCAGACAGTACTTGATGATGTAGATGATCGCACTTGGGAGTCGGGTGACGAAGGGGCTTAATTTTTTTTTTCTTTATATAATAATGTAATATTATAAAATCCGGTGTCTCCATGATAAATCTGCAGCCCATGTGGCTTCTACACACTTTCAAAATAATCCTTCAGCAGGGCGAATAGATGCCGGATGATCAGGATGCTCCATGACCACCTTCCCAGGAGCTTCTGTCGGGAACAGAGGTTCATTTCTGAGATGTTCATATAGTGCAGGGGGAATCCGAAGACTCTCTCCATCTCTGTGCACCATGAAGACTGGGAACTTGTGATCTTTTCACTGACGAAGAGACCAGGGGCTGGTAGTTATGGTTTGAATCCTGATGAACTTTACGACTCTTCCGGGCTCCAAGCAATCTTGAAGCTTTGTCTTCTCATTTTCTGTAGCTACTAGAGGCCTGTTCATGCCAGGCAGGTTCCCCCAGAAGTATCTGGCTTGATGAGCAGCCAATACCGCACTTGCATCAATCTTGACAGGATTCGTCTCCAGGTGGAGAAAAATTGTGTTTTGGAATGCTTTCTCCATCGCAACCACATTCTTGAATTACCAAAAGTTGTCCACTGCCCCCATAAAGGCCTTTCCGGTGTGGGTTAACCACAGATAAGTTATTACAAGGACTGCCGCCAATTATCAGATCGAATTGTCCCCATTCTTCAATCTGTTTCCTGGTTATATTCTGTACGCCGCTCACATATACAATCTGCCCTGGATGGCGTACCCGTCCTATCGTGATGGTGTCCTCACACACCTCTGATGCCATATATTTTTCAACGTTGATTTTAAGCTTTTTGAGAACCAGTAATCCTGTCTTTTCTTTCCAATACAACCAGCATACTCCTGAAATACTCTGTACCAGCCCTGCACACGAATGTGGAACAGAAGGTGGGCCAGTCTTTGAGCCTGTCGGCGTCTGCCAAAGTGCACGGCAGAGCCGACGTGTGGAGCTGTAACTGCAGTCAGGGACAATACATGTCCTTTATGGCCCACTGGGTGAATGTGGTTCCTGCACAGCCACACCAGCAACTTGGCCAGGTGACGCCGCTTCCGCCTGCACGTTGTCACGCCGTTGGCCCTGCGACAATGTCCGCCTCTGCCTCCTCATCCTCCACCGTGTTCTCAGCCCCCATGCAGGGACAACTCACAGTGCCCCTCCAGCATACCACATGTGCAGGGCACGGGGGTGTCACACTGTTCTGCACCTCGTTTGCTCCACAGACAGGATCCGTGTTTTGGGGGTTATTGTTCTGACGGATCAGAGGAAGGGCAAAATAATCTGTGACGTCAACATAAACTTACTGCTGACACCCTTTCCACTCTGTCAGGGGGCTCTACTTGTATAAGCGTTTAATAGAACAGGTTCTGTAGACATCTATGTGGCCCCGTGACTGCCCAAATAAGTGAAGTGTGCAGTGATTCTAAGAGTGACACCTGTCATCTGCATGTCATACTGACTCACAGTATAATTTCACTACCACAGAAGACTCCCTATGCGTGTTACTACAAGGCACTGTGTTCTACACCACTATAAAGGCTCTCTGCAGCCAGGAAATAGCTGCTTTTTAACGTGATTCGCTGCGAATAGATTCATATTGAATCCAATTTTTTCAAAAAATTGGGCGTACCGGCCAAATTGAATTTTTAAAAAATTTGCTCATCTCTAACTACACTGCTCAAAAAAATAAAGGGAACACAAAAATAACACATCCTATATCTGAGTTAATTAAATATTCTTCTGAAATACATAGTTGAATGTGCTGACAACAAAATCACACAAAAATAAAAAAAATGGAAATCTAATTATTCAACCCATGGTGGTCTGGATTTGGAGTCACACTCATAATTAAAGTGGAAAATCCAACTTTGATGTAATGTTATTAAAACAAGTCAAAATGAGGCTCAGTAGTGTTTGTGGCCTCCATGTGCCTGTATGACCTCCCTACAACGCCTGTGCATGCTCCTGATGAGGTGGCGGACGGTCTCCTGAGGGATCTCCTCCCAGACCTGGACTAAAGCATCTGCCAACTCCTGGACAGTCTGTGGTGCAACGTGACGTTGGTGGATAGAGCGAGACATGATGTCCCAGATGTGCTCAATTGGATTTAGGTCTGGGGAACGGGCGGGCCAGTCCATAGCATCAATGCCTTCGTCTTGCAGGAACTGCTGACACACTCCAGCCACATGAGGTCTAGCATTGTCTTGCATTAGGAGGAACCCAGGGCCAACCGCATCAGCATATGGTCTCACAAGGGGTCTGAGGATTTCATCTCGGTACCTAATGGCAGTCAGGCTACCTCTGGCGAGCACATGGAGGGCTGTGCGGCACTCCAAAGAAATGCCACCCCACACCATTACTGACCCAATGCCAAACCGGTCATGCTGGAGGATGTTGCAGGCAGCAGAACGTTCTCCACGGCGTCTCCAGACTCTGTCACGTCTGTCACATGTGCTCAGTGTGAACCTGCTTTCATCTGTGAAGAGCACAGGGCGCCAGTGGCGAATTTGCCAATCTTGGTGTTCTCTGGCAAATGCCAAACGTCCTGCACGGTGTTGGGCTGTAAGCACAACCCCCACCTGTGGACGTCGGGCCCTCATATCACCCTCATGGAGTCTGTTTCTGACCGTTTGAGCAGACACATACACATTTGTGGCCTGCTGGATGTCATTTTGCAGGGCTCTGGCAGTGCTCCTCCTGTTCCTCCTTGCACAAAGGCAGAGGTAGCGCTCCTGCTGCTGGGTTGTTGCCCTCCTATGGCCTCCTCCACGTCTCCTGATGTACTGGCCTGTCTCCTGGTAGCGCCTCCATGCTCTGGACACTACGCTGACAGACACAGCAAACCTTCTTGCCACAGCTCGCATTGATGTGCCATCCTGGATAAGCTGCACTACCTGAGCCACTTGTGTGCGTTGTAGACTCCGTCTCATGATACCACTAGAGTGAAAGCACCGCCAGCATTCAAAAGTGACCAAAACATCAGCCAGGAAGCATAGGAACTGAGAAGTGGTCTGTTGTCACCACCTGCAGAGCCACTCCTTTATTGGGGGTGTCTTGCTAATTGCCTATAATTTCCACCTGTTGTCTATCCCATTTGCACAACAGCATGTGAAATTGTCACTCAGTGTTGCTTCCTAAGTGGACAGTTTGATTTCACAGAAGTGTGATTCACTTGGAGTTACATTGTGTTGTTTAAGTGTTCCCTTTATTTTTTTGAGCAGTGTATAATGAGGTCCAACAGGTTTCAGGCATAATTACCTTCATTCTGCCTGGCAAATACCTTTGCATGCAGGAATATTTGGGTATACCAGCGGTGCCCAGTCATGCCGGATACAGTAACTCCTCTGCTAGGACAAACTACAGGAGTAACCTGCCAGAGATGTGAGTGTAGCCTAAAGGGGCTCTCCAGTTTTCCATAAACAATGAATACATGGGGGCATGGCCTGACCAGCATGGCATGAGGCTGCTTGGAAGAGAGCTCTCCTAAAATCCTGTGGAGAATCCTGAATTTCCCATCTCCTTTCACCCGGATAATTACTGAACCCACCCGGTGGAAACACCTGGACATCACAGGACCTCCTAGAGAGCCAAGGGAGCTGTGGCCGGCAAACGCCTGTCGAAGGAGAGAAGAGCGGATGGTTCAGTGCTGAGAGGCGCGGAAGCCGACATTGCAGACATCCAGGAGACAGCCACGGCTCCCGGCGGTGGTGAGATACTGGACACTCTCAGGCTGAGATATTATCCCCGGGAGGCAGCATCAGAATCACCCCACAGTCTTCCACTGCGGGGCGTTATTCCTGTCAGTAGGGGAGACGAGCATATTGCTCCCTTTGTACATAGCAGCCATCTTGACAACGAGGCTACAGGTCCCCACTAGACCATCTTAAATACACGCAGGATCTGCGCTATACTCCTGGCCACAATAACCCCGCTGTGGCGGGCTAAAAAGGGGTACTGCAGAGGGGTGTTCCCGTTGTATGCGGAGAGAGACGGCCACTTTCTGAGGCAGAGGTGGAGCAGAGGCTGGGGCCCGGCAGTGTGGTGGCCATTTTGTTACCAGGGCCACGATGCTGAAGTCGGTGCAAATAACAGTGCCAATACGGATTTCGGATTGAGTACATCCTACTGTAGGCCTACAGCGGGAGCGCTGCTTATTTCATATTGAGATGCATTAACTATTACTGTGCTAGGTAATTCGCTGTATTAAGTCGATGGATGCTGGGACTGGCGACTGTGAGGAGAAGCTAATAGCCACAGGCCATATATGAATAGTGCTCAAGCACTAGTTTCTTTCTGGAAGATTTTTTACTCAGCATACGCAGTTGTATATGGGGCGGAAAACTGCTTCTACGCCTTCACACCCTTCTGAGTCAAACAGAGGAGGAAGACATTTCTGCAACTCACTCTGCTGATATGCCTCAAACAGATAATATTATGTCAGGCATAGCAGCTTGTCAGGCAGCCCTAACTGCAAAAATAGATCACCTACAAAGTGATGTCAACTTTTTGCGCCACAATATTGAGAAAATGAGAAACCGTACTACTGAGGTAGAACGTAGGGTTGGTGAAGTACATGACACCTCTGAACTGACAAACTCACTTCTTCAGCAAGTAAAAACCCTTCAAGCCAGAGCAGAAGATGCGTAATAGGCGTAATAATATCTGCATTCTCTGCCTTCCGGAGAGGGCTGAGGGCACAGAGCCTGAGATCTTCGCTGAGAACCTGATAAAGTCGGTAATGTTATATCTGACAAGACTGCGAATCCAGGTGGATTTGACTACTCGTTTCTTTCAAACACCGGAGGAAGCGTCAGATTGGCTGGACAACCGCCATCCTTGGGGAGGAGGGCAATGATCTATCTGCATAGTTAAGCAGAGAATAATCCATATACAAATGTATTTTCCTGCTTACATCTGTTGCTAAATTAATGCAGGTTATTGGGGGGGGGGGGGGGGGTCTGGTTGGGAGAGTGACAGGCATTGAGATGGGAACAAGTATATGATTTAAGGGAGACTTCCTCTTATTCTGTATCCTCACTCAGATTAGTTCTACTAAGTTAGGTTATATAGGGAAGAAGATAAGGTGAGAGCTATTTAGTGAAGGGCCCTTTCTTAATAGTTCCCCTCTTCTCTTTAGTGGTTGAGGGTCATACCTCAGTGGGAAGGGGGGGAGGAAGAAATAAGATAGGTTTGAAATGGTATAAATGGATGGGTAAATGGTACCGTGGCACAGGGGGACTCTACATAAAAAAAATATATATGTCAATTTTTACTATGGCGACGCTTAAGCTAATTTTATGGAACGTGAGGGGTTTGAACTGTAAAATCAAAAGAGCTTTGGTTTTTAACTATCTTAAGCCTTTTAATCCTGATGTGATTATTTTGCAGGAAACTCATTTCAGGCCGCAAGGTAATGGCTCTCCGCCGACCCTGGTTGGGACAAACCTACCATGCGACATACACGAACAATGCAAGGGGAGTGTCCATTCTTATCAGCAAGAAAACTCCATTTCAGATACATACGGTTCTGACCGACTCTCATGGTAGATATGTAATTTTGCATTGTACAAATTATATGCTGAAGATTTTAGTACTCAGCTGAATAAACTGTTTACATACGCCCTGCAGAATTCTGAATTGCCACCATCTTTTTCTGAGACTACAATAGTGGTGGTTCATAAGACAGGGAAAACCTCTGGATCAATGCAGTTCATACCGACCCATTTCACTCATAAACCTGGATGCAAAAATCTTAGCTAAAGTGTTAGCCAGACAATTGACAGGGGTTATCTTATCTATTGTGGGGGCGGACCAGTCTGGCGTTATGCCGGGGAAGTCAACGGATATATTAATCTTCGTCGCTTGTACACCAACCTACAGATTAAACATGATAGCATGGGAAACAGAGCCATAGTATCATTAGACAATGAAAAGGCTTTTGACTCAGTGGAATGGACTTTTCTTTGGGAGGTTCTGGAAAGATTTGGGTTCCTGGGGAACTTCTTAAAGTGGCTGCGACTTCTGTATCGGCAACCCACAGTTAGAGTTAATGGATATCTCTCAGAACCTTTTCCAATACACAGAGGCACACGACAGGGATGTCCTTTATCCCCATTGATATTTGCTTTGGTGATGGAGCCCCTGTTGTGTCTCCTGAATAGCTGCAGTCGTATAGAAGGTTGGAACATAGCAGGGACTGAGAAGCTGTCATTGTACACAGATGATATGTTGGTGTATCTGGGAAACACAGGCAGTTTGCTGGAAATGCTTTTGGATGTAGTGGATGAATATGGCAGGTTTTCTGGTCTGAAGGTTAACTGAACTAAATCGGTGCTGTATCGGGTGGATAGAGGGAAAGATATCCTGGTCTCATCCAGGTCCAAGTTAATGGTGGTTGACCACTTTAAATATCTGGGAATCATCATACATAAGGATATGCAGCAATTTATCCTACTTAATATTTCACAGATCATGGAGTATATCAATCAAAAATTGAAGGCATGGGGAACTCTTCCTCTATCTTTGGTGGGTCGCATTATTATTTTTAAAATGATAATTCTACCCAAACTATTGTATGTGTATAGGGCAGCGCCAGTGGCCCTCCAAAAATCTAATTTCGTGACAATTGACAGGCTATTGACACCATTCCTTTGGGCTAACAAGAAACCAAGAATAGCTAGATAGACTCTAAAAGCGTCATACACTCGAGGAGGCCTGGCCCTGCCTGATATGTACAGATATTACTGCGCTATTCAGTTGACATACGCAAGCTGGTGGGTAAGGGCGGATGCTAATAACCCGGCAGTGGTGCTGGAAGCGGCATTGCTTGGATCATATGAGGCCTTATCGAACTTCCCGTACAGAATGGGCAAATATCCAGTTGAACACCTCACTTCTAACATGAGTGCGGTAATACAAATATGGAAAGACCATGCGTGGGTTTGGGGTAATAGGGGAAAAGGAGAGGGATGGTCTCCTGTGTTGCCGTTATGGAAGAATGTAAAACTACCGGAACTAGATTTACTTCCTGATTTTGAATTCTGGCTAAAACACTGTATTAAATACCTGACACAGTTGTACTCTGAGGGTGCTTTTAAAACCTTTCCCGAGTTGAGAGAGGAGTTCAGGTTACCCTGTATCAAACAATTTGGTAGTGGCAGGGTTAAGATACAATACGGGGAGGTGGAAACAATTGCTAGAAAAACAAATGTATGCAAACCAGTATCCTCCTTTATTCAGTACTTATGTCCCAATTAGCTTCTCCGTTGACCAGGGCCATGACAAGATGGCAGAAGATAGACATGAAAAGGAACTCCAGCGTAACTGGAGGAACACAGTCATAAGTGCTAGAGACCAATTGATACAAGTTAAATGGATGCATAAGTTCTACTTAACTCCGGTCAGGCTGGAACGAATGCGACAACTTAATAGCTCTTTATGATCCAGGTGTAATGGGGCGACTGGCACTCTCATACACATGATATGGGAATGCCCGAAAATTGCGGAGTTTTGGTCAGCAATTCATGAATTCTTGAACCTAAGACTGGGATTGCCGGCGGTATGTTGCCCTGAAAATAGTATGTTGGGTCTCGTGGATGATTTGTTACACACCAAATACTTTTAATGTTTTATGCCAGGAAGTCTATCCTGTTGAATTGGAAGCCCCCTAAAGTTCCATCAATCCAACATTGGATGCAACTTATAGAAGAGGCTTTGCCAATGTATAAGATGACATATCTAGCTAGAGACACTCCAGAGAGCTTCGATAAAATATGGTGATTATGGCTGAATGCTAAAACATTGATAGTTTAAAAAGATGGTGGGAGTCCAACGGCGCTGCGGGGGTGTGCATGAATGAGAGAATGCTATCAAACTGTATAACACATTTACTATCAAGCAACGGCAAAAATGTAGACTCAAAGGAATGACTCTGACACATTTTTCTGATATTGATTTAATATATCAAACCGTTATTTACATATATCATTGATCTGCGTGAATCGGGTTCTTTGAACTTGTTATAAATGTTTATTCTTAAAATGACAAATAAAGACTGTGAAAAAAAACAATTGTTGTGGAAATTTTATTATGCGGACATTTTACTTTAGGATGTGTGTGTGTTTTTATAGATTGTCATCTGTCTCCCTGTGTCGGATTTAGCCAAGGAGCGCTCTAGCAGAGGGTACTTTGGCTGAATCGGGACCAGTGGTAAAACCGTCAGTATGAAAACCTTCTCATGGGCTTGGAGACATATCTGCTTTTAAGACATGCATATCTGCCTTGTCGGTATACTAGTACCGTATACTGACAATAGCCGTAGCAATGTCTCGCAGATAATTTCAAACCTATAGGAACCAGTAGAATGATCTTTATTAGATACTGATCACCTTTGAGCAGTATTGAATGAGGTCCATGCTGACAGTGATGGGGGGTGGGTGGCCACCTGGCTGATCAGACAATGGACATGACTCATCCTTCCTTATACAGGGATGGGGCGTGTGCATTGTCTGCCCGGCCACATTGATTGCCCCCCCCTGTCCTTTGACATCACTTCCTGCATGTTATCACTTCCTGTATCCTTGTCTTGGGCCAGCCCCTTTTACACCTTTTGTTAGTAAATAAAAGTACAGGCTGGGCATGGAGAAGGAGGAGTTGCTCAGAATTTTCAATCAAGATGGTAACACGTGTCTGTCTCTGACTGGGGCTGAGGGAATAGAGTTTCACCTTTTTCCTTACACAAACTTTGATGCGAGCTGATTACAACTATTAATATTTTCTACAACACAATGAATACATGCCATAGCAATTTGAAAGTGCAGAGTTTAACGTATAGATTACATTTACATGTGCAGGTTGCAATACATTTTTTTTAAAACAAAACTCACCATTGATGTTAATAAAATCCCATTTACACATTGTAGTAAAGAACCATGCCAATATTGTAGCATGATGCAATTATTTTAATCCACAAGCATAGTAAAGGTTTCCGGTTTTGAACATCAATCTGATGTTCTTGTTTCCCTTCTTTTTGCTGATAAAACTTAAAGTGAACGTGTGATCAGAAAATGACCTATTATTTAAATCATGTTTTTTATGTTAAACATATTTTTAAAGAATTTTTGGTGATTTTATTTTTGATTTTCCATGTCACAATCTATAAAAAAAAAATCCTAAAATCCTGCAATTGTCACACTGGCCTGCAAGCCTAATAATAGGCGCCACTTCTTGGTCTGTACAGATCACTTTTCAGCAGTTATCTCATAGTCATCATAGGCAGCATTACAATGATACCTATACATAGTTAACACAGAATCCACCATTCACAGTAGCTGATGTCACAGGTTATTTGCTGCTTCCTAGTACAATGATCTCTGCATAGGTCACAGGGCAGAATGCTCTCCCATAGAAGTCAATGAGGTCCCCTCCAGATTATTATGGTGGCTGCTATAAAGCATATCTCTAAATGCTGTTAACAAGATGTTCAGGAAAAAAAAAAAAAACTAATTACAAAAAGGAATATGTGTCACTATCTGGTTTTAACTGTTAGAGAAAAAAATTATAGGTGACACATTCCCTTTAAAGTTTGAATGCTAGGTTTTTGAAGTCTATTGGATGTTTATCCATTTTGTGCTTCTAGTGGGCGATCCTATTTTCGAACCCAACATAAACAGCAGCCCAGGGCACAGTGTTGGACTGTAACTGTCAGACTGGTGAGGAAAGTACAGATCAGTGTGGGGCTGTAACTTCCTCTAAGAGCAGACTGCTTCATTACTGACTGATTCCTCTAGGAGCAGCAACTGCTTCATTTCTGCAGGAAGAGAGGTCCCAGCCCTTCTAGGTATTGCATACCTGCACAACACTCCTCCCCCATTCTCACAAGCTGAAATTAAAGACTCTAGCCTTCCCCCTGAACTCTTCTCTACATCAAAAGATAAAAGCTTAATCAAGTTCCTGCCTACAAAGTAAGTAAAATTGTGCATATGTTCACAGTAGCGTTATGAAATCAGTAGCGTTATGAAGACCATATGTGGGAACTGCCGGATCCCTATTGACTACAATGGGATACAAATGGGGATGAATGCAATAGAAAGTCTATGGACCCATTTTGATTCCGTCTCCTGCAGTTAGGAAAGAGAGCACACTATGTAAGCGCTTCTCTTTCCTCGTGCTTGCAATCAGCAGTAGTTTTAGATCCCCATGTTCAAAACTTTTGATGTGTTGCAATACATATCCACTTCATGGGGGGGTTTTCGCCTTCCTCTGGATCAACTTGCAGGTTAACAGGCTGAACTGAATGGACATACAGTATGTCTTTATTCGGCCTTATAAACTATCGGAGTCATTTATTAAAATGAACGTTTAGACGCTGGTCTTAATAAAGCCCCATAGTTGGGTTCTCCATAACTTTGGTGCATCCAGTGCCTGTCTAATTGTAAGCCAGCTTCCTAGAATTGTAAGCCAGCGTAGAAAAAGATGAATGCCCCGCCAAAGCCACGCCCACAATTTTAGACCTGGCGTAAATGGGGAAAAGTCTCACCATTGCGCCACCATCTGCGCCTTAAATACACCTAATATAGGTGTATTTCAGTATAATAAATGACCCTGTATGTTACTATGTTATATCAACATTTTTCTCAAAGTTCAGTGTGTGGATTGATAATGTTAAGATATGGTCAAGCAGAACTCAGAATTTCTAATCTATTTTCTATAATTTATTTGAAAGCACATAAAAGGCAGGAAACCTTTTAAATGGTCCTTCCTTCCCCTGTCACATACTGGGGGTATCCAGTCTCTATATCCAGTCTAGTCAACTGTGGATACTACATAACATTCTAGATGTGTGCTATATAGAGATGTCGCGAACATAAAATTTTCTGTTCGCGAACGGGCGAACCGCCATAGACTTCAATAGGCAGGCGAATTTTAAAAGCCACAAGGACTCTTTCTGGCCACAATAGTGATGGAAAAGTTGTTTCAAGGGGACTAACACATGGACTGTGGCATGCCGGAGGGGGATCCATGGCAAAACTCCCATGGAAAATTACGTAGTTGACGCAGAGTCGGGTTTTAATCCATAAAGAGCATAAATCACCTAACATTCCTAAATTGTTTGAAATAACGTGCTTTAAAACATCAGGTATGTTGTTGTATCGATCAGGTAGTGTAAGGGTTACGTCCGCTTCACAGTGACAGACCAAACTCTGACAGACCCAACTCCCAGTTTAACGTACCGCAAACAGTCCATTTGCACAACAGCAAACTCCCCATTTGCACAAGGTTGGATACCAAGCTAGCCATGTCCCGTTCCTTGGCCTCACTGACGTCATTGAAGGTCTCTTCCTCCACCCAGCCACGTACAATACCAAGGGTCCCCGAAAGGTGACAACAAGCCCCCTGGGACGCCTGCTGTGGTTGGTCTTCCACCTCCTCAAAGCCACCTTCCTCCTCTGACTCCTCTTCTTCAGACTCCTCTCTCTGCGTTGCCGCAGGTCCAGCAATAGACGACGACAAGGCTGCTTCTGGTGGTGATGGTGACCACAACTCTTCCTCTTCATGCTCATCTACGGCCTGATCCAGCACTCTTCGCAGGGCAAGCTCCAGAAAAAACGCATATGGGATGAGGTTGATGATGTTGCCTTGGGTTTGACTGACCAGGTTTGTCACCTCTGCAAAAGGACGCATGAGCCTACAGCCATTGTGCATGAGCATTCAGTAGCGCGGCCAAAAAATACCCAGCTCCGCAGAGGCTGTCCTCTTTTTTTTTAATTAAAAAAATCAGTTCTTACCAGTTTAATCTCTGTTTTGTCCCCTATCAGGGGCCGGTGTGGTGTATGGAATAGATTTTAGGAACCGGGAGATGGAAAAAGATGCTTGATCGGTCCTCTTACTTCCAATTCGGGGCACTGCGCGTGCGCCGTGCAATTTACTGTGCTACCAGATATGAGTGGTATGTTAAGTAGTACTATTCGTATCAGTTTAATCCCTGTTACGTCCCCTATCAGGGGACGTGTATGGAATAGATTTTAGGCACCGGGAGATGGAAAAAGATGCTTGGTTGGTCCTCTTACTTCCAATTTGGGGCACTGCGCGTGTGCCGTGCAATTTACTGTGCTACCAGATATGAGTGGTATGTTAAGTAGTACTATTCCTATCAGTTTAATCCCTGTTACGTCCCCTATCAGGGGACATGTATGGAATAGAGTTTAGACAACCGTAAAGAGTTGTCAATAGTTGACACACTCATGACATAAATTTTATTCCTCTATGCGTCAATCTTGGTGTAGTGATGACTGTGCTCGTGCGCACGTTTGGGAGATTGCAGGCGAGGGCAGTTTTTCAAAGCCTATGGTCGTGCTGAGGTAGTTCAGTGACAGTTAAGTGACCCAGAAAACAATGATTCTGCAGTGTGGGCCCATTGTTGGCCTAGTAGGCTTTAATGATCATCTTAGATGATCACAAAGAAAATTCATGTTTTTTCTATGCAAAATTATCCAGCCGATCGCTTTTGGTCTGTTTACAATGAAGCAACGACCTTATCTCATCTGGGGTGTGCCAACATTGCCATTGCCAACACACTCATAGAGGTGATCACTTCATTGTGATACGCAAGCCCCTTCACCACAACAAGGTAACGATCAGGAAGGGGAATTTATTTATTTTTGCAGCCACAGTGCAGCACCAGAGGCCAGAAAAATTGGGCATGTACACATGCCTGAAAATTTAGGTATTGTAGCAGCGGACGGAAAAAATTATGTTTTCCAGGCAGAAAGTGCACTAAAACATTGCGGCTTGAACCCTGGTTGGTGGCGGAGAAGTCACGCAAGTCATCCGGCATGCAGAGATAAAATACAGAAGCGTGTGGACCATTTTTAGCCCAAGGCATCTCATCTCATCAGGCATTTTTTAGTCAAAGGTATCGCCCACTGTCAGTCCCTTCGGGATCCATGCCTCATTCATCTTAATAAAGGTGAGGTAATCTAGACTTTTTTGACCTACGCGACTTCTCTTCTCAGTAACAATACCTCCTGCTGCACTGAAGGTCCTTTCTGACAGGACACTTGAAGCGGGGCAGGCCAGAAGTTCGCAGATCGCAAATTGGGATAGCTCAGGCCACAGGTCAAGCCTGCACACCCAGTAGTCAAGGGGTTCATTGCTACTCAGAGTGTCGATATCTGCAGTTAAGGCGAGGTAGTCTGCTACTTGTCGGTCGAGTTGTTCTCTGAGGGTGGACCCTGAAGGGCTGTGGCGATGCGTAGGACTTAAAAAGCTCTGCATGTCCTCCATCAACAACACGTCTGTAAAGCGTCCTGTCCTTGCCGGCGTGGTCGTGGTAGGAGGATTACTTTCACCTCTTCCCCCGTTGTGCTGTGACATCACCTTTATACGCTGTGTAAAGCATACTTTTTAACTTGTTTTGGAACTGCTGCATCCTTTCCGACTTCCGGTAATTCGGTAACATTTCAGGCACTTTCTGCTTATACCGGGGGTCTAGTAGCGTGGCCACCCAGTACAGGTCGTTCTCCTTCAGCCTTTTTATACGAGGGTCCCTCAACAGGCATGACAGCATGAAAGACCCCATTTGCACAAGGTTGGATGCCGAGCTACTCATGTCCCGTTCCTCGTCCTCACTGATGTTATTGAAGGTCTGTTCTTCCCCCCAGCCACGTACAACACCACGGGTACCAGATAGGTGACAATGAGCACCCTGGGATGCCTGCTGTGGTTGGTCTTCCTCCTCTTCAAAGCCACATTCCTCATCTGACTCCTCTTCCTCAGACTCCAATTCCAGCGTTGCCGCAGGTCCAGCAAGCAATGCTGATAAGGCTGTTTCTGGTGGTAATGGTGACCACAACTCTTCCTCTTCCTCTTCACGCTCATCTATGGCCTGATCCAGTACTCTTCGCAGGGCACGCTCCAGGAAGAAAACAAATGGGATGATGTCGCTGATGGTGCCTTCGGTGCGACTGACTAGGTTTGTCACCTCCTCAAAAAGACGCATGAGCCTACAGGCATTGCGCATGAGCGTCCAGTAACGTGGCAAAAAAATACCCAGCTCCGCAGAGGCTGTCCTAGCACCCCGGTCATACAAATACTCGTTGACGGCTTTTTCTTGTTGGAGCAGGCGGTCGAACATTAGGAGTGTTGAATTACAACGTGTCGGGCTGTCGCAAATCATGCGCCTCATTGGCATGTTGTTTCGCCGCTGAATATCTGAAAAGTGTGCCATGGCCGTGTAGGAACGCCTGAAATGGCCACACACCTTCCTGGCCTGCTTGAGTACGTCCTGTAAGCCTGGGTACTTATGCACAAAGCGTTGTACGATCAGATTCAACACATGTGCCATGCACGGCACATGTGTCAACTTGCCCAAATTCAATGCCGCCAACAAATTGATTCCGTTGTCACACACCACTTTGCCGATCTCCAGTTGGTGCGGAGTCAGCCACTGATCCACCTGTGCGTTTAGGGCGGACAGGAGTGCTGGTCCGGTGTGACTCTCTGCTTTCAGGCAAGTCAACCCCAAGACGGCATGACACTGTCGTATCCGGGATGTGGAATAGCCCCTGGGGAGCTGGGGGGGTGCAGTTGATGTGGAGCAAGACGCAGCAGCAGAAGAGGACTCAGCCGAGGAGGTTAGCGAAGAGGATGGAGTAGGAGGAGTAGAGGAGGTGGCAGCAGGGCTGCCTGCAAGTCGTGGCGGTGTCACCAACTCCTCTGCAGAGCCACGCATTCCATGCTTGGCAGCCGTCGGCAGGTTTACCCAATGCGCAGTTTACGTGATATACCTGCCCTGACCATGCTTTGCAGACCAGGTATCAGTTGTCAGATGGACCCTTGCCCCAACACTGTGTGCCAGACATGCCATGACTTCCTTTTCCACAATAGAGTACAGGTTGGGGATTGCCTTTTGTGAAAAGAAATTTCGGCCGGGTACCTTCCACTGAGGTGTCCCAATAGCTACAAATTTTTTGAAGGCCTCAGACTCCACCAGCTTGTATGGTAAAAGCTGGTGGGCTAAGAGTTCCGACAAGTCAGCTGTCAGACGCCGGGCAAGGGGGTGACTCTGTGACATTGGCTTCTTATGCTCAAAATTGACAGACACCTGACTGTGGGCAGATGAGCAGGATCTGCTGATGGTGAGAGGCGGAGTGGCGGATGGTTGAGAGGGGGCAAGAAGGACAGCAGTGGTTGACGTGGCTGAAGATGCTGGACCAGGAGGAGGAAGGCGGCTTTGAGTTTGTGTGCTGCTTGTACTCATGTGTTGATCCCATAGGCGTTTGTAATTTGACATCATGTGCCTTCGCAAAGCAGTTGTATCTAGGTGGGTGTTGGACTTCCCACGACTCAGTTTCTTTTGGCACAGGTTGCAAATGGCATCGCTGTTGTCAGAGGCAGACACACAAAAAAAATGCCACACTGCTGAGCTTTGCAATGACGGCATTCTGGTGGTGGCAACAGCATGCATTGATTGGCGTGCTGTCTGGCTGACCCCGGGTGCCGATGCATGCTGTCTGACTGTGCCACTAGCTCCTTGCGACGACCTCCCCCTGCTTCCAACTCGTCTCCTCCTCCTGTCTGTCTCCCCATCTGAACTATCCCCCTGTTCTTCTTCTCTTCGAGCGGGCACCCAAGTGACATCCACGGACACATCGTCATCATCAACCGCTTCACTTGTATCTGACAACTCGGCAAAGGAAGCAGCAGCGGGTACAACATCATCGTCATCACACCGTACGTCCATGTGTGTAATGCTGCCTGACTGAGACATATCCCTGTGATCTACATCCTCTGGCAATAATGGTTGCGCATCACTCATTTCTTCCAACTGATGTGTAAATAACTCCTCTGACAGATCAAGTGAAGCAGCTGTGGTGCTAGTGTTGGTGGTGGCGGCAGGCGGGCGAGTGGTAACTTGAGAGGTGCTCGAAGCTGAGCTGGAGGAGGATGGTGCGTCAAGGTTTCGAGCGGAAGCTGTAAAAGATTGGGTGTCCTGTGTTAGCCAGTCAACTACGTCCTCAGAACTTTTCGAGTTCAGGGTACGTGGCCTCTGAACACTGGGCATTATTCTAGGGCCAAAGGGAATCACAGCACCACGACCATGACGGCCCCTGCGGGGTGGCCTGCCTCTGCCTGTCATTTTTTTTAGATTAGTTGATCTATGCGTGCAAGCTACTGTGACACCAGATATGAGTGGTGGCACTGTGCACTGGCAGTAGTTGGCACAGTACACACTGTAGGCCTGACACACACGCTTGCAGGCAACTAACTGCAATTATATTACAGTCAAAAAAGTGTTTGTTTTTAAATGTAATCTACTGTGACACCAGATATGAGTGGCACTGGTGGCACTGTGCACTGGCAGTAGTTGGCACAGTACACACTGTAGGCCTGACACACACGCTTGTTAATGTAATCTACTGTGACACCAGATATGAGTGGCACTGTGCACTGGCAGTAGTTGGCACAGTCCTGACACACACGCTTGCAGGCAACTAACTGCAATTATATTACAGTCAAAAAATATTATTATTTTTTTAAATGTAATCTACTGTGACTCCAGATATGAGTGGTGGCACTGTGCACTGGCAGTAGTTGGCACAGTACACACTGTAGGCCTAACACACGCTTGCAGGCAACTAACTGCAATTATATTACAGTCAAAAAAGTTTTTGTTTTTTTAAAATGTAATCTACTGTGACACCAGATATGAGTGGCACTGTGCACTTGCAGTAGTTGGCACAGTACACACTGTAGGCCGGACACACACGCTTGCAGGCAACTAACTGCAATTATATTACAGTCCAAAAAGTTTTTGTTTTTTTTAAATGCAAGCTACTGTGACACCATATATGAGTGGTGGCACTGGCAAGTGGGCACAGTATACGCTGTGTGCCTGACACACACGCTGGCAGGCAACTGCAATTAGATTACAGAGGAAAAAAAAAAAAAGCAGACTGATGTACTAGCCCTAAAAAGGGCTTTTTGGGGTGTTGTCAGGACACTGTCCTAACAGCAGATCAGATGAGTCTTTCAGGACTGGAGTGGACACTGAATACACTGGCCTAACTATCGATTTCCCTATTAAATCAGCAGCAGCTGCACTGTCCCTCCTCTTACTAAGACTGCAGCTTCCAAATGAATCTAAGATGGATGCTGTCCTTGCTTTTTGCTAGGAGGTGGGAGGGTCTGGGAGGGAGGGTATGCTGCTGATTGGCTGGAATGTGTCTGCTGACTGTGAGGTACAGGGTCAAAGTTTGCTCAATGATGACGTATAGGGGCGGACCGAACATCGCATATGTTCGCCCGCCGCGGCGAACGCGAACAAGCTATGTTCGCCGGGAACTGTTCACCGGCGAATAGTTCGGGAAATCTCTAGTGCTATACTGAATGCAAGGATAATGCTGATCAAGTGACGGGGGTGAGCTGCTGTACAAGCATACAGACAAGCCAATGTGCCCTCATAAGCTATGAAGGGCATGCAGTACTGTATTGACAATTCCCTAAAAGGGTCCATCATCAGGGTCCTGGAAATCAAAATAGTTTATCCAAGGATAGGCCATTGATGTCATAGACGACAGATTTGTTATGCATCCACCTTTCCATGATAGCAGTGGGAACATGGCACTCTCCAGAAAGTGGGATTTATCAAAAGAAACCAAGGATATGTATATGGTAACTATCAAAGTCAGTTATGTAAAGTGGTAGCAGAACTTGTATAATAAGAACAGTATGCCTTGGCCTTAGAATAGTGGCTTATAGTAGACATGTTCCATCAAGAGGACAGAATTTGTCGAAGTGAAACTGAAAATTCTAATTAGTGCCTCCTGGTAATGCTTTTTTTGCTTTTTCTAATGTCCGGTGACCAATAATGATTATTGGGAAGAGTCATGAGCTTTTTTTTTTTTACAGTTACAATTGACATTTATACACATAAAATTAGAAATTGACTAAGGACAAAATCTAGAGAAAAATACTATATTCCATATAAATCATGAACTCTACAACATTTAAACTCTGGATTTTAAAGGGTTATTCCTATCTGGACATTTATGGCATATCAACAGAATAAAACAGAATTCATCATCTTTCCCCCATCTTGCTCAACCCCCCGAACAGACCTATCACGATCAATGGCTGCGCACTCTCCCCGGTCAACCAAGTCCGCTGCCTTGGAGTGACCTTGGATTCTGCCCTCTACTTCCGACCGCACATCCAAGCCCTTTCCACCACCTGCCGCCTCCAACTCAAAAACATCTCCTGCATCAGCGCTTTCCTTAACTTTTAATCTGCGAAAATGCTTGTACATGACCTCATCATCTCCCGCCTAGACTACTGCAACACTCTCCTCTGTGGCTCTGCTGCCCGACTAATCCACCTCTCAACCTGTTACTCCTCTACCTCTCCCTCTGCCAATCCTTTCACTGGCTCCCTATTGCCCAGCAAATTCAGTTCAAAATACTAACAAATACATACAAGGCCATCCACAGCCTGTCCCTTTCCTACATCTCTGAGCTACTTTCCCGATACATCCCCACACGCAATCTCCGATCCTCACAAGACCTCCTACTCTCCTCTTATCACCTCTTCCCACAATCGCCTCCAAAACTTCTCCCATTGCATCGGCCACACTCAGGAACTCGCTACTCCAACATATTAGAGACTCACCTACAGTGGAATCCTTCAAAAGAAACCTGAAAACCCACCTTGCATGTGGAAGAGGTGGAAATGGGGGAAGACAGTACACAGGATGATAGCCAGACCACACTTAGTTCGTCTTCTCAGCGCGAATTGGATGATGAGGAGGAGCAGGAGACAGTTGCCTCCGCTACAGAGGGTAGTACCCATGGAAGATTAATTCCATCTGTTCAGCGTGGATGGGTAGAAGAAGAGGATGAGGAGATTGAGAGTCATCCTCCTGATGAGGAAAACGAAGTCTTGTCTATTGGGACTCTGGCACACATGGCTGACTTTATGTTAGGCTGCCTTTCCTGTGACCATCGCGTTGTACGCATTTTGGCCAACACCGATTACTGGTTGTTCACCCTTCTTGACCCCCGCTACAAAGAGAACTTCTCATCTCTCATTCCTGTGGTGGCGAGGACGAGAAAAATGGTGCAATACCAGAAGGTCCTTGTGGAAAAATTGCTCCAAAAATTTCCGGCTGACAACGCTGGCTGCAGATTACGTAGTTCCTTGGCCAACCGAGGAGGGGAAATGAGGGGAACACACAGCAGTTCCAACAAAGGCAGGGCAACACTCTCCAAGACCTGGGACAGTTTCATGACACCCCGCCAGCGCACTCAACCTGATGCGCGGCCTAGTGTCACAAGGAGAGAAAATTTTTGGAAGATGGTGAAGGAGTACGTAGCAGACCGTGTCAGCGTCCTCAGTGATCCCTCTGTGCCTTACAACTATTGGGTGTCCAAGCTAGACATGTGGCACGAACTGGCGCTCTACGCCTTGGAGGTGCTGGCCTGCCCCCTGCCAGCGTTTTGTCAGAGCGTGTACAGTCGTGGCCAAAAGTTTTGAGAATGACAAAAAATATTAGTTTTCACAAAGTTTGCTGCTAAGCTGCTTTTAGATCTTTGTTTCAGTTGTTTCTGTGATGTAGTGAAATATAATTAAGCGCACTTCATACGTTTCAAAGGCTTTTATCGACAATTACATGACATTTATGCAAAGAGTCAGTATTTGCAGTGTTGGCCCTTCTTTTTCAGGACCTCTGCAATTGGACTGGGCATGCTTTCAATCAACTTCTGGGCCAATTCCTGACTGATAGCAACCCATTCTTTCATAATCACTTCTTGGAGTTTGTCAGAATTAGTGGGTTTTTGTTTGTCCACCCGCCTCTTGAGGATTGACCACAAGTTCTCAATGGGATTAAGATCTGGGGAGTTTCCAGGCCATGGACCCAAAATGTCAACGTTTTGGTCCCCGAGCCACTTAGTTATCATCGTGCTGGAAAATGCATTGTTCTTCACCAAACTTTTGTTGGATTGTTGAAAGAAGTTGCTGTTGGAGGGTGTTTTGGTACCATTCTTTATTCATGGCTGTGTTTTTGGGCAAAATTGTGAGTGAGCCCACTCCCTTGGATGAGAAGCAACCCCACACATGAATGGTCTCAGGATGCTTTACTGTTGGCATGACACAGGACTGATGGTAGCGCTCACCTTTTCTTCTCCGGACAAACCTTTTTCCAGATGCCCCAAACAATCGGAAGAGGCTTCATCTGAGAATATGACTTTGCCCCAGTCCTCAGCAGTACATTTATGCAGAAGATCAATCTGTCCCTGTTGTTTTTTTTGGAGAGAAGTGGCTTCTTTGCTGGCCTTCTTGACACCAGGCCATCTTCCAAAAGTCTTCGCCTCACTGTGCGTGCAGATGCGCTCACACCTGCCTGCTGCCATTCCTGAGCAAGCTCTGCACTGGTGGCACTCCGATCCCGCAGCTGAATCCTCTTTAGGAGACGATCCTGGCGCTTGCTGGACTTTCTTGGACGCCCTGAAGCCTTCTTAACAAGAATTGAACCTCTTTCCTTGAAGTTCTTGATGATCTTATAAATTGTTGATTGAGGTGCAATCTTAGTAGCCACAATATCCTTGCCTGTGAAGCCATTTTTATGCAATGCAATGATGGCTGCACGCGTTTCTTTGCAGGTCACCATGGTTAACAATGGAAGAACAATGATTTCAAGCATCACCCTCCTTTTAACATGTCAAGTCTGCCATTTTAACCCAATCAGCCTGACATAATGATCTCCAGCCTTGTGCTCGTCAACATTCTCACCTGAGTTAACAAGACGATTACTGAAATGATCTCTGCAGGTCCTTTAATGACAGCAATGAAATGCAGTGGAAAGGTTTTTGGGGGATTAAGTTAATTTTCATGGCAAAGAAGGACTATGCAATTCATCTGATCACTCTTCATAACATTCTGGAGTATATGCAAATTGCTATTACAAAAACTTAAGCAGCAACTTTTCCAATTTCCAATATTTATGTAATTCTCAATACTTTTGGGCACGACTGTATTTAGTGCTGCTGGGGGCATAATAACTGATAAGCACATCCGACTGTCAACTGAAAATGCTGACCGGTTGGCCCTCTTAAAAATAAACAAGGCCTGGATTGCTCCTGACTTCTCTACTCCACCAGAGGAAAGCGGCTGAACATAAAGGCACTCTAAATGTGGCTTTTATGGTATATTGAATACACTGTATTCCCATGCACCCCTTTCACCGATGAAAAGGGTATATGGTTCAAGCTCCTTTTTCTCGTCGTCTTCCTCCTCCTCCATTATATCAACATGCTTATTAGGCTGCCCTCGCTCCTATTGTTTTAGAGGGTCAGCTCAGCAGCAGGCCCTCACCCATAATGTTTTCGAGGGTCACCAGCAGGCCCTCGCCCATAATGTTTTCGAGGGTCACCAGCAGGCCCTCAACCATAATGTTTTGAGGGTCACCAACAGGCCCTCACCCATAATGTTTTAGAGGGTCACCAGCAGGCCCTCCCCCATAATGTTTTTGATCATCACCAGCAGGCCCTCACCCATAATGTTTTCGAGGGTCACCAGCAGGCCCTCGCCCATAATGTTTTCGAGGGTCACCAGCAGGCCCTCAACCATAATGTTTTGAGGGTCACCAACAGGCCCTCACCCATAATGTTTTAGAGGGTCACCAGCAGGCCCTCGCCCATAATGTTTTTGATCGTCACCAGCAGGCCCTTACCCATAATGTTTTTGAGGGTCACCAGCAGGCCCTTGCCCATAATGTTTTTGAGGGTCACCAGCAGGCCCTTGCCCATAATGTTTTTGAGGGTCACCAGCAGGCCCTCACCCATAATGTTTTAGAGGGTCACCAGCAGGCCCTCGCCCCTAATGTTTTAGATGGTCAGATCAGCAGCAGACCCTCACCCCTAATGTTTTAGATGGTCAGAGCAGCAGCAGGCTCTCGCCCCTAATGTTTTAGATGGTCAGCTTAGTAGCAGGCCCTCACCCCTAATGTTTTAAATGGTCAGATCAGCAGCAGGCACTCGCCCCTAATGTTTTAGAAGGTCAGATCAGCAGCAGGCACTCGCCCCTAATGTTTTAGAGGGTCAGCTCAGCAGCAGGCCCTTGCCCCTAATGTTTTAGAAGGTCAGATCAGCAGCAGGAACTCGCCTCTAATGTTTTAGAGGGTCAGTTCAGCAGCAGGCCCTCGCCCCTAATGTTTTAGATTGTCAGATCAGCAGGCCCTTGCTCCAATAGTTTTTGAGGGTCACCAGCAGGCCATCAATCATAATTTTTCAAGGGTGTGTATGAGGCCCTCCTTTATGTGTAATAAAGGGTGTATTGGAGTGCCGGTTCCTTGTAATTTTTGGGAGCCCTTTCAATTAGTGCATAGGCTTTATGAGTGTAGGAATCCAACTACCTGAACAATTGTACCACAATGTGAATGAGGCCCTCCTTTATGTGATATATAGGTTGTATCGGAGTGCCTCTTCCTTGTAATTTTTGGCAGCACTTGCACTTTATATACAAGTAAATAAACAGGAAAGAATGTTTCTTAACAATGTTTCCTCTAAAATTGATTTTATCTTCGGTTTTGTGCATATTATTGTCAGTCTGTAAAAGTGGCGTACTACTCGGACAACATCCTTCCCAGCAGCAACCTGGGAGTCCAAGATGCATCCAGACATCCTCCCCATGCTGTTCCTTAACCATTTCAGTGGTGTTTCCATCAATTTCTGACCTTTTCATGTGAACTAGACACCCTCCCCTCTTCAGAGTAGGGGGTGCCTGGTTAATGCTCAGGTTCTCTCATTGACTTCCATTGTGCTCGGGTGCTTGGTAGGGCACCCGAGCACCCCGAGGTGTTCTACTTGAGCACCCGAGCACTTTGGTGCTCGACCAACACTAGGTCTTATCTCATGCACTCTTGTCAGATTATTTTATAAAGTCAGTGATACACGTAATAAGATGTCAAAGTCCTCTTGAACAAATAAAAGAATAATTATTGGGCTGGTGTAGCATGTCTCATCTCTACAAATTTATAGATGTAACTGATAAAATACCTATAACCTATAATCTATGAGAACCCAGTAGCACCACGCCTCAAAAAGAAACACACGAAAGTTAATCATAAATAAGCTCTGTCATATAAAATGCTATTTTATATTAGTCAATATTAGTCAAAATCCAGTGTCACAGAATTTTTTTCCTCCAGATTCCAACATATGTCATACATTTTTCTAATCTGTTTTTACTTTATCATTGCAGATTATTTTGTTTTCTGTTTCCTGAACATGATTACTGGGGCTGCCATCTTGCCTTGCTGTTCTTAACTGTATTCAGCTACCATTAGAGCAGCCACCATAGGCCACAGACATAATGGACAAGAGCTGACTCTTGGGAGATTTACCAAGACTGGTATTTCCATATGCCAGTCTTGATATCCCTGGGCTGGAGTAAGATGCGCTTAATTTATTAGGAGGCAGAAGCAGGTGTATCTCTGGCACTTTGTGCACAAAAACCTCAAGTCTATGCCAGCTAGGAGCTGGCGTAGACTTGAGCTATAATTTACAGCAGTTTCTGGCATAAGTTATAGTAAATCTGGTGGGCTACACTAAGCTCTGCACTCTCCCTCTATGCCATACCCCCTTTCTTGCCACTTTTTGTATATGTGAAAAGTATCAGGCTCTTACCGCACCCTGATGTCTCTAGGTATACATACGTGTCGTGCGGCTTTCAGTTCCTGGTATTCAAACACCCGCAGGTGTCAGTAATTTTGCAGGTGTTACTGCTCCATCCTGTGCTAGTGACGGAACTTTCTGACGTAGCGCTCATGGATCTTTGATGCTTATTGGAGGTTTTGTAGATAATCCATCTTTGCAGACAATATGCTTGAAACACTGTGGTGGTCTTTTTCTTCTTTTTTTTTAAAGGATAAATTTATATCGCAATGAAGTATTCACCAGATGCGTTTGCGAAACCTAAGGCGGTTACTTTCTCAGTGGTGCTAGTTGTAATCAGAAAGAGGGACGGAACCACCTTCTATACCATGGTGATTCACAAAACTGGACCGGATTTAATTTCACCGGTATGATTGCTAAAATCTGGGACCAGGCCATGTGAAAATAATATATTATTCAGATATTGCATTTTCTTTTTTTTTTCTTTTTTTTTTGCGTTTTCTACAATCTGCCTAAATAATGGAATGTATTTTTGATATGAATATGTAATAATTCAAAAGTAGTTTTTACTGCCCATAATTGAGCCTTATAAAGACATGCTCCCCAGTGGGGAAACCTTTCTCACTCAGATTGCATCCTATTCAGATACTGCGGTTTCTGCAATATTAATTTATAAGCAGATGTATATACATACTATTTTCAAAAAAGTAAACTGTCACCCCATTTGTTTCATAAAAAAAAAAAAATATATATATATATATATATATATATATAAAACTATATGTAATAAAAAATATTTAAAAAAATACATGTAAAAAAAGAAAGATAATGAAATAAGGAAATAAGGAAATAAGAGGAAATATTTTATTTCCTTATTTCATTATCTTTCTTTTTTTACATGTATTTTTTTATATTTTTTATTACATATAGTCATGTATTTTCATTTTTCTAGTTATTTTATGAAACAAATGGGGTGACAGTTCACTTTTTTGAATATAGTATGTATATATATCTGCTTATAAATTAATATTGGAGAAACCGCAGTATCTGAATAGGATGCAATCTGAGTGAGAAAGGTTTCCCCACTGGGGAGCATGTCCTTATAAGGCTCAATTATGGACAGTAAAAACTACTTTTGAATTATTACATATTCATATCAAAAATACATTCCATTATTTAGGCAGATTGTAGAAAACAACATGTGCCCCAATTGGGAAACTATGAGATATAACAGTAGTATATACTTTTAAATAAGTCTGGGCATGGTGGCTAAATAAATCAGAATAAACACAACACCTGATTACGCCAAATACGTGGAAGATAGTCTAAAAAAGAAATTACTCCTGCAAGACATTAATTAGTTAAAAGCCTCTGATGGTGTCGGTCTGTTATATAGAAAACGCATGCATGCAATGTTTTAACAGAGAGATGCGATATGGAAAGTATGTACCGCAATAGATCCAGTACATATGTAATATATGTCACATTTCCAATATGTTAAATATAATGTATCTTTTTGCATTAAAAAAACAAAAACGCAATATCTGAATAATATATTATTTTCACACTGTCCGGTCCTAGTTTTTAGCAATCATACCGGTGAAATTTAATACGGTCCAGTTTTGTGACTCACCATGGTATAAGAGTCCATTCACACGTCCATAAGTGTTTTGCGGATCCGCAAAACACCGACACCTGCAATGTGCGATGCGCAATTTGTGGACCGCACATCACGGACACTATAATAGAATAGGACATGTTCTATTTTTTTCAGGAACAGAATTGCAGTTCCTGAAAAAACGGATGCGGATACCGAAAATGCGGATACGGATCCCATAAATGCAGATTAGCATCCGTTCCAGCCCCATTGAAAGTGAAAGGGTCCGCAAATTGCGGAACGAATGCGGACCCAAATTATGGACGTGTGAATGGACCCTAAAAGGTGGTTCCGTCCCTCTTTCTGATTACAACTAGCACCACTGAGGAAGAAACCGCGTTAGGTTCCGAAACACGTCTGGTGAATACTATTGCGATATTAATTTATCTTAAAAAAAAATAATGAAAAAGACCACCACCACCACCACAGTGTTTCAAGCATATGGTCTGCAAAGATGGATTATCTACAATACCTCCAATAAGCATCAAAGATCCACGAGCACTACTTCCGAAAGTACTGGCACTAGCGCAGGATTGAGCAGTAACACCTGCAAAATTACTGATACCTGCGGGTGTTTGAAAACCAGGAACTGAAAGCCGCACAACACGTATGTATACCTAGAGACATCGGGGCATTCAAGGTGCTGTAAGAGCCTGATACTTTTCACATATACAAATAGGAGACATTGTAGCTACACTCAGGTCCATAAATATTGGGACATCGACACAATTGTAATTTTTTTGGCTCTATACACCACCACAATGGATTTGAAATAAAACGAACAAGATATGCTTTAACTGCAGACTGTCAGCTTTAATTTGAGGGTATTTACATCCAAATCAGGTGAATGGTGTAGGAATTACAACAGTTTGCATATGTGCCTCCCACTTGTTAGGGAACCAAAATTAATGGGACAGAATAATAATCATAAATCAAACTTTCACTTTTTAATACGTGGTTGCAAATCCTTTGCAGTCAATTACAGCCTGAAGTCTGGAACGCATAGACATCACCAGACGCTGGGTTTCATCCCTGGTGATGCTCTGCCAGGCCTCTACTGCAACTGTCTTCAGTTCCTGCTTGTTCCTGAGGCATTTTCCCTTCAGTTTTATCCTCAGCAAGTGAAATGCATGCTCAATCGGATTCAGGTCAGGTGATTGACTTGGCCATTGCATAACATTCCACTTCTTTGCCTTAAAAAACTCTTTGGTTGCTTTTGCAGTATGCTTTGGGTCATTGTCCATCTGCACTATGAAGCGCCATCCAATGAGTTCTGAAGCATTTGGCTGAATATGAGCAGATAATATTGCCCGAAACACTTGAGAATTCATCCTGCTGCTTTTGTCAGCAGTCACATCATCAATAAATACAAGAGAACCAGCTCCATTGGCAGCCATACATGCCCACGCCATGACACTACCGCCACCATGCTTCACTGATGAGGGGGTATGCTTAGGATCATGAGAAATTTCTTTCCTTCTCCATACTCTTCTCTTCCCATCACTCTGATACAAGTTGATCTTGGTCTCATCTGTCCATAGGATGTTGTTTCAGAACTGTGAAGGCTTTTTTAGATGTTGTTTGGCAAACTCTAATCTGGCCTTCCTGTTTTTGAGGCTCACCAATGGTTTACATCTTTGGTGAACCCTCTGTATTCACTCTGGTGAAGACTTCTCTTGATTGTTGACTTTGACACACATACACCTACCTCCTGGAGAGTGTTATTGATCTAGCCAACTTTTATGAATGGTGTTTTCTTCACCAAGGAAAGAATTCTTCGGTCATCCACCACAGTTGTTTTCCGTGGTCTTCCGGGTCTTTTGGTGTTGCTGAGCTTTTGGTGCGTTCCTTCTTTTTAAGAATGTTCCAAACAGTTGTTTTTTCCATGCCTAATGTTTTTGCTATCTCTCTGATAGGTTTGTTGTGTTTTTTCAGCCTAATGATGGCTTGCTTCACTGATAGTGACAGCTCTTTGGATCTCATCTTGAGAGTTGATAGCAACAGATTCCAAATGGAAATAGCACACTTAAAATGAGCTCTGGACCTTTTATCTGCTCATTGTAATTGGGATAATGAGGGAAAAACACACACCTGGCCATGGAACAGCTGAGAAGCCAATTGTCCCATTACTTTTGGTTCCCTAACAAGTGGGAGGCACATATGCAAACTGTTGTAATTCCTACACCGTTCATCTGATTTAGATGTAAATACCCTCAAATTAAAGCTGACAGTCTGCAGTTAAAGCACATCTTGTTTGTTTCATTTCAAATCCATTGTGGTGGTGTATAGAGCCAAAAATGTTCGAATTGTGTCGATGTCCCAATATTTATGGACCTGACTGTATATCCCAACTTGAAAAACTATCGAGGATTGTTCATCGTAACATGAAGATCATTATGTGGCTATAAGCAATAAGTGTCTTCTCCGGGAATACCAGCTATACTGACATCGCTGAGAAACCTTTCTATATTATAACATAGCAGTATGTGAGCTCCGCACTGCAGTAAGATAGAGGGACTGTGACTGTGTGTGAACACACATTTATATATGCAATATATGTCAATGGTTTTATTTTATGTATTTTAAGAGTATAGCTTTTTTATGATGTTTTAGAGGTAATACATATGGAATATTAATACAATAATGTGTTTTACTTTATATCAAGCCGGTCATTTAGTACATGTGTCATCATTTATTATGTATTTGCACCACAATAGTGGTGTAAACATGATGCTAAACGTCCCCCATGCTATGTGAGACCTGTACAGAGGTCATGAGGGAGTAGATGAGCTATTGTTAATGGAGGATCCAGTGTTCTCTGCAGGATTTAATTTTTTTTATGTAGGTATTGACATTGAAAATTAAAAATAACATCACCAAGAATTATTTAAAACATGTTTAGCATAAAAACATAATAAAAAAAAAATGGTATTTTGCTGATAACACATTCCCTTTAAAGGGAACCTGTCATGTGGATGTTAGATTATAATCTAACTAATTATATACAATCATACCAGCGTGATGTCAGTGAGTCCAGCATTTTTTTATTCAGAGTTATAGCCACTCCCCTGTCCACCTGCTGCTGATTCATATGGAAAAAAACTGTCAATCAGAAGCAGGTAGGCGGGGAGAGTCAGGAGCTCATGAATATTCAGGACTCATCATTATCAGCTGGAGCTTTTTAATACAAGACGTGGCAGATTGACTGGGTCAATTAAAGAAAGTGACCCAGCATTTTGCTAAGAGAATCAGTCACTTATTTATGTTGCCCTTAGTTAGAACACCATAAAACTGGTGACAGGTTCCCTTTAAATAATGCATTTAACAATTTAGAAACACAAATCATGAAGTCTAAATTGGAAACCAAAATAATACTAAACTAATAGTTGTTAGGCAATTCTTGGGATATTATGTAGGAATATTAACTTGACATCTAATACATTAAAACTAGAGATGAGCAAAGTTTTTAAAAATTTGATTCAGAAACTTCACCGAAGTTAGCCTAGAAATTAAATTTGTTATGAATTAATTAGTCACAAAATTGCTATAAATCAGTTATACCCAGGCCACTCTGCCTTAGGCTACGGCCACACGGAGCGGCTGTGCTACAGGTTGCGACCATGCTTTGGTGAAGAATCGCCCAATTAGCCCACAGCTGCCTTTCATTTAACCTGTTGGGGACACATGACGTACCAGTACATCATGATGCCCTGGTACTTAAGAACACATGACATACCGGTACGTCATGTGTATTTCCGATCACCTCCACGCGGCGGGCGGTGATCGGAACTGGGTGCCTTCTAAAATCAATCAGCAGGCACCCTGGATCAATGCTGAGGGGGGTCCTGTGACCCCCCGTATCGGCGATCGCTGTGGATTAACCCATCCTATGCCGCTGACCGCTGCATAGAAGGGGTTAGTGTTTGAGTGAGCCCATCGAGTCCCCGCTCTGCTGTTGCGGGGACTCGATGTCTCAGAAGGCGGCCCGATTCCGTGCAGAGGCTGCCCAATGCCTTGCACGGCATCGGGAGCTGCCTTCTACGGGAGCCGAGGAGATCCAGCCTCAGGCTGGGTCTTCTAGGCAACCTGTTAGTGTATGACTCAGTATCAAAAAAAGTGTTTTTAATAAACTAAATAAAATAATAAAATTAATAAAGTAAAAAACGAAAAAAATAAACGCCCCTTTACCCTTATTTTATAATAAAAAACAAAAAGAAAAAAAAAAAACATATTAGGTATTGCCGCGTCCGTAATGACCGGCTCTATAAATATATCACATGATCCACCCTGTTCGATAAATACCATAAAAAAATTAAAATAAAAACGATGTAAAAAAAAAAGGAAAGGCATTTTTGTCACCTTACATCACAAAAAGTGCAACACCAATTGATCAAAAAGGCATATGCCCCCCAAAATAGTACCAATCTAACCGTCACCTCATCCCGCAAAAAATTAGCCCCTACCTATAACAATCGCCCAAAAAATTAAAAATCTATGGCTCAGAATATGAAGACACTAAAACATCATTTTTTTGTTTAAAAAATGCTGGTATTGTGTAAAACTTAGGTAAATAAAAAAAGTATACATATTCGGTATCGTCACATCCGTAAGAACCTGCTCTATAAAAATATCACATGACTTAACCCCTCAGATGAACACCGTAATTTTTTTAAAAATAAAAACGGTGTAAAAAAAAGCCATTTTTTGTCACCTTACATCACCCCAAAATAGTGCCAATCAAGCTATCATCTCATCCCGCAAAAATCATACCCTACCCAAGATAATGGCCCAAAAACTGAAAAAACTATGGCTCTCAGACTATGGAGACACTAAAACATGATTCTTTTTGTTTCAAAAATGAAATTATTGTGTAAAACTTATATAAATAAAAAAAGTTGACATATTAGGTATCGCCGTGTCCGTAATAACCTGCTCTATAAAAATATTACATGACCTAACCCCTCAGGTGTACACTGTAAAAAAAAAATAATAATAAAGTGTAAAAAAGCCATTTTTTTGTCACCTTACATCACAAAAAGAGTAATAGCAAGCGATCAAAAAGTCATATGCACCCCAAAATAGTGCCAATCAAACCATCATCTCATCCCGATAAAAATTAGCCCCTACATATTTGGTATTGTAGCGTTTGTGGCAACCTGCTCTATAAAAATACCACATGATCTAACCTGTCAGATGAATGTTTTAAATAACAAAAAATAAAAACGGTGCAAAAACAGCTATTTCTTGTTACCTTGGCTCACAAAAAGTGTAATATAGAGCAACCAAATCATATGTACCCTAAAATAGTACCAAAAAAACTGCCACCCTATCCTGTAGTTTCCAAAATGGGGTCACTTTTTTGGAGTTTCTACTCTAGGGGTGCATCAGGGGGGCTTTAAATGGGACATGGTGTCAAAAAAACCAGTCCATCAAAATTTTTCCTTCCAAAAAACGTATGGCATTCCTTTCCTTCTGCGCCCTGCTGTGTGCCCGTACAGTAGTTTACGACCACATATGAGGTGTTTCTGTAAACTACAGAATCAGGGCCATTAATAATGAGTTTTATTTGGCTGTTAACCCTTGCTTTGTAACTGGAAAAAATGGATTCAAATGGAAAATCTACCAAAAGAGTGAAATTTTATCTCTATTTTCCATTAATTCTTGTGGGACACCTAAATGGTTAATAAAGTTTGTAAAATCAGTTTTGAATACCTTGAGGGGTGTAGTTTGCAAAATGGGGTCATTTTTGGGTGGTTTCTATTATGTAAGACTCACAAAATGACTTTAGACCTGAACTGGTCCTGAAAAAGTGGGTTTTAAGCCTTGTAACGTCCCCCCAAAAAAATATGGCATTCACATTCAAATGATCCAAACATGTAGACATATGGGGAATGTAAAAGAATAACTATTTTTGGAGGTATTATTATCTATTATAAATGTAGAGAAATTGAAATTTGGAAATTTGCAAATTTTTCCAAATTTTTGGTAAATTTTGTATTTTTTTAATAAATAAAAATGATTTTTTTTTATTCCATTGTACCAGTGTCATGAAGTACAATATGTGATGGAAAAAACTGTCTCAGGATGTCCTGGATAAGTAAAAGCGTTTTAAAGTTATTCACACATAAAGTGACACTGGTGAGATTTGCAAAAAATGGCCTGGTCCTTAAGGTGAAATGTGGCCGTGTCCTTAAGGGGTTAATAATGAAGACAGCACTGCATAGTCCTTCATTGTTAATGGCCGAGCAGTACCTTTAACAGGGGCTGTGGCTGGTAGGAGGTTTGGCTGGTTAGATGGGGGAACAATATAGATTTGTTTCGGACTTCAGATACCCCTCACTATTTGACCGGGAAAACCCCCCCCCCGCCCCCCTTTTAACATACCACTAACCAGCTATATTAGTGGACTGATATCAGATTGAATAGTATTTTATCAACCACCATTTTATTAATTATTTTATATATTTTTAGAGGCTTAGTTCTGTTTAGGGTATACTATTCAGTTTTAATTTATGTATGGTGACAAATGTCTGTATATATCTATATATTGCTACCAATAAATTAGTGTCACTTTGCTAACCTTGTGGTCCAGGTATAAGAGTGCCCATTCTTTTCTATATTACAATTTTCGCTTGGTGATCGGGGTACGACATCTGTTTGGTGCACCTTGCCATCTTGAGCCAGAGGAGAGCCGTCCTTTACCCTATCTATATATCAATTGCAGATATTCCCTTCCACTGGGATACCAACAGTTGGAAGCCCTGCCATGAGAGGCAACAAATGCGGCTGCAGGATGTCCTGCACATAATTCTGAGCTGTTAGTGTCACTTGTATCACTGTCGTATGCAGTGGCTCCCCAGATCTTCACACCAGCAGTTGAGACAATGTGTCACTCCACAGCAAAGGCAGGATTGTAGTGCTCACCACAAGGCCTCCATACTTGAACTTGACTGTTCTTGGATCCCAAACAGAACCTGGATTCATTGGTAAAGATGATATGGTTCCAGTCCATAGCATTCCAGGTTTCTTGTTCATGACACCACTGCTAATGAAGGCCATGGTGGCTGGTTGTCATTAGCAGGATATGTAATGGGTGCTGTGACACCAAATTTCCTATTGCTATGTGCTTGGAAATGGTCCGGGCAGAGACAAGGTTGTGTAATGAAGGTGCCACTTGTATCTGGATGGTGGACAATAAAACTGTGGGAGCTGTTCATGTTTGCCAGTGGATCAAATAATCCTCTCTACTGGTGGTCTTCTAGGGCCTGGCCGCCATGTGTGCATTTCCTCACATAACCACTGCTATTAATACCTACTAACAACAAGGTCAGAACAGCCTAGATGGCGGTCATTTCATTGAAACAACCTTACTGGTTCTCTCAGTCCACTGATGCGCCCCCTCTCAAAGTCTGTCAACTGGGCAAAATCTCTTCAAGTGCATCAAAAAGATATGTCTAGCAGTCAACGATCTCTCACCAAGAGGTACACTACCCAAAAGTATCCTCTGAGAGACTTTTTATAGGGCAGTGGGGAATCACTTTTATGGCCTCTTGGAGCAGAATCCAGGGTCTAATCAGACCACAAATCTAATCATTTACATATCTGCTGGTGATATTACTGCATTTGGAGTATTGCAGCAATCTGACGTTTCTGGCTTCGTTATTTTTGTTGTTGATGAGTGTATATTAATATTTGGTTTTAACCACTTGCCGCACACAGGCGGCGGCTCTCTCAGGGCTCAGCGACGCCTATTGGCGTCATCTCGCGAGACCCGAGATTTCCTGTGAATGCGCGCTCACAGGAGCGTGCGTTCACAGGATCGCGAAGTAAACAAGTTGAACTACAGCCTGCCAGCGCTGATCATTCGCTGGCAGGCTGTAGATGCGATTTTTTTAACATCAGAAAAGTATATTAGACGCTGTTTTGTTAACAGCGTCTGATATACCTGCTACCTGGTCAATCTGGCAATCTGCTTTCCGCATTTTGCGGATCCGCACATTGTCAGAACTATATAGAAAAAGCCTTTTCTTATCCGCAATTGCGGACAAGAATAGGACATGTTCTATATTTTTGCGGAACGGAAGTGCGGACCCGGAAGTGCAGATCCGCAATTCCGGATCCGAGCGGGACAAAGTCTGTCCCCATAGAAATGAATGGGTCCGCAATTTCGTTCCGCAAAATGCGGAACAGAATTGCGGATGTGTGAATGGGGCCTAAGGGTCCCTTATCACCGCCAGTTAGTTAGCTTGTTAGGTAGTTAGCGCCCAGCCCACCGCACCGCAGTCACTGATTAGTCGCTGATTAGCGTCTTCGCTGTCGCTAATCAGCACTAGTACTATATAGTATCTGTAAGTGATCAGGACTGATCGCAATCAGATCAATATCAGTACATTAAGGTCACCTTAGGCTCTACAAAAAACGCAGTGTTCGCCCGATCAGGCCTGATCTTGTGCGCACACTTGCGTTCAGTCCACCCCACCGCAGTGACAGAATATTTTTTTTTCTGATCACTGCAAGAACACTGTAAAATCGCTGCGGCACTATAGAGATCACTTTTGAGCTTTTTAGATCTTTATTAGCGATCGCAGCTTTTTTTTTTTTTGCACATTTTTTGGCAGAGATTTTTTCATCCACATTGATCGATGCGAATGAAGAAATCTGTGCCGTTCATTTTTTCTTTCAGCCCAGAGGCTGAACGGAAAAAGAAAATCTCATTACCCGTATGCTCAATATAAGGCCTCATGCACACGACCGTGCCGTTTTTTGCGGTCCGCGGATCCGCAAAAAACGGAAGGCGCCCGTGTTGACTTCCGCAATTTGCGGAATGGAATGGGCGCCGGCAATATAAATGCCTATTCTTGTCCGCAAAGCGCGGACAAGAAAAGGACATGTTATTTTTTTTTTGCGGGGCAGCGGAACGGAGCCACGGATGCGGACAGCACACGGAGTGTGAGGGCCTGGTCACTAGGGGGGTATAAACCTGTGGTCCTTAAGTGGTTAATTTCTAAACTTCTAAAGAGCAGATTACATAAGCAATGATGGATGCAGTAACACTAGATTTTGTTTTAAAAGCTGACCATCTTGCGACACTCATCTTGGTATGTCCCAAAGCAGGCTGAAAAATAAGGAAGTATACACTTTCATTTTGAACTTCATTTATTGACTTTGGCTGATAATCTCACATTCAAAGGGTTTTCACAAAATATTTATAGCTTATCAATAGGATATGTAATAAATGTTTAACGAGTGGGGCCCAACTCCTGTACTCCCAAAATCCCTTAAAAAGGCACCTGTCTCCCCCCATTTGCAGTTGAGAGTTAACTAAAATATTAACTGAATGATCACCCACATCAGGCATTTCAATCCATCCGTACCACAAAGGGCAGGGTAAGTATTCACTTTCATGAGCAGATTTTTTTTTTAAGTACCTACCATGGAGCAAGACCATGTGACTGCTATGTGGCCCGGGAAAAGAGAGGGTGGCATTGAACTGCTTCTCCCATTTCCAACATGGATTTTCTGAATTTTCCTGCAGCCACCACTAGGGGGAGCTCAGTATATAGAGATTTTACATGTTCCATTGCATGCAATATAAAATTCCTTTACTTGAGCTCCCTCTAGTGGTGGCTGCAGGCATCCAGTTTTGGAATATATGAGATGAGGAGTGCAGAGGGTTTAGAGCTTTATGGGGAAATTTTTAAAGGTATTTATGCCAGGTGTCTAGTGTAAATACATAGAGAAGCATCGTGTTTAGAGTGCCAAATCTATAAAGCACATATTCCACCTTTTTACAGCTCTAAAAATGATGCAGAGTTCTAAAGGTGAGGCTCAAAAATTATTGTTTCATTGGGAAAACCAGTGTTTATGTAAAAAAACATGTCAGGATTGCTGGTAGGTCCAATTTAATAAGAAGGCTAATTTGTTAGCACCTTTACCCTCGTTCACATTAAAACAGATACAACAATGGTATGTTCACATTTTGGAGCATTTTCTATGCAAAATTCATGCAGTTATACACTTAAAGGGTTTCTATCACTTGGTATGACATAATTAGCTGGCAGACACTAGCGATCCGCTAGTGTCTGCTCTGGCCAACCATCCTACTATAATCACTTGTGGGGCAGCGGTTTTGCTAAAAAACTAACTTTTATAAATATGCTAATGAGCCTCTAGGTGCTATGTGGGCGTCATTAGCACCTAGAGGCTCCGTCTACCTTCATACACAGCCGCCGCCCAGCGCGTCCCTCCAGCCCGCCCATGTCCTCCTCCGTGTGACGCAGCGGACGAGTTCTCGCGCATGCGCCGTGCGCGGCTGTATTCGGCGCATTTGAGATCTCAGCTCGGAGCGGTCAGACATTCAATGCGCATGCGCCGAATACAGCCGCGCACGGCGCATGCGCGAGAACTCGTCCGCTGCGTCACACGGAGGAGGACATGGGCGGGCTGGAGGGACGCGCTGGGCGGCGGCTGTGTATGAAGGTAGACAGAGCCTCTAGGTGCTAATGACGCCCACATAGCACCTAGAGGCTCATTAGCATATTTATAAAAGTTAGTTTTTTAGCAAAACCGCTGCCCCACAAGTGATTATAGTAGGATGGTTGGCCAGAGCAGACACTAGCAGATCGCTAGTGTCTGACAGCTAATTATGTCATACCAAGTGATAGAAACCCTTTAAGCATCTCATTGGTTTGATGAAATTATAAAATGGGAAAATCAATTGTTGCCGCAGTTTCCATGCAGTGATGGCTTCACCGTGAACTGGCCCCATTGTATTGGACTAAATTCATATGTGGAATCTGCTGTAGAAATCTGAGGGTCAGCTGTGGCAGACTCCATGACACCTACATGTCACATTTTTCCGTGTGTGTATGTGATGCGGTGCGGCAACCAGTATGTTTTGTGTCCAGTGAATTATCTCATGATTTAGCACACTGCTGAAAAACAATTAACAATTAATTAGAATCTTAAAACATGTCATGCACACACCTAACAATTCAAGGGATGGTAACACATTATTTTGGTGTCAGAGGTTTGGATGACAGGTTCTGTATCAGCCTGATTTTCCAGCTAAGGCTACTTTCACACTGGCGTTTTGGTTTCCGTTTGTGAGATCCGTTCAGGGATCTCACAAGCGGTCCAAAATGGATGAGTTTTGCCCTAATGCATTCTGAATAGATAAGGATACGTTCAAAATGCATCAGTTTGCCTCCGTTCTGTCTCCATTCCGCTTTGAAGGCGGACACCAAAATACTGCTTGCAGCGTTTTGGTGTCCACATGACGAAACTGAGCCAAACGGATCCGTCCTTACACACAATGTAAGTCAATGGGGACGGATCCATTTTCACTGACACAATCTGGCACAATAGAAAACAGATCCGTCCTCCATTTACTTTCAATGGTGTTCAAGACGGATCCGTATTGGCTATGTTAAAAGGTTACAGTTACAGTTTGTTTTAACTGATGATCTATCCTCTGGACAGATCATCAGGTTCTGATCGGCGGGGGTCCGACACCCAGGACCCCCGCCGATCAGCTGCTTGAAAAGGCAGCGGTGCTATAGCAGCACCGCGGCCTTCTCGCTGTTTACCGCTGGCCCAGTGACATCACGACTAGTATCAACTGGCCTGGGCGGGGCTAAGCTCCATTCAAGTGAACAGAGCTTAGCCCCGCCCACGCTAGTTGATACTAGTCGTGACGTCACTGGACCAGCGGTAAACAGTGAAAAGGCCGCGGTGCTGCTATAGCGCCGCTGCTTTCTCAAACAGCTGATCGGCAGGGGCCCCGGGTGTCGGATAGATCATCAGTTAAAACTAACTGAAGAACCCCATTAAAGATAATACAAACGGATCCGTTCTGAACGGATACAGACGGTTGTATTATCGGTGCGAATCCGTCCATGACAGATCCGCACCAAATGCAAGTGTGAAAGTAGCCTAAGAACAGGTTCACATCTCTCCTACGGTAAGGCTCAGTTCAGACCTGAGCGTTTTACAGCGCGTTCCTACGCGCTGTAAAACGCTCAACAAGGAGAAACCAATGCTTCCCTATGGGAATGGTTCTCACCTGGGCGTTTTACAGCGCGTACGATCGCGCTGTAAAACGCCCGACGCTCAAACAAGTACATGAGCGTTTTTTGGGGCGTTTGTCGCGCGTTCCCGTACATAGACTTTCGAGAACGCGCGACAATGTGTGTTCACTTTGTCTCTGTATGCGCGCTTGTAAACGCCCGTACAATCGCGCATACAGAGCGCTCCTTTCAGAACGCTCAGGTGTGAACTGAGCCTTACTCAGTAGTAGCAGAGGAACCGACTACTGAATTCATCGTATGCGGCATAGCCAGACACTGCTGCCCACCTCCAGATCCACATTGACTATAATTGGATCTGGCGGCTTTCTGGCTATGCCAGATACGGTAACTCCTGTAGTCTCACCACATATTGCACATCTATGTGGGGAAGAGTAGGAATGAACAAGTGCAAATTCAATATATCACATTTCCTAAGGCTACTTTCACACTAGCGTTTTTACTGGATCCGGCAGGGTTCAGCAAAAACGCTTCCGTTACTGATAATACAACCATCTGGATCCGTTATGAACAAATCTGGTTGTATTATCTGTAACATTGCCAAGACGGATCAGTCATGAACTCCATTGAAAATCAATGGGGAACGGATCCGTTTTCTATTGCAGCAGATTGTGCAAGAGAAAAAGGATCCTTCCCCATTGACTTGCATTCTGAGTCATGACGGATCCATCTTGCTCCACATCCCAGGATGGAAAGCTGCGGTTTGCTCTCTGGTATCAGAACAGAACGGAATGCATTTTGGAGCATTCTGTTCAGTTACGTTTTGTCCCTATTGACAATGAATGGGGACAAAACAGAAGCATTATTTTTCCGGTATTGAGACCCTATGACGGATCTCAATACTGGAAAATATTAACGCTAGTGTGAAAGTAGCTTTACCCCTAACCAGAGAGACCAGGGGAATCTACTGGCTGTAATCTGTTTCAAGAAGAAATATACAGTTCCTAACAGTTCTTTATAACATCTTCAACAGTTATGAACCTCATGTGTCTTGTTGAATCTAGTACATGCTTATGATAAGCTAATCAGTTTTCCTTCTCACTTATCTAAGTCTGACAAACAAGTCACTAGCTGGGGCTTTATCATACTGTCTTTATTTGGATGCTTACACTCCCTAGGTTTACTGCATAAGATCTATGACTGTAGTTTTAGTAAATTCTTCTGCACATGGAAGTATAAAGGCATGTGAGAAGTCTAGAGATGAGCACACCCCTCCCACATCCATCCTCGGTCCAGAATCCACAGCCTGCACTCATCCAGGTCTTCACACTGTCCAGGAATCCCAGCACATCCTGGTCTCCTTCAGAAGCTCACAGGAACACTCACACAAACTGTGCCTCTTGAGCAAACAAGGAATTAGCAAGACACCAAGGAACTCATTCTCCACCCTTTCACTGTAAGGAGCTGCTCCAAGTTGTCTGTTCTCAGATCACAGAGTTCAGGATGGTGCGAAAGTTTAAGAAAGAGATCTCTGACTTCTTCTTTGAATATGACACCCCAAGGATGGTCTTGGTCAGGGACAAGAAAGTGGGGCTGACCTTCAGGCTCATCCAGTTTGGGGTCCTGTGCTACATTGTGGGGTAAGTGATAGAGATGACAGCATAGACATGGTAAGAACATACATTTTTACACTGCATGAACTGCAATACTCATATACTGTCTGTGTTATATACTGTACAGCATTAGAAGTTCTCTGTTTTACTACGTAACTACATATGTAGATGATATAATATAGTTATATATCTATTACCACTGGCTGAGTTTTCCATTATGTTTATTCATAATGTGGCATTGGAATTTTTTCAGTGCCCTCTGGCTAAATCTAGTTCTCACTATATGTGCCTGCAAGCACTAAAACAGTGGACTCTAACTTAAAGGGAACGTGTTATGAGAAAATAACCTATTTTTTTAAATCATGTTTTTATGTTTAACATGTTTTCAAAAATGTTGATGATGTTATTTTTAATTGTCCATGTCAATATCTATATTTAAACAAAAAACATAAAATTCAGCAGTTTTTACACTGGTCACTAAGCCTTATAATAGGCGTCACTTTTTTGTCTGTACAGATCAGTTTACTGTAGCTATCTGCTTATCTGTCATTCTTATCCTGCCTGTAATGATATCACCTTTGTGTATAGATAGGATCCACCATTTATAAGACATATTTCCTTTAAAGGGGTTGTCTAGGATTAGACAAACGTGGCAGTTTTCTTCCAAAAATAGCGCCACACCTGTCCACAGGTTGTGTGTGGTACTGCAGTCCAGCCCTATATGCATCAATATAGTGGAGCTGCAGTACTAGATAAAATCTATGGACATGGTGCTGTTTCTGGAAGACAGCAGTAGTTAATCTAATTCTGGACAACTCCTTTATCCCTCAAAATCCCTCAAAAACATACATGAGCCACTCTGTTACACATCAGTATGTACATTGCCCTGGAGTTAACCGAATCATTACTCTATTAAATATATCCGCTTACCACATATGATCATACATACTTCCTTGTCCTGTGGCTTCTCTCATTTTCTTTGATCAAACCTGGCGAAAACTATTGGCCCTCTTGCCACCCCACAAATCCATTATTAATAATAGTAGCTGTTAATAGAACAGGTGCTTTCCCATGATGCAGGCTGAACTTAGACTAAAAGCTTATTGTAACCATAGAATATGTGCAGAGAATCTGGATGTGTATTATAAAGAGTTACGAAAAAGCTGAAAAGTAGTTTCTACAACTATGATGCATTGAATAACTGCTTTTCTACTGTATTTTGTGTATGTGTCTTTACTATAAGTTATACAGTAGTAGTAATGAGTAGTAATGAATAGTTGCTTTCTAGTTACTGCTATTATCATTATTAGTAATATGTATATATATATCACATGTGCAAAATACCAATATTGAGAATCCTTGTCTGTAACATAAGGCAAATTGTTCTTCAATAAATGAAGAAAACTTTGTGTGTCAAAAAAACTGAAACAAATGCAAAGATGTGTGTCATCTGTTTTCCTTGCTAGAAATGTATATTTTCAACCCTTGTGACTCAGCTACATCATAGTCAGTTAGATGCTTTAGTATATATATATATATATATATATATATATATATATATATAAAAAAAATATAGGAATCAGTCATATATTCCCGTCAATTTAAGTAAGCTTATGAAAAGTGCATGCATTTGACATACATGTGGTGGTGGGAGTGGGGGTTGGACACAACAGACTTCCTGTAAGTAACCTTAATTAAGATCTCTGATAACAGCTAGGTCCCAGGCAGTTGTGTAGACATACATTGTGAAATACCTTAAATTCCTTCAACTTACATATTCCCTTTTATGTAAGTAAATGTTATCGGAAGCACTTTCACAAAAAGCTACAATGTTTCTTTGGGTTTAATGAGCTGTACCAAATACTTTAAAAACATTTAAAGGGAACCTAAACTTGCATCAGGATGATCCTTGGCGGTTTAGATCCTCATAACACCAATTCTCAAGAGAGCCTACCCTAGGCAACAATGTCTATCGTAATAGTAATTGTAGCTATGAGCAACAGTTACATTTACTGATTTGGCCACTGATAATTTTTATGATGGGTATCGAACAAAAAGAATCCTGGTGCCCGTGCTTTCCAAAACAGGTTGATCTTTATTCCAGATAATAGTAGATACTAGGGTTGAGCGAACCCGAACTGTAAAGTTTGGGTTCGTACTCAACTTTACGGTGTTTGGCACCCAAACCCGAACATAATATTACTATACCATCGGATCGGAGTTTTCTCTAATCCGATGGTATATTTTAACTTGAAGCGTCCCCATCACCATGGGAACACCTCTATGTTAGAATATACCATCGGATTTGAGTTAGATCGTGAAAACTCAGATCCGACAGTATATTCTAACACAGAGGCGTTCCCATAGTGATGGGGACGCTTCAAGTTAGAATATACTGAGAACTGTGGACATAATGGCCCCCTGCTACCTGGCAGCACCTGATCTCTTACAGGGGGCTGTGATCCGCACAATTAACCCCTCAGGTGCCGCACCTGAGTGGTTAATTGTGCGGATCACAGCCCCCTGTAAGAGATCAGGTGCTGCCAGGCAGCAGGGGCCAGACCCCCCTCCCTCCTCAGTATTAAAATCATTGGTGGCCAGTGCGGGGCCTCCCTCCCTCCCCAGTATTAAAATCATTGGTGGCCAGTGCGGCCCCCCCTATTAAAATCATTGGTGGCTAGTGCGGCCCCCCCACCCCCTATTAAAATCATTGGTGTCCAGTGCGGCCTCCCCTCTCCCCCTTAATTAAAATCATTGGTTAACAACCCCCCCCACCATCATTGGTGGCAGCGGAGCGGCAGTTCCAATCAGAGTCCCAGTTTAATCGCTGGGGCTACTATCGGTTACCATGGCAGCCAGGACGCTACTGCAGTCCTGGCTGCCATGGTTAGTTAGCACTTTTAGCAGCATTATACTTACGTGCGCTGTTTGTGGCAGGCCGGCGCTCCTCCTACTGGTAAGTGAAAGGTCTGTGCGGCGCATTGCTTATAGCACAGACCTGTCACTTACCAGTAGGAGGAGCGCCCGGCCGGCCACAGACAGCACATGTAAGTATAATGCTGCTAAAAGTGCTAAGTAACCATGGCAGCCAGGACTGCAGTAGCGTCCTGGCTGCCATGGCAACCGATCGGAGCCCCAGCGATTAAACTGGGACTCAGATCGGATCTGCCGCTTCGCTGCCACCAATGATGGGGGGGGGGGTTGTTAACCTGTGGCCACTGCCACCAATGATTTTAATTAGGGGTGAGGGGGGGAGGGGAGGCCGCACTGGACACCAATGATTTTAATAGGGGGGGTTGCACTAACCACCAATGATTTTAATAGGGGTGGGGTGGCGGGGGGCCGCACTGGCCACCAATGATTTTAATACTGGGGAGGGAGGGGGGTCTGGCCCCTGCTGCCTGGTAGCACCCGATCTCTTACAGGGGGCTGAGATCCGCACAATTAAACCCTCAGGTGCGGTTAATTGTGCGGATCACAGCCCCCCGTAAAAGATCGGGTGCTGCCAGGCAGCAGGGGGCAGTCATGTACACAGTTCTTAGTGTATTCTAACTTGAAGCATCCCCATCACCATGGGAACGGCTCTGTGTTAGAATTTACTGTCGGATCTGAGTTTTCACGATCGTGAAAACTCAGATCTGAAAAAGCTAATACTATTATTTTCCGTTATAACCATGTTATAACGGAAAATAATAAAGTGAAGTTTGGGTCCCCATTGAATTCAGGGTCCAAGTTCGGATCAAGTTCGGGTTCCGAACCCGAACTTTTTTTAAAAGTTCGGCCGAACTCCCCGAACCCGAACATCTAGGTGTTCGCCCAACTCTAGTAGATACAATAAAAGTCCATATAATGTGTTTCAGGGACCAGTCCCTTCTTCAGATCGAGGATGGTGCAATCAAGTTTAATGAAAAATTATAGTTTTATCATGTATCGCACTGATCTTTTTTTTCATTGACACTGGAAACTTATCATTATGAACAGAAATGAGTGAATCGTAACAGTAATGGCGGGTTTACATGGCCGGATAGTTGGGTAGATCATCGGGGACGAATGTTCCTGTGAGCACAAATTCCTGACAATTTGCCCCTCTAAAGGTTCAGCTGAATACCTGCTGAAAGAGCAAAAAGCAGTCGTTCGTGCAGGCCAGTAAATTATCATTTCTGGGCAGCAGATCGTGCTGTCTAAACAGTGATCTGTTGCCAAGAAACAATGATTCTGTATGAGGATGAGCAATTGCAATAGTGTGGAGGTGATCATGTAAAGTTTCCTTCCTGATAAATGGCTGCTCCTTGGCCCATGTAAACCCACTATAACTGACCACTGTAAACGCCAGACTTTCAGAAGAGCTGTAGCTAGTCTCAGTTAATGTAGACAACATGTGTATCGGTGACATCACTGAACAACACTAAACACATTAAGGGACATTTATCAATGCCTTTATGCCTGACAAGTCACACATTATGGGGCACAGCATCTGTGCACAATAATGTGTGACTTTTTGAGTTTCTCTGCACTTTTCAAAATTGCCAAGAAAGGGGTGTGGTTTAGCAAAAGTAGGCGGGGTTTCACACAGCCTACCGCATTTACTATAACTTTCACCAGAAAGTGGTGGAAGTTATAGCTGAAGTCTATGCCAGCCTGTAACTGGCGTATATTTCACTTTCTGGCGCACAGCAGGGCAGATACGCACCTGATTTGTTAACAGGCTTTTGCCTCTTAACATGCATACTACTGTACACATGAATGTTTGTTTTTCCTGCTCATGTTCCAATTAAAAGTAATAATCAGATGCCTGTTTACACGAGGGGATGTGCTGCCGACCAAAGATGATTTTTTAGGTCAGCAGAGAAAGATGCAGTGGACGACTAGTGGATTATCATTTATCGCTCATCAATTGTGAATTATTGTTCCTATAAATGGTTGTTTAGGTCATTGCCCCTTGTAATTGTATATATATAGATATAAATATCTATTATTATTTTTTCTCAATTTTTACAAGGTAGCCCATAGACCCTACTGTTGCTACCTTCTACCAAGCCTCAGAGATGTGTATGACACAAACTGGTGCCCTATTCTTTGTCTTTTATTTATCTTCTTTAGCTTACTCTTACTATTGTAATAACATGTCAAACGTGCAAGATTATGTGGAATCAGCATTGGGGGGCATTTTAAAAAGCTGTATTCAAGTTTTCTTGTCACATTTTGCACCAGATTTTGCGCCAGACTACTCTTGACACTTTTCTAAAATGTGGTTTATACCAGTGGAAAGGATGGGGCCCTGTTGTGGCCTGATAAATTTGTTATAATTTAAATCAGAAACTGGTTTTCTGGGTTAAGGATTGTCAAAAGATATCAGATATCACATCAGATTGGTGTGCTCTTCTTAATAAATTTAGCTATCTTTCTCCAGCGCACTTTGGATTAGGACCTGCCTCTAAAACCCCAGTCTTAATAAATTCCCCCATTATGCCTACCTCAGAATTTTAGTTTTCCCGTTCCCCCTCTCTCTGCAATGTGATGTAAGGTAACTGATAACTACTTAGAGCATACTGCTCACAGTGACAGTTGTTACTGTGATTAAGATCATACAATATGAATAGTAGAGATAGTTTTAAATAGGAAATTATCATCAGAAAATGTCATGTTGATTTTTTTTTTATTGTGCTTTATGCGAATATCCATATGGAGTCGGGGTACTGTGAAGTCTGGACATTTGTGTACATTTGCCCTTGTTTCCCCGATATAAACTTAGAAACTTCTTACTTTATTTCACTTGAAAGGGTTAACGTGCACTGTTTAATACTGTATAACTGCATTTTTCGTGTATGTTGTGATATACTGTATATCCTGTTCATTTGCAGTGTATTTGCAATGCTCTGTGGAAAGGGTTAATTAATACTGAGAGACTTTTGGGACTTTGAATGAGAAGCTGGTAATTTTCCACAACTCCCATAGGGTTTAAAGAAGAGCATGTTTTGGAGGGTAAAAAAGCCGGAAGTGTTTACCACCAAAACCAGACAGCTTGACCTTTTGTATGTCTGGTTTTAGCTATGTTATTATGTTTGGAAACTTGTTTTTGCCTGGAAAAACTGCTGTGTTGTTGCCATTGAGTATCATTGAAGCTCTAATGTAAGTCTATGAGAGACGGGGGTTGAAACAATGTATCTGTTTGTGCTTAGATTCTCCACTCCACCCATTCCACTAGAAGGTTCCAGTCTAGCTAGAAAGGGTATATAAGGAGAGCAGTCAGAGCCCCTAGTGTTCTGCAGTTAGAAAACAGTGCTTGGAAGAGGAGACTCTGCTAGACTACTGAGTGACCAAAAGAAGATGCTTAGACTGGGATACATTGCCACAGACCCTGGATAACCAGCTTTTGGCCAGGGTACCAGCCTTCTGAAGAGAGAGCGAGGGACAGCTAGCTCAGGCCTTTCCTCAGTATCAAACCCTTTTTCTGCCTGGGAGGAGACTGGAGAAGCCAGCCCTATGCCTTGCCTGTATTGTTATGCACCTGAATTCCTCCAGTAAAGAAGCATACTGGTTTACTGCAGACCCTGACTCTCTGGACTTATTTCTCATTGGGGTGCACCACGCCTTACCATCCCTTCTGGAGAGCAGCAGCACCAGGTGACACCTCGGCGGTGTCTGGTTGACTCAGACTAGTGCTGGGGCCACCCCAAACCCGGCCACTGCACGAATAATAAAAATTATGAAATATACCAGTTTTAACTGGCCACTAGAGCATTCACAATAAACCATACATTTTTTTTCCTGTAGCTCACATGCCAGCTTCGCTGTATAGATTAGGACAGGATAAGGAGAGTCATCTCTTGATCAATATAAGTACGAGCAAATTTGGCTGTGTTGGCACTTGCTATTTTGCCCACTAAAATTACAGAGACCATGACCGAAAACTAATGGACTAATGATCATTATTAATTAGAATTATATTATACTGCTGAAAGACTAGATTTGATTTGATAACAAGACTATATACTATGGCGATCTAAATTTAGTAGTGTCTGTAATACGGATGCTAAAATGCAGCCATATTCTGGCTGTCTAAAACAGGCCTAAATGCTGTCACAACCACAGGTAGGTTTTGTCTGAGATCTGCTGGCATTTAACATTAGTTTCTCTGTGTTTTTTCATACAGCTGGATGACTGAATACTGATAATCTAAGAAAGACATTTCATTTGTGTTTAGCATCTGATCTTTCTCACACAATTATGTGCATTTACAAGTTCTTTACAAGTTCTTTTCTTTAGCATTAGAAATGTTTAGATTTGGCAATTGTTTCTACTTTAAATACTTCTGGACATGTATATTACTAGCTGTATTTCGTATTTATAATTAAATTTTTGTGAGAAGTTAAACAACACGCTCAACTACTCATTTAGTTTATTTGTACCTCAAGTACAAATAATGATGTTATGTTGCAACATACTGTAACCATCTGTGTACTATTAGAAATAATCATGCCATTCTGACTTTACTTCCTTTGTATCAAGGAAATTTCAAAGTTAAGTGCTTTCCTGTTACTGATGGTGGCAACTGTTTTCCTTTTAATCTTTTATTATGAAGTATAAAAAGTTATCAAAGCCATTAAAACCATTATAAATATCCAAGTCATGTCATTTAATATCCAAGTCATGTCTCAAGGCTTATTTTAAGAGCTGCGCTGCTCTGGACTGTGTCTCCCGATAAAAGTGGATGGCATAGGGTGAGCCCCTTTTCCCAGCACCCAAAGGATCCAATCCTCCACAGATCTCCTCTTCTAAGGGTTCAAATGGGATAGGCAGAATAGTGAAGCACCCTTTGCAATCTTTTGTTAAAAGGTTTTATTATACTCACAAGAGTTGGTAGACAAAAAGCATGTAATACAAATATCAGAACGTCAGGTTCCTGCCCGACCCGGGTTTCGCTGCCTCGCTTCTTCAGGGGTACTTGTGTTTTGTAAACTGCTGCATGGTCCGGAATCACACCGGTTTATTGATTGAGATCAGCTGGGCTATTTAAGGGCCTGAGTGTAAGCATGCGCAGTTAGTGCCGCTGAAGAAGCGAGGCAGCGAAACCCGGGTCGGGCAGGAACCTGACGTTCTGATATTTGTATTACATGCTTTTTGTCTACCAACTCTTGTGAGTATAATAAAACCTTTTAACAAAAGATTGCAAAGGGTGCTTCACTATTCTGCCTATCCCATTTGAACCCTTAGAAGAGGAGATCTGTGGAGGATTGGATCCTTTGGGTGCTGGGAAAAGGGGCTCACCCTATGCCATCCACTTTTATCGGGAGACACAGTCCAGAGCAGCGCGGTTCCACAACCCTTCATATTGTACCTATCAGTGTGCACGACCTACCACACTACTCCGGGACCAGCAGCAGCGCAAGTAATTGTCCGTGTTGGGACACAGGACTGACTTTTCTTTTTTGCAATTTACCTGTATTTGTAGGCCGTCGAGTCTTGTTAACAACATGGACATTTTTGATTTTAGAGCTAATTTTAAGTGTAACCTTGATGTGTTTAGTGAAACTCCGAATGAGATTGATATAGGGCAGGATGACATGCGAATATTATTTGTGAAATTGGAAAGAGAGTTCACTAGGGAAATCAGAACCACCTGGGACATTGCCTCCTTGGAGCGATTCCTAATGGAAGGCAGGATCCCAGAGGGTCTGAGATGGCAACTCCCTTTGGTGACTGAGGAGGAGGAAGACCTAGTGGGCTGGGAGAAAGTAATGAACGAATGTGCCTGGAAAGCTATGCAATATATTATTATGGTTCGAAAGAACAAATTAAGGAAGATTAATAAGGCCATTGATGATTTACAAGAGGTGATTAAACAAATAATAAGCGCAAATAGAGAGATATATGAAAAATGTAGTAAGCAATGTCAAGAATCCGTGCTCAAATCTGAAAAAGAAATTAGGAGTAAAAAACAAAAGAAATATGCCAAAATCAGTAATGACTATAAAACAGATATGGTATATAAATGGAAAAATAAGCAAAAGAACACGGAGGGGATTGTGTCAGAAACGGCATTTGTGGATGAATACAGTGATAGTAATCCGAATACTGGAGACTACACTGGAGGTTTTATGAAAATAGAGAATGGGGCGGGGAAGCAAAAAGTTTTTAAAAATAATTATAACCAACAAGCTAATGAGTACATACCGCAGCAGAACCATGGGTATTACAATCGAAACAATGAGAATAATTACCTGTCGAATAGGGAAAATATATATGCATACGAGCCGCATTTGGGTAAAGGGAACAATCACAGGTATCCACAGACCAATATATACCAGCATAACCATGGAGGCCGACAAGGGGGTGGTTGGGGTCCTAACCAGGGTTATAGAGGAGGACAATACAATGGTAATTACGGGCATAATAACGGATATAGGGGGCAGCAATACAGACCATCATACAGACAGCCGTATCAGGGAGGAGGATATAGGGGAAAACCGAAATGGAGACCATATGAAAATTACAATGAAAACTATAATATAAGTTACTATGGAAAAGGAGCCTATTACGAAGGAAACAGCTACGGAGATGAACCAAAAAGGGATACTGGCGAGGGAGACAGACTGAGTTTCAGGCACAGGGTGAGCAAAATTTTCCCCACCAGAGCATAAAAGGAGTACAGAGGGAAGGAGAAACAAGAGAACAGGCAGTGAGGACACCACAAAAAAGAAGCCTGGTAGAGGAAAACGGGGAAAAGGGAAAAATAAGCCCAAAAATGAAAAGGAGCAAGGAGACTTAAGAGGAATCTTTAACTTAAGCAGCCACATTCTAACAGAGGGAGAAAAGAGTGTCCTAAGTAAGGGCCTAAAATATGCACCGAGTCAGAGGATTAATAAATTTGAGGCGTTTCTGGACATTCATAAATTTATCAGGAAAATAAATATGGCCAAATATTGGATTAATAACCCCGCACCACAGAATGTAAATGTTGAAGGGATGACTATAAAATCGGATAAGGACGAGGAGATCCTGCATACACAAATGAAAGAAAAATCGAAGTTTTTTCCAAAAAACTCTAATAATGAGTGTGTGGAGGCATTTAAAACTGGCCTATTAAAGGAGTTGGAAGAGATGGATATGGATAAGGGGACACAAAATTTAACGTATAAAGAGAGGAAAGCCCTCAAAGACCTGGAGAAAAACCCAGATATAATTATAAAGCCAGCTGATAAAGGGGGGGGGGGGGGGTGTTGTTGTAATGAACAAAGAAAAATAGGAAGCCGAAATGGCAAGATTAGTATCAGATGCAACAACGTACAAAAAACTGAAAAGTAACCCCACCCAGGAGTACAAACGGATCCTTGATAATATTTTATCAGAGGGCTTTAAGAAAGGGATACTGAATAAGAAGGAATATGAATACCTTTCCATTCCATTTCCCTTGGTGCCGGTGATTTACCACCTGCCCAAGGTGCATAAAAATCCAACAGACCCCCCGGGGAGGCCAATTATTTCGGGGCTTAACTCGCTGACGTGTAGGATCACGGAATACATTGACTTTTATCTGCAGGGATATGTGCTACAGAACCCTTTGCATTTGAAAGACACTGGATCTGTGTTACACCTCATTAAAGAACTTAGTCCTCCAACTGTGAATACATGGATGGCCACAATTGATGTGGCATCCCTGTACACAGTTATCCCAAAGAAATTAGGAATGGAGGCGGTAGAAAGCAGGATCAGGAATGATGAAAGAATAGGGGATCAACAAAGAAATTTTATTTTAGGGTGCCTCAGTTACTGCCTTGACTACAATTATTTTTGGTTTAAAGACTCGCACTACGTACAGTGCATTGGCACGGCGATGGGGGCGAAATTCGCCCCCAGTTTTGCTAATATTTTTATGGGTGCCTGGGAGGAGAGTGCCATCCTTCCCACACTAGGAGCGGACACCCCAGGAGGAAAATTGACCTTCTGGAGGGGGTATATCGATGACTGTCTCCTAGTGTGGGAAGGAGGAAGAGAGGGACTTGAGTTGTTTATTGGCCAGCTGAACAACAATGATTGGAACCTGCGATTTGTGGGGGACATCAGTAATGTGAGTGTCAACTTTTTAGACCTGTGTATACGGATAGAAGATGGCCGTTTCATGACTAAGTCATATTTCAAAGAAACAGATGTGAACTCCTACATCGATACAAAGAGCTGTCACTACGGCCCATGGCTCAAGAACATACCGAAAGGTCAGTTCAAGAGGATGGCCCGTAATTGCACAGTGACGAGTGACTATAGGACACAATGCGGGGTATTAAAGGATAGGTTTTTGGAAAGAGGTTACGATGAGGCTAGTCTAGATGAGTGTATACAGAATGTAGAGTTAGGAAAAGGGGGAGGAAAGGAACATATGAAAGGGATAAGCAAAAAGGTGGATAGGGACTACAGATTCTCCTTTGTAACTAAATTCTGTTCTATGTCCGATAACATTAAGAAAATGGTAAAAAAGAACTGGGGAATATTAAAGAATGATCCGATACTAGGAAAAACGATACCTACGAATCCCTCTTTTATTTTTAAGAAAGCAGCAAGCATTAGAACAAAACTTGTACATAGTGCCATCCCCCCAATAAATATAAAGACGCATAAAGAAGGAGGAAAATTTACCTGGTGCGGATTTTGCGCAGGGTGTAAGAATCGGAATTTGAAAGAACGGCAGAGATACACTAATTCCGTAACATCCAAAAAGAATGGGGCTGATTTTCGCATAAGAGGAGATTGCTCATGTGAAAAAGAGGGCATTGTATACGTGCTGGAGTGCCCTTGTGGGCTCCAGTACGTGGGCAGGACGGTCAGGAAGCTGAAAGTCAGAATACAAGAGCATCTGCGTAACATAAGAAAAGGCCTGATGACCCATAGTGTATCAGCTCATTTTAAATTAAAGCACGAAAAAAAACCGCGGGGCTTAAAATTTGTCGGAGTAGAAAGCGTTAAACAACATTGGCGAGGAGGGGATGCTTTGGCAAAGATTAATAGAAAAGAGGTAGAGTGGATCTATCAACTAGGAACCCTACAACCAGGCGGGCTAAACATTGAATTTGACTTGAAACCATGTATACTGTAATTTGCTCTTACCATTAGCGTCGCCTGACTTTCCTCTACCTGGCCTCCTAAGGACCTGTGGGTGACGTCATGGGGGCTGGGCGGTGATGCCCCATGATGCGCACGTCGGGGGAGGGAGGCGGGGTCGAGGATACCCGGATGACGTTATAGGAGCAGGTGGAGATTATTTGATTTAAGATCCAGGAGTGGGCAGTATAAGGGACGGCAATATATTATATGCTATAGAAGTTTGTCCTTACCGTAGCGGCATCTGGCTTTCCTTTACCTGGCCTCTTAAGGACCTGTGGGTGACGTCATGGTGGCCGGACCGTTTAATTGGACGGTGTTGCCACATGCTGTGCACGACAGAGGAGGGAGGCGGGGTCAAGGATACCGGGATGACGTTATAGGAGTGGGTGGAGGACACCGGTACTATGCTTTAGGAGTGGGTGGAGCATAAGGGACGGCAATATAGATACTGTATGCTGGATGAAATTTAGGGTATTTGATGGTATAGTTTTAATGTGTAATAAGGCTGAAATATAATGTGCAATATTGCGGTAACCAAAAGGATATATATGTGGATGATTTTGTAATAGAGGGAGTCATTTCCCCCTTTTTATTTATTTTGTATATTTAATGCGGATGTGAATACATAAAGGATTGTTAAAGATAAACTGAAAATGTAAGATAGATAATTGTGTTTTGTAAACTGCTGCATGGTCCGGAATCACACCGGCTTATTGATTGAGATCAGCTGGGCTATTTAAGGGCCTGAGTGTAAGCATGCGCAGTTAGTGCCCCTGAAGAAGAGAGGCAGCGAAACCCGGGTCGGGCAGGAACCTGACGTTCTGATATTTGTATTACATGCTTTTTGTCTACCAACTCTTGTGAGTATAATAAAACCTTTTAACAAAAGATTGCAAAGGGTGCTTCACTATTCTGCCTATCCCATTTGAACCCTTAGAAGAGGAGATCTGTGGAGGATTGGATCCTTTGGGTGCTGGGAAAAGGGGCTCACCCTATGCCATCCACTTTTATCGGGAGACACAGTCCAGAGCAGCGCGGTTCCACAACCCTTCATATTGTACCTATCAGTGTGCACGACCTACCACACTACTCCGGGACCAGCAGCAGCGCAAGTAATTGTCCGTGTTGGGACACAGGACTGACTTTTCTTTTTTGCAATTTATTTTAAGAGCTGAATCTTGACTTATAGGATAGCTGCCTTACATCTGGTGGCATTAGAGGCAGAGCTTGTTAAGAGCTCATTTGCATTTCTTCCCTCCCCGAATTCCAGAGGAGCATGTATGGCCTATAAGTCTCCTCACACTGATTAAAGAGAGTTAGTTCCCCACTTGCTCGGACAAAGGCCTCCTACCCAGTTAAGCCAGTACTCTCTGCTCTGCACTGATGAGGGGCAATCACCCCGAAACAGCTGTCTGCAGATGAGGTGCTGGCTTATTTAATATCCAAGTCATGTCTCAAGGCTTATTTTAAGAGCTGAATCTTGACTTATAGGATAGCTGCCTTACATCTGGTGTCATTAGAGGCAAAGCTTGTTAAGAGCTCATTTGCATTTCTTCCCTCCCCGAATTCCAGAGGAGCATGTATGGCCTATAAGTCTCCTCACACTGATTAAGGAGAGTTAGTTCCCCATTTGCTCGGACACAGGCCTCCTACCCAGTTAAGCCAGTACTCTCTGCTCTGCACTGATGAAGGGCAATCACCCCGAAACAGCTGTCTGCAGATGAGGTGCTGGCTTATTTAATATCCAAGTCATGTCTCAAGGCTTATTTTAAGAGCTGAATCTTGAGTTATAGGATAGCTGCCTTACATCTGGTGGCATTAGAGGCAAAGCTTGTTAAGAGCTCATTTGCATTTCTTCCCAACCATTATAAATATCACTATTTTATTTTAATACCCTCCACTCCGCCAGCCCCTTCCCCAGGATAGCTGTAAATAAAAAAGAACATCGGCAAAAACCCCTTCATTTCTCTCCCAGTTTGCCCAAGAGTCTCATTGTTTATTGTGTTCACCTAGCACATTATTGGCAATTGCATATACATTTTTAATGCATACATCAGATTATTCATCCGGTGTACCCAACATTGCACCACTACCAGTTTTACATTTTTCCAGTTCTTCATTATTATTCTCCAAGCTAGTATGTGTAATAGTGATTCACTTATGGGCACCTCCATACCATATGAATATAATCCGTATCTACCAGTTTATACTTAGGGCAGTTTTTTTTTACTTCCTGTTACAAATTGTTTTCAACAGCTTATGGGTATAAAATTTCATATACTGTAATCAATTGTGAGATCCTATGCAACATATTCCTTGTCATTTTACCAACCACATTCAAACAGTCTCTCCGCCGTGCTAGGGAAATTTGTCCCAATACATTTCTCCATTTATCTAACCTATGACTATAGTCACCAGATTCAAAAGCAGTTCCCAAAATGATATAGAACTTTGACAATCTCCCCTTTTTACTACTTTGAGCTATGTCTTTTGCATTTCAGGTTTGGTACTAACCAGAGCATGACATTTCCAATGCACATTTTTATTTTAGACTCTTTGTAATATACAGCGGATTGGGTTGACAGATTACTGGGAGGGGCTGGCAAAGATCCAGCGGTCATGGTCCACATTGGAACCAGTAACAAAGTTAGAGGTGGGAGCGTCCTTAAAAATTATTTTAGAGATTTAGGTGACAACCTCAGGGCAAGGATCTCAAAAGGTCAAATACTACCTGTACCACAAGACACACCAGAAAGGCAGCGGGAGATTAGGGAAGCTAACAAGTGGCTCAAGAACTGGTGTAGGAAGGAGGAGTTTGGGTTCCTGGAGAACTGGGCCGATTTCTCTGCACCTCAATGGCAAAGGTGCAGCTGTGTTAGGGGAAAAGATGGTTAGAAGGTTGGAGAAGTGTTTAAATTAGGGACTGGAGGGGAGGGTAATTACGTTATAGGAGGGGAAGATAGTGCATATAGAGACCTGGGGTGAGGTAATGAAACTGGGGGAGGAGTGGAAGGAGGGACTAGAACAGTCCACAAGGAAAGGTGTAGGGTAAAAAAATATACAAAGTCCTCTTAATTGTATGTATACTAATGCCAGAATCCTGGCTAATAATACTGGTGAACTGGAAGTAGTGATGTGTGAGGAGGACTATGACATAGTGGGAATAACTGAGACATGGCTAAATGATAGCTATGACTGGGCGGTTAACGTACAGAGTTATAGTCTGTTTAGGAAGGATCGTGAAAAACTGGAGAAGAAGGGGGGTTTGCCTTTATGTAAAGTCCTGTCTAAAGCCCACACTCCGGGAGGATATAAGTGAGGGAAATGAACATGTGGAGTCACTGGGGGTAGAAGTACATGGAGGCAAAAACAATAATAAAATACTGATAGGAGTTTGTTATAAACCACCTAATATAGCAGAGTCCATAGAAAATCTACAACTAAACGAGATAGGTGAGGCAGCAAATCATAATGAGGTCGTCATTATGGTGGACTTCAACTACCCAGATATAGACTGGGAAAATGAAAGCTGTAGATCTCATAAAGGAAACAGGTCATTGGCAATAACCAAAGACAACTACCTTTCCAAACTGGTTCAGGATTTGACTACAGGGACGGCCATACTGGACTTAGTACTAACCAATAGACCTGACAGAACAATAGATGTCCAGGTGGAGGAACACCTGGGAAATAGTAACAATAAAATAACCTTCCAATTTTCATTCAAAAGAGAGTTTCTTCAGGAAGGCACAAAGAAACAAAACTTAAAAAAAGCTAAATTTAGCCAACTCAGAGAGGCCGCTCGCCTAACTAACTGCGACAAAAATAAAAAATACAGCCACAAAATGGGATATTTCTAAACATCCTAAACTCTAATTGTGAGAAGTACATACCTTACGGGAATGAAAGGGCAAGGAACAAGAAAAAAACAACGTGGATAAATAAAAATGTAAAAGAAGCAATAAAGGATGAAAAGCATTTAAATCATTAAAACAGAAGGGTAGCAAGGAAGCATTGAAAAACTATAAGGAAAAAAATTGAATATGTAAAAGACAAATAAAAGCAGCCAAACTGGAGGTAGAGAGATTCATTGCCAAAGAGAGTAAAAATAACCCTAAAATGTTCTTTAATTATATAAATGGTAAAAGGTTTAAATCTGAAGGTGTTGGACCTTTACAGAATGATGAGGGGGGAGTTGCAGAGAGTGATGAGGAGAAAACAAAGCTATAAAAAATAAATTCTCCACTGTATTCACTGATGAAAATAAACTGTCAGATGAAATGCAGAATGTAAAAGTTAATTTCCCATTAAAAGTGGTCTGTCTGACCTAGAAAGAAGTGTAGTAGCCTCTTAAAAAGATAGAAATAGAAATAGACAAATCACTGGGAGACCACCGTATCCTAAGAGAATTAAGTAATGTCAAAGACAAACCCTTTTTTCTGATATTTAAGGACTCTATACTGACAGGGAGTGTTCCACAGGTTTGGCGCTTAGGTGCCAATATATTTAAAAAGCAGTCCAAAACAGAGCCTGGAATCTATAGACCAGTAAGTTTAACCTCTTCAGGACATAGGGCGTACAGGTACGCCCTTATGTCCTGGTACTTAAGGACACAGGGCGTACCTTTACGCCCTGTGTATTTTCGATCACTGCCGCACGGTGGGCGGTGATCGGAACCCCGTGCCCGCTCAAATCATTGAGCAGGCACCTGGGGCAAATGCGTCGGGGGGTCCTGTGACCCCCCCCATGTATGCGATCGCAGAAAACCGCAGGTCAAATCAGACCTGCGGTTTTCTGCGTTTCCGGGTTATTCGGGTCTCTGAAGACCCGATAACCCGGAACAGGATGGTGATGGTGGTGTGATTTTACCCCACCAATCACCATCCTGCGATCCTGAGTGGTGATGGTGACATCATCTCTCAGGATCGCCTCTGATTGGTCTGTGGGCGGGCCGGCGGGAGATTCAAAAGATTCAGGCGCTCCTCTCCTCCTCCTTTTTTGTTCCGGAGCCGGAGGAGAGAGGAGCTGCCTGCACGTCGTCCATCGGTGCCAGCATCACCCCATCTGTGCCCCCCAGGACCCGATTTGTGCCCCAGCACCCCCCATCTGAACTTCAGGTACATAGGGAAAGCATAGGGAAAGTTTGGGTTAGGCAGGGAAAATAAAGGGAAAGTTAGTTTGTAAAACTTTTATTGCATCAACCTAAGTTAGGGTGTCTGGGGTCCACAGCACAGCTATGTGACCCTAGACCCCCCAGGGGTGCTGCCGCTTTCCCCCCCTGCCCCCCCCCAACTTTTTTGGGTGCAGGATTATTATTTTTTTGTGTACGCTGACTGTGGCCGGCACTCTTAGCGTCCTGCCACTGTTAGCGCATCGCACACCCCACCGCTGATCAACTTCGGACGGTTGATCAGCGGTTTTGAAAAAAAAAAATTCACATTTTTTGCCCTTTTTTTTTTTTTCTGTTAGTTTTAGGGTGAGTTTGTGAACACCCGTGCCCCCACACACACGCACACCAAATAAAGAGTTACACACACGCACATACACACGCAGACACACACTCCCCTATGGCCCGCCGGACGTTCTCGGCTGTGGAGGCATACGCCCAGCTTGCCTCCGACTCCGAGAGTCCCAGTGAAGACGAGGATGACCCCACATTCCTGATGTCATCCGCGTCCTCCTCATCATCTAGCGATGATGATGAGCCCCCAAGGCGGCGGAGCAAGGGGACCGCCATGTTAGGGACCCTGTGGCCCAGCCTAGTACGAGCAGCTCTGGGGCTCGTACTGGTTTCCCAGCCCACCAGTTAAATCCACCGGAGCACCCTGCCGGTGAATTAGTCTGGTGTTGCCCAGAGCGATACGAGCCCGTGATTCCTGATTTTGTAGGCCAATCAGGAATCCAGATTTCCACGGTGGGCTACACTGAATATGACTTTTTTTTGTCATTTTTTCAGTGACCCACTGGTAAATCTGATGGTGGAGCAGACAAACCTGTGCGCCAAACAGTTCGTTGCTCAACACCCAGGCTCCTTTTTGGCCAGGCCCGGTGGCTGGACGCCGGTCAGTGCAGCTGAAATGAGGACATTTTGGGGCCTCGTGCTGCATATGGGCCTGGTCAAGAAACCCAGTGTCAGGCTGTACTGGAGTGGGGACGTCCTATACCAGACCCCACTTTACAGTTAGGCTATGACACGCTCCCGGTTTGAGGCCATCCGGAAATGTCTGCATTATTCAGATAATGCAGCATGTCCCCCCCAAGGTGATCCTGTCTATGACCGTCTGTATAAGATACGGCCGGTCATTGATCACTTTGGGGCCAAATTCATGGAGGCCTATGTACCTGGAAGGGAGGTCGCGGTTGATGAGTCTCTCATTGCGTTCAAGGGGAGACTCATTTTCTGCCAGTATGTGCCCTCCAAGCGGGCGAGGTATGGCGTGAAGCTATACAAAATTTGTGAGAGTACCTCAGGGTACACTTACAAATTTCGTGTGTACGAGGGGCGAGATTCCCGGATTGAACCCCCAGAATGTCCCCCCACTCTGGGTGTTACTGGGAAACTTGTGTGGGACCTTATGTCCCACTGCTGGATAAGGGTTACCACCTTTACGTGGATAACTTTTATACCAGTATCCCCTTGTTCCAGTCCCTTGCCGCCAGATCCACGTCCACTTGTGGGACCGTGCGGAAAAATCAACGCGGCCTCCCTGCCCACCCCCTCCAGGTACCTATCCCCAGGGGTGAGACCCGTGCCCTTACCACTGGAAACCTGTTGCTGGTCAGGTATAAGGACAAGAGGGATGTTCTTATGCTGTCCACAATTCATGGTAACGGCATCACCCCTGTCCATGTGCGAGGTACCGCGGCAACGGTCCTCAAGCCATCGTCGACTACAATCGGTATATGGGAGGAGTTGATCTCTCTGATCAAGTCCTCAAGCCATATAACGCCATGCGCAAAACCCGGGCATGGTACAAAAAAGTTGCGGTCTACTTGGTGCAGGTTGCCATGTACAACTCTTTTGTGCTGTCCCGGAGCGCTGGCAACACAGGGACATTCCTTCAGTTCTATGAGGCAGTCCTCAAGGCCCTGATTTTTTCGGACCGGGAAAGAGCAGGCCGGAGTACCTCGGGAACTGTAGTTGCCCGGATCGTCCCTGGCCAACACTTTCCAGGTGTGGTCCCCCATACTGGAAAGAAGGGACGAACCCAAAAAAAGTGCAGAGTGTGTCGCAGGAGGGGGATACGGAAGGACACCACTACTCAGTGCGACACATGCCCCGATCATCCGGGCCTCTGTATTGACGGTTGCTTCAGGGAGTATCGCACTTCCATGGAGTACTAAATTTATATCCCAATTTAGCACTGACATCGGATAAAAAAAACTGGTCTACTACTCTATAAAAATACCCCATGACCTAACCCCACAGATTAACACGGTCCAGAAAAAAAAAAAAAGGTGCAAAAAGATATTTTTTTGTCACCTTACATAATAAAAAGTTTAATAGCAAGTGATCAAAAAGTCATATAGCCCCCAAAATAGTGCCAATAAAACCGTCCGCTCATCCTGCAAAAAATGAGCCCCCACATAAGATAATCGGATAAAAAAAAATATATAAAATGACTCTTAGACTTTAGAGATCCCCCAAAAAATTTTTGGTATCAAAAAGGATAATATAGTCTAAAACCTAAATAAATGTTAAAAAAGTAGACTTATTAGGTATCGCCGCATCGGTAAGAATCTCCTCTATAAAAATACCCCATGACTTAACCCCCCAGATTAACATGGTCCAAAAAAAAACGGTGCAAAAAAAGAATTTTTTGTCACCTTACATAACAAAAAGTTTAATAGCAGGCGATCAAAAAGTCATATAGCCCCCAAAATAGTGCCAATAAAACCGTCCACTCATCCCGCAAAAAATGAGCCCCCACATAAAATAATCGGATTAAAAAAAAATAAGAAATGACACTTAGACTTAAAATTTTGTATCAAAAAGGATAATATAGTCAAAAACTTAAATAATTGTAAAAAAAAGTAGACTTATTAGGTACCGCTATTTTTGGCACTTTTCCATTTCAAATCGTTTTTTCCGGTAACAAAACAAGGGTTAACAACCAAACAAAAGTTAATATTTATTACTCTGATACTACAGTTTACAGAAATTCCACATTTGTGGTCGTAAACTGCTGTATCAGTAAAAGGGAGGCCGCAAAAGGAAAGGACCGACATGGTTTCTGGAAGGCCGATTTTGATGGCCTTTTTTATTGACACCATGTCCCTTTTGAAGCCCCCCTAGAGTAAAAACTCCCTAAAAGTGACCCCATCTAAGAAACTACACCCCTCAAGGTATTCAAAACTGATTATACAAACTTTATTAACCCTTTAGGTGTTCCTCAACAGTTAATGGCAAATGGAGATGACATTTCAGAATTTCAATTTTTGGTAACCTTGCCTCACAAAAATGTAATATAGAGCAACCAAAAATCATATGTACCCTAAAAATAGTCCCCAAAAAAATGCCACCTTATCCCGTAGTTTCCAAAATGGGGTCACTTTTAGGGAGTTTCTACTCCAGGGGTGCATCAGGGGGGTTGAAACAGGACACGGTGTAAATAAACCGGTCAATAAAAATCAGCCCTCCAAAAACCAACCACCTTTCACTCTATGCCCCGCTGTGTGGCCGTGCAGTAGTGTACGGCCACATATTGGGTGTTTCTGTAAACGGCAGAGTCAGGGCAATAAAGATACAGTCTTGTTTGGCTGTTAACCCTTGCTTTGTTAGTGGAAAAAATGGGTTAAAATTGAAAATGAGGCAAAAATAATTTGCCAATAACTCTTGTGCAACACCTAAAGGGTTAACGACGTATGTGAAATCAGTTTTGAATACCTTGAGGGGTGTAGTTTCTTAGATGGGGTCACTTATAAGGAGTTTCTACTCCAGGGGTGCATCAGGGGGGTTGAAACAGGACACGGTGTAAATAAACCGGTCCATAAAAATCCCCATTTGCCAATAACTCTTGTGCAACAGCTAAAGGCTTAACAACGTATGTAAAATCAGTTTTGAATACCTTGAGGGGTGTAGTTTCTTAGATGGGGTCACTTATAGGGAGTTTCTACTCTAGGGGTGCATCAGGGGGGCTTCAAATGGGACATGGTGTAAATAAACCAGTCCAGCAAAATCTGCCTTCCAAAAACCAAACGGCACACCTTTCACTCTACGCCCCGCTGTGTGGCCGTACAGTAGTTTACGGCCTCATATTGGGTGTTTCTGTAAACGGCAGAGTCAGGGCAATAAAGATACAGTCTTGTTTGGCTGTTAACCCTTGCTTTGTTATTGGAAAAAATGGGTTAAAATGGAAAATTAGGCAAAAAAATGAAATTTTCAAATTTCATCCCCATTTGCCAATAACTCTTGTGCAACACCTAAAGGGTTAACAACGTATGTAAAATCAGTTTTGAATACCTTGAGGGGTGTAGTTTCTTAGATGGGGTCATTTTTGGGTGGTTTCTATTTCGTAAGCTTCGCAAAGTGACTTCAGACCTGTAGTGGTCCCTAAAAATTGGGTTTTTGTAAATTTCAGAAAATTTTCAAGATTTGCTTCTAAACTTCTAAGCCTTGTAACATGCCCAAAAAATAAAATATCATTCCCAAAATAATTCAAACATGAAGACATATGGGGAATGTAAAGTCATCACAATTTTTGGGGGTATTACTATGTATTACAGAAGTAGAGAAACTGAAACTTTGAAATTTGCTAATTTTTCCAAATTTTTGGTAAATTAGGTATTTTTTTATGCAAAAAAAATTAAAAAAATTGACTTCATTTTACCAGTGTCATGAAGTACAATATGTGATGAAAAAACAATCTCAGAACGGCCTGGATAAGTCAAAGCGTTTTAAAGTTATCAGCACTTAAAGTGACACTGGTCAGATTTGCAAAAAATTGCCTGGTCCTTAAGGTGAAATAAGAGGTTAACATCTGTCGTGGGTAAACTTTTTTAAGGATGTTCTAAGAAATGCTATTTTGGAGTACCTCAATGAAAATAAGCGAATAACGCAGCATGGCTTCATGAGGGATCGGTTATGTCAAACTAATTTAATCAGTTTCTATGAGGAGGTAAGTTCTAGATTTGACTGCTGCGATTCAATGGATATCATATATCTTGACTTCTCCAAAGCATTTGATACTGTACCACATAAAAGGTTAGTATATAAAATGAGAATGCTTTGACTGGGAGAAAATCAATGATAGAAAACTCAGATTAGGTCACCGTCACTAGTCACTAGCACAGTATTGGGCCCTATCCTCTTCAATATTTTTATTAATGATCTTGTAGAGGGGCTGCACAGTAATATAACAATTATTGCAGATGACACTGTAAAGGGGGAATATTAATCACCAATATTTATGCAAATATCAATAATTAATATTCATAAATAGGAGGAGCCATCTAGTGATAACTCCGCCTATTTATGCCTTTATATAATAACACAATACCTTTGCTATACTTTACACTAATCACTATGCTAGCTGCATGCGCCTTACTAACTAACTATCGCCAATAACTACACGTTACACAGATAGTTACAACTATAACGGTATTTATTAACAATACACTACGCAATACACTAACAATACAGCACTAAATATACAATCCTAAACTACACTGCACATTCCCAATTCCACCCATCAACTAACTATACAGTTCACACATACAATATTAACAGCCCACCCATCTAGTTCTATACTATCCCTATGGGGTACGCCGAGGGTTAATGGTGGCCTTACAGGGGTGTAAGCCGACCACAAACACAAAGGGTTAACAATGGGGATAATATCAGAACTGTACAGCAATGCAGGGGCTAAATACCCTGCAAATGTACAGTGAGGGGGGGGGGGGGGTGGGGGTGGCAGGGTTTAAGCAGGGGTTAGCACCAGGGGTTAATCAGGGTAGGGAAAGGGTATATCAGGGGTTTCAGGGGCAAGGGTAGCCAGGGTGCACAGGCAGGGACCAGGGTCCATCAGGGGTTACCAGCACACAGGGACCAGGGTAACTACCAGGGGTAATGCCTGGAAGGGGAAAGGGTTAATCGTTGGTGGGATAGGGGTTGAATCAGGGCCCAAGGTGCATATCAGGGAAATATAGGGGTTACAGGACCAGGGGTGATATGTGAGGGGTAGGTAGGGGCTACACAGGAATACTTAGGCCTTTTCCAGGTGGTCATCATGGAGCTGCTCTCTCCCATGCATCTCTGATACTAGTCTGGTTGCAAGAGAGCACACCTCTGTCCGGTTTGGGTTATTATAGCCCCAAAACAGCCCCCCTCCTCCTTCTTCAGGCATGTGACATCATAGTGTGAAAACAGGTTTTTGATGTCTCTGGTTAGAAGGTCCCCTCACAAACGGTGTCAAAGAGTCTGATTGCTTTGGGCCTTAACAAAAGAGGACTAGATGCTAATCAGCTGTTATCCTACAGGCTATCAGCACAAGTTTTTCTCTAAACAACTCTGTTGATAAGAGTTGGAATTGCATATATACATACATATCCACAGATGCTTAGGGCACATCTATAAACACATACACATGCAAAACTGGGGGTATGAATGGGCAGCAATAAGCCCACATACATACTGTCATACTGACATAAGTGTATATACATAGACACGTGTGCAAATACATACACACATATCTATATATACACACACCCTCGCATATATCTGGGGCATCACATACAGGGGACATGCATATGTCCCCACTTGCCATACAGGGACAATATATACACGGTCATACAGTAAATATATACTAACTATAAGGGGACACATATAAGGGGGCACATATATACTAATATAAGGGGGATTATAAGGGGGCACAGCTTCCAGGGACCACATATTTCCCACAGGGGCCACCATGAGCCCCTGGGGATCACCATGGGCAGACGTGCGCAGATGCAGGGCACATCTGCGCACATCACCCCATAATGCGGTGGTTAATGTATGCATATATATACCATACATGCCCGCACGTGTTTGCAGGCATGCATGGATATATATGCATACGTCTCAACCCTTCCTCAACAGACACTAAACTGTATAAAGTAATTACCACAGAAGAGCACAGTATACTGCTACAGATAGATCTGGCTATGTTGAGTTACACGTACATAATAAATTGTAAAACACTGGGTAACACTGACATGGAAAAGGACCTAGGAATTTTAATAAACAGCAAACTAAACTGTAGAAACCAGTGTCAGGCAGCTGCTGCCAAGGCCAATAATATAATGGGTTGCATCAAAAGGGGCATAGATGCCCGTGATGAGAACATAGTCCTACCACTTTACAAATCACTAGTCAGACCACACATGGAGTACTGCGTACAGTTCTGGGCTCCTGTGAACAAGGCAGACATAGCAGAGCTGGAGAGGGTTCAGAGCAGGGCAACTAAAGTAATAACTGGAATGTGGGGACTACAGTACCCAGAAAGATTATCAAAATGAAGGTTATTCAGGTAGAAAAAAGACAACTGAGGGGAGATCTAATAACTATGTATAAATATATCAGGGGTCAGTACAGAGATCTCTCCCATCATCTATTTATCCCCAGCACTGTGACTGTGACAAGGGGACAACCTCTGCGTCTGGAAGAAAGAAGGTTTGTACACAAACATAGAAGAGGATTCTTTACAGTAAGAGCAGTGAGACTATGGAACTCTCTGCCTGAGGAGGTGGTGATGGTGAGTTCACTAAAAGAGTTCAAGAGGGGCCTGGATGTATTTCTGGAGGGTAATATTATTACAGGTTATAGTTACTAGAGAAGGATGTTATTCTGATTGCCTGGATTCCAGATGGAATTTTTCCCCTAAAATGAAGAAAATTGGCATCTACCTCACTGTTTTGTGTTTATTTTTGCCTTCCTCTGGATTAACTTGCAGGATAATGGGCTGAACTGGATGGACAGATGTCTTTTTTTCAGCCTTACATACTATGTTACTATGTAGTTTGTATTTTCAGAAGTCAGGAAACTCGAAAACTGCAACATATCAGAGGGGTCTTTTTCTTTGAGACATTAAATTAAGACTAAATCTAGAAATTAATCATAAAAGCAAACTGCATCTATATTACCACAGTGTTTGTCAGTCTGCAGGGTTTTCGGCATGTTCCTGAAACAGTCTGTAGAAGTCCTGAAAACAATGCAGGTTTAAAGAGCATCTGTCAGCATGATCAACTCTATTAAACCAGGCATACTGCCTAGTGGAGTTGATCATATTGATCTTTCTTTTCTTTTTAGCTTGTACTGTGGAGATATTACTTTTATATTTACGCAAATTTGTTGGAGCACCGAGGGACTGGCTGTAGCAATAGGCGCACTGCTAACAATTATGCCTCGGTGCTCAATACACTCCCCCTCCCATTTGATTGACAGGACAAGATATCTAATTTTGCCCCATCTTCTGGCACCTGCGCTGTGGCTCACAATTCTGTTGCCTGTGCTCTGGATCTGTTGCTGCTTTCCGACAAGAGTGCACCAATAACGAGTGATTACCTCAGGTGGCGCCACCTAAGGAAAAGTGGGGGGCAGAGGCAGAGCCATGGGCAGTGAGAGCTTCCATTGTGGAAGCACTCATCTCTAGATATTCAACTGTATCTCCGTCCTCAGGATGGAGATACAGTTAAATGCTGCGATGGGGCACAGGAGTGGTGTTTCCCTGCCCTGCTGTTCCCTCTGATTGGCTTCAGTAGCCTATTAGAGGCCTGCACAGGTGGTGCAATGACATTATCATCATTGTACTGCCTGAGCCAACAGCATACAGCTTAGGACAAAGCCCTCAAGAGGCCTGTATCCTTCACCACATCCTGACAGTGGCATAGAGGTATTTGAGTTTCTTTTTTTGGCTGCTTGCCTTTGGGCCTTTGGGCCACTATGGGGGGGGGGGGGGGGGGGGGTCATTATTATAACTGGGGGGAGTACTGTCAGGACATTGGTTCTACTAGGGGCACTAAAAAGAGGCATTTTTCTACTCGCACACATTATAAGAGGGGCACTATAGGGACATGGGTTCTACTGGGGGCACTAAAAGTTTTTTTTTTTTTGTAGTGGCACATGTTATAAGGGGTCATTTTTGTACTGGCACACATAAGGCGGCATTTTTGTACTAGCACACATAAGGGGGAATTTTGGTACTGGAACAGATTATAAGGGGGGATTTCTTTATACTGGCACGCATTATAAAGGGGTAATTTTATATTGACACATAGTATAAGGTGGTATTTTTTGTACTGGCACACATTATAAGGGGGTATTTTGTGTACTAGCACACATAAGGGGCAATTTTTCTACTGGTACAAATTTTAAGGGGAATTATTACTACTGGGGGGCTTATGGGGGGCTTTGTTACTACTGGTAGACTATGGGGAACATGATTACTAACATGGGGCATTATTACTTCTGGGAAACAATGGGGGATATTATTACTATTGGGGCACTGCATGGCAACTGTTAACACTAAGGCCCCTTTCACACGGGCGAGTATTCCGCGCGGATGCGATGCTTGAGTTGAACGCATTGCACCCGCACTGAATACCGACCCATTCATTTCTATGGGGCTGTTCACATGAGCGGTGATTTTCACACATCACTTGTGCGTTGCGTGAAAATCGCAGCATGCTCTATATTCTGCGTTTTTCATGCAACGCAGGCCCCATAGAAGTGAATGGGGTTGCGTGAAAATCGCAAGCATCCGCAAGCAAGTGCGGATGCGGTGTGACTTTCACGCACGGTTGCTAGGAGACGATCGGGATGGAGACCCAATCATTATTATTTTCCCTTATAACATGGTTATAAGGGAAAATAATAGCATTCTGAATACAGAATGCATAGTAAGACAGCACTGGAGGGGTTAAAAAAATAATAATAATAATAATAATAATTTAACTCACCTTAGTCCACTTGATCGCGGCCCGGCATCTCCTTCTGTCTCCTTTGCTGAACAGGACCTGTGGTGAGCATTAATTACAGGAACAGGACCTTTGATGACGTCACTCCGGTCATCACATGATCTTTTACCATGGTGATGGATCATGTGATGACCGGAGTGACGTCATCAAAGGTCCTGTTCCTGTAATTAATGCTCACCACAGGTCCTGTTCAGAAAAGGAGACAGAAGGAGATGCCGGGCCGCGATCAAGTGGACTAAGGTGAGTTAAATTATAATTATATATTTTTTTAACCCCTCCAGCGCTGTTTTACTATGCATTCTGTATTCAGAATGCTATTATTTTCCCTTATAACCATGTTATAAGGGAAAATAATACAATCTACAGAACACCGATCCCAAGCCTGAACTTCTGTGAAGAAGTTCGGGTTTGGGTACCAAACATGCGCGATTTTTCTCACGCGAGTGCAAAACGCATTACAATGTTTTGCACTCGCGCGGAAAAATCGCGGGTGTTCCCATAACGCACCCGCACATTTTCCCGCAACGCCCGTGTGAAAGAGGCCTAAGTGATCTCTTGCAGTAGAACTATTAGTATGACTTTTTGGAGCACTATTACTGTGGGGGCACCCTGGCACAGTATCAACTTACCACAATTATTCTCGGGGGGGGGGGCTGTGGAACTATTTAATGGATCCAGTTATTTAGGGCACTGTGGGACCCTATTTCGGATACAGCAAGGCCTGGCTGTCAGTAACAGGCAGACCCATGTTCCTGAGCTCCTTTGAGAGATCTCTGCCGGACTCCATTATAGTTATTGAGGCTGGTGGGCAATCCGGTACCATCCGGCAACGGCAGATCCAGAGAGCTCCAGCATGCTGTTCTCTGCTGGAATTCCTGTCGCAAGTGTGAAAGTTCATTATAATGGTAAGGAGAAATGAAGAAATGTCAGAATAGTTCATGGCAACACCCTGTATGATTGCAAGACCATCAAACAATTGAATTTACATACAGCAAATTATGCAAGTCTTTGCACATTAGGACAATCACAATAGAGTCTAAATTAGCTGAACATTATCTAGGTTTTATGTATTATCAAAGCATGTAAAGCCAACATTATACCCAAAGTTTACAAGCTGAAAAACTAAACAAGTAAGACTTTCGGGTGTGACAGATGCAATATGACGCACACATGTCCATTTGCGTGTTAGGATAATGTTTGAGTCCTGAAGTAGCAGCAGGTAGTTAGGAGACTAGTAGGATGACGACAGACCATTTTTATGATTGCTGTCTATGAAACTTTATTTACTAGAACCTGGACAACCCTACATTCTTGGACTCCAGTAGGTGTCATAAAACTGGCATAGATCATGATATGTTTATCTTTTTGCTCTGGTATGACTGCCACCTGTTAGGCTTATTTAAACGTTAACAAATTATTAACACAAGGTAAATGCTCAGAGCTATTGATGCTAGGTACATTTATATAAAAGTGACTATTGATAAAAAGCAATGACATGCCATTCTCAGTATCAGTGCCCAGTATCTGTCTGCCTATCTAACTTGTTGAGCATAATATTACACATTATCTGTAGTAGATTGATTGAAATTAGATTTTGTTTCCTGATTGTTGCATTGGAGATGGAAAGGATTTCCCCTAAGTCACTGAGTTCTTTTGCTGACATCTCAATCAGCACTGTAGGTTGAATTTGATGAGCATCTCATATATCTATCCATCTATCTATCAATCATGGGAGTGTAAGGGATTGCTCTCTTTCAGGGGGTCGCAGTCATAGACTTTTCTGCAGACATCCGGATTTAAAGTCCAAAATGGTCATTTATTTTTGCACCAGCACACACAAAACAGCATCAAATAAACACCTGCCTGTCTGGCTCTAACTAATACACGGTGGTGTTCCCTGACTCACCTCTAAGTACAGGCTATACACAGTATCTCAGGCTCCAAGCTTTAGCAGTTCCGGAAATCAATCACAAGTCCATACGGAAGAGATCAGGCTTCACATAGCCTCGTGGCCCCTCAGCCACATATGGTCCAGCAGCCTTCAGGCTGTGACAACACCAGCACCCTTGGGGGAAGATGGTCCAAAAGTCCTCCCGACTCTGACCGCGCGACCTTGTTTCTGTAGGCGTCGCTGGGCCCCCCAACAGCACCCTTGGGGGGGAGATTGTCCAGAAGTCCTGCCGACTCTAACGTGCAACCCTCTTTTGGTAGGCGTCGCTGGGCTCCCCAAAGTTCAGGCTTTACAAACTCTTGTGGCCCCTCAGCCCTCCTGGCTGAGACCACACAGAGCCTCTGTTTCCAAGTTTTCTCTCTCCAGACTGACACATAGAGGGTTGGTTTTATCCCTCCTTGATTACAGCAGGCCTCACCTGTGATCACCTCAGGTAAAAGACAATATCCAGACTAGAAGGGTGTGGACTGACAGATCCCACTACCAAACCTATCCACCAGCCCAAATAAAATCCAGCCCAGAACAAAATGTAAACAAAACTGTCTCAGCTTTGCTCAAACCCCTTCAGCTTTCTGGTTTTTATTTATCTCACCCAGCTGAGGTATCTCAGGGTGGGATATACATGCCTTCCAGCACTTATACTGTGCACATCACCACAGGAGGAACAAGTGAACCCTAAATTCCACCTGCACCTCTGTCCCTGCCTACTTGTACAACCATGGCGGACCATAACTGTTCGACAATACCTGCTTATTAACGTGCTGGGGCTTACCCGGGAAAAGCAGAAGGAAAAAATAATAAACACAGTGACAGGCAGGAACACAAATACTGAGAAAAACCCAGAACCAAAGTACACAGAGTGAAACGCACCGGATCAAAACCAAAAGAGAACAATGAAGCCAAATCAGAAAGCAGATCAGTAAACAATACCAAGCCAAGGTGATACATGAGTAGTCAAGTCCAGGACCAAATACAAGTACAAAAACCAAGCCAGAGTTGAACCAGGAGATACAAAAAAGCCAAATTAGAATCAGGGTCAAAAGGAGTAGCCAAAGTCAGAAATCAGGAGCTCAGAACAATCCACAATCCAAAACGCTGGTAAGGTATATGGAACCATTCACAGGCAATCTGTGGTCAGCAGATTGCCTGTTTAAATACCCCGCACTTCCTGGTCATCTGATACACTGTCCGGTCACCTGACGCGGTGTCATGTGACCTATGATATCAGAATGCCTGGCGTCTGAAAGCCAGGCCTGATTGGTCAGGCCTCCTTCACAGGGAGATCAGGCCGTCCCCCTTGTAACCAGACGCTGACTGTGCAGCAGAAGAGCACATCTCCCTGCTACTGACATAGGAGCGCTGGTCCCAATTGGCTGGCACTCTAAAACAGGAAGAACCACCCACCTCCATGACAACCGGACGATGGCAGGTACGCAGAGAATTGTATCTGCCGGCGTTACTAGTGACACTATCTCATACCTTGGCGGAATTGCCATTTTTTTCCAATTTTACCTAACAGAGAATTTTTTCCCATTTTCCTATACAAGTTATGGTAAAATAAACAGAGCCATTAAAAAATACAACGTGTCCCACAAAAAACAAGCCCTAATGTGGCTATATGAACCAAACAGAAATTATGGCTCTTGAAAGACAGGGAAGGAAAAAATTTTAAGAAAATTAGGCCATATCCTGAAAGGAAGCCTTCTGATGGTTTGTATGGACACTGTTTGCTTCCCTAGACTTGGGATGTGATGTCCAATTTCACTTGCACTACAGAATGGATCACTATGCACCATTATTCTTGTCAGACAATCTGTGCATGCAGAGGTTTGGCTCTGCTCCTCTTGCTGTCATTCGAGTTCATTATTGTTTTCCCAACCACCGGGACATGCAATGTTGAACAGTGCTGACATCTCAGCCTAGGCAAGGAGTGATCTGCCAGAGTGATAAGCTAAGGTCTCTCAGTTCAACGGTTCTGTCCCTCTTGGTTTGCAACAAGTGGTGATAACTGGCACATTGATGAACAGGAGGCATCGCACAATCACCCCACCCAACTTAATCACATTTTTGAGGATTCATGTGACTGAAAGACTTTGCTTTCAATCTAGATTGGAGCTAGGTGCTTTAAAGGGTTTCTACCACCACATTTTGACCTAATTAGCTGTCTGACACTAGCGATCTGCTAGTGTTTGCTCTACCTAACCATGCTATTGTAATACTTTTCTCTGCAGCGGTTACCCTAAAAAACGTTGCATGTGCAGACTGGTAAAAATGTGAAAAAAAATATAATGAACTTTTATTGCTATGCAAATGAGCCTCTAGGTGCTATGCAGCAGCCAATCAGTGACTTCAGTTACAACACATGACTGCTGAGGCCAGTTATTGGCAGCCGCAATCAGCTGGAGTATGGGGGCATATTATCACTGCAAAGTCCAGCAGGAAGAATCTGAGTGGCAGTGGTGGAAGCCGCAGTGGATTTAATAAAGGACTGTACTTTTATTTTTTTATCACAATTGCTGCCTTGAGGGATTTCTTTTTTATAAGTTGGGCAACCCCTGTATTGATAAGTATTGTGAGTTTAGATGCTCTGGATAGGAAATGGAGGCATGTTCAATGCAGGTTTTCTTTACTGTCACACACTGATTAGTAAAACCAGATGACAGGGGTTATTCCACAATTGACATTTATTACATCTCCACAGAATAGGTGATCTGATAGTGTCTCATTGTTGGATCCCCTACTGATGGGTCCCCCACAAACATTTGATCGGTGCTCCTGAGCCCCTCTAGAAGGTTGAATAAAGCCTTAGTTGAGCGTGTGCACTGCCGCTCCATTAAATGTCTATGGAACTAATGGACATGGCCAAGCGCTGTACTCACTCATAACAGACCAGCTTATGTCCCTGACAACTTCCCTCCCAGGTGACACCAGCAGTGAAGAATATGAAGGTAACACAGGGGAGCACCAGGGTCTTACAGACCAGCCTGTGTTCTAGACAATCTCCCACCCTCCAGTGTCATCACCAGCAGGGATAAGGGTCACCTGTGTCATATGGCAGTGTCATTACCTAGAGAGAGGGGAAAGCACCTGTCACGGAACCATGAACCAGACGTACAACAAGAGATAAGTGAAAATAGAAGGCTTTATTGAAAATAAAGCTGTAAAGCAAAAGTCCAAACGGATGGTGAAACCGAGCAGAGTCTTTGCGAAGCCAGAGGTCAGGAACCAGAATGGTAGTCAGACGAAGCCAGGATCAGGAACCAGCAGGGTAGTCAGACGAAGCCAGGATCAGGAACCAGCAGGGTAGTCAGACGAAGCCAGGATCAGGAACCAGCAGGGTAGTCAGACGAAGCCAGGATCAGGAACCAGAAGCAGCAGCAGTCTTAGAAGCATGTGAACACAAGAGGACCAAGCAAGGAACTGAAGCCACAGACCTCCTATATATATGAGCTAGGCATCCAGCTCCTCCCAGGGGAAGGAGGAGCCGCAGGGTGGAAGGCTACAAGAAACCCAGGACCCAAGATGGCCGCCAGCACATGTCAAACGAAGGAGAGCAGCAAGCAGGTAAGACCATGACAGTACCTCCCCCTCAAGGGCCCCTCCTCCGCGGAGCACAAAACGGTTTCTGAGGGAAGCGTGCGTGGAAGGCTCGGAGCAAGGCAGGAGCATGGACATCTGCGGAGGGAACCCAGGAACGCTCCTCTGGACCATAACCACGCCAATGGACCAAAAACTGCAACCGACCGCGGACCAGGCGTGAGTCCAGGATATTGCTCACCTCATATTCCTCACGATTGCCCACTTGGACCGGACGAGGCCGAGGAACCGAGGAAGTGAAACGATTACACACCAGTGGCTTCAACAGGGAGACATGAAACACGTTGGAGATCCGCAAGCCAGGAGGAAGCGCAAGGGCATAGGCTACCGGGTTTACCCTGCGAAGCACTCGGAAGGGACCAACAAAGCGAGGCGCCAGCTTGGGAGTGGGCACTCGAAGGTTGAGGTTGCGGGTGGACAACCATACACGGTCTCCGACCTGGTAGGAAGGAGCAGGCGCTCGTCTGCGATCAGCCTGGAATCTCTGGCGCTGCGCAGAGACCTCAAGGGACTTCTGGATCTGTACCCAAGAAGCACGTAGGACGGAAAGGTGATCCTCCACAGCCGGAATATCCTGGGGAGAGAATTCCTCCGGTAACACGGCAGGTTGGAACCCATAATTGGCCATGAAGGGAGACGTCCCAGAGGAAGAGTTCACCGCCGTGTTCCTGGCAAACTCAGCCCAAGGCAGGAGGTCAACCCAATTGTCTTGGTGATCGGAGATATAGCAACGAAGGAATTGCTCCAAGGCCTGATTGGATCGTTCTGCGGCCCCATTGGACTGAGGGTGGTAGGCCGAGGAGAAGGAGAGATGAATCCCCAACTGGGAGCAAAAGGCGCGCCAGAACCTGGACACAAACTGACTCCCCCGATCCGACACAATCTCCTTAGGCAAACCGTGCAACCGGAAGACCTCCCTGGCAAAAATCGTGGCCAACTCTTGTGCAGAGGGTAACTTCTTGAGAGGAACACAGTGGCACATTTTGGAAAACCGATCCACAATCATGAGAATGACCGTATGGCCTCGGGATGCAGGGAGGTCCACAATGAAATCCATCCCCAGGTGTGACCATGGGCGCTCCCCGGTGGCTATGGGTTGCAGAAGGCCCAACGGAAGGTGCCGAGGGGACTTACTCTGGGCACAAACGGAGCATGCCGCTACATATGCGGCGATGTCGGAACGTAGGGAAGGCCACCAGAACAGACGTGAAACAGCCCAGGACAGCTGATTCTTTCCAGGATGCCCCGCGGTCTTGGAGTTATGGTAGGTTCGCAACAACCGAGTGCGCAACTCCTCAGGCACAAAACATCTGCCGTTGGGTCTCCCAGAGGGAGCACCAGATTGAGCCGCCAAAATCTGCTCACCCAGGGGAGAGGTCAGGCTGGTGCGAATGGCGGCCAGGATCTGATTCGGAGGTATGACCGAAGTCGGAATCGACTCCTCCCTGGACAGCTCGGAGTACTGCCGTGATAAGGCATCCGCCCTGATGTTCTTGGAACCGGGTAGGTAGGAGACCACGTAATTAAAACGTGACAAGAACAGAGCCCATCTGGCCTGACGTGGTGTCAATCTCTTGGCCTCAGAAAGGTAGGTCAGATTCTTGTGGTCCGTCAGGATGAGAACCGGAACCACCGAACCCTCGAGCAAGTGCCTCCATTCTTTAAGGGCCTGCACGATGGCCAATAACTCCCTGTCACCAATCTGATAGTTGCACTCCGCGGAAGACAGTTTCCGGGAGTAAAACCCACAAGGAAGCAGAGGACCCTCTGGTGTTCTACGCTGAGACAGAAGGGCGCCTACTCCCGTCTCAGACGCGTCCACCTCGAGGACAAAGGGCAACCCAGGGTTGGGATGCGACAGAATCGGAGCCGACACAAAGGCGGACTTTAGGGCCTCAAAAGCTCGGATGGCCTCGAGCGGCCAGACCTGGGAATTACTGCCCTTCCTGGTCAGATCCGTGAGAGGCTTGGCCAGCATGGAAAAGTCCCTGATGAACTTCCGATAATAATTGGCGAAGCCCAAAAAGCGCTGCAGGGAACGAAGACCACTGGGCTGGGGCCACTGTAAGACAGCCGAAACCTTCTCAGGATCCATGGAGAACCCCTCAGCGGAAATGATGTAACCTAAGAAGGTTACCTGGGATCGGTGAAATTCGCATTTCTCAAGCTTACCGAACAGCTTGTTCTCTCGTAACCGTTGCAACACTCGTCTGACATCCAGAATGTGGGCCTCCATGGATTCAGAATATACCAAGATGTCATCCAAATAGACTACCACACACTGCTGCAACAGGTCACGGAAAACATCGTTGATGAATTCCTGAAAGACTGCGGGCGCATTGCACAACCCAAAGGGCATAACCAAGGATTCGTAATGACCGGTCCTGGTGTTAAACGCGGTCTTCCACTCATCGCCCGCCTTGATCCTTACCAGGTTATATGCCGCCCTCAGGTCGAGTTTGGTAAAGACCGTGGCCCCTTTAAGGCGATCGAACAGCTCGGAAATCAAGGGTATCGGGTAAGCGTTCTTGATCGTGATGCGATTGAGACCCCTGTAATCGATGCAAGGCCTCAACTCACCGCCCTTCTTTTTCACAAAGAAAAATCCAGCCCCTGCCGGGGACGAAGATTTGCGAATGTGTCCGCGTGAAAGCGCCTCCCTCACGTACTCCTCCATGGCCTCATTCTCCGCTACCGACAGTGGATAGACTTTGCCACGAGGAGGAACGGCACCAGATTGTAACTCTATGGCACAATCGTATGGGCGGTGCGGAGGTAGGGCAACTGCGCGCACCTTATCGAATACATCCCGGTACTCCTCGTATTCAGAAGGCAACAGAGAGTCCGAGGAAGTACACAGCAACTTGACAGACCCATGGATGCAACTAGCCCCACACTGCGGTGACCACGAGAGGATCTCGACCGATCTCCAATCGAAAGTCGGATTATGTTTCTGGAGCCAGGGGTACCCCAAGACCACCGAGTAGTGTGGAGACGAAATAACCTGGAGGCAGACCGACTCTCTGTGAACGGCACCAATGGCTATCCCCACTGGAAGGGTCTCATGAGTCACGTGTGGCGGCAGAAGGGGTCTGCCGTCTATCGCCTCAAGAGCCAGTGGGGAACCTCGAGCCTGCAGAGGAATGGAATTGGCGGCAGCGAACACACTATCAATGAACAAACCACCAGCACCAGAGTCCACCAACGCCTGGGTCGTCACCGAGCCCCCGACCCAGGAGAGGACAACAGTGATCAGTGGTTTGTCAACACGGGAAACCGGGGACGAGGAGACTCCACCCAAGATCTGCCCCCGACAGGATCTCAGGGTACGAGCGTTTCCCGGACGGTTCGGACATGCCAACCGAAAATGCCCACCGAGACCACAGTACATGCATCGGCCCTCGCGTCTCCGGAGTGCCCTCTCCCCCTCGGACAGGCGAGCAAACCCCAGCTGCATGGGTTCACCCCCAGACAAGTCATCCCCAGGAGGCGTGGGAGGAGAGGGAGGCACGGGTGGGACAGCAAACGTAGGCACCAATCTGTTAGAAGACCTCCGCAGGTTCTCCTTAAAGGAAGGTCTCTCCCTGAGTCTGGTGTCAATCAAAATCAGGAAAGAAATAAGAGACTCGAGCTCAACTGGTAGGTCCTTAGCTGCAACCTCATCCTTCAAGGCATCCGAGAGACCATGAGAGAAAGCAGCGACCAGAGCCTCATTATTCCAGCCCACCTCTGCTGCCAGGGTACGAAACTCAATGGCGTATTCAGCTACGGATCGTGAACCCTGTCTGATGGACATAAGGAGCTTCGCAGCAGAGGCAGCACGAGCCGGCACATCGAATACCTTCCGAAGAGAAGCAACAAAACCGGAAAACTCGGCAACCACCGGATTGTTGTTCTCCCATAAAGGGCTGGCCCAGGCCAAGGCCTTGTCCGAGAGCAGTGAGATCAAGAAGCCCACCTTTGATCTCTCAGTAGGAAAGGCATGTGGCAGCAACTCGAAATAAATGCCCACCTGGTTAAGGAAACCTCGGCACTGAGTTGGCTCTCCCCCAAAGCGCTGTGGAAGAGGGGCAGAACCGGTCATACCCCGAAACACCACAGGCGCAACAACAGGTGTCGGGGTAGACTCTGGCGCAACAACCGGAGCGGCAGTAGGAGCGAGCCCAGGAGCGACAACCGACCCATCGGCAACGGGAGCGAAATGAGCCGTGCGTTCAAGCAGGGTTTGCAACGCCACAGCGAACCGACCCAACAGGTGATCCTGCTGATCAAGTCTGGCAACCAGCGTGGGTAGCGAGGATGGCCCTGTACCGTCAGAATTCATGGCTTGGTCCTAATGTCACGGAACCATGAACCAGACGTACAACAAGAGATAAGTGAAAATAGAAGGCTTTATTGAAAATAAAGCTGTAAAGCAAAAGTCCAAACGGATGGTGAAACCGAGCAGAGTCTTTGCGAAGCCAGAGGTCAGGAACCAGAATGGTAGTCAGACGAAGCCAGGATCAGGAACCAGCAGGGTAGTCAGACGAAGCCAGGATCAGGAACCAGCAGGGTAGTCAGACGAAGCCAGGATCAGGAACCAGCAGGGTAGTCAGACGAAGCCAGGATCAGGAACCAGAAGCAGCAGCAGTCTTAGAAGCATGTGAACACAAGAGGACCAAGCAAGGAACTGAAGCCACAGACCTCCTATATATATGAGCTAGGCATCCAGCTCCTCCCAGGGGAAGGAGGAGCCGCAGGGTGGAAGGCTACAAGAAACCCAGGACCCAAGATGGCCGCCAGCACATGTCAAACGAAGGAGAGCAGCAAGCAGGTAAGACCATGACAGCACCCCTGCTCCCTGGTGCAGAGGCTGTGCCCATCACAACCCCCACCTGTGAGGCCACCACTGCTGTGAAATTATTAACCATGTGATGTAACTGCATGCACTAGTGCTCTTTAGAAGACCATCTAACCTATATTTCTGACAAACCCCTGTGTTGGATGATGTAATTAGTGAGGCTGTCACCAATGCGACAACTTTAGCCCCACTTACATCATACTTCCTGTGTTATTACTCACTATGGAGCTATAAAGGATTCAGACTACTGTATGGTAGATTCTGGACGCTGGCGGCCGTGACTGTCAGCAAGCGGCAGCGCCAGAATCCTGTTTCCATATCAACCAGGCCACAGCACCGAGTTCAGGAGCACAAGCCAATCAGATGCAGAGGATGTCATGCAGGTCACGTGACTCATGGTGCATCATGTGACCTGTAGGGCGAGGTATTTAAATAGGCAACTTCTGGCCTCAGTTGCCCATGATTTGGTCTGTTAAGCCTCACTCACCTGTTTGCCTCAGCATTATTGTCTGGTTTTGGACTTTGGACTGCGTTTCTGGACCTGCCTCTGATGATTTTGTCACTGTGAATCCTGTTGCCTGACCTCTGCCTGGATCTTGACCCTGCCTCAGTTTGCGTTTGGACCTTGATGTAATCCTCTGTGTTTGACCAAGCTTGGTATCATTACTCCTTCTCTCCGGTCCATCTGTTTAATCCTCCAGACTTGCTTTTCTCACCTGTTATTTTAGGTGCCTTTCTGGCATTACGTTTTTCTTTCGTAGGCCCCTGCACCCAGTTAGAAAGGGATCGCCATCCTGTTGTGGGCCATTGTTTAGTGTGGATTGTGTAAGTAGGTAGGGACAGTTTTAGGACTGCACTGTACCCTACCATAACACACTATGGGACCATCATGGACCCTCCTGAGACCCAATTTCAAGTTTCTAGCAACTACAGTAATGGCACTTAACTTATAGGACCAACATTGCCTGTGATGTTATCAACTGCCGACCCTGTGACATCTTCACCTGTTCTGGGGCCTTCTGGCAGTGTCACTTAGGGTGAGTTCACATAATGTTTTTGCCATCCGTTTAACGGATGCCTCAGACTGATGCCATACGGTGGCATCTGTTCACCATAGAGTTCCATCGTAAAAAAAAAATTATATGTTAACGTATATGTTTTTTAACGGACTCTGCAGGATACAAAAGCATGGTGTGCTGCGCTTTTATATCCTTTTTTTTTTACAAAGTATCCAATGAAAGGATAGCAAAATTGTGATGTGAACTTACCCTAACATTGTCCAATATGATATTATTGCCCTTAATATGTCACCTCACATGTAACAACACACCCTGAGGCATTAATTAAAAATGTGCCCTTCCTCACCTCTCTGTAGAAATCAAATTTTTAGCATTTCAATGTCATTATTTATATTTCAATATAATCTTGACACCTTGCAGTTTTCAAATTGAGCACTGAGCCTCATCACCTGCTGATACTTCCTGTTCTGTACAGATCACTTTTTAGCAGTCATATCATTATCATCACAGGCAGGATTTCAATAAAAGGCAACCATTCTATAAAAAAAAACACAGCACCATCAAAAATAGTATGCTGTAAAGCATATCAACTCACCTTATAAACTGTAAATCCTTAGATGTGTGTTTTCTTCTGAAATGATCTGATTCCAGTAACAATGCAGGACAAAATACCCTGGCATCCAGTGCTATTTTGTCCAGCAGAATGACAGACACCATAATTATCATGCATCGCTAATGGCCGCCATATGCTGGATCCAGCATTTCCTTTTTTTCTGATTTTATAGTGGAGCAATAGAAAATGCACACTAGATGTAAACCTAGCCTAATCATGGGCCCATAGAAAAAAATTGGAACAGGGTTCCACTCTACCATGACCACCTTCAGCAATAATGAAAAACAGATGATCATTTTGGTTTCTATATTGCACACAGCAATGTCACAATGGTGAGGTAAGGTGCACAGTGATCCCAAGTGCAGGAATTATACAGTGATGTCACAATATAGTGATAAAGCACACTATGATGTCATGATACAGTCATAATACACACAAAAAAGGTCATGATGTACACTGTGACATCACACATAGCATAAGAAAGTAAAGCATACAGATGCAGATGTCAATAATGTGACACATAACACATTAAATACACAATTTGAGCAAACTTTACATTGATTTCTCAGTGTGTTAACTGTTATAGTTAGCTGCGACTGTATTTTATATAAGTGGCAAGTCAACATTTGCTACTTCTGTATAATAATCACAATCCTATAAATACCTCAGAGCTTATTGTATCACACTAAAAATCACCCATAGAAAAAACCTTATAAAAAGTCCATCAGAAATGTCAATTAGAATAGTCATTGTTTGATATGACGGCTTACCGCTGACTGGAGAGTAACAAAGTCCCTCAAGGTTTCCCAGGTGTAGAAACACAGTGCTTGTTTTGTCCAGAATCTGCCAGTCCCACACATCTCTTCCAAACTCCACTTTTTCTGCAGGATGTCGGATGTAACGTAAAATTACAAACACTTTCTCCTAGGGGGTGAGGGATTATGCACAGAGAAGGAAAACAGTGGGTAGAATGCAATCAAAATCCATAGTTCCCACACTGTCCTTATTAGGGTCCATTCACACGTCCGCAAATGGGTCCACATCCGTTCCGCAATTTTGCGGAATGGGTGCAGACCCATTCATTTTCAATGGGGCCGGAATGTGCTGTCCGCATCCGCATTTGCTGATCCACGTCCCCATTTGCGGATCCGCACTTCCGCATCCGTGCTTCCGTTTCCGCCAAAAAATAGAACATGTCCTATTCTTGTCCACAATTGCGGACAAGATTAGGCATTTTCTATTATAGTGCCGGCGATGTGCGGTCCGCAAATTGTGGAATGCACATTGCCAGTGTCCGTGTTTTGCGGATCCGCAAAACACTTACGGACGTGTGAATGGACCCTTACACTTACAAGCAATTCAGCACAACAAATACAATGTGAAGGCAGTCCTCGACCTGTTTCACCTCCAGCCAGGGCTTCGTCAGAGATATACCTGAAATACTCAAATCCTTAGAACTTCCCCCTCCATCCCACATTCATTAACCCTTACAATGCCAACAAAAAAAAAACATATAAAAACATATAAACCTTTATATTGAAAAAAAACTTTGTTAATGGGTACCTTTCTACATTATTCTTAGAGATCCTATTTACCATATTATGTTCCATCTGCTCAAAAATTCTTACAGGGAGTGCAGAATTATCAGGCAAATGAGTATTTTGACCACATCATCCTCTTTATGCATGTTGTCTTACTCCAAGCTGTATAGGCTCGAAAGCCTACTACCAATTAAGCATATTAGGTGATGTGCATCTCTGTAATGAGAAGGGGTGTGGTCTAATGACATCAACACCCTATATTAGGTGTGCATAATTATTAGGCAACTTCCTTTCCTTTGGCAAAATGGGTCAAAAGAAGGACTTGACAGGCTCAGAAAAGTCAAAAATAGTGAGATATCTTGCAGAGGGATGCAGCACTCTTAAAATTGCAAAGCTTCTGAAGCGTGATCATCGAACAATCAAGCGTTTCATTCAAAATAGTCAACAGGGTCGCAAGAAGCATGTGGAAAAACCAAGGCGCAAAATAACTGCCCATGAACTGAGAAAGTCAAGCGTGCAGCTGCTAAGATGCCACTTGCCACCAGTTTGGCCATATTTCAGAGCTGCAACATCACTGGAGTGCCCAAAAGCACAAGGTGTGCAATACTCAGAGACATGGCCAAGGTAAGAAAGGCTGAAAGACGACCACCACTGAACAAGACACACAAGCTGAAACGTCAAGACTGGGCCAAGAAATATCTCAAGACTGATTTTTCTAAGGTTTTATGGACTGATGAAATGAGAGTGAGTCTTGATGGGCCAGATGGATGGGCCCGTGGCTGGATTGGTAAAGGGCAGAGAGCTCCAGTCCGACTCAGACGCCAGCAAGGTGGAGGTGGAGTACTGGTTTGGGCTGGTATCATCAAAGATGAGCTTGTGGGGCCTTTTCGGGTTGAGGATGGAGTCAAGCTCAACTCCCAGTCCTACTGCCAGTTTCTGGAAGACACCTTCTTCAAGCAGTGGTACAGGAAGAAGTCTGCAGGACAATGCTCCATCACACACGTCCAAGTACTCCACAGCGTGGCTGACAAGAAAGGGTATAAAAGAAGAAAATCTAATGACATGGCCTCCTTGTTCACCTGATCTGAACCCCATTGAGAACCTGTGGTCCATCATCAAATGTGAGATTTACAAGGAGGGAAAACAGTACACCTCTCTGAACAGTGTCTGGGAGGCTGTGGTTGCTGCTGCACGCAATGTTGATGGTGAACAGATCAAAACACTGACAGAATCCATGGATGGCAGGCTTTTGAGTGTCCTTGCAAAGAAAGGTGGCTATATTGGTCACTGATTTGTTTTTGTTTTGTTTTTGAATGTCAGAAATGTATATTTGTGAATGTTGAGATGTTATATTGGTTTCACTGGTAAAAATAAATAATTGAAATGGGTATATATTTGTTTTTTGTTAAGTTGCCTAATAATTATGCACAGTAATAGTCACCTGCACACACAGATATCCCCCTAAAATAGCTAAAACTAAAAACAAACTAAAAACTACTTCCAAAAATATTCAGCTTTGATATTAATGAGTTTTTTGGGTTCATTGAGAACATGGTTGTTGTTCAATAATAAAATTAATCCTCAAAAATACAACTTGCCTAATAATTCTGCACTCCCTGTATAATATCAGCAGGATAACACCGTTCCAAAAAAGTCCTTTCAATAATATTCTTTGTTCAACAAGATTTGCCCTACCAGAACAGTTTTTCTTAATTCTATACATTTGATTTAGTTGTATATTCCAAATCCATTGATAACAATGACAACTAGTTTGATCAGTAAAACTATTCCAGTTTGTTTCTTTTATAAAAAAAAATGTTTTGGTACCAAATCGTTCATTCTGTTTAAAGATAACAAGATATAAGTCTCTACCTGACTCATTTCCCACACTACAGAGATTACAATCATTCCTTTTAACCCCTTCACTGAAGGCTCCCAAGGATTCTTGACTTCCCTTACGCAAAATAATACAATCATCGATATACTTCCCAAAATATTTTAGTTCAGGTGGTGTCTTCTCATAAACCCAAAGATCTTCCCATGCTGCTATAAATACATTTGTGAAGCTACAGTAGATTCAAATTTTGCAACCATTGCCTGGATAGAGGTCTGCAAATAATAACTGCCTTTTCACCAAAAATAATTGTGAGTCAGGGTGAAATCTAAAATAAGGATCTGCAACCAAGAATCTGCAAAAGGTGCAACCATTAAGGAAGAGATTTTCCTCCATACGGATTTGAAAAATCCCTCAGTCTTTAATCCCTCTTAGCAATCCCCGGAAATAGAAGTGTTTAGAAATCTTATTTTGAAGGATATTAAGGAGTTCAAAATTAAGCCTCTCCCCCATTGCAACTTAACTAAAAAGGAGAATATAGCTTTAAGAGATCTGGAAACAGATAGTGATATAGTCATTAAACCAGTGGATAAGGGTGTGGGTGGTTATTATGGGGAAGGATTATTATGTTAAGAAAATGGATGATACATTAGAGGATACAGAAACATATAGAAGATTGCAATCTAATCCCACTAAGCAGTTTAAAAGAAAAAGGAAACAGATTCTTCATAAGGGCTAAAAAGAGGGGATTTTGAACATAAAAGAATGAGTTCTAAAATACCCTAGCGTTCCTGTCATTTATATTTTGCCTATGATCCATAATGATTTATTTACTCCACCTTCAAGACCTATAGTCTCAGGGACTGGATCGTTGACGGGAAACATAGGCATGTATGTGTATTGTTTTTTTTCAGAAGTACATGGAGATGCCATCCTATATCAAGGATTCCACTGATGTGATTTTGAAAGTACAAAAACCTACAGCTCATGAGTTTACTATTATGTGTACTGTATTATGTGTTCTCCTCCTTATACACTATTATTGAACATGAAAAAGGGATGAAATAAATAAAAACCTTTTTGGGATAGGGATTTGAGGCTGGATGTACACCAAAAAATCTTTAATTTCGAATGTAGTGACTTCGTTCTGACCCACAATTAATTTTGGTGGGAAGGCAGTTATTATCTGCAGACCACTTGTAAGGCAATGAGTGGAAATTTATTTATAGCAGCATGGGAAGAGCTTTGGGTTTATAAGACACCACCTGAACTAAAATATTTTGGGAGGTATACTGATAATTGTATTAGGCCGCACACAACCGTATGTGTTTTGCGGTCCGTATGGCATCCGTTATTTTTTGCGGATCCGTTATTTTTGTGGATCCATTGTAATAATGCCTATCCTTGTCCGCAAACTAGAAAAAAATAGGACATGCACTATTTTTTTTTTGCAGGGCTACGGAACGGACATACTTATGCGGACAGCACATGAATGGGTCCGCATCCTATCAGTAAAAAAAACGGAACGGACAAGGAAACAAAATACGGTCATGTGCATGAGGCCTTAGTTTGCAGGAGGGAAGTCAAGAATCATTTACTGAAGGTAAAAGTAATGATTGAAATGTCCGCTTAGTTTGGGAAATAAGTCAGGTAGAGATCTATTTTTAAAAATCTTGTTATCCTTAAACAGAATGAATGATTTGGTACCAAAACTTTTTTCAACCAAACAGATTGGAATAGTTTCATTGACCATATTAGTCGCCATTTTCATCTATGGATTCTGAATACCCTAATGGTGCATTCAGACGACCCTATTTCTGGGTCCGCATCCGTTCCTCAAATTTGCGGAACTATTCATTTCAATGGGGCTGCCAAAAGATGCGGATGGCACACCGCCTGCTGTCCGCATCTGTATTTCCGATTCGCAGCCCTGCAAAAAATATAGAGCATGTCTAATTCTTGTCCGCGATTTTTATTCATTGGGCTGGCCCTGTACATTCCGTGCACATGGCCTGTATCTGTCTTTTGCAGATCAGCAATTTGAGGACCGCAAAACCCTTACCGTCAATAAAATTGCGTAGAACAGCCAAAGAATTGTATTACAAGCGAAATCAGACTATTAGTTTAGTGAACGGACAGTGGGTGTAGACCCACTGACACGGATGAAGTATAGGAGGAAACACCACACTGACAACCACGAGGGAAAGGGAAAGCCACTAGGCCTCAACGCTAAGGAAAGGAAAAGGTCACCTCCTAGAGAACCCTACTCCTGGCCCTGACTCCTAACCATATGGGCACCCCTTGAAGGTAGAAATGCCCATAACCTGGGACCCTGGAGACCATAAAGATCCCTATGGATATTGGCAGGGCTGAGACAACCCGTTCCTTCCCAGATGAAGAAACAAGCATCTCCCTGAGGCCTAGTAACAACCAACAAGGAAGGGAAAACAAAACACAAACAAATGCGACAATTAACTTCTGTAGTAAAATGAACAAGCAGGAACTCCAGAGAGGACCACACACCAGCTCTTCCAAAACCAAATGAAGCTATCTTAATGCACAATCAGAAAGGTGGGGTAAGACTAAATAGGGTAGAAGTAATGACTACTAAGCTACACCTGAAGCAAGGGATGTGGTCATTAAGAACAACAACACTGAATCAAGAGTAATCAAAGAGGCTGTTAGATTCCTCCACGCTCAGCCAGTCTCTTTGATCTCCTGACATCTGTCACGGGAAGGACCGTGACAGTACCCCCCCCCCCTTCTACGGGTGACCTCCGGGCACCCAGGACCGATCTTATCAGGATGAGCTCTGTGAAAGGCTGTCATGCCCCACTCTGACGATGTGCGGAGGTCGGCCAGGATAGCAGCACGAGTTTAGTGTTTGTTTTGGAGCCGTGCTGGATCCGCCTCTCATCAAGTGCACTAGGTGGGGTCATTAGTTTAAATAGTACACCAGCCCAGTGCTCTGAGCGGATTATACTAATCATTCTGGTCTTGGAAGCTAGGAAGGAAGGTTGGCTGTCTGTTCCAGCTCAGGAAGATAAGTGTTATTTCAAGTTTGGTTGTTTAATTTTGTGTCATCTTTCCCATCCAGGTTCTGTGCGAGCAGGCTGCTCCTATTTCCCCACTTCACCATCTCAGGGAATTCAGGGTTTTGTCAGCCCAGGCACGGGGACACCTCATACCTACCTTAAAGGTCTGTAGGTGGGCTGAGCAGTGCAGGGAAAGAGGTCAGGGATTAGATAGGAGGTGACCCTTCCCCTGTCTCTCGCCCAGAGCCTGGTTGGTGCGTTATCTGTTATACTGAGTGCACGCCCGCCGTGACAAAGGCCTTCACAAGACGATTAGCATTCACATCGGCCGCTGGAACCCACATTCTCTCCTCTGGTCCGCACCCTTTCCAGTGGATGAGATACTGGAGGGATCTACGGAGAACTCGGGAGTCCACAATCCTGTTAATCTGAAATTCTAAATTACCCTCCACCATGATAGGAGTGGGAGGCAAGGAGGACAGCTCAACAGGTTCGACACATTTCTTCAACAACGACTTATGAAATACGTTATGAATTATCAAAGCCTGAGGAAGTTCAAGACAGAAGGCTTCTGGGTAACAATGGCAGTGATCTTATATGGACCAATAAATCTTGGGCCCAAGTTCCTAGAAGGTACCTTAAGCTAAATGTTTCTTGTGGACAGCCACACAGAATCTCCCACTCTCAGGTCCAGACTATTCATACGTCTCCTGTCAGCCACACGCTTATACTTGTTACATAGTAACATAGTACATAAGGCCGAAAAAAGACATTTGTCTATCCAGTTCGGCCTGTTATCCTGCAAGTTGATCCAGAGGAAGGCAAAAAAAAAACCTGTGAGGTAGAAGCCAATTTTCCCAACTTTAGGGGAATAAAAAATTCCTTCTCGACTCCAATCAGGCAATTAGACTAACTCCCTGGATCAACGACCCCTCTCTAGTAGCTATAGCCTGTAATATTATTAAGCTCCAGAAATACATCCAGGCCCCTCTTGATTTCCTCTATTGTTGCCAATCTTTTTTTAGATTATTTTTCATTTTCCACCAAATAGAAGACAAAGAAGAGGAAAATCGTTTCTCTTCAGGAATAACGGAAGTTTGAGAACCAGAAAATGTGCCAAACTGCGGATGGAACCCATATGCCCCAAAAAACACAGCGACTTATCAGTGGACTCCTGCCTACGGTTATTAATGGCAAACTCAGCTAACGACAAGAATGAAGACAACTCCTCCTGATTCTCTGAAACAAAACATCTCAAGTAAGTCTCCAGATTCTGATTAGTGTGCTCAGTCTGTCCATTCAACTGGGGATGAAAAGCCGAAGAAAAGGACAATTGTACCCCCAGTTGAGTACAGAACGCCTTCCAGAATCTGGAAACAAACTGAGTCCCCCGATCAGACACCAAATCAGAGGGAATGCCATGTTGTTTCACAATGTTATTGACAAACACCGGTGCAAGAGTTTTGGCATTAGGTAGAGCAGATAATGCTATAAAATGCGCCGTCTTACTAAAACGATCAACTACCACAATAATCAAGTTTTTTCCCGCAGAATTCGGTAAATCCGTGATAAAATCCATGGACAAATGAGTCCAAGGTCTGGACAGAGAAAGGGATCCGGAAGGCCGAGTATGTGTCACCTTAGCACGTGCACAGGTACAACAGGCTGACACATAGTCCTCAACACACTTACGCAACCCCGGCCACCAAAATCTACGAGAGATGAGATCGACAGTGGATCTGCTGCCAGGGTGTCCAGCAAGCACCGTACAGTGATCTTCCTCGAACAACTTGTGACGGAATTCGGAGGGAACCAACAATTTCCCCGAAGGACAAGAGCCTGGTGCATCCTCCTGTTCCTCTAACACCTTTGCCTCAAGATCAGGATATAGGGCGGATATGACTGCCTCTTCAGACAAAATAGGACTAGGATCTTTAGAATCACCCCCCCAGGAAAGCTGCGTGACACAGCATCCACCTTGACGTTCTTAACCCCAAGGGCGATAGGTGACAATGAAGTTAAATCTGGTGAAAAACAACGACCATCTGGCCTGCCTTGGGTTCAATCATTTAGCCGACTCCAGGTAAGCCAGATTCTTGTGATCAGTAATTACCGTAATAGGATGAATTGCTCCTTCTAACCAACGATGCCATTCCTCAAAAGCCAACTTAATGGCCAGCAATTCTCTATTACCTACATCATAATTTCTTTCAGCAGTCGAGAGTTTTTTTTTTGAGAAAAAGCACAAGGGCACCAATTACTAGGTGAAGGACCCTGCGACAAAACTGCTCCGACCCCTACCTCGGAGGCTTCAACCGCTACAATGAATGGCTGTGACACATCCGGTTGTACCAGAATAGGGGCTGAAGCAAAACATTCCTTCACTGCAGAAAAGGCTTGTAATGCCGCATCAGACCAATCAGCGATATTGGCAACTTTCCTAGACATGTCTGTTAAAGGTTTAACCACAGTCGAATAGTTCAGGATAAATTTATAGTAGTAGTTGGTGAACCCCAAAAAACGTATAAGCGCTTTCAGATTTTCGGGTCGATCCCAATCCAACACAGCACGGACTTTCTCGGGATCCATACGAAAACCTGAGGATGAGAGCAGGTAACTCAGGAATTGCACTTGCTGATCTGTAAATACACACTTTTTATCTTAGGCTCCTTTCACACTCGCGTTTTGGGCGGACCCGCCATGGATCTGTAAAAACTGATCCGTTACAATAATACAACCGCATGCATCCATCATGAACGGATCAGTTTGTATTTTCTGTAACATAGCCAAGACGGATCCATCATGAACTCCATTGAAAGTCAATGGGAGACGGATCTGTTTTCTATTGTGCCAGATTGAGTCAGAGAAAACGGATCCATCCCCATGACTTACAATGTGTGCCAGGACAGATCCGTTTGGCTCAACTTCGTCAAACGGACAGCAAAATGCTGCAGGCAGCGTTTTGGTGTCTGCCTCCAGAACGGAATGCAGACTGATCTGAGGCAAACTGATGCATTCGGAGCAGATCCTTTTCCATTCAGAATGCATTAGGGCAAAACTGATCTTTTTTTAACTGCTTGTGAGAGCACATGACAGATCTGACAAACGCAAGTGTGAGCAGCCTTAACATACAATTTATTCTCCCTTAGGATCTGTAACACCTATCTCACGTGATCCTGATGAGTCTCCATGTCTGGAGAATAAATGAGTATGCCACCCAGATATACAACAACAAACCTGCCCACCAGATGATGAAAGATGTCATTGAAAAAGTGTTTAAAAACCGCTGGAGCATTGGTTAACCCAAAAGGCATGACCACATTTTCAAAATGACCCTCAGGGGTATTAAAAGCCATCTTTCATTTGTCCCCCTCCTTTATCCTTACCAAATTATATGCCCCCCTCAGATCCAATTTAGAGAACACCTTGGCACCGACAATCTGATTAAACAAATCCGGAATTAAAGGAAAGGGGTAAGGATCACGGATGGTAATACGGTTGAGCTCACGGAAGTCCCGACATGGCCTAAGAGTACCATCCTTTTTGTTTAGAAAGAAAAACCCAGCAACCACTGGGGATTTGGATGGTCTGATATGTCCCTTCGCCAAACTCTCGGTGATATACTCTCGCATGGCCTTTCTTTCGGGTTCCGAAAGATTATACAACCAAGATTTGGGCAGTTTAGCTCCGGGAATAAGATTGCTGGGACAATCATACTCCCGATGCGGAGGTAACTCCTGGTTACCACTCTTAGAAAATACATCAGAAAATTTGGAAATGAACTAGGGTACAGTTTTAGTGGTAACCACAGAGAATGATGTATTAAGACAGTTGTCGATTAATACCTCGATTTCCACAGTTTTGGACTCGAGCGCCACCTCGGCAGACAGGAGAAATCGGGTACTACCAGTAAATGACAAAAGTACGTTTTCTTGCTCCCCACCCACACCGCCAATAATAATTTGGGGATTAAACGTTTTCTTTTTCACCTTGACGCTGAATGTACGGATAAATATTCACAAAATGTCCCTCCTTTCCACAACAAAAACAGACTCCCTTCATATGACTAAAGCTCTTGCCAGCAGTCCCAGGCGTAGCTCCCCCTAACTGCATAGGCTCATCACAAGTCGTAACCACAGGTGTCTCTCCACCATAAGTGTCAAAGGAAGCCGCTACCTTATTTGACAGTATTTCTTGAGGGTGAGAACCCTTAGATCTCTCCCTCAGGCATCTATCAAGACATACAGCAAGGGACATAGCTGCTTCTAATGACTCAGGTTTTTCATGAAAGGCCAACGTGTCCTGCAGCCTCTCAGATAGACCCTGACAGAACTGGCTACGGAGAGCAGCATCATTCCACTCCGTATCCGTAGCCCATCTCTTAAATTCAGAGCAATAGATCTCCGCAGAGCGCTCTCTCCCTGCAGTAAACCACATAACTTGGTCTCGGCCTGAGAGATCCAATCCAGGTCATCGTAAATAAGACCCAAGGCTCTAAAAAATTTATCTACCGACTGGGGGATGGTGATTCGGTTGGCAGAGAAAAAGCCCAAGACTGGGCATCATCTTTAAGCAATGAAATGATCATACCCACACATTGACACTCATCCCCAGAAGAGTATAGACGCAGTTTAAAGTACAATTTACCCAACTCCCTGAACTGAATGAAATTGCCACTACCCCCGGAAAATCTGTCTGGGAGGGCAACCTTAGGTTCAGGGCAGGCCTGGTACCCACCACCGGAACCAGCCGCCTGTGGTCTCTGAATCTGCAAGACTGTCACGTGGAGGTCTGCTACCTCCAAAGACAGTCCCTGCAGCTGTCCGACCAGTGCAGACATAGGATCCATAGCTGCACTGACCTGAACAAAAATTTAGTTTTTTTGGGCGGTAAGATAATGTCACAGATGAAGTATAAGAGGAAACACCACACTGACAACCAGGAGGTAAAGGGAAAGCCACTAGGCCTTAATGCTAGGGAAAGGAAATGGTTACCTCCTAGAGAATACTACTCCTGGCCCTGACGCCTAACCGTATGGGCACCCCTTGAAGGTAGGAATGCCTATACCATGTAACCTGGGACCCTGGAGATCCTAAAGATCCCTATGGATATTGGCAGGGCTGAGACAACCCGTTCCTTCCCAAATGAAGAAACAAGCATCTCCCTGAGGGCTAGTAACAACCAACGAGGAAGGGAAAACAAAACACAAACAAATGCGACACAACTTCTGTAATGAAATGGACGAGCAGGAATTCCAGAGAGGACCACACACCAGCTCTTCCAAAACCAAATGAAGCTATCTTACTGCACAATCAGAAGGGTGGGGTAAAACTAAATAGGCTACACCTGAAACAAGGGATGTGGTCATTAAGAACAACAACACTGAATCAAGAGTAATCAAAGAGGCTGTTAGATTCCTCCACACTCTGCCAGTCTCCTTGATCTCCTGACATCTGTCACGGGAGGAACCATGACACCCACTGTAACAAATAACCTGTTTGACTTTGGGCTATCCTGGCAGTCCCCTGGTTTTTACCTTTTAACCCTTATACAGGAATCTGGTATTCACTGCAGGGCAGCCACCAGGCTGGTACCTTTTCATATAGTACTGGTGTAGTTGACGGAAGACCCATGGGGATCAGAGACACCAGGGCGATGCCCCAAGGGGTCCGGCAAAAGTTGTTGTAAGGGACCGCATACCATAGGCTGGAGAAGGAATTGGATGCACATATGCTGGGCCTTTAAGAGGCCAGGAGAGAATGTGTGCATGCCCTATGGATGGCCATACCCTCAGAAAGCAGGCTGCAGGCTGCAAACTATACTGGAACTGCCAGTGGTAGGAGAAGGAATTAGAGCAGACCTGGGCAGCTGAATGGTCAGAGAGGCTAGCTGAATAAGTAGCACAGTGCCTGTTCCCACAAGGGGGAGTGAGGCAGCAGTGGGCACAGTACGCCAATGCAACAGTGAATAGTATGTTACCGCAGAAACATAAAGGTGATCAAGGCTAATCAAAGGCTTTTTCTCATGTTGAAGATGCAATTTGTAAAACATTCGGGTTGAAAACAATAGGAACCAATTTTGATCATACCCATGTAATATATTCACTACTCACAAAAAGTTAGGGATATTTGGCTTGTGGGTGAAATTTTAGGTTAAACCTAAAATGCACTATAACCTTTACAGAGGAGTGCACATGTGCAACTGTTAAAATTTTTTCTCCACTGTATTCACTGAGGAAAATAAACTGTCAGATGAAATGCAGAATGTGAAAGTAAATTCCCCATTAAAAGTACCCTGTCTGACCCAGGAAGAAGTACAGCGGCATCTTAAAAATATTAAAATAGACAAATCGCTGGGAGCAGATGGCATACACCCCTGTATCCTAAGAGAATTAGGTAATGTCATTGTGCAGTGACCAGGAATGGGTACACTGATGCCACTTATGGAATTGGCCAGGATACGGGTGGATAATAGTTCTGTATTTGTCGTGACGCCAATTGCAGCATGTGCAGGGTACTACCCCAGTGCCCTTCCAAGGTGTTATAACACACGTCCCAGATTAGGAATGCCAGAGTGGTGTAATGGCCTATAATGTCTCTATAGGGTGATGATAATTGTGTCAACGGTGTCTCCTACCTGGGTACGGCTGGACTCCTGGCTCCTTGCTAACTTGCAATAAATGTGAGCGTAGTGATAGTAGGAGTAATAGAGGAATTTTGCAGCAGAAATGATGTCCAGACCTTTAGGTGAAGTTCAAACCTTCCTTTACTGAAGATGACTTGTATCCAAGCAGTATACAGCTTTGGTCTCTGGTCCCAGCAGGTTTTGTCAATCATTGGCAGGAATAAATGCTTCTGCTTGATATATAGGGAGCCTGCAGGATAGGACGTCTGCTTGGTAGCTCTGTAACTGTGGCAGGAATTAATCTTATGTACTTTTCTGTACCTTCTGCTTTGTGGGGACAGACTAGCTGAGGAGGAATGGCTTCTCCTGGGTCTCTGGACCTAACTCACAACTCACAGATGATTTCTCAGGGGATGCTTTCTTCCTAGAACTCTGGAGGTTGTCTGTGGCTTTCTGCTTCTTTTCATCACACCATCCCTACTGTGAAGCATGGGGACGGTAACATCATGCTTTGAGGGTGCTTTTCTGCAAAGGGGACAGGACGACTGCACTGTATTAAGGAGAGGATGAATGGGACATTTATTGTGAGATTTTGAGCAACAACCTCCTTCCCTCAGTAAGAGCATTGAAGATGGGTCGTGGCTGGGTCTTCCAGCATGACAACGACCCAAAGCACACAGCCAGGATAACCAAGGAGTGGCTCCGTAAGAAGCATATCAAGGTTCTGGAATAGCCTAGCCAGTCTCCAGACCTAAATCCAATAGAGCATCTTTGGAGGGAGCTGAAACTCTGTGTTGCTCAGCAACAGCCCCGAAACCTGACAGATATAGAGGAGATCTGTGTGGAGGAGTGGGCTAAAATCCCTGTTGCAGTGTGTGCAAACCTGGTCAAGAACTACAGGAAACGCTTGACCTCTGTAATTGCAAACTAAGGCTTCTGTACCAAATATTAACACTGATTTTCTTAGGGGTTCAAATACTTATGTTCAGCAGTGCAAGACAAATACAATGTGATTTCCTTATTTTTTTATTCTGTCTCTGAGTGGGAATGCACCTAAAATGTGAATTTCAGACCCCTCCATGATTTCTAAATGGGAGAACTTGCAAAATTGCAGGGTGTTCAAATACTTCTGTTCCTCACTGTACAAGCATTAGACATGACTTGGGAATTCAGGCAACTTCTTCATTTTTATTCATGAAAGGGAAACAGTTTTATACATACAACACATTTGTTATTACTTTGTTACAGTTTTTGTTAACTCGTAATTATTTTCTCTTTAATGGACACTTATATTTACAGCTGAATGGCACTGCTATGGGAAGTAAATGTGCACCAAATTATGCTAAATCAGTTTTTAGGGTGGTGGGAAAATTCTATTGTTTTCACGAAAATTATCAAACCTTCACGGATCATATTTTATTTTGGGGTAGGTACATTGATGATGTCATTATTCTTTGGGATGGCGCCACAGAATTATTTCACAAGTTTGTTCGTGCACTTAATCAGAATAATATAGGGATGAAATTTACATCCGAAATCGATGAACATAAGCTTACTTTCCTGGATCTTCAGATTTCGGTGGACTTGCAGAGTTACCATCCGCAATCACTGAAAAAGGGCATACCTACTTGCCAATATATTAGAGCTCGTAGAAATTGCACTGTAGATTTGTCCTTTTTGCAAGAGAGTAATGACCTCTTTCAAAGGTTCAGGGCAAGAGGCTATCCCAAGAACGTCTTGCATAAGGCCTTTGCACAGGCCAAAGGTATGAATCGATCTGATTTGCTCTGTGATAAGCCTACAGTCTCTTCGTCGCATGTTATCAGATGTATAGGGACCTATGATGCTCAGAATCAAAGAGTGTACCAAGTCCTGAATAAGTACTGGCATGTACTTCAGGCAGACAATGATCTACGGGATGTGATAACCACACGAGGTTATCACACATAGGAGAGGAAAAAATTTGGTTCATAGTCTCTATCAGTCAGAGCCAAAAAAGATCACTTGGCTCAAATCAAATGTGGTGGGCACATACCCATGTGGTAGGTGCACTTTTTGTTATTTTCTTAAGAAAACAATGGTGTTTGCCAACCCTCTGGATAACAGGCAATACGAAATCAGAGAGTTTATTAATTGTCAGACTGTAGGCATTGTTTATATAGCTCAATGCCCCTGCAAGAAGATCTATGTGGGCAAGACAATTCAGGAATTTAGACGGAGAATCTGTCAACATATAGGCAGCATAAATACAAATAGGAAAAATAAGGTACAATTTCTGTTCAAATATTTAACCCTCTAGCGCTGCAAAATCCTGGACACAAGTGAGCAAAAAGTCCACACAGTAAAGTAGAAGAAAAATGGATTGCGCTGCAGGAGAGTATGCTAAAAATAATCAAAGTCCCAAAGTTATTTGTATTTTCTTCCTATGTAAATCTTCGGTCAAATGGATTCATCCATATACATCAAACACAAACTGGAATGTGGAATTCTGAAATAAAATAGAGACCGCACAATGGTGTAGTAACTTCTGAAAGAGTGCAACCTGAACACAGGTTATACTCACAAAACTCAGATGGTAATAAGCGTAAAGGACTGGCTCAGCGCTGTCATGGACCCAGGAGCTGCACACCTCAGATGCCGTTCACCAGACCAGACGGACGGACGGACAGGATCTTTAGCCGTTTACACAAGCACAAGCCGGATCTCCAAGTGAAAACCACTTAGGCAAGATGTCAAACTTTACACTCTTCAAAGTCTCGGAAGAAAGATATCAACCAATGGTGAAGTACATACCACAATGTTGAATAAAAAGGATTTATTATACTCACCGGTGAGTATAATAAATCCTTTTTATTCAACATTGTGGTATGTACCTCACCATTGGTTGATATCTTTCTTCCGAGACTTTGAAGAGTGTAAAGTTTGACATCTTGCCTAAGTGGTTTTCACTTGGAGATCCGGCTTGTGCTTGTGTAAACGGCTAAAGATCCTGTCTGTCCGTCTGGTCTGGTGAACGGCATCTGAGGTGTGCAGCTCCTGGGTCCATGACAGCGCTGAGCCAGTCCTTTACGCTTATTACCATCTGAGTTTTGTGAGTATAACCTGTGTTCAGGTTGCACTCTTTCAGAAGTTACTACACCATTGTGCGGTCTCTATTTTATTTCAGAATTCCACATTCCAGTTTGTGTTTGATGTATATGGATGAATCCATTTGACCGAAGATTTACATAGGAAGAAAATACAAATAACTTTGAGACTTGGATTATTTTTAGCATACTCTCCTGCAGCGCAATCCATTTTTCTTCTAGCATAAATACAAAAGCTGATACACCTATATCGAGACATGTGAGACAATGTCACTCAGGAGATCCCAAATGTCTCTCTTTTTGGGGCATTTGTAAGAAATCACTTGGGGTAAGAAAAGAAAATCATGACAGACTGCTACTTCAAGAAGAAACCAAGTGAATCTATAGGCTGGATAGCCTTAGTCCCAATGGCCTCAATGAAGGCTTTACTATTTCTTCATTTTTGTAGGTTTTTGTTGATGGTTTTATTTATAATGATAGTATCAGTCCAATAAAGTTTTGGGTGAGCCATAATTAAGCCATTGTCTTTGTAGTTAAATTTATATAAGACACACACACGCAATACCATCTATTCACCTACTAGAATTTTTGACTTGTGCAAATATGATAGCATATTGGGCACTGTGTACACGGTGCATGATTATTGTGTACATAATACATTATTATTGTCACATATTTTCATTTTACTAAAATACACGATTTGTATAATACATTAATGTATTTAATATATATAACACATAATTTCTGATATTTAATTTGTGTATTTATTCATTATTTCTATGATACACTATGTTTATCTAAAGGTGGCATATATGAGGTTTAGATACATTCACACTATTATGTTTTTTTTGTCTATAGGGGGTACAGGAGATGGGTATTAGCAGTATTAGTATCACTTTATTGAATTATTCTATATGCAATATGCATTTATAATATATATATGTATATGGAATGTATAAAAGAAGAGTCAATTCTAATTTATATTTATAATCATATTTATTTTCATTTTTATTCATATATTTATTCATTGGGTCACATTTATAATTTATAATATACATATGATCTGTATGACGCCATTATAGATCTATCTAATAGAGTCAAGACCTTATAAAAGGGCATTTTGGTACTAATTCCCCACAATCAAGCCAGAATAGCAAATAGCAGTTGTTGATCAACATGGCCTGCTTTTTTTCTAAGTTTGTGCGCGCGCGTGCAGTGGAGCAGCGATGGTGGTGGGTTTTCAAAGTCCCGACGCACAGCTGGATCGCGCAGGACATTCGACTACCCATTCGCCCTTTCTATCTTAGTTGAAGCGCAGACTCAGTGCAGGCTCTTTCTTTTCACAGGTCTTCTAAGTCTTGGCACAACATGTTCAAGCACAGGACGCCATTCAAGGATCGCCCACATGCCCTGCAATTGGTCAGGTGGTAAGTGAGGAGCAGTGAATTACAGACACCATTGGAGGGACCAGTAGGAGGGATATAGAGTGACGTACAGTACAGACCAAAAGTTTGGACACACCTTCTCATTCAAAGAGTTTTCTTTATTTTCATGACTATGAAGGCATCAAAACTATGAATTAACACATGTGGAATTATATACATAACAAACAAGTGTGAAACAACTGAAAATATGTCATATTCTAGGTTCTTCAAAGTAGCCACCTTTTGCTTGGATTACTGCTTTGCACACTCTTGGCATTCTCTTGATGAGTTTCAAGAGGTAGTCCCCTGAAATGGTCTTCCAACAGTCTTGAAGGAGTTCCCAGAGATGCTTAGCACTTGTTGGCCCTTTTGCCTTCACTCTGCGGTCCAGCTCACCCCAAACCACTTACAAATGTAGCGCAGGTAATGTCGCTGCTGTCACCAGCGGCTAACGTCATACAGGAGATGTAGCGCAGGTAATGTCGCTGCTGTCACCAGCGGCTAACGTCATACAGGAGATGTAGCGCAGGTAATGTCGCTGCTGTCACCAGTGGCTAATGTTATACAGGAGATGTAGAGCAGGTAATGTCGCTGCTGTCACTTGAAGCTAACGGTATACAGAAGATGTAGCGCAGGTAATGTCACTGCTGTCACCAGCGGCTAACGTCGTACAGGAGATGTAGCGCAGGTAATGTCGCTGCTGTCACCAGCGGCTGACGTTATACAGGAGATGTAGCGCAGGAAATGTCGCAGCTGTCACCAGCGGCTAACGTTATACTGGAGATGTAGTGCAGGTAATGTCGCTGCAATCACCAGCGGCTGACGTTATACAGGAGATGTAGCGCAGGTAATGTCGCAGCTGTCACCAGCGGCTAATGTTATACAGGAGATGTAGCGCAGGTAATGTCGCTGCTGTCACCAGTGGCTAACATTATACAGGAGATGTAACGCAGGTAATGTCGCTGCTGTCACCAGTGGCTAATGTTATACAGGAGATGTAGAGCAGGTAATGTCGCTGCTGTCACTTGAAGCTAACGTTATACAGAAGATGTAGCGCAGGTAATGTCGCTGCTGTCACCAGCGGCTAACGTTACACAGGAGATGTAGTGCAGGTAATGTCGCTGCAATCACCAGCGGCTGACGTTATACAGGAGATGTAGCGCAGGAAATGTCGCAGCTGTCACCAGCGGCTAACGTTACACAGGAGATGTAGTGCAGGTAATGTCGCTGCAATCACCAGCGGCTGACGTTATACAGGAGATGTAGCGCAGGTAATGTCGCAGCTGTCACCAGCGGCTAATGTTATACAGGAGATGTAGCGCAGGTAATGTCGCTGCTGTCACCAGTGGCTAACGTTATACAGGAGATGTAACGCAGGTAATGTCGCTGCTGTCACCAGTGGCTAACGTCGTACAGGAGATGTAGCGCAGGTAATGTCGCTGCTGTCACCAGCATCTAACGTTATACAGGAGATGTAGCGCAGGTAATGTCGCTGCTATCACCAGCGGCTGACGTTATACAGGAGATGTAGCGCAGGTAATGTCGCAGCTGTCACCAGCGGCTAACGTTATACAGGAGATGTAGCGCAGGTAATGTCGCTGCTGTCACCAGCGGCTAACGTTATACAGGAGATGTAGCGCAGGTAATGTCGCTGCTATCACCAGCGGCTGACGTTATACAGGAGATGTAGCGCAGGTAATGTCGCAGCTGTCACCAGCGGCTGACGTTATACAGGAGATGTAGCGCAGGTAATGTTGCTGCAATCACCAGCGGCTGACGTTATACAGGAGATGTAGCGCAGGTAATGTCGCAGCTGTCACCAGCGGCTAATGTTATACAGGAGATGTAGCGCAGGTAATGTCGCTGCTGTCAACTGCAGCCAACGTTATAAAGGAGATGTAGCGCAGGTAATGTCGCTGCTGTCACCAGCGGCTAACGTTATACAGGAGATGTAGCGCAGGTAATGTCACTGTCCGCAGCATCTACAGAAAAAGTGCACTGGATGTCACAGATATTTTTGGGATGCACAAACGTTATGCAGGAGATGTAGAGCAGGTAATGTAACTGTCCGCAGCGGACACCATCTACGGAAAAAGTACACTGGATGTCACAGATATTTTTAGTATGCGTACACGTTATACAGGAAATGTAGCGCAGGTAATGTAACTGTTCGCAGCGTATACCGTCTACGGAAAAAGTACACTGGACGTCACAGCTATTTTTAGTATGCGCACACGTTACACAGGAGATGTAGCGCAGATAATGTCGCTGTCCGCAGCGTCTACGGAAAAAGTACACTGGGTGTCACAGATATTTTTAGTATGCTCACACTTTATACAGGAGATGTAGCGCAGGTAATGTTAACTGTCCACAGCAGACACCATCTATGGAAAAAGTACACTGGATGTCACAGATATTTTTAGGCTGCGCACACGTTACACAGGAGATGTAGAGCAGATAATGTCGCTGTCTGCAGCGGCCAAACAATTGCAAGCTATTTAGCGCAGGTTGCGCTAAAAATATATATTGCTGACAGATACAACAATAGTCCTTAAAAGGACTTTTGGGTCTCTAACACCAACCCTGCCTAACAAAAAAATAAAATTCAATTGAATCAATTCCCTATACTATCTGTCCTTCTACAGCACAGCTCTCCCTGACTAAGACTGAGCCGAACCACGTGTCATCGGGTGCTTTATAGCAGCCGATGACGTGTTCCTGACAGCCAATCATTGTAATGCCAGTAACCAACATGGATACGACATTACAGTGAGTGGCAGTACTTACTTGCTCGTTTATTGGCTGCGTAGCAACCAACAAACGTGCGGGGAGTCTCGAGCATCGCGCTCGAGCACACACGGTATTCGGCCGAACACCGCGATGTGCCGAGCATCGCCATACTCGAGCCGAACTGTTGTTCGGCCGAGCATGCTTGATCAACACTATACAACAACAATTCATAAAACTACTCAGTTTACAGTTGTTAAATTGGTGACAATTGTTAAATTATACAGAGTTAAATAATGCATTCAAGTTGTTATACCGCAAGTAAATATTATTTTACTCTGTTAGATTTTGCAAAACATATGTTTTATTTGAAATCATCTAAAAAATGGTTATGTGTCTGAATATTGTATTACATATTTCTTATGGTGCCCCCAGTGATCATTTTGAAGAACATCCACCTACCGTAAGTGTCCAGTGCTCAGTAGCTCAGTTAGACCTGGGTCATCTTGTAACAGCGGACAGCAAAGACTTACATAAATCAAATGGATTCTAACACAGAGTAGAAAACTTTTGCCTATATGAAAAATATAACCCAATGTGCTGCCAATAACACCGATCTAATACCCACCAAATAAAATTCTCAAAAGTGATCTACCAAATGGGACATAACATTCATTGTTATCCCAAGGACATTGATTACAGGTATATACATTTAATCAGTCCTATCCTTGTGGACATATACCCATAACTACCAATATTCAAGACGATTAGAATTTAAACACTAATTTTGATAGTGATTTGAAGTTAAATTTTCACATTTTGTTGGGGTATTTCTTCCATTTTTGCTCTTCTGATGTCAGGATGTCAGCTGCCATTCTGTGTGATCTACCATTGTCATTAAAACTCTCCAGGCCAACTCCCCTAAGATAATATATGACTATTGCATAGGTTCTTAGTGCTCTATCTTTCCGCCTGAAGATGAGCTCCCTGCTCAGAGCTGTGACTAGATGCCACGTAACTAATGGGGTTAAAATTGTGAAGTTTACTCAATGCTAAACCAGCACCGTGGCCCCTTCTTACTAAGCGTCTGGGGTGTCCGACAGGTTGCAATCAATACATCTTAATATGATGGCATACGCTTGCATTTTTTTAAAATCAATTTATGAGATGCATCCTGTCATGGCAAGTCAACATGAAGGCCAAAAACATTTGTATATAGTGTATACAGTAGATTAAACATTGGTCTCCCTCTTCTCATATACTGTTATATTGATGTAGTTAAAAATTACTGCTGCATGTATAACTATATTAGTGTTAACCATAATTTAATCTTGTTTGCCTTCAGATGGGTGTTCTTGTATGAGAAAGGCTACCAAGCTGTAGATGACATCATAAGCTCTGTCTCTGTAAAAATGAAAGGCATAGCTATTACCAATGTTTCTAACATGGGTACAGAAATCTGGGATGTTGCCGACTATGTTTTTCCTCCGCAGGTAAAATATGCTTTTTTTTGTTATTTACTTCTATACTACATGACAAATTTGAAGTAAACTTTAACCAAACCATAATGAAAAAACAGCTTCATAGATGAAACCTACTCTTCACCCATAAGGTTTATCTATTGTGTGCTGATACTGCTCCTTAGAATGAATTCAGTGATGAGCTCATATGCCTTAGAGCTCATGCACACGACCGTATTTTCTTCCCGTGTCCGTTCCACAAGTCTGTTCCAGAAAAATATAGGGCTAATTGGACTAGGTCAATAGGGTAGCCAAAAAAGATAAACAGATTTCAAAAGGTATATCCATATAAACGCTCAATATTATATTAATCGAAAATATCCCAAATATATCATATAGACATTCTGACTCCTGACGAAGCTGTATAGCGAAACGCGCATCGAGCGTTTCTGCCACATGGCGCATAATTGGGACCATCGCCAATATGGATATCTATATGATTTATTGAATTTATACTGCTTGTATATTCTATATTGTGATTTTTGCCCATGCAATTATGCTATTTCTGTGGGGCCTCCTGTTGATGCAGCGCAATCCATATGATATATTTGGGATATTTTTGATTAATATAATATTGAGTGGTTATACGGATATACCTTTTGAAATCTGTTTATCTTTATTGGCTACCCTATTGACCTAGTCCCATTAGCCCTGTTTGGGCTTCATCTTTTACGGTGTCATTATTTAATAATAAACTTTATATTTTATTGATATATATTTTTTCTTTGTAATTTTTTGGGGGGGTTATTGGTGGTACTAAATGTTTTTTTTAATCTAATTTGGCTAAACCCATCTTTGAATTTTGTGTATTGATTGTTGAGGTTTGATTGGTTTGATTGGTTGTTCCAGAATAAAATAGAACATGTCCTATTCTTGTCTGTTTTGCAGTCAAGAACAGGCTTTGTTACAATGGATGCAACACAGAGATCACACGGATTTCATCCTTTTTTTTGCGGATCCATGTTTTGCGTACCGCAAAATACATATGGCCGTGTGCATGAGCACTTAATGACCTCTAAATATCACTTTATGAAGTGTCAAAACAGATAGTGTAAAGAACATTGTAAAATATTTCTACAACTGTTGAATGACTGGCCAACAGCCCAATGACATGAATTAGTTCAGAAGTTAAAGTGGTTCACCAGTTTCATAATAAAATAGTTTTAGCTGCCCAGAGTATCCCAAACATTGCCTATTTTGCCCCATACACCTGTTTTTCATGTCAGAACCTTCCTTAACCTTTTCTCAGAATCACTACATTCTGGCAGGATGTTTACATGCATAACTTCCTGTTTTCATCAGCTTTCTGTGGGGTTTCTAAGCAAACCCAGCATGCTTTGCTCTGTAATGTTTCTCATGGCTTTCTGCACCTGCCACACTGCTGCCTCTGTAGAAATCACATCCCCTAAACCTCTCCTCTCCATGTTAGCTAGGCGGAGCAAGCCCTGTGAAACATTACAGACAAAGAATGCTTTGTTTATTTAGCAAACCCAGCAGGAAGTTCTTCATGTAAACATCCTACTAGAATGCAGTGATGCCAATAAAAGAGGAAGTAAAAACAAGTATATGATGCAAAATATGGAAAATTTTATATGACACTGGAAAACCCCTTAATGACAAAACTGTTATATATAATATACTGTTAATATTGTCTATATTTTTACTATATATATATATATATATATATATATATATAAAGAAATAGCAGCACCGGGAGAAAGAAAAAAGAAAATGGGATAAAGCTTACCCAGTATAAAAAGACCAAAAAACGGGCAGCACTCCAAGATAAAGGTGAAAATATGCAAGGCTTTATTCACCCATGTGACAAGGCAACGTTTCAGCTCAGTATGAGCCTTTCTCGAGCAAAGTTTGCTTGATGATATTTTCACCTTTATCTTGGAGTGCTTTGGTCTTTATATATATATGTACCGTATATATATATATATATATATATATATATATTAAGGAATAACAGTTCATGTGCTGTTAAAAAACAAAACAAAAAAACACATCACTGAATTCCACATAGCTTTTTATATCCTGTTCAGCTGCAGTAGCTTAACTAGAAATAATTGAGTGAGGACTAATTTATAATGATTCCTTTGAACTCAGTGATTGACTATAAACTGGCGTTGACTGCTTTCCCTCTAGTCGCAGCTGAGGGGACTCATATTTTCACTGTTCATTGAAATCTATGGGAGCTATGGAAACTGTGAAAACTTATTCTATAGAGTTTAGTAGGGAGAGCCAAGCATAAACCTGGTCACCTATATAGTTAGATTCTAGCTGGATACAGTTACTGCTGGCCACCTCACTTGGTGCAGTGAAGTGATGGGGTCAGCTATTACAGTTTGAATTCAGGGAGATAAAAAGTAAAACAAATTATATTTTTATTGTCCTTAAGATGAAAACTGTCTTTGTCCTAAAGCGGTTAAAGCAGCCCTCTGATTAAAAAAACCCAAACATATTAACGAGGTAACACACAGCACTTACATAGTACTTTCTTTGTCATATTTTCAGCTGCAGGTCTGCCAATTCTCAGGCTCCTCTTCTGACATCCAAGGTGGGCATGCCGCTGTTTACTCACTGTGCATTTAGTAGTCCAAAGCACTTCCTGCTGCCCTCAGATGGCCAGCACTGCTAATTTGAGCAGCACTGGCAAATCCAAAAGCAGGGCTGGACAAGCAGGAAGTGTCTTGGACTACCGATGCCCAGTGCGCATCAGGTACTCTAAAAAGCAGAAGATGAATTGAATCAGCAGATCTGCAGCTGAAAAGATGAACAGGGGGACACCATGTAAGTTTTGTATCCACTCCCCGGTCAATGTGAATTTTATTCTTAATGTGATAGGTCGTTTTAAGATTGTTAATTTAATTTTACATTCCAGAGTCACATCATTAGGGGATGCCACTTATCTATAATGTTTTGGAATATCTTTATATTCTAATACTTTATTGGCAATGTATTTAAAATGTACAGGTATCTGTTAGGGCATCACCAGGACACATTGTTATATCAGAATACAGCTAGAACACAGCAGTCTAAATGTAATACCAATAGAAATGGAAGTTAATAATAGTCATGGTAAAATATTAATCTTTATCATTTCCCATTGATACTGACATATGATCATGGCTGATCAACGATATACATGGAGCAATCATGGAAAATTTATGTGAAAGAACAGTCATAAATGTGATTGTCACACACAGTTTCTTAATTGTCAGCAGATGGTTCACATTTACAAAAGGCGATGTGCTGCGGACAAAAGATGATTTTAATGTCCGCATAAAATAGGTGATCAATGATGCTTGATCAGTGGACATTTTTATATGGGGCAATCATCAGGAATGTTCATACTAAAGTTCAAACCCCTAATTATGGGTCTTTTTAACTCAATGCAGCTTTCACGTGTTGGTTGTCCTGTAAAACAGTCAAAAACAAGCTATAAGCGTGAATACTTTTTTAGCAGTTTGAATAGATCATGCGCTGGGGTCAGGCATGAGTACAGTTTACATTCCATTTAAATTACGAATGTCTTTGAGCTACCGAAGCCTTCTGTGTTCTGCTAATGTATGTTATTCTCTGCTTTTTCCACAGGGAGACAGCTCTTTTGTTGTTATGACGAACTTCATAATTACTCCAGAGCAACAAATGGGAAACTGTAGTGAGGTATTTACAACAGATCATAGGACAGAAGGGTTGATTTCTTATTGTGGGGGCTTGGTTCTTTTTTTTGGTGAAATATGATTTTTTTTATTTTGCAGCGAGAATTTACTTTGTCTCCAGCAAGGGCCACATTCCAAATTCAGCCATACCCAGATAGAATATATGACTTTATCTTCCACTGACTTGAACTTCTGTAGGAGTAAATATTGTATGACAATCATGGTCCTTATTCAACTATGTAACTGTGTTGAGTGTCACATTATTGCGGTCATATCTCACCCCATTATTACGTGTTCCTTTGGCTGCGAATGCAACATCAAATTGGGAAACTGGATGTAGTTGTCCAAAACGATTTACGTAGTACATTAGGATTTTTGTAAGTTTTTTGCTTGGGTAGAAAGGTTTAGGGTCATCTTTTGGGGGTTCGTTGACCTCCTTTCTAGGGTAAATGTAGTATTTTGAGTTCACTACATTTCTTAATAAATGTAACAGTGATTGTGGGAATTCTTTACAATGGAAATGAGTCCTTTGGGACAGATGATAAAAATGGGGGGATAGACATTTATATTAATAGAAAGTTCTACAACACAAGATCCCTGATAAACATGATCTATCTGAATATGCCTGGGAATATGCAACTACCGTATTTAGAGCCAAATAAGGTCAGATTCTTTTCATTAAGGGTTATTGTTGCCAACTGTCCTTAGAAGAATGCACTAAATCATTTTTAAATAGTAAAAATGGATACTGTACTCAAGATGCGGACTATAGGGTAGTGGTGATGGCAGGCAAAGTCATCAGCATTTCTTATCAGTAATCTTCATGTTTTCCAGCTTCCTGATGTAGCACCTTGCAAAACTAATGATGACTGCATAGCATTATCTACTCGGCTGACCCAAGGTATGCAATGGTTGCCATACAGTATGTTTTAAGAAATACTGGTGATAGTGGTGAATATGTGGCTAAGAAATTCTTTATGTCCATATAATCATATTCACTGAATAACAGTATGTGCATTATTTATTAATTGTGTTAATTATTAATTTTGATCATTATTAATCTCTTCCATATTGTGTGTATATTCTAATGTTAATGCTACATTCTCTTCTGTGCTAAAGAAGTGCTTACATTTATGCCCCCTTTTTCTGTTAAGGCTTATTCACATCATTCCTTCACGTCTGTGTGCTGCCCACATTCTCTACGGACAGCCCATAGATCCATTGAATTGTATATGTATATTCAGACGTCTGTGCACGGCCGTACACAGCTCTCAGCGGGCCCCATAGGAAAACTTAGTATGTGCTCCCCCTGCCGCACCCAGTTTCCTATACGTATGTGGCAATCACTCTCAGGCAACGCAAAGTGCAGTGCCCTTGATTTTTTATGAATTTACTTATTTTATTACGTGGAACCAATTTTAATAAAAAAAAAAAGCAATAAAAAAGTCTCCCTCCTCAACCAGTTTATCGACTTGAATTGCAGAAAAAGTGGAACACGTACTTTATCAATATGCTGCTCATTTTGACTACCATATTTCTCAATATTTACACCAGACAACTGCCAAAAATACATCGATAAATCTCCTGCTTCCCTTCTTTTATACAGCTGTCTGCCTGCAGCCACCACTAGAGGGAGCTCAGTGCACAGGAATTTAAACAGTTACTATATACTGGAAACTAAAATAATCTCTTGGCACTGTGCTCCCCCTATTGGCGACTGCATGAAAATGCAGTGCTTTTAGATCGTGAACAGAAAGGAATTCAGAGCAGACCCCTCTCCCCTGGGCCCCATAGCAATTGTGTGGTCTGCCTCCACTGGAGGTATGCCACTGCATCTGTATTTTACCACTGTGAAAAGTGGTGATCATGCACTGCTTTGGTCTATTTTGCACCCAATCTATTATGTGCCATCCATTTGTGATCCCCTTTTCACTGATTCAATGAATAGAATAAAAAGCTTGTAAGAAAAAGAAAAAAGGTCAATCACTGTGAAGATAATAGGGCAGTGTTGGCGAACCTATGGCACGGGTGCCAGAGGAGGCACTCAGAGCCCTCTCTGTGGGCACCCGCACCCTTGAAAAAGTCTTTGGTGTACTAATATGCCTTTGATTTTTCCTGTCCTTCATCAGCGCAGTGTTTACTATGAATGGCACAGGCAGTGCATTGAATGTAGGCAGGCTATTATAGCTAAATGATACATGGAAAATATACTATATTGCTATTCAGGTTAAATTGCTGGCTTGGCACTTGGCGATAAATAAGTGGGCTTTGGGTTTCAGTTTGGGCACTCGGTCTCTAAAAGGTTCACCATCACTGTAATAGGGGGACACATCTTGAACTTGGACCTTTGCAAATGCAAAATGATTAGTGTTTGCATCCTCAATATGGTCACTGACATGTGAAAATGTCCTTAAATAGGTTCCCCAGCTTTTCTAGGTCAGCAAAAGCTGATGGGTGGGGGTCCGACACCCCTCCCCATGCTGATCAGCGGTTTGGGTGTAGTTACAGCACCTAAACTACACAGCACCAGCAACTGTGTAGTGGAGAGAGCTTGTTACTACAGCAGTGCTCCCACTAAAGTCATTTGACAGAGCTGTGTACTTCTGGAGCCAAGCTACACCCAAACAGCAGATCGGCAGGAGTGTGGGTTGTCAGACCCCTGTCAGTCAGTTAGTGGTGCTCTATACTGAGGAATCGAGATAGCTGATCATTTAGTAAGACCTAGACAATCCTTTTGAGCTGCACTTTATTGTACTGGTACTCAAAATGTTACAAAAAAAAAAAAAAAAGCCCTAGTCATCCTTTAAGTTTAAGGAAAGTATGAGTTTCTAGACAGCATTTTTTAATGGACACAATAATCTTACAAAAATCCAAAAAGGCAAATCTCAAAGGCTTTTTCAAGGAACATTTCTTTTAACATTTTTCTCTTTTTTTATTTTTTATTCTCCCAGTAAAACCCCTTTTAAGATGTTTTAGTATGAGGTCTTTTTCTATAAGTTATGAATTAATTTTCAACTTCATGTCCTGATATTGTAAAGTGCAGAACTCACCAAAAGGAGACTCCTTACACCTACTAGGTGAAATACAGGTAGTACCCCCTGGATCACTTGCAAATGCCTCTCACCCAGATAACTAGCTCACTAGCGTTTCTATTTTCCATTATTGAGATACGTCATAGGATCTCAATACCGGAATAAAATGCTTCAGTTTTGTCCCCATTCATTGTTAATGGGGACAAAACTTAACTGAACAGAATGGAATGCTCCAAAATGCATTCTGTTCTGTTTGGTTGCATTCTCATACCAGAGAGCAAACCGCAGCATGGGATGCAGAGCAAGACAGATCAGTCGTGACCCACAATGCAAGTCAATGGGGACGGATCCATTTTCTCTGACACAATAGAAAACTGATTCATCCCCCATTGACTTTCAATGGAGTTCATGACAGATCCGTCTTGGCTATGTTAAAGATAATACAACCGGATCCGTACATAACGGATGCAGATGGTTGTATTATCAGTAACGGAAGCGTTTTTGCTGAACCCTGACGGATACAGCAAAACCGCTAGTGTAAAAGTAGTCTAAGCCAGCTTTCTCTACTCTGCACTGATGAGGGGCAATCACCCCAAAAAGTTGTCTGCAGATGAGATACTGGCTTGGCTATAACCTATAATAATACAGTATAACAAATAAAGGCTTGAAATATCTCGCTTTGCATGTAATGAGTCTATCTCATATATTAGTTTCACCTTTTATGTTGCATTACTGAAATAAATTAACTTTGCACAATATTCAAATTTTTCGAGTTTCACCTGTATAATGTCTCAAAGGTCTGTTAAAATTTTGAACGTTGACTTATAGGAGAGCTACCTTCCAACAGAGGTTTTTTTTATTTTTGGAAACAATTAAGATAATGAGCAAAATCATCATTATTCTTCATAGATTGGCCAGTTTACTGTGCAAATGTATCCTCCAGAAATACAGTCAGGGCCATAAATATTGGGACATCGACACAATTCTAACATTTTTGGCTCTAAACACCACCACAATGGATTTGAAATGAAACGAACAAGATGTGCTTTAACTGCAGACTGTCAGCTTTAATTTGAGGGTATGTACATCCAACTCAGGTGAACGGTGCAGGAATTACAACAGTTTGCATTTGTGCCTCCCACTTTACAAAAGTAATGGGACAGAATAATAATAATAAATAAAACTTTCACTTTTTAATACTTGGTTGCAAATCCTTTGCTTTCAATTACAGCCTGAAGTCTGGAACGCATAGACATCACCAGACGTTGGGTTTAATCCCTGGTGATGCTCTGCCAGGCCTCTACTGCAACTGTCTTCAGTTCCTGCTTGTTCTTGGGGCATTTTCCCTTCAGTTTTGTCTTCAGCAATTGAAATGCAACTTCAATCGGATTGAGGTCAGGTGATTGACTTGGCCATTGCATAACATTCCACTTCTTTCCCTTAAAAAACTCTTTGGTTGCTTTTGCAGTATGCTTTGGGTCACTGTCCATCTGCACTGTGAAGCGCAATCCAATGAGTTCTGAAGCATTTGTATGAATATGAGCAGATAATATTGCCTGAAACACTTCAGAATTCACCCTGCTGCTTTTGCCAACAGTCACATCATCAATAAATACAAGAGAACCAGTTCCATTGGCAGCCATACATGCCCACGCCATGACACTACCACCCCCATGCTTCACTGATATGGTGGTATGCTTAGGATCATGAGCAGTTCCTTTCCTTCTCCATACTTTTCTCTTCCCATCACTCTGGTACAAGTTGATCTTGGTCTCATCTGTCCATAGGATGTTGTTCCAGAACTGTGAAGTTTTTTTTAGATGTCGTTTGGCAAATTCTAATCTGGCCTTCCTGTTTTTAAACCAATGGTTTACATCTTGAGGTGAACCCTCTGTATTTACTCTAGTGAAGTATTCTCTTGATTGTTGTGTTGACTTTGACACACATACACCTACCTCCTGGAGAGTGTTCTTGATCTGGCCAACTGTTGTGAAGGGTGTTTTCTTCACCAGGGAAAGAATTCTTTGGTCATCCACCACAGTTGTTTTCCGTGGTCATCTGGGTCTTTTGGTGTTGCTGAGCTCACCGGTGCGTTCCTTCTTTTTAAGAATGTTCCAAACAGTTGTTTTGGCCACAGCTAATGTTTTTGCTATCTCTTTGATGGGTTTGTTTTGTTTTTTCAGCCTAATGATGGCTTGCTTCACTGATAGTGACAGCTGTTTGGATCTCATTTTGAGAGTTGACAGCAACAAATTCCAAATGCAAATAGCACACTTGAAATGAACTCTGGACTCATTTTCTGCTCTAAATACCCTCAAATTAAAGCTGACAGTCTGCAGTTAAAGCACATCTTGTTTGTTTCATTTCAAATCCATTGTGGTGGTGTATAGAGCCAAAAATTTTAGAATTGTGTCGATGTCCCAATAATTATGGACCTGACTGTATATGCAGCACTGAACAGAGACAGCTGGTAATTTGACTTTTGTGCCATCTTATTTGATGTCCATTTAAAATAATAATTTGTTAGCATAGTTTGTAAATGGGGATGTTATGCTAAACTAATTACATTTATTAAGAATTTCCCAAAAACTGTACTTCCAAAAAAAGTTGAAGTTTTTTTATTTGATTCAGAAGTATCATGCAAAATGGTGCCTATGATTTTAGATATCAAATTCAGTACACAGGGCAGGGACGATGAAGGATCACATTACCCTGGGTGGGTCCCTGGCCAGTGGGCTTGTTCATATTTCCTTGTAGTCAGCCTCACAGACAATCAAGAGGGATGATACTGACTTATCTATTAGACTCTATGTGAGATCCCAAGTTGAGACGCCATTTTGTGCTCAACCACTGATATTTTGGCCACAGAGGTTGCACAATTGCACAATTCTTTCCCCAAAAAAAACTGCCGCAAAGGTTCTACAGTTAATAAGTGTACAACAGTGTATTTTTGAGCATCACCGACAGCATATATTTTGCTACAGATAAAGCACGATTGAATGTTTTTTTTAACCAAAAACCTATTGCAAAGTTTCTACTGTTAATACAGGTGAAACTTGAAAAATTTCAGTAATGCAACTTAAAAGGAGTTGCAATAATGCAACTTAAAATTAGAATATTGTGAAAAGGTTCAATATTCTAGGTTCCAAGTGTCACACTCTAGTCAGCTAATAAATCTATACCCCTGAGCAAAGGGTACCTGAGATTGTGACCACCTGTAGGTGTCTATTAAGCGTATATAACTGCATCATCTACAGGGTATATTTTGGCTACAGATGTTGCACAATTGCACCTTTTTTTTTTCTAAAAACCCACTGCAAAGCTTCTAGAGTCATTAAGTGTACAACAGCATATTTTAAGGCATCACCAGCAACTTATATTTTGCCACAGATGTTGCACAATTTTGCCATTTTTTCCAAACACTTGTAAATATTCTACATTCAGTAAGTGTATAATAGTGTATTTTTAGACATTGTGCAATTGTGACCTGTGTAACTTAGTGTTGCCACACTAAGTTACACAGGTGACTCATTGTATTGCCAAGGATCTTTCAACATTTTGTAGCTTCAGCAGCATATATTTACACATCAGTGCATGAAAAATATTTCTTTTAGATTTTGACGGATTGTGGATTTATATAGAAAACATTCAACCAGAAAACCATTTTTCCAGACAAATGCAGTGAGAGTCTGTGACTTAATGTAACATTCCCTTAACTGGATGGTGTGTTCGTTGGAACTACTTGTGGGTATGTTTCTTGGCTTGCCAGTTCTCAGAGTAATAATGAACTAAATTTAACCTAGTTCCCAGATGAAATACACTAAATATCATTTATTAGGAATATGTACCGGGCTTTCTCTGTACAGTACTCTGGCTTGAATTATTTCTAAGTTTCCATCCCATAACAGTCTTGTTCTTACTTGTAGTTATGTCATGTATAGATCACATATTTTATATCAATGAACCTTTCATTTTCTTCTCACGGTTCCTTGTATACTCTGTGTGACCACTTTATGGACAGATGCCAGAAGGTGTTGTATTTCTTGACCTATTCTTTATTTTAATAACTGATCCAAGTAGGCAGAAGTTGTTTGCTAATTTTAGTACATTGCTTGAGGACGAACAGACTGGAAAAATGTATGAAACTATTTGTCAATCTATGAGAGATTGTTACCGTTTTGAAATATTTATCATGGAATACATGGAAGAAATCCAAGGCTGACACTCATATTTCTGCCACAGTTTTGCACCTCATCAAAAAATGTGCCACATGTGATTTTAACATATTCAGACAGCAGCCATTTTTTAACCAGCTATAACATACTGTAAATTGTCCTTTGAAAGTAAATTTCATTGACACATTAGTATCTTTCTGGACATTAATAATTAAACAATGAAGGTTTCGCTTCACCTATATCATCTTTCCCTTACAGCATATTCACAGAATATGCCATAAATGTCTAAGGCTACTTTCACACCTCCGGTTTAAATTCCAGCAGGCTGTTCCAGCAGAGAATTCTCCGGATCCAACGCTGCTGGATGCGGGAGAACTGTCTGCTAGCCCCATTAACCGGGTTGTTCGGGTTCAGATCTCAACCCGGACATATCCCCTTCTTCACCCAGTCCCTCTGAGATGAGCATCAGAGCATTTCATGCGCCAATGATCTCCCTTGCCCTGTGCTGTATCGCGCAGGGCAAGGGCTATTTTGCTTACATTTTTCCACCTAGCAGTGTTCTCGGTGATGTCACCGGCACAAATAGGTGGGATTTTTACAGGCTAGGGCAGCGCTAAAGCCCGCCCATTAGTACTGGTGACAACACCAGTCTCACTGCTAGGTGGAAGCCTCCACCTAGCAGAGAGCTGGTGTGTCACCAGATCTGCAGAAAAAGCCCTTGCCCTGTGCGATTTAGCACAGGGCAAGGGAGAGCATTGGAGCATGAAATGATCCGATACTCATTTCAGAGGGGCTGAGTGGGGTAAGAAAGGGATATGACCGGGTTCAGCTCTGAACTTGGAGAACCCCTTTAAGTATAATGGGGTCTGGTAGAGATTTATATGCATTCTGGCAGACAAGTGGAAAACCAGCCGGTTTGTGTCCGGCCAATCCTCTGCTTGTCTGTCTGAACAGCCATGCCAGAGGTATTAAATTTGCCTAATAGGGACTTTTCCCTGCTCTAGCACCTGCACCTATCTCCTGAATGTGGGTGCCTTTTAAATGGGTTTTCCGAGAGTACAGTACTGATGACCTATCCTTCCGGCACTCTGTTGATAAGCAGTTTGAAGAGGCCGCAGAGCTTCGGTGAGCACCACGGCCTCTTCCTAGCCCAGTAGCATTATGTTCATCAGTCACATGGCCTTTGTGCAGCTCATGGCCATTGAAGTGAATTGGCCTGGGTAGGGCAATACCAAGCAGATCTACTATACCAGTGCTGGCGAACCTATGGCACGGGTGCCAGAGGTGGCACTCAGAGCCCTCTCTGTGGGCACCCACACCCTGGAAAAAAATCTATGGTTTACCAATAGGTCTACCTTTCCTGCCATTCATCAGAGCAAGGCGCACTATGAATGGCACAGGCAGGGCACTGAATGTAGGCAGGCTATTATAGCTAAATGATAAAATACAGGGAAGACATACTATATTGGACTGTAGGATTCAGGTTAACTTGTCATGTTGGCACTTTCCAATAAATAAGTGGGTTTTGGGTTGCAGTTTAGGCACTCGGTCTCTAAAAGGTTCACCATCACTGTACTATACAGTGTGCGGCGCCGTGCTTGATATGCTGTGAGCAGCGTTCACCAGAATGCCGGTCCTCTTCAAACAGTTGATCAGTGGCAGTTCTGGTTGTGGAACCCCCACCAATCTGACAAACTGCTTTACTACATCTGTAATGCATGAGTTAAGCAAAATATCAATAGAAACACGTTTAAGAAATCTTATTATAACCAACTGTATTATATATTTATTTTTTTGCCAGATTAAAACATTATGGTTTAAGAGTACAGTTTGACATGATCATTATGTTGACATTTAAACATGAGAACATTCTTAAAGTACTGTAAAATACTATAGGAAAGGGGGGCTTCACATAGTCCTTTTTGAGCAGGATAACCAAGCTTAATTTGGGCTACCAATGACTTAATTTTGGACACACACACTCTTGAATACAAGTAGGTACTCTACCAGATAATAGCTTAGGTTAGGAAGGTTGTGATGTAGAAAGTAATTGGGAAAAGCACAGTTTCCTCCAGGTGTCACAGTTCTACTACCTGGTAAATGCGTAAAGAGAAATGAATCTAAGAGATATATGTAAAACGTTGACTAGTTTATAAATTAAACCATAAATTATTCTTATGTATAGATTACAATACAAAAAAAAAAATACAGTGGGATGCGAAAGTTTGGGCAACCTTGTTAATCGTCATGATTTTCCTGTATAAATTGTTGGTTGTTACGATAAAAAATGTCAGTTAAATATATCATATAGGAGACACACACAGTGATATTTAAAGGGTTTCTATCACTTGGTATGACATAATTAGCTGTCAGACACTAGCGATCTGCTAGTGTCTGCTCTGGCCAACCACCCTAATATAATCACTTGTGGGGCAGCGGTTTTGCTAAAAAACTAACTTTTATAAATATGCTAATGAGCCTCTAGGTGCTATGTGGGCGTCATTAGCACCTAGAGGCTCCGTCTACCTTCATACACAGCCGCCGCCCAGCGCGTCCCTCCAGCCCGCCCATGTCCTCCTCCGTGTGACGCAGCGGACGAGTTCTCGCGCATGCGCCGTGCGCGGCTGTATTCGGCGCATTTGAGATCTCAGCTCGGAGCGGTCAGACATTCAATGCGCATGCGCCGAATACAGCCGCGCATGCGCATTGAATGTCTGACCGCTCCGAGCTGAGATCTCAAATGCGCCGAATACAGCCGCGCACGGCGCATGCGCGAGAACTCGTCCGCTGCGTCACACGGAGGAGGACATGGGCGGGCTGGAGGGACGCGCTGGGCGGCGGCTGTGTATGAAGGTAGACGGAGCCTCTAGGTGCTAATGACGCCCACATAGCACCTAGAGGCTCATTAGCATATTTATAAAAGTTAGTTTTTTAGCAAAACCGCTGCCCCACAAGCGATTATAGTAGGATGGTTGGCCAGAGCAGACACTAGCAGATCGCTAGTGTCTGACAGCTAATTATGTCATACGAAGTGATAGAAACCCTTTAAGAAGAGAAATGAAGTTTATTGGATTTACAGAAAGTGTGCTATAATTGTTTAAACTAAATTTGGCAGGTGCATAAATATGGGCACTGTTGTCATTTTATTGATTCCAAAACCTTTAGAACTAATTATTGGAACTCAAATTGGCTTGGTAAGCTCAGTGTCCCCTGACCTACATACACAGGTGAATCCAATTATGAGAAAGAGTATTTAAGGGGGTCAAGTTTCCCTCCTCTTTTAATTTTCTCTGAAGAGTAGCAACATGGGGGTCTCAAATGACCTGAAGACAAAGATTGTTCACCATCATGGTTTAGGGGAAGGATACAGAAAGCTGTCTCAGATATTTCACAGTTAGCAACATATTGAGGAAATGGAAGACCACAGGCTCAATTCAAGTTAAGGCTCGAAGTGGCAGACCAAGAAAAATCTCGGATAGACAGAAGCAACAAATAGTGAGAACAGTCAGAGTCAACCCACAGACCAGCACCAAAGACCTACAACATCATCTTGCTGCAGATGGAGTCACTGTGCATCGTTCAACCATTCGGCGCACTTTACACAAGGAGATGCTGTATGCGATAGTGATGCAGAGGAAGCCTTTTCTCCACCCACAGCACAAAAAGTGCTGCTTGAGGTGGGCTAAAGCACATTTGGACAAGCCAGCTTCATTTTGGAATAAGGTGCTGTGGACTGATGAAACTAAAATTGAGTTATTTGGCCATAACAAGGGGTGTTATGCATGGAGGAAAAAGAACACAGCACTCCAAGAAAAACACCTGCTACCTACAGTAAAATATGGTGGTGGTTCCATCATGCTGTGGGGCTGTGTGGCCAGTGCAGGGACTGGGAATCTTGTCAAGTTGAGGGACGCATGGATTCCACTCAGTATCAGCAGATTCTGGAGACCAATGTCCAGGAATCAGTGACAAAGCTGAAGCTGCGCCGGGGCTGGATCTTTCAACAAGACAACGACCCTAAACACTGCTCAAAATCCACTAAGGCATTTATGCAGAAGAACAAGTACAACGTTCTGGAATGGCCATCTCAGTCCCCAGACCTGAATATAATTGAAAATCTGTGGTGTGACTTAAAGAGAGCTGTCCATGCTCGGAAGCCATCAAACCTGAATGAACTAAAGATGTTTTGTAAAGAGGAATGGTCCAAAATACCTTCAACCAGAATCCAGACTCTCATTGGAACCTACAGGAAGCGTTTAGAGGCTGTAATTTCTGCAAAAGGAGGATCTACTAAATATTGATTTCATTTCTATTTTGTGGTGCCCAAATTTATGCACCTGCCTAATTTTGTTTAAACAATTATAGCACACTTTCTGTAAATCCAATAAACTTAGGCCACTTTCACACTTGCGGCAGGATGGATCCGACAGGCTGTTCACCATGTCGGATGCGTCCTGCGGCTATTTCGCCGTGCCGCCGGACCGCCGCTCCGTCCCCATTGACTATAATGGGGACAGGGGCGGAGCTCTGGCGCAGCACGGCAGTGCACAGCGAAAGCCGCCGGACTAAAAAACCTGACATGCAGTAATTTTAGTCCGACGGCCTTTCGCCGTGCACCGCCGGAGCTCCGCCCCGTCCCCATTATAGTCAATGGGGACGGAGCGGCGGTCCGGCGGCACAGCGAAATAGCCGCAGGACGGATCCGACATGGTGAACAGCCTGTCGGATCCGTCCTGCCGCAAGTGTGAAAGTACCCTTAATTTCACTTCTCAAATATCACTGTGTGTGTCTCCTATATGATATATTTAACTGACATTTTTTATCGTAACAACCAACGATTTATACAGGAAAATCATGACGATTAACAAGGTTGCCCAAACTTTCGCATCCCACTGTAGGTAATTATCAGAAAGAGACCATTTCTGTTTAATGTTTATGCACTGCAGGAGGCAGGGCCGTAGATAATTTTTTTTCCTGGGGGGGGGGGGGGGGGGGGTTCAGCTTTCTCAAATTATAAGAGTCATCATCCAGATCCACAGATATCTCCCCCCCCCCATAACAGTGTCCCTATTGTAAGACGGACCCGCCGTTCCTTATGTAAGTGACTAAGTGAGCTACTTGTACAAAGTATATGTACTACTACTATCTAATAATCTATCACTAAATTACTGGGACTGGGACTGTCAGGACTCCAGATAGTATTCACAATTACATCAGTTTTTCTTTTTCACAGACAGTGCACAAAAAACATCACATCCCCTCCATTCACTGCCTGGGCATGGGCAGTTGGGCTGCTTGGGCACTGGGCGAGTGGGCGGGCAGGCAGGCTGGCTCCCGCTCTTCAAACACTAAAACTAGGTGGCCGGCGGCAGCGTAACGTGACGTCACTCACTACGTCACGCCGCAGGCGCATGCTCCTCCCACTTTATTAATGAAGGTGGAGCAGGCACGTGACTTCGGAGTGAGTGATGTTACGTGGCCGGCCGCCGGGAGACGGAGTCACGGAGGCGGAGCACAGGAGCAGTGGGGGTGGACTGAATACACTGTCTACAGTATGTGTCTTTGTGTCATAGTTACCATCTGTGCGTTCGCTGGTCGGACACTAGTGCGGGGCTGGCAGGCGGTAGTGCAGGAGGCGGAGCACAGGGGTGTGATTAGGGTGTGCCCAGGCACACCCGGCACACCCCGTGCGCACGCCTATGCTGCCCGCCCTGCAGCCTCCATCACCTCTCTGTGTGCCGCACTGCCCGCGCCGCTATTGCAGGCAGCGGCACGCCCGGGCTGTTCTCTGGCAGGTTATCTACGCCCCTGGCAGGAGGGCACATGGTGGTACTGGTACACTGCCTGGCTTTGCTGTCATAGGGTGCCACACACAGTCCTTTTTTTAGCTTTTTTCTAGATATTAAAAACACTAGGAAACATGGTTGAGGTTGTAGAGGGGACAAGGGGGAGAGCTGCAGAACTTATTACAGTGGGATTGAACTGTCATTTTAAAAAACGTTTCACACATATTGATTTGTCAAAATTTTTGATCACTAGGAATCCAAATGCTGAGACTCCCAATGATCACTAAAACAAGGAGGCAAAAGCACTCACTTGAACTATCTTTAGCTAGCAAGCAGGGACATGACTTATCAAGACCTTCAACATGTCACCTTGACAGTTAGAAATCAATGTGGTTTTTTTGGGGGGGGAGGGGATAAAACTGGCCAAGCCCTTTAAGCCACAGTTTGTAATATTTGCTTATAATTTGTAGTATGGTACGTGAAGAATTTGTAGTAATAACTGTGCCTTCTTTTTGGAAAACTGATTACACACATTACATACATATTAAATTGTATACATTCATTATAATTTTACCATTTAACCCTTTTGTAACTTCTCCATACCTAATTTCATTTCATCATTATTTTTCATCTCTAGCTAAAACTCTGTTTTATAATAAGCGGATTACAACATTAAAGAGGTTCTCCAGGCTTTTTATAAAAAACAATCTTTCTTCTAACTTATGGAAGAAAGATCATTTAGTTAATACTTACAGGTCCCTTGCATCACCCATGCCACTGTCCCCGCTGCACTCACACAGGCTGTGGGCTCTTCTGCTTGGGTACCGACTGAATGTGAGCCCTTCTCTTCCTGTTCAGCTGCATAATAGTAAATGCAGCTGAACAGGAAAAGAAGCACACACATCCGCCCAGGAGCCGGGTGAAATAGCCTGCCTGACTGCAGCAGGGACCGTGGCATCGGCAAAGCAAGGAATCTAAGTATTAACCAAATGATCTTTCTTTCACAGGTTAGAAGAAAGATCAGTTTTTGTAAAAAAAAAAACAAAAAAAAACGGAGAGCCCCTTTAACTGTAAATTTTTTCAAATATAGATTTCTTAATACAGCACATACTACACATACTGTAGTTGCTGTTATTTACTATAAAATTTAAATATGAGAATAGCAGAAATAAATGGAATTTTGAAGTATGTTTTATTAATGTGGTAAATGTTGTTTTTGCTTTTTCATATCTTTTTGCAAACTTCACTTATAAGAAGGAGAGGACAGTGGTCCATCATCAGGTAACCTCAAACCATCCATATATAATTTGGTGGTGGTATTTTTACAGTAGTGCCAAATTAAATGTATACATAGTATAACACCAATATAATCTATTGCAAATTACGCATATAAACAGCAGCTTTATTCTGCTGATGTGTTCACCAGGGAGCAATGTGGAAATATAATCTCCTCTCTGCTATACTAGACCGATCCCAGTCATAAAAGAAGTTACTCCATAAATACATCCTGATTAGGGAATTGGTGGGTATAAAATTCTGATGTACGTTATACCATATCTTAATACAGATTAATTAGGCAATGCATTTTATTATCAAAACCAAAAAGATACATACCGGTAGCTGGAACACAGCTCATTTCTTTTTAATAAATATTTGCTTAAATGGAAGACATCTATAATTCTCTATATAATATATAAACACAGTAGAATTAAACTAGTCCTTCTCTTACCAAACTGTCTAATACCTATTTCAAACCACCAAAGTTCTTTATGCAAAAGAGCTAGCCAAAATGACCTGATGATGCTTTAAAATAACTATGGGCAGTCTATCTGTTAGTAACATAGTACATAAGGCCGAAAAAAGACATTTGTCCATCCAGTTCGGCCTGTCATCCTGCAAGTTGATCCAGAGGAAGGCAAAAAAAAACTGTGAGGTAGAAGCCAATTTTCCTCACTTTAGGGGAATAAAAAATTCCTTCCCGACTCCAATCAGGCAATCAGAATATCTCCCTGGATCAACGACCCCTTTCTAGTAGCTATATCCTGTAATATTATTACACTCCAGAAATACATCCAGGCCCCTCTTGAATTCCTTTATTGTACTCACCATCACCACCTCCTCAGGCAGAGAGTTCCATAGTCTCACTGCTCTTACCGTAAAGAATCCTCTTCTATGTTTGTGTACAAACCTTCTTTCCTCCAGACGCAGAGGATGTCCCCTCGTCACAGTCACAGTCCTGGGGATAAATAGATGATGGGATAGATCTCTATACTGACCCCTGATATATTTATACATAGTAATTAGATCTCCACTCAGTCGTCTTTTTTCTAACGTGAATAACCCTAATTTTAATAATCTTTCAGGGTACTGTAGTTGCCCCATTCCAGTTATTACTTTAGTTGCCCTCCTCTGGACCCTCTCCAGCTCTGCTATGTCTGCCTTGTTCACTGGAGCCCAGAACTGTACACAGTACTCCATGTGTGGTCTGACTAATGATTTGTAAAGTAGTAGGAATATGTTCTCATCACGGGCATCTATGCCCCCTTTGATACAAACCATTATCTTATTGGCCTTGGCAGCAGCTGCCTGACACTGGTTTTTACAGCTTAGTTTGCTGTTTATTAAAATTCCTAGATCCTTTTCCATGTCAGTGTTACCGAGTGTTTTACCATTTAGGATGTACGGGTGACTTGCATTATTCCTTCCCATGTGCATAACTTTACATTTGTCAGTGTTAAACCTCATCTGCCACTTATCTGCCCAAGCCTGCAATCTATCCAGATCCCTCTGTAGTAGTATACTGTCCTCTTCAGTGTTGTGCTTCAGAGGTCTGCCTTTAGATTCTAACACTAGAAGAAGCTAATTATTTTTAGCATAGTGGTATTACATCTCATCAAACAGTCAATCTCATACCATGTGGCATTTGTCAAGCAGTATCAACAAAGTACAGAGATTTTTAGTAGTATACAACCATAGAAACACATAGGTTTGCAAAAGAGCTGTAGACACAAATGGTTAGGATACTTCTACTGAAGACTGTTTGCAGTCATTATTTTTACAGTGCATCCAGACCCTTTCACTGTTTTCACATTTTATGTTGTGGCCTTGTGCACTCAATGCCCAATAAATAGAAAGTGAAAACAGAATTTTAGAAATGTTTGCACATTTATTAAAAAGGAAAAACTAAATTTTGCATGGACATAAGTATTCAGACCCTTTGCTATGACACTTGAAATGTAACTCTGGAGGCCTCCCATTTCTCTTGATCATCTTTGAGATGTTTTTACACCTTGATTGGAGTCCACCAGTGGTAAATTCAGTTGATTGGACATGATTTGGAAAGACATAGGCCTGTCTATATAAAGTATTATAGATGATAATGCATATCAGAGGAAAAACCAATCATGAAAAAACTGTAGAGCTCATGGACAGGATTGTGTGGGAGCACAGATCTAGAGAAGGGTACAAAAATTTTTACTCCACTGAAAGTTCCCAAAAGCATCTTAAATGGAAGAAGTTTGGAACAACCAGGACTCTTCCTTGAGCTGGTCACCCTACCAAACTACTTAATCAGGGGACAAGGGACTCGGTAAGACAGGTAAACAAGAATCCAATGGTCAATCAGGTTGAGCTGCAAACATCTTATGTGCAAATGTGAGAAATTTTCAGAAGTTCCACCATCACTGCAGTATTCCACCAATCTGGATTTTATAGCAGAGTGTCCACAAAGAAGCCTCTCCTCAGTAAAAGACACATGAACGTTTGTAAAAAATAAATAAATAAAAAAGCACCCCCAGGACTCCCAGACTGAGAAACAAGATTCTCTGTTCTGATGAAACCAAGATTGAACTTTTTGGCCTAAATTCTAAGCTTCATGTATGGAGAAAACTGCAGTGCCCAAACCATCCCTACAGTAAAGCATGGTAGTGGCAGCATCATGCTGTGGATTTTTTTCAGCAGCTGAGATAGGGTGACTGGTCAGAGTTGAGGGAAATCTATGTGGAGCAAAGTACACAGATATTTTTAATGAAAACCTGACTCAGTGTGCTCTGGGCTCCAGACTTGGTTGGAGGTTTACCTTCTGACAAGACAATGATCCTAAGCACACAGCCAAGACAATACAGGAGTGGCTTATGGACAACTCTGAATGTCCTTGAGTGGCCCAGCCAGAGCTCCGACTTGAACCCCATCAAACATTTCTGTCTGATCCAACCTGTGCCTTATTACCATATTCACCCTCTGCCATCTGCCTTGACCCCCGACTAGTTTCATGGATTCACATGTACTCTGCATGCACTGATCTCTACCAGTTACTGACTACGAGTATTGCTTGACTTCTTGGTGCTTTGCACCCGTGTCTCTGACCCCCCTGGGTCAGGGCCGGATTAACGTAGGGGCTGATGGAGCTGCAGCTCCAGGCCCCTACCATAAAATAGGCCCATCCGCCAGCCAAAAGGCCGTCGGGAGCAGCCAGCGCTAAAAGTCCTCTGTTGTCAGCTGTCACACAGCACACAGACAATGCAGAGACGCTCACCTCACGCTGGCAGCAGGGAGCCTGAGGGAGGGACTCGGGAGGAGCGTAATATGATCCTAGAGTGGAAGCTGCTTCTGCCAGCCCCTCCCTCCCCGCCCACCAACCAATCAGAGCTGAGGCAAGGCAAGCACTAGCAGCTCTGAGCTGTCTGAGTAGTGCAGGGAGTCTAAGAATAGAAATGAATCGAATGAGTCTCAGGTTAAAAGAATCTAAAGATCCGATTAGTTAGTGACTCATTCGATTCTTTGAGTTAAAAGAGCCGTGAGTCAGACTCTAGAACAGTTTACACTGAGGCTGTTGGCTGATGCTTTTGTTGCAGCAGTGATAAGATTAAGGCCTCTTTCACACTTGCGTTGTCCGGATCCGGCATGTACTCCACTTGCCGGAATTACACTCCGGATCCGGAAAAACACAAGTGTACTGAAAGCATTTGAAGACGGAACCTGAATGCTTTCAGTGTTACTATGGCACCCAGGACGCTATTAAAGTCCTGGTTGCCATAGTAGGAGCGGGGAGCGGGGGAGCGGTATACTTACAGTCCGTGCGGCTCCCGGGGCGCTCCAGAATGACGTCAGAGCGCCCCATGCGCATGGATGACGTGTCCAATGCGATCACGTGATCCATGCGCTTGGGGCGCCCTGACGTCACTCTGGAGCGCCCCGGGAGCCGCACGGACGGTAAGTATGCTGCTCCCCGCTACACTTTACCATGGCTGCCAGGACTTTAGCGTCCCGGCAGCCATGGTAACCATTCAGAAAAAGCTAAATGTCGGCTCCGGTAATGCGCCGAAACGACGTTTAGCTTATGTCCGGATCCGGATCAATGCCTTTCAATGGGCATTAATTCCGGATCCGGCCTTGCGGCAAGTCTTCAGGATTTTTGGCCGGAGCAAAAAGCGCAGCATGCTGCAGTATTTTCTCCGGCCAAAAAACGTTCCGTTCCGGAACTGAAGACATCCTGATGCATCCTGAACGGATTTCACTCCATTCAGAATGCATGGGGATAATCCTGATCAGGATTCTTCCGGCATAGGGCCCCGACGACGGAACTCTATGCCGGAAGAAAAGAACGCAGGTGTGAAAGAGCCCTAAGGGACAGGTGCAGAGAGATAAGAGAAGTGACAGATGACACAGAGTTTAGATTACAGGTTGAATTAACCCTTTAGGATCAAATTGGCTTCTCAGGAGATATATATGTTAAAGGCATCTCATTCAGTAGCTATATTATATAACTAAGGGTGGGTTCACATCTCATTTATGGATTCCGTTAAGTGGGGACTGTGGGGACTATTTTATTATTATCCAGTGACTGTGTTACTGTAATACTGTTATCAATTCAGCACATAGTTTTCCCTGTGCGTGCATTCACATTTCACTTCACTTGGTTCGTTGTACTACTGTCAGTGTCAGACTGTTGTCACTGTGGGTAACAATGCACAACAGACAACAATGCACACCACAGTGACAGCTCCTGAGTCCTCCTGTCCGGCGTCAGCCTCAGCTTCCCTTCACTATCACTATAATCAATCACTCTTCCTGATCCTGACTCACTCATAGAGAGCTGAAGAGCCGACTGAGTCAGCAGCAGCAAGTGAATCGAATGGATAGCATCTGCGCATGCGCACCGGCACCTAGAGTCTTCGGTTCACTTGCGAGTCAGCTCAGCAGTCAGTGACTCAGCAAGTGAACCGAAGATCCGATTCATGAATCGGTTCATTTGAATGAGCTGATTCAAATGAACCGATTCATCTGAAAGATCCGAACTTCCCATCACTATTGTACACAGCGCAGCGTGCAGGAGGGATAACCGCGGGCGCACTGAGGTCATATCCGGCAGGCCGCGGCATTACAGGAACAGCACCAGCTGCTCTGATGTCCTGCCGCCGGATATACGTCACAGGATATCCGGCGGCAGGACGTCAGAGCAGCTGGTGCGGTTCCTGTAATGCCGGCCCGCCGGATATGACCTCAGTGCGCCCGCGGTTATCCCTCCTGCACGCTGCGCTGTGTACAACCTGCTCAGCAGTTTCGACCAGCACACGGCCCACAGCGCTCAGCCACACCAGTTCGCGAGACAGCAGGAGCTTCTGCAGCAGGGCAGGTATCAGATAAACTCATCCAGTTGGAAGGGAGGGCAATCATAGTGCTGTTATGATTTATGAACACAGCTCTCAGCATGCTTAGCCAGCCTTCTATCTGGCTTTGCATCTTGAGAGTCACAGTCCACAGGCTGTTTCTGAGCCTGTGGACTGTGACTCTCAAGAAGCACAGCCAGATAGAAGGCTGGCTAAGCATGCTGAGAGCTGTGTCCATAAATCATAACAGCACTATGAAAATTACTGACTGGCTAAGCATGCTGAGAGCTCAGTCTAAATAACATAACACATTAAAGAAATTACTGTTTCTAGCTGCTAGTCCACAGCAGCTAGAAACAGTAATTTCTTTAAAGGGATTCTGTCACCAGGTTTCACCCCTGTCAGCCAAACATATGCTGATGTTCAGGGCGTCTTCACGATTCCTAATGTGGGCTTATAAATGTCATCTGTGGGCTTATTTAGCTAAAAAGCAGCTTTTACTAACCTGTCAGTCAAACAAATATGGTGCCCAAGTGGATGTTAATGGATGCAAGGTGCCGGCCGCACCCGCCGCCGTTTGTGCCCAGCGCTGCCTTTCCGGACTTCTGCACCGCCTCCTAATCCTCTGTGCCGCCTCTCGCTCTCCCTCCCTACCCCCTCCTTCTGCTGTAAGATCTCGCGCTTGCGCACAGGGCTCTGCCTGATGCGCCCGTGCGGACTTCTCCATTTGGCTTCTTACAGCGAAGTGCGCATGCGCCGGCACTTCGCTCAACCCCTGTATGCGCGAGATCTTACAGCAGGAGGAGGGGGGAGGGAGGGAGAGCGAGAGGCGGCACAGAGGATTAGGAGGCGGCACAGAAGTCTGGAAAGGCGGCCCTGGGCACGAACGGCGGCGGGTGCGGCCGGCACCTTGCATCCATTAACATCCCCTTGGGCTATTTGTTTGACTGACAGGTTAGTAAAAGCTGTTTTTTAGCTAAATAAGCCCACAGATGACATTTATAAGCCCACATTAGGAATCGTGAATACGCCCTGAACATCAGCATATTTTTAGCTGACAGGGGTGAAACCTGGTGACAGAATCCCTTTAATGTGTTATGTTATTTAGACACAGCTCTCAGCATGCTTAGCCAGCCTTCTATCTGACTGGCTAAGCATGCTGAGTGCTGTGTCCATAAATCATAACACAGCTCTATGAAAATTACTGTTTCTAGCTGCTGTTGTCCACAGTCCACAGCAGCTAGAAAACAGTAATCTTCATAGTCATGTTAAATGATCACTATAGTGTCAGGAAAACAAAGAGGTTTTCCTGACAATATAGTGCCCTGAGGGTGCCCCCACCCTCAGTGTCCCCCTCCCGTGGTCCCCCTCCCTGTTGCCAAGATAGACGCCAAATGAAGGGGTAGTTGCAGGAACAAAATACTTTAATGGTATCGATAAAATATATATGTAATTAAGACACTGAGTGCAGTTCCATAAAAAGGCCCAGAAAAATCCTCAGCACCAGGCCCATGATGCTCTTAATCCGGCCCTTCCCTGGGTCAACAGCCAACCACACCTTAACTATTCCAAAAGGAACCTGGTGGCTCCCCTGCAGCAAAATCCCGACCTCTGTATAGGGGTTAACGGGTGAAAACCAGGGGACTGCTAGAATAACACCCTTAGGACTGACCCTAAGTCAAACTGGTTGGCGGGCGTATGGGTTCTACACCCACTGCTCATGACAATAGCTTTTGCTAATGGTCTAAGAGCTAGTATAGATCTAAAAGAATATGTACTCTGTTCATCTGGTCCATTTGCGAGGCCAGTGTCCCACTCTTGCCTGCAGGTGCTTTCCACGGCTTTCCCATAGCTCTTCCTGGCTTCCTCTTGGGTCTCTCAGCATCCCAACTCCTCTCTGCTCTCCTGGCTAATGTGGATCATGCCTCCATGGGATATCTAGTATAACTTCTAGCATGTGTCCACTGCACCGCCTCCTAATCCTCTGTGCCGCCTCTCGCTCTCCCTCCCTACCCCCTCCTTCTGCTGTAAGATCTCGCGCTTGCGCACAGGGCTCTGCCTGATGCGCCCGTGCGGACTTCTCCATTTGGCTTCTTACAGCGAAGTGCGCATGCGCCGGCACTTCGCTCAACCCCTGTATGCGCGAGATCTTACAGCAGGAGGAGGGGGGAGGGAGGGAGAGCAAGAGGCGGCACAGAGGATTAGGAGGCGGTGCAGAAGTCCGGAAAGGCGGCGCTGGGCACAAACGGCGGCGGGTGCGGCCGGCACCTTGCATGCATTAACATCCCCTTGGGCTATTTGTTTGACTGACAGGTTAGTAAAAGCTGTTTTTTAGCTAAATAAGCCCACAGATGACATTTATAAGCCCACATTAGGAATCGTGAATACGCCCTGAACATCAGCATATTTTTAGCTGACAGGGGTGAAACCTGGTGACAGAATCCCTTTAATGTGTTATGTTATTTAGACACAGCTCTCAGCATGCTTAGCCAGCCTTCTATCTGACTGGCTAAGCATGCTGAGTGCTGTGTCCATAAATCATAACACAGCTCTATGAAAATTACTGTTTCTAGCTGCTGTTGTCCACAGTCCACAGCAGCTAGAAAACAGTAATCTTCATAGTCATGTTAAATGATCACTATAGTGTCAGGAAAACAAAGAGGTTTTCCTGACAATATAGTGCCCTGAGGGTGCCCCCACCCTCAGTGTCCCCCTCCCGTGGTCCCCCTCCCTGTTGCCAAGATAGACGCCAAATGAAGGGGTAGTTGCAGGAACAAAATACTTTAATGGTATCGATAAAATATATATGTAATTAAGACACTGAGTGCAGTTCCATAAAAAGGCCCAGAAAAATCCTCAGCACCAGGCCCATGATGCTCTTAATCCGGCCCTGCCCTGGGTCAACAGCCAACCGCACCTTAACTATTCCAAAACGAACCTGGTGGCTCCCCTGCAGCAAAATCCCGACCTCTGTATAGGGGTTAATGGGTGAAAACCAGGGGACTGCTAGAATAACACCCTTAGGACTGACCCTAAGTCAAACTGGTTGGCTGGCGTATGGGTTCTACACCCACTGCTCATGACAATAGCTTTTGCTAATGGTCTAAGAGCTAGTATAGATCTAAAAGAATATGTACTCTGTTCATCTGGTCCATTTGCGAGGCCAGTGTCCCACTCTTGCCTGCAGGTGCTTTCCATGGCTTTCCCATAGCTCTTCCTGGCTTCCTCTTGGGTCTCTCAGCATCCCAACTCCTCTCTGCTCTCCTGGCTAATGTGGATCATGCCTCCATGGGATATCTAGTATAACTTCTAGCATGTGTCCACTGACCCAAGCATTGTAAAAGGCCAGTACAATGCTTACCTGCTCCAGTCTATGCTCTGTAAACCCTGGTTATTTAAAGCATCCTCCCTATTCACTGTGGGCCTGAGCAGTCAGTTCCAATGTGTCTAGTTTTGTGCTAGGGTAATGTTTAATTTCGATACTTCTGTTTCTGACCCAGGTTGTCCTGACTATGTTTTGGATCTCCACTGCCTGCCCTGACCTTCAACCTGTCTATCGTACTGCCTAAACTTCACAAGCCCTAACCTCTGCCTATATAACTACGACTTCTTATGATCAATTTTGTACCGTGTCCAGGGGTCACAGGCTAGTGTCATGTCAGCTGTTGCTAACAGAGAACATTCTGCTGGTTATATGACCTAGGGAATCCCTGAAGCGAAGACCAGACCCATGTATAGGGGTTTCTTAGGCTCTACTCCCAGGTTAGCCCTAAGTCATATCTGTTGCAACACAGTGGCTCTACACCAGCTCATGCAACCCTCTTTAGTCTATAATCACGTATGTATCTGTCAAGTGTGTGTTTTTTTTTTTTTTTATTACTGTAGTCATAGTTAAGCTTTTTTATCACTTTAAAGTACACATTTAAGTGATTTCGACCAGCTGCAAATCTGTCGTTTTGGAAAATGATGTATTATTTACACTATATTTTTTATTGTAAACTTGTTTTATTTTTGTGTTTTTTTAATCCATCCAAAATTCTTGAAATATCCCAGTTTTTATACCACCCACTAGCAGAGATACAAAAGGCTGTCATTTCCTGTTTTCTGTAGCTCACTTTAGCTTGGGACAGGGTCAGCAGAATATAGGGAATTTAAAGGGATTGTACAGGATTAGAAAAAGATGACTGCTTTCTTAAACAACCAGCATCACAAATGTTCATTGGTTGTGTCTGGTACTGCAGCTATAAGCCCTACTTATGTTGATGGGGATGAGCTGCAATACCATACATATCCCATGGACACATATGGTGATATTTCTCTAAGAAAATTTTACAGCTTATATAAAGGACATACATGGATATCATAGGGACTGACAGCAAAGTGAAATTTCTGATGAATTTACAATGTATTTTACTCAAGAAATAATCTTTTAATAAAAAGAAATCACACTTTTGCCCACTTTACTTGACTTCTGTGTTGGAAAAAGTGGAACACATGCTTTAAAATTATGTTTCCTAAATACTGTATTTATCAAAGTATTAAACAAAATAGCTTGTATTAATATATTGATAAATCTCCCTCATACAATATACAGTGAATTTGGAAATTCTTTTGTGATTAGGTAACAAAAAGTTCACATTTTTCTCTGTTATACTCCATAATGACAAAGTGAAAAAAGAATGTTAGAAATCTTTGCTAATTTATTGAAAAGGAAAAACTAAAATGTTGCACTGATATAAGTGTACAGACCTTTCAGACTCAGTACAGTACTTAGTTGAAGCATCTTTAGCAGCGAATACAGCCTCCAGTCTTCTTGGGTATTATGCAACAAGGTTTGCACACCTGGATTTGGGGATTTTCTGCCATTCTTCTCTGCAGATCCTCTTAAAGGGAACCTGTCACCAGTTTTATGGTGTCCTAACTAAGGGCAACATAAATAAGTGACTGATTCTCTTAGCAAAATGCTGGGTCACTTTCTTTAATTGACCCAGTCAATCTGCCAACATATTGTATTGAAAAGCTCCAGCTCAAAATGATGAGTCCTGAATATTCATGAGCTCCTGACTCTCCCCACCAACTTGCTGCTGATTGACAGTTTTTTTCCATATGAATCAGCAGCAGGTGGGCAGGGGAGTGGCTATAGCTCTGAATTAAAAAAAACGCTGGACTCACTGATATTACGCTGGACTTAAATCAGCTCATTAGCATGCGGCATGTGGCATCTTTGTGTGTATATTATGAGGTAACCATCTGTCACACCAGTAAGTGAATACATCTAAGGCACTTTTTAGTAGTTAATGAATGTATATAATTAGTTAGATTATAATCAAATATCCACATGACAGGTTCCCTTTAAGCTCTGTCAGGTTGGATGGGAACCATCAGTGGACATTCATTTTCAGGTCTCTCCAGAGAGGTTTAATTGGGTTCAAGTCAGGGCTCTGGTTGGGCCACTCAAGGACATTCACAGAGTTATCCCTAAGCCACTCCTCTGTTGTCTTGACTGTGTGTTTAGAGTCATTGTTTTGTTGAAGGGTACACCTTCTGCACAGTCTGGGGCCCAGAGCACACTGAATCAGGTTTTCATTAAGAAGATCTCTGTACTTTTCTCCATTCAATTGTCCCTCATTTCTGACTATTCTCCCTGTCCCAGCCGGTGAAAAACAACACCACATCATGATGCTGCCCCCACCATGCTTCACTGTAGGGATAGTATGGGGAAGTGCCTAGTTTCCTCCTAACATGATGTTTAGAATTAAGGCCAGAAAATGGAATCTTAGTTTCATCAGACCAAAGAATCAAAGAATCTCACAGTCTGAGAGTCTTTTAGGTGCTTTAAAAACAAAAAAGTTTCATGTGTCTTTTAGTTAGGAGCGGCATCTTTCTGGCTACTCTGCCATAAAGCCCAGATTGGTGAAATTCTGCAGTGACTGTTGACCTTTTGGAAGTTTCTCCCATCTGCACACAGAATTTCTGGAGCTCAGCCAGAATGACCATTGACTTCTTGGCCTCCTCTCATACCAAGGCCCATTTAGTTTGCATTAAAAGAGCATTAAGGATTGATTATGGAGGTCATTGTGCTTTTGAGAACTTTCAGTGCAGCAGAAATGTTTTGTACTCTGCTCCAGATCTGCGCCTCCAGACAATCCTGACTCTGAGCTCTACAGGCAGTTCTTTTCTCCTCATGGCTTGGTTTTTGCTTTCATATGCATTGTCAGATGTGAGACGTCATATAGATAGCGGTATGTCTTTCGAAATCATGTCCAATCAATGAAATTACTACAGGTGGACTCAAACCAAGATATAGAAACATTTCAAAGATTATCAAGAGAAATAGGAGGCCTCCAGAGCTAAATTTCAATAGTCATATCAAAGGGTTTGAATACTTATGTCCATGCAAAATTCTACCTTTTCCTTTTGAATAAATTTGTAAAGATTTACAAATGCACTGTTCTATAAAACTGGCTGCTGGCAGCCACCACTAAAGGAAGCTAAGTGCAGAGGAATGTATACATGTAATGGCATACAAGGGAATGCTCCAAACTCCCGAACGGAACCTCACGAATAGCTGCTAGCAGACGAATAGGAAACGCACCCAAGCGGCTTACACTCCTAGCAATCAGTCTCTAACAGCGTACAGTGAATCCCCCCAAGAACGAGATGAGGCTCCGTGTTGAGGGTCAAGCAGTGGTCACCCAGAGCTGTGTGTTTTATTGATCTTATATAACATTGTTACACACTAGTACCACCCCCAAGGTTTTGTAAAAACAACCAATAACCACGTACAATACAGTAAAACACTCCCACACAAAATCCTCCCCTCTGCCTGTGATATAATTATGGTACAATGGGTTGATGTAATTATCACAGGCAGGAGAATACATAATGTCCTCTGTCCTGGAGACAACCGAGGAGTAAGTCAAATATCTCTCAGGACAAAAGGAAATCGCCAATACACATATGGAGACAATAGGACAGACATCACCACTCAAACATACAATGTCCTACCCTTTACAGTACACATAGACATTTAACATATCCCAAAATGGCACGAATTAGACCAGGGGTTCAAAAGTTAGTAAAAGTCCTTTGTGAACAAAGGAAGCATGGCTGATGAGAGGAACCAGGCCCCTCCAAAACCCAGTGGCGAGGTTAGTTTCGCCACACATCTCCCCTTTTCCAAACAGACTAACAGGGTATCTGACATTCTGCCGGTCAGTGCCCTTGTTAGTCCAGCAGCCCACCCACAAAATAGAAACAGCAGTACAGCCCACCCACAATAAATGGTTATTACACTTGAGCAAGGGATAAACTTGTCCGTGTGCCTCTCCACGGCTGTGTGGGGGATTGGTAGACTGCCTTGGTGGGTTGCTGAGTGGGCAGAGACCAGCGGTACTCTGCCCTGGTGCCAGCGCTACCACGGAAGTAGCCTGGTTGGAGCCTGGTTGTTGGAGGGGGAGACCGACTGTCTCCGCTTTAGATACACCGCTCTGCTGTTGTAGGGAGAGACCGACTGTCTCCCCTTTAGATAGACCCCCATGCTGCTGTGGGGGGAGACCGACTGTCTCCCCTTTGGCTAAATAGCCCTGTTGCTGGGGGACAGGACTGACTGTCCCTACCCCCTGTGCTGTGAGTGCAGAGACCACGGTCCCATCTGCACGGTTGTGGGGATTACTGTCTCCCCCTGGTGCGTTAAACTGCCGCTGGGGGATGGAGACTGTGCTCCCAATTCCTTGCAGATCACACAGACGCTGGGGAATGGAGACTGGGCTCCCAATTCCCTGTACATCACATGGCCGCTGGGGAATGGAGACTGGCTCCCAATTCCCTGTACATCACACGGCCGCTGGGGAATGGAGACTGGGCTCCCAATTCCCTGTACATCACACGGCCGCTGGGGAATGGAGACTGGGCTCCCAATTCCCTGTACATCACACGGCCGCTGGGGAATGGAGACTGGGCTCCCAATTCTCTGCAGGACTTGTGGAGAGACCTCGGTCCCATCTCCACCGGCCACCTGGGGTTCTTCCCAGTAAACCTCCACAATATCCTCCCAGCTGAAGGGCTCTGGACCTGGGTCTGTCATCTTGCTGTCCGGCTGAGCCTTCCCAATGGAGTGGAAGAGATCTCGGTAGTCCTGCTCCAGTTTCCACTCCAGGGTTGCTAGGTGAGCCAGGTCTTTCTCTACCTCATGGGGGTCATCCCAATCCTGCCTAGCCTCCCTCTCATAGAAAATGTCCTGAAGTCTGGACTGTGCAGGGCTCCCAAAGTCAGGCTCTGCAAAGGACTCCCATAACAAGCCAGGACCATCAAACTCCTCTCCCTCTGGCTTGTCATGCTCAGCTGTCCAGGGTATATACTGTGCCATATACCACCAGAGCGCCCGGTAGGCATCCTCCAGCCATAGCTCCTGCCATACCCGGTGCTCTAGTTCCTTCACCCATTTCTCCAGGGGCTGCTCTCCCAGGAAGGGCATCCGCAGGGCCACTTGCTTCTGCAATCGCTGCTCTTCACTGGGGAGACTCTCGCCTCGCTGGTATTGTACATTATCCAGGGCCTGGTACCAGATGCCTTTCCTTAATGCATCTCGGCCATCCAGGTCTTCCTCATCGTATGCCACTGCTGGTTCCATCCTGCTGCTGTCAGGGACGCTGTACTGGGACATGCGTTGCCCTCAAATTGTAATTCCAGGGAATGATGTTTCTTTGTAGCTGTCCTTCTGGGCTGTGAGAACAATCCTGCTGCTTGCCACCAATTGTAACGGCATACAAGGGAATGCTCCAAACTCCCGAACGGAACCTCACGAATAGCTGCTAGCAGACGAATAGGAAACGCACCGGAAACGCACCCAAGTGGCTTACACTCCTAGCAATCCGTCTCTAACAGCGTACAGTGAATCCCCCCAAGAACGAGACGAGGCTCTGTGTTGAGGGTCAAGCAGTGGTCACCCAGAGCTGTGTGTTTTATTGATCTTATATAACATTGTTACACACTAGTACCACCCACAGGGCTTTGTAAAAACAACCAATAACCACGTACAATACAGTAAAACACTCCCACACAAAATCCTCCCCTCTGCCTGTGATATAATTATGGTACAATGGGTTGATGTAATTATCACAGGCAGGAGAATACACAATGTCCTCTGTCCTAGAGACAACCGAGGAGTAAGTCAATTATCTCTCAGGACAAAAGGAAATCGCCAATACACATGTGGAGACAATAGGACAGACATCACCACTCAAACATACAATGTCCCACCCTTTATAGTACACATAGACATTTAACATATCCCAAAATGGCACGAATTAGACCAGGGGTTCAAAAGTTAGTAAAAGTCCTTTGTGAACAAAGGAAGCATGGCTGATGAGAGGGCCCATAATCCTGGGGCAAGAGGCTGGCAACCAGGCCCCTCCAAAACCCAGTGGCGAGGTTAGTTTCGCCACAATACAGTTACCATTGAACTCAATGTAACTTGTACATTTTCTGTGCACTGAACTTCTCCTAGTGGTGGTTGCAGGAAAATGCAATTGTTTTGTGTTGGGAAGCATAAAAAGAAGTTCATTGCCAGGCTTGTCCTCACCACAGGCTCCACAGCAGTGGAATGGTCTGCTTCCACGGTAAGTATTCCACAGATGTGCACAACCCGTTTACTGACAACTCTATTATAAAATGTGAGGTCTATCTAAGACAGTAAATCACTATACACACTAAAAAGCTCTATTTGGATCTCCCTTTTCACTCCCTGGTCTCTATGAGAGAGATCTGTACTTCATCACTTTCTGGAAAGTCAGTTAACGACCATTATTTCCGCTGTCATAAAACACATAAACCCTTCAGTATATTTTGTAAAGAAAATACTTGAAGTGGTTATCTCCAGTGTGGCAAAAAGTTATACAAATCCTAGGCTTTGTGCAAACGGTTTGGACATGTACATGAGCCCCTATAGAGCATAGTGTGTGGGGTGATATGTTTTTTATGGTGCTTAGACAACTAAAACTGATTCCCTTTAAAACACATGACTCACAAGGAGATTTCTCTGTTTTATTGAAGCCAGACTGTTCAGCAAGGAGTTATATCATTAAATGAAGGGACACAGACATGCAAAAAATGGTGTGCCTAGTAATTGAAGGAGCCTTTCTCAGCAAATACATATTATAACATTTGAAACTCGGTGGGGACAACGTTGTCTTTCCTGTTAAGTCACTAAAGTCTTAATTTTCTTCTTAGTATAGCTATTTTTCCTTACCTTGCTTAGTTTAATATAATTCAAAATAGTCTGTAACTATACAGACACCCGTGTGTGCTATTACAAAGTATGAAAATTATTCCTTTGGGTGAGTCAATAACATCAAATGTGACTTAGACAGAGCCTTCTCTGATGCTCTTATTTAAGTCAATATATAAGTACCGTGTATTGAACCCCAAAAAATACTCTTATACCTATAGAGAATATTTAGAGGTGTCTTTAGACATTCACTGCTAATGAAGACAACTCCTGTCCATATGCCCTAATAGGGTATATGGAAGTCATAGAGGGGTGGCCCCATACTCTGGACCTCCTTTTATGAGCCATGAAATAATTATAAAACCCTATGTGCTACGTAAAAATAGTTGCAAAAATAATTTCGGTAGTCCAACAAAAAAGTTACAACTGTTTGAACCACTACATGTGCTGAATCACAAAAAAGTGCCTGGTCATTAAGGCCTTTTCAGGCCTGGTCATTAAAGTAGACAATATAAAATAATGTGACGCACAGGATGAGCCTGAGATCAAGAAAGGTGCTCTCAGTAGAGTAGATTTACCCAATCTATTCAATGGAGTAACAGTATGAACAAAAAGTACACTGGGCACTCTCGGATATCGCGACCAATATTGAATTTATTATATACAGGGAGTGCAGAATTATTAGGTAAGTTGTATTTTTGAGGATTAATTTTATTATTGAACAACAACCATGTTCTCAATGAACCCAAAAAACTCATTAATATCAAAGCTGAATATTTTTGGAAGTAGTTTTTAGTTTGTTTTTAGTTTTAGCTATTTTAGGGGGATATCTGTGTGTGCAGGTGACTATTACTGTGCATAATTATTAGGCAACTTAACAAAAAACAAATATATACCCATTTCAATTATTTATTTTTACCAGTGAAACCAACATCTCAACATTCACAAATATACATTTCTGACATTCAAAAACAAAACAAAAACAAATCAGTGACCAATATAGCCACCTTTCTTTGCAAGGACACTCAAAAGCCTGCCATCCATGGATTCTGTCAGTGTTTTGATCTGTTCACCATCAACATTGCGTGCAGCAGCAACCACAGCCTCCCAGACACTGTTCAGAGAGGTGTACTGTTTTCCCTCCTTGTAAATCTCACATTTGATGATGGACCACAGGTTCTCAATGGGGTTCAGATCAGGTGAACAAGGAGGCCATGTCATTAGATTTTCTTCTTTTATACCATTTCTTGCCAGCCACGCTGTGGAGTACTTGGACGCGTGTGATGGAGCATTGTCCTGCATGAAAATCATGTTTTTCTTGAAGGATGCAGACTTCTTCCTGTACCACTGCTTGAAGAAGGTGTCTTCCAGAAACTGGCAGTAGGACTGGGAGTTGAGCTTGACTCCATCCTCAACCCGAAAAGGCCCCACAAGCTCATCTTTGATGATACCAGCCCAAACCAGTACTCCACCTCCACCTTGCTGGCGTCTGAGTCGGACTGGAGCTCTCTGCCCTTTACCAATCCAGCCACGGGCCCATCCATCTGGCCCATCAAGACTCACTCTCATTTCATCAGTCCATAAAACCTTAGAAAAATCAGTCTTGAGATATTTCTTGGCCCAGTCTTGACGTTTCAGCTTGTGTGTCTTGTTCAGTGGTGGTCGTCTTTCAGCCTTTCTTACCTTGGCCATGTCTCTGAGTATTGCACACCTTGTGCTTTTGGGCACTCCAGTGATGTTGCAGCTCTGAAATATGGCCAAACTGGTGGCAAGTGGCATCTTGGCAGCTGCACGCTTGACTTTTCTCAGTTCATGGGCAGTTATTTTGCGCCTTGGTTTTTCCACACGCTTCTTGCGACCCTGTTGACTATTTTGAATGAAACGCTTGATTGTTCGATGATCACGCTTCAGAAGCTTTGCAATTTTAAGAGTGCTGCATCCCTCTGCAAGATATCTCACTATTTTTGACTTTTCTGAGCCTGTCAAGTCCTTCTTTTGACCCATTTTGCCAAAGGAAAGGAAGTTGCCTAATAATTATGCACACCTAATATAGGGTGTTGATGTCATTAGACCACACCCCTTCTCATTACAGAGATGCACATCACCTAATATGCCTAATTGGTAGTAGGCTTTCGAGCCTATACAGCTTGGAGTAAGACAACATGCATAAAGAGGATGATGTGGTCAAAATACTCATTTGCCTAATAATTCTGCACGCAGTGTATAATAATGTGTGCTACCCTATAGTGAAGGGTACTAGGCACAATTAAAAATCACTAGAAAAGTCGAGGACATAAACAATCAACACAATAAAATCGCTAAATATTCGATAAAAAATCATTAAATAAAATCGCTAAATATAATGCCTATATAAATTTTCGAACTGTATCTGCATTCAATAACAACATTCATAGGTGTAAAATATGTGACATTCAAATAAAAAAAGATCGATAGTGTTCGATCCGAACTTGGAATAGGAAGATAAAAGTCTAAATCCTATATGAATCACTTCGAATGAACAAGGTTAATCACTTAGAACTCCAATGCAGCTTATGATAAGCTATTCGCCCAAAGATTGTCCTAGCGGCGTCCCGCTATATTGGATTCTCAGTGGCGTCCCACTGAAACACTTAGCTGTGTGTTCTCAACACACATAAGCCGGTATACAAAAATAGAACAGTCTTACCATTCGATGAAACAAATGCCCATACGTTGCTCTAGACGTTGGTCTTTCAATGTAGTCGACCGTAGTCTTACGAGTTGTACGAATTTCTTCCATCTGAATCCCCACGCCGGCGGCTTGTTTGCACGTGGACTTCGATAGTTGTGCACGATCTTTACTTCGACAAGCTTTAAATCACCTACTGCGCGGCAGACGGTATTGGACGGGCCAACTGACTACATCGGATGTATCTATAATAGTTACGTTTGTTCTCCCTCTCAGCGGATGTAAAAAGGCCCCCATTTTGTACCGGTTGCGAGGTTCTAACATGATGGAGAGCTAGTAGTCATCCCTCTGGCGAATGGTGACAATTCTGCTGTCACTACACAAGCAAGTGAGCATGCATTTGCGCAAGTGACTTGGAGGGACTCCCTGCCTTCATCTCCACTGCATACTTCCACGGTGTGCCTGGGTCATCTGCCTCGTCTTCCTCATCTCCCTCTTGCTCCTCCGGCTGCTCCTGCTCCTCCTCTCTTGTCACCTGTGTAGAAAAACCACCCATTTCACTACACATTGCTTGTGCTCCAATGTCCTCCTCCTCCTCCAGTTCAGCCCCCACAGGGCTCATGTGGCTGTGAGATATAGGCACCACATCTCCAGTCCCCTGACCAGCCAGATTTACCAGCATCTTTTCCAGGATATGAAACAGTGGAATGACGTTGTTCATCCCGTAGTCCTGGCGACTGACAAATAAAGTGGCCTCCTCAAAGGGCACGAGCAAACGGCAGGTGTCACGCATGAGCTGCCACTGGCTAACATCGAAGTTACACAGGGAATTACCTCTTTCCGCTTGGATTATCAAGAAATCGTTTATGGCCTTTCTCTGTTTGTATAGTCGCTCCAACATTTGGAGGGTGGAGTTTCAACGGGTGGAAACATCGTATATCAGCCTATGTTGGGGGACGCCATTCTGCCACTGCACGCTTAAGGAGGGTGTGTGTCACAGACATTCCCGCGACAGGTGGCAGGAGATCGGCGAGACTGGCAACACGTGGTATGATCTGACATGTTTTCCGTTTGGATCAAATGACGTCTGTATTGTTTATTGTGCTTGCCACACCTTCTTTAGCCAGGTGTGGCAATTAGGGTCATTTAACCTTCTCTATTTATAGTTTCTTCTCCCACAATGCTATGCGGTTTATAGCTTCTGTTTGGACTTTTGGATAGATTGTGGTTGGAGCGTCCATTGCTTTGAAGTTAAGTCTTTCCCTTTTGTATTTTGTTTGGGTTCTGTGTGTTGCATTTCCCTATTGTTTGTATTAGGCCTGAAGGAGACTCCTGTTCGTCCTCCCTTTTGAAGGAACAGGTCGTCTCGTCCCTGCCATTAGTTCCAGGGTCCTATAGGGCTAGATAGGACTCTAGGTATTCCTGCGTATGAACTCACCTACCTTTGGGGTCTGTTCATACTGGTAGTCAGTCCGGATTTTGGTTCGGGTTTTCACTAGGAGGTGTCCATCTTCTTTCCCTATTTCTCAGGCCTGATTTCCTGTCCCCCCCTTCCCTCCTATGCTCAGTGTGGTGTTTTCCTCAGAACACCAAAGCATGACAGTGTGCTTGGCGGTGTACGAGTGGCTGAAGTGCATGCAAAGTTTCCTGGCCATTTTTAGGATGTCTTGCAGATGTGTGGAAGACTTCAGGAACCGTTTTACAACCAGATTGAACACGTGTGCTATGCAGGGCGCATGGCTCAGCCCTCCATGACACAGCACCGACACGATGTTCTTCCCGCCGTGGAGGCAGAATCGGCGTCACCTGGCCAAGTTGCTGGTGTGGCTGGGCAGGAACCACATTTACCCAGTGGGCCGTAAAGGACATATATTGTCCTTGACCGTAGTTACAGCTACCGACCAATTTTGCAAAAAAAGGCTGTATCACCAACAAATTTCACCACTGAATGGCTAATCGACAAATTGTTAGTCCCTACGGAAGATACTCTACAATCACCCATCAATTTTCCCCAAAAAGGCTGTATCACAAAAAAAATGACTGAGTAACAATGCAAATTCATCGCAGAACAACTAAAAAGAAGTACTTATTTTTTCTATTAATAAACAACAACAATGGCTGTATGACAATGTAATTTCACCGCAGAATGGCTAATAACAAGTACTTATTCTTCCCATTAATAAACCCCAACAATGGCTGTATGACAATGTCGGCTCACTGCAGACCGGCTAATAAGACGTCTTCTTTTTCCTATTAATACACCCCAAAAAAATTCATATAACAATCACAATTCACCGCAGAACGGCTAATAGGACATACCTATCTATCCTATTAATACACCCCGTAAATGGCTGTAGTACAATGGAACTTCACCGCTGAACGGCAAATAATATTTTTTTTTGCCACTAATAAACGCCAAAAAAGGCTTTGATTTTCTCACTTCACCACACAACGTCTAATAAGCCCTTTTTCTTTTTCCCCACTAATACATGCCAAAAAAAGGCTTTAGAACATATAACTGCGGCCGTGAACAACAAATAATATATAGTGGGGTAAAAAAGTATTTAGTCAGCCACCAATTGTGCAAGTTCTCCCACTTAAAAAGATGAGAGAGGACTGTAATTTTCATCATAGGCACTCTTCAACTATGAGAGACAGGATGGGGGGAAACAATACAGGAAATCACATTGTAGGATTTCTAATGAATTAATTGGTAAATTCCTCGGTAAAATAAGTATTTGGTCACCTACAAACAAGCAAGATTTCTGGCTCTCACAGACCTGTAACTTCTTCTTTAAGAGGCTCCTCTGTCCTCCACTCATTACCTGTATTGATGACACCTGTTTGAACTTGTTATCAGTATAAAAGGCACCTGTCCACAACCTCAAACAGTCACACTTCAAACTCCACTATGGCCAAGACCAAAGAGCTGTCGAAGGACACTAGAAACAAAATTGTAGACCTGCACCAGGCTGGGAAGACTGAATCTGCAATAGGCAAGCAGTTTGGTGTGAATAAATCAACTGTGGGAGCAATTATTAGAAAATGGAAGACATACAAGACCACTAATAATCTCCCTCGATCTGGGGCTCCACGCAAAATCTCACCCCGTGGGGTCAAAATAATCAAAAGAACTGTGAGCAAAAATCCCAGAACCACATGGGGGGACCTAGTGAATGACCTGCAAAGAGCTGGGACCAAAGTAACAAACGCTACCATCAGTAACACACTACGCCGCCAGGGACTCAAATCCGGCAGTGCCAGACGTGTCCCCCTGCTTAAGTCAGTACATGTCCGGGCCCGTCTGAAGTTTGCTAGAGAGCATTTGGATGACCCAGAAGAGGATTGGGATAATGTCATATGGTCAGATGAAACCAACTTTTTGGTCAAAACTCAACTCGTCGTGTTTGGAGTAGAAATAATGCTAAGTTGCATCCAAAGAACACCATACCTACTGTGAAGCATGGGGGTGGAAACATCATGGTTTGGGGCTGTTTTTCTGCAAAGGGACCAGGACGACTGATCCGTGTAAAGGAAAGAATGAATGGCGCCATGTATTGTGAGATTTTGAGTGAAAACCTCCTTCCATCAGCAAGGTCATTGAAGATGAAACGTGGCTGGGTCTTTCAGCATGACAATGATCCCAAACACACCTCCTGGGCAATGAAGGAGTGGCTTCGTAAGAAGCATTTCAAGGTCCTGGAGTGGCCTAGCCAGTCTCCAGATCTCAACCCCATAGAAAACCTTTGGAGAGAGTTAAAAGTCTGTGTTGCCCAGCGACATCCCCAAAACATCACTATTCTAGAGGAGATCTGCATGGAGGGATGGGCAAAAAATACCAGCAACAGTGTGTAAAAACCTTGTTTAGACTTACAGAAAACGTTTGATCTCTGTCATTGCCAACAAAGGGTATATAACAAAGTATTGAGATGAACTTTTGTTATTGACCAAATACTTATTTTCCACCATAATTTGCTAATAAATTCTTTAGAAATCAGACAATGTGATTTTCTGGATTTTTTTCCCCCTCATTATGTCTCTCATAGTTGAGGTATACCTATGATGAAAATTACAGGCCTCTCTCAACTTTTTAAGTGGGAGAACTTGCACAATTAGTGGCTGACTAAATACTTTTTTGCCCCACTGTATTTTTTTTGCCACTAATACACGCCAAAAAAGGGCTGTAATTTTCTCACTTCAACACACAACGGTTAATAAGCCCACTTTTTTCTCCCCACTAATACACGACAAAAAAGAGCTTTAGAACATAAATATAACTGCACCACACAAGGGCTAATAAGACCCCAATAACAAGAATAGTTTGCTGGAATTACAGAGGTATTGCAAATCTGAAATGAGCAGCAGTATAATGGCAATTTGGATCCGCAGTCAGTGCAGCAAGGTGTAATAAGATTGCTCCTATTTCCCAGGCTGTAAACACCCCTATTGAACCCTGTTCTGCTTCAATACTGTGGAATAATTCCTGCCTATCCTTTCCCTACACTTCTAATGCTCTTTCCCTGAACTTCTATTGAGCAAAACACATGTTTTCAATTCTTTCCTAGCACTGTCCCTAGCGCCTGCTAACGTCTCTCCCTGCACTAAGTACACTGGAAAATGGCTGAATCCAAGATGACTGAGGCTCTTTATAGGGCTGTAACATCACAGGGCTGGCTGCTGATTGCCTGCATGCATGGCATTGTGGGTGATTCCTCGTTCCCAGAGTTCCTTGCTCCATGTCCTAACATGTGCAGCAGCCATTTTAGGAAAAAATGCGATTCATTTCCACGAAGCGTGAGGAAATTCGGATTCGGTGCGAATCGAATAATTCCTGAAATTCGGATAGAATTCCACTTCATCAGCTTTGATTCGCTCATCTCTAGCAATATTACATAAAATCAAGGTGGTTTGCGTTATTACGGTACTTGTGTTAATGTGTAAAAAGAAAAAAAATGGTTGCAGTAACACTTATGGGAACTTTTTCTATTAGAAGAATACACCTGCATTTTCTTGGTTATAAGCTGAGGAACATGGATTAATTAGAGCTACAGTAGGGTTCACAAAAGTAAAGAGTGGAGAAACTAAATCATGTTATGTTTGATGTTATATTTAACATTGGAGGCTTCTGGCAAAGTTTCTAATATTAAAGTTTCTCTTTTCTGATACTGAGTTATTGTTAACTTGAAAAGAATTATAAAAGATTTTGTACAGAACTGTATATGCTCTTAATTTCAGAATGTTTAAAAGTCAAATTAATTATAAGAACACACAAAATGTGATCATAATTGCATACCAATAGAGTACAAGGTATACAGGAACATTTTGTTTTCTTTATTACATATGTTTTGTTAACTTCAGGTCTCCTTACTGGAAATTGCATACCTATCAACAATGAAAGTTCTGAACAGTCTTGTGAAGTCTATGCTTGGTGTCCTGTGGAAAATGACCATGTTATTCCTAAGTATGTTCTTCTCAATCAGAGCAATTTCCTAATATTTTTGCTAATTCCTTTTGGTGTTTTAATTTCATGTTTTAAATTAGAAGTTACATTTTGAGGTGCCTATGCATATTCATTTTAGGTTCGCTGCATTATTATTGCTTTTATTGACAGCTGTCAAAATGTCACACTGATGCATTCTACTAAAAAATAGTTAATGTATGAAATACACTGATGTTTTTGCCAATGGGTGTTTGTCCTTGTTAGTAATGTCAATATAATGTAATATGCGGCTGCTGATCTAATGCAACTGCATTTATGGCCTTATAGGCTTGATAGAGCTCACAGTCTAATTACTATGTTCTTTTTTATTTTACAGCCCTCCATTATTGTTGCAGGCAGAAAACTTCACTTTGTTTATAAAAAACAGTATTAGCTTTCCTAGACATAAAATTAATAGGTATGTATAACATACATACTAACATTTTCACTATGGATTTATTTTTGTAGCTGTAAATAAAATGTTATTTTTTTTACTTATTTATGAAATGCATGGAACAGCAATGGGTACTCTTTTTATGCCCAGCTTTGCGAGTTTGTATATGGGCACTTTTGAGACCGATTTTATCTATTCTAACCATTATTGGTCCCAACACATTATATTCCATAAAACGAATATAGATAACTTGATCTTCATTTAGGAGGGGCCATCCACACTTTTAATGATGTCATTAATTATCTTGATAAAAACAAGTGGGGCCTAGAATTTTCAGGATCCATTACATCATATGTCTAATAATGGCATCATCAGCAAGACCTTTTTCAAAAAGGTGGACAGTTTCCTTGACTATCGCAGTTCACACTACAAGAAGTGGAAAAACAATATTCCTTTTGGACAATTTAAAATAATTTGTCGTAATTGTAATATTCTGGAAAAAAAACAACACTTTAGAGAGAAAAGGTTTTGATCCGCTGAGATTAACAAAGTCTATCGGAGAGCATTCAAATTATCCCAAACGGAGTGCATTATACCCAAAACAATGACCCAGGTTAATGCATTTAATTTCCACCTACAGTTGCAAGACAAATTATGTGAACCCTTTGGAATGATATGGATTTCTGCACAAATTGGTCATAAAATGTGATCTGATCTTCATCTAAGTCACAACAATAGACAATCACAGTCTGCTTAAACTAATAACACACAAAGAATTAAATGTTACCATGTTTTTATTGAACACACCATGTAAACATTCACAGTGAAGGTGGAAAAAGTATGTGAACCCTTGGATTTAATAACTGGTTGAACCTCCTTTGGCAGCAATAACTTCAACCAAACGTTTCCTGTAGTTGCAGATTAAACGTGCACAACGGTCAGGAGTAATTCTTGACCATTCCTCTTTACAGAACTGTTTCAGTTCAGCAATATTCTTGGGATGTCTGATGTGAATTGCTTTCTTGAGGTCGTGCCACTGTATCTCAATCGGATTGAGGTCAGGACTCTGACTGGGCTACTCCAGAAGGCGTATTTTCTACTGTTTAAGCCATTCTGTTGATGATTTACTGCTATGCTTTGGGTCGTTGTCCTGTTGCAACACCCATCTTCTGTTGAGCTTCAGCTCGTGGACAGATGGCCTTAAGTTCTCCTGCAAAATGTCTTGATAAACTTGGGAATTCATTTTTCCTTCGATGATATTAATCTGTACAGGCCCTGACGCAGCAAATCAGCTCCAACCCATGATGCCCCCACCACCATACTTCACAGTTGGGATGAGGTTTTGATGTTGGTGTGCTGTGCCTCTTTTTCTCCACACATAGTGTTGTGTGTTTCTTCCAAACAACTCAACTTTGGTTTCATCTGTCCACAGTATATTTTGCCAGTACTGCTGTGGAACATCCAGGTGCTCTTGTGCAAACTATAAACGTGCAGCAATGTTTTTTTTGGACAGCAGTGGCTTCCTCTGTGGTATCCTCCCATTAAATCCATTCTTGTTTAGTGTTTTACATATCGTAGATTTGCTAACAGGGATGTTAGCATATGCCAGAGACTTTTGTAAGTCTTTAGCTGACACTCTAGGATTCTTCTTCACCTCATTAAGCAGTCTGCGCTGTGCTCTTGCAGTCATCTTTACAGGACGGCCACTCCTAGGGAGAGTAGCAGCAGTGCTGAACTTTCTCCATTTATAGACAATTTGTCTTACCGTGGACTGATGAACAGCAAGTCTTTTGGAGATACTTTTATAACCCTTTCCAGCTTTATGCAAGTCAACAATTCTTAATCGTAGGTCTTCTGAGAGATCTTTTGTGCGAGGCATCATTCACATCAGGCAATGCTTCTTGTGAAAAGCAAACCCAGAACTGGTGTGTGTTTTTTATAGTGCAGGGCAGCTGTAACTAACACCTCCAATCTCATCACATTGAGATGTCATTAGTCTAGGGGTTCACATACTTTTTCCACCTGCACTGTGAATGTTTACATGGTGTGTTCAATAAAAACATGGTAACATTTAATTCTTTGTGTGTTATTAGTTTAAGCAGACTGTGATTGTCTATTGTTGTGACTTAGATGAAGATCAGATCACATTTTATGACCAATTTGTGTGGAAATCCATATCATTCCAAAGGGTTCACATACTTTTTCTTGCAACTGTATAACCACTCTCAAAGAATTATTAGAAACAGTTTAGCCAAACATTGCCATGTACTTTTAAACAATCCTGCATTAAGCAAATCTCTTCTAAAGAAACACAGAATTACATTTAGGAGGGCGTGCACTGTGAAAAACATTCTTGAACCTCGCTGCAACACTCTTTGTAACATAATTTCTTGATTTTTCATACAATGAACTTTTACAAAATCTTGATTATTTGTTCTTTTATTTGAACTATAATGAAATATGTATCTTTCTATTGTTTTATAAGGTATTATACTGCCATTCAACTCCACTCAACAAGGGCGGTCTTGATACCAACTTTACAATGTTACCTATCTTGCCTATGTTATTATTGCTGTCTTATTTTTGGGAAAAAAGTGTCATATTGGACTATTAACCATCATTGGCATGGGGAATGTAGGCATCCATTGGTTTTTATCAATTTTATTGTCAAATAAAACTAGCTCAGTTCTTAAGGGGAAGTGCTGCAATCAAGCTCTTTCTTTTTCTTCTCTACTGATCAAATACATTTTCAACATATGTTTCTTAATTCATTATTAGATTATGTTGGGCTGACAAGGGGGATCCCCGTCTGAGATTGACTTTTATTAGTTAGCCAAAAGTTGCATCCAGCAAAGAAATGAATATGAAGAATACGGCAAAAAGGGAAAAACACTAATAAAATCAGTATTTTATACTGAGGGACTTTACAGGGAGAATACATTCATGTATGACTCTCTCTGCCACCCTGTATCAGGAGGAATAAAAATATCAATCTGTGTCAGGGAACAGTGATAGCTGAGAATTCATGAATATGAGGATTCCCTGATGCAGGACCTGTGCTGGACCTGTTCAGTACAGATTTTTGCAAAAGTACTGGGTCAATTCAAGAAAGCGATCCAGCACTTGATCATGGTATTTAAAGGCTTTAATGACCATGATCGGCAGCATTGCCGGTCACGGTCATTAGCTGCAGGCCTCTTCTGTTTGAAACAGCAGAGACCTGCCGGCCATGGTGCAGCAGAAAGGGTTAAGAGGGGGTTACACATACATAATGTAAAAAATACAAATACGATAAATATTAAACTATTAACCGACTGGTACAGAGGGGGAGAGGACCATGCCCGCAAGAGCCTATAATATACAAGTGAAGGTAAAAGGTGCTCATTTAGCTGTGTGGTGGCAGCATGCTCAGTGCAGGTGGTAGGCTTTTGTAAGAGGTTGGTTTTCAGGTTGCTTTTGAAGGTTTGGATGTTGATGCAGAGTCTGATCTGCTGTGGTAGCGAGTTCCAGAGTATGGGGGATGCTCATGACAAACCTTGCAGACGATTGTGTGAAGAACAGACGAGAGGAGAGAAAAAAGGAGGTCCTCTGAGGATTGGAAATTATGTGTGTGGATGCATCTGAAAAGCAGGTGAAAGATGTAAGGAGGGGACAGGTTGTGGACAGCCTTATATGTAGTTGTTAGTATTTTAAACTGAATTCGCCAGCAGTGGGAAGCCAGTGAAGGGACTGGCAGAGAGGAGCAGCAGAGTAGAAACAAGGGAAGTAGTGGTTTAACTGGGAAGCAGAGTTGAGCATATGTTGGAGGGGTGCAAGAGTGCTAGATGGGAGGCCACATAGGAGTACAAGTGATAGAAGCCCCTAAATCGTAAGGATTCTGAAGCAAATGTCTCTTCTAAAAATTTTATAATCCAGAAAATTGTATAATCCAGCTCTCGTTGAGTTAATTGATCTGAGGTAAGTAAGCGAAACCATTGTAAAGTTGAAGTGTTCATTTTCAGTTAAGTAGATGTTCATCATAAGAATATATATTGCTATAAATGTATTTGTATTTTTTTAGACAGAATCTAGTGGAGTCGGTAACCAGCAGTTACCTCAAAACCTGCACTTATCATAAAGATACAGACCCATTGTGTCCTGTAATTCGACTGGGATATATTGTGGAGCAGACAGGACAGAAATTCAGAGACATAGCACAAAAGGTAAAATTAATGTAGATCTTTAGTTATTTATTGTGGTTAGCTTCAGTGCATACTATTTAAAAACTGTTTAGCTTCAAACTACCGTTGTGGCTTATATTTATAACAGAAGTCACACTTTCTGCCAGATTCATTGAACAATAGATACCACAGGTATCACACTGATGTTATTGATGGGTCTTCCAGGCTTCAGCACACTTAGCACACTTAGAAACAGTACATGTCATTTTTGGCTTGCTGACCAAAACATATTCAAAATTGAAAACCAAAAACTGGTTAGTAAAGCTCAATAACTGTCTAAGACATGCTCAGATGTGGAATATGAGTCTTATTCAGGGCCATCTTTAACGCGGGGCAAAAGGGGCAGCTGCCCCGGGGCCCAGTTGCTCTTGTGGGGCCCAAGGCAGCTGCCTCTTGAGCCCCGCTGGCCAATGGCGTAGCATGGGGGGGGGCGTTGCCCCGGGCGCAAAATTCCAGCAGTCGCTAGCAGGGCCGCTCCACCAATTAGGCAAAGTGACGTGATGGCCCCAGGCGGCATGGCGGCAGGGCACAGGGAGATAAGCGCTTCCCTTGTGGAAGCACTCATCTTCATAGTAATCTGTATTGCCGTCCTAAGGACAGCAATACAGATAGATGTGCTGCGGCGGGGCAGGGGAGGGAGAGGCGTCTTCCTTCCCTGTTCCTATAATAGGCTGCACGCACTAGGCCTGCAGCCTATCAGAGGCCGGTGCAGGCGGCGTGATTACATCATCGCGCCGCCTGAGCCATAAAGCGCGGGACACAGGCCGGAAGAGGCCTGCATCGCATCGCTGCCAGCCTGATGGAGGTAAGTAGAAGTGTTTATTTTTTTATATGTTACTACTTACTGGGACATGATTGGGGGGCATCTATGGGGGCAATTGTTACTGGCACATGATTGGGGGGCATCTATGGGGGCACTTGTTACTGGCACATGATTGGGGGGGCATCTATGGGGGCACTTGTTACTGGCACTTGATTGGGGGACATCTATGGGGGCACTTGTTACTGGCAAATGATTGGGGGGCATTTATGGGGGCACTTGTTATTGACACATGATTGGGGGGCATCTATGGGGGCATTTGTTACTGACACATGATTGGGGGGCATCTATGGGGGCACTTGTTACTGGCACATGATTGGGGGGCATCTATGGGGGCACTTATTACTAGCACATAATTGGGGGTACTGTGGGGGCATATGTGGGGGCACTTCTTACTGGCACATAATTGGTGGCACTTTTTACTGGAAAATTATTGGGTGGCACTATGGGGGCATCTATTGGGGCACTTCTTACTGGCACATTATTGGGGTACTATGGGGGCATCTACTGAGGCCACAAAGAAGGGGTATTTTATATGGGGGAACGGGGGAGAGGAACACTATGGGGGCTTCTACTGAGGCCACAAAGAAGGGGTACATTATATGGGGTCTCTGTATAGAGGCATTTTATACTGGGGCACATTATGGTGGGTACTATAGGGAAGGGGAGAGAGGAGTACTATGGACTCATCTATGGGGGCACTAAGAAGTGGTATTTTATACTTGCAAATTATGGGTGACACTGAGGGCATCTACTGGGGCACTATATATGGGGCATTTTATACTGGTGGGAGCAATAGGAAGGATGGGGGCATTTTCTGGGGGCACTATATAGGGGTATTTTATACTGGCACATGATGGGGGCACTATGGGGACATTAGCTCAACTGGGGGCATTAAAAGGGGGTATTTTTTGCACTGGCACAATTATAAGGAGAATTATTACTACTGGGGGCATTATGATGGGCTTTATTACTACTGGGGGTCTATGGGGAACATGATTACTAGTATGGGCACTATGGGAGCATTATTACTTCTGGGGCACAGTGGGGACATGTTGGGGGCACTGTAGGAGCACTATTACTACCATGTGTGCTCTAGCAGAGAATTATTCCTATTGGACTTTTGGGAGCACTATTAGTGTGGGGGCACCTTGGCACAGTATTAGCTTACCGCAATTATTTTTGGGGGACATTATGTTTACAACATTAGTGTCAGGGGCACTATTTGCTGGGCGCAGTTATTTTAGGTCACTGTGTGCCAGTAATTATTAAAGGGCACTATTTGCCTGGTACTACTGTTATCAGGTGGTTTATCTGTTTCTGCAGTATAGTATTGGGGAGCACAGCGGCACAGTATTGGGGGTGGTAGGATGATTTGTCCAGAAGATGGGAGGATGATGGAAAAGTAGTAAACTAAGATTTTGTTTGTCAAACTGCAGAGACGAGAAATGTCTGAAAAATGGTGGTCTGGTCTGAAAGGAGAAGATGAGGAAAGAGAACATCTACATCAAAGAGACGTCACTGGATGTAAGAGGTATGTGGCGCTGTATTACCCTATATGTAGGGGTGGATGGAGGGGTTAGTAGTACAGTATGATCTGCACATTGTAAAAAAAAAAAGTAATCTGCAAAATACTATATATTCGTGTCAGAAGTGTTGTGCTTTTAAAATAGAATGATGATACAACCATTTTATTTGATACTTTTGTGCTGATTCTTTATTTTTTTCCCTCTATATTAAGGGACACTATAGTCACCAGAAACACAACAGCTAAACGTAGTAGTTCTGGTGTCTATAGCATGTCTCTGCAAGCTTTTTAATGTAAACACTGCCTTTTCAGAAAAAAAGGCAGTATTTACATTACAGCCAAGGAACACCTCTAGTGGCCACTCAAAATTATTAAAGTTTACTACTCTACGAGGTGTGTGGATTTTTGTTTTGTATGTGTGTTGTGGTGGAGAGCGTGATTGTAAGCTAGGGTGTGGGAAGGCCCAAGTAAATTCTTGCCCAGGGTCCAATCAATATTAAAGATGGAGCTGGTCTTATTAATATAAATTATTGGGCAATTTCCTTAAAAAAATTAGAGAGAAGGAGAACAGATATGGCTACCTTCTGGGCGAAGAAGGAAGGAGAGAGAAAATATGAGAGAAAAATAGATCCGAATTTTGAAAACACATACAAGGGTATCAGGAGTTACATAGTTTAAATAGTTAATATGGTTGAAAAAAGACATAGGTCCATCAAGTTTAACCAAGGGATGGGTGGGGATGTGAATCCCAGAAAGGAAGTGAGTTAAGCACTTGTCGTGGGTGCTGTTATGCAGTGGGTGTGAACTGATTTGAATTGGGGCTACTCCTAAAGGCATTATCCTGGCAGTCCCCGGTATACACTCTTTAACCCCTACACAGGGATCTATAGTTCACTGCAGGGTATCCCCAGCTACCTCTTGGAGTAGTCTCTGTTTGGTTGACAGCTGACCCGAGGGGTCATGGGACACTGGTGTAGAGCACCTAGGGGTCAGACAAAACTGTAGTCAGGGACGGGCCCAAGTCAGGGCAGGCAGAGTACGTGCAATCCGATAAACAGACTGAGGTTGGGGCAGGCAGCTCAGTGTCAGTATGGAGATCAAACAGAGGTCAGGTTAGGCAACTTAGGGCCCGCAGGGAAGGAGAGGAGAATGAGAGGTGGATCTGTGCCAGAGCATCATATTGGGTGAGAAAGGCCATGAAGTATCAACGTTGGAGAGAGCTTGACTGTCTAGTCTCATCTCTCCAGTTTCCTGCCTTGAGGAGACGGGTTCTCATATAGTGACCTTTGGCTCCGCATTACATGCACAAGTCACTGTTTCTATGTTGGCGCTTCCCCTCAGACAATTGGACTTTGTCCAGCTCCAGGGGTTGAAGAAGATGGGAGTATGGACCTTTGAAAGAAGGTGCCAGTCTGAGAACTCTCTGCTTACGTGCTGATTCCTTGAGGCACTCTCTAAAGTGGAGGTCAATCTGGGTGGTCAGGGTAATCAAGTCATCCATGGTAGATGGTACAGTACATATTGACCTGCCAACTCATTCTTTATGCACCCTAGCAGCACCTCCCAGAAAGTAGCCACCAGGGCCTCATTCCACTGTTCAATGGCAGTTCAGAGGCAATGGTTTTATATTGCGTGCTGCTTATGGGCTATGCAGCAACATCCACAACTCCTAACAGAGAGAAGTGCAGGGGGTATGAGGTTTCAGGCCAGGGCACCCTGTACCACTTTAAAAATAATTTTAAAACCAGCCTCTTGTATCCTGCTAGCGATTAAGGATTTGTGTGTTATGTGTATAGACAATCCCTCTGTTCAGCTTTGAATAAAACACCCAAGTCCCTCTCCAAATTAAGCAAATAGCAAAGAACTGGAGAGTCAATTGGCAAGATCAACATCCCATAGAGGTAAGATAGGGCTTGTGGATAACATCTGATGCTTTGCATAGACATTCAAAAGGTGTTTTAGAATACATGGAATCTGAGGGGTGGGGCAGGGATGTCAGTTAGTAGACAACCCCTAAGGGGCTGGAGTTCTTATATTGATACAAGGGGAAACTGCTACAAGAGGACATTGTTTTAAATTAGAGGGGCAAAGTTTAAAAGTAATATCAGGAAGCATTACTTTACTGAGAGAGTAGTGGATGCATGGAATAGCCTTCCTGCAGAAGTGGTAGCTGCAAATACAGTGAAGGAGTTTAAGCATGCAAGGGATAGGCATAAGGCCATCCTTCATATAAGATAGGGCCAGGGGCTATTCATAGTATTCAGTATATTGGGCAGACTAGATGGGCCAAATGATTCTTATCTGCCGACACATTCTATGTTTCTATGTTTGGGTGGTTACCAAATTCCCTTTCTGCAATGAAATGTGGACCCAGATTTTAATATTGGCTGTCGAGGGAAGAGTTATTCTTTCTGTCAAGACTGCCAATGGAGCCTCTGACAACAGAGTGAATTGAGCCTTACTTAATATCTATATTTACAAATTCAAATACAGGAGCAGCTTCTATGACTAGATAACAAAAGGCTGTTTAAGAAGGCATTTATTTCAAAATGGCGGTTGGATACCCACTGATCAAACACTTATCCTCTATCTTGTGTATAGGACATAATTGTTATTAGTGGCACAACACTTTTAAAAGGGTTGTACATCCCATGACAACCCATTTGGGTTGTAACGCCCGGACATCAGTTGTTGATGGTGGAAGTTCTGCCTGGTCATTCATTTACTCTGTAGTGATCACAAAAGCTGTCCATTTAGTGCATGACATACTCACTGATTATTATTATTTTTTTTATGACAATAATAGTGTAAAATATTAAGATCCAACCACTAGTAAGTACATCCTACCCCACCACATATAAATCAACTATGTAATGCAAAAAAAAAGAGTCATCCCAAAACAAATGCCCAAATACTAACTTTCTAAATCCCACTAGTGACACAATAATACTGATAATATATATTATATAATTTCAACATATGCCAAAATGCTTCCCAATCGTGGATAGGCATCATTGAAAAAATAAGATTTTGGATTAACTCTATTAACTTTTATGTGACTACCCACATCAAAATAATCTTGAAACGTTGCAGTTTTTACACTGCCCACTAAAGCAGTAAAAGTAAGATGATACTAAGAATATGCAATCAGTTTTAAAGAACTGAATAAATCTCCCACAATTAAATGATAATTAAATTACTCTGCTGAATCTGTCCTAGTCTACACAGCAAAGCCACAAATAAGCTGAAGAAAACAGTAAATGGCAGCTTATTGTGCGTGCTCCAATGGCTAGAATTGAGAACTGAAATATTTCAGGATTTTTCTACTGATAATCACACAAAAAGTCATAAAAATAATGCAATTTAATTAAAATATTTTCTGATAATGAATATATATATATATATATATATACACACTACTTGGGTGGCGTTCGGGTGAAATTTATGGAAAACGTAAAAAAGTTCACGCTACAGTAATATATCATGAAAGTAGGGCATTTAAGTAGAAGCATGCATTGGTGATTTCCTCATCTCAAACAATTTATTAATACAAAAGCCAACAACAGCTGTGGGTATACCTCCACAAAAATGTCAATGTCTCAATAACTTGTCATGTGGCCTTGAGCATCAATTACAGCTTGACAACTATGTCTCATGCTGTTCACAAGTCGACTTATTGTCTGCTGAGGCATGGCATCCCACTCTTCTTGAAGGGCGGCCCTCAGGTCATTGAGGTTCTGGGGTACAGAGGTAGAAAGCCTTTACACGGTGACTCAGCTGATCCCATAGCTTTTCAATGGGATTCAGGTCTGGAGAAAGTGCAGGCCACTCCATTTGACGTACCCCAGTCTCCAGCAGCCATTCCCTAATGATGTGACTGTGATGAGTTGGTGCATTGTCGTCCATGAAGATGAAATTAGGCCTGGGTTGTTCATGCAGAGGCACAATGACTAGATTGATGATGTTATTCAAGTAGTATGGGCTGGTCGCTGTACCATTCACAAAGTGTAGGGCAGTTCTGTATTGACTAGACACACCTGCCCACACTGTAACACCATCACTACCATAACACTCTACAACATCGTTGGTGGCCATCATTTCTGTTTAGCGTGAATCGACTTTTAGCAGTGAACAGCACTGATGCCCACTGGTCCCTCATCCAGCGTAGATGCTCCCTGGCTAATGCAACACGATGATGCCTGTGCCTTGTAGTGTGGTCAGGTACACTTGCAGGTAGTCTAGCATGCAGACCATGGTGATGTAAACGGTTTTGAATGGTCTGATGTGACACTTTGTGTGCCTCTTTCACTTCCCTTAAATGTGTCTGGAGTTGTGTGGCATTCATCATCCGGTTCCACAGGGTATTGTTCACAATGAAGCGGTCATCAGTGTGGGATGTGGCCAAAAGACGTCCACTTCTATGCCTTTCTGTGACTCTTCCAATCTGCCTATTGCAACCTGTCGATGACACTCTGTGACAATCTAAGCTCAGTGGCCAGTTCCATCTGAAAACATCCTGCTTAAAGCCTTGCAATGGCGAGGTACTGTTGATCAATTGTTAGGTGTCGTCTTGGTCTCATGATGTCAAAATGTAAACAGCATGATGAGGTAGACTGTTTAAATACCAATTCTAATTGAACCATTAAATTTATTGTGAGATTCATGGATCAAACACCTGTTGTGAATTTATGCCGTTAAGATTGTTGGTTAGAGTGCATTTTAGGTTCATCCTGAAATTTCAACCACAAGTCAAATATCTCTAACTTTTTGTGAGTAGTGTATATACAGTCAGGTCCATAAATATTGGGACATCGACACAATTCTAACATTTTTTGCTTTATACACCACCACAATGGATTTGAAATGAAACAAACAAGATGTGATTTAACTGCATAAGGTCGGCTTTAATTTGAGGGTATTTACATCCAAATCAGGTAAACGGTGTAGGAATTAAAACAGTTTACATATGTGCCTCCCGCTTGTTAAGGGACCAAAAGTAATGGGACAATTGGCTTCTCAGCTGTTCCATGGCCAGGTGTGTGTTATTTCCTCATTATCCCAATTACAATTAGCAGATAAAAGGCCCAGAGTTCATTTCAAGTGTGCTATTTGCATTTGGAATCTGTTGCTGTCAACTCTCAAGATGAGATCCAAAGAGCTGTCACTATCAGTGAAGCAAGTCATCATTAGGCTGAAAAAACAAAACAAACCCATCAGAGAGATAGCAAAAACATTAGGCATGGGAAAAACAACTGTTTGGAACATTCTCAAAAATAAGGAACGCACCGGTGAGCTCAGCAACACCAAAAGACCCGGAAGACCACGGAAAACAACTGTGGTGGATGACCAAAGAATTATTTCCCTGGTGAAGAAAACACCCTTCACAACAGTTGGCCAGATCAAGAACACTCTCCAGGAGGTAGGTGTATGTGTGTCAAAGTCAACAATCAAGAGAAGACTTCACCAGAGTGAATACAGAGGGTTCACCACAAGATGTAAACCATTGGTGAGCCTCAAAAACGGGAAGGCCAGATTAGAGTTTGACAAACAGCATCTAAAAAGCCTTCAGAGTGCTGAAACAACATTCTATAGACAGATGAGACCAAGATCAACTTGTACCAGAGTAATGGGAAGAGAAGAGTATGGAGAAGGAAAGGAACTGCTCATGATCCTAAGCATACCACCTCATCAGTGAAGCATGGGGGTGGTAGTGTCATGGCGTGGGTATGTATGGCTGCCAATGGAACTGGTTCTCTTGTATTTATTGATGATGTGACTGCTGACATAAGCAGCAGGATTAATTCTGAAGTGTTTCAGGCAATATTATCTGCTCATATTCAGCCAAATGCTTCAGAACTCATTGGACAGTGCTTCACAGTGCAGATGGACAATGACCCAAAGCATACTGCAAAAACAACCAAAGAGTTTTTTAAGGGAAATAAGTGGAATGTTATGCAATGGCCAAGTCAATCCCCTGACCTGAATCAGATTGAGCATGCATTTCACTTGCTGAAAACAAAACTGAAGGGAAAATGCCCCAAGAGCAAGCAGGAACTGAAGACAGTTCCAGTAGAGGCCTGGCAGAGCATGACCAGGGATGAAACCCAGCGTCTGGTGATGTCTATGCATTCCAGACTTCAGGCTGTAATTGACTGCAAAGGATTTGCAACCAAGTATTAAAAAGTGAAAGTTTGATTTATGATTATTATTCTGTCCCATTACCTTTGGTCCCGTAACAAGTGGGAGGCACATATGCAAACTGTTGTAATTCCTACACCGTTCACCTGATTTGGATGTAAATACCTTCAAATTAAAGCTGACAGTCTGCAGTTAAAGCACATCTTGTTCGTTTCATTTTAAATCCATTGTGTTGGTGTATAGAGCCAAAAATGTTAGAATTGTGTCGATGTCCCAATATTTATGGACCTGACTGTATATAAATATATATATATAAAGATAAAAGAATAGAGCAGCACTCCGGTATAGTGAAAAAATAAAACTATTTATTCACCCGGTAGTGACGCAACGTTTCGGCTCCAACATGAAGCCTTTCTCAAGCTGTTGGAGCCGAAACGCCGCGTCACTACTGGGTGGATAAACAGTTTTCTTTTTTCACCATACCAGAGTGCTGCTCTATTCTTTTATTTTTATTATCCTGGGATGCTTTTCCCATTGGAGATTGCACCCAATTTTCTAATCAAAAGGTTGGTGCTGCCATTCATTGCATTTGTGTATATATATATATATATATATATATATATATATACTGTATATATATATATATATATATATATATATATACACTAATAATACTATAAACCATATAACTATTAATTCTGGTAAAAAATGTATTATGCCACAGGGAGGAACAATTAGTATTGTAATAGACTGGCACTGTGATCTTGATTGGCCGTTGAAACACTGCAAACCCACATATAATTTCCATGCCCTACACGATGAAAACTCAGTCTCGAAAGGCTTCAACTTCAGGTAGGTCAGTTGTTTTTATATAAAGAACAATTTTTGGGCTTGTTCACAAAAGAATGAGCAGATTTTTTTGTTTTAATAAAAAATGTTGTCTACAATATTTTTCATTTAAAGACATGCAAGGTACTACAAGGAGGGTGGAATAAGGAAAAGGACATTATTCAAAGTTTTTGGCATTCGTTTCGACATCCTTGTGAATGGAGAGGTAATGTACATATCACTATATTGATTCACTTTCATGTATTTTATATTGGAGGTCACAGAGATTACCCATTTTTCAATATGAATATACGGTAATATAGTTCTCATCATATCTGGCACTTATACTGTACATAGGTGCAGCTCTATTCAGAAAGTATGTGTACATTAAAGGCGTTGTCTCATCTCCTTCTTTTACCTCTTCAGCTGCGCCAGAGCACCCAACTTCCTGTCTGCTGCGTGGGCGGGAACTTTTTGTTTGATTGACAGACAAGCAGCACTGTGGTGATGTCATAGCGCGGCTTGCCTCCATGTGCGTGCTCCCGATGGCTTACAGCAAGTGAACTTTCTAAGCCCTGAATAACTTTACAGAGCTTAGCAGTTGCGTTTGCTGTGCATTCCAGGATAGAACGGCTCCAGGGCTACTCCTCCACTGAGATCAAAGACACTACAGAGCAGCGCCTGGATCGGGAGCTACAATGCTTGAACGCTTATGCATACTGCCGCCCTGCTACTAGACTAAAGAGAGATCATACCTCGCATGCACGGCCACTGCTGTTGGATCACAGCAGTGGCCGTATCTCCTGATGGAAGAAATTTTAATTGAAGGGGTTCTCCGTGCTTTTAATATTGATGATCAGATCAGCAGGGATCCGACACCCGGCATCCCCCACCCCCGATTAGTTGTATGAAGGGAAGATGCACGCAGTGCCATCTGACTTCTCTCTTCCTGCTTGCTGCTACTATGTCTATGGCGTTCAGGAAGAGAGAAGGGAGACGGCACTCGCGTATTTCGCGTGCCTTCTTTTCAAACAGCTGATCGGCGGGGTTGCCGGGGGTCAGACTCCCGCTAATCTGATATTGATGACCTATCCTGAAGATAGACATAAAAATAAAGATGAAACGTGACCAGCGTCTTCCTTTGTGCAAGATTTATTTTCTACCAACACAGCAGACAGGCAAAGTTTCGGCTTCACACAAGCTTTTCCCAAGTCATCTTTATTTTTATGTCTACCATTTACAGCGGGAAAGAGTCTTACTGCTGGTGACCGTCCGTGACGCTTCCAAAGATTTGGGATACTGGTGCTGTCCTTGAAACATATTTTAACCCCGCTAAATACAAACTGCAATTTTAAAAATTGCCTTTGGTCTCAACCACCTTATTCAACTTTTATTTTGGAAAAATTGGAAGGGGTGCCTCATAATATGGCGCCCATTCTGAACACCGTATTTCTCAATATATTTATAACAAACAACTGACAAAAATACATTAATAAATCTCCTGCTTCTCTTCTATTACAAAGATAGCTAGCTGCCTGCGGCCACCACTAGGGGAAGCTCATTACATAGGAATTTATAAAGTTATCATGGAAGCTGTAATCATGTTTTCACTGAGCTCCCCCTAGTGGCGGCTGCTTGAAAATGCAGTGGTTTCATGTTGGGAAGAGAAATTGTTCAGCACTGGGCCCCCTTCCCCCCAGGCCCCATAGCAGTTGCGTGATCTGCCTACATTGCAGATACGCCACTGCAGATGCTATTATAAAACAGAAGACGAATAGCCCCATAATTTATGGTAATACCAGAGAACAACAGACAGCTTACTCTGCAGCAGTATTATTGACATCACAGAAATTCCTTGCGCTGATGGGCTCAGGGGCAGGCAGAGAAGAGGTAGGCCACATTTTCTCTGTCTGCCTACATATAAAGATCACTGATAATGGTGTATCTATATATGGGGATAGCAGGGAACACACAGATCATGTGCTACCCTGAGCCCCAGTAGTGGAACATAAAGGGAGAGATTTATTAAGAACCTCCCACACCACCATCTCTTTTCGGAAGGTGCCAAGGTCAGTGATAAAATACCATTTGTGCAAAATGTATAAATTATTAAAGATAAGTAAATATATTAAACTGTAAAATACGAAATAAAGAAAATCTAACAAAAGTATGAAATAGTCTCTCCCCCGAAAAAAATATACACCCACACATGCCATTATAAGTCAGGTATTCAAGCATACATACAGTCATATCACACAGAATATACATTACCGTAAACAGTCAGCAATAAACCGAAGGTCACTGATCTACCCCACACTACTTTTGTATCTACTTTTGATTAAAAAAAATATCTGAGAGAGAAACATGTAAAGCTAAAATTTAGTTTTTTGTTCCACGCTATATTGAGGTGACACATTATAGCGGTTGTCCAGGTTCAGAGCTGCACCTGGACATACCCACATTTTCACCCCTCCGGCCCCCGTGATATGAGCATCAGAGCTGGATTGCACAGGGCAAGGGCTTGTTTGTTTACTTTGGTACACTGCTAGGTAGAGGCTTCTACCCACCAGTGTATTCGGTGATGTCACCGGCTCTGATGTTTTTTTGACACCATGTCCCATTTGAAGCTCCTTGATGCACCCCTAGAGTAGAAACTCCAAAAAAGTGACGCCATTTTGGAAACTACGTGGTAAGGTGGCAGTTTTGTTGGTACTATTTTAGGGTACATATGATTTTTGGTTGCTCTATATTACACTTTTTGTGAGGCAAGGTAACACAGTTTTTATTTATCTGACAGGTTAGATCATGTGGTATTTTTATAGAGCAGGTTGTTACGGACACGACAATACGAAATATGACTACTTTTTGGGGTTGTTTGTTTCAGTTTTACATAACAAAGCATTTTTGAAGGAAAAAGGATTTTTTTAGTGTCTCCACATTCTGAAAGCCGTAGTTTTATTTATTTTTTGGGCAACTGTCTTGTGTAGGGGCTCATTTTTTTCGGGATGAGATGACTGTTTGATTGGTACTATTATAGGGTGCATATGACTTTTTGATCGCTTGCTATTACACTTTTTGTGATGTAAGGTGACAAAAAATAGTTTTTGTTACACCGTTTATATTTAAAAAAATTTATGGTGTTCACCTGAGGGATTAGGTCATGTGATATTTTTATAGAGCAGGTTATTACGGACGCGGCAATACCTAATATGTATACTTTTTTTTATTTACTTAAGTTTTACAACAATAACAGCATTTAAAAAAAAATAAAAAATAATGTTTTAGTGTCTCCATATTCTGAGCCATATTTTTTTTATTTTTTGGGCGATTGTCTTAGGTAGGGGCTGATTTTGTGTGGGATGAGGTGACGGTTAGATTGGTACTATTTTGTCGGTCATATGCCTTTTTGATCGCTTGGTGTTGTACTTTTAGCGATGTAAGGTGACAAAAAATGGTTTATTTAGCACATTTTCTATTTTTGTGTTTTGTGTTCATCTGAGGGGTTAAGTCATGTGATATGTTTATAGAGCCGGTGTATACGGACACGGCGATACCTAATATGTCTACTTTTCTTTTTTTCCCTATTTTTAACAAAAAAAATTTACTTTATTTGGGGGAAATTACTTTTTTTTTTTACTTGAAACTTTTTAATTTTTTTGGGGGGGGAATTAATTTTTTATACTTTTTTTCACATTTTTTTTTCTCCCACTTTGGGACTTCAACTTTTGGGGGTCTGCAACTTTTTAACTGCCATTTGCACTAAAATTTGAGCAGATGGAGTTTTTATTTTTTTAAAGGAGCATGGTGTGGGCAGGGCTATCAGCCCCAGTAGTTTTATCATCATTTACTCCAGTTTTGTCGTGTAAACAATGACTGAAACCTACACCAGCTACAAGGTCAGGATTTCATACTAGCGCACGGACTGCTGTAGGATGTACTTAATTCATGACAAGGCATAAATTAAGCATATCCTTTGACTACACAGGGGATAGAAAACACTGGTTTTGATAAACCTCCCCCAGTGAGCTTTAGCAGTCCACACATAAAAAAAAGTCAATTGGTAGCCATCTACAGCAAGGAAAACAACTTGCGGATGTGTACATACTAAACAATATCTCCAATATTTATTTTACAGGGAGGAAAATTTGATATAATTCCAACAATGACGACAATCGGCTCAGGAATTGGTATTTTTGGTGTGGTAAGTTTACAAATCTGTTTCACAGTGTGTCATGTTAGCAGTGTTTATCCATGTGTCTACATCATGTATATAACAGCTATATATACACACATATTCAGCAATATTAGGACCATGGCTACATCACACGTTTCTGGCATTAATAAAATTAGAAACAAAAGGCAATAATAAAACATTATTTATGTATTATGTCATGTCTATACTAATAAAAATTACATTGCATGGAAATCTAGTGGGTTACCTTTCAGAAACCCACTTAGAAACAGTTGTAATGGCACAGCTGCTCGCCTGAGTACTACTTGCTTGTGATGTCACAGTAGTATACCTGTTGGAACCACACCTGTTATGTCTCAACAGCTGGAATAAAACCCACTTGTGAAGTCACAGCAGTTCACTTAACAGAAACCCACTTATGGTGTCACGGCAGCGCATGTAAATGAAGCACAGTTGTGAAGTCACAGTACTTTACCTGAATAAAACTCACTTGTGATGTGAGAGGAGCTTACCTGACACAAACACAATTGTGATATAACGGTAGCTTACATGAGGGCAGATACCATGAACTGAAGGCCCTTGTGCAAGAACCTGTTTGGACTCCTTGACTTTGAACTGCTCATTTGATGTCAGCAAAACAATAACAGTAGCTGAGAGGAAAAGGCTGTCTAAGGCTACTTTCACACTAGCGTTGTTTAAATCCGGCGTTCAATTCCGACACCGGAACTGCCCGCCGGATCCGGAAAAACGTGTGAAAACAGATTACATTTGAATCCTGATCAGGATTTTGATCACAATGAAAAAATGCATTGGAAAAAACGGATCCGCCATTTATGGACTTTAACATTTTTTTCACATTTTTCGGGTTTAACATGCAAAAGCCGGATCCGGTTTGACTGAACACACGGCGCCGGATCCGGCGTTAATGCAGGTCAATGGGAAAAAGACCGGATCAAGCGTTCAGTCAAAGTGTTCAGGATTTTTGGCCGGAGGTAAAAATACAACATGCTACGGTTTTCTGAAAAGCCTGATCAGTCAAAAAGACTGAACTGAAGGCATCCTGATGCATCCTGAACGGATTACTCTCCATTCAGAATGCATTAGGATAAAACTGATCAGTTCTTTTCCGGATTTGAGCCCCTAGGACGGAACTCAGCGCCGGAAAAGAAAAACGCTACTGTGAAAGTACCCTAAGTGAGCCCCATAGCCGCTAAGTGCCTGCTGTTTCATTGACTAAAAAGTGATCAAAAAGTCAAACACACTCCAAAATGGTATTATTAAAAACATATAGATCGTCTTGCAAAAAATGAGCCCAGCTCCATAACTATATTAAAGTTATGGGGATCAGAATATGGCATGAAAAGAAAAAAAATAAATTCAGTATTAAAACACAAAAAAACTATATAAATGTAATCGTACTGACCCAGAGAATAACGGTAACAGGCCAGTTTTACCACATAGGGAACAATGTAAAAAAACAAGATAAAACATAAAGCTGTGGCAGAATTGCATTTTTTTCAATTCCACCCCATTTGGAACTCCCACTACATTGTATGCAATATTAAATGGTTCCATTAGAAAGTACAAGACAACTTGTCCTGCAAAAAACAAGCCCTCATACAGCTATGTGAACGGAAAAATAAAAAAGTTATAACTACGGGAAGGTAGGAAGTAAAAATACTGTGAACAGTAAAAAGAAAAAACACTTTCTCTACCTAGCTAATAGAGTGGAGTTAAAGTAAAATAGCCAAATACTGTAAACTATTTGGCTAAAGTAGTGTAAGTGGGCAGCAACGACGGTGTCTACAGCAGTCTAGAAGTGTGAGTAATGAGACCATGAGCCAGGGGGACTTTCTGCTATTCTTTTGAATACATGTATTCCTACGTGTACTTAATGAATATGTGTATGTACAGTATATATTTGCACATATGCAGTAAATTTGATATTAATATGCCTATGTACTGTGTATGAAGGTCTGCTCATATATATGCATGTATATTAGTAAATGTCTGTGTATATATGCTTGTACAAAGCAAGAGCATACATTCACTATGTACTTGAGTGGGTTATTTTGTTAGCGAGGTCTGATTCTTACTTCCAATCTGACCCTATATACACTGCTCAAAAAAATAAAGGGAACACTTAAACAACACAATGTAACTCCAAGTCAATCACACTTCTGTGAAATCAAACTGTCCACTTAGGAAGCAACACTGAGTGACAATCAATTTCACATGCTGTTGTGCAAATGGGATAGACAACAGGTGGAAATTATAGGCAATTAGCAAGACACCCCAATAAAAAAGTGGTTCTGCAAGTGGTGATCACAGACCACTTCTCAGTTCCTATGCTTCCTGGCTAATGTTTTGGTCACTTTTGAATGCTGGCGGTGCTTTCACTCTACTGGTAGCATGAGACGAAGTCTACAACCCACACAAGTGGCTCAGGTAGTGCAGCGTATCCAGGATGGCACATCAATGCGAGCTGTGGCAAGAAGGTTTGCTGTGTCTGTCAGCGTAGTGTCCAGAGCATGGAGGTGCTACCAGGAGACAGGCCAGTACATCAGGAGACGTGGAGGAGGCCGTAGGAGGGCAACCCAGCAGCAGGACCGCTACCTCCGCCTTTGTGCAAGGAGGAACAGGAGGAGCATTGCCAGAGCCCTGCAAAATGACCTCCAGCAGGCCACAAATGTGCATGTGTCTGCTCAAATGGTCAGAAACAGACTCCATGAGGGTGATATGAGGGCCCGACGTCCACAGGTGGGGGTTGTGCTTACAGCCCAACACCGTGCAGGACGTTTGGCATTTGCCAGAGAACACCAAGATTGGCAAATTCGCCACTGGCGCCCTGTGCTCTTCACAGATGAAAGCAGGTTCCCACTGAGCACATGTGACAGACGTGACAGAGTCTTGAGAAGCCGTGGAGAACGTTCTGCTGCCTGCAACATCCTCCAGCATGACCGTTTTGGCATTGGGTCAGTAATGGTGTGGGGTGGCATTTCTTTGGATGGCCGCACAGCCCTCCATGTGCTCGCCAGAGGTAGCCTGACTGCCATTAGGTACCGAGATGAGATCCTCAGACCCCTTGTGAGACCATATGCTGGTGCGGTTGGCCCTGGGTTCCTCCTAATGCAAGACAATGCTAGACCTCATGTGGCTGGAGTGTGTCAGCAGTTCCTGCAAGACGAAGGCATTGATGCTATGGACTGGCCCGCCCGTTCCCCAGACCTGAATCCAATTGAGCACATCTGGGACATCATGTCTCGCTCTATCCACCAACGTCACGTTGCACCACAGACTGTCCAGGAGTTGGCAGATGCTTTAGTCCAGGTCTGGGAGGAGATCCCTCAGGAGACCGTCCGCCACCTCATCAGGAGCATGCACAGGCGTTGTAGGGAGGTCATACAGGCACGTGGAGGCCACACACACTACTGACCCTCATTTTGACTTGTTTTAAGGACATTACATCAAAGTTGGATCAGCCTGTATTGTGTTTTTCCACTTTAATTTTGAGTGTGACTCCAAATCCAGACCTCCATGGGTTGAAAAATTTGATTTCCATTTTTTTTTTTTTTTGTGATTTTGTTGTCAGCACATTCAACTATGTAAAGAATAAAGTATTTCAGAAGAATATTTAATTAATTCAGATCTAGGATGTGTTATTTTTGTGTTCCCTTTATTTTTTTGAGCAGTGTATTTGGTTTATATTGCTGTCTCAATATCCAGTAACAGATGTGTTGCTGCTGGACCTCAATGAATAAAAAAAAAAGTGGTAAAAGAGGCAACAGAGGTTCTTAGCTTCTAACAGAGTACCCTAAAAATATTTACGATGTAAAAAAAGTTTTATTCACTGTGCTACAGAGTCTTGAATCTTTTACATGGTCAGTAGCTGCCTGCTACATGGTATAGTATTCACTATGCAAATCCAAATGTAAATTAAGAATATAAATAAAGAATATAAATATCAAAAGTTTTAACACGTAAACAATGTCCAGAACAAAACTTTATTCCCTTCTATACAGTGTATAGTGCCACAATGTGACACTCATGAGTTAAAGGGTTTACACTACCATAGAAAAAGTTGGTAAAGATGCAGTAGATCCCTATGCTGCTGTTTTATTATGTATAATTCAGACTTTTATTTTAATCTCTGTGACTTTGTTTTTCAGGCCACGGTTGTTTGTGACTTAATGTTACTACATGTACTTCCAAAAAGAAATTACTACAAGGAGAAAAAATTCAAGTATACTAAAACTACAAAGGTATCTCTTCCACTAAATGTACGCATTTCCACAGCTGGAGAGTGAGTTCTGTCCCATACTATCTTACATTTACAGTATATAAGTCACACAAAATCATCACTCTGTAATTCTCTTGTCATCTGGGAACACTTATGAAATGTTTGACCAGAGGCCCCAATGTGTTAAAAAGTTCCTGCCTTGTGCTCCAAAGCTGAGAACATGATAAGTACTCTCATGGTTAGAGCATTCCTCCAATTCTAAAACATGAATAATGTATGTGAATATAAGAAACGTTGTAATATATCTTATAAAAGAAAATAACTTTTATCGGTCTGATATGCTCTATTCTGCTTTTAAAGTTGACGTCTATAGATAGAGGAGGGGGAGGAGGAGGCTGCTGGTTGAGAGACATACAAAATGCCATTTATTAGCTCTGCTACACTTAGCACTTTTGACTCTACTATACCTAGTTTTTTAAAGATCTACCACTGTTCATAGTGAGGTCATAAATCACTTATTAGCTGGCAGCAGCCCCCTCATCTCTCCTCCACTCTCCATAGACCTTCGTGTGTGAGGCTAGAGACAAAGATGGGTGCCACAAGATATAAATGAAGGGAAGGAGGTGGAGGAAAGAAGCATGAGAATCACAGGAGGCAGCATAATTCTTTAATAAGATATATTACAACATTTCTTATATTCACCTATACTATTCATTTATGAAAACATGTTTAGAACTAGAGGTAGATCATTTAGACCTATTGATTCCTTTTTTAACAGTGCAAAAATACAGTCTGTTCGCTTTGTCTCTGCTTATTTCAGAAAACAGTAAGCAAAGAAGACAGCTCACCTTATGCTAATAATTTACATGAGAATTCAGAGGCCTCTGAGGTTCCAGAAACAGCAGTGCCCAGTTAATAGAAAGAAGTATAACATTTCTAAAAAAGCAGAAGGTATGTATCAGCAAGTATACTGTGAATAGAATAACATTTATAAGCTGCTTAATCAAATATTACTTCCTTATTTTTATTATGCTTTTTTTTTTTAAACTAAAATCTAGATTTTGCACAATGAAAAAAGAAGATATTGTATAACGGGATTTGTATGATTTCCAGACAAAATTGTAAATTGTGTATTGCAATGTATGAATGCTACTTTGAAAATATTATGTTTAATTTTTACCTTTACAGGGGTTCTCTGGTCATTTCTCATAATGTGTAGTTGTTACTGTGTTACTATGGAAGGAAGATCTTTTACATAGCACTTACAGTACCCATCCCTGGCTCTGCTGATGCTGCCATCTATACATTGACCGAACAAGCTGTGGGTCTTCCGCCAAGGTCCTGACCGTATGTGGTGCTTCGTTTAGTGTTCCACTTACAATGCAACTGAACAGGAAAAAAAGCAGCTACATCTGGTCAGGACCTGGCCGGCAGAGCCCGGAGCCTTTGTAAGCGCAGTGTGGACAGTGTCATCAGTGGAGCCAGGGATAAGTACTATGTAAAAGATCTTCCATCCACAAATTAGTAACAACGACACATTAGGCCTCTTTCACACTTGCGTTGTTGGGATCCGGCATGCACTTCCGTTGCCGGAGGTGCCTGCCGGATCCGTAACAACGCAAGTGTACTGAAAGCATTTGAAGACGGAACCGTCTTCCAAATGCGTTCAGTGTTACTATGGCAGCCAGGACGCTATTAAAGTCCTGGTTGCCATAGTAGGAGCGGGGAGCGGGGGAGCGGTATACTTACAGTCCGTGCGGCTCCCCGGGCGCTCCAGAATGACGTCAGAGCGCCCCATGCGCATGGATGACGTGATCCATGTGATCACGTGATCCATGCGCTTGGGGCGCCCTGACGTCACTCTGGAGCGCCCGGGGAGCCGCACGGACGGTAAGTATGCTGCTCCCCGCTCCCCACTACACTTTACCATGGCTGTCAGGACTTTAGCGTCCCGGCAGCCATGGTAACTATTCAGAAAAAGCTAAACGTCGGGTCCGGCAATGCGCCGAAACGACGTTTAGCTTAAGGCCGGATCCGGATCAATGCCTTTCAATGGGCATTGATCCCGGATCCGGCCTTGCGGCAAGTCTTCAGGATTTTTGGCCGGAGCAAAAAGCGCAGCATGCTGCGGTATTTTCTCCGGCCAAAAAACGTTCCGTACCGGAACTGGAGACATCCTGATGCATCCTGAACGGATTACTCTCCATTCAGAATGCATTAGGATAATCCTGATCAGTATTCTTCCGGCATAGAGTCCCGACGACGGAACTCTATGCCGGAAGACAATAACGCAAGTGTGAAAGAGCCCTTAAGGTGAAATAGCCATAGAACCCCTTTAACTTGGCTTTAATTTTCATCAATAATGTTATACAATAAATTTGATTGATTTATTAGCTTCCACTTTAATCAATAGCTGATATTATATAAGTAGAATCAATGATTGTTTAGCACCTAGACGTCTTGTGGTTCTACTAGAAGATTCCTCTAGTACTGCAGGTTTGGATCAGTGCAGCTATGGGTGCTATATATTTTGTATCTGGCATATAAACAGTTAAACACAGGTAAGTAGGCCAATGTAAAAAGACGATTTACACAAACTATAGTTCATTGGTTCAATTTATGTAATGTCAGCTTTAATGTAAAGTAGGTTTTAAAGAATCTTTACATTATTTAAAGTAAATAAAACAGAACACTTGAAGTGATAAAAAAATGTAAAACAAAGTAATGGCTCATATTGTATTTTTACAGAAATGCAACAAAGGAAGTCATTATCCAAATACTTCATGGATTTGTTATTTGGACCTACAACCAGTGCTTGCTGCATCCTCAATATGGTTTTATAAACATTTGTCATAAGATGCCCTCTAGAATGCCTTCATTAAAAAAAAAATATATATTTACTGCCCATATTATACTGTATAATACTCTGTGATAAGATATAATATCCAAAACCAAAGCAATTGAGACTATTATAACAATTCAGTTCAAGATCTAAAAACAACCATGGTTCAAAACAGCAATTAGAATACAATCAAATATACATGTTCTCTATGCTGTTCCACACAAATCTTTAACCTTTGAGGTTTTTTTTAGGTTTACAGTAATTTAGGCCACAATTTAAGTTCTCTATAAATTTTCAGGTGGTAAAATAAAAAGGCCCATCCTCTAGATGATGAGTATAGCAGTGATGTGGATAGATTTCAGAATTTAATAGCAAACATGTCAGCGTTTTGATAATTTATACTTCATAATGGGTAATGCACAGTCACAGGTCACATGTAATGTAGAGAACTTCTCACTTTGTGGCTATAATGGTCCATAGATTAGAGCATTCAGATTTAAGGGGGACTAGACATTATGAGGGAAAGATATAAGTAGAGACACTGTATCAGGGAATATGTTTAAGTGAGGAAGAGAATAACCTATTATAGATGATGTAAGGAGCATAAGAAGACTCTGCTGTAAACGTTAAAGAGCCAAAATGCTTGGATGATTGCCTTTCTTGACTACTAATTAAAAAAAACAATAAGGGTACATTCACAACTGGAATTTTGTTGCATAAATTTCAATGACGGAAAATCAGGTCTATTAATGGTTTGGTGGAAAGCAATAAATCTGATGCATCTGAATATAATCTAACAGTCTCATTAAACAGCTAAAATTCTCACTTGCAGGAAAGGGAGGGTGCTGCATCTCCAAAAGTTTATATCTTCACAACTTACCCCCTTAAAACATTAGACTTTTGTCATATCTTTCTCTTAGTTGAACTACATACTACACCGTTTATCACACTGTATCATATGTGTGATTTTTAAAGGGAACCTGGAAATATATGATGCCTGAACCTTGGGCAGCATGACATCTTAACAGACTCCCTTTTTATAGAGTGGGGAGTGGGGAATTGGGAGAAGAGTCATAGCTGTTGTTTCCCTCCAGCTTTTTCCTACCTGGCGCAGCTTGATCGACAGGTCTCTCCGTATACACAGATAGGGGGAGACTGAGCAAGCCAAGCCAGGTAGAGCGGAGCAAGTGGGACACTGCCCAGATAACTCTTCTCCCCATTCCTAACTTGTTTTTAAATCATGGTGTTTCAAAGGGAGCCCATCAGGATTCCATGCTGTCCGTGGTTCAGGCAGTATGAATTTCCTGACAGGTTCCCTTTAAGAGCAATTGTTTAGAACTGGTTAGGCCTGATGCCATGTTAACATGTATCCAAGGTTACAGAGTTTTACCATAAATTATATTTGTTTTCATATTAATGCTAGAGGTACAGTACAGACCAAAAGTTTGGACACACCTTCTCATTCAAAGAGTTTTCTTTATTTTCATGACTATGAAGGCATCAAAACTATGAATTAACACACGTGCAATTATATACATAACAAACAAGTGTGAAACAACAGAAAATATGTAATATTCTAGGTTCTTCAAAGTAGCCACCTTTTGCTTTGATTACTGCTTTGCACACTCTTGATGAGCTTCAAGAGGTAGTCCCCTGAAATGGTCTTCCAACAGTCTTGAAGGAGTTCCCAGAGATGCTTAGCACTTGTTGGACCTTTTGCCTTCACTCTGCGGTCCAGCTCACCCCAAACCATCTCGATTGGGTTCAGGTCCGGTGACTGTGGAGGCCAGGTCATCTGGCGCAGCACCCCATCATTCTCCTTCATGGTCAAATAGCCCTTACTTTCAAAGTTTTCCCAATTTTTCGGCTGACTGACTGACCTTCATTTCTTAAAGTAATGATGGCCACTCGTTTTTCTTTACTTAGCTGCTTTTTTCTTGCCATAATACAAATTCTAACAGTCTATTCAGTAGGACTATCAGCTGTGTATCCACCTGACTTCTCCTCAACGCAACTGATGGTCCCAAACCCATTTATAAGGCAAGAAATCCCACTTATTAAACCTGACAGGGCACACCTGTGAAATGAAAACCATTTCAGGGGTCTACCTCTTGAAGCTCATCAAGAGAATGCCAAGAGTGTGCAAAGCAGTAATCAAAGCAAAAGGTGGCTACTTTGAAGAACCTAGAATATGACATATTTTCAGTTGTTTCACACTTGTTTGTTATGTATATGATTCCACATGTGTTAATTCATAGTTTTGATGCCTTCAGTGTGAATCTACAATTTTCATAGTCATGAAAATAAAGAAAACTCTTTGAATGAGAAGGTGTGTCCAAACTTTTGGTCTGTACTGTATATTGTATCACCTTGTCATCCACTGTTGAGACTACTCCCAGTTGATATTTATTCAAGAAAAATCTGACAGTTAAAGGGGTTGTCCATGGCTTTTTAAGCGATGGCCATCACTAACTGACACTGTACACCTTCGCCGATCATCTTGTCTGTGTAGCTCCATCTACACAAGTCAACCTCAAAGCTATACAGCACCAGCAACATCCTAGAGGCAGGAGCTCACTACTACAGTACTGCTCCCATTAAAGTCAGTGGGCGCAATGCTATAGTAGTAAGCTCACAACACTACATTGTTCACGGTGCTGTGTAGCTCCAGCGCTAACTTTCCTTGACGGAGTTGCAAAGACCAGGTGATCATCGGGGGTGCAGGTTGTCAGACCCACAGTGATCAGCTAGTGATGTTCTATTCTGAGGATAGGCAATTGCTTAAAAATCCTGGACAATCCCTTTAATTAATACCCTATATTAAGATGTATATGCACCTTAAGTTATCATCTGAAAAGTCATAAGAATACAGTTTGTCAGAAGATATCATCCATGGGGCACACAGAGGCCTGTTGATTTCGATGAGAGAGCCACCAGCATTAATCAGAGAAACTGAAATATGCAAACTAAAGTGCCCTGTACTTTATATTCAGAAGTGTCACTTTTTTGATTGAAATTTCTTTCTTTCATCTTAGCAAAAACATTATAAAGCAAAAAGGACAATTAGAATATCGTGCAAAGTTAATTTATTTAATTAATGCAACTTAAAAGGTGAAACTAACATATGGGATAGACTCATTAGATTCAAAGCGAGATATTTCAAGCCTTTATTTGTTATAATTTGGATGATTACGGCTTACAGCTTATGAAAACCCCAAAGTCACAATCTGAGGTACTCTTTGCTCAGGGGATATGGATTAATTATCTGACACTTTGAGCCTAGAATATTGAACCTTTTCACAAAATTCTAATTTTAATCTGCATTAAAGCAATTCCTTTTAATTTGCATTACTGAAATAAATAGACATTTGCGCGATATTCTAATTTTTCGAGTTTCACCTGTATATTAAAGGGGCCTATATTGTGGAGATTCGCTCTGGTAGACAGGACAAGTGGACGCAGTATACAAAACAATACGACAGTTTTGGTGTTCGTTCATACAGCAAAAGAGTCTCCTGTTATCCTAGGTATTAGTTCACACCCGATCGGCATTGCTCAGGACAAAAGCCTCCCAAACTCAGGCCTCCAGCCTAGCACACGTCTCAGATCCCAATCCAGCGATTGCCAGAGCTCCTCTGTCAGAGAGAGAGAGGTAATTACCACCAGCTGACACTGCTTGCTGTTTTTTTTATATAGGCCAGTCAAGACCCGGCCTCGAACGTGGGAAGTAGTCACCCACCCAGCACTTTGACTATTCCCAGTAAGAGCCGTCCCGGATCAGCTATTACAGCTATACTAAATAGCAAGGTGTCAAATAGCAACTGCTGCTGACACATGAAAACTGGCTCGGTGACACATACCTTCCGTCAACGACGGTCCCTTGCGCCATCCTACAATACATATAGTTTTATTATTAGCGAATTAAGGCACCACCATTGCTGGGCAATGTATTATTAAGGGCAATGTTAAATTATGTTTCTTTAGCTTTTTTAATTTTATTTGTAGTATATTTATAAAACTTAAGTGCCAAACATTTGATCTGTTTTTTTTTTCCGATACTAGAAATGCTATGACATATGGTTCTGGTTATTATAAAAATTACGCAATAGTTTTTGTAGAGAAGCTATGCTATATTGTAGTTTCAACAGTAAAATCATTAGGACTTTTGTCCATTTATAGCAAACCAAAAATGCTCAAATAATGCTGAAACAGTAGATACAATTCCAGCTTCTAAAGACTCCCTGAAAGTGCCAAATCAGGGATCTAGTTGAAAACTCTACATTTGCTAATGGGCATATGTGGCAGCTCTTATCCCCTCAGTGATTCTCTTCTTGAAGAGGGGGACCCGTCGACATGAAAATGCCATGCAATCTGCAGGCAGCATGTTATAGAGCATATATATTGTTTTGTGGGAAAAGATTCACTACAACTTGCAATTTATTAATTTAAATCTTTTCTCTTTCTACATATGTTTAGGAGTCATGTGGGATGTCATGTTTACTAGTTGACAGCTATCTCTGTATGCTTAGCCACAGTAGGAATGCCTCATGACTCCTAAGCACTGAAACGGTAAAGATTTAAATAAATAAATTAATTACACATTTTGCTGAATCTTTTCCCACAAAACTATATATCTGCTCTATAACATGCTGCCTGCGGATTGCACTGTTATATACCCTATTATACAATTCAAATATGTAGGGGTTCTGTTCAGGATCCTTAGCTCTTGGCCAGAATGCAGAATGGTTACACAAAGCATTACTTGCTCTGGAAGACATGTCCTCTAGTTCACAGACAAACCATTGATCTTAAGCACTACGTGGTAGGGCTGCAGGGAAATTGAACACTTACTGCAAGGTCTCCCCATAAATTACAGTTAGTCACAGGGGACCCACCAAGGGGACACTTTGTTATCAACTTATTGTCAAGAGACCTTTCTAAAAAGTAAGGATTGTCCTAAGATGAGAACCCCTGTATCAAAGATCTGTCATCTCTAGTGTTGAGAGAATCGAATCCGAATTTCCTGTAAAATTCGATTCGCCGTGAAGCCAAATTTTTCTGTGCTTCATGCTAACGAATAATCTTTCCTAGAATGGCGGTAAAAAAATAAATAATCATACTTACCTCATCCGTTTGAGCGCGAAGACCTGACCGCTGCCATCTTGATTGAAGATCCAGCAAAATCCTGTGCACGGTAACGTATGATGGCACTACGCCGGCCGACGTGATGACGTCATCAGAGGCCATGTGAGATTTTGCACTAGATCTTTATTCAAGATGGTGGCGCCCGGCTCTTCGTGATCAAATAGATGAGGTAAGTATTTTATTTATTTTACACTGTAATATTAATGTTAGATGATCAGCTACGTACACAGCATCTAAGGGGTACAGTAACGAGGAGCAATTGCCGTTCCCTGTTATTGCGCCCACTACGACGAAGTAGTTAGTCACAAAGATTTTTTTTTGTAAAGTTCAGGGGAAGCAGCCGAATCAAATTTTCCAATACTTCGCCTATCTCTAGACAGGAATAGGCATTTCTACAATAGGCCGCCCGTTCCATTCCGCAAATTGCGGAAGGCACATGGGCGGCTTCCGTTTTTTGCGGATCTGCGGCTTGCAGACCGCAAAAAACGGCACGGTCGTGTGCATGAGGCCTAAGAATGTGTATTGATCCTCTGTTATTGTTCCTGTAAATGCATACCATTGCATACCACTTGTCAAATGCATACCACTTGTCAATAAAGTGTGTTCCTACACAGTTTGATTGAACAGAGCCACACAACTCAGTGACGATTGAAACACCTCATTGTCAATTTATTCACACATTTTCAGAGTAAGGCTCTCTTAGATGGCCCAATGATCGACTGAACAAAACATTAATAAGAATACACGTTTCACATCATTGTCCAGTGTAAACAGGGTAGCAATCAGCGAACCAACAAGCAAACAGGATAAATGGGAGCAAAATGGGGGATCTGCTTCCAACAAGTGTCACGGATGCTGTGTGGGTGGGAAACTCCACAACGAGCACAGGAGGAAAGGGGGTAGGAACTAGGCCTGGAAACTAGGGTAAAGAAGGAGGTCACCTCCTAGAACAACCCTAATCCAAGTCCAGACTAGCTATCAGTATGAACTGACCTCGATGGTAGGAAAGTTCATACACAGGAACCTAGAGCCCTAACACACCCTGTAGGGCCCTGGTATAGTGACAGGACTTGAGACAACCTATTCCTCCACCAGAAGGATGAACAGGCCTAGATACAAAAGACAGGAAAATACAACAAACAAAATACAAATAGGGAAGACGACACTTAACTTCACATGGAGCAAAGGCAGCGCCAGGAGCTCAACCGAGATCCAACAACTAGCTAGCCCAGAGTCCAGAAACTGAAGATATAAACCGCAACCCCAAAAGGGGTAAGCAGTAATAAATAGGGGAAGTTAAATGACCAAACCAACAACACCTGAAAGAGGTGTGGTCATTACCAAAACAACACAAACACAAAAGATCCACAAGGAACAAGTCAGATTAACCCACGTGTTGCCAGTCTCTCTGATCTCCTGGCACCTGTCACGGGAGTGTCTGTGACAACAATATGAAAATTGAATAGGGTCAAATGACTATTGATTGACTGTTTGATAGCTGGTAATTGCTCATTCACAAATAAGACAATACAATATTTTGTTTTTCTATTGATAATAATTTTTCTATTGTCAGGTAGTGGCCATACACATTCAATTAAAGTTAGCTTAACCCTTGCATTTTGGTGAGATAGGAAAATAATCTATGATGTGTGACTGCAGCCTGACAATTATGGGGGTATATACAGTTGCAAGAAAAAGTATGTGAACCCTTTGGAATGATATGGATTTCTGCACAAATTGGTCATAAAATGTGATCTGATCTTCATCTAAGTCACAACAATAGACAATCACAGTCTGCTTAAACTAATAACACACAAAGAATTAAATGTTACCATGGTTTTATTGAACAACCATGTAAACATTCACAGTGCAGGTGGAAAAAGTATGTGAACCCTTGGATTTAATAACTGGTTGAACCTCCTTTGGCAGCAATAACTTCCACCAAACGTTTCCTGTAGTTGCAGATCAGACGTGCACAACGGTCAGGAGTAATTCTTGACCATTCCTCTTTAGGCTGGGTTCACACGAGCGTGTCCGGATTAGTTCCGGATGCGTCCCGGTGTGTTGCGGCAAACCCGCGCGAGTAGGAATGCAATTGCAGTCAGTTTTGACTGCAATTGCGTTCCGATGTTCAGTTTTTATCGTGCGTGTGCAATGTGTTTTGCACGCGCGTGATAAAAAACCGACTGTGGTACCCAGACCCGAACTTCTTCACAGAAGTTCAGGTTTGGGTTAGTTGGAGTGTAGATTGTATTATTTTCCCTTATAACATGGTTATAAGGGAAAATAATAGCATTCTGAAAACAGAATGCATAGTAAGTGATCAGTTGAGGGTTAAAAAAAATAAAAAAAATTAACTCACCTTCTCCGTTTGTTCGCGTAAGTCCCGGTCTCTTCTTTACTTCTCAAAAGATGAACTATGGGCTAAAGGACCTTTGGTGACGTCAGATCACATGCTCCAATCACATGGTCCATCACCGCGGTGATGGACCCTGTGATTGGAGCATGTGATCTGACGTCACCAAAGGTCCTTTAGCCCATAGTTCATCTTTTTAAAGAACTAAAGACCGGGAGAACTACGCGAACAAGAGGACAAGGTGAGTTAATTTTTTTTATTTTTTAACCCTCAATTGATCACCTACTAAGCATTCTGTATTCAGAATGCTATTATTTTCCCTTATAACCATGTTATAAGGGAAAATAATACAGTGTATAGACAGTCACCTAGCAACCGTGCGTGAAAATCGCACCGCATCCGCACTTGCTTGCGGATGCATGCGATTTTCACGCAACCCCATTCACTTCTATGGGGCCTGCGTTGCGTGAAAAACGCAGAATATAGAGCATGCTGCGATTTTCACGCAACGCATAAGTGATGCGTGAAAATCATCGCTCATCTGAACAGCCCCATTGAAATGAATGGGTCCAGATTCAGTGCGGGTGCAATGCGTTCACCTACCGCATTGCACCCGCGCGGAAATCTCGCCCGTGTGAACGCAGCCTTAGGCCTATTGCACACGGACGTTTTTTTTCCCCGTTTACTGGACGTTTTTTGCGTTCCGTATACGGTCCGTATACGGAACCATTCATTTCAATGGGTCCGCAAAAAAAAACGGAATGTACTCCGTATGCATTCCGTTTCCGTATTTCCGTTTTTCCGTTCCGTTTTAACATAGAACATGTCCTATTATTGCCCGCAAATCACAGTCCGTGGCTCCATTCAAGTCAATGGGTCCGCAAAAAAACGGAACACATACGGAAATGCATCCGTATGTCTTCCGTTTCCGTTCCGTTTTTTGCTGAACCATCTAATGAAAATGTTATGCCCAGCCCAATTTTATCTATGTAATTACTGTATACTGTATATGCCATACGGAAAAACGGAACGGAAAAACGGAACAGAAACGGAAACACAACGGAAACAAAAAACGGAACAACGGATCCGTGAAAAACGGATCGCAAAACACTGAAAAAGCCATACGGTCGTGTGCAATAGGCCTTACAGAACTGTTTCAGTTCAGCAATATTCTTGGGATATCTGGTGTGAATCGCTTTCTTGAGGTAATGCCACAGCATCTCAATCGGGTTGAAGTCAGGACTCTGACTGGGCCACTCCAGAAGGCGTATTTGAATTTGTATACATATTTATACGGATGTCAGAATAGCTAGCAGTTGTCAGACTCACCCTGCAGTGCTCCTGACTTGCTGTGCTTTACACTGGATCCACATGCATTCTCATTACTGTGACTTTCTTTTACTGATCACTGTTATTTTTTTGTAAATTTTTGCAGTATTTCTTCCCATGTTTTTTAGAGCTAGGGCTCATCAACACGGCCGTAAGTGTTTTGCTGCTGGCAAATCGCAGATCCGCAAAACACGGATCCCGCCCAAGTTCTTTTTTAACTTCTGTAGAGATACATATTTATCCACAAAACAGACAAGAATAGGATATGTTCAATTTTTTTTTTTTTTTGCGAGGCTGTGGAATGGACGTGCAAATGCGGCCCTATTAAAGTGAATGGTTCCCATCCTACCTACAAAAAATCGGATCGGATGCAGACCAAAACTATGGCCGTGTGCATAAGCCCTTAATGACTGAATCACTCGCTGTCTTCATTGTAAACATTTCATGATTTTGTATAGTTGTCGACACTATCTGTATGTTTAACAAATGTGACACTGTTGATAGCCTAATAAATATTTTTTTCTTACAAATGTTGTAGACTTTTATGTAATTTAATATTATCAGAGTGTTATATTTTGTTCCCAATCATATATGGAATTCTGGTAAGACCGTACTGGCTTAAAGAAAAACTTTCAGCAAATCTAACTATATGTAACCCAGTCCAGGGCTACACAGTGCTGCCTAACACAATGCAAAACATTGTAGCATTCAGTGTATTTCCAAAAGTGCAGAAAATTTACTTTTATTGATATGCAAATGTTGTCTCAAGGTGCCCAGGGGGGCGTGCATAACTCTATAGGAGCCCAGGCACGCCTTCAGCCGGAGCCCAAGCTCTCCTCTTCACTTGTTCCCTGTACCTCCTCTTGCTCCATCCAACCCGCCCCTTCCACTGCGACGTCACGATCCACCTTCAGCTCCGGCCTGCTGGTGCGCATTGTCAATGGTCGGCACATGCACTTTGTATGCCCTGCAGTGGTCATTGGCCTCACCATACTTAGTGCGCATGCCCCGAGCCGGCTGGAGCTGGAGGAGGCTCCAGCAGAAGGCGTGCCTGGGCTCCTATAACAGTTATGCACGCCCCGCTGAGCACCTGACATTCGGGCCCCTGCTGCATACGCCGTCATCGGTGAAAACACCAATGCCAGCGTATTAACCCCTTGTATGCTGCAGTTAAAGCTGACCACAGCATGCAGAGGGTTTGCGGAGGGTACGGGTGCCCTCAGCTTCCCCATCGGGTCCCCGCGCTGCAGTGGTGGGGACCCGATGTCAGAGAAGGCAAGCCTGATGTCTTCCATAGGCATCGGAGCTTGCCTTCTACGGAAGCCTGTGAGATCCAGTCCTTAGGCTGGGTCTCACAGGCAGGCTGTCAGCATAAAAGCTGACAGCCAATGCATTACAATACAGGGTGTTTCTGTAAACTACAGAATCAGGGTAATAAATATTGAGCTTTGTTTGGCTGTTAAACCTTGCTTTGTTACTGGAAAAAATGGATTAAAATGGAAAATCAGCAAAAAAAGTGAAATTCTGAAATTTCATCGACATTTTCCTTTAATTCTTGTGGAACACCTAAAGGGTTAACAAAGTTTTTAAAATGAGTTTTGGATACCTTAAGGCCCCTTTCACACGGGCGTTGCGGGAAAATGTGCGGGTGCGTTGCGGGAACACCCGCGATTTTTCCGCACGAGTGCAAAACATTGTAATGCGTTTTGCACTCGCGTGAGAAAAATCGCGCGTGTTTGGTACCCAAACCCGAACTTCTTCACAGAAGTTCGGGCTTGGGATTGGTGTTCTGTAGATTGTATTATTTTCCCTTATAACATGATTATAAGGGAAAATGATAGCATTCTGAATACAGAATGCATAGTAAAACATCGCTGGAGGGGTTAAAAAATAAAATAAAAAATAATTTAACTCACCTTAGTCCACTTGATCGCGGCCCGGCATCTCCTTCTGTCTCCTTTGCTGAACAGGACCTGTGGTGAGCATTAATTACAGGAACAGGACCTTTGATGACGTCACTCCGGTCATCACATGATCCATCACCATGGTAAAAGATCATGTGATGACCGGAATGACGTCACCAAAGGTCCTGTTGCTGCACAGAGATCAGATGAAGACAGAAGGAGATGCCGGGCTACGCGATCAAGTGGACTAAGGTGAGTTAAATTATTATTATTATTATTTTTTTAACCCCTCCAGCGATGTTTTACTATGCATTCTGTATTCAGAATGCTATTATTTTCCCTTATAACCATGTTATAAGGGAAAATAATAATGATCGGGTCTCCATCCCGATCGTCTCCTAGCAACCGTGCGTAAAAATCGCACCGCATCCGCACTTGCTTGCGGATGCTTGCGATTTTCACGCAACCCCATTCATTTCTATGGGGCCTGCGTTACGTGAAAAACGCAGAAAGAGGAGCATGCTGCGATTTTCACGCAAGGCACAAGTGATGCGTGAAAATCACCGCTCATGTGAACAGCCTCATAGAAATGAATGGGTGGGTATTCAGTGCGGGTGCAATGCGTTCACCTCCCGCATCGCATCCGCGCGGAATACTCGCTCGTGTGAAAAAGGCCTAAGGGGTGTAGTTTCTAAAATGGGGCCATTTATGGGTAGTTTCTATTATTTAAGCCCCACAAAGTGACTTCAGACCTGAATTGGTCCTTAAAAATTGGGTTTTGGAAATTTTCTTAAATTTTAAGATTTGTTTCTAAACTTCTAAGCCTTCTAACAAATAAAAAAAAGAAAATGTCATTTACAAAATGATCTAATCATGAAGTAGACATATGGGAAATATAAAGTAATAACTAATTTAGGAGGTATCTGTTTTAAAAGCAGAGAAATTGAAATTTAGAAAATTGCAAATTTTTCCAATTTTTTGGTAAATTTGGTATTTTTTTTACAACTAAAAATGAAATTTTTTGACTCAAATTTACCACTGTTATGAAGTACAATATGTGACAAGAAAACAATTTCAGAAAAGCATTTTAACCCCTTAACACCCACCGCCGTACATGTACGGCGCTGCCGGGGTCTTTAAAGATGGCACCTGCTCCCGCGGCTCATTTCAGCGACCGGCAGTAATGCCGATCGCGGACATTTAACCCCTCAGATGCCATGTTCAATCCTGACCATGGCATCTGAGCGCGTGAAACACCGTAAGCTCAAGGCTTCCGGTGATGCTCCGGCTCCCCATTGTGGCGATAGGAAAAGCAGAAGCATGTATGCAGCAGCCGCTGTTTTTGTGAATGACACGAGGCTACTGCATAGTATTTCCTATGGAGCCCTTGCCTGTAATAGGGCTCCGTAAGAAACAAGCAATTTTCTAATAGACTCCAATGCAAGTGCATTGGGGTCTATGAGAATAGAAATCTAATGAAAAAATAAAAAAAAAACATAAAAATTCTAATCACCCCCCTTTTCCCAAAATAAAAATAAAAGAACTAAAAAAAAATTAAAATACACATCATGGGTGTTGCGATGTGTGAAAACGCCCATAGTATGAAAATATAAAAATATATTCCCTATACGGCAAACAGCAAAACGGCAAAAAGCGTCCAAATGGCCAATTAGCCGTTTTTGGTTGTTTAATTTTCTACAAGAAAATGTAATAAAAAGTGATCAAAAAGTCATACATGCCCCAGAATAGTATCAATGAAAAGTTCAGATCGCTTCGCAAAAAATTAGCCCCCATACAGCTCCATGCACATAACTACAAAAAGGTTATAGGGGTCAAAATATGGCGACATATAATTTTTTTATCACTATCAAAATGCAAGAAAAACCATACATATAAGGTATCACCAGATTCATACTGACCTGCAGAATAAAAGTAACTGGTCAGTTTTATCGCACATCGAACGTCGCAAATAAAAAACTCGTAAAACTGTGGTGGAATTGCTTATTTATTTTTTTGCAATTTCACCCCATTTGAAATTTTTTTCCCACTACATCATATGCAATAATAAATGGTGGTGTTGGAAAGTACAAATTGTCCGGCAAAAAACAAGCCCTCATATGGCTATGTGAACAGAAAAATTAAAAAATTATGGCTCTGGGAAGACAGGGAGTGCAAAACAAAAACGCAAAAAAAAAAAAACTCTTGGCCTTAAAGTTAACTCTGGTTAAATTTATCACCACATAAAGTGACATATGTCAGGTTTGCAAAAAATGTCCTGGACTGGTCCTTAAGGTGAAAAATGACAGGGTCCTGAAGGGGTTAAATATAAGAACACAAAATGGATATTTAAACTTATACAAAAAATGTGGTCTAGGAAATGTTTATGCTGGAGACCTCATATAATGAATGCGGCTAGAAATGTCTATTGTAAGATGTTGCACTTTATTGTATGTACCACTAGAGGGGCTAAAGCACTTGAAAATAGTAGCAGTTGTATCTTTTACTATAGATAAAATCTGTTTAATGTAATATAATGTAATGTATAATTTTATGTATACAGTATATATATATTACATATAATACTGTATATACACTCACCTAAAGAATTATTAGGAACACCATACTAATACGGTGTTGGACCCCCTTTTGCCTTCAGAACTGCCTTAATTCTACGTGGCATTGATTCAACAAGGTGCTGATAGCATTCTTTAGAAATGTTGGCCCATATTGATAGGATAGCATCTTGCAGTTGATGGAGATTTGAGGGATGCACATCCAGGGCACGAAGCTCCCGTTCAACAACATCCCAAAGATGCTCTATTGGGTTGAGATCTGGTGACTGTGGGGGCCATTTTAGTACAGTGAACTCATTGTCATGTTCAAGAAACCAATTTGAAATGATTCAAGCTTTGTGACATGGTGCATTATCCTGCTGGAAGTAGCCATCAGAGGATGGATACATGGTGGTCATGAAGGGATGGACATGGTCAGAAACAATGCTCAGGCAGCCCGTGGCATTTAAACGATGCCCAATTGGCACTAAGGGGCCTAAAGTGTGACCAGAAAACACCCCCACACCCTTACACCACCACCACCAGCCTGCACAATGGTAACAAGGCATGATAAATACATGTTCTCATTCTGTTTACGCCAAATTCGGACTCTACCATTTGAATGTCTCAACAGAAATCGAGACTCATCAGACCAGGCAACATTTTTCCAGTCTTCAACAGTCCAATTTTGGTGAGCTCGTGCAAATTGTAGCCTCTTTTTCCTATTTGTAGTGGAGATGAGTGGTACCCGGTGGGGTCTTCTGCTGTTGTAGCCCATCTGCCTCAAGGTTGTGCGTGTTGTGGCTTCACAAATGCTTTGCTGCATACCTCGGTTGTAACGAGTGGTTATTTCAGTCAACGTTGCTCTTCTATCAGCTTGAATCAGTCGTCCCATTCTCCTCTGACCTCTAGCATCCACAAGGCATTTTTGCCCACAGGACTGCCGCATACTGGATGTTTTTCCCTTTTCACACCGTTCTTTGTAAACCCTAGAAATGGTTGTGCGTGAAAATCCCAGTAACTGAGCAGATTGTGAAATACTCAGACCGGCCCGTCTGGCACCAACAACCATGCCACGCTCAAAATTGCTTAAATCACCTTTCTTTCCCATTCTGACATTCAGTGGAGTTCAGGAGATTGTCTTGACCAGGAGCACACCCCTAAATGCATTGAAGCAACTGCAATGTGATTGGTTGACTAGATAATTGCATTAATGAGAAATAGAACAGGTGTTCCTAATAATTTTTTAGGTGAGTGTATAATATAATGCAATGTATAATTTTTTTAATAATATAATGAAGAGAGTAGACAGTGAAAATACTGCACTATGGAACCTACACACACAACTTTATTCTGCCGTTTATGATTACTAATAAAAAGTGCTGTAGAAGCTCCCTTTTTCCATACCGAATGAGGTTCTTATGGCATTTTGTTTAGCGACAGTTTTTTTTTAAATGTGTGAATGCTTTTTTCTGGTATTTTTTTTACTGTAGAGAAGAAGAGAAGATATCAACAAATCATAAAAAAAACAAAAGCTTCAAAATTCTGAATAAAAAAACCACACACCAGAAACGCCAAAAATGACACTTAATTAAAAAATGCCTCCTAATTACCAAAACGCCACCGAACAAAAATGTCCGTAGCAAAAAAAAACTATTATGTGTCGGTTTCCCACTGACTTTTAGCTAACATCTGGAGTTATTGTTTTTACTGAAAAATGCACCAATAAAGGCAAGTGCAAAAATGCCACTAAAACTGTAATAGTGCACACAAAAAAATCTGGCAAAGATCTGTGTGTGAACCCTAAAAAGGTATTTTTTTTTTTTTTGCACCTTTGTTTATTGGTGCATTTGCACAAGACAGTTAATCTGACATATTAACTATATGTAAACCTGTTCATCAGCTTACATTTTCTTTGTGTTTAGATTTATATTTGATGAAAATGGATGCATTTAGTCAAAGCTATTATTGTGCATTTCATTGTTTTTTTTTTTTTTTCCACACTTCTTTATTGGTTTTACATTATTTTTCCTCATGTATGACAGCATCAACATACCAAAAATCATGTCAATTTTACATCAATGTTTGACATTAGTATCAAGGAAATCAATAAACAATAAACAAACATACTTATGCACTGAGTACAATTGTCAATGCAACAAAGTTGGAACATCCTATTACATAACCCCACCCGCCCCCTAACCCCCCACCCTCTAGTTCCACCACAGCCTATCTCCTCCCCCCTTCCGACCCTCCCTGAACTCAGCCCAATAAGAAGGACTCTACCCCAATATATCAAGTCTAACTACCCTAAGTATTCAGCCCAATTTAGTCTACTTTCAGTGCACCTAGACCCCCCTTTAAATCTTCCGTCAGATACCAAGAGGCTAATTTGAATGGAATGTAAACGAGGGTACTCTGAAACAGGAATGTAAACAATCAAAAACTTCTTCCACCCCTGATAAAGTTTTCTACCTAGAAGTTCCTTATTATTTAGGGCTTCAAGCCACTCTAGGTGGAATACATGTTTTAATTGAGAAATGACCATATCCCGTGATGGGACTGCCGATTCCAACCACAACTTTAATATGCATCGCTTTGCTACCATCAAAGGTTTATGACCCAACGAAGCTAGATGAAAGGTTCCACCCTCTCTGTTATTCCCTGTGGTTAGAGTGGGTTGGACAATTGTGTGTGTGATGGCCAAGTGCATTTCATTGTTGTACTGATGCTCATCCTAGTTGACCTTGACCTGTATTAATTCAAATACTGTACTCTAAAAAAAATTATCCATTATACACACAGAATTTCAGCATTCCCAAGTTGCATTGCCGATATATATTCCTTGTTTCAATCAATAGGCAAAAGGCTACAATGTAAAGCTGTCCATACATTAGAATATCAATACTACAGGCAGAGTTGTAGGAACTATAAAGATGAGCAAGGGCTTCAAAGAAAATAGGAAATAGGACTTTTAGTCCTTCTGAAGTTTTTCAATTGCATATTAATATTTGTACAGCTAAATACAAGTTCAGCCTAATATCCAGCAATTTGAATCCAGAGGGAAGCACAAACCACATGAGGCAAAGGGCAATTCTTATCGTAAAGGACAACAATCCTTTTTAACCCTTTCATGACCAAGGGTCATTTATGCCCCAGTGTCCAGGTCAAAATTTACAAATCTGACATGCGTCACTTTATGTGGTAAAAGCTTTGGAACACTTTTACTTATCCAAGCCATTCTGAGATTGTTTTCTCGTGACACATTGTACTTCATGACAGTCATAAATTTGAGTCAATATACTTCACCTTTATTTATGAAAAAATCCCAAATTTACCCTAAAATTTTTAAAAAAATCAATTTTCAAAATTTCTATTTCTCTGCTTTTAAAACAGAAAGTGATACCTCATAAAATATTTATTACTTAACATTCCCCATATGTCTACTTTATGTTGGCATCATTTTGTAAATGTTATTTTAATTTTTTAGGACGTTAGAAGGCTTAGAAGTTTAGAAGCAATTCTTAAAATTTTTAAGAAAATTTCCAAAACCCACTTTTTAAGGACCAGTTCAGGTATGAAGTCACTTTGCGGGGTTTACCTAGTGGAAACCCCCCATAAATGACCCCATTGTAGAAACTACATCCCTTAAGTTACTCAAAACTGATTTTACAAACTTTGTTAACCCTTATAGTGTTCCACAAGAATTAAAGGAAAATGGAGATTAAATTTCAAAATTTCACTTTTTTGGCAGATTTTCCATTTTAATAAATTTTTTTCTTTAACACATTGAGAGTTAACAGCCATTAATATTTATTACCCTGATTCTGCGGTTTACAGAAACATCCCTCATGTGGTCGTAAACTGATGTAAGGGCGCATGGCATGGCGCAGAAGAAAAGGAGCGCTGTATGGTTTTTGGAAGGCAGATTTTGCTGAACTGGTTTTTAGATGCCATGTCCCATTTAAAGCCCCCCTGATGCACCCTTACAGTAGAAACTCACAAAAAAAGACCCCATTTTGGAAACTAGGGGATAAGGTACCAGTTTTATTGGTATTATTTTGGGGTACATATGATTTTTATTGCTCTATATTGAGTTTTTTGTGAGGCAAAGTAACCCAAAAATTGCTGTTTTGGCACAGTTTTTTTTTTTTTTTTTACAACATTTGACAGGTTAGATCATGTGCTATTTTTATAGAGCAGGTTGTTACGGACGCAATGATATCAAGAATGTCTACTTTCTTTGTTTTCTTGTTTCAGTTTTACATAATAAAGCATTTTTGAAAAATAAATTATGTTTTTGTGTCTCCATTTTCTGAACGCCATATTTTTTTTTTTCAGCGGATCGTCTTGTGCAGGGGCTCGTTTTTTGCAGAAAGAGTTAAGGTTTTTCTTGGTACCATTTTTGAGTACATAGGATTTTTTGCTCATTTATTATTACACTTTATGGGGCAAGGTGACCAAAAAATTGGTTGTTTTGGAACAGTATTTATTTATTTATTGTTACAGCGTTTATCTGAGGGGTTAGGTCATGTGACAGTTTTATAGAGCAGATCGTTACGGACGTGGCCATACCTAATATGTATACTTTTTCTTATTTATTTAAGTTTTACACAATAATAGCATTTTGAAAAACAAAAAAAATGATGTTTTAGTGTATCCATAGTCTGAGAGCCATAGCTTTTTTATTTTTTGACCGATTGTCTTAGATACAGTCTTATTTTTTGCGGGATGAGGTGACGGTTTGATTGGTACTATTTTGGGGGGCATATGCCTTTTTGATCGCTTGGTGTTGCACTTTTTGTGATGTAAGGTGACAAAAATGGCTTTTAAATTTTTTTTTTTTTTTACGGTGTTCACCTAAGGGGTTAGGTTATGTGATATTTTTATCAAGCATGTTGTTACGGATGCAGCAATACCTAATATGTACACTTTTTTTTATTTATTTCACTTTAACACAATAATAGCATATTTGAAATAAAAAAATGATGTTTTAGTGTCTCCCTGTTCTGAGAGCTATAGTTTTTATATTTTTTGAGCGATTTTCTTGTGTTGGGTCTCATTTTTTGCGGGATGAGGTGACAGTTTTATTGGTACCATTTTGTTTGAAATATACCTTTTTGATCGCTCGGTGTTGCACTTTTTGTGATGTAAGGTGACAAAAATGGCTTTTTTTTTACACAGTTTTTATCTTATTTTTTTATGGTGTTTATCGGACGGGGTGGATCATGTGATCTATTTATAGAGCTGGTCGTTACGGACATTACGGTGATACCTAATATGTCTTTTTTATTTTTTTTTTATTTTTTTTTTATAGGAAAAGGCAATTTATTTTACTTTTTATTTACATTTTTATTTATTTATTTATTTTTACTTTTATTATTTTCAAATTTTTTCTTATCAAGTCGCACTTGGATCTTGAAGAACCAGTGGGGCTGATGGCTGTACTATACTTTGCAATACTCTTGCATTGCAAAGTATAATACCATCAGATGTCCTGTAGATGGCAACACTAGACGCCTTTGCAAAGCCCCGATGGTTGAGAAAGGGAGCCCCCTCCCTCTATTACCCCTTGGATGCCGCAGCATCTAAGGGCTTACAGCAGAGTGTCAGCATAGAGCTGACACTCGCTGCTGATGGCGGTGGCTCTGTTCCTGAGCCGCCGCCATCACACAGCAGGGGGACCGCATCGGGGGCAGGGGGCACAGATGGTGGGGATCGCATCAGTCAGACACTCGTGGGGGCCGGATACACGGGGGGGCGCATCAGGGGCAGGCGAAGAGATAGATGGCCGGACGGGAGAGCGCCTGCCAGGCAAAAAGTCAGGGCTCACGGGGGGGGTGTTCGAGGCGCACAGGGGGGGCACAGATCGGGGGGGGGGGCACGGGCATGCACTACCTGATTTCAGGCTCTGATCTGCAGAGTGCCGATCAGAGCCTGAAACAGGCATTTGTACACTGCTGCAATCTGATTGGTCCCTTGCCGGCATTACTGCACTGTATGCTGTCCGTGACAGCAGCAGGGCAGGAGCAGAAGCTTTAATCCAAGCGTTTCGCAGCGCTTGGATTAAAAAGCTGTCTGACGTCTATACACGTGCTAGCTGCACGGGGTATGTGCAGCTAGCATGTATATAGCCGTATGGCAGTCGGGAAGGGGTTAACATATTCAATTAATTCCCTATGACAGCCTCCTCTGGCAGAGTCTCACTACTCTTACAGTAAAGAATCCCCTTCTATCTTAGTGTAGAAACCCTTCTTTCCTCTAGACGTAGAGGACCCATAGGTGAATGTTTGAACCTCGTTTATTTAAAGGAAAATCTTCAAGTTAATGTGCAGTACACAAATATCCAAGTTAATGTGCAGTACATATTTTAAAATGGTTAGGCAACCCCTCGATGGCAGTCTGCAAGTCAATTGCTGATGGGTGGCAAGTGGCTCGGTGGTAGTTCAACAATTACTGGCTGCAGCGGCGATTTGCTCCCCTTGCATCATGTGACCATTTGAGATGATGGAAGGGGAGAAGCGGCCAGCGATTGGCTGCAGCAGCGTCAAATAGAAGTTTACATCGAGGTAACAAAGACAAGTAGCGGAGGCCAGGGAACGAACGAGCTGGGGCCCAGTGCCTAGGATTAGTTAAGTATGATTACCAATGTGGGTCCCAACAGTCTGAGAGGTGTGGAAATTAATGCACAATCGCTTTAAGGAGTACCTATTAAAATATGTTGTGTTAACTGTGTAATCAAGTTCCTGTTGCTGGACACCATTTTCTCTACATTTGGTTGTAGGATTTACAGTATCCTCATCTCTTCATAATCGAAAGCTATAAAGGAATCTCAACATTTACAGATATTTATTGCACTTGCCTCTTTCAAGCTAGAAAGTCACTAAAATCTGTCATTTTTTATTTTTTGAAAATTTCAGAATACCTGTATACTTCTATACTTTTATAGCTAGAGAAGTGCTAGCAAAAATCATGATACATCATATAGCGGTCGTATCAGTGTCAGAAAGTAACTCTACAGGGAAGGCTGCCAATCATAACCGCTCACATGACTCCCAAGCATAGAAAGAGCAGAGATATAAGGTACAGGTGAATCTCCTGGTGGACCCCTGAGCAATGTGGTCCCCTAGTCTCCCACCCCCTGCACAAGTGACATATAACACAGTAGACTTACTGCACTACATACATATATTCAGTGTACAGCACTTCAACCAGCCTATGTTCATATAAAAAAACTTGATAGATTATTAACCCATACATGTACGACTCTGGAGCGATGTGTAAACATGGCCCCTGCTTGCACTTGCAGCGGGCGCCATAGCCGGCAGATCTCTGCTGTTTCAAACAGCAAAGACCTGTGGCTAATTACCGTGACCGGCAATAATTCCAAGTGAGATCACGGCATCTAAATGCGCAAAAACCTGGAATCTCGTGCTTCCAGGCTTCCTACCGATGCCCCGTGTGGCCAATTTGGGCATCGGTATTTGCACTGAACACTTTTAGCCTCTCTGACGAGACTGAAAGTGTTCATGCTGCAATTCTTATTTTGGCCACCAGATGACAGGCCAGGATAAGAAATGAGCAATATTGAGTTTAAATGGGATTTTAAAAATCCCTGATAGAACAAAATTAAAAAACATAATTTATAGGCTCATATATGAGCCACAAAATCATCACAAAAAAAGTTAAAAAATATATAAAAAAATATAAAAGTTTAAATCACCCCCTTTCTGTATAATTAAAAAATAAATACCTAAGTGACAATAAATATAAAAATCACCGCGACCAAAAACTCCCAAACTATTAAAATAGAAAAAAAAATTCTAATACAGCAAATGGCGTAATGGAAAAAAGGGTCAAAATGACCGATTTTCCATTCCTTCTCTTATAAAATGTGATCAAAAAGTCACGCACACTCCAGAATGATATCAATTAAAACTACGGATTGTTCCGCAAAAAATGAGCCCCTAAACAGCTCAATATATGTAAGTATAAAAAAAGTTATGGGGGTCAGAATATGGTGATATAAAAAAAATGTATCAAAGTTTAAATTTATTTTTACACTATTTAGACATAAAGAACCTATACATATGGGGTATCATTGTAATCGTACTGACAGAATGAATGGCATTGGTCAGTTTTGCCGTAAACGAAACGCTGTGGCAACAAAACCCGTGAAACGGTGGAGGAATTGCATTTTTTTTCCAATTCCACCCCATTTGGAATTTTTTTTACCGCTTCCCACTACATTTTATGCCATAATTAATGGTGACCTTAGAAATACAACCTGTCTCGCAAAAAATTATAAATATAAAAAAGTTATGGCTCAAGGAAAATAGGGAAGAGAAATGAAAACGCACAAATGAAAAAACCTCCGGTATCCTAAGGGTTAAAGAAACTCCCCAGTTTATTATTATAGACAGGATCAGATAGCTGAGATGACTTCTAGGTATAGAGGAAAGCTAGCCAGTATCCCCTTTTCCCCAGGACCTACCTTCTTAAAGTTGCTTAGGGACCCGCATATTCAATCATCTGGTAGCATCTTGCTTCTGTGTGAGCAGGTAATATTTCAATGTATCTGTACGGTGGGCCCCCAAAATAAATTTTATTGGTGGGTCCTAGGCACCCCAGTCTGACAATGATCATAGTAATGCCCTTACGGAGATAGAGAAAGACAATGTGTCTCTACATCAGTGCATGAAGTTGACCCAGAGACACTTACTGTACTTGAGTGCACAGAGCTAGGCATCGCTTCTGCAGAAGTCACTCTTATCATCCTCTACGCTGTCACGTGGAAGTTGCTTGCAAAGAAATGAAATCCCAACTCCCGTGGCACAGGACACAAAAGTTTTTTTGCTGGGCATTAGGCAAGCCAATCAGCGAGCACTGCTACTGCTAATTAGCCAGCCCAGCGCTGAGCAGCAAGACCACATAGGGTGCTAGTCGGGACTCCAGTGGGTGCAGCGCTAGCCACTAATGATGTGCTGAGTAAAGGGGAGCCAGAAGGACAGGACAGAGACAGTAGGGAGATGGAAAGCAGAGCCTGAGCCCCGGAAAGGGACTCAAGACAAGAGCGAGAATTAAGTGTAATTAGGAGGGGGACCTTTTGTCCAAGACCTTTTGTCCAAGACCAGGTCCCCTTACTCCAAGGGCCCCACAGCAGCTTCGTGGTCATCCTCCATTGGAGGTACACAGCTGACTGAACCTTTTAATGTTTTTATTTTTTCTGTATAAGGCCCCATGCACACAACTATATTCGTTTTGCGAATCCGCAAAAAATATAGATGTGGTCCATGTTACATCCACATTTTTTGCGGACCTGTTCACTTCAATGGGTATGTTGTCCAACACAAAACTTTCCCCTATCTACAGAATATCTGGGACCACCACTGATCAGAAGAACTGATCATGGGGGACCCCTCAGTCCCCACCGATCAGATACTTGTCCCCTATTCTGTAGGTAGGGGATAAGAAAAATGAGCTTAACTGTAAAACCAAGAAAGCCCATCACTATCTGATTAGCAGGGGTCCGACACCCTGCATCCCCATCCAGATGACTATGAAGACTCAGAAAGAGGCTCAGACACACCAATATTTACTATTCACTGACTTCTTTATTAACTGCAAGGTATCAAATGTACAGTAGATGTTCTCATTAGAAGTCAGGGCACTGGTCTTAAATGTGGCCCTTTTGATGATGGGTCTTTGACTCATGAAGAGTCGGGCCCTCAGCACCCAGGAATGGAAAAGAAAAAAACATGAAGGAAGCCTCTAGGGAACCATGGCGGAAGGACTGCCCTTCCCATAGGCAGTGGAGGAAAACGATGACACTTGACAAGGATGGTAGATTTTCCTTGAATAAATGGTGAATGTCAAGTGTGTTGACTTCTGCAGAAAAATCTTCCTTTTGATTCAGCAGGAAACTCACTTCTTTGGTGAATACATCTGTCTGCGGAAAGTCTGGTGAATGTCAAGTCCAGTGATTATTGCAGAGACCAAGCCTGGAATCTGCCTTTGATGCAGCAGGAAATTCACTTTTTTAGTGAATACGTCTGACTGCAGAAAGTCCAGTGAGTGAGTGCAGAAACCGAGCCCGGAATCTGCATCTTGCTGAAGCGCAGGTCATCTGATCCTAACACGGTGGCCACTATGTTGTTGACCTGTTGTAGAGTCATCACCTCCAGCTGTATCCGTATTCATTGCCAAGACATAGTTAGACCCCTGCTCTGGTACAGTTATCTCCAGATGCAACAAATATAACTTATTATGACTGAACATGGAGAAGCAGAAAATTACATGTAAGTGACACATAATTTACTCCTTGTCATTGTGGGTTATTGTAATCACTTTAACTGTATTAAACTTGGGCCCATGTTTCTAACAGTGATACCAACGCTTATCAATGTCATTGATCATTATAGCTGTTATTCTTGTTCTGGGACCCATTGCTGTATTCAACATAAACAAAATACACCTTATAATTTGTAGGATGATTTGTTTTCATATATCTTTATAGGGCTTGGAGCTCAGTTTTCCTGATACAAATTGCCAAAACCCCTGCTTTCTTACACACTTGCATAGTTGAAATTCTGGGAGCCATTGCTCAAGGTGATCTACATATTAATGTCAATGGGAGCTCCCCCTAGTGGTGACTGCTGGCAGTTTGAATTTTATCATGCATATATGCCATGTATCAGGCGATTTGGATGATTTTCCTCTAATGGCCGCTGCTCTGCTCATCTTCTTGGAGAATCAAAACCCTAAATTTTCCTGTGTCATCACTCTGGTGTCTCTAGAACTTGGCATCATGTCTGTTTTTATTATGAGCTCCTGTCATAAATCACATTACATTTTATGACTCCTGTAACAAGGATATTACCTGATTTAGGGATCTTTTTGGTTCCTAATACCAATACCTTCTAGGGCTCACTGGTGAAGATCAGGAGGTTTATTCTGCGCCTCATTTTGTCTCAGACCTCTGGTGATCCGATCTGCTGCAATTGCCTTCTTAACCCCTGGCTGTTTTTATTTCCAGTGGTGACCAGTGGATACCGCTGTGTCCAAGTTATACAGAGAACACCATAAATATCAGGAAGCAGAAAAATCACAAATCATTAATATACCCAATGAAGATACAAGGTCTTCTCATGAACGCTGTCCCTATCATCATCTGATAGTCTGACACATGTTCCCGGGACACAACTGCCTGATAATCAGGTCTCTAGGACCGAGTTAAAATAATAAATTAGGATAATCCCCTCATTAATAGAAATAACTATAGCCATAGAAAAGTTATGGGGCCCATAGGCTAAAAGGCCAATGTTTGTGGGGTGTGATTATCCCAAACCTTTGGTGGTTGTCTAAATACTTACTATACATACATATATTATCACATGAGAAGACATTATTCCAATCAGTACATGAAGATGATCAAACTTAGAAAAGTCACTGGTTACTTACCGATGCCAACAAGTCTGTGGGTTTTAGACCTGTACCAAGGGCCAGCAATTGTAATCTGGGGTTGGGTAGAGACTGCAGCTTTGGTGACGTAGAGGATCCAGGTCTGTTTATGTAATATCAGGCTTCTGGTCAGGGCGATCTCTTGGCCCATCATAGACTCGACATGCCATGAAAGAAATGGAGTCTCTAATTGACCTTTTTGGGAAAGCCTGTAATCCTGCCATTCTGCAAGCCTGCAAAAAAAGGGGGTTAGTCAGCACCTCCCAGTGCGCAGGTGCACGCTGCCATGGCAAAGACCTAGAGGAAAAAAAGAGACAATGCAGCAGCACTCTGCAAATCAGACAAAGTACAACAATGCTTACAAAAATTATGGTGCTAATACTACGCTTATATATAAAAGCAAGATGCTTGGACAATGCATTTTGTACAAAACCATCTAAGCCCGTCTGCCGAACGTCAAGGCGATCTCTGTTAGACGGGTCCTAACACTAAATACTACCTGTTATGCGCCATAATGACCGCCAAAAAATTCAGGGAGTGTTGGACCCACATGCATGTTTGATCCACTCTGCCTTTTTCCATTTTTTGTGCCAAAATGGCCTCCATTACAAGGGATGCAGGTACCAACATGCATGCTGAGCCCACTCTATACCCTTCCTGGTGCTAGACAGCTTCCAATGAATGTAGTGAGAGCAGGCTACAGCTTTATACTGAAAGTAATTAAAATCAGCCTATGGGGCAGACAGGCTAATCAGGAGTGCACGACTCGCTGGAGTGCCACATCTCCAGCATTGTAAATCTGCAAAAAAAGGGGGTTAGTCAGCACCTCCCAGTGCGCAGGTGCACGCTGCCATGGCAAAGACCTAGAGGAAAAAAAGAGACAATGCAGCAGCACTCTGCAAATCAGACAAAGTATAACAATGCTTACAAAAATTATGGTGCTAATGCTACACTTATATATAAAAGCGAGATGCTTGGACAATGCATTTTGTACAAAACCATCTAAGCCCATCTGCCGAACGTCAAGGCGATCTCTGTTAGACGGGTCCTAACACTAAATACTACCTGTTATGCGCCATAATGACCGCCATAAAATTCAGGGAGTGTTGGACCCACATGCATGTTGGATCCACTCTGCCTTTTTACATTTTTTGTGCCAAAATGGCCTCCATTACAAGGGATGCAGGTACCAACATGCATGCTGAGCCCACTCTATACCCTTCCTGGTGCCAGACAGCTTCCAATGAATGTAGTGAGAGCAGGCTACAGCTTTATACTGAAAGTAATTAAAATCAGCCTATGGGACAGACAGGCTAATCAGGAGTGCACGACTCGCTGGAGTGCCACATCTCCAGCATTGTAAATCTGTAAAAAAAGGGGGTTAGTCAGCACCTCCCAGTGCGCAGGTGCACGCTGCCATGGCAAAGACCTAGAGGAAAAAAAGAGACAATGCAACAGCACTCTGCAAATCAGACAAAGTACAATAATTCTTACAAAAATTATGGTGCTAATACTACGCTTATACACTCACCTAAAGAATTATTAGGAACACCATACTAATACGGTGTTGGACCCCCTTTTGCCTTCAGAACTGCCTTAATTCTACGTGGCATTGATTCAACAAGGTGCTGATAGCATTCTTTAGAAATGTTGGCCCATATTGATAGGATAGCATCTTGCAGTTGATGGAGATTTGAGGGATGCACATCCAGGGCACGAAGCTCCCGTTCAACAACATCCCAAAGATGCTCTATTGGGTTGAGATCTGGTAACTGTGGGGGCCATTTTAGTATAGTGAACTCATTGTCATGTTCAAGAAACCAATTTGAAATGATTCGAGCTTTGTGACATGGTGCATTATCCTGCTGGAAGTAGCCATCAGAGGATGGATACATGTTCTCATTCTGTTTACGCCAAATTCGGACTCTACCATTTGAATGTCTCAACAGAAATCGAGACTCATCAGACCAGGCAACATTTTTCCAGTCTTCAACAGTCCAATTTTGGTGAGCTCGTGCAAATTGTAGCCTCTTTTTCCTATTTGTAGTGGAGATGAGTGGTACCCGGTGGGGTCTTCTGCTGTTGTAGCCCATCTGCCTCAAGGTTGTGCATGTTGTGGCTTCACAAATGCTTTGCTGCATACCTCGGTTGTAACGAATGGTTATTTCAGTCAATGTTGCTCTTCTATCAGCTTGAATCAGTTGGCCCATTCTCCTCTGACCTCTAGCATCCACAAGGCATTTTTGCCTACAGGACTGACGCATACTGGATGTTTTTCCCTTTTCACACCGTTCTTTGTAAACCCTAGAAATGGTTGTGCGTGAAAATCCCAGTAACTGAGCAGATTGTGAAATACTCAGACCGGCCCATCTGGCACCAACAACCATGCCACGCTCAAAATTGCTTAAATCACCTTTCTTTCCCATTCTGACATTCAGTTTGGAGTTCAGGAGATTGTCTTGACCAGAACCACACCCCTAAATGCATTGAAGCAACTGCCATGTGATTGGTTGACTAGATAATTGCATTAATGAGAAATAGAACAGGTGTTCCTAATAATTCTTTAGGTGAGTGTATATAAAAGCGAGATGCTTGGACAATGCATTTTGTACAAAACCATCTAAGCCCGTCTGCCGAACGTCAAGGCGATCTCTGTTAGACGGGTCCTAACACTAAATACTACCTGTTATGCGCCATAATGACCGCCATAAAATTCAGGGAGTGTTGGACCCACATGCATGTTGGATCCACTCTGCCTTTTCCCATTTTTTGTGCCAAAATGGCCTCCATTACAAGGGATGCAGGTACCAACATGCATGCTGAGCCCACTCTATACCGTTCCTGGTGCTAGACAGCTTCCAATGAAACTGTCCAGCACCAGGAAGGGTATAGAGTGGTCTCAGCATGCATGTTGGTACCTGCATCCCTTGTAATGGAGGCCATTTTGGCACAAAAAATGGAAAAAGGCAGAGTGGATCCAACATGCATGTGGGTCCAACACTCCCTGAATTTTATGGCGGTCATTATGGCGCATAACAGGTAGTATTTAGTGTTAGGACCCGTCAAACAGAGATCGCCTTGACGTTCGGCAGACGGGCTTAGATGGTTTTGTACAAAATGCATTGTCCAAGCATCTCGCTTTTATAAATAAGCATAGTATTAGCACCATAATTTTTGTAAGCATTGTTGTACTTTGTCTGATTTGCAGAGTGCTGCTGCATTGTCTCTTTTTTCCGCCATTCTGCAAGCAGGATATCAGATGGTCTCTCATAATGTTGTGCTGGAAGATCACTGTGGGTTCCCCGTCATCTGCCAGAAACTCAAAGGCAAATGCTATGGCAAACACCCCACAATAATAGGTGTTTCTCTGCTGATCCACGTTGAGAAATTTTAGATGTTTCAGGGGCTCATTCACCACTACACAGTGATACAGTCCTAACCTCAGTATCTGAGAAAAGGGATTTAGGGGTCATTATTTCAGAAGACTTAAAGGTAGGCAGACAATGTCATAGAGCAGCAGGAAATGCTAGCAGAATGCTTGGGTGTATAGGGAGAGGCATTACCAGTAGAAAGAGGGAGGTGCTCATGCCGCTCTACAGAGCACTAGTGAGACCTCATTTGGAGTATTGTGCGCAGTACTGGAGACCATATCTCCAGAAGGATTGATACTTTATACTTTGGAGAGAGTTCAGAGAAGAGCTACTAAACTAGTACATGGATTGCAGGATAAAACTTACCAGGAAAGGTTAAAGGACCTTAACATGTATAGCTTGGAAGAAAGACGAGACAGAGGGGATATGATAAAAACTTTTAAATACATAAAGGGAATCAACATGGTAAAAGAGGAGAGAATATTTAAAAGAAGAAAAAAGTTTAAAAGTAATATCAGGAAGTATTACTTTACTGAGACAGTAGTGGATGCATGGAATAGCCTTCCTGCAGAAGTGGTAGCTGCAAATACAGTGAAGGAGTTTAAGCATTCATGGGATAGGCATAAGGCCATCCTTCATATAAGATAGGGCCAGGGGCTATTCATAGTATTCAGTATATTGGGCAGACTAGATGGGCCAAATGGTTCTTATCTGCCGACACATTCTTTGTTTCTATGTTATTAATTTGCTCACAAACAGATAGAGGAAAATTGCTAGTCTTGATGCTGTCGGCCACTAGGATGTTGCCATTTTTGAAGCAGGTGGTCAGCCGGTGCACCCAGTCCTTGTCGTAGTGGATTTGTACGGCCTTCTTTAGCACACTGTACCCTGGAAAGAGAATAGCAGTCTTGTTAATGATGTCATCATCCAGCATGCCTTTCTGGCCGCTGCTCTTCAGGATGGATAAGTGCTCTGGAGACAAGTGGTTCTGTGCTCTCCAGGTATAGGCCGTCTCCACTTCTGGTGTTCCCAGCTCCGGGCTTCCTACATCTTTGGTAGATGGAGCAAACATGTTTTCTGACGCAGCTCTTTTGGCTGATAGAAATATCCCGGACTGACTGTCATTGGAGGTTGGTGCTTTCCTTTTAAGAGTGGCTTTGGAAGCTTCACAGGATGCCTTCAGAAGGTCTTCAGGAGCCATTTTCTTGTCCAATGTTTTAAGGGTCCCAAAATGTAACAAATCTCTTTTTATTAAAGATTTTCAACAAAACATACAGCGTTGATCGTCATTTAAGTTACAGACCATACATATTTTATCTTCAGGATTTTACAGAAAAGAAGAATGTAAGGGGGGAGTGGGGGGGGGGTAGAGGGCATACAGGAAAGAAGGAATGTGATAGTGCAGGGATGAATGAGGAGAGTGGGACATCGGAATAATAATCCAAAGATACATCTTTAACAACGGTTACAACTGAAAGCATATCTGCAAATTAATCCAGTCAGGTGACCGAAATATAGTTTCTTAAGCATAAACTGTATAATACGTTCAGCCTTGGGTGGTTTCCAAATGTCTAAGTGATTTAAGCCATTTAAAGATATTTATTTAGAGTTGAATAGCACAGGTATAATATAGCTTGAGACTAGTTATCATGTTTTTATGTTATGTCCTGAGGCGTCGTGTAGGGGTTCAGGTCTGTAGACCCAACTTCATAAATGTCCATAGGCCTATATAATTGGGGTATTATATGGCTGTAAGTCTATGGATCAGTGTTGGTGAGTCCGTTTTTTTTTCTGAGGGAGACGGAATGTTCTCCATGGTTCCCACAGTTTCATGAATCCAGTATGTGTTCTGTTTGTCCATCCTACTAGTTCCTCCATCAAATAAATCTGGTCTACTTTTGCATACCATTGTTCCAAGGTGGGGGGGACTAGTATTTAGCCATTGTAGTGGAATTAATAATCTAGCTGCTTGAACCAATGTGGTTGGTAGGTCTGAAGGAGCAGGTTGCCACTGCTCTGAGGGTAGCCATAATAAGACTGATTGAGGGGTAAGCCTCACCGTGTGCCTACATATCTCACTAATCTTTTGTTCGATCTGTTTCCAGTAAGGGCGTATCAATGGGCAGTCCCACATAATATGACCTAGGGTACCTCTTTGATCTCTACATCTCAAACATGTCTCGATATCTGAAAATCCCATTCTAAACAACTTATAGGGATTGTTATACCAACGTGTTATAGTTTTATAGGAGTGTTCTTGTATCTTTATACATTTTGAAAAACCATAAGACCTCTGATGGATTTGGTTAATTTCCTGCGGGGTGAAAGTTTTGTTTAAGTCTTTTTCCCACGCTCTAATATATGCTGGTACCAATATGTCAGGAATAAACACCAATGACTTGTATAAAAGTGAGATACTGTGACTCTGTAGAGAGTCGTTTAAAGCAAGCTTTTCAAACCAAGCTAGAGTTAAAGAGGACCTTTCATCGGTCCAAACATTGTGAACTAAGTATCGTGATATGTAGAGCGGCGCCCAGGGATCTCACTGCACTTACTATTATCCCTGGGCGCCGCTCCGTTCTCCTGCTATGCCCTCCGGTATCTTCGGTCACTTGGTTATAGTAGGCGGAGACTTAGGGGACTTGGTTATAGTAGGAGGAGACTGCCCTTGTTCTCCTGGGAGTCTAATTCTCCTAGGCTGTAGCACTGGCCAATCGCAGCGCAGAGCTTACAGCCTGTGAGTTTTTTTTCTCCCAGGCTGTGAGCTCTGCGCTGCGATTGGCCAGCGCTACAGCCTACAAGAAGGAGGCGCCCAGGAGAACAAGGGCAGTCTCCTCCTACTATAACCAAGTGACCGAACATACCGGACGGCATAGCGGGAGAACGGAGCGGCGCCCAGGGATAATAGTAAGTTCAGCGAGATCCCTGGGCGCCGTTGTACAGATCATGACACTTAGTTCAGAATGTTTGGACCGACGAAAGGTCCTCTTTAAGGTGCTAGTGTATTTGGTGACTAAAGTCGTACAAGGCCGTTGTAGTTCTAATCTTCAATGAACTGAAAGCATAATAAAGGTATATTGTCTATTGATTTAATGTCTCTTATGAGAGATGAAATTGCGATATATTTTACAGATTTCCAAAATTGAGGGGCGTAGGTTGTGGATGGTTGTAATAAGTATGGAATTAATTCTGCCAGTAGGTTATGTGGAGGATCCGAAAATAGAGGAGTGTCAGCATATATATTTAAATATATACTTTTGATTAGGCCCTTTGGAACCGTTGTGGAGTCAGCAAGGCCCCAGAGCCCTGCGTAGTGCTTATCTGACAAGAGTGCTAATTCGATATCTGATCCTAGCGTCCTATATTTAGGGACGCAAAGTTGGAGCCACCTTTTTAATTGTATAGCTTTATAATAGGAGAATAAATCAGGTAGTCCAAAACCACCTTGGGAGCGGTTCTTTATTAGTTTGACGTATGCTATTCTCGGTTTTTTGCCTCTCCAAAGAAAGGTTGTAAGTATAGATTTAACCTGCCTAAAGAATGTTTGCGGTAAGTAGATGGGAACCATTTGCAGTATAACAACTTTGGGACAATGTACAGTACAGACCAAAAGTTTGGACACACCTTCTCATTCAAAGAGTTTTATTAATTTTCATGACTATGAAGGCATCAAAACTATGAATTAACACATGTGGAATTATATACATAACAAACAAGTGTGAAACAACTGAAAATATGTCATATTCTAGGTTCTTCAAAGTAGCCACCTTTTGCTTTGATTACTGCTTTGCACATTCTTGGCATTCTCTTGATGAGCTTTAAGAGGTAGTCCCCTGAAATGGTCTTCCAACAGTCTTGAAGGAGTTCCCAGAGATGCTTAGCACTTGTTGGCCCTTTTGCCTTCACTCTGCAGTCCAGCTCACCCCAAACCATCTCGATTGGGTTCAGGTCCGGTGACTGTGGAAGCCAGGTCATCTGGCGCAGCACCCCATCACTCTCCTTCATGGTCAAATAGCCCTTACTTTCAAAGTTTTTCCAATTTTTTGGCTGACTGACTGACCTTCATTTCTTAAAGTAATGATGGCCACTCGTTTTTCTTTACTTAGCTGCTTTTGTCTTGCCATAATACAAATTCTAACAGTCTATTCAGTAGGACTATCAGCTGTGTATCCACCTGACATCTCCTCAACGCAACTGATGGTCCCAACCCCATTTATAAGGCAAGAAATCCCACTTATTAAACCTGACAGGGCACACCTGTGAAGTGAAAACCATTTCAGGGGTCTACCTCTTGAAGCTCATCAAGAGAATGCCAAGAGTGTGCAAAGCAGTAATCAAAGCAAAAGGTGGCTACTTTGAAGAACCTAGAATATGACATATTTTCAGTTGTTTCACACTTGTTTGTTATGTATATAATTCCATATGTGTTAATTCATAGTTTTGATGCCTTCAGTGTAAATCTACAATTTTTATAGTCCTGAAAATAAAGAAAAGTCTTTGAATGAGAAGGTGTGTCCAAACTTTTGGTCTGTACTGTATGTGTGAAGGAGATTTTTCCGTCCTATCCAGGATACCCAGGGCAGAGATAGAGAGTGTAATTGATCCTTCATCTTCTGCAGAACTGGGATATAGTTGGATCTATATAATCTATTAGGGTCCTTAGTGAGTTCTATTCCCAGGTATTGTAGAGAATTAAGGTTCCATCTAAAGGCAAAGTTCCATATAAAGGAAAAGACGTCTTGAGGAGGCGAGTCGTCCGGCCGAGAGGGAGACTCCCATAGCTACTGACTTGGAGTAGTTGATCTTAAAATTGGATAGTGAGCCAAATGTGTTAAAGAGGTTTAGAATCTGTGGAAAGGCTTGTATAGGATTTGTAATTAGTAAGAGAAGATTGTCTGCAAAAGCAGCACACTTGTGTTCTACCTTTCCCACCTTCAGACCATTTATGAGGGAGTTATCTCGGAATGCTTGCAATAGAGTTTGCATCACTAATATGAATAGGGAAGGAGATAGGGGACACTCTTGGCGTGTTCCATTAGTGATATGAAACGATCCAGATAGGGTTCCATTCACTCTTATTATGGCACTTGGTGTTTGATATAGAGACATAATTGCCTAAACAAAGGAGTCAGGTACTCCAAATCTTTTAAGTGTACGCTGCATATAAAGCCAGTCAATCCTATCAAAGGCTTTTTCAGCATCAGTACTTAGAAGCACAAGGGATTGACACTTCTCCTTAGCCCATATGGTTGCATTTATTAGTCTACATGATTGAAAATTCCCCTCTCGACCCAAGACAAAACCCGACTGTTCCTGATGAATAATTTTAGGGATGAGGGTATTGAGTCTGTTTGCTAATAATTTGGCCCAAATTTTTATATCCAAGTTGAGTAATGAAATGGGTCTGTCATTACTACATTCCTTACTATCCTTACCTTCTTTAGGGATGATCGTGATAGTAGCCTCGAGCGCCTGTCTTCGGAGGGGTTCTCCCCTAATTAAGGCCTGACACCAGTTTGTTATCTGAGGAGCTAGTGTGGGTAGTAGTTTTTTATGATATCCTGCTGGAAGACCGTCTGACCCTGGAGCCTTACCCATTGGCAAAGCTTTAATAATTTTTTTAATCTCTTCTCCTGTAATGGGCTTTAATAGTGTTGAACTTTTATCTGCCCTCAATTTAGAGAGATTGAGGTTGTCTATTTGGTTTTTCTTTTCGGTTTCTGGATTGTTTTTTGGTGGGGTAGTGTTACCCGCGTTCGTGGTGGTAGTGCAGACTAGTGCCACGATGCAGCCGACAGCGTCTGTTTTAACAGAGGAGAGACACAGACATGTGGCTCAGTTGATGTCCAACTTTAATATCATATCTTGTAATAATATACAGAAGAGAAAATAGGCAACCCTATAGGTTAACATAACAACAATTATATTCCATCTATAGTTATAACACTAACCTGTTTTAACAGAGGAGAGACACAGACATGTGGCTCAGTTGATGTTCAACTTTAATATGAGCATCAGGCCCTAACTCTCCTCAACCAGTGTAATCATGTTAGAGCTCCCTCTAGTGACAGCCTTATGTTTTTGTGCTGTTGGGAAGTCCGAATTTAACCCTGTTACACACTCCCCCTGTTTTTTTAATAAGTGTCTCCTGACATTTATGCATGGAATCAATCATAGTTCAGATCATCGCAATCGGCATATGTTGCTGGCAAAAAGTATGAACATGAGGGTATATAGATGGGCCCCTCTATCTCTGGGGAATCACAGTGCTGTTCGATCACATCTGCATGAACATTCCACTTTTGAAAAGATGGTTTTCCCAGGGTCTCGTATGTGAATATCTTCTTTGGTTTTCTTGTTCTCTGGGAATAGTCTGATTGTCGTGGAGGACTGTCATGTCTCTGTTCTTCAGGGGCATTTGGTATAACTGCATCCTTGTCACACCGTGAATCTACTTGTTGTGAGGATGGTGCTACAGACCCTTCTGTAAAGTCTATGGGCAAGTTTTGGACTTCCTCATCTAATGAGCGATGGCTTTCTAGTTGTTCTTCTGCAAGTTCTACAGGCAGGTCTTGAACATTTTCCTCAAGCATGCTGTGATTTTTCCGCTGTTGTTGTGAGGCATTGCAGAGTGATACCTTGCTCACTGTATTGAAACAGTTCAGGACAGTAGTAATACCCTTCATCTGAGGAATCTGAGTCTGTGCTTTCTGCATTGCTGTTTACTTCAGGTCTAGCTACTGGTCTGGTGTGAATCCTCTTCCCTGATTTTTTTGGTTTGTTTTCCAGAGGTAAATCTCTGACAGGAAGCAACAAATTGCGATGAATCACTCTTGGTGGTTTATTGCCTTTCTCTGATTCAACTTTATAAATATGTTCTGGCCCTATCTGTTCAACTACCCTGTATACATCTTTTTCCCAGTAAGTGCGGAGTTTCCCTGGCCCTCCCCGCTCTGACAAATTTCTTACAAGAACACGATCACCAGACTGAAGAGCGACTCCTTTGACATGCCTGTCATAGTACTTTTTCCCCTTTTGAGATGACTTTTGGCTGGTCTCAGATGCAATTCTATACGCTTCCTTCATTTTCAAAGCCCATTTCTCAGCATAGTCTTGAGGTGAAGCTGCTCCGTTTCCATTATCCAGGTCAAATATCAGATCTATTGGTAGACGAGGTGTCCTACCATATAGCAGGTAGCGAGGGGCATAGCCAGTTGCATCATGCCTGGTACAGTTATATGCATGGACTATGTGCGGGAGATACTCTTTCCACTGAGTTTTCTTTTCTTCTTCTAACGTCCTAAGCATTTGCAGAAGTGTTCTGTTCAGTCTCTCAACTGGGTTTCCTTGTGGGTGGTACGGTGTAGTCCTAGAATGGGCTATTCCTGACAACTGTCTCAACCTTCTAAAGAGGTGGATCTCAAATTCCTTGCCTTGATCGTGATGTAATTTTTCAGGATATCCAAATACAGGGATGAAATTGTCAAAAATCTTCTCTGCAGCTGTTTTTCCCGCTTTGTTGCGAGTAGCATATGCCTGGGCAAAACGGGTGAAATGGTCCATGACTACCAGTATGTATTCATAGCCACCTCTGCTCTTCTCCAGGTGAAGGAAATCTACTGAGAAGAGTTCTGTTGGAAGTCAACATGAGTTTGATACAAGTTGATACACTTTGATAGACTTGGATGTGTTGATGGGGGAGCAATGGACTACTGTCATCCTGGTGTAAATAGCAATGTCAATAGGCCTAACATCTGAATAAGCCTGAACATCTTGTTTTCATCCTGTCGTAAACAGCATCTGTCATAAAAGCTGCAACAATAGCAATGTGAATAAGCTTGACATCTGAGTGATAAGAATGGAAATGAGATAGGGTTCCTGTTTCCCCTGTCCTGATGACTTGAAACCAGCCCCTGCGGTGTTATACACAATGGACTGCGCATTTGTAATGGTGTAGGCATCCTGTCGGCCCTAAAAGGTCTGATTCTCAAGGAAGTTTGGACGGACAGCTGTTGACATAGCTGAAACAATATGCCATGCCTCAGGCCCAAGGCAAACTAAAAGGACACCAGCGCCATCCGCAGGAAGGTGGCAGTTACTGCATCAATATGAAGGAGTGGACTCAGATCAGATTACTGCAAGTTCATTGGACGAATGGTAATGAAGAAGGCCGGAAGATACTGGAGTAAGGGGTGGAATTGTGGGCGTGAATGTGGTTCGATTTGATATATAATATACACTAGATCAATGATAGTTAGATATAGTTAGATATGTATTGATTGTTAGGAAGCTAGTACTAGTATGTTTATATTCTTTTCAAGTATAGGACATTGAAGGAAGGTTTGCTTTATACTCTGTTATCCATTTATCTTGTAACCTTTTACCTTACTTTTATTAATTAAATAAGCCATTGCTTAAATCCGGATTCCTCATCTTTCAAAGACATACAAGGATAGTCAGCAGAAACCCTTGGATACAACATTTGGCACCCCAGATGGGACCGTGGAAAACAGCACTCTACGAAGGACCCAGACGATTTGATTCTGCTTTATTCAGTTATTGAAAGATCAAGGAATATCCTGCATTGAGACCGGACCAAAACCTTTGCTAAGAAAGACAGAACAAGGGGAAGTATCATTGGTGGACAAGTAGCACGCTGGTTCGTGAATTCTAAGGAACACCTGAGACATCAACCTGAAGTTCGAGATTATACTGCATCAGTAAAAACGGACGCGTTTAATTGGTGAGTAGCAGTTCCTTTACTTGAATTGTATATATGCAATGTTATGTTATGTATGTTAGTAATAATCTATGCAGTTCAGGCCTGTGTATGTGTTGAATTGTTAAGTGTTGCCGGCAAATTAGGGTTAGTACCCTGTTGACTGGAGTACTCATAGGATCTAAAGGAAAAAACCAGACATCTCTGCGAAGAAAGTGAGGGAGAGTAAACTCTCTGAACCTCATGTTAAGGGGAAGTAGCCTTATGCTTCAATAGGAGATCACTCTTGGCCTGGATCTTGGATCTGTAGTTGATCAGGTATATGAGATACGGTCAGTCAAGGATAGGTAAATCACGAGACTCTGATAGTGGTTTTGGAGTGTGATTACCATAGGGAGGATTTTATGAAATCTTTGTCCCTGGTGTTGTTTGTTTTGTAATGAATTAGTATTTACTAGTTGCAATACATTTGTGGTATATTTATTTTTCTTTGTGAATTGTCATTTACTGACTAGTAAGTTAGTGGTATTTTGTTCTGTTGTCTGTAGTAGTAAGTAAAATGGAAATTGTCGATAAATTTGTTGAAAAACATGCATCTGCTAGTTTTAAGATTTGTACAAACGATGCTTTAACACATCAGTTTAATGATATGATAAAGCAATGTGATGAGCAGAATGCGAATAGCAAACATAGAAAGTCAAATAAGAAAACAAAGAAAGAGAAATTGGCTAATATGTTGTGCATGCTAATGAAAATGAAAGAGATTGCAGAGCAAAAGGAATTGCAGTGGTACTCTGAAAAGGCTCAGTTAAGGGGTGAGCTGGATAGAGTTGAACAGGGAATCACTGTGGCTATTGCTAGCGCTGAAAATGATGGTTGTGAGTGTGAAGATCTCAGAGAGGAAGTGGATAGGCTGGTTCAACAGAATTGTGATTTGGAGGATGAAATAGAGGAGTATGAGGAAAGATGTAGACTTAGAGATCTGAAAATTGCATCTTTAGAAGAGAAAGAAGAAAGGAATGATGATGTTGTAAAAGTACTTAAAGATCGATTGCATGATGTTGATAATCAACTGATTCATAAACAACATTGCAATATGACCTTGAGATCACAGGAAAGTGCTAATAATCATTGTTGTGGTGATCAAACACAGGTGTACAGTTCCCCTGAACAGGAGGAAAAAGATCGTAAATGGGGGGAGGAGCAGCCTATTTGCACTGCAGATGGGCCACAATCAACCCCAGATCATAGTTCCTCTCTATTTACTCCTGTGTCAGATGGAAGCAGACAAAGAAGAGATAGTTTGCATATTCATGGTAGCAATCGTATCCAATCCACAACACTATCTATACAGGATAAAACAAACCTATGCCAAATATTGGGGAAATTTGATACAAGTGCTTCACCCATTAATCTTTCCAACAGGCTGGAAGCTGTGGTTACGCAGTATAATCTGAACAATAGGGATGCATGTGCCTTATTTAGGGTATGGCTCCCTTCTCAGCTTTGTGAGAAGTTACAGCCTCCTGTGGGCACTCACAAAGGATTATCTGCAGAACTCAATTCCAACTGGGGAAATGCAAGTGATAGGCTGAAAGAGTTGCAGAGAGTAATGGGGGGAAGAGATATTAGAGGTACCAATGCCCTAGAGAATGCAAAATTAAGGAGAGGGGATGACCCAATCATTTTCTGTAGTGAGTATTTGACCCTATTTCGTGCTACATATAACTGTCCTGACATGCCTCCTGACGACAGCAGTTTTCTTTATTCAATGGCTAATAAATGCACATTTATTGACTACCCAACAAAGGTTGCCTTAAGGAACGCAAATTCCTATCAAGCCTTTCTAAATATTTTAAAGGACTGGATTCAGGAGACTTGTAATGACAACAAACCTCAGAAGAGAATATCAGAGATAGTTAAGAATGAAGGCAAAGTAAGATTTATGGGGAAGTGCTACAAATGTGGAAATACAGGTCATACTATGAGAGAATGCAGAAGTAATAGGAAAGGCAACAATGACAGAGCTTTTTTCCCAAGAAAACAGCAGCAAAAGCAAGGATTAGATAATGCAGCTGATGGAGTATCTCAGCCTCATGAAGCTACATTGTATGGTCCACTTTTGAAAGAAATCAGAAGGATAGGAAAAGCAATAGCGGAGTTGCCAGAGGAATTTAAGGCCCCACCACCAACAAATCCTTATGTAAAACCATAGGGATGTCAGGCCCCTGTGTTGTCCCTTGTGTGCCAGCTAGATAGGGACAAAGGCGGTAGACCACGTATCCAGGGTGCGGTAGGGGGCCATCGTACAAATATTTTAATGGATACGGGGGCAGCGGTAAGTTTGACGAATTTGGATTTGACCATGAACCCTAGAGGTAAAAGTATTTTTCTGAGAGGCTTCGGTGGACAATTGGTACCTTCTAGGCAATCTGTACCGGTAGCTATAAGCATGGGAAACCTAGGTGTGGAGCATAGTTTGTACTTGTCTCCAACACATGAGGGTACTATCATTGGATCAGATGTAATGAGGGAACATGGGCTCATGGTTGATCTGTGTAACTGGATGTTGTGGAAAGGATCACGATATAAAGGCTGCCTTAAAATGGTTACTGATAACTATGGAATTGCTGCGATCAAGGGTGCAGAGTCTCTAGACCCTGCTGCATTATTAAAAACAGAGGATAAACGATTGGCTGATATCTTGTGGCAACATAACAAAGTGTGGGCAACATCAAAAACTCAATGTGGCAAAGTGTCAAATATGATTGTGATGGTAGAAGGCCCAGATCCCCCTCCCCAGAGGCAATACAAGATACCACCTGAGTCAATTCCATATATCAAAAACACAATTGAGGAATTGCTGGTCCAAAATGTAATCAGGGAATGCCAGTCTACAAACAATGCGCCTTTATGGCCCGTTCGGAAACCAAATGGGTGGCGCCCTACGCTAGACTACAGGGCATTAAACAAGTGTACCCCTCCCGTTACAAATGTTGTCGCCAAAATGCCCGACATGATGACAACACTTAAGCCATCTTCCACGGTATACTCATCAATAGACATCTCAAATGGGTATTTTTCAATTCCTATTCATCCTGATTGCCAATACAAGTTTGCATTTACATTTCAAGGGAAACAATACACATTTTGTCGGTTGCCACAGGGTTTCAAATCCAGTTCAACATACTTCCATAAATGCATGGTTGGAATATTGTTGTCATTTTCAGAGCCTGACTGTATTGTGCAATATGTGGATGACATATTGCTCCAAACTGACAACAAGGAAGAACACTACGTGTTACTAAATGAGTTGTTGAGACTTCTTGAAGAAGCAGGCCTTAAGCTAAATCCTATGAAGGCCCAGTTAATGAAGGAATCGGTGACATTTTTGGGAGTCATAGTTTCAAAAGGAGGGAGAATTCCTGACCCTAACAAGTGTGAAACTATACAGAAGTTGCCAAGGCCAAACACAAAAACAGCCCTTAGGCAGTTTTTAGGGATGGTTGGATTTTGTAGGGACTTCATAGAGGGATTTGCTGAGAAAGCTAAGCCGCTCTATGAACTCCTGAAAGGAGAGGCACGGGAAGCAGACCCCCTTGGGTGGATGCAAGAGCATGAGGGAGCGTTTGTTAGGCTGAAGATCAGCCTCACTCAGGCACCTGCTCTAAGCAATCCGAACCCAGATTTACCCTTTGCAATACAGGTAAATGCCTCCAAAATAGCAATTACGGCTGTGTTGCTACAGGAGAGGCAAGGAAAATGGGTTCCTGTTGGATACCTATCAAGGTTATTGAGTCCTGTGGAAATAGGATTTGAGGACTGTGTCAGAAATCTTTTGGCAGTACACTGGGCAGTGATAGCTACAGAACACATAGTGGGGTTTGCCAAGATCATCTTACAAACACCTCACACTCCCATCAAGATGCTCTTGGAGCGGACGCTCAGTGGAGTGTCATCTCAAAGGGTAGCCAGATGGCTGGTAGATCTGACACCAAGGAACATCACTGTGGCACACAGTACCACCTATGTGCTGCCACAACTGATGCAATACGAAGGTGAGAAACATGATTGTGGAGAGGTGCATAGGACTAAGACACAGGAAGTATTCAAATTGACAGCAGGAAAGGCAGATCTGAAAATTTGGGTGGATGGATCTAGGTATTGGGAAGAGGGACAGTTTCACACAGGGTACGCCATGTGGTGTCCACAAACCAATGAACAAATTCTCATTAAGTGCCCAAGAAATTTCTCTGCTCAAAGAGCAGAATTGGAAGCGGTAAGAGAAGCCATTTTCCACTTTCAGTCAGGCCCAATTGCTATCTTTTCCGACAGTGCCTATGTTACTAGATCACTAACTGAGTACATGCCTTTGTGGCATACAAGAGGATTTAGTGATGCATCAGGGAAGACACTTGCACATGGTTCAGTGTTGAAGGGCATTTGGGACAAAGCCTGTTTAGAACCACAGAGAGTAGCAATAATAAAGGTGAAGGCACATCAGAAGGGCATTGATGAAATTGCGGTTGGCAACAATGAGGTAGACAAACTAGCCAAAGAGGCAGCTGTCATGGGGGCCAGGTGGACTCCCTATGATATTGAGGGAAGACAGGCCTGGAATGAACATGACAGTGAGGACGGAGACCAAATGGATCTTAAACTTGAATGCCTGCCTGTGGTTAAAGCACCAACACCGTGCTTAGCAGCAGAGCAGGATAAAGACTCTAATTTACAGCAAATCAAATGCTCCATTAGGGAAAAGACAGCACAGAAACCCCAATATTACAATATCCAGGATGATTTGTTGCTCAGAGAAACCCCAGACGGCCCTAGATTTGTGGTACCTTGTCAATATCAAAAAGACATTGCCAAAGAGAACCATAGGCTAACAGGGCATATGGGTACTGAGGGTACTTTAAAGTTTATTCAAACAAAATATTGGTGGGAAAACATGAAAGACACTGTTGTGAGGGTTATACAAGAATGTTTAATCTGTGCGCAAATGAATCCAAGGCCAAAAGGACAAAGGCCTGTGCTGTCCAGGATACCGTTGGCAGAAGGACCATGGGAAAGGCTACAAATTGACTTTGTTGGCCCTTTACCCAGTGCTCCTGGAGGGTATCGTTACTTGCTAGTGGTGATTGATGTGTTTTCTAAATGGGTGGAAGCCTTACCCATGAGGAGAGACACTGCAATAGCAACAGCAAAAGCCCTATGGAGGGAAGTCATCTCAAGATGGGGATTCCCTAAGACCATAGAGTCAGACCGAGGCACACACTTCACAGGAAAGATCATGACAGGCATGTGTGAGATGTTAAATGTTGAGCAAAAATTTCACGTGCCATATCATCCCCAATCGTCAGGAATGGTAGAAAGAATGAACAGAACCCTAAAGGAAAGACTTAAAAAAATGGTACTACAATCTGGAAATAACTGGTTGTGTCATTTACCCACAATTCTAATGGCAATACGGGGTACAGAGGCAAGAGGCACTTCAATCACCCCATATCAATTAATGACTGGTAGAATTATGAACCTGTGCCACCCTGCAGACCCGAAGCTTAGTACACCAATGAGGGACAGTGCTGAAAAGGAAAGATTCCTTGCACAGTTGCAAGACCAGGTGCAAAAATATCTATACTTTGCGGCCAGCAATATGGCTCCAAAGGCAAAAGAGGAACCTGGCAGGCCACCAATTAAACTAGAAGTAGGAGACAGGGTGATGGTAAAGAACTTTGTGCCTAAGTCTTCATGGGATGCCAATTGGATGGGCCCATTCCTGGTAACAGTAAGATTGAGTGATCAGGTTGTAAAGGTCAAACGGGTGGACAACAAGAAAGGGACCAAGTGCATGAAAAGGAGGGATATGGAGAAGTGGGTTCATGCAGATCAATGCAAACGGATGTAACTGATAAGAATGTGATGCTTCTCTTGTTCTTTTATTCCAGAATCTTAAATGAAGCATGAATTAACAGGCCGAAAATTCCGGATTCTGGATATGGAGATTACAACAGTTTTGTTGATGATTGGCATCACCTATGTTATCGGAGTGCAGGAATTGGAACAATCAGGAGATGAGGACACATTTATGTTTCCAGATGGGGAATATGAAAAGGCAATATTGATACCATCAGAATTGATAACCATGGACATGCCACAAAGAGTTAATAATCACGAAGTTAGGAGTAGGAAAGTGCGACTCATTCCAGAGGGAAAGGATGTAACCAAGAGATATTATCAGAATCCTGGTGGGCAATTCAAGTATAGGGTGGTTTTCTCTTTTGGGAGGGTAAATCATAGTTCAAATATTGGGAGATTGGCAATAACGCATGGTGCACAGGGAATATTGCCAGAATCACTACAACCATTCATGATGGCAACAATATATGTCAATGATACTGGTTATTGGCTGGGAGAAGAGTCTGACTTGCCAAATACGGGTGAGCAGAAAGGTATTCAATATGGAGTATTTAGTGACTACTTAAGGGAAGGAGAATATTTGTTTGTATGTGGCATATATTGGCATGACAATATGCACCCGATGTTCACTCCAAAAAATATTAACCTGGCTTATAGAAGGACAAGCCTTGGGGAAGCCAAAGACATTGATATGTCAATTCAACATGGTGGAAATTATCTTATCGGTACTATGTCCAAATCATATAAATCTTATAGGGAGATGGTCGGTCACTGGACATGTGGTACACGTGAAATAGAGATTGGGGGTATGCATATTGTTGATGCCACTCCAGATAATATTAAGCCATGCACAAACAAAGATTCTGAGAATACTCAAAAGGCCTTACAACTACAAGAAGGACAACCCTTTCAAGTTAACCTAGACTCTGCCCAGACAATGGCTAGTGGTGTTCAATATGCGTTTATCACATGGCGGTTTAATATTTCTCTATGGTTAATTAAAACCCACTATCCAATATGTACAGGACATACAATGAATCAGGTGCGTTCCCTCTATCAATGGTTGATTTCCAAAAACACTAGGGCTCGTCATCATTTGAGGAATGGGAAGAGCAGAGGAAAAAGGGATATGGTCGACACAATATTGGGTGGCGTAGGAGCTGGAATGGGAATCATTAATCAGGCAGATATTAGCGTCTTAAAAACCAAACTTGCAGCCATAGCATCTAACAGTAAAAACGGGTTTGAGGTACAAAGGGAAATTAATCAAATAATCAGTAACCTACAGCAGGGGCATATAGACACTAGCATTGGGGTAGCAACAGACGTTATTCAACATTTCAAGATGTTCGTGGAAAATATGCAGGCTGATGGGAGGAACATATCCTGGGCTCTGGCCTGTACACAAGGGCAGGTGGAACTATCAACTAATATAAAATTGGCGATTCAAACCTTGTATAATGGGCAATGGCCATATGAATTAATATCTCAGGCCACTGCTGCATTACCAGAGCTCCTCACTTTCACACACTCCAAATGGTGGGCGAGTGCTTGGATTGGATGTATTAATCATAACTTGGAAACGTGTTATGCCTCTTCCCTGATTCCATACACAAGCTCCCCGTTAGAGGTAGTGTATAAGGTCACTTCAATTGGTATTCTTACTGGAGGATCCACACTACTACATCCAAGATTAGACCATCCTCATGTAATCAGGAAGGATGGGGTGTGGAAGCAGGTTGATATTTCCCTCTGCTTACATAGAAATCAGGATATATTGTGTACACCAGGCCAGGATAGGTTGGTGGAGGACAAGTGTTGGAACAACTCGTCGGTTTGTGTTCTGGATGGGGAGTTTATTACAAAAGATAAGACACCAGTCACATACCTAGGACATCAGAGAATCTGTTTCTTTCTATTAAACATCACCAATGTAACTCTGATCACAAGTCAATGTTCAATAACAACAGCTGTGGATAAGGGTGCATGGTGCACGCTTGGTAATGTCACGGAAATCCAGACACCAAGTTGGAGATATGTGTTTCCCACCATTGCAAACTTATCTATTGATATTGAATATCATAACCCTGTCAATCTTCAAGCATTAAATTTGGGAATGGGGAAAGAGCTGCATGATTGGCTGATCAGATTTGATCAAGATGAATATTTGCTTAGAAAGCTACGGCAAGAAGGAGCTAATGCTACAATCGTTATACACCATGACCAGAAAGAGCTAAAACATATTACTCATCTGTTAGAAAATAATGCTAAGGGTTATTGGTGGGAGGTTATATTTGGGCATTCAAGTGCAGCCAATGGAATCTTAAATTTCTTAATCCATCCGATTGTGGTATTGCTCATTGTTGCTGTAGTTTTATCCTTATTGCAAATTTACATGTGTTGTATGACACGGTATCTATATAAAAGGCTCCAGGCCCTATCCATGGAAATAGAAATACAAACTAAATATAAAATTGCATCATGCGAATTAGATGTACCAAAGAGCCTGGAGGAACATCTTTTAAAATGTGACAACTGTGGCAGACAAGGACATAGCAGGGGAAAGTGCCTGATCCCTGAACGATACAACAGATTGTAATCAGAAAATGAATGTTTAGTTACATCATGCATGAAATACTTGAATTATATTTTCATGGTGTGCTTAGTATAGATGATATATGTATTTTGATTTTGTTGATAAGTATGTGAATATATTGATGATTCAAATGTTAATGACTTCCTCAATGTCCTAATAAGAGTGTAACAAGATTTATTGGAATGAATGGAAAGTGATGAATGGTGAGCGGCAGGATTCACCCTTACTCTATTCGGATGATGATGGACCGCAAGGTTGAAGAGAACTATGGACTGTAAAGTGGTCATCAATGGTGTGTCATTCAGACACAAAGGGGCATATGTTGGAAGTCAACATGAGTTTGATACAAGTTGATACACTTTGATAGACTTGGATGTGTTGATGGGGGAGCAATGGACTACTGTCATCCTGGTGTAAATAGCAATGTCAATAGGCCTAACATCTGAATAAGCCTGAACATCTTGTTTTCATCCTGTCGTAAACAGCATCTGTCATAAAAGCTGCAACAATAGCAATGTGAATAAGCTTGACATCTGAGTGATAAGAATGGAAATGAGATAGGGTTCCTGTTTCCCCTGTCCTGATGACTTGAAACCAGCCCCTGCGGTGTTATACACAATGGACTGCGCATTTGTAATGGTGTAGGCATCCTGTCGGCCCTAAAAGGTCTGATTCTCAAGGAAGTTTGGACGGACAGCTGTTGACATAGCTGAAACAATATGCCATGCCTCAGGCCCAAGGCAAACTAAAAGGACACCAGCGCCATCCGCAGGAAGGTGGCAGTTACTGCATCAATATGAAGGAGTGGACTCAGATCAGATTACTGCAAGTTCATTGGACGAATGGTAATGAAGAAGGCCGGAAGATACTGGAGTAAGGGGTGGAATTGTGGGCGTGAATGTGGTTCGATTTGATATATAATATACACTAGATCAATGATAGTTAGATATAGTTAGATATGTATTGATTGTTAGGAAGCTAGTACTAGTATGTTTATATTCTTTTCAAGTATAGGACATTGAAGGAAGGTTTGCTTTATACTCTGTTATCCATTTATCTTGTAACCTTTTACCTTACTTTTATTAATTAAATAAGCCATTGCTTAAATCCGGATTCCTCATCTTTCAAAGACATACAAGGATAGTCAGCAGAAACCCTTGGATACAACAAGTTCAAAGGGAGCACTTGTTTCAATAGCACCCAGAGGTGCCCGGTCTGGTACTGTTGGATGCTTCTGTTTGAGACAGCTACATCTTTTAGTGACATAATCTGTTATCTCTTTCTGCATGAAAGGCCAGTAAAATCTTTCTCTTGCAAGCTGCATCACTTTATCTGCTCCACAGTGGCCCATGTCATTGTGTAAGTGTTTCAACACTATTGGGGTTAGTTTCTCTGGAACCACTATTTTGTTCTGCCGTAGTAAAATGTCATCTTTCACACTCAGTTTGCCCCAATCATGTATGAGTTGTTTCTCTCTCCTTCCCAGGTCCGTTTTGTCTTCCTTTGAGGGTACGTCCTTCTTCAGTTTTAGATCCATCACCACTCGAATAGCTTTGTCTTCTGACTGAGCAGTTCTGAGCTTGTCCTTTGTAATAATTTCCTGAGGATCAATAGCTCGAAATTTTTCTTCAACTTCTGGTTCTAGGGCTAGTGACATGGCCCAAAGATCTGCTTCATCAACCCTTGCATTGCTTCCTTTCCATATAGCAGAGATAGTCTGTGATGGAATCACCTTTGTAAATTCCTCTTCATCTTCGGCTGTATTCAATGGCATCCTTGACAGAGTATCAGCATCTGCATTTTTCTTCCCTGGTCGATATTTAATATCAAAACAGAAATCAGCTAACTCCCCTACCCATCGGTGTCCCACGCTATTTAGTCTTGCTGAGCTGATGACATAGGTCAGGGGGTTATTGTCGGTAAAAACAGTGAAAGTGGAAGCATAGTACAGATAGTCCCGGAACTTATCACAAATGGCCCACTTCAAGGCTAAGAATTCCAGTTTACCTGAGTGCAGGTGATAATTTTTCTCGGTGGGTGTCAGTGTCCGTGAACCAAACCCAATAATACGTAGTTTATTCTCCTGATGTTGGTACAGCACTGCACCCAACCCGTCCTGTGATGCGTCAGTATGCAAAATAAATGGCAGGTTAAAATCTGGATAAGCAAGAATTGGGGGTTTGGTTAGCAACGCTATTATCTTGTCAACAGTTTCCTGATGCTTTGCTGTCCATTGAACTGAGGTTCCTAAGGGTAACTGTTGTGTTCTTCCTGCCTTTACATGCAGCCTCTCTCCTTCGCTAAATTATTTCTACCTGTTTTCTTGCATTCTTTCTTTGTCTGCAGCAAGTCATATAGAGGTTTCGCAATTCGGGAGAAGTTTTGTATAAAACAGCGGTAATAACTCAAGAACCCCAGTAGTTTTCTCACATCTCCCACTGTCCTTGGTGTTTTCTCTCTGACTGCTTGAATTGCTTCTGTATCTTTTGGGTCCAGTCGAATCCCATTGCCCGACACAAGTCTTCCTAGGAACCTCACTTCTCTTTTGAAAAGTTCACACTTATTTGGTCTTAGCTTAATCCCATATGCACGCATTGCTTACATTTAGGCACAGTCCTGGGTTTAATACTGTCATTCACTACCTTCACACGCCCATGTTCATTCTTTTGTATTGCCCCTGCCTGTAGCAGCAATTGTACATTCTTTGTGAGAGCAGCAACTTGTGTTGTCAACTCTATCAGAGAGGGTTGATTGTCACCAGCCTGGTGTATGGATTCTCTCACATCCTGTGTCTGGATGACATTGGTCGTAGTCAGCCTGGATCTGCCACTTAATCTGGCTTGCCTCTCTGCTTCTATTCTGGCTAGCTTGGTAACTATTTCTAGCAGCACATCATCACTTGTAGATAAGTCAGAAATATATGGCTTAATCTCTCTTCTAATGTCACTATATTTCTCACTTAACCCCTGATATAACGTGTGAAGAAACACTCCTTGTACCAAATTCTTGTCATAAGTAATTGCAGCACCAACTTGTTGAGAAGACCACCAAACTTTCTGTTTTAGTCCCATAATTCTGTACACAAACTGCTGCGGAGTTTCTTTATCATGCTGTTTAGCGTTCATCAGTTCCTGAAACAAGTCAGTGCCGCTCCTGTCCTGAAGATGTGAGCGCAGAAACCTTTTAAGCTCTGCTACAGAAAGATCCTCCTTGTTTACCAGCATCTCCTTAAAAGTTCCTGATTTCACAGTTTTCAGCACCGTTCTGATGATTTCTGACTCTGAGTATCTTTCTTGTATACCTTCATCAATCTGTCTACAGACACTGCTATATGTAAGTTCAGAGTCCAGGTCTGAAATTTGCCCACCATAAATTTTAAACTCCTTTCTTGGCAGGTAAGCTGCTAAGTCCTTTAATGTAAACCCACTTTCTGCCATTTGCCCTGTCCTGTCCTTTGTGTGAATTGTGCTGAGCTCTCTGTTCACACTTTCATGTGGAGTGTCAGAGTGTCTTTCTCCTAGCAAGGACTCAGCCAGTTCTTTTATCTGAAGCAGATATGCCTTGCCACTGTCCTCCATGCTGCACACTGCTTCTCCCTGTAAATGTCCCAGGATGTACTCACAGATCTCCTGCTCACTTGAACCTGTAGCTTGGGGAACTTCTTTTCCACCATCTCCCTGAATCTGTACAGCAAGTGAGTGCAACTGATCCTCCGACAATGTGTGCAGCAGCTTCTGGATCTGCCACTGCAGCTTCTTCACTGATGCTGTGTCAGCCATCTTAGATCCTGTATAGCTTGCTTGAAGCCTTTCCTCTCTCCTTTTACTGTAATGGCAGCCTTCTCACTCTGTGTGTCACGACCGCTACCCCAGCAGCAGTCGTGTCGCACCAGACGGAGGGGAAGGGGGACCCTTATCTACGGATGGGAATAGTATGGCCACCCCTGACTAACCCTAAGCTGGCACCTGTCTGCCCTGATACCCTAGACGGGGTGTGAACCCGTGCGGCGAGCAGGATGCCTAAACCCTCAGACACCCTAACAAGCCTAGAGTGGGGAAAGGCCGATGGGAGCACTAGTCACCATCACTCATGTCTAGGAGAACAGCAGGGGAAGACAGCAACAAACAAACTATATCAAAGATAGACTTATCCAGTCACGAGCAGAGAAGGCGATCCCAATCACGACAGTCCACGCCGGACAAGAGCTCCACAGCAACACCATCAAACGATCTCCTTCAAAGGTCAGAATAGAACTGGAAGTAAGGACTATATCTGGCAATGACTGCAAGTGAAAGTGAAACTAATATAGTAGCTGGGAGTGGCAGACAGGACTCACCTGAGAAGGATGCCTACAAACTCCCAGTCAGGACAAAAAGGTTCACAAGGCAAAATCCAGATGACATACCCTGAACCACGGAGCAAACTCACAAGCTATCGCCAGTAGCAAGTCGCTGCGACCTTCTCCTCCCAGACCTGTCTGGATCAGTCACAGTCGTGACAGTACCCCCCTTTCTACGAGGGGCCCCTGGACCCTCAAGACCAGGCCTCTCCGGATGGGAGCTATGAAAAGCCCGAATGAGTCTGTCCGCTTTTATCTCTGATGCTGGAACCCACATCCTCTCTTCGGAACCATAACCTTTCCAGTGCACCAGGTACTGAAGAGAGCGGCGAACATATCGTGAATCAACAATCTTTTCTACCTGAAACTCAAGACTGCCATCAACAACCACCGGTGGAGGCGGTAGTGGCAATGGTTCAGGAGGTTCTCATGTTACCAGTGGGTTTCCACAGGGATCTGTACTGGGACCAATTTTGTTTAATATCTTCATAAGTGATATTGCAAAAGGCCTCGATGGGAAGGTGTGTCTTTTTGCTGATGACACAAAGATATGTAACAGGGTTGATGTTCCTGGAGGGAAACGCCAAATGGAAAAGGATTTAGGAAAACTAGAAGAATGGTCAGAACTCTGGCAACTGAAATTTAATGTGGATAAGTGCAAGATAATGCACCTGGGGCGTAAAAATCCAAGGGCAGAATAAAGAATATTTGACACAGTCCTGACCTCAGTATCTGAGGAAAGGGATTTAGGAGTAATTATTTCAGAAGACTTAAAGGTGGGAAGACAATGTAATAGGGCAGCACGAAATGCCAGCAGAATGCTTGGATGTATAGGGAGAGGTATAAGCAGTAGAAAGAGTGAAGTGCTTATGCCGCTGTACAGAACACTGGTGAGACCTCACTTGGAGTATTGTGCTCAGTACTGGAGGCCATATCTCCAGAAGGATATAGATACTCTAGAGAGAGTTCAGAGAAGAGCTACTAAACTAGTACATGGATTGCAGGATAAAACTTACCAGGAAAGGTTAAAGGACCTTAACATGTATAGCTTGGAAGAAAGAAGAGACAGAGGGGATATGATAGAAACTTTTAAATGCATAAAGGGAATCAACTCGGTAAAGGAGGAGAGCATATTTAAAAGAAGAAAAACTACCACAAGAGGACACAGTTTTAAATTAGAGGGGCAAAGGTTTAAAAGTAATATAAGGAAGTATTACTTTACTGAGAGAGTAGTGGATGCATGGAATAGCCTTCCTGCAGAAGTGGTAGCTGCAAATACAGTGAAGGGGTTTAAGCATGCATGGGATAGGCATATGGCTATCCTTCATATAAGATAGGGCCAGGGGCTATCCATAGTATTCAGATATATTGGGCAGACTAGATGGGCCAAATGGTTCTTATCTGCCGACACATTCTATGTTTCTATGTTTCTACATATCTCTTAAGCAGAGATCTGTGGAAGACATTATGGATCCTTAGAGTCTGAGGTAGTGTAAGGTACCTGTAAAAGGTAGTGTCCGAAGTGGAAGTAGTGTGCTAGAGATCCAGGCAAAGCGTCGTCAGGCAAATAGTTCACAATCAAAATCCGGAGAAGAGTCAGGCAGGCTAAGGTCATTCACGATCTGGCGGCAAGGTACAAAATCAGCAGGCTGTAGAATAGTCGGGATATCAGGCAGGAGTTCAATACAAGGAAGATCACTGAAGTCAAAACACCCAGGGAAGAAATCCAAATAAACGGGCACTGAGTGATGTCCTCACTTCCTATTTAAAGGCTGTCCAGATTGAGAATTGTCCACAGCTGGCAGCAGGTGGAGCTAGAGAGTATGATGTAGTGTTGAACACAGTAAGGACATTCCCAAAGTCTAGATCTCTTCTGTAGCACAACAGGTAAGGCTATGGTTTAAGAGACCAGGAAGATCCCGGTTCGAATACAACCCGGGTCATGACAGGGCCCCCTCCCCAATGGACCCCTCCGGGGGCCTAGCGGGGCTTAGTGGGAAACGAGGTATGGAAGTCTCGTATAAGAGAAGGGGCATGCAGATCTTTGGCTGGAACCCAGGAGCGGTCTGTGACAGGATACCCCTTCCAATGAACCAGATACCGAAGGCCACGGCCCTGTTTTCTGGAATCAAGAATCTTGGAGACTTCAAACTCATTTTGTCCATCAACAAGAACAGGAGGAGGTAGCTGTTGTGATCTGGAGTAGCGGTTGAAAATAGCTTTTTTGAGGAGTGAAACGTGGAACACGGGATGTATCTGGAGAGAAGAAGGTAATCTTAAGCGATAGGAAACTGGTCCAACTCGAGCAATGATCCTGTAAGGACCAATGAATCGAGGGCCCAATTTGGTAGAAGGTTGTTTCAGTCTCACATACTTGGTTGATAGCCAAACTCTGTCCCCCACCACATATGGAGGTATATGGCGTCTTCGTCTGTTGGAAAAAAGCCTGTACTTGCCTGCTGATTTCCGTAGTAATAAACGAATCTTCTTCCAATGTAGTAGAATATTTTTCACCCGCTGATCTGCTGCTGGTACACCAGAAGAAGGCTGAAGTAGGGGAAAAGTCTGAGGGTGATAGCCTAGGGCTGCGTAGAATGGTGTGGTATGAAGAGCACTGTGCCAACGGGAATTTAGGGCGAACTCAGCTAAAGGCAAATACTCAGACCAGTTGGAGTGTAAGGCATTGACATAAGGTCGAAGGTAGGTTTCTAGGGTCTGGTTCATGCGTTCGGTTTGACCATCAGTTTGAGGGTGATGTGAGGTAGAGAGTGAGAGCGTTACTCCCAGTTTCTTGCAGAACGCTCTCCAGAATCGGGAAACGAACTGGGATCCGCGGTCTGAGATGACATTGGTAGGTATGCCATGATGTCTTACAATATGGGAAAGAAAAAGAGTGGACAGTGCTTTCGCTGTAGGTAATCCCGGAATCGGCACAAAATGAGACATTTTGGAAAAGCGATCCACTGTGACCCATATAGCAGTCATGCCCTCGGACTTGGGTAAGTCTACAATGAAGTCCAAGGTCAAATGGGTCCAAGGCTGGCGAGGTGCCGGAAGTGGATGTAACAGTCCAGCAGGTAATGTGCGGGGTACTTTATTAGCAGCACAAGTTGGGCAGGCAGCCACATAGTCAGTAACATCTTTTTTCATACGAGGCCACCAGACATGACGCTGCAAGGTCTTAAGAGTGATGGTGACACCAGGATGACCGGATAACACGCCATTATGTGCCCAGAGGAGTATAGGTTTTCTGAGACTAGGGGCTACGTACAGGCGACCTGGTGGTATCTTCAAGCCCTGGGGAACACGATTCTGGGTTTCTTGTAGCTGTTGGGAAAGGGCCGTAGAGATCTGTGCGACAATCTTGTGAGGTGGGATTATATACTGCTCGGCTGGTTGATCTTCTTCAGAGGAAGCGAACTGTCTGGAAAGAGCATCGGCTTTTTTGTTTCTATGCCCTGGAACGTAAGAAAGGACAAAATTAAAACGGGAGAAAAACAGAGCTCATCGAGCCTGACGTGAGTTCAGACGTCTAGCAGTCTGAAGATACAGTAGGTTTTTATGGTCAGTGAGGATAGTAAAAGGTTTGGAAGCCCCTTCCAGAAGATGTCGCCATTCAGACAATGCCAATTTGATGGCCAGTAGTTCTCGATTCCCAACATCATAATTCATCTCTGCCGGAGAAAACTTTCTAGAGAAAAAAGCTACTGGATGGATTCTACCAGACTTTGGCTGTCTCTGGGAGAGTACGGCACCTGCTCCAACCTCAGAGGCATCAACCTCAACAATGTACTGGAGGTCAGGATTTGGATGCTGAAGAATTGGAGCTTTACTGAACATGTCCTTTAATCGCTGGAAAGCTGATTTTGCTTCTGAAGACCACGCCTTGCAATTTGTACCCTTCTTAGTCATGGCAGTAAGGGGTGCCGAAATGGAGGCAAAACTCTTAATGAAGCGTCTGTAGTAATTTGCAAATCCTAAAAAGCTTTGGAGTCCTCTTAAAGTGGTCGGTTGGGGCCATTGCAAGACAGCGGAAAGTTTTTGAGGGTCCATTTGGAAACCGTCAGCACTTATGATGTACCCAAGGAAAGGAATACAGCTTTGATGGAAACTGCATTTCTCGATCTTTGCATAAAGATGGTTTTCTCTAAGCCGTTGTAATACCTGTTTCACATGCGAGATGTGCTCTGGAAGAGTCTTGGAAAAGATTAAAATGTCGTCCAAGTAGATGATCACAAAATGGTTGCTGAAATCATGAAAAATTTCATTCATGAAACGTTGAAAGACAGCAGGTGCGTTACACAAACCAAATGGCATGACCAAATATTCAAAGTGTCCATTACGAGTGTTGAATGCTGTCTTCCACTCGTCCCCCTCATTAATTCGAATCAGGTTATAAGCCCCTCGTAGGTCTAGCTTGGAGAATATAACAGCCCCCTTAAGTAGATCAAATAGTTCAAGAATGAGTGGCAAAGGGTAGGAGTCCTTTACGGTGATTTGATTTAACCCCCGATAGTCTATGCATGGTCGAAGGCCCCCATCTTTCTTTTCAACGAAGAAGAAACCTGCCCCTACTGGAGAAGAAGAGGGTCGGATAAAACCTCTTTCCAAGTTGTCTCTTACGTATTCCTCCATAGAGTTTTGTTCGGGCAGAGACAGGGGGTAGGTCTTTCCTTTGGGAAGAGGTGCTCCGGGAATCAATTTAATTGTACAGTCAAAAGGACAATGTGGGGGTAACACCTCTGCCTTTTGTTTGCAAAATACGTCTGCAAAGTCATGGTATTCACGAGGCAAGGTAGGTGGGATAGTCACAGGAGCCAACATGCAAGCAGAAAGTCTTTTGGGTTGAGACAAGCAGCGAAGGCGACAGGACGATCCCCAGGAGGTTAGTTCTCCATTTTCCCAATCAAAAGAGGGGTTGTGAAGTTGTAACCATGGGTAACCAAGGATGATAGGCAGAAGCGGAGAATCAATAAGAGACAAGACAACTTCCTCTTTGTGGAGGAGGCCTACCTGCAGGGTGATTGTCGTAGTCTCGAATTTCACAATACCATCTCCCAAGGGCTGTCCATTCAGGGTGGTAATGTTCAGGGGTCTAGACTTAGGAACAAACGGGATGTTGTTCTTTCTTGCAAAAGTGTAGTCCAAGAATATACCCGCAGCTCCGGAATCCACAAAAGCCTCACAGAAAACAAGCTTAGAAGATAAATGGATAGTAGCCGGAACAGTAATCTTGGTCTTGGAGGATCTACCTGTAAGGTCTAAGCCAGCTCCTCCAACACTGGTTAGACCCTGCCTTTTACTGGACGGGAGGGGCAGACAGATACTAAATGTCCTTTAAGTCCGCAGTACAGGCATAGGCCCAAAGAACGCCTCCTTTGTTTCTCTGACTCAGTTAGGTGGAGACGGCTCACCTCCATGGGTTCCACAGGTGTCTGGGGTACAACAGAGGTTTCAGGTTCTGGCTGAGGTGGTGCTTGGAAGTTAGGGGCCAAGGTAAACTGGCCTAGGAAACTTGCGGGTTCTAAGTCTCTCTTGGCACCTTTCATGGTACCGGACATCCAGACGAACACACAGCTCTATGAATTTCTCAAGGTCTTCTGGGAGATCTTTATAGACTAATTCGTCCTTGATGCGATCCGTAAGACCTTTTCGGAAGGCTGCACGTAATGCCCTTGAGTCCCAATTTGTTTCAGCAGCAAGGGTACGGAACTCAATAGCATACTGTGCCACAGATCTGGTGTCTTGTTGTATGTCCAAGAGGGAGTACTCAGCTGCAGAAACTCTACCTGGCTTGTCAAATACAATCTGGAGAGAGGCCAGAAATTTTTCAGCATCTTGGAGTACAGGATCGTTGCGTTCCAAATAAGGAGAGACCCAGGCCAGGGCCTTCCCCTTTAACAAGGAAATTACAAAAGTCACTTTGGCAGACGAAGTGCTAAAAGTCGCAGGGTTGTTGCGGAAATGCAAACGGCAAACATTTAAAAAGCCTCTGCAGTCCTCAGTATCACCACCAAACTTGTCAGGCAAGGGAAGTTTTGGTGGTACAGAAGAGGCGGGTTGGACCGTAGCAGGAGTAGGATCCGGAGTCTGAACCGTTGCAGAGGAACCAGGCAAACAAGATTTGAGCATGGTGCAAAGTTCATCTAACTTGGCGTCCAGGGAAGAAAGATGCTGTTCATGAGCTCCGATCAATTGTCCCTGACGTGTAATCGCCTTAACAATCTCAGCAGGGTCCACTGCCATTGTGGCCCGTTTATTATGTAAGGTACCTGTAAAAGGTAGTGTCCGAAGTGGAAGTAGTGTGCTAGAGATCCAGGCAAAGCGTCGTCAGGCAAATAGTTCACAATCAAAATCCGGAGAAGAGTCAGGCAGGCTAAGGTCATTCACGATCTGGCGGCAAGGTACAAAATCAGCAGGCTGTAGAATAGTCGGGATATCAGGCAGGAGTTCAATACAAGGAAGATGTCACGGGTGTATGTGAGCAACGATAGTAATTCACAGTACAGAGCAACTGACTGGACCCAGAACTAGGGAGGATAAAGGGTGACCCCTGTCCGACCCTCAACGCTTTCCCTATTCTGCTAAAGCACATGCCCGGATCCAAAAGGCGGAACGAGGCATGCCCACGTGCCTAAGACTAATGACCACTGTAACCCCTACAATAGTGGAAGGGGCACGGCCACCAGTGCCCTACTCAGTATATGGAGGGAACCGTGGCCACCTCAGATCCAGTCAGAAAACAAACAGGAATACAACAATGTCTGCAGACTTAGCTGAAGGTGTTGTAGCCACAGAGAAGACGGATCCAAGGACAGGCTGGCAAAATCCGGAGTGCTAGCTGCAGCAGAACACAGGTCCAGTGGACTGATAGCTACAAGTGAAGAAACCAAAGCAAGAGCCACAACTGAAGTGAGAACTATAATCCACATCCTATCATAGGAGGAGGGGTGATATAAAGAGAGGGAAATCAAACACATGAAGGACAGCTGTGGTGAAAGAAACCAGAAGTAAACAGAGTAGTGAGAACGCCTCCCAGCTCTAGTAGTGACATCATCACAGGGGTGGAGAAACAGAGCTGTGAGAACGTCCCAAAGCTCTGGTAGTGACAGTACCCCCCCCCTCTACGGGTGGACTCCGGACACCCAGGACCCACCTTCTCAGGATGAGCCCTATGAAATGCCCTGATGAGGCGAGTGGCTTTAATGTCCGACACCGGAACCCACATCCTCTCCTCAGGACCATAACCCTTCCAATGAACGAGGTACTGAAGAGAACCGCGGACCATGCGAGAGTCCACAATTCTGGAAACCTCAAACTCCAGATTGCCATCAACCAAAATCGGAGGAGGAGGCAAAGAGGAGGGTACCGTGGGCTGGACATATGGTTTTAAGAGAGATCTGTGAAATACATTATGTATCTTCCAAACCCGTGGAAGATCAAGACGGAAGGCAACAGGATTGATGACTGACAAGATTTTATAAGGCCCAATAAACTTGGGACCCAATTTCCAGGAGGGAACCTTCAACTTAATGTTTCTAGTAGACAACCACACCAGATCACCCACATTCAGGTCCGGACCAGGCACACGTCTCTTATCAGCCACACGCTTATACCTCTCACTCATCTTTTTAAGATTACTCTGAATCTTTTGCCAAATGGTAGACAAAGATGAGGAAAATCTCTCCTCCTCAGGTAAACCAGAAAGAGCCCCTCCCGAGAATGTACCAAACTGCGGATGGAACCCATATGCACCAAAGAATGGTGACTTATCAGAAGATTCCTGACGACGGTTGTTCAGAGCAAACTCAGCAAGAGGGAGAAATGAACACCAATCCTCCTGGTTCTCTGAAACAAAACAGCGCAAATATGTCTCCAGATTCTGATTGAGGCGCTCAGTCTGACCATTCGACTGCGGATGAAAAGCAGAAGAGAAGGACAGCCGAACCCCCAGGCGAGAACAGAAAGCCTTCCAGAACCTGGACACAAACTGCGTGCCTCTATTGGAAACAATATCAGAGGGAATGCCGTGCAATTTAACAATATGGTCGACAAAAGCTTGCGCCAACGTTTTAGCATTGGGTAAACCAGGGAAAGGTACGAAATGAGCCATCTTGCTAAAACGGTCCACCACCACCAGGATCACCGACTTCCCCGAGGAACGAGGAAGATCCGTGATAAAGTCCATGGACAGGTGTGTCCAAGGACGGGAAGGAATGGGTAACGGGAGAAGGGAACCTGAAGGCCGTGAACGAGGGACCTTAGCACGAGCGCACGTCTCACAAGCAGCCACAAAACCCTCCACCGACTTACGAAGAGCCGGCCACCAAAATCTCCGAGCAATGAGATCCACCGTGGCTCTACTCCCGGGGTGACCAGCAAGAACCGTATCATGATGCTCCTTAAAGAGTTTGTGACGTAGCTCAGGAGGCACGAACAACTTCCCAGAAGGACAACGGGCAGGTGTCTCAGTCTGGGCAGCCTGGACCTCGGCCTCCAAATCGGAATATAGAGCAGAAACAACTACCCCCCTCCGCCAAAATGGGACCCGGGTCCTCGGAGTTTCCTCCTCCCGGAAAACAGCGAGAGAGAGCATCAGCCTTCACATTTTTTATCCCAGGTCGGAATGTAACAACAAAATTGAATCTGGAGAAGAACAGAGACCATCTGGCCTGTCTCGGATTCATACGCCTGGCCGACTCCAAGTATGCCAGATTCTTATGGTCGGTAAAAACGGTGATAGGGTGCCTGGCCCCCTCCAACCAATGGCGCCATTCCTCGAAAGCCAACTTGATGGCCAACAACTCCCTATCTCCCACATCATAGTTTCTCTCTGCCGGGGAGAGTTTTTTAGAGAAAAAGGCACAGGGTCGCCACTTGGCAGGGGAAGGGCCCTGGGACAAAACCGCACCCACACCCACCTCGGAAGCATCCACCTCAACAATAAAAGGTAAGGAAACATCGGGATGCACCAAGACGGGAGCAGACGCAAAATTCTCTTTAATCTTAGAAAAGGCTGCAAGCGCCTCCTCCGACCAAGAGGAAAAATCCGCCCCCTTTTTTGTCATGTCAGTGAGGGGTTTGACAACAGAGGAATAATTCAAAATGAACTTTCTGTAATAGTTCGCAAAACCCAGAAAGCGCATCAATGCCTTCTGATTCTCAGGAAGCTCCCACTCAAGTACAGCACGGACCTTCTCGGGATCCATGCGAAAACCAGAAGCAGAGAGGAGAAAACCCAGAAATTGAATCTCCGATACCATAAAAAGACATTTCTCCAGCTTGGCGTACAATTTATTTTCCCGCAGAATCTGCAGAACCTGAAAAAGATGATCCTGATGGGTCTGAACATCAGGGGAAAAAATCAAAATATCATCAAGATATACCAATACGAATTTCCCCATTAAATGATAGAAAATACTATTAACAAAATGCTGAAAGACGGCCGGAGCATTCATCAGGCCGAAAGGCATAACGAGATTCTCGAAATGCCCGTCAGGGGTATTAAAGGCCGTTTTCCATTCATCCCCCTCTCTGACCCTGACCAGGTTGTACGCGCCTCTCAAATCCAATTTGGAAAACACCTTGGCCCCAACAATTTGATTGAAGAGGTCCGGGATCAGAGGAAGGGGATAGGGATCGCGAATCGTGATACGGTTCAGCTCCCTAAAATCTAGGCAAGGTCTCAGAGAGCCATCTTTCTTTTTAACAAAAAAAAACCCCGCGGCCACAGGTGACTTTGAGGGACGAATATGCCCCTTTTCGAGACTCTCGGAGATGTAAGTTCGCATTGCGATTCTTTCCGGTTGTGAGAGATTGTAGAGGCGTGCTTTTGGCAGCTTGGCGCCGGGAATGAGGTTAATGGGACAGTCAAACTCCCGGTGAGGAGGTAGCTCCTGAACACCGCTCTCGGAAAACACGTCTGAGAAATCAGAGAGAAATGATGGCACCGTTTTAGTAGACACCTCTGCAAAAGTCGCTGTGAGACAATTCTCTCTACAAAAATCACTCCACTCATTTATTTGCCTTCCTTGCCAATCAATAGTGGGGTTATGTCTAGTGAGCCAGGGTAACCCCAAAACTAGAGGAGACGGCAATCCGTTAAGGACAAAACAAGATATATCCTCCACATGAGTGTCACCTACAGCTAGCCGGATATTGTGAACAATGCCCTTCAGAGATCTCTGTGAGAGTGGAGCAGAGTCAATAGCAAAAACAGGTATATCTTTATCTAATGTGCAAACATGAAAACCATGCATGGCTACAAATTGAGTGTCAATAAGATTGACGGCCGCTCCACTATCGACAAAAATCTCACAAGAAATGACTTTGCTCTCTAGCGCCACCCTGGCAGACAGGAGAAAACGGGAACTGCAGGTCAGAGGAAAAGCATCAAATCCTACATCAACTTTGCCCAAAGTAGCAGATGAAGCAGAACTTGATGATTTACCTTTTGAGATTTTTCTCTTATTATCGCTCTTAGTACGGTTCAAGAATCTCCTAGACGGACAAACATTTGCCAAATGACCTATGCCCCCACAACAAAAACAGACCATACTCTGAGGACCAAATCCTCTTTTATCAGGGGCAAGTCGAGCTAGCTGCATGGGCTCCTCCTCAGAGGGGAGCGAGACAGGATGAGGCCCCTGCACACTGAATGAGTCTGCACCACTGCCCCTAGACTGACAATGGCTGGACAGAGAGGTCTCGGTTCTTTCTCTTAGTAGCCTGTCAAGGCGTACCGCCAATGACATGGCAGACTCTAAGGACGTTGGTCTCTCATGGAAAGCAAACGCATCTTTTAATCTCTCCGAGAGACCATGACAGAACTGACTCCGGAGTGCAGCATCATTCCAACCCGAATCAGCTGCCCATCTCCGAAATTCAGAACAATAAAGCTCCGCAGACCGTTTGTTCTGGCATAAAACACGTAGGTTAGATTCGGCCAGAGCAACACGATCCGGGTCATCATAAATCTGCCCCAGGGCCACAAAAAATCCCTCCACGGATCGAAGGGAGGGATCCCCTGATGGCAGCGAAAAAGCCCAAGTCTGAGCATTACCCCTGAGCAGGGAGATGACAATCCTCACCCTCTGCTCTTGATTACCAGAAGAGTGAGGACACAAGCAAAAATGGAGTTTGCATGCCTCTCTGAAACAAACAAAATTCTCACTGCCCCCGGAGAACGTCTCCGGAAGTGAGACTTTTGGCTCGCAACAGACTCCATGAGCCGGAGCAGGGCCCAATGCTTGAAGCTGGGTCATAGATTGACGGAGATCCGCTACTTCCAAAGAAAGACCCTGCATGCGGTCAACCAGGTCAGAAAGCGGATCCATGTCAAAAAAGGACGGTTTTGGTGGATTATAATGTCACGGGTGTATGTGAGCAACGATAGTAATTCACAGTACAGAGCAACTGACTGGACCCAGAACTAGGGAGGATAAAGGGTGACCCCTGTCCGACCCTCAACGCTTTCCCTATTCTGCTAAAGCACATGCCCGGATCCAAAAGGCGGAACGAGGCATGCCCACGTGCCTAAGACTAATGACCACTGTAACCCCTACAATAGTGGAAGGGGCACGGCCACCAGTGCCCTACTCAGTATATGGAGGGAACCGTGGCCACCTCAGATCCAGTCAGAAAACAAACAGGAATACAACAATGTCTGCAGACTTAGCTGAAGGTGTTGTAGCCGCAGAGAAGACGGATCCAAGGACAGGCTGGCAAAATCCGGAGTGCTAGCTGCAGCAGAACACAGGTCCAGTGGACTGATAGCTACAAGTGAAGAAACCAAAGCAAGAGCCACAACTGAAGTGAGAACTATAATCCACATCCTATCATAGGAGGAGGGGTGATATAAAGAGAGGGAAATCAAACACATGAAGGACAGCTGTGGTGAAAGAAACCAGAAGTAAACAGAGTAGTGAGAACGCCTCCCAGCTCTAGTAGTGACATCATCACAGGGGTGGAAAAACAGAGCTGTGAGAACGTCCCAAAGCTCTGGTAGTGACAGAAGATCACTGAAGTCAAAACACCCAGGGAAGAAATCCAAATAAACGGGCACTGAGTGATGTCCTCACTTCCTATTTAAAGGCTGTCCAGATTGAGAATTGTCCACAGCTGGCAGCAGGTGGAGCTAGAGAGTATGATGTAGTGTTGAACACAGTAAGGACATTCCCAAAGTCTAGATCTCTTCTGTAGCACAACAGGTAAGGCTATGGTTTAAGAGACCAGGAAGATCCCGGTTCGAATACAACCCGGGTCATGACAGGTAGCACCAGAGGAAAAGCCACCGGATTAATGATCTTAATTACCCTATAAGGACCAATAAATCTTGGACCTAATTTCCACGAGGGAACCTTCAACTTGATATTTCTGGTAGACAACCACACCAAGTCATTCACCCCAAGGTCCGGACCTTCAGAGCGCTTCCTATCAGCCGCACGTTTGTATCTACCACCAATTCTCTTCAAACTTTCTTGCACACTCTGCCACACTGAAGAAAGTGAAGATGCAAATCGTTCCTCCTCGGGAATCCCAGACGGCCCCCCCTCACTAAACGTACAAAGCTGAGGATGGAAACCATACGCACCAAAAAATGGTGACTTATCGGTGGATTCTTGACGACGATTATTAATGGCAAACTCGGCTAACGGTAAATAAGATGACCATTCCTCCTGGTTTTCGGAAACAAAGCATCTCAAATATGTCTCTAGGTTTTGATTGGTACGTTCAGTCTGACCGTTGGACTGTGGATGGAAAGATGAAGAAAACGACAGATGACCCCCTAAACGAGAACAAAAAGCTTTCCAAAATTTAGAAACGAATTGGGTATCACGATCCGAAACAATATCGGAAGGGACCCTGTGAAGCTTCACGATGTGGTCAATAAAAACCTGAGCCGGTGTGTTAGCATTAGGCAATGCGGCAAGAGCAATAAAGTGCACCATTTTACTGAATCTGTCAACAACTACAAGAATAACAGTCTTCCCCGCTGATACTGGTAGATCCGTAATGAAATCCATTGACAGGTGCATCCAAGGCCTGTTGGGGATGGCCTGCCAGACGAGTATGATCTACCTTAGAACGAGCATAGGTAGCACATGCAGACACAAAATTCAACACCTCCTGGCGCCATTTAGGCCACCAGAACCGACGAGACACTAACTCAGAGGTTGCCCTACTACCTGGGTGTCCTGCCAGTGTGGAGTTATGGTGTTCTTTTAGTATCTCCAGTCGTAAATTTTCTGGCACAAACAGTTTACCCGAGGGGCAGGAGGCCGGGGCGTCCCCCTGAGCTTCCAACACCCTCCCCTCCAAACCTGAGTGTAATGCAGAGACCACCACCCCCTTTTGCAAAATGGGCTCTGGTACCTCAACATCACCCCCTCCAGGAAAACTTCGAGACAATGCATCTGCCTTAGTATTTTTTGCCCCCGGGCGATAGGTTATTACAAAATTAAACCTAGTAAAAAATAACGACCACCGAGCCTGTCTAGGGGTGAGACGTTTAGCAGACTCCAGATATAATAAGTTTTTGTGATCAGTAATCACCGTGACGGGATGAACCGCCCCCTCCAAAAAATGACGCCACTCCTCAAAAGCCAACTTAATAGCCAAAAGTTCCCTGTTGCCAATATCATAGTTCCTTTCTGCAGTAGACAATTTCTTCGAAAAGAAAGCACAAGGACGCCATTCACCAGGGGACGGGCCCTGAGATAGTACCGCTCCCACCCCCACCTCTTATGCGTCAACCTCTACAATAAAAGGAAGCGAGACATCTGGCTGTACGAGAATAGGGGCCGAGGTGAATCTCTCCTTCAGAGATGCAAAGGCAGTTTTGGCTGCATGTGACCATTTGGAAAAATCGGATCCCTTTCGGGTCATGTCCGTCAGTGGTTTGACCACCAAGGAATAGTTTTTTATAAACTTTCTTTAAAAATTGGCAAACCCCAGGAAGCGTTGCAATGCCTTCAGGTTCTCAGGCAGATCCCAGTCTATAATCGCCCGGACTTTCTCTGGATCCATGCGGAAACCTTAATCTGACAACACATACCCCAGAAATGGCAGTTCTTTTATGGCGAACACACATTTTTCTAACTTAGCAAACAATTTGTTGGCCCTTAATATCTGCAGCACTTGTCTCACATGGATCTTATGTGTATCCAGATCCGGGGAATAGACCAGGATGTCATCAAGATATATCACAACAAATCTCCCGATAAGGTGACTAAAAATATCGTTGACAAAATGTTGGAATACCGCAGGCGCATTAGTAAGACCAAATGGCATGACCAGATTTTCATAATGCCCTTCCGGAGTATTAAAAGCCGTCTTCCACTCATCCCCCTCTTTGATGCGAACCAGGTTATAGGCTCCTCTGAGATCCAATTTGGAGAACCATTTAGCACCAGCAACCTGATTAAAGAGGTCGGGAATGAGAGGAAGAGGATAGGGATCTTGGATAGTTATCCGGTTTAATTCCCGGAAATCCAGGCAAGGACGTAGGCCTCCATCTTTCTTTTTAACGAAAAAGAACCCTGCAGCCACAGGTGAAGAAGAGGGTCTGATGTGTCCCTTAGCCAAACTCTCCGAAATATAATCTTTCATAGCCTTCCTCTCCGGGCCGGAAAGATTGTATAACCGGGTTTTAGGTAGTTTGGCCCCAGGTAGTAGATTAATCGGGCAATTATATGGACGATGAGGTGGTAACCCCTGACAACCCTTCTCAGAGAACACATCCATAAAATCTGACAGAAAGGCAGGTAAAGATGTTACAGAGAGTGTAAAGCACCTACTACTCAAGCAGTTGTCCTTACAATGTTCACTCCACTCCACAATCTCCCCGGCCTGCCAATCCACCACTGGATTGTGAGTCACCAGCCATATACCATAGGAGCCGGAAGACCTTCCAGGACATAATACGAGATATGCTCTTTATGGAGGTCCCCTACCTGCAGATGGATATTATGAATGATCTGAGTTAACTCTTTCTGAGTAAGAGGGGAGGAGTCGATGGCAAAAACAGGAATAGTTCTGCGTATCGGTTCTGGAGTAAAACCCAGAGCCTGAGCAAACCGTGAATCCACCAAGTTGACCCCCGCCCCAGTGTCCAAAAAGACGGAACAGATCTCAGTCTTATTGCCCGCCACAACGGTAGCGGACAACAAAAACTGAGACATGCGTATGGAGGAAACGAATACGCCCAGACTGTTATCCTCCGCACAATCTGGGGACTCTAGTTTTCTGGCGGCTCCTTTGTTTGTGGTCTCTTGGGTTCTGAGGGACAAACCTTTACAAAATGACCCCTCCCCCCACAACGAAAACAAACTTCTGACCTACAGCGGAACTTAGGAGGATTCACCCGTCTAGTGGCGCCCCCTATTTGCATTGGTTCGACCGGATCATAACAAACCGATCCCTGCCCTATAGAGGCCTCCGTAAAATTTAATAGTCTCTCCCTGAGTCGTCTGTCGATTCTTATGGACAGAGACATAGCAGCCTCCAGAGACCCAGGGACCTCGTATACCGCCAGCGCGTCTTTTAATTTTTCAGACAACCCCTGGCAGAACTGACTCCTAAGGGCCGAGTCGTTCCATAACGTATCAGTAGCCCACCTACGGAATTTGGAACAATATAGTTCAGCAGACCGGTTCTCTTGCCGAAGTCTACGTAGCTTAGACTCAGCCAGTGAGACCCTGTCCGGGTCATCATATATGAGACCCAGGGCTTTAAAAAACTCCTCCACTGATCATAAGGCCATAGAGTCTGATGGTAGGGAGAAAGCCCAAGCCTGCGGATCTCCTTGCAGGAGAGAAATTACAATACCCACCCGTTGTTCCTCACCGCCGGAGGATCTAGGGCGTAACCTGAAGAACAATTTGCAAGCTTCTCTGAAGGTTACAAATTGGTCTCTCCCTCCTGAGAACCTATCAGGTAAAGCCACTTTTGGCTCAGGAGTACCTTGGTTTCCCGTAGCAACGGTGGAACCCAAGGATTGCTGCTGCAGCACTGTTGCTTTTAATCCTGCCACTTCAAGGGATAACCCCTGAAATTGTTTCGCCAAAACCTAAACCGGATCCATAGTGGAACAGACAAAAATACAAAGCAAAACAAAAGGCCAGATATACTGTCACGACCGCTACCCCAGCAGCAGTCGTGTCGCACCAGACGGAGGGGAAGGGGGACCCTTTTCTACGGATGGGAATAGTATGGCCACCCCTGACTAACCCTAAGCTGGCACCTGTCTGCCCTGATACCCTAGACGGGGTGTGAACCCGTGCGGCGAGCAGGATGCCTAAACCCTCAGACACCCTAACAAGCCTAGAGTGGGTAAAAGGCCGATGGGAGCACTAGTCACCATCACTCATGTCTAGGAAAACAGCAGGGGAAGACAGCATCAAACAAACTATATCAAAGATAGACTTATCCAGTCACGAGCAGAGAAGGCGATCCCAATCACGACAGTCCACGCCGGACAAAGGTCAGAATAGAACTGGAAGTAAGGACTATATCTGGCAATGACTGCAAGTGAAAGTGAAACTAATATAGTAGCTGGGAGTGGCAGACAGGACTCACCTGAAAAGGATGCCTACAAACTCCCAGTCAGGACAAAAAGGTTCACAAGGCAAAACCCAGATGACATACCCTGAACCACGGAGCAAACTCACAAGCTATCGCGAGTAGCAAGTCGCTGCGACCTTCTCCTCCCAGACCTGTCTGGATCAGTCACAGTCGTGACACTGTGACTGTCTTGCACGATAATTACATATCCCGGACGAGCCCCCAAATGTTACCCGCGTTCGTGGTGGTAGTGCAGACTAGTGCCACGATGCAGCCGACAGCGTCTGTTTTAACAGAGAAGAGACACAGACATGTGGCTCAGTTGATGTCCAACTTTAATATCATATCTTGTAATAATATACAGAAGAGAAAATAGGCAACCCTATAGGTTAACATAACAACAATTATATTCCATCTATAGTTATAACACTAACCTGTTTTAACAGAGGAGAGACACAGACATGTGGCTCAGTTGATGTCCAACTTTAATATGAGCATCAGGCCCTAACTCTCCTCAACCAGTGTAATCATGTTAGAGCTCCCTCTAGTGACAGCCTTATGTTTTTGTGCTGTTGGGAAGTCTTGTTACAGTAGCATGGGTGGGGTCTAGATTGTATAGTTTTTTGTAGAAAGAGCAAAACTCTTCTGCTATATCTTTTGTGGCTGAGACAATTGATCCCGAGCTTGTCTTGATAGCAGAGACGTATTGTGTATCGTTGAGTTTTTTAAATCGGATATGTCATTAGTTTATTTCCTTTATCTCCATGCATATATTGTTTAAATTTAGCATACTGATAGGCTTTTGCACATTTTATATTAAGAAGCTCTTTCAGCTGTCTCCATAATGAAAGCAGTTTGTCTTGGGCTGGTTGCATTCTAGTTTTTTCTGAATAGATTCTATGGTTGCTATTTGACTTAGTAGTGAGATAAGCGTCTTCTGTCTTTCTTCTTTAAGTTTGGAGCCTAATGCTATGAATTCTCCACGTATAAAAGCCTTGTGGGCTTCCCATACTATCGCCTGTGAAGTGTCTGATGGTTTGTTTTCTAGGAAGTAATGTGCTAGTTTGCATGAAATATCAGATACAGTTTTATCTGAGTCTAATATGGTTTCGTTCAGACGCCACATCCATTCTCTTGTACGTAGATTTAAAGGGTTTCTGTCACCCCACAAAACTCTTTTTTGGATAGTTAGATTCCTCATAGCGCGATATAGGAGAATATAATAGTCTTACTTACTTTCATGCGGCCGATTCTTTATAAAACGAAGTTTTATAATATGTAAATGAGGGCTCTACCAGCAAGTAGGGCGTCTACTTGCTGGTAGCCGCAGCAGAAAACCGCCCCCTCGCCGTGTTGATTGACAGGGCCAGCCGTGATCTCCTCCTCCGGCCGGCCCTGTCAGTAATTCAAAAATCGCGCGCCTCTGGTCATTCGGCGCAGGCGCTCTGAGATGAGGAGGCTCGTCTCCTCAGCACTCCCTCAGTGCGCCTGCGCCGATGACATCACCGAAAGAGAAGACGTCATCGGCGCAGGCGCACTGAGGGAGTGCTGAGGAGACGAGCCTCCTTATCTCAGAGCGCCTGCGCCGAATGACCAGAGGCGCGCGATTTTTGAAATACTGACAGGGCCGGCCGGAGGAGGAGATCACGGCTGGCCCTGTCAATCAACACGGCGAGGGGGCGGTTTTCTGCTGCGGCTACCAGCAAGTAGACGCCCTACTTGCTGGTAGAGCCCTCATTTACATTTTATAAAACTTCGTTTTATAAAGAATCGGACGCATGAAAGTAAGTAAGACTATTATATTCTCCTATATCGCGCTATGAGGAATCTAACTATCCAAAAAAAAAAAAAAAAGAGTTTTGTGGGGTGACAGAAACCCTTTAAAAAGGAAAGCAGGGTTGTTACTGGGGCGTGATCAATGGTGGAATTACGTAACATATCTATCTGTGCTTCTGATATTAATATGTAGTCTATTCGCTGATATGTGTGGTGGACTGCTGAGAAAAATAATAATCTCTGTCTGAGGCATTTAGTGTTCTCCAGGAGTCCAATAAGTGGTTATCATTTAATATCTTTCGTATGCCTCATAATGTTTTTGGGGATTTAGTCGAGACACCTGACGATGAGTCTAAGACAGGGTTTAATGAGACATTAAGGTCTCCCCCTATTATTTTAATCCCCTCTGCAAAGTCTTGAAATCTGGATAAAGTCGATTTTATCCACTTATGCTGATGATTGTTAGGAGCATAGAGACCTGCGAGAGATACTAATGTTTGTCCAATCTTCCCTTTGACAAAGAGAAATTTGCCTTCTGAATCCCGTTGTATTACTATGGGAATGAAGAATATATGTTTACTGATTGCGACAATAACACCTCTAGCAGCTGATTGATATGTACAATGGAACCATTGTGTGTATTTTGTGTGAGATATTTTAGGAATTTTGCCTTCTTTAACTCCTTAGGGACGCATGACGTACTGGTACGGCATGTTTCCCGAGTCCTTAAGGACCCATGACGTACTGGTACATCATGGGTTTAAACCGCGATTGCGGCGTGGCGGGGGTTAATCGGAACAGGATGCCCACTGAAATCATTCAGCGGGCATCCTGCCACAACGCCGGGGGGGGGGGGGGGTCATGTGACCCCCCCGTATCGGCAATCGCCGCAAACCATAGGTCAATTCAGACCTGCGCTTTGCGGCTTTACCTGCGGTTGCGGCAGCTGTGCGGCGGTGCCATCGGGTCCCCATGCGGCTGTGGGGGGGACCCGATGGCATGGAAGGCAGCGCGATGTCTAAGGAAGGCATCGCGCTGCCTTCCGGTGAAGAACCTGTGAGATCCAGCCCCCTGGATCTCACAGGCCCCGGAAGCTGTATGAGTAATACACACAGTATTACTCATACAGCCAATGCATTCCAATACAGAAGTATTGGAATGCATTGTAAAGGAATATACCCCCCAAAGTTCAAGTCCCAAAGTGGGACAAAAAATTAAGTGAAAAAAAAAGTTGAAAAAATTTAGTTTTCCCCAAAAAATATTAAAAGTTTCAAGTAAAAATAAACAAAAACGTCATTTTCCCCAAATAAAGTTAAAAAAAATTGGTAAAAATTGGGGGAAAAAAAAGTATACATATTAGGTATCGCCGCGTCCGTATCGACCAGCTCTATAAACATATAACATGACCTAACCCCTCAGATGAACACCGTAAAAAATAAAAAATAAAAACTGTGCTAAATAAACCATTTTTTTGTCACCTTACATCACAAAAAGTACAACAGCAAGCGATTTGCCCCCCAAAATAGTGCCAATCAAACCGTCATCTCATCCCGCAAAAAATGAGACCCAACCTAAGATAATCGCCCAAAAACTGAAAAAACTATGGCTCTCAGAATATGGAGACACTAAAACATGATTTTTTTTTGTTTCAAAAATTATATTATTGTGTAAAACTTACATAAATATAAAAAAAGTATACATATTAGGTATCGCCGCGTCCGTATTGACCGGCTCTATAAAAATATCACATGACCTAACCCCTCAGATGAACACCATAAAAAATGTAAAATAAAAACTGTGCTAAATAAACCATTTTTTGTCATCTTACATCACAAAAAGTATAATAGCAAGCGATCAAAAAGTCACACACCCCAAAATAGTGCCAATCAAACCGTCATCTCATCCCAAAAAAATCATACCCTACCCAAGGTAATCGCCGAAAAACTGAAAAAATTATGTCTCTCAGACTATGGAAACACTAAAACATCATTTTTTTTGCTTCAAAAGTGAAATCATTGTGTAAAACTTACATAAATAAAAAAAAGTATACATATTAGGTATCGCCGCGTCCGTATCGACCGGCTCTATAAAAATATCACATGACCTAACCCCTCAGATGAACACCGTAAAAAATGTAAAATAAATACTGTGCTAAATAAACAATTTTTTGTCATCTTACATCACAAAAAGTGTAATAGCAAGCGATCAAAAAGTCACACGCACCCCAAAATAGTGCTAATAAAACCGTCATCTCATCCCGCAAAAATAATACCCTACCCAAGGTAATCGCCCAAAAACTGAAAAAATTATGGCTCTCAGACTATGGAAACACTAAAACATAATTTTTTTTGCTTCAAAAATGAAATCATTGTGTAAAACTTACATAAATAAAAAAAAGTATACATATTAGGTATCGCCGCATCCGTGACAACCTGGTCTATAAAAATATCACATAATCTAACCTGTCAGATGAATGTTGTAAATAACAAAAAATAAAAACTGTGCCAAAACAGCTATTTCTTGTTATCTTGCCTCACAAAAAGTGTAATATAGAGCAACCAAAAATCATATGTACCCTAAACTAGTACCAACAATACTGCCAACCTATCCCGTAGTTTCTAAAATGGGGCCACTTTTTTGGAGTTTCTACTCTAGGGGTGCATCAGGGGGGCTTCAAATGGGACATGGTGTAAAAAAAAACAGTCCAGCAAAATCTGCCTTCCAAAAACTGTATGGCATTCCTTTCCTTCTGTGCCCTGCCGTGTGCCCGTACAGCTGTTTACGGCCACATATGGGGTGTTTCTGTAAACTACAGAATCAGGGCCATAAATATTGAGTTTTGTTTGGCTGTTAACCCTTGCTTTGTTACTGGGAAAAATTTATTAAAATGGAAAATTTGCCCAAAAATTTAAATTCAGAAATTTCATCTCCATTTGCCAATAACTCTTGTGGAACACCTAAAGGGTTAACGACGTTTGTAAAATCTGTTTTGAATACCTTGAGGGGTGTAGTTTCTTAGATGGGGTCACTTTTATGGAGTTTCTACTCTAGGGTTGCATCAGGGGGGCTTCAAATGGGACATGGTGTCAAAAAAACCAGTCCAGCAAAACCTGCCTTCCAAAAACCGTATGTCATTCCTTTCCTTCTGCGCCCTGCCGTGTGCCCGTACAGCGGTTTACGACCACATATGGGGTGTTTCTGTAAACTACAGAATCAGGGCCATAAATATTGAGTTTGGTTTGGCTGTTAACCCTTGCTTTGTAACTGGAAAAAAATTATTAAAATGGAAAATCTGCCAAAAAAGTGAAATTTTGAAATTGTATCTCTATTTTCCATGAATTCTTGTGGAACACCTAAATGGTTAACGACGTTTGTAAAATCTGTTTTGAATACCTTGAGGGGTGTAGTTTCTTAGATGGGGTCACTTTTATGGAGTTTCTACTCTAGGGGTGCATCAGGGGGCTTCAAATGGGACATGGGTGTCAAAAAAACCAGTCCAGCAAAACCTGCCTTCCAAAAACCGTATGGCATTCCTTTCCTTCTGCACCCTGCCGTGTGCCCGTACAGCGGTTTACGACCACATATGGGGTGTTTCTGTAAACTACAGAATCAGGGCCAAAAAAAATTGAGTTTGGTTTGGCTGTTAACCCTTGCTTTGTAACTGGAAAAAAATTATTAAAATAGAAAATCTGCCCAAAAAGTGAAATTTGGAAATTGTATCTCTATTTTCCATTAATTCTTGTGGAACACCTAAAGGGTTAACAAAGTTTGTAAAATCAGTTTTGAATACCTTGAGGGGTGTAGTTTATAGAATGGGGTCATTTTTGGGTGGTTTCTATTATGTAAGCCTCGCAAAGTGACTTCAGACCTGAACTGCTCCCTAAAAATTGGGTTTTTGAAAATTTCTGAAAAATGTCAAGATTTGCTTCTAAACTTCTAAGCCTTGTAACATCCCCAAAAAATAAAATATCATTCCCAAAATGATCCAAACATGAAGTAAACATGTGGGGAATGTAAAGTAATAACTTTTTTTGGAGGTATTACTATGTATTATAGAAGTAGAGAAATTGAAACTTGGAAATTTGCTAATTTATCCGAATTTTTGGTAAATTTGGTATTTTTTTATGCAAAAATTTTTACTTTTTTGACCCAATTTTAGCTGTGTCATGAAGTACAATATGTGACGAAAAAACAATCTCAGAACGGCCTGGGTAAGAAAATGCGTTTTAAAGTTATCAGCACTTAAAGTGACACTGGTCAGATTTGCAACTTACACCTACACCGCCACATCCACTGCCTCCTCAACCTCCTACTCCATATGGACCTGGTCCTCCTAGATCAAGATCATTATTTTTATTTTTACGTATTTTATGTTATTTAAAGTCATTTCCCTATCCACATTTGTTTGCAGAGCACTTGCCATGCTCTTAACCACATTTTGACGACATTTGCAGCCCTCTAGCCCTTTCCATGACATTTTTACAACCATTTTAGTGCTCAAAAGTTCGGGTCCCCATTGACTTCAATGGGGTTCGGGTTCGGGGTCAAGTTCGGGTCAAGTTCCGGTTCCGAACTCTAAATTTTTTCCGAAGTTCGGCTGAACCCGTCGAACCCGAACATCCAGGTGTCCGCTCAACTCTACAAGTGATGATAATGTGCATAAAGCGCTGTGGAATATAGTAGCACTATATAAGTGCATAAAATAAATAAATATGTACCCAAAGGAAAGGATTTACCCATGGTGTCTTTCTGTAACAATGTCTGGTCCATCTTTTTTATTTCTACCTTTTACCTTTACATATACTGAAATAGAAGGGCAGGCTCTTATACACAAAGCAGGAGTCTGTGTCTGCTGTGAGCAGGATGTGAAAACAGGTCACATTAATAAATGGCTTTGATTTACCATAGGCTAAGTAATCTACTGTTCAGAAGGAACTGCTAAAATACTCCTGTGGAATGTCACACACTCATTGAACCTTAATAAAAAATGAGCCAAGCTGCACTGGTGAATGGATTGCAAGTTAAAATACCTTTTCACATGACAAACATTATTCTTTGATCTGGACAAGGAATTATGTAGAGATAGATTGTGTCTGTTATTAATATATACATATGTTTTCATTGTTTAGAAACCTTTTTGTTTGCTATCATATTCATTTTAGAAATAGAATTGTGTATCTCAGTTTGAGAAACCTTCTTTCGCTTTGTATTATTACAGGGGTTGTCCTATCTAGACATTTATGGCATATCACTAGGATACACCAGAAATGTCAGTTAGGTGCGGGTCTCACCTCTGGGGATGCGCGCTGGGGTCCCTGCCAATTACGAGAATGGGAGCAACTTAGGTGTAACTTATAGCAGACCAGATTCAGCTGTCTAAACACTTTGAAAGGACCAATGAAGCAAGGTGCCAACTTGTACAAGGGTACATTGAGTCTGATGTTCTTTGAAGAAAGCCAGACCTCATCTCCAGGAGAAAACTGAGGCTGAGTCCTGTGCTTGCGATAAGCAGACTTCATTATGCAAGCAGAGTCCTGAAGTAGAAAAGTTTTAGTTTCCTGCCAAATCTGCGTAAAGTTATTGATAGTGGACTCAGGTACCAGAAGTTCAGAGGAGACAGGTATCTAAAGAGGTACCCTTAATTGATCACCATAAACAATGGAAGTCTCATTAAAATTGCTGTAAGAAAACTTTGCCCAGGGGGGTAAAGCAGCCCAATCATTGTGACATTTAGAAGTGAAGTGTAGGAGGTAGGCAGAGGCAAAGTCCAGTTTATATCCAGCAGCTTGAAGATGGCTTTCTAGAACTCAGAGGTAAACTGTACCTCCCGATCAAACACCACATGTAAGGGTAATATAGCTGGAAAATGTGATCCACAAACAATTTGGCCAGTTGACTGGCAGACGGAAGATCTGGCAGAGGTAAGAAGTGAGCCATCGTCAATAATTGGTCAGCCACCTCCCAGATTACTATGAACCCAAAAAAGAAGGCATGTTGATGATAAAATCCATGGTGACATGCTGCCACCAGGCACTGGCAAGGGGAGTAGGAATTCTGAAGGCATATGTTTTGAAGACTTGTTCTGGGCACGGGCAGGATATGTGGCAGCAAAGTTTTGAACATCTTTAGAAATTGTAGGCCAACAGTAATGTCAAGTAATCAGATTAACTCGCCTGTGGAGAGCAGGCTGACTTTGGAGATAAGCCCCCAGGCCATGACCTGCTTCCTCTTGGCCACAGGGATAAATGTCTTGCCAGGTAGGATGTCCTTCAGCTAAACTGTAGTGACAATAATGATACTGGCAGGATTGATTATGTGTCTGGGCTTCTCTGTTCGATCAGCAATGTCAAAAGAATGGGAGAGGGCAACCGCCTTGTTATTTTCGTCAGCAAAATTAAATTAAAGGGTGAAAAGAACAATGACCAACAACGACACCTCTTTAGATAATCAGACCTTATCCAGTTGCATTGGTTCCAGGGCAGGAGATGCAGGAGACAGAAGCATGGGTTTCTGTAAAGTAGGTGCCAACCTGGGAACTCTTCATGTCCAGATTCCCTAAGATGCTCCCTGAAGCCGAGATCAATCCAGGTAGCCAGGGTAATCAAATCAGATAGAATGTCAAAACCTGCCAATTCATTGTTTATGGGACCTGACAGGCCCTTCAAGAAAGCTGCCACCAAGGGATCATTGTTCTTTGATAGTTGTGAGGCAAGGGTACGGAATTTTATGGCATACTACTCGACTGTGAGGTTGCCCTGGCAGAGATGCAGAAGGGAAGAGGCAGCTAAGGTGATACAGTTTGGTTCCTAAAAGACCTTGTAGAAGGTAGCCAGGAATTCCTGGAGATTGCTGGTTAGAGGGTTGCTGTGTTTCAAGAGGGGAGTGTCCCAGGCGAGTGCTCCATGAATAGAAAGACCAGAAAGGCTATGTTGGACCATTCAGTAGGAAACGAGTGAGCCTAAAACTCACAGTGGATGGTACACTGGTTCAGAAATCCACAATATAGCTTAGTGTCCCCTTCATAGCATGGGGGAAGTGGTAGATGCAAACTGGAGGCACCAGAAACTGTGACAGGCAGGAGTGTTGGTGCAGATACTGCGGATTTAGGTTGCGGTACAGGAGAGGTAGTAGTCAAACCGTCTGAAATAGTATGCAGGTACTGCAGGAGTTTCTCTTGGCGACCATGCTGAGCAGCTACCTCCTAATATATTTTGGACAGACCCATCTTGCGTGCTCCAGCAGGTTCCATGGCCTGAGCAAATTGTTACAACAGTGGGTTTGGAACCACTGTGTAAACCATCAGATTTGACTTTGAGCTAAACCTAAGAACATTATCTTGGCAGTTCCCTGATATTCACCCTTTAGCCCCTGTACAGGGATCTGGACTTCACTGCAGGGGAACCACCATGCTATTACCTCCTGCAGTAGTCTATATGTGATTGACAGCTGACCCACAGGGATTAGAGACAATGGCACAGAACACTGAGAGATTAGGCAAAATCATAGTCAAGGACAGTGGAGGGTCAGAATCAAGTAAATGGACAGAAGTCAGTACACAGGCAGACAAACCAATACAGCACACCTTTGCAGGGAACTAGCAAGCTTTTACTCAGGCAGTTTCCCACAGAGAAAGATAACTTAAAGGGATTCTGTCAGCTAGTTTTAGCATATAGAGAGCACGGCCGCAATATACATTTTCCATAGCTGTGAATGCTTTTATTCAGTCAGAAAAATTATTTTATTTATATGCAAATGAGGCTAGAAAGGAGCCCAAGCTGCTGTTACCAACGTTTCAGGAACCCAGTAACGCCGACTGTGAAGGTGCCCAGCACCACCCCGCATCTTCCAAATCCCCTCCTTGCTCCCCGACGTCACGCAGTTGAAGTGCCGTAATCTCATGCATGTGCGGGTACGCCACATGTCAGTGCCAGCATGGTGTTCCTTCCCTGTGCTGGCATCAGCCTCAGGGAACGAATTGCGCTTGTGCTTGCTGTCATGCGCGAGATTACAGCGCTTCAACTGTGTAATGTCGGGGGAGCAAGGAGGGGATTCAGAGGATGTGGCGCGGTGCTGGGCACCTTCACAGTGGGAGTGACTAGGCTCCTGAAATGTTGGTCGTAGCACCTTGGGCTCCTTTCTGACCTCATTTGCATATATTTTAAATATTTTTTTGACTGAATAAAAGCATTCAGAGCTAGGCGATCTAGCAGCACATGCACACAGCTCTATATGCTAAAACTAACTGACAGAAATCCTTTAAGTAACCCAGAAGTGCCAGCCATTGGCAGATGAAGATGAGGGTGCACAGGTTGGCCCTTTAAGAACTGGAGGGAGTGTGCATGTGTGCTCTAAGGGCACAGGAAGAGAGTTTAAGCCAACAAGCAGGCCAAGGTCTGCAAGTCGGAAAAGAACTTCAAGTAGGAGGTGGGTCCGTGGTACTGGTAAGAGAAGCAGTGGCAGCCATGGGCTATCACTGTAACATTTATTATTAGGAGTAGTGAGAATATTAACTTTTATTCTGGCTGATTCTGCTCCTACACGTGCACTCGTGGCTGAGCTTTGCAGTAATGTGCTCTGTGCATTGAACTGCTTCAAGGAGACTACTACAACCATTTCTCAGAGCAAAAGGGGAGGAGCAGCTAAATGCAAAGACCAGAGAGCACTTGACAGTGAAATTCCGTCTCCAGTACTTTTGCAGGAACAGAAAAAGGCAGAATAAAAGTTCTCAATACTCATAATAAAAGTTGCACAAAAGTATGTTTGTACTGCTCTCCCTGGACCTTACCTAATGCTGTCAGCAGTTTAGCATAGTTAAAATTACTGACATACTCCCCTTTAAATATACAAGATGATTAACATCTCCACTTTGCTTATCTTGCTAGCTTATGTTGCTTTTAAATTATATGATATTTGACTCTTTTTTTTCAGACAAAAAGCTTAATTCAAAGTTCTGCTGAACTCTGGTTAACAAAGAGAAGTGCATTGTGGGAGCTCACATTACAGTTACACAGCCAAGATGTTAAGTCCTTGACGACATGCGCCGTACATGTATGGCGCATGTTATTTCTTTAAAGATGGCGTCCGATCCATAGCCGCCGAGTGCCTGCTGTTTCACACAGTAGACACCTAGAGCTAATGTCTGTAATCAGCGATAATGCCGATCACAGACATTTAACCCCTCAGATGCCTTGGTCAATTGCAACCACGGCATCTGAGATGGCTTTGCCTGGGAGTGCTGTGCTCCCGGGGCCCAAACGGCTCCCCACCGTGGCAATCAGGGGAGCCGTTTATTTGTTGTGGTAGCTTCAGTTCCTCTGAAGGATCCAAGGCATGCAATGGTAATTCATTACAGTATAGTAGAAGCGATTAGAGTTTTAAAAAAAATATAAAAACAATTTAAAGATAATTTGAACTGCTGCACCCCAAAATTCGATTAGTTCTGACTTTTTTTTGTCATACACATTCCAAAATGTTATCAATAAAAAGTACAAAAAATGAGCCCTCACACAGCTCTATAGACATAAATATAAAAAACTTTATGGGGGTCAGAATATGGTGATGCAAAAAAAAAAATTTCCCAAAGTTTTTCTTTTTTTCAGTAATAAAACACATTAAAAATATATAAATGTGGTATTGCTTAGGGAGAGTTCACATCACTGTTATTTTTCTGTTCTTCTTATCCGTCAGAAAAACAGAAAAAGAAAGTAAAAAAAAACAGACCCTGTAAGAAAACAGATCCTGTGCATCAGTTATGTACATTTGGCATCCATTTGAGCCATTTCCGTCTGAGATACGTTTTTTAGGCTGCGTGCAGTACTTTTTTTCCGTCTAAAATAACAGATCTGTTAGGCCTCTTTCACACGAACGGATCCGCAATACACGGGCGCCGGTCCGTGGGCATTCCTCATCACAATGGGTCCGCAAATCCGGAGATAGAACATGTCCTATCTTTTTGCAGAACGAGCAGATCGCGTACCCATTAAAGTGAATGGGTCCGCGATCCGCTGCGGCTGCCCCACGGTTGGTGTTCATGCATTGCGGCCCGGCCACGGGGCGCACACGTTCGTGTGCAAGAGGCCTTATTCGGAAAATTAATTATACTGACCCATAGAATGAAGGTAACAGGTCCGTTTTATTGCATAGGGAATGCCCTAAAAACAAAACCCATAAAACAATGGTGCAATTGCGGGGGTATATGTCCAGTTCCACCCCATTTGGAATTTTTTTTCCAGCTACCTACTACATCGTATATTATATTAAAAAGTGGCATTAGAAAGTACAACTTGCTCCACAAAAGGCAAGCCTTCATATGTCTATGTGAACGGAAAGACAAAAAAGTTATGGCTCCGGGAAGGCAAGGAGTAAAAATCAAAAATGCAAAAACAGAAAATCGCTATGTCTATATTTATCAGGTTTCTCAATGTTTTACGCAGATTGAATGAATTGGTCTTAATAGTCTGCTCCCTGAGATGATACTTCTCTCATTCTGACATTATCCAATCAGTAATGACAGTGGAAGACTATACAGGGACACTCCCACCCCCTAACTGGTAACACCAAGGGACTGGGCGACGACCAGTGAAGGGAGCCTTAAGCCTCTTTCACACGAACGTTACGAATTGGCTCTGGATGCGTTCAGTGAAACTCGCACCATTTTGCAAGTAAGTTTAGTCCGTTTTGTCTGCAATTGCGTTCAGTTGTTCAGTTTTTTTTCGTGCAGGTGCAATCCGTTTTGATGCGTTTTTCACGGGCGGGTGAAAAACACATTGCACCCGGACTGCATTCGGATTAAAATGCGTTTTTGACTGAAGCCCCATTCACTTCTTAGGCCCCTTTCACACGGGCGAGTTTTCCCCGCCGGTGCAATGCGTGAAGTGAACGCATTGCACCCGCACTGAATCCTGACCCATTAATTTCTATGGGGCTGTGCACACGAGCGGTGATTTTCACGCATCACTTGCGTTGCGTGAAAATTGCAGCATGCTCCTCTTTGTGCGTTTTTCACGTAACGCAGGCCCCATAGAAGTGAATGGGGTTGCGTGAAAATCGCAAGCATCCGCAAGCAAGTGCGGATGCGGTGCGATTTTCACGCACGGTTGCTAGGAGACGATCGGGATGGGGACCCGATCTTTATTATTTCCCCTTATAAAATGGTTATAAGGGAAAATAATAGCATTCTGAATACAGAATGCATAGTACAATAGGGCTGGAGGGGTTAAAAAAAATAAAAAAATTATTAAACTCACCTTAATCCACTTGTTCGCACAGCCCGGCATCTCTTCTGTCTTCATCTGTGCTGTGAGCAATAGGACCTTTGATGACATCACTGCGTTCATCACATGGTCCGTCACCATGGTGATGGATGATGTGATGAGCGTAGTGACGTCATCAAAGGTCCTATTGCTCACAGCACAGGTGAAGACAGAAGAGAAGCCGGGCTGCGCGAACAAGTGGATTAAGGTGAGTTTAATTATTTTTAAAAAAAATTTAACCCCTCCAGCCCTATTTTACTATGCATTCTGTATTAAGAATGCTAATATTTTCCCTTATAACCATGTTATAAGGGGAAATAATACAATCTACAGAACACCGATCCCAAGCCTGAACTTCCGTGAAGAAGTTCGGGTTTGGGTAGCAAACACGCGCGATTTTTCTCACGCGAGTGCAAAATGCATTACAATGTTTTGCACTCGCGCGGAAAAATCTCATGTTTCCCGCAACGCACCCGCCTCTTATCCAGGCCAAAAATATGACGCCCGTGTGAAAGAGGCCTAAGGGACCAGGGCTGCGTGAAAAATGCGAAATATAAAACATTGCGATTCTCACGCAATGCATTTTTTAAAAGAAAACCAACTCGTGTGAACAAGTGATAGGTAAGTATTAAAACAGGATGCACTTATTTTTTTCTAATAGAAATGAGCTAAACAGCAGGGTTTTGTCAGAAAATTGACATCCAACAAGTTCATTTTAATGCCATTGGTGTTAAAATGTCGCAAATAGAGAGAAATAGGTGAATAATCAGGTTTATATTTTAAAAAGTCACATTTTAAAAGTAATGTGTGCCTTTTGATAGATGAGGTGAAACAAATCACTTTTGATTTGTAATGTTAGTATTTTTTTGCCGCAAATGACGTCATTATTGATAAATGTCCTAATTGTCTCACTTCAGCAAGTGGCCTTTATCATGTAGAGAAAGTTAATACAAGGCACTTACTAATGTATTGTGATTGTCCATATTGCTTCCATTCCTGGTTTGATCATTTCGTCTATCACATTATACACTGCTCGTATCCATAGTTACAAACACCCAGTAATACAGCAGCAGTGGCCGTGCTTGCATGCTACAGGAAAAAGTGCCTCTCTGGTGACCAGGACCACTGTGCGTAAGCCAGCGTTTTTTCTGTAGTGTGCAAGCACGTCCACCACTGCTGGATTGCAGGGTGGTCGTAACCATGGAAATGAGCAGTGTATAATGTGATGGAAAAATGAATCCAGCCAGCACAGGAAGCAATATGGACGATAACAATACATTAGTAAGTGCCTTGTATTAACGTTCTCTACTTTATAAGTACCATCTGCTGAAGTAACACAGCCCCTTTAATGTTGGGGTAATGCTTTTTAGGGAAGTAAATAAAAAAAGAGAAAGGTTGAAGATAAAAACCCCCACAGGCACCAAAAGCAGAACTGACTGGACTTCCTTATATGAAGCGTGAGAGCAAAGTTCCTTAGAAATGTTGATTCGTGGTAAGAGCTGTGCACATCTCATCATTATTACATGATTGACGTGGTGTTTGCTTTGGAGGGATGCCAGCATTGTATTTACCCGGCAGCCTGGTAGCTCCTGGTGGAGAGGCTAGAGTTGTAGAGCCAGTGTAAGCACAGAGGCACATTGACATGGCTACTATACTCCATAAAGACCTGGTCCTTACCAGTGATAAGAAATAGCAGACTCCGTGTAAGATTTTTACCCCCTAGTGGTCAGATCCTGAACTAAAGTAGTATATAGCCGGTTCACAGGGAATTGGCTAAATCCTATAGTCCATAAGGACCTGGTCCTTACCAGTGATAGGAAATAGCTGACTCTACAGGAGCCGGCTATTTCCCATCATTTGTAGGGACCTCTTCTGCCACGTTGATCTAGTTACTGAACTGTGTTAGTATTTAGTTGCTTCTCAATGACTTGGCTAAATCCCCTTGTCTAAAAGGGCCTGGTCATGAACTATATCCAGTAACACAGCTTCTACATGGATACAGTGTTATAGTATACAATAAAGTTATATAGGTAACTATTGTAGAATAAGACTCTTTTATGTTTATTTTTATTTCTGGAAAATCTTTTCAATAAACAATAAAAATAAAACACATAATTTTTTGATGGTCAGCTCAGCAGCAGGCCCTCGCCCATAATGTTTAAGATGGTCAGCTCAGCAGCAGGCCCTCGCCCAAAATGTTTTAGATGGTCAGCTTGGCAGTAGGCCCTCGCCCATGTTTTAGATGGTCAACTCAGCAGCAGGCCCTCGCCCATAATGGTTTAGATGGTCAGCTCAGCAGCAGGCCCTCGCCCATAATGTTTTAAATGGTCAGCTCAGCAGCAGGCCCTCGCCCATAATGTTTTAGATGGTCAGCTTGGCAGCAGGCCCTCATCCATAATGTTTTAGATGGTCAGCTTGGCAGCAGGCCCTCGCCTATAATTTTTTTCATGGTCAGATCAGCAGCAGGCCCTCGCCCCTAATGTTTTAGAGAGTCAGCTCAGCAGCAGACCCTCAACCATACTTTTTTCAATGGTCAGCTCAGCAGCAGGCCCTCGCCCATAATGATTTAGATGGTCAGCTCGGCAGCAGACCCTCGCCCATAATGTTTAAGATGGTCAGCTCAGCAGCAGGCCCTCGCCCATAATGTTTAAGATGGTCAGCTCAGCAGCAGGCCCTCGCCCAAAATGTTTTAGATGGTCAGCTTGGCAGTAGGCCCTCGCCCATGTTTTAGATGGTCAACTCAGCAGCAGGCCCTCGCCCATAATGGTTTAGATGGTCAGCTCAGCAGCAGGCCCTCGCCCATAATGTTTTAAATGGTCAGCTCAGCAGCAGGCCCTCGCCCATAATGTTTTAGATGGTCAGCTTGGCAGCAGGCCCTCATCCATAATGTTTTAGATGGTCAGCTTGGCAGCAGGCCCTCGCCTATAATTTTTTTCATGGTCAGATCAGCAGCAGGCCCTCGCCCCTAATGTTTTAGAGAGTCAGCTCAGCAGCAGACCCTCAACCATACTTTTTTCAATGGTCAGCTCAGCAGCAGGCCCTCGCCCATAATGATTTAGATGGTCAGCTCGGCAGCAGACCCTCGCCCATAATGTTTAAGATGGTCAGCTCAGCAGCAGGCCCTCGCCCAAAATGTTTTAGATGGTCAGATCAGCAGCAGGCCCTCGCCCCTAATGTTTTAGATGTTCAGCTCAGCAGCAGACCCTCACCCCTAATGTTTTAGAGGGTCACCAGCAGGCGCTTGCTCCTAATATGTTTGAGGGTCATCAGCAGGCCATCAATCATAATTTTTCAAGGGTGTTTATGATGCCCTCCTTTATGTGATATATAGGTTGTATCGGAGTGCCTCTTCCTTGCAATTTTTGGCAGCTTACACTTTATATACAAGTAAATGGACAGGAAAGAATGTTTCCTAACAATTTTTCCTCTAAAATCGATTTTATCTTCGGTTTTGTGCGTATTATTGTCAGTCTGTAAAATTGGCGTACTACTCGGATAACATCGTTCCCAGCAGTGACCTGGGAGTCCAAGATGCATCCAGACATCCTCCCCATGCTGTTCATGAACCATTTCAGTGGTGTTTCCATCAATTTCTGACCTTTTCATGTGAACTAGACACCCTCGCCTCTTCAGAGCAGGGCGTGCCTGGTTTAATGCTGGGGTTCTCCCATTGAATTCCATTGTGCTCGGGTGCTTTATCAACACTATTGATTATTGATATGGAAAAAAAAGTTTTTTTCTTTTCATCGCCATATTCTGACCTCTCATAACTTTTTTTTTATGTGTACAGAGCTGTTTTTTTCCCCCTCATTACACCATTTGCCATGGTGTTTTAATAGTACAGGCATTTTCATATGCGTCGATACCTATGCTTTTTATTTTTTTGTTACACTTTTTAATAGTTTCCCCAGGTAACCTGAACAAGCAATTATTAGACTGCGTCTCTCATAGACTCCACGTCACAGACAGGGTCTTCATAGGAACATAGCTGTGGCAGCCTTGGATCATTCAGGAGGACTGAAGTTGCTGCAAACACAATCCGACTCCCCTGATCCTCGCCAGGGGGAGACAATGCATGGCGGCAAGCATGTGCTCGTGGTTTTTCAGCTCCCAGATTCTGTGCTCACATTTGACCACAGCATCTGAGGGTTAAACGTGTGCAATCGATGTTACTGTCAATTGCATACATCAGTCCTGGGTGCCTGCTGTTTAAAAATTTTGTATACATCAACAAATATCTTGTCAGTCCATACTTTAGAGTCTTTCCAGCATATTGAGGCTGTTGCCATAATACTGGGTGCCTGCTGTTTAAAACACCAGGCACCCAGGGATATGGTGCTCAGGAGCGGGTGCCATCTCTAAATACCCAATTGCCGAAGTATATTTACGTTGGGCAGTCAGGAAGGGGTTAAACAAATTGTACAATGCAGGGAGCCCCCTTGTAGATGCTGGTCAACGGGTGGCTTAGTGTGGAGGTCTGTGGATCCATTGTAGAAGTCTGTGCTGATCTCTATCCACAGCTAGTGATGGACGAACATCGGCCGGGATGATGCGCGAACCCGCAAGTTTGCGGCGGGCCCCATTCACTTTAATGGCAGGCGAAACTGAAAAATCGTCAGGTCATATTTGCAGCCACTAAATACTTACTAGAAGTTTACAAATAGTCCCACAACATGGACAGTGACATACTAGAGGGGGATCAATGACAAACATTCCCACAAAAAATATGTATTTTAGTCATGGGCCATTTTTATGCATCTTAAAAGGGAAATTCTCAAAAATGTGCCGTGCTGGAGTCTAGAAAAATTTTATTTTAGGCCAAGGGAGTACAGGCCCCAAAAATTAGACATTCACATGACAGAAAACATCAAGTGATTATGTGGCTGGAGGTACATTAGGCGGTCACCGTATAACAATTTTACTGTTGGACAGTTAGATTACAGGCCCCAAAAAATTATGCATTGAACGAACTGTACATAAATGATCAAGTGATTATGTGGCCAGAGGTATATTAGACGGTCAATGGATACCAATTTTACAGAAGTCCAGTGGACTACAGGCCCCAAAAATTATTCATTCACCGTACAGAAAAGCACAATTGATAATGTGGCTGGAGGTAAATTAGGCGGTCACCGTATAACAATTTTACTGTTTGCCAGTTAGATTACAGGCTCCAAAAATTATGCATTCACCGTTCATAAATGATCAAGTGATTATGTGGCCGGAGGTATATTAGACGGCCATTTAATATCAATTTTACTGCAGGCCAGTGTAGTACAGGCCCCAAACATTAGTCATTCACCGGACAGAAAAGAACAAGTAATTATGTGGCTGGAGGTATATTAGACGGTCATTAGATATCAATTTTACTGCAGGCCAGTACAAATAGATGTCAAATACATATGTTTAAAAGAACAAAAAATATAAAATTGGATTAAAAACATGGCTAACGAAATCCCCCCTCTTGAAAAAAAAACAAATGATAATAGCTGAAATTCGATAACACGTGGATGTCACAGGTGTTGAATTCCACCGAGGTCCCAAACATTTGGCATTCACCGTACAGAAAAGGCCTTTTATCCCGCTGTATTTACCTAAGACAGGGACCATTGTTTGTTTTGGGTGGTGGCGGATATTTGTGGGCTGTCATGAGGAAATTCAATTAAATGTGGTCGTCACAGGTGTTGAATTCCTCCGAGATCCATGCCTTATTCATTTTTACAAATGTGAGGTAGTCCACACTGTCGTGAGCTAGGTGAGTGCGCTTATCGGTCACAATCCCCCCTGCTGCGCTGAACGTCCTTTCGGACAGTACACTCGCCCTGGATCCGGAGGGCGACTTCGATGGGTTGGCTGCAAGAATGATCTCATATCTGAAGTGACCAACACATATTCAAACCGCCCTCTTCTTGCATGCGCTGTAGGATTAGTACTTGCAACTGTATCTCTGTGGGTGGAAATTCCTCTGCCAGCACCCGCAACAGCAGAATGCAGCATCTCTCCACAGCAAGGCCTAGAAATGCTGCATTTTTACAGCCCTCTGTGATGCTGGTAACATGTCCGCCATTTTATGTTTGTACTGGGGGTCTAAGTACGTTACCACCCAGTACTGGTCCTTTCCATTTATGCTTTTTATACGGGGGTCCCTCTTCAAACACTGGAGCATGAAGGCCCCCATTTGCACTAAATTGGAAGTGGTGGAGCGGCCTGGCTCCTGCTCATCGCCCAGGAGAATGTTGTCCTTGGTCTCCTCCCCCCATCCACGGACAACACCAGGGACCCCAGAAAAGTTTAAAGCCTGCTCTTCTTGCTTCTCCTCCTCCGCCCTGGCATCATCCTCCTCTGACTCCTCTTCAGACTCCTGCTGACTTGCTCAGATGGAGAAGCCCCCCCTGGGAATTCATTCAGCATTGCGACTTCCTCATCTTCCTGCTCCTCGGCGGCTTGATCAATGACGCAATGCACGCCCCAGAAAGAAGGCGTAAGGTACGATGTCACTGATGGCGCCCTAGCTGCAACTGACCAGTTGGGTGATCTCATCAAATGGCCGCAGAAGTCTGCATGCGTTGCACATGAGCAGCCACTGGCGCGGTAAAAAAAAAACAATCTCCCCGGAACCTGTTCTGTCGCAGAGTTCGTACAGGTAGTCGTTAAAGGCACGTTTCTGCTAGAGAAGCCTATCAAGCATATACAAGGTGGAGTTCTAGCGCGTCGGCCAGTCACAAATCAAACTTCTGACGGGCAAGTGGTGTCACCGCTAAACGTCAGCAAGGCGAGCCAGGCCGTGTAAGATCTTCTAAAATGGGCAGAGATTATGGCAACGAATCGCTGCACGACTAAGTTCAGGACGTGTGCCATGCACGGTACGTGTGTCATTTTCTCCTGTTTTAGTGCGCTCAGCAGATTGGCACTGTTGTCGCACACCACTTTACCAACTGTCAAATTGAGCGGGGTTAGCCACTAATCGGCCTGTGACCGCAGAGCTGAAAGCAGTGCAGGACCGGTGTGGCTCGTGGCTTCCAGGCACAACAGCCGCAGCACAGCATGGCAACGTCTCACCTGGCACATCGAATAGATTCTGGGGAGCTGGGGGGGGGGGGGTGCAGCGGAAGAGGCGGTAGCAGTGGAAAAGGAGGAGTCAGCCAAGCAGGAGACAGAGGATGGAGTAGGAGAAGAAGAGGCAGGCCTGCATGCGATCCATGGCGGTAACACCAAATCCACACGGGTGCCACGGGTTACATGCCGTCAGAAGGTTCACCCAGTGGGCAGTAAAAGTTATGTACCTTCCCTGCCTGTGTTTGCTAGACCACGTGTCTGTGGTCAGATGTATCTTGGCACCGAAACTGTATGCCAGAGATATATTCACTTGCCGCTGAACGTGGCCATATAGCTCTGGGATGCCCTTCTGGGAGAAATATTTCCTTCCGGGGACCTTCCATTGCGGTGTGCCACAAATTTTCTAAAGGCCTCCGAGTCCACCAATTTATATGGCAGTAGTTGGCGGGCTAGCAGTTCCGACAAGCCAGAGGTTAGCCATTGGGCAAGAGGACTATCCAGTGTCATTTTTTGTATGCTCGAACATTTGGGCCACAGAAGCCTGCCCTGTGCCAGATGAACGCAACGACGACACGGTGGAAGGTGGAGGACAAATGGGAGGAGAGCGGAGAAGGAGAAGAGGCAGGACGTGGAGTGCTGGGAGTGTGGCTTTGTGGGTTCTGACGGCGTTGTTCCCACTGGACTCGGTGATGGGAGGCCAGGTGCCTTCTTAAGGCGGTTGTCCCTAGGTGAGTGTTCGGCTTACCACGACTTATGCGTTGACAGCACAGGCTGCAGATGGCAACACTATTATCAGCAGCTGACAAGTTTAAAAAAGCCCACACTGCAGAGCCATGTGCCGGCGTCCTGGGAGCGCAAGATGTGACTGTGCATGGTGGATGGCTCGCTCCAGATACATTTGCAGTCTGCTTTTTGCCTCCTGTGCACTGCGAGTTCTCACCGCTTCTCCTCCCTATCTGTTGCTCAGTCTCTCCCTCTGAACTCACCTCCTCTTCCTCTCTTGTGAGCACCCACGTGACGTCCATCAACACGTCATCATCGTCACTTTTACCACCACTGACAGAGATCTCGGAGTAGGCAGCAACAGCGGGGACCACCCTCCTTGGGCTGATCTGGGTACTGTCATCAGACCGCTGGGTGGCGGCCGTTGCTACCGCCTCTTCCTATGCCAAGAATGGCTTTGCATCGGTAAGGTCTGGGAATTGATGGGAAAATAATACCTCTGACTCGAGTGGAGGGGCTATGGTGGTGGTGGTGTCTTTGGGGGTGCACACAGCAAAGAGTGAGGAGGGTGCAGATACAGAGGATGAGGAGGGTGCAGAAGCAGAAGGCTGAGTGAGACACTCAACCAACTCTGGTGCGTCCTTTGACGTAATCGTACGCACCTTCTCCAACTTCCCACTTAGGCTCCAGCCTGGTGCACCTGCCCGACCCCTACGGAACGGCCTGCCTCTTCCTCTGCCTGTCATTTTTAAAATGACCCTGTGACAAAGTCCCTATAGAAGAGCAGTATTTGTGGAAGCAGGTATATAGAATCCTTTAATCCATTTTTTGGGGGGCAACTGGTATATCACACCAGTTGCAATTAATTGTTCCAATGTTGTTTGTCCGTCTGCGTAGCTGCGATATCTCAGCAGAACCGCACACAAATGCTGCACAATACAAATCCACTATATAGAAAGTATATTATAGGTATATCACACCCTTGCCACAATCAGATTTTTTTGGGGGCAACTGGTATATCACACCAGTTACAATTAGTTGTTCCAATGTCGTTTGTCCCTCTGTATAGCTGTGGTATCTCAGCAGAACCGCACACAAATTCTGCACAATATAAATGCGCTATAATATACTTTCTATGTAAGGCCTCTTTCACACTTGCGTTGTTGGGATCCGGCATGCACTTCCGTTGCCGGAGGTGCCTGCCGGATCCGGAAAAACGCAAGTGTACTGAAAGCATTTGAAGACGGAACCGTCTTCCAAATGCTTTCAGTGTTACTATGGCACCCAGGACGCTATTAAAGTCCTGGTTGCCATAGTAGGAGCGGGGAGCGGGGGAGAGGTATACTTACAGTCCGTGCGGCTCCCGGGGCGCTCCAGAATGACGTCAGAGCACCCCATGCGCATGGATGACGTGATCCATGTGATCACGTGATCCATGCGCTTGGGGCGCCCTGACGTCACTCTGGAGCGCCCGGGGAGCCGCACGGACGGTAAGTACACTGCTCCCCTGCTCCCCACTACACTTACCATGGCTGTCAGGACTTTAGCGTCCCGGCAGCCATGGTAACCACTCTGAAAAAGCTAAATGTCGGCTCCGGCAATGCGCCGAAACGACGTTTAGCTTAAGGCCGGATCCGGATCAATGCCTTCCAATGGGCATTAATTCCGGATCCGGCCTTGCGGCAAGTGTTCCGGATTTTTGGCCGGAGCAAAAAGCGCAGCATGCTGCGGTATTTTCTCCGGCCAACAAACGTTCCGTACCGGAACTGAAGACATCCTGATGCATCCTGAACGGATTACTCTCCATTCAGAATGCATTAGGATAATCCTGATCAGGATTCTTCCGGCATAGAGCCCCGACGACGGAACTCTATGCCGGAAGACAATAACGCAGGTGTGAAAGAGCCCTTAGAAAGTATATTATAAGTGTATTACACCCCTCAGTATAGCACACCTATCGATAGCACACCTATACCAGTCCTTAAAAGGACTTTTGTGGCCCTATTAGCTAGCGTTTGGTGTCCCTAACAGTATGTCCCTGCTCCACACAGCAACCTCTCCTTACACTGGCAAAAGACTGAATGTAAAATGGCAGCCAGATCGGGTTTATTTATAGGGTAGGGGGTATGTCCATGTGCTGAAACGTCTCAGTTGACTGTCCTATCCCACCTGATGGATGTGTCATGGGTCAAAGTTCTGCACAATGCAGGTGGACATCGCCATATGTTCGTGGAACAGCGAATGAGAAAAGTTTGCAGTGAAACAACCGCCGGGCGAACGGCAAGGCCATCTCTATCCACAGCTACAAACTCTGAGCAGATGGAAGAACGCCAGCATTTACTTAAAAAAAACAACAAATGAATTTTAAAAGATTGGATAAAACTATTAGTTTTATTAATGACAGTAAAACCGGCAGATTTCACCTCTACATGTAGAAGATATCGGTGGGGGTGCTGCTGTGTGGGATTAGTGGGATTGTATGCTGAGAGGGAGGGCTGCTGTGTGGGATTGTATGCTGAGAGGGCGGGCTGCTGTGTTTGATTGTATGCAGGGGGGGGGCTGTGTGGGATTGTATGCTGAGAGGGGCAGTTGCTGTGTGGGATTGTATGCTGAAGGTAGGGGAGGCTGTGTGAGACTGTATGCTGGCGAGGGGGAGCGTGTGTGTGGCATTGTATGCTGTGGGGGGGAAGGGGGGCGGCTGTGTGGAATTGTATGCCGAGGTGGGGGTGTTTGTGTGGGATTGTATGCTTAAGGGGGTTTGTCTGTGTGGTATTGTATGCTTAGGGGGGTGTGTCTGTGTGGGATTGTATGCTTAGGGGGGCTCGGCTGTGTGGGATTGTATGCTGAGGGGGGCTCGGCTGTGTGGGATTGTATGCTTAGGGGGGTGTGTCTGTGTGGGATTGTATGCTTAGGGGGGCTCGGCTGTGTGGGATTGTATGCTGAGGGGGGCTCGGCTGTGTGGGATTGTATGCTGAGGGGGGCTCGGCTGTGTGGGATTGTATGCTGAGGGGGGCTCGGCTGTGTGGGATTGTATGCTGAGGGGGGTTCGGCTGTGTGGGATTGTATGCTGAGGGGGGCTCGGCTGTGTGGGATTGTATGCTGAGGGGGGCTCGGCTGTGTGGGATTGTATGCTGAGGGGGGCTCGGCTGTGTGGGATTGTATGCTGAGGGGGGCTCGGCTGTGTGGGATTGTATGCTGAGGGGGGCTCGGCTGTGTGGGATTGTATGCTGAGGGGGGCTCGGCTGTGTGGGATTGTATGCTGAGGGGGGCTCGGCTGTGTGGGATTGTATGCTGAGGGGGGCTCAGCTGTGTGGGATTGTATGGAGGGGGGCTGCTGTGGGAGATTGTATGGAGGGGGGCTGCTGTGGGAGATTGTATGGAGGGGGGGCTGCTGTGGGAGATTGTACGGAGGGGGGGCTGCTGTCTGAGATTGTATGGAGAGGGGGGCTGCTGTCTGAGATTGTATGGAGAGGGGGGCTGCTGTCTGAGATTGTATGGAGAGGGGGGCTGCTGTCTGAGATTGTATGGAGGGGGGGCTGTGTGAGATTGTATAGAGGAGTGGGCTGCTGTGTGAGATTGTATGGAGAGGGGGGGCTGCTGTCTGAGATTGTATGGAGAGGGGGGCTGCTGTCTGAGATTGTATGAAGAGGGGGGGCTGCTGTCTGAGATTGTATTGAGAGGGGGGCTGCTGTCAGATTGTATTGAGAGGGGGGATGCTGTCAGATTGTATGGAGAGGGGGGGCTCCTGTCTGAGATTGTATGGAGGGGGGGCTGCTGTGTGAGAATGTATGGAGAGGGGGGGCTGCTGTGTGCGATTGTATGGAGAGGGGGGGCTGCTGTGTGCGATTGTATGGAGAGGGGGGGCTGCTGTGTGAGACTGTATGCTGAGGGGGGCTTCTGTGTGAGATTGTATGCTGAGGGGGGCTTCTGTGTGAGATTGTATGCTGAGGGGGGGCTGCTGTGTGAGACTGTATGCTGAGGGGGCTGCTGTGTGAGATTGTATGCTGAGGGGGGGCTGCTGTGTGAGATTGTATGCTGAGGGGGGGCTGCTGTGTGAGATTATATGCTATGGGGGGCTGCTGTGTGGAGGGGGAACTGCTGTGTGAGATTGTATGGAGGGGGAACTGCTGTGTGAGATTGTATGGAGGGGGGACTGCTGTGTGAGATTGTATGGAGGGGGGGCTGTGTGAAAATTGTATGGAAAGGGGGGCTGCTGTGTGAGAATTGTATAGAGGAGAGGGCTGCTGTGTGAGATTGTATAGAGGAGGGGCTGCTGTGAGAGATTGTATAGAGGAGGGGCTGCTGTGTGGGATTGTATGGAGGGGGGCTGCTGTGTGAGATTGTATAGAGGAGGGGCTGCTGTGTGAGATTGTATAGGGGAGGGGCTGCTGTGTGAGATTGTATAGAGGAGGGGCTGCTGTGTGAGATTGTATAGAGGAGGGGCTGCTGTGTGAGATTGTATAGAGGAGGGGCTGCTGTGTGAGATTGTATAGAGGAGGGGCTGCTGTGTGAGATTGTATAGAGGAGGGGCTGCTGTGTGAGATTGTATGGCGGGGGGGGGGGGGGGCTGTGTGAGATTGTATAGAGGAGTGGGCTGCTGTGTGAGATTGTATGGAGAGGGGGGCTGCTGTTTGATATTCTATGGAGAGGTGCTGTCTGAGATTGTATGGAGAGGGGGGGCTGCACTCTGAGATTGTATGGAGAGGGGGGGTGCTGTGTGAGATTGTATGGAGGGGGGCTGCTGTGTGAGATTGTATGGAGGGGGGCTGCTGTGTGAGATTGTATGGAGGGGGGGATGCTGTGTGAGATTGTATGGAGGGGGGGGCTGCTGTGTGAGATTATATGGAGGGGGCTGCTGTCTGAGATTGTATGGAGAGGGGGGGATGCTGTCTGAGATTGTATGGAGAGGGGGGGGGGGCTGCTGTCTGAGATTGTATTGAGAGGGGGGGGGGCTGCTGTCTGAGATTGTATGGAGAGGGGTGGGCTGCTGTCTGAGAATGTATGGAGAGGGGGGGCTGCTGTCTGAGATTGTATGGAGAGGGGGTGCTGCTGTGTGCGATTGTATGTTGAGGGGGGGCGGCTGTGTGAGACTGTATGCTGAGGGGGGCTGCTGTGTGAGATTGTATGCTGAGGGGGGCTTCTGTGTGAGGTTGTATGCTGAGGGGGGGCTGCTGTGTGAGACTGTATGCTGAAGGGGCTGCTGTGTGAGACTGTATGCTGAGGGGGGCTGCTGTGTGAGACTGTATGCTGAGGAGGGCTGCTGTGTGAGATTGTATGCTGAGGGGGGGCTGCTGTGTGAGATTGTATGCTGAGGGGGGCTGCTTTGTGAGATTGTATGCTGAGGGGGGCTCCTGTGTGAGATTGTATGGAGGGGGGGCTGCTGTGTGAGATTGTATGGAGGGGGGCTGCTGTGTGAGATTGTATGGAGGGGGGCTGCTGTGTGAGATTGTATGGAGGGGGGCTGCTGTGTGAGATTGTATGGAGGGGGGGCTGTGTGAGAATTGTATGGAAAGGGGGGGCTGTGTGAGAATTGTATGGAATTGGGGGGCTGCTGTGTGAGATTGTATAGAGGAGGGGGCTGCTGTGTGAGATTGTATAGAGGAGGGGGCTGCTGTGTGGGATTGTATGGAGAGGGGGCCTGCTGTGTGGGATTGTATGGAGGGGGGCTGCTGTGTGTGTGAGATTGTATGGAGGGGGGCTGCTGTGTGTGTGAGATTGTATGGAGGGGGGCTGCTGTGTGTGTGAGATTGTATGGAGGGGGGCTGCTGTGTGAGATTGTATGCTTGGGGGGGCTGTGTGAGATTGTATGGAGGGGGGCTGCCTTGTAGGATTGTATGCTGGGGTCCTGCTATGTGGGATTGTATGCTGGGGCGCTGCTGAGGACGATTGTATACTGGGGGGGGGGGCTGTGTGATAATGTATGTTGGGGGGCAGAAGTGGGATTGTATGGAGGTCAAGGGGCTGCTGTATGAGATGAGGGGGCTGCTCTATGAGATTGTATAGAGGGGGGCTGATGAGGAAGATTGTATGGAGCTGCTGTATGAGATGAGGGGGGCTGCTGTGTGGGATTGTATGCTGGGGGGCCGCTGAGGAAGATTGTATGGGGCTGCTGTATGAGATGAGGGAGGCTGCTATGTGGGATTGTATGCGAAGAATCATTTGCATATTAATAAAATGCTGGATTTCTTTGCATCTGATCTGTGAGATTGTATGGCGGGGGGGGGGGGGGGGGCTGTGTGAGATTGTATAGAGGAGGGGCTGCTGTGTGAGATTGTATAGAGGAGGGGCTGCTGTGTGAGATTCTATGGCGGGGGGGGGGGCTGTGTGAGATTGTATAGAGGAGTGGGCTGCTGTGTGAGATTGTATGGAGAGGGGGGCTGCTGTTTGATATTCTATGGAGAGGTGCTGTCTGAGATTGTATGGAGAGGGGGGGCTGCACTCTGAGATTGTATGGAGAGGGGGGGTGCTGTGTGAGATTGTATGGAGGGGGGCTGCTGTGTGAGATTGTATGGAGGGGGGCTGCTGTGTGAGATTGTATGGAGGGGGGGATGCTGTGTGAGATTGTATGGAGGGGGGGGCTGCTGTGTGAGATTATATGGAGGGGGCTGCTGTCTGAGATTGTATTGAGAGGGGGGGGGGGCTGCTGTCTGAGATTGTATGGAGAGGGGTGGGCTGCTGTCTGAGAATGTATGGAGAGGGGGGGCTGCTGTCTGAGATTGTATGGAGAGGGGGTGCTGCTGTGTGCGATTGTATGTTGAGGGGGGGCGGCTGTGTGAGACTGTATGCTGAGGGGGGCTGCTGTGTGAGATTGTATGCTGAGGGGGGCTTCTGTGTGAGGTTGTATGCTGAGGGGGGGCTGCTGTGTGAGACTCTATGCTGAAGGGGCTGCTGTGTGAGACTGTATGCTGAGGGGGGCTGCTGTGTGAGACTGTATGCTGAGGAGGGCTGCTGTGTGAGATTGTATGCTGAGGGGGGGCTGCTGTGTGAGATTGTATGCTGAGGGGGGCTGCTTTGTGAGATTGTATGCTGAGGGGGGCTCCTGTGTGAGATTGTATGGAGGGGGGGCTGCTGTGTGAGATTGTATGGAGGGGGGCTGCTGTGTGAGATTGTATGGAGGGGGGCTGCTGTGTGAGATTGTATGGAGGGGGGCTGCTGTGTGAGATTGTATGGAGGGGGGGCTGTGTGAGAATTGTATGGAAAGGGGGGGCTGTGTGAGAATTGTATGGAAATGGGGGGCTGCTGTGTGAGATTGTATAGAGGAGGGGGCTGCTGTGTGGGATTGTATGGAGAGGGGGCCTGCTGTGTGGGATTGTATGGAGAGGGGGCTGCTGTGTGAGATTGTATGGAGGGGGGCTGCTGTGTGTGTGAGATTGTATGGAGGGGGGCTGCTGTGTGTGTGAGATTGTATGGAGGGGGGCTGCTGTGTGAGATTGTATGCTTGGGGGGGCTGTGTGAGATTGTATGGAGGGGGGCTGCCTTGTAGGATTGTATGCTGGGGTCCTGCTATGTGGGATTGTATGCTGGGGCGCTGCTGAGGACGATTGTATACTGGGGGGGGGGGGCTGTGTGATAATGTATGTTGGGGGGCAGAAGTGGGATTGTATGGAGGTCAAGGGGCTGCTGTATGAGATGAGGGGGCTGCTCTATGAGATTGTATAGAGGGGGGCTGATGAGGAAGATTGTATGGAGCTGCTGTGTGGGATTGTATGCTGGGGGGCCGCTGAGGAAGATTGTATGGGGCTGCTGTATGAGATGAGGGAGGCTGCTATGTGGGATTGTATGCGAAGAATCATTTGCATATTAATAAAATGCTGGATTTCTTTGCATCTGATCTGTGTAGTTAGTTTACTATGGGTAAGCGTACAATCTCACACAGCCCCCCCCCCCCTCCTCCATACAATCTCACACAGCCCCCCCCCTCCTCCATACAATCTCACACAGCCCCCCCCCTCCTCCATACAATCTCACACAGCCCCCCCCTCCTCCATACAATCTCACACAGCCCCCCCCTCCTCCATACAATCTCACACAGCCCCCCCCCTCCTCCATACAATCTCACACAGCCCCCCCCCCCTCCTCCATACAATCTCACACAGCCCCCCCCCTCCTCCATACAATCTCACACAGCCCCCCCCCTCCTCCATACAATCTCACACAGCCCCCCCCTCCTCCATACAATCTCACACAGCCCCCCCCCTCCTCCATACAATCTCACACAGCCCCCCCCCTCCTCCATACAATCTCACACAGCCCCCCCCCCTCCTCCATACAATCTCACACAGCCCCCCCCCCTCCTCCATACAATCTCACACAGCCCCCCCCTCCTCCATACAATCTCACACAGCCCCCCCCTCCTCCATACAATCTCACACAGCCCCCCCCCCCTCCTCCATACAATCTCACACAGCCCAGCCCCCCCTCCATACAATCTCACACAGAATCCCCCTTCCTACATAGACTTCTCAGCCCCTCCCCAGTAATCACTTCCACCTCTCAGGCACTGTCAGACTCTCTCCCCCTCTCTGTGCTACAGACATCGCCGAGTAGCCATCCCTGAGCTTCCTACTCTGCAAACAGTCGGCCAGCCAGTGCCTGTAATAGCAGAGCTCGCCGGCTGCCGACCCACGTGACCTAGGGATGTCACGTGATATTGTGACGTCAGGAGGTCCTTACGGAGAATAGTATTTAGCCTTTACCATTGGTGGAGAGGCTAGAGTTGTGGAGCCAGTGTAAGCACAGAGGCACATTGACATGTATAGCCGGGGAGAGGGCTGGCTGCAGAACCCGGTGCGGGTACACGGCAGCTGCACAGGTGAGACTTACCTCTGTTATTACTTATGCATGTGCCGGGGTTCGGGGCTCCTCTGCAGTGCTCATTCGGAATTCGCTGTGTGTGCCAGCCTAGCAATAGATGGAGCGCAGCACCGAGCTGGGAATGCATGTGTGTATTCTGCAGCACAGATCCATTATCCATTGGATTATCTCTGAGGGCATACAGTATTGCAGGTGGATCCTGTCTACCATAGGAGGTAGTGAATGGAGACCTGTCTAGATGACACAGATTGCTGCTATCTCATCATGATAACAGAGTATAACACTACAATCAGATGGAAAGTTGTAGTGATGCAGCAGAGCTGAGTGGGAACAGCAGAGTGTATCCTCAGTGCAGGCAGGAGAGTGTAATCTGTAGGAGGGCTGAGTCCTATTGCTAGATTATGGCAGATGATCCTCCTCCAGATGCTTTAATAAACTTGTTAGTCCGGTTACCATTAACCCCTGGATTCCCAGTTGCAATGTTTTTCTAGGGACAGCTCATGTCATCATCCTTCTGGTGTAGTCCTGGCTATTCAGGCTCATTGCTCTACTTCCTAGAAGGGGTGGATGAGGGGAGTTGTAGTAGACAAGTCCTATTGATCTGCTTTGTTGATCCTCTCCGACGTTTTGGTGCAGAGCTCTGCTTTTTGGCTTTCTGCGCTACAGATAAAGCTGCCCAGACAGGAACAAGTCTTTGGGAGAAGGGTCACAATTATTTGTGCATGGTTAGTTGTGCTGACGGTATGTTTTCTATATTATTCTGACGGAGGAGGCGACAATAAGATATATGGATATAGTAGCCATACAGGGAAACCTGTGTAGTTATCATATTCTCATAACAGATTCTACATCGTTGTAGATTTCAAGGCATGGAGGAATGTTCTGATCATCACAGACTGTGATTACAATAGAGAAATATATCTGTCCATAGTCGGTAAATCACAGACGTGTGCTGGCCATGTTCTCCATGGAGATAACACCCATCCATTGGTTTTAATGTGTTTATTGATCTATACTTGTTTTTCCAAAGCCTGTGGGTCAGTGGTAAAACAATGTAAGTATGTAGTACTTTGGTCTGTAATGCTCATCAAACATCACCCATTGAAGTCCATAGGTCAGTGAAAACCACTCGGATGATTTTCACTGACCATTGCTAGGAGATGCTCTGGAAATCCCTTTTTCAGCCTAGCAGTGGATGTGGAATACGAATGCCGGCAAGATGGCAAAAACAGACCTATGGACCAACAACAGTCCCTTCACGGACACCGTCAAAGAGGAACCACTGACCATCTCGTCCCAGATGTCATCCTGGACACTAACATGGGAAAGAGGCCTAACTGAAATCCGATCCTAGGGAAGATTGATCCTAATTTCTGCTAGGAAGAAGTGGCAGGGGTGGCCCACTACGCCCAAGTTGTCCTGCTTATTTTTCAAAAGGCTTTTCAAAATTAAGGTCTGGGATTTGTCAGCTATAGTCAGTTCCTCCATTTGTATGTCATTGCCCTAGTTCTGAGTAGGTAAATGATTCATGGCATTCTATAAACTGCCGAACCTTTATGGACAGTCAGAGTTCTCCATTAGTAGAATTTCTGACATAATTCCAGCGCTGCGTAAGCGCAGGAATGAGTGGTATGCCAGTGCGACAGTCTCATAGAAAATGCTTATTCAGTGGATCCTTGGATTGTTTAAGTCTACATACTTTTCTACTTTAAAGAAACCAATTAATACAATGACTTGCAGCTCATTAAGCCAAATTTTTCAGCCATAAACCCTGTCCTGGATTGTCTTTTAAGAATGCTTTCACACGTTGCAGAAATTTTCTGTGGCTGAAAAAATCAGTTCCATTCACCTGACTGGGGCTTGCAGAAATCCACGTGCTTGTCGCCAAAATAACCCCATTCAGATGAATGGAACTGATTTTCAGTTGCGGAAATTTCTGTAACAAAATCTGCCGTGTGTGAAGGCATCCCAGTACTTTGGAACATTCCTAATTATAATTTCCTCAAAACGTTTAGGGAGCCTTCTCACGCTGCAGATCTTTGCAACAGTTCCATTCATTTGCATGGGGTTGATTTGGCGACAAGCACGTGGATTTCTGCAAGCCCCAGTTAGGTGAATGGAAATGATTTTTCAGTCACAGAAAATTTCTGCAACTAAAGCCTCATTCACACGTCCGTGTCGTGTTCAAATCCGTGAGAAGGTGGTCAGTGATGCATCCGTGAAGCTGTCCGTGATGGGTCCGTGTGTCCGCTTTGTCCTGTCTGTGTTGCATCCGTGTTTCACTGACACTGCACATCTGAAAAATAATTTTCAAAGCATCTCTTCCTAATGATCCCTAAAACACGAATGCAACACGGATAGCATTTGTGTTGCATTCGTAGCTTTTACGGACCCATAGACTATAATAGGAGTGATGGATCAGTGAACACAGACAAAATAGAGCATGCATCTGTGCTAAAAACACGGACCCACGGACCGTGCTAAAACACTGATGTTTGAATACACACATTAAAATAAATGGGGACGTGTGCTGTCCGTGGAGAACACGTACAGCACACGTCCGTAAAACACAGATGCGTGAATGAGGCTTAAGTCTGCCTCATGTGAAGGCACCAGTACACTAGGGCTTAGACAATGACTTAGGTCAACCAATCCATGTGTGTCAGACGTTGCATTGCGGCGGAACACCTCTGCGTCAAGACTTAATTGCAGTTGCACTTTCACTGCCAAGTGTGCACACCGGCCCTTATAATATCTTGGGAAGAATTTAAAAAGTTAGAGAGCGGAGGTTGCATGAAAGTCGGGCTATGTTCACAACACACAGAAAATGATGTGTGTGCTGAAAAAACTGTGACCGATAAGAAGGTAATCTGCCTCTGAGAACTCCTGGGACGCCGTATAGTAGCATCTTGAACACGTATTGCTCCTTGTAAAATGGCTTTTTTACCCAGTGTAAGGGCTCATACCCATGAACATGTCCTACTTTTTGCGAAGTGGAGGTGCACGGATCGGAAGCCCACAGAAAAACTGCAAAGCTCTTCCGTGGGCCCTAAGTGCTCATGTCCGCGAATGTAAGTGCTCCGTGCTGTGGATGCGGACCCATTAACTTGAATGGGTTCGCATCTGCAAGATATGGCAAAAGATAGGACATGTCTTATCTTTTGCGGTGCGGAGGCACGGACCCAAAAGCCCACAGCAGCGCTTCATAGTGTCTTAAGATCCGTGCCTATGCTCCACAAAAGATGCAACCTGTCCTATCTTTGGCCGTATCTCGCGGATCGTGGACCCATTCAAGTCAATTTGTCCGAATCTGCAACACGGAGTGCATTTGGCCAGCGCCTGTAAATTGGCGGACCCGCCGTTTCGGGTCTGCAATATGGGCACAGAGCTCTTACATTCGTGGGCATGAGCCCTAACACACATTTTTTTGTGTGGACTCATTGGTACCCATACACTAGTCTTGATCTCTCTGCACTGGCGTGAGATGCACCTAATATATTAAGAGGCAGATGCCTAATTTCTGGCGAAAGTATAAATAACCCCTTTAATTAGGGATGAGCGAATTGACTTTGGATGAAACATCCAAAGTCGATTTGCATAAAACTTAGTTTCAATACTGTACAGAGCCAACGCTCCGTACAGTATTAGAATGTATTGGCTCCGATGAGCCGAAGTTATTACTTTGCGAAACGAACCTGAGTTCGGGAAATGTTTTTTTACAGTACAAATTAATTTATGAAGTTATTACCCGAAGTCTCGGGAGACTTCGCAAAGCAATAACTTCGGCTCATCGGAGCCAATACATTCTAATACTGTACGGAGCTCCTGCTCCGTACAGTATTAGAACGAAGTTTTATGTGAATCGACTTGGGATGTTTTATCCGAAATCGATTCGCTCATCCCTACCTTTTAATATCTAATCTTCCAATGTAACATTTGTAAGTTGTCAGTTTATATTTTTAATGACAACCAATTTTAGGTGAATACTGTATGTACTAACTCCTGAAATATGAGCTTTTACAGGGGTTGTCCCACAATTGCTTCTTAGAGCTAAGCTGCCCAGTGCTTAAGCAGCTCCTGCAAGTCCAACTTTTCTAAACCCTGGCTGTTATCGCTGGGTGGAACTTATATAGCTGCTTTTTTCAGATGAATTGAGGTTTTTAATACACAATTCTGTTGAGCCTGCCAGGGTGGGACGTCCGTGATGACCATCTTGTCACTGATGTCATCATGGAGGTGTAAAGGAGGCCTTAGGGAGAAATGTTAAGGACACCTTTACCACTCCTTCTTTAACCTTTTTATGTGCTTTTCGTATCACATATCGATAGCTCTTAGCAAAATACCTCAGAAAGACAAGCCTAAGCACTTATCGCTGTCTACTGTGTACGTTACCTAAACGATTGTCCCTGATTAAGACTTGTTTTATTGATCTTAATAAAACGAGGACAGGTTTTAAATTTTTTTTTTCCCTCACTGTTTAATCTCCACAGCGTTCAATATTCGAACAAAGTGCGTCCAATGACATACTGAGTTTGTAATGCAAATGTACAAGGCTTTAATCCATTTTCATAAATTGATAATCTGAGTCTTGTGTGCTAACAAGTGCTTCTGTTAATGTTTTAATTGACCTGGTGCTGCATGGTCCTCATTACCATTCATGATCAGCCTTCCTAGAGATTGTCACCTAAGTCAGGAAAAATCAGTTAATTGGTCATCTTCTGCTCATTATTCAGCGGTTGCTTCGTTTCCATTGTATGTTCTAATGGAAGGATCAGGTGCATACCTATCACATCAGCGGTCCCTGGAGCCCAGCCAAGCGCCTGCTCCAACCACTGAGCAACGTCTGGCTCATCACAACGATGGCCAACATTATTCAGAGATTAGACCCCAATAGCCTGTCACCTCTTTTTATAATTTGTAACATTTTCCAGCGTTTTGTTTGGGCAGAAGGTTTTGACATTAAGAGTGGAGAATACCGAGACATCATTACTAGCAACACACCCTTTTGAAAATGTCATCCTAGTTCTGTATGACCTTGTGCAATCTGATACATCTTTGTTCCAGAGGCTGAGAAACGAGACTGTGCTCTCAGCTGGGCGAGGGATTTTATTGGACATGAAAAATGTTAAGTATCGAGGAAAATTCCCAGTTAAATAATTATACTGCTGAAGGTGAAGACGCTCAGCTATGAGAAACAGTTGAGAGATTTCAGCTTGGAGCAGTGTGGATTCCATATTTTTCTACAGCTTCTGGGACACAGCCCCAATGTTTCTTCAGATAAATGTTCCGATGTTCTTATTTTAATGTGTACCTCCAGTTATAAACAGCTTTCCATAAATCAATAGTATAAGCTAAGATCAGAAACTTCATAGCTAAAACCTGTCTACAGCAGGGGTCGGTAATATCAGGCAATCCAGCTGTTGTGAAGCTACAACTCCCAGCATGCAGTTCACATGACTCTCATAGAAGTGAATGTAGCATGCTGGGAGATGTAGTTTCACAACACCTGGAGATTGCTGACCCCTGATCTAGAGAGAATAGAGTGACAATAAGGACTGTGAGAGTGGGGAGGAGGAATAATGAGCTTCTGGGAGGACACAGAACCAAACATCCGAAGTCGATTCGCATAAAACTTCGTTCTAATACTGTACGGAGCAGGAGCTCCATACAGTATTAGAATGTATTGGCTCAGATGAGCCGAAGGTATTGCTGTGCGAAGTCTCAAGAGACTTCATGCAATAACTTCATAAATTAATTTGTACTGTAAAAAACCTTGGAACCGAACCCGAGTTTGGGAAATGTTGTTTTTTTTTTGTTTGTTTTTTACAGTACAAATTAATTTATGAAGTTATTGTGCGAAGCCTCGCGAGACTTCGCAAAGCAATAACTTCGGCTGATCGGAGCCAATACATTCTGATACTGTACGGAGCAGGAGCATTATTAGAACAAAGTTTTATGCGAATCGACTTCGGATGTTTCATCCGAAGTCGATTCGCTCATCCCTAGTTATGGCCACATGGTCAGTTTTCTGCATGTGGTTTTGGGAACTGTGGTAATGTGTACAGTGCCAGAAGGCGTGTATATCACACCCAGATACCTCAGCTGGGTGAGATAACTAAAATCCAGAAAGCAGTGGTTTCAGTAAAGTGTAGTTTGCTGAGACACTTTTGTCTGCATTTTGTTCTGGGCTGGATTTTATTTGGATTGGTGGATAGGTTTAGTAGTGGGATCTGCCAGTCCACACCCTTCCAGTACATGTATTGCCTTTCGCTGAGGAGAGCGCAGGTGAGGCCTGCTGTTGTAATCATGGAGGGATAAAACAACCCTCTGTGTATGACAGAGAGCGAGAGAGATTTTGGGAAAATAGCCTGCAGAGGCTCTGTGTGGTCTCAGCCAGGAGGGCTGAGGGGCCACGAGACTGTGTGAAAACCTGAAGTTTGGTGGCCCAGCGACGCCTGCGGAAAGATGGTCGCACGGTCAGAGTTGGGAGGACTTCTGGACCATAATCCCCCAAAGGTACTGGTGTGGTCACAGCCTGGAGGCTGCTGGACCGTTTGGCTGAGGAAATCCGGATCTAATGCCATGTGTGAACTGCGCTCTATAGGTGAGGATAGAGACAACCTATGTATTAAATAGTGCCTAGACGGGCAGGTGTTTGTTTTTGTTTTATGTTTATGCTGGTGCTGAAGTGCCACAATAAAGCACCATTTTAACTTTAACCCCGTTGTCAGAGGAGAAGTCTGTGAATGCGACTCCCTGAGAGAGAACGATCCCTTAACCAAAACCAGGAGTGGTTTAAAAAAAGAGGAGGTCGTATCTATCCTTTATACTTTCTCTCCTTTCATCATCCACTCATGATTTTGGTTTCTAAAACTGCATCAGGAAACCTGACCGTGTGGTCATCCCCTTAGGCCTCTTTCACACGGGCATCATGTTTTTGGCCCGGATAAAATGCGGCTGCGTCTCGGGAAAATGCACGATTTTTCAGCGCGAGTGCAAAACATTGTAATGCGTTTTGCATGCGCGTGAGAAAAATCGGCATGTTTGGTACCCAAACCTGGACTTCTTCACAGAAGTTCGGGTTTGGGACCGGTGTTGTGTAGATTGTATTATTTTCCCTTATAACATGGTTATAAGGGAAAATATTAGCATTCTTAATACAGAATGCTTAGTACAATAGCGCTGGAGGGGTTAAAAAATTATAATAATTTAACTCGCCTTAATCCACTTATTTGCGCAACCCGGCTGCTTTCTTGTCTTTTTCTTTGAGGAATAGGACCTTTGATGATGTCACTGCGCTCATCACATGATCTTTTACCATGGTGATGGATCATGTGACGGACCATGTGATGAGCGTAGTGACGTCACCACAAGTCTATTTCCTGTGCACAGCAAAGATGAAGACAGAAGAGAAGCCGGGCTGCTCGAACAAGTGGATTAAGGTGAGTTAAATTATTATTATTATTTTGATTTTTTTTAAACCCCTCCAGCACTATTGTACTATGCATTCTGTATTAAGAATGCTATTATATTTCCTTATAACCATGTTATAAGGGAAAATAATAATGATCGGGTCTCCATCCCGATCGTCTCCTAGCAACCGTGCGTGAAAATCGCACCGCATCTGCACTTGCTTGCGATTTTCACGCAGCCCCATTCACTTCTATGGGGCCTGCGTTGCGTGGAAAACGCACAAAGAGGAGCATGCTGCGATTTCCACGCAACGCACAAGTGATGCGTGAAAATCACCGCTCATGTGCACAGCCCCATAGAAATGAATGGGTCCGGATTCAGTGCGGGTGCAATGCGTTCAACTCGCGCATTGCACCCGCGTGGAAATCTCGCCCTTGTGAAAGGGGCCTTACAGATTTTGAAGTTCAGGAACTTTAAATTGCTACTTCTTTGTATGGGTTTTATATGGAACACGTTCGGTCCTGTTTCTGGTCCAACCATGGCTTCCTTGCTCTGCCTCCAAAAGAACTGTTACTAAAATATGAAGAGAATGTCATGGTTTTACCTTCTACCTGCCTAAAATATTCAACTGGCACAGAATAAACATACAGTATTCTGTACGATCTATATTGCGATAATCTCTATGAAGCATGCAAGTAGTTGGAGATTACTATTTCGTCTCCTCATTGTTGCTGCTTGCTTCTACTATTCGACTGCTTGTTTTGACAAGTTAGGGTCAGTTACAGCCTGTGGCCATCAACCTGTTTTCAAGCTGCAGGTTCCATCATGAATTTTTTTTTTTTTAGGCTGCTTTCACATGAGAAAGTTTTCTGCGCGGGTGCAATGCGTGACGTGAACGCATAGCATCCGCACTGAATCCTGACCTATTCAATCTGTGTACATGAGCATTTTTTTTTTTTCACACATCAGTTCTGCGTTCCGTGAAATACGCAGCATGTTCTATATTCTGCGTTTTTTATGCATCCCTGGCCCCATAGAAGTGAATGGGGCTTCAGTGAAAAACACATTGCATCCGGAAGCAAGTGTGGATGCGATGCGTTTTTCACTGATGGTTGCTAGGAGATGTTGTTTGTAAACATTCAATTTTTTATCACGTGCTTGACTGAACTTGCTTGCAAAATGGTGCGAGTTTCCCTGAACGCATCTGGACCTAATCCGTCACGCTTGTGTGAAAGGGTCCTTAGAATCTTGTCTTGTACTTCCAGCAATCTTAAAAGATTTGTCCTTTATGTTGTGTATTTGGGTGCCTGACTTGTGGTGTGAACTGGCACAATAACCCTATTAGCGTTCCTGCCCGTTCATACGCTTCTTCAGTCATACAGTAGCCAGCACTACAGAGTAACAGAGGACTCTCACATTCAGTGCATCAGATTTTCATTTTGGTGTGAAGGATATAAACTTTGACACTATTTATAAGCTAAAACCATTCAGGCTTCCTGTGAAGACTCTATAGGGTGAGCTGTAAACATGCTCTCTCCAAAGTTTAGTAATGTAAGAAGATAATATCAATGTTTTTAATGGGCTTTTTTTTTTTTTTATTGTGTAAGATTTATTCTCCCATTATGCGCACTTCTAATAGTTCACATCTCAGTTTCATTTTCTGTTCTTCTAATCCGTCAAAAGAACAGAAAAAAAAAAACGGATCCTGTTGCATGGGTTTGAGCCATTCCTGTAGTTTTTATAGAAAAAAAGTACTGCATGCAGGACTTTTTTCCATTAAAAAAAAAAAGTCAAATGTGCAACAGGAGATAATATAAATATATATATATATATATATATATATATATATATAGAATTAAGAAAGACACCGCAGCACATCCGTTTGGTGAAAAAAGTGGGACCCTTTATTCACCTGTGCGACGTTTCGGTCCGCTTACTGGGACCATTAAGAATGGTCCCAGTAAGCGGACCGAAACGTCGCACAGGTGAATAAAGGGTCCCACTTTTTTCACCAAACGGATGTGCTGCGGTGTCTTTCTTAATTCTATATTGTACACCTTGGTAAGGTGTTTATCGCCGCTGGCACCCACACCCGACCACCAGGAGTGCTGCCCTGATTTCTTTATATATATATATATATATATATATATATATATATATATATATATATATATTTATTATTATTATTTTTATATTATTATGATATTAATTTTTTTTCTTTTTTTATGTTCTTCTGACGGATCAGTAAAATGAAACAGAGATGTAAACTCTACCTAAGGCTACCTCTGAACACAACGTGTTACCTAGGGGGTAACATCTGCATGGAGTTTGTATCCCTGCATTGTCCCCATGTATTTGGTTACTTCAGTTTCCTCCCACGCTCCAAAAATAAACTGGAAACTTTGGCTTCCTATGAAATTGAAGGAATGATAACGATTTCTGTACAATGCGGCAGAATGTGTTATAGCTATATAAGGAACATAAATAAATAAAATGGGAAAGAGACGTATCATTTAGGGTACTTTCACACTTGCGTTGTTTGATTCCGGCAGAGAGTTCCGTTGCCTGAACTGCCTGCCTGATCGGGCAAACTGTATGCAAACGCATGTCATTTTTTCAGACTGATCAGGCATTTTTCGGACTGATCAGGATCCTGATCAGTCAGAAAAATGCCTTGCAATACCGGATCCGTTTTTCCGGTGTCATCAGGCAAAACGGATCCAGTATTTATTTATTTTTCTCATTTTTAAAGGTCTGCGCATGCGCAGACCGGAAGGACGGATCCGGCATTCCGGTATTTTGAATGCCGGATCCAGCACTAATACATTCCTATGGGAAAAAATGCCGGATCCGGCATTCAGGCAAGTCTTCAGTTTTTTTCCGCCGGAGATAAAACCGTAGCATGCTACTGTTTTCTCTTTTGCCTGATCAGTCAAAATGACTGAACTGAAGACATCCTGATGCATCCTGAACGGATTACTCTCCATTCAGAATGCATGGGGATAAAACTGATCAGTTATTTTCCGGTATAGAGCCCTTGTGACGGAAGTCTATGCCGGAAAAGAAAAACGCTAATGTGAAAGTAGCCTTAGGCCTCATGCACACAACCGTTGTATTATTCCGTGTCCGTTGCGCCGTTTGTCGTGATTTTCAGCGGACCCATTGATTTTCAATGGGTCAGTTGAAAACTCGGCTAATGCACCGTTTGCCATCCGCATCCGTGGTTCCAGTCCGTCCAAAAAATATAACCTGTCCTAATATTTTCGTGGAAAACGGTTCCCGGACCCATTCAAGTAAAAAACGCGGAGGCACACAAGATTGTCATCCGCGTCCGTTTTTTTCCTATCATTTGCATGCCAAACCTGTCTTAGACTTTTTTTTACATTCCTTTATGTCTGGTGGTCATAGATGGGATATGAGAACAGTTAATCCTATAGCACACTGTGAAATGTATGTAGTGCATGTGTATTTTCTATTTCTGGGCGCTTTATCTTAACAGATATTGTTTGTACTGTTGAGATTTATCTTGGCCCTTACATTATAACATAAGTATCAATTAACACCTTGTTAATATCACAGTAGACTTAAGTAATACGATAAGGATTTAACTTTTAATCGGCCATGACAACTGATGCCAACCTCACTTCACATTACAAAGGGCATTGATGCTGTCGGCCGTGCCCTGCTGACACACAAAGCCTGGTTGTTTTGCCTGAAAGGTGAGAAATGCAAACCTACTGTATGCTTGTGCAGGAGAGATGTTCCAATATATGACAGTGTGAAATATCGTAGATACCCAGCTGTCCTATATTTAAATGTAACACCCCAGAGTGGTGTTACCACTACTGCACCCTGCTACTATCTCTAATGGGCTAATATAATGTCATCTTATGTATGTCTTTCCAGGTCCTCCACAATGTGCATTCATAATCTTGTTATGTAACTGTTTATTGCATGTAATGTGCCTGCTTCACCAGCAGGTGGCAGCGTAAATGGCAGAGCTATCCTAAGAGAGAATGGAACTTAACATTCCATTCTCCCCCCTTTGGGAAGAAGTGGGCCAGTCCTGCTTGCTACCAGAATGAGGTGGGGTAGTTCTAGTTTGTTCTGGTTGAGACTCCATGTTGGAGCTTCCAGGATTCTAACCTACTTTTTGGCTGAACATAAGTCCGACTACAAGAGTGAAGTGCAGCGTAGAGAGGAAACAAATACACCAGGTTAGCTTGTCAGTACAGCAGGGTGAGAGAAAAATATAGCAGAGTTGAGTTTGCCTGCCAATTTAATGGTAAAGCCTGCTGGAACCAAGACAAAGCCTGAAACTGTTTGGAGAAATGTTTATTCAAGTAAAGCCGCCATTGAACTTCATCTCAAGGTCTTGACTCAAGTTATTTCTTCAAATCCCTCAATTATTCCCCCTATTTATTGCTTCGGAGCCAAAGCCTGGGGTCCAGCCGTATCCAGGTAGGAGCACAGTGACACACATAAAGAGACATTTAGGCTGGACTACACTACTCGGCATTCCTACCAAACCTGCAACGCGATATAGAGGGCCCTGGGGTGAGGCCGCCGGTTGCACAGATAGAGGGGTACATTTTCTCAGTAACACTTTGGAGAACATTGGGGGAGATTTATCAAGACCAGTACTTTCTCTGCTCGTCTTGACATCCTCTGTGCTGCTGGAGGATACACCTAATTTATGAAAGGTGCAGGTCTCGTCATCAGTTAGGAGCATCCTTCCGGCAGTCCGTGCGCCTAATTAGAAATCTACGGAGCTGTCCTAGATTTCTGGCTTCATATGAACCGGAAAACTGGTGCAAATGAAGATACATTTTTCTTGGGTGTTGGCCATGCCCCTTTCCCGCCTTGTCATGACCCCTTTTTGAAAAGGGGGCGAGGGTGGTGTAAAAAGAGGCACTAGACGCAATCATTCAGCTTGCGACTTTTCAAAGCCACTTTTATAGCGCAAGGGAGATAATAAATCTCCCTCATTATGTTTGATTTCCTTGTCCAGATATTTATCATCTGAACGTAAATCTCATGAAGACAACCTCTGTTCAAAGAGAAGCTGGCATGGCTTCTGTAGAACATGAAGATCCCTTGTTATTATCCAGGAATGTCACTACTGTACACATTTCTCCTGCAACCGTCACTGAAGGGGAATTGTAGTATTACTTGTTCATCAATCAAATGAGCAATGCAAGGACACTCACTTAGGCTACATGCAAACGGCTGTTTTGGTACGCATCCGAGCCGCAGTTTTTGCAGCTCGGATGCGGACCCATTCACTTCAATGGGGCCGCAAAAGATGCGGACAGCACTCCGTGTGCTGTCCGCATCCGTGGCTCTGTTCCGTGGACCGCAAAAAAAAATAACATGTCCTATTCTTGTCCGCGCTTTGCGGACAAGAATAGGCAGTTAAATTAAAGGCTGTCCATGCCATCCCGCAAATTGCGGAACACACACGGAGGCCATCCGTGTTTTGCGGACCGCAAAACACACAACGGTCATGTGCATATAGCCTTAGGCTGCTTTCACAAAGTCAGTGTTGATCAGTGATTTCCAAAACCAGGAACCTTTCCTATTCTTGTCTGTATTCTGGACAAGGATAGGATAGTTCTTTTTGCGGACCGCAAAATGGTGTACAAGAGCCCTTAGGGTACATTCACACGACCGTATGTATTTTCCACAAAAAATACGGATGACGTCCATGTTGACCATATATTTTTTTTTCACATCCATTGTAACAATGCCTATTCTTGTTCACAAAACGGAAAAGAATAGGACGTGTTCTATCTTTTTTGCGGCACTGCAGAATGGATATATGGATGCGGGACCGCATTTTTTGCATCCCCATTGAAATGGATGGGTCCACATCTGTTCTGCAAAAAAAATGCGGATCAGATGTGGAGCAAAAATACGGTCATCTGAATGGGGCCTTATAACTTTATCTTTGTGTAGCCTCTACTCCTGGTTTTGACGGATGATCACTGACTGAAATCATTGATCAAAAACTGACCAAATTCTGGGTGTGAGAGCGGACTAACCTATCAGTCCTCTATGGTGTCTATGGTGAAACAACACCTGTGAGGAATTGATGTAAAAATTTATTTTTTAGGGTACTTTTACACTAGCGTTAAAGTTTTCCGGTATTGAGTTCCGTCTTAGGGGCTCAATACCGGAAAAAAAATGCATCAGTTTGGTCCTAATGCATTCTGAATGGAAAGCAATCCGTTCAGTATGCATCAGGATGTCTTCCGTTCTGTCCCTTTTATGGTATTTTCTCTGGCCAAAATTCTGGAACACATGCCAGATCCGGCATTAATTTCCATTGAAATTTATTAATGCCGGATCCGGTACCAAAATTGCCACATTGACGGAACTGGTTGTCTGGTCTGCGCATGTGCAGACCTATTAAAATGGGAAAATAATAAATACCGGATCCAGTTTTCCAGATGACACCGGAGAGACGGATCCGGTATTTTAATGCATTTGTCAGCCGGATCCGGAAACAAATATTTGTTTGCATACGGATTTCCGGATCCGGAACTGCCTGCCGGAATCCAACAACACTAGTGTGAAAGTAGCCTAAATTAAATAACTTTTCATTGTAACAGTTTATTTCTTGAAAACAGAGCCACCGTATTTGGTAGGCTGGATGCATACTCCTGAGAATCAAAATGGTACTTAGGCCTCATGCACACGACCGTTGTGTGCACCCGTGGCCGTTGTTCCGTTTTCCGTGATTTTCTGCGGACCCATTGACTTTCAATGGGTCCGTTGAAAACTCGGAAAATGCACAGTTTGTCATCCGCCTCCGTGACCTGTGTATCCTGTCCGTCCAAAAAATATATGACCTGTCCTATTTTTTTTGACGGACAACGGTTCACGGACCCATTCAAGTCAATGGGTCCGTGAAAAAACACGGATGCACACAATATTGGCATCCGTGTCCGTGATCCGTGTCCGTAGGCTACTTTCATACAGACGGATCCGAAGATCTGTCTGCATAAAAGCTTTTGGAAATTGGAAAAGTTGCTGCTTAATTTTTTATAATAGCAATCTGCATATACTCCAGAATGTTATGAAGAGTGATCAGATGAATTGCATAGTCCTTCTTTGCCATGAAAATTAACTTAATCCCCAAAAAAACTTTCCACTGCATTTCATTGCTGTCATTAAAGGACCTGCTGAGATCATTTCAGTAATCGACTTGTTAACTCAGGTGAGAATGTTGACGAGCACAAGGCTGGAGATCCTTTTGTCAGGCTGATTGGGTTAAAATGGCAGACTTGACATGTTAGGGCTGTTTCACACGAGCGGATGCCGTGCGTGGCATCCGCTCCGTGAAAGAGTGCCAAAACCCGATGCAGACTGCAGAGGCACGGAGCATTAACATGACTGATAATGCTCCGTGCCTCACTGTGACCTCTTTACTACGAAATCACAGTGACAACTTTATCTCACTGTGATTTCGTAGTAAAGAGATCACAGAGAGGCACGGAGCATTATCAGTCATGTTAATGCTCCGTGCCTCTGCAGTCTGCATCGGGTCTTGGCACTCTTTCACGGAGCGGATGCCACGCACGGCATCCGCTCGTGTGAAACAGCCCTTAAAAGGAGGGTGATGCTTGAAATCATTGTTCTTCCATTGTTAACCATGGTGACCTGCAAAGAAACGCGTGCAGCCATCATTGCGTTGCATAAAAATGGCTTCACAGGCAAGGATATTGTGGCTACTAAGATTGCACTCAACAATTTATAGGATCATCAAGAACTTCAAGGAAAGAGGTTCAATTCTTGTTAAGAAGGCTTCAGGGCGTCCAAGAAAGTCCAGCAAGCGCCAGGATCGTCTCCTAAAGAGTATTCAGCTGCGGGATTGGAGTGCCACCAGTGCAGAGCTTGCTCAGGAATGGCAGCAGGCAGGTGTGAGCGCATCTGTGAGGTGAAGACTTTTGGAAGATGGCCTGGTGTCAAGAAGGGCAGCAAAGAAGCCACTTCTCTCCAAAAAAAACATCAGGGACAGATTGATCTTCTGCAGAAAGTTTGGTGAATGGACTGCTGAGGACTGGGGCAAAGTCATATTCTCCAATGAAGCCTCTTTCCGATTGTTTGGGGCATCTGGAAAAAGGCTTGTCCGGAGAAGAAAAGGTGAGCGCTACCATCAGTCCTGTGTCATGCCAACAGTAAAGCATCCTGAGACCATTCACGTGTGGGGTTGCTTCTCATCCAAGGGAGCGGGCTCTCTCACAATTTTTCCCAAAAACACAGCCATGAATAAAGAATGGTACCAAAACACCCTCCAACAGCAACTTCTTCCAACAACAGTTTGGTGGACAATGCATTTTCCAGCACGATGGAGCACCGTGCCATAAGGCAAAAGTGATAACTAAGTGGCTCGGGGACCAAAACGTTGACATTTTGGGTCCATGGCCTGGAAACTCCCCAGATCTTAATCCCATTGAGAACTTGTGGTCAATCCTCAAGAGGTGGGTGGACAAACAAAAACCCACTAATTCTGACAAACTCCAAGAAGTGATTATGAAACAATTGGTTGCTATCAGTCAGGAATTGGCCCAGAAGTTGATTGAGAGCATGCCCAGTCGAATTGCAGAGGTCCTGAAAAAGAAGGGCCAACACTGCAAATACTGACTCTTTGCATAAATGTCATGTAATTGTCGATAAAAGCCTTTGAAACGTATGAAGTGCGTGTAATTATATTTCACTACATCACAGAAACAACTGAAACAAAGATCTAAAAGCAGTTTAGCAGAAAACTTCGTGAAAACTTATATTTGTGTCATTCTCAAAACTTTTGGCCACGACTGTATATTCTAACACAGAGGCGTTCCCATAGTGATGGGGACGCTTCTAGTTAGAATATACTACGAACTGTGTACATGACTGCCCCCTGCTGCCTGGCAGCACCCGATCTCTTACAGGGGGCTGTGATCCGCACAATTAACCCCTCAGGTGCCGCACCTGAAGGGGTTAATTTTGTGGATCATAGCCCCCTGTAAGAGATCAGGGGCTGCCAGGCAGCAGGGGGCAGACCCCCCTCCCTCCCCAGTTTTAATTTCATTGGTAGCCAGTGTGCGCCCCCCCCGGCCCCCCCTCTATTGTATTAATATCATTGGTGGCCAGTTTGCGGCCTACTCTCTCCCCCCCCCCCCCTCGATCATTGGTGGCAGCGGAGAGTTCCGATCGGAGTCCCAGTTTAATCGCTGGGGCTCCGATCGGTAACCATGGCAACCAGGACGCTACTGCAGTCCTGGTTGCCATGGTTACTTAGCAATATTAGAAGCCTCATACTTACCTGCTGCGCTGTCTGTGACCGGCCGGGAGCTCCTCCTACTGGTAAGTGACAGATCATTAAGCAATGCGCTGCACAGACCTGCAAAAATCGCAAGCATCGAGGGGGGGGGGGGAGAGAGTAGGCCGCAAACTGGCCACCAATGATATTAATACAATAGAGGGGGGGGCGCACACTGGCCACCAATGATATTAATACAATAGAGGGGGGGTGCACACTGGCCACCAATGATATTACAATAGAGGGAGGGAGGGGGGCCGCACACTGGCCACCAAAGATATTCAAACTGGGGAGGGAGGGGGGTCTGCCCCCTACTGCCTGGCAGCCCCTGATCTCTTACAGGGGGCTATGATACACACAATTAACCCCTTCAGGTGTGGCACCTGAGGGGTTAATTGTGCGGATCACAGCCCCCTGTAAAAGATCCGGTGCTGCCAGGCAGCAGGGGGCAGTCATGTACACAGTTCGTAGGATATTCTAACTTAAAGCGTCCCCATCACTATGGGAACGCCTCTGTGTTAGAATATACTGTCGGATATGAGTTTCACAATCTAACTCAAATCCGATGGTATATTCTAACATAGAGGCGTTCCTATGGTGATGGGGACGCTTCAAGTTAAAATATACCATCGGATTGGAGAAAACTCCGATCCTATGGTATATTAACTCCTGACTTTACATTGAAAGTCAATGGGGGACGGATCCGTTTACAATTACACCATATTGTGTCAACGTCAAACGGATCCGTCCCCATTGACTTGCATTGTAAGTCAGGACGGATCCGTTTGGCTCCGCATGGCCAGGCGGACACCAAAACGACTTTTTTTTTATGTCCGTGGATCCTCCAAAAATCAAGGAAGACCCACGGACGAAAAAACGGTCACTGATCACGGACCAACGGAACCCCGTTTTGCGGACCGTGAAAAAATACTGTCGTGTGCATGAGGCCTTATTGAGATGGAAAGACACAACATGAATTAGCACTTGGGTAATCTACTCTCTAGTGTAGTATACAAACTGGTTTACGCCTCAAAATGGATACCTATATTTTGTATAGGCGATAGTTCTGTATTATCATGTTTCTGGTATCATGATTGTATCTGTGTTGTCCTGTTTCAGGTATTATGATTGTATCTGTGTTGTCCTGTTTCAGGTATTATGATTGTATTCGTGTCATTATTTTTCAGGTATCATGATTGTATCTGTATTATGCTGTTTGAGGTGTCATTGTTTCTGTGTTGTCACGCTTTAAGTTATTGTGTTATCATATTCCAGGTATGCCAAGAAGAAAAATTTTGTTTGTGGGTTTACGGGAGTAATATAGGTGGTCTCTTTTGGTTCTAAAAAAAAAAAAAAAAAAAAAAAAGTGAAAACAGACAAACAAAACAATTGTCCATCAAAATATGCATTATGCATCCAACAGCATAAAGGAAACATGCGCTGAAAGCATGTACTGATCTTATAAAATTATCTATAAATGAAAAAACCCATGAAAATGAGTATAAAGCTGGCACATATTCACTCCAACATTCACTCTTAGGCCCCTTTCACACGGGCGAGTATTCCGCGCGGATGCGATGCGTGAGGTGAACGCATTGCACCCGCACTGAATACCGACCCATTCATTTCTATGGGGCTGTGCACATGAGCGGTGATTTTCACGCATCACTTGTGCGTTGCGTGAAAATCGCAGCATGCTCTGTTCTGCGTTTTTCACGCAACGCAGGCCCCATAGAAGTGAATGGGGCTGCGTGAAAATCGCAAGCATCCGCAAGCAAGTGCGGATGCGGTTCGATTTTCACGCACGGTTGCTAGGAGACGATCGGGATGGAGACCCGATCATTATTATTTTCCCTTATAACATGGTTATAAGGGAAAATAATAGCATTCTGAATACAGAATGCATAGTAAAACAGCGCTGGAGGGGTTAAAAAATATATATATATATATATATAATTTAACTCACCTTAGTCCACTTGATCGCGGCCCGGCATCTCCTTCTGTCTCCTTTGCTGAACAGGACCTGTGGTGAGCATTAATTACAGGAACAGGACCTGTGGTGACGTCACTCCGGTCATCACATGATCCATCACATGATCTTTTACCATGGTGATGGATCATGTGATGACCGGAGTGACGTCACCAAAGGTCCTTTACCTGTAATTAATGCTCACCACAGGTCCTGTTCAGCAAAGGAGACAGAAGGAGATGCCGGGCCGCGATCAAGTGGACTAAGGTGAGTTAAATTTTTTTATTTATTTTTTAACCCCTCCAGCGCTATTTTACTATGCATTCTGTATTCAGAATGTATTATTTGCCCTTATAACATAGTTATAAAGGGAAAATAATAGCAATCTACAGAACACCGATCCCAAGCCCGAACTTCTGTGAAGAAGTTCGGGTTTGGGTACCAAACATGCACGATTTTTCTCACGCGAGTGCAAAACGCATTACAATGTTTTGCACTCGCGCGGAAAAATCGCGGGTTTTCCCGCAACGCACCCGCACATTTTCCCGCAACGCCCGTGTGAACCCAGCCTTAGAACTGTGTTATACTCTTTAGGTGCCTGAAGCAACAGTAGTTTTCCTTTTGATCCATGGATCCAAGATTTGGATTCCTCCCAGCTGCATTATGTTTGCTTATACTTAGATCTGGATCAACCAGTTTTACCCATTGACAGATGGACAGAACCTTTTGGAGGCTTACAGTTGAGGAGAATCTTTTTCCTTGGATAAAGATCAAAAGCCTATGAAGCTTTCTGTTGTGTTTGATGGGGATGAATTCTGATATTAGATCCAGCAGGCTTCTTGCTGGGGAGCAGACCTCTGGAACCCCAGTTTAGTGTTTATGAACTTGTCCACCTTTGACTTGTACTGTTTCAAGATGGGATAGGTCCATACCTATGGTTAAAAATACCTCTGTATTCATTGCATCTAGTACAAATAGTACTTGGCAACCTGTGCATTTGTATCTATTGGTGTCATACACCCTATGATGCCATTTAGGCCTCTTTCCCATGGTTGTGTGCGCCCCGTGGTCGTGCTGCATGAGCACAGTCCGTGGGTCAGTCCGCGATCCTGCTGTTCTGCAAAAAGATAGGACATGTTCTATCTTTTTGCGGAACGGAAGTATGGGACGAAACCCCACGGAAGCACTCCGTAGTGCTTCCGTAGGGTTCCGTTCTGTACCATTCCGGATTTGCGGACTCATTGAAGTGAATGGGTCCGCATCCATGATGCGGAATGCCCACGGAAAGGCACTCGTGTATTGCGGATCCGCAAATGCGGTCCGCAATACGGCAACTGGGCGCACATGCCCGTGGGAAAGAGGCCTTAAGCATATGTTCACACCTCAGTTTAACTGATCCAGCAGAATGTTCCCGCAGAGAACAGCCTGCCAGAGTTTACCAGATACTGCCTATTACCACCGGACTCCATTGACTATAACTGGATCCGGCCGCTTTCTTGCATAAGTGCTGTTTTTTGCAGGTTTTTTTTATTGCATGCAGTGGCTTTTGTCCTGCTAGAAAGTGGCATATTGTATAAATATGGCATGCTCCAATTTTCAAAAGCTGCAGCGTGCCCTGAAAAATGTATGGTTTTAATTTTCGCTTTGGCGATGAGATTTAATAATATCTCAACAACAATTTGCCCGCACCTTGTAAATACGCTGTACTTAAATTTTGTTTCAGAAAATGAATTTCATGCTGGCAATGTAGCCTGCATATCCTAAACAAAGCTAGCTTTTCAGAGTTGAAATACTTTTTTTGCCTAAATATTCCGCATTGAAAGATTTCTTACAAGATATGGTGTGAAATTACTAATAGAGAAAGACAGAGCTGTTTCAACACCATAAGGATGTATGCATGGATTTTCCGTGTGGATTTTTGTGTGAAAGCTAAGTAGATCAGATTCTCAAAATGAGAATGATGAAGGGGATGATAAAATAATAGAGTCCAGACTTTGTGATGAAGTTCAGTAACTGCTTTACTTTGCATAAACGTTTCTCCAACAGTTTCAGGCTTTGTCTTGGTTCCCAGCAGGCTTTAGCATTAACTTTGGCAGGAAGAAAAAATGGTGGATGGAGTGTTAAAGATAAAATTTGGGAGAGCTTTAAAATATAACTTTTACTGGTAGTTTATATAAAATATATAGCGCCACAAACAGATACTTGCGATATGGCTAGAATGTATGGAACAATCTTACCATTCAGACGCCCCCTGATAGGGATCAGCCTAGCGTGGTGGAAATAATACCGCGTCTGGGCCGAGGGTTAGATGTAGTCGTAGGTAAGTTCAGGTTGTAGACTGGTGCAGGGAACAGTTGTCCCTAAAAAGCCCTAATGGGGGAGGGGGCAGCGCTGTATTTCACCTGCCTATCTACACAGAGTTCCTACCCCGCAAGGGGCGGCCCTGTCCGGATACCTTACCCTAGATGAGGCGGGTATCCCTAATGTTGCCCTATAGGATGGTTCCCAACGTGTCACGTTTCAGGTGATAAATCATCAGGGGAAGAGATCCAAAAAATGTGCAAATATAATCCTTAGATCAGTGGATCAATAGGATTGGAATAATGGGACATTGATGGTCCTGAGGAGAGGGAGACCCCAAAAGTTCATCAAAGAGGGGCGCCTCTGGGGCAGCTGAACTGATATTGTCAGCTGCATGCCGTTTGCCATGAGGACGCTGTATTTAAGCAGCAAAGCGCGCGCCCTGTGTCTAACACCCGTTAGACACAGGGCGCGCGCTTTGCTGCTTAAATACACAAATGAGCCTCTAGGAGCAATGGGGGCGTTGCCCTTACAACTAATGGTTTATTTTTGTTTGCATATTTTAGACCCTGTTTTAATTTATATTAGTATTATTTGTATTTTGACCCTGTCATTGTTGGCTACCTTTGGAGCAGTCATAGCTATATTCTTAAAGGGATTCTGTCAGCTAGTTTTAGCATATAGAGCTGTGTACATGTGCGGCTAGATCGCCACTAGCACGTCCACAATATACATTTTCCATAGCTGTGAATGTTTTTAATCAGTCCAAAAAAAACTACGATTTTCTATACATGCAAATAAGGCTAGTAAGGAGCCCAAGGGGCTGTTACCAATGTTTCAGGAGCCCAGCCACGCCCACTGTGAAGGTGCCCAGCACCGCCCCGCCTCCTCCGAATCTCCTCCTTGCTCCCCCGACGTAACAGTTCAACAGTTGAAGCGATGTAATCTTGCGCATGCACAAGTATGCCGCATATCAGTTCGGGCATGGTGTTCCTTCCCTGTGCTGGCATCAGCCTCAGGAAACGAACTGCTCATGCGCTAGCTGGCAAGCACGAGATTACGGCGCTTCAACTGTGTGACCTCGGGGGAGCATGAAGGAGATTCGGAGGATGCGGTGCTGGGCGCCTTCGCAGTGGGCGTGGCTAGGCTCCTGAAACATTGGTAGCAGCCCCTTGGGCTCCTTACTAGCCTCATTTGCAAATATATAAAAGCATTCACAGCTATGGAAAATGTTTACTGTGGACGTGCTAGTGGATATCAACATGTACACAGCTCTATAGGCTAAAACTGCCTGACAGAATCCCTTTAAGACAGTTATAAAGACACTTATAAACAACTGATAAAGTTGTTCCATTAAAAATGAAAAATAAAAACTGAAAGTGACAAAATAAAGGAAAAAAACATTAGTCATCTCTTCAATCCCATGCAAATCCAGCTCAGGTTACCTTTTTTACAAGAGGTCATCTTGTGGCCGCTGCATCGAATCAGTGACTAGAGTATTAATGTTTCTATGGGTATCATGGCTTCCATTGCTGAGTGGTGATATCAGTAGTATGGGACGTGATATGCTGGCTGCTTGTTAACAAGAATTGGGGGTCTCCTGAAGCATCTGTTCTGGCTTCACAAGGGATAGAAAAGGTGAGTAGTGGTTTTTATTTGTAACTAGCAGAAGGACCCGGCTTCGCACGGGTATATTTCATTTAATGTTTGTGAGTGTTGTTATAGTGGATACTGTCTATCTTTTAACAGTGACCTCCACAGCCCCCCACCCCTTAACACTGACCCCCATTACCTCACAGTGCCGTGTCTCCTTAAAATGGGATCTCCAGAGCAGCCCACCCCCTTAACTTTGACCATCACAGCAGCCCGCCCCTTTAACAGTGACCTCTACAGCACCTGCTCCTTAACACTGACCATTGGTTACAGTCTCCTTAACTGTGACCTCCACCATTCCGAACTCCTTAACAGCGACTGCCCCTTTAACAGTGACCTCACAGTACCCCGCTGGCCCTTTAACCTCTTAGTGACCACCCATACGTGTTTATACGGCGGTCACTAAGGAGCCTTAGGCTGGGCCGCTGCTTTTTTTACGGCGGCCAAGTCTAAACGCTGCACGGGTCCCCCGTGCAATGGGGAGCGGGGATCCGGCTCTCACATGAGGGCCGCGGCTGTGTTCTAACAGCCCGGAACGGCATGAGTGCCGATCTGGGCTGTTTAAAGCTTTACATGCCGCGGGCAATGGGGCCCGCCGCATGTAAAGTGCTGACTGAAGAAGCTGACTCCCTCTGTCTCCCATCGGCACCCAGCAAATGCGATCGCGGGGTGCCGATGTGTGTGAAGGCTTCCTGGGGTCTGATGTAGGCCCCAGACCATCCTTCAGTAATTTCCAGCAGGCTGCGCCTCTCTGGCACAGCCTGCTGGTCAATGTTAGAATAGCATTGCCATTAAAATGTAAAGCACTATAGGGATAGTGCATTTCATTTTAAAAGCAATCAAAAAGCTGTCTGTTATAGTCCCCTTGTGGGACTATTAATTGGTTAAAAAAACGAATTTATTCAATAAAAAAATCCTATAATAAAAAATTAAGCTTTTTTTTCATAGAAAATACGCTTTTCAATGAAAAAAATTGCAAAAAAAAAATGTTTAGTATTTTTGGTATTTCCGCGTCCGTAACGACTGGGACTACATAAAGATCATGTAAATTATCCCCTACGGTGAACGCCGTAAAAAAGAGAGAAAAAAAAAGAAACTGAATTGCTAATTTATTCTTAGTTGCCGCTGACCAAATGTAATAACAAGCGATAAAAAAGCACCATTTACTCCAAAATGATACCAATGAAAAATACAAGTCGTCCTGCAAAAATCAAGCCCTCACACAACTCCATAGAAAGAAAAATAAAAAAGTTGTGTCTTGGGAAAAAAATAAGGGGTTTGAGAAACATAGAATGTGTTGGCAGATAAGAACCATTTGGCCCGTCTAGTCTGCCCAATATACTGAATACTATGGATAGCCCCAGGCCCTATCTTATACCTTATGCCTATCCCATGCATGCCTAAACTTCTTCACTGTATTTGCAGCTACCACTTCTGCAGGAAGGCTATTCCATGCATCCACTACTGTCTCAGTAAAGTAATACTTCCTGATATTACTTTTAAACTTTTTTCTTCTTTTAAATATTCTCTCCTCTTTTACCTTGTTGATTCCCTTTATGTATTTAAAAGTTTTTATCATATCCCCTCTGTCTCGTCTTTCTTCCAAGCTATACATGTTAAGGTCCTTTAATCTTTCCTGGTAAGATTTATCCTGCAATCCATGTACTAGTTTAGTAGCTCTTCTCTGAACTCTCTCCAAAGTATCAATATCCTTCTGGAGATATGGTCTCCAGTACTGCGCACAATACTCCAAGAGGTCTCACTAGTGCACTGTAGAGCGGCATGAGCACCTCCCTCTTTCTACTGGTAATTCCTCTCCCTATACACCCAAGCATTCTGCTAGCATTTCCTGCTGCTCTATGACATTGTCTGCCTACCTTTAAGTCTTCTGAAATAATGACCCCTAAATCCCTTTCCTCAAATACTGAGATTAGGACTGTATCACTGATTTTATATTCTGCTCTTGGGTTTTTACGCCCCAGGTGCATTATCTTGCACTTATCAACATTACATTTTAGTTGCCAGATTTTTGACCATTCCTCTAGTTTTCCTAAGTCCTTTTCCATTTGGTGTATTCCTCCAGGAACATCAACCCTGTTACAAGTCTTTGTGTCATCAGCAAAAAGACACCTTACCATCGAGGCCTTCTGCAATTTCGCTGATAAAGATATTAAACAATATGGGTCCCAGAACAGATCCCTGAGGTACCCCACTGGTAACAAGACCATGGTCTGAATATACTCCATTGGCTACAACCCTCTGTTGCCTGTCCCTCAGCCACTGCCTAATCCATTCAACAATATGGGAGTCCAAGCTCAAAGACTGCGGTTTATTGATAAGCCTTCTATGTGGGACAGTATATCAAAAGCCTTACTAAAGTCTAGATAAGCGATGTCTACTGCACCTCCGCCATCTATTATTTTAGTCACCCAATCAAAAAAAATCAATAAGATTAGTGCCATGGCCAAATAGCACTTAGTACCTTATTTCCAGATGTGCCTTTATTCCAGCAATAGATGTTTTCTATCTTCTGAAAATCCAGTTTATTTGGTATGCAAATGAGCCAGTAAGGTGCCCAGAGGGGCGTCACTCTTGCATGAAGGAGACCAGGCACGCCTCCTGCTTGTGCCCAAGCCCGCCCCCATACTGGGAGCAGAGAAAAGGGGGGCAGAGTTATAGCTTGAATGTGATATAGGAGGGGTGGGTGGGCACATTGTGGCAGGAGGCTTGCCTGGGCTCCTTCCTGCAAGAGTGACGCCCCTCTGGGCACCTTACTGGCTCATTTGCATACCAAATAAACTGGATTTTCAGAAGATAGAAAACATCTATTGCTGGAACAAAGGCACATCTGGAAATAAGGTACTAAGTGCTATTTGGCCATGGCTTTACTTCAATAGCGATTATCCCGGTGACAGATTTCCTTTAAAGCTGACCTACAGCAGTGAAGAAAAATGGCTGGGTTATGGAAACCTGGTGTAAAACTGTGTGTATGTGGAGACTAAGAGCCTGTGAGCTTCTATTGGCTGATAATGGTCATGTGACCAGGCTTCTATTGGCTAATGCATTTTTTGGGGGAATTTCTCAGGAACGGTACGTGCTAAAGAGCTGAGAACCGGTCTAAAACCTTCCCGAACACCTGATTTTGTGATTGTAAATGCGACGGTGTAGATTCCTTTAGTGGACATACACATACATACACTCAGCTTTACATATTAGATATTTATTTCTGTTTTTTACTTTATTTTGTCCAGAAGCAGTATAACCCCTTTTAAATAGGAATCCATATTTCCTTCTGATATCTAATGCGATCTTTGGACCAATTGAAGGTATCACAAGATTCTTTGGAAAGGCATACCAGTTGTGTTTTCATTGTTCACTATTGAATAAGGCCTTGCTTTTCATTTTTGTCATTAAAGGTCATTTACTAAGTGCGTCACGCTACTTTTTGTTGTAAAAAAAAATTGGCAAGACCACGTTTTGCAACCTTTCAATGCCAGTGTGACAATATTTTGTTGCGGGGGGATTTTTTGAGTGTCCAGGGAGTGGCGGGGGCCAGGTCAGGACTTCGACCCTGACAAATTTACCGCTTTGTAACTGACCCCCATTATTTAGATACAGAGCAGTATTGTTTGATCATAGTTCTTTCAGATCATTCTGACTTGGCATTTGAAATATTTGCTTTGTTTGTTCTTAAACGCCATTCAGTTTGTACAGTATTCACGGCAATATGTGTGGGGATATAAATTTGCTTTGCAGAATCCCGTGTTTTTTTGCAGAAAGCCATGTGTTGCTGTTTAGAATAATTGTGGGCTGTTTGCTTTGCATTTCAGAGTGAAGCACTGACAAGCCAGGCAACCCCAGGCCATCCCATGTAACAGCATTTGCCAGATGATAATAGTAGTTATGTAGCCACAATGCCCCCTCATTGAAGCTATAATTTGAGTATTACATACATTAAACTAATACTGTTGAAGAAAATGTGCAGTGCCTTCTAGTAATGACATACGTACACGCCACTTACTTACCGCACATCTTACACTGGGATAAAATGTCATGTACAAGCTTGTCACTTAAAGGGACACTCCGGTTTCAGGAGGAAACCAGACAGCTGCGGCTCCAGTTCTCCGGGATGGGATCTGTTTACCTGGCTGCAGTGGAGATCATGTTAACGACTAGTGTTGAGCAAAGCGAGCTTCGGATCATAGATCCGAAGTTGCTTCTGTCAAAACATCATTTGACTGCTGTACGGAGATCCGTCTCAGTACAGTATTCAAATGTAGGGAAAATTCGTTCTCGTGAGACCTCAATGAATAACTTCGGATTCAGATTTTTCAACTTGAAAACCATTTTAATACTGGTATCCAAAGTCGACTTCGGTACCTATTGGTACCTGGGTACCTAAGCCGACTTCGGATCCCAGTTTTAAAATTGTTTTCAAGTTGAATAATGGATGTCCGAAGTTATTCAGTCTTGCACGAATTCTGAGATAATGGAATTCACTTCGGCGGATCCTATACATTTGAATGCTGTATGGAGACGGATCTCCGTACAGAATTTAAACAAAGTTTTGACCGAAGTGACTTCAGATCTATGATCTGAAGCTCACTCAACACTAGTGACAACACATGATCGCTGCAGCCAATCACTGGGCTCAGCAGTGCACCAAAGAGTCCGTGTTTAAAGTGACATCATTTCTGCAGTCAGGGAACCAGATCTGGAGAACTGAAATGATGATGAGAAATCTAGCAGGTAAGTAATGATCACTTGATAGTGCACGTGAATCCCCTGTGTTGTCCGGTTTTCTCCTTAAAGTGTAACTGCTGTTCTATTTTTATTTGTGTAATATGTAGGGGCAGTGGTGCTGACCATTTTTGTAATATACTTTTAATAACTGAAACCGTACGTTTCTATTAGAAAAATGGCTCTAAAGTGGCCCGTTTTGAGCCTTAGCAACGCTCCTCTGTCTTTGTGAGGAATATGGATTAATATTTACTCTCAACCACGTTCCCACACCAACCATCTGCTGAAAGGAGCCTCTAGCAGTCCACCTTTGTTTACATTTCTCACCTCCATTCAGCCAGCCAGGAACCCAGCTAATGGAACAGGAAAAACTTCCCTGCAGGGGGTCTAGGCCAAGCTCCAGTTCAATCAAATTTAGCAGACAGCATGGAACCGGCGATTTATAAAGAATTATGAATTGCCCGTCCATCAGACATAAACTAGATGCATATTTGTGTCCCTGTGGCCATGATGAACAGGCCCGTGGTCATAGCTTGGTGGTGGGATGCCAGGGAGAGGAGATATACATATCTCCCCACAGAAACCAAATAATGGTACCATGCTTGGACTCTACTGGTAGCCGGAACACAGGCGGATCCATTGGTCCTGGAACCACCTCCCTGCGACATTCTGGTCTGGAGCCATGAGCCCTAATCGGTTTTGTGGCTCACGTGCTGCCAGCCCAACAGAGGGGAGGTGGACCCCTCCCAGAGGCCAGGAGGGGAGGGGCCAGCTATAGGTTAGAAGGCTTGTGCCAGCAAGTGGGCGTGTCTTTCTCTGAAGGGAGGTCACATGTGAGGGACCTGCAACCAGCACTGCTTCCCATGTGACCACAGCTAAGAACTCATCACAACCCAAAGGACTCCTATACCTGGTAAAATGACTTTTGTTCTGCTTAACCCTGTTTGTACCATGCTATCTGTATTTGTAACCTCAGACCACTGTATATATGCTTTGTGTGTATATTTTGTTACCTCTAGTGCGCCCTTAAGGCAATTAAATATATAATTTAATCTTGTGCTGTTCTGGTATCTCGATCACGAATCCCCACGTCCGTGTTTCGGCCTAGTTATACGCTACCGCGGGTTGGTTTCTTACCCTATATAATCCCATTAGCGGACCGGGCTTATATAAAAGAATGAACTGGTGGCAGTATACCCGGGCTGAGAACGTGCTGTTTCACTGTGGCAGTGAAAAGGCTCTCTCAGCTGGTTGCCTCTCTGTGCCCATGTTGGCAGGAGGAGTCTGAAAACTGTTCCAAGCTGACCTTACCTGCTCCTCCAGGAGGGCGTAACCGTCATGCCTTGGTAACCCGTGACCATACCGTATCTCGCTGGCTCTACGTAGTTGACGTCCGACGCCAGTCAGGGTACGGTTATTGTCACAGTCTTCTATTTACATAACAGTGGAGACTTGCTAACACGGTTCTTAATGCTCAAAATGGCCCACTTTACAGCTATTTTTTCTAATAGAAATGTATTAAAGTATAGTACAAAAATGATGAGTATCATTGACCCTATACATTACACAAATAAAAATAGAACGACAGTTACACTTTAAGCTGTGCATCCCCTTTAAGTAACAATTTTGAAGTAATTCTTGCATTTTCATGAATGGTTAGTGTGGTGAAGCTGAGTTTGTGATTTGGTGAAGATCATCATTATACTGGAATATGGAGGTCATTTCAGAAATAGATCTTGCATCAAAAATCTGTCACACTGAGGGTAAAAATAATGGATGTTTCTGAGAGGAGACTGAAGTACTATTCACTAAAGGGCATATATATTTTTTTTTTTTACATCTTTTTACTATCTTTATTGAAAGATACCCTTCAGTGAACAGTACATCATAAATTCACCCTATTGACTCCCATGCTGCTGATAAATCTTGGATACTATATGAACCTTCTCTTTCATTTTTTTTTCTGCTTGTGGTCTTGTGATAATTTTATATATGCTCTGAACCTGGCAGGATTCTGTAATTATTAGTGGATTACTTTAGATTACTTTATTTTGTTGGTCTGAGTTTTTATCTTGGAAGTCTTGTTAAAGAAGCATATATTTATTCTGTACCACTTTGAGAGCACATTTGAAATGTAATATAAAGCACTGTCAGTAGTTGTTCCTGCTCAGGGGTAGCCCCTTTGATAAGTACAAAATTTTTTTTTGTTCGTTTTTTTTAGCACATGCATTCTCACCTGTTCTATTAGCTTTAATTGCAAAGTTGGTAAGTATGAATAGATCCGGGCATAGAGAGTATTCAGAGAGTGGTCTATTCAGGTCGCTGTAGTGTTCATGACAGACTATACACATTACACCTACAGGAGCTTTTATGGTCTCCCATTCTAAATCCATAGGCACTTATATGGAGTTGGCTTTGGCGCTAACTTTTTTACAGTAGAAAACTGGTACCCTAATGGTCTATTCCTGCTCTGTGTTTGCATAGTTGCTTACTATTATTAGTATACACTGCGTGCAGAATTATTAGGCAAATGAGTATTTTGACCACATCATCCTCTTTATGCATGTTGTCTTACTCAAAGCTGTATAGGCTCGAAAGCCTACTACCAATTAAGCATATTAGGTGATGTGCATCTCTGTAATGAGAAGGGGTGTGGCCTAATGACATCAACACCCTATATTAGGTGTGCATAATTATTAGGCAACTTCCTTTCCTTTGGCAAAATGGGTCAAAAGAAGGACTTGACAGGCTCAGAAAAGTCAAAAATAGTGAGATATCTTGCAGAGGGATGCAGCACTCTTAAAATTGCAAAGCTTCTGAAGCGTGATCATCGAACAATCAAGCGTTTCATTCAAAATAGTCAACAGGGTCGCAAGAAGCGTGTGGAAAAACCAAGGCGCAAAATAACTGTCCATGAACTGAGAAAAGTCAAGCGTGCAGCTGCCAAGATGCCACTTGCCACCCGTTTGGCCATATTTCAGAGCTGCAACATCACTGGAGTGCCCAAAAGCACAAGGTGTGCAATACTCGGAGACATGGCCAAGGTAAGAAAGTCTGAAAGACGACCACCACTGAACAAGACACACAAGCTGAAACGTCAAGACTGGGCCAAGAAATATCTCAAGACTGATTTTTCTAAGGTTTTATGGACTGATGAAATGAGAGTGAGTCTTGATGGGCCAGATGGATGGGCCCGTGGCTGGATTGGTAAAGGGCAGAGAGCTCCAGTCCGACTCAGACGCCAGCAAGGTGGAGGTGGAGTACTGGTTTGGGCTGGTATCATCAAAGATGAGCTTGTGAGGCCTTTTCGGGTTGAGGATGGAGTCAAGCTCAACTCCCAGTCCTACTGCCAGTTTCTGTAAGACACCTTCTTCAAGCAGTGGTACAGGAAGAAGTCTGCATCCTTCAAGAAAAACATGATTTTCATGCAGGACAATGCTCCATCACACGCGTCCAAGTACTCCACAGCGTGGCTGGCAAGAAAGGGTATAAAAGAAGAAAATCTAATGACATGGCCTCCTTGTTCACCTGATCTGAAGCCCATTGAGAACCTGTGGTCCATCATCAAATGTGAGATTTACAAGGAGGGAAAACAGTACACCACTCTGAACAGTGTCTGGGAGGCTGTGCTTGCTGCTGCACGCAATGTTGATGGTGAACAGATCAAAACACTGACAGAATCCATGGATGGCAGGCTTTTGAGTGTCCTTGCAAAGAAAGGTGGCTATATTGGTCACTGATTTGTTTTTGTTTTGTTTTTGAATGTCAGAAATGTATATTTGTGAATGTTGAGATGTTATATTGGTTTCACTGGTAAAAATAAATAATTGAAATGGGTATATATTTGTTTTTTGTTAAGTTGCCTAATAATTATGCACAGTAATAGTCACCTGCACACACAGATATCCCCCTAAAATAGCTAAAACTAAAAACTACTTCCAAAAATATTCAGCTTTGATATTAATGAGTTTTTTGGGTTCATTGAGAACATGGTTGTTCAATAATAAAATTAATCCTCAAAAATACAACTTGCCTAATAATTCTGCACTCCCTGTATTTGTGCTGTGAAATGATCGACCGTAGAATAGCCAGGAATAGGTCCCCATATGGTATACGAAATGCATTATTGCCTTTTCATTTATAAAATGTGAAGGAATATCAGTGTAATGTAAATGTGATATAGTTCAAAGTAATGGTCCAATTATACATTTCTTTATGTGCCATGATTTGCCCTGTTATGGAGAGAAATTGGATTTATGAAGCTGCCAAGAACAAAGTAAACTGGGTGAACAATGAAAAGCTTCTATCATGCTGCAGAGCAGAGACTCGAATTCACATCTGCCATTCACTCTGTTCGTATAGAGATGCAGTCAGAAAGGAGTGCTGTGCTGGCAGATTGGCTCCTGGGATGGTGCTGACTCTGCGATGCAAGATTAAAAATGGAATGGGCTAACCATAGAAAACTGGCATGGCTTGTTTAGCTTTTGATTACACAAGGTACCGCAGAGAATGTGTAACCAATTATATCACTCTGTTAGCATGATCAATCCTATTAAACCAGGCATATTGCCTGGTAGGGTTGATCGTGCTGAGTAAAGTGATATATTTCTTTTTTTATATTATTTAGAATTTTATATTTATTATAGGTAAAGCTGCACTGTCACCAGGATCAACCCTTTTAAGCCAGGCATACTGGCTGGTAGGACTCATCGTGTCGTATTACTGCTTTATTTACAGGCAGAATATATGATTAGAAAGACTACATAGACTACAAATGAGGAAAACAGGAGACCCTGCCCCTTGGGGCACCTCCACTCCTCTGCTTTCCCGACTTGGCCACCACCTTCCCTTGACTGACAGGGTCTGGCAACATCATTATGCCTATACCTGTAATCCTGCGCACTGATTCTAAAATTGGCACATACAGTGGCACATCCAGAGGATTTCAGGACCAGGCATGAGCACAACGATGATGCCTGGCTCTGTCAGTCAAGGGGAGTCAGGAAAGCAGAGGAGGGGCTAGGGTTGTGTCCTTTGATGCACTGAAGCTCTAATTAGCCTATTGACTAAAACTAAGATAACTCTGAAACTGCCCAACAGATGTTGGTCCCACCTTGATCCTTTCCCCCGATTTCAGAGAAATCATCCATTTAATGATATGCAAATTAGCCTCTCAGTGCAATGACTGACAGGGCCAGGCAGTGAAGACATACTCATTTCTAGCCCCAAAGTCTTGCAGCATGCTTTATACCATCTTTATTAACTGTTTTTTTGGGCTAGTCTGACAAGGGGGTGTGGCTTAGCAGAAAAGAGCATGACTTGCTAAAAAAGAATTCTATTTTGAGTTGTGACAGTGACCCCAATTTAAAAATGTGTCTGTGCCAAGAATCTGTCTAAAAAGTGGTGCATTTTTGCCATGGGCGGACAGGGAACTTAATGTGGCCCTGGAAAAAAACAAATAGTGGCCCCATGTTATAGGTCGGTTTAAATTGACAGAAGGTGGGAAACACAAGTAGGCAGCGACAACAGGAACAGGCGGTGCCTGCAGCACAAAATACCACCCCAGCAGAACCCAATACCACAGTGCAGCACAAAATACTACCTCAACCGAAGCAAATATCATAGTGCTGCACAAAATACTGCCACTCTCACCACAGTATTCAACTGTATCACTGTCCTGAGGATGGTGATACAGTTGAGTTCAAGAGGGCACTTGCTGCCGTTGGCCAGGTTCACAAGTACCAGATGCACCTACATTGATTATCAACTCCACCCTCATGGAGCTGTTTTTTTCTGCTTCCTATTTATTTCAATGGGAGACTCGGTGCAGATTCTGCCCCAAGATAGGACATGCTGCTTCTTTTTTCCATGTGTAAGACTTTTAACTATTTTGTATTTGTGTCATTTTATTTCACTTTGTATATATTCATATCTATTGTCTCAGCTTTTGACCTCTTTAGTTGTAAAGATAAATTCCTCTCCAAACAAGTTAGGGCTAGTTAGTGATATCAAGATAGGGTCCAACTGGTCAAACATAATTTACATATCAAAGGTAACAACAATGACTGTCTCTTAGTCAATAGAGTCCTAAACATTCAGGAGAATGGTGGAAACTGCTAGAAGCATCAAGTTCCAGTTTCTTCCATCAGTCATGCGAGGAATTACCTGGAATATGCTAGAAAGCCAACACAAGCAACCAATCAGAACCTGCCAAGGTATCTCCTAGTAGGTTCTGGAACTATCTCTTAAACATATAAATAGCCGAAGGGGGGAGGAAGAAGAGACTGAAGATACTAGAGGGGAACCACCAAGAGAACGACAAGTGGCCTAACACCTAGGAGTTCCTTGAGCAAGAAGCCTTTCGTACAACGCCACTCTGCACTAGCCAAGAAAGGAAGAGGAAAGCGCTACTGTGTATCTTTGTTCCTCGAAGGTCAAAGGCTGCAGACAATTGGGTTACTTTGTTCTGTGTGTCTCTTCTGATTAGGGGGTATTAGTGTCTTTCTCCTCACTATATTGTGGTGTGCTTATTTCTGTGTGCATTAAGGTGGTAGTTTTTGTAACAAGTGATTTTCTCATTATATAAATGTCATAAAACACATTTTGTTGTTCTGTTATTTCTTTGCCACATCATCCCAGAACATCTACCAAATATTCATAGCTACTTATTTCTTACATATGCTGTTTTTTACATGTGTAAAAAAGAAGCAAGTGCTACTTCCCAATGAATGGGAGGCTGTTTTGAGACATTTTTTGGAGCTGATTTTGAGGCAGAAACAATCCAAAGAAAGTGCCAAAAACTCTGCGTGAATTGGCCCTTATTACATTTCTTACATATTGTTTGAGGCGCGTTTCTCCAGATTTTTTTATTTTTTTTTGTAAAATAGTGCATAAACTTAGACTAGACAGTCTAAAGATGCACTAAATTTATCATTAGCCACAGTGATAAATCTGGAGAATCTTTAGACCATTTTAGTCTTAATCATAGTACCTGTTTACATGGCTCAAAATGCAGGTCAATCCGATAGTGATCCGTTCATTCCCAACCATTGCCCGAATATGTGGCTGCATTTACATGCAACAGTCATTCCTTCTGTATGGGGATGAATAAGCGCTACTATGATCATTCATCTCTATACATAGTAACATAGTACATAAGGCCGAAATTCAATTGTCAACATATTCCGTTTTACACAGGGAGATAAGCTGCTGACCAGAAATTATTTTATGTGCCTCATAAGCGATTTTGCAGTTTGCTCTTTTGTTGGGTGATCAGCAGTATATTTACACGGGGCAGTTATCGGGAACAGGTGTTCGTAGGAAAGTGCATTCCCAATAATGGACCTGATCCTCAAACCATGTAAAGGCGCTTTTAGACAATGTTAGTAAATCCGCCCCTCTGTGCTTGTACTAAATCAGACATATTATATTTGTATTGTAAGGGTATTTTTAAGTACTGATTGGTTCTGTCCCCTTTTAATTCTGTTTAATACTCTGTGTAATAGTTTACAAGTTTTCCTTGTAATGAAGTGGGTTAGAGATAGAACCCATCCCCCACTGTGCTGATAAGAACACATTCCTGAGTGATCTCAGAGACATGCGTGATGCACTCTGGAGGAAGGGCTGATGGGAATAACTGTGGTCTGCACTAACAATTCATTGGGATTCGACCAGGCACTTTATCCTAGGTAGGATGTAAGTATTGTTTGCCCTATCTCTTGTACACCCTGGGTTTTGGTCATGTGTTATAACTTGGAAGACATACATGTGTTATAGCATGATCTACCGGATGCCTATGCCATATTTAGGCTAGTGATATTTATTTACTTTTTATTAATTGGTATGTGATGTGTTTTGTTATCGTATATTTAATCACACTTAGTAAATATATTTATTCACTCAGCCTGCGTAAGCTTATTCATTCTCAAGTATTTTGAATTCACGTTACATTACAATATTCCAGTCTGATTGGCTAATGTCAGTTTGTAGCCACTAGTCATTAAAAGGACCTTTTTACACTGCCCAAAGTTCAGGCAGATTATTACAAACAAGCATTTTTACAAACTCTCTCGTTAGCGATTATCTGCTGGTGTAAAGGTGCTGCTGATTAACGAGCAAAAGGCTCATTTATCGGGTAATAGGATCGTTCATGTGGTCAGCTAAATCATCATTTGTCGGCGGCAGATTGTGCTGTCCAACATGCCCTCTGCTGCCGGCAAAAATAATTCTGTATGGGGACGAGCAATTGCTAATGCCATACTGTGGAGGAGATTGGTACATGTAAATGCAGCGGTCTCCTCCACTGATGAGCAGGCGATTGTCAGAAAATAATGGTATCTTGCCGACAATCGCTTGCTACATCGGGCCATGTAAAGGGTCCTTTAGTGACCACCTATCCTGCCAAAGAGCAATTAGAAAAATCATTGCAGTATGTTTGCTGTAATGTGTATTCTTTGTTTCTTAGTGAACCTCTACATTCAGAAGCTACTGTAGCATACAGTTTTTCTGTTGGCTTGCTATATTTTCCTCCACTGTGATTTGTTTCATATTTTAGGTTTGCTGACAAGTGGCTGACAAAAGCTGATAGAAATTCTGGAAGCTTCCCCATATATCTGCTGTTCTCAGATGCTCTTCTTTCTGTTACATCCTCACTGTTTGGATCCTAAACATGTGCCATAACATAGGCTGATGTATCATCCAATCTTATGCAAACAAAATCTTCATAGCACATTCTGTACACTTAAGAAGAGAACAGTGACTTAAAGGGGTTTTCTAGTTTGCCTCAACATACTTTAAAATAATAATTTATGGAGGTAGCTGTAATTTTGTAATGTATTTCTTTTACCTTTTATTGCTCCTATCTTCCATTGATGGCTGTGGTCACATGACCATGTCCATGCAGCGCTTTCTTATTTCCTTTGATGTTATGACCATACAGAGTTAGGGATAGAGGAGTGTATATGTAGCTCGCTGGGTGGGAAGAGCTATAAACTAGTGTTAGGGGCATTGCCAGGGAAGTGTATATGTAAGTAGCTGGGTGGGAGAAGCTATAAACCAGCTGGGTGGAGTTAGGAGCAGAGAACAGAGTAGTGCATCATGGGTTTGGTTGGATACAGCAACAGGAAGTACAACATACAGATATGAACCACAGTTATTTGTGTACATGAGAGAGGGTCAGGAGAGTCCAAATTGAAAAAGAAAAGCATGGGGAAGATGTTTCAATACCAGAATTAAACAGATCCGTTTCGATTTTGCACATCAGGATGCATCCGTTCCGTTAGGATGCGGTTGTGTGAAATGAAAACAGAAAAAAACTGATCCGTTGCTAAATACAATGAAGGTCAATGGTTGATGGATCTGGTTTTAGGCTTTCTGAAAAAACGAATCTATCACCATTGACCTACATTGTTGTCAGTGACGGATCAGTTTTTTTCCGTTTTTATGACCGGACACAAAACTGCAGATTGCAGTGGTTTTGAGTCTGGTCCCGAACGGAAGGCATCCTGAACGGATCTCTTTCCATTCTGAATGCATGAGGGCTAAACGGAAACTTTTTTCCCCCCGGTATTTGAATCCTTAAAAAAATTGCCTAAGGTCAGCAACTACATGAGCATATTGGTTAAAGTGATCCCTAAAAACCCTATTAAGCTTTCCTACATTTTAATAGTAGGCACAGGTAGGAAATATGTGCTGATTTATGTAGCTTTTTCATAAAAAGGGGTTTCCAGTAGTATAACATATGGAAATGTTATGAAAGTAATATAATAAAAAGCGGGTATGTTCACTTGACCTGCATTTGCCTGTGATAAATCCAACCAGTAGCAGAAATCCAAGGCTGACACTTGGATTTTTGCAATGTATAAGCACATGGGGCTAATCCTTTTGGGAATAATGCACAGTTTTTACCTGCAGAATCCTGAAGAAGAGTAAACATGCTTAATTCTTCTAGCCAATTTTTTTTTCTGTGATATGGCCAAAAATCTGCATGAGGAGCAGAGTGTTAACTCTCTCACTCAGAAGCAGCAACACTATATTTGCCATTATAGAGGTCATGAACAGTGTAGATGTGTATAAAGTACTTGGGGTGAGGTAGAAAATTTATTATTCACTTCTGCAGCCTCTGTGTGTGTATTTCTGCTTCTCTCTCATTCCTGCCCGTACCCCTACACCCATAGACTTCCATATACTGTAATTTGATCTATCAGTGAGTGGACAGATGATCTTGGGATACCAAGATGGATTTAGCAGAGAATTCAGAGTGTGTGAAGAACTAAGAAAGGAGTGAGAGGAGAAAAGGAGTCTGATAAGTGGAAAGAGGCATTTGCCATAAGATATACCACAAAGTTTGTTCTATTCACCTGCACTATTGATTTATGAAATATTTCTTGATAATGTAGTAACCATTTAAAGGGGTTGTCCCGTCTCAGACAATGGGGGCATATTGTTAGATAGGTGCTGATCCCGCCACTGGGACCCACACCTATATCAAGAATGGAGCGCCGAAAGCCTGGAGGACTCCGGTCTGGCCACCATCAAGCACTTTCCCCATAGAAGTGAATGGGAGCGCACAGCACATGACCAGCCAACTTCCCCATTCACTTCTGAGGGAAATTGGTGGCCCCGTAGAAAATGAATGGAGGGTGGCTGCGCATGTGCTGTTCGCCCTCCAGCGACTTTGTTCTCGATATACAGTCAGGTCCATAAATATTGGGACATCGACACAATTCTAACATTTTTGGCTCTATACACCACCACAATGGATTTGAAATAATACAAACAAGATGTGCTTTACCTGCAGACTGTCAGCTTTAATTTGGGGGTATTTACAGCCAAATCAGGTGAACGGTGTAGGAATTACAACAGTTTGCATATGTGCCTCCTACTTGTTAAGGGACCAAAAGTAATGGGACGGAATAATAATCATAAATCAAACTTTCACTTTTTAATACTTGGTTGCAAATCCTTTGCAGTCAATTACAGCCTGAAGTCTGTAACGCATAGACATCACCAGACGCTGGGTTTCATCCCTGGTGATGCTCTGCCAGGCCTCTACTGCAACTGTCTTCAGTTCCTTCTTGTTCTTGGGGCATTTTCCCTTCAGTTTTGTCTTCAGCAAGTGAAATGTATGCTCAATCGGATTCAGTTCAGGTGATTGACTTGGCCATTGCATAACATTACACTTCTTTCCCTTAAAAAACTCTTTGGTTGCTTTTGCAGTATGCTTTGGGTCATTGTCCATCTGCACTGTGAAGCGCCGTCCAATGAGTTCTGAAGCATTTGGCTGAATATGAGCAGATAATATTACCCGAAACACTTCAAAATTCATCCTGCTGCTTTTGTCAGCAGTCACATCCTCAATAAATACAAGAGAACCAGTTTGATTGGCAGCCATACATGCCCACGCCATGACACTACCACCACCATGCTTCACTGATGAGGTGGTATGCTTAGGATCATGAGCAGTTCCTTTCCTTCGCCATACTCTTCTCTTCCCATCACTCTGGTACAAGTTGATCTTGGTCTCATCTGTCCATAGGATGTTGTTGCAGAACTGCGAAGGCTTTTTTAGATGTCGTTTGGCAAACTCTAATCTGTCCTTCGTGTTTTTGAGGCTCACCAATGGTTTGCATCTTGTGGTGAACCCTCTGTATTCATGCTGGTGGTCTTTTCTTGATTTTTTTTACTTTGACACACATACACCTACCTTCTGGAGAGTGTTCTTTATCTGGCCAACTGTTGTGAAGGGTGTTTTCTTCACCAGGGAAAGAATTCTTTGGTCATCCACCACAGTTGTTTTCCGTGGTCTTCCGGGTCTTTTGGTGTTGCTGAGCTCACCGGTGCGTTCCTTCTTTTTAAGAATGTTCCAAACAGTTGTTTTGGCCACGCCTAATGTTTTTGCTATCTCTCTGATGGGTTTGTTGTGTTTTTTCAGCCTAATGATGGCTTGCGTCACTGATAGTGACAGCTCTTTGGATCTTATCTTGAGAGTTGACAGCAACATATTCCAAATGCAAATAGCACACGTGAAATGAACTCTGGACCTTTTATCTGCTCATTGTAATTGGGATAATGAGGGAATAACACACATCTGGCCATGGAACAGCTAAGAAACCAATTGTCCCATTACTTTTGGTTCCTTAACAAGTGGGAGGCACATATGCAAACTGTTGTAATTCCTACACCGTTCACCTGATTTGGATGTAAATACCCTCAAATGAAAGCTGACAGTCTGCAGTTAAAGCACATCTTGTTCGTTTCATTTCAAATCCATTGTGGTGGTGTATAGAGCCAAAAATGTTAGAATTGTGTTGATGTCCCAATATTTATGGACCTGACTGTAGGTGCTGGGACCCACACCTAATCAGACAATGGCGGCATTGTCTGAGATGAGACAACCATTTAACCAGTCACGCTGTGCACCTAATGATGACATTTGTCGACTCCATGACTCAAATGTTTACTGGCACCTGAGCAGGCTCGGACTGGCCCACAGGGGTGCAGGGGAATCCCCCGGTGGGCCCCTGAGCAAGGTTGGCCCTTAGTCTCCCACCCCCTGCACAAGTGGCACATGACACATTAGATTTAGTACACTACATACATATATTCAATTTACAGCACATCAACCAGCTTATGTTCATATAAAAAACTTGTTAGATTATTTATTATATTTGAATGTATCCGTACGGTGGGCCCCCAAAATAAATTTTACTGGTGGTCCCTAGGTACCCCAGTCCGACACTGCACCTGAGGTTTCTGATCTATTTAGGTATGGTAAATATGTGAAGATATACGCCTGTAAACATACACATAGACATAAGTGACATGTTTGAACTGTGTACATCTTGAACTATTTTTTAGGAGATTGCATGTTTATGAGATTCTGCTTAGATCAGACTGTTAGTCACAAACCTACATTATTATGCTTTTTTTTTTTTTTTTTTTTTACAAAATGTAATGCTTTCATTTGCTGTAATATTGCATGATGGCACTCACAAATGTAAAGTGCAGGGTGTCATTTTCACAGGAAGTATATGGGTGTAGGGGTATGATATGTTTTTTTTATTTTATAGTTCCGGTTTTATTTTTGCTTGTCAAGTGTAAAAATTGTAATGGCAATGAAATAGTTAATAGTTGGAGCAAGTACCACTCTCCTGAAAGCAGTCTGATAGATAGATACATGCAGAAATGCATTCATGAACTTTATTTATGTTTCTTTATATATTTATAAACTGTACATCTAATGAGGGAGGGCCAGGTAAGGTACCTAGGATTTGAGGTCATAACATCTTCCTCTGAATGGAAAAACACATGCAAAATTGTATTACAAGATGGTCTTAATTTTCAGTAAACTAAACCCTTTTTTTTAATTTTTTTATAAAGAGGTTTTTAACTCCTTTTATGAAAAATTGTGTAACTGAGGCTTTCCCCACCATAAAAAAAAGACTACGCTTATAGTAATTTGTATCCATATGACCTTGGTTTTGCCCTTTTTTATTTCCCTTTCCGTTATGGAGAGTAAGCTTGTGTTCCTGATTTGCTGCTGTACTTTACCATGACAGGCACTTGATATAATCTCTGTTTTCCAGTGGAGCAATATGAAATGGCATATGTTGCAGTTACTAGGGAGAGTGAGAAAGTGTCTGATAAGGAGCACATGGTCTTGTACTTAACCTATGATACTGTTTGTCCTGTTTTCTCCATCATGAGGATTAGCCGCCATACTATTTCTCTGAAACCCACATTGCAAGCTATGAGTGGTTATGAATATGTGGAAGATTGTAAATGATTAAACACCATATCAATAATGTGCGCTAACCCATTTACTGCCGCTATGTAGTGTTTTTTTCACTGGCCGTTCAAGGGAATTCAGATGTGACATGTTTTTATAGCGGAGCAGCAGGAGAAGACTGCAATGCTCTGTGCTTTAGAATTCAGACACTTAAAGGGGTTATCCCATGATTAATGTAAAAAATGAAAATCAGACATCATATAGTACATGACAATCTCTTTCCAACAAAGCTAGAACCAGCCCTGTACCTCACATGGATCCAGAAATCTCCCCATTCATTGCTCTGCTAGATTTATATCAAACTGGCAGCTCAAGGATAGGGTCTCTTCTGCTGCATCTCAGGAGGCGTGTCTATGGTCTCCCTATCACAGCTCAGGAGGCGTGCCCATGGTCTCCCTATCACAGCTCAGGAGGCGTGCCCATGGTCTCCCTATCACAGCTCAGGAGGCGTGCCCATGGTCTCCCTATCACAGCTCAGGAGGCATGTCTTTTCTGCTATCAGAGCTCAGGAGGCAGTTGAAGAATAAAACTGAGCATGTGCGGCCTTCTCAGTGAGCCGGACAAAGAAATAAGAAAAAGAACAGAGTAGGTGGCGCTATACAGATACATTTTATTAAATAACTTAGTAGCTATGCAAAATTTTTAATTGCATGCAATTACAAAAGTGTTCAGATCCAGGTGCTGGTCGCTGAAAACTGTAGAATATTTTTTTGTGGGACAACCCCTTTAAGGTGCTAACAGCCTTGGACACCAGGCACTGATTGGAGATCAATAACATTGGCATCTGATTGTATATTCTCTTATATGCCTTGGCCAGTTGTGACCATGGCATCTAAGTTGTTTGACAGAGACAGCTCTCTCTATCAGCTCATTGGCCCCCTACTAGGTGATCTATTGGGAGCTGAAGCTTTACTAGGACAGGTTCTAACAATGGTCTGCTGGTTCACCATATGCACCAAAAAAACATATATTACTTTTATTTTATATCACTGTCTATTAAGACTCCTATTGCAAGGCTACTAAGTCTAACTAGCTCCTAAAAACTATTGTTTAGTTAACTGTTAATAATTGACAGTATAAAATAGAAAGTAAAACTCCAAGCAAACTTTCACAGTTACTAAAAAAGATTTGTGGGTCATGTAAAATACCCGGGCTATTAATTCTTCCACTTTGGTCAACTGAAGGTCTCCTTAAATCTAAGTGTCTGTCAGCAAAGTTGACCACGCAACTGCTGACCGTGCGGTCACCATTTAAAACATACCTATGTTGTCATACTCATTTCATAAGTGAGAGAAATAAAGTTTTAATCAGTCTTGCACCACAATGCCAAGTGTCGCTGGGCGTTCCTCAACTGTGCCTGGCTTCCCTGCAGTTCCTCTGGATGGGTTATCAGTATAAAATCGGTGGGGGTCCCACCCCAGGGACACCCCGCTGATGAGCTGTTTTGAGAAGGCAGTGGAGCTCCTTGCCTCTTACCAAGCAGAGCGCCATACATTGTATAGCGATTGTGCTGGGTATCGTGCTCAGCCCCATTCACTTAAATGAGGCTGAGCTGCTCCTAGGCCACGTGACTGATGAATGTATTGTCACTGGCATAGGAAAAGCTGTGAGAAGGCTGGGGTGCTCACAGGAGCACTGGTGCCTTCTTAAACAGCAGATCTGCGGGGATCCCAGGTGTTGGACCCTCACCGATCAAATACTGATGACCTATCCTGAGGATAGGTCATCAGTATTAAAAACTCAGAAAACCCCTTTAATAGTCTCCAACCACAACCCTCTGCTTGATTGACTGTTTTAGTGTCCATCCTGGAGACTTTCTAGAGCTCTGTACCCCGCTATCTACTCTTCCTTCTGGTTGCTGCAGCCATGATGACATGTTCTTGTCTGCAGCGATGACATGCCCATATACTGCATGGTTGGACAACCCCTTTAAGGCTCCTTTCACACGGGTGAGAATTCCGTGCGGGTGCAATGCGTGATGGGAACGCATTGCACCCGCACTGAATCCGGACCCATTAATTTCTATGGGGCTGTGCACATGAGCAGTGATTTTCGCGCATCACTTGTGCGTTGCGTGAAAATCGCAGAAAGCTCTATATTGTGCATTTTTCATGCAACGCAGGCCCCATAGAAGTGAATGGGGCTGCGTGAAAATTGCAAGCATCCGCAAGCAAGTGCGGATGCGGTGCGATTTTCACGCATGGTTGCTAGGGGACAATCAGGATGGGGACCCGATCTTCATTATTTTCCATTATAACATGGTTATAAGGGAAAATAATAGGATTCTTAATACAGAATGCTTAGTAAAATAGGGATGGAGGATTTAAAAAATATATATAATTTAACTCCCCTCATCCACTTGTTCGCGCAGCCCGGCTTCTCTTCTGTCTTCTTCTTTGAGAACCTGGGAGGAAAAGGACCTGTGGTAACATCACTGAGCTCATGACATGGTCCATCAATGATCATAACCATGGTGATGGATCATGTGATGAGCGCAGTGACGTCACCACAGGTCCTTTTCCTCAAAGAAGAAGAAAGAGAAGACGAGTGTGCGAACAAGTGGATTAAGGTGAGTAAAAATTATTTAATATTTTATTTTTTAACCTCTCCATCCCTATTTTACTAAGCATTCTGTATTCAGAATGCTATTATTTTCCCTTTATAACCATGTTATAAGGGAAAATAGTAAAATCTACAGAATATCTAACTTCTTCTGTGAAGAAGTCCGGGTTCGGGTCTGGGTACCAAACATGATGATTTTTCTCACGCGCGTGCAAAACGCATTAAAACGCTTTGGACTCGCGGGGAAAAATCACCCATGTTCCCGCAACACACCTGCATCTTTTCCTGCAACGCACCCACAACGCCTGTGTGAAACCAACCTAAGAGTAGTGGAAACAGTTGCAGTGTATGTTTGTGATAATACTGCATGGTAACAAGAAGCTTGCCATAGTAAGCTTTCTTAGACTCTTGAATGGCAAATCTGTCGAACTTAGGCCTTCTGCACACGAACGTGTGCTTCCCGTTGCCGTATTGCGGACCGCATTTCCATGTGCATTCACTTCAGTGGGTCCGCAAATCCGGAGGCACGGAACAGAACCCTACGGAAGTACTACAGAGTGCTCCCGTGGGGTTTTGTCCCGCACTTCCATTCCACAAAAAGATAGAACATGTCCTATCTTTTTGCGGAACGGGCAGATCGCGGACCTATTAAAGTGAATGGGTCCGCGATCCGCTACGGCTGCCCCAAGGTCGGTGTTCGTGCTTTGCGGGCCGCAGCACGGCCACGGGGCGCACACGTTCGTGTGCAGGAGGCCTTACAGAGGCTCATTCCTCATCCCCTTTTCGCTGAACAACTCAGAACAGTTTTAATACAGGAGTATGGGCAGACCAGTCTAAATGAAGTTTTAAAAGGAATCTGTCACCAGTTTTATGATGTCCTAAGAACAACACTAACTAGTGACAGATCTCCTTAGCATAAGGTTTGATCGCTTTATTTATTTTATGCACTTATATAGCGCTACTATATTCCGCAGCGCTTTACAGACATTAGCATCCAACTGTCCCCAATGGGGCCCCCAATCTAAGGTCCCTATTAGTATGTCTTTGGAGTTATTAAATTGGACGAGCCATTTTGCAAAAATTTTGCCTGAGTCCTGAATATTCATGAGCTCCTGACTTTCTTTGCCCCTTGCTGATAATTCAGTTGAAAAAAAAACCTGTCAATCAGAGGCAGGAGGCGGAGAAAACCAGAAGCTCATTAACAGTGATGGTCAGTTCGCATTGTTCGCCCGCGAACACATGCGGGCTGCCATCTTTTTTCACAAGTCTGGCGAGGCACAGGTAAGCCTATACCTGTGCCTGTGCTGCAAGCCGGTCTGAAAACAAGTGCGGTCAGCGGGAGCAGGCAATTCGGGGGCCTTCATCGGGCTGTTCTCGGAACTGCCTGCTCCCGGTGACCGCATTTGTTTTCAGACCGGCTCGTGGCACAGGCACAGGTAAAGGCTTACCTGTGCCTCGCCGGACTTGTGAAAAAAGATGGCAGCCCGAATGTGTTCGCGGGCGAACAATGCGAACTGGCCATCACTGCTCATGAATATCAGGACTCTGCATGTGCTGGAGCTGTTAGAATCTAGCAGCATAAAACTGATGACAGATTCCCTTTAAAGCAGTATAATGAACAGAATGTTTGCTGTGGTTGCTCTGGTCTCTGGGAGCAACGGATGCTTGGAATGCATGATCTTCTCACTGCCTTGATAAACATGACATGGGCCATTAGCTTTTCAACAGACAGTCACCAGCGTTCTCATAGCATGAGACTAAATACTAGATTTGGAAGGGGAGAGGGTGCAGTGATGCCTCACGGTTGTCCAGAAAGTCTTGCATAAGAGGAATACCTTCACAATCATCCACTAAACACAATGCCGATAAACTCTTTACTGTACTAAATGCGGCAACAGCTAATCCCAGTGCAGCGGTCACCTAGGTGTGCAGATGAAAGAGGCTTTAGCGATATGATTAGTACTGCTGACAATCACTGTGTTGTACTTCTTCATACTTTCAAGAGGAAAGGCAGCTGTTTCCAAAGGCTGCCCATTCTTTCCATGCCGAATGTGCACTGAGACAAAGCAGCGCTATCATAACATATACACTTCTGCCATGGTTTCTTACGCGCCATGGTTTCTTACGTGGGCTTTCTTGAACTGTTTATTTGGCTTGGGTTTGGGCTTGAAGCTCAGCTCAAAAAATGAAATCCACTTATTTGGGGCAGATAATAGTTCCTCAGGCTCGTGTTTTACATATTCATTGGTCAGCTTTACCATACTGAGAATAAATGCTATGTCATATGAAGAACACACAAATTTCAGTACAACTGACCATGCCATCCTAAACCAGGGTTTTACTCTGGAGACTATGTTACATTGTTATAACACAAAAACTGCACAATAGGTTTTCTGTAATGTTTAGCATTTTCTTTATAAATCTGATCTCCTACAGCATCCACATCTCATATGTGTGTCACATCTACATATAGCCAGGTAGCCAGTAGGTCTGGTGCCTAACCTTTTGGGCTGTTTTCTGTTGATGTCTGTGGAAGTTCCTATTTTTTGGTCACTGGGGTGAGGTAAATGGCTTCTCATTTCCACAGTAATTTGCCCATCCATGATATGATTGTTTTGTAACGATGTGATTATGGGTATGCTGGCATCAAAGCGTAGAGCATAAAGGCACCTACATGATGCATTATTTATCAACTTCAGCATCGATTTCATAAAGAAAATACATGGCAGCTTTCTCTGTCATTTTTTACTTTGCAGCCTTGGCTTCTTGGGATAACTGATGCTTAGTTCTAAAGGCATTGCTGAATGCATTTTCTCCCCATTTTTAAAGGTGTTGAAAAATGTAGCTGTCTTTTTCCAAAAACAGTACTGTACCTGTCCATTGATTTGTGTGTAGGATTTTGCAGCTGTGCCCCATTTATGTCAATGGACCTGAGCTGCAATACTAGATGCAATCCATGGATAGGTGCAGTGCTGTTTCTGGATAAAGGCAGCCATGTTTTTATAATCCTGGATAACCTCTTCAATAATGTTTTTTTACCTAACCTCACCCAAAAGGATACTTTATCTGTATTGTTATAATGATATCCACTGGTCATGTATCGAGAGAATTCAAAGGAACGTTTCTGCAGTCCACAGACTCACAGGTGTCATCATCTTGCATTGCCTCTTCTCCGCACATGATCCTGAGCTTGACAGCTGCACACACCAGCTTGTGGCCATCTCTGACTGAACGCACTACTCAAGCAGAGGATAGGATAGGTCATCAGTATAAAGCGCTCAGGCAACCCATTTGAAGTTATACATTTTGAAGTTATGCATATAAAATAGATTTCCTCCACGATGATGCCATTCTTCTCTGCAGATCCTCTGTCAGGTTGGATGGGGACCGTCGGTGGACAGCCATTTTCAGGTCTCTCCAGACATGTTTGATTGTGGGCTCTGGCTGGGCCAGTCAAGGACCTTCACGGCGGAGTTGTCCGTAAGCCACTTCTGTGTTATCTTGGCTGTGTACTCAGGGTCATTGCCTTCTTGGAAGGTAAATCTTCAGCCAGGGGTGTAGTTATAAGGGAAGCAGGGAAGCGGTTGCTTTGGGCCCAAACCCACAAGAGGGCCTACTCAGTAGGAAGACTAAAAGATTTTATTGTCAGGGCACCCTCAACAATAGCATGCTGTGAGGAATATGAGGAGTTCCAATTTAATGCCTGCCCATTTGCTGTCATCTGGCAGAAGAAACAGGTTAAACAGGTGGCCCTGCCTCAAAGCCTGGAAGTGACAACCTTTCACACCTACAGCAGCTGGGCTGGAAGTAAACTTAGCTGACAGGACGACTCTGTCTAATCAGCTGAACTTACCACAGGAGGACTGCAATCAAGGTGTAGAAACATCTCAAAGATGACCAAGAGAAATGGGAGGCCCCCAGAGTTAGGCTACTTTCACACTAGCGTTCGGAGCGGATCCGTCTGATGTTTCATCAGACGGATCCGCTCCGATAATGCAGACGTTCGCATCCGTTCAGAACGGATCCGTCTGCATTAAAACTTAGAAAATTTTCGAAGTGTGAAAGTAGCCTGAGCGGATCCGTTCAGACTTTACATTGAAAGTCAATGGGGAACGGATCCGCTTGAAGATTGAGCCACATTGTGTCATCTTCAAGCGGATCCGTCCCCATTGACTTACATTGTAAGTGTGGACGGATCCGCTCGCCTCCGCACGGCCAGGCGGACACCCGAACGCTGCAAGCAGCGTTCAGCTGTCCGCCTGGCCGTGCGGAGGCGAGCGGAGCGGAGGCTGAACGCCGCCAGACTGATGCAGTCTGAGCGGATCCGCATCCATTCAGACTGCATCAGGGCTGGACGGAAGCGTTCTGCTCCGCTCGTGAGCCCCTTCAAACGGAGCTCACGAGCGGACAGCAGAACGCTAGTGTGAAAGTAGCCTTAAATTGTGATAGCAAAGAGTCTGAATACTTATGTCCATGTGAAATTTTACTTTTCCCTGTCTTCATTTTCTCATTATGGGGTTTTGAGTGCAGATTGTTGGGAAAGAACATGACTTTTTATTTCATTACAAGGTTGCAACATAACATTTGAAAAGAGTGAAATTGTCTGAAGACCATCTGAATGTACAGTATTCTATGTTTGCATTATGTACTGAAAGTAGTTAGATTTCAAAGTCACTTGCTTTACTGTTCCTTAGCATCTATTTTCATTGTGAAGTCACCCTGTCACATATTGTAGCACATATTGTCTTTTTGCCTTATTCTTAATGAGTCCAGATGGATCTCAGGAAGACCAGATGGCTTAGGAATGTGGGTATGCGTTCATCCTCCAAACACAGACATTCAAAAGCTTATTAAATACTATAAATTGAGTAACAAATTTAATGTAATGTACCGTTAGAGTACAGAAGGAACTTTCAATTAGTTTGACATTGTTGGTATTTTGATGCAGGGAAGGGTGACGTTTTCAACTTGTGTAGTATTTTTAGAGCTACTATGACCTATTCCCTGTGAGATATTTGTATTGTGAATTTAGTCAGTTCCTCAGAATTCATTTTATATACTGTACAGGGTGGGCCATTTATATGGATACACCTTAATAAAATGGGAATGGTTGGTGATATTAACTTCCTGTTTGTGGCACATTAGTATATGTGAGGGGGGAAACTTTTCAAGATGGGTGGTGACCATGGTGGCCATTTTGAAGTCGGCCATTTTGAATCCAACTTTTGTTTATTCAATAGGAAGAGGGTCATGTGACACATCAAACTTATTGGGAATTTCACAAGAAAAACAATGGTGTGCTTGGTTTTAACGTAACTTTATTTTTTCATGAGTTATTTACAAGTTTCTGACCACTTATAAAATGTGTTCAATGTGCTGCCCATTGTGTTGGATTGTCAATGCAACCCTCTTCTCCCACTCTTCACACACTGATAGCAACACCGCAGGAGAAATGCTAGCACAGGCTTCCAGTATCCGTAGTTTCAGGTGCTGCACATCTCGTATCATCTGAAGGCAATCGTCTATGCTGTGAAGATACGAGATGTGCAGCACCTGAAACTACGGATACTGGAAGCCTGTGCTAGCATTTCTTCTGCGGTGTTGCTATCAGTGTGTGAAGAGTGGGAGAAGAGGGTTGCATTGACAATTCAACACAATGGGCAGCACATTGAACACATTTTATAAGTGGTAAGAAACTTGTAAATAACTCATGAAAGAATAAAGTTACGTTAAAACCAAGTACACCATTGTGAAATTCCCAATAAGTTTGATGTGTCACATGACCCTCTTCCTATTGAAAAACAAAAGTTGGATTCAAAATGGCCGACTTCAAAATGGCCGCCATGGTCACCACCCATCTTGAAAAGTTTCCCCCCTCACATATACTAATGTGCCACAAACAGGAAGTTAATATCACCAACCATTCCCATTTTATTAAGGTGTATCCATATAAATGGCCCACCCTGTAGATCTTATGGGTCTTAGTAGGACCTAAATATTGTCACAAATTTAAGTCTTATTTTTGCCATTCAATATCTAATGCAATAAAATAATACTTATGGTTCATTTTCGATCCCTCCATTTAAATTCCCGATATCACTGATTTTTATTTTATTTTTTCTGTATGTATATATTTGGTGGAGAGACCTGGGACTGTAAGACATTTTTGGCATATCCTGTAATTTTAAATATGTGCTGTCACAGCTTCTGTTAGGGCACTATATGGCAGTATAATTTGTGCAGTGTACTGTATATATTAGTTTTGTTTGGTCACTTTATAAGAATATTATTTTTGCGTTATATAGTGTACTGTTTGCCCACTGAATGGCATTATTATTTAGGTAATGTATAGTTGACTGTGATTATGCCTAAGCAAAAGTAACATGGACATGACTAACTCTAACTTTAGTTTTAAGCTTCATGCACATGACTGCAATTAGGATCCGCATTTTTTGTCACCATTCCCCAAATTACAAAACATGTCCTATTTTCCATTTTGCAGACAAGAATAGCCATTTCTACTGATGGGTGTGAGAAAATTGCTGAGTGCACATGGACGGTATTTGTCTTTTGCGGACTGCAATACGGATATGGTCATGTGCATGAGGCCTAAAAATTTAAAATTCTACATGTCATTTTATTAACTATGGACACTGGCAATTACTGTACTTTTTTTTTTTTTTATCCATTTTAATTATCTGGTTTATAATCTAGATGATTGTTACATTTGTTTTGTTTTTAGTAATTTTGCTTTTAATAACTAAACAAGGAAAATTTTATGTATATTATTATTGTTAATAATAATATTATAATATTGAAAACAATTGATCTGTAATGGTCACCTGGGACACACTGTTGGGCATGTTTAAATTTATTTATGTAAAGATGGACAAATGCAAGTCAGATATAGTAGCCTCTGCTCTCCTTAACTGAATTTCTGCATGATTGAAATACAATTTTGAGACATAATCACGCCGTGGATTTTCAATGCATTGTGACCTTAAAAATCGGCATGTAAATCTTACACTTTGACACAGATGAAACCTGTTGTATTTCTGTTGGTATAAAATCGGGAGAATAGAGCATGTTCCCCTTTTGAAAATCCCAATTCTTATGCATGGCATTGTATTTTGTTGTGGATTTTTCCTGTAGAGTTCCCTTATCGAACCACAAGAGTACCTCTAGTACATAAAAGTGCCAACAAAATGCCCCACGCACATTGTATAAGCAGCCGTGATGTTACTATTAAAGGATCCAGATGTTCCAGGCTCATCTTGACATTGAGTGGGCCCAAAGGGTCCCTCTACTTCATATGACGAGACCAATACTTCGATGCTTGATATGTGGAAAACCTTTTTACAAATGTCCCATCAATGCCCAGGAGCTTTACATTATGCCATTGGGCAGCAGACTGCCTCCTGGTAAACAATGCAGAAAATCTAAAAAGAAAAACATAAGTCTTGTCTTTGAAGAGTATTTCAGTCCCATAGGATGTCTCAAATCAACACATGTAAAGCTGCTCTCCTTGTCCTGTTATATAAAGACACCACAGCTATAGAACATGTAGAAGGCCATCAACTCATGGTGCTGCATTCGCTGAAAAACCGCTCATGACATACGTCTGAGTTGGATACAAACATGGCAAAACACTTCAGAAAAGTACCAGGATAAAGCGCCACCAACTCTCTTATCCAGAACATCATGAAAAGGAGGATTCCCAGTGGACTCCTTAATTTGTTTGTATATTACTACATCTTTAAACCCTTCACTATGTAGGAAGGCGCAAGGGTCCGCCATTGACAGAAGGTACATGTCACCGAGGTTCCTGGCCTCGGTGAGATAGGAACCGGTAATGTGTGTCAGCGGCAGCTAGTGCTCGCTGACACGGTTTTACTTAGTGTGGCTGTAATGCCGATCCGGGCCGGTTCTTATTGGGACCAGCCAAAGAGCAGGGTGGGTGGCTGTTCCCCACGTTCCAGGCCAGGTTGTGGGATGGGGTTTAAAAGTCCAGCCAGCAGCTCAGCTGGGTGTGGAATGAACCTCCAGGTGATAGTGGAGCTCTGTGTTTTGGGAGCTGAGGAGTACCGATTATACTGCAAGGCTGAGAGCTGCCAGCTGGAAGCCAGGTGCCCTAAAGCCTGCTGTGGACTGCCAGGTGACATGTTTTTGAGTTCTGTGGACTTTCGCTGTGTGAATTAACATGAGGATTCCTGTGGTGTGAATTAACACCAGGACCCTGCCAAGTATTGTGTTTCTTTTCTGCCTTTTTGTGTGAATAATTGTAAGAGCTTTGTCGCACTCCGTATTGGTCTTGCTGTGTAAAGGGTTCCCACCCCGGTATACAATTAATTAAAGATCACAGCAGATGAGCTTCAGTTGAAATGCTTTTATTTATGCATTAGATAGACATGTGGCAGTTTCGTGTTAACGTTTTCGGCACGTAGGCCTTCGTCAGACACTATGCCGCAGTCGGTAGCCAGGATAGAAAAAGGTGTTCACACCTAGTGAGATGGTGCATATAGCACTTTAGGGTAAGAGGTGTGTGAATAAACACTGACTTTTGCTTTTCAACCGTGGTTTTGCCTCTGTATTGCGTCCGCTTACCCTGCCTACCAGAGCAAATCCCTACAATTGATATATATATATGGTCCTGCTAATTAAACAGATTTTTATTTCTTTGTCATTTTACTGTGTTTGAGTCTGAAGCATGATGTGGACTGCCTGGTCTTTTTGGGGGTATATATATATATATTTTACCTCTGAAATTTTGTTGTAGGAGTTTTGTATGCCTGTATAGACATAGTTTGTGTTATGTGACCTTTCGGATCTGATGAAGTTTTAACTCTGAAACCTGTCATTGGAAGCCAATTTTAACAAAAATCTTTGGAAAATCGCAACCTTCATTCCATTTTTCTTTTCAGCATTTTACAGTGGAAAACTGTGTCAGCCGAGTGTAAATATAAGCAGCAATGCCCCCAGTGATGGTTGCATGTTGCCAAAATTTCATGATATAAAGGCTATATGCACCAGTCTCCAGCCATGCTTTTGTAGTCAGTCTAGCGACCAGGATTTATCTGTATTTCTGCAATTGATATACTGATGTGCAGGACAGTTTCCTGGAACAGATACAAAAAATTTGAAGCAGAAGACTTTCCTTTTATATGTTTCCTCCTTATAGCAAACACCCCTGGCATGGGAAAGAAAAATACATAGACCACTGAACTAATCTGCCGTTTGCAAACTTGACTTAGAAAAATTCTGTGATTTTTGTACCTAAATGGGCCTGACATGAATCCTGTACTGACTGACTACCATAATGTACTTTTGGCATCTACAGGAATCTGTGAAGGAAGTAATTCCAATGATCCAGCAAAAAAAAAGAAGTAATCCAGCTCAGTTCGGGTGAAGTAATGTTTACTTTATTCCAGCGATTAAAATTCCGTATAACAAGTGTACAATTACGCGTTTCAGACCTCTCCAGATATATGGGTCCTTCCTCATGACAAACATGAATATGAAATGGGAGCAACTCCAGATATATCCCATACTAACCCCAGGTGAATGAGTATCACCTGGGAGGAGGAGACATCGGGAGGCGGTCCCATGCAAACCTAAATTGGTTAAAATACCACAAGCCAAAAAATGAAATATAAAAAGAAAAAGCTGAGGTATAAATTCTAACACTAAAACAATAGTGATAAATGGAATCAAGTGTTTACAAATAATCAGGGTAAAGATATATACAAAAATAGAAAACAGCAACATACAATCATGTTCAATATTGCAATATCAGATCGTGCCGCTTGTTCAATCCCTGTGGTTGGCGGGATCCCAGTTGGAAGATCCAGAAGGCCTCTCTGTTAAGCAATTTCCTTCTGTGATCTCCCCCCCTTGGTGGCAAAAAGACCCTTTCTATGCCTTTTACTTTGAGACTGGAAACATCTCCCGCATGTGAAATTGCAAAGTGCAGGCTGGCCGCAGAAATATTGCGGTCTTTGTAGTGCGGCACGTCGGATATATGTTTGCGTATCCGATTCTTTAATGGGTTAACAGTGCAGCCTACATATTGTAAAGAGCACATTTCACATGTGATGAGAGAAACTACATGTCTAGTACTGCAATTGATATAAGACTGTATTTTATACTCCTTTTCCTTTGCAGTAGATTGGAAGATTTTTCCAGTAATAGTGTGTACACAGCAGATGTGTTTTTTGTGTCCGCATTTGAAACTACCCTTGTAGTGAAGCCATGTGGCTTGTGATGTTTTTCTGTCTGAAAAAAAGCTTGGACTGATTAAATTACCAAGGGTAGGTGCTCTTCTGGCCACACACCTTATTCCATCAGACACAACTTCAGACCAATTGCCATCAAAATTCAGGACATGAAAGTATTTTTTCATAATCTCACAGATGGCAGGAAATTCATGGCTATATTGTGTGACAAAATGGGTGGCATGTTTTTTATTGTCATTGCCATCAGGTTCTCTGTGTTTTGAAGGGGATTTAGGGAAAACTAAAGAGTGTCTATTCATATCAGAAACTGTTTTTATGGCCCGCTCTATATTGTTGCGCGGATATGCCCTACGCAATAGTCTGTTACTTATGTTGGAGGATTTCCTTCTCAGGCGCAATTATTTTTTATTTGATGACACTTTTTATTTACAGGTGTCAGGGGTGTCGATGGGGGCTAAGTTCTCTCCCTCCATCGCTAATATTTTTATGGCATGGTGGGAGGGACACTTTCTCCTCATCGACACCTCCCCTTTTTTGGACCGCCTACTCTGGTATGGACGTTACATCGACGACCTATTGATGGTGTGGTCTGGTGAGGTGACGTCCATACCAGAACTCATTACGTACTTCAATTCCTGTGTGGATTGCATACAATTTGTTTTCCATTTTGATGATACTGAAATACAGTTTTTGGATTTGTGCCTGAGGGTGAATATTTCCACCCACCGGGTTAACACATCCACCTATCAGAAACAACTTGCCGGGAACACTACACTATTAGCTCATTCATGTCACCCTCCCCATACCATTCGCAACATCCCTAAGGGAGAACTTATCCGTGCCCGCCGCAATTGTTCTGACCTAGAGGTCTTTGAGAAACAAGCCTCCAACATAAGTAACAGACTATTGCGTAGGGCATATCCGCGCAACAATATAGAGCGGGCCATAAAAACAGTTTCTGATATGAATAGACACTCTTTAGGTTTTCCCTAAATCCCCTTCAAAACACAGAGAACCTGATGGCAATGACAATAAAAAAAACATGCCACCTATTTTGTCACACAATATAGCCATGAATTTCCTGCCATCTGTGAGATTATGAAAAAATACTTTCATGTCCTGAATTTTGATGGCAATTGGTCTGAAGTTGTGTCTGATGGAATAAGGTGTGTGGCCAGAAGAGCACCTACCCTTGGTAATTTAATCAGTCCAAGCTTTTTTTCAGACAGAAAAACATCACAAGCCACATGGCTTCACTACAAGGGTAGTTTCAAATGTGGACACAAAAAATGCATCTGCTGTGAACACACTATTACTGGAAAAATCTTCCAATCTACTGCAAATGAAAAGGAGTATAAAATACAGTCTTATATCAATTGCAATACTAGACATGTAGTTTATCTCATCACAGGTGAAATGTGCTCTTTACAATATGTAGGCTGCACTGTTAACCCATTAAAGAATCGTATACGCAAACATATATCCGACGTGCCGCACTACAAAGACCGCAATATTTCTGCGGCCAGCCTGCACTTTGCAATTTCACATGCGGGAGATGTTTCCAGTCTCAAAGTAAAAGGCATAGAAAGGGTATTTTTGCCACCAAGGGGGGAAGATCACAGAAGGAAATTGCTTAACAGAGAGGCCTTCTGGATCTTCCAACTGGGATCCCGCCAACCACAGGGATTGAACAAGCGGCACGATCTGATATTGCAATATTGAACATGATTGTATGTTGCTGTTTTCTATTTTGTATATATCTTCACCCTGACTATTTGTAAACACTTGATTCCATTTATCACTATTGTTTTAGTGTTAGAATTTATACCTCAGCTTTTTCTCTTTTATATTTCATTTTTTGGCTTGTAGGTATTTTAACCAATTTAGGTTTGCATGGGACCGCCTCCCGATGTCTCCTCCTCCCAGGTGATACTCATTCACCTGGGGTTAGTATGGGATATATCTGGAGGTGCTCCCATTTCATATTCATGTTTGTCATGAGGAAGGACCCATATATCTGAGAGGTCTGAAACGCGTAATTGTACACTTGTTATACGGAATTTTAATCGCTGGAATAAAGTAAACATTACTTCACCCGAACTGAGCTGGATTACTTCTTCTTTTATTTTGCTGGATTTTGTCTCTCCGCATCCGTGCACAGAGGGTGATTTAACTATCACAGGTGAGAGCTGCCTTACATCTGATTGATTAATTCCAATGATATTTTATTAGGCTGTATATGATTTGATCAGGTTTTATAACCTTTTTGGTGCAAAAATCTGTAGTGGATTTAAAAAAGGAAAATTCTTTTCACTTTTTCTTACTTTATGATCCACTGATGGTGTTGGCTTCAAAAACTGCATCAGGAACCTAAACAAAACCTGCATGTGTATGAGCGTTATCAAGAAACTTTAAGGGTACCTGCTGACATTGCGGATTACATGTGTTTTTTCTGCACAGGTTTTTATGATTTTTCACTAATAGCAAAGTGAATGAGATTTGCCAAATTTTATGTACACGTTGCTTGATTTGTTGTGTGATTTTTAAAATCTGCAGCACGTCAATTGTTTGTGCGGATCTACAACTTGTGTATAGTGTTTTTTCCCCATAGACTTCAGTAGGGTTGTTAAAATAAATAGAAAATCTGCACCAAAAAAAGCCTAAATACCACACAAAAAATGCACAAAAACTGTGATAAATAGTGCAGGTTAATGTGCAGTCTTTCTTGCTTTCTTGATGCTGTTTTCATGCATATTTGCGTTCAAATCCACATCGTGTACAGGTAGCCTAAGGGCTCTTTTACACGAGCGGATGCAGCGCGTGGAATCCACTTTGTGAAAGAGCCAAGCCCCTCTCTGGACAGCAGAGACACTGAGTATGATCTATACGAGTGTATTACTGTAGTGCAGCGGCGGCATGAAGCGCACGGTGTCATAGCAACCAATGACACAGTGCGCTCCTGCTCTTAGCAGGAATCCAGGCCGGGATACCACGGACCACTCACGGCCATGGAACACGGCCTTAACATGATATAAAGTTGTCACCGTGATTTTGTAGTAAAAAGATCACAGAGGGGCACGAAGCATTATCAATCATGTTACTGCTCCGTGTCTCTGCTGTCCAGAGCGCGGCTTGGCACTCTTTCACGTAGTGGATTACCCGCACGGCATCCGCTCATGTTAAAGAGCCTATTAGAGCCTTTACTATTGATCTTACATGAGAGCAGCACTGCATTTACCAACTCCATCCACTACATAGGCAGGGGTGTGGGGTGTCAGATATCAATATTCTATCCTGAGGATGTATCCATAATAAAATCCTGGAATACCACTTTATCCCCTAAAGGCCCCTTTACACTGCTAGATATAGCAGACGCGTTCCAACCTGGCAATTGCCTGCTCATCAGTGAAGGAGACCTCTGCATTTACATGCAGCGATTTCCTCCTCAGTATGGGGAGGAGTGATCACTATCGCCATTGCTCGTCCCCATACAGAATATCATTTGCTGGCAGCAGAGTACTGTTTAGACAACACAAACAGCTGTTTTTTTGTTTGTTTTTTGCTTTTTTTCATTTGAAACACATTTTTTCATTAGAAAAAGGTGCATTTTTAACTTGGAGATTTCTTTTATTTGATAACTTTATTAATGTTGACTTTTACAATGTATTAGTCCAAGAAGGGGACTTTGACAAACGATCTTCTGATTGCTTCTATAATACACTTTACTGCTAATGCAATACAGTGTGTACAGGACACCGGGGGTGGGTCCTGGACGGGTGCTATACGGCACCACTGTTTGGACTATGGTCCATTTAAATAGAGGTAGAAGGTTCAGGGGGTCACCCAAAAAGTGGGTGAAAAGTTCCAGGCAGGCGCTAATTCAGAGAGGACTGGCTCACAGTCGTCTTTATCTTAGTAAAGTAGTTTGGGGCCTGGAATTTTGGAGGCTCCAAAGTGTTATTTGGGTGGGATGAAGCCTCCACTCCTAAACCCTGGAAGCCAGCACACAAGGGGTTAAGATCTCACAGACAACCACCCATTAAAGCAGGAAGTGATGCTGGAGGGAGTGAGTGAGTTGGGAGAGTGCACCTGTGAGGACAAGATGGAAGTCTGCTAGCTGCTCAGAGAGGACTTTTGAGTAGTTTGGAAGTGAAGCTGTGTCTGCAGGGAAGGTCTGGAGGACTTCTACTAAAAACGTATGTGCCTTTCTTTTGGTTGTTTTTCTGAAGAAAGACTTTTTCCTAATTTATGCTGGAAACAAGCAGGACTTTTGTTGTGACGTTTTGGATGCTGAAGAAAAGCTTTATTTTGTTTTGTTTGGTCACCAATAAAGACCCTTTGCTTTACTGACACGGTTTTACGCACTTGTCTCGCGGAGCTTAAAGACCCCCAAAGTTTACAACTGGTGGAGGATGCGGGCAAAGTGCATTTGCAGGCGCAAAAAAAAAAACGTTTAAAACTGACATTTAAAGAGACAGTATACTTATGGCATGTCTTGGGTGAAGTCAGCCCAGGCGTTACAAACAGCAGACAAAGGCATGGAGGAGGTCGTTAAGGCTTTGGCACAAGCCACTGTGGCCCAGCAGCAAGCGTCAGCAGAGTCAAACCGTCGCCATGAGGAAGCGATGGCTCAGCAGCAGCAGGCCCTGGCACAGGCTATAGCTGCGCAGCAGGAAAATACACGGCTGCTATCCGCCCAGTTTACGGCCCAGCAGGAGTCCACTCAAGCACAGGTGGCTGCCTTGCAGGAGGCCGTACAGCAGCTGGCTCAGGGACAAGCGCAAGCGGTCGTTGCCGTTAGCAACCCAGTGTCTGTTAGAGCCAGCCATTTTTTGCAGAAACTAACACCCAGCGATGACGTGGAAGCCTTTCTTACCACCTTTGAAAGGATAGCAGAGAGAGAAGCGTGGCCACGGGACCAATGGGCCGGCATTATATCGCCTTTTCTCACTGGTGACCCACAAAAGGCCTATTTTGACCTCCCAGCTGAGCACATCAAAGACTATGAACGTCTAAAAGCTGAAATCCTGGCCCGCCTGGGAGTGACCACAGCTGTCCGGGCTCAGAGGGTGCATCGCTGGCGGTTCAAATCGGACCAACCACCCAGGTCCCAGATGCATGAACTAATTCAGTTAGTTAAAAAATGGCTGCAGCCAGAAAAGTTGTCAGGTCCACAAATGGTGGAACGAGTAGTGATGGACCGGTACCTACGGTCCCTACAAGATGACCTACAGCGCTGGGTAAGCCATGGAAACCCTACTAATGCTGACCAGCTGATCGAGCTGGTTGAACGGTATACCGTGGTGGAGGACCTGCTTGGGCCTGCCAAGCGTCGAGAACCCACGCCAAGGACACCCAGACCAGCCACCAACCTGAGGAGAGAAGCCTTGCCAGATGTTGGCGTCCGCAGGTTTACACCATCTGCCCTAGAACCACGGAGGTCGGTTCCTGTACCAAAGATGGGAGACATACAATGTTGGCGATGTCGGTCCTGGGGGCATACCCGGGCACAATGCCCACTGCAGGAGGAGCCTATGGAGTGCGGAACTGGTCGGAGAAGCTCCTTCTATGTGCGAAGTGTGTGTACCACTCATCTTGACCTGGCTGCAGGACGGTTTGAGTGTGAAGTGTGGGTGAACCACCTTCCTGCCAGGGCCCTACTGGACTCCGGTAGCATGGTAACATTAGTACATGCCAGGGTACTTGGGAGGCTTAAACCAGTGACTAAAACTCTTCGGGTGGTATGCATTCATGGGGATACCAAGGAGTACCCCTTGGTTCCGGTGACTGTCTCTTATGGCCATGCCTCCAGTTACACAGGAGGTCGGGGTGGTAAACAGTTTAATTCATGACATCATAGTGGGGCGGGACTGTCCACTATTTCTGGAACTATGGAACGAGGTGCAAATGGCACCACCAGGGGAACTGGGGGCACTGGGCCTGGAAGGGACAGGGTCCGAGGGGTCCGGAGCTGAAATACACCCCTCTGATATAGAAATACCTACCATTGATAATGAAGTCGCAGGGAATGCTAATGTGGAGGATAATGCCCCTGACCCAGGTCTTAAACCCGGGTTGATCTCTGAGGTGGGGGAGGTCTTCCCATTACAAGTCATGCTGGGGGAGGATGACGAGGAGCTCTCCCCAGTTGAGGAAGATGAAGGGGAAACATCCTCAAGGCCAGTACATCCAGATCTAGACGTGTCCAGAGGTGCATTTGGTACCGTCCAATTACGGGACCCTGCCTTGGTCAATGCTCGAGAGCAGGTTTCTGTTGTTGATGGGGTCCCACAAATGCCAGATGCAGACCAGAGGTTCCCTCACTTTGCGTTGAAGGGGGACTTACTGTATCGAGTGGCTGAGAGCCGAGGGGAAACTATAGAGCAGTTGCTGGTTCCCCAACCGTATAGGCGGATGCTCCTCGATCTAGCCCACAACGATGCACTGGGAGGACACCTGGGGGCGGAGAAAACAGAGGCCAGGATAAACGACCGGTTTTACTGGCCAGGGTTGAAGGCCGAGGTTAAAAGATACTGTGCGTCTTGTCCCATTTGCCAGTTAACCGCCCCAGTGCCACACTATAGAAACCCTCTGGTGCCCTTGCCGATTATCGAAGTCCCGTTTGAACGGATCGCTATGGATCTGGTGGGACCCCTGGTAAAGTCGGCACGGGGCCACCAATACATATTGGTCATCCTAGATTACGCAACTAGGTATCCAGAAGCTGTCCCTTTGAGGAAAGCCTCCTCTAAGGCCATTGCCAGGGAGTTGTTTCAAATGTTCTCACGAACTGGGTTCCCCAAAGAGATCCTGACAGACCAGGGTACCCCTTTTATGTCAAAGGTAATGGCGGACTTGTGCAAATTGTTTCAAATTAAGCAGTTGCGGACGTCTGTCTACCACCCACAGACCGATGGCCTAGTCGAAAGATTCAATAAAACCTTAAAATCCATGTTGAGAAGAGTAGTCCAGAAAGATGGGAAGGATTGGGATATGTTACTCCCTGCCCTGTTATTTGCTATCCGGGAGGTCCCGCAAGCATCCACAGGTTTTTCGCCATTTGAATTAGTGTATGGACGAAGGCCCCGGGGGTTACTCGATCTGGTAAAAGAGACATGGGAAAGTGAGTCCTCACCACACAAAACGGTGGTAGAGCATATCTCTCAAATGCGAGAGAGGGTGGCTAAGGTGATGCCACTGGTGAAGGAGCATATGCAGAAGGCCCAGGAGGCCCAAAGAAGAGTGTATAACAGGTCGGCTAAAGCTAGACAGTTCCAAGTAGGAGACCGGGTGGCTGTTCTAATACCCACGGTAGAGAGCAAATTCTTGGCCAAATGGCAGGGCCCATTTGAGGTAGTAGAGAAATTCGGTGAGGTGGACTACAAGGTACACCAGCCAGGGAAAAGAAAACCATACCAGATCTATCACATCAATTTGTTGAAACCCTGGAGAGACAGAGAACAAGTGTCAGCGGTAGTAGGGGTACAGTCAGGGGACCATGCAGGGATCGACTTGGTGCAGGTTGCTTCTACCCTGACTAGACCTCAAACCCAGCAAACAAAAGAGTTTCTACAAAAAAATAGAGATATGTTTTCAGAGTTGCCCGGTCGCACCAACGTCATCGAACATGACATTGTGACCGAGCCCAATGTAAAAGTCAGGTTAAAGCCTTACCGTATCCCAGAAGCTCATAGGGTGGCAGTGTCCGAAGAGGTTAAAAGAATGTTCGAGCTTGGAGTCATTGAAGAGTCGCAGAGCGAATGGTCAAGTCCAATTGTGTTGGTACCCAAGCCCAACGGCACCCTCCGCTTCTGCAACGACTTCAGAAAGCTTAATGAAGTCTCCAAGTTCGACGCATATCCCATGCCACGAGTAGATGAGCTAATTGAAAGGTTGGGGCCTGCCAGGTACATTACCACGCTAGACCTCACAAAAGGGTACTGGCAGATTCCCCTGACTAAGGAAGCCAGGGAGAAGACAGCCTTCTCTACCCCAGAAGGCCACTTCCAATATAAGAGAATGCCATTTGGTCTACACTCAGCCCCGGCCACGTTCCAAAGGGCCATGGACAAAACTCTGCGTCCACACCAACGGTACGCTTCTGTCTACCTAGATGACATAGTCATCTTCAGCACTGATTGGGAGTCCCACCTTCCCCGGGTTCAGGCAGTCGTAGACTCCTTAAGAAGAGCAGGGTTCACCATCAACCCCGAGAAGTGTGCCATTGGGATGGAGGAAGTAAAATACCTAGGGTATATTGTGGGTAGAGGGCTGGTAAAGCCCCAAATGAGTAAGGTGGAGGCCATACAGGACTGGCCCCGTCCCCTAACCAAGAAGCAGGTCAGAGCGTTTTTGGGCATAGTTGGCTATTATAGGAGGTTTGTCCCCAACTTTGCCACTGTTGCTGCACCACTGACCGACCTGACCAGAGGCAGAAAGTCAGTGATGATAAAGTGGAACGCCGAGGCCGAGACGGCTTTTCAAATGCTTAAGACAGCTTTGTGCCAAGATCCGGTGCTTGTAGCTCCAGATTTTACAAAAGATTTTGTAGTACAGACAGATGCTTCAAGCGAAGGGTTAGGAGCGGTCCTGTCTCAGGAAATCAATGGGGAGGAGCACCCTGTGGTCTTTCTTAGTAGGAAGCTGACGGCAGCTGAAAGAAACTATGCGGTGGTGGAGCGGGAGTGTCTGGCCATCAAGTGGGCTCTAGACTCCCTGCGATATTTCCTCCTGGGCAGAAAGTTCCGCTTGGTGTCAGACCATGCTCCGCTTACCTGGATGAGACAGAATAAACACACCAATGCCAGGGTAACAAGGTGGTTCCTTTCTCTCCAGGAGTTCAATTTCATGGTAGAGCACAGACCCGGGAGACAGCATCAGAATGCCGATGCCCTCTCCCGAGTCCATTGTATGGTGTCTACTGTTGCCTCCAACACCTCCGCGTTGAGGCAGAGGGGGGGGATATGTACAGGACACCGGGGGTGGGTCCTGGACGGGTGCTATACGGCACCACTGTTTGGACTATGGTCCATTTAAATAGAGGTAGAAGGTTCAGGGGGTCACCCAAAAAGTGGGTGAAAAGTTCCAGGCAGGCGCTAATTCAGAGAGGACTGGCTCACAGTCGTCTTTATCTTAGTAAAGTAGTTTGGGGCCTGGAATTTTGGAGGCTCCAAAGTGTTATTTGGGTGGGATGAAGCCTCCACTCCTAAACCCTGGAAGCCAGCACACAAGGGGTTAAGATCTCACAGACAACCACCCATTAAAGCAGGAAGTGATGCTGGAGGGAGTGAGTGAGTTGGGAGAGTGCACCTGTGAGGACAAGATGGAAGTCTGCTAGCTGCTCAGAGAGGACTTTTGAGTAGTTTGGAAGTGAAGCTGTGTCTGCAGGGAAGGTCTGGAGGACTTCTACTAAAAACGTATGTGCCTTTCTTTTGGTTGTTTTTCTGAAGAAAGACTTTTTCCTAATTTATGCTGGAAACAAGCAGGACTTTTGTTGTGACGTTTTGGATGCTGAAGAAAAGCTTTATTTTGTTTTGTTTGGTCACCAATAAAGACCCTTTGCTTTACTGACACGGTTTTACGCACTTGTCTCGCGGAGCTTAAAGACCCCCAAAGTTTACAAGTGTAATATACTAATGCAATACAGTGTAAAATAGCCTCTGGCACAACCTGATAGGGCATACACTGCAGGCAGACCTAGGGGCCTTTATTAGGCATTTGCGGGAGTGCCGATTCCTGACAGATGATGTCAGAGGAAGATCCTTCCTGCTAAAGTGCTTAGATGCTGGGATTGCTATTGACCACGGCATATCAGGAGTTGAAGGGCCGGGATTGGTGCTGTTGCTGATCCGGACCTTTAGAGCAGGAGATCAGTTCTCCTGTGAGAGCCGTGCTCAGCTTTATGAAATGGCACACAGTAATAATCTACTTGGAGCAAATGTAATGTTACATAGCCACTGTCAGTGAAAGTACACCAGGAGGATGCGTGGCGTGCAAATGCAAATTTTTTAAAAGTCGCACATCATAAATGAAACAAAAGTATTCTAATCTGTAATCCCAAACTACTTTTCACTCCACTTTTGAAAGTGGTGAAGTTTACCAAATGTCACAAAAATGGACTAAACTTGTCATACCAGATTTGATAAATGTCCCCCACAGTATTTTGATCCAACTTAAAACTGAATTTTAGTGTATTTCACTTTGTAAATTTCCCAGATTGTGCTTCTTGTCATTCTTTTGGCTTCAGAACTGTATTTTTCTTTTAAGTAATCCATAGAAATCTGATTGCTAAATTGTTACTGCCCTCACCAAGCTTCTATTCAGTCTTTTGTACCTTGATCTGTTTACTGTAATTATCTTCATCTACAGAACCTAGTACACAACCCTTGTAACACCTTGTGTAATTTAGAATCATTCATACAATAATCAGGAACAGCATACATAGAAAAATCTAAAGTGCGCCTTGTATTTTAACAACATAAACACTCATAACCTTTCAATTAGACTATCTGATCATAGTAATTTGTCTAATTACTTTAACTGCATGGTTACAATTGCTGCATAAAATAAATGATTCAGACGCAACATTTGTAAACGCTGAATGTAGACCTTTCTGATGTTTTAGGCCTCATACCCACCACTGTATTTTGTATCCGTGTCCGATCTGCCTCATCTTTGGGTTGCACATGGATCCATTCATTTCTATAGGTCCGGATGTCATCCATATGCTGTTTGCATCCGTGTGTCCGTTCCGTAAATTATAGAACGTGTCCTTTTTTTGTCTGTTTTGCGGACTAGAATAATAGTTTCTAGTAATGCGAGGTGAGAAAAACGGAAGTTGTCCATATTTTGCATGTCTGTAGTTTGAGCACCGTAATACGGACATGTTCATATGCATGAGGCCTTAGACTATTTGTTTTACATTACGTGTTGTGTAACAATATCTTTACATACAAGAACCTGAATAATATTTTGATTGGCACAATGATTATTGATGTCATAATTTTGAATTTTTCTCTCCCTTAGGCCGTTTTGCATATATGGGGAAAATTTGTCATGAGGGGGGGATTTGAAGTCAGTCTTGCATTTATTAAATGTTACACATTGTTTGTTAAATTTGTTAAATCTCTCTACATCCAACACTTTTTTTTTAATGCTGCGGCCAAATGTTAAAGGGAAACTCACAGAAAGGATTGGAGCTTGGGTGCAGCAAGAGCAAAGGTGATGCCCTCATTGCACCAAAGGCCTCATTTGCATATTAAGAAACAGTGTCATAACTCGGGTGTGGGGCTTCTGATGACCAAAATAAAAACGGCCCTTTTATTCAGGTGAACCACAGCTATGTGTCTAAGCAAGCAGATGGATACGGAGGTTGCTGGTGACAGATTGCCTTTAATGGGGAAATATGAAACGCAGTACAAACAGTGCAGTCTCTGTGACCTTTTCCTCACTATTAGGCCTTATGCACATGACCATAATTTCCTTCCGCATCTGATCCACATTTTTTGTGGATCAGATGCGGACCTATTTTTTTTCAATGGGGCCGCAAAAGATATGGACAGCACACCATGTCCTGTCTGCTTCCGTATGTCTGTTCGTTGGCAGCACAAAAAAATAGAACATGTCCTATTCTTGTCCGTTTTGGACAAGCTGCTGCTTACTCACAGAAAAGGTAGAAAAGTGATGCAGATATGTGAGTAAAGAAATAAGAGGAAAAGGGTAAAGTTTACACTGGAGAGAAGCATTTTTCTTCTTGCATTGATATAGTTAAAGGGGCTCTATTCTGACAGAATTCAGTGCTTGTGAAGATGCAGGATGAGGCTCCACAAGCACTGAATTTTGTCAGACTAGAACTGCTTCCCCGACAGTAGCACACTGCGTCTGCGCTGTTCTTACTGGAGCCGGAGAACAGTGCAGGCGCAGCTGGACTTCACTGGTCTTCAGGCATGGATGAACTTGTTGTAAAGTTCCTCCATGTTTCACGCAGCTAAGTACTAGACCTGGCTGATCATATATTATTATGTTTAAAAGGGTTTTCTTCAGGATAAGCCATCAGTATCTGATTGCTGGGGATCCAACACCCAGGACCCACTCCGATCAGCTGTTTCAGAAGGCATAGCGGTTCCTGTGCTTCCTCTTCTCGCAGCTTACCAAGCACAGTGCCATGCATTGTATAGCGGCTAGGCTTGGTATCACGCTCAGCCTCATTCATTTCTACTGCTACCTTCTCAAACAGCTGATCGGTAGGGGTCCTGGGTTTCAGACCCCCACCCATCAGATACAGATGACCTATCCTGAGGATAGGTCTTCAGTATGATAATCTCGAAAAACCCCTTTAATATTTCCCTGCCTCCCAAACAGTAGTAATAAGTATACACAGAGTGGCCATCCCCTTTAAATGTGTGCATTACTTCAGATATTTACATCACTTTTTTTAATTTGTGGAATAACTGATTTAAATCCTATTTATGTCTGTTTCCTATTCAGGAAACATTATAGGTTAGTACAATGGAAAAATGTAGCAGTCTGCTTCTGGTGGAGAGATCAACTTACTCCATCTGTTATTTAACTCCCATTACTGAAAGTAGACACATGTGGGGAATTTGCATATAATCAGCAAAACACATGAGACCCCCAGGGTTGTAAGGCAAATCAGATAGAGGGGAGTCCTCTGCTACAGTTTTCAGAGGTGACATTTCCATAGTGGACTATGATGACTTTATAGTTGTAGTCAACTGCTCATGCATGTGAAACCACCATGAGCTTAGGCTATATTCAAAAATCTGACTATTCTACTAATAAAATAGACGTAGATGAAGACAAACTAAACTAAACTGGAGAGTTTTTATCTTTGTGAACTCCAGGTGTCAGTTAAAGGGTATCTCTCAGCAGATTTGTACCTACAGATGTAGCAGTTTTTTAGTGTGAAAACTGGCATTTTTTTTTCTATTTTTTTTTTGGGGAGCGGCAGATAGGGTTGCCACCTTTCCCAACAAAAAATACTGGCCAAGTTGAATTAATATTGCCCTCATTAATAGTAATGCCCCTATTAGTGCCCCCCCCCCCCCCAGAATTAGTAATGCCCCCATTAGTGCCCCTTCTCTGCTTTTGCAAAAAATAAATAAAAAGAAAGCATTCACCTTGTGAACATGAAAGCTCAGGACAGGACCGGTGCTCCAACGTGATGACGTCTTGCAGGTCCTGTCCTGCGCTTCCAATCAGCAGGGAGTGTTCCCCACAGCGTAAGCAAATGGAGGTGGAGGTAATTTAATTTTAATTTTTTTTTGATTAGCACAAGTGGCGCTGGAGGTAAAGGTTGTACTAATGAGCGCTCCACGATGGAAGAAATTCTGGCACTAGCAGGGGAACTAAAATACCAGCCTTGCCGGTGAACTACTGGCCGGGTGGCAACCGAAGCCAGACGTATGTATTTTTGTTCCACATCCAATGACCATTATTGGGGGATTGGATGCGGACCCCTTAATTACAATGGGGCCACAAAAGATGCAGACAGCACACTGTGTGCTGTCTGCATCTTTTGCCGCCCCATTGAAATTAAGGGGTCCGCATCCAATCCCCCAATAATGGTCATTGGATGTGGAACAAAACTATTATGGTTTGAAGGGGCTTTATCTTTATTTAAAATCATTACCTTTAACTTTACAGAGAGGCCCAAGAAAGATGGGAACAAAACACTGACACCCTGGAGTCCTTTCCTGCAGTCAGTGATGTGTTCCCGCCTGTCTGTACCCCTCTCTGCCCCCCCCCCCCCCAATGTGAACTTTATTTCATTGGTGGCAGTGGTGATGTCCATCCCCCTCTCCAGCAGCACGTAAGTGTCCTTTGGAGCTCCCTTACGTGCCGCTGCTGCAGGAGAGAAGGGACCTGTAAACACGCTGCGCGCACTGAGGGAGACCGCTCCCTTTACGTGCAGGTGCCGGATAAAAGCTCTGGTGCCTGCATGTGGAGGGACCTGTCTCTTTCAGCGCGCTCCTGGGAGATTAGGAAGTGCCCAGTGCGCCGGATAGAGCAGAAGCTCTTCCCCATGCAGGCGCTGGAGGAGCGAGCTGAAGGGATGGCAGGGGTCTGGACAGCTGGCGCCTGCAGTCTGCATTTGGACCGCGGTCCGCCAGTTGAGTAACCCTTCTCTAGAGGCTCATTTGCATATATTAAAACTTTCTTTTTCTCAGCAAAGCGGGCACATGTGAACACATGACCAACACAGATGCCTTCAGCTGCCAAGTGCACATGCAACACATCAGCCAGTTTGATAGGTACAAATCTGCTGACAGATGCCCTTTAAGGCTAGTTTCACATCTGCGGCAGAGCCTCCTGCAGGCTGTTCTGGTAGAAAACAGCCTGCCAGAGTTTTCCAGATCCGGCATTGACGAATACTGCTGCCTGCCTGCCGGACGTCATTGACTGACTATAATGCGGTCCAGCAGAGATCCGGCCGCTATTGTTATCGCAATTCATGCGATTCTCATCTTCTTTGTGTGGTGCCAAATCAATTAGAAGTAGAAGTATGCACGTGCTATATAGCTTTCATAATGAGACCAGACACACAAGTTGGTTTCATGGAAAAGCACTTCCTCATCCCCCTGAGCCAGAACAAGAGAGCTTATTCCAGTTACATTCACTTAAGTAGCAGACATGACATTACAAAAGGGGTGTTCCTTAGGGCTCATTCAGACGGCCGTATGCTGTCCGCAAAAATACTGAATGCTATCCGTTTTTTTGCGGATCCGCAAAAAAACGGATCTGCAAAAAAACGGATAGCATTCAGTATTTTTGCGGACCCATAGACTTCAATGGGGCCATGTCCTGATTTTCACGGACAAGTATAGGACATGTTTCATTTTTTTTGCGGATCCGCAAAAAAAACGGATAGCATTCAGTATTTTTGCGGACAGCATACGGCCGTCTGAATGAGCCCTTAAGAAAAGACTATTGGCTCCTTAACTTGATAGGAGTGGTTTAAACAACTTCAACTCTTAGGTTGGCATTTTTGAATGTGCCAATGAAACTAACGCCCCTCCCCATCCCCCAGTGACCTTAAGACACAGAAATGCACATGAGGCTCCTATATCGGAGTACTACAGGATGTTCACATTATATATAGAGAGAAATAAAACCTCTCTCACACACTACTTGGCCAATATGCTGAGAATCGGCCGGTGAAATAAACTGCTGCAGGCAGCGGTTTTTGTGTAGCCTATTCCCGGCATTTTCTACCGTACGAAAAACCCGGCCGCAGATATGAAAGTAGCCTAACACTAATGTAGGTGCTATTCTGACGTAGAACTTCGTGGCACTCTGCCAATGAGCGCATGGAGTCGGGTTCCCACCGCGTGTATAAAAATGAAGAAAACTCCAGCAGTAATGATGCAGAATGATGAACTTTTTTTGAAGTGCGGCTTTTACATACAGTGATGTTTCGGCTGGATATGGCCTTTATCAAACTGGTGCCGCTGGAAGGGATAGCGCTACCATCAATTTGTGGAATTGCACGCTACCTAAATTCTCTAAGCGCAGCCATCCATTACACCTTGTTATCCCTTCCAGCGCCACCAGTTTGATAACGGCTATATCTGTCCGAAAAGTCACTGTATGTAAAAGCCGCACTTCAATGCAGGTCACCATTTTGCATCCTTACTGCTGCAGTTTTTCATTTTTACTAATGTAGGTGCTGTAAAGATTTGTGGGGCTAATAACTGACAGTTGACACGGGGAAAATAGATCTTTGAAAAATTAAAATGCTTTATAGCTGAAAATATAACTATTATGGATGTTTCTCCTCTTCCTTTTTAAAACTTGATGATGACGTCAGTAGGTGACATTGGTTTTGAATGTTTTTTGTTTGTTTTTCAGAACTGGGAATGAACTATGGATTTCTTATCAAATATAGTTTTTATGGAGCTTATAAAAATACTGTACAAGGTAGCTAGCAGAGCATGAGTTTGATGTCATCTCTGTCTCTCTCATAGCAACTGTTCTATGGATCATACTGTACATTACCTCAACTGCAGCCTTTACCTCTTTCGTCTTGACCTAAAGTATTTTCACCTGCCTTACTATTAAAATCATAGTAAAAAAATGTCTCAAAAGGTGATCAGCAGAAAATCATGTATACTTAATACCTTCTTTCATATGTACTCGTCAACTGTGACACAATTGTCCTATATATCATTATGCATTCCAAAAGCCAAGAAATTTGACATAATTCTGTTACTTTCAAGGTCCTTAGAGGGAATCTAAAAAGCTAAGAGCATTAGTAGGTAAATGGGGCATGATTCGCAGTAAACAACCCCCAAACAATGATATTTTAATGTTTTTCTCTATTTTTAAATGTATTAGCATTTCTGCTCCGTTATATAGTGCGTTGCAGTTGTACTGTCACTCTTCGTGTGCTTAGCTCTGTCATTACAGGTCAGAGCATGAAGAAGAGTGGTCTTCTTGGCAGGAGCTATTGATTTATTTTTATTTGCCACTGTTTGGGGTGTTCCAGATAATTTGTCCCTCTAGGACTACCTACTGGCTCAAGCTTCTCAGGTGTATAGAGAAATCTGGCTATGAGGAGTGGAGACTAGGCCCCAGGTGTTTGTGTATGTCTGTAAGCTCTGAATCACAAACTAGTGCTTTAAAGGGATACAAAACTGTGCATTCACTTGAGATTAGGATTGGCTAGAAAGCATTCAATCAGTCATTGGCTTGTATGTAGAAGTGATTTGGCCATGAACGTGCCAGATCAACATAGTTAAAAAGTATACAACTACTGAGTGGGCTTGCTCAAAATAGTGAATAATCACCAATTTGTTTCTTTAAAAAAAATCCTAATCATAGATGTAGGACTACGGAAAGTTTTTTTTTTTTTTGTATTTTTTTTTTTGAGGCACACGTTAGGACCATAAGGGTTGTCGACTCCCAGTCATCCTAGTGTCCTATTACAGTCAGAGCAGTGGGGCAATGCTCCTTTTGCAGCCATTTAGATCAGTCACACATAGAAGAATTACTTTTGAGTCAAAACAATAAATGAGAGAAATGTGTTGATGGATTTTTTTTATGTGTATTTACTACATTTATTATTCCTTTTAACAAATAAAATACTCTGCAGGCTAAGGCTTTATGCACAAGCCAGACCCATGTGTAGGAGCTTGTATGTGTCCCTCTCCACAATGCTTAGTTGGGTGCCTTATGTTGGAGCCCAGAAGCCATTGCTTTGTAATGTAGTATCCAATGGCGTATACTGTAGTATTTTTTATATTTTTTATATACTGCACTATAGAGAGTACCATGCATCTCTGTGGGTTTAAGATATTGTCATGTGCATGAGGCCTAATAGAATAGGAAAATCCATTGGTTCATGTACCTTGCATTATTTAAAAATCCCTTTACTTTTGTAAAATATTCGTAAAAGGTGGGCAGCCCGTTGTGTATTTAATCTGGTTATGTATATTTTCTCTGCAGAAAGTGTCAGAAAATGCTGAGCCTTCAGCAGTCAGCACCACAGACTTCATACTGGGAAGGCTATGGGGTTTGACATGGTAGCGTACCTTATTAGCTGAAATCATAACGAAGATCATTGTCAGAAATCCTCTAACGGCGGCCTATCCTGTTAAAGGGATACTGGATAGTTAAACATCTCTTGCTCTTAAGAAGTTGCATATTTCTGATTCTCCTGTATGCAGTTGATATCCGTAATGTGTACAGTGCCAACGCAGTTTATAATGATGGCACAGACTGAATGCTAGCCGGTAGCAGAGAATCTTTATAGCTCTAACCATGACAATTAGAGGGCCAATGAGACATTTTTAGAAATGTGTTGCATATAATGAGACCACATTCTCATTTTGTTCTACCTTGTCAAAAATGAAGTCGGCGTTCATTTTTTTGGTCTCCATCTCCCTCCTTTCCTCCACTTATTATAAATGTCTATCCCACTGCGTTTTGAAGAAGTTTGGGAGCAAATAATTGGAAGCTGTGCAGTAACATCAGTGCAAGCAGTAGGCATTATTGCTTCCTTGACCACACTAGTACTGTACACCGCACTTAGATGAGTTTGGAGGACATTATTGAGTGCTGTAAATGCTCTAAAACCGCAGGCACATTAGAAGAAGCACTGGGAGCTTTTCATTCATGTGATCGGAAATGCACTCATCCCTTGAGCATGGAAAGGAAGAAGCCATTTATTTTAATATCTCAAAATCATTTCTATGTGTGCTCATTTAGACCATATTATATGGAACTTCCTTAACATAGATTATGAAGCAAAACCACAGCTGGTTTTATTACGTTAACCCCCTTTCGAGCACATACTAAAATAATATACAGAGAAAGGCTTCCAGAAGACCTCCTCGTTGAGAAGTGGGTGAAAGACAAAAAGGATCCTGATGCCAGCGCTTTCCAAGACGGGTTGATCTTTATTCCAAATAACGGTAGGCACGATAATAAATCCAGATAGCATATTCACGCGTTTCAGGGACCAGTTCCTTCACATTCAAGGGCAGCAAATCCACTGTCCTTTTTAATATGAAGAAGGGGCTGGTCCCCGAAATGCATTATATATGGACTTATTATTGAGTCTACAATTATTTGGAATAAAGATCAACCCGTCTTGGAAAGCACTAGCATCAGGGTCTTTTTTTTTTTTTCAGGCACTTCGCTCTACACCCAGGCACAGTGTTTGTCAGCCTCAACGTGGATCCATAGACCCCGTAGCAAGTCCGACAGTGTTGTTCATACACCATTTGATGCTTTAACAGTTTTTATGACGTTACACAACAGCATCAGGTGAGCCTCTATATTCTGCTAAGGTATTTGATGCTATCAAGTGGGTATCACACTATGTTGTGCTCTGCTTATTTTTCTCTATACTAGCACCTCTGGGAGAAGACTGCCCCCTTATTCAGACAAGATTTCCTGTGATAGCATTTTCAGTTCTATTATATAAGGAATATACTATGCCAGCGAAAATGAAGTACAAAATATTGTCCTTCTGTAGCAGTCAACAGAAATTGAGATCTCCTAAATAGATTACATAGTTAATTTATTGTCAGTTTAATCTGCTTGATAATTCTTACTATAATAGTAGGTATAGATTTGGGATAACAGTATGGCAGCTCTATGATAGGCCTATATCAGGGATCAGCAACCTCTGTGACTCCATCTTTTCAGGAACTACAACTCCCAGAATGCTTCATTCACTTCTATGCGAGTTAAAAGAACGGCCAAACATGTTTGCCTGATGGGAGTTGTAGCTTCACAGCAGCTGGAGAGCCGAGGTTGCTGATCCCTGGCCTATATAAAGATGACCCCCAGGCTGCCATAGCAACTGATCAGAGCCCTGCAGTTTCGCTGCAGGGGCTGTGATAAAAAGACAGAAGAAGCCCCTTCCCCCTATCTATCCCCAGATGCTACAGTCAATATTGACTGTGGCATTTGAGGGGTTAAATGACCAGGATCTAAGTAATCTCCAATTCCAGTCACTGCCAGCGAGTCTCCGGTGTATTATACATCTGGCAGCCATATATCCCCTTAACGCAAATGGCATTCCTGTACATTTTTTGTGGGGGTGAGCGGCAGTTTTTACCAGTACCATTTTGGAGTACATACGAGAATTTTTTTTTTTTATGGAATTGTTTAAATTGAGACTTTAAGGTGCAGTTCCTGTCTTTGTTTCTTAGAATTAGCATTATTTTATAGCCATAAGAAGTTGCCTTTTTTTCTCCTCAGATTTAGAGGTATATTGGGTCATGTATCAAGGCAATTACATTAAAGGGGTTATCCAATAGTACAAATACCCCCCACAATGCCCAGGCCCCTCCTATAGATGATACTTACCCGGCACCTGCGTTCCTCCGGATCCCTACATGGCCACCTCTGCATCTCCCCATTGCGCTGATCAAAACATTTGGCAACGGGGCAGAGCAGCCAATAGCAGGTCACGATGGTAACCAGCCTCCCTAACATCGCAGGTGACGCTAGGGAGGCTGGTCACCGTGACGGCCTACTATGAGCTGCTCCACTCGACAGGGAGATGCAGAGGTGGCTGTGCAGGGGTCTGGAGGGACGCGGGTTTCTGGGGACCGGGTAAGTATCATCTATAGGAGGGGCCCGGGCATTGTGGGGGGTATTTGTACTATTGGATTACCCCTTTAAGGCAAATTCCCAATTGCGTAATATAATTTCACTAGCACAAGAATTAAAGCAATTAAACTGCTCTACAATAAAATACCTCATGGCTCCCCCACAGTCTGTAAGTCTTGACTCTTATATAGATGAGCATTGTCTGTAGTTTGTTGACCACAGATGGCCACCCAATGTAGCGGGGGTTATTCACCAAGTGATCATTTGATTCAATAATAAATTAGCCTGTGGAACCTCCACATTGGCAGAGATCAGATATTTTTAAATATTTTTGTGTAATAAATTATAGGCGACATTAAATTGTCATATCCTAATATTTTTGCAGTTTTATTGTTTTTCCTAGATGATATTATGTGACCAATACCAGTAATGGCTTTGTGTCTTTCAAAGGTTGTTCTAGAAATGTGCTCTGCAGTAAAATCCTTTTTATGGACTGACATCTTCCGTTTATCCATTGACATGTGTTCTCTCTGGGCCTAGCATTCGCTCAAGCTTGTAGTACTGTAAATGCCCTTTAAGCCAGGCAATGTGCCTGTCAAATATTTCCCTTAATTGGGTGAAACTGACTCGGTGAAATATTGTATGTCATGACCAGCGGGGAAATGCATGATAATACAGATTTTCCATCATTTATTAATATGCTTCATGCAGCGGTACAGTGTCAAAGTATGAGGATAGATGGACTTTTCCACTGACTCAGTGCATGGCTGCAGTGTCCGTGTTAATCCCAGTTCATTACCAGTAAGAATGGTGTCCGTACTGTTACTCCCGAGTATCCCTCTTTTCAGGGAACAGCCACTACTCTCATCACTCTATTTTGGAACTAAAATCCAGAACGGGCCTACCTTGTTCCACTTGCAACACTGCAGGATTTTAACCCTAACTTCTAATAATATTTAATTACATGTTGTATAGCTTTAATATATATTTGTAGATAACCGCTTTTACATCGCTCTGCCTACAGGCATTTTGTATCTATAATAGAGCTTCTGACGTTTGAAGTCCAAGCCTAAATAGATTTTGCCCTTGAACTCAGGATAATCGCTCATGCACACGAGCGTGTGTGCCCCGTGCTTGTATTGGTGACCGCAAACAGTTGGTCCGCAATATGCGGGTTCGGCCGTGTGCACTCCATATCAAGGATGCAGACCCATAGATTTGAATGGGTCTGCAATCCTCAAGATACAGAGCGGTGCGGAACTGAAGCACGGATTGTAAGCCTACTACGATGCACTTCCGTGGGATTTCGGTCCATGCCTCCGCACCGCAAAAAATAGAACATGCCCTATTTTTTTGGTGTGGAGCATCTCTTATGGATCACAGAGCCATTCAAGTCAGTGGATATGCATCCGCAAACGGCGTGCACATCGGTCCGCAGCAAGGGCACGGGTTACACACGCTCGTGTGCATGAGCCCTAAAGCTTCTTGCACACGACTGTCTGTATTTTTGTCTGCAAACCACAGATCTGCAAAATGTGGATACCTTCCTCGTGGTCTCCGCATTTTTCTCACTCCCATCAATAGAAATGGCTATTTTTGTCTAGAATGAAGACAAGAATAGGACATGTTCTATCATATTCAGGACATATTCACACGGATCTGCAAAAAGTCAAGATGTGTGCATGGCCCATAGAAATGAATATGTTAGTGAGATATCCACATAAAATACAGATTGCACAATAGAAATGGTCATTCTTGACCACAGTGCAGATAAGAATAAGCCATGTTCTATAATTCGAAGAATGGCCACACGGATCTAAAAAAAAGTCCAGATGGGTGCATGGCCCTATAGAAATGAATGGGTCAATGTTCTACCTGCAAAAAATGGATAAAAAATATGGTCATAAGCACAAGAAGAAAAAGATACATTGGCAAATCAGATATTTGTTGCAGTGAGATAAAAGCCAGTGCAGCATATGATCTGACTGGGGCACATCTCACTAGTGAGGCTCTCCTGGTAATTTGAGAGGCTGTGATCTACCTTGACACCTGCCTGCCTTCTTTACAAATTAGTAGTCACTGTGAGGAGCTTCATGAAGTAGCCCCTGCTGAACCCTTAGGGCTTTTTCCCGTGCGTGGAATCCGCTGCGTGAAAGAGTGCCAAGCCGCGCTCTGGACAGCAGAGACACGGAGCAGTAACATGATTGATAATGCTCCGTGCCTCTCTGATCTTTTTACTACAAAATCACAGTGAGATAAAGTGGTCACCGTGATTTTGTAGTAAAAAGGTCTCAGAGAGGCACGAAGCATTATCAATCATGTTACTGCTCCGTGTCTCTGCTGTCCGGAACGGGGCTTGGCACTCTTTCACGCAGCAGATTACCTGCACGGCATCCGCTCGTGATGTATGAAAATAACTGACCTCTTATATCAGTACTGTAAGATCTTGCTCTGTTGCTTTTCAGTGCCTACAGGCTGCCTCTCTACAAGCACAGTGAAGCAAATGAGACAGCTCACGAGATGATGCACGTTTGTAGATCTGAAGGTAGAGCAGGAGCAGAGAATATCTTATTGTTAGGGTTTGTGTATTGCACTTTTATATGTAGGTGTGAATGCTGCCTTGGCTTGTTATGTAGATATACCCTGAATGGTTTAGGAGTGTCTGTGTGAACAGGCCCTCTAATAGATCTTCTTCAAACCACAGGCTACATTTCTGTGCATTTGAATTACCATTGATTGCCTGGTAAATGTATTCTTAGATGCCAGATTAGGTTTTCTATTCCCGGCAGCAGCACTACTCGCTGAGCTACCGGACCGCTCCAATGCTAGTGCCTTCAACCATGTCTCATGATTCCCATCCTTACCTTTACATTATTGGATTGCCAGACTATTGTGCCGTGTGCCACCATAATCTGTAACTGCTGCTTATAAGTGTACTGAACCTGGATTTAGTCTCTCCATGTCTTTGCATCTTTGTCTAAAGCCAGGTTCACACTCGCTGTATCCAGGGAGAATACCACAAGAGCATGTACTAGCAGTTTTGTAGTGTCGGGATGCAGAAAAGGTAGGTACATGATAGGTTTTTAAGATGGCTTCAGCAGGAGGATGTTGGCACATAAATATGAAGTGTCAAATAGTGATCAGAAGCATGTAGCATGTACTTCTTAAAGGGGTTGTGTCACAAAACGTACATCTTCTCTAGCAGATCAAGCATGCGAACAGCTGCTCCATTCATCTCTGTGGGAGTTCCGGTAGCCCAGTGCTGTACTTAACTGCTCAGCCTGTTGGCCCATTCATTTCAGAGGGTACAGGGTCCCTGTTCTCGTGACCAGTGGAGGTCTCAGCAGTAGGACCCCCACTAATCTTACAACTTATCCGCTATCCTGTGGATAATTATAACAGCGGGAATATCCCTTTTAACTAAAATAGATTGGAGCTGCATGCCTTTTAATAAATTTGCCTCATCTTTGGTTCTCCCTTTGTCAGAAACTGAAACCTGTGCCTTCTGTTTTTGGTGCAAATTCTAGTCAATTCAATTAAGTCCTCACCCCCTGACGCTAAACTTCAGCCCCTTTTTTGAAAATTGTTGAGCAAAGCATACAACTGCAAAAAGATACAAATTACCGGTATTGCTCAAATTTGTCATGCCCATAATTTGCAGCTTTTCAGTGTCAGAATTGTGGCATAAATGCAGTAATACATTTCCCCTTTAGGCCTCATGCACACAACCGTTTTTCGGGTCCGCATCTGAGCCGCAGTTTATTGCGGCTCGGGCGCGGACCCATTCACTTTAATGGAGCCGCAAAAGATGCGGACAGCACTCCGTGTGCTGTCCGCATCCGTTGCTCCGTTCCGAGGCCCCGCAAAAAAAAATATAGCATGTCCTATTCTTGTCCGTTTTGCGGACAAGAATAGGCATGTCTACAATGGGCAGCTTCCATTTTCTGCAGATCCGCGGTTTGCGGTCCACAAAAAACAGCATGGTCGTGTGCATGAGGCCTTAGACCTTATCCACACAGTCAGTGTTTGATCTGTGATTTCCATCAGTGACTCTGAGCCAGAACCAGGTCCAGGTCAAAAACACAGAAGAGGTGCATTATACCTGATCTCCGTGTAGCCTCCAATCCTGGTTATAGCTCACAATCACTGATGGAAATGACTGATCGAACACTGACTGTGTGAAAGTGGCCTGAGTCTTGGTTCAGTTGTAGTACAGAGCATAACTATATACTAATTACCATAGTTGAAGAACATGTATACCCCATGGAATCGATCCATATGACAAATTCCCTGTGTAATCTCCCACAAAGTGATTTATGTTTACTCAGGTCTATCGGGGAGGTTGACCTTGGCATGCTACCTATCTATTTCTAAACTTGTGACAAACAATGGTGATAACATAAGCATGCTGCTACAACATATGTGAAAATTGAGCCGATCAACACAATAGCTGGAAGTAATATGGGGTTACAATACAGTATGTAATGCAGAGGGTATGGAGAGTGTCCAGCAACCTACCTTGTGCCCGGTCTACAGTGGGGTTACAAAATGAGGAAGGTAATGCAGCACAGAGTAGGAGAACATTGGCAATGAGAAGATTATAACCAGGTATGCCTGTTATAGAACATAATATCTCTTGAAATTTCAATAGTCTGTGTTTATAGTAATAGAAATAATAAGGTACAGTTGGAAATCTGCTTAAAGATGGCCATAACCATTAGATACATGTCGGCTGAACATACAGATTTTTGGCAGCACCGGAAAACCATCCGGTACTTGTGTGGTGGGCTTCCAAATCTCCCTCGACCGCTGCCTTCACAGGTCCTGGGTCTCTGGGAATCAACATCACGATTCAGCCAGAATCCAGCAGCAGGGACCAGGTAAGTATGAACCGCACCGTGGGTCCAGCCATTCTGAAGAGATTCAAAGAGAAAAATATCGTTCGGTGCACGGAGAGGACCGGACCCGTCCCTTGTATAATCAGAAAAGAATAGAATATTCTCCAGCATCCATCAAGGTTGATCGTCTTTATTGTAAGTCGGTATAAAAGTACATACTTCAATCTGTTATGATTAAGAACTTCCGAGTTTGAAACATGTTAACCTGTGGTGGAGGGTGGTGAAGATTCAAGTATGTACTTTTATACCGACTTACAATAAAGACGATCAACCTTGATGGATGCTGGAGAATATTCTATTCTTTTCTGATTCTGAAGAGATCGCTGTTAAAAAAAGTTTAGTCTTGGACAACCCCTGTAAACGTTAGGAGAATAGGATTGGGCATTTTGGATTTCAACTGTCCCCTCATATTCTCGGGGAGATGAGCCTTTGCCACAGTAATCTGGCGGTGGCGTTCTCCCCTCTCAGGACATAACCACACTGAGTCAGCATGCGTATGAGATCAGGAGAGAGAGCGGTTGGCCAAACAAGTTGTAGGAGATGGGAGAGACTGTGCATGCATCTGCTGTTTCCCACATACTTCACCAGTAACAGCTTTACAGAAGCAGAAAGCCGCTTAACCATTGAATACCCTTTGAAACCCCTGTATAGTCTAATCCTTCTATTACACTGTATCTTCATAGTAAAACTGCAGGATCAGACACCACAGGGTTTGTTTGTGAAGACAGACAGATCTGCATAGAAGATACAGACACCTGTAAAAACTGTTGGCAAAGTGATTTTATTTTATATGCATGGGGCACAAAATGCAAAGGTTTACATACCCTTAATGGAATTTTAAAAGTTTTAAATAGTAAAAGACCAGGTCACCGACTCTAGGCCGCCGCATGCGGATCGCGGACCCATTCATGTAAATGGGGTCCGCAATCCGCATCCGACTGTCCGCACTGCGAAAAAGTACTGCATGCACTACTTTTCTGCGGTGCGGAGGCACGGACAGAAAACCCACGGAAGCACTACAGAGCTTCGGATCCGTGCCTCCATTCCGCACCGCATAGTAACATTATTACACTCCAGAAATACATCCAGGCCCCTCTTGAATTCCTTTATGGTACTCACCATCACCACCTCCTCAGGCAGAGAGTTCCATAGTCTCACTGCTCTTACCGTAAAGAATCCTCTTCTATGTTTTTGTACAAACCTTCTTTCTTCCAGACGCAGAGGATGTCCCCTCGTCACAGTCACAGTCCTGGGGATAAATAGCTGATGGGACAGATCTCTGTACTGACCCCTGATATATTTATACATAGTAATTAGATCTCCCCTCAGTCGTCTTTTTTCTAAAGTGAATAACCCTAATTTTGATAATCTTTCAGGGCACTGTAGTTGCCCCATTCCAGTTATTACTTTAGTTGCCCTCCTCTGGACCCTCTCCAGCTCTGCTATGTCTGCCTTGTTCACAGAAGCCCAGAACTGTACACAGTACTCCATGTGTGGTCTGACTAGCGATTTGTAAAGTGGTAGGACTATGTTCTTATCATGGGCATCTATGCCCCTTTTGATGCAACCCATTATATTATTGGCCTTGGCAGCAGCTGCCTGACACTGGTTTTTGCAGCTTAGTTTGCTGTTTATTAAAATTCCTAGATCCTTTTCCATGTCAGTGTTACCCAGTGTTTTACCATTTAGTATGTACGGGTGACTATTCCTTCCCATGTGCATAACTTTACATTTGTCAGTGTTAAACCTCATCTGCCACTTATCTGCCCAAGCCTCCAATCTATCCAGATCCCTCTGTAGTAGTATACTGTCCTCTTCAGTGTTAATTACTTTACGTAGTTTAGTGTCATCTGTAAAATGGACACTTTACTATGCAAGCCTTCTACAAGATCATTAATAAATACACTGCTCAAAAAAATAAAGGGAACACTTAAACAACACAATGTAACTCCAAGTCAATCACACTTCTGTGAAATCAAACTGTCCACTTAGGAAGCAACACTGAGGGACAATCAATTTCACATGCTGTTGTGCAAATGGGATAGACAACAGGTGGAAATTATAGGCAATTAGCAAGACCCCCCCAATAAAGGAGTGTTTCTGCAGGTGGTGACAACAGACCACTTCTCAGTTCCTATGCTTCCTGGCTGATGTTTTGGTCACTTTTGAATGCTGGCGGTGCTTTCACTCTAGTGGTAGCATGAGACGGAGTCTACAACCCACACAAGTGGCTCAGGTAGTGCAGCTTATCCAGGATGGCACATCAATGCGAGCTGTGGCAAGAAGGTTTGCTGTGTCTGTCAGCGTAGTGTCCAGAGCATGGAGGCGCTACCAGGAGACAGGCCAGTACATCAGGAGACGTGGAGGAGGCCGTAGGAGGGCAACAACCCAGCAGCAGGACCGCTACCTTTGCCTTTGTGCAAGGAGGAACAGGAGGAGCACTGCCAGAGCCCTACAAAATGACCTCCAGCAGGCCACAAATGTGCATGTGTCTGCTCAAACGGTCAGAAACAGACTCTATGAGGGCCCGACGTCCACAGGTGGGGGTTGTGCTTAGAGCCCAACACCGTGCAGGACGTTTGGCATTTGCCAGAGAACACCAAGATTGGCAAATTCGCCACTGGCGCCCTGTGCTCTTCACAGATGAAAGCAGGTTCACACTGAGCACATGTGACAGACGTGACAGAGTCTTGAGACGCCGTGGAGAATGTTCTGCTGCCTGCAACATCCTCCAGCATGACCGGTTTGGCATTGGGTCAGTAATGGTGTGGGGTGGCATTTCTTTGGAGGGCCGCACAGCCCTCCATGTGCTCGCTAGAGGTAGCCTGACTGCCATTAGGTACCGAGATGAGATCCTCAGACACCTTGTGAGACCATATGCTGGTGCGGTTGGCCCTGGGTTCCTCCTAATGCAAGACAATGCTAGACCTCATGTGGCTGGAGTGTGTCAGCAGTTCCTGCAAGACGAAGGCATTGATGCTATGGACTGGCCCGCCCATTCCCCAGACCTGAATCCAATTGAGCACATCTGGGACATCATGTCTCGCTCTATCCACCAACGTCACGTTGCACCACAGACTGTCCAGGAGTTGGCAGATGCTTTAGTCCAGGTCTGAGAGGAGATCCCTCAGGAGACCGTACGCCACCTCATCAGGAGCATGCACAGGCGTTGTAGGGAGGTCATACAGGCACGTGGAGGCCACACACACTACTGAGCCTCATTTTGACTTGTTTTAAGGACATTACATCAAAGTTGGATCAGCCTGTAGTGTGTTTTTCCACTTTAATTTTGAGTGTGACTCCAAATCCAGACCTCCATGGGTTGAAAAATTTGATTTCCATATTTTTTTTTTTTTGTGTGATTTTGTTGTCAGCACATTCAACTATGTAAAGAACAAAGTATTTCAGAAGAATATTTAATTAATTCAGATCTAGGATGTGTTATTTTTGTGTTCCCTTTATTTTTTTGAGCAGTGTATATTGAAGAGAATAGGGCCCAATACTGACCCCTGAGGTACTCCACTAGTGACAGTGACCCAATCTGAGTATGTACCATTAATAACCACCCTCTGTTTTTTATCACTCAGCAAGTTACTTACCCACATACAGACATTTTCTACCAGTCCGAGCATTCTCATTTTATATACTAACCTTTTATGTGGTACAGTGTCAAATGCTTTGGAGAAGTCCAGATATACGACATTCATTGATTCGCCACTGTCAAGTCTAGAACTTTCCTCCTCATAGAAACTGATTAAATTAGTTTGGCATGACCGATCCCTCATGAAGCCATGCTGATATGGTGTTATTTGCTTATTTCCATTGAGATGCTCTAAGATAGCATCTCTTAGAAAACCTTTAAACAGTTTACCCACAACAGATGTTAAACTTACCGGCCTATAGTTTCCAGGCTCTGTTTTTGGACCCTTTTTGAATATTGGCACCACATTTGCTATGCGCCAATCTTGTGAGACATTCCCTGTCAGTATACAGTCCGCAAATATCAGAAATAAGGGTCTGGCTATGACCTTATTTAATTCCCTTAGGATACGGAGGTGTATGCCATCCGGTCCTGGCGATTTGTCGATTTTAATCTTTTTAACTTGCTGTTGTACTTCTTTCTGGGTCAGACAGGACACTTTTAATGGGGAATTTATTTTTTCATTCAGCATTTCATCTGGCAGTTTTTTTTTCCTCAGTGAATACATTGGAGAAATAAATATTTAACAGCTTTTCTTTCTCCTCGTCGCTCTCTGCGACTCCCCCCTCATTACTCTTTAAAGGGCCGACACCTTCAGATTTATATTTTTTAACATTTATATAATTGAAGAACATTTTAGGGTTAGTTTTACTCTCTTTGGCAATTAATCTCTCGGTCTCTAGTTTGGCCGCTTTTATTTGTAAAATATGTTCTATTTTTTCCCTTATAGTTTTTCAGTGCTTCTGTGCTACCCTCCTGTTTTAGTGATTTATATGCTTTCTTTGTCATTTATTGCTTTCTTTACAGTTCTATTTATCCACATTGGTTTCTTTTTGTTCCTTAACCTTTTATTCCCATAAGGTATGTACCTCTCACAATGAGATTTTAGGATGCTTTTAAAGATATCCCATTTTGTGGCTGTATTTTTTATTTTTGAGGACTTTGTCCCAGTTAGTTAGGCCTATGGCCTCTCTTAGTTGGCAAAATTTTGCTTTTTTTGAAGTTTGGTATTTTTGTTCCTCCCTGTAGAAACGCTGTTTTGAATGATAATTGGAAGGTTATTTTTCCTTATGTTCACTATTTCCCAGGTGTCCCCCAACCTGCACGTCCTGTTGTTCTGTCAGGCCTATTGGTTAATACTAAGTCCAAGTGAATGGGTCCGCATCCGTGATGCTGGGTGTGCACGGCCAGTGCCCGTGTATTGCGGACCCACTGATTGCGGGCCGGGCAACGGCTGTGTGCATGAGCCCTAAGTCTGGAAATGCTTGCTGAAATTTCCAAGTGCGGATTTTATAAGTGCATTGGAGATATTCATGAGATACTCAGGAGGTAATCTGGAGGTGGATACAATCTAAACAAGTAAGATTTGTTTGTTTAAAATCTTTCCCCTCTTTAAAATGACAGACTTGGTTCTGTGCAGGAATTGTTGTGCTTTTATTTCAGGTTCCACTCTTCGGAGGTTTGGATGCTGTCTGATCTGTAGACAGCTCTCCATAATGCAGCAGGAAATATGCATTTTTGAAATATGAGATTTCTAAATTAACCGTTAAACAAACTGAGACCGTTGCAATGCCACTGCCACAGAGGCCCCCTAGAAATGGAAGATGGGTTACTGCAGGTTCTGGTAGACTGAGAGTTGTGGATAGAAGACATGTCCCACAGTCTGTGGCTCTCCATAATTCATTTGCAGCACTTTCAGAGTGCAAGAGCAACATGGAGGATGGCTCAAGCACAGTGGGTGAGAAACAATCATCTCCCATGCCTAAAGTATGCAAGACTGCAGCCAAAGACAAAAAGGAGAAGGCGAGGACTGATGGTAAGCAGCTGTTGGTGGGCGATTCCATCATAAGAGGTGTGAAGTTTGAGGAAAATGGTGTTGTGAGATGTCTCCCTGGTGCTACCGCTAGCAGGGATAGACGACGGATCCTTAATATTGTTAGGCAAGCAAAGCAGGAAAGGGAGGTGGATGTTATTGTCCATCTTGGGACAAATGATCTGGCTTGCAATGAGGTTTCAAAGGTAAAAGAAGCTTTTCACACACTTGGAAATGATATACGGGAGGTTGCATCAACTGTTTCATTCTCTGCAGTTTTGCCTGTGCATAACCTTCAGCATGACAGGAAGATGCGCATTAAGGAATTCAATGTATGGCTTGGTGAATGGTGTCTGAACCAAGGGTTTGGCTTTGTGTCTCATGTTGGCTCTCGGAATGGAAAAGAACTGTACAAGAAGGATGGTTTGCATCTTTCTCTCAAGGAAACGAATGTCCTTGGTAAACAGTTTCAAGTATTTTCTAAGGAGCATTTAAATTAGGAAAGGGGGGCAAAAGTGATAATCCAGCAGTCCAACTGCCTCCCGGAACAATGCCAGAAGATGCCAGTAGTACAAAGGTTAAGAAATGACAAGCTCAGATTCTTGTCTACAAATACTCGCAGTTTAGGGAATAAGATCAATGAACTTGAGGCTATAATGGCATCTGAGAATATAGATTTAGTGGCTGTTACTAAGACGTGGTTCAATGGGAGTAATGACTGGGATATAACAATACCAGGGTTCTCTCTATACATGAAAGACAGGAAAGACAGAGAAGGCAAGAAGGGGGAGGGGTGGCCCTGTATGTGAAAAAAATCTAATTTGATACAAGTTAACGAGAACAATTTAGAATCAGTTTGGGTTACCTTGCAGCTTGATAATCATAAGGTAACTCGTGTAGGTGTGATATATAGACCACCTAGCCAAGTCAAAGAATTAGATGCTCTACTAGGTGAGGAAATGGCTAAAATGACATTGAAGGGGGAAGTTATCATTATAGGAGACTTCAGTCTTCCTGATGTAAACTGGAAAACCAAAATAGCTAGTTCTGCTATCAGATTTGAACCGTTTCAGTGGAGTCCAGGAGAAATGGGACTACTTAAAAGTGGCACTATTGAAGGCAACAGAAAATTGCATTAGGCTTGTCAGTAAAAGCAAAAAAAGGAAGAGACCACTGTGGTACTCCTGCAGAAGTGGCCAAAATCATTAAAAACAAAAAGATAGCATTTAGTAATTATAAAAAAAAAAAAACGAGGATGACAGGCAAATTTATAAGATTAGGCAAAGAGAGGCCAAACAAGTTATAGGAGCTTCTAAAGCACAGGCAGAAGAGAAATTAGCTCAGTCAGTGAAAAAAGTCGATAAGGCATTCTTCAGATACATAAATGAAAAAAAGAAACTAAAACAAGGAATTACCAAATTAAAAACAAAAGAAGGAAGATATATGGAAGAAGATAAAGAACTAGCTGACTGCCTCAATGAATACTTCTGTTCAGTTTTTACAAAGGAAAATTAAGGAAAAGGACCTCAGTTAGGAAAGAAGACTAATGAATCTTTTGATGCATGTGTCTTTACAGAGGAAGAGGTTCTTAAGGCTACTTTCACGCTTGCGTTGTTCTTTTCCGGCATAGAGTTCCGTCACAGGGGCTCTATACCAGAAAAGAACTGATCAGTTTTATCCCCATGCATTCTGAATGGAGAGTAATCTGTTCAGTTTGCATCAGGATGTCTTCAGTTCAGTCGTTTTGACTGATCAGGCAAAAGAGAAAACCGCAGCATGCTACTGAAGACTTGCCTGAACGCCGGCATTTTTTCCCATAGGAATGAATTAGCGCCGGACCCGGCATTCAGAATACCGGAATGCCGGATCCGTCGCTCTGGCATGCGCAGATCGGTAAAAATGTGAAAAAATGTACAAGACGGATCCGTCAGTCCGCATGACAAGCGGAGAGACGGATCCGTCCTTGCAATGCATTTGTGAGACGGATCCGCACCCGGATCCGTCTCTCAAATGCTTTCAGTCAGCGGCAGATCGGCGGATCCGGCGGGCAGTTCCGACGACGGAACTGCCCGCCGGATCACACTGCCGCAAGTGTGAAAGTAGCCTAAGTCAGCTGTCTAAAATTAATGCAAATAAGTCACAGGGGCCTGATGGGATACACCCAAAGCTATTAAAAGAGCTCAGCGGTGAACTAGCAAAACCATTAACGGATTTATTTAACTAATCACTGGCAACAGGAGTCGTCCCAGAAGATTGGAAATTAGCAATTGTTGTGCCCATTCACAAGAAAGGTAGTAGGGAGGAATCGGGCAACTATAGGCCAGTAAGCCTGACATCAATAGTGGGGAAATTAATGGAAACCATACTTAAGGAGTGGATTGTGGAACATCTAAAATCCCATGGATTGAAAGATGAAAAACAGCATGGGTTTACTTCAGGGAGATCATGTCAAACTAATCTTATTGATTTTTTTAAATTGGGTGACTAAAATAATAGATGGCGGAGGTGCAGTAGACATCGCTTATCTAGACTTTAGTAAGGCTTTTGATACTGTCCCACATAGAAGGCATATCAATAAACTGCAGTCTTTGGGCTTGGAGTCCCATATTGTTGAATGGATTAGGCAGTGGCTGAGGGACAGACAACAGAGGACTGTAGTCAATGGAGTCAATTCAGACCATGGTCTTGTTACCAGTGGGGTACCTCAGGGATCTGTTCTGGGACCCATATTATTTAATATCTTTATCAGCGAAATTGCAGAAGGCCTTGATGGTAAGGTGTGTCTTTTTGCTGATGACACACAGATTTGTAAACAGGGTTGATGTTCCTGGAGGGATACGCCAAATGGAAAAGGATTTAGGAAAACTAGAGGAATGGTGAAAAATCTGGCAACTAAAATTTTATGTTGATAAGTGCAAGTTAATGCACCTGGGGCGTAAAAACCCAAGAGCAGAATATAAAATCAGTGATACAGTCCTAACCTCAGTATCTGAGGAAAGGGATTTAGGGGTCATTATTTCATAAGACTTAAAGGTAGGCAGACAATGTCATAGAGCAGCAGGAAATGCTAGCAGAATGCTTGGGTGTATAGGGAAAGGCATTACCAGTAGAAAGAGGGAGGTGCTCATGCCGCTCTACAGAGCACTAGTGAGACCTCATTTGGAGTATTGTGCTCAGTACTGGAGAACATATCTCCAGAAGGATATTGATACTTTGAAGAGAGTTCAGAGAAGAGCTACTAAACTAGTACATGGATTGCAGGATAAAACTTACCAGGAAACATTAAAGGACCTTAATATGTATAGCTTGGAAGAAAGACGAGACAGAGGGGATATGATAGAAACTTTTAAATACATAAAGGGAACTAAAGAGGAGAGAATATTTAAAAGAAGAAAAACTGCTACAAGAGGACATAGTTTTAAATTAGAGGGGCAAAGGTTTAAAAGTAATATCAGGAAGTATTACTTTACTGAGAGAGTAGTGGATGCATGGAATAGCCTTTCTGCAGAAGTGGTAGCTGCAAATACAGTGAAGGAGTTTAAGCATGCATGGGATAGGCATAAGACTATCCTTCATATAAGATAGGGCCAGGGACTATTCATAGTATTCAGTATATTGGGCAGACTAGATGGGCCAAATGGTTCTTATCTGCCGACACATTCTAGGTTTCTATGTTTCTTTACACACAAATGTGTTGACTCATTTGACTGAACATTACCTCTCCTGATTCCTTCACACACATGCCCACTCAGAATTTCTGTAGACGGCCGGTGTTACATCTGTGAGGAGCTTGCTGGAGGTAATAGACATGCCTATTTAATGGAAAGTTTATTAACATTGTTACGTAGGACCCAGGACTTATATTACTTCAGTGAGATTAAATACAATTTATGAAGGAATTTAAAGAAGCTGCTTTACTTAGTATAGAAGAGAAGCACCCCACTCCAGTGGAATCTGTGTTTTGGATATAAGCTGTAAGACACTCAGTAGCTCTCCATAAATTAAAGCGTAACTATAAACATCTTCTCATTGTTCTTTATACTGTTATAACTCTCAATAAAAATCTATTGAATATTAAACAACTTTATTTAAAAATGTTAGAAGTGTCCTAAATATAATTTTTCTAATATACTTTATTAATGGATTTAGCTTTTTTTCTAAAGAATTAGGCAGCTGAACTTGGGCTTTCCTAGGTGATTTAAAATCACTACATTTGTACACCGCTTGGTACGTACGTGTGTACGAATTCAAATGTACTGTGGAATGGGGCCACAGCAATTGCTGTGTGCGGATCGCTGGTCTTGTCTGTGCCCCCTAATCTTGGCTAAATGCTGGCACAGCACTTACCGATGCACTGTGCCAGGATTTAGCTTAGCGGAGCGGGCTTCTGCTTTGCTTAGCTGAAAGCTTTCCTGGAACGATGCGTTATTCAGAGCTTTCAAATGAGCTCAAGCAGAGCCCCGCTCCAATCAGCTAAATCCTGGCATAGGACAAGGGTGTTGCTCTTGTTGCACCCAAGCTCCGCTCCTTTCTGTGGCCAGCCCCTCCCTGGCTGCTTTGATTGATGTGGCCAAGGGGAGAGTGAGAGGCGGACCACAGAAAGGAAGGTTTGGTAAGCAGGTCTCTGGTGACAGAATCCATAAAAAAAGAAAAAGGCCATAATACCATTTGATTCCAATTGCTAAGACATGCTGGACTATAGAATATGCGTAAGAATATGTGCTACCCGAAATACAGTACATAAGCTGTTTGGTGCGCAACAGGTCCGGCCGCAGCACGGCAAACAAACCAAAAGGCGGCCTGTCACGGTGTAAGGGGAGGGGAGGAACACCAGAATGACAGAGGGAAAAAGACCAGGAACTAGGCCTCAAGGCTTAGGAAAGGGGAAAAACTGTCACCACCTGTGAAAACCCTAAACCTAGCCCTGAGTCCTGTCAGTATGAATAGACCCTGAAGGTGGGAATACTCATACACTGTAAACCTAGGCCCTGGTGACCTAGAAGTAGTGACAGGGTCTGAGACTATTGGTTCCTTCCCAGATGAACGAACCAACGTCTCCCTGAGGCCTAGAAAATAACAAGAAAATGGTAACCACAAAATACAAGGAGAAGTACACTTATCTTCAATAGAAAATGGATGAGCAGGAACTCGGATGAGGACAACACACCAGCTCTTCCAACTCCAGGCAAAGAATATCAACCGCATAGTGAGAAGTGTGAGTCCAGTCTAAATATAGGAGCAGTAATGGCCTACACCTGAGACGAGAGGTGTGGTCATTACCAACAACAACACTGCAAAACAGAGAGGCTGTCAGATAACCTCACGTGCAGCCAGTCTCTCAGATCTTCTAACCTCTGCCACGGGAGGGACCGTGACACGGCCGGACAAATAACGCAGCATGCTGTAATTTTATTCTGGCCGCCTCACAGCATGTTTGCCGTGCTGCAGCCGGACCTCCAGCCCGCCCACATTATAATGAATGGGGCCGGAGCAGACTTCCACCAGCACGGTGGACTTGCGGTAGCACGGATCCAGCAGGCTGTTCCCCCGCCGGATAAGGCTACTTTCACACTGGCGTTTTGAATTCCGTTTGTGAGATCTATTTCAGGGGTCTCACAAACTGTTCAAAACGGATCAGTTCAGCCCCAATGCATTCTGAATGGATAAGGATCCGTTCAGAATGCATCAGTTTGGCTCTGTTCCGCCTCCATTCTGCTCTGGATGCGGACACCAAAACGCTTCTTGCAGCGTTTTGGTGTCCGCCTGGTGATGCGGAGCCAAACGGATCCATCCTGACTTACAATGTAAGTCAATGGGGGCGGATCCGTTTTCACTGACACAATATGGTGCAGTTGAAAACGGATCCGTCCCTCATTGACTTTCAATGTAAGTCAGGACGGATCCGTTTTGACAAACCTTTTTTTTTTTTTTTTTTTTTTAAGAATAATGCAAACGGATCCGTTCTGAACGGATACAAGCGTTTGCATTATAGGTGCGGAACCGTCTGTGCAGATACCAGACGGATCCGCACCTAACGCAGGTGTGAAAGTAGCCTAAGTCTACTGCAAGTTTGAAAGTAGCCTAAGAATACCTTTTAGCTTGATTTACACATGCAGTTTTAGGCTACTTTCACACTAGTGTCGAGGCTCCGCTTGTGAGCTCCGTTTGAAGGGTCTCACAAGCGGCCCCGAACGCATCCGTCCAGCTACCAATGCATTCTGAGTGGACGCGGATCCGCTCAGAATGCCTCAGTCTGGCAGCGTTCAGTCTCCGCTCCGCTCAGCAGGCGGACACCTGAACGCAGCTTGCAGCGTTCGGGTGTCCGCCTGGCCGTGCGGAGGCAAACGGATCCGTCCAGACTTACAATGTAAGTCAATGGGGACGGATCCGTTTGAAGTTGACACCATATGGCTCAATTTTCAAACGGATCCGTCCCCCATTGACTTTCAATGTAAAGTCTGGACGGATCCGTCTGAACAACTTTCAGACTTAGAATTTTTTCCAAACTATAATGCAGACGGATCCGTTCTGAATGGATCCAAACGTCTGCATTATAGGAGCGGATCCGTCTGTGCAGACACCAGACGGATCCTCTCTGAACGCTAGTCTGAAAGTAGCCTTATGGCTTTTTTTTTAATTTTTTTAACCAAACCCTAGAGTTGATTCAAAAGTAATATGAAATATAAGGAAAGGCTTTATGGCTTTGGCTCAAAAATTCATGAAACACCTGCAAAATGTGTTACTTAAAGTCAGGACAACTTAGCCTGGTTATAAAGAAATCTCTAATGGTGGCTCTTGAAGGAGCTCTGCCACTTCACTGTAGAGATCATGGAGGGGCCTCCATGTGTCTTACTGACATAGCAAAACATGTGCACAAACCTCTGTCTAGACCATAAACCAGCAAGAAATACTTGTAAAGAAGCTCTGTGCCATTAACAAGGGCACAAGTGAGACAGCATTGCTGAGTGTTCACACCTAATTATTAGACATGAGCGAATCAACTTCGTATGAAACATCCGAAGTCGATTTGCATAAAACTTAGAATACTGTACGGTATTAGAATGTATTGAAGTCGCGCGGGACTTCGGGTACCTTGGAACTGAACCAGAGTTCGGTAAAAGGTTTTTAACAGAAAGTCTCTTACGAGACTTCGAAGTAATAACTTCAGTTCATAGGAGCCAATACATTCTAATACTGTACGGAGCGCTCGCTCCGTACAGTATTCGAACAAAGTTTTATGCTAATCGACTTCCGATGTTTCATCCGAAGTCGATTCACTCATCCCTACTAATTATCTATTCAACATTCAGGAGCCAGGTACATGGCCGGTGATAGGCAATGTCTATACTGTAGGAGAGACTGGCTAAGAGCGGGGCGTTCCTTTCATATACACACTGTGTGCTCACCCTCACAAGCTCCTAGGTTCCTGCACTTTCCCCTGACTCCACTGCCACTGATCAGGCTATGGTGTGCGCCATGTTCTGTCAGTCAGACCTGCTACTAAGTTGCGCAGTAGCTCAGCTTAGTATCGAAATACTGACAATGTTAGTATAGAACCAAGCAGGTCCTCGACGTATCAATATTTCAATATCCGGTGAAACCCTGTAGCTATATACCTCTTTGAAGTAGGGATAAATGAATTAACGGTGTCTGGGCAGCTTCAGGCTAAATGCACATAATCAGGATTGCGTGCGGAAAATCCGCACCGTAGGTCATGTACATTGTATTCTAGGAGAATTTGAAATTCTCAGGTACACGATGCAGATTTTTTTCTTTGCAGATTTTAAAATCTGCAGCATGTCAATATATTTTATTTTTCCTGTCCGGATTTTTTCCATTCACTTTAATGGGGAGAGTAAAATCTGCATGCAGAAAATGCGCGCTTCAATCCAAACTAATTGATGTGGATTCTCGCACATAAATCTTGAACATGTGCATTTACCCTTATTGTTAGATCACTATGCAGCACTGAGGGGAAGTAAGCAGGAAGGCTGCTGAGCGTGTCGGTCCACATCTAGATGTAGGGGAATGTGGAACAGAAGGATAAACAGCAGGGGGTGCTACCAGAGAGGAAAACGTAATGTACATATAAAAAAAATGTGTTTTTATTGCATGTATATCTCAGTGATACTTCATTTGCAATGCTCTATTCACTCTGTAATACTTTTTGTGATTACCCATTTAATGGCTCGGTGTTGTAATCTGTAATATGATGTTTATAATGGAACATATGTTTTATTGTCCTTTATTTGTCCCCTTTTGTGATGCCTTTTCACATTTGAATCAGCTGTTTCTGCATTATCTGGGTAATAAATGCTGGGTGTTAACGACTAATGGCTGCCATTGCAGTAGGTTGTCGTCTAGCCTTGAAGAGAATCTAAATAACGGATAACATAAAATTTCCCTGTTAGGGTACTTTCACACTTGCGTTGTGAGGATCCAGCAGGCAGTTCTGTTGCCGGAACTGCCTGCCGGATCCGGAAATCCGTATGCAAACGGAATACATTTGTAGACTGATCCGGATGCGGATGCAAGTGTTCCGGAAATTTGTATGGAGAAAATACTGCAGCGTGCTGCAGTATTTTCTCCGGCCAAATACCGTAAGAGGGACTGAACTGATGCATACTGAAGGGAATGCTCTCCATTCAGAATGCATTAGGATTAAACTGATCAGTTATTTTCCGGTATTGAGCCCCTAGGACGGAACTCAATACCGGAAAAGAATAACGCTAGTGGGAAAGTACCCTTATGCAAAATGACTGGAATAGCTTTTAACCTTTACAGGTGGATTGGAAGCAAGTTGAAGGGAAGCAATGTGGCTATATTGGGGCATGATTCTTGTATAATGTACAGTACAAATGCCCATTATACACAGACATGTGTATATCTTAGGTCAGCACTAGACAAATCCCAGAAGCCAAAAAGCAAACATAGATAAAAATGATTGGTAATGCTGTATTCTTACCTCTGTGTATGTACACAATCATTTTTACAAGATTCTTTGTACTTTACTAGCAGAAGGACCCGCCTTTGCACAAGTATGTTTCATCTATTTCATTTAATGTTACAGACAGAAACTCATTCTGTACCGGCATGTTACCTCCACAGTATTCTTTCCCAGATAGTAAGCGATATGTGTACCAAGTTTAGTAGAAATTGATCAATGAGTTTTTTTACTTACAGAGCAATATATGTGTAGTAAAAACAGTTGGAGCATACAAACTCCATGCAGCTGCTGTGTAGTGGCGTATGACCCCCACAAGATTTCTTTCCAGGTATCAAGGGATATGTGTACCAAGTTTCGTTGAAATCGATGGTTGCGTTTTTGAGTGATCGCGGAACATACATACATACACACACACATATATATATACGTCCTTCTTTATACAGTTGCAAGAAAAAGTATGTGAACCCTTTGGAATTATATGGATTTCTGCACAAATTGGTCATAAAATGTGATCTGATCTGATCTTCATCTAAGTCACAACAATAGACAATCACAGTCTGCTTAAACTAATTACACAAATATTTAAATGTTACCATGTTTTTATTGAACACACCATGTAAACATTCACAGTGCAGGTGGAAAAAGTATGTGAACCCCTAGACTAATAACATCTCCAAGAGCTAATTGGAGTGAGGTGTCGGCCAACTGGAGTCCAATCAATGAGTTGAGATTGGAGGTGTTGGTTACAGCTGCACTGCCCTATAAAAAACACACACCAGTTCTGGGTTTGCTTTTCACAAGAAGCATTGCCTGATGTGAATGATGCCTCGCACAAAATAGCTCTCAGAAGACCTACGATTAAGAATTGTTGACTTGCATAAAGCTGGAAAGGGTTATAAAAGTATCTCCAAAAGCCTTGCTGTTCATCAGTCCACGGTAAGACAAATTGTCTATAAATGGAGAAAGTTCAGCACTGCTGCTACTCTCCCTAGGAGTGGCCGTCCTGTAAAGAGGACTGCAAGAGCACAGCGCAGACTGCTCAATGAGGTGAAGAAGAATCCTAGAGTGTCAGCTAAAGACTTACACAAGTCTCTGGCATATGCTAACATCCCTGTTAGCGAATCTACGATACGTAAAACACTAAACAAGAATGGATTTCATGGGAGTATACCACAGAGTAAGCCACTGTTGTCCAAACAAAACATTGCTGCACATTTACAGTTTGCACAAGAGCACCTGGATGTTCCACAGCAGTACTGGCAAAATATTCTGTGGACAGATGAAACCAAAGTTGAGTTGTTTGGAAGAAACACACAACACTATGTGTGGAGGAAAAGAGGCACAGCACACCAACATCAAAACCTCATCCCAACTGTGAAGTATGGTAGTGGGGGCATCATGGTTTAGGGCTGCTTTGCTGCATCAGGGCCTGGACGGATTGCTATCATCGAAGGAAAAATGAATACCCAAGTTTATCAAGACATTTTGCAGGAGAACTTAAGGCCATCTGTCCACCAGCTGAAGCTCAACAGAAGATGGGTGTTGCAACAGGACAAGGACCCAAAGCATAGAAGTAAATCAACAACAGAATGGCTTAAACAGAAGAAAATACTCCTTCTGGAGTGGCCCAGTCAGAGTCCTGACCTCAACTCAAGAAAGCGATTCACACCAGACATCCCAAGAATAGTGATCCCCCTGCACTTACTGTTATACCTGGGCGCCGCTCCGTTCTCCCGTTATAGCCTCCGGTATCTTCATAGTTAGGCTCCACCCAGGAGAACCTGCCGGCGTCTCATTCTCCCATGCTGTAGCGCTGGCCAATCGCAGCGCTCAGCTCATAGCCTGAGAGGCTTTTTTTTCTCTCAGGCTATGAGCTGAGCGCTGCGATTGGCCAGCGCTACACCATGGGAGAATGAGACCCCGGCAGGTTCCCCTGGGTGGAGCCTAACTATGAAGATACCGGAGGCTATAACGGGAGAATGGAGCGGCGCCCGGGGATAACAGTAAGTGCAGGGGGATCCCTGGGCACCGCTCTCCATGTCTGTATAGTTAGATGTTTTATTCTAGTGAAAGGTCCTCTTTAAGCAGACTGTGATTGTCTATTGTTGTGACTTAGATGAAGATCAGATCACATTTTATGACCAATTTGTGCAGAAATCCATATAATTCCAAAGGGTTCACATACTTTTTCTTGCAACTGTGTGTGTGTGTGTGTGTATATGTGTGTATATATATATATATATATATATATATATATATATATATATATATATATATATATATATACAGAGGCAAAATACAAGTTCTTAACTTAAAGAGGACCTTTCACTACTGTACAAACTAAAAACTAACTATATCAGTGGGCAGAGCGGCACCCAGGGGTCCCCCTGCACTTACTAGTATGTCTGGGCGCCGCTCCGTTCGCCCGGTATAGGCTCCGGTGTCTGCGCTCCCTCTGACTGATTTCTTGTATGAGGCGTGTCCCTTGCTGCAGCGCTGGCCAATCGCAGCGCACAGCTCATAGCCAGGCTATGAGCTGTGCGCTGCGATTGGCCAGCGCTGCAGCAAGGGACACGCCTCATACAAAAATCAGTCAGAGGGAGCGCAGACACCAGAGCCTATACCGGGCGAACGGAGCGGCGCCCAGACATACTAGTAAGTGCAGGGGGACCCCTGGGTGCCGCTCTGCCCACTGATATAGTTAGTTTTTAGTTTGTACAGTAGTGAAAGGTCCTCTTTAAAACATCAGGTCAGTGTTTATTCACACTTGAGGCAATTGCATTAATGCATTTTAATAGAAATTAATGCCGGATCCTGCATTCCGTCAAGTGTTCCGATATTTTGGCCGGAGAAAATACTGCAACATAAAAATATAGAGGCACATTTTTTAGACACTGGTGTTTATAAAGCCCTGCAATAGCAGTGGATCCACCGACGCTTCTAAAAGTAAGACACGTTAGAAAACTAAGGAGTTTGGATTTCCTGGTGTTTATGCAGCGCACAGAGCAAATGTATATTTGAGCATTTATTCTGGAAAATTAGAATTTATTTTGTGAATAAGTGCATTATCTAGAAAGCATATCATAACTTGTTAGTGCAGAGCACATCCTATGCTGTGCACATGGATCCATACAGAGGTGCAAAATGGGTCAGTGCAAAATGGGTCATTGTTATGCCGTGTGGTGCCTTCATGAGGCGCTGTATCATATTGCTAGCATTGCGTATGTGTAAATCATGTGAAATCAGAGGCATGTGAATGTACGGTATGAGTCCATGGCTTAATATAGGCGCTTTGGGTAATGCTGTGTGACCAGTATGTGCATAAGGCATATACTGTAGAATGAATAGGACACTTGAGAGCTATAGCCCGTTAGTGTTGTGTTAAATAATCAGATGTAGGAGGCTCACTTCATTAATTAGATGCTCTGTACGTCTAAATTTATTTTTGTTATGTAAAAGAGAAGCTAGATTTAACAATTACATGAATGTTTGTTTGATAAGCCCATAGCAAATATTGTTATTGCAAAAAGAGCATTACTTGTGTTTTTTAGTGTCTACAATATTTATTATACCAATCAAACCCATCTCGCAGGGGTCATACTCCACGACTGCCGTTTTTCCCTTAGAAGCACATTCAGACGATTTTTAAGGATGCAACAACCTAAGAACAGCATGTACCATTTCATATTGCCCTAGGTGATTTAGCAGACATCAGTGGCTTTACCATAGAGAGCTTACTTTTTCATTACAGGGTATCTTCTGCTATGTTTTTGTTGTTCAAATTCTTTTAATAGAAGAGCCAATATAGTAGCAGTACAATGAAAACAGCCCGATTACAAATCGAGGCTGTGTACAGTAGTTGTATACATTCAGACAATCATATTAAATGTACGCAGATATATTGTAGAAAAATGGATACCAGAATATAACTCGGGAAGCCAGCTTCCATTGAAAAGGTATCACAAAATCCCAGTTACGGGTGAATATATAGATAGAAAGCTCTAACTTATACTACACAACAAAAGAAACATACAAGGACAAGACCACAGACGGAAAGGAGGGAAAAAGGGGGGGGGGGGGGGGGGGATACCCTGATAGAACCAGTAGAGGTTTAAAGAACAATGCGGAGCAAATCCTAAGTTTCACGGACCGTAAGTGGAATACTCTCTAGTATAGGCGCTGCTAATGGTGCAGGTAAAGAAAATGAATTCTGCATGGAAGGTGTATTCTCTAGGGACTGGCGACATCTCTATTTAGCCACGTGTTAAAATCAGGAGAACCCTTGAACAGGACCCAAGGAGTCCAAATTTTTTAAAACTTAGTGGAGTTACCCATGTCCTCCGCCCAGAGCTCCTCCATTCTGAAGATTTTTTCAAAAGTGATAAGCCAGTCCCTAGGGAGAGGGGCGGAAGTGGATTTCCAGAATCTAGGAATAACCAGGCGTGCTGCTTGAACAAAGAATCTCAGGAGACCCTTTTTCAATGTGGAGATTGAGCTAGGAAACATGGAAAGCAAAGCGCCCTCAGGGGTCCATCTGGAGGAGCTACCGCTAACCATGTCATACAGATCATTAATAGCTTCCCAAAAAGGAGTGATTTTGCTGCAGGACCACCAAATATGGGACATGTTGCCCTCCTCGCGACCACATCTCCAGCAAGAGCTAGGGCAGGAAGGAAAGAAAGAATGCAGAAGGACCGGGGTCCTGTACCACCTGGACATAATCTTAAAATTCTTCTCCTGGAGTCCACAGCTTATAGAAGACTTATGAGATAACTCGAATGCCTTCTCCCATAGGTCAGAAGGAAAAGATTTCCCCAATTCTCTTTCCCAAACCTTTACAAAGGGTAGTCGGAGATGGAGTCATCCTTTCTCTGGAGTAGCCCGTAGACCAGAGACACTAAATGTGTGGGGGGGGGGGGGGAGTTTGGGTACACAACGCCTCAAATGGGGTGAGGTCTCTAGATAGAGTGTTAATGGGGCCTAAGGAGGACAGGAAGTCTCTTAAGCTAATGTACTTAAACCATGTCCCTTTAGATGTCCCCCCCGGGAAAGAGGAGAGTGGCTGAAGGGAGCCCCTCGCAAGGACCGTAGATACAGTAGGATTATCTGTGAGGGCCAAACCCAGAAATGATGTACGACCCATTCCCAAAGGAAAGTCAGGATTATTAAGAAGGGGGGGTCATAGGGCTGGGGGACTGAGTGAGACCTAATGGTAGTGCTATTCTATCCCAGATTTTCAAGATGCCCGAGGTCAGTAGGGGGAGCCGCGAGGGTCTCTTGGATTTAGAGATCCAGAGTATATTTTGGGTTGGGTACCCCACCACACGTTTCTCAAACTGGACCCATCTTTTAGATTGCCCATTGTGGAACCAATCAAATATGTATGAAAGGATTGACGCTTTATGGTAGTTAGATAAATCCGGGACCCCCGCGCCTCCCCTTGGCCTACTACGTACTAAAAATCTCATCCCCAGTCTAGGGGAGGATCTAGCCCAGATAAATTTAAGGAACATAGACCTCAGGGTCCTAAAGAAGGTGTTCGGGAGGGGTATGGGGATGGTGCGAAAAAGGTATAAGATACGAGGGAGAATATTCATTTTAAGTGTGTGAATCCTACCGAACCAAGACAGTAGCAGCCCCCTCCAGGCCCTCAGATCCTTCCGAACATCCTCTATAAGAGGGGTGAAATTCAGGGAGAAGAGACCAGCTAGGTCAGGGGGGATGGCCGTGCCTAAATAAGCTATGTGGCCGTGAGCCCAACGGAAGGGAAAAGAGGACTGTAAACTTTTGGCCAAACTCTGGGGCAAAGTAACATTAAGGACCTCAGATTTGTGGAGGTTCACTTTAAAGTTGCTGAGGTCACCAAAGGACGAGAATTCCTTCAGAATGTTAGGGAAGCTGACCAGCGGATCAGTGCAATATATAAGGAGGTCATCTGCATAGATGGCTATCTTTGACTCCAATTCACCCATACTTAGGCCCTTGATGGATTCATTGGCCCTTAGAGCTCTTGCTAGAAATTCCATAACCATAATGTATAACAAAGGGGAAAGTGGACACCCTTGTCTGGTGCCATTATGGATACGGAATGGGGTTGATAAAGATCCGTTGACTCGGACCTGGGCGCTAGGGTCATGGTATAATGCCAAAATTCTATCTATCATGCCAGGGCCGAAACCGAACGCTTTTAGGGATTCAGACAGAAAAGACCAATCCACCCGATCGAACGCCTTTTCTGCGTCGATCGACAAGACACAGAGGAGATCCCCTTTTGCTAGCATGGTCAATAATGACCATGGTACGGATGGTATTGTCACGCGTTTCCCTCCCCGGGACAAAGCCCGCTTGATCTACATGGATCAAAGATGGTATAAACGGTTTCATTCGATCAGCTAAAATTTTTGCATAGATCTTCACGTCTACATTGATCAGAGAAATAGTACGATAGTTGCTACATGCTAGCGGGTCTTTCCCCGGTTTCGGAATACCGTAACACAGATGTGGGCCATCAAAGCCTGGGGAGGGAAAGACGAACCATCCGACAAGGAATTGCACATTCTAGCGAAGGGGGATGAAAGCTTTTGTAAAAGCGAGGCGTGAAGCCGTCTGGTCCTGGCCTTTTACCGACTGTCAAACCCTTAATTGTTTTATGCACCTCCGATTCCGTTATCTCACCTTCTAATTCTTCCCTCTGTTCAGCGGATAGTTTAGGGCCAAGCAGGCCGGACATATACTCCCTGATCTTTTTAGTTTTAGCTTCAATGGGTAAGTCCGCGAACTTCCCTCTAATGTTATATAATTCCTCATAATAGGAGCGAAATTCTTGTAGAATGTCCCCTGTCGCATGTATTCGCCCTCCTATCCTACGATTTAGGGAGGGGATATATGAGGCGTTCGATTTGGGCCGCAGCATTCTCGCTAGCAGTCTGCCACTTTTATCACCATGACCATAGAAGAGTTTCTGTAGCCTGTCCCTAGCGCCCAGGTACTTTTGGTCAATTATTTTCCTGAGAGCTGTGCGAGTCTCACAGAGCTCCTGGAAAGCCTCATTTGAGAGTGACCCCTTATGTTTCTGCTCCAGCTCCGCTAGTTTCACCAATAACGATTTAACCTCCCCAGCCCTAATTCTCTTAAGTCTGGAAGCGTGTAGGATAAATCTGCCTCTAACCACACACTTCAGGGCTTCCCATTTAATAGTCGGGCTGGAAGGGTCAGATTCATGGTTTAAGGCAAAGTCAGTAAGGGCAGAACGTATGTCAGCAGCACAGACAGGATCTCTGAGTATATTGTCATTGAGTTTCCAGGAACAGAAAGACCGGGAGGGGTCACCAATGTCAAGGGCCACCCATGTCAAGGAGTGGTCAGAAAATAACACAGGTTCAATCCCTGGGCGGGAATCAAGTAAGGAGTAGGAGATAAATATATAGTCCAGGCGGTGATATGTGTTGAGATGCTGAAAAAAACGTGTAATCTTTTGTGGTAGGGAATAAAATGCGCCATGCATCTATGAGTTTAAGGGATCTAAGATGTCTCTTAAAGCCACGGGCCACCCCAGGGGAGATAGAGGACATACCAGAGGAGGCATCCAGGGACACGTCTAAGGGAAAGTTAATATCTTCTCCTAGGACGATCGGCAGCCCATCCGCAAAGTCAATCAAGGTGGAAAACATCTTGGAGGCAAAACGAGAGTGCCCTGCATTAGGAAAGTAAACATTAGCAATTATTAGGAGTCTAGACGATAGGGAAACCTTAATGAAGAGGAAACGACCAGAAACATCAGAGACTGTATCCAAAATTTCACAGGGTACTGATTTATGGATGGCAATGGACACACCCCGAGATTTGGACTCTGAGTGAGTACAGTGCGACCAGGTCGTGAAATATCTACTTTTGCAGGAGGGCACATGTCCAGTCTTAAAGTGAGTCTCCTGCAAAAGAGCTATCGAGACCTTTTGCTTATGCATACTATACAATATTTGATTGCGCTTAGCGGGTTCATTAAATCCGTTCACATTATAGGAACTGAACTTAACAGACGCCATCTAGGGAGGTAGGATTGAGGAATATAAGTACATCCATATCAGGGAAGAAAGGGGAAGGAGAAAACAGCAGGGGAGAGAGAACAAGACAGGGTAAGCAAGACAAAGACTCACAATTAGTATGCAAGGCAAAAACTGGTGGCACTCAGCCTGAGGATTCGGCATCTCAGGGAGGTCTCCGCCACACAAACTAGACGGGTAGGAGTGGTGGAAGCTCAGGGCGATCAAGCATCCTCCCGCCATTCAAAATGAAGGTATAACAGGTATAAGCTATTTAGTAAACATGTTACTGCCCATGCACTAGCCCCAAAATGGGAGCCAGGACACAGCCAGACTTAACAAAACTGCAGGTAACACTCACAGGGGAGTGTAAATGAGGGCTGAAAACAGACAGATTAGACTAACTGAAACAATGTGCAGAAAAACTAAATCCGAGGACCCTGAGGAGTATAGAACGGGTGCAAAGGATAGTCCAACATAAGAAAAGTAAACGCGGGTATCACGGCGTGTTCTTTGACTTCGCTGACCGCGGAGATACTTGTGTCCGCCGAGCTCTGTCTGGCAGCTGTGCAGGGGATGGCAACACTGGCCAGTCTGGGAGGGAAACCTTGGGCAACGAGAAAGTCTCAAGGAACTTAGGGAGATCCTCCAGGTCTCGGAACGTCGCCATCTTGCCGTCTTTCCTGGCATGTAGCTGAAACGGAAAGCCCCAGCGATATATGATGTCCTTCTCTCTCAGCAGGGTAAGAATAGGGCGAACCGCTCTTCGTAATTGCAGTGTCCTCCTAGATAGGTCAGGCAGGATCTGAATTTGGGCCCCTTGGTAGGACAAGTCCTCGGACTGCCGCGCGGCCCTCATAATGTCCTCCTTGATTCTGAAAAAATGCACTCTGCATACAATGTCCCGCGGTCTGTTGGGGTCTGCTGATTTAGGCCCTAGGGCCCTATGGACCCGGTCCAGCTCTATGGGTGAATCGTTAGAGCCCTTTAGCAAAGAGCTGAATAACGCCTGAACAGAGGCTTCTAAGTCAGCCGGCATAACGGATTCTGGCAGCCCCCTTATCCGGAGGTTATTTCTCCGGTGACGATTATCAATGTCGTCAATATGGGATAAGATCTGGGAGATCTGCGTGGAATGAGCAGAAAGCACTGGCTGATGGTCTGCAAGGTGCTCAAAGACGGCCTCCACCCGGTGACCCAAGTGAACAATCTCCCCCTTCAGTACCTCCATCTCTGATCTGTAGGTCTGCTCGAGGCGGGAGACCGAGTGTTTCAAGTCCTCCTTTGTAGGTAAGGCTCTCAGTTGTGCTTGTAGGTCCCATCCGATATCGGAGGTGCACGAGGAGGGACTCCTGGAGCCAGTATCTGAGGGGGCGCGATCTGGAAGCGGCGTGGAGGTGCCGGCGGCCATCTTGAGGGCTCCCTGCTGTCCCGTTGTGCTCGGCTGGGAACCGAAGAATTTCTGAATGCCGGCTCCGTCACCCTGCTGATCGGTGTCCGCAGCGTTCTTGGCTGTTTTCCTGCCCATGTCAGTCAGGTGAAAGCAGATTTTATAGCGTGGAAATAGCTGAATAAGCTGGAATGGCGGGAGAGCTGCAGCGACACACGTCTCACTCAGCCATGAGCAAGCCACGCCCCCTCTTCTGCTATGTTTTTGTCTGTGTCTATAGCGCTGCCATCCATTCTTTCATGTGGTTTGTGTTCTTTCAATACACAAGTTGCATATAAAATTTTATTTCATTCCCTAATCATATGTCGAGTTCAGTGAGAAATCATGCTGCTATTTGGCTTTGGGGACCAAAGACCAATTACGACTTGAGCCTGCTCTGAATGCAGAAGCCTTAGCCCCTATTAGACCACTCAATTTTCGGCCCAATTATTGTTGTGAGCAAGCATTCATAGGGACGTTTGTTCCCGATAATTTGCTGCTATAATCAAGCCGATAAGTATGAAAAATGCCCGATAATTAGCAGCACTATCTCTCTAAGTCGTCAGAGATGTGCTGCAGATAATCAACAGAATTGAATGAGGACGGAAAGACTGTGGTAGAAATCATCTCTACCACAATCGGTGTGCATCGGCCTGTGTAATCAGCACAATGACTGTGTTACCATCCATCGGCGCTTATGCTACCTGAAAATTAGGCAGTGTAATACACCACCTAGGATACTTTAAAAACAATTCTTTATTAAAACGGGTGTAAAGCAGTAGCAATCAATCAGATTCCACCTTTCATTTTACAGAGCTCCACATGTACAGTGCTTCTATATAACCTTTAAATGAAAAAGTAAGTGGAAGCCTTGGAACCATCTGAATTTCTCCATTAATTCCTAATAAACTGTCTGTTTTCTGAAGCTCACGGATAGATACATAAATTGTTTACTGTGCCTAAATTATTATGTCACTGCCTGAAGGACGGTTAAAGGGAACCTGTTATCTGTATTTTGTGTATAGAGCTGAGGACATGGGTTGCTAGATGGCCGCTAGCACATCCGCAATACCCAGTCCCCATAGCTCTGTGTGCTTTTATTGTGTAAAAAAACTATTTGATACATATGCAAATTAACCTGAGATGAGTCCTGTATGTGAGATGAGGCATGACTCATCTCAGGTTCATTTGCATATGTATCAATGTTTTTTTTTTACACAATAAAAGCACACAAAGCTATGAGGACTGGGTATTGCGGATGTGCTAGCGGCCATCTAGCAACCCATGTCCTCAGCTCTATACCCAAAATTCAGGTGACAGGTTCCCTTTAAAATAAAACAAAAAAATAAAAAAAATTACTTTATTCATATATTTCAAGGTAAAAAAGGGCAAATCTTTCTCATCTTTGTTAAGAGACAGGAAAATTGTGGGATTTGGTGTGAAGCGGGGTGAATCAAATAGTGGCCCGCTATATTACACTCTTAGATACCGTAGGCCCCTTATGTGAAGGGACTAACAATGTAATATAGCGGGCCACTATTTGCTTCACACCACAAAGTCTCTTAACAAAGATGAGAAAGATTTGCCCTTTACCTTGAAATATATGAATAAAGTTATTTTTTTGTTTTATTTTACCCGTACTTCAGGCAGTGAGATGATTTGTTTTCTAAGCCAAAATGATAAACAGCATCTAAACTAAACTAACAGCACGCAAATGGTCTTTTCTTGAACACATTGAGTAAATAGCCACAGTACAGAGAGATCCCTCTTTACTAGAAATCACCTCCACCAAATGTTTCCTGTAGCCTGTAGCCGCAACGTTGAGTAGGTATTTTGGCCCCTACCTGCAGAAATCCAGAAAATTCCAAAGGGTTCACTTAATTTTTCTTGCAACAATATTTATTTTTTATTTTTACTAATTGCCTTTAATCTGGTATTATAGTTTATTTAGAGGACATCTAGAGCTCTATTAACATACCCTATGTATTAATAAAGCCTTTGTCCACATTCACAGCCATTTTTTTTAATGACTGAATGCATTTAAACAAGGAAATGAAGCAAACTTGCAGTCTCATTTAAAAATCTCCTTTTAGGGCTCATCCACACGACTGTATGTATTTTGCGGTCCTCAAACTGCGGATGTGGAATATATAGATATCACCCGCATTTTACTAATACAACTGCCTATTCAAGCTTTCAATCGTAAGCAGGGAGGTGGGGTTACCCACTACATTTCTCAGAAACTAAATTATAGCTGCCTACAGACAATGCTGGAATTGGTGTGCCTGTCAATATTTTATGCTGCTCTCAGAAAAGTCCCACTTCCTTCTCTCAGTGTTGAAGACAGCACAGACAGGGAAGAGGTTGTACACAAAAGATGTGTGTGGAGAGGGGTGAGAGAAACCAAGGAGGGCATCTCACACAGCCTGTATATAGGAAGAAAAGCATTCGCAAGACAGTTGAAAAGAGAAGGCAGCAGCATCCAGGGCACACAGATCCAACATATCTTACTGGGAAAGGCACACCCACATAAGAAAAGCCTGAAACTAGGAGCTGGTTGTAAACAGCATATCAAGGTATTTAAAAAGTATTGATTATAAGACTTTAAGTTCTTTAAAAGCCTTGTGTGTTAATAAAAATTCAGTACAAAAAGTTACAAAGCAATTAAGAGTAAAGCCTGTATTACATTAACAGATGTTCTGCCAGATAATCGCTAATGAGTGCTTGTAGTAATGCTCATTAGCGATCATCTTGCATTCTAATACAGCTGCCGATTACCAGATAAACGAGCAAACGCTGGTTCATTAGGCGATCATGATCTTTCAGCATGCTGAAAGATCATGATTTTCTGGCGGAAGATCGTGCTGTTTAATCACGATCTGCAGCTGGCAAATAACTAGACAGCATGGGCACAAGCGATGGCATGCCCATCGCTCCTCCCCATTCTGTGGAGGAGATCCCTGCATGTAATAGTAGCGGTCTCCTCTATTAATGAGTAGGCGATTGCCAGGAAGGAACGCTTCTTACCCAAAAATCGGCTACAGATTCGGGCTGTGTAATACAGCCTTGAGACATATTTAGGGTCTGCATGGCAAAGTTCATACAAACAAGCCATAAAAAATAATTTACCAGAACTTAAGTTAATTATTTGTCATTTATCTTTTGTAACTGATGTAATATTGCAGATATCAGTATAATGATGGCTCCTTTATATGCTGCTAAGACAAGGCTCTGTCTGGCCCACAGGGGTATCCACCTGTGGGTCTCTGAGCGTGGTGGGCCACCAGTCCTTTACACCTTACATAAATGGCACATGGCACACCAGACTGACTGTACTACATACAGAGAGGCAGTCTACAACATCTCAACCGGCCTAGGCATTTGTATAAAAAATAATATTTAAGAAACTAACCAGTTTATTATTCTAGACACATCAGGTGGCTGAGATGACTTGTAGGTACTGAGATAGGCCACAAAGTACCCTCTTTCCCCAGGGACCTGCCTTCTCAAAGTCATCTTGAGTGTCTTGCAGCTCTCTGCCGCTGTTTGAGCAAGTAGCATTTGTATGTAGTTATACAGTGGGCTCCCATAATGAATTTTACTGGCGGACCCTAGGCATCCCAAAACGACACTGGCTGAGACGCATTCTTATAGCAGGCCTGCATCATAATCTACAGCTTTGTAAAGATTTCTCATATTATCAGATTCTACTAAGGAGCCACCATTTACGGTATATGCCAAGGTCCCTGGATTTCATATAGTGCGAGGCATAGATGATATTTTTTCCTTTTTGATAATGTTACAGCCGATTCACTGAAATATACCGTAGACCTTGCTTCTGTTTAGGGAGAAACCATAATCTGCACGAACTGGTTACTGATTCATGTGGAATACTTACAAAGGCATAGGTTATTCCCAGTTCAAGCATTTTCACTTTAAAGGGCATCTGTCAGCATGATCAACTCTTTTGAACCAGACACACTGCATGGTAGGGTTGATCATGTAGAGTAAAATGATAGCTTGTTTATGTCTGTACAATTTACCATTCCAGAGAAAACAGCAATTTTATAAATATGCTAAATAGCTACTTGGAGCACTGAGAAACCAGTCAGAGCCTATGGAGCACCAGTAAGTGAAAGGGGTAGTGACTAAGGCTGCAGGGGTGTTCTCAAACTGGTGCTCCAGTGGCTCTTGCTGGCCCCTTAGTGCTTCAATTAACTAATTAGCATATTAATAAAATGCAGTTTTCTCTGTGATAGAGCATCGTAAAAAAAAAAACAAGGTATCATTTTAGTCAGCATGAGCAACCCTTCCATGCAGCTTTTCTGGTTTAAAAGGGTTGATCATGCTGACAGAGGCTCTTTAAGCTGATGTACGCTTTATAAAGGCATAGAAAACATAATGGAACCACTACTTGTGTTTCCTTATCTGTCCTGTTACTCTGGTAAGTCTGCCTCTGCTGGGCTAATATCTACAGGGGTACAAAAACAATGCACTGTGTAATTTTTTGCTCGGATCCTATCCTCAGTATTGGTAATCAATATCAGATCAGCTAGCGTCCAATTTTCAGTACTCCAGCTGATCAGCTGTTTGAAGGGGCCGCTGCTCTACATAAACCAGTGAAGTCACATTGATTGATCACAGGGCCTGTGTGCACATTAGCGATCCCCTGCTATCCCATCATATACTGTGTGTTGCGGGGCACCAGGGAGCAGAGCATTAGTGATGCGGTATCGGTGAAGAAAGGTTGTTGTTTTTTGTTTTTTTTAGCATAATAAACCTTTTCTAAATAATTTTGACAGGTCCACTGCACTGTACTAATGAGCTTAATTTAGTGCCCTTTCAATAGGGTATTCAAAATATGTGTACAATGCACAATATTGTTTTATTATGGTTGACATAGTGTTAAAAAAAAAAAAATCGCAAAGCAAATAAAGCTCAATCATTATAATAACTTTTATTTCCATAATTGAAAATGCACTGGAAATGCTACACATTCAATTCCTAATCAAAGCAATACAACAATGTATCCAGTTTGTGCTAACCCTTTACAGAAAGTAAAGAAAACAGTATATTAGGCTGTTCAAAAAAAATTGTAGCGCCACAACATTTTTGTATATAAAATGTAACGTATAAACTGAAAAAAAAGTGTGAGATTTCACTTTTCTTTGAATCACTGACTGAACTGTTATTTAGTGGCATAGCCATTGTTTCTCAGAACTGCTTGACATTTGTGTTTCATGGAGTCAACCAACTTCTGGCACCTCTGAAGAGTTTTCCAGTCATTCGACAGTTCTGCATTTTTGGGGTTTGCCTCATAAACCACATTTTTGATGTCACCCCACAAGTTCTCTATGGGACTGAGGTCAGGGGATTGGGCTGGCCACTCCATTACCTTAATCCTGTTTGTCTCTAACCAAGATGTTGTTCGCTTACTGGTGTGTTTTGGGTCATTGTCGTGTTAAAACAACCATTTCTTGGGCATTCCTTCTTCGGCATTGAACAGTATTTTGACATATTCAAATTGATCCATGATCCCTCATATTCAATAAATAGACCCATACCATGGTATGGGAAGCATCCCCATGTCATGATTTTTGCACCATCATTTACTGTCTTCACAGTGTACTGTGGCTTGAATTTAGTGCTCAGTGCTCTGATGTACTCTCTGAGGCCACTAGATCCAAAAAGAACAGTTTTGCTTTCATAAGTCCACAAAAAGTTGTGCCTTTTCTCTTTTGGCCAGTCAATGTATCTGTGCACAGCTAAGCCAGTACTCTCTGCTCTGCAGTGATGAGGGGCAATTACCCCAAAACAGCTGTCTCCAGATGAGGTGCTGGCCTTTTTAATATCCGAGTCATGTCTCAAGGTCTGTTCAAAGGGTCGAACATTGACTTATAGGATAGCTGCCTTACATCTGGTGGCATTAGAGGCAGAGCTTGTGAAGAGCTCATTTGCATCCTTTTCTTCCCAGAATTCCAGAGGAGCATGTATGGCCTATAAGTCTCCTCATGCTGATTAAGGCGCTCTCTCCCCAAGGAGAGAGAGTACTCCCAAAAAAATGAGTGTACAAAACACTACCTCATGTAGATTTCATTGCCAAGAACAGTGATTGATTTAAAATGTGCCTTCACATGTAAGTGTACACCATATTACTTTTCCTAATTGGCGTACAGTATGCATACATAACTTAAAAGTGTGTGGATAATAATTTGGTGACGCCATTGTCTTCTTCGTTATCCCCGATGTTCATGTCATATGTGTACTGTATAAATGGATTTTGGAGCAGTGATATTTTCAGACTCTTCGAAGCCTTGTGTTTAGAAGTTAATAGATGATTTGTGCCAGCACGGTAGCTGCCTGCATAATTCACTGTCGCATGTCGCTGGAGGTAAATATAACTCCTAATATATCATCTTGGGGTTATGATAATAAAGAGGAATATTTGCAGTAACCTGTGTGGCTTTCATTCCACAAGCTTGCTTGCGGAGCACTAATTGTCTTTTCCTCTCGCCAGGGGATAATAATGAGATCTAATTGATTATGAAGGTTTAAGTCTTGCATTCAACACAGGAGAGGGTTGTTTTCTACAGAAAGAGGACTAGCCTTGGTTAGAATATTTTTAAAGACCAGATATCTCCTAGCCCACATTCTTTACCGTTTCATTTAAAGCTCAGAGCTCAGTTCCAGTTCACCACTTTTACTTACTAGCACAGTCATTATCGGGATATCAATACAAGGGTATCTTTGCTTTACTCTTTAAAAACTACCCCTACACCCCAGACAAATTAGCACTATTTTCCATGATTCCAGGCCCATCTATGCCATCAAACAAAGTCTCCTACATTTTCTCCAAACGATCTCTTGCCCCATTTTCTCATGGTTAGGTAACTAACCAACTCTTGTTTGAGGAGGACCACTTGACCCCCATTGGTGTGATCTCTACACCTCTATCGAACAAATTATCTCTTCTCCGCAGCAATTTACAGTGGCAGCAAAGTGGATGAAAGTTAACTAAATCTCATCCGCAATGGAAGTAGACCTTTATTGGGGTTTTACATCTACAGTATATTAAAGGAGTTTTCTTATTTCTTTTTTTACTGATGACCTATGTTATGGATAAGTCATAAGTAAAAAAAAAATCTTGGAAAACCCTTATAATTTATACTGCAGAATTCCACCATGGAGGCATAGGGTGAAATTAATGGCAAATCTACAGCAAAATCCCCACAAATTACTCTATGAAAAAATGACCCATATGGCTGCACCCTTACAGTAATTTGCCTCTAATAATAATATAACTGCTGACTCTACCGCAATCGAACACAGCTCATGCTGAAAAATTACACGAAATGTCAGCTAATTATGAGTACTCAGTGGCCAATGTGAAAACTCAAACCTTTCAATATTTCTATTAATGTTTGGGTGTAGAAAAGTAAAAATTGGTCCTCTAAACACAAAATGACACTTGGAATAAAGGCACTTTTTTAATGTGTTGACAGGTAAAAGCATTACTTTAACTATAACCATAGCTCTTGCAATGAGGTCCAGAGGTTGAGGGGTGGCCCACTCACGTTCAAGAACATTGTACCTTTTTGTGGAGAATAACAATATGGTGGCTATTTATTTTTAAATATTTGTTTAAATATTTCATATATTTTTATGTTTTAGTAGGAAATTCCCTTAATGATACATTGGTACAAATTGTGATCATAGTGGCAGCTTATCATTTTCTGTACTGCCATTTAGTGACATTTATGTTTTCTTGCAGGGACTGTGTGGACACAAGGCCTTAATTAAGAAGATCTGTTGTAGCTGAATTGGGACTTGTACATTGCACCCTAGAGACTGTGGTGGAATTTTCCCACACAATGGAGTGTGATTCTGGCCCAAGTAAAGACACTCAGTCTGAGCTTGCTGAGAGAGTTGCTGCTATAGAAGTGGATGAACAAGCTGAAGGGCCAGATGTGCTGTTTTCTGACGATATGAACAGCATGACTAATAACGGTATGAGCTCGGGAACTAGTGAGGATGTGTTTCTCTCTTCTCAAGATCAGAGAGACTTGAACAGTTTCCAAAGATCCACTTCTCGGCCTACACTTTCAAACAGAAAATTCTCCCTCCAGGAAAGACCTACAGCTGGTTGCCTGGCCTCCCAGAATCAGGGCTACGGCCCATATGCAACTGGTCCCACATCACACATATCACCACGAATAGTTCGACGGCCAACAATTGAATCCAACAGAGTCTCTATCTCTGATTCTGACGTAAGTTGTTCTTCTATTTTGTCATGAAAGCCTGCGGTTATCCGTAGCGCCCTTTTAAAGGGAACCTGTCACCTCTACTCTGCTGCCCTCACTGAGGGCAGTTGATTACTTGACTAGAAGTGACAGACACTGAAATCATTGGGTTTGTACTATACCACGCTGTCCTGAGTGAGGGCCGGTTCCATTTAAGTTGTTGTACTTTATTTCTGCCTTTATCTACTTTAACATAAAGGAGACTATAGTTGGAGGATGATTATACAGTGTTCTTTTTGATGTATGTGTTACATTAGATACTTTTTGAGATCAAAAGGAAAAGAAAAAGGTGTTGTAAAAGCTTATCCCATTATTGCAAAACCAATTAAGTAGGTTTATAAATGGATGAGTTTGTATATAGACCTGCATGATAAAGTTCCCTTTATACCCTGAGAGCTTTCAGATTTTGTGGTTAGCCAACGCAGGTATCATTTTTGTTTTAATTTTTTAGTAGTTTTTGATACATTACTATTTAATATAATATAATTTTTACGTGTTAAGAGAAAAACATTCTTCTATCCAATCACTTTTTTTTGTACAGCAAACAATAACCTCAGTATTTCAATGAATGAATGTAAGGGCACTTTCACATCAGCGCTATTATGTTCCGTTCTTCTTCTCCATTATAGGAGCAGAAGAACGAAAATAACAGAAATGCTGGATTCAGCACACGGAGCCTAACAGACCCCATTGATTATAATGGGATCCATTAGGTTTCCGTTTATGAGGACGTTATTTGAGGGGAGAAAAAAATCCTAGGATTTTTCTCTCTGCTATTTTTGACGAACTCTGTGACGGAGGCTCCGAGTGGAGCCTCTAACAAAGATGTGAACATGCCCTAAATGGAGAAAAGACATTGGGGCAGTTATGTTAAGATTGGTTTATTCTGTGCAAGAACATTTTGCCTACACCATTTTTAGTTTGCTGCAAAATGTAGTTGTGGATTGTTAAATGTGTGACAATAATAGGACATGTTCTATTTTTTTGTGGAACGGACATAAGGACATACGGAAATGAAATACACTCTGAGTAACTTCCTTTTTTTGCGGACCTATTGAAATGAATGGTTCCGCAAAAAAAACAAAACGGAATGGACATGGAAAGAAAATACATTAGTGTGCATGAGCCCTAAATCTGTGTTTTTTTATTTTAAGAAAATGGTAAAGGTAAGATGCGACACAATGTGCTACAAAAATCCCTATTTGTGACACAATGCACTACAGGGCGTTATACTTTCAGAATGTTACACCATGTTTTATGCAAACTTGGAACTAATAAAATTTTTGTCCAAAACATGTCCTTTTCACACAAGCAAGTTTTCTGCTTGTGAAGTAAGTGAACACATAGCACCTGCACTAAATCCTGACTCCTTCATTTCAGTGGGTCTCTGTACATGAGCGTTATTTTTCACGCATCATTTCTGCATTCAGGAAAAATCTCAGCATATTCTTTATTCTGTGTTTTTCACACAGTGCTAGCCCCATAGAAGTGAATGGGGCTTCAGTGAAAAACGAATTGCATCCGGATGCAATGTGTTTTTCAGTGATGGTTGATAGGAGATGTTGTTTGTTAATCTTCAGGTTTTTTTCACGCGCGTGAAAAACGCGGAAAAAAAGCTGAAACACTGAACGTAATCGCAAACAAAACTATCTGAACTTGCTTGAGAAATGGTGCAAGTTTTACTGAACGCATGCTGACACAATCTGTATTGTTTGTGTGAAAGAGGCCTAAGACTAGGCCACAAAACAAAAACAAGGCACAAATAGGTGTAGACAAAAATTTTGTGCAAAAGTGTTCTAAAAAAAACACTTTGTGTCTAGCATGAGGGACAAAATTTTGGCACGTACTCTTCATGTATTTGGTGCAGCATTCGTATGCCATACATTCTGGCACAAATCAAGAAACTTTCCAGGGGCAGTGAATTTGATATATATGTCGCATTATGTGAATGAAAATCAAAATTGGGCAAAGAGTAAGCTACTGTACTCTGAATCTTACAGCACTTTTACGGTAAACTGGACCTTCTTGTGACTTCTTAATAATTTAATTACAAGGACTTTCAGCAAAATCTATTCATGTGGACTGGGCGCTTTATTAGTTTTATACAAAATTAGGATATTGTCCAACATTGATTTCTAATAAAATGTTGATTTTGTATGCAGTGTAACAACTTTTGTAGGTGAACATTTGTATAACTGACTGTATCGCCTGAATTTTTGATGTGTGTATGTAGCATGAGTATTTTCTTATCTTAATGAGAAAATGCTCAGTAAGGCCTTATTCACTTTTCCATTTTCTCAAGGACGTGGGTTATCCACATTTTGACGGGATAGCAGACGAACCCATTGATTTTAATGTGTTTGATCAAACACATTACCAAAACAAAACCACATAGACATAGACTACTTTGGTCTGTAATGCAGACCATACACACCCATTACAGTATATGGGTCCGTGAAAATGACACATGGAGGACCAAAAACCAACACACGGACCAAACATGTATTCTTCACAAACAAAACACGGATGGATTTTTCACGGACATCAAAGGACACCGCAAGGTGAATGAGGCCTCTGCATCCACACCAGTACTAGTTGTTTTCAAAGCAGCATGAAAATGTTATTGTCCCGTTTTTTAAAATGCAGAGCAATCTGAAGGCATCATGTTATAGAACAGGAGGAGCAGAGCAGACTGATATATAGTTTTATGGGAAAAGATTCAATAAAACTTTAACTTTAAGTGGTCCTACTCAGTGATTGGCAGTCTTCCCTGTGTGCTCAGTCATGCAGAGTTAGCTGTCAATCATTGAGTGCACCGCCCACATGACTCCAAGGCATAAAAGAAGCAGAGGTTTAAAAGAATAAATTGCAAGTTTTGATAGATCACTAAACTAAATATCAATCTGCTCAGTTCCCCCTGCTATATACAGTTGCAAGAAAAAGTATGTGAACCCTTTGGAATGATATGGATTTCTGCACAAATTGGTCATAAAATGTGATCTGATCTTCATCTAAGTCACAACAATAGACAATCACAGTCTGCTTAAACTAATAACACACAAAGAATTAAATGTTACCATGTTTTTATTGAACACACCATGTTAACATTCACAGTGCAGGTGGAAAAAGTATGTGAACCCCTAGACTAATGACATCTCCAAGAGCTAATTGGAGTGCGGTTTTAGCCAACTGGAGTCCAATCAATGAGATGAGATTGGAAGTGTTGGTTACAGCTGCCCTGCCCTATAAAAAAACACACCAGTTCTGGGTTTGCTTTTCACAAGAAGCATTGCCTGGTGAATGATGCCTCGCACAAAAGAGCTCTCAGAAGACCTACGATTAAGAATTGTTGACTTGCATAAAGCTGGAAAGGGTTATAAAAGTATCTCCAAAAGCCTTGCTGTTCATCAGGCCACGGTAAGACAAATTGTCTATAAATGGAGAAAGTTCAGCACTGCTGCTACTCTCCCTAGGAGTGGCCATCCTGTAAAGATGACTGCAAGAGCACAGCGCAGACTGCTCAATGAGGTGAAGAAGAATCCTAGAGGGTCAGCTAAAGACTTGCAAAAGTCTCTGGCATATGCTAACATCCCTGTTAGCGAATCTATGATACGTAAAACACTAAACAAGAATGGATTTCATGGGAGGATACCACAGAGGAAGCCACTGCTGTCCAAAAAAAACATTGCTGCACATTTACAATTTGCACAAGAGCACCTGGATGTTCCACAGCAGTACTGGCAAAATATTCTGTGGACAGATGAAACCAAAATTGAGTTGTTTGGAAGAAACACACAACACTATATGTGGAGAAAAAGAGGCACAGCACACCAACATCAAAACCTCATCCCAACTGTGAAGTATGGTGGTGGGGGCATCATGGTTTGGGGCTGCTTTGCTGCGTCAGGGCCTGGACTGATTGCTATCATCGAAGGAAAAATGAATTCCCATGTTCATCAAGACATTTTGCAGGAGAACTTAAGGCCATCTGACCACCAGCTGAAGCTCAACAGAAGATGGGTGTTGCAACAGGACAACGACCCAAAGCATAGAAGTAAATCAACAACAAAATGGCTTAAACAGAAGAAAATACGCCTTCTGGAGTGGCCCAGTCAGAGTCCTGATTGAGATGCTGTGGCATGACCTCAAGAAAGTGATTCACACCAGACATCCCAAGAATATTGCTGAACTGAAACCGTTCTGTAAAGAGGAATGGTCAAGAATTACTCCTGACTGTTGTGCACGTCTGATCTGCAACTACAGGAAACGTTTGGTTGAAGTTGTTGCTGCCAAAGGAGGTTCAACCAGTTATTAAATACAAGGGTTCACATACTTTTTCCACCTGCACTGTGAATGTTTACATGGTGTGTTCAATAAACATGGTAACATTTAATTCTTTGTGTGTTATTAGTTTAAGAAGACTGTGATTGTCTATTGTTGTGACTTGGATGAAGATCAGATCACATTTTATGACCAATTTGTGCAGAAACTCATATCATTCCAAAGGGTTCACATACTTTTTCTTGCAACTGTAACTTGCTGCCTGCAGATTAAACTACATTTCGGGTTATAGGTTCCCTTTAATATCTATTCAAAGCATAGTAGAGGGCATATATATACACTACTCACAAAAAGTTAGGATATTTGGTTTGTGGGTGAAATTTCAGGATGAACCTAAAATGGACTCTAACCTTTTCAGGTGAACTTAATCTGACCTTCTCTAAACTTTTGAATGCACATGTCCTACTGTTCAGAGTTTCAGTACTTTTTGCACAACTTGCTGTTCCCTAACAAGGAGCATAACGGCAACATTCACAACAGGTGTTTGATCCATTAATCGCCCAATAAATTTCCTGGTTCAATTAGTTCAGTCCTCCTCATCATGCTGCTCACATTTTGACATCATGAGACCAAGACGACACCTAACAATTGAACAACAGTACTTCACCATTGCGAGGCTTCACACAGGATGTTCTCAGATGGAAGTGGCCGCTGAGCTTAGAGTGTCACAGCAGGTTGCAACAGAGATACATAGAGACGGGAAGAGTCACAGAACGACATAGAAATGGACGTCCTTTGGCCACATCCCACACTAATGACCGCTTCATTGTGAACAATACCCTGTGGAACCGGATGATGAATGCCACACAACTCGAGGCACATTTAAGGGAGGCGGGATGTACCCAAGTGTCATGTCATGTCTGCGTGCTAGACGACCTGCAACGGTACCTGACCACACCACCAGGCACAGGCATCATCATCTTGCATGGGCCAAGGAGCACCTACGCTGGACGAGGGACCAGTGGGCCTCAGTGCTGTTCACTGATGAAAGTCGATTCACGCTGAGCAGAAATGATGTTGGAGACGTCAAGGAGAGCACTAACTGTTGTAACCAGACGAACCTTTGGTGGTGGTGTTGCAGTGTGGGCAGGTGTGTCTAGTCAATACAGGACTGCATTACACTTTGTGAATGGCACAGTGACAATATCATACTACTTGAATAACATCATTAATCCAGTCATTGTGCCTCTGCATAAACAACACTTGCCTAATTTCATCTTCATGGGCGACAATGTACCAGCTAATTGAGGTCGCATCATTAGGGAACGGCTGCTGGAGGTTGGGGTACCTCAAATGGGGTGGCCTGCACTTTCTCCAGACCTGAATTCCATGGAAAACGAATGGGATCAGCTAGGTCGCCATAGACTCGTAACTCTGTTCCTAAGAACCTCAATGACCTGAGGGCCGCCCTTCAAGAAGAGTGGGATGCTATGCCTCAGCAATTTGAGACATTGAAATTTTTTGTGGGGTATAACCACCACTGTTGTTGGCTTTTGTTTCAATAACTTGTTTGAGATGAGGAAATCACCAATGCATGCTTCTACTCAAATGCCCTACTTTCATGATATAATATCACTGTAGCATTAACTTTTTAAGTTTTCCATAAATTTCACCCGAAAGCCAAATATCCCTAACCTTTTGTGAGTAGTGTGTATATTTATATATTGTGGTAAAGTGTACGGTAAAGTCCTGGAAGGGGTTTATATCCCACCCGGGTTCCTCAACTGGGTGAGGTAAGTAAAATCCAGGAAGATGGTGCTGGCTTCAGCAAATGTAGTTGCTGGAGTTATTTTTGTCAAAGTTCAAGGGCTGGATTTTATTTTGACTGGGAAGGTAGGTCTGGTAGTGGGGCCTCCCCAGTCCACCCCCATTCCAGTGCATTTTTTCCCTTAGCCTGAGGGATCCCCAGGTGTAGTCCAGCTGCGATTGTTAGGGGGAAATAAAAGCACATCCCAGGCTGTCAGTCTGGAAAGGAGTTATGCCTGGAAAAAACCTAGGAAGCTGGCTGTCTAGCTGGCTAGTGAAGCCTGATTCCCCAAATGTGTACTAGCTAGAGCCCAGACAGGCAGGAGTTTTTGTTTGATTTATGTTTTGGTGATGCTGGAACCTCACCTTACCCAGTTAGTTATAACTGGGTTCACCTGTAATTGCCGAAGTGCCATAAAATAAAGTATCGTTTGGACTTTAATCCTGTTGTCGGCGAATGAATCTGTCGCCCTGCTTGAGAGAGCGATCCCTATATATATATATATATATATATATATATATATATATATATATATATATATATATATATACATACATACATACAGTGCTGCCCAATACCCCAGGCAAATTTTGACTTAGTTACTTTTATTCAGCCAGCAAGTAATTTTGTGACGGGAAATGACATAGGTGTCTCCCAAAAGATAATAAGACGATGTACAAGAGGCATTATTGTTGAAAAAAAAAAAACATTTCTCAGCTTTTATTTACATTTGAGAAAAAAGTGTCCAGTCCTAAATTATTCATACCCTTCTCAATAATCAATAGAAAAGCCTTTATTGGCTATTACAGCAATCAAACACTTCCTATAATTGCAGACCAGCTTTTTGCATGTCTCCACAGGTATTTTTGCCCATTCATCTTTAGCAATGAGCTCCAAATCTTTCAGGTTGGAGTGTCTTCTTGCCATCACCCTGATCTTTAGCTCCCTCCACAGATTCTCAATTGGATTCAAGTCTGGACTCCAAAACGTTAATGTTGTTGTCTGCTAACCATTTCTTCACCACTTTTGCTGTGTGTTTTGGGTCATACTCATTGTCATGCTGAAATGTCCACTGGTGCCCAAGGCCAAGTTTCTCTGCAGACTGCCTGATGTTGCCGTTGAGAATCCCCATGTATTGCTCTTTTTTCATGGTGCTGTTTGCTGTGATTAGGTTCCCTGGTCCATTGGCTGAAAAACACCCCCAAAGCATTAGGTTCCCACCACCATGTTTGACAGTGGGGATGGTGTTCTTTGGGTTGAAGGCTTCTCCTTTTTTACGCCAAATGAAGGAAACATCATTTTGACCAAACAATTCAATTTTAGTTTCATCTGACCATAACACAGAAGACCAGAGTCTTCTTCTTTGTCCAGATGAGCTTTTGCAAAGGCCAAGTGAGCTTTTGTGTGCCTGGTCTGCATCCGTGGAACCCAGCAGTGTGCAGTGTCCGTTGGATTGTCTGCCTTGAGACCTTGCCACCAGCAGAGCCCAGATTCACCAGGATAGCCTTGGTGGTGATCCTTGGATTCTTTTTCCCCTCTCTAACTATCCTCCTGGCCAGCACAGGTGTCACTTTTGGCTTCCGACCACGTCCTCTGAGATTTTCCACAGTGATAATAAAAGCTGAGAAATGTTTTTTTTCCCACAATAATGCCTCTTGTACATCGTCTTATTATCTTTTGGGAGACACCTATGTAATTTCCCATCAAAAGATTTCTTGCTGGTATATACTGCTGCATAATAGCAGTGATATTAACTGCACATACAGAATGACAGATTCATTAACCAAGCTTGATCACTGAGCCTTTGTGGCACATTTGGCAAGATGGTCAGTCTTGGCATGGCACAATATTATTGTCATTTGGTGCTGTCAGATGAGCTGACACTAGACATAATGGACCGTAGTGTATATAAGCTGTATATGGCATAACTGGAACCAGCACCAAGCTCAGCAGCTATTAGGGTTTTGAAATATTTCATTTTCTAAGTATAGAACACAATTAGTAGATGATCATCTGGATGAATGTTTATATTGCACAAAAAACATGCTGCGATCCAGGCTCTGAAAGACTGGTAGAAAACATGCGGTGCCAGATTTCACACTGACATTTTAGATGGTTAATTTATTTTTATTTACAGTCAGTTGTGGATCTGTAAAATGTTAACAAAACTTTTACACCTTTTTTGGGTGAAATAAAAATCTTATTTTTGTAATGGTTTAAAGGGGTTGTCCCATGAAGACTACTTATCCACAGGATAGGGAATAAGTGTCTGATTTTTTTTTTTTTCCTTATACCTAAGATGGATTTACACTGCCTGATATTTGGGTAGATTATCTGGAACAAACGTTCCTGCGAACACTTGTTCCCGACAATCTGTCCATCTAAATGTGCAGCCAAATCCCCTGATGAATGGTCTCTTTTTTTATTGAACGAGCAGCTGATTGTTGGGAATCGGCTGTTACATCAGGACATGTAAACCGCCTTTAGTTCACGAACGATCTTTCTTTGACCGAAACTTTCTGATGAAAATAATAAACCTGGTTGACTACTTTTCAGACGATAATAGTCTGTCATCAGTCGGCTAAAAAGATCATTCTTTGTTAAACTTCAACCAACGAACCTTTGTTTTGGTTGAAATCTTCCATTTTGATCAACTTTAGACTACTGTGTATGACCACCTTAAGTGTTTCATTTCCCAGCAGAAGCAACACAGGAGAAATGTAGAATTACTGTGCAATTAAACCTCCAGAGAGAGGGTTATTCTTTGTAAGGCTACTTTCACACTAGCATTTTTTGCGGATCCGTCATAGATCTGCAAAAACGCTTATGTTAAGATAATACAACCGCATGCATCCCTCATGAATGGATCCTGTTGTATTATGTCTTCTATAGCCATGATGGATCCGTCTTGAACACATAACAGTCAATGGGGGCTGGATCTGCTTTCTATTGTTAGAGATTGTGTCAGAGAAAACGGATCCGTCCCCATTGACTTACATTGTTTGGCTTCGCTTCGTCAGGCGGACAGCATTGTTTTCCGCCTCCAGAGCGGAATGGTGACTGGTCGGAGGCAAATTGATGCATTCCGAGCTGATTTTTATCCATTCAGAATGCATTAGAGCAAAACTGATCCGTTTTGGACCGCTTTTGAGTGCCCTGAACGGATCTCGCAAACGGTAAGCCAAAACGCTAGTGTGAAAGTAGCCTAAGGTAGTAAGTTGTCTGACTTCTGATGCATCTGTTCTCAAACAGTTACTTTATGTCCCATGTAAAGCACTTGTGTCAGTTTCCTGAAGCACACTGCATGTTTCCGATGCATTTCATATGAGAAACGTGCCATGGTGTGTGGTGGAGTGTCTCATGTTAAGACCCCTTTACACTAATAGATTCAGCAGCCGATTGATGGGAAGGACAATTCCGACAATTGCCTGCTCGTCAGTATTGGTATAATATATATTTTTATATATATTATAAAATGGTCTAAGATGGAAGGCTGAGGGAAGGTTAGGTTGATGAACTGAGGTAACCTTATTCTGGGTATAAGTAGGTTCATTCATCTTAAGAGCTATAAACCCTGCTGTATCTGGGTCTGATAATCGGAATAAAGCTTCATCTCTGGAAAAGAACCAAGGATTGCCGCCATCATCATTCTTCAATTTTCATCATAACCGAGTCTTAACAACAGTCAGTGGAGGAGACTTCTGCGTTTACATTATCTCTCTATAGTGAGTTTGCTTAATTGGTTAAGCATAATTTGACATTGTGGTATTAATGATTTAACCTTTTTTCTTTCTCTAGGATTGCGTACAGTTGAACCAGTACAAACTGCAGAGTGAAATTGGTAAAGTAAGTATCCTATATGGTTTCTGTTCACATTATTCTGTTAGACTCAATGAAGAGGGATTTTGCAGTTATGCAGCTCCAGTATTTTAAAGAGATTTGGCCATCTGAGACAATGATGGCGTATCGCTAGCGAGGGAACACGCTTGGCTATTTTTGGAAGTCCTGTAGAAATGAGTGGAGAGTGCACAGTGCAAGCACAGCCACTGCTCCATTCACCACTATGGGACTGCTGGGTATAGCTGAGCCAGTGCTCAGCTATTTTCGCAACTCTCATAGCGGTGAACAGAGGGTGGCCACGGATGCACTGTTCACTGTGGGGGCCCAGTTCGGGAGAAAAGAGCAGGTCCCAGAAGTGGCGCTGATGGCATATCCTAACTTTATATGCCATCAATGCCTCAGATGGAATTAGCCCTTTAACGTTGTGAAGCATGTAAGCAACTGCGACTGCCATCTGGGTTATATTCATATAGATAGGGCAAAGAATTCATACACAATGTATTTATTATCTTTCTTTACGTTTTGATGTGCCGATATAGAAATGCGGTACTAAATGTTCTGTGCTGTTCTTTACCTACAGGTATATCAATATAAGTTGATCCTATGTACACCATGATGGTACACTGTATAGTGTACAGGGCCCTATAGAAGCTTCTGTCCTCATTATAGCTAGTGGTTTACAGCTCCCAGTAGCTATTCCGTGACTGTTACATGTGAGGACTTGCTTTACCTGTTTAAGTTATCTCCTTATCTTTCTTATATCGTCATATTCTCCTGTCTCGGGATGACATTTTGGAGGATTTTGAACCAATTACCGGTATTTCATGGAGTTATGGTCACAAGTTACAATAGTTTCAACTTATAATGGTCGTCGAATCTGGTACTACTGTTATTTTCATCCATCATAGGAGCAGAACAGCAGAAATAATGCAAATGTGAATGAATCCTGATCCCCCAAACATCTGCTTACAGTGTATAATAGTGAACTCTAAATGCAAATGATCAGTTTCTGAATGATTGCCTCAATATTTAGGCATCATGGGAATTTTGTCATTTTCTTTCATACTTGTGTGAAGCGTCTATAACACAGGTATCTTATCCTATGTTATGTTCCCAATAAATTATATTTGCGATGCTCGGAAAAAAACAAGCTGACAAGCCTGTACTTAGGAATAATTAACATTAATTTGTAGCAAAAAAAAAGTTTCACAAGACTAAAGCTGAACAAATCTGCATTTATGTCTGCTCCATCCCAAGGCGTTGCACATAATGCTTGTTTGCATCTTGTATCAAAATGAATTCATGAATAAAACAAGAACACGCTGTAATTCTGTCTGCTGTATTTTGAAGTAGATGGCTTGTTTGATGATCGCTGAGAAAGGACATATGAAGCAAAGACAGACTCGCTGGCGGTATGAGCCTTTCTGTCAAATCATCTCCTTTAATCAGGCGATGCCCTGCGATGGTAACAGCATTTATGCTGGAGAAAGCCTGGACTATCAAGTTATTAAATCATTTTAATATTATTCTAGGCTTCAGCTCCAGTGAGATATGGCGTCTTATAATGTACCTATCATTTGCATTTTATTTCATAAGTGCTTTAAAAATTTATTTAAAAAAATTCTTGAACTATTAGAACTAGTTTCAGACATATGAGGCTAAGAAACTCCACTCTCAGACCAGCATTAAAGGGGGTGTCCAAGTTATATTAATTGATGACCTATCCTCAGGATAGGTCATCAATATCAGATCATTGGGGGTCCGACACCCGGCACCCCCGCTGATCAGCTGTTTGAAGAGGAGGCACGCGCCGTGCCAGCGCTGCCTCCTCTTCACTGTTTACCTTCTCGCCGTTCCATCTGCTGTGGTGAGCGGGTGTAATTACACCTGCTTACTGCTGCAGATACAACGGCGAGAAGGTAAACAGCGAAGAGGAGGCAGCGCTGGCACGGCGCGTGCCTCCTCTTCAAACAGCTGATTGGCGGGGGTGCCAGGTGTCGGACCCCCACCGATCTGATATTGATGACCTATCCTGAGGATAGGTCATCAATAAATATAACTTGGGCAACCCCTTTAAAGGGGTTGTCCGGTTTCACATATTGATGACCTATCCTTAGAATAAGACATCAATATGAATTCAGCAGGGGTCCAACTCCCAGTACCCCCACCGCTAAGCAGTTTGCAGAGACTGCAGCACTCATACGAGGCTGTACTCCCTTCACTGTTTACCTGCTCGCCTTTGACATTGCAGGGGCCATGCAGTGTAATTACAGTTTCTCCGTCCCATTCAAGGAACAACTGTAATTACACTGCATATCCGCTGTAATTTCAACAGTGAGCAGGTAAACAGTGAAGATAATACAGTGTGTATACAGTACATAGCTGTCAGTCACTGATAACTCCTCCCTTGTGGACAATAAAATCAGAAATAGCAGAGATATACATATATAAATTACATGTTTTACTGAATCTTTTAACATGCTGCCTGCAGATTGCATTGCATTTTATGTTTTCAGGTTCTCTTTAAAGTGGAGCTCTGTATGTATTTGAAAAATGTAATACCTAGCACTTTTCATCTTTCTCCTTAAACAAAATGGAAAAACTCAGCAAATGGATGGAGATTTCTCATTTTGTCCCAGTTCTCCCATTCTTTCTGAGGTTTTCACTTTGAAAGGAGTATGTGAGCAGATTCGACCTCTCATCGATATTCATAAAAGTTGTATGACCTTGTGTCATGGGCTCTCTGCACTAAACCTTCTGCAAGGCCTTCCCTCTGCTCTTGAATAACAGCACTAGCAGTCTCCTGGATGTGAGCTGCAGCCATCACTCAGGAGTGGAGGGGAGGCCATGCACATTAGATGTTTGACCAAACTCACCAATTTCATTGGGACATTGCAACATCCGCAATGGCAGATGCAGTGGAGATTAGGATCGGTTAGTTTGATATCAGTTTGCTTGATCCTTTTGTTCTTTGAAGATAAGCCCTCACCAGAAGTGTCTGGCAGTGGGTTTCTTTCCTCTCCCTATTGGGAAAACATGATTCAAAGAATGAAAGCGGGCACCACAAATAAATAACACAAACAGGGTGCATACCAAGTAATAAACACAATAGTCAACACAAAAAGAAGGACACATGAAATTGGAGCCCACCAAGATATACAAAGTCCAAATAAGTTTAATAGATGTAAAAAAAACTCTAAAATACTAACTTTAGACAATTCAGAACAATAAAATACATCCATGTAAGAGGTTCCAAAATTATATGGAGCAAAAATACCTAAAAAAAAAACAGCATACACCCTTAATAAGGCTATATTGTTATAATAAAGAGAACCGCTTCAATACCATACAAAAAAGTGCCGATGCCAACAATAATGAATGTGACATACAAGAAAAAAATGTATAGAGTCAACAAAATAAAGAGAATTCTCACAATAGGAATTCTGTGGGGAAAACACCGCCTAACAGCTTCCTCAGGGGTAACTGATACCATGGGCGGATTGGCCATAGACTCTACAGGGAAATTTCCCAGGGGGCCACTTAATCCCTCCTCCTAATGCTCTCAGCATTAATGAATGTAGGAGCATCAGGAACTTATGCCCTCCTGAATTCACCTATATTGCCATCCTCAGGACAATGATACAGATTCATACTGTGGGGCGGGTGGCAGTATTATGTACTACGTTGTGATATTTGGTTTCCCAGAGACTGTATTTAGTGCTGCACTGTGGTATCTAGTTCTGCTACAGCAGTATCTTTTGCTGCACTGTGGTATTTGGTTCTGCTGGGGTGGTATTTTGTCCTACACTATGGTATTGCTGGCCCCGCCTACTTCTGTGGCCCCGCCTTCTGTCAATTTCAGACCACTTTTCCCAGTCTGTAAGTTCCCAGTCTGACCCTGACTGATAATGTAACGAATCCACTATTTATAGTAATTATACGCCATTCACTTGCATGTGTTGTAAACTGCAAATAGTGTCACAAAAAAATCGGTGTTCCTAATAGAGCAGAACGCATGTCAGGAAGTCAACATCATCAATATCAAAGACTAGGCCTGACACGCAGCACATGCACAAAGCAACACTAATTATTTCTATTGATCGTGTTGATCAGAACGAGGCTACAGATGCCTAAAATACCACTACATTTGGTTATTACATACTAATAAATAATATTAATGACCTATAAATGACCGGTCTCTGAGATCTGTTCCTGCTTTTTCTTCAGGAAAAGTAATTGCTAAGCAGCTCTGAATCTGAACATTCCTGTATGTTTCTGCCAATGCTTTCTTTTATTTGCATTTGCATCTGGAATATGCATCAAGCTGCCTAGGTAATTAGGATAACCAGCTAGCAATCAATTCGCATGATGCTCTACTTTGGCAAGCTCTATGAACAATTACCGATTTTTAAAAAAGTCCAAAGCAAGAACTTCCTTGACTGCAGAACTCCAGTCCCCTTGGCCCTGCGCCATATGAATAATTGTATTTTGTTTCTTCTCGTCTCTCAGTAATAGAAAGCTTAACGCATAAGGTCTTAAATGAGGGTCATAATGCAGTTAGTCTACACATATCAAGATCTACTGAGAGGTATGGGTCAGGATTATTTTATCTAGAATCATTGTGATAAGACATTAGTTACATACATTCATGTTGAACACTGCATCGTGAATCGTTTGATCAAGTATGTGTGGTTTGTATATTCTTTAAAATATAGATTTAAAATATCTTTTCGGGCCTTTATCCAAGCAACTTCATATTACCTCCATCCACTCCGTTGTAATGTCCCGCACACTTGCTTACCAAACATGGCGGAGTTATAGAATTACTCCCTGTTAGGCCTCTTGCACACGACCGTATGGCTTTTTCAGTATTTAGCGGTCCGTTTTTTACAGGTCCGTTGTTCAGTTTTTTTTGTTTCCGTTCCGCATAAAATCTCCGTATGGTTTCGGTATGCGATTCATTGTTTGCAGATCGCAAACAGAAACATAACATTTTTAATCATGAATGTAATGTACAGTAATGTGTTTTAACAGTATACACATGGGCAAAGTGGGCATGGATCCGCAAAAAATGGATGACATACGGATGACTTGAATAGAGCCACCGATCGTTATTTGCGGGCACTAATAGGACAAGTTCTATCTTTTAGCTGAACGGAAATACTGAAACGGAATGCATACGGAGTACATTCAGTGTTTTTTTTTTTAGCGGAATCATTGAAATGAATGGTTCCGCATACGGACCGCAAACGGAATCCACAAAAACGGAACAGAAACGGGAAAAAAAAAAACATTCATATGCAAGAGGCCTTACTGCGCTGGGATCTATTTGATTTTGATACCATGGAAGCATATACATGGCCTGAGTTCTCAGGAGGAAGCAAGTGGCCCAAATATGGATTAGGCCATGTATTTCTTTGATGTATATGGCAAGATAGGGGTTTTTTGTGCGACATCAGCTGAAGAGGATGCTAGCCTTTTCCTGACACCTCTAACGGGTCTGGTCTGTGAAAGGCCACACTATCTTCAGGTTTTATGATGGGGGTTTCTGGTCTCTGTGAAGTGGTTCCATCTTACTGATTTTATGGCTACAATCTCCTGACCTGACTTTGGGCAGGGGACATGGACGAGGATATGACCCAATACCAGAATGTATCACCACAAAAATAAATAAAATAAAACTGTAGTGAAAAGTAATATAACGGGAAGTGAAGAATAAAAAGCTTGGGGTACTTTCACACTAGCGTTTTTCTTTTCCGGCGCTGAGTTCCGTCCTAGGGGCTCAAATCCGGAAAAGAACTGATCAGTTTTATCCTAAGGCATTCTGAATGGAGAGTAATCCGTTCAGGATGCATCAGGATGTCTTCAGTTCAGTCTTTTTGACAGATCAGGCTTTTCAGAAAAACGTAGCATGTTGTATTTTTACCTCCGGACGAAAATCCTGAACACTTTGACTGAACGCCGGATCCGGTCTTTTTCCCATTGACTTGCATTAGCGCCGGATCCGGCGCCGTGTGTTCAGTCATACCGGATCCGGCTTTTGCATGTTAAACCCGAAAAATGTGAAAAAGAAGTTAAAGTCCATAAATGGCGGATCCGTTTTTTCCAATGCATTTTTTCATTGTGATCAAAATCCTGATCAGGATTCAAATGTAATCAGTTTTCACACGTTTTTCCGGATCCGGCGGGCAGTTCCGGTGTCGGAATTGAACGCCGGATTTAAACAACGCTAGTGTGAAAGTAGCCTTAGGCTTCTTTCGCAGTTGGGGCACAGACCTCCCACAGGGCGTTTTTTGTCCGGCTGAAATGCAGTATATTTGCTGGGTAGTTCTCTGCCAGACCCCATTGTAGTCAAGGGTAACATCTGGCAGTGCCGTATCAGGAGAACTCCAGCAGGCTATTCCCTTCTGGAACAGCCTGCCAGAGAGTTGTGCCACAAATGTGAAAGTAAAAAGAGAAAGATATGTGATCTGCACACCCTAATGTGAAAGTAGCCTTATCTGATGTAATTAAAACATTAGCTTTGTTCAGTATTTCTGTATAGCTCTCTAGATAGGTCTTCATAGATTAGTTTTTACGGTCTGTTAAAATGTTTCCTTTGTTGTCCACCTTCAGGAGCCTTTCGTCCACATCCCCTGCTGCCACATGGCTGGACTCGAAGGGGGAAGCATATTTACCTGCTTCCCACCATGGGGCTCTGTCTCCTTCAGTCCCCCATTGCCTCACTCTAGTCCCGCTCGTCAGCATGTTGGATGAAAGCTAGTGTTGACTGATTATTTCTCCTGCATAACTATTAAAATGAATTACCAATGAAATAAAAAAACTGAGGGACATTTATTAAGCTAATTATGCCACTATTGTGGTTTAAAAAAAGTCGCACGTTATGGGGAACACCATATGTTTGCCATAGTTTGCAAATTTTTGGGCTTCTTGACACTTTTCTGAAGTGCTGAGAAAGGGGCGGGCTTAGCAGAAGTGGCCGAGACTTAACACCGCCCGCCGCATTTACTATAACTTTTGCCAGAAAGCCGTGGAAGTTCTAGCTGAAGTAGCTGGCATAGACTTCAGTTTCTGGCGCACGGCAGGGCAGAGATGCTTCTGCCTCTTAATAAATTAGGTTCCTCTCACGCCAGTGCAGGATGATCAAGACTAGCGGATGGATGCGCCAGTCTTGATATATCTCCCCCTCTGGGTCCACCAGAGCAAAAACTAGAAAATTGATTGAGTGTCTTTCCTCTCTGGCTCATAGATAAAAGACCTCTATGGGTCCATATGGCCAAATAGGCTACATTGAAGGGTTGAGAAGATGAAATAATCTCTTTTAACTTGCATACAAGCTGATTCTACTCACTGTGGTCAACTGTTCGTGATCACAATGAATCTCAGATTTTATATGTATTAAAGAGGACCTTTCATGGGTCCAGACATTATAAACTAAGTATCAGGGTATGTAGGGCATAGTGCAGAGATCTAACTGCACTTTCAATTTTTTCTGGGTGCAGCTTCGTTCGCCAGCTGTGACCCCCATTGTATTCTCCCGCCTGGTATGCTGTAGCGCTGTTCAATCGCAGCGGAGAGCGTCACAGCCAGGGAGAAGGTGAGATTTTTTTTTTCTCCCTGGCTGTGACGCTCACTGCTGCGATTGGACAGCGCTACAGCCAGGGAGAAGGAGTATCCCTGTACGGATGTTATAATTAGCATACCAGGCGGGAGAATACAACCGGGGCCACAGCAGGCGAATGGAGCGGCGCCCAGAAAAAATAGTAAGTGCAGTTAGATCCCTGTACTATGCCCTACATATCCTGATACTTAGTTTATGATGTTTGGACCCATGAAAGGTCCTCTTTAATATGCTGTCAGAAAATAGCGACACATATGAATTACATTTCTTGCAATGCATAATAATGATTTTGATGTCACAGGCAACTTTATCTTATCATTGTCCTTGAGCAATAACACTGGTATATATTGGTCAACTGTATGTATTTATAACATAGTGTTGCGTTAATATTTGCCAGTACTAACTAGGAAAAGTGTTTTGGTTATAAAGATGGTTTCACTCGTCATGCTTGATAATGAACTGTATGTTCTTTTAGTTAAAGAGGCAAACTGATATCAGCAGTTAATTGTAATTCCAAACGATTATGCCACAATGAATAGCCATAGCCTGTTGAATTTTTTTTTTTAACAGTTTTTTAACTGCTAGAATGTCAGTCACATGTTAATATTGGATAGTATGTATGTGGAATTCTAAATTCTAAAGATACATTTTCCAATGTATTTGTCCCATAAAAATGTCGTAACCCGCTAAACTAATGGGTACAGGAGGAGAAGATGGGACACTATTAAGAATGGCTGTCAAAACAAACATTATAGGGAATTTTCTTTGCAGCACTGGACTGGGGTCAGGTTTGTATATTGAATCATTGTTGACCTGCTGAAACATGGCTGCCTGGAAAAATAAATTGCACTTAGTATGCAGCCACATTTTGACAGAGGGCATTAGATCTTTGATGTCTCGTAGAGGAAGCAATAAATATGTTCTGTATTATTTACATGGTGCCTAGCAACATTTAGGGTCCAGAATGATGGTTTAAAAACCATTTATGTGAATGCGGTATCATTTTAGGACCCCAGTAGAGGTGGCTTTTACTACAATACATTATTTGACATACAGTATAATCAAAATCATTATGTTTAGAGGCCATATTTTTCTCCAAATCCCATGAGTCTACATCTCGTTCTTGCTTGGTTAAGTTTGTTCTCTAGGTGTGTGGTTTTGTTCTGGTGAAAAAGTTGCGTAAACATGTAGCCATGTTCGCCAACTCAAAACCATACACTTAACCACTAATGTATGACATGATCACATTCCTATATGTAACAACCCAATAAATACATGCTAATTGTATATGGATAAACCAGGCCGCGGGACTTTATTAAAGGGTTAACCAGTTATTACAACTGTTAAATAAATAATTAAAGCCAATAATGAATACATCTATCAGACATATTGAAAGGGTTGTCCGGTTTCAGAGCTGAACCCGGACATACCCAGAATTTTACCCAGGCAACCCCCCTGACAAGATCATTGGAGCATTTTATGCTCTGATGCTCTCATTTGCCCTGCGCTGAATCGCGCATGGCAAAGGCATTTTCAGGAGTTCCGGTAAGGTACCGGGCTCTCCTTAGGGCTGCCAGGTGGAGGCTTCCGCCCAGCAGTGAGCCTGGTGACATCACCGGCACTGATGGGTGGGTTTTAGCGATGCCCTAGCCTGTAAAACGGTGACCTCACCGAATACTCTGCTGGGTGGAAGCCTCCGCCCCGGCAGTGTGTTATTGTAAATAAAAAAGCCTTTGCCTGGTGTGATCCAGCGCAGGGCAAGGGAGGGCATCGGAGCATGAGATTCTACCATGCTAACATCAGGGGGGCTGCCTGGGTGAAAATATGGGTATGTCTGGGTTCAGATCTGAACCCGGACATCCCCTTTAAATATAATATCATCTCTTATCGTGTCATGGTGACTAACCCCCCACTAAAAAGACCACGGCTATAGACAAGAAAAAAAATATTTAGGGACGCAATCTTCTTTAGCTCATCAGCACCGACAAACCTACGCTAATGGTAAGTGCCAAAATTTATAGTACAAATATTCCAGCTGAAGTTCTTCTAGACCAATGTTGCCATGTTTTAAAAATACACCTTTGCCCAGATACCGAACAGCAACACAGTCCACCAATGAAATTCTTGACCCACAGAGAATTAAGCCTCCCTGGAAACTAGATAATACAAACAAAATACAATGGCGGGGTGGGGGGGGGGGGGGGGATAGAAATATGTCTCAACTACACCATGAGGGGTACACCACCTATTCGGCTATGTCCCCCTATTCATTCAAAGATTTGCAATGCAAACAGTTTTGATGCATTTCACTATACAGTTACCATAGTAAGTTAAAATAGGTAAAATACAAGTCCAACAGCTTTAGCTATTAGTTTCATGCTAAGCTGATAAAGAGGAATGCAGATACAAGGCAGGTGTGATATAGTTACCAGTCTGACCTCGTGCAGAGGAAGGATGCATGTAACCACTATAATCTGTCTCCTGACAAAGCAATCTAATACGGATGTTATTGCTTTTTCAAGAAATGCATTGAACCCTTTACAGATGCAGTAAACATTATGCAGGAGTTTTATCAAACTGCTGTAAAGGAAAAGCAGCATAGTTGCCCATAACAACCGATCAGATTGATCCTTTCATTTTTCAAGGGAGCTCTGAAAAATGAAAGGTGGAATCTGATTGGTTGCTGTGGGCAGCTAAGCCAGTTTTCCTTTACACCAGTTTGATAACTCTCTGCCTATAAGTTTTAGAATTTTCTATGTATACGGTATTCCTACAGTGCCATGTTTCTTACCACTTTTTCTCCATTCTCCTATGCATACTTGCCGTAGCCCCATGAACTCCATCTACTTCTTGGGGTGTCCAATCCAGTGTCGGACTGGGGTGCCTTGGGCCCACCAGTGGAATTGATTCTGGGGGCCCACCGTACAGCTACCATAAATGCATTGGCGTAGTGTGGGTTGCAAGCAGCCGGGGCAAGCCAAGTATTGCGCCCCCCAACCTATGACCACGCCACATTTTAAAAAGAATGTTGTAGATATTACTTGCAGTCCCATGTAACACCACAGATAACACAGTGATAACTCTCTGAGTACAGATAATGTAGTAGATGGGTGTGAGCCCCCATATTTCAGAACACGCACAGTGTGGCCTGAAGTCTGGGGCCAGGGTGGGCCAAATTCTATATCCACCCTCCCATCACTACAGAACATACAGGGTAATACAGCGCCCCATACCTCTTACATCCACGGACGTCTCCTTTGATGTAGATGTTCTCTTTCCTCATCTTCTCCTTTTGGACCAGACCACCATTTTTCAGCCATTTCTAGTCTCTGCAATTTGAAAAAAAAAAATCTTAGTTTACTACGTTTCCATCCTCCCATCTTCTCGACAAAATCATCCTACCATCCCCAATACTCTGCCGCTGTGCTCCCTAATATTATACTGCAGAAATAGATAAATCTCCTGATAATACTAGTATCCCCCTGATAATGCCCCCTTCAATAATTATTGGCACAAAAATAACTCCCCCCAGCAAATATTGCCCCCTAAAACTAATAGTGTAAACATAGTGCCCCTAACACTAATAGTGTAAACATAACCTCCCCCAAAAATTATTGTGGTAAGCTGATACTGTGCCAAGGTGCCCCTACAGCAATAGTGCTCCCAAAAGTCCCACCAATAGGAATAATTCTCTGCTAGAGCACACATGGTAGTAATAGTGCTCCTACAGTGCCCCCAACATGTCCCCACTGTGCCCCAGAAGTAATAATGCTCCCATAGTGCCCATACTAGTAATCATGTTCCCCCATGGACCCCCAGTAGTAATAAAGCCCACCATAATGCCCCCCAGTAGTAATAATTCTCCTTATAATGTGACAGTACAAAAATGCCCCTTATAATCTGTGCCAGTGCAAAAAATACCCCCTTTTAATAACCCCAGTTTAGCTAATGTCCCCATAGTGCCTCCATAATGTGCCAGTATAAAATACCCCTATATAGTGTCCCCAGTACATGCCCCCATCGCGCTCCTCTCCCCCTTCCTCCTAGTGCCCCCCATAATGTACAAGTATAAAGTGCCCCAGTAGATGCCCTCAGTGTCCCCCATAATTTGCAAGTATAAAATACCCCTTCTTAGTGCCCCTGTAGATGACACCATAGTACTCCTCTCCCCCCTTCCCCATAGTACCCACCATAATGTGTCCCAGTATAAAATGCCCCTATACAGAGCCCCCCATATAAAATACCTCTTCTTTGTGGCCTCAGTAGAAGCCCCCATAGTGTTCCTCTCCCCCCATAGTGCCCCCCATATAAAATACCCCTTCTTTGTGGCCTCAGTAGATGCCCCCAATAATGTGCCAGTAAGAAGTGCCCCCCAATCATGTGCCAGTAAGAAGTGCCCCTCCATAGATGCCGCCCCAATCATGTGCCAGTAAAAAGTGCCCCCCACAGCGCTCCTCTCCTGTATTCTTCCATATAAAAAAAAAAATAAGCACCTATACTTACCTCCATCATGCTGGCAGCGATGCAGGGCTTTTCTGGCCTGTGTCCCACGCTGTACGGCTCAGGCGGCGTGCCGCCTGCATCGGCCTCTGATAGGCTGCAGGCCTAGTGCCTGCAGCCTATGAGAGAAACTGGGAAGGGGACGCCTCTCCCTCCCATGCCCCGCAGCATCCATCTGTATCGCTATCCTGAGGACGGCGATACAGATGACTATAGAGATGAGCGCTTCTACAATGGAAGCGCTCATCTCCCTGTGCCCTGCCGCTACGCCACTGCTTGCTGGTTTTTTTGGGGCCCACCGAGGATTTCCCCAGCTCCCCGGTGGGCCAGTCAGAGCTTAGTCCAATCCATATGCAGTTGTAAATGTTTTAATGCACGTGGAAGATATTTTAACTGGGTGTTTAGAGTGAGAAAAGGGCTTTTGTTGTTAAGTAAATGTTATGGAGTTATTTCAAACTTTGACAATTGTGGACTTTTCAGAGTCCATTGAATGTTGGCCCATTTTGCCCGAGGAAAGCAAGCTGCCTAATAATTATGCACACTTTGATATAGAGTCTTGCTCTACTTAGGCCACCCCCAACTTCATTACAGAAATACACATTACCCAATATGCTTCAATCCAATAGGCATTCAAGTTTATACAGCTTGGAGTTAGAAAATATGCATAAAAATGCTAATATGGTCAAAATATTTACCTAATAGTTGTGCACTCAGTGTATAGTGTGTGCTACAGTGCTAGTTACAGAATATACAAGACACAATCCTGAAGAAATTATTCTGTGTACAGCCCCAATATCATCAATAAAGTCAAATAGGTTTTCATTCAAAGAAATAGAGCCTAGTGGCAAGTGATTAGCCAATAGTTTTTGTTTTTTTTTTCCTCCTGGACCTTTGGGCCCACTGTGATATCAAAGCCTGGGCCCACCAGAGGATCTTTCAGTACTCTGGTGGGCCAGTCTGACACTGTCAGCGATTATTCACTTCTGGCAGGATACCTACAGAAGAGATAAATGCTTTGAGTCAGGACCTAAGTGGGCACGTTTGGAGACCCTTGAGTAACCACAAAAAGCAAAGGATGACACTCTGTAAATGTACATATAGGGGATGATTAAATGATAGTAAATCACCTGCTAATTATGGGCTTTAAATTCTGGGTCATAAGTGGTGTCACAATTCCTCCCAAAGGTTTTCAGTTGGATTATGGTCGGGGCGCTGTCTGCTGCCAACTTCTTCTAAGCCAGACTGGGTAGTCCCATTTTTTAGCACCTCTGGTCTAGTGATGAGCGGCAGGTGCCATATTCGATTTCGACGAAATTCGCAAATATTCGATAGAATATTCGTTTTATATTCGTCGAAATTGAATATTCGTCATTATTCTTGTTATCGCGATTAATATGCGATTTAAATAATCGCGTATTGCGATTTTAACTTAAAGGCTACTCTCCTATTGAAATAGCAATACGATTAATTCAAGTTATAATAATCGAATTTCGATTTTAACTTAGCACTGCTATATTCCATATTCGTTAATTCTAGCTTAATATGGAATATAGCAGTGCTAAGTTAAAATCGAAATTCGATTATTATAACTTGAATTTATTTATTTTAATTTTTTATTGTTATATTTTTTTCTTTCCCACTTCCCTAAAGTTGTTCTTACCTGTCCTTTGGATTCCTGGCTTCCTGGCTGCTCCAGTCAGTGCCCGTTGCCGCTTCTGCCGACTTCCGTGCTCATGGAGCGTCCCCATCACCATGGGAACGTCTCCATATACTAGAATGTACTGTCGGATTTGAGAATTACGTAAAAAATCGCAATTCGATTATTTCAAGTTATAATAATCGAATTTCGATTTTAACTTAGCACTGCTATATTCCTTATTAGGCTAGAATTAAATATAGCAGTGCTAAGTTAAAATCGAAATTCGATTATTATAACTTGAATTAATCGAATTGCGATTTCAACTTGGACCTGGTTTACTATGGTTGGCTTGGTAGAATTAGCGAATATGATGAATGTATTCGTCATATTCCACAAAACGAATATAACGAATGTATTCGTCATATTCCACAAAACGAAGCTAACGAAGTATTCTGCATCTTCGTTTTAGCTACCTATTCATCAACTTCGCTAATTCTAGCAATCATATAGGAAAGTTTACTATAGAGACAGCTAAGTTTAATTCGCTATGCGATTATATTACTTTGCTTTTTTTTATAAATAGAATAATTATAATAATTATCAGGTATTATAATTATTCTATTTTTTTTTTTTTTAAAAAGCAGTCATATAATCGCATAGCAAATTAAACTTATCTGTCTCTATAGTAAAATTTCCTATATGATTGCTAGAATTAGCGAAGTTGATGAATAGGTAGCTAAAACGAAGATGCAGAATACTTCGTTAGCTTCGTTTTGTGGAATATGACGAATACATTCATCATATTCGCTAATTCTACCAAGCCAACCATAGTAAACCAGGTCCAAGTTGAAATCGCAATTCGATTAATTCAAGTTATAATAATCGAATTTCGATTTTAACTTAGCACTGCTATATTCCTTATTAGGCTAGAATTAAATATAGCAGTGCTAAGTTAAAATCGAAATTCGATTATTATAACTTGAAATAATCGAATTGCGATTTTTCACGTAATTCTCAAATCCGACAGTACATTCTAGTATATGGAGACGTTCCCATGGTGATGGGGACGCTCCATGAGCACGGAAGTCGGCAGAAGCGGCAACGGGCACTGACTGGAGCAGCCAGGAAGCCAGGAATCCAAAGGACAGGTAAGAACAACTTTAGGGAAGTGGGAAAGAAAAAAATCTAACAAAAAAAAAAAAAAAAAGAATATTCGAAATATCGAATTTATATCACTATATTCGAAATATTCTCGAATTAGCGAAGTGCCGATATTCGCGAAAAAATTCGATATTCGAATATTCGCGCTCAACACTACTCTGGTCTGCTGTTTTGCACAGTTTTCAGTTCACAATAACTGTACTGTACACTTTACTAGTGTTATCCTAGCATTTCAGAAATCTTTCAAAAGAACTTGTTTAAAAAGATGTTGCCCTATGATAATGCCAAGTTAAAAAGCATTGAGCTCTTCAGAACAACCTATTTTATTGCTTATGTTTATATTTGGCGATTGATTTACATTTGCTGAATAAGGAACCTCTGTGGATTTTTGTAGTAGCAGCTTTTCTAGCTTGCAGTCTCTCGGAAAACCTGGCAAAGCCTTATCTTGCATGTGCGTAATGCAAACCCGCAGTGTTTGGCATGTGATATGCAGTCATATTAAATATCTTTCTATTTCTAGGGCTCGTACGGTGTTGTGAAACTGGCTTACAATCAAAGTGACGACAAATATTATGTAAGTAACACCAGATCAAGATGATATTGTAACGGGCAAATATTGTCTGTTAATCTTATATTTGTCAGCTTCAATATTACAATGAACTAGAAGAAGCACCCGGCTTCGCATGGGTATATTTCATCTATTTCATTTAATGTTTGTGTGTGTCGCTAAAAGATATCGACAGTATCAGCTATAAAGGCTCCATGCCCGTGCTGCGGGCCGCAAATTGCGGTCCGTAATACACGGGCACCGACCGTGGGGCAGTAGCATGCGGATTGCAGACCCATTCACATGAATAGGGTCTGCAAAAAGATAGAACAAATTCTGTCTTTTTGCGAAACATAAGCACAGAACGGGGGGTTCCGTTCCGCACCGCATCTCCGGATTTGAGAACCCATTCAAGTGAATGGGTCCGCATCCGTGATGCGGAAGGCACAAGGCTGGTGACCCGTGTATTGCGGAACTGCCGTATGCGGCCCGCAGCACGGGCACGGAGCCCTTACGTTTGTGTGAACAAGCCCTAACAGTGACATCTACAGTACCCCGCCCCTTTAACACTGACCTCCACAGCTGCCTGCCCCCTTAACAGTAACATTCACATCGCCCTCCCCTTTAATAGTAACCTCCACAGGTGGAGGGTTCCAAAGTTAAATAGTCCCAAGTATAAATGGTACTGTAGAAACGTCCTGGAATAAAACCAATGGGTACTCCTGGTATAGTGCCACAAAAATGTCCTGTATGCCAAGTAGAAACAATGTATATATACACACAGAGGTAGCGGTACAGGACGTTTCTACAGTACCATTTGTACTTGGGACTATTTAACATTGGAACCCATCCACCTCATTGACATTATTTTTATTTGGCTACTGGACCTTGCTATTGCATCCACATTTTTTACGCATTATTTATTCTGATCATATTAATTCTTGCTGATTAGGAGTGTTTATAGGATGTTATTATAGTATGGGAAGAGGCTATTTTAATTAATGTATTTTATGTGTCATTAAATTCTTTATGGTCCGGATACCTTGAGAGTGCCCGGGTTCTTTTTCTTTTTGTTTCACGTATCCAATTTCAAGGGTCCTGTTTATCTGAGTGCACCTCTGTTTGGTCTTAGTGAGTCCTGTGCGTCACAATCACTATTTTATTCTCACATGTTGAAATAAGCATAAACATCAGAATTTCAAGTTCACTCTGGGGTCTTGATTTATTTGGTAAAATTAAGTTCTAGCAGTGTCCAACACATTGTATTACAATTATACTATATTAGTATATTCATGTCCTCTAGGTCAGTTGGCCCCAGCTGTATGGTAGGACCAAACCTGGATGGTTTCCTCCTCCAAGTTGAACTTCAGTAGTACGAATGAATGGAAAAAGTGGTGTCACGGCTGTGAACTCCATTATTTATTGTTTGTAATGTACAAGCTCCAGCTTTGCGGTTCGGTAAAACCACATGTATTGCTTTTATAATACCAGCAGTAGGACCAATAGATATAAAGCCCATATCCAATAGTGTCTATAGCCATAGGTTGTATAATGCAAAGAAAACTCTATCATGATCATAGTTTTAGTGTACATACTGTAACTGAAACCACAGTACCCTATAATGCCAGTCATGGTGTCCCCAGCTTTACCACCACTAAAAGCCAGGATATTGTCACAGCCGTAGTGCCCAAAGACCTAGTGACCGCTAATAACAGCCATGTTGGCCACTTAGCACTCTATAATTCCTTTTGTAGTGATGTCATCTATAATGCTAGCCGTAGTACCTACAACTAAGGCCTCTTGCACACGGCCGTTGTTTGGGTCCGCATCCGAGCCGCCGTTTTGGTGGCTCGGATGCGGACCCATTCACTTCAATGGGGCCGCAAAAGATGCGGACAGCACTGTGTGCTGTCTGCATCCGTTGCTCCATTCCGTGGCCCCGCTAAAAAATAGAACATGTCCTATTCTTGTCCATTTTGCGGACAAGAATAGGCATTTATACAGGGAGTGCAGAATTATTAGGCAAGTTGTATTTTTGAGGATTAATTTTATTATTGAACAACAACCATGTTCTCAATGAACCCAAAAAACTCATTAATATCAAAGCTGAATATTTTTGGAAGTAGTTTTTAGTTTGTTTTTAGTTTTAGCTATTTTAGGGGGATATCTGTGTGTGCAGGTGACTATTACTGTGCATAATTATTCGGCAACTTAACAAAAAACAAATATATACCCATTTCAATTATTTATTTTTACCAGTGAAACCAATATAACATCTCAACATTCACAAATATACATTTCTGACATTCAAAAACAAAACAAAAACAAATCAGTGACCAATATAGCCACCTTTCTTTGCAAGGACACTCAAAAGCCTGCCATCCATGGATTCTGTCAGTGTTTTGATCTGTTCACCATCAACATTGCGTGCAGCAGCAACCACAGCCTCCCAGACACTGTTCAGAGAGGTGTACTGTTTTCCCTCCTTGTAAATCTCACATTTGATGATGGACCACAGGTTCTCAATGGGGTTTAGATCAGGTGAACAAGGAGGCCATGTCATTCGATTTTCTTCTTTTATACCCTTTCTTGCCAGCCACGCTGTGGAGTACTTGGACGCGTGTGATGGAGCATTGTCCTGCATGAAAATCATGTTTTTCTTGAAGGATGCAGACTTCTTCCTGTACCACTGCTTGAAGAAGGTGTCTTCCAGAAACTGGCAGTAGGACTGGGAGTTGAGCTTGACTCCATCCTCAACCCGAAAAGGCCCCACAAGCTCATCTTTGATGATACCAGCCCAAACCAGTACTCCACCTCCACCTTGCTGGCGTCTGAGTCGGACTGGAGCTCTCTGCCCTTTACCAATCCAGCCACGGGCCCATCCATCTGGCCCATCAAGACTCACTCTCATTTCATCAGTCCATAAAACCTTAGAAAAATCAGTCTTGAGATATTTCTTGGCCCAGTCTTGACGTTTCAGCTTGTGTGTCTTGTTCAGTGGTGGTCGTCTTTCAGCCTTTCTTACCTTGGCCATGTCTCTGAGTATTGCACACCTTGTGCTTTTGGGCACTCCAGTGATGTTGCAGCTCTGAAATATGGCCAAACTGGTGGCAAGTGGCATCTTAGCAGCTGCACGCTTGACTTTTCTCAGTTCATGGGCAGTTATTTTGCGCCTTGGGTTTTCCACACACTTCTTGCGACCCTGTTGACTATTTTGAATGAAACCCTTGATTGTTCGATGATCACGCTTCAGAAGCTTTGCAATTTTAAGAGTGCTGCATCCCTCTGCAAGACTATTTTTGACTTTTCTGAGCCTGTCAAGTCCTTCTTTTGACCCATTTTGCCAAAGAAAAGGAAGTTGCCTAATAATTATGCACACCTAATATAGGGTGTTGATGTCATTAGACCACACCCCTTCTCATTACAGAGATGCACATCACCTAATATGCTTAATTGGTAGTAGGCTTTCGAGCCTATACAGCTTGGAGTAAGACAACATGCATAAAGAGGATGATGTGGTCAAAATACTCATTTGCCTAATAATTCTGCACGCAGTGTACAATGGGCCGCCCGTTCCGCAAATTGCGGAAGGCACATGGGCGGCTTCCGTTTTTTGCAGATCCGCGGTTTGCAGACCGCAAAAAACGGAATGGTCGTGTGCATGAGGCCTAAAGCTGTCTGTGCCCCCCAGCTCCTCTTCCCCCGTTGTCAGCAGCCAGTTCTCTTCCATGACTGGCAAAATTGGCTGAGGTAGGGTGGAATTCCTTATCTCCTCTTAATAGTCTAATATTTACTTGCCATAAGCTAAAGACTAGCAGCCATTAAATCAATTTAATTGATCCATGTGTCAATAGTTTGCTTTCATTATTTGGAAAATGCTTACACTTTCAGACGTTCTGTGAGAAGCCATAGAGATATTTTGTTGTGTGCATTATGGATATACATGTGTTTTTGATGATGCTCTTTAGTTGTACATCTATACGGTTGCTCTTCTGACATTGGACTATCACCTCTTGTACATACAGGGTGTGAGATTTCATAGCAAGTTTTTCTTTGTGCTTTAGTGCATGGATCCCACTTTGGAATTCAATAATCATTATGATATGCTTTATTATTATATTACTGTTTGAACACAAGATCAAAACGTTTGCCAAGCTACCAACTGTGAATCTGATGCAAGGGCACAGTTTGGTTAGGGCTCATGCATACGAACGTATGTATTTTTGCGTTCCGATGACATCTGTGTGCATTCTGTATTTTGCGGAACGGAACAGCTGGCCCTTCATAGAACAGTACTATCCTTGTTCGTAATGCGGACAATAATAGGACATGTTCTATTTTTTTGCGGAACGGAAATCCGGACATACGGAAACAGAATGCACACTGAGTAACTTCCGTTTTTTGGGCAGACCCATTGAAGTTCCGCATATGGTCCGAAAAAAAAGGAACAGACACGGAAAGAAAATACGTTCTTGTGCATGAGCCTTTAATGTGTTTTTTTTTTTCTGCCAGAAAATATGTTTTTGTTTTTCTAACCTCTGGTGACACCCATTGCTGCCCAATTCTCCTGAAGAAGCCAGAATACTGGTGAAACATGTCGGGGGGGGCAGTTGTAGTTTTTAAACGCAGCCTTCCACTCCACAGTGAATAAGCTGTGGATAGTGCGGCTGGACTATATTTCAATAGTTTGACCTTTCAAAGAGCTTAGGATAGACACGGCACCTACTCTGTGCTTATTAAAGTTTGTAGGGCCAATTGCCATAGGGTTTTAAGCTGATCTGATTCACACTAGGCTGACAATTGTGCTCCTTTAACAGTGGGGTGACGCATCCTGGACCCCACTGCTTTACACTGCTATACTGAGAATATCATTCAGTCAGCAATAGCCCCACAAACAGTGACACGGGAGTACCCTGTATCCAAAGTGAGAGGGTGGGATCTAGTGCACATCTCCGCGCCTTCTCCACTGTCTAATATTTGAATCCACTAGTGGAGTGGCGACTGTATTTTTAATATAGGATTTTTGGTTTGTTAAAAGTATAAAATAATAAATACAAATTAAATGTACATTCACTTATACACTTAGATTTTAATATATTTAATAATAAAAGTGAAGTATTAATTTCACCTGGGTCAAGATAGGTTACATTGCCTGGTTAGGCACTTGTTAATACACTGCGTGCAGAATTATTAGGCAAATGAGTATTTTGACCACATCATCCTCTTTATGCATGTTGTCTTACTCCAAGCTGTATAGGCTCGAAAGCCTACTACCAATTAAGCATATTAGGTGATGTGCATCTCTGTAATGAGAAGGGGTGTGGTCTAATGACATCAACACCCTATATTAGGTGTGCATAATTATTAGGCAACTTCCTTTCCTTTGGCAAAATGGGTCAAAAGAAGGACTTGACAGGCTCAGAAAAGTCAAAAATAGTGAGATATCTTGCAGAGGGATGCAGCACTCTTAAAATTGCAAAGCTTCTGAAGCGTGATCATCGAACAATCAAGCGTTTCATTCAAAATAGTCAACAGGGTCGCAAGAAGCGTGTGGAAAAACCAAGGCGCAAAATAACTGCCCATGAACTGAGAAAAGTCAAGCGTGCAGCTGCCAAGATGCCACTTGCCACCAGTTTGGCCATATTTCAGAGCTGCAACATCACTGGAGTGCCCAAAAGCACAAGGTGTGCAATACTCAGAGACATGGCCAAGGTAAGAAAGGCTGAAAGACGACCACCACTGAACAAGACACACAAGCTGAAACGTCAAGACTGGGCCAAGAAATATCTCAAGACTGATTTTTCTAAGGTTTTATGGACTGATGAAATGAGAGTGAGTCTTGATGGGCCAGAATGATGGGCCCGTGGCTGGATTGGTAAAGGGCAGAGAGCTCCAGTCCGACTCAGACACCAGCAAGGTGGAGGTGGAGTACTGGTTTGGGCTGGTATCATCAAAGATGAGCTTGTGGGGCCTTTTCGGGTTGAGGATGGAGTCAAGCTCAACTCCCAGTCCTACTGCCAGTTTCTGGAAGACACCTTCTTCAAGCAGTGGTACAGGAAGAAGTCTGCATCCTTCAAGAAAAACATGATTTTCATGCAGGACAATGCTCCATCACACGCGTCCAAGTACTCCACAGCGTGGCTGGCAAGAAAGGGTATAAAAGAAGAAAATCTAATGACATGGCTTCCTTGTTCACCTGATCTGAACCCCATTGAGAACCTGTGGTCCATCATCAAATGTGAGATTTACAAGGAGGGAAAACAGTACACCTCTCTGAACAGTGTCTGGGAGGCTGTGGTTGCTGCTGCACGCAATGTTGATGGTGAACAGATCAAAACACTGACAGAATCCATGGATGGCAGGCTTTTGAGTGTCCTTGCAAAGAAAGGTGGCTATATTGGTCACTGATTTGTTTTTGTTTTGTTTTTGAATGTCAGAAATGTATATTTGTGAATGTTGAGATGTTATATTGGTTTTACTGGTAAAAATAAATAATTGAAATGGGTATATATTTGTTTTTTGTTAAGTTGCCTAATAATTATGCACAGTAATAGTCACCTGCACACACAGATATCCCCCTAAAATAGCTAAAACTAAAAACTACTTCCAAAAATATTCAGCTTTGATATTAATGAGTTTTTTGGGTTCATTGAGAACATGGTTGTTGTTCAATAATAAAATTAATCCTCAAAAATACAACTTGCCTAATAATTCTGCACTCCCTGTATACATAGGAGAATGGACTCTCGTGTCCAGATGCTACTGTGTGTATACAGCCCAACCCTTTACTTAAAGGGGTTCTCCGGGAAATAAGAAAATAAAAATACTTAAATATTACTTTATTATAAATATATTCTCATACCTTTCATTAGTAAAAAAAAAAAGTTGATTGTGCCTAGGGAGCAATAATTAGAGGAAATAAAATGGCCGACGTCCTATTAGTACAGACAAAACTTGTCCTAATCACACAGCAGGACAAGTTACTTCACTGAGCTAAAGAGCTGCCTCGTCCTCCTCTCGTACTTGTCAGGGATTATTATCCTGAATACAGAGGAGAAGATCTTCAGCTGAATCTCTATAGGAATGGAGTTCATGAGGAGACATGAAGTACAGAGAGGATGGACAGGACAGACTGTGGTAATGTATGCAGTCTCCATTACCACTGCCCCACAAGTGCAGCTGCTCATTACCCCACACCCTCCTCTCTGTACTTCATGTTTCCTCATGAGCTCCATTCCTACAGAGATTCAGCTGAAGATCATAATCCCTGACAAGCAGAGCAGAGAGGAGAATGAGGCAGCTTTTTACTGTTGTGAAGTAACTTGTCCTCCTGATCCGGACAGATTTTGTGTGTACTAATAGGATGGCGGCCATTTTATTTTCCCTGATGATTGCTCCCCAGACAAAACAAGCCATTATAACTAATGAAATGTATTTGGAAATATATTTATAATAAAGTAATCTTTAACTATTTTCATTTTCTTAATTCCCAGAGAACCCCTTTAATATCTCTCTGTTGGAAGTGCGGAAGCAGTGGAAGTTGCATTCTCGCCTGTTGTCTTGCAGTTGTGAGCAGAATGTCCGTTGCTATTAGAACATCCTGTCCACCGCTGGTGAGCTAACAGGGAGGCTAAGAATGGTTCCAATAGTATATGTTGCAAATTGCTATATATGAATTGCTGCTTTAGCTATTACACTGAGCACAAATATAATCGCAACACTTTCGGTTTTGCTCCCATTTTGCATGAGCTGAACTCAAAGATCTGAAACATTTACTACATACACAAAAGACCCATTTCTCTTAACTATTGTTCACAAATCTGTCTAAATCTGTGTTAGTGAGCACTTCTCCTTTGCCGAGATAATCCATCCCACCTCACAGGTGTGGCATATCAAGGTGCTGATTAGACAGCATAAATATTGCACAGGTGTGCCTTAGACTGCCCACAATAAAAGTCCACTCTGAAATGTGCACAGTTTTGCCTTACTGGGGCTGGGGCATCAAAAAACCAGTCAGTATCTGGTGTGGCCACCATTTGCCTCACTCAGTGCAACACATCTCCGTCGCATAGAGTGGATCAGGTTGTGGATTGTGGCCTGTGGAATGTTGGTCCATTCCTCTTCAATAGCTGTGCGAAGTTGCAGAATATTGGCAGGAACTGAAACACGCTGTCGTATACGCCGATCCAGAGCATCCCAAACATGCTCAATGGGTGACATGTCCAGTGAGTATGCTGGCCATGCAAGAACTGGGATGTTTTCAGCTTCCAGGAATTGTATACAGATCCTTGCAATATGGGGCCGTGCATTATCATGCTGCAACATGAGGTGATGGTCGTGGATGAATGGCACAACAATGGGCCTCAGGATCTCGTCACGGTATCTCTGTGTATTCAAAATGCCATCAATCAAATGCACCTGTGTTCGTTGTTCATAACATACTCCTGCCCAAACCATAACCCCATCGCCACCATGGGCCACTCGTTCCACAACGTTAACCTACGCAAACCGCTCACTCACACGACGCCACACACGCTGTTTGCCATCTGCCCTGAACAGTGAAAACCGGGACTCATCCGTGAACAGAACGCCTTTTCAACGTGCCAGACACCATCGAATGTTAGCATTTGTCCACTCAAGTCGGTTACGACGACGAACTGCAGTCAGGTCCAGACCCCGATGAGGACGACGAGCATGCAAATGAGCTTCCCAGGGACGGTTTCTGACAGTTTGTGCAGAAATTCTTTGGTTATGCAAACTGATTGTTGCTGCAGCTGTCCGGGTGGCTGGTCTCAGACGATCATGGAGGTGAACATACTGGATATGGAGGTCCTGGGTTGGTGTGGTTACACATGGTCTGCGGTTGTGAGGCCGGTTGGATGTACTGCCAAATTCTCTGAAATGCCTTTGGAGACGGCTTATGGTAGAGAAATGAACATTCATTGCATGGACAACAGCTCTGGTAGTCATTCCTGCAGTCAGCATGCCAATTGCACGCTCCCTCAAATGTTGCGACATCTGTGGCATTGTACTGTGTGATCAAACTGCACATTTCAGAGTGGACCTTTATTGTGGGCAGTCTAAGGCACACCTGTGCAATATTCAGCTGTCTAATCAGCACCTTGATATGCCACACTGTGAGGTGGGATGGATTATCTCGGCAAAGGAGAAGTGCTCACTAACACAGATTTAGACAGATTTGTGAACAATATTTGAGAGTAATAGGTCTTTTGTGTATGTAGAAAATGTTTCAGATCTTTGAGTTCAGCTCATGCAAAATGGGAGCAAAACCGAAAGTGTTGCATTTATATTTTTGCTCAGTGTATATACACACGCTACATACAGTACTGTTGTAATAAACTTGAATCTCTTCATCAAAGTTAAAATAATTTTTCTGAGCTCATCTTCGTGAGCTGTTGAAGCATACTGTACATTTGGTTTATGGTGAAATACGAAGTTGAGGAACTAGAGTGAAACAGATGCATGCCATTAAATATATATTAATATAATTATTTATATATTTAAACATGTTTTAATTGGTTTATCTCATAGAGATTATAGTCTGATATGGGGCCTAGATTACCCTTTGTCTGCATTTACATTTGGATGGAAATATTCCTTCATCATAAATGCTAGGGCAAAACATGTCTTGTAGATGTGATAATATAACAGTGAACTATTCTGGGCTTTCTCTGTTTACTTTGGTAATTATCTAATAATAGTAATTGTAATTGATGTTCCAGCTTGGCTGAATGTACAAAGTGTGGAGGCTGGAAAATAACATTTCATTCCATCACTACACGAGTGTTTGGACAAATTGAGTGCATGTCATGTCATGTAATGTAAGTCCACTGCATACAGTTATGGGTTATTAGGATTGTCCAGCTGGTAAAATTGTTCTAAAAATGCCATAAAAAACAGAAGTAATCCTCCACTATTCTCCTTCTGCTCCCCCTCATCATCCTTCTTTTTTTTCTTTTTTTTTTTTCTATCTTTCTTTCTTTCTATCTATCTTTCTTTCTTTTTCTTCTTTCTTTCTTTTTCTTTCTTTCTTTCTTTCTTTTTTTCTTTCTTTCTTTCTTTTTCTCTTTTTTTTTCTTTCTTTCTTTCCTTCTCTTTCTTTCTTTCTTTCTTTTTTTTTCCTCTCCTCCTACTCCTCCTTTTTCCGTTTTCTTATACTTTTTTCCTCTTTCTTCCCTCTTTTTCTTCCTTCCCCCCCCCCCTTTTCTTCTCCTTTGCTATTATCTTTTCCTCTCTTTTCCCCCTTTTCACTTTCAGTGAATATACATCTGTCCTGGTCATATCATGGACATAAAGGTGCACAACTTGTTTTAACACACAGAGCTGTTATATACACTGTCTGTAATCAGTCCTTCACCCGTGAATCCATCACATGATTAGGACTTTATATCTTCTGGGAATAAACTGTGAAATCCGCTATTAACTGCAAGCAGAGATGGTATCCTCTTGTTCTAGAGATTGTGGGGGTCTTAGCACTCAGACCACCACCGATTTTTCATATATATATATATATATATATATATATATACAGTACAGACCAAAAGTTTGGACACACCTTCTCATTCAAAGAGTTTTCTTTATTTTCATGACTATGAAGGCATCAAAACTATGAATTAACACATGTGGAATTATATACATAACAAACAAGTGTGAAACAACAGAAAATATGTCATATTCTAGGTTCTTCAAAGAAGCCACCTTTTGCTTTGATTACTGCTTTGCACACTCTTGGCATTCTCTTGATGAGCTTCAAGAGGTAGTCCTCTGAAATGGTCTTCCAACAGTCTTGAAGTAGTTCCCAGAGATGCTTAGCACTTGTTGGCCCTTTTGCCTTCACTCTGCGGTCCAGCTCACCCCAAACCATCTCGATTGGGTTCAGGTCCGGTGACTGTGGAGGCCAGGTCATCTGGTGCAGCACCCCATCACTCTCCTTCATGGTCAAATAGCCCTTACTTTCAAAGTTTTCCCAATTTTTAGGCTGACTGACTGACCTTCATTTCTTAAAGTAATGATGGCCACTCGTTTTCTTTACTTAGCTGCTTTTTTCTTGCCATAATACAAATTCTAACAGTCTGTTCGGTAGGACTATCAGCTGTGTATCCACCTGACTTCTCCTCAACGCAACTGATGGTCCCAACCCCATTTATAAGGCAAGAAATCCCACTTATTAAACCTGACAAGGCACACCTGTGAAGTGAAAACTATTTCAGGGGACTACCTCTTGAAGCTCATCAAGAGAATGCCAAGAGTGTGCAAAGCAGTAATCAAAGCAAAAGGTGGCTACTTTGAAGAACCTAGAATATGACATATTTTCAGTTGTTTCACACTTGTTTGTTATGTATATAATTCCACATGTGTTAATTCATAGTTTTGATGCCTTCAGTGTGAATCTACAATTTGCATAGTCATGAAAATAAAGAAAACTCTTTGAATGAGAAGGTGTGTCCAAACTTTTGGTCTGTACTGTATATATATATATATATATATATATATATATATTATATATATTTTTTTTTTTAAGTTAGTGACTTCTTTAATCCCTTCTTCCAGCAACAATAAAATCAGAAAATTAAAGCTGATTAAACTATGCCTGGCTGAATAATAGCATGGCACTGTAGTACTGCTCATTCCAATCTATAGCTATGCAATTCTCATCTCCAGAAAGCATTGTAAATGTGAAACCTTGAACAAGCTATTTCAGTGCACGAATGCAGAATCTAATCTTCAAACATAGTTGGGGAAAGTGGGGAAAGTGATTTTTATTTATAAAAAAACATATAACACTAGGCGTACTCGCTCAATATCTAAGGATTACTTCATCAGAGTCACAGTAGTACTGCTTATCAAAAAGGACTGTAATCAGCAAAAGGGTATAGGGATGCAACAATAATTACAGGGCATCAATCAGCTGTGATCTGTAGGGGAACCTGGCAGGAAGTGATAATTACTCTTGCAGGGACAGAATGGAAAGATTACACGGTTGCCACTGAAATCCATGTAAACAGACATGCTCTTTGTATCTGTAGATGCAGCTAATAAACAAAGGTTATAAATTGGGGGCTCCTTTGTAATCATTTCCTACAGCATTTGAAAATGTGTTTTCTAAATCAGGCAATTTCGACAACTAGGTTCCAAGAGAATTTTGAAGAATTCCTCATTATTAATATGTTATATGATTGGTTTCCTAAGGCCTCTTTCACACTACAGTTTTTTTTTTCCGTTTTGCGGGCCTTTTTTTGCGGTCCGTATACGGTCCATATACGGAACCATTAATTTCAATGGTTCCGCAAAAAAAAACGAAATGTACTCCGTATGCATTCCATTTCCGTATTTCCGTTTTTCCGTTCCGTTGAAAGATAGAACATGTCCTAATATTGCCCGCAAATCACGTTCCGTGGCTCCATTCAAGTCAATGGGTCCGCAAAAAAAATGGAACACATACGGAAATGCATCCGTATGTCTTCCGTATCCGTTCCGTTTTTGCGGAACCATCTATTGAAAATGTTATGCCCAGCCCAATTTTTACTATGTAATTACTGTATAATGTATATGCCATATGGAAAAACGGAACGGAAAAACGAAACTGAAACAAAAAATGGAAAACGGATCCGTGAAAAACGGACTGCAAAACACTGAAATAGCCATTCTGTAGTGTGAAAGAGGCCTAACTCAGTAGCTAGTACATGTAATTTGTCTCGGAAGTACATGCACTGGTAAACAGATTCTGTATATATATGGGATCAGTGTGCCCTGAACCTTACAGAATATCTCTCAAGAATATACAGTAGTCCCAGTTTCATGAAACTGCGCCATAGTACAACATTTTTCATGTATATTATCCTCCTGGAAAATGTTAGCGTAACTGTCATTTTAGATGACTTTTCAGTATGAGCTGTCATGATTTCTGCCCATTATATAACTTTTTGTCAGCTTTCCCTATGCAAGTGCCACCTCTAATTCTCAGTTCTCACTGAGCTAGTGGAGAAGGCTAGCTGCTATGATGTCTCCCATACACTGCACACAGAAAAGATGAGTTTCTGCTTCCCTCGCTTTGTAGCAGCAACTGAGAACATTATACAGAGTTACAGTGGGATGCGAAAGTTTGGGCAACCTTGCTAATCGTCATGATTTTCCTGTATAAATCGTTGGTTGTTACGATAAAAAATGTCAGTTAAATATATCATATAGGAGACACACACAGTGATATTTGAGAAGTGAAATGAAGTTTATTGGATTTACAGAAAGTGTGCTATAATTGTTAAAAACAAAATTAGGCAGGTGCATAAATTTGGGCACCACAAAAAAGAACTGAAATCAATATTTAGTAGATCCTGCTTTTGCAGAAATTGCAGCCTCTAAACGCTTCCTGTAGGTTCCAATGAGAGTCTGGATTCTGGTTGAAGGTATTTTGGACCATTCCTCTTTACAAAACCTCTTTAGTTCATTCAGGTTTGATGGCTTCCGAGCATGGACAGCTCTCTTTAAGTCACACCACAGATTTTCAATTATATTCAGGTCTGGGGACTGAGATGGCCATTCCAGAACGTTGTACTTGTTCCTCTGCATAAATGCCTTAGTGGATTTTGAGCAGTGTTTAGGGTCGTTGTCTTGTTGAAAGATCCAGCCCCGGCGCAGCTTCAGCTTTGTCACTGATTCCTGGACATTGGTCTCCAGAATCTGCTGATACTGAGTGGAATCCATGCGTCCCTCAACTTTGACAAGATTCCCAGTCCCTGCACTGGCCACACAGCCCCACAGCATGATGGAACCACCACCATATTTTACTGTAGGTAGCAGGTGTTTTTCCTGGAATGCTGTGTTCTTTTTCCTCCATGCATAACGCCCCTTGTTATGGCCAAATAACTCAATTTTAGTTTCATCAGTCCATAGCACCTTATTCCAAAATGAAGCTGGCTTGTCCAAATGTGCTTTAGCCCACCTCAAGTGGCACTTTTTGTGCTGTGGGCGGAGAAAAGGCTTCCTCTGCATCACTCTCGCATACAGCATCTCCTTGTGTAAAGTGCGCCGAATGGTTGAACGATGCACAGTGACTCCATCTGCAGCAAGATGATGTTGTAGGTCTTTGGTGCTGGTCTGTGGGTTGACTCTGACTGTTCTCACCATTCGTCGCTTCTGTCTATCTGAGATTTTTCTTGGTCTGCCACTTCGAGCCTTAACTTGAACTTAGCCTGTGGTCTTCCATTTCCTCAATATGTTTAGCCCTTAAATACTCTTTCTCATAATTGGATTCACCTGTGTATGTAGGTCAGGGGTCACTGAGCTTACCAAGCCAATTTGAGTTCCAATAATTAGTTCTAAAGGTTTTGGAATCAATAAAATGACAACAGTGCCCATATTTATGCACCTGCCTAATTTTGTTTAAACAATTATAGCACACTTTCTGTAAATCCAATAAACTTCATTTCACTTCTCAAATATCACTGTGTGTGTCTCCTATATGATATATTTAACTGACATTTTTTATCGTAACAACCAACAATTTATACAGGAAAATCATGACGATTAACAAGGTTGCCCAAACTTTCGCATCCTACTGTATATACTGGCACTAAGGGGGAGGGGATCATTATATACGTGCACTAAGGAGAGGGGCATCATGTACTGGCACTAAGGGGAGGAGTGCATTAGGCAGCATTATCTACTGGCTCTAAGGGGGGAGGATTATGTACTTGCACTACAGGGGGACATATATATATATATATATATATATATCCTATGGACAGGTCATCAGTATCAAAATCCTAGAAAACCCCTTTTAAATAAGGTTTTATGAAATAAAAATTAAAAAAATCTCCAAGTTAAAAAAATAAATGCACTTTTTAGATTAATCCCTTAAATGCTGTGGCCAGTAGTGACCGTGGCACTTAAGTGGTTTCCTAGGGAGGAGACTCCTTCTGTCACCCATCAGCATCCCACGTGAATGTGATTGTGGGCTGCTCATGTCCTTACATGGCTGCCAGGATGGCCCCCAGGCCTGTCCTCTGTGTATGCCTATTAGGTCATTTTGGAGATGCGGCCTAATAGATTGCCTGTCAGTTTTCAGCCTTAGGCCTCATGCACACGACCGTTTTTTTTTTTGCGGTCCGCAAAAACGGGTTCCGTTTTTCCGTGATCCGTGACCGTTTTTTCGTCCGTGGGTCTTCCTTGATTTTTAGAGGATCCACGGACATGAAAAAAAAGTCGTTTTGGTGTCCGCCTGGCCGTGCGGAGCCAAACGGATCTGTCCTGAATTACAATGCAAGTCAATGGGGACGGATCCGTTTGACGTTGACACAATATGGTGGCCAGTGCGGTCGCCCCCCCGCTCCCTCCCCTGTAGTTAACTCATTGGTGGCCAGTGGGCCCCCCTCCCTCCCCTGTAGTTAACTCGTTGGTGGCCAGTGGGCCCCTCCTCCCTCCCCTGTAGTTAACTCGTTGGTGGCCAGTGGGCCTTCTCCCCTCCCTCCCCCTCCTAATTAAAATCTCCCCCCTATCATTGGTGGCAGCGGAGTGTACCGATCGGAGTTCCAGTTTAATCGCTGGGGCTCCGATCGGTAACCATGGCAACCAGGACGCTACTGCAGTCCCGGTTGCCATGGTTACTTAGCAATTTGTAGAACCATTATACTTACCTGTGAGCTGCGATGTCTGCGTCCGGCCGGGAGCTCCTCCTACTGGTAAGTGACCTGTCACTTACCAGTAGGAGGAGCTCCCGGCCGGACGCAGACATCGCAGCTCACAGGTAAGTATAATGGTTCTACAAATTGCTAAGTAACCATGGCAACCGGGACTGCAGTAGCGTCCTGGTTGCCATGGTTACCGATCGGAGCCCCAGCGATTAAACTGGGACTCCGATCGGTACACTCCGCTGCCACCAATGATAGGGGGGAGATTTTAATTAGGAGGGGGAGGGAGGGGAGAAGGCCCACTGGCCACCAACGAGTTAACTACAGGGGAGGGGGGGCCCACTGGCCACCAACGAGTTAACTACAGGGGAGGGAGGGGGGCCAGCCGCACTGGCCACCAATGAGTTAACTACAGGGGAGGGAGGGGGGCCCACTGGCCACCAATGAGTTAACTACAGGGGAGGGAAGGGGGAGCCGGCCGCACTGGCCACCAATGAGTTAACTACAGGGGGGGGGGCTGCCCCCTGCTGCCTGGCAGCACCTGCCAGGCAGCCGGGGGCAGTCATGTACACAGTTCTTTTAGTATATTCTAACCTGAAGCGTCCCCATCACCATGGGAATGCCTCTGTGTTAGAATATACTGTCGGTTCTGAGTTTTCAGGAAGTGAAAACTCAGCTATGAAAAAGCTTTTATGCAGACGGATCTTCGGATCCGTCTGTATAAAAACGAACCTACGGCCACGGATCACGGACACGGATGCCAATCTTGTGTGCATCCGTGTTCTTTCACGGACCCATTGACTTGAATGGGTCCGTGAACCGTTGTCCGTCATAAAAATAGGACAGGTCATATTTTTTTGACGGACAGGATACACGGATCACGATCTCGGCTGCAAAACGGTGCATTTTCCGATTTTTCCACGGACCCATTGAAAGTCAATAGGTGCCCAAAAAAAAACGGCACAACGGCCACGGATGCACACAACGGTCGTGTGCATGAGGCCTTATTCACACGTCAGTGTTTTGGTCAGTGATTGTGAGCCAAAACCAGGATTGGAGCCTACACAGACTTGAGGTATAAGGGAAAGATCTGCACCTGTTCTGTGTCTAGAGCCGCACCTGGTTTTGGCTCAAAATTTCTGATGAAAATCACTGACCAAACACTGACTGTGTGAATAAGACATTCTACTGACAAAATAATGCATTGTACTACACAAGTAGAACCGTGTATTATGGAAGCGATAAAAAAATAATAATCACGTCGGAGTCCACTTGTAGGTAAAAATAGAAATTAAAGTTTTATTATAAAAGCCACATTGTAATAACAAAAAAATAAAAAAACAAAAAATAAAGTTAAACCAACAAAGACAGAATAAAAAGTGATGTTATGTACCCCAAAATGGTACAAAAAAAACAACCTACAGATTGTTCCACAAAATTCAAACCCTCCACCAAAATAAATAAATAAAAAGTTATGGGTCTTGTGATGTATATTAGGTATCACTGTAATTGACCCACAGAATAAAGTTAGTAGACGCTGTAAAAAGCTGAAAGAAAAAACTTTGCAAGAATTGCTGTTTATCCACCAACGAAAAAATGGAATAAAAAGTGATCAAAATGTCTTATGTATCCCAAAAGGATAGCAATGAAAACTAAGTCATTCTGCAAAAATTAAGCCCTCGCGCGTTTCTGTAGAAGAAAAAAAAAGGAAAAAATGATGGGTCTTAGGATGCAGTGATGCAAAAGCATTTTCTATTTTTAAGTAGTAGTAAACTTAAAAACGTTTAAAAAAAACGATATATTTTATATTACTGTAATCGTACTGCTTCAGAAAAAAACATCATTATGTTCTTTGATACATAGTGAATGCTACAAAATTTAAAATGTATAAAGGACAGTGGCGGAATTTATTATTTTTTTTCCATTCTTACTGAGCGTTAATAAAAAGTTAATCAATTAGCTATGTGTGCCTCAAAATGGTGCTATTAACACTAGAACTTGCCAAACAAAAAGCAAGACCTCATACAATGGCGGTAAGCCTCTAGTCTCACAGGATGAATGGTTTTAAGTGGGGAGTTTATTGAGTAAAGGAGATTTACAAGGCTAGTAGAAGAAAAAAAGAGAGACGGTTATGTACACAGAGAGTGCCCATTCAGAGGTGGAGAGGAGCCCTGGCTTGTTGCCAAAGCAAGGGGCTTTTAAACCATTTTTCTGGCCATCTGCCACATGGGTGTTCCCCAGTAACTTTAGGAGTTAAAAATGTATCATTGAGCTTCAAGAATTACCTTATCTGCACATCACCTCCATATAGGAGACTGATGTCAGACTGACCATTCCAGAGTAATGCTAAAGTTCAGTCACACTCTTACATAGTCTATAAAATATTAGCCATTGATTATTAGAAACGTTTTTTATATATGGTTATTTTCCTCATCAATGGAATAATAAAAATGGTTGTAGCTCTCGGTATCCGACTTTGAAAAAAAAAATTATATTTTTTTTAATGCCCAAAACGTGTTAGTCACTAAGGGGGCTAAATCATTTTACTACACTTGCCTGGCCATGTAAGAAGGAGGACCAAAAACAGTCATGAAAACTTACTTGTAAAATAGACACCGCCAATATCTGCACCACAAATACAGTACTTTCTTTGGGTAAACTTGCAACATGCTATATAAGCCAGTGGAGCAAACTGTAGACCACATGCAAATGTATGTGCAGATATCAATGATTGCTGCTGCAGATTATACACAGCATGTGAACATGGCCTTTTGTCTGATGGCATATAATCTCAAAATCTTTTCAATATAAACATGTTCTTGAAAATTTTGATTATGGTATCACAATCCTATTCACTTTGGAAGGAATGGCCATCTTTTTGCTGCTCAGAGATTTTGTGGATTAACCAAGAAGGAACAACTATACAGGGCTAGGAGACAGCCCGTAGCAAGTAGGGGAAGGGGGCACACATTCATTCAAAAGAATATGCCTTGTACATATGCAAATTAACCTGAAAAGAGTCCTGTCCCTGACTCATCTCAGGGACAGGACTCATCTCAGGGTAATTTGCATATGTATCAAATCAGTTTTTTTACACAATAAAAGCACACAGAGCTATGGGGACTGGGTATTGTGGATGTGCTAGCGGCCATCTAGCAACCCATTTCCTCAGCTCTATACACAAAATCCCGGTGACAGGTTCCCTTTAACTCTCCTGGTCTGTGTGGTTGGTGCTGTAAGATTTTGTGCTCATGTCCCAGCACCAGCTCTAAGACCACGCCACCAAGTGCGGGCACTGGATCAGTAGCATATTGGACTGCTCCGATGTAATAACTGATAACCAACCAACAAGCGCTTCCTTCATCAGACTGATGGGAGCGCTCATTGGTAGATTCATTGACCAATACATTACTGATACGTATTGTTCCGTAATGTATTGGTAATGTAAGTGATGGGCTTATTGGTTAGTAAAACAAGAGAGTGTAAGTAATCATTTATCTTGTACTGTGTTTGAGGGGCCATTTTCTATGCAGAAAGGGGTTAACACTAGTTGACAGCTGCTGCCAACCCACCGAAAGTGAAATGATCTAGTTAAACTAGTGGTGTGCATTACTCCAGATCATTTTTTAATTTGCAAAATAACCACTTTAATAATATATGGATATGAGTCTGTGCAAATCTATAAATCCTAAGATAGCTTCCATGTGGACAGTACCACCCTAGGCAGTGAGTCACCCCTTCTGCGGCAGGTATACCCATTGTCACAGGATAAGAATTTAGCACAGTCGTTGGAAGAGGAATAGTGGTTAATCATGGCACCTCATCACAAAGCACCATGGCTATGGGTGCATTTTTACCACAGACTTCTATCACCTTATCCACTGGATGTTAGATCAGTGGGAGTCAACCTGGAGCCTCGCTGATGTCAGGCTAGAAGACGCAGTAGGGTTGCAGTCAAGCATGTGCCCATTCCTCACTGTGGTTGAGATCATTGGTTAGTGTGCTCCTGGGTATAAGGGCAGCCCTTTATAATGCTGAGCCAGTGCCTCCACCTGGCACTCTATCACCGGCGAGCATGTCTGTGATATCTGACTAGCGGCAGGATTTGGTTCTGCTTGCCAGTCAGAGAACCTAAACAGCCAGCGCAGCCTGTGCAGTTCTGTTGCTATACTGACATGTGCACGGGAGTCAGATTATTGTGAGGTTGGAGTATGGTGTGTGGGATGGGGGGGGTATTAAGTGGCAGCGTGGGCTGAGGGTAGCTTATCTGCTTAGACCACCAGCCGGTCAGGTTAAAGTGAAATGTTCTATCAGAATTGTGTGCTTTCTTTAGGTATAGCATCTCCACCGGGTCCCTTTTAAATCTCATTAGCTCAGTTTAGTAAATGTATATGTCCAAGAAATGTCCACAAAAATTTGATAAAACTTGATCCTGTTGGCTATTCTTGTATTGTGATAATTTGACTCCCATCTGATGAATCTGTTGTATTGTAGTTATTACAAATTAATAAATAAGAAATTAAAAAAACTGCTATAACCATATATCTGACCCACATCATCTATAAACTATATCTGACCCCCTCATTATCAGTTACAATCTACATTTGACCCCCATCATCTATAATCTATATCTTTTAAATTCTTTTATTTTAATGGAGAATGTTATGTTTAACACAGAAACGGCAATAAAAGTCCACTGTATCGTTGTACAATTTATCCCCATCATCATTTATAATTTATATCCGATTCCCCCATCATAATTTTTAGTCTATATAAGCTATTTTCATAGAGTCGCTGTACTTTCACAAAATTTAATTTAATAGAGAATGGTGTAACTAGCAAATTTCTATGTCACTTCATTTATAAAATAAGCCTGCATCCACCTGGAAAAAAACTTTCCACCTAATTTGCATGCCTGATGTCAGGCAAGATTTAGAAAACAGCTAAGAGAAAGTGTGGATGTGCCAGAGCTAACTGAGATCCTGAGCCTGATAAAACAACAGCTTCTACACTGCTTCTGAAGATCACGTGAGCCCCCTTTCTTTCTGTAACTTGGATTTATCCCTCCTTATAAGATATCTGAGCTCCGTAGAAGAAAAGAAACATAATGGGAAGCGAGGTTACTGCATACAGTACTGGCAGAAGGAAGACACCCACTGCTTCGGAGAGAAATGCATCTCGCTGTGCAGATGAAACAGGAAATAATATGGCTGAAAGTGACTTTAGGGAAGCTCAAAAAACACAAGTTCCTTCACAGTTGTGATTGTACAAAGAAGCACAGCATTATGCAACCTTTTTTATTTTAACTCAGACTTTAAATTTACAGTCCTTTAATAGATATACCTTATAGATGATTGAGGCTCAAGTATAGATTATAGATAATGATGGTAGGATCACCTATATCTTATAGAGGGTGATGAGAGGTCAGATATAGATCATAGATAATGAATGAGAAACGAGTAACAGTATTAATTCACAAAGGGATTGATTTTGTCTGCCGGGCATCCTCCATTGATAAGCAGGGGAGATTTGTTTTTCGCTATGGAAAATTAGTTGGGAAACTACCGTATTTTCCGGCGTATAAGACGACTGGGCGTATAAGACGACACCCAACTTTTCCATTTAAAATATAGGGTTTGGGCTATACTCGCCGTATAAGACTACCCCTGAATGCCCAGCCCTCCCTGTCTTCAAGACGATCTTCTCCAGTCCAGGGAACTGACTGTGATCTGTGGATGGCACTGTTATGGGAGGGAGATCTGTGGATGGCATTGTTATGGGAAGGGGGATCAGTGGATGACACTGCTATGGGGGGGGATCTATGGATGACACTATATAGCATCTTATGCCATCCACAGATCCCCCCCTCCCCATAACAGTGCCATCCATAGATCCCCCCTAAACGGTGCCATCCACAGATCCCCCCCCTAAACGGTGCCATCCACAGATCCCCCCCCCTAAACGGTGCCATCCACAGATCCCCCCCCTAAACGGTGCCATCCACAGATCCCCCCCCTAAACGGTGCCATCTACAGATCCCCTCCTAAACAGTGCCATCCACAGATCCCCCCCCAAACAGTGCCATCCACAGATCCCCCCTAAACAGTGCCATCCACAGATCCCCCCCCCCTCCCCATAACAGTGCCATCCATAGATCTACCCTAAACAGTGTCATCCACAGATCCCCCTCCCCATAACCGTGCCATCCACAGATCCCCCTCCCCGACGCTCACAGGAGTAAATTTATAAACTGTAATCCGTAACTTTAACTTTAATCAGCACTCATCTGTTTACTAGGATACCTTACTCTGAGCTCCGGTAACAGGCAGTGTGGGCGGCGCTCACTCACTGACATCACGTGCCTGCGCCTTCCACTAGGCGCTGATTAAAGTTAAAGTTACGGATTACAGTTTATAAATGTACTCCTGTGAGCTGCAGGGCCCTGTATATTCTAACCCCCAGGCAAGCGTCCCCGTCACCATGGGAACGCCTGGGTGTTAGAATATACCATTGGATCTGAGCATACCCGACGTATAAGACGAACCCTGACTTTGGAAAATAATTTCTACTGTTAGAAAGTCGTCTTATACGCCGGAAAATACGGTATGTGTTTTGGCTTTTATTTATATCCCTCCCCCTTTTCTCTTTATATTCTTAATTGTTTATTAACTTTATGGATCAGTGGCCTGAATGTCCTTCCATAGTAAATGGAGACTTTAACTGTTTTATTAATCCAGAAAAGGACAACATTTCCATGGGGAGAGATATTTATACCTCGGCCCAAGGGTCCCCTTTGTCACGTTTTTGCCAAGAATCCGGGTTTGTGGATGTATGGGGATATTTAGGGAAGGGGAAATGAGCATATTCCTGTGTAAGCAAATCTGGGAACTCGATGTCCAGGATAGATTTGACCCTGATAAATAAAAAATATCTGAAATGGATGAAATATGAGGCTAGGTCTCTATTGGACCATCTTCCTTTCTCTATTGAGTTATGTATGGTGGACGATAAACACAGTGTAAGGCCCCCATTTAGATTGAACCCCCATTGGATTTCTATAATGGATAATCATGAATAGATTAAACAGGCGATAGGGGGAAAAAATAGTTAATGATGGGTGGGAGCAGATCTAGTTTATACCGTATGATGAGGGGTCAGAATATAATATTGAAGGGGAAGGAACTAAAGTTGTTGTCCTTTTTTTTTTTTTTTTTTGGTTCATTTGGAAATGGTTGGCTACTAATGGTTAATTCATATACATTGGCATCACATGTCCACATTACTGTCGCTAAGCTGCATCGCATGCCAGCTAATGTGATTTTTGGAAATTCATTGGATTAGTAACACATCAGAAATGCAAATCTAGCTTCTTTATTCTTGTTGGTGGATCTTTGCAAATGGGCCTCAATGGAGCAGTAATGGTGATCACTGAAATACATAAATCCTCATTTATTTCAATGGGCAGCATGAATTGCAGCCATGTTTTACGGTACATTGCGTTGTGTGAAGTCCAGTAGAACTGCTGTGGTGTGTTTATTATCCTATTGGTGCCTCGCAGTTCTGCAGGCATAGTACGGATACAGGACTGAATTGTCTCTTTGTGAAGCCGACCTAACCGTGGGCTCACGCAGTGGGATTGTTGCATGCGCTGTTTTTTTTCTGTAATCAGAAGTTATTGCCTTTTTTCCAGATTGGTTTTTCTTTAGAGATTTTTCAACAGCAAAAATCAAACACGGACCAAGAACCTGCTGAATGAGGCTGTCATTGGAAGTTTTCTCCAGTTGATTGTGTAAACAAAAAAATAAAATAAATCTTTATTCCATTATATTTTCTTGCATAAAGTATTTTGTCATTTAGAGTTAGTGCAGACATATGACAAAGTCATTTTGTGGGACGATGTTTTGAATTGCATTAGAATAAAAGTAATTTACTGTTGCTAGCTGTCAAGCTGGCATTCTTTATCTCCTCGTGTCTCAGTAGGGCTGTATTTTACAATATTGGATTTTTCCCTCTATCTTTTAATTGGAAATGTGACCTTTGGTAATTGAATCGCATTATCAATTAAGGTTTAGGCTTTCGTATATTTGAGAGTAGATAATAAGGCTATGTAAACCTTCTACCACATGCAAAAGATTGTATCTGTAACATAGTAACATAGTACATAAGGCCGAAAAAAGACATTTGTCGATCCAGTTCGGCCTGTCATCCTGCAAGTTGATCCAGAGGAAGGCAAAAAAAAAACTGTGAGGTAGAAGCCAATTTTCCCCACTTTAGGGGAATAAAAAATTCCTTCCTGACTCCAATCAGGCAATCAGAATGACTCCCTGGATCAACGACCCCTCTCTAGTAGCTATAGCCTGTGGTTAGCTTTCAAGTGCCAGCATGTATTATATTGTGATCACAAATATATTGAGCTGAGGTTTAAAATACTGGCTTGATGTACTACGATATAAGGTAGATAAAGTGGTCAGAATATGGTGGGTTAATAAACCAAAAAATGATGGGTGCCAGTTTTACGAAAGTACATAACATTTAAAAGGTAGAAGAAAACCCAATATAAAGCAGAAATGAAAATCTTCTAAATGCAGTTAGCTCGGTGGGAGGAGCTATAAACTAGCTGGACAGTGCTGGAGGTGTGGCAGAGAAAGGAGAAGTGCATCATGGGTTTGGTTGGATACAGCAACAGTTAGTGCTACATACAGGATGTGAGCAAACCAGAGGGAGGAGAAAGGAGGAGGAATATAGACATGAGGTAAGCAACTACATGAGAATATCTGTTAAAAACCATAGTAATTCCAGAAAACCCCTTTAAGATTTCCGTGGATGATGCGTTTAAAACAAATGATAATTATTATGAATGGTCAGATTCTAAATTGAAGTCAACAGAAAATTAATATATGGATAAAAAAGAAACAAAAATGCACTTTGGGGCAGAAAATAGCTTAAAACCATTAAAAAGATAGAAATTCAGGTGATCAATTAAAACATATTGTAATCCATGCACTGCTATTTTTTAGACAAACATGATAACGTCTGCAACAGAGGCTCCAACGCACATGTGAATAGAGCCTAAGAAAGCCTTTGGTTAAATCTGTCAGGGCCACATTTTTTATTTTATTTTTTGGTTTATCCTTACTCATTAGCTACATGCCTATGCATTTTTTTTAATTTTATTTCATTTTGCATTCAGATTACTTACAGCTGTCTTTATTTTATACTGCGTGAGCCATAGGAAAAGCACTTTTATATGAATGTATGAAATCTGTGATTTTAATATTGTCATGTTTTTTAAATGACACATCTAATTGGTTTAGCCTGCAGAGTCTATAAACCCCAGTTTTTTTCATAGTACTAGGTTTTGTAATCCTGTTCACAATCCCCACAGAATAGTATACAGAACTGAGAGGGATTGTTGAGTTGCACATAAAACACCTTTATAAGAAACTGCAATATAATTAACACCCATGCTATTTGGAAATATTTACTTAGGTGCACCAATTATCTGCACAGAAATCATAATTGAAGAGCAGTGTAAAATACTATGATTGCATGTTGTGTTTTATTTTTCTTAGGCCATGAAAGTGCTATCGAAGAAGAGATTATTGAAGCAATATGGTTTCCCACGTATGTATTTTAATTCATGTAAAAGTGTTACATATAATATCATGACTGCCATGACATTAAAGACAAAATAATGTGTTTTAGGTCTTTTGTTCAACTAGATTACAGTTTATTTTCTGATTTGGAAACATGGCTTTCATGCTTATGGGGTGCTAGGGACACGTATTCCACGTATATAGACCACTATCTATATACTGTCAGCATTTGATTATTATTATTATTATTATTTTCTAATTGGATTCTCTATTGGATTATCAGCCTGTACTGTGCATAGTGAAGCTAAGTTCTACAGAAGTTTGGTTATGCCATTTTATGATATCCTCACTAAGGGTACTTTCACACTTGCGTTGTTGGATTCCGGCAGGCAGTTCCGGCAATCTGTATGCATACTGATCAGGATGCGGATCCGTCTCACAAAAGCATTGCAATACGGAATCCGTCTCTCCAGTTGTCATCTGGAAAAAACGGATCCGGTATTTATCTTTTTCACATTTTTAAAGGTCTGCGCATGTTCAGACCGCAAAAACTGATCTGTTTTTCTGGAACACTTGGGGCCGGATCCAGCATTAATGCATTTCAATGGAAAATAATGGGAGATGTGTGGCGAAAATAACCTCGCCACTGGGTTTTGGAGGGGCCTGTTTTCCAGCCTCTTGCCTCAGGATTATGGCCCATATACTAACTTTGAAGGAGAAGATAGACCGGCCGCACAGCCTAAATCAGTTTTTTGCAGGAAAGCCATGCTTGCGGTCAGTCAAATATAACTTTCATGGAATTCGGGAACCCCTGCTCGGATCTGGGTGATTTTTGGATATGGTGTTCGCCCAGATCAATATAATTTATGGGAATATGTGAGGTTTTGAGGTGTTTTCTGTGTTTTGGGAAAAATTTGTGTTTTCTGCCTGTGAGTGATTAAGTTAATTGTGTCACAGGCAATGCCCATTGTATTTGTTGATTGCGTCACAGACAATGCCCATTGTATTTTGTTGATTGCGTCAGACAATGCCCATTGTATTTTTTTAATTGTATCACAGACAGAGGGGGGTTTGTGTACATTAGCTAGGAGTGTCTAACTGTACAATACTGTGACGGCTGTTGTGACTTTTGTGTCCTGTGCTCCACAAGGTCCACGTGAGTGGTAACCTTGTGGGAAAAACTGTATATAAGAAATGCCTTTGTGCTCATTAAAGAGACCTGCTTAACCCCTTCATGAAGTCTTGGCTCATGTTTGGGGGATGGGATAACTACACTCTTGGGGATTGCTATATCACATTGCTCCCCTGAGTATAAGCTCTTGTAAGAGCTTGTTCCTGGTTCCTGCTCTCTGGATTTAGGAGATGTTCACCCACTGGAAGCTGAAGCCCGGTCTTGGGTCCAGCGTGGGTGGAGGATGGCGAGACCCCAACCAAGCTGCGGCGGTTCGTGGGGTCTGTGGTGGTTACAGTGACGAGCGGAGTGCTTGGAGCCCTCGGGAAGCACTAGGAGCATCCATCAACAGAGGTACCCAGTCCGGGTGCTAGGAGATCCATTACAGGAACACTTGGGGCCGGATCCGGCATTAATGCATTTCAATGGAAAATAATGCCGGATCCGGCATTCCAGTAAGTGTTCCGGAATTTTGGACGGAGAAAATACTGCAGCATGCTACGGTATTTTCTCCGTCCAAAAACCGTACAGTGACTGAACTGAAGAGATCCTGATGCATATGCGGATTGCTCTCCATTCAGAATGCATTAGGATAAAACTGATCTGTTTTTTTAAGGTATTGAGCCCCTAGGACGGACCTCAATACCGGAAAAGTTTAACGCAAGTGTGAAAGTACCCTTAATCTTAGATTGTATAGATCTGTTTTATGGACTTTATGGATTTATGTCTTTTTTATTAACCGTATTAACTATGTAACTATGGTTTGGGACAGAATTTAAGGGGCATGTATTACAGTGTTGGAAGAAATAGGTGGAAGAAATAGTAATCATTTTTAGCACTGAACTACATTACAACCTTGTGTTACATACATCACAAATAATTTGCTGAGCACTTAGTGTATGCCATTTGACCATAGAGTGCATTCGTGAAGTCTTCAGACCCTTACACTGTCTCATATATTGTAATGTTGTGGCCTTCTGCAAAAAAAAAAGTTTCTTCAATCTGCACTCAATACCCCTTAATGACAAAGTGAAATTTTCAAATGTTAAAAAGCAAAAAACTAAAATGTCACATGGACATAAGTATTCAGATCCTTTGCTATGACATTTCAAATTTAGCTCTGGGGGCCTGCTATTTCTCTTGATCATCTTTGAGATATTTCTACTCCTTGGAGTCCACCTGTAGTAAATTCAGTTCATTGGACATGATTTGGAAAGACAGGATTGTGTGGAGGCATAGATCTGGAAAAGGGTATTCTGAAAACTCTCAAAACTGAACTGAAGGTTCCAAGAGAAAATCAGTTCTATAATTCTTAAATAAAAGACGTTTGAAACAACCAGGACTTTTCCTAGAGTGGCCGCCTCACCAAACTAAATATTTAGAGCAACAGGCCCTTGGTAAAAAAAAAAAAGGTGACCAAGAGCCCATTGGTTACTCTGACTGAACTCTAAAGATCCTGTCCAGGTGGGAGAATCTTTCAGAAGATCAACCATCACTGAAGCATTAATCTTATCTGGGCTTTTTGGCAGAGTGACCCGAAAGAAGCCTCTCCCCAGTAAAATACACATGTACGTTTACAAAAAAGCATCTGAAGGACGTTGACTCTGAGAAAAGATTCCCTGGTCTGATGAAACAAAGAACTTTTTGGCCTCAATTCTAATTGTCGTGTTTGGAGAAAACCAGGCACTGCATAATACCATCCCTACTGTGAAGTATAGTGTTAGTTAAATGATGCTTTGAGGGTGTTTTTCAGAGATGGAGACAGGGAGACTGATCAGAGTTTAAGGAAAGCTGAATAGAGCACAATACAGAGGTATTCTTAATAAAAGCTTGATCTAGAGTGCTCTGGACCTCAGAATAAAAGACAATGACCCTAAGCATACAGCGGAGTTACTTAGGAACAACTCTGTGGATGTCATTGAGTGGCCCAGCCAGAACCTTTACCTAACTCAATCAAACATCTCTGGAGAGGAGAGACCTGAAAATGGCTGTCCGCTGAGGGTCCCCAATCAACCTGACAGAGCTTAAGACGATCTGCAGAGAAGAAGGGCAGAAAATCCCCAAATCCAGGTGTGCAAATACCCAAGAAGACTGGAGAGTATAATCACTGCCAAAGGGGTTTCAAGTCCTGACTAAAGGGTCTAAATACCTATTTTGATGCAATATTCGAGTATATTTTTTTTCTTTCCAATAAATTAGCAAACATTTCTAAAATTCTCTTTTCACTGTCTCATTATGGGGTATTGAGTGCAGAATAGTGTTGAGCGAACGTGTGATTTGCAAGTTTGGCTTTCGGTTCAGCTTATCTAAGAATTCCATAATGGATTACGTCACCATGGACCATAACCGAATTCTCGGACGACATGCGCCACGGAAGCCTATAAGGGGCATTCCGTAATAAAAGAATATGCTGACCTAGACTTCTATTATGACTGAATGCAATACGGAATGCCTCTTATAGGCTTCCGTGGTGCATGCCGTCATAGAATTCTATTATGGTCCGTGGTAACCAATCCATTATGGAATTCTTACAGATTGCAAGTTTGCTCAACACTAGTGCAGAATCATGAATGAAAATGTTATATATATATATATATATATATATATATATATATATATATATAATTTATATATAGCAAAAAAATGGGTATATTGTAGCACTCCAAAGAAAAAGCCCAGGTGCAAATCCAGATTCCTTTGGCCAAAAATCCACAGTAAATCGAACAATATGAAGGCAGCACTCCGGTATAGTGAAAAATTGGATCCTTTTATTTCACCACACTGCAACGTTTCAACTGTTCAATGCAGTCTTTGTCGAGCAATGACTACTAGTGTTTCTCACATATAAATACTCATTTCAAAAGTGAATCAACAATAATGAGATAATTGGTATAATAATGATAAAACATGATAAAAGTGTATAATTTCAAAAGAATAAATATCATTTTTACATAATCAATTAACATGACATGATAAAAGTTACTAGTGAATAAAATTTCATATTTCCAGATGAATAAATCAGTAATTCTCACAATTGTGTTAATAATTAATCCGACACAATATACAGTATATATTAGCCCAAGGCCGCAACATAACAAAATGTGAAAAAAGTTAAAGGGTCTGAAGACTTTTCAAATGCATTGTATTCTGGAGCTCTAGTTGTAGATGCTTCTAATAGCATAACTTGCATCAATGTGACATGACATTGTGTTAAAAATGACAAATGTATTATCACAGTGATACCTTATTGGCTAGCCAGAACAAGTTCTGGTTGCGAGCTTTCAGAGCATAGTGAGTATACTTTGTATTATGCCTGATGAAGGAGCCTCTGTGATCTGAAACAGATTTTTTTTTTGTTAGCCAATAAAGGTATCACTGCGATAATACTTTTGTCATTTTTAATCCAAAAGTACTTAACATCACACAGATTTTTCTGGCTAACACGGTACTACGCTATTTTTGCCATACATCATAACTTGCATCACAATCTAATTGAAAGTTATAATAGTCTTTTTAGGTCAGGACTTCTGTTTAGAATGTGGGGTCATCAACCATCTATACTCATGGTGTCAGACTATATCATTCTGACCCTTTCACAGATCTGTACAGTTCATACATGTCATTTTTACTTCCCGCACAGAAAATGACATACAAGTTAACCTGTCCAGTTGTGGGGTTTCGCTCTGGTAGACAGGATTAACGGACGCAGTATAGAGGCAACAACAAGTTGTTTGGATCAAACAGTTCAGTGTTTTATTCACACTTTAGGCAAGTGACAAAACAAGCAGTCATATGCAAACAAAAAGTCACCTTGCAGTGTTAATTCACACCATGTGGCAATTCTGCCTCAAAGAGTCCTTGACCATAGCAGCACCAACCTGTTTTCATGCCAAACAGGTAGCAAGCCTTCATCCAGACACAAGGCTCCCAGATCCCAACACAGAGACCTCACTTCTGAGCCCAGCTGCCTATTTAAGGACAGCCAGGTGGTGTCAAAACCCTGACTGTAAATAAGCCCAGCAGTACATGCTGGGAGGAAAATACCTGTTTTCCCAGACCAAACCTCTCACTGTGTCACACTTGATAAATGCGAGATTCCTTTAATTGACTCTATTATGTGAGTAATGTGAAAGCCTGGGGTAGCAGACTGCAATTACAACACAATTATCACATTACTTATTTCTTTTAAACTACTTGCTGACTGCCAGACAACTTAAAATGTCTGCCAGGTCCGCATGTAACTGCAAGGATGTTCCTGAAGGGCATAGGAGGGCATAGCCAGCAGGAGACATAGGACTTAATATAGAGAATAAGGAAGGCTCTGAGGCTACTCAGTTGCCTGTATTCAGCAGCAGGAAACTTGAAATCCTTGCTAGTCCGCAAGCTTATTACCAGAACACTCCTACTTTTAAAGGGACCAATTCCAAGTATAATATACTAAAAAGGTAAACTTTAAAGGGGTTGTCTCATCTCAGACAATGGGGGCATATCGCTAGGATATGCCCCCACTGTCTTATAGGTGCGGGTCCCACCACTGGGACCCGCGCCTATATAGAAAATGGAGCCCCGAAAATGGTGGAGGGCGCACTGTGAATGAACACCACCCTCCATTCATTTCTACGGGGCCACCAAAGATAGCCAAACCAGCGCTCGGCTATTTCCATTGAAGGGTTGCCGGTCATGTGCGGTGCGCTCCCATTCACTTCTATTGGGAGAGCGCTTGGTCGTGGCCAGACCAGAGAACTCCAGCCACCACTTTGCGGGGCTCCGTTTAGGAGATAGGTGCGGGGCCCAGTGTTGCGATCAGACAACCCCTTTAAAGAGGAACTGTATCCACTCTTGCCATGCCTATTTTAGCAAATACTTCTACATAATATGACAGTTCTGAAGCATGTTTTCTCAGAACTCTTATGTTGTCTCATTCTTCTTTTATTCATCCTATAAATGTATCAACAAATTGACAATTGGGTGTTACCAGTTTGTCTCTTCCCACTGACACTAATCAGGGCTGACAATATTAGACTGTTTAGGAACACATTCCTCTGACAAGGGAATGGTAGCAGACATGCCAGGAGAGCTGGCAGATTCTCTTTAAGTGGGTTTCTGTTCTCTATATGTGGCAGCTAAGTAAAATATAGCACTTGTCTCCATCTTTTTCTCTACTTCTTTTGTTCTTCCTATTGGTGCAGTAATATAAATATTAGTTGAGATTCATGAAGTTATCTACAAGTAAAATGCCTTTGTTTTCTCCAGCAACCAGTCACAGCATAGCTTTTCATTCTGTATTCCAGTCTTGAAAAATGACTGGTCACTATAGGCAGCAACAGTTTTCCCCTAAGTCTCGGTTCACGTTTTTCCCATCTGTTTAACGTATACAAAAATTGTATATGTTAAACGGATGCCTCAGACTGATGCCATACAGTGGCATCCGTTCACCATAGAGATCCATTGTAAAAAAAAAAATATATACCATTTACCAGACTCTGCAGGATACAAGAACATGGTGTGCTGTGTTTTTGTATCCTTTTTTTTCTAATGTATGCTTCAAACAGAGGTATAAAACGTGACGTGAACCCAGCCTTAGACAGTTTGTTTTTGCTGTGGGGTTGATATACTAGCATTAATAGAGTTTTGTGCTTGGACCTATTGTCATGTGACCCCCACTCATAAGAACAGGGAAGTCCATGCAGAGTCTATAATATTTTCATTACTGCAGCAGTGAGGTGCTCAAAAACCTAAAAGGTGTATATACTAGTAAACGTCTCTCGGGCTAAATGAAGCTTTCCTTGGCCTTTCAAACTGACAGTTCTCACAGAGATTAATGGAAACTGGTGGCAACACCAAATGAGATGCCATACCACCATTAGTTATAAAATTCTTTCACATGTTTTATATTTAAGCACATTTTGTACATCATTACACCTCGTCTTTACTGAAAGTTTTTTTTTCTATTTTTCTATTTCCATAGGAAGACCACCCCCCAGAGGATCAAAAACTGCACCTGGAGACCAAGCAAAGCCAATGGCTCCACTGGACAGGATTTATCAAGAGATAGCAATTTTGAAAAAGTTGGACCATGTTAATATTGTCAGATTGGTGGAGGTAGGTATAAAGAGTTAATTCATTTTTGAATATCCAACAATGTTCTTAGCGTTTTAAAGTCAATTATAAAGATTTAAGGCTGTAACTTTTGTCTTGATGCAACATATGGAGCTCATAATAGCAGTATGTATGACCAGATAGTGCTTCTAACATCATTATATTGATAAATCTGTATGTAGAGTTCTAAAACATATTTGTTTCCTATAGAAAAGTTAGCAGTCGGACCTCCACTGCGTCTATGGACTGTGGAATCTGTAATTAGCATAGGTGTCTGATGGGTTCAGGATAATTAGCACTGCGAATGGGATTAAAAAAAAAGTAGCAGTGAGCAAAAGCTTATTGAACTACAGTATTCTGCAATCTATCTGAAGGAAGGATAACTTCCTTCAGACAGATTGCAGAATACTGTAGTTCAATAAGCTTTTGTTCACTGCTACTTTTGTTTTATCCCATTCTCAGTGCTATTTAAAGAGAACGTGTCATCATAAAAATACAGTGCAATGTGCAGGCAGCATAATATAGAGCAGGAGAAGCTGAGCAGATTGATCTATATAGTTTTATAGGGAAAAATTGGTAAAACTTGTAATTTATTCATTTAAAAGTCTCTGCTATTTCTTTGCTTTGTAGTCATGTGGGCTGTTCTACTCACTGACAGACAGCAGTGATCTGAGTGACTAAGCATACAAAAATATGGTCAGTCAGTAAGTAGGACCACTCACATGACTCCAGAGTAAAAAAAAAAAAGAAAGCAGAGGTTTAAATAAAATAAATAACACGTTATGATGAATCTTTTCCCATAAACCATACCGTTGCAAGAAAAAGTATGTGAACCCTTTGGAATGATATGGATTTCTGCACAAATTGGGTCATAAAATGTGATCTGATCTTCATCTAAGTCACAACAATAGACAATCACAGTCTGCTTAAACTAATAACACACAAAGAATTAAATGTTACCATGTTTTTATTGAACACACCATGTAAACAATCACAGTGCAGGTGGAAAAAGTTTGTGAACCCTTGGATTTAATAACTGGTTGAACCTCCTTTGGCAGCAAAGCAATAACTTCAACCAAACATTTCCTGTAGTTACAGATCAGACGTGCACAACGGTCAGGAGTAATTCTTGACCATTCCTCTTTACAGAACTTTCAGTTCAGCAATGTTCTTGGGATGTCTGGTGTGAATCGCTTTCTTGAGGTCATGCCACAGCATCTCAATCGGGTTGAGGTCAGGACTCTGACTGGGCCACTGCAGAAGGCGTATTTTCTTCTGTTTAAGCCATTCTGTTGTTGATTTACTTCTATGCTTTGGGTCGTTGTCCTGTTGCAACACCCATCTTCTGTTGAGCTTCAGCTGGTGGACAGATGGCCTTAAGTTCTCCTGCAAAATGTCTTGATAAGCTTGGGAATTCGTTTTTCCTTCGATGATAGCAATCCGTCCAGGCCCTGACGCAGCAAAGCAGCCCCAAACCATGATGCCCCCACCACCATACTTCACAGTTGGGATGAGGTTTTGATGTTGGTGTGCTGTGCCTCTTTTTATCCACACATAGTGTTGTGTGTTTCTTCCAAACAACTCAACTTTGGTTTCATCGGTCAACAGAATATTTTGCCAGTACTGCTGTGGAACATCCAGGTGCTCTTGTGCAAACTGTAAAGGTGCATCAATGTTTTTTTTGGACAGCAGTGGCTTCCTCTGTGGTATCCTCCCATGAAATCCATTCTTGTTTTGTGTTTTACGTATCGTAGATTCGCTAACAGGGATGTTAGCATATGCCAGATACTTTTGTAAGTCTTTAGCTGGCACTCTAGGATTCTTCTTCACCTCATTGAGCAGTCTGCGCTGTGCTCTTGCAGTCATCTTTACAGGACGGCCACTCCTAGGGAGAGTAGCAGCAGTGCTGAACTTTCTCCATTTATAGACAATTTGTCTTACCGTGGGCTGATGAACAGCAAGGCTTTTGGAGATACTTTTATAACCCTTTCCAGCTTTATGCAAGTCAACAATTCAATCGTAGGTCTTCTGAGAGCTCTTTTGTGCGAGGCATCATTCACATCAGGCAATGCTTCTTGTGAAAAGCAAACCCAGAACTGGTGTGTGTTTTTTATAGGGCAGGGCAGCTGTAACCAACACCTCCAATATCATCTCATTGATTTGACTCCAGATCTCATTAGTCTATGGGGTTCACATACTTTTTCCACCTGCACTGTGAATGTTTACATGGTGTGTTCAATAAAAACATGGTAACATTTAATTCTTTGTGTGTTATTAGTTTAAGCAGACTGTGATTGTCTATTGTTGTGACTTAGATGAAGATCAGATCACATTTTATGACCAATTTGTGCAGAAATCCATATCATTCCAAAGGGTTCACATACTTTTTCTTGCAACTGTATATAAATCTGCTCTGTTCCTCCTGCTCTATAACATGCTGTGTGTACATTACACAGAATTTAATGGGGACAGGTTCCCTTTAAGGAATCGCCCTTTTAAGAACTCCTTTTTCTGACGTCAATCTTTTATATTTCTATGTTTCTTTCCACATTGTGAAGTCAGCCTTGAAAATGTTATGGTTTATGTTGCCAATATTTTTTTTAGTATTAAAACATTTATAAAAATATATATTGTTCCAAAAAATATACCTAACGTGTTCTATTTAATAATTTGCTTCTTTTTATTTTATTTGACAGGTGCTGGATGATCCAGCTGAAGACAATCTTTATATGGGTAAGGATGTTCTTTGTCTTCCATGTCTCTAAACATAACTATATAGCTTGGAAAAATATACACCTCAGTATATGCAAGGTTAATATAAAATGTAATAAAACTTGAAGCAAGTGCCATTCCCTAGTGGTGTACAAACTGTGGCTTACAAAATCTCTTGCTACCATTGTATGCTGGTAATTATACAGTCAGGTCCATAAATATTGGGACATCAACACAATTCTAACATTTTTGGCTCTATACACCACCACAATGGTCAGCTTTAATTTGAGGGTATTTACATCCAAATCAGGTGAACGGAGTAGGAATTACAACAGTTTGCATATGTGCCTCCCACCTTTTAAGGGACCAAAAGTAATGGGACATTATGATCATAAATCAGACTTTCACTTTTTAATTCTTGGTTGCAAATACTTTGCAGTCAATTACAACCTGAAGTCTGGATCTCATAGACATCACCAGACGCTGGGTTTCATCCCTGGTGATGCTCTGCCAGGCCTCTACTGCAACTGTCTTCAGTTCCTGCTTGTTCTTGGGGCATTTTCCCTTCAGTTTTATCTTCAGCAAGTGAAATGCATGCTCAATCGGATTCAGGTCAGGTGATTGACTTGGCCATTGCATAACATTCCATTTCTTTCCCTTAAAAAACTCTTTGGTTGCTTTTGCAGTATGCTTTGGGTCATTGTCCATCTGCACTGTGAAGCGCCGTCCAATGAGTTCTGAAGCATTTGGCTGAATATGAGCAGATAATATTGCCCGAAACACTTCAGAATTCATCCTGCTGCTTTTGTCAGCAGTCACATCAATAAATACAAGAGAACCAGTTCCATTGGCAGCCATACATGCCCACGCCATGACACTACCAACACCATACTTCACTGATGAGGTGGTATGCTTAGGATCATGAGCAGTTCCTTTCCTTCTTCATACTCTTGTCTTCCCATCACTCTGGTACAAGTTGATCTTGGTCTCATCTGTCCATAGGATGTTGTTCCAGAACTGTGAAGGCTTTTTCAGATGTCGTTTGGCAAACTCTAATCTGGCCTTCCTGTTTTTGAGGCTCACCAATGGTTTACATCTTGTGGTGAACCCTCTGTATTCACTCTGGTGAAGTCTTCTCTTGATTGTTGACTTTGACACACATACACCTACCTCCTGGAGAGTGTTCTTGATCTGGCCAACTGTTGTGAAGGGTGTTTTCTTCACCAGGGAAATAATTCTTCGGTCATCCACCACAGTTGTTTTACGTGGTCTTCCGGGTCTTTTGGTGTTGCTGAGCTCACCGATGCGTTCCTTCTTTTTAAGAATTTTCCAAACAGTTGTTTTTGCCACGCCTAATGTTTTTGCTATCTCTCTGCTGGGTTTGTTTTGTTTTTTCAGCCTAATGATGGCTTGCTTCACTGATAGTGACAGCTCTTTGGATCTCATCTTGAGAGTTGACAGCAACAGATTCCAAATGCAAATAGCACACTTGAAATGAACTCTGGACCTTTTATCTGCTCATTGTAACTGGGATAATGAGGGAATAACACACATCTGGCCATGGAACAGCTGAGAAACCAATTGTCCCATTACTTTTGGTCCCTTAACAAGTGGGAGGCACATATGCAAACTGTTGTAATTCCTACACCGTTCACCTGATTTGGATGTAAATACCCTCAAATTAAAGCTGACAGTCTGCAGTTAAAGCACATCTTGTTCGTTTCATTTCAAATCCATTGTGGTGGTATATAGAGCCAAAAATGTTAGAATTGTGTTAATGTCCCAATATTTATGGACCTGACTATAGTTTCACAACAGCTGGTGAGCCACAGCTTGGTAACCATTGCATTACTAGAACTGTACAATTCACATATTTTACGCATGAAGGATAGGGCTGCTCCATGGTACAGTGCATTTGGAAAGTTTTTTCCCCCCACCATTCTACACTCAATACCTCTTAATAAGAAAGTGAAAACACAATTTTACAATTGTTTGCAAATTTCTTAAAAAGGAACTAAAATTTTGCATTGATATACGTATTCAGACCTTTTGCTATGACACTTGAAATTAAGCTCTGGGAGCATCCAATTTCACTTGATCATCTTTGAAATGTTTCTATACCTTCACTGGAGTCAACGGTGGAAAATTCAGTTGATTGGACATCATTTGGAAAGACACAACCCTGTCTATATAAGGTCTCACAGCTGACACCACATATCTGATCAAAAACCAAGCCACGAGGAGGAAAGAAGTGTCTGTAGAGCACAGAGACAGGATTGTGTGGAGGAACAGATCTGAAGATGGATAAGAAACAATTTCTGCTCTATTGAAAGTTCCCAAGAGCACAGTGGCCTCCATAATTCTGAAATGTGAAAAGGACTCTTCCTAGAGCTGACAACCCCACTAAATTAAGTAATCTCGATGACCAGGAACCCAATGTTCACTCTGACTGACCCACAAAGATCCTGTTTGCAAATGGGAGAGTAGCCAGAAAGAAGACTCTAAGCATCAGTTCTAAGCATCATTCCTGGTGGAATGCGGACAGCACATGTTGTGCGGCCGTTTCACAAATTCTAGATCTTATCCGATTGCCCTTTTTGCACACAAGAATAGGCAGTTCTATTATGAAAATGCAGCATGCATACGGCCTCTATCTGCATTTGGCTGATCTCATTCACAGACCGCAAACAAATATCTTGAAAATGGTGAGGAACTGAAGCAGTTGCAGAACAACAATTAAACTTTATTGATAAAAAAAACTCTTTAAAGTTGTTTTCCAAGATTTAAAAAAAGCACGGGCACCTCATATGTGCATAAATGCCATGTGATCGCTGAGGCCAGTTATTGGCAGCAGCCGTCACATGAATGACAGATGTGACGTAATCACTGCAGGACCAGTGGCACTGGAGTGGAAGGACATATTAAAAGTGAATAAGGTTTTTTTATTTTTGTCTTCACACTGTGTTCAATGTTTTAAAAAAACATCTCAGAATGCCCCTTTGATGCCCGACATTTGATGAGATAACCTCAAATAGAAGATTAAGACTGGGCCCAAGAGGACAGCCTTATTTTAAAGGGAGTCAAATTAGGAACCAAAGCATTATGGGGGTCATAGGTGCTGATTCTGTCACATTCCCCACCCACACCAGGTCTAAAAAAGTGGGTGTGCGCGGACGGGGAAGGGGATGGGTTGAGAGGCTGGTCTCATTCATCATGTTCTACGGCAGTTTTAGGTGTAGAAAATGGTCTCAGTGTAAGGGCTTGTTCACACGACCGTGTGAACCCCGTGCTGTGGACAAATTGCGGTCCGCAATGCGCGGGCATTGACCGTTGCCCAGCCGCATGGGAATCGCAGACCCTTTCAGTTAAATGGGTCCGCGATCCCTCCGTTCCACAAAAAGATAGAGCTAGTTTTTTGCGGTGCGGAGGCACAGAACGGAGCCCCAGGAAAGCACTCCATAGTGCTTCCGTAGTGTTCCGTTCCGTTCTTCCGTTCCCCATCTGCAGATTTGCGGACCCATTGAAGTGAATGGGTCCACATCCATGATGCGGAATGTACACGGAACGGTGCCCGTTTATTGCGGATCCGCAAATGCTGTCCGCAATACCGCAACGGGCAGCACACGCATGGAAGCTGTCTTACATTTAGAATCGGTGGTGGATCCGCAGAAGTTATGGAGATGCCTCCTCCTCAACAGAACTTCAGTGATCCACCGCCAGCTATAGGGCTTATTAAGACCAGCGTCAAAAACACCAATCTTAATAAATGTGCCCCAATGTATTTATGGCATACAAGTGTCTACTATTTCTGTCTCTATAAATGCTGGAAGGACAAAGGGCAGTTACTACTATTAGTTATAGTTCTAAATTGGCATCTGAAGCAAATATAAAGTGAATATAAATGAAGAAAAGTGATTTTCTGTGCTAGTAAATGTCACACGGGTAAATTATAGTATTCTTTCAGATAAGAACTTTTTAATATGTGCCATTAGTGAGCATTACAGAATTACTGTTATTAAAGACATTAAAAAACATAATTAATTCCCCATTTTAATTTTTATTTTTATATTTATCTCTCTTTTTTTTTCATGCAGTGTCCCACCTGGGTGATCCCTATAGAACTGTATATATATATATATTTTCATAAATTGTTCACTGGGGCACGCCAGATTACAGACACACATTTCCTTACTATATTGTATGGTTTGCTCTGGTAGCCAATGTGAAAACTGGAATATTTAGCTAAAAATTATGGGGGATATTTATCATGACTGGCGTATTGGACTCTGGTCTTGATTACACCTGTGCTGCTGGAGCATGGGCCAAATTTATGTAGAGTTGCACGCCTCTGATATATTTGCAGCATCTTCTGGCCATGCTATGCAGCACACTTAAATCTACGGCAGCCTGTTAGCTCATTACATGACCATGGACAGATAATTATCTCCTTGGTATATTAAAAGACTGCATGCAGAGATCCTAAAAACTGGTAAAATCGGATACGAAAGCTATTTTTTGGAAAATTGTATGACTTTGAATACATCTCTACCATGCGGTTTTCTATATAGTTATTGACTATGTTTATGTTTGGGTTATTAAAGTTCAGTATTGTAATATTTTCTTTTTCCTTTTTTTTTTTTTTGCAGTATTTGACCTTCTACGTAAAGGGTATGTAAACTCTTGTATGTAGTGTCAGTGTTTTGACTTGCATGATTTCCAGAACTGACTAGGCCAAACTGACATAGCCATATGAGGGCTTAGGCTATGTTCACATCAGCGTTCAGCCTTTCCGTTCTCTTGCTCCGTTATAGGAGCAGGAAAACGGAAAGGACGGATTCGGCTCATAACTGAGCCGAACGGAGCCTACGGACCTCATAGACCCCCATAGACTATAATGGGGTGCGTTAGGTTTCCGCTCAGAAGATGATTTTGGAGCGGAGACAAAAGTCCTGCATGCAGGACTTTTGTCTCCGCTCCAAAATCATCTTCTAAACGGAAACCTAACGGACCCCATTATAGTCTATGGGGGTCTATGAGGTCCGTAGGCTCCGTTCGGCTCAGTTATGAGCCGAATCCGTCCTTTCCGTTTTCCTGCTCCTATAACGGAGCAAGAGAACGGAAAGGCTGAACGCTGATGTGAATAGGGCCTTAGTTGTATAATGAGTTGTAGTTTTTTAATGTTCCATATAATGTATAGTAAAACTGTAAAAATAAAATAATTGAGTTGGAGAAAAAGAAATTCTGCCATTATTGTTTGGGTTTCATGGCATACACCGTGGTTAAATTGACATTAGGGCTGAAATGATTACTCGATTGAATCAAGTAATTCGACACCAAAAAAATCATTGATGCAAATTCCTAGCATCGAGGATTCGTTTGTGTCATGTGACCATGGAGCGGGAGTGAAGCGCTTGCTATTACTTACCGCTCTGTGGTAACCCGCCAGCCCGTACCGCGCTGCACTGGATCCTGACACATCATCAGGTCATATTGCACGTAAGCGTGCACTATGACCTAACGCTGTGTTACGTCAGGATTCAGTGCAGTGCTCGGAGAAGAAGAGGAAGGAGCTGTGGAGCGGTGCCCCTACAGGAAAGGTAATTATTTTATTTCACTGGTGCTGGGGACATGGCACTGAAGGGGGACAGCTGGCCATGGATGGCATGGAGGGGCAGATGGGGGGGACATGGAGGGGCTGACTGATGGCAGTGGGGGACATGGAGGGGCTGACTGATGGCAGTGGGGGACATGGAGGGGCGGACTGATGGCAGTGGGGGACATGGAGGGGCGGACTGATGGCAGTGGGGGACATGGAGGGGCGGACTGATGGCAGTGGGGGACATGGAGGGGCTGACTGGCAGTGGGGGACATGGAGGGGCTGACTGATGGCAGTGGGGGACATGGAGGGGCTGACTGATGGCAGTGGGGGACATGGAGGGGCTGACTGATGGCAGTGGGGGACATGGAGGGGCTGACTGATGGCAGTGGGGGACATGGAGGGGCTGACTGATGGCAGTGGGGGACATGGAAGGGCTGACTGATGGCAGTGGGGGACATGGAAGGGCTGACTGATGGCAGTGGGGGACATGGAAGGGCTGACTGATGGCAGTGGGGGACATGGAGGGGCTGACTGATGGCAGTGGGGGACATGGAGGGTCTGACTGATGGCACTGGGGGACATGGAGGGGCTGACTGATGGCACTGGGGGACATGGAGGGGCTGACTGATGGCACTGGGGGACATGGAGGGGCTGACTGATGGCACTGGGGGACATGGAGGGGCTGACTGATGGCACTGGGGGACATGGAGGGGCTGACTGATGGCACTGGGGGACATGGAGGGGCTGACTGATGGCAGTGGGGGACATGGAGGGGCTGACTGATGGCAGTGGGGGACATGGAGGGGCTGACTGATGGCAGTGGGGGACATGGAGGGGCTGACTGATGGCAGTGGGGGACATGGAGGGGCTGACTGATGGCAGTGGGGGACATGGAGGGGCTGATCTGATGGCAGTGGGGGAGATGGAGGGGCTGATCTGATGGCATGGAGGGGCTGATGGCACTGGGGCAGTGCAGCTTAAGGCACTGGGGTGGGGGACAGCTGAAGGCACTGGGGTGGGGGACAGCTGAAGGCACTGAGGTGGGGCAAAGCTGAAGGCACTGGTGAAACGGAGCTGATGGCACTGGGGGATAGTGGAACTTATGCACTTGGGCTGATCTGTTTTTATAAAGGAAAACCGTCTTTTAATTCATTTTTTCTTATTAGATTACTCGATTAATAGTAAAAAATAATCGATAGAGTACTCGATTACTGAAATAATCGTTTACTGCAGCCCTAAGTGACATGATGACCTTTTTCTGTATGATTTTGTCGTACCAAATTTTATAAGACGCACCTGATGATAATATACACCCCAGGTTTTAGAGGAGGAAAATAAGAAAAAAAAAAAAATCTTCAGAGCTCACATCAGATCTTCAGATCAGACCCCAAATCAGGAACTCGCATCAGACCTCCATACCAGACCCCCCCCCCATCAGATGTCCATGTCAGATCACCTTTAGACCTTAGATCAGACTTCCATGCCAGGACCCTATGAGAACTCCATGTCAGACCCCCATCAAACCTCAGATCAGACTTCCATGCCAGAACCCTATAAGACCTCCACGTCAGATCCCCATCAGACCTCAGATCAGTTTTCACTGCCAGACCCGCATCAGACCTCAGATCAGAGATAAAATAAAGAACTTCACTTACCTCTACTGCGCTGCCACTCCTCTCCAGGTACGACGATCGCTCTTCCAGTTGCAATGTACTAATTTTGAGCTAAAAAATATTTTTTAAATTGGTCTTTATTAAAAATATGGAGCCCTTTTTTCTGTACAGAGCTGAGATGTTCTACTAGCAGCCTCTGGATTTTCTCTGTGCTCCATCAGACAAGGAGCTGACTGACTCCTTATCTCTACTCTCTGACATTATAAACACTCATTATAGCTCAGTTCTTATCTTACTGATAAAAAATGTGGTTTAAATAAGTGCTTATGATCTCTTAGTAGTTTAGATATAAAGTTTATTAGATGACCGCACAAAGTGAAAGTGCAAGTCACACTGCTAGAAAAACAGTTAACCGTTTGTGACAAAACGATTCAATATTTTTAATAAAGGCCAATTGAAAAATGTTTTTTCTCGCCCATATTCCTTGGGGGACACAGGAAACCATGGGTATAGCTCTGCTCCCTAGGAGGCGTGACACTAAGCGAAAGCTGTAAGCCCCTCCTCCATCAGCTATACCCTTCAGCCTGGAGAAGAGACTGCCAGTTTTTGCTTAGTGTCCAAGGAGGCAAGACACCCCCTGCTTATGCAGGGTTGTTATCCTATGATTTTTATTTTTTACGTATTTGTTATTTTTAACTCGGTTTTTTTCTACCTACAGGGACAACAGAGGCGCATTGGACCCCTCTGTTTCTCCCGGGGTTGAGTTGCGCCAGTGCCGGTAATTCCGCACTGCCGCCTCCCCCACAGAAGACAAGGTGGACCAGGGCAGCCTCGCTCCCCTGCGTCCCGCCAGCTCAGGGTCGCCCGCACGCCAAGTCCCTCCCCCGGCTTCCTGCCACCGCGGTGCCAGGAGCTGAAGGGGCGACCCCCGCTGGATGGACTGAGGGCGAAGACAGCGTATGGTGAGAGTGGCTGCTCCAGCCTCCCCTTCCTCCCTCCCACCGCTGCTACCAACATGGCCACTGTTACATGACCACTACTACACCCCCCGCCCCCCCCCCCCCCCCCCCGCCCCCCCCCGCATATCGGGACGTTACCGGGCATAGTGGAGGGCAGTCTATCTGGGCAGGTCCTAGAACGCTGCCTTACAGGGGACGGCTGCAGACATGCAAGCCGTCTGCTACATCTAGGCGCGGTGGGAGCCGTTTTTCCTGGCATGAACGGCGCCATGTCATGGCCGGCACTTCAACATCCTTGGGGGTTAAAATCATTTTGCCGCGCGCGCGGCTCTGCTCGGCTTCAGCGCGGCAGAGGGGGGGCGGAGCTTCCTTACACATTCAGCTCCGTGCTGCTGCGCTCCGCTACTTCCGGGTTCATCTCTCTGCCGTGCGATACTGAAGCCTTTCAGCTCCGTGCTGCTGCCTCTCCTCCACAGCCTCCTCAGTCTGTTCCCCTTACAGCTGCCGCTTGTATCATCGGGTCTGGTAGGACTGTTTAACCCCCTCCGTGCCACAGTACTGTTGCTTTAAAGTGCAACATCTTTCCACCATGTCAGACCCTTCTGCAGCCGCCAAGCCATGGTACCATGCCTGTACCGCTTGTAGGGAACCCTTTCCCCGGGGGCAGTCTGATCCGCACTGTACTGCATGCCGAGCTCCACCGCAGCCTCAGTCGCCCGCTGTGTCGCTCCCTGCTTCCTCTGACCCGCCTGACTGGGCTAGATCCCTGTCCCAGGCCGTGGAAAGCCTCACTCATGTCGTGGGCCGCCTAATAGACAGGCCACCTACCCCGCAGGACGCCACTCTGACTGTCGCGCCCTCCGGGTCCACTGCTTCTGCCGCTGCAGCGGGTTCATCCTCTCCTAGTGACCCCTCCCGAGCTAGGCACTCTCAGAAGCGTATTAGAGTAGAGCGAGCCTCCTCCTCGGATGCCTCCCTCTCCCCGCCACGCGTGCGCACCCAGACGAGCCTCTCCTCTCCAAAGGATTCGCTCTCTGAAGGTGAATTGGCGGCTTCAGATTTGGAAATGGACTCGGCCCTGCCGTCCAAGCTAGCCTCAGCGATGGGTCAACTCATCTCTGATATACGTGACACCTTTAAGGTGCAGGATGACCCCCCTAGCTCGGACGCAGCTAGCGTCTCTTTTATCAGACCCAGGCAGGCCTCAAAAGTCTTTCCAATCCACTCTGATTTCTCCTCCGTGGTGTCTAAGGCTTGGGCTCGCCCGGACGCCCGTTTTGTCAACCCAAAGAAGCTGGACATTTGCTATCCTTTTCCAGCCGATGTCGTGGCCACCTGGTCTTCCCCACCCAAGGTAGACCCCCCTGTGGCCCGGCTGTCAAAGAACACGGCCATCCCTGTTCCCGACGGGTCCTCTCTTCAGTCAGCGGAGGACCGTCGCATGGAGACCCTGTCCAAGGGCATTTTTGCTGCCTCCGGTTCTGCCCTCAGACCGGTTTTTGCCTCTGCTTGGGCAGGGAAAGCAATCTCTGCTTGGGGTACGCAGCTGGAACAGGAGTTGGACTCGGACATCCCCATCCAGGACCTACGTTCCTTGGCCCAGCTTATTATTCGGGCCGGGAATTTTGTCTGTGAGGCCTCCCTTGATGCGGGAGCCCTTATTGCGCGCTCCTCCGCCCTGGCAGTTGCCGTCAGGAGGGAGCTCTGGCTGAAGGTCTGGAAAGCGGACGCTGCCTCCAAACGTTCCTTGGCGGGGCTACCGTTTGCGGGTTCCCGCCTCTTCGGGGTCCGCTTAGACGAACTTATTTCAGAGGCCACGGGTGGTAAAAGCACCCATCTTCCTCAACCCCAAGCCAGGGGCGCCCCCCGCGGACGCCCTGGTGCGTCTCGTTTTCGGTCCTCCCGCAGGGCCTCTGGGGCTCCCACCACAGCTGCCGCTTCGGCTCCTCCCCAGGACAAGCGTAGGAAGCCGTTTTTTTCGGGCGCAGCCCTCCTGGCGCAAGCCGCAGGCTGCCCGCACACCCGCAGCAAAACAGTCCTCTGCCTGAAGGCGCGCCCCCACCCACCCGGGTGGGGGGCCGGCTCCTCCTTTTCAAGGACGTCTGGATGGCTCACGTCTCCGACGCCTGGGCCCTCGAAATTGTGTCCTCCGGATACAAAATCGAATTTGCATCCTTCCCTCCGGATCGGTTCTTTCGCTCCCGCCCCACGCGAGACCCGAAAGACGCGGCCGCGTTCTCCGCGGCCGTTCAAGCTTTATTGGACAGGGGGGTGATTACCCCCGTTCCTCTAGAGGAAAGATTCCAAGGGTTCTACTCGAACCTCTTTGTAGTTCCCAAGAAGGGAGGTTCGGTGCGGCCCATTTTGGACCTCAAAAAGCTCAACCGTTTTCTCCTCCTTCGACGGTTTCGGATGGAGTCCCTCCGCTCCGCGGTGGCTTCCCTGGAGCAGGGAGATTTCATGTCTTCCATCGATATACAGGATGCCTACCTCCATGTTCCGGTAGCCCAGTGTCACCATCGCTTCCTTCGATTCGCCGTGGGGGACCTCCACTTCCAATTTGTCGCCCTTCCCTTTGGACTGGCAACAGCCCCCCGGGTGTTCACCAAGGTCCTGGCCCCGGTTTTAGCCTTACTCCGTTCCAGGGGTGTTTTTCTGCTACCGTACTTGGACGATATCCTCATCAAGGCTCCGTCCCTTTCTCAAGCGGTTGCCAGCGTGGATCTCACTCTAGAGACTCTGGCGAGGTTTGGTTGGGTCATCAACTTCCCCAAGTCCTCCCTTCCCCCCTCCAGACAACTGGTCTTCCTGGGGATGCTTTTAGACACGGGAGCGGCGGAGGTACGTCTTCCCTCGGAAAAACGTCTGATCCTCCGTGGGGCGGTTCGGGGTCTCCTTCTCCACCGTCGACCGTCCTTCCGCTTCTGCATGCGGGTATTGGGGCAGATGGTTGCCTGCTTCGAGGCGATCCCATTTGCGCAGTTTCACTCCCGCCCTCTCCAACGGGCGATCCTCTCCTCCTGGGACAAATCGCCGCAGTCTCTGGATCATCCCTTCCATCTGTCGCCTCCGGTGCGGTCATCTCTCCGCTGGTGGTTACAGTCCCCTCTTCTGGGCAGGTCCTTTCTGCCACTCAACTGGTTGGTGGTTACAACCGATGCCAGTCTCTCGGGCTGGGGAGGCGTGTTTCCTCCCCGATCCGTCCAGGGCATTTGGTCTCCATCGGAGTCCAAACTCTCGATCAATGTCCTGGAACTGAGAGCGGCCCTTCTGTCTCTACGACACTGGACTCATCTGCTGAAGGGTCATCCAGTTCGTGTACAATCAGACAACGCCACGGCCGTGGCGTACATAAACCACCAGGGGGGCACTCGCAGCGCTGCAGCGATGCGGGAGGTCACCAGCATTCTCCGTTGGGCGGAAGCCCACGTCCCGGCCCTATCTGCAATTTTTATTCCAGGGGTGGACAATTGGGCGGCGGACTTCCTCAGTCGCACCACCGTCGACCCCGGCGAGTGGTCTCTTCACCCGGAGGTATTCGAGGCCATTTGCCTTCGTTGGGGCATTCCGGACGTGGACCTCATGGCCTCAAAATTCAATCACAAGGTCCCCGTCTATCTGTCCAGGGCCAGGGATCCGGGAGCTTGCGGAGCCGACGCCCTCGTTCTTCCTTGGCGAGGCTTCGCGCGCCCATACATATTCCCTCCCATCCCTCTCCTGCCCAAGGTCCTTCGGAAGATCGCGGCGGAAGGCGTCTCGGTGATTCTGGTCGCTCCGGACTGGCCCCGCCGGTCTTGGTATGCCGACCTCATGCTGCTCCTGGCAGACGCGCCCTGGCCACTGCCCGCCAGGGAAGATCTTCTCTCTCAGGGACCGATCTTCCACCCGCGTTTAGGGTCCCTACGTTTGACGGCGTGGTTGTTGAGACCACCGTCCTGACACGTAGGGGTTTTTCTGCGGATGTCGTCCGCACCATGATCCGCGCCCGTAAGCCGTCCTCTTCTAGGATCTATTATAGGACCTGGAGGACTTTTTTGGGGTTCTGTGCCGATCTGGGGATTCCTCCGCTCCGCTTTTCTCTCCCCACCGTTTTGTCCTTCCTGCAGAGCGGACTGGCCCAAGGTCTAGGCCTTAGTTCTTTGAAGGGTCAGGTATCTGCGCTGTCCATTTTGTTTCAGCGCCCACTGGCCCCCCTTGGTCCTGTCAAGACCTTCCTTCAGGGCGTGGCTCACGCGGTTCCCCCGTATCGCCCTCCGGTACCGCCCTGGGACCTGAACCTGGTTCTCTCAGCGCTCCAGGCTTCTCCTTTCGAGCCTCTGCGGACGGTTTCCTTGCGACTTCTGTCCTGCAAGGTTATTTTCCTTGTAGCCATCACCTCTCTTCGGAGGGTGTCCGAATTGGCTGCACTCTCCTGTCTGGAACCTTTCCTAGTGTTCCACCAGGACAAGGTGGTTCTTCGTCCGGTCCCTTCCTTCCTTCCTAAGGTGGTCTCCGCCTTTCATCTGAACGAGGACATCGTTCTCCCCTCTTTGTGTCCTTCCCCTTCCCATCCGCGGGAGAGGAAGCTTCATCGCCTGGACGTTGTCAGGGCGCTCAAGATTTACCTGGAAGTAACCAGCTCTTTCAGGCATACTGACTCGCTCTTTGTGGTCCCGGAAGGGTCGCGCAGAGGGTTGGCGGCATCCAAAGTTGCTATCGCTCGTTTTGTCAAGATGGCTGTTACTGAGGCTTATCTCGCCAAGGGCAGGGTTCCTCCCCTTGGTGTTACCGCTCACTCCACTAGAGCGGTCGGGGCTTCCTGGGCTCAGAGAAATCGGGCTTCTTCGGAGCAGATTTGCAAGGCGGCCACTTGGTCCTCCTTGCACACCTTCACCAAGTTCTACAGGGTGCATACTCATGCGTCGGCTGACGCTGCTTTAGGCCGTCTGGTGTTGCAGGCGGCAGTTGATTGATGCCTCTGGCGTTGGTTGAGTTTGTTCTGGTCCCTCCCTTCTGGGACTGCTCTGGAACGTCCCATGGTTTCCTGTGTCCCCCAAGGAATATGGGCGAGAAAAGGAGACTTTTGTATTACTTACCAGTAAAGTCTCTTTCTCGCTCTTCCTTGGGGGACACAGCACCCGCCCTTCATTGGGTTACAGTTGTGGTTCCGGCTTGGTTGCCCCCGTTGGGGCGCGACAGTTCTTTTTCCGGTTGGTGGTTATTTTTCACTACTTGGACACGCAACTGGCAGTCTCTTCTCCAGGCTGAAGGGTATAGCTGATGGAGGAGGGGCTTACAGCTTTCGCTTAGTGTCACGCCTCCTAGGGAGCAGAGCTATACCCATGGTTTCCTGTGTCCCCCAAGGAAGAGCGAGAAAGAGACTTTACTGGTAAGTAATACAAAAGTCTCCTTTTAGCCATAAATGAGTAAAATGCAATCATAAAAAAAAAGGCCTCAGAAGATGTACATAGCCTTTACGTAATTATGGTGTTCTACAGTGTAAGGGTGCCGGCACACAGCGCAGTTGGGATGCAATTGTATTTACTGCATCAACAAACTAGCATTCACATTGCTATTTTTGAATGTAGCCAGCAATTTATTAAATAATTTAGATAATTTCTGCTACACAGAACAGCAGCGTTTAAATGGGTATTCTGAGATATTTTTATTGATGACCTATCCTCAGAATAGGTCATTAATGTCAGATGGACAGGTGTCCAATACTTGGCATCCCCACCGATTAGCTGGTTGATGAGAAGGCCGCCCCCCGTGCCAGCACAGCCTTCCCTTCAATGTTTACCTGTTCGCCGTTGGAATTGCAGAGGTGAGCAGGTGTAATTACAAGGAGCCATCCCATTCACTTCAATGAGATGTCTCTGTAGTATACACTTGTATAGGAACGAGCCGTCACATTGAGGTGAATGGGATGGCTTCTTGTAATTACACCTTCTTACCGCTGCGATGTCGATGGCCAGCAGGTAAACAATGAAGTGAACGCTACCTTCTCTTCAACCAGCTGATCTATCCTAAGGCCCCTTGCAGACGGGCGTGTCCGGATTAGGTCCGGATGCGTTGCGGATGTGTTCAGTGATAACTGCGCGATTTCGCAGGCAAAGTCATTCAGTTTTGTTTGTGATCGCATTCAGTTCAGTTTTTTATCGCATGGGTGTAATACGATTTAATGCGTTTTGCAGGAGCGTGATAAAAAACTGAATGTATACAAACAACATCTCTTAGCAACCATGCATGAAAAACGCATCGCATCCGCACTTGCTTGCAGATGCGATGCGATTTTCACGCAGCTCCATTCACTTCTATGGGGCCAGCGTTGCGTGAAAATCGCAGAATATAGAACATGCTGGCCCCATAGAAGTGAATGAAGCTGCGTTTTTCACGCATGGTTGCTAAGAGATGTTGTTTGTATACATTCAGTTTTTTATCATGCGCGTGCAAAATGCATTAAATCACATTGCACCCGCGCGATAAAAACTGAACGCGATCGCAGTCAAAACTAAATGACTTTGCCTGCGAAATCGTGCAGTTATCACTGAACGCATCCGCATCGCATCCGGACCTAATCCGGACACGCTCGTCTGCAAGGGGCCTAAGGGTAAGTTATCAATAAAAATATCTCGGAAAACCCCTTAAATTAGGTGATAACCTGGCTAAATTCTGTAACTAGACTGTGTATGCATGTCTTTTTATACAGTAACTGCTTGTAGTCAACTGCACACAGTTTTCAGCTGCATCACAACTGCGCTCACAATGATTGTTTGCATCTTCCAGCTAAAATATTGTCTGTTGAAATGTGTTTTCAAGCAGGGCCCAACCGGGGTTCTTTGGGCCCACCAGAGGACATTATTCTCAAGACCACAACCTGACATAGACCATGGCTTTGTGAATAAGGGGTGTTGCTTCATGGAAAATGGGCACCCTTATGAACCGAAAAATGTGCTGAAATTTTGGCGCATTTTTGGAGTAAAACTAAGCAAACTTATATGTGGTGCAAACTTTTGACAATTTTTTTTTTTAACGCAAGGGATGATTTTTGGTGCACAGGCAGAATGTTTGTCTCAGTTAAAATACTGGTGTCAGATTTTTGGCGCATGGACAGAATTCTAGCTTAAATCTGGCACAGGATTTACTATATAATTTATAGGTCCATACACCAGAATAGTAAATTTGTCAATATTACGACTGGGATTCGTATTCTTATACATTGCAAAGTATCCTACAATGTGTCCCTGTAAGGCTACTTTCAAACTGGCGTTTTAGCTTTCCGTTTGTGAGATTCGTTCAGGGCTCTCAAAAGCGGTCCAAAACTGAACATTTTTGTCCTAATGCATTCTGAATGGAAAAGGATCCGCTAAGAATGCATCAGTTTGCCTTTGTTCAGTCACCATTCCACTCTGGAGGAGGACACCAAAATGTTACCTGCAGCGTTTTACTGTCCTCCTGACGAAGCGGAGCCAAACTGACACAATCTGGCACAATAGAAAACTGATCCGTCTCCCATTGACTTTTAATGGTGTTCCAGACGGATTCGTCATGGTCATAGAAAACATACCGTAATCCAACCGGATCCATTCATGACGGATGCATGCGGTTGTATTATTGTAACGGAAGCGTTTTTGCAGATCCATGACTGATTTGCAAAAAACGCTACTGTGAAAGTAGCCTAAGTCGTATTTTTAAACAGTATAAAATGCACTACTGTTAGTAAATCTGCCCCATTATCTCCAAAGGCAGTTCCAAATTTTATTTTTTCTCCTGGATCTTTGGACCCCACAATGGTATCAGAGCCTGCGCCCACTGGAGGATCCTCTGGTACTCTGGTGGTCCAGTCTGATGCTGGTTTCAAGTTTTGATTGCCCATGGAAAGTACATTGTATGTTGAAAGCCATAATAAGGTCATTTCATGTACTGTACTTTGCAGAATTCTGACTTAAGCTTTGGATATCAAATAAGACAAAAACTTACTGCCAAGATGACATCATTTTATATTGATTTATACTGTAAATTATGTAACTCCTATAGTGTTTCAAGGCATCAAAAATCTGTCCACCCCAATTCAATTCCTGTCTTGGATGTAGCTTTTAATACAATTTTCTATCCTCTTAGGCCAGTCATGGAGGTGCCATGTGACCATCCGTTTTCAGAAGAGCAAGCTCGGATATACTTCAGGGACATTGTGTTGGGCATTGAATACTGTGAGTATGAATGTTTTCTACAAAATGGCCATTTTCTTTTACTTTGCTTTTAGCACTTTGGTGATGAGAGGACATGTTCAAGAACTACTTGTCAATTATTCATGTTTAGAGCTTTTGGTTGGTTTAAACTTGTTTATTTGTATTGGGTGGATAAATATTTAGATTTTTATATAGTTATGTTGATTTTAATATCATGGAGTTGTGGGTGTGATACTGTTATGGTTATATACCGTATTTAGCAATATTTATTCGCACTATAAGAAACACCTGGCCATAAGACGCACCAAGGTTTTACAGGAGGGAAAAAAATATAATAATAATTATAATTTTTATTAGACCTCAGATCAGACCACCAGTCAAACCCCCAATGTTAACCAGACTTCAGATCAGACCCATAATGTTAATAAGACCCCATTCAGACCTCATCTCAGACCCCCAGTGTGAATTCCCCCCATTCAGACCTCAGATCAGAGCCCCAATGTGAGTAAGACCCCCGCTGCCTTCTGTTGATTTGTGGGGGTGCCAGGAGTCAGACCTCTGCCGATCTGATATAGATAACCTATCCTGTCATCAATATAAAAAAAAAAAGACAACCCCCTTTAATGAAAACCTGCTCCAGTTTGTACTGAACCTTAGGCTGGACTGAAGGTTTACCTTTCAACAATGCAATGACCCTAAGGACACAGGGAGGACTACACAGGAGTGGCTTAGGGACAATTCTGTGATTGTCCTTGAATAGCCTATCCAGAGCCCTGACTTGAACCCAATCTAACATCTCTGGAGAGATCTGAAAATGGCTGCCCACTTACAGATTCCATCAAACCTGACAGAGCTTGAGAGGATCTGCAGAGAAGAATTGCAGAAAATCCCTGCCAAAGGTACCGTACTTCAACTCAGTACTGAGCAAATTGTCTGAATACTTATGTCAATGCAATATTTTATATTTCACTTTTCAATAAATTAGCAAAGATTTTGAACATTCTGTTTTCACTTTCTCATTATGGGCTATTGAGTGCACAATGATGGGGGGGAACTTGAACTTTTTTTTTTATTAATGCACAAGACTGCAATGTGAAAAAACTGTAAGGGTCTGAAGCCTTTCCAAATGCACTGTATATACACTGACACTGCTGTGAGCACATTAGAATTGCTTCTGGTAACACACCACTAGATGGCTTTGTAGCGAATTAGGACTTTGTGGTGGATACTCTGAAGGGTGGTGCTTCTGTGCTGGATTATCTGGAACTCCAACCTGTAGGAAATGTAAAATATAAATTCTTATTCAAGGACCTTTTAGTACTGTCCTTAGATTACATATGTCATTTTATGTTAATGCAATACTGAATCAAAACTCGTACTATTCTGCATCACATGCAAAGCAGACTGGACTAAACTCACCTTCTACACTTTACTGGTTCTCAAATGCTGAAAATGTACTTTCCTGCTAATCTCACATTATACTGTTTTGGATGCATACAAGCTGTGCTATCTTGTCAACTGTCTGCTCCAAATTACAAGCTGTTAGTTAGTCGTGCACGATGGAGAAAATCACACGGACACTTCTTCAAGGATCAAAGCAAAATTCTCTTGTTTATTAGAGGAAGTTAAGCAGTATATATGTACATCAGAGGGGGCGTCCCCCCTCAGGCTCGTGGCATTGTTCCATTGGTCATTTATACAAAAATACATTTTCACTTCTGCGCAATTAGCATAGCTAATGAATGTAAATTATAGATAAGTGGGGAGTAGTCCTGCATGCCAGCGCCATCTTGTAATGGCTTCAGATCTTTCAGTCTTATATCCACAACACAATGTTTGTAGAACATTGAATTAACAGAATTTCCAGACCATTAGTTTCCCAATTATAGGTATTTAAATGTTTAACAATTGGTAGTGGACTTAAAATGAAGTCCTAATCGCCCATATCAAAAGTCCAAACAGGTTTGTGAACATGCAGGTAGTATAGTAGGAGATAGCCTATCTGAATGGGTAACCTGTGCCCCAATTTAATTGGTGGCATGCCATGTTCTGGAGTGGCTTCCACTTAAACCCGCCAAGAAAATCTAGCTTGCAAGAAGAGTCCAGGGTACCTCCATTGCTTTATTTGTAGGACATAAGCCAGAAACGGCAACATTTGTGCACATAGGACTTCCTCAAGGAACAGGAAACGTTGCATAAGAAAGATGTGTGTGCCATTCATGATCTCTAGAAAACGAATTGACAACGTGTTCTGCTTTGTAATTACTCCAATTATCAGTTATCATCCAGCATCTGTTACCCATGAGGAAGAACAATATAACAAAATGTAAATTACAAGCCTCTACCATCAAAAGGAAAATTCCATTCACACCAGTGTTAAAATAACATATAATATGGCAATTTGATGGTAGTCTGAGGCTTCTATTTCTAACGTATACTTTGTGTGGTTGGAATGGGGTTTCTTCTGTGAATTCAGAACAGCATGGACTACAGTAGCACATGGAGGTTTCTCCAGGCAAGTAAGGAATTTGATCTGCTTCCAGAAGTTTGTGGTAAAGATATAAGCCAATGCCGCTTTGGCTTACCACTTCCCCCGAAAGATGTTTCTTTCTCATAATACCTGCCAAGCCATCAGATCAAAAGAATAGCAGACTAGATATGATTTAGCCGCAGCTTGCACGTAGAGCATGGACGCAGAGAAGGAAATGGTAAGGAAAAAATTGCTTGCTACAGATGGGGAAGTGGATCACATGCAACTACAGTCTAAAACTGATAAAAATAAAAAAATATTGGAAAGAAAAAAAAAACAGGCATTGTGAAATATCATATCATATAGTGCACTGAAATCCTTAAAATGGTATTATGGTTTTATTAAGGTTATTCTTTGTATAATGAAAATGTATACAATTTTCAATGCTTGTTGTCCTTCATTAGGTTTACATCCAGCAAATAAAAATCTGTCCTGGTTATAGGGTCATTACAGTGTTCTGGAAAATGATTTACATCTACTGATGCAATTAGCTTATTTTATCTCAACATAGTGATCTATAGTTCAGCACATATGCAGATGAAAGCACTGGCAGCACATTCTGTTACTGTAACATGCTGGTTCCTATTGGAGAAATTTCCAGTCATTGAGTCAATGTTTCCTGCACAGCTGTGCTACAGGATGTACTACTTCTGCCATTTATATATGGCATAATCTGTGCTATGCCCATGAGGACCCTTGCCAATTCTGAGAACCTTGCTCAGCTGTTTTTAGATCTCTATCTTTTTTTCTGTAGAGCATTGCCATGCATGTGTGGCCAGCTCTCGTCCAAGGTATGCCACCTGGGACCTTTTTTATTTTTGTAATTGCAGGGAGTCCTACCTCAAACTCGTTGACATCCTAGTCTGCAAAGCTGCTGCCTTGGCATTAACATGTTTAATCTGTATCCTCATGACTGTGAACTAGGAACCATTCCAAAATTTGTGAATTTGTGGATAATGCAACAGTCCTACAGTAGGTTTCTACTGCAACAGGAAATCTTTTTTAGGCTCAATTCACACCTGAGCGTTCTGAAAGGAGCGCTCTGTATGCGCGATTGTACGGACGTTTACAAGCGCGCATACAGAGACAAGTGTGCACACAGTGTCGCGCGTTCCCGAAAGTCTATGTACGGGAACGCGCGACAAGCGCCCAAAAAAACGCTCCTGTACTTGTGTGAGCGTCGGGCGTTTTACAGCGCGATCGTACGCGCTGTAAAACGCCCAGGTGAGAACCATTCCCATAGGGAAGCATTGGTTTCTCCTTGTTGAGCGTTTTACAGCGCGTAGGAACGCGCTGTAAAACGCTCAGGTGTGAATTGAGCCTAAGGCTACAAATGAAACACCTCTGCATTGAACGCAAATGTATAGTCTACTCTACAACTAAAGAGGAAGTGAGACAGTGACCATACTCGACCCTTTACACCTTAATAGACATCTTCACAAGCTCCTTCAGCCAGATGATCAGGACAGCTCATTAATAATACACATTTATTTGTGTAGCTCAACCATATTCCACAGCATTTTATAATTCAGTAGATGAATGGATGATGGGTAGTTAGTTGCACATAGACTGAGAGTTCCAAGGGGCACAGTTAATGGAGACAGAAGAAGACATACAGCGAATGTTAATCTGATTCCCAGGATTTCTCTGTGTGGTAGGTGAGAAGCTGAGATTAGCAAAAGAAGGTTGACCTAGGGTTGTTGAGATGTCACCTGCAGCTAGTGTAGTAGCAGTGGAATTGAAAGAGACAACAGATGGTTGAGTGATTTGTGAGCATGTTTTTGTGCTGCACCGTGAAGAAAGATGGGTCAAGGTGACGTAAGAAAGTAAAAAGTGTATGTGTACTGTACGTGGGTGAGGAAAGGAGATGGGGACTGATGTGGATAGAAGGAACAAAGGGTGGAAGTTGTGGAAGTGTTTGAAGGTAAATAGCAGCAACAAAAAAGACAGAAGCAGTGAATAGAGTGAGACAATACTGCAACATACTGTACCTGAGCTGTGAACAGCTTTGTTTGTGTAGCTCACATATCATCCCTGTCTAACTGCCATGATTAACTGCAGGGCATTTTGACAAAGTTGACAATTTGACTAGTGTCTATCCTTACCTAATGGCTATTTTACTAACTGCATACCTGATACAAATAGCAATGAAACCTGCTATGCTATAAAACATAATAAACAGTAGAAAAACCCTTTAAAGTATGCAGTCTAAGGCCCCTTTCACACGGGGGCGAGTTTTCCGCACGGGTGCAATGCGTGAGTTGAACGCATTGCACCCACACTGAATCCGGACCCATTCATTTCTATGGGGCTGTGCACATGAGCGGTGATTTTCACGCATCACTTGTGCGTTGCGTGAAAATCGCAGCAAGCTCTATTTTGTGCGTTTTTCACGCAACGCAGGCCCCATAGAAGTGAATGGGGCTGCGTGAAAATCGCAAGCATCCGCAAGCAAGTGCGGATGCAGTGCGATTTTCCCGCACGGTTGCTAGGAGGCAATCGGGATGGGGACCCGATCATTCTTATTTTCCCTTATAACATGGTTATAAGGGAAAATAATAGCATTCTGAATACAGAATGCTAAGTAAAATAGGGCTGGAGGGGTTAAAAAAAAATAAAAAAAATTTAACTCGCCTTAATCCACAAGTTCGCACAGCTGGCATCTCTTCTGTCTTCATCTGTGAGCAATAGGACCTTTGACGTCACTGCGTCCATCACATGATCCATCACCATGGATGAACAGCCTACAGCTATCACCGTACAGCAGGGCATTGTGGGAGTTGTAGTTTTATAACAGCTGGAGGGCCTGTATTAGAGTATATGTGATAGGGATGTATACTGGTCCCTACTAGTTCTATTCCCACTAATTATATGACTGATCCCACCGATTATGATGGAGGCTCAGCACTAATGAGTGGTATATGATAGATTGTGTAAATGGATATTCTGTGTAATTATATTAAATTATTTTAAGACCAATGAACATGGAGCCATATCAGCATTACTTCTATATAGCTGTCAAAATAAATCAATAAAGCACCCTACATGACTACACCAACTGTAATATTCGTAGCCATATGATGAGCACTATGACAACTGGCTATCAGTACCATGACCATTCAGCATTATCAGACTAATCAATAACCTGCAACCAGCCAAGTAATATACCAGGTTCACATGTTTTCTATGACTGTGGCTTTCACAATCAATCTGTTCTGCATCCTTGTATGTCTGGCCGGTGACAGGTAATATTCCATCACAAGAACACCAATTATTATTCTCTTTAACCCACTGACCCACGCCCCTTGGACACAATAGTCCTCCATTTGGAATTGTGAGGTAGCCTATGACAAGTGGATCCTCCACCATGAGATGACAGCTTGCAGTGTGAACAATTAGTTGTCATCCTCTGTCAATGGCAATTTCCAACAGGCTGCTGATCAAAGGAGGCTGAACCATCCTACCTGCCCCTCTATCATGTAACAGCCTATCCTAGTGAAGGGGCATGGCCTATTGTACCGCCCTGAAATCAGGTGATTTGATGGGCCGTTTCCAGCCCCCTATGATATGACATCAGGCAATTGATCATGCTGTCCACTTAGTGTAGTTGGGAGGGGGTGTATAAATAGCAGCATTAGAGATCTGGCTTTTGACCATAACACAGGTCAGAATGTTGAAGAATAACGCTTTTAGGATTAGGGAGAAAACTAGAGAGCGATTCCTGTTGATCAACTCGCCCTTTTCAGGGCAAACACTTGATTTCTTTAAGATGTGAGTAGGGTAACAAGTAATATACCTTCACCCAGGGCCTCGTTAACCATAGGGCGAACTGTGTAACTGCATTGGGCCAACCACCAGCAGCTCACATGACTTTTTCCTTTCAACAATCCTGGATTCGGTGGACGGTTGGGAGGATGCAGCATGTCCTGCTTTCACCTGTATATACATACTCAGGATGCAGATACAGTTGAATACAATGGTGAAGCTGGAAGCTGTTAGCTCCCTGCTCCACCATTCCCCAGCCTGTGCTCTGCCCAGCAGCAGGCGAGGTGAAGTAGGTGTTGGATTGAGCAGGAGAAGCACAAGCCTGGGGAGAATGTGCTTCATTCATCTGGGGAGCGGGGCTTGGTGAGTAGTGCTTTTTTATTTTGTTAAAACTACAAGGGCTTCAGTAAGGGTCCATTCACACGTCCGTAATTTGGGTCCGTATTCGTTCCGCAATTTGCGGATGCATTCACTTTCAATGGGGCTGGAACGGATGCAAATCCACATTTCCTGGATCCGCATCCGCATTTTTGGGATCCGCATCCGTTTTTTCGGGATCCGCAATTTTGTTCCTTTGAAAAAACAGAATATGTCCTATTCTTGTCCGCAATTTCGGACCAGAAAAGGCATTTTCTATTATAGTGTCTGTGATGTGCGTATCCGCAAATTGCGGATCGCACATTGCAGGTGTCCGTGTTTTGCGGATCCGCAATTTGCGGATCCGCAAAACACTTACGGACGTGTGAATGGACCCTAAAGAGTCAGCACTAAGGGCAGCAAGGGGGCATACTGACTGTGAGGGGGTGCTAAGGGGGCATACCCACTGTGAGGGGGCATTAAGGAGGCATATTAACTGTGAAGGGGCAAGCATAATTAAGTAAGGGTACTTTCACACTTGCGGCAGAGGATTCCAGACGCAAACTGATGGCATTTGTCAGACGGATCCGGATGCATGCTGCGGTATTTTCTCCGTCCAAAAAAACGTAAGAGGGACTGAACGGAATGCTCTCCATTCAGAATGCATTAGGATAAAACTGATCCGTTTTTTTTGGGGTATTGAGCTCCCTTGACGAAACTCAATACCGGAAAACAAAAACGCTAGTCTGAAAGTACCCTAAGACTGTGCCTCCACACCAAAGGGAAGACTGTCCTTTTTAAGTGTTATGTGTTAAGTTATGTTTCAGAGTCCATTGATCTTCTGTGAATAAACAGCGCACCACAGGCTAAATGTCAGATCACACAGTTCAGGTTTTTATTCTTTTACTAAAAGTAAAATAATAACATTATATGGGAAGGTACATATATGTTAACATGATCTGTAAGGATCTGCCATGATGCCATGTAACTGGACATAAATAGCAAAATACAGGCTTGTTTAGAACAGAAGGTAGAAGTGATGCCAAATACAGATAGGAGTTAATCATTTATCACAGAAGTAACTGGAAATTAGGTGAATTAGCAGCTGTAGCTATAGTAATTACCTATCTGCTGTCATTTTCTAGAATGTGCTTGAATAATGACAGGTAAAATCCTATGGGCAACTGTGCTCTCTGCTGCAAGCGATTTCACTTTCCTAATAATAAATGCCCAAAGTGTCAGGATTGAAGGCAGTTCACGTTCTGCTAGAATGGTGATAGACAACTGACACTCAAGCCTAAAGCCCAATCCTCAATATTTATTGGAAGTATAATCTTTTATTCTGATGATATTCCCAGATCTCCTGCTAAACACAGTTACACTGCAATCGCTAAATACGTATCCGTAATTAAGTGCTGACATTTCTATTTCCTACGTGCTCTTTTCTCTGTAAATGATGTGTCTAGTACTCTCCTTTCCTCTTACAGGCAGCTAGATGTAATGTTGAAAGCGTTCCAGGTCGGGATTAGGGAAACATTTGAAAGAAGCAATTTCCACTGCTTCCATCACTTTGGATTACGTTTCCTGGCTACAGCGAATAAATCACATTGCAGACAGGAAAAACCAGAGCACTGCTGTAAATTAGGAAATTGAATAGCGGAATGATAGCCAGGAATTAAATGGGTTATTCATTCCACGCACTAAAGGAAACATTTTACCTGATTAGAATGGCTGCCAGCCCCTGGGGCTCTTCTTTCTACCTGAAATCCTCTTACACTGGTAAAAATCAGTAATGTTTACCAAATGGAAATAAAACAGTTGGTTTCGGATGTTAAAATCCGTTTTCTAGGGACTTTTCTGGACAATCTCAACATAAACCAGACAAGATTGCGGCTCTTGTGAAATATACAGAGCTGCAGGGGGTTTACTGTACTTGGAGAATATTACAAATCAGCACAATTTAGATACAAATTAAAGACCCTCTGTCACCAGACCTGTGATATGTCTTATTAAGCATATCTGTAAACGCTGTTAAGAACAGGTTAGAAAAAAAAAAGGATGCGTCACTATCTGGTTTTAACTGGGAGAAAGTCTGATAGACAACACATTCCTTTAAAAGAGTCTTCGAAGTCACGTTCTTTATTGAACTTATGATTGGCCACAAGAATCCAGGCTCCTTGGCATTTGCCAGTGATTATATTCCCAGAGCGATAATTCTGTGTCGTAATTGATCACAGAGGTTGGATCTTCAGAGCTCCCATTAACTCTTTCACTTCCAGGAAAAATTTTTACACTTTTGACATATACTTAACCTGACATATTACGCTTCACAACCAGCACTTTACACTTATGGTCATCTTCATGTCATTTTGCCTCAAAGTATATTGTTTTGTAAAAAAATAAATAAATGCATGAATTGTCGTGGTTGTTCCTACACCCATGGCTGTACGTTGTTTATTTTATTTATTTATTTATTTATTTTTTCCTCAGAAAACCCTTTAAACCATAAGGATATTTTTAATCAAGTCTATTTGTGTTTTTGTTTTACTGTAGTTGCTTTACATTTATTTTAGATGGAGAAATTATTGCAATGGTAGACCTTCCCTTTATGGCAGTGTGAAGGAAAACTGTGCATTTCAAGTTCTGGAGCTGTAAAATAGGTCTCCATCCATTATAAACATATATTTTGAGATTCAAGGGGTTATCTAACCCCTAAAATGCCTCCCCATACACCCAGGCCCCTCACACAGCTAGTACTTACCTGGCTCCCCAACACCTGCGTCGCTTCTGCTGCCCATGCGGCCGCCGCTACATCTCCCCATCTAGAGAATGACTGACAATGCCAGACCTCTGTACATGTAGTCGTGGACTCCTAGGTAATGGCGAGCCTGAACCCATAAGGGAGTCTAAAATAGGGGAAGCTCCATCTCATACTCCAGTCTTGGGTCTGAGGAATACATTTTAATAGTATTTAAAATACAGCATTTCATGATATGGGAATTAGAAACCTAAATGAAGTTTTTATAGAAATCAAAAATTATTATGGCAATTTAAATTCATGGCCTGTCACATTTTCTTTGCATCCATAAACCAGTGGCCTACATTTTCAGCATTAATATTAGAACGTAATTGGTACCATTCAGATGCTCAGTAAATGCATTCTTGTGTTCACATTATTCTCAGATATAAACTTCAGCGCCTTCTAGAGGTGTCGGTCAAAGTCCCTTGCATTAAAGGAAATGTGTCATCAGAAAATTACCCATTGTTTAAATCCTATATTAATATATTTGTGATGATATTTTTAATAGCCCATGTCACTATCTATATTTAAACAAAAACCATAAAACCCTTCAGTTTTTGCACTGACCACTAAGTCTAATAATAGGTGTCACTTCTTGGTCTGTACAGATCACTTTAAGGCGCATTTACACGCGCCGAGGAGCAGCTGATTGTCCAGAAGGAAGCGTTCCTTCCTGATAGTCAGCTGCTCGTTTAGCGTGGGTGAAGCGATTTATTTACATGCAGCGATCTCCTCCACAGTATGAGAACAAGGGATCGATATTGAGATCGCTCATCCTCATATAGATGCATTGTTTCCCGGCAGCAGATCGTTGTTTAGACAGCACGATCTGCTGCCCAGAAGTTATAATTTAGGTGCCTGCACGAACGACAGGATCACCTGATGAACGAGCATTTCGCTCGTTCATCAGGTGATCGGCAGCACATTTAGACAGGCAGATTGTCAAGAACGATCCCAATAATCTGCCCGATTTATTGCCCCATCTAAATCAATCTTTACTGCAGTTCGTTGCTTATCTATACACAGAGGTGATATCATTACAGGCAGGATTAAAATGACAGATAAGACAGGATCCACCATTCACAAAAGGTGATTGTCAAATCTTATCTATTCTTCCCTTGTACAATGACCTCTGCACAATGAGGTCCCCTCCTGTCCATTGTGTGGCTGCCATAAAGCAATCTTCCTAATCAGCGATGAGCAGCAGTGGCAATATTCGAATTTGCTATATTTTGTGAATATTTAGGCAAATATTCGTCATATATTTGCAAATTTGAGAATTTGTGATCTCCAGTCATTATTTTCTTGATTGCGAAAATCGGCAATCGAAAAATGTGCGATAAAAATTTGAGATACAAAAATTTGCAATCAACACTAATCCTAAAGTCAAAGATATTGCAGCCTTCTCATTGGCCCACAAGCAAGAAGCAGTAAGGGATCATGGGTACTGATTAAAAAAAAAATCGAGAATATTCACGATTATGAAGATATATATACTATAATAAAAATTTGCAATTAGAATATTCTCGATCAACACTATTTTTAATGCTTTCTAAATGCTGTTAAGAACAGCTCAGGAAAGAAGGCAGCCCCCATAATCATGTGCAGGAAACAGAATAAAGAAATCTGTAATCAGAAAATAAAAAGAGATTACAAAAAAGGAGATGTTACTATCAGGTGTTAAGTGGCAGATACATTTTTTGGTGACACATTTCCTTTAAGTACCCAAGGCTAAATATCTACACAGTGTAGCAAATTGGCTCAGAGGATTGCTTGCGGAAGTGCTGCTTAAAGAGGACCTTTCATGGGTCTAGACTTTATAAACTAAGTATCAGGATATGTAGGGCAGCTCCCAGGGATCTCACTGCACGATATGGGAATTTTGTGCAATTGCGATTAGGGCCCTAAAAATTGTGATAACGATATGCGATGCAATATTTTAAGGGAATTGTGCTAGAGGTCTATTTGCTTGGATTTTCCCATATGAGCCGCTGACACGGCTGGGTATGACATAGTTATGGGGGATCTGTGGATGGCACTGTTATGGGGGATCTGTGGATGATGCACTGTTATGGGGATCTGTGGATGGCGCTGTTATGTGGGGGATCTGTGGATGGCGCTGTTATGCGGGGGATCTGTGGATGACGCTGTTATGTGGGGGATCTGTGGAGGACGCTGTTATGCGGGGGATCTGTGGATGACGCTGTTATGCGGGGGATCTGTGGATGACGCTGTTATGCGGGGGATCTGTGGATGACGCTGTTATGCGGGGGATCTGTGGAGGACGCTGTTATGCGGGGGATCTGTGGAGGACGCTGTTATGCGGGGGATCTGTGGAGGACGCTGTTATGCGGGGGATCTGTGGAGGACGCTGTTATGCGGGGGATCTGTGGAGGACGCTGTTATGCGGGGGATCTGTGGAGGACGCTGTTATGCGGGGGATCTGTGGAGGACGCTGTTATATGGGGGATCTGTGGAGGACGCTGTTATATGGGGGATCTGTGGAGGACGCTGTTATATGGGGGATCTGTGGAGGACACTGTTATATGGGGGATCTGTGGAGGACGCTGTTATATGGGGGATCTGTGGAGGACGCTGTTATATGGGGGATCTGTGGAGGACACTTATGGGGGATCTGTGGAGGACACTTATGGGGGACCTGTGGATGACGCTGTTATGGGGTGGATCTGTGCTATGACACATAGGGCCATGAGGGGGGCCAGCATAAGACACACATATAGAATCTTATGCTGGTCCCCCTCATGGCCCTATGTGTCTCCTCATGTGTCCTAAACTGCGCACATAACTCTCCTGTTGATAAAATGGCCAGCCTCTGTACTCACTTTCACTATGAATGCACGATATCAAGCGGGCCGGCCGGCGCGTGACTGACGTCACTGTCACGCTCCTCCCACTTAATTCAGGAAGCAGGAGCGTGACTAAGTGACGTCAGTCACGCGCCGGCCGGCTCGCTCGCTGCCGCTTGCTGCAGTGCATTCATCGTGAAAGTGAGTACAGAGGCTGGCCATTTTATCAATAGGAGAGAGGCCATTTTATTAATAGGGGCCCCTTCATATATAATCGCGTTATTTTCGGGTTGGCCAAATCGCCATATCGCATTTGGCGATTACACATACCATCTGCAGTTTATAATAGTTTCTTGTTAAATGGCTTAGAAGCCTTTGGGAGCCCTCCGACACTAGAGATTGAGTGTCACTTCTGCCTCTGCATCCCCTGCAGCTACACCCCGGAATCTATTACATTTGCTATGGTTTAATATTTTATTATGAGCTTTTTTGATATTTACATGATTGATCTGTAAGTTTAAGGAAATCTGTCACCAAGATTGATTTTGGACTATTAACTGCAGTACTAATATTCATCTGGAGTTCAAATCACTTTTTTTTCCTCCCATTCCCTCGCTGACACCGCTTAGTGCTGCATTGAAATACACCGTTAGGACTGCCGTGCGTGCGCAGATGAGTCCTCTCCATTTTGTCCTGACAAGGTATTTCAGTGAATCTTTGAGTGCTGACAGTGGGGGGGAAGGGAGCAGTAGGAAAAAAACTAAAAACTGTGATCTGGTGCAGAATCACGGTGACCGATTCTCTTTAAAGGGAACCTGTCATCTACTTTATGCTGACATCGATGAGGGCAGGATAAAGTAGCGACAGACATTCAGATTTCAGCAGTGTGTCACTCATGAGCTAATAGTAAGTGGTTGCTGAGAACCAGGATCATAATCATTGCAGCCCAGGCCTTGAAAAGAGTCAAATCTACCTGAGAAGAGTCCTGGTTATTCATAATCTCCTGTTCTCCTCGCCCATCTGCTGCTGATTGTCAGTTCTCTCCTAGAGAGTAAAGGAGAAAACTAGGTAGAAGCCTGTCAGTCATCAGCAGGTGGGCAGGAGAGCAGGAATTCATGAGTAACCAGGACTCTTCTCAGGTGGCCGGGACTCTTTTCCAGGCCCAGTCTGCAATGATTGTGATGTTGGTTCTCGGCAAACACTTACTTTTAAATTATAAATGACAGACCGCTGAAATCAATTCGCCTGTCTCTACTTTATTCTGCCGTTAGTATGGGCAGCATAAAGTTGGGGACAGGTTCCTTTTAAGCATCACACAATATGTAAACTATGAAAGCAGAATGCACATTTTATTAACCGTTACTAGATGATAAAATATACCCTTGAGTGACTGAAAAGGCCAGATTTACTTTTCTTTATTATGTACTTAATTTACTCAAAATGTTATCCATCTGAGTGACCTTTATAGCACATCAAATATCTAAGAGCTTCCGTGCAAGGTTAGTGGTGACATTTTCTAGTGTATTTACAATACTAAATCAATACTAATAATTTTAGTGGTCAGTTTTTAAATGTTACTTTGTTATTAAACTGTAATTGGCTATATATCATAACATATGACAGACACAATGGTGTATGTAGCCAGTGTCTGCAACTAAGTGTCTGTTTATTATGCATATGGACACACAGTACAGACCAAAAGTTTGGACACACCTTCTCATTCAAAGAGTTTTCTTTATTTTCATGACTATGAAGGCATCAAAACTATGAATTAACACATGTGGAATTATATACATAACAAACAAGTGTGAAACAACTGAAAATATGTCATATTCTAGGTTCTTCAAAGTAGCCACCTTTTGCTTTGATTACTGCTTTGCACACTCTTGGCATTCTCTTGATGAGCTTCAAGAGGTAGTCCCCTGAAATGGTCTTCCAACAGTCTTGAAGGAGTTCCCAGAGATGCTTAGCACTTGTTGGCCCTTTTGCCTTCACTCTGCGGTCCAGCTCACCCCAAACCATCTCGATTGGGTTCAGGTCCGGTGACTGTGGAGGCCAGGTCATCTGGCGCAGCACCCCATCACTCTCCTTCATGGTAAAATAGCCCTTACTTTCAAAGTTTTCCCAATTTTTCGGCTGACTGACTGACCTTCATTTCTTAAAGTAATGATGGCCACTCGTTTTTCTTTACTTAGCTGCTTTTTTCTTGCCATAATACAAATTCTAACAGTCTATTCAGTAGGACTATCAGCTGTGTATCCACCTGACTTCTCCTCAACGCAACTGATGGTCCCAACCCCATTTATAAGGCAAGAAATCCCACTTATTAAAACCTGACAGGGTACACCTGTGAAGTGAAAACCATATAAGGGGACTACCTCTTGAAGCTCATCAAGAGAATGCCATGAGTGTGCAAAGCAGTAATCAAATCAAAAGGTGGCTACTTTGAAGAACCTAGAATATGACATTTTCAGTTGTTTCACACTTTTTTTTTATGTTTATAATTCCACATGTGTTAATTCATAGTTTTGATGCCTTCAATGTGAATCGACAATTTTCATAGTCATGAAAATAAAGAAAACTCTTTGAATGAGAAGGTGTGTCCAAACTTTTGGTCTGTACTGTAAATATACACTATAGTGTCTTACAATATATTTAGAGTATTATTGGCCATAGTGTCAACCATATGATTATTCGATCTCCGTAATAACTGTGTGATCACAGATGTTCACAGTATAAATGAAATGCTCTCTCTATTGCTAATACCTACTTGTCAGAGGAGTCAGTTGTTTATACCAATACCTAGCATGTCATTATACCACTTGATGAAGGCGCTAATGGTGAAATGAACTGGATAAATCCTGGATATATTTTCATTGCAGGTCCAAGTTTAAATGATTATTTGATTGACCTTCTGGACTAAAAACTAAATATCAGCTTTAAGTTTCTATAAAGGCTGTGTCCAACTTCACAATCATTTTTATTGTCACAAATGTGTCTGAATTGAAAATTGAACCAACTTGGCATAAAAATTGCTACAATCTTGTATCAGCAGCTTTTGTGTAGAGCTATGTATTTTCATGATAACATACTACAAACAAACCCTTTGTGGTCTGGTACTACATTCATATGCTCATCTATTTGTCCCATACTTGTTGCTAAGTGAGTGTATTTTACCAAAATGTAAACGTCAGGTGGAAAGGTGTATGAGAGTAGTACCAGACTAAACTTTTTTGTAGTCTGTTACCATGGAGACACACACACACATGTATGTGTGTGTGTGTATATACACTGCGTGCAGAATTATTAGGCAAATGAGTATTTTGACCACATCATCCTCTTTATGCATGTTGTCTTACTCCAAGCTGTATGGGCTCGAAAGCCTACTACCAATTAAGCATATTAGGTGATGTGCATCTCTGTAATGAGAAGGGGTGTGGTCTAATGACATCAACACCCTATATTAGGTGTGCATAATTATTAGGCAACTTCCTTTCCTTTGGCAAAATGGGTCAAAAGAAGGACTTGACAGGCTCAGAAAAGTCAAAAATAGTGAGATATCTTGCAGAGGGATGCAGCACTCTTAAAATTGCAAAGCTTCTGAAGCGTGATCATCGAACAATCAATCGTTTCATTCAAAATAGTCAACAGGGTCGCAAGAAGCGTGTGGAAAAACCAAGGCGCAAAATAACTGCCCATGAACTGAGAAAAGTCAAGCGTGCAGCTGCCAAGATGCCACTTGCCACCAGTTTGGCCATATTTCAGAGCTGCAACATCACTGGAGTGCCCAAAAGCACAAGGTGTGCAATACTCACAGACATGGCCAAGGTAAGAAAGACTGAAAGACGACCACCACTGAACAAGATACACAAGCTGAAACGTCAAGACTGGGCCAAGAAATATCTCAAGACTGATTTTTCTAAGGTTTTATGGACTGAGGAAATGAGAGTGAGTCTTGATGGGCCAGATGGATGGGCCCGTGGCTGGATTGGTAAAGGGCAGAGAGCTCCAGTCCGACTCAGACGCCAGCAAGGTGGAGGTGGAGTACTGGTTTGGGCTGGTATCATCAAAGATGAGCTTGTGGGGCCTTTTCGGGTTGAGGATGGAGTCAAGCTCAACTCCCAGTCCTACTGCCAGTTTCTGGAAGACACCTTCTTCAAGCAGTGGTACAGGAAGAAGTCTGCATCCTTCAAGAAAAACATGATTTTCATGCAGGACAATGCTCCATCACACGCGTCCAAGTACTCCACAGCGTGGCTGGCAAGAAAGGGTAATCTAATGACATGGCCTCCTTGTTCACCTGATCTGAACCCCATTGAGAACCTGTGGTCCATCATCAAATGTGAGATTTACAAGGAGGGAAAACAGTACACCTCTCTGAACAGTGTCTGGGAGGCTGTGGTTGCTGCTGCACGCAATGTTGATGGTGAACAGATCAAAACACTGACAGAATCCATGGATGGCAGGCTTTTGAGTGTCCTTGCAAAGAAAGGTGGCTATATTGGTCACTGATTTGTTTTTGTTTTGTTTTTGAATGTCAGAAATGTATATTTGTGAATGTTGAGATGTTATATTGGTTTCACTGGTAAAAATAAATAATTGAAATGGGTATATATTTGTTTTTTGTTAAGTTGCCTAATAATTGTGCACAGTAATAGTCACCTGCACACACAGATATCCCCCTAAAATAGCTAAAACTAAAAACAAACTAAAAACTACTTCTAAAAATATTCAGCTTTGATATTAATGAGTTTTTTGGGTTCATTGAGAACATGGTTGTTGTTCAATAATAAAATTAATCCTCAAAAATACAACTTGCCTAATAATTCTGCACTCCCTGTATATATATATATATATATATATATATATATATGTAAAAGGGGTATAGGCACAAAATGGTAGGAAAGACAATTTATCAACTTAATGGCTTCAAGAGGCTCACATTACTTGGGACTGAGAAATGTCCCCCCCCCCCCAGAGAATTTAGTTTTATTTGTAGCATATCAATTAGTGAATTTTTGATGAATTTTGATGAGCAAAAACCGCAATTTGTCCATCATGTAGGATGCATTTGTTTTATATTTAGTTCATGTGACAGGAACTTATCCAGCTATGCTTCCTTTGTATGGCTATTCCAGGAGGGTTGTCATGCTGACCAGCCAAGTCCTGGCTGCATGTCAGTACAGTGATTTTGTTTTCCTTGTTCCTGTTTTGTGTGCTCAGAATTATGCTGCATTTCTGTTGAACTTTCTTGTGTATTGACCTTGGCTTGTTTCACGATTTACCCCTTGTCTACTGATTAGTTTTATACAGATTCTCCTGGCTTGACTTATTTGTTTTTTGTTTTTGTGGATTAACCCCCATGTCTACTTACTAGTTTTATACTGATTATCCTAGTTTTCACTCCTCAGCTTGTTTTTTAGTTAACCCCTTATGTTTTGTTTTGGCTTCTATTGACTCTACTGGCTTAGACGCTGGCTTTTTTTTACTCTCCTGCTACTCCTTGGAATCTGAAAGGTCTGCTACATGTGAGCTCGCAACTGTTTGCTGCCTCCTTAGTCCACAAATGTAACCTGGTGGGTCCCTAGCAGCAAAGTCTAACTGGCTTGCTGCGGGCTCTGGTGAACACCTATGTCCTAGATCTATTAATCAGAGTAGTTAAGGAAGAAAGGTAGCAGATTTTGAGTTTGCTGGTCCTAGATGGTAACTTTTTTTTTCTCTTACCACTATATTCTAAAATCATGTATAATTGATCTTTGTTACATCTTGTTTGTCTCTAAATCACCAGTAATTTGAGTGAGCCATCAGTTATATTGGTAATCGTAATGAGTGGAAGCTCAAAGGGATATAAACACTGAAAAAATAATACTTGGTGTAATCTATAGACCCCTTAACATCACAGAGGAGATAGAAACGCAACTGTATAACCAAGAAGAGCGGGCTGCGCAGGCTGGTACAGTGGTCATAATGGGAGATTTTAACTTACCAGACATTGTCTGACTGGGGTCATGATTCTTCCTCAACCGCAAAGGGGAGAAAATTCCTCAACTTGCTGCAGGACCACTTTATGGGCCAGTTTGTAGAAGCTCCCACTTGGGGCAATGCTCTGTTGGATCTGGTAATTTCTAATGATGCAGAGCTTGTTGGTAATGTTACTGTTCGAGAAACACTAGGTAATAGTGACCACAATATAATTATATTCCCCCTAAACTATAAGAAGCAAACTCTGTCAGGCAGAGCAAAGACACTGAATTGAGGGCAGCATTTCAGGGCATAGACTGGGAGCAGCTACTGTCATATAATAATACTGAGGATAGATGGGAGAGCTTTAAATCCACATTGAGTAATTGCACTGAAAAATTGATTCCTTTAGGTAACAAGGGCGATAAAAGACAAAAAAAAAAGGGCATTTAAAAAATACAAATCTGAGGAGTCAGCTGTAAGAATTTGAAGATTACAATGGGCTTAATAAAATCTGTAAAAAGAAAATAAAATTAGCAAATATGCAAAACGAACAGCAGGTGGCAAAAGAGAGCAAAACAAATCTCCGAAACTTCTTTAAATATATAAATGCTAAAAGACCAAGGTCCGAGCAGGTAGGTCCCCCTAAATAATGGTAAAGGAGGGGTAGTCACTGAAGATAAGGAAAAGGCAGACTAAATGTTTTTTTTAGCTCTGTATATACAAAAGAAGAGAAAGGAGCTGCTATCTGTGGTGCTGGGGCTGTTAGTACATTCAGTAATATACTCAATTGGCTAACTGTAGATATGGTCCAAGATAAGTTAAATAAGCTAAATGTGAACAAGGCTCTGGGTCCCGATGGATTACACCCAAGAGTGCTTAAAGAGCTCAGTTCAGTCATTGCTGTGCCCCTGTTTATAATTTTTGAAGATTCTCTAGGTACTGGCACAGTGCCAAGTGATTGGCGCAAGGCAAATGTTTTCCCATATTCAAAAAAGGATCTAGGTCCTCCACAGGCAATTATAGACCTATAGGCTTGGAAAGTATAGTTTGTAATTGGATTAAAAACTGGCTGAAGGACCATGTCCAGAGAGTTGTGGTCAATGATTCCTATTCAGAATGGTCCCGGGTTATAAGTGGTGTACCCCAAGGTTCAGTGCTGGGCCCTCTATTATTTAATTTATTAATGAGGATTAATAGCACCATTTCTATTTTTGCAGATGACACCAAGCTATGTATTACAGTACAGTCTATGGAAGATGTCCATAAAATACAAGCTGACTTGAACACTCTGAGTGATTGGGCATCAACTTGGCAAATGAGGTCCAATGTGGACAAATGTAAAGTTACTCATCTTGGTAGTAATAATCTCCGTGCTTCATATGTCCTAGGTGATGTAACACTGGGAGAGTCCCTTATAGAGAAGGATTTGGGTGTCCTTGTAGATGGTAGATTAAATAACAGCATACAATGTCAATCAGCTGCTTCTAAGGCTACCAGGATATTGTCATGCATTAAAAGAGGCATGGACTCGTGGGGCAGGGATGTAATATTACCACTTTACAAGGCGATGGTGCGGCCTCATCTGGAATATGCAGTTCAGTTCCGGACACCAGTACATAGAAAGGATGCACTGCAGCTGGAAAAAGTACAGAGGAGAGCGACTAAACTGATAAGGGGCATGGAGGGTCTTAGTTATGAAAAAAGATTAAAAGAATTGAATTTATTTAGTCTTGAGAAGAGACGTCTAAGGGGGGACATGATTAACCTATACAAATATATAAATGGGCCATACAAAAAATACTGTGAAAAACTGTTCCATGTCAAATGCCCTCAAAAGACAAGGGGGCACTGCCTCCAACTGGAAAATAAAAAGTTTAGTCTCCAGAAGCATCAAAGCTTCTTTACTGTAAGAACGGTGAAGCTGTGGAATAGACTTCCTCAGGACGTGGTCACAGCAGGAACAGTGGACAGTTTAAAAAAAGGTTTAGATGAATTCTTAAAAGTAAAAAACATAAATGCTTATGAAAACATGTAGAAATCTGAGTCTCGCTTCCTTCTTGGATTCATGTCCCCACCTATCCCTTCGTTGAACCTGATGGACTTATGTCTTTTTTCAACTGTATCAACTATGTAACTATGAGTGATAGAACATTAAACGTAACTGTGTGTTTTGCTATCAATATTCTTAAAGCTCAGTGGGAAGGCCCATGTTACTGCTTGTTTGAGCTGTTGAACTGTATGTAATATTAATAATAAAACATGATGATTCAGCATGACTACCAACGGGATATGTCTTTAAATATTAAATGAGTACACTAAATTAGTCCATACTACATTATAGATTCTTACCAGAGGTTCTATCTCTGGGGAATGTGAAGGTTCATTTATGATTGCTTTTTTTTTGGCCTTTGTGATTGCAGACTATACCCTGAAGCTACCATACATCAAAGGGTAATTACATTTCCTCTTTGTATTTGTTATTGGAGAGTGATTTCTGTGTTCCTGCTTAAAACCAATTATGGAATATGATTTATTAATGTCAAGAGAAGAGTGACACTTTCTAAAATCTCTGGTGGGATCAGAGTATTGTGGAAAGACTAGGAGCTGATTTTCAGATTGTGTGAATCAGGGATGGCTAAACATGGTTTAGCTTTCATTTCAAGTGCTACTGGCATACTTCCAGGATACAGAAAAGATGACCTTTTTCTAGTATAAAATGAAAAGGCATCTGTGCAGCTGGTACAATACTGGGGCCGCAGTTGGAATATCAAATTCTAGGCTAGACTAAAACATATATATATTCATAAGATACTATTAGAGATGAGCGAATGTCATGTTAGGAAATTCATTCACGCTTCGTTTGGTGGTAAAAGCAGAATTGCGTTATGGATTCCGTTACCACGGACCATAACGCAATTCTATGACGGAATGTACTCCGTCATACTAGAAGTCTATGGCCTGCATAACGGATCCATCCCGTTTCTATTATGCAGGAGAGGACTCCCCTGCGTAACGGAAACGGGACGGATCCGTTTTGCAGCCTATAGACTTCTATTATAACGGAATGCCTCTAAAGGCATTCCGTTATGCATCTCATCATAGAATTGCGTTATGGTCCGTGGTAACGGAATCCATAACGCAATTCTGCTTTTACCACCAAACAAAGCCTGAACGAATTTCAAAATCTGAAATTTGCTCATCTCTAGATACTATGATAGACTTATGCTAGAAGGTATAAAAAGCATAACTATGGCAGCCAATATGAAACATGTATTGTGTGCAAAACAGTGCGCCCAAATAGATTAGTTGTAAACCAGTCAGATGATCCTTCGTCATATTTAATTTGGGGCAGCTCTTCATTGAACCCACTATAATAGATAGCATATATATGGAATTGTTGTCAAAATATTGGCATCTGAAGTTTTACTTATAAATGAGTATTGTTATGGTATATTTCAAAAACCTAATGAACTGGTTTGTAGTTTATATCTGTTGTCTTGACATACAAATCATCTCTGTTCGATTTCTTTTTCTGTACTTACATTGACAACAAAATATATACTGCTGCTTATTATATGTTTATATGCTTGATGTTAGATATCCGATTCGTTATATGAAGCATCTCCTATTATAAAGGAATATGTCAAATAAACCTGACTGAATGCATTTCGACTACCCACAGAGCTTATTGTACACAATAGCTGTGCATCGTTTTATGTGAAGGTCAGCTCCTCTTTTTATTTTCTAAGGTGAGGTCTTTTTGTAGATAGGAATCTGTAACCTGGGCTTTGATAAATCCTCTCCAAGCAAAATACATTAATTATGTATTCAGTCTGTTTCTATGCTGTTCGCCATAAAATTACAGTTTGTAACAAGACGCAGCGTTCTGTGCACTGATGAATATGTAATACACGCTCGGTAGAAGAAATAGTTACGCCCTGCCCTTTGCTTGAATTCACTAATTTAATTGCTCTTTCAGCTTAAAATGGATTTTAGCACATAAATGTTATTCTTTAAAGAGGGGTTCTGTGGTTTCCTGCAGATATGGGTCTCAGTAGGAGCTTAGTTGCAGTAACCCAACATGGCCACAACACTTTGAATGGAGCTGTGCTTCATGCTCTGTTCTAAGAGCCAGTAATGATGGCAACAGATGATCCATGGAGTCAACTGATGTGGGACCCCCACAGATCTGATATTGATGATCTGTCCTGGTGATAGGTCTTCAGTATTAGGTGCCCGGAAAACTGCTTTGACTATAAACTTGAAAACCACATGTTGAAGCTGGTTTTGCCTGCATCAACCGCTCTTTGACCATGCCAAAGCTATGTGTGAACCCTTACCATTGTGTAAATGTGGGCACTAAGTATGAACTCGTCCTTATAGGTTGCCCAAATACTGCACCATTTAATGGATGAAGGGCATCTGTGTAACTAATGTTCCATTTTGAATTATTTTTTTGTGAGAATGCAGTAATATTGTGATATGAAATATCACAAATATGATAAGGCCATGGTACTGTTTCTTTAGTATAGAACACCATTTATTTTCCCTACAGCATCTATTAAAAGTGTCAGCTCTTATTACTGCCACAAGGTGCCACAAGGTGCATTGCTTCTATTCTGGAGCAATGTGCAGCTGCATACAAATTGGAGGGGGACGTTTTGTACTCTGTAGTCATACCTTACATTTTAGGCAGAAACTTGAAGACTTATTCTTCGCCCCCAAAATATATGTGGTCATGTGATCCATTATGTTAAAGGCGTCTTTATAACTTGGGAAACTAATTGATGCAACAGTATATTTCTGGACTATGAAGGATTATACATGTATAGAATTAGACTGTGGTTATCTTTGTAAAAACCAAGATTGCAAATAAAAGCAATCTTCCAGCTCAAGAAAAAAAAAAATCTAGGGCATGAAAAGAACACTTGCATGGTGACCTCCTTTTCATCTTTTTTGCTGCAGATCCGCTAACTCTCAGGCTCCTCTTCTGCCATCCAAGATGGCCTCACCGCGTTTCAGATGACATGATGCAAACTGCATTTGGTAGCCCACGACACTTCTTCCTTTTGTCCTTTGGATTGGCCAACAATGGTCACATGAACAGTGCTGGTCAACCCAAGAGCAGGGCTGGACAAGTAGGAAATGTTTTGGGCTATGGATGCACAGAGCACATAAGGTAGTCTGAGAAGCGGTGCGTCCATCTTGGATGACAGAAGAGGAGCCCCAGGATTAGTGGATCTGAAGCTAAAAAAGATGAAATGAGGTCACCATGTAAATGTAATGTTCATTCCTCCGTTAATGTGAATTTTTATTCTTGAACTGAAGGGTTGCTTTAATTCATACCAGCCAACCATAGACACATGGTATGAGTTCACTTGAATACCTATTTTTCCATGAAGCATTTCCTGAAAAATAAGTCTCCATACACCACAGTGTATCTTCATTAATAAACAATATGCTCCCCACTAAGGGGGACATTTATTTATTTATTTATTTATGACTTGCACCAAAATGCACAACTTTTTTGGCGTAAAATACTATGATAAATGTCCACCTAAGATCATAATTTCTATTTAAAATCTGTTTATTTCCATGATTGTTTCTTCAGGTGCTGATGTCAGTACAGGTACCTATTATCCATGACTTGGGTCCACCAGACACTGTTTAATAGAAATAACGATAGTTCAGCTACTTAAAATTTTTATGACTTGTTGTCCACCAGCTCTGATGCAGCTTACTTGATGGTGTTAAATCATCTCTGCTTCCCAGATGATGTGAGGGTAATACTAAACAGAGACAACAGTGGAGCCATATGGATTGTGCCTGCCCTTGAACACTAATGGGCTTCTCTTCTAATAGAGCATATTACAGCACTGGCTGTTGTAAACAATTTGATGTGCAGGCATCTCTTTATGTCTGCAGGCTATTTGCAGTTCAGCTGCCTGAATACGTGCTAACATTTTTAAAAAGCTTTTATGAAACTCTGCAGGCTTTTTGCATATTCTTTTAGGGTTTAAGCTAGAGCTGCTTATACTTTAACGCATTTACATTGATTTACCTGCCAACATTATCTGGTCAGTCTGAGCAGTAAGTTTTAAAGGGGTATTTGAGTTTTCTGGTTTGCATCAACATCTTAGAAAAATGATAATTTAAGGAGGTAGCTGTAATGTTGTAATGTATTTATTTTACCTTTTATTGCTCCTGCTTTCCATTCTGGGCTGTGGTCACATGACCATGTCCATGCAGTGCTTTCTTATTTCCTGTAATGTTATGTCCATACAGAGTTAGGGATAGGAGAGTGTCTATGTAGCTAGCTGGGTGGGAGGAGCTATAAACCAGCTGGGTGTTGTTAGGGGAGGTGATAGGGGAGTGTCTGTGTAACTAGCTGGGTGGGAGGAGCTATAAACTAACTGGGCGTGGTTAAATGCGGTGCTGGAGGAGTGGCAGTAAAAGGAGAAGGGCATCATGGGTTTGGTTGGATACAGCAACAGGAAGTATTACATACAGGATGGAAACAAACCAGATTGGTTTGCATGATGAAAATGGGTCAGGAATGTCCAAATTGGAAAAAAAACAATAGGAAGATGTACATGAGGTAAGCAACCACACAAGCATATCTGTTCAAACCATAGTAATCCTGAAAATCCTTTAATATTCAGTACGTAAAATACTAAAGCACAAAGAATTCCACAATAATGCTGATAAATTATTTAATAGAAATGTACATTTCATCCTTCATGTATGTTTTACCTATGCTCCCCTTTTATCTGCATATTAAATCAGTTATGGGAAATGGAATTTAACATTGCATAGAAAATCAACCCACGTGGATACAAGGTCCCTTAAGACAAGCAGCTAGCTTTAATTTATAATGAATTCTACTCTATGAAAATATTGGGTATGGAAAAGTATTTAATTATCTATTTTCCTAATGCAACTTTTCGAATCTCTGGCGCCTGGAATCCTGTTAACCTCTAGTATTAAATGTCATAACCGTGTTAGGGGTTTCTGTCTTTAGCTTTTATTTCAAATCTGCACTGGAGAAATAAAATAAATTATGAGGTACGAAGGGCACATACAGGTATGTGCTTGAGAACACCTCATGTGGGGACTAAAGCAGTTTGGTGACTTGGGGAAATAGAGCATTTTCCTAAGTGTTGAGTGCTTGATTCTTGCAAAGGTATGTTTGTACTTCTCATTTTCTATACAGGTTGTGTACATGTTGTAGCTTTCTGGTTTTGATGCCTGTTATCAATGTTACCACTAAGCCTTTGTAGCTAGGCTCTCATAAAAAAAAAATAGTTATGTTCTATAAGGGTCCCTATGGGAGCCTTAGCTTGAAAGAACATAACATTTATATGATTACAATTTCTAAACCGGAGTTCCTATGAAATTAAATATGTAACACATTCTGGATTTAATAAATAAATTGTACAATATTAATAATATTTAAAATGCAATATATTTATTTTGAAGCCTGAATTTGTGTTTTTCTATCCATTCTTATGTCACCCAAAACTGACTGAGAAGTTAGCCCTGACTGAAGTTAAAAAACATAGTGTTCCTTCAAAACTGGGTGATCTAAAGCTGGAGCAAATAAATAGTGCTATAAAACCCATATAATTTGTTATAATTAGCTATGGTAGGTAATGGCTTTATAGTAACATCTCTGGGGTCTAGGCCTAGGCCAGAAAATGAATTAATCCCTGCATCCCTAGTGGTCTAGAGCAATGAAGTGGTTAATGTTAGTATTCCTGTTGGTCCAAGGTAGAAAAAAGTTGAATGTTGCAGGTATCGAGGCTGAGATTAAAGGGCATCTGTAAGCAGATTTGTACCTATGAAAGTGGCTGACCTGTTACATGTGCGCTTGGAAGCTGAAGGCATCTGTGTTGGTCCCGTTTTTATATGTGTGCAAATTGCTGAGAAAATTATGTTTTATTATATATATATATATATATATATATATATATATATATATATATATATACACTGCTCAAAAAATAAAGGGAACACTTAAACAACACAATGTAACTCCAAGTCAATCACACTTCTGTGAAATCAAACTGTCCACTTAGGAAGCAACACTGAGTGACAATCAATTTCACATGCTGTTGTGAAAATGGGATAGACAACAGGTGGAAATTATAGGCAATTAGCAAGACACCCCCAATAAAGGAGTGGTTCTGCAGGTGGTGACAACAGACCACTTCTCAGTTCCTATGCTTCCTGGCTGATGTTTTGGTCACTTTTGAATGCTGGCGGTGCTTTCACTCTAGTGGTAGCATGAGACGGAGTCTACAACCCACACAAGTGGCTCAGGTAGTGCAGCTTATCCAGGATGGCACATCAATGCGAGCTGTGGCAAGAAGGTTTGCTGTGTCTGTCAGCGTAGTGTCCAGAGCATGGAGGCGCTACCAGGAGACAGGCCAGTACATCAGGAGACATGGAGGAGGGCAACAACCCAGCAGCAGGACCGCTACCTCCGCCTTTGTGCAAGGAGGAACAGGAGGAACACTGCCAGAGCCCTGCTAAATGACCTCCAGCAGGCCACAAATGTGCATGTGTCTGCTCAAACGGTCAGAAATAAACTCCATGAGGGTGATATGAGGGCCCGACGTCCACAGGTGGGGATTGTGCTTACAGCCCAACACCATGCAGGACGTTTGGCATTTGCCAGAGAACACCAAGATTGGCAAATTTGCCACTGGCACCCTGTGCTCTTTACAGATGAAAGCAGGTTCACACTGAGCACATGTGACAGACGTGACAGAGTCTTGAGACGCCGTAGAGAATGCTCTGCTGCCTGCAACATCCTCCAGCATGACCGGTTTGGCATTGGGTCAGTAATGGTGTGTGGTGGCATTTCTTTGGTGGGCCGCACAGCCCTCCATGTGCTCGCCAGAGGTAGACTGACTGCCATTAGGTACCGAGATGAGATCCTCAGACCCCTTGTGAGACCATATGCTGGTGCGGTTTGCCCTGGGTTCCTCCTAATGCAAGACAATGCTAGACCTCATGTGGCTGGAGTGTGTCAGCAGTTCCTGCAAGACGAAGGCATTGATGCTATGGACTGGCCCGCCCGTTCCCCAGACCTGAATCCAATTGAGCACATCTGGGACATCATGTCTCGCTCTATCCACCGTCACGTTGCACCACAGACTGTCCAGGAGTTGGCAGATGCTTTAGTCCAGGTCTGGGAGGAGATCCCTCAGGAGACCGTCCGCCATCTCATCAGGAGCATGCACAGGCGTTGTAGGGAGGTCATACAGGCACGTGGAGGCCACACACACTACTGAGCCTCATTTTGACTTGTTTTAAGGACATTACATCAAAGTTGGATCAGCCTGTAGTGTGTTTTTCCACTTTAATTTTGAGTGTGACTCCAAATCCAGACCTCCATGGGTTGAAAAATTTGATTTCCATTTTTTAATTTTTGTGTGATTTTGTTGTCAGCACATTCAACTATGTAAAGAACAAAGTATTTCAGAAGAATATTTAATTAACTAGGATGTGTTACCTTTATTTTTTTGAGCAGTGTATATGTATATATATATATATATATATATATATAAATGAGCCTCTAGGAGCAATGGGGCGTTGCCTTTATACCTTGAGGTTCTCTGCAGCTTCCGCGCCCTCTCCACTTTGACATTTGGAGAAGTCGGGGTCAGGTGTGATGATACTGCCTGGCCCTGTCAAAGTGAAGAGGGCGCTGCAGTTGCAGAGAGAGCAGAGCCTCTAGACTGATCTCATGAAGACATTTCCTTCACACACTGCTTCCATACTCACCATCTCAAAGTGTCCTGTTGCATTTTCTGTGGATTAAAGTGGAAATCTGCAGAATAAATTGACATGCGGCAGTCAATTTCAGTTTTTTTTCATAGTGTGGATGAGATTTAGTAAAATTTCACCTACATTGCTGCTACTGTAAACACTGCAGATTTTCCACCTTAAATGTTCAGTTTCATCTCTGTACTGATCAAAATGGGTGGGTGCAGGAACGGGATAAAGCGGACTGTGCAGCTCCTGTATAACTGCAGAACACTGATGTCTGTGTGGAAGCACCTTCCTTGGGAGTATGTAAGCTGTGCATTTATACAGCTTAAAGGGAACCGTGTCGGTTATCCTAATTAACTTAGATCATTATCTAAAAATTCATGTCTGACCTGTAAGAAGGTACAAGGAATCATCGTGGATGATAGGTATGTGTCACCGAGGTTCCTGGCCTCGGTGGAGTAAGAGCCAGTTTTCATGTGTCAGCAGCAGTTGCTGTTTGTCAGTTTGCTATTTAGTATGGCTGTAAATAGCTGATCCGGAACGGCTCTTACTGGGAGTAGTCAAAGTGCTGGGTGGGTGACTACTTCCCACGTTCCAGGCCGGGTTTTGTCAGGCCTATAAAAGCAGCCAGCAGTGTCAGGTGTGCGGGATTTATCTCTCTCTGACATTGGAGCTCTGGCAATCTCTGTACCGGGATCTGAGCCTTGTGCCAGCCTGGAGGCCTGAATCCGGGACGACTTCTCTGTTTTGAGCTATTCCGGTCGGGTGTGGATTAACACCCAGGACAAAAGGTGACTGTTTTGTTTTTGAGCTATCTGGGTGTGAACTAACACCAATACTGCAAATAAACTGTTGTACTGTGTACTTGCAACAAGTGTGAAAAAACGCTGAAGTTTTTGAGTTTTAAACTGGTCTTTGCCTCTATACTCCGTCCGCTTGTCCTGACTACCAGAGTGAACCCCCACAGACCCCTAACACTCATATTCTGACTGAGCTAAACTGATATTGATATTATCCAGTTCAAATGAAATCTGCATCTAGAAACACTTCAATGTTCAGAAAGTAGAAGATTTCAGCCCACATAACTTATTAATAGCAACAATCATTGTATTCTTATTTGCTTCAGTGAATATCAGAAAACATTTTTTGTGTATGTTTAATAGAAAATTATAATATCAGAGTTCAAGTTCCTTCTCTAGGATACTTGAAACAGATTACAGATAGAAAAATGTTGCAAGACTATATATACCTGGAGTCTTGAGGATTATTATTACTCATTGTGGAAAGTACCTAGTAGGCATATGACGTTTTATAGGCCATGCAATGTTCCCTTATAATAATAATCTTTATTTATATACTAAGGTAAAAGGTGCTGTGAGAAATATGATTGACAATATTAATGTTTAATAATAATAATATTGAGCAATAACCATATTCCTACTTAGGTTCTAGGAGACGGTCAACAAAGAAAGCACACCAACAAAAATGTATATTGAAAAAAAAATAGAAAATATACAGAGCTAATTGTGCAGCATTAAAGGGATTCTGTCACCTCGTTTTAGTTTATAGAGCTGCGGACATGCACGGCTAGATCGCCGCTAGTATGTCCGCAATATACCTGTCCCATAAAGCGGTGTCCTTTTATTGTGTTTAAATAAGCCAGGTAAGGTGCCCGAGGGGCTGTACTAACCTTCTTGGTGCCAAGCCACGCCCCCCTGTGAAGGAGCCTGCGTCCTCCGAATCTCCTCCTTTCTTCACAGTTAGATTGCCGTAATCTCGCGATGCGCAGTTCCTTCCCTAAAGCTGATGCCAGCACAGGGAAGGAACACTATACCGGCACTGCGCATGCACGAGCTTGTGCATCGCGAGATTACGGCAATCTAACTGTGAAGAAAGGAGGAGATTCGGAAGACGCAGGCGATGCTGGGCTTCTTTACAGGGGGCGTGGCTGGGCACCAAGAAGGTTAGTACAGCCCCTTGGGCACCTTACCAGGCTCATTTACATATGTATAAAATAATTTTTTAAACCCAATAAAAGGACACCGCTTTATGGGACAGGTATATTGCGGACATGCTAGCGGCGATCTAGCCGTGCATGTCCGCAGCTCTATAAGCTAAAACGAGGTGACAAAATCCCTTTAATATTGATAAAACACAAACCAATTATCAAAATATAAAAACACTTCAACTAATAAAAGATATATAACAGATCATAACACAGAGACCATTAAAATCAATAGCCAAAAGCAACACTATTTAATGGATTCCTGGCCATAAAAACACCACCAACCTACAAAATTGAACAATCTAATAACACCACATAATAAGAATTCAGTAATGCAGAATTATTCATATAGCTACCCAGAATTTAGTTTAGTTCCTTTTGGCATGAGTTCTCATAGGCCACTTCGTTCCCAGGAAGACTCCCAGGACATGCCCCTCATGTGCCAAATCCACCATGTTTTATACCCATTTTGGGAACTTGGCACTTACTCCCCCCTCCCATCAGCAAATATTGCCTGCTACAAAGGCTTGTGTGTATTCCTTCCCAATATGCGCCAAGAGAATGAAGGTACCATATTTTCCCACAATTTGCATGTTATGACAACTTTATTCCCCCGTCATTTTCACATTGTGATGAAATCACACGGACTGGAAATGTCCAGATCAGTAGTTATCAAATCTAGTTTTCATACATGTAAGGGAGAGACCATCTGCCCTCAGGATCCCTAAGGCTGTATTACACAGCCCGTTGTGGCAGATGATTGTCGGGAGGGAAGCATTCCTTCCCGGCAATCGCCTGCTCACTAGTGGAGGAGACCGCTGCTATTACAGGCAGCGATCTCCTCCGCAGCATGGGAGGAACGATCGCTATGCCCGAAGAGTTGGATTGCCTGATGATTGAGTGTTTGCTGGTTCATCGGGCAATCGGCAACAGTATTACACTGCAAAATGATCGCTAACATTCATACGAAAGCTCGTTAAAGATTATCTCCTGAAAAATTGGGCAGTGTAATACAGGCTTTAGAAATGTGAACACTTCTCTAGACATCCTAATTAGTAATACAGAAGGCTTACCACCAGAACAATTGACCCCAAGAATACGAATTAGAAATCTTTTCTTCTGCCATACCAATGATTCTACATTCTGATATACGGTAGTTCACTTAATATATTAAATTATAACCCAGACATTTTATATGACCATATCTTACAGTGCTTATTTTGTACAATGGTCCGGCCATCTTAACAAAATAGGGGAGTTGATTTAAAGATATAAAGCATGAGCTGGCAATCATCCGATATCTGTAGTGCTTCTGAGTGCTTGGGCTGTGATGGATAGTGTTTGATGATGGATCACCCTAAAAACATGGGTATTTAGGAAGCACCTAAAACTGGATGTTGTGAATTAACCTAATTGCCTGGGGTAGCGCATTCCAGAGACTTGGTGCAGCTCGGGAGTAGTCTTGAAGACTGGATGAAAGGTTCGGATTATGGTGGATGTTAGTTGTAAGTCATTTGCTGAACGGAGGGCATGGGTTGGATGGTAGCCAGAGATGTAGAGGGTGCAGCACTTTGAGAGCTTTGTGAGAATGAGCAGTTTAAATTAAATCCTATATTGCATGTTTAACAGTGCAATGACTGGCACAGGGTAGAGTTATCGGAGTAACGTTTAGAAAGAGAGATCAGCCTGGCTGCTGCATTAAGTACAGATTGGAGTGGGGAAAGGGGAGACCAATTAATGATGAGTTACACTAATCAAGACAAAAATGGATGAGGGCAATGATGTGAGTTTTTGTTTCCACAGTTAAACAAATTAGCTCTTTTCCCAAAAAGAAAAGAAAGTTGAGCCTCTGATGGCACCACATGTAAGGTAGCGCTCCTATAAGTTAATGTTTGACCTTTTAAAACAGGTCTTGAGACATAATTTAGGAGTACCTCATCTGCAGAGAGCTGTTTCGAGGTGATCGCCCCTCTTCAGTGCAGAGCAGAGAGAACTACCTTAACTGGTTGTGATGCCTTTGTCAAAATCCTGGGGGTACTATTCGTTCTTGTGGAGAGTGCCTGTTAGGTGTAGGCTTGTGAATCATGCAATGTTTACTTCACCATTTTAAAATTCTCACTGCTGATGCAAATAGTAACCTTGCAGCTTCCAAATCTGGCAAAAAAGATGAAAAAGAACAACAACCATGTCTTGCAGAACATGGATACAGACATGTCTTATATACAGTATATGGGTAGGAATCTTAGATTAATGAATAGTGTAGCTGGATAGCTACTGTAACTAGGTGGATCAATGTTTAGGAAGTAAATGAATAGAATTTCATAAATTCATAATACTTCTGCAGAGCATTAGTAATCACTGTTAGTGAATTTCGTGACATATTGAAGGGATGGTGAGGGGGGGGGGGGTTCTCAGATTGACCACATTTATGACAACTTTTTTTGGTTGTTTGTTTCAGTTTTACATAATAAATCATTTTTGTAAAAAATTATTTTTTTAATGTCTCCATATTCTGAAAGCCATAGTTTATTTTTATTTTTTGGGCGACTGTCTTATGTAGGGGCTCATTTTTTATGAGATGATAGTTCGATTGGTACTATTTTAGGGTGCATATGACTTTTTGATCGCTTGCTATTTCACTTTTTGTGATGTAAGGTGACAAAAAATTGCATTTTTTTTACACTGTTTTTTTTTTTTATTTTTTATTTTTTACGGTGTTCATCTGAGGGGTTTGTTCATGTGATATTTTTATACTTGTTTTATACTTGTATACTTGTCACACCGGTGACAGGTTTGAGAAGATCTGAAAGATTATCTGTTCATTAGTGATCTGACAGCATCTTTTGGTTTCACTTTGTCCGTGTGTTGCTTGTATGTCCACACCTCCTGTTCAGGTGTGGATCATGTGACCTTTACCTTCCCCTATTTAGTTTGACTCCACCCATCACTCCTTGGTCTGGATAGCTTCATTTGGTGTTGGAAGAGCTGGAGTGTGGTTCTAGTTGAAGTCCTGATCATCCATCATCCATCATCCTTAGACGTTAAGTGTTCCGCTTGTTGTGTTTTGTATTCCTCCCCCCCCTCTGTTGTTTACTAGGCCTCAGTGAGACACTGGTTCCTTCACCAGGGAAGGAGCGGGTTGTCTCTGCCCTGTCGTAAGTCTAGGGCAGTGATGGCGAACCTTTTAGAGACCGAGTGCCCAAACCGCAACCCCAAAACCCCCTTATTTATCGCAATGTGCCAACGCGGCAAGTTAACCAGAATCCTACAGTCCAATATAGTATATCTTTCATGTACTTTATCATGTAGTAGCTATAATAGCCTGTCTACATTCAGTGCGCTGCCTGTTCATGGTGCGTCCTGCGCTGATGAATGGCAGGAAAGGTCTAAGGCATATTTAGTAATAGGAAAATGAGCGAGCACTCATACACTTGGCAACCAGATTGACATGTGCAGAAAATATTTATTAAATCCCCATAAAATACAAGTAATAAAATTTATAAGAACAATGTAGCAATAATATACAACATTACAGTCACATATATTGTGGTAGATATGATCAACACTATATTCATATGACTCAATAGTGTCGATAAATTCAATAATATATATCACACCAAAAAACTTCAAGTATATGCTGTTATTTCTAGCGCTCTATCCCAATTTGGGAAACTGAATGTCACTAAAAATGTTGTAGGTGTATTCACTGGGAGCGCAATATGTTCATAAAGTGTCCACAGGAATCCTGATAATATGAAAAGTCTCTTATAGCATATCCTTTTAAGCTTGATATGAGCTTTGGATTGAAGAAAACTTTAAATCGATGTTTGGCTTACCGTCTAGCGTCTGCTGTCTCCCTATTGCTTCAATGGAGCTTTAAATATTTGCCGGCTTATTCAGTCGCTCCATACAGCAAGCTGGTTTGAGTTTCGCGGGAGTTCCAAAGATCGCAGGAGTTGCCACTCTGTTCCGCAATTTCCTTTGGTGCAGCTTTCAACGATAAGTATAGTTAATCCTTTACTGTAGAGATTTTCTTCTGTATGGCCATACAGTGTTATCGGAGGCTTTTCAATGCAGGTACATCACTTGTTTTACCATACGCGTTACGGCTAGATTCACTCTCCCTTCCTCAGTGACCACCTACAACATTTTTGGTGACATTCAGTTTCCCAAATTGGGATAGAGCGCTAGAAATAACAGCATATACTTGAAGTTTTTTGGTGTGATATATATTATTGAATTTATCGACACTATTGAGTCATATGAATATAGTGTTGATCATATCTACCACAATATATGTGACTGTAATGTTGTATATTATTGCTACATTGTTCTTATAAATTTTATCACTTGTATTTTATGGGGATTTAATAAATATTTTCTGCACATGTCAATCTGGTTGCCAAGTGTATGAGTGCTCGCTCATTTTCCTATTACTACATTTGCCTTTAAGAGAGGGTGGGGTGATTCCCTCTATATGAGCTTGCAGCACCATACCTTAACTACTTGCTAGTGAGCCACCACAACCTACCACTATTTTTTCTAAGGCATACTGGTTCAGTCAGACTTTTTCCAGGGTGTGGGTGCCCACAGAGAGGGCTCCGAGTGCCGCCTCTGGCACCCGTGCCATAGGTTCGCTACCACTGGTCTAGGGCATCTGAGGGCCACCAGAGTTTTCTAGGTTCCTGTGTATGGGCATCTCTACCATCAAGAGGTGCCCATACGGATAGGAGTTAGGGCCAGAAGCAGGGTTTCATAGGTGGTGACCCTTTTCCTTCCCTAGCGGTGAGGCCTAGTGTCTTTTCCCTTCCGTCTTGTTGTCTTTTGGTGTTCTCCCCTACAACATCCGTGACAATACTTTATTTATGTTTTACATAATAACAGCATTTTTGAATTAAAAAAAAATCATGCTTCAATGTCTCCACTGCATTTCCAGTTTGGAACCGGCCATCTTCTCCCATGAACCTACTTCCATCTACAAAATACTATAAATCAGGGTTATCAAGGGGTTGATCATGAACATGTGAAAATCCAGAGGTCTCTTGTTGCATGAAATGCTCACAATCATGATCTTCTGTTTCCATTAACTCGGCAAGTAATAGACCTGTACCTCCCTCCCCCATTTCTGAATATGTGATTGGTAACAATGTAACAGGATTCAGAGTTGTGCATCTCTTAAAGTTAAACTCAGTTGTCTGGCCATAGAAATGTGTTTTGGCTGTACTCAAGTATGCCTTGAATGTTATGTGGTGTTTGTACCACTAGAGGATAGTCAAGGACAATGTCATATGCTTTTTCCACCATGAGCTGGACAGCTGCCACAGCTCTGACACATGAAGGAGCACCCCTGGACACAGGATCCAATCTGGCAGAGACATGTGCAATTGGTCTGTGCCTATCACCATGTTTTTGAGTGAGTACTGCTGTACTGTGTTCCTGGAGCTCTGAACAAAACAGGTTAAATGGCTGGTCATAATTTGGAATACCAAGAGCAGATGCAGACAGTATTGCCAATTTTAGAGTTAAAAAAGGAGTCAATCGCCTGTTCTGTCAGACAAAAAGGATCTGACAACAGGCAATTGTACAAAGGCGTCATAAGCATAGATGCATGCCTTATCCAGGGTCTGCAATATGAAACCAGACCCAAAAACATCCTGAGAGGTTTTGGCCCCTGAGGAAGCTTTGTCCTTCACAGCTTGTTTCCTTTCTTCAGTAAGGTGTCTTGCAAAGGAGACACAGATAGATTTGTAAGAATAAGCTTCTTACCTTAACAGCGCTGTTTTCAGATCATCTGTGCGTCCAGATCCCTCTCCTTCATCGGTCGGACTTGTTGGGTGGAGTCCACTGGTCGAGCCCCACGTTGGGCGCCAAGAAATGTTGGGGCAAAACCCCTACCTCTATGACCTGCTGGGGTCCAAATCAGGTAAAGGTGCGAGTACTCGGAAGAGATAAACGACACAGACTCAAGGTTGTATCAGAATAATCTCTTGACTTTATTGAGAGGATACAGAAATACTTATACCCAGTTTCTAGGACTCAAGCCAACACAGCTCTCGTCACTTACGTAAGCATTGCGTGATTAACAATAATAACATAATATTTTTGGTATTTGTAAATCAAGCACATTTAATTACAATAAGCTTTATTTTATCCTTGAGTTATTCATCCTTGAGAAGTATCTAGAACCAGTTGTACTCCCAGAACATCAGATACACATAGTTCTGAGAACTAACAAGTAACATTTTGTTTGTCTCACGTACACACAGTTCAGCGATTCTCCATTCGGACCTCAAATAAACTAGCTTGTTAAATGGAATCCAGTATACAAAATGAAGGTGCAATCCCTCACACATCACATAAAGTGCAACACTAAGTGATCAAAAAGGCGTATGCCCCCCAAAATAGTAGCAATCAAACCGTCACCTCATCTTGCAAAACATGACACCCTAACTAAGACAATCGGTCAAAAAATAAAAAAAAGCTATGGCTCTCAGACTATGGAGACACTAAAACATCATTTTTTGGGGTTTCAAAAATGCTATTATTGTGTAAAACTTAAATAAATAAGAAAAAGTATACATATTGGGTATTGCCATGTCCGTAACGATCTGCTCTATAAAAATGTCACATGACCTAACCCCTCAGGTGAATGCTGTAAAAATAAATAAATAAAAACTGTGCTAAAACAACCAATTTTTTGTTCACCTTGCCCCATAAAGTGAAATAATGAATGATCAAAAAATCATATGTACCCAAAAATGGTACCAATAAAAACGTCAACTCTTCCTGCAAAAAACGAGCCCCTGCACCAGACGATCAGCAGAAAAATAAAAAAAATATGGTGTTCAGAAAATGGAGATACAAAAACATTTTTTTTTTTTAAAAATGCTTTATTATGTAAAACTGAAACAAACAAACAAAGTAGACCTATTTGATATAATTGTGTCCATAACTACTTGGTCTATAAAAATAGCACATGATCTACCCTGTCAGATGAATGTTGTAAAAAATTAAAACAGACATTTTTTGGTTATCTTGCCTCACAAAAAATGTAATATAGAACAATTAAAAATTATACGTACCCTAAAATAGTACCAATAAAACTGGCACCTTATCCCCTAGTTTCTAAAATGGGGTAACCTTTTGGGAGTTTCTACTGTAAGGGTGCATCAGGGGGGCTTCAAATGGGACATGGCATCTAAAAACCAGTTCAGGTAAATCAGCCTTCCAAAAACCATACAGCTCTCCTTTTTTTCTGCGCCCTGCCGTGTGCCCTTACATCAGTTTACGACTGATGTAAGGGCACAAACCGCAGAATCAGGGTAATAAATATTGAGTTTTGTTTGGCTGTTAACCCTCGATGTGTTAAAGAAAAAAATGGATTAAAATGGAAAATCTCCCAATGGAAATTTTGAAATGTCGTCTCCATTTTCCTTTAATTCTTGTGGAACACTGAAAGGGTTAACAAAGTTTGTAAAATCAGTTTTGAGTAACTTGAGGGGTGTAGTTCCTACAATGGGGTCATTTATGGGGGGTTTCCACTATGTAAGACCCACAAAGTGACTTCAGACCTGAACTGGTCCTTAAAAAGTGGATTTTGGAAATTTTCTTAAATCATTTAACAATGACTTCTACAATTCTAAGCCTTCTAACGTCCTAAAAAAATAAAATGACATTTCCAAAATGATGCCAACATAAAGTAGACATATGGGGAATGTTAAGTAATAAATATTTTATAAGGTATCACTTTCTGTTTTAAAAGCAGAGAAATAGAAATTTTGAAAATTGCAATTTTTTAAAAAAATTTGGTAAATTTTAGATTATTATATCGACTCAAATTTACCACTGTCATGAAGTACAATGTGTCACGAGAAAACTATCTCAGAATGGCTTGGATAAGTAAAAGCGTTCCAAAGTTATTACCACATAACGTGACAGGAAGGGGGAAATGGCCTGGATGTGAAGTGGTTAAAGCATTATGACATAGTTTCATCGCATGCATGAGGGGGTATGCATGGAGTGTGCCTTTAACGAACGGACACTGGCTGTGTTACACAGCCGACACCTGCCCACAGTGACTAGGAACAGTAATAATTCTGATCTTGGTCATTAAACCCCTCAGATGGCAGAGTCAACAGTGACCACTGCTTCTGAGAGGTTAGACAGAGGGAGGGGACTAATCACTGTCCCCACAGTGGCTTATTTGCAGGGTGCCGAACGGTCTTCATGGCTGCCTCGGGTTTTTTGTAGGCTCCTAGGCCAACCATTGTAATCTTCCTGTTAGGGGTCATTCACATGAATGTGGTTTGGTTTCGCATCCGAGCCACATTTTTTGCGGCTCGGATGTGGATCCATTCACTTCAATGGGGACGCAAAAGATGCGGATGCCACTCCGTGTGCTGTCCGCATCCATTGCTCCGTTCTGTGGCCCCGCAAAAATTATAGATGATGTCCTATTCTTGTCCGTTTTGCAGACAAGAATAGGCATTTCTATAATGGTCAGTCCGCTCCGTTCTGCAAATTGCGTAATGCACACTGGCGGCATCCGTGTTTTGCAGTCCGCAAAACACGGACCATTCGTGTGCATGGCCTTAAGCCGTGCCTGTTAAATGGAATAATAGGAATAGTGAATAAGAAGGAGCAGTTCCATTGAAATAAACAATGTAGAGGAGGCAGCGCTGGCACGGCGCGCACCTTCTCTTCAAACAGCTGATAGGCGGGAGTGCCGGGTGTCGGACCCCCGCCATTCTGCTATTGATGACCTATTCTGAGGATAAGTCATTAATATGAACAGCCTGGAGAACCCCTTTTAAGAACACATTTACATATTGAATTAAAAGGCTTTTTCTAGAGAACACAACAACACATGGCAGAAAGAAAGTCACATAGTTGGTAAAGTTGGCAAAAGCCACAAGTCTATTAAATCCAACCTAAAATCCTAGTGTTGATCCATAATCCTACATTTCGTTAAACTCTGCGGGCCCTACCAGGCATTATGCTTCCTGATGACATACTCACTTTATGTATGAATTAATAGCAAAACTATGCATTTTTTTCCTGTAAAGCTCAAATTATTCCCCACAATTTAGGCCTATATCACATAAGTGAGTTTTCTTCCGGGTGAGATCCATTTTTTGCAATGGATAGCATCCGGACTGAACCTAGACCCAGTTGGTATATGCACTTGAGAATAGTTTTTCATTGACTATCTGTCCGTTCAGGAAAAATCACATTATGTTTTGTCCATTCAAGTCAATGGATCAGTAAAAGCAAAAACCGACAGCACACGCATGGCATCCGGATGTAGTCCATTTTTCATTGATGGTCAATAGGAGATGCTGTGTGTTATTCTTCCTTTTTTCTTCACATGCATGAAAATCAGATGTAAAACTGATGTAATCCTGATCAAAAAAACTAGAATACAACAATCACAGTAAAAACTGATTCAACTTGCATTCAAACCATCAGACCTCGAGGCTTCATGCACATTTCAATACATTTGACATCCAATAAAACATCAGTCTGTTTGAAGATGTCAGAATTTGGTCCATGTGTCTGTTTTTTGCATTCTGTGTGTCATCCGTATTCCACAGATGCTGCTCAGCTGAAAGTTCCAGAGCATCTCCTACCAATGGTCCGTGAAAAACAGACCAAACATGGAGATGCTATGTTCATGTTTTTTGATGGACCCATAGAATATAATGGGTGGGTTTGGTCCGCATCATGAATCAAAGTAGTGCATGTCTCCGTAATTTTTTCACTGACCCACGGGCAGTAAAAAAAATACTGATATATGAACAGACACATTAAAATCCATGGGTGCGTGTGCTATGTGCAGAAAATGCGGACTGCACACGTTTTTGAAAAACGGCCTGACACATCCCATATCGCTCATGTGAAACAGTCCTTGAAATTAAGAAAATTAACAGCTCTACCTGCTGCAGGGAATTGTATCTGGTGTATAGCTTACGGGGCATCAGCTTCTATGTTGTGTTATTATGAAAGATCTGTCCAAGTATTGAACATCTGAAATACTGAGATGGAGGCATTTCACAATATAGTGCCTTCTGCATCATAAAGTGATAAGTTGCCATAGAAATTGATTTGCAGCTGTAATTGCTGCAATCATTGGGGGTTAATGTACAGTCCTATGTGATTTAACTAATACACCAGCCAACGTGAATCATTCCAGATCTGCAGTCTGCTTGACTGACAGCTTAATTCTATTTTATGTTTTGCCATTATGTTTTCTAAGAAGGCCTTTGTCATCTATGGGCTATTGTGAAATGCTGCAAAATAATTTTTTGCAAAAAAAGTTGAATTATTCCAGCTAAGAAGAAATAGCAAGTGATTGTACATGCTTCTGCCTCTTGGTCATATGCATTTAGGGCTATTCTTAAACGAATGGTGCGTAAAGGGGTTTTACGAGATTTTAATACTGATGACCTATACTCATGGATGTCGGACCCCCACCGATCAGCTGTTTGAGAAGGCACCGGCGCTCGCAGTAGTACCGCCACCTTCTTTCAGCTTTTCCTAGGCCAGTGACGACACATTCATCGGTCACGTGGCATAGGCGCAGCTCAGTCCCATTCAAATCACCGCTCATGTGCACAGCCCCATAGAAATGAATGGGTCCGAATTCAGTGCGGGTGCAATGCGTTCACCTCACTCATTGCACCCGCGCGGAAAACTCGCCCGTGTGAAAGGGGCCTTAAACAGCTGATTGGTGGAAAACCCTTTTAAATCCATATATCTGTACTAAATTGTCCAAAAGTTGGAGGTTCCACAGTCATTACCAACTTGTTTGCTTCTATTCCCATCACATGCAGTGCTACTTTCAAAACCTTAACCGCACAAGGTGCCGCAATCTGCGACTTCTCCCTTCTCACGCCAGGTCTAAAAGAGTGGGCGGGGAAGGGGACAGGCCGCTCTCATTTGCCATTTTCAGGCGTAGAAAAAGGTCTAAATGTAAGACATCTAAGTCTTACAGTCTTACATTTAGAAGTTACACTGGATACGCTGAAGTTATGTAGAGAACGGTGCCTCTTCGGAACTTTGGTGATCCACCACCAACTATGGAGCTTTTGGAAAATGCAGGCTCACATTTACTAATTCGGTCTACTTTGTAGACCTAGGCAGTCTAAATGTAGACAGTCTGAAAATATCCTTAATTTATCATAGTGGCTGATGCTGGATGATAAATCTGGTGCATCTTTAGACTGTCTAGTCTAGTTTATAGCACCTATTTGTTGGCTAAGTATACACCAAAATGATGTCCATATGCCTTGAAAATCTGTCCCAATGCGCCAAAATTCTGTTGACTAAAAATTTATGTCAACTCTAAATTGGATTAGTCTGTGCCACTTTTATTTAACTTCATAAATTTATCTTAAAGGTAGACAAGACACATTCTAGTTTAAAACCAGGAAATGTAGGAAAAAGTATTTCTTTTTGCCACATCTGAATACTAAATGTGTCTAAAATGAGGTGCGCCAAATCTTTGGAGGAAACCATGCCAAGAAAGTGGAGCACTTCTGATAGTAAAAGTTGGCCTGTAATTGTAAGTAATTTTTATCTAGACATGTTTTGTGCAGGATGATTGACTACCTGGGCACATTATGATATATATTATCAATTGATAGAAGTCCAGATGCAACATTATTTGGCATTGTTCATATCATCAGGATACACCACATGTGGTAGGTTCTGTGATAGTCGAACTGCTGGCTGTGCTGACCATTACTTCTTTATCTGCCATCTTCTCTCCCACATGTATTCTTGATGTATTAACATGGGAATGTCTTTCTGGTGTCACTATATACATTACATAGCATGTCATTTTCCTACCGATATCTAGACAAGGCCAGCGATCTAATGTGCTGTTTTACTGTCACATGAGACTGATGAAGTGATGTGCGCTGCTCAGTTTCGCTATTTCTGGCGGATTGTCAAGCATCCAGTTTTGTTTTTCCTCAGTTATTATTGTAGTGCTGCTGGCAAGTCTTGCATTTTGACAGATGTGATCCTTAAAAAGCTAATTTCAGCTAATTATTATGCATGTGCATCATTTTGGAGGCAGTTTTCGTATTTCACCCATACTGCATTTTATGATCTAATATTATCATTGTGCGGTGATGTCTGTGACGGGGGATGCTGTTCTACAGTAATGGCTTTTTCCACAGAGCAGATAGACATGCACCTAGGAATGACAGACCCGCTGCCTACTTTTTATGAGCGTTAGTATGAGCTTACAGTTTATACTGCTTAATTAGGAAAATAGGCTTGGAGTTCGGGGCTATAACCCCTCGTTATTCTCAACCAACAAATATGAGCCAATAAAAATATATAACCGCAATTGTTCATGTGTATACCATGCAAGGTTACATGTATATAATATCCATGAGAGAAGTAAAACATATGCCTATGGTAAAATATGCTATAAGTAAAAACCAAATAAACAATACCAGATCGCATAGAATATAAATGCACTTTATTAATAGACTAAGTATAATCAATACATGAAAACAGGTGTAGGGAAAAGGCACCATCCCAGAGGAAGCACAGTATGGATCTTTTGTTGTACAATTGAATACTATTGCACTTTGCACTTGCACTTTTATTATTATTATAATATGAGTATCATCACCCCTGTGTCTTCCTCTTGTGGATGCCGCCTTTTTCCTGCACCTGTTTTAATGTATTGATTATATTTATTATATTAATAAAGTGTATTTATATTCTATGCGGTCTGGTATTGTTTATTGGTTTTTTTCCCCCTCATATTCCATAGTGCTGTCCAAAGATGGTCGCCAGTCTCATCATTCCATGTCCCCAGTTTTATAAGAAGCCAATTCATTTATCAGTATGATTTTGGAGTTTCTAGAGGAAACCGACACAAATGTAAGGAGTGCATGGGAGCAAGGGAGCATTCTATTGATTCTATAGATGACATGCAGCAACACAAAGCTTTGTGGAATATATATACAGTGGATATAAAAAGTCTACACGCCCCTGTTAAAATGTCAGGTTTCTGTGACGTAAAAAAAATGAGACAGATAATTCATTTCAGAACTTTTTCCACCTTTAATGTGACCTATAAACTGTACAACTCAATTGAAAAACAAACTGAAATCTTTTAGGTAGAAGGAAGAAAAAATATAAAAATAAAATAATATGGTTGCATAAGTGTGCACACCCTTAAACTAATACTTTGTTGAAGCACCTTTTGATTTTGTTACAGCACTCAGTCTTTTTGGGTATGAGTCTATCAGCATGGCACATTTTGACTTGGCAAGATTTTCCCACTCTTCTTTACAAAAACACTCCAAATCTGTCAGATTGCGAGGGCATCTCCTGTGCACAGTCCTTTTCTTCAGATCACCCCACAGATCTTCAATCGGATTCAGGTCTGGGCTCTGGCTGGGCCATTCCAAAACTTTAATCTTCTTCTGGTGAAGCCATTCCTTTGTTGATTTGGATGTATGTTTTGGGTCGTTGTCATGCTGAAAGATGAAGTTCCTCTTCATGTTCAGCTTTCTAGCAGAAGCCTGAAGGTTTTATGCCAATATTGACTGGTATTTGGAACTGTTCATAATTCCCTCTAGCTTAACTAAGGCCCCAGTTCCAGCTGAAGAAAAACAGCTCCAAAGCATTATGCTGCCACCACCATTCTTCACTGTGGGTATGGTGTTCTTTTGGTGATGTGCATGGTTTCCATGGTTACAACCACCCTGCAATTCAGCATCAGTGGCAGTGCTTGCAAGCATGACCACTGCTGCTGGATTGAAGGGTGGTCGTAACCACAGAAATGAGAAGTGTATAATGTGATGGAGCAAAGGAAGCAATATGGATAATAACAATACATTAGTATGTGGCTTGTATTAACTTTCTCTACATGATAAATCCCATTTGCCGAATGGAGACAACCCCTTTAACCGCTTGCCGTCACACTAACGCCAAAAGGCGTCAGTGCGGCGGCTCTCTCAGGTCCCACTAACGCCGAAAGGCGTCATCTTGTGAGACCCGAGATTTGCTGTGAACGCCGCGCGCATTCACAGCGATGCGCAGCTTAGAAGTTGATCTACAGCCTGCCAGCAGTGATCATTCGCTGGCAGGCTGTAGATGCGATTTTTTTTTTAACCCCAGAAAGGTATATCAGACGCTGTTTTGTTAACAGGGTCTGATATACCTGGTCCTCTGGTGGTCCCTTTTGCTTGGATCGACCACCAGAGGACACAGGCAGCTCTGTAAGTAGCACCAATCACTACACTACACTACACCCCCCCCCCCTGTCACTTATTAACACCTGATCACCCCATATAGACTCATACAGGCACGTGGAGGCCACACACACTACTGAGCCTCATTTTAACTTGTTTTAAGGACATTACAATAAAGTTGGATCAGCCTGTAGTGTGTTTTTCCACTTTAATTTTGAGTGTGACTCCAAATCCAGACCTCCATGAGTTGAAAAATTTGATTTCCATTTTTAATTTTTGTGTGATTTTGTTGTCAGCACATTCAACTATGTAAAGAACAAAGTATTTCAGAAGAATATTTAATTAACTCAGATCTAGGATGTGTTATTTTTGTGTTCCCTTTATTTTTTTGAGCAGTGTATATAGAAAATGCCTTTTCTTGTCCGCAATTGCGGACAAGAATAGGACATGTTCTATAGGCTCTACAAAAAACGCAGTGTTCGCCCGATCAGGCCTGATCTTGTGCGCATACTTGCGTTCAGTCCGCCCATCCGCAGTGACAGAATTTTTTTTTTCCTGATCACTGCAAAAACACCGTAAAATCGCTGCGGCGCTATAAAGATCACTTTTGAGGGGCATGGCGAGTTCATAGAAGATTTTTTTTTTTGGCACAAGTTAGCGGAAATTGATTATTTGTTTTGTTTTTTCTTACAAAGTCTCATATTCCACTAACTTGTGACAAAAAATAAAATCTTACATGAACTCACCATACCCCTCACGGAATCCAAATGCGTAAAAATGCCCTGTAAAAACCTAAAGGTACTCATTGGAATTTGGGCCCCTTTGCGCATCTTGGCTGCAAAAAAGTGTCACACATGTGGTATCGCCGTACTCGGGAGAAGTAGGGCAATGTGTTTTGGGGTGTATTTTTACATATACCCATGCTGGGTGAGAGAAATATCTCTGTAAATTGACAACTTTGTTTGAAAAAATGGAAATAGTTGTCATTTACAGAGATATTTCTCACACACAGTATGGGTATATGTAAAAATACACCCCAAAACACATTGCACTACTTCTCCTGAGTACGGCGATACCACATGTGTAACACTTTTTTGCAGCCAAGATGCGCAAAGGGGCCCAAATTCCAATGAGTACCTTTTAGGAGGGCATTTTTAGACATTTGGATTCCAGACTTCTTCTCACGCTTTAGGGCCCCTAAAATGCCAGGGCAGTATAAATACCCCACATGTGACCCCATTTTGGAAAGAAGACACCCCAAGGTATTCCGTGAGGGGCATGGCGAGTTCATGTAAAATTTTATTTTGTCGCAAGTTAGTAGAATATGAGACTTTGTAATAAAAATAAATAAATAAAAAATAATAATTTTCCGCTAACTTGTGCCAAAAGTGTATTTATACTGCCCTGGCATTTTAGGGGCCCTAAAGCGTGAGAAGTAGTTTGGAATTCAAATGCGTAAAAATGCCCTGTGAAATCCTAAAGGTACTCATTGGAATTTGGGCCGTTTTGTGCACCTAGGCTGCAAAAAAGTGTCACACATGTGGTATCGCCGTACTCAGGAGAAGTAGGGCAATGTGTTTTGGGGTGTCTTTTTACATATACCCATACTGTGTGTGAGAAATATCTCTGTAAATGACAACTTTTTAATTTTTTTTATACAAAGTTGTCAATTTACAGAGATATTTCTCTCACCCAGCATGGGTATATGTAAAAATACACCCCAAAACACATTGCCCTACTTCTTCTGAGTACGCCGATACCACATGTGTAACACTTTATTGCAGCCTAGGTGCGTAAAGGGGCCGAAAGTCCAACGAGTACCTTTTAGGCTTTACAGGGTTGCTCACAATTTAGCCCCGCCCAAAATGCCAGAACAGTAAACACACCCCACAAATGACCCCATTTCGAAAAGTAGACACCCCAAGGTATTCACTGAGGGGCATTGTAAGTCCGTGGGAGATTATTATTTTTTTTGCCAGAAGTTAGCAGAAATGGAAACTTTCTATTTATTTTCTTTCCTCAGAAAGTGTCATTTTCCGCTAGCTTGTGAAAAAAAATTAAATCATACATGAACTCACCATGCCCCTCCGCAAATACTTTGGGGTGTCTTCTTTCTAAAATTGAGTCATTTGGGGGGTATTTATACTATCCTGGCATTCTAGCACCTCAAGAAACATGACAGGTGCTCAGAAAGTCAGAGCTGCTTCAAAATGCGGAAATTCACATTTTTGTACCATAGTTTGTAAACGCTATAACTTTTGCGCAAACCAATAAATATACACTTATTGGATTTTTTTTTATCAGACATGTAGCACAATAAATTCTGACACAAACTTGTATAGAAATGTAATTATATTTGAACAATTTAACCAGAGAAAGTTAAAAATACACTTTTTTTGAGAAAATTGCGGCCTATTTTGATTAATATCGGAAAAACAAAAAATCTTGGCAGCAATCAAATACCACCAAAAGAAAGCTGTATTTGTGAGAAGAAAAGGAGGTAAAATTCATTTGGGTGCCAGGTTGCATGACCGAGCAATAAACTGTTAAAGTTGTTTAGTGCCGATTTGTAAAAAAGGGCCTGGTCACTAGGGGGGTATAAACCTGTGGTCCTTAAGTGGTTAAGGCTTTTGATTTGTATTATTATTTCCTTATGCCTTAATTCAGTGAAGAAAGTGCAATTTAATAGTTTAAATCATTGTTACAATGGACTGGTTTTGGGTCCTGGGCAGCACGATAGGCTATACAGGTGAAACTCAAAAAATCTGAATATTGTGCAAAGTTCATTTATTTCAGTAATGCAACATAAAAGGTGAAACTAACATATGAGATAGACTCATTACATGCAAAGCGAGATATTTCAAGCTTTTATTTGGTATAATTCTGATGATTATGGCTTATAGCTTATGAAAACCCCAAAGTCTCAATCTTAGGTACCCTTTGCTCAGGGGGTATGGATTCATTAGCGGACTAGAGTGTGACACTTTGAGCCTAGAATATTGAACCTTTTCACAAAATTCAAATTTTAAGCTGTATTAATGCAATTTCTTTTCATTTGCATTACTGAAATAAATGGACTTTTGCACAATATTCTAATTTTTCAAGTTTCACCTGTAGTGTATTCCGCACAACTTATAATATACTGACATAATTCTTAGTGCCTTACATCGTTAATTAGGATATCTTCTGCTTTATTTTTAGTGCATTACCAGAAGATTATTCACCGAGATATAAAACCATCAAATTTACTTCTTGGAGATGATGGCCATATTAAAATAGCTGACTTTGGAGTAAGCAATCAGTTTGAAGGCAATGATGCTCTCCTGTCAAGTACTGCTGGGACTCCAGCCTTCATGGCACCTGAGACTCTCACGGATTCTGGCCACGGGTTCAGTGGGAAGGTACGTTCTGATGTAACTTACAGATCAGATGAGAGGAAGTTATAACCAGAAATATTTCCCAAAAAATTAAAGGACTTTAAATATGTTTGGACTTTATTTTCTTTTGACTGACCTGCTGAGCACTATCAAAGATTTACCGCTCTGTAGTAAATGAACACTCATTGATTGTAATTCTGGTCACCATTGCATAATTTAATGTTTCTTTGACTTTGATTATGAAAAGATAATTTTCATACAAAGGGCTTCTTTTAAGTTTTTCATTTACAATGTTCAAAATCGCACATATGCAGAGTATATTATCCTATTGACATCACATCATTTCAAGGGGTCTTCTGGTCGTTAGGTTTAACCCTAACAATCCCCTCCTGTTGTCATTCCAACATTGGACCAGTCTCCGCTGCTCTTCACCTCTTGGTCCTGGCTTTACGCACTGGAAATGCCAGGAAAGGCTCATTCATACAATAACTGGCTGTACTGGTGACTGGCTTTCCCTGCACACCAGTGCTTTGGGCACCTCAATGAATGGGGCTGGAGCAAGAACATACTTTGGATAATGAGGACAGGAGCCCAGTTGAGGGTCTACTAGGAGCTAATTGGAGGTAGAGCCCTATGTATGGGGAAAACAGAATGTGGCTCTGTATGGATAATGGGGGGGGGGTCACAAAGTGGCTGGTCCCTGTGTAGGGGTGGGAACACAGTATAGCAGGGGTTCTGTGTGAATAATAGGAGACAAGAAATGGGGTCCTGTGTAGAAGGGGAGAACAGAATTTGGCAGGGTGTTTAAGAGGGATAATAGGAGGCAAGGAACACAGAGTGGTGGAGCCTTGTGTAGAGAAGGGACAGGAAAGAAACGTGGTAAGGGCTCTGTGGGAACCAATGTGCTGTAGGTTGTCTGCATGATGGGCTTACTAGTCAAAATATTATCCTCCGTCCCACTCCATTATGCATTATCCAGACTCCAGGGCTGAAGCTCACATCCAGGCAGTGCCCATAGAATACAAATTCATCAGTCTAAGCATCCTGAGAAGTCCAAGCGGTGTGCCGAGTTCAGGGCTCAGGGTGAATGTAGCATGGAGTTCTCAGGGCACAGCATGAAGAGACTGTTGGAGTGAGGACAGGACGTAATAAATCATGTGCTTTGTTTCTTGGATTATTAAAAAAAAAAACACCTGCTGTGAACGTCAGAAGAACAGAAAAAAACTGATCTTTTATTTTGAGCATCTGTTATGATCTGCATGGTGTACTTCTCCTGTCAAAAATAACTGATCTCTAATGGAGGTGACACTAACTGATCATAACTGATCCTCAAAAAAAGACAGATCAGTTATTGTTAGTACAAACTGATGCTAACTGAGCATAACCGATTCTCAAAATAACTTTCCTTTTTTATTTTTCTGTTCTTCTGATGAATCAGAAGAACGGAAAGCTAAACGGCGATGTGAACTCAACCTAACATGACAATTTAAAGAGCACCAAGGGCAACAGCAAACAAACAAAAAAAAAACGAAACAGTAAAAAGCACTTTCAAAGTTACTTAAAGGGGTTCTCCAGCCAAAAATGTTTTTTTGCTCTTTAATGCTAACCTGTGGATTAAAGATTATTGTTAACAAACTTACCTTCCACAGTGTTGCCGTTCCCGAGATCTTCCTCCTGGTCACATGGTTCGTCCAGCTAGATTTTCTGTTCTTCCGGGCGAAGTCCGTCTCCATGTCTTCCAGTTGTCTCTTCCTGCCTTGAGCAGGAGACGGATCGTCACTAATGACGTCACCGCCTCCTGCAAGTTAAAGCGCCCTCTCCGTCTTCTTCCTCCAACGCAGGCGCAGTACGCAAAATGTACGCAGTACAGTGCACATGTGCCGGTCTCTCTGCTCCGGCTACATACAAATTTACACTGCGCATGCGCCGGTATCTCGAGTGAGGGAAGCGTCAGAAACTGCTTCCTACAGTTTCATTTCATTTCAACTTCAAGTATGAATTGCAAAGGGGGCAGATGAGGGGCATTGTGAATGGCAAATGGGGCACATGAGAGGCAGTGTGGATGGCAAAGGGGGCACATGAGGGGCAGTGTGGATGGCAAAGGGGGCACATGAGGGGCATTGTGGATGGCAAAAGGGCAGTGTGGATGGCAAAGGGGGCACATGAGGGGCAGTGTGGATGGGAAAGGGGGCACTGGATGGCACACAAGGGACACTGTGGATGGCAATGGGGGCACATGAGGGGCATTGTGGATGGCAAAAGAGCACATGAGGGGTTCTGTGGATGGCAAAGGAGCACATGAGGGGCACTGTGGATGGCAAAGGGGGCACATAAGGGGCATTGTGGATGGCAAAGGAGCACATGAGGGACACTGGATGGCAAAAGGGGCACATGAGGGGCACTGTGGATGGCAAATGAGCACATGAGGGGCACTGTGGATGGCAATGGGGGCACATGAGGGGCATTGTGGATGGCAAAGGGGGCACATGAGAGGCACTGTGGATGGCAAAGGGGGCACATGAGGGGCACTGTGGATGGCAAATGAGCACATGAGGGGCACTGTGGATGGAACAGGGGGCACATGAAGGGCATTGTGGATGGCAAAGTAGCACATAAGGGACATACGGATGTGGAAAGCACATGGATGTCATATGTCATATTCGCAAATTCTCGGAGTGCCGATATTCGCAATTAATATTCGCAATTTGAATATTCGCGCCCCAAAACTATCTGCCACATTTCTACACAAATTGGTCATAAAATGTGATCTGATCTTCATCTAAGTCACAACAATAGACAATCACAGTCTGCTTAAACTAATAACACACAAAGAATTAAATGTTACCATGTTTTTATTTAACACACCATGTAAACATTCACAGTGCAGGTGGAAAAAGTATGTGAACCCTTGGATTTAATAACTGGTTAAACCTCCTTTGGCAGCAATAACTTCAACCAAACGTTTCCTGTAGTTGCAGATCAGACGTGCACAACGGTCAGGAGTAATTCTCGACCATCCTCTTTACAGAACTGTTTCAGTTCAGCAATATTCTTGGGATGTCTGGTGTGAATCGGTTTCTTGAGGTCATGCCACAGCATCTCAATCGGGTTGAGGTCAGGACTCTGACTGGGCCACTCCAGAAGGCGTATTTTCTTCTGTTTAAGCCATTCTGTTGTTGATTTACTTCTTTGCTTTGGGTCGTTGTCCTGTTGCAACACCCAGCTTCTGTTGAGCTTCAGCTGGTGGACAGATGGCCTTAAGTTCTCCTGCAAAATGTCTTGATAAACTTGGGAATTCATTTTTCCTTTGATGATAGCAATCTGTCCCGGCCCTGACGCAGCAAAGCAGCCCCAAACCTTGATGCCCCCACAACCATACTTCACAGTTGGGATGAGGTTTTGATGGCGGTGTGCTGTGCCTTTTTTTCTCCACACATAGTGTTGTGTGTTTCTTCCAAACAACTCAACTTTGGTTTCATCTGTCCACAGAATATTTTGCCAGTACTGCTGTGGAACATCCAGGGTTTTTTTTGGACAGCAGTGGCTTCCTCTGTGGTATCCTTCCATGAAATCCATTCTTGTTTAGTGTTTTACGTATCGTAGATACGCAAACAGGGATGTTAGCATATGCCAGAGACTTTTGTAAGTCTTTAGCTGACACTATAGGATTCTTCTTCACCTCATTGAGCAGTCTGCGTTGTGCTCTTGCAGTCATCTTTACAGGACGGCCACTCCTAGGGAGAGTAGCGGCAGTGCTGAACTTTCTCCATTTATAGACAATTTGTCTTACCGTGGACTGATGAACAGCAAGGCTTTTGGAGATACTTTTATAACCCTTTCCAGCTTTATGCAAGTCAACAATTCTTAATCGTAGGTCTTCTGAGAGCTCTTTTGTGCGAGGCATCATTCACATCAGGCAATGCTTCTTGTGAAAAGCAAACCCAGAACTGGTGTGTTTTTTATAGGGCAGGAGGGCAGCTGTAACCAACATCTCCAATCTCATCTCATTGATTGGACTCCAGTTGGTTGACACCTCACTCCAATTAGCTCTTGGAGATATCATTAGTCTAGGGGTTCACATACTTTTCCACCAGCACTGTGAATGTTTACATGGTGTGTTCAATAAAAACATGGTAATATTTAATTCTTTGTGTGTTATTAGTTTCAGCAGACTGTGATTGTCTATTGTTGTGACTTAGATGAAGATCAGATCACATTTTATGAACAATTTGTGCAGAAATCGATATCATTCCAAAGGGTTCACATACTTTTTCTTGCAACTGTACATGTTTCCACTTAAACCAGTCAAGTGTTGCTTTATCAGTGTGTTTGGGGTCAATGTCCGTCCTAGCCTCAAACCACACACAGAGTGGTACAGGTTTTGCTCAAGAATATCCCTGTATTTAGCACCATCCATCTTTCCCTCAACTCTGACCAGTTTTCCAGTTCCAGCTGCTGAAAAACATCCCCACAGCATGATGCTGCCACCACCATGTTTCACTCTGGGGATCGTGTTCTTTGGGTGATGTGATGTGTTTTAGTCTCATTAGACCAGAGCACCTTTCTCCATACATTTTGGGAGTCTCCCACATGCCTTTTCGCAAACTCACAATGTGCCTTTTTGTGTTTAGCTGAAAGTAATGGCTTTCTTCTGGCCACTCTGCCATAAAGCCCAACTCTATGGTGCTTACGGCTTATTGTCGTCGTATGTACAGATACTCCAGTCGCTGCTGTGGAACTCTGCAGCTCCTCCAGGGTTACCTTAGGTCTCTGTGCTGCCTCTCTGATTTATGCTCTCCTTGGCCGGTCCGTGAGTTTTGGTGGGCGGCCGTCTCTTGGCAGGTTTGCTGTTGTGCCATGTTTTTTCCATTTGGTTATGATAGATTTGATGGTGCTCCTGGGGATCATTAAAGATTTGGATATTTTTTATAACCTAACCTACTTTTCAACAACATTGTCCCTTACTTGTTTGGAGAGTTCCTTGGTCTTCATGGCAGTGTTTGGTTAGTGATGCCTCTTGGTTAGGTGTTGCAGCCTCTGGGGCCTTTCAAAAAAGGTGTGTATATGTAATAACAGATTATGTGACACTTAGATTGCACACAGGTGGACATTATTTCACTAATTATGTGACTTCTGAAGGCAATTGGTTGAACCATAGCTTTTTATTGGCTTCCTAACAAAGGGGGTGAATATGCCAATTTTCTGTTTTCTATTTCTAAACAATAGTTTTATTTATATATTTTTCTCATTTCACTTCGCCAACTTAGACTATTGTGTTCTGATCCATCACATAAAATTCAGATTAACAAAACATTGAACTTAAGGCTGTAATGTACCAAAATACGAAAAAAGTCAACGGGGTGAATACTTTTGCTAGGCACTGTATATGGTATTGGAAATGTATTTCAATAGCTATGCCTGGTATGCATTGATATATAGTCATGAGTCATAGTCATGAATTTACATTTTCCTGTCCTTTTCGATTACTAGGCACTAGATGTCTGGGCAATGGGAGTCACGCTTTATTCTCTCGTATTTGGAAAGGTAAGCAACCATCATTGACCAGAGTCACAGAATCAAATGTAAATTGGCTGTGTGCAGCATGAACTCCAAGCAGCAGTTTAATTCTATTTATCTCCATGATTTGTTTTTTAGTGTCCTTTCATGGATGAATACATCTTGGTTCTACACAACATGATAAAACATAAAGCAGTGGAGTTCCCTGAACAGTATGTAATATGAGTTCTGCCTGCCAATAGTATTATTGCAATTTGTTTCAATCATTAAGACTATGGAGGAGATTTATCAAAGCACATGTAAAGGAAAACTGGCTTAGTTGCCTATACCAAGTTAAACATAGGTTCTGACTGGTTTCTATGAGCACCAGTTTACACCAGTTTTGATAAATCTCCCCCTATACATATTAGCCATCATACTCCACCACGTAATTCCATTTTCCATTTCCATTTTGAGTTGGAATCTACCCACATTTAACAGTCTATCAATAAAAAAGTTAAAGGGAACCTGTCAGGAGATTCGTGCTGTCCAAACCATGGGCAGCATCAAATACCAACATGGTCCCTCCTTACAAACAGTTAGGTCTTACTCTCAAATGCTGCAGAATTTCAGATGAGACATAGTTTAAAAACAAGCTGAGGATGGGTAGACGAGTCATTTGGGTGGTCTTCGCTAACTTCTCCCAGCCCTGCTCGACTTCATTGACAGTTCTCTCCCTACTTGTATACAGGGAGAAGCATGTCAATCAAGCTGAGCTGGTTGGGTAGAAGTAAGTGGAGACCACCCAAATGACTCTTCTTCCCGTTCCCAGCTTGTTTTTAAATGATTTTCTCTGAAATGCTAAATCTCCTGACAAGTTCTCTTTTAAATAATCGTTAATGAGAAGGACTGTGTAGACTATCCATCTGTACTTCACGCATTTCGTAAGAAACAAAATACTTTGGATAATGACCCTTTATCAAATATAAAACAAAATGAAGAAGATTTTATTATTGCTGAGAGTACAAAACCTTATATAATACTCCTAATGTACATAAAAGGGATAACATTATAACCCATTGACATCCTATTTTTGTTGAATTAAAGTGGTATTCTTACTAGAACAAGTTTTTCCCTATCCACTGGATCGGGGATAACTGTTTGATTAGTAAGAGTATCCATGCCTCCACATGAATGAAGCAGCAGGTGGAGGATGCACACTGATGCACCATTTATCTCTAGAGGACTGCTAGAGATAGCCAAGTGCATTGCTCAACTATCTCCAGCAGCCCCATAAACTTTGAAAGGAGCCATGATGGGCACTCTTGACTACTGCTCCATTCAAACGGAGCACACAGGACCCCTACTCGTGATTGGTGGGGGTCCCAGTGATCAGGGAACAGTGAAGAGGGGGTTACTCTTTCTACCTGGAATACCCCTTTAAAGTGGTTATTTAATATTAATACAGACCCACAGTGGCCAACCCACAGTGGTGATCATATTTATCTGGTCCCAGACCTGCTCTTCCTCTCACTGTTGCGCTGAAAAAACATCCGTTGATGGGGAGGCCAGTGGCCGCTGCAGCCAATTGCAGGTGTGACCAGTTGTCATGACGCAAGGGGAGAAGGTCACTGCTGCGGCCTGTCACATGTCCACCCCCCCCCCCCCTCCCCTCCAACAGGGAGAGGAAGCACTGTCCCAGGAGTGACAGAGACACCGAACCCAGCAGCAGGGACCAGGTAAGTATGACCACCACTGTGGGTTGGCCACTCTGTAAGGTCTTTATTAGTCTTGGATAACCCAAGTAGTAGATTGCTTATTGTCCTGCTTTTTTGCTTTCCCGTTTAAGGCCAGTCATTAATGATGAACTTAAAGACTTGATTATCAGAATGCTGGAGAAGAAGCCTGAAGATAGAATAACTGTTCCAGAAATAAAGGTATACACATTTAGGACTGCTATATGTAAAGGTTAACGTGTAAATGTCATGTTTTCATAAAATAAAAAAAAACAATTTTAGCAAATGTTACTGCTGCTGCAGCATTATGCATAAACCAATCTTTAGTTTCTTAACATAACACTGTTTTCCTTGAGTTTTTCCCTTAGTTACGGCTATTTTAACCTCTGAAGATGGCTCCTCTGCCAGGTCTCTGAGGTCAAAACTGCCTTCCCTCACTTCGCACACACACTTGCTGTAGCCAGCAGCTTCCTGCCAGCCAATCAGATTGGATTACTGAGAGACACCACTCATAGGCATTAGTGTTATGTATCTTATGGAAAGCATAATGCTTCCCATCATTTACCGGAAGTCCTTTTAACCTTATAATTAGAGATGAGCACATTTCATATTTTGACATTCGATCACGCTTCGATTGGTGGTAAAAGCTAATTTTGTTATGGATTCCGTTACCACGGACCATAACGTAATTCTATGCCGGAATGCCTCTAAAGGCATTCTGTTATGCATTCCGTCATAGAATTACGTTATGGACCGTGGTAACGGAATCCATAACGCAATTCTGCTTTTACCACCAAACGAAGCGTGAACGAATTTCATAACATGAAATTCACTCATCTCTACTTATAATGTACTACCGGATATATAAGCTACCTTTCGTGTGTAAATACATTTCATTTAACGAAAATAAAGGATTATGATGGCAGAATTTTTTAGCGCAGTATTTAAGCTCTGGTAGCAACCACTTTAAAGGGGTTACCCAACCCATATACCCAGGCCCCTCACAGAGGTTGTACTTACCGCACTCCCTGGCACCCGCTTTGCTTCCGATGCCCGCACGGCCGCCGCTGCTTCTCCCCTCGGGTGACACTAGGGAGGCTCGTTCTGGCAACAGAAACGACGCGGGTGCCGGAGAGGAGGTAAGTACAACCTCTGTGAGGGGCCTGGGCATATGGGGGTGGGGGGGCATTATAGGTCCACGATAACCCCTTTACATATTGTAGTAGGGAATTTCATAATCAGCAATATCTTAATGCAGTATTAAAAACTGTTCCTATTTCAAGCAAGGAGCTGATAAAACAAAATGCACTATTTTGGGACATTTTGAAGTTAGAAATCTGAAGTGCAGGTATTGATAAATCCCCACCTAAGAGTATGTTCACATGTAGCAAATCGGCTGCTGAGTTTCCATCATGGCAGTTCAGCAGCTGGTTTCTCTTTTCTCTCTTTTTGCATTGGTATGGCTGCCGGTATCGCAGCAGTTCTTTCGTTTTGAACCATTATTTTTTCCAGTGTGTGGAGAAAACTTGGCTGCTCCTGTACAATGCTGCAGATTTGCCATGCACAAATCCACGATGGCACATCTGCAGTGTTTACGCTACATGGACACATGCCCAATTTGTGCTAATGGCATCTGCAGAGAAATGCTGTGATATAGTATTCCCTGCAGGCTGAAATGATGAAGTGGCTTCAAACTAGAGGGTCTCTGTGAATTCTTAACAGTATATTGCAAAAATGGGAATAACTCAGTAATAATGTTCAAAGTTCAAGATATTTTACATTGCACTGATTGCAAATCTTGAAAAGAAATCTTAGAATTAATGGTTGTCCTACTTTTTAAGACACTACTTCAGTGTTAACTTTTTGCCATAAACTCCATAGCAACAGACACATCAAACGAGTACCTTTCAGTGCAGTAGAATTTATTTTCCTAGTCAGTTGTATGAAGGTGCTTTTTACATTATGCAGCACATTAATCTTATTGAAATAACACAATTAATTATAAATAACATGAAATCAATTATCTTTCTATGCCTTTTCTATTCTGAAGAAAACTAAGCCTCATAAGCAAATGGTAATTACAGCAGAGATCCAAACTGTAAGAATATATTCCATATAAATTAGGATCCGTCACGGATCTGCAAAAAACGCTTGAAAGTCAATGGGGGACGGATCCGTTTTCTATTGTCCGAGAAAACAGATCCGTCCCTATTGTTTTACATTGTGTGTCAGGATGGATCCGTCTCGCTCCACATCCCAGGACGGACAAGCAGCGTTTTGGTGTCCACCTCCAGAGCGTATTCTATGCGGATCCTTTTCCATTCAGAATGCATTAGGGCAAAACTGATCAATTTTGGACCGCTTGTGAGAGCCCTGAACGGATCTCACAAATGGAAAGCCAAAACGCTAGTGTGAAAGTAGCCTAAGCTGCACTGAAGCTGAAATTTCTCTATTCTATGTGTACATCATTGTCAGTATTTTTGCAGGTTCATCCTTGGGTAACTAGAAATGAGGAGGATCCAATGCCACTCGAGGAAGAGCATTGTACAATTGTGGAAGTCACTGAAGAGGAAGTGAAGAATTCTGTAAAGCTTATTCCAAGTTTGACAACTGTGGTATGAGGTTTCAATTATTGTATTCGCTATGGGATTCTAAGGTCACATTTTCTTAGTAACAGTGACATATTATAAATATATCTAATGTGTACTTTCAAAGCTACATCACTCAAACTTGTGTTTTGGCCAAGCCAGTATGTGCTATATTTTTATATTTCCTGGGTTCACGTAGCGTTTTAGCCCTCAAAAGGGCTTTGCTCTAATCCTGCAGCTGTAGAAGCAGGGAGCTGGCTGTCAGTGCCACATAGAGAAGGCAGAGATGCTTTTTTTTTCTGCCCCTGCCCTCTCCATTGATGTATACACAATGCTTAATGAGCACTTTGTATAAGGATCAGGAAGTATCATTGCACCTTCCTGCTCTGGTCCTAGCGATCATGTGATGTCTGGGCGCTGAGTATCGCATGAGCTGCTATGTCTTAGCAGACCCAGATCAGCTCTGCAGCCCCCAAGGGGCTGTATTCCCTATGTAGCTGTTGTTAATATCTCAGCCCCAGTTACAGGAGAAATCATGAATTAAAAAAAAGTTTATATGTTAAATGCCCGCTGAAGGTTTTGCATGACCTTATGGGGGGCACACAATGTAAAATAAAAATAAAAAAAGGCAAGAAAAAAATGACACACGCCACAGAGCAGCATTCAAAGACACGTACTCAAAAACGGAAATTGCATCTGGCCAGGAAGGTGGTAAGTGGCTGGGTCTTGAACTAGTTAAAAGCTATGTACTCCATTTACAAACAATATAAATGATATATTATAAAACTCTTAAAGGCCTATTGTTTGAATTTTCATATACTGTATTTTTTTTACCTATAAGATGCACCTGCCCATAAGACGCACCTAGGTTTTAGAGGAGGTAAATAATAATAAATATATTTTTTATTAGACCTCAGATCGGACCCCCAAGTTCTCAAACAGCCCCCATGCGCCAGGCCCCTCACAGGTAATATACTTACCCCACTCCCGGCGCCGCTCCTGGTCTCCGCACCGCTGCTGCTTCTTCCTGTACACGGATGAGAACATCCGGTGTCGGGGGGGAGCAGCCAATGGCAGCCGGGGACAGGGACAAGCCACCCTAGCATCCTGGGGCCCGGCACATGGAGGAGCTGTTTGAGAACTTGGATAACCCCTTTAATAGAATCCCATACAGACCTTGGCTCAGACCTCAAAGCAGACCACCAATTTGAATAATACCCCAATTCAAACCTCAGATCAGCCCCCCAATGTGAATGACCTCCAATCAGATCTCGGATCAGAGCCCCAATGTAAAAGATACACTGTTTCAGACCTCAGATCAGACCCCAATATGAATGACTCTAATCAGACCTCAGATCAGAGCCCCAATGTGAATAATACCCCCATTCAGACCTCAGATCAGATGCCCATGTTAATCAGAGCACACACAAAAAAAGAAATCAACTTCTCTCTCCTGCTCTGGATGCTGCTGCCGCTCCTGAGATTCAGCGCTCTTCCTGATCTTTCTGATGCACAGGACACAGCACAGCGTGTGGCCCGGGGAGACCAGGACAGAGAGCGATGCATTCACCGCTCCCAGGTCCGCCTGTAATAATGAGCGCTTCCATAATGGAAGCGCTCATTAGTATTCACCCCATGAGAGGCACTGTCATTTTCCCTCCACTAGGTAGAGTACAACTAGTGTCTGCCCTTAGGCCACCAACAAAAAAGACACCAAAGTTGTTAATAAATAGGCAGTCGCATGAGTCCTCGAGTAAACAATAAATGTTGAGAACCTAGATATATAATTTTATGGGGAAAGATTCAGTGTAACCTGTATTTCATCTCTGCTTTCTCAGCTCAGTAAGGGATCAAGACTAGAAATCTACTATAGATGTATATCTATATTTGACATACAGTGTATAGTTAGCAATCAGATTGCAAGGTGAAGATGTTCGCGTGTCATAGATGGTTAATAGAGTGTTTAGTTTCCATGGGAATATGAAGAAATCTATTTTATTCCCATCTGAAGAGCCATCTTAAAATGCAGTAGGCAGTGAAGCTTTACAAAAGTGATATATTTTAATCATGTCGAAGAGTGTCCCCATAGGTTATAGCCAGCTCCGGCTCTATTAAGTATGCAAATTTAATTAAACCATCGATAGAATTGATGACCTACTTTTACTTTTACTTTTAATTTTGTCATTTCTTCCACTGCTGAGATGCATCAGATTTTTGTGATCAGTTAAACGGGTAATAAAACAAATTGCGGGACATTTTCAGAAATTAGAAGAGCTATGTAGTTGTTTAAGAAAATATTCATATGAAACTTTAAGCCTTAGAGTATGATATGCTATATATATTTTACTAATATCCATAAAACACATATTTGGTATCCTATTTTCCATACACAATAACCCAAACAATAAAAATTGCCAAATCTAAAGTATCTGCTACATGGGTAGGGCAGCAGTCAAGTAACTGTATAGTAGAGACTGTATATGTGTGTGTGTGTGTGTATATGTATGTATGTATGTATGTGTATATATATATATAAAATGTGTGTGTGTGTGTGTGTGTGTGTGTGTGTGTAAAAAAGGCCAAGGCAGCACTCAAATATCCGTGAAAAAAGGGTATTTTAATCACCCATGTGGTAACAGCAACGTTTCAGCTCACTCAATTTGCATTCTTAATAGCAACCACCCATATCAGCTATCCATTATGAAAACCTAATATGCCCTTCTTGACATATAGAGCTGTGCGCCAACAAGAGGGTCCTGTGCCAGAGCCTGCCACTATGGCACCCTAATTTATACTAATCTCCCTACACATTTCTTGGCCCTAATTAATTTAAGCATAAAAACACTGGAGCAGATATACTAATCCTACGGATGGTGTAAATATAGACAGATTGTCTAAACAGACACCAGTGGCTCAAGCTGGATGATAAATCTGGTGCATGGTTAGACGATTTTGTCTGACTTCCCACAATTTTGGTGCAAAATGGCACATATTGGGTCACGCCTCCTTTCCCAAAAAGCCACACCCCTTTCTAGTAAGCCATATACTCTTGATTGTTCCAGTTTCATCTTATCACATATGACAAAATCAGTAACCATGGTCATTTGACATGTGATTGGCATTCTGTTTGTGGAGTTAGCCAATTGTGAAATGGAATGTATATTATGTGCCTCACATTGCTTTCTCACAAAGCAGTTCCTCAATGCAATAGTTTTTGTGCTGACATGACATTTTTTCTTGATAAGATTTTAGTGAAAGCAATGTTGCGGAAGCGCTCATTTGGAAACCCATTTGAATGCACCAGGAGAGAAGAAAGGTCCATGTCTGCCCCTGGAAATCTTTTAATGTAAGTGAACCGTGGTACCAATATGCTGTAGACACAATAGGTCTCATGTTTGCCATATACTGTGTTATCACACTATGGGAAGGTAAATTTATTTTAGTTGTATTCATTTTTTTATCAGGTGGAAGAAATTTTAATTTAAAAAATTGTAATAAAAAAATCACCTTCTGTGTCACCCACTTTATCTGAATATCGGAAAAAGTGGAACAGTTGCTTCAAAAATATGGCATTCATTCTGAACACCATGTTTCTCAATGTATTTATACCAGACAACTGGCATTAATACATTGATAAATTTCTCTTGTACACAGAATATATTACAAAACTGGCTACCTGCAGCCACCATTAAGGGGAGCTCAAGTGGATAGTAATTTGTAGAGTTACCATCGACTGCATTGGAAGCTGTGAAAATCTCTTTATACTGGGCACCACAAGGCACCTGCAGCAGTTATGTGGTCTGCCTCTATGGAAGGTACACAACTGGATCTGAACCACTCACCAAATACAAAATAATTGCCCTCCCTTAGCCTTCTTCACATAAAGCTCCATATTATGTTAGGCTAGTTCCACTCTAGCGGTAAATTCTTCTGGCAGAGGAACAGCCTGCCGGAAAACATTGTATCTGGCTTACCAGAAAGCGCTGGCGCACCATCAGGCCCCATTGACTATAATGGGAATTGGCGAGGAACAGGCCTGTTTCCGGCATTAGTGCCGGGATTCGGCTGGACAAATACCGCACTAGCAGCAGTGTTTGTCTGGCCGAATCCTGGCACTAATGCTGGAAACAGGCCAGTTTCTAGCCGAGTCCCATTATAGTCAATGGGCTCTGGCACAGTATGGTAGTATCTAGCTATGCTGGATACGATGTCTTCTCTGCCGGAACAATCTGCCTGAAGAATTTACCACTATGTTGAAACTAACCTTAGATACATTCTTTTTTTTGAGTTAAGACACATTTAAAATATTTAAAGAAATATGAAAGCACCTTCCTCATTAGATTTAGCTTTAAGTTCTATTGAATGGAGATTATATGTGACTTCTTAGATATATCTACTGTATATAACAGTTATACCTTTTATGTGTATGTGGCACAGCTGTAGCTTGTTCATTGACGTAGAATCTACAGGTGTTGTAGGTTTGTAAAGTATTTTGTCCAAATACTGTTTTCCTCCAGATCTTTCCTGGGGTTGCATCTTTCATCTTCTGGTTTTCTAAACTATGTGTGATTACATCATTATGTTTCCTTGGCTCTCCTTTCTTCTCCCTTTATGTCCCATGTGGTGTTAAGGTACTTTTGTATTAAAAAAGAGAGAAGTATTACAGTAATGATTCCTTTTGTCAGAGTTATTCAGCATGAGAGGGAGAGTCATACAGAGTCCACACTGTACTGTGCAGAAATGGCCTAACTTTCCCTATGCAGTCACTCACCAAAGTGGGGAAGTGTAGTATTATGGCCCAGGCAGGGCTGTGCTTGAAGATTCCAGTCTTATATATTGATGGTTTCACGAAGATGATCAATGGGGGTCTGATCTCTGGAAGCCCACTGATCCTAATAATTTAGCGCTACGTCTCCTTCACCATTTTTTCCTGCACAGGTACTGCAGCTTACCCCATTGAGGGATACAGGACTGCGGCCTATTCATTCTCACGATTGGTGGGGTTCTTACAGGTCAAACCACCACCGATCATAAAGTGATTGCCTATTAGATGAGAATACCCTTTTATTAACTTGTATTGTCTGGCAAAATCAGCTCACATCCTGGAACAAAAGCAAACAAATAAATATGTAAAATTTTCTATAAAATATTAAAGGCGTTTTTTTTACTACAAAACAAGCATAGTTTTGGGGTTATTGAGGGACAGTTATTGAGACTGGTGTTCTCATACGTCATTCTTGATCCCTTGTGCATCTCTGCCAGAAATTGAAGTCTACTCCAGCTAGGGGCGGACGAAGACTTCAGCAATAACTTACATTGGTTTCTGATGTAAGTTTTAGTAAATCCTGCGGACCGAGCTAAGCCCCATCTATTTTTTTCAACACTTTTTAGAAAAGTGGCAAGAAGCTTCAAAAAGTTGTGAATTATTGTACACTTATAGTGTGCTCCATAATTTGTAACTATTGTGGCGTAAAGACATTACTAAATGTCCCTTATTGCATTTTATTATTTTGGCACTCCGGGTCAGACAGTTGTTGCCTTTTTTTGTGAAGATTATTACATGCATATGATCTCCAGAGAAATAGCAGTTTGTCTATCAACTGCTGCAATATACACCAATCATCAATTACATTAAAACCACCTACCTGATATTATGTAGGTCCTCTTGTGCCTCCAAAATAGCTGTGACCATTAAAGCAGGGTTTCCACAAGACTTCTGCTGTTGTCCTGTGGTATCTGGCACCAAGAACTTAGTAAGCCATCAGGTGGGACCTCCATGTATTGGACTTATTTTATCAGCCAGTCCCATAAATGCTTGATAGAATAGACATCAGGGAAATTTGGAGGAAAGTAAACACCTTTATCTTTGTCATGTTCCTTAAACTCGTTTTTTCCGTATGGCAGGGTGTATGTTCCTGCTGAAAGGGGTCTGACAGAACATTGCTGCAAAGTAATATCCACATGAATGTCAAGATCCAAGGTTTCCTGGCAGAAAATTGTAGGCACTATCTGTGAATAGGGGTCATCAAGGGCATCCTGACCTGTCTATGGTTACCCAGTCCCATACACAACAAGCTGCAATGCATAGCTTCGCATTAACCTTTTTTAAGCAGTTTGTGCTACGGTAACTCTTTCTGTGGGATCAGACCATACTGACTAACCTTGACTCCTCATCCATACCATGATATCTTGAGCACCCATGACGCTCTCAATGGTTCACTGGTTGACTTTCCTTGGACCACTTTTGTTAGGTACTGACTACTGCATACTGGGAGCATCCCACAATATGTTTTGGAAATTCTCTGACCCATTTGTCTGGTCGTCACCATTCTGCACCTGTTAAAGTCTCTCAGATCCTTAGATTTGTCAGTTTATTCTGTTTCCAAGCCATCCAGGGAAATTTATCAAACGTTTCACAGCAAAAAAGTCACACATGATGGCGCACACCATATTTGCATTTAATTTGCAACGTTTCAAAAAGTAGGTGGGGTTTAGCGGTAGGGGCCGTGGTCTTCACAGCCCAACAGATTTATTTCCATTTATGCCAGTAACTGGTGTAAATTATAGTTCAAATCTGCGCCAGCTCATAGCTAATGTAGATATGAATTTTTGGAGCATGGACTGCTTGGAAATGCTCCAAATTTATTAAGAGGCCAGTGCCTCTTAATAAATTTGGCCCATCCTGTGCTGACAGACTCTATACTAAGGCTGGCATTTGTACCGCCAGTATTAGTATATCTACCTCATCATCTTCAAGAACTTACTGTTCACTTGATGTCTAATATATCCCACCCCTTTACAGGCGCCATTGTAACAAGATATCCATTGTTATTCCCTTTCTAATGTTACGGCTGATCAGTGTATATACATATTCCATGGTAACTCTTTTCACATACAATACATTCTTACATTCTAATATATGGATGAGTTGGACCATCAGACGAATATTTGGATAGTGGCCACATTACGCTTAACAATGTTAATATCTACCTTCACTCACCATCTGTTATCACAGTAGGAATGTGACACCATCACCACCCAAATGTCTCACAATCTGCTGCTTCGAGCAGCCGCCAGCCACTGTTTACTTGAACCTTTGCTTTCTGAAGGTGAAGTTATTTCTGTTTCTTATTTTATTTTTTTGCTGCCTTACTGAATAAAACATAGTGCAATTCCCATTGTCTTTTTCATTCTTTTTCAGTATTAATCTGTTTTGCATTTGGCTTCCACCTACAGTAATTAGTCTGCAGTCACACACTGCAGTCAGTGACTCGGCAGAATATATTAATTTCTCAACACCAGAGGCATAGGCGGTTTGCTCATTAGATGTCAATTCATTTTTCATTAGAATTTAAAGGGAACCTGTCATCAACTTTATGCTGCCTGTACTAACGTCAGTATAAAGTAGAGACAGGTGAGTTGATTTCAGCGGTCTGTCATTTATAGGTTAAAAGTAAGTGGTTGCCAAGAACCATCATCACAATCATTGCAGACTGGGCCTGGAAAAGAGTCCCGGCCACCTGAGAAGAGTCCTGGTTACTCATGAATTCCTGCTCTCCTGCCCACCTGCTGATGACTGACAGGCTTCTACCTAGTTTTCTCCCTTTCTCTCTAGTAGAAAACTGCCAATCATCAGCAGATGGGCGAGAGTGCAGGAGATTATAATAACCAGGACTCTTCTCAGGTAGATTTGACTCTTTTCCAGGTCTGGGCTGCAGTCATTATGATGCTGGTTCTCAGCAACCACTTACTTTTAGCTGATGAGTGACACACCGCTGACATCCATTTCTGTCACTAGTTTATACTGCCCTCAGTGAGGTCAGCATAAAATTGATGACAGATTCCCTTTAAGAGTCAAGACAGGGCTCTCATCTGTGAGGTGTTAATAATTATGTCCAGTGCATCTAATGTCTCAAATTAATTTTTGATAAACATAGCCAGGGGTGTATTTATTTCCCGTCTCTCCGCTCTGAAATATAATATAATATACCCAACCTTAAAGGGGTTGCCCGGGTTCAGAGCTGAACCCGGACAAACCTCCATTTTCACCCAGACAGCCTCCTGGCCTTGAGTATCAGAGCAGTTCATGCTCCAATGCTCTCCTTTGCCCTGCGCTAAATCGCGCAGGGCAAAGGCTCTTTTGTTTACGATAACACACTGCCGGGCAGAGGCTTCCGCCCAGCAGTGTGTTCGGTGATGTCACCGGCTCTAATGGGTGGGCTTTAGCGCTGCCCTAGCCGTTTTACTGGCTAGAGCAGCGCTAAAGCCTGCCCATCAGTGCCGGTGATGTCACCGGGCTCCCTGAGCAGTCTGAAGAAGAGGCTTCAGCTCACCTGCAAGAGACCCGGTACGTTACAGAGTGTAAGAAAACAGTCACTTCCGGCTAAGAATATCCTATATGAAAACGGGGCTTCAGAAATATGTGGCAAAGGTAGGACATGCATGTACAGTGCTGCCCATAATTATTCATACCCCTGGCAAATTTTGACTTAAAGTCACTTTTATTCAACCAACAAGTAATTTTTTTTACGGGAAATGACATAGGTGTCTCCCAAAAGATAATAAGACGATGTATAAGAGGCATTATTGTGGAAAAAAAAAAACTTTTATCAGCTTTTATTTACATTTGAGCAAAAAGTGTCCAGTCCAAAATTATTCATACCCTTCTCAATAATCAATAGAAAAGCCTTTATTGGCTATTACAGCAATCAAACACTTCCTATAATTGCAGACCAGCTTTTTGCATGTCTCCACAGGTATTTTTGCCCATTCATCTTTAGCAATGAGCTCCAAATCTTTCAGGTTGGAGGGTCTTCTTGGCATCGCCCTGATCTTTAGCTCCCTCCACAGATTCTCAATTGGATATTACTGTATGTAATATGTATGTCACCCTAGTACTATTACACCAATGTCCCCAATCCCGGACAACCCTTTTAACCATCTGGCACAGTAAACTAAACAACCCTAAATTCCTGTGCAGAATAAATAAACAATGCTGTTCATAAAACATTGCCATTGCCAATCTACAGTCAAAACCAAAAATCGCTGCATAAATTTCCATTCAATGGTGATTGAAGGTAGCAAAGAGGATATCTAGTATAGATTGTGATAGAATCACTTTTTTTTTCTGTGTTTTCTGTCATGGCGTTTATCTCTATTAAGAAGGTGCCAAGGGCTACAGGTTTTTTTTTTACTGTGTTTACTGTGTTTTTAAAAAAAAAAAAAGCAAAAAGAAAAAAACACCCCAAATTGATAAAAAAATGCCAGCAGCAAAAATAGGCTGTGCATCCGGGATTTAGTATTTCCCATAGACCCTCAGCTAACATCTGGTTCTGGCATTTTTACCATAAAAAACACTGGTGCACGGATACCACTAAAAATGCAAAAGGACAGAAAAACGCTAGTAAAAACCTACATGTGAAAGCACCCTTAAGCCCTTCCATTAAGCCCATTCAGATGTTAAGTCTTTAACCCCTTAAAGGGTTTCTGTCATAAGAAATAACGTTATGTAGCTGACTGACATTAGCGATGTGCTAATGTCAGCAGTACATAACAGTATGCTTTATAACTCCCTGCCTGCCGCCGTTCTCTTAACCACCTCAGGACCGCCGTACGCAGGATTGCGTCTTTGCGGCGGTCCTGTTGTTCTGGGTGGACGCGCCGGTGCGTCCTCTCGCGAGACGCGAGATTTCCTGTGAACGCGCGCACACAGGCGCGCGCGTTCACAGGATCGGAAGGTAAGCGAGTGGATCTCCAGCCTGCCAGCGGCGATCGTTCGCTGGCAGGCTGGAGATGTGATTTTTTTAACCCCTAACAGGTATATTAGACGCTGTTTTGATAACAGCGTCTAATATACCTGCTACCTGGTCCTCTGGTGGTCCCCTTTGTTTGGATCGACCACCAGAGGACACAGGCAGCTCAGTAATATGTTGCACCAAGCACCACTACACTACACCCCCCCCCCCCCCCCGTCACTTATTAACCCCTTATTAGCCCTTGATCACCCCTGATCACCCCATATAGACTCCCTGATCACCCCCCTGTCATTGATTACCCTCCTGTCATTGATCACCCCCCTGTAAAGCTCCATTCAGATGTCCGCATGATTTTTACGGATCCACTGATAGACTGATCGGATCCGTAAAAATCATACGGACGTCTGAATGCAGCCTTACAGGGGAGTGATAAATGACGGAGGTGATCACCCCATATAGACTCCCTGATCACCCCCCTGTCATTGATCACCCCCCTGTAAAGCTCCATTCAGATGTCCGCATGATTTTTACGGATCCACTGATAGACTGATCGGATCTGTAAAAATCATACGGACGTCTGAATGGAGCCTTACAGGGGAGTGATCAATGACTGTGGTGATCACCCCATATAGACTCCCTGATCACCCCCCTGTCATTGATTACCCCCCTGTCATTGATCACCCCCCTGTAAAGCTCCATTCAGATGTCCGCATGATTTTTACGGATCCACTGATAGACTGATCGGATCCGTAAAAATCATACGGACGTCTGAATGCAGCCTTACAGGGGAGTGATCAATGACTGTGGTGATCACCCCATATAGACTCCCTGATCACCCCCCTGTCATTGATTACCCCTCTGTCATTGATCACCCCCCTGTAAAGCTCCATTCAGATGTCTGCATGATTTTTACGGATCCACTGATAGACTGATCGGATCCGTAAAAATCATACGGACGTCTGAATGCAGCCTTACAGGGGAGTGATCAATGACTGTGGTGATCACCCCATATAGACTCCCTGATCACCCCCCTGTCATTGATTACCCCTCTGTCATTGATCACCCCCCTGTAAAGCTCCATTCAGATGTCCGCATGATTTTTACGGATCCACTGATAGACTGATCGGATCCGTAAAAATCATACGGACGTCTGAATGCAGCCTTACAGGGGGGTGATCAATGACAGTTGGGTGATCACCCCATATAGACTCCCTGATCACCCCCCTGTCATTGATCACCCCCCCTGTCATTAATCACCCCCCTGTCATTGATCCCCCCCCCCCCCCCTCTGTAAGGCTGCATTCAGTCTTTTTTTTGGCCCAAGTTAGCGGAATTTTTTTTTTTTTCTTACAAAGTCACATATTCCACTAACTTGTGACAAAAAATAAAATCTCACATGAACTCACCATACCCCTCACGGAATCCAAATGCGTAAAATTTTTTAGACATTTATATTCCAGACTTCTTCTCACGCTTTAGGGCCCCTAGAATGCCAGGGCAGTATAAATACCCCACATGTGACCCCATTTCGGAAAGAAGACACCCCCAGGTATTCCGTGAGGGGCATATTGAGTCCATGAAAGATTGAAATTTTTGTCCCAAGTTAGCGGAACGGGAGACTTTGTGAGAAAAAAATAAAAAATATCAATTTCCGCTAACTTGTGCCAAAAAAAAAAAATTTCTATGAACTCGCCATGCCCCTCATTGAATACCTTGGGGTGTCTTCTTTCCAAAATGGGGTCACATGTGGGGTATTTATACTGCCCTGGCATTCTAGGGGCCCCAAAGCGTGAGAAGAAGTCTGGTATCCAAATGTCTAAAAATGCCCTCCTAAAAGGAATTTGGGCCCCTTTGCGCATCTAGGCTGCAAAAAAGTGTCACACATCTGGTATCGCCGTACTCAGGAGAAGTTGGGGAATGTGTTTTGGGGTGTCATTTTACATATACCCATGCTGGGTGAGATAAATATCTTGGTCAAATGCCAACTTTGTATAAAAAAATGGAAAAAGTTGTCTTTTGCCAAGATATTTCTCTCACCCAGCATGGGTATATGTAAAAAGACACCCCAAAACACATTCCCCAACGTCTCCTGAATACGGCGATACCAGATGTGTGACACTTTTTTGCAGCCTAGGTGGGCAAAGGGGCCCACATTCCAAAGAGCACCTTTCGGATTTCACTGGTCATTTACCTACTTACCACACATTAGGGCCCCTGGAAAATGCCAGGGCAGTATAACTACCCCACAAGTGACCCCATTTTGGAAAGAAGACACCCCAAGGTATTCCGTGAGGGGCATGGCGAGTTCCTAGAATTTTTTATTTTTTGTCACAAGTTAGTGGAAAATGATGATTTTTTTTTTTTTTTTTTTTTTTTCATACAAAGTCTCATATTCCACTAACTTGTGACAAAAAATAAAAACTTCCATGAACTCACTATGCCCATCAGCGAATACCCTGGGGTCTCTTCTTTCCAAAATGGGGTCACTTGTGGGGTAGTTATACTGCCCTGGCATTCTAGGGGCCCAAATGTGTGGTAAGGAGTTTGAAATCAAATTCTGTAAAAAATGACGAGTGAAATCCGAAAGGTGCTCTTTGGAATATGGGCCCCTTTGCCCACCTAGGCTGCAAAAAAGTGTCACACATCTGGTATCTCCGTACTCAGGAGAAGGTGGAGAATGTGTTTTGGGGTGTCATTTTACATATACCCATGCTGGGTGAGAGAAATATCTTGGCAAAAGACAACTTTTCCCATTTTTTTATACAAAGTTGGCATTTGACCAAGATATTTATCTCACCCAGCATGGGTATATGTAAAAAGACACCCCAAAACACATTCCCCAACGTCTCCTGAATACGGCGATACCAGATGTGTGACACTTTTTTGCAGCCTAGGTGGGCAAAGGGGCCCACATTCCAAAGAGCACCTTTCGGATTTCACTGGTCATTTACCTACTTACCACACATTAGGGCCCCTGGAAAATGCCAGGGCAGTATAACTACCCCACAAGTGACCCCATTTTGGAAAGAAGACACCCCAAGGTATTCCGTGAGGGGCATGGCGAGTTCCTAGAATTTTTTATTTTTTGTCACAAGTTAGTGGAAAATGATGATTTTTTTTTTTTTTTTTTTTTTTCATACAAAGTCTCATATTCCACTAACTTGTGACAAAAAATAAAAACTTCCATGAACTCACTATGCCCATCAGCGAATACCCTGGGGTCTCTTCTTTCCAAAATGGGGTCACTTGTGGGGTAGTTATACTGCCCTGGCATTCTAGGGGCCCAAATGTGTGGTAAGGAGTTTGAAATCAAATTCTGTAAAAAATGACGAGTGAAATTCGAAAGGTGCTCTTTGGAATGTGGGCCCCTTTGCCCATCTAGGCTGCAAAAAAGTGTCACACATCTGGTATCTCCGTACTCAGGAGAAGGTGGGGAATGTGTTTTGGGGTGTCTTTTTACATATACCCATGCTGGGTGAGAGAAATATCTTGGCAAAAGACAACTTTTCCCATTTTTTTATACAAAGTTGGCATTTGACCAAGATATTTATCTCACCCAGCATGGGTATATGTAAAAAGACACCCCAAAACACATTCCCCAACTTCTACTGAATACGGAGATACCAGATGTGTGACACTTTTTTGCAGCCTAGGTGGGCAAAGGGGCCCACATTCCAAAGAGCACCTTTCGGATTTCACTCGTCATTTTTTACAGAATTTGATTTCAAACTCCTTACCACACATTTGGGCCCCTAGAATGCCAGGGCAGTATAACTACCCCACAAGTGACCCCATTTTGGAAAGAAGAGACCCCAAGGTATTTCGTGATGGGCATAGTGAGTTCATGGAAGTTTTTATTTTTTGTCACAAGTTAGTGGAATATGAGACTTTGTAAGAAAAAAAAAAAAAAAAGAAAAAAATCATCATTTTCCGCTAACTTGTGACAAAAAATAAAAAGTTCTATGAACTCACTATGCCCATCAGCGAATACCTTAGGGTGTGTATTTTCCGAAATGGGGTCATTTGTGGGGTGTTTGTACTGTCTGGCCATTGTAGAACCTCAGGAAACATGACAGGTGCTCAGAAAGTCAGAGCTGCTTCAAAAAGCGGAAATTCACATTTTTGTACCATAGTTTGTAAACGCTATAACTTTTACCCAAACCATTTTTTTTTTACCCAAACATTTTTTTTTAATCAAAGACATGTAGAACAATAAATTTAGAGCAAAATTTATATATGGATGTCGTTTTTTTTTGCAAAATTTTACAACTGAAAGTGAAAAATGTCATTTTTTTGCAAAAAAATCGTTAAATTTCGATTAATAACAAAAAAAGTAAAAATGTCAGCAGCAATGAAATACCACCAAATGAAAGCTCTATTAGTGAGAAGAAAAGGAGGTAAAATTCATTTGGGTGGTAAGTTGCATGACCGAGCAATAAACGGTGAAAGTAGTGTAGGTCAGAAGTGTAAAAAGTGGCCTGGTCTTTCAGGGTGTTTAAGCACTGGGGGCTGAGGTGGTTAAAATAAAGACTTTTAAAATATGCTAATTAGCCTCTAGGTGCTATTAGGGCGTTGCTTCAGCACCTAGAGGCTCGGTCTATGCACCCTTTTGGCACGCCCAAGTCCAATTGATTGACTTTCGAGTTCTCCTCAGTGTCCCGTAAATCCCGCACATGCGCCATCCCTTTTAGTATTTGGCGCAGGCGCAGTGAGTGAAGGACGCGCTCCTACTGCCGGCTTCCTTCCTCAGACGTGCCTTCCCCCAGACGAGATCAGGTAAAGCACCCTGATCTAAAAATGAGCCGAAGCCTGTACTAGGCTTCGAGGTTCATTATTAGTATATCCCAGTTCAGGACACTAGGTGGCAGCACTAAACTGTGATAATATAATAGTGATTTCTATACAGAATAATGGAGCAATTTCCATTATTCTGTATAAGTTGCAATCTGATGAAAAGTAATAAAAAAAATAATAAAGTTTTGAAAATATAAAAAAAACTTAAGGTAAAATCGCCTCACTTTCTCCAAAATAAAACTAAACAAAAAAAGAATAACATTATGGGCATCGTCACATGCGAAAACACCCATACTATTAAAATATTTTAAAAAAGTTAGCCCATATGGCGAAGGATGTAACATAAAAAATTTTTTTTAAATGCTGAATTGCCGTTTTTTTCATCACTTTATGTCCCAAAAAAATTGAATAAAAAGTGATCAAGTCATACAACCCCAAAATGGTATTGTCAAAAAATGCAGATTTTCCTCAAATGAGCCCCCACACATCTCCGTAGACATAACTATAAAAAAGTTATGGGGGTCACCGGGGAGCAGGGGTTCTGTTAGGGTTGCCACCATTCCCAACAAAAAATAATAGTTACACAAATTAAAAAGGTTGATGTGTCTATTTAAGTTTTATTTAGCCTCTATTTTTAAAATTATTCTGCTGGGATTCCAATTCACAGCCATCTACGTTAAAGTCAAGAACCTTAACCACTGAGCTATAGAGCTTCATGTTAACCTGCTGTAACTATATTATCGCTAAAAACCTCACTAGTAGTTTCCCACATATTATCCATTCATGTATATCAGAGGTATGATTTTATATATTTTTTTAGTAATTACACATTTATTTTGTGCCATACATTTTTTTTACAGTAACCAAAAAAAAAAGATACTTTTGCTCTATCAGAATATCTAATACATGAGAAACTACTATGAGGTTTTTCTGTCACAGCTTAGCATTGAGCTCAATAGCTCAGTGGTTAAGGTTCTTGCCTTTAATGTAGAAGGTTGTGAGTTCAAATATCAGCAGGAACATTTTAGAAAGAGAGAGTAATTAGACTTAGATACACAGGTTGCAAACCCACAATGCACTTCTCCTTCCTATGCTACACCTCCACTAACAATACCCAGCTAGTTTATAACTCCTCCCACCCAACAAATTACACAGACACTCCTCTATGACTGCCTCTGTATGACATAACATCACAGGAAGTAAGTAAGTGCTGCATGGATATAGTCATGTGACCACGGCCCAGAACGGAAGATAGGAGCAATAAAGGTAAAATAAACACATTAAAACATTACAGCTACCTTCATAAATGATTATTTTAAAGGATGTTGAAGGAAACTTGTGACCCCCTTAAAGGGGTTACCTCACCATAGACAACTCAGTCTGAAAGCAACTCCTAAACCCGGTCAACAGCTGATTTTGGTGGACAATAAAGTGGCCAGTCAAATGGATGGACTTAGTCTTCATTACAATTCATCCTAAAGATGGAGAGGTGGGGTTGAGGTTTGAGTCAAGTGGTGGTTTGTCTTAAGTCATTTCAGCCAACATGTTGTCTTAGGCTTGTGGCCGCTACTCGACTTGGAAACCAAATCTATCAATATACTGTAATACTGTTTAGTAGCTGTTTAGGCACAGAAAATCCTATCCTTATAACAATGTGGGGTTAGTTCCCAACAGACACCTGTAAAATATTGTCTGTGTGCTGGGCGAGGGCTCCTCTCCCAACCCATATCAAGAATGGAATGGCCACAGAGTTTCATTAGTATTCACTGCACTAAAGCTGAGCCTGGCCATGTCACAGACCTGAATTAACTGGGCCGGGGGCTGCTTCGTGCCCGTGACTGCAGTATTGCCAGTACTACCACTACCCTGATGGCGGCCCTGTCTTTGCCAGCTGCTAGATTCGTGTATCTTATGACGCAATATCACTGATTCCTGACAAATGACTGAAAGGGGGGCCTTTCTTTATATACATATAAAATGTAAACTTTATTAGGTCTATTTAAATAGTGTGTTTCCCTCTTTGGGTATCCAGGTTTACTGGAAAAAAATTGATACCAGCCTGCAGACTTAGCTTCAATCATACGGGAAGTGACACTCTTTATAGTCAGCAGCTTTGTATCTCACATCCTGGGCACTGCACATTAATTTCCAATGGAGCATTGTCACTAAATCTCCATATACAGTTGGCCTTCTTAAGTAGAGCCATTACCTACCCTAGGCTACATTCTGGCTGGATGCCCAAAGAGGGATACTACTATTTATTTGCACAAAAAGATCTGGTAAAGGTTTAATTTTAGCGACGCTCCCTTCCAGTAATTTATGTGTTGGCACTACTGATAAATCCCACACTGTTGAAGTACGGGTAGTCTCATACTAGCGCTAAACATTTCCGTCAGGCTTTTCCTGTAAAGGAACAGCCTGCTGTAGTTCATCGGATCTAGCATAGCCAGAAACTGCTAGAGCACCGCCAGTCCCCATTGACTATAATGGGACCTGGCTGGAATCCTGTCCACAAGCAGCGGTTTTTGTCCAGCTGGAAACAGGCCAGAACAGCCTGCCAGAACAGTTTAGTGCTAGTGTGAATCCAGCCTTAGAAAGATGTCTTTTTTTCTCATAAAATGATATTTTCTTATACAGCCATGTGCTAAGTTTACTCTCGCGGGTTACCCGTTATCGCGTGTGTAGAAATCTGCTGAACGCTGTGAAGAATGATCTACATGCATTCAAAGCCCAGCATAGTGCCATGTACAGTTTCCGTGTGTGCTACATCTTCAATGCGCTTTGTCTCTTTAAAGTATCACTGCCGTTGGCCGCTTTTCATATTGTTACGTGGCATGGAAGCAAAAGAAGGTAGAATGTATGCACCTTGTTATTGCTGAGTACTCTATGTGTACTTTCTATTACCACAGAAATGGAACAATGTGCATCCTACATATATTTAACATCCTCAATTGTTGGTAGATCATTTAATTAACTATTATTAATAAATGCAGCGCAAAATTTTAAAATGATGTGTTTTTTTACTCGTATATATGAAAATCTATGGGGTACTTAGTAATACTGGTTGTTTCCATGGCAACAAAGCGGGATTGTCCTCTTGCATCTATAGTGCTCAGAAGTGTATAAAATACTGTATTGCCTCTTACAACTTGCACAATGCTGTAACGCTATGACCGGCGCAACATGATGATTACTGTAAATGTTTTCTATACATATATCCTCATCCAGCTGTTGGCTTTCATTCCTCATCCAATGGAATGATTTCAGTGAGATATTCCCCTAACCAGATGCAAGTGGACTTACAGTCTTCTATATTTAAGTTGTTTATAGCATGATAGTACGTTCCGTGACCTGTCATTAAACGCTTTGCATTTTTTATTTGCAAACATTTTTTTATTGTTGTTTCCTTTCTTTTTGTTTTGTATCATTTTTACCCTCTTGGAACAGGTGCCAGTTTAAATCATCTTTAAAATTGCAACCCTACTTAAGGTAATTTCTGTGTTCTGCCCCCTTTGGTTACACTGACGTGTTGAGTGTGTCTTCAGTCCTCACCACTGTGCATATAGCTTATCACCTGATGTCCAAATTAACCAATCTTTTACTTTCCCTCCCCTTGCCAGAAAGTGTCAGTCTTTCCTAAATGTGGCTAGTAGCTGACAAGTTTTTGCTTTTTGTGTCCTTTTTTTTATTTTTGGTTACAAATAAAACGGAATTACCAATCACAGTTTGTGTTACTTAATATTAACCAGCATTGTGCAACTTAACACATCGCCAGGCTTTATGACCCAGCCAGCTTGCCGCTAGCGTCCTGCAGCCCGTCTGTGAATTTCATCTAATCAGATCAATTTTTTCCATGCAGATCTTTACTCAAGACGACATCTCACGTTTCTTTTCTCTCCTTCATACATAGCGATGGCCCAGCGTATCTTGTATTCTATAACCATCTGAATTTTGCTTTTGCAAGTTTTCATTTGATGTCACTAGGATCTGGATGACAGAACAGCGTAATGTGTTTGGTTATGATGACGGTTTACCCATACGAACACTGTATAGTAGATTCTTATACAAACTAGTTTGCAACTTTTTAAACGCCACTGTTACAAAATGTTGTCACAAGTGGCATTTCTAGATTGCCCTCACCACTTTTTAAAAAGATGACGTGGCGAAGGGGAGTCTCGCCTAGCAGGTCTGGCACATTTATCTTTTTTTACGCCGAGTGCTGAGAGATCTACTGATCACTAAAATGAGGAGGTAGGGGGAGGTCTCTGTATTTTATGCATAATTTTTCTTGCATAATTTATAAAAAATGTGCGAGGCTGCCCACTCTTTAGAAAAATAGACAGCACGGCACAAACACCCCCCTTTCCCCCCAAAGTCACTTATTTGTTTGGACAGAATACCCACAAAGGATTTCCTAAAGAAGGGTTGGGACTATATTTGCATAGTAAATGCATATTTACAAACACATACACATCTATACATACATTTACACACACATGCACACTGTGACACGTATGAACGTACATGACTGCTCCAGTTAGTGTCTACTTTCCAGACTTTGCTCAGGGAAGCAGCTGAACTTCTTCCCTCAGAGACATTCCAAATACACCAGGCGACTGCAGAGAATAAATTGTTGTAATTAGTTGCATAAAAAGTCTAGTTTTCCACAAAACTAGACTTCCCTATGACGGATCTCAATACCGGGAAATATTAACGCTAGTGTGAAAGTAGCCTAAGAAAACATGGAAAGATTGTCATTTACTAAGAACAGCGTTTTTAATGGCGGTCTTTGTTTACCCCCTGCAATGGGGGAGGCTCAGGCCTCATCATAATTTAAGTTCCCTGCTGGCAGTCCATGTGCCTGTTTCTAGGCATAAAAGATGGCATATGTGTTGGGCCTGGGCCACATGCTCCTGTGACATCCCCGTCACTCCCCCACAACTCCAGTGGCAGAGAGCAAAAACGCCCATTTGACATAATATTGTCGCATGGGCATTACAAAAGTTGCAAAACAGGATAGTAAATGGTCCCGTCGTAAATGACCCCACCTGTCTAGAGTAATAACACTTAGTCCAAGTAGGTCCAAGTGACGCAGTCTCCTGACTCTCAGAACACAGAGGTCATAACTGTCCAGTGTCCAAGCCAAGGTTCCCCTTCTCATTTAGTGTCAAGAATGCTTCAGCTGAGATGTGACTACAGAATATAATACAGCGGAAAGCCAATATATGGTATAGGCAACCTTAAAGTGGACCTTTCACCTCTTCTGACATGTCTGTTTTAATAGCTTTATGCATTCCCCATGTAATAACAATTCTGGAGCATCTATTCTTATGTGTCTATGTTGTACCATTCCTGTATTATCTCTACTAGAAGTTATGAATGAATTGCTAGCAGTCTGCAGTAAGGGTACAAAGGGGTGTTAACCAGTTGGGAGGGTGACAATGGCAAAGGGACCCTCCCCCCCAACTGGTTAACACCACACTCTACTATTACTGCAGACTGCTAGAGCCATAAGAATAGATGCTCCAGAATTGTTATTACATGGGGAATGCATGAAGCTATTAAAACAGACATGTCAGGAGAGGTGAAAGATCCACTTTAAGGTTGCCTATTCCATATATTGGCCTTCTGCTGTATTATATTCCGTAGTCACATCTCAGCTGAAGCATTCTTGACACTAAATGAGAAGGGGAACCTTGGCTTCGACATTGGACTGAATTCTTGTGTATTGTTTTCAGATGACTACAAATTATGGGGGCCCGATGGCAGGGAAGGCAGCCCAATGCCTTCCATAAGCATCGTGCTGCCATGTAAGTGTAAGTGTATTACAGTGTGTAATACACTTACAGCCAATGCATTACAATACTGAAGTATTGTAATGCATTGTACAGGGGATCAGACCCCCAAAAGTTGTTGGAAAAAAAAGAAGTTGAAATAAAGTTTTGCATAATAAAAAAAAATAACTTTCAAGTAAAAAAAAAAGCATTCTTTTCCCATAATTAATTAATAAAAAATTGAAAAGAAAAAAAAAAAGTATACATATCAGGTATTGCCGACCAGCTCTATAAAAATATCACATGATACACCCTGTCAGGTGAATGCAGTAAAAAAAAAAATAAAATGGTGCCAAAACAGCCATTTTTGGTCACCTTTCCTCACAAAAAGTGTAATACCAAGCGATCAAAAAGGCATATTTATCCCAAATTAGTACCAATCAAGCGTCCTCTCATCCGTCAAAAAATAAAATCCTACCTAAGACAATCGCCCAAAAAAATAAATAAATATGGCTCTCAGAATATGTCAACACAAAAAACTGATTTAATTCTGTTAAACATGCATACAGTGTAAAACTTAACAAAAATACAAATGATAGACATATTATGTATCGTCACGTCCGTAACAACCTGTTCTATAAAAATATCACATGAGATGCCCCCTCAGGTGAATTCTGTAAAAAAACAAAACTATGCTTTACAAAAAGTGTAATACCAAGCAATCAAAAAGTCTCATGTACCCCAAAATGGCACCAATCAAACCACCAATCAAACCGCCATATCATACCCACAAAAAATGAGACCCTACCTAAGACAATCGCTAGAAAAATGAAATAAAAAGGAAAGTCAGAAAATGGCAACACAAAAACAAGATTTCATTCTGTTCAAAAATGCATTTACTGTGTAAAACGTAACAAAAATAGACATATTGGGTATCGCCGCGTCCCTAACAATATCACATTATATGTCCCCTCAGAAGAATACTGTAAAAAAACTAGTTAAAGAAAAACTACGCCAAAACAGCCTTTTTTTCACCTTGTCTCACAAAAAGTGTAATACCAAGTGATCAAACAGTCTTATGTACCCTAAAATGGTACCAATGAAAAGGTCACCTCATCCCACAAAAAATGAGCCCTCACATAAGACAATCACTCAAAAAATAAAAACCAATGGCGCTCATAAACTAATCCATCAAAATCTGCGCTGCAAAAGCCATACGTTCTGAGTCCTGCCATGTGCCCCCACAGCAGTTTACCACCACATATGGGGTGTTGCTGTATTCAGGAGAAAATGGGTAACACATTTTGGGTGCTTTTTGTCCTGTTACCCCTTATGAAAATGAAAAATGTGGGACTAAAGCAACATTACCACCACATATGGGGTATTTCTGTAAACTGCAGAATCATAGTAATGCATATTGAGGTTTAGTTTGCTGTTAACCCTTGCTGTGTTGCAAGAAAAAATTGATTAACATGAAAAAATCTGCACAAAAAATGAAATTGTGAAATTTCGCCTCCATTTTCCTTTAATTCTTTTAGAACACCTAAAGGGTTAACAAAGTTTGTAACATCAATTTAAATAATTTGAGGGGTGTAGTTTCAAAAATTGGGTCATTTATGTGTGGTTTCCATTATGTAAGCCCCTCAAAATCACTTTATAACTGAATTGGTGCTTAAAAAAATGGTTTTGGAAATTTTGTTGAAAATTTGAAAAAAATTCCTTCTAAACTTCTAAGCCTTCTAACGTCCTAAAAATAAAATAAAATGACATTTACAAAATGATGCCAACATAAAGCAGACATATGGGAAATGATGACTGATAACTATTTTATGAGGCATTACTATCTGTCTTAAAAGTAGAGAAATTCAAATTTGACAATTTATTTTTTTTATAAATAAAGGAAAAATATATTGACTCAAATTTATCACTGCCGTGAAGTACAATGTGTCACGAGAAAACAGTCTCAGAATGGCTTGGATAAATAAGTGTTCCAAAGTTATTACCACATAAAGTGACACATGTCGGATTTGCAAAAAATGGCCTGGGCAGGAAGGTGAAAACTGTCCTGGGGTAGAAAAGGTTAATGAGGAAATATATAATTTGTTGTATGTGCTTTGAGTATGACAGGATTATGTTCATTTGTGGCCTTGTTATCAAATAATCTCGTTCTCTTTTATCCTAAGTAGATATCATTTTTGCTTTATATTTTCTTAAGTCACAAACTGTATTTTATAGGGGACACCTACCAGAAGAGATAATAATAAAAGGCCATTCGTTGTACGTAAACAACATTTAATATTGTCCTTCCCTTGTTGAAGTTGCAGGCCAGAAGCTCAAGGTCACTGTCACTCTCTCAGGTCAGTATTTGGTCAGTATTTTTCATCAGTATTTGAAATTGAAAAACAAGAGTGGGTATAAAACAGAGAAGATGAAGAAATCTTTCCATTATATTGTTTATCTGTAGGACCCTTTCCTGGTTCTGGCCTACAAATACTGATACAGAATACTGACTTGAATACTGTGACAGTGGCCTGAAGCTGCACTACTGAGGACATTTCCTGATGTAATTATTATCACGTGCGGTGCTGTTATAGCGACCATGTATGGATTGAAATCACCATCAGTATCAATATCCGCATCCTAACTGCCTTCAGTAATCAAAATGTGTTTATAGTGGCGTAAGAATTCATAGGGATGCTGGTTTGGTGTCTGTGACAAGACTGCACTCCATAGAAACTGACATCTTGTCATCTGAATCTTTCAGTAGTGCAGCCTTAGGCTTTAGGCTTGTAAGCTCAAACTATTGAATCTCTGCATAGATGTCTCCTTTACGTAGGTTCACATACAGGGTTTTGTGGCAGTTTTTTGGCCCAAAGAAAGGAAGGGAATGAGAAATATGAAGGAAAGACTTTACAGGTGAAACTCAAAAAATTAGAATATCGTGCAAAGTTCACTTATTTCATGCAACTTAAAAGGTGAAACTAACATATGAGCTAGACTCATTACATGCAAAGCGAGATATTTCAAGCCTTTATTTGTTATAATTTGGATGTTTATGGCTTATAGCTTATGAAAACCCCAAAGTCACAATCTCAGGTACCCTTTGCTCAGGGGGTATGGATTAATTAGCGGACTAGAGTGTGACACTGAGCCTAGAATATTGAACCTTTTCACAAAATTCTAATTTTAAGCTGCAACTCCTTTAAAATTTGCATTACTGAAATAAATGGACTTTTGCACAATATTCTAATTTTTCGAGTTTCACCTGTATACTGGATCCACTTCTAGCTTTGGCTCACAAAACAGCCACAAAATCCTATGCGTGAACCCACCTTTAAAGAGAAATGCTATTTAGGGTCTATTTTATTGTGTAGGCAATCTTCCCCAATTTTTAGACTTTAAGTTGACCTAGACACTGTAATTGTTGGCCATACCCAACAGTTTCGGCAGGATCAGCCTAACGTCTAATGTGTATGTCTAGGGGAAAAGAAGGATCAGGCTGCTGGATGTCAACATGCCCAATCCTATTATTCGCAGGGGAGGTAAGTCACCTCCAGGGGTGTCTGGCAGCTGCACTTTCCCCTCTCCTCGTGCAGAACACATGCACGCTCAGCTGAGCCAAGTGTCCATTGTATGGGGGGGTCAGGACAGAATAGCCATCTACTGACAACTCTCTAAGGTGTATGTCCAGCATAAGCCTCCAATCTGTCTTAGTCCAGTAGACCTGTAATTAAACGGCCATTTTCAGCTTTTTATTCCAACTACAGTATACACATGCATTCTTTTTCTAGGGTGCTTTATAATTGATACAAACAACTGATCTATATTGTCATCATGTCATTTATTCAGAAAGCAAGCAAGCGGCGAGATGCTGAAAGACACAGAGCTGGCAGACGTGGAGGAGGATGATGGGACGTCATGAGAGCTTGCATGCCCAGATGAACTTTTGCCTGCTGCTATGCTGCTGGCTTTTCTATGTTGCACAAACACGTTCTCTCATGACCATCATGAACCAAAGCTTGTGGTCGATATACAATGCAAACAGCTCTTTGTAAAATGTTTACAGTATATCTGAGGAATGGGATTAATAGATAGCGACCTCTACATGAGGCTGTACCTGTCGCCTATGCACTGTGGAGCCAGTTTTCATGAGCATGCTGCAAGAGATAGAGACATCTTGAACATGAGACACTTTGTGCTTCGTGTCTCCATAATATCATTGGAAGAATATCCAATGTCTGTAGACAACAGGTACCCTTTGCATTCAATGTCTGCATGTATGTGTTAATAATATATGTGTGCATATATACAGGAAAAACAAAGAACAATGTGCCTCATCTCCATCTTTGCTTCTGCAGGATGCAGTCCGTGTAGCTTGAAGATTGCTTGACCTATGAATGTCTTTATTTACAAATTTAAAACCAAAAGTTTTTAGTTTTTATCATTTTATCCTCACTCCTGGCGTCTATAGATGATATACAGATATTTTTTAATTTCTCTATATATTTATGTAAAGAGGACTGTACAGGGACTATTGTGGAAAACCACGCGTGCTGCTGAGCAATGATTCTTCTTCGGGCTAGGAGGAGCTTGCACATGACCTGCCCTGGTGCAGGGAGATATGTTTCGGGTTGTACCTTACGTTAGTTCTAATTGTATGAAATAAGACCTGTTTACATTCGCTACAGGAAGGGCTATTTCTTCTTTGCACCTGCAGTACATTCATAACTCATGACATTTTGTATGTGACATGGGTCAGCAGGTTGTTATGACTCCATGCAAAGCATGTTCCAGAATGCCATGCATCCTAGCAGATCTGGAATCCTGAAAGTTTGGTTACAACATACTGTACATTGAATTCACTGCCACTACTAAATAGAGCATGTGATATATAGATATATATGTAGGTGTTTTATACTGTCTAGTCTAATGCAATGCTAATAATTACTAATGGATGAGTGACAAAAACCAAAATCTTCTGTGTTCGCCTTTTTAGAATTTATGCATACGTTTCATTTTCAGTATGCATTTGATGTTTTCATATTTGCACTGTTGTTATATTTTAAATCAGTTTGTTTTGCAAATTGGAAGCAAATTGGAAGCATTATTGCGGATTGACATTACGGTTTTAACCCAGTTCAAAGAAGTCCAGGGTGTTTCCTGGCTACGTGACTTTGCGGATGGTTTCACTGATTTATATATTATGCAAACTGGACATTATACTAGAAACTGGTGCTTTTTATGGATCCTAATAAAGTAAATCTGAGATGATTCAAGGTAAATGTATTACACATTTATTTAACAAATATCCTCCATATGTCATTTAGAGGATCTCCTGGCTCCACTTTAATTGGGTTCATTTGTCATATTATGTGTGCATTGATATGGTTAGTTAATCTACCTTTGCTGTCATGGAAATCACGTCTCCATGCATTTCCTAGTCAGCTTATGGTGGTGTGGCGAATATCACGCCTCGTGCCCGCTTGACGTCACCTACGTCACGCTCACGAGATGAAATATGGTCACTTGTTACAAGAGCGTGACGTTATGCCCTCCAGAGGAGCAGGTAAGGTCAGCTTGATACAGTTTACACAGACGCCTGTCCACGCGAGCACAGAGAGGCAACAAGCTGAGAGAGCCTTTTCACTACCGCCGTGAAACAGCGCATTCTCAGCCCGGGAAATTTGCCACCAGCTTCTCGTTTGATATAAGCCCTGTCCGCTAACAGGATTATATAGGGTGAGAAACCAACCCGCGGTAGCTTATAACTAGGCCAAGACACGGACGTGGGGATTCGTGATCGAGATACAAGATAGCACAAGATTAAATTAGATATTTAATCGCCTTAAGGGCACACTAGACATAACACAATATACACAGAGAATATACAGTTGCAAGAAAAAGTATGTGAACCCTTTGGAATGATATGGATTTCTGCACAAATTGGTCATAAAATGTGATCTGATCTTCATCTAAGTCACAACAATAGACAATCACAGTCTGCTTAAACTAATAACACAAAAATAATTAAATGTTACCATGTTTTTATTGAACACACCATGTAAACATTCACAGTGCAGGTGGAAAAAGTATGTGAATCTCCAAGAGCTAATTGGAGTGAGGTGTCAGCCAACTGGAGTCCAATCAATGAGATGAGATTGGAGGTGTTGGTTACAGCTGCCCTGCCCTATAAAAAACACACACCAGTTCTGGGTTTGCTTTTCACAAGAAGCATTGCCTGATGTGAATGATGCTTCGCACAAAAGAGCTCTCAGAAGACCTAAGATTTAGAATTGTTGAACTTGCATAAAGCTGGAAAGGGTTATAAAAGTATCTCCAAAAGCCTTGCTGTTCATCAGTCTACGGTAAGACAAATTGTCTATAAATGGAGAAAGTTCAGCACTGCTGCTACTCTCCCTAGGAGTGGCCGTCCTGTAAAGATGACTGTAAGAGCACAGCGCAGACTGCTCAATGAGGTGAAGAAGAATCCTAAAGTGTCAGCTAAAGACTTACAAAAGTATCTGGCATATGCTAACATCCCTGTTAACGAATCTATGATACGTAAAACACAAAACAAGAATGGATTTCATGGGAGGATACCACAGAGGAAGCCACTGCTGTCCAAAAAAAACATTGCTGCACGTTTACAGTTTGCACAAGAGCACCTGGATGTTCCACAGCAGTACTGGCAAAATATTCTGTGGACAGATGAAACCAAAGTTAAGTTGTTTGGAAGAAACACACAACACTATGTGTGGAGAAAAAGAGGCACAGCACACCAACATCAAAACCTCATCCCAACTGTGAAGTATGGTGGTGGGGGCATCATGGTTTGGGGCTGTTTTGCTGCGTCAGGGCCTGGACGGATTGCTATCATCGAAGGAAAAATGAATTCCCAAGTTTATCAAGACATTTTGCAGGACAACTTAAAGCCATCTGTCCACTAGCTGAAGCTCAACAGAAGATGGGTGTTGCAACAGGAAAACGACCCAAAGCATAGAAGTAAATCAACAACAGAATGGCTTAAACAGAAGAAAATACGCCTTCTGGAGTGGCCCAGTCAGAGTCATGACCTCAAGAAAGCGATTCACACCAGACATCCCAAGAATATTGCTGAACTGAAACAGTTCTGTAAAGAGGAATGGTCAAAAATTACTCCTGACCGTTGTGCACGTCTGAACTTCAACTACAGGAAACGTTTGGTGGAAGTTATTGCTGCCAAAGGAGGTTCAACCAGTTATTAAATCCAAGGGTTCACATACTTTTTCCACCTGCACTGTGAATTTTTTACATGGGGTGTTCAATAAAAACATGGTAACATTTAATTCTTTGTGTGTTATTAGTTTAAGCAGACTGTGATTGTCTATTGTTGTGACTTAGATGAAGATCAGATCACATTTTATGACCAATTTGTGCAGAAATACATATCATTACAAAGGGTTCACATACTTTTTCTTTCAACTGTATACAGTGGTCTGAGGTTACAGATACAGGTGATATAGGTACAACAGGGTTAAGCCGAGCAAAAGTCAGTTACTGGGTAGATGAAAGTTCCTTAGGGTGATAAGGGTGGAATAGTCCTTGGCTGCAGTCTCGTGGGGGCAGTGATGTCAGCTGGTTCCCGATCTCTCCAAACACATTGGCACGATGTGTCCCCCTTCAGAAAATACACCGCCCGCTAGCTTGCTGGCTCTGGGAAGGGTCCACCCTTCCTTCTTTGGTGCTGGCAGCAAATGACCCATAAAACAGACCAAAATGTCGCAGGAAGATGGTTCCGGGCCCTAATTGATCCACCTGGTAATGTTATTTTGTTTCTCCCTGGCATCCTAGCATCAAGCCAGGACCACGTGGATGTTTGGCTTTGCCCCAGGATCGCAAAAAGATAATCGAATTATGCCTGGGATGGACGGACAATTCATAATTCCTTATGAAATGTAGGTGCCAACATGTCTGGGAGGTATCATTGAACCTGGGCAAGGGCTGAGACTTCCTGCTGGGGGTTTTCCTGCAGGATTAGCTTGCCTCCAACCTGGCTGGTTGAGGTGTGACTTTATCCACCTGGAGCCTCCTTGAAGCCTGGACCCCTGGGGCTTCCTCCCTTGCTAGCTGACATCAGATGGCTGGGGGTGAGAACATATTTTGCATGTACACTGACTGTACATGCCAAAAGGTGAATCAAATGACAATCAGGGCTGCCAATAAATAATAATCTATATTACTTACAGGTGGGTTTGTGGTTATTCACCGCAGCCAATCAGAACAAAAATACAGTGGGATGCGAAAGTTTGGGCAACCTTGTTAATCGTCATGATTTTCCTGTATAAATCGTTGGTTGTTACAATAAAAAATGTCAGTTAAATATATCATATAGGAGACACACACAGTGATATTTGAGAAGTGAAATGAAGTTTATTGGATTTACAGAAAGTGTGCTATAATTGTTTAAACAAAATTAGGCAGGTGCATAAATTTGGGAACTGTTGTCATTGTATTGATTCCAAAACCTTTAGAACTAATTATTGGAGCACAAATTGGCTTGGTAAGCTCAGTGACCCCTGACCTACATTCACAGGTGAATCCAATTATGAGGAAGAGTATTTAAGGGGGTCAATTGTAAGTTTCCCTCCTCTTTTAATTTTCTCTGAAGAGTAGCAACATGGGGGTCTCAAAACAACTCTCAAATGACCTGAAGACAAAGATTGTTCACCATCATGGTTTAGGGGAAGGATACAGAAAGCTGTCTCAGAGATTTCAGCTGTCTGTTTCCACAGTTAGGAACATATTGAGGAAATGGAAGACCACAGGCTCAGTTCAAGTTAAGGCTCGAAGTGACAGACCAAGAAAAATCTTGGATAGACAGAAGCGACGAATGGTGAGAACAGTCAGAGTCAACCCACAGACCAGCATCAAAGACTTACAACATCATCTTGCTGCAGATGGAGTCACTGTGCATCGTTCAACCATTTGGCGCACTTTACACAAGGAGATGCTGTATGCGAGAGTGATGCAGAGGAAGCCTTTTTTCCGCCCACAGCACAAAAAGTGCTGCTTGAGGTGGGCTAAAGCACATTTGGACAAGCCAGCTTCATTTTGGAATAAGGTGCTGTGGACTGATGAAACTAAAATTGAGTTATTTGGCCATAACAAGGGGCGTTATGCATGGAGGAAAAAAAACACAGCATTCCAAGAAAAACACCTGCTACCTACAGTAAAATATGGTGGTGGTTCCATCATGCTGTGGGGCTGTGTGGCCAGTGCAGGGACTGTGAATCTTGTCAAAGTTGAGGGACGCATGGATTCCACTCAGCAGATTCTGGAGACCAATTTCCAGGAATCAGTGACAAAGCTGAAGCTGTGACGGGGCTGGATCTTTCAACAAGACACTGACGCTAAACACTGCTCAAAATCCACTAAGGCATTTATGCAGAAGAACAAGTACAACGTTCTGGAATGGCCATCTCAGTCCCCAGACCTGAATATAATTGAAAATCTGTGGTGTGACTTAAAGAGCTGTCCATGCTTGGAAGCCATCAAACCTGAATGAACTAAAGATGTTTTGTAAAGAGGAATGGTCCAAAATACCTTCAACCAGAATCCAGACTCTCATTGGAACCTACAGAAAGCGTTTAGAGGCTGTAATTTCTGCAAAAGGAGGATCTACTAAATATTGATTTCATTTCTTTTTTGTGGTGCCCAAATTTAGGCACCTGCCTAATTTTGTTTAAACAATTATAGCACACTTTCTGTAAATCCAATAAACTTCATTTTACTTCTCAAATATCACTGTGTGTGTCTCCTATATGATATATTTAACTAACATTTTTTATCGTAACAACCAATGATTTATACAGGAAAATCATGACGATTAACAAGGTTGCCCAAACTTTCGCATCCCACTGTAGCTGCAGTGTCAAGCATCGGGGACACAGAGGTACAGGCTGGAACAGTAATGATACAGAAGATGGATTTCTGGACTGTTTGTCAATGTAGTTAAGATGCAGTTCTAATCACAGGTATACCTTTATGGAGCAAAGCTGATAATCTAAAAAACAAATAGTAACTGAGCATTATCCAAAACTAGTACTTTTCATATAATTTTATTACCGACTGTAAAACTGGACCCCCACTGAAAGGTGACTGCCACAAATTAAAGAGGACCTGTCACATCTCCTGACACATCTGTTTTAGTTATTACTTGCATTCTCCACAATAATGTAGCATCTTTTCATATACCTCCTATATTGTGCTGTTCCTCTGTTATTGCTTCTAGAAGTTATGAATACATTTTAACCCCTTAAGGACTTAGGACGTACCGGTATGCCATGTTTGCCGAGTCCTTAAGGACTCGGGGCGTACCGGTACGTCCTAAGTTTAAAACTAGATTGCGGCGCTGCGGGCGGTGATCGGAACAGGATGTCCGCTGAAATCATTCAGCGGGCATCCTGTCACAACGCCGGGGGGGGTCCCGTGACCCCCCCCCCATATCGGCGATTGCCGCAAACCGCAGGTCAATTCAGACCTGCGGTTTGCGGCTTTTACCTTATGTGTGGTGAATGGAGGTGCCATCGGGTCCCCATGCGGCTGTAGGGGGACCCGATTGGCATGGAAGGCAGCGCGATGCCTTCCTTAGGCATCTGCGCTGCCTTCCGGTGACGAGCCTGTGAGATCCAGCCCCCTGGATCTCACAGGCCGGAAGCTGTATGAGTAATACTCACAGTATTACTCATACAGCCAATGCATTCCAATACAGAAGTATTGGAATGCATTGTAAAAGGGATTAGACCCCCAAAAGTTGAAGTCCCAAAGTGGGACAAAAAATAAAGTTAAAGAAAAAGTTGAAAAAATTAAGTTTTCCCCCAAAAAATTAAGTTTCAAGTAAAAATAAGCAAAAACGTCATTTTCCCCAAATAAAGTAAAAAAATAATGGTAAAAAATAGGGGGGGGGGGGAGTAGACATATTAGGTATCGCCACGTCCGTATCGACCGGCTCTATAAACATATCACATGACCTAACCCCTCAGATGAACACCGTAAAAAATTAAAACTGTGCTAAATAAACAATTTTTTTGTCACCTTACATCACAAAAAGTACAACAGCAAGCGATCAAAAAGGCGTTTGCCCACCAAAATAGTACCAATCTAACCGTCACCTCATCCCCCAAAAAATTAGCCCCTACCTGGGACAATCGCCCAAAAAATAATAAAAACTATGGCTCAGAATATGGAGACACTAAAACATAATTTTTTTTTGTTTAAAAAATGATATTATTGTGTAAAACTTACATAAATAAAAAAAAGTATACATATTAGGTATCGCCGCATCCGTATCGACCGGCTCTATAAAAATATCACATGACCTAACCCCTTAGATAAACACAGTAAAAAGATGAAAATAAAAACTGTGCTAAATAAACAATTTTTTGTCACCTTACATCACAAAAAGTGTAATAGCAAGCGATCAAAAAGTCATATGCACCCCAAAATAGTGTCAATCAAAACGTCATCTCATCCCGCAAAAATCATACCCTACCCAAGGTAATCGCCCAAAAACTGAAAAAATTATGGCTCTCAGACTATGGAAACACTAAAACATGATTTTTTTTTTTGCTTCAAAAATGAAATCATTGTGTAAAACTTACATAAATAAATAAAAAAGTATACATATTAGGTATTGCCGCATCCGTGACAAGCTGGTCTATAAAAATATCATATGATCTAACCTGTCACATGAATGTTGTAAATAACAAAATATAAAAACGGTGCCAAAACAGCTATTTCTTGTTACCTTGCCTCACAAAAAGTGTAATATAGAGCAACCAAAAATCATATGTACCCTAAACTAGTACCAACAATACTGCCATCCTATTTTCTAAAATGGGGTCACTTTTTTGGAGTTTCTACTCTAGGGGTGCATCAGGGGGGCTTCAAAAAAAACAGTCCAGCAAAATCTGCCTTCCAAAAACCGTATGGCATTCCTTTCCTTCTGCACCCTGCCATGTGCCCGTACAGCAGTTTACGACCACATATGGGGTGTTTCTGTAAACTACAGAATCAGGGCCATGAATATTGAGTTTGGTTGTTAACCCTTGCTTTGTAACTGGAAAAAAATAATTAAAATGGATAATCTGTCAAAAAAGTAAAATTTTGAAATTGTATCTCTATTTTCCATTAATTCTTGTGGAACACCTAAAGGGTTAACGACGTTTGTAAAATCAGTTTTGAATACCTTGAGGGGTGTAGTTTATAGAATGGGGTCATTTTTGGGTGGTTTATATTATGTAAGCCTCGCAAAGTGACTTCAGACCTGAACTGGTCCCTAAAAATTGGGTTTTTGAAAATTTCTGAAAAATCTCAAGATTTGCTTCTAAACTTCTAAGCCTTGTAACATTCCCCAAAAATAAAATATCATTCCCAAAATGATCCAAACATGAAGTAGACATATAGGGAATGTAAAGTAATAACTATTTCTTGGAGGTATTACTATGTATTATAGAAGTAGAGAAATTGAAACTTGGAAATTTGCAATTTTTTTTACTTCATTTTTGGTAAATTTGGTATTTTTTTATAAATAGAAATGAATTTTTTTTTTTACTTCATTTTGCCAGTGTCATGAAGTACAATATGTGATGAAAAAACAATCTCAGAATGGCCTAGATAAGGCAAAGCGTTTTAAAGTTATCAGCACTTAAATTGACACTGGTCAGATTTGCAAAAAATGGCCAAGTTCTTAAGGTGAAATAGGGCTGAGTCCTTAAGGGGTTAAAGGTTCAGTTGGGGTGTGTCCCCCCCACAGTCTGACACGGTCCAGCCAATGTAGGTTAGTACTGTTGCTATATGACAACCACTGTTAATAGGAGGCTTCTCGAGTCTACAGAAATGGCATCAGGGAACTCATTTAAAGAGGACCTTTCACCTGTATAAACTATGTGAACTGAGTATGCTGCCATATAGAGCGGCGCACGGGGATCTCACTGCACTTACTATTATCCCCGGGCGCCGCTCCGTTCTCCTGCTATGCCCTCTGGTACCTTTGCTTTTTAAGTTATAGTAGGCGGGTCTTCCCTTGTCCTGTGGGCGTCTCCTTCTCCTAGGCTGCAGCGCTGGCCAATCGCAGCGCACAGCTCACAGCCTGGGAGGTTTTTTTCTCCCAGGCTGTGAGCTGTGCGCTGCGATTGGCCAGCGCTGCAGCCTAGGAGAAGGAGACGCCCACAGGACAAGGGAAGACCCGCCTACTATAACTTAAGGAGCAAAGGTACCAGAGGGCATAGCAGGAGAACGGAGCGGCACCCGGGGATAATAGTAAGTGCAGTGAGATCCCCGTGCGCCGCTCTATATGGCAGCATACTCAGTTCACATAGTTTATACAGGTGAAAGGTCCTCTTTAATAATAAGTGATACATGTTTCTTGCAGCTCACATTACCATTTTCACGTCAACATTTTTATATTTCATCTTCTTGACATAGCCTGAAATAATACAATAATTACTGTACTATACCACGCAAATTATATTGTTCTCTCAGTAAAAAAAATAATATTTTGTCATTGTATGTTTTCTGGGACCAGATGGATAGACAGACAGGTAGATAGATAGAGAACTCCAAAGTGAGGAGAAAGGGTGGCAGACCCGCTTTATTCACCCCTCAATGGTGAATATTAGTTCCATTCATTTGAATGGGGTTGTTTTAGCAGGAAGCACATGGATTTCTGCAATTTGCATTGAGATGAATGGAACTGGTTTTCAGCTACAGAAAACAATATCTGCCATGATTGCAGTCTTGCTTAGAAGTATATTTACAACATTCAAAGCAGTTTTCAGTAAAGAAAAAATATATAAAATTATATATATGATAAATGTTTCCTTTTTCCTATTCCAGGTATCTGTAAGTCATTACTATTGTTCTTCCTGCATCTTCTCACTTTTTAATTTTTTTTTAATTGCTTTATATGTATATATGATTTGTAAAGCCATGGTTATAGAACCCCAAGATCCGGTCTCCAGGACACTAATAGCATAGCAGAGCTGTGTCCTTTCCCAGAACAATAATGGTGGGTTTACACGAACGAGGAACAGCCAATTATCCTTCCTGACAACTGGCTGCTCGTTCAGTGGGGGAGAAGCACTGTACTTACATGCAGCGATCACCTCCACAGTATGATGAGCGAAGGCTATTGCGATCACTCGTCCTCATACAGATGTATTGTTTCCCGGCAGCAGATCGCTGTTTACACCGCATGATCTGCTGCCCAGAAATGATAATCTAGGTGCCTGCAGAAGGACAGTTTCACCCAATGAATGAGCGTTTCACTCGTTCATCAGGTGATTGGCTGCACGTTTAGACGGGCCCTCCAGCTGTTGCAAAACTACAACTCCCAGCATGCCCGAACAGCCTACAGGTATCAGCCTACAGCAGGGCATTGTGAAAGTTGTAGTTTTACAACAGCTGGAGGGCCGCAGTTTGAGGATGCCTGATGTAGAACAACAGAGTAGAAAATTCTAGAATTACAAGATAAAACTAAAAAAAAATCGGTTTCAGTATGTTGTAGTCAAAGAGAAAAACGAATGAAAAAATGTGACACATTCCCTAAGTAATGAATTTTTTTGATTCAGTAATAGTCTATTAGAGTTGCCGTTCACATTATTATTACATATATAGCTAGTCGGACTCTGCGTTTTCTTCCACAGTAGACCTGTAAATGGTATGCATTATACATAGAATTGTCAAACATGAGTTCACTATTGTTCATAAAAATGCTGAAAACAACACACATTTAGAACATTGCTACCAAACAAAGAACAATTTCCCTGTCCACAAACCTTTTCTAAATTATTTATAAAACATTATTGGGAGGAGATTTATCACATCCTGCACTCCAGAATTTAGGCTTCAAAAAGTCCCAAAATAGGGCTTTGTGACTTTTTATGCTTACCTTTGAAAAATGTTTGCAACTTTTAGATTTTTTTTTTTTTTTAACCACACACTCCAGCCTTAAAAGTTGGTGAAAAAATGGCTGTGGCCAACAATGTTAATCAGTTTCACTCCAAATATATCTGTGATTTTATTTTTTATTTTTTTAAAAGACACAAACTCACTCCTGTAGGATGGCATAAAAGAGTATCATTTCTAGACACAAGTGTTAGGTTTAAAGGTTTAAAATTAACAAACAACGTGTGACATCTGCAGGCTCAGACTTCATGTTCAGGTGAATCCCTCATTGGGCCCCTGAGCAAGGTGGGCCCCTAGTCTCCCAGCCCCTGCACAAGTGTCACATAACACAGTAGACTTACTGCACTACATACATATATACAATGTCCAGCACCTCAACCAACCTATGTTTATATAAAAAAAACTTGATAGATAAAGAAACTCCCCAGTTTATTATTATAGACACGATCAGAGCTGAGATGACTTCTAGGTATAGAGGAAAGCTAGCCAGAGTCCTCTGTTCCCCAGGACCTACCTTCTCAAAGTTTCTGCAGGAACCTCCCTATTCAGTCATCTGGTAGCATCTTGCTGCTGTGTGAGCAGATAATATTTGAATATATCCGTACAGTGCACAGCCAAAATAAATTTTACTGGTGGACCCTAGGCACCCCAGTCCGACACTGGACATGTGATACTGTAAATTTGATGCAAAGTACCTCAGTGCAGACTGATTCAAATCAGACTTTAAATATTACCCTCATGATAAATTCCCCCCAATTGGGAATTGAGTTTATTATAATATACACTGATCAGCTATAACACTACAACCACTGACAAAGTGACTCAATGAAGGACTACTAGTGAATCAGCAACAGGGTAGTGAGCACCAAAATTTAATTGATGCACACGGAGAGCAAAGACTAGCAGAAGAGCTCCAGTAGCACAAATTGCCAAAGAGGATAATATTGGATATGATAGAAAGGTGCCAGAACACACAGTTCATCAGTTTCCACATGTGGCTGCATACCCACAAATCAATGTAACCCTTCTGACCTCCTGTCCACCAATAAGAGCACCTACAATGAGCATGTGTGCCCTGCCAAACTGCAATTATTGCTCAGGAATGGTTTGAGGAGCATAACAAACAGTTCACTTTGTTGACTAGGCCTTCAAATTCCCAGATCTCAAGCATCTGTGGGAAGTGTTAGAAAACTAGGTGTACTCCATGGAGGAGACACTTCTCAACTTATAAAGCTTAAAGGATCTGCTGTCTACCTTCAGATATCTTGTGGACCCCATTCCTCGATGGGTCAGATCTAGAGATGAGACAAATGCTCAAAATTTGATTTTGCCAAATCGGTTGACCAATTCAATCCATTTCTGAATCAATTCTACCTGAATCAAGGTCTCCTAGGACTCATATTTTTTTCTCTTTAGTCTCGATTTTTTCTTTTATAAATTTTTGTTTTTCTCTCTCTCCTCTCTCTCCTATCTTTCTCTCTCCAAAATTCACCCAAATCAAATCACCAGAAATTCACGTTCGGAAATTCACGTTCGGATGCAATTTTTACAGAATCCACGTCGGATCCGACCAGTTTAGAATCGATTCACTCATCTCTTTCCATGACTTTTTATTAAGCAAGTGATTTTAATGTTATGGCTGATTGGTGTATAGCATCCAATATTTTTCATTTCTGTGATAGAACTTGCAGATTTGTTATAAACAATGTGTAAAAATATAGTAAAACTTTGCATGAAAAAAATAAATAAAAGATATATATATACTTTCCAAAGAACGAGGCAGCACTTCCAGATTTCGGTGACAGGGTGAAGAGCTTGACAAAGGCCTCATTGAGTAGGCCGAAACGTTGCTGGGGAATAAAGTTTGGGGTCTTCACCCTGTCACCGAAATCTGAAAGTGCTGCCTCGTTCTTTGGAAAGTATATATCGTGGAGGAGAAGCCGACCTCCGTGAGGAGTTGCACCCAGTGCACGCTGTCTGACTGTGCTGCTGCGGTATTTGCTAATATATATATATCTATCAAAAGTTTATCTCACTGACTCTTGGCATCAAAAGAGCTGATGAATCACATTTAGATTCTACTGGTCTTGTGCCAGTTTGAGTTTCTTTGAAATAAGGCAACATTCTGTGTGTTCTTAACAAATCACTGCTACTTCATTTTCTTTTCTTTTTTTTTACAGTAAGATATTTTTCTGCAATGTGTAATTCGCTGGGCTGCCTTTCACTTCTTGTTTTCATTTGAAAGTGTGTCAACTCTTGTGTCATTTTTGATCATCAGAAATACTAGAATTTCCAGCCAAGAATTGGGAGGCGTTCAGCAGCTGTCATATGCTTGCAGTTCCCTATAAAGCATTTTGACAGCTTAAGTGCCTGTGAATGCCAGTGTTTGCCATGGCAGCCTTAAATACATATGGGACAGGAGTCCAAAGGCTACCATCATCAAATAATATGTTCAAGTATTTTGTGTATTCACAGTTTACTTATCTTGGTCATACAATATTGTAAAGAGTTATTTAAAGGGAACCTGTCACCTCCAACAAACATCCCAAGCCGGCAGCAGTACCTGAGAGTAGCCAACAGCATGTAACAATAATTTTCTTCCTGCAGGCAGATGACGCAAAAGCTGTAAAAACATTCTTTAATCCCCTGCCGGCGCGCTTCTCTAGTCCGGCTTGAAATCAAGGGGGCAGCGGCCTGCTTGCTCCAAGTCACGTAACCACGCCCCTTTCCCTGCCCCTTTGCTGTGACTGACAGCACTTATGCATGACAGTTCGGCTGGCTTTGCCGAACTACCGGCTGTCAGTCATAGCGAAGGGGCAGAGAATGGGGTCATGGTTACCGTGACTTGGAGCAAGCAGGCCGCTGCCTCCGTGACTTCAAGCCTGACTAGAGAAGCGCGTCGGCAGGGGATTAAAGAACGTTTTTACAGCTTTTGCTTCATCTGCCTGCAGGAAGAAAATGATCATTACAAACATGCTGCTGGCTACTCTCGGGTACTGCTGCCGGCTTGGGATGTTTGTTGGAGGTGACAGGTTCCCTTTAACATTGCATTTAGCATACTACTACACCTCTTTATAGTTCCAGCTAGCAGTTAACTAAAAGATCTCACATTAAAGGGGTTATCCAAGACTTAAAAAGACCTCAGAGAGTAGCCGACCTGTGGTTGGGTTCATGTTTACCTGGTTGCCCGTCAACAGGATGTTGATGCCAGAGCATCACAAAGTTGCAGAGATGGCTGGGGAGCAATGATGCTGGAACCCAGGGGCATGAACCAGGTAGGTATGAACCCCAGTTCTTAAGTCTGGGATAACCCCTTTAATAATCTCCCAGATATGACCTGGCTGCTGCTTATTAACCAAGGTTGCAGTCTGTGATTGGTAATCTGGTTCTCCAGGTTTCGTTATTGTCACTTACATTGATATTCAGATAATCCAACAGCATAATTAGTTCTGGGTGGCAGGTAATAGAGGATGATGTTCAGAACCCAGCACCGGATTATGGTTTTCTGTAATTGTACTGCAAGTAGGTCCTGCAGGAGGAACTTTGCTGGATTTCTATAGGCACAAGAAAGGAGTAGGACTATAGCAGAAATGTTATAATAATCCATATTCATACTCTGGGGCTCTGGGAGAGATGGGACCCAGTTCTACTTGGTCCCATATCCCTTGCTGAAGAGTCGTGAGAACCCATGCAAGTCTGGAAAGGGTGTGGAGCAGAATATGGAAAGCAGGAACTTCTGTCCTGGATTTTTAAAGCTAGCACCATAATGAAGGCCCATTTTGATGTTTGCTATAGGGCCTGGTCCCTCTATGTATGCCATTATTATACAGTCAGGTCCATAAATATTGGGACATTGACACAATTGTAAAATTTTTGGCTCTATACACCACCACAATGAATTTTAAATGAAACGAACAAGATGTGCTTTAAATGCAGACTGTCAGCTTTTATTTGAGGGTATTTACATCTAAATCAGATGACCGGTGTAGGAATTACAACAGTTTGCATATGTGCCTCCTACTTGTTAAGGAACCAAAAGTAATGGGACAATTGGCTTCTCAGCTGTTCCATGGCCAGGTGTGTGTTATTCCCTCATTATCTCAATTACAATGAGCAGATAAAAAGGTCCAGTGTTCATTTCAAGTGTGCTATTTGCATTTGGAATCTGTTGCTGTCAACTCTCAAGATGAGATCCAAACAGCTGTCACTATCAGTGAAGCAAGACATCATTAGGCTGAAAAAACAAACCCATCAGAGAGATAGCAAAAACATTAGGCGTGGCCAAAACAACTGTTTGGAACATTCTTAAAAAGAAGGAACGCACCGGTGAGCTCAGCAACACCAAAAGGCCCGGAAGACCACGGAAAACAACTGTGGTGGATGACCGAAGAATTATTTCCCTGGTGAAGAAAGCACCCTTAACAACAGTTGGCCAGATCAAAAACACTCTCCAGGAGGTAGGTGTATGTGTGTCAAAGTCAACAATCAAGAGAAGACTTCACCAAAGTGAATACAGAGGGTTCACCACAAGATGTAAACCATTGGTGAGCCTCAAAAAGAGGAAGGCCAGATTAGAGTTTTCCAAACGACATCTAAAAAAGCCTTCACAGTTCTGGAACAACATCCTATGGACACATGAGACCAAGATCAACTTGTACCAGAGTGATGGAAAGAGAAGAGTATGGAGAAGGAAAGGAACTGCTCACGATCCTAAGCATACCACCTGATCAGTGAAGTATGGTGGTGGTAGTGTCATGGTGTGGGCATGTATGGCTGCCAATGGAACTGGTTCTCTTGTATTTATTGATGATGTGACTGCTGACAAAAGCAGCAGGATGGATTCTGAAGTGTTTCGGGCAATATTATCTGCTCATAATTAGCCAAATGCTTCAGAACTCATTGGACAGCGCTTCACAGTGCAAATGGACAATGACCCAAAGCATACTGCAAAAGCAACCAAAGAGTTTTTTAAGGAAAAGAAGTGGAATGTTATGCAATGGCCAAGTCAATCACCAGACCTGAATCCGATTGAGCATGCATTTCACTTGCTGAAGACAAAACTGAAGGGAGAATGCTCCAAGAACAAGCAGGAACTGAAGACAGTTGCAGTAGAGGCCTGGCAGAGCATCACCAGGGATGAAACCCAGCATCTGGTGATGTCCATGCGTTCCAGACTTCAGGCTGTAATTAACTGCAAAGGATCTGCAAACAAGTATTAAAAAGTGAAAGTTTGATTTATGATTATTATTCTGTCCCATTACTTTTGGTCCCTTAACAAGTGGGAGGCACATATGCAAACAGTTGTAATTCCTACACCGTTCACCTGATTTGGATGTAGATACCCTCAAGTTAAAGCTGACAGTTTGCAGTTAAAGCACATCTTGTTCGTTTCATTTCAAATCCATTGTGGTGGTGTATAGAGCCAAAAAATTTTGAATTATGTTGATGTCCCAATATTTATGGACCTGACTGTAGCAATATGTGTGTTTCTACTCACTGCTCACCAAAAACTACAGAAAATATGGCATACAGAATGATCACCATATTTACCCGTTATGAAGTTGGCATTAAATGCAGAGTATAAGATGGGAACGAGAAACAATTGTCTCATCTTAGTTCAGAATATCAATTATGGAGGGTTTTTTTCTGATCACCAAATACACATAGCAATTATCATTATGGTCTATTGGCACTAAAGAAAGTGAGTATTTTCTCCTCTGCTGTGAACATTTCTTCTCTGCTATCAATATACCCAGTAGCAGATCCCTTTCATTCAGAGTAGTTCTTTGGAAAGATGAACAGTTCATAGTAGTAGAGCTACCACACCATCTCAATTTGTGTCTTTGAATTATGCACGTTAAGTGGAACACTTTTTCTTAGTCCCTAGAAGTAATATAACGGTGTAAGAGCAGACATTATTCCCTTCTCAGGAATCTGCTCTTTCCAGGCAATAATTGCTTGCCTGCCTCAACCACATGTGATTGCACTCTAATGATCCCTCTGAGGAGAATGGTTTCCCAGGTAGCTGATAACAAATGAGAATGCTACAGATTTGGCATCAGCGATTCCCTGCTGTGTCCACAACAACTTACTGCACTGGGCCTCCCCGAGTCACAGGTGCATTTCCCAGAAACCAAGAATGTGACTGTATATATGTATATATATATATATATATATATATATATATATATATATATATATATATATACATATATACAATCACGTGCATAAATGAGGTTTGCATTTTCCAATACAATAGTGTTATTTTACATTATTTTTAACTAACACATGTAACAGCATATTTAAGAAATCCTAGACCTTGGGAAAATAATTTATTGAGGTTTCCCAATATTTGATGCACTCACTGACAAAAAAAATAATGCACCAAGAAAGAGTTGTTGGAATCTAGTGAAACATTATATGTCAAAAGCCAAAGAAATGGGCACACCTAAAGTATCATCCAGAGGTGCATGCCACGGTATCAATATTAACTAAATTGTCCAAGAAGAGAAGAGAAATACTGCAAGCCAAGGCCGCACCTCTTAAAAAATATATAATTTATTGAAAACACACAAAGTGCAAGACATTTAAAATCAATTGTATACAATTATGCATCCATGTGTGGACCAAAAATATGTCAAACACAAACCCACACAATTCATAGATAGGGTATACACATCAAAGTGCCACTTAAATATGATAAAATGTGTACATGATTATGACATCAAAAAACATATATGTGCACTAGATACTTATCTGATTCGGTATTAAACAAACATGATTGTGCAGGTAAGAAGGTGTCCCCATGCGTATCGCCAGACAGTGCTGGCTTCCTCAGGCGTTCCAACATTATATATGTGACTGTAATGATGATATATGTAAGTGATTACAATATTAGAGCGAAAGGATACGTTTATTGAGGAAAACTGTACAATGAAAGGAGGCTCTATATGGTATCCTGTTGGCTGCCTCTAGCCTGGATACAGATACAGTTGGGCATGGAGGTATACAGGTTCTGTATGGTATTCTGTTGGCTGCCTCTAGCCTGGATACAGATACAGTTGGGCATGGAGGCATACAGGTTCTGTATGGTATCCTGCAGCACATTTGCCCATAGATGTTAAGATGTTGCAGATGGGCCAGTAGATCCTGCATACTTGTAGGTTGCTGAAGCTGGTATCTCAGCTGGTCCTGTAAATGCTCGATTAGCAATAAATCTGGCAAGCGGGCAGGCCAAGGAAGTGTTGCAGTCTGAAGAAATTCTTGGGAAACCCTTGCAGTGTGTGGGTGAGCATTATCCTGCTGAAAAAATGCCATTTGGAAGCCCAGCCATGAGAGGCAACACATGTGGCCGCAGGATGTCCTGCACAAATCACTGAACTCTTAGTGTCCCTCATATCCCTACTGGGATGACCAACTGTCATGTGATGGCTGGTGGTCTGTCTGGACCGCCTGTAGCCTGTGTGCATGCCATCATGTAACTACTGTTCCCAACTCCTCAGCTAGGTCAAAATGGACTAGATGGTTGGCAGTTCTTTGACCACCCTGCTTCTCTCTGTCCATTGATGAGCCCCCTATCAAAATCTGGGCAAAATGTCTTCAACTGTACTGTAGAGATATGTCTAGCAGTAAAGGATCTTTCACCAAAAGGTACATTACCCAAAGTAGCCTCTGAAAGCCTTTTTATAGGGCAGAAGGGGAAGCATTTTTATGCCATCTTCTGGCAAGACCCAGTGCCTAATGAGACCACACCTGTGATCATTTACAGATCTGCCTGACACATAACCGATTGCCGAGTTTTGCAGCAATTTGACATTTCTAGCTAGGTGCAGTTTTTTTTTTTTTGGCAATGAGTGTATTTGGCACAGGCCAGTTGGTGTAATCTACCATTTGGTGGAAAAGTTACTGCAGAATTAGGAGTTAGAAATAGTCATTTAGGCCAGGGTTTTCTCTGTCTATTCTGTAAGCACGTCACGTTCTTCTTTCAGTACATTAGCTTGGACCTTTTCCATTTAATTTTCATCACTGAACAGCTTGTTGCGCACCTTGGCCTGTTGAGAATACTATAACACCTGTGCTGATTTTTTTCAATTTTTCCTTGCCTTCTTTAAAGCTATTATTTATGTATTTCTTAATGTACTGTACATAGCACTACAAAACGATTACACTCCCTTTAGTAATAGTCTTCATTGTAAAGCACGTTGCTTTACTACTATACAGGGAGTGCAGAATTATTAGGCAAGTTGTATTTTTGAGGATTAATTTTATTATTGAACAACAACCATGTTCTCAATGAACCCAAAAAACTCATTAATATCAAAGCTGAATATTTTTGGAAGTAGTTTTTAGTTTGTTTTTAGTTTTAGCTATTTTAGGGGGATATCTGTGTGTGCAGGTGACTATTACTGTGCATAATTATTAGGCAACTTAAAAAACAAATATATACCCATTTCAATTATTTATTTTTACCAGTGAAACCAATATAACATCTCAACATTCACAAATATACATTTCTGACATTCAAAAACAAAACAAAAACAAATCAGTGACCAATATAGCCACCTTTCTTTGCAAGGACACTCAAAAGCCTGCCATCCATGGATTCTGTCAGTGTTTTGATCTGTTCACCATCAACATTGCGTGCAGCAGCAACCACAGCCTCCCAGACACTGTTCAGAGAGGTGTACTGTTTTCCCTCCTTGTAAATCTCACATTTGATGATGGACCACAGGTTCTCAATGGGGTTCAGATCAGGTGAACAAGGAGGCCATGTCATTAGATTTTCTTCTTTTATACCCTTTCTTGCCAGCCACGCTGTAGAGTACTTGGACGCGTGTGATGGAGCATTGTCCTGCATGAAAATCATGTTTTTCTTGAAGGATGCAGACTTCTTCCTGTACCACTGCTTGAAGAAGGCGTCTTCCAGAAACTGGCAGTAGGACTGGGAGTTAAGCTTGACTCCATCCTCAACCCGAAAAGGCCCCACAAGCTCATCTTTGATGATACCAGCCCAAACCAGTACTCCACCTCCACCTTGCTGGCGTCTGAGTCGGACTGGAGCTCTCTGCCCTTTACCAATCCAGCCACGGGCCCATCCATCTGGCCCATCAAGACTCACTCTCATTTCATTAGTCCATAAAACCTTAGAAAACTCAGTCTTGAGATATTTCTTGGCCCAGTCTTGACGTTTCAGCTTGTGTGTCTTGTTCAGTGGTGGTCGTCTTTCAGCCTTTCTTACCTTGGCCATGTCTATGAGTATTGCACACCTTGTGCTTTTGGGCACTCCAGTGATGTTGCAGCTCTGAAATATGGCCAAACTGGTGGCAAGTGGCATCTTGGCAGCTGCACGCTTGACTTTTCTCAGTTCATTGGCAGTTATTTTGTGCCTTGGTTTTTCCACACGCTTCTTGCGACCCTGTTGACTATTTTGAATGAAACGCTTGATTGTTCGATGATCACACTTCAGAAGCGTTGCAATTTTAAGAGTGCTGCATCCCTCTGCAAGATATCTCACTATTTTTGACTTTTCTGAGCCTGTCAAGTCCTTCTTTTGATCCATTTTGCCAAAGGAAAGGAAGTTGCCTAATAATTATGCACACCTAAAATAGGGTGTTGATGTCATTAGACCACACCCCTTCTCATTACAGAGATGCACATCACCTAATATGCTTAATTGGTAGTAGGCTTTCGAGCCTATACAGCTTGGAGTAAGACAACATGCATAAAGAGGATGATGTGGTCAAAATACTCATTTGCCTAATAATTCTGCACGCAGTGTAGTGGTCAGGATGTTGTCGACTTGCTGTGTAGTGTAAAGCAGGGTTCCTCAACTCCAGTCCTCAGGGTCCACCTGTCCGTCATGTTTTCAGGATTTCCTTAGTATTGAGCAGGTGATATAATTGGTGTCAGTGCATCAGTGTCACGTCCTCTGTTGTGTGCGCCGTGACACGGTTGCCTTGCATGCTGTTGCCTGCGGCAACATGTAGTTTTTGCAGCATGTATGTAGCTCTTCCTTTCCCTGGGTCCTTTCCTGTCTGGTGCCAAAGGGGTTATTTATCTGGCTGGTGTGGATTTAGGTGTGTCTTGGGTGTGGCCTCTTGGCTCTTTATTTGTTGTGTTGTGAGCGTGAGGTCAGTGGCCCTTCAGCCTTTGTGTGAGCTGGAGTGCTGCTCCTATCCTGGATATACCATCTGTCCAGTGGGAGGGCCTCCTAGCTAGACATCAGTGTTACCTTGATGTCTCCCCTATGTTCCCTATTGCTTTACCTTCCCTTGTATCTATGTTTGGTGTGGGTTATGTGCGGGGGTCTGATGTATGTCTAGTGGTCGTTACATGTCTGTCTTCCAGCATGTTTGCTAGATATTTTCCCTGGTAGTCGCATAACCTCTGGAAGGGGGTGTCGGGGTTCCCCAGAGGGGGAATAACTAGTCGGTGAGCAGCTCTACCTGGGGCTGCCATGCTTTGTCTGCATGGGGGTCCGGTTGTCTTTTTGGCCGTGGCCGTGACCACAGGTATTTATTCTGTAGGATATTCTCAAATCATGACCGGTAGGTGAGCCCTGAGGACTGGAGTTGAGGAACACTGGTGTAAAGGACAGATTTCTCCGGGGTAGCATTATCATCCTGATAGTTTCCTGAAGACATCTTCCTCAGTAAGTGAGGTAATTAGACACTTGATGTTGAGCATTTTGTACTTTATGCACACTTCTCATTCCCATCCTCTTACGCGTTTTCAGCTTTTTCTTTCTAACAGATACAACTGGTCTCCTTCTTGTGTGGCTGGTATGCACTTGAGAGTTTAATTAATACAGCGCCTATTAGCATGGCTCAAGGTGCAGAATTCTCTGACTTCTGAGCTGAAGACTCAGCACTGTAGCTCAGCACCTTCATTCTAATAATCAGTGAGGGTCCAACCACCTTGACCCTCACCAGTGCAATTTTCAGACAGGCCTTGAGATAAATATAGCGAACAAGAAATATTTTTACCAAATTAAATTGTGACACTTAACTTAGACCTTGTTCACATTGTGTAGTTTTGAAGCAGAAGTGAGTGTGTTTTTTTTGTAAACTACACTGAATGAACAAAACCTTGTTATAGTGACAACACTTTTTCTTCATAGAGAGAACTTGGTTATCTAACTGTTTCAATAACCAGGGATGGACTAAAATTGGCGTGGGTCTCTGAAGGTAGTGGCACAAAGTCCTCGCCTAAAAGCCACCGTCGGATTTGTGGAATCCACTTCCCATTGTTTTCAATGGAATGCTGTGGTTTTATGACGATGCTAAGAAAGGACATAAACCGCAGCAACATGAAAAACAGCATGGCCTTTTACTGAAAACAATGGAAGGCAGGATCAGTGCGGCCAACAACGGCTTATTGGTACGGAATCCTTGCCAAATTCAACTGTCAAAAACCGCTGTGTGAATGTCTCCTTAGGCTACCAGCACACGTTGCGGATTACACTAGGTTTTCCCGTGTGGACTCTTGTGCAGAAAAACCGCATCGTAATACAGAACCAGCAACATGTATTTGATTAGACAGATCTTATGTACGCTTTGCTTTTGCATTCCTTGTGGAAATTGACCTTCTGTGTGGCTTTAGAAATCTGCAGCATGTTTGCAATTTTTGGTGTGCACTTCACTCCTTTCAATGAAAGAGGAGATCTCTGGCAGAACCGCATCAAATCAGCAACAAAAACAAGTAACCTGGCTTTTGGTGTGGAAACACACAGAAATCCTCATGGAAATTCATCGGATCTTCTGTATGTTTACCCACACCTGTATGGGGGTAGCCTTACTTGGACTTCAGATCATGCATGGTTACATCTTTTTGGCTGAGTAGGATTACTGAATGGCCATTAATGAAGGTGAGTATTGAAGTCCCCCTAGGTCCTCAAGGAGGAGGAAGCCCCAGGTGCCCTCCCTATAATCCAGCCCTATCAATGACCAGCTTTCATTGACATCGGGCCCTGATATCTGTGTAAGGGGTAGCAGAGTTTTTAAAATGATTTTATTCTCTTTTAGAGTCTCTGGCCACAAGTGTCTTATCTTCATTAGAGAGGAAGCATCTAGAGAACAGGTCCAGTGCACTTACCAGTTTATACCAGTAATAACCCTATTTATCGAAATCAAGGTGGCATAGGGAATTCATTGTGTTTTCTATAAAATGACAAATTAACAGTTGACCTACTTACAGCCATTTGACAGTCAGTTACTTATCTCTATGTATGCTGTGTAACTGTTTAGAGCCTAGAAATCTTGTAATACAGCTCTGGTAGCTCACATCATGTTAATCCTAGGCTATATTTGTGTCATATTAAAATTAAGCCTGTATCTGTCAAATACATTAAGCAGAAAATAATCATGGGTTTAAAATTACATTTATTACACTACTTCATTTAGAGCTTATTCAGACGACCGTATTTTTTTGCGGTCCGCAAATTTGCGGATATGCAGAACATGGATACCGGCCAGGTGCATTCCGCATTTTGCATAACACACACGGCCAGCCCTATGATAGAAAAGCCTATTCTTGTCCACAATTGCTTTTTTGTGGGGCTGCAGAACGGAAGTACGGATGCAGACAGCCCACAATGCGCTGTCCACATCTTTTGCGCCCCTATTCGGATAAATGGGTCCACATCGTGGAATGGATGCGGACACATAAATACGGTCATGTTATTCTGAATTAGTTAATAAGAGTCTTTTTTAAAAGTTCTATTAATAATTCTATTATTTTTGCTTTGAAGATCATTGCCTGATCTAATTGTTAAAAAGAATGGACAAAATGTTGTTCACAACACATTTGTGTCTTACATGAGACATAGGGGAAGATTTATGAAACTGTCTAAAAGAAAAATTCAGCTCAGCACCCACTGAAGTGAGTGGAAGCTGAGCTGCAGTAACCCAGCACGGCCACTACACTTTAAATGGAGCTGTGCTTCTGGTTTCATTCAAAGTGCTAGTTCCAGCAGTAGAGGCTGCAGGAAACGGGTGATTGGTGGAGTGCAGGGTGTCAGGCCTTTACCCATTGGATATTAATATTAATGACCTATACTAAGGGTAGGTCATCAATATCAGGAGCCTGGAGAACCCATTTAAATTGGAAGCCTGGTATGTAGTAAAGTCACCCATAAATAGGAATTGCTTGCAGTTTGGAAGAAGAGCAACGTTAGATTGTCTGTTAAAGGGGTTTTTGGTTTAGAAATCAAATTTGCCGATACCTTATAGGACATTATAAGTAAATAGAGGGGTCTTTCCATTCAGGACTCTTTATCTATTAGCCAAACAGTAAACAGTGGTTGAAATGTATGTAGCTGGCCATACACATTAGATACATTTTGGCTGAACCCACTAATTTTGGCAGAACAGGTCAAAAATCTAATGTGTATCCTCCCAACTCTCCTCAATGGTTGATGTCAGGGGAGATAAGGTTCAAAAATCCAAACGTTCAATGCTTTCGTTCACTGGGAGCTTCTTGGGAGTGGCTTTCTACAAGTCTATGTTTGGCTGAGCATGCATGTGTATGGAGGGGTTTGGAAAGATATGAAGAATCATTTTTGTTTTTTTCTTTTTTATTTAAAATCCATAATCACAAACCATTTAATTTATATGAGAAGCTTTCACCAGCACCCTTTCATATGATTGCTGATCTTTCTTATGACTACCAGGGAGGAGTGGAGAGTAAACTCAACAATACCTTGTCCGGTGTATATCTACTTTCCATGTATATGTATGTATGTACATGTATGTATGTGTGTTATATACTGATTTGCAGCTGCAAGCACTGTATGTCATTGGACTAGAACAAAAGCATGTTACATAGACTCATTGAAGTAACAGTATGTATCTGTTACATGTAAATATGTACCATTCCTAGAGATGATATTTTTTGCATGCTTTTGTACTGTATAATAAAATAAAATAAATAAAATGCCCAATAAAAGATTTCACTTCTCAGTCTGCTGTTTTTCTGTTTCGTCATACACATTAAATGTCAAAGAATGTTTAGTGCTTATTGGGGAAGCAAAGGATAAAAACACCTCAATAGGCAGCAACATTACATACAGGGAGTGCAGAATTATTAGGCAAGTTGTATTTTTGAGGATTAATTTTATTATTGAACAACAAGCATGTTCTCAATGAACCCAAAAAACTCATTAATATCAAAGCTGAATATTTTTTAAAGTAGTTTTTAGTTTGTTTTTAGTTTGTTTTTAGTTTTAGCTATTTTAGGGGGATATCTGTGTGTGCAGGTGACTATTACTGTGCATAATTATTAGGCAACTTAACAAAAAACAAATATATACCCATTTCAATTATTTATTTTTACCAGTGAAACCAATATAACATCTCAACATTCACAAATATACATTTCTGACATTCAAAAACAAAACAAAAACAAATCCGTGACCAATATAGCCACCTTTCTTTGCAAGGACACTCAAAAGCCTGCCATCCATGGATTCTGTCAGTGTTTTGATCTGTTCACCATCAACATTGCGTGCAGCAGCAACCACAGCCTCCCAGACACTGTTCAGAGAGGTGTACTGTTTTCCCTCCTTGTAAATCTCACATTTGATGATGGACCACAGGTTCTCAATGGGGTTCAGATCAGGTGAACAAGGAGGCCATGTCATTAGATTTTCTTCTTTTATACCCTTTCTTGCCAGCCACGCTGTGGAGTACTTGGACGCGTGTGATGGAGCATTGTCCTGCATGAAAATCATGTTTTTCTTGAAGGATGCAGACTTCTTCCTGTACCACTGCTTGAAGAAGGTGTCTTCCAGAAACTGGCAGTAGGACTGGGAGTTGAGCTTGACTCCATCCTCAACCCGAAAAGGCCCCACAAGCGCATCTTTGATGATACCAGCCCAAACCAGTACTCCACCTCCACCTTGCTGGCGTCTGAGTCGGACTGGAGCTCTCTGCCCTTTACCAATCCAGCCACGGGCCCATCCATCTGGCCCATCAAGACTAACTCTCATTTCATCAGTCCATAAAACCTTAGAAAAATCAGTCTTGAGATATTTCTTGGCCCAGTCTTGACGTTTCAGCTTGTGTGTCTTGTTCAGTGGTGGTCGTCTTTCAGCCTTTCTTACCTTGGCCATGTCTCTGAGTATTGCACACCTTGTGCTTTTGGGCACTCCAGTAATGTTGCAGCTCTGAAATATGGCCAAACTGGTGGCAAGTGGCATCTTGGCAGCTGCAAGCTTGACTTTTCTCAGTTCATGGGCAGTTATTTTGCGCCTTGGTTTTTCCACACGCTTCTTGCGACCCTGTTGACTATTTTGAATGAAACGCTTGATTGTTCGATGATCACGCTTCCGAAGCTTTGCAATTTTAAGAGTGCTGCATCCCTCTGCAAGATATCTCACTATTTTTTACTTTTCTGAGCCTGTCAAGTCCTTCTTTTGGAAAGGAAGTTGCCTAAAAATTATGCACACCTAATATAGGGTGTTGATGTCATTAGTCCACACCCCTTCTCATTACAGAAATGCACATCACCTAATATGCTTAATTGGTAGTAGGCTTTCGAGCCTATACAGCTTGGAGTAAGACAACATGCATAAAGAGGATGATGTGGTCAAAATACTCATTTGCCTAATAATTCTGCACGCAGTGTATATTGAGAAGGCTGTGCTGCAAAGAAAGAACCCACTTTACATAAAATTACTGTAAGTGAACATTTACTAGAGGATAGGGTGCTGTTCCAGGATATTACATAGAGCAGCATGGCCCTTTCACTAGAGTATTCATCAAAGCAAGTGTGTGGCTGTATCCGTGGATGCTGCCCAACCGAGCCCAGCTTCGTTCACTTGAGTGGGCAGTACTAGGCACACCCACACTCTTATGGACTGTAAGGCTTCATGCGCACAACCATATATATTTTGCAGTCTGCAAACCGTGGATCCGCAAAATACAGATACAGTACTGGACACGTGCATCCCGCCAGGGGCGGACTGGGAACTTAAAGTGGCCCTGGAAAAAATACTAAAAGTGGCCCCGGTTTTGTAGTCTGGTCTAAACTGATGGAAGGCAGGGCCAGCAATACCATATTGCGGTACATTATACCACCCCAACAGAGCCAAGTACCACATTGCATCACAAAATACTTCCAGCAGCACAAAATATATCCCCAAAAACTTCCACTGGCCGACCGTGAGGAGGGCCCAGTTGGCCTCCAGGGCATCGTCCCACTGGGAAATTTCCCTGTAAGGTCTATGGCCAATCCGACCCTGCATCCCGCAATTTTCGCAGGCCTCATTGTCAAAACGCCTATTCTTGTCCACAAAATGGACAAGAATAGGACATGTTCTATTTTTTATTTTTTTTGCAGGACGGACATACAGATGCAGACAGCATACACTGTGCTGTCCGCATTTTTTGTAGCTCCATTAAAATGAATGTGTCCAGATCCAAACCGTAAAAAATGCAGATCAGATGTGGAAAAAAATACATGTGCATGAGGTCTAAGTAGGGGAAAGGAACCACCATAAATCCCTGTATCCTTGTAGCTCCTGCAGCCTGATGAATATTTATCAGGGTTTCAGACCACCATGTGCCAATCATACAATTTCTGTCTTTTTATGTAGCAGACGGGCTTTTTGTCCCTTTCTGATACCAGATATGAAGTGGTATTTGCATTTCCTACAGATTGCAATAAAGAGGCCATATACAGTCAGGTCCATAAATATTGGGACATCAACACAATTCTAACATTTTGGGCTCTATACACCACCACAATGGATTTGAAATGAAACGAACAAGATGTGCTTTACCTGCAGACTGTCAGCTTTAATTTGAGGGTATTTACATCCAAATCTGGTGAACGGTGTAGGAATTACAACAGTTTGCATATGTGCCTCCCACTTGTTAAGGAACCAAAAGTAATAGGACAATTGGCTTCTCAGCTGTTCCATGGCCAGGTGTGTGTTATTCCCTCATTATCCCAATTACAATGAGCAGATAACAGGTCCAGAGTTCATTTCAAGTGTGCTGTTTGCATTTGGAATCTGTTGCTGTCAACTCTCAAGATGAGATCCAAAGAGCTGTCACTTCCAGCGAAGCAAGCCATCATTAGGCTGAAAAAACAAAACAAACCCATCAGAAAGATAGCAAAAACATTAGGCGTGGCCAAAACAACTGTTTGGAACATTCTTAAAAAGAAGGAACGCACCGGTGAGCTCAGCAACCCCAAAAGACCCGGAAGACCATGGAAAACAACTGTGGTGGATGACCAAATAATTATTTCCCTGGTAAAGAAAACACCCTTCACAACAGTTGGCCAGATCAAGAACACTCTCCAGGAGGTAGGTGTATGTATTTCAAAGTCAACAATCAAGAGAAGACTTCACCAGAGTGAATACAGAGGGTTCACCACAAGATGTAAACCATTGGTGAGCCTCAAAAACAGGAAGGCCAGATTAGAGTTTGCCAAACGACATCTAAAAAAGCCTTCACAGTTCTGGAACAACATCCTATGGACACATGAGACCAAGATCAACTTGTACCAGAGTGATGGGAAGAGAAGAGTATGGAGAAGGAAAGGAACTGCTCATGATCCTAAGCATACCACCTCATCAGTGAAGCATGGTGGTGGTAGTGTCATGGCGTGGGCATGTACGGCTGCCAATAGAACTGGTTCTCTTGTATTTATTGATGATGTGACTGCTGACAAAAGCAGCAGGATGAACTCTGAAGTGTTTCAGTCAATATTATCTGCTCATATTCAGCCAAATGCTTCAGAACTCATTGGACGGCGCTTCACAGTGCAGATGGACAATGACCCAAAGCATACTGCAAAAGCAACCAAAGATTTTTTTTATGGGAAAGAAGTGGAATGTTATGCAATAGCCAAGTCAATCACCTGACCTGAATCCGATTGAGCATGCATTTCCCTTGCTGAAGACAAAACTGAAGGGAAAATGCCCCAAAAACAAGCAGGAACTGAGGACAGTTGCAGTAGAGGCCTAGCAGAGCATCACCAGGGATGAAACCCAGCGTCTGGTGATGTCTATGTGTTCCAGACTTCAGGCTGTAATTGACTGCAAAGGATTTGCAACCAAGTATTAAAAAGTAAAAGTTTGATTTATGATTATTATTCTGTCCCATTACTTTTGGTCCCTTAACAAGTGGGAGGCACATATGCAAACTGTTGTAATTCCTACACCGTTCACCTGATTTGGATGTAAATACCTCAAATTAAAGCTGACAGTCTGCAGTTAAAGCACATCTTGTTAGTTTCATTTCAAATCCATTGTGGTGGTGTATAGAGCCAAAAATGTTAGAATTGTGTCGATGTCCCAATATTTATGGACCTCACTGTATAATAATTTGCCACCACAGTTTAAACTGTTTGCCTACTGCTTCTTTAGGATGAATTTAAAGAGTCACTGTACTTTCACACAATTTCATTTATTAGAGAGTGGTGTAACTAGCAGATTTCTAGATCACTTTATTTAAAAAATATGCCTGCATCCACCTGAAAAAGCTGTGAAGTCATGGCCACTAGGGGTCTCACTTCCATCTATTTTGATGTCAACTAGCTGTTATCAGGCAAGATCTGTCTCTGGTAACAGAGACTCAGAAAACGGCTGAGAGGAAGTGGGCGCGTGTCCGAGCTAGCTGAGATTGTTAGACTGATAAACTGCTTCTACACTGCTTCTGAACATCACTGAAACCCTCTGTGTGTCTGTAAGTTTCTCATCCCTCCCTATTTATTCTGTGAACTCCAGAGCTGAAAACAAATATAGTGGGAAGGGAAAAGACATCACAGCAGTAGAGTGCTGCCAGATTCCACAGAAGGGAGACAACCCCCTACTTCTGAGAGAAATGCATCTAACTGTGCAGCTGAAATTGGGAATAATGTGGCTAAAAAAAAAAAAGTAACTGTTCTTTCACAGTTCTGATTGTACAGAGAAGAACAGCCATGATGCAAACTTTTTTTTCAAAACAGGTATGCTTTAAATGCCACATTTTGTGGCCAGTATTTGCTGCAATTTAAACCATTGCTGTTACACAAAACTGCAGCAAAGATGCTGTGCAGAAAAACACCACCAAACCAGCACATGTAAATACACCCTTACATGTTCATCTAAACATACTTCTGATTTGGAATATTTTGTAATCCCAAAATGACAGCGAAATCATAGCTAAAACCTGATAGACATTTCTAGATGTGTTTCATCTTGACAACAAGAAAGTGAATTTGTTATCGGCTTATTAAAGAGCAGCCAAGAATAAATCTTTAGCACTCCAGAGAGCATTGATGTGCTCAGAGCATAAATCTAGTCTTATGCCATAGTGCTTTCGTTTTTGCTTTGTGTTACTCAGTTTAGCTTTGCAGATAATAATTCATTTTAGGTTTACAGCTGCCAGTCTGTTTTTTTTTTCCTGGCATAAAAGCATTACAGGCTGAATTTAATATTGCATCAATATGCTAGAAAATTAACTGTTACCAGGACTCTGCAATGTCCTTGCACAAAAGGTATGAATGGGTGAAATATAATGACCTATAACAGTTCTATAGACTCTTCTTTCCATTCTTGTAGATAAAGCAGAAAAGGTTTCCGGGCTCGGTGCATTGTTGGCCTCCTGACAGTAGCAAAAAATTGGAAACCAGTTAATATTGCAACTAGAGATGAGCGAATCGAAGTTGACAAAGATTTGCACCGAATTTCAATTTCCTCACGCTTCGTAGTAACAAATCACATTTTTTCCTAAAATTGCTGCTGCACATGTTAGGACATGGAGCAAGGAACTCTGGGAACGAGGGATCACCCACAATGCCATGCATGCAGCCAATCAGCAGCCAGCCAGCCCTGTGATGTCACAGCCCTATAAATAGCCTCAGCCATCTTGGATTCTGCCATTTTGTAGCAGACAGTGGTAGGTGCTAGGGACAGTGGTAGAAAAGACTTTAAACTTTTATTTTGCTGTATAGAAGTTTAGGGAAAGGATAGGGAGGAATCATTCCACAGTATTGAACAGGTTTCAGTAGGGGAGGTTACAGCCTGGGTAATTGGAACAATCCTATTACACCTTGCTGCAGTGACTGGGGAACCAAATTGCCATTATATAGCTCTGTAATTCCAGCAAACCGTTCTTGTTATTGGGGTGCAAGTACTGATTGATACAGCCATTAACAGGGTTTATTACAAGGAAATATTTCTATGTCTTATTTGCCCTTGTGCGGTGCAGTTATATGTTCTAAAGCATTATTGGCTTGTATTAGTGGGGAAAAAAGGGCTTATTAGCCGTTGTGTGGTGAAGTGAGAAAATGACAGCCCTTTTTGGCATGTATTAGTGGCAAAAATATATATATTTGGCGTTCAGCGGTGCAGTTGTATGTTCTAAAGCCCTTTTTGGCATGTATTAGTGGCATAAAAATATCTATTATTTGCAGTTCAGCGGTGCAGTTATATGTTCTAAAGTGAATCAATAAAAATAAAAATTAGAATAAAAATATAAATAATAAACAAATCGTTTACGTTGAGATGGTGTCTTTTCGGCGCTGCAGATCTCCGTGTGAAGTGGGCTCAATTCACATTCAACAATACTCATTTCATAAAGGTGATCGCTCTGCCAAGATTAAGTGGAAGCTTCTAGGTTCGGTCAGATTGTAACAGGTTCCTCATATGCAACCAAACATCCGAGTCACAGCAGGGATAGTCTCATCACGAGCGATCCTTCTGCAGAGGTTAGAGTATCGTGCATATAGTGAAGATCCACCAAAGATAAATTCTTTTAAAAGGTTGTATTATACTCACAAAAGTGATGAATAAAAACTCTTTGAACCAGCATCCACATGCAAGGGTCCGCCCGACCGAGGTTTCGCCTAAATTGCTTTGTAAGGGGTGATGGTTACACCCACGCAAGGGTGTGCTATTTATACTGGAAAGGGTTACACAAAAAATCCCTTCTCCCAGGTTTCCCTTTTCCTTACATCACTAAACACTTCAAAAACTTTTTTATTATAAAATAAATAAATAAATATCTTCTTAAAACACTTCATCTGCACTACGCTATAAACAAGGTTATTCCCATTATAAAATCCAACCATTACCCGCTAGGTCTTCATTCATAAAGTAATCATATGTCCACATGTTCTAACCCCTCCTCTACTACCATTCCGTTTCTTTTCATTCTTGGTTTGGTCACGTGATGTCTTTCACCCAATAGTAACATAGTAACATAGTACATAAGGCCGAAAAAAGACATTTGTCCATCCAGTTCGGCCTGTCATCCTGCAAGTTGATCCAGAGGAAGGCAAAAAACCCTGTGAGGTAGAAGCCAATTTTCTCCACTTTAGGGGAATAAAAAATTTCTTCCCGACTCCAATCAGAATAACTCCCTGGATCAACGACCCCTCTCTAGTAGCTATAGCCTGTAATATTATTACGCTCTAGAAACACATCCAGGCCCCTCTTGAATTCCTTTATTGTACTCACCATCACCACCTCCTCAGGCAGAGAGTTCCATAGTCTCACTGCTCTTACCGTAAAGAATCCTCTTCTATGTTTGTGTACAAACCTTCTTTCCTCCAGACGCAGAGGATGTCCCCTCGTCACAGTCACAGTCCTGGGGATAAATAGCTGATGGGATAGATCTCTGTACTGACCCCTGATATATTTATACATATTAATTAGATCTCCCCTCAGTCGTCTTTTTTCTAAAGTGAATAACCCTAATTTTGATAATCTTTCAGGGTACTGTAGTTGCCCCATTCCAGTTATTACTTTAGTTGCCCTCCTCTGGACCCTCTCCAGCTCTGCTATGTCTGCCTTGTGCACAGGAGCCCAGAACTGTACACAGTACTCCATGTGTGGTCTGACTAGCGATTTGTAAAGTGGTAGGACTATGTTCATATCACGGGAATCTATGCCCCTTTTGATGCAACCCATTATCTTGTTGGCCTTGGCAGCAGCTGCCTGACACTGGTTTTTGCTGTTTAGTTTGCTGTTTATTAAAATTCCTAGATCCTTTTCCATGTCAGTGTTACCGAGTGTTTTACCATTTAGTATGTACGGGTGACTTGCATTTTTCCTTCCCATGTGCATAACCTTACATTTATCAGTGTTAAACCTCATCTGCCACTTATCTGCCCAAGCCTCCAATCTATCCAGATCCCTCTGTAGTAGTATACTGTCCTCTTCAGTGTAAATTACTTTACACAGTTTAGTGTCATCTGCGAAAATTGATACTTTACTATGCAAGCCTTCTACAAGATCATTAATAAATATATTGAAGAGAATAGGGCCCAATACTGACCCCAATAGGATCATTCTACTAGAAATACACTGCGGACACAAATCTTAGAGTCAATACAGTATCCCTATTCACCTACTCCACTAAACAGTGTTTGAGGTCAAAATCAATATTTATCCCATGTGGCTGTAGGGTATCCATTCTATATATCCATTCAACCTTGCAACGGTTGATTTAAGCCACTGGATCACTGCCACGCCAGTTCCCTTTTACCTTTTCAATACCTATAAATATCAGCCCTTTTGGATATTTCCCATGAAATTTCTTAAAATGTAACGGCACACTGTGATTTTCAAGACCCTTTCTTATATTTCTAATATGTTCTTGTATCAGTTTTCAGTTTCTGCATAGTCCTAACGACATACTGAAGCCTGCAAGGGCATTCTAGCAGATATACGACCCCCATCTGTTCACAAGACATTTCACCTCTAATTTTATATGTTAACCCCTTCTTAGACTGAACCACTTGTGCATTTTCTTTCTTTTATTCCCTCTAAGGTGCAGTTCCTGCATGGGATGCAAAAAACGCACCATGTGAACTGATTTCTTTCTTTGTTTTCCATTTTCATGGGAATGTAACTGTGTACAAGAAAGCTTCGTATATTTGGAGCTTTTTTATAAAGTACCTCAGGTTTCACTGGGATTAGAGATCCCAAAATGGGATCATTTTTCAAAACTGTCCAATTTTTTTTTAGGATATTTTTTAGTTCTCCTATGGTGGCATTAAATTGGGTAAAGAAAGTGAATCTAAAATATTTTTCTTCCCTACTCATCTTTTTAGCAGCCTTTTGGTCCCAAGACTCCACCTTCGTTCTATCTCTATTTAAATCCTTCTTGTTGTACCTTTTTTCCTCAAAACGTTCTTGGATGATCAGACTCTGTTCACTATAGTCATTTGTATCTGTACAGTTCCTACGTATTCTTACAAATTGACCCTTAGGGATATTTTTTATCCAGGGGGCATGGTGCCAACTTTTTACATCGATATATCCATTCACATCAGTTTTTTTGAAGAACGCTTTTGTTTTGATTTTATTTAATTGTACAAAAATGGTAAGGTTAAGAAAATTCATACATTTTGAGCTAATCCTACTAGTGAAAGACAAGTTTCAATTATTCCTATTTATATTGATTAAAAAAAAATCAAAAAAGAAGTAAAAGATAAACATAAAAAATATTTGAAAGTTTGTGAGGATTATAAATACAAAATGGAATATAAATGGAGGAACAAAATTAACCAGAACAAAATTAATGAGATCAAGAATCAAGAAAAATGTTGATGTAATGACAGAGATGCTGCCTTACCCAATCAGGAAAATTACATCGAGAATAGAAATATGGTGCAATCTTTGGATCCACAAATCAGAAAAAATAAATATAACCAACAACATCAATATCAAAAAAATTATTATTCACAAAGACCGTACTATTATAATGAATACCGAAGGGGTCCATATAGATATGGCAATTATTCTAATCATTACCCTAGGTACCCATACAAGCAACAGCGCTATTATAAAAATAATATTTACAATGACCATAAGAAAGTAGACAAACAAATATGTAATCAGGATGAAACGAGACCCGTGGCCAATACCCCCCAACATTTTCCACATCAAGCCATAAAAGGAATCAGTGATAGAGAAAAAAAAGTTATAGGGACCCCATTGAAAAGAAACTTAGTAGAAGGAAAAGGAAAAATCAGTCCAAAATGAAAGAAAAGTAGGGAGGAATAAACGGCATCTATAACCTGAGTTCCTATCCAGAGGAAAGGGTATTAGGAAAAGGACTAAAATTTGCCCCCACCAAGAAACCAAACAAATTCGCTATATTTCTGGATATACACAAATATATCAGGAAATCAAATATGGCTAAATATGCCATAATTAACCAAAAGAAAAGTGTGGAGATATCTCAACTGATTGATTATATAACACACACGAACCTATGAGAAAAATCAAAATGTTTTCCTCAAAACAAAGAAAATGATTGTATAGAAGCTTTTAAGAGAGGTTTATTAAAAGGATTTGAAAATTTGGAGGACAAACCCTAAGTACTGTATTACAACCTCACGCTGGAAGAAAGAAGAGCTTTAAAAAACCTAGAATCGAACTCTAGGATAATAACTAAGCCGGCAGATAAGGATGGAGGGGTAGTAGTGCTGGATAAGGAAAAATATGAGAATGAAATGCTTAGGCTGTTATCTGATATGAATACTTATATGGTTATGGAGAAAGATCCCACTATAGACTTTAAACGAGAATTAGATAAATTGCTCCAGGAAGGTTTTGAAAGGGGGATAATCAACAAAAGCTCCAAATATACAAAGCTTGCTTGTACACACATTCCCATGAATATGGAAAACAAAGAAAGAAATCAGTTCACATAGTGCGGTTTTTGCATCCCATGCAGGAACCGCACCTTAGAGGGAAAAAAGAAGAAAAATGCACAAGTAGTTCAGTCTAAGTAGGGGTTAACATAAAATTAGAGGTGAAATGTCTTGTGAGCAGATGGGGGTCGCATATCTGCTAGAATGCCCTTGCGGGCTTCAGTATGTTGGTAGGACTATATGGAAACTAAAAACCAGGATACAAGAACATATTAGAAATATAAGAAAGGGTCTTGAAAATCACAGTGTGCCGTTACATTTTAAGAAATTTCATGGGTAAGATCCATATTTAAAAGTATTGAAAAGGCAAAAGTGAACTGGCGTGGCGGTGATCCAGTGGCTAACATCAACCGTTGCGAGGTTGAATAGATACCCTACAGCCACATGGGATGAATATTGATTTTTACCTGTTACAATCTGACCGAACCTAGAAGCCTCCACTTAATCTTGGCAGCGCGATCACCTTTATGGAATAAATATGTACTAAAGCCTTCTTTGGCATGTATTAGTGAGGAAAAAAATGGCTTATTAGCCGTTGTGTGGTGAAATGAGAAAATTACTGAGTTTTTTGGGGTGTTTTAATTTCCTTTTTATTTATTTTTTTGATCTAACAGTATGTCAGACAGAGAAGTGCCAGGCCCTGCACAGGGGAGTGGCAGAGACCTAAATGTTTCTGGCACAGGCACAGGTCGCAGCAGAGTAAGGGGGTGTGGCAGCAGGAGTCGCAGCAACAGGCCTGGGCTCCTGGTGTCATCTAGCGGTCGTGTCTTGACCAGCAACCCAGCGGTTCTTGAATGGTTGGCTCGGTCATCCACTTCGTCCCAAGTGACATCAGACACCCCCAACTAAGAGTCGTGAGTTCATCAGACACAACCCTTAGTTGGCATGGCCCGGGAGCAGGCCCTGTGCCCTCACCTGTCCTCAACCTGCCTCTGTCCTTTTCTGTTCCCTTAGCCAGACAAGTATTATATGCTGTGGGCTCAGCTCCACTATACAGTGAGGAAGAGCTACAGGAGAACAGTCAGCAGCTACTGGCCAGCCAAGATGTGGAGGAGACAACCACTGCTTCCTCCGTTAGGTGGGCAAGTAGCGATGAGCAGAGTGGCGTGGGAGCTGGCATTGCGAGTGGTCAGGCTCCTGACCCAGAGACCATTTAGGAGGACATCAGTGACGGCAGACAGTACTTGATGATGATGATGTAGCTGATCGCACTTGGGAGCCCAGTGAATTAGGGGCTTCATCATCGGGAGAAGTGTGGCAGCTTGCCCGTGAGGCAGCGGCGGAGCCAGCAAGTTGCTAGCGTGGCTGGGAGTCAGCAGAGTAGCAGTAGTGGGAGGTTGGGAGCCAAACGTGCCCGGGGTAAACTACCCGCTTCGCAGGATCCTACCTACCCAGAACGTAGTGGTGCAGGGGTTCACGGAAGCACCGGCGGTAGCAATCAGTCAGTGCGGAGTGTTGGGGGTAAAATCACCTACTCGGCAGTGTGGCAGTTTTTTGTTAAGCAGCCGGAGGAGGTGAACATAGCCATTTGTAGAATCTGTGGGCAGAGGGTGATGGTGGGGGGGGGAGGGGGTAGGAGCAGTTCCAGCTCCATCAGCTGCAACTTGAGTCTAGAGTCGCTGATGAGCAGCTTTCTTCACCCACCTAGTGAGAAACTACTCACCAGCAGCAGCAGAGCTAGACCTGGAGCAGGACCTGAACCACCAGGTGGTGGCATACTTGGACAGCACCCTGCCACCCTACATTGAAGATCCGCTGGATTACTAGGCAGCCAAACTGGATTTGTGGCCGCAACTGGCAGAGTTTGACCTGGAAAAACTGTCCTGCCTGGCCAGTAGTGTGGCATCAAAGCGAGTGTTTAGTGCGGCGGGGGCCATAGTTACCCCAAGAAGCACTCACCTGTCCACCCAAAATGTGGAGAGACTGACCTTTGTCAAGATGAATCAGGCGTGGATCAGCCAGGATTTCTACCCACCAATGCCTGATGCATCAGACTAGATCATCCATGGTGCCACACCAACACTTTGACAAAAGAGACCGGTTTCTTCTAGCTACCTGCCTCAGGTACTATTCTGATGCTGCCACCCGACTGATGCCATACATCTGATGCCAAGTGCTCCTTCTTTCACCCACTATCTTCAGCTGGTACTGGTATTGCCACCCACCTCCCCACTCTGTCACCGGGTGACTCTGGGGTCTCCTGATGCTGCTGCCACCTCCACACTATGTCACCTTGCCACTCTGTGGTCTCCTGATGCTTCTGCCACCTCCACACTATGTCACCTTGCCACTCTGTGGTCTCCTGATGCTGCTGCTACCTAAACACTATGTCACCTTGCCACTCTGTGGCTTTTTAATGCTGCTGCCACCTCCACACTTTGTCATTGTGCCTCTCTGTGGTTTCCTGATGCTGCTATTGCCACCTACACACTGTCATTGTGCCACTCTGTGGCCTCCTCATGCTGCTTCCACTTCACCACTATGTCATAGGGCCACTCTGTGGACTTCTCATGCTGTTCCCACCCTCCCCACTTCATGACTGGGCCACTATTTTGCCTTTCGGCCTGGCTGACATCACCATTTATTTGACCCTTCTTCTGATCTGTCAGAAGGAAGGAAAAATGAGACGCACAATGGATCCTGTCTATGTAACAGTTGTAAGGCCTGCATGACATGGTCCCTATTTTGCATCAGAATTGGCTTATGATTTTGGATCCACTCCTGTTTTTTTTGTCTTTAGCAATACTGATGGATTACTGACCAAATGTTGACCGAGTGAAGGCGGATGCTCCACAGACAGGATCCGTTTTTTGGGGGTTATTGTTCTGATGGATCAGAGGATGGTGTAAAAGGAGTGCGCTTCTTCTTGACGCTAACATTGACCTATAAGACTGAGTTCACACTTGAGTTATTTGTTCAGTTTTGGCCCCGTAACTGCCCAAATAAGTGAAGTGTGCAGTGAGTCTAAGAGCGACGCCTGTCATCTACATGTTATACTGACTCCCTGTATTGTTTCACTACCACAGCAGACTCCCTATGAGTGTTACTGCAAGGCACAGTGTTCTACCCCCCTATAAAGGCTCTCTGCAGCCAGGAAATAGCTGTTTTTTAACGCGATTTGCCACAAATAAATTCAGATTGAACCGCATTTTTTCTGAAAATTCGGTGAGCCGTCTAAATCTAATTTTTTCCAAATTCGCTTATCTCCAATTGCAACCAGTGTTGAGTGAAATTTAGAAAAACTAAATTTGGCTGCTTCATCGAATTTCATAAAGAAATGACGAGACTTAAAGAAGAGGAAAGACATTTTTTTTCAGAGTATGGGAGTGCAGTTTTGTGGTAGTAATTTAATGCCTGGGTATTTAAAAGGGGTTGTCTGGGTTCAGAGCTGAACCCGGACATACCCACATTGTTACCCAGGCAGCCCCTGTAATATGAGAATCGGAGCATTTCAGATTCAGCACAGGCAAAGGCATTTTTAGGAGATCCAGTGACGGACATATCGGGCTCTCCATAGGGACTGCTAGGCAGAGGCTTCCACCCAGCACTGTGTTCGGTGACGTCACCAGGACTGATAGGCGGGCTTTAGCGTTGCCCTAACCTGTAAAACAGCTAGAGCAGCGCTAAAGCCTGCCCATCAGAGCCAAAAAACTGGCCTTTAAAGATCCCCCTCTTCAGCGCAATGGGGTGACTGCTCTTCCAGCGCAATAAGCTGTTTGTGGCCACATCCTTGCTGAACATTTTAGTAGTCATTCTTCCGTGCCCCTCTCTAATCATGGTTAAATCGAATTGAGTGCGCTGAAAGGAGATGTAAAATATAGCCTAAACTTATTAGTATAAAGGCAGACAACGAATTCTGAAAATTCCTGTTCCTACCCCTTCCACAGGATGAGCATGTCGCCAATGTATCTGAGCCAGAGAACAATTGACAATTACTATTTCTCCCCTGCCTCCCTAAAAACCATCTTATTTTCCCACCAGCCCAGGTAGAGGTTGGTGTGGGTAGGTGCATCAGGGCTACCCATCGTCACCCCCGTAACATTGTGTTCCAACATGAACCAAAGCAGAGTGTAAAAGGAATTACTACCATATGATGCAACAGCATACCAGATGGCAAAAATGGCACAAATTGTGCCACAGTTATCAAAATAGGATGTGTGACATGATCTAATTTGCTGTAACTTACCAGCATGATAGATATTTTATTTTCACAACCTCTGCAGCAATATAATGCATCTAAAATGATAAGTCTTTAATAAATTGGATAATTTTATGACCCTTCTCAGTTATATGTCAGGTTACAGCCAAATATTGTCGAAATAGTTGTAAAAAGCATCTAAAACATAATACCTTTGGTGGAGCAGTGTATGAAACTTTTTCAGGGCAATTTACAAAAGTTGTAGAAATCTCTGCAACAAATCTAAAGCGGGTGTAAGGGTTCAGCTACATGGTGATCTTGGTCATGTGGCAGCTGTTGCGCACATGGATCACAGTGGAATTGACATGTAGTGGTGCTAGCCCAGAAATGAATGTCGTTGCAGCATGACTCGCACGTGTGATGTGACTTCAACCACAGTATTGCAAAAAATCCAGCACTGCTGTTTTTTTTGCAGTTCTCGGGTCGCGGCACACTTGCAAGTGGTGCTGCGACCCATTGATTTCTAAACTAGCACCACTACACTGCAAACCTTGGGCATGACAGCCGTCATGCAAGCAAAATTGCAGTGTAACTGAACCCTAAAAAGTTCCATGCACGGTGCTATTAAGGATTAGCGATGGACGAACATCGGCCGAGACGGTTCGAGAACGCCTTCAAATGTTCGTGTACCGCAAGTTCGTGGCAGGCCCCATTCACTTTAATGGCAGGAGAACCTGGAAAACCTTCAGGTTATATTTACAGCCACCAAATACTTACTAGAAGTGCACAAATAGTCCCACAACATGGACTGTGACATACTAGAGGGGATCAATGACAAAAATTCCCCCCAAAAATATTTTAATCAGGGGCCAGTTTTATGCGTCTTAAAGGGAAATTCTCAAAAATGTGCCCTGCTGGAGCCCAGAAGTTTTTTTATTTTAGGCCACGGGAGTACAGGCCCTAAAAATTAGGCATTCACCTGACAGAAAAGAACAAGCGATTATGTGGCTCGAGGTACATTATGCAGTAAATTGATAAAAATTTTGCTGTAGCCCACTGGAGTACAGGCTCCAAACATTAGGCATTCACCGTACAGAAAAGATCAAGTGATTATGTGGCTGGAAGTATATTAGATGGTCATTGGATAACAATTTTACTGCAGGCCAGTGGAGTACAGACCCCAAAAATTATGCATTCACTGTACAGAAAAGAATAAGTCATTATGTGGCTGGAGGTACATTAGGCGGTCACCGTATAACAATTTTACTGTTGGCCAGTTAGATTACAGGCCCCAAAAATTATGCATTCACTGTACAGAAAAGAACAAGTGATTATATGGCTGGAGGTATATTAGACGGTCAATGGATAACAATTTTACTGTAGTCCAGTACAAATAAATTTCAAATACATATGTTTAAAAGAACTAAAAATATAAAATTGGATTAAAAACATGGCTAACGAAATCCCCCCCTCATGATTAAACCCCAAATGATAATAGGTGAAATTCGATAACACGTGGTCGTCACAGGTGTTGAATTCCTCCGAGGCCACAACAATTAGGCATTCACTGTACAGAAAAGATCAAGTGATTATGTGGCTAGAAGTATATTAGACGATCATTAGATAACAATTATACTGCAGGCCAGTAGAGTACAGGCCCCAAACATTAGGCATTCACCGGACAGAAAAGGCCTTTTATGCCACTGTATTTACATAAGACAGGGACCATTCTTTGTTCTGGGTTGTGGCGGATATGTGTGGGTTGGCATGAGAAAATTCAAATAAATGTGGTCATCACAGGTGTTGAATTCCTCCGAGATCCATGCCTCATTCATTTTTAGAAATGTGAGGTAGTCCACACTGTCGTGAGCTAGGCGAGTGCGCTTATCGGTCACGATCCCCCCTGCTGCACTGAACGTCCTTTCGGACAGGACACTCGACGAGGGGCTAGCCAAGAGTTCCATGGAAAATTGTGCCAGCTCTGGCCACAGGTCAAGCCTGCACACCCAGTAGTCCAGGGGCTCCTCGCTTTGAAGAGCGTCCATATCGGCCTTTAACCCGATGTAGACGGACACCTGTCGGTCTAAGCGTTCCCTGAGGCTGGATCCGGAGGGCGGCTGTCGATGGGTTGGTTGCAAGAATGATCTCATATCCAAAGTAACCAACACATCTTCAAACCGCCCTCTTCTTGCAGCCGCGGTAGGATTGGTACCTGCATTTGTTTCGCTGTGGGTGGAAATTCCTCTGCCAGCGCTGCAACAGCAGAATGCAGCATCTCTCGCAGCAAGGCCTGGAAATGCTGCATTCTGACAGCCCTCTGTGATGCTGGTAACATGTCCCCCATTTTGTGTTTGTACCGGGGGTCTAAGTATGTTGCTACCCAGTACTGGTCCGTGCCCTTTATGCTTTTTATACGGGGGTCCCTCTTCAAACACTGGAGAATGAAGGCCCCCATTTGCACTAAATTGGAAGCAATGGAGCACACAGGGCCGGCCTTAGGCCTTTAGGCGCCCTGTGTGAGAAAGCTTTACAGCGCCCCATAGTGACCCCCTCAGTAACCACGCCCCCTCAGTAACCACACCCCTCAGTGACCACACCCTTTCAGTGGTCACACATTTCTCCCTGTCCCCTCCAGATGGGCAGCATCAGCACATCCCTGTCCCCCCCCACCCCCGCCCCCGCGTCACCATGGCATTGGCACATTTCTCCCTGTCCCCTCCAGATGGGCAGCATCAGCACATCTCTGTCCCACCCCCGCCCCCGCGTCACCATGGCATTGGCACATTTCTCCTCCAGATGGGCAGCATCAGCACATCTCTGTCCCACCCCCGCCCCCGCGTCACCATGGCATTGGCACATTTCTCCCTGTCCCCTCCAGATGGGCAGCATCAGCACATCTCTGTGACAGAGATGTGCTGATGCTGCCCATCTGGAGGAGAAATGTGCTAATGCCATGGTGGGGCGGGGGTGGGACAGAGATGTGCTGATGCTGCCCATCTGGAGGAAAAATGTGCCAATGCCATGGTGACGCGGGGGCGGGGGTGGGGACAGAGATGTGCTGATGCTGCCCATCTGGAGGGGACAGGGAGAAATGTGCCAATGCCATGGTGACTGGGGGGGCGGGGGAGGACAGAGTCTGAGATGTGCTGATGCTGCCCATCTGGAGGAGAAATGTGCCAATGCCATGGTGACGCGGGTGGGGGGGACGGGACAGATGTGCTGATGCTGCCCATCTGGAGGGGACAGGGAGAAATGTGCCAATGCCATGGTGACTGGGGGGGGGGCAACAGAGACTCTGCCCCCCCCCCAGTCACCATGGCATTGGCACACTTCTCCCTGTCCCCTCCACTTGGGCAGCATCAGCACATCTCTGTCCCGTCCCCCCATCCCCCATGGCACTGTTGGCACATTCACATAAATCATAATCATTTCTCCAAATAAAAAATACCTATATGTTCTCTAGCTGTAGTGCTGCCGGCTGCCGCGTGGGCCTTGCTGTGTCTGCTGGCTGGGCGCGCTCCGTCTTCTCCCTGGGGGCGGAGCTCAGTGGCTACGCTCCAGCAGCCACTGGTCTGCTCTCTTAAAGAGGCAGCAGGCAGGCCAGCCAGGCAGCAGAGCGGAGCTCAGAGCGGCCCCGAGCCCCGCCCCCTCTCCTCACTCCTTCAGTCCGGATCGGAGCGCAGTGTCACACTGTGAGTGTGACTGTGTAAGTCCGCCGCCCGCTCGCAGGCCCTGCAGAATAAAGATTTGCGTCACGGCGGGCTGTCGGCCGCCCGGCGCCCCTGTTGCTATGGCGCCCTGTGCGGCCGCACAGCCCGCACACCCCAAAGGCCGGCCCTGGGAGCACACTGGCTCCTGCTCATCGCCCAGGAGATCGTCGTCCTCGGTCTCCTCCCCCCAGCCAAGTAAAAAACCAGGGATCCCCGAAAAGTTTAAAGCCTGCTCTTCTTGCTCCTCCTCCTCCCCCCAGCCACCATCCTCCTCTGACTCCTCTTCAGACTCCTGCTGACTTGTCTTAGATGGAGTAGCCCCCCCAAGGAATTCATTCAGTATTGTGACTTCCTCATCTTCCAGCTCCTGCTCCTCGACGGCTTGATCAATGACACGATGCGATGCACGCTCAAGAAAGAAGGCGTAAGGTGCGATGTCACTGATGGCGCCCTGGCTGCGACTGACCAGTTTGGTGATCTCATGAAATGGCCGCAGAAGTCTGCATGTGTCGCACATGAGGAGCCACTGGCGTGGTGAAAAGAAACCAAGCTCCCCAGAACCTGTACTACTCTAGAGTTCGTACAGGTAGTCGTTAATGGCACGTTGCTGCTGGAGCAGCCTATCAAGCATATACAAGGTGGAGTTCCAGCGCGTCGGGCTGTCACAAATCAGACGTCTGACGGGGAAGTGGTGTCGCCGCTGAACGTTAGCAATGCGAGCCATGGCCATGTAAAATCTTCTAAAATGGCTAGAGATTTTCCTGGCCTGCCGCAAGACGTCCTGGACTCTGGGGTATTTGGCAACGAATCGCTGCACGACTAATTTCAGGACGTGTGCAATGCACGGCACGTGTGTCATTTTGCCCTGTTTCAGCAAACTCAGCAGATTGGCTCTATTGTCGCACACCACTTTACCAACTGTCAAATTGAGCGGGGTTAGCCACTGATTGGCCTGTGACCGCAGAGCTGAAAGCAGTGCAGGATCGGTGTGGCTCTTGGCTTCCAGGCACAACAGCCACAGCACAGCATGGCAACGTCTCACCTGGCAAGGCGAATAGGTTCTGGGGAGCTTGGGGGGTGCAGCGGAAGAGGCGGTAGCAGTGGAAACGGAGGAGTCAGCTGAGGAGGAGACGGAGGATGGAGTAGGAGGAGAAGAAGAGGCAGGCCTGCATGCAATCAGTGGCGGTAACACCAAATCCACACGGGTGCCACAGGTTGCATGCTTGACAACAGTCAGAAGGTTCACCCAGTGGGCAGTAAAAGTTATGTACCTTCCCTGCCTGTGTTTGCTAGACCACATGTCTGCGGTCAAATGTATCTTGGCACCGACAGTGTGCCAGAGATACATTCACTTGCCGCTGAACATGGCCATATAACTCTGGGATGCCCTTCTGGGAGAAATATTTCCTTCCGGGGACCTTCCATTGCGGTGTGCCAATGGCAACAAATTTTCTAACAGCCTCCGAGTCCACCAGTTTATATGGCAGTAGTTGGTGGGCTAGCAGTTCCGACAAGCCAGCGGTCAGCCATTTTCCGGTTACCCGGCGTCATCAACTTTTTACGTTCGAACATTTGGGCCACGGAAGTGTCACAAACAGACAGTTGAGAAGCTCTGACAGGAGCTTTCCAGATCCTCCTCCCTGAGTTTCTTTGTTTTGGTTAAGTTCCTCATCTCGTTAGTCTATCTCAGCTGTCATGCTTTTGGACTGATTGCTTCCCTTTAAGTTCCTCCCCATGATGCATTAGGTTGCGGCTTATACAACTTCCTGGAGTGTGTGTGCTTGCTGTTTCTATTTCCCAGTCCTCTGCAAGATAAGTGCTGTTCCTTTATTTGCGATTTTCTGTCTGCTGGATTTTCAGGTGACCCTGACTCCCTCCGTGTCTAGTGTAGGGAGCCGGTGGTCGTGTCCCCTCACTATTGTAGGGTCTTCAGGTATTAGATAGCCGAGGTACGTGGATATGCGCCCATCCACCTTTGGGGTGTTCGCATAGGCTGAGCAATTAGGGAGAGTGGCAGGTCTCATGTAGGGGTCTCCCTTTTGTTCCTTAGTTGTGGATCCAGTGAGTCATTATTGTATTGCATTGTCTTGTTTCCTGTACACCATCCGTGACATTATAAGCCGCCAAAACCGTCTCAAGCATGGATCCGGTTTCACTTTTGGCTGAGCGCTTCCAGGGTCTTTCATTGGAGGTAGCTGATCTCCGTAAGACTTTTTCTCAGTTTCAAGTGACCGGTTCAGCTTGCGTTCATGGAGTTTGTTCTGAGCCTAAGATCTCGCTCCCGGATACGTTCTCCGGGGGTAGTGAGTATTTTGTGCGTTTTAGAGAGGCTTGCAAACTCCATTTTCACCTTCTTCCCCATTCCTCTGGTGATGAAGAACGGAGGGTGGGGATCATTATATCGCTGCTCAGGGGTAACGCTCAATCCTGGGCCTATTCGCTGCCGGAGGGGGCACGGCCCCTCCGTTCAGTGGATGAATTCTTTTTAGCCCTGGGTCAGATATATGATGATCCGGATCGTATTGCTCTGGCTGAGTCTAGACTACGTCTGTTATGCCAGGGTAAACAATCCGCAGAGATATACTGCTCAGAATTTCGGAGATGGGCAGCTGATACTGGTTGGAATGATGCTGCACTCCGAAGTCAATTTTGCCATGGTCTTTTAGAGGGATTGAAAGATGCATTTGCCTTTCATGAGAGACCTACCTCCTTGGATTCTGCTATGTCTCAGGCCGTTCGTATTGACAGGCGTCTTAGAGAGAGAGGAGAGATCTCTCCTTCCTGTCATACTCAGTCCCGGGACAGTGCAGCGGTCTGTTTCTGTGCGCAGGGGTCTCAGTCGCTGTCAGCCCCTTCTGAGCAGGAGCCCATGCAGCTGGGGTTGATTACCTCTGACAATAGAAGATTCAGCCCGCATGGGAGGGTTTGTTTTTGTTGTGGAGGTATAAATCATTTGGCAAATGTTTGTCCCTCTAGGAGATTCAGGCAGTTTTCTGGGAGTAATAAAGAAACAAAAAGGAAAAAATCTTTTAAAAATGTTCCGTCTGTTACTATTGGCAGGGTTGAGGCGGAAATTCTAGGTTTTCCGTTTGCTTGTAGTTCCCGTTTTGTCCTGCCTGCTAGGGTGGCGCTAGAGAGAAAAAGCATTTTTTGTGAGATTTTTGTGGATAGTGGAGCAGCTGTCAATCTCATTGATAATCAATTTGCAATAACTCATGGTTTCCAGGTATGCACTTTGGGAAAGGATATTCCTGTTTTTGCTATTGATTCCGCTCCACTTTCTCAGAAATCATTAAAGGGCATAGTTCACAATATCCGTATAATTGTGAGTGATGCTCATGTTGAGGATGTGTCATGTTTCGTCCTTAGCGGTTTGCCTACTCCTCTAGTGTTGGGGCTACCCTGGCTCACTAAACATAACCCCACCATTGATTGGCAAGCGAGGCAAATAAATGGTTGGAGGGACTTTTGCAGAGAGAATTGCCTCATGACATCTGTTTCTGAGGTTTCTACTAAGACTGTACCACCTTTCCTCTCTGAATTTTCGGATGTCTTCTCTGAGAGTGGAGTTCAGGATTTCCCCCCGCACAGGGAGTACGATTGCCCTATTAATCTCATCCCAGGCGCCAAGCTGCCTAAATCTCGTTTATACAATCTTTCCCAACCTGAGAGGGTCGCTATGCGTGCTTATATCTCTGAGAGTCTGAGAAAAGGACACATACGGCCCTCGAAGTCACCTGTTGCCGCTGGTTTTTTCTTTGTTAAGAAAAAAGATGGTTCTTTAAGACCTTGTCTGGATTTCAGGGAGCTGAACAGTATCACTATTCGTGACCCTTATCCGCTTCCTCTGATCCCGGACCTGTTTAACCAGGTTGTTGGGGCTAAAGTCTTTTCCAAATTAGACCTAAGAGGGGCATACAACCTGGTCAGGGTCAGAGAAGGAGACGAATGGAAGACGGCTTTCAATACCCCTGAGGGCCATTTTGAGAATTTGGTTATGCCTTTTGGTTTGATGAATGCCCCAGCCGTTTTTCAGCATTTCGTGAACAGCATTTTTTATCATTTAATGGGAAAATTTGTATTAGTGTATTTGGATGACATTTTGATTTTTTCTCCTGATTTCAAGACTCATAAGGAACATTTATGTCAGGTCTTGCTCATCCTGCGGGAGAATAAATTATACGCGAAACTGGAAAAATGTGTGTTTGCGGTTCCAGAAATTCAATTTCTGGGGTTTCTTCTCTCCGCTTCTGGTTTTCGCATGGACCCCGAGAAGGTCCGCGCTGTGCTTGAGTGGGAGCTTCCTGAGAATCAGAAGGCGCTGATGCGTTTTTTGGGCTTTGCCAATTATTACAGGAAATTTATTTTGAATTATTCCTCTGTTGTTAAACCACTCACTGATATGACCAGAAAGGGGGTAGATTTTTCTTCCTGGTCGGTAGAGGCGTGTAAGGCCTTTTCTAATATCAAGGAGAGTTTTTCTTCCGCTCCCATTCTGGTACAACCTGATATTTCGTTACCCTTCATAGTTGAGGTTGATGCTTCTGAGGTAGGGGTGGGTGCGGTCTTGTCTCAGGGTTCCTCTCCTGCCAAATGGCAACCATGTGCCTTTTTCTCGAAGAAACTCTCCTCCGCAGAGAGAAATTATGATATGGGAGATAGGCAATTGTTGGCCATCAAGTTGGCTTTTGAGGAATGGCGCCATTGGCTAGAGGGAGCCAGACACCCTATTACCGTGTTTACTGACCATAAAAATCTGGCCTACTTGGAGTCAGCCAAGCGTCTGAACCCGAGACAGGCCAGATGGTCTTTGTTCTTTTCAAGGTTTAATTTTGTTGTCACGTTCCGCCCTGGGTTAAAGAATGTGAAGGCAGATGCCCTGTCACGTTGTTTTCCGGGAGGTGGGAATTTTGAAGACCCGGGTCCCATTTTGGCTGAAGGTGTGGTGGTCTCTGCTCTTTTTCCTGAATTGGAGGCAGAGGTGCAGGCAGCCCAGTCAGAGGCTCCTGATCTTTGTCCTCCTGGGAGGTTGTTTGTGCCTCTCGCTTTGAGACACAAGATTTTTAAGGAACACCACGATACGGTCCTTGCTGGGCACCCGGGGGCAAGAGCCACACTGTATCTCATCGCTCGGAGATTCTGGTGGCCTGCGCTTCATAAGTCGGGTGAGGGTTTTGTGGCAGCTTGCGAGACTTGCGCTCGTGCCAAAGTCCCTCATTCACGGCCATCAGGTCCTCTCCTTCCCTTACCCATTCCTTCCCGTCCTTGGACACATCTGTCCATGGACTTCATAACGGACTTGCCTCGTTCCTCGGGGAAGACTGTGATTCTGGTGGTGGTGGACCGTTTTACCAAAATGGTGCATTTCATCCCTTTTCCTGGTTTGCCCAATGCTAAGACGCTGGCGCAGGCATTTATTGACCACATTGTCAAATTGCATGGTATTCCTTCAGACATAGTCTCTGATAGGGGCACGCAGTTTGTTTCCAGATTCTGGAAGGCTTTCTGTTCTCGCTTGGGGGTTCGGTTGTCATTCTCTTCTGCTTTCCACCCGCAGTCGAATGGCCAGACAGAGCGCATCAATCAGAATCTGGAGACATATCTGCGCTGTTTTGTGGCGGAGAATCAGGAGGATTGGTGTTCTTTTTTGTCCCTTGCTGAGTTTGCTTTAAATAACCGTCGTCAGGAGTCCTCTGATAAGTCACCATTTTTTGGTGCATATGAGTTTCATCCGCAGTTTGGGACTTTCTCGGGAGAGGGGTCTTCTGGTTTACCTGATGAGGACAGATTCTCCTCGTCTTTGTCATCTATTTGGCAAAAGATTCAGGATAATCTAAAGAGCATGAGTGAGAGATATAAGCGTGTGGCAGATAAGAGACGTGTGCCTGGTCCGGACCTGAATGTTGGTAATCTGGTGTGGTTGTCTACCAAGAATATCAAATTGAAGGTTCCCTCCTGGAAGTTGGGTCCTAGGTTTATTGGGCCTTACAAGATCCTGTCTGTCATCAATCCTGTTGCCTACCGTCTTGATCTTCCTCAGACTTGGAAGATCCATAATGTTTTTCATAAGTCCTTATTGAAACCTTATGTTCAACCTATTGTACCCTCGCCTTTGCCTCCTCCTCCGATTATGGTTGATGGAAATCTTGAATTTCCGGTCTCTAGGATTGTGGATTCTCGTCTTGTCCGCGGTTCCCTCCAGTACCTCGTTCATTGGGAGGGTTATGGTCCTGAGGAGAGGATGTGGGTCCCAGTGACGGACATTAAGGCCACTCGTCTCATCAGGGCTTTCCATAGGTCCCATCCTGAGAAGGTGGGCCCTGAGTGTCCGGAGTCCACTCGTAGAGGGAGGGGTACCTGTCACAACCAGACAGTTGAGAAGCTCTGACAGGAGCTTTCCAGATCCTCCTCCTTGAGTTTCTTTGTTTTGGTTAAGTTCCTCATCTCGTTAGTCTAGCTCAGCTGTCATGCAGTTGGACTGATTGCTTCCCTTTAAGTTCCTCCCCATGATGCATTAGGTTGCGGCTTATACAACTTCCTGGAGTGTGTGTGCTTGCTGTTTCTATTTCCCAGTCCTCTGCAAGATAAGTGCTGTTCCTTTATTTGTGATTTTCTGTCTGCTGGATTTTCAGGTGACCCTGACTCCCTCCGTGTCTAGTGTAGGGAGCCGGTGGTCGTGTCCCCTCACTATTGTAGGGTCTTCAGGTATTAGATAGCCGAGGTATGTGGATATGCGCCCATCCACCTTTGGGGTGTTCGCATAGGCTGAGCAATTAGGGAGAGTGGCAGGTCTCATGTAGGGGTCTCCCTTTTGTTCCTTAGTTGTGGATCCAGTGAGTCATTATTGTATTGCATTGTCTTGTTTCCTGTACACCATCCGTGACAGGAAGCCTGCTTTTTGCCAGATGAACGCGACGATGCCACAGTGGATAGTGGAGTGGAGGACAAATGGGAGGAGAGAGGAGAAGGAAAAGAGGCAGGACGTGGAGCGCCGGGAATGTGGCTTTGTGGGTTCTGACGGTGTTGCTCCCACTGGGCTCGGTGATGGGAGGCCAGGTCCCTTCTTAAGGCGGTCGTCCCTAGGTGAGTGTTGGGCTTACAGCGACTTATGTGTTGAGAGCACAGGCTGCAGATGGCAACACTATTGTCAGCAGCTGACACGTTAAAAAAAGCCCACACTGCGGAGCCATGTGCCGGCGTCCTGGGAGCGCCGTGCATGGTGGATGGCTCGCTCCAGATACATTTGCAGTCTGTTTTTTGTCTCCTGCACTGCAAGTTCTGCCTGCTTCTCCTCCTTCTACCCCCTATTTGCTGCTCTGTCTCCCCCTCTGAACTCCCCTCCTCTTCCTCTCTTGTGGACACCCACGTGACATCCATCGACACGTCATCATCGTCACCTTCACCACCACTGACATTAGAAATCTTGGAGTAGGCAGCAACAGCGGGGACCTCCGTCCTTAGGCTGATCTGGGTACTGTCGTCAGACTGCTGGGTGGCGGCCGTTGCTACCTCCTCTTCCTCATCCGATGCCAAGAATGGCTGCGCATCAGAAAGGTCTGGGAATGGATCGAAAAAAATTCCTCTTACTCGAGTGGAGGGGCTATGTTGGTGGTGTCTTTGGGGGTGCACACAGCAGAGAGTGAGGATGGTGCAGATACAGAGGATGAGGAGGGTGCAGAAGAGGAAGGCTGGGTGAGCCACTCAACCAACTCTGGTGCGTCCTTTGACGTAATCGCACGCACCTTCTCCAACTTCCCACTTAGGCTCCGGCCTGGTGCACCTGCCCGACCCCTACCACCCCTACCACCTCTGCCTGTCACTTTCAAAATGACCCTGTGACAAAGTCCCTATAGAAGAGCAGTATTTGTAGAAGCAGGTATATCGCAGGCCTCAATTAATATTTGGTGGAAGCTGGTATATCAAACCCCTTATTCAATATTTGGTGGAAGTCGGTGTATCGCAGGCCTCAATCTATATTTGGTGGAAGCCGCACTGGTATATGAATCCCCTCTATCAGTATTTTGTGGAAACAGGTATATAGAACCCCTTAATGAGTATTTGGTGGAAGCCGGTATATCAATCCCCTCTATCAGTATTTTGTGGAAACAGGTATATAGAACCCGTTAATGAGTATTTGCTGGAAGCTGGTAAATTAAACCCCTTAATCAATATTTGGTGGAAGCCGGTGTATCGCAGGCCTCAATCAATATTTGGTGGAAGATGGTATATCAATCCCCTCTATCAGTATTTTGTGGAAACAGGTATATAGAACCCCTTATTGAGTATTTGCTGGAAGCCGGTATTTTAAACCCCATAATCAATATTTGGTGGAAGCTGGTGTATCGCAGTCCTCAATCAATATTTTTTTGGAAGCTGGTATATCAATCCCCTCTATCAGTATTTTGTGGAAACAGGTATATAGAACCCCTTAATGAGCAGTGGCGGATTACAATAGGGACGTTCGGGTCGGCAGCCCTGGGCCCAGCACCACTGGGGGGCCCAACGCTGACCCGAACGCCCACATACTGCGGCGGGGCACGGGAGCGCATAGCTTCCTGTCCCGTCGCCGATCACCGCCATAGGCTTCAGGCCTTGTAGGCCTGAGGCCTATGCGGTAGAGAAATCCTGGCGGAGGCGTGCGTGATGACGTCATCGCGCGCCTGTGCCGGGACGCAGCACTGTGACGCGCCTGATTCATCCCGCCTTCTGGCCCTGGACATAGGTGAGTATTTATCTTTTCATTTTTTTGTTCATTTTTTTTAATTTTATTTCATGTGCCTACTTTTGGGGGGGGGGGGGACACAGGAGGACATAGTAGGGAAGTTAAATCGAGTACATGGGGGGGGGGAATGTGGGAGCTGTATGGGGCCAAATTATTATGGGAGGGAATACTATGTGGGGGCAAATTACTAGATGGGGCAGTGTGGGGGCAAATTGCTATGTGGGGGCAGTGTGGGGGCAAATTGCTATGTCGGGGCAGTGTGGGGGCAAATTAGTGTGTGGGGGCAAACTACTATATGGGGGCAGTTTGGGGGAAATTACTGTGTGGGGGCAAATTACTATGGGGGGATTACTATGTGGGGGCAGTGTGGTGGAAATTACTATATGGGCGTGTTGCTATTGGAGAGGCACTGTAGGGGCAATTCTATTATTTTTGGGGACACTATACAGGGATTATTGCCTGGAGCACAATATAGGGTGTTATTATTACTGGGGGCACTCTAGGGGACATTATAGCTGCTGTAGACACTATAGGAACATTTGGGGTAATTTATCAAACTAGTGTAACACAGAACTGGCTTAGTTGCCCATAGCAGCCAATGAGATTCCACCTTTCATATTTGACAGCTCTTTTGGAAATCCAGTTCTACTTTACACCAGTTTGATATATTACCCCAATTATGTCTATTAGGGTCACTATTTTTTCAGCAGTATAGTTCCTGGGGCATTGGGAAGCACAACGGGCACAGTATTGGGGGTGGCAGGATGACGCTGTGGGGACACCAGGATGAGGAGGTTGATGGAAAAATTTAGAAATCTAACGTGTCTGTGTTACAAACTGTAGAGACGAGATGCGGCTGAAAGAATTTGCCATGGTGGTCTGGGTCAAATGGAGGAGAAGAGGAAAAAGAAGGTCTACATGACAGGAGATGTCACTGGATGTAAGAGGTATGTGGTGCTGTATTCTCCTCCATGTCTTTTTTATTACAATTATATGTATTTTAAATTTGGTGACCAAATTTTTCAGTTTAGGACCCAATTTGGGGTATTTTTTTTTTGTCTGAAGATGTCATATGGCCTTAAAGAAGAGACTGTGGCGCCCATGAAGCACCGCAGCCTCTTCATACAAAAAAAACAAAACTAAACTAAAATGGAGGGGGGGGCCCAAGTTGGGTAGACAGCCCCGGGCCTATCATGCACTTAATCCGCCCCTGTGGATGAGTATTTGCTGGAAGCCGGTAAATCAAACCCCTTAATCAACATTTGGTGGAAGCCGGTGTATCGCAGGCCTCAATCAATATTTTTTGAAAACCGGTGTATCACACCCCTTAGTCAGTATTTTGTGGAAGCTGGTATATCAAACCCTTTAATCAGTATTTTGTGGAAGCAGGTATATCGCACCTCTTAGGGCTCTTTCACACCTGCGTTCTTGTCTTCCGGCATAGAGTTCCATCGTCGGGGCTCTATGCCGGAAGAATCCTGATCAGGATTATCCCCATGCATTCTGGATGGAGTGAAATCCGTTCAGGATGCATCAGGATGTCTTCAGTTCCGGAACGGAACGTTTTTTGGCCGAAGAAAATACCGCAGCATGCTGCGCTTTTTGCTCCGGCCAAAAATCCGGAACACTTGCCGCAATGCCGGATCCGGAATTAATGCCCATTGAAAGGCATTGATCCGGATCCGGCCTTAAGCTAAACGTCGTTTCGGCGCATTGCCGGAGCCAACATTTAGCTTTTTCTGAATGGTTACCATGGCTGCCGGGACGCTAAAGTCCCGGCAGCCATGGTAAAGTGGAGCGGGGAGCAGGGGAGCAGCATACTTACCGTCCGTGCGACTCCTGGGGCGCTCCAGAGTGACGTCAGGGCGCCCCAAGCGCATGGATCATGTGATCGCATTGGACACGTCATCCATGCACATGGGGCGCTCTGACGTCACTCTGGAGCGCCCCGGGAGCCGCACGGACAGTAAGTATACCGCTCCCCCGCTCCCCACTCCTACTATGGCAACCAGGACTTTAATAGCGTCCTGGGTGCCATAGTAACACTGAAAGCATTTGGAAGACGGTTCCGTCTTCAAATGCTTTCAGTACACTTGCGTTTTTCCGGATCCGGAGTGTAATTCCGGCAAGTGGAGTACATGCCGGATCCGGACAACGCAAGTGTGAAAGAGCCCTAAATCAGTTTTTTTAGGGGTAACAGGTATATCACACCAGTTGCAATGCTGGTAAAGAATCTCGCACCGGCATGCTGGTAAAGAATCTCCCCTGGATATGAACTAAAGTCTCCGGAAGAAAGATAAAAAGCTGACGATACACGTCTTCACTGAGCGCGCAGCCAGCCGTGGGAACGTAGTTTGGATAAGTACAGCTGACATCCATTATACTACGAATCATCAAGCCCGCATTCACACATCGACCAGATTAAGGTAACAAGGGTATACAGTAACTGCAACTGGGTGGGACACCACCGTGAGAAGTTACTACATTGTACCTTCTGGCCTTTCGTGTGTTATTATAAAGACTGGCGATTTATGTGTGCGCTGCCACAGAAAGTCAGTATCAATATTCTTGAACTGTGAACACTTAAGGATATCCGTCCTGGATAGTTTTATCCCGTGGAACAGCGATTTCATATGCAAAGACCTGTACACAGTTTGGGGTCTCCTGGACACTAACTATTGCTGCTATAATTGAACGCACTTTATGCACTTTCAACTGCAGTATAGGAGGAACAGTTTATGCTAAAACCCATTTACAGATTGTGGTTTCTCTATGGTTGAATTTTAATCATTGCCATTATTTGATTATATTATCATCATCTGCTGATTTTTTCACTGCTGCTATTTTATGCTATTGTATATGTATTTTATTTATCATTGAAGTCACTTTTATGCTGCTATGTCACAATAGATAATATTTATTCTATACGCTGCTGTGTTATATTTCTAAATATATTTTTAAATAAATAATCAAATATTGTAATAATCACATCTCGATTTTGGCTACATATTCAGAGTGCCAGGTCTTTCTCTTTATTTTTACCAGTTGCAATTAGTTACTCCTTTAGCGTTTGTCCCTCTGTGTAGCTGCGGTATCTCAGCAGAACCGCACACAACTGCTGCACAATACAAATGCACTATAATATACTTTCTATGTTAGAAGGTATATTATAGGTATATCACACTCCTCAATCAGTTTTTTTTTGGGGGCAAACAGGTATATAACACCATTAATCACAAAATTGTCCAAAGCACTTCACCAAGGGAAGTACAACGGTACACTCCTCAGCATACTAACAAACCACTATAAGAATTGGACTGCAAAAACACAAGAATCATTAAAAATATAATTTTATTAAAGAGGACCTTTCACTACTGTACAAACTAAAAACTAACTATATCAGTGGGCAGAGCGGCGCCCAGTGGTCCCCCTGCACTTACTAGTATGTCTGGGCGCCGCTCCGTTCGCCCGGTATAGGCTCCGTTGTCTGCGCTCCCTCTGACTGATTTTTTGTATGAGGCGTGTCCCTTGCTGCAGCGCTGGCCAATCGCAGCGCACAGCTCATAGCCGGCTAGTAAGTGCAGGGAGACCCCTGGGCGCCGCTCTGCCCACTGATATAGTTAGTTTTTAGTTTGTACAGTAGTGAAAGGTCCTCTTTAAGTACAATGTTAAAAAATAATCATCATGACATTACAATGATATGACATAATAGCAGGGGACAACAGCCGCACAAAACACTTCTGTAGCTCACTCAAAATCAATGTACAAAGGGATATATAGGCCGATCCGTAAACTGAATGGAATCAGAGCATACCCCCATCTACCTAAATAGTGCTAACAGCACTTACTAGTTTACTGGGTGCTCCTCTGCTCCACAAATAAGCTCCACAAATAAGCGGCCAAACTCATGCCCAATATCCCACATAAATAATCAAGTTCCAATATATGGTACACATACCCAATTAGAAAATAGCGGCTACAGAGGTGGTGGCACTCCTCGACGCGCGTTTCGTGTGTGATCACTTCCTCAGGAGACCCCTGCTATAGCAGCGCCGCGGCCTTCTCACTGTTTACCGCTGGCCCAGTGACGTCACGACTAGTATCAACTTGCCTGGGCGGGGCTAAGCTCCATTCAAGTGAGCGGCCGTTCACCCAATTCAACTCAATTCTCAAACAGCTGATCGGCGGGGGTCCCGGGTGTCGGACCCCCGCCGATCAGATTCTGATGATCTATATAGAGGATAGATCATCAGTTTAAACAAAGTGCAGAACCCCTTTAAGGATCAGCATCTCTAAGATTAAAAGTATTTAATTCCCCTGGTATATTTCAGCATCCATCGCCTTCCCATATAAAATGTCCTTCTCAGACAGTGGCGTAGGGATCGCCATAGCAACCATAGCAGTGGCTATGGGGCCCTACGCCACTAGGGGGCCCGTCCGACCGCATTCTAATTTTATATTTTTTTTTTATTAACACACACAGACACTACTACACACAGGCAGCCAGGAGGTGGCGTAACTACCGGGGAAGCAGCTGCTTCGGGGCCCGACAGTTTATTTTCAAGTTAGTTAAATATCGATGTCTTACTGTTCAGGGCCCCTTCACAGCAGCGGTCTTAATGTTCCCTCGCTAATGTGCTCTAATCTTACTGTATATACTAAAGTCTCCTGATGTGTCTGGGATTCGAACCCACAACCTCCAATGTATCAGTGTATCAGAGGCAAAGCATTAACCCTCACAGCCATAAAGAAGGCATTGCAACTGACTGAAAAAATTTGACACTTCTACTGTTATAGCTGGCTAAGTGTACATCTATACACATGACAGCTGCCCCAACACACCCAGCACTGCTATATCTCTATATGACAGCTATCCCAGCACACTCAGCTCTGCTATATCTCTATATATGAGCAGCTATGTGTATAGATGTACACTTAGCCAGCTATAACAGTAGAAGTCTCATAATTTTTCAGTCAGCAGCAAGGCAGCTGTTATGGTCTTGAGGGTAAGTGCTCTGCCTCTGATACAGGACATACAGGGAGGGACACAGGAAGAGGCTGCATCGCATCGCTGACATGGAGGTAAGTAGAAGTGTTTTTTTGGGGTTTTTTTAATACCCGACTGTTACTGCCATGGGGGGAGCGGGGGGGGGGGCACTTGATACTGGCACATGGGGGGAGGGGGGTTGGCACCTGACCTGATACTGGCACCTGGGGGGGGGGGGGTTGGCACCTGATACTGGCACATGGGGGGGGGGGGGGGAGAGAGAGAGGCACCTGATACTGTGGATGGCACTGTTCAGGGGAGGGGGATCTGTGTATGGCACTATTTAGGGGAGTGTGGATGGCACTGTGGATGGCACTATTTAGGGGAGGGGGGATCTGTGGATGGCACTATTTAGGGGAGGGGGGATCTGTGGATGGCACTATTTAGGGGAGGGGGGATCTGTGTATGGCACTATTTAGGGGAGGGGGATCTGTTGATGGCACTATTTAGGGGAGGGGGATCTGTGGATGGCACTATTTAGGGGAGGGGGGATCTGTGGATGGCACTATTTAGGGGAGGGGGGATCTGTGTATGGCACTATTTAGGGGAGGGGGATCTGTTGATGGCACTATTTAGGGGAGGGGGATCTGTGGATGGCACTATTTAGGGGAGGGGGATCTGTGGATGGCACAGAGGGGGGGGGGGGCCCATAATTTTTTTTTGCTATGGGGCCCATGCATTTCTAGCTACGCCCCTGTCTCAGATATAAACTTTCTGAGACTTTGAAGAAAACGTATAAAGTACCGTAAGAAGTATAAAAATCTGTCATTACTAAGCAATGCTTGAATTGTTAAGTGGGTAACTTGACAGCTTAATTAGGGGATCCAGGAATTAATTGTTTCGTGCCTAGATTCTATTTTGGTGCTTCTTGAAAGTCACCCTATAGAAAGGAGCTGTCTTTGTTATATTGTGTTACATAACCATTTCTTAAGAGAAGTTTCCTATATGTTTAACAAACAGTACTTTTTTTTTTTTTTACAAAGACTTGTACATTCTCATTTCTATATAGCCGCCTTTAGGCTACTTTCACACTAGCGTTTTTACTGGATCCGGCAGGGTTCAGCAAAAACGCTTCCGTTACTGATAATACAACCATCTGCATCCGTTATGAACAAATCTGGTTGTATTATCTGTAACATTGCCGAGACGGATCCGTCATGAACTCCACTGAAAGTCAAAGGAGACTGGATCCGTTTTCTATTGTGGCAGATTGTGGCAGAGAAAACGGATCCGTCCCCACTGACTTGCATTGTGGGTCATGATGGATCCATCTTGCTCCGCATCCCAGGACGGAAAGCAAACTTTGTTGCGGTCTCCTCTCCGGTATGGGAACGCAACTAAATGGAACGGAATGCATTTTGGAGCATTTCGTTCTGTTCAGTTCAGTTTTGTCCCCATTGACAATGAATGGGGACAAAACTGAAGCGTTTTTTTTCTGGTATTGAGTCATTATGACGGATCTCATTACCGGAAAACTAAAACGCTAGTTTGAAAGTAGCCTAACACAGTCAGCGATTTCCATCAGTGATTATGAGCCCAAACCAGGTATGTGACAAAAACACAGAACAGGTGCAGATCCTTCCCTTATACCTTATGTCTGTGGAGGCTCCACCCCTGGTATTGGAAATCAATGATCAAAACACTGACCAAACGCTGGGGACTATGTTTCCTGGTGATCATTTTTGTATCTTTGAACAAGCTCCTAGTTTTGCAGGAAAATGTAAAAAACTGATGGAGAATTTTGTGTAAAGTAAAACAATTACAATGTAATTGCAACTTTTGAGATCAGCTTTATTTTAAGACGTGTAGCTTGACGTTCTTGGTTCCTAACCTTTACATTTTTGTACATCCTTTAACCACCTCCGGACCGCCTAACGCAGGATCGCGTTCCGGAGGTGGCAGCGCTGCGCACAGTCACGCATATACGCGTCATCTCGCGAGACGCGAGATTTCCTGTGAACGCGCGCACACAGGCGCGCGCGCTCACAGGAACGGAAGGTAAGAGAGTTGATCTCCAGCCTGCCAGCGGCGATCGTTCGCTGGCAGGCTGGAGATGTGTTTTTTTTAACCCCTAACAGGTATATTAGACGCTGTTTTGATAACAGCGTCTAATATACCTGCTACCTGGTCCTCTGGTGGTCCCCTTTGTTTGGATCGACCACCAGAGGACACAGGTAGCTCAGTAAAGTAGCACCAAGCACCACTACACTACACTACACCCCCCCCCCCCCCGTCACTTATTAACCCCTTATTAGCCCCTGATCACCCCTAATCACCCCTGATCACCCCATATAGACTCCCTGATCACCCCCTGTCATTGATTACCCCCCTGTCATTGATCAACCCCCTGTAAAGCTCCATTCAGACGTCCGCATGATTTTTACGGATCCACTGATAGATGGATCGGATCCGCAAAACGCATCCGGACGTCTGAATGAAGCCTTACAGGGGCGTGATCAATGACTGTGGTGATCACCCCATATAGACTCCCTGATCACCCCCCTGTCATTGATTACCCCCCTGTCATTGATTACCCCCCTGTAAAGCTCCATTCAGATGTCCGCATGATTTTTACGGATGCACTGATACATGGATCGGATCCGCAAAACGCATCCGGTCGTCTGAATGAAGCCTTACAGGGGCATGATCAATGACTGTGGTGATCACCCCCCTGTCATTGATTACCCCCCTGTAAAGCTCCATTCAGATGTCCGCATGATTTTTACGGATGCACTGATAGATGGATCGGATCCGCAAAACGCATCCGGACGTCTGAATGAAGCCTTACAGGGGCATGATCAATGACTGTGGTGATCACCCCATATAGACTCCCTGATCACCCCCCTGTCATTGATTACCCCCCTGTCATTGATTACCCCCCTGTAAAGCTCCATTCAGATGTCCGCATGATTTTTACGGATGCACTGATAGATGGATCGGATCCGCAAAACGCATCCGGACGTCTGAATGAAGCCTTACAGGGGCATGATCAATGACTGTGGTGATCACCCCATATAGACTCCCTGATCACCCCCCTGTAAAGCTCCATTCAGATGTCCGCATGATTTTTACGGATGCACTGATACATGGATCGGATCCGCAAAACGCATCCGGTCGTCTGAATGAAGCCTTACAGGGGCATGATCAATGACTGTGGTGATCACCCCCCTGTCATTGATTACCCCCCTGTAAAGCTCCATTCAGATGTCCGCATGATTTTTACGGATGCACTGATAGATGGATCCGATCCGCAAAACGCATCCGGACGTCTGAATGAAGCCTTACAGGGGCATGATCAATGACTGTGGTGATCACCCCATATAGACTCCCTGATCACCCCCCTGTCATTGATCACCCCCCTGTCATTGATTACCCCCCTGTAAAGCTCCATTCAGATGTCCGCATGATTTTTACGGATGCACTGATAGATGGATCGGATCCGCAAAACGCATCCGGACGTCTGAATGAAGCCTTACAGGGGCATGATCAATGACTGTGGTGATCACCCCATATAGACTCCCTGATCACCCCCCTGTCATTGATCACCCCCCTGTCATTGATCACCCCCCTGTCATTGATCACCCCCCTGTCATTGATCACCCCCCTGTCATTTATCACCCCTCTGTAAGGCTCCATTCAGATATTTTTTTGGCCCAAGTTAGCGGAATTTTTCTTTTTTTTTCTTACAAAGTCTCATATTCCACTAACTTGTGTCAAAAAATAAAATCTCACATGAACTCACCATACCCCTCACGGAATCCAAATGCGTAAAATTTTTTAGACATTTATATTCCAGACTTCTTCTCACGCTTTAGGGCCCCTAGAATGCCAGGGCAGTATAAATACCCCACATGTGACCCCATTTCGGAAAGAAGACACCCCCAGGTATTCCGTGAGGGGCATATTGAGTCCATGAAAGATTGAAATTTTTGTCCCAAGTTAGCGGAACGGGAGACTGTGAGAAAAAAATTAAAAATATCAATTTCCGCTAACTTGTGCCAAAAAAAAAAATTTTCTATGAACTCGCCATGCCCCTCATTGAATACCTTGGGGTGTCTTCTTTCCAAAATGGGGTCACATGTGGGGTATTTATACTGCCCTGGCATTCTAGGGGCCCCAAAGCGTGAGAAGAAGTCTGGTATCCAAATGTCTAAAAATGCCCTCCTAAAAGGAATTTGGGCACCTTTGCGCATCTAGGCTGCAAAAAAGTGTCACACATCTGGTATCGCCGTACTCAGGAGAAGTTGGGGAATGTGTTTTGGGGTGTCATTTTACATATACCCATGCTGGGTGAGAGAAATATCTTGGTCAAATGCCAACTTTGTATAAAAAAATGGGAAAAGTTGTCTTTTGCCAAGATATTTCTCTCACCCAGCATGGGCATATGTAAAATGACACCCCAAAACACATTCCCCAACTTCTCCTGAATACGGCGATACCACATGTGTGACACTTTTTTGCAGCCTAGGTGGGCAAAGGGGCCCATATTCCAAAGAGCACCTTTAGGATTTCACAGGTCATTTACCTACTTACCACACATTAGGGCCCCTGGAAAATGCCAGGGCAGTATAACTACCCCACAAGTGACCCCATTTTGGAAAGAAGACACCCCAAGGTATTCCGTGAGGGGCATGGCGAGTTCCTAGAATTTTTTATTTTTTGTCACAAGTTAGTGGAAAATGCTTATTTTTTTTTTTTTTTTTTTTCATACAAAGTCTCATATTCCACTAACTTGTGACAAAAAATAAAAACTTCCATGAACTCACTTTGCCCATCAGCGAATACCTTGGGGTCTCTTCTTTCCAAAATGGGGTCACTTGTGGGGTAGTTATACTGCCCTGGCATTCTAGGGGCCCAAATGTGTGGTAAGGAGTTTGAAATCAAATTCTGTAAAAAATGACCTGTGAAATCCGAAAGGTGCTCTTTTGAATATGGGCCCCTTTGCCCACCTCGGCTGCAAAAAAGTGTCACACATCTGGTATCTCCGTAATCGGGAGAAGTTGGGGAATGTGTTTTGGGGTGTCATTTTACATATACCCATGCTGGGTGAGAGAAATATCTTGGCAAAAGACAACTTTTCCCATTTTTTTATACAAAGTTGGCATTTGACCAAGATATTTATCTCACCCAGCATGGGTATATGTAAAAAGACACCCCAAAACACATTCCTCAACTTCTCCTGAATACAGAGATACCAGATGTGTGACACTTTTTTGCAGCCTAGGTGGGCAAAGGGGCCCACATTCCAAAGAGCACCTTTCGGATTTCACAGGTCATTTACCTACTTACCACACATTTGGGCCCCTAGAATGCCAGGGCAGTATAACTACCCCACAAGTGACCCCATTTTGGAAAGAAGAGACCCCAAGGTATTCGCTGATGGGCATAGTGAGTTCATGGAAGTTTTTATTTTTTGTCACAAGTTTGTGGAATATGAGACTTTGTATGAAAAAAAAAAAAAAAAAAAAAAATCATCATTTTCCACTAACTTGTGACAAAAAATAAAAAATTCTAGGAACTCGCCATGCCCCTCACGGAATACCTTGGGGTGTCTTCTTTCCAAAATGGGGTCACTTGTGGGGTAGTTATACTGCCCTGGTATTCTAGGGGCCCAAATGTGTGGTAAGGAGTTTGAAATCAAATTCAGGAAAAAATGAGGAGTGAAATCCGAAAGGTGCTCTTTGGAATATGGGCCCCTTTGCCCACCTAGGCTGCAAAAAAGTGTCACACATCTGGTATCCCCGTACTCAGGAGAAGTTGAGGAATGTGTTTTGGGGTGTCTTTTTACATATACCCATGCTGGGTGAGATAAATATCTTGGTCAAATGACAACTTTGTATAAAAAAATGGGAAAAGTTGTCTTTTGCCAAGATATTTCTCTCACCCAGCATGGGTATATATAAAATGACACCCCAAAACACATTCCCCACCTTCTCCTGAGTACGGAGATACCAGATGTGTGACACTTTTTTGCAGCCTAGGTGGGCAAAGGGGCCCATATTCCAAAGAGCACCTTTCGGATTTCACAGGTCATTTTTTACAGAATTTGATTTCAAACTCCTTACCACACATTTGGGCCCCTAGAATGCCAGGGCAGTATAACTACCCCACAAGTGACCCCATTTTGGAAAGAAGAGACCCCAAGGTATTCGCTGATGGGCATAGTGAGTTCATAGAACTTTTTATTTTTTGTCACAAGTTAGTGGAATATGAGACTTTGTAAGGAAAAAAAAAAAAAAATCATCATTTTCCGCTAACTTGTGACAAAAAATAAAAAGTTCTATGAACTCACTATGCCCATCAGCGAATACCTTAGGGTGTGTACTTTCAGAAATGGGGTCATTTGTGGGGTGTTTGTACTGTCTGGGCATTGTAGAACCTCAGGAAACATGACAGGTGCTCAGAAAGTCAGAGCTGCTTCAAAAAGCGGAAATTCACATTTTTGTACCATAGTTTGTAAACGCTATAACTTTTACCCAAACCATTTTTTTTTTACCCAAACATTTTTTTTTTATCAAAGACATGTAGAACTATAAATTTAGAGCAAAATTTCTATATGGATGTCGTTTTTTTTTGCAAAATTTTACAACTGAAAGTGAAAAATGTCATTTTTTTGCAAAAAAATCGTTAAATTTCGATTAATAACAAAAAAAGTAAAAATGTCAGCAGCAATGAAATACCACCAAATGAAAGCTCTATTAGTGAGAAGAAAAGGAGGTAAAATTCATTTGGGTGGTAAGTTGCATGACCGAGCAATAAACGGTGAAAGTAGTGTAGGTCAGAAGTGTAAAAAGTGGCCTGGTCTTTCAGGGTGTTTAAGCACTGGGGGCTGAGGTGGTTAAAGGGGTTCTCCAGGAATAAGAAAATAAAAGTACTGAAAATACTTAAACATTACTTTATTATAAATTATAAATATATTCCCAAATACCTTTTATTGGTTACTAGCAGAAGGACTCGGCTTCGCACGGGTATATTTCATCTATCTCATTTAATGTTTGTGTGTGTCGTTAAAAGATATCGACAGTATCCCCCATAACAGTGACCTCTACAGCACCCCGCCCCTTTAACAGTGAACTCCACAGTGCCCTGCCACTTTAAAATGGGACCTCTACAGCAGCCGATCCCCTTAACTTTTACCTTCACAGCAGCCCACCCCTTTAACAGTGAGTTTTACAGCACCCCACTCCCTTGACAGTGACCTCCTCAGGGGCCCGCCCCCTTACCAGTGACCTCCACAGTACCCTTCTGCCTTAACAGTGACCTCACAGTACCCTGCTGCCTTAACAGTGACCTCCACAGCAGTTGCCTCATTAATAGTGGCTCCTGCCCCTTAATAGTGACCTCCACTGTGTCCGCCCCTTTAACAGTGACCTCCACAGCGGCCTGCCCCCTTAACAGTAACATCCACAGTGAACGCCTCTTCAACAGTGACCTCCACAATGCCCTGCCCCTTTAATGCTAAGGCTACACGACGACGTGTGTTGCGCAACATTTTGTCTCAACAATTTTTATAATGATAGTCTATGGTGTTGCACTGCGACATGTGATATGCTGCGACTGCGACACAACAGTTCTAAAAAATCCATCCAAGATGGATTTTTCTGCAACTGTTGCGTCGCAGTCGCAGCATATCACATGTCGCAGTGCAACACCATAGACTATCATTATAAAAATTGTCGCGCGATATTGGTGCGACATCAATGTCGTGCGACACATGTAGCAGTGTAGTTGTGCCCTATGTGTCGTCGCACGACACATATCGTCGTGTAGCCCTAGCCTAAAGCTGACCTATAGCAGTGAAGAAAAATGGCTGGGTTGTTAGGGAATCCTGGAGTAAAACTGTGTGTATGTGGAGACTCAGGCTGGGTTCACACTTGAGCGTTTTACAGCGCGTTCAAACGCGCTGTAAAACGCTCAACACATGAAAACCAATGCTTCCCTATGGCCCTGGTTCTCACTCGAGCATTTTACAGCGCGTTTGAACGCGCTGAAAAACGCCCTACGCTCAAACAAGCTCTTGAGCTTCTTTGGGGCGTTTTGACGCGCGTTTGTGGCCATAGGACACTGCAGTCAATCACACAAACGCGCGTCAAACGCGTGTTTACTATTGCAAAAAACGTGCATAAAAACGTGCGACAAAAACGCGCGTTAAACGCGCATATCAAATACGCTCAGGTCTGAACCCAGCCTCAGGGCCTGCGAGCTTCTACTGGCTGATAAGGGACTTGTGACCATGTGTATGGCAGTTGGGATATGAAGAGAAAGACTTGCAGGTTTGTATTGGCTAATGCAGGTCATTTTTTGGGGGTATATCTCAGGAACAGTACGTCCTAGAGAGCTGTGACCCCCACAAGATTTCTTTCCAGGTAGCAAGGAATGTGTATACCATGTTTCGTTGAAATCGATGGTTGCATTTTTGAGTGATCGCGGAACCTACATACATACATACACACACACACACATATATACATCATTCTTTGTATATATATATATATATATATATATATATATATATAGAAAGAAGAAGATACCGGCTCATTTTGTCTAGGGAGCAATCATCGGGGGAAATAAAATGGCTGCCGTCCTATTAGTACACACAAAACCTGTCCTGATCACACAGCAGGACAAGTTACTTCAGATCACTGAGCTAAAGAGCTGCCTCATCCTCCTCTCTGCTTTGCTTGTTAGGGATTATGATCCTGAATACAGCTGATAAGAATTTTAGCTGAACCTCTGTGGGAATGGAGTTCATGAGGAGACATGAATGATGACACAGTACATAGATAGAAAACGCAGTGATGCCACAGAACAAGGTAAACACAGTATTATGCAAGAATAATGCACACAGTGATGTCACAGCACAAGGGTAATACATATAGTGGTAACGGTAGAAGTATTGTAAATATCCAAACTTACGCCACGGTACTGAGAATGGACATTAGAAGTGAAATCACTGCTATTCCATCATTTGGCACAAGGTCCATTACTAGTAGGGCGCAGTTGCAATTGCAACCTTTGCACCCACTGTAGTCATAAACAGAATTTCTCATTGTAATATTCACTGCACTCACTAATAAATTATTTTCTGTCGTCAAGTGCTTGGTAAGTAGCATTCTGGACATGCATAGCCTTTGGATAGGAATAGATGCCACTGCTAGAGATCAGGTAGAAGAGCTAGTGGCACACATTTATAGTTGCTAGTCCCCATTACTAGAGTTGAATGGAGCAGTGGACATGCACACGTCTGCCGCTCCATTCAGATGAAGCAAAAGGAGCCCTCATTCTCATGGGGGCCTAGCATTTGGACCCCCGACAATTAGACTACTACCTCCTATCCTGTGTATAGTGAATAAGTTGTCATACTAGGACAACCCCTTTAATAACATTGTATAAAAGAGCTAAGTTCATTGTAAATATACATCAAGGACTGCCATATCTAGAGGCTCTATGGCATCAACCTGTAGAATAAAGTTAACATAATATGTATATCGCGCAGTGCAAACAATAAAAATAAAAAATAGCCTCACACATCCACGTAAACAGAAAAGAAAAAAGAAAAAGTTATGGATCTTGGAGTCCGGGCAATGAAAGAACAAAGGCAATAAAATAATCTCCAAATAGGTCAGATCTGCCAGACATTTATGGCAGATCTACCAGATTACGGATGTTCCCGCGACAGGTGGCAGGAGATCAGCAAGACTGGCAACACGTGGTTTGATCTGACATGTTTTCCATTTGGATCAAATGACGTCTGTGTTGTTTCTGGTGCTTGCCACACCTTCTTTCCTCAGGTGTGGCTATTATGTTCATTTAACCTTCTCTATTTATTGTTGTTTCTCCCACTATGCTGTGCGGTTTATAGCTTCTGTTGGAGTTGAGGATAGCTGGTGTGTGGATCTCGGCTGAGTTCCTGGTGCTGCCATAGCCACTTGAAGTGTTTTCTTTCCCTTTTGTATTTTGTTTGGTTATTTTGTGTGTTGCTTTTCCCTCTCATTTGTATTAAGGCCTGAGGGAGACTCCTGTTTGTCCTTCCTTTTGGAGGAACAGGTTGTCTCAGTCCTGACATTAGTATCGGGGTCCTATAGGGTGAGTTAGGACACCAGATATTCCTGTGTATGAACTCACCTACCTCTGGGGTCTGTTCATACTGGTAGTCAGGACTTTGATTAGGGTTTTACTAGGAGGTGTCCATCTCCTTTCCCTAGTTTCCAGGCCTTATTCCCTCACCCCTTTCCCTCCTATGTTCGGTGTGGTGTTTTCCTCCCACAACTGAACGTGACAGTTATCTTCTTTCTGTCCAGTCTGAAGGCTGGATAATTCTAGAACACATAGACACATAGACTTACAAGAGAAAAGATGCACAAATTTACTGTGAATAGGATTCAGGGGTACAGTCAGGTTCTGTCGTGTGTGCTATTCCCCTCAAGGTGACACCCATATTTGTGATTGGGTCGGGATTGGTGGGGGGATAAAAGTCTACAGGCTGTATGTTACTCGTGCCTCTGATGCAGATATTATATTAGGTGATAGTTTTTCTTGTGGGGTAGCACTATTTTTCTATTAATATTACTTACTACATGCAAACCTGCATATCTTCAATAACAATTACTTACGCTGTAAAGAATAACATAGAAGAATGTAGGAAGCAGATTTTGTTGTTTGTCTTAAAGAGGACCTTTCACCACTCCTGACATGCCTAGGGTACATAGGGGTGGTAAAAAGTTAGGGGGGGGGGGGGGGTGTACCTGCACAGTCTGAAAATGACAGCACTGATTGGATAGAGTGAGTCTGTGCATGTACACCACCCCCCCCCCCCCCCCCCCAAACTGATTACCACTCCCTTGTACCATACTGAAGGCTAATAACAATTCATTCATAACTTCCAGTAGAAATAATACAGGAATGGCACAACATACAGACATAAGAATAGATGCTCCAGAATTGTTAGTACGTGGGGAATGCATGGAGCTATTAAAATAGGAATGTCAGGAGTGGTGAAAGATCCTCTTTAAGTATATCTCTAGTATAATTGCCATTCTTTCTATTTTTCTTTGAAAAATATCAGGGGAGAAGACACATTACATGGAGCATTTAATCTAGTGCCATAGGTGGTATTGTTAATCAGTGAATTCTGCTCAGCTTCAGAACAGGTTGATTTGTTTCAGCATATAAAAAACAAAATGGAGACAGCCTAAGATTAGAAAAATTGCTAATGTAATATAATAAAGTTGTCAGTGGACACTTGAGCTCAGATTTACATAGTAATTTTAAGAACAAGTGAATAATCACCAAATGTCCCCTATGGCTCTTTTTACTTATGCATCAGAGCTATATTAGCAGCCTACATTGCAGATTCTGTGATTTTTTTTATGTGAAAAATACTGCTGCATGCAGTGCTGTGTATCAAGAGGGTGACCCCATTAAATGTCAAGAGGTCCGTATATCATGCTGATCATCATGCATTAAAGGTGGCTCTTCTGCTGTGCTGCTTCAGGGGTCCTGTACTTTCACAGCACTATGACAATGAAGGGGAAATGCTGAAGGGCACTTGGGTATTCCCCTGTATATTTAACTTTAATTATGTTGCTTCTTTTAGATTGTCACTGCCAAGTCTTGAACCCAAGGCCACCTGTATCAGAGGCAGACACTCTAACCATTGAGCCAATTGTTATTAATAGGATTTTCTCTGACTAACCTGACTAACAAAGTTCGGGTTCGAGTTTGGTTTTCAGTAATTTAATAAAGCTTGTTGAAAGGCTGCAGGGCAGCCATTCAACAAGCTTTTAAGCTGTGGGCACTTAGAAGCCATCACAGCCATGCCTAGTAATGGCATTGCTGTGATTGGCCGCAGCATCATGTGACCCAGCATCTATAAAAGCTGGATCATGTGTAGCACCGCCCATCAGCTCTGAGTAGTGCAGGGACAGGAAGCAGGCAGCTGAAGCGAGGGAGAGTGTTAGGCCTCTTTCACACGGGCGTTGCGGGAAAATGTGCGGGTGCGTTACGGGAACACCCGCGATTTTTCCGCACGAGTGCAAAACATTGTAATGCGTTTTGCACTCGCGTGAGAAAAATCGTGCATGTTTGGTACCCAAACCCGAACTTCTTCACAGAAGTTCGGGCTTGGGATCGGTGTTCTGTAGATTGAATTATTTTCCCTTATAACATGGTTATAAGGGAAAATAATAGCATTCTGAATACAGAATGCATAGTAAAATAGCGCTGGAGGGGTTAAAAAAAAATAAAACATTTTTTAACTCACCTTAATCCACTTGCTGGCGCTGCCGGCATCTCGTCTGTCTCCTTCTGTGCTGAACAGGACCTGTGGTGAGCATTCATTCCAGGACCTTTGATGACGTCACTCCGGTCATCACATGATCCATCACCATGGTAAAAGATCATGTGACGTACCATGTGATGACTGGAGTGACGTCATCAAAGGTCCTGTAACGGTACTTAAAGGGTTTCTGTCACCCCACTAAAGTGATTATTTTTTTTTGGGCTAGTTAAATTAGTTATATAGCGATATATTAAAATATAATTGTGTTCCTTACTTTGATCCAGCAGTTTAGTCAAAAAACGAAGTTTTATCATATGCAAATTTGGTCTCTACCAGCAAGTAGGGCGTCTACTTGCTGGTAGCTGCAGCAGAAATCCGCTCCCTCCTCTTGTTGATTGACAGGGCCAGCCGGGATCTCCTCCTCCGGCCAGCCCTGTCGGCATTTCAAAAATCGCGCGCCCGTGTTGAATCTGCGCAGGCGCTCTGAGATGAGGAGGCTCGTCTCCTCAGAGCTCCCTCAGTGCGCCTGCGCCGATGACATCATCGAAATAGAAGACGTCATCGGCGCAGGCGCACTGAGGGAGTTCTGAGGAGACGAGCCTCCTCATCTCAGAGCGCCTGCGCAGATTCAACACGGGCGCGCGATTTTTGAAATGCCGACAGGGCTGGCCGGAGGAGGAGATCCCGGCTGGCCCTGTCAATCAACAAGAGGAGGGGGCGGATTTCTGCAGCAGCTACCAGCAAGTAGACGCCCTACTTGCTGGTAGAGACCAAATTTGCATATGATAAAACTTCGTTTTTTGACTAAACTGCTGGATCAAAGTAAGGAACACAATTATATTTTAATATATCGCTATATAACTAATTTAACTAGCCCAAAAAAAAAAAATCACTTTAGTGGGGTGACAGAAACCCTTTAATGCTCACCACAGGTCCTATTCAACAAAGGAGATGCCAGCTACGCGATCAAGTGGACTAAGGTGAGTTAAATTTTTTATTTTTTATTTTTAACCCTTCCAGCCCTATTTTACTTTGCATTCTGTATTCAGAATGCTATTATTTTCCCTTATAACCATGTTATAAGGGAAAATAATAATGATCGGGTCTCCATCCCGATTGTCTCCTAGCAACCGTGCGTGAAAATCGCACCGCATCCGCACTTGCTTGCGGATGCTTGCGATTTTCACGCAACCCCATTCATTTCTATGGGGCCTGTGTTACGTGAAAAACGCACAAAGAGGAGCATGCTGCGATTTTCACGCAACGCACAAGTGATGCGTGAAAATCACCGCTCATGTGAACAGCCCCATAGAAATGAATGGGTCAGTATTCAGTGCGGGTGCAATGCGTTCACCTCCCGCATCGCATCCGCGCGGAATATTCGCTCGTGTGAAAGGGGCCTTAGGAATCTCATCTGGCTATTTGTTCTGTTGGTGATGGTGACCTATAGTGAATTTTTTTTGTGGGTGCTATACACCAGCTTTGCACCCCTGACACAGAAATATAATAATTAATCTGGCTGTTAATTCTGTGGGTGACCTACAGCAATTTTTTTGTGGGTGCAATCCTTCATCTTTGTACCCCTGACACAAAAATATAATAGTTAATCATTAATATAAAGTCTGTTAGTTCGGTTGGTGACATATTCCCATTTTTTGTGTGAGGTACACATGCATTGCATACGTGACAGGGAAATTAATATAGTTAATCCGTCTGTTAGATTGGTGGGTGACATATTCCAATTCTTGTTGTGAGGTACACCTGCACTGCATATATTAATCCGTCTGTTAGTTGAGTGGGTGACCTCAAAGAATGAGGAGACGTATAAATAAGGGACGTAGCCCAGGTCGTGGTGCTGCTGGTGGAGCTCCTGTTGCAGGGAGAGGACGTGGTCGATCTTTCACCTCACCCCCTTGCAAATCAGCCAAGCAGTCTGAGCCCCAAGTCATGCAGCAGTTTCTTATGCTTTTTGATGACTCTGCTGGCAGGGTTTCCAAGGGCCGTCCACATAGCCCTGCCCCAGAAGTGGAAGAGATTGAGTGCACCGATGCCCAACCACTTATGTTTCAGGATGTGGACATGGGAGGACCACTACAGCACGTCTCTGATGATAGAAACACAGGTGCCAACTGCTGTGGCTTTCTGCAGTGTGCAGAGGGCAGAGGTGAAGGAGGGCAGGGGTGAAGAGTGGGTGGAAGATGATGTGGAGGATGATGAGGTCCTAGACCCCACATGAATTCATGGTTTTGCGAGTGACGTGTGCAGTTCGGAGGAAGAGGTGGTGGTCACACAGCGCCAGCCGCACAGCAAAAGAGGGAGCAGGGTGCAAAAGCAGAGTGGCCGTCCCCTAGCCAGTAAGTATTGTCCCCCCAATGCCCCCAGTAATGTCCCCAGTAGTGCCCCCCACTGCCCCCAGTAGTGCCCCCACATCCCCTAGAAGTGTCCACCACTGCCCCCAAAAATGTCCCCAGTAGTGTCCTCCACTGCCCCCAGTAGTGCCCCCCACAGCCCCTATTAGTGTCCCCCACTGCCCCCACAGCCCCTAGTAGTGTCCCCCACTGCACCCAGTAATGTCCCCAGTAGTGTCACCCACTGCCCCCAGTAATGTCCCCAGTAGTGCCTCCCACAGCCTCTAGTAGTGTCCCTCACTGCCCACAGTCTTCATGTAATGGGGCCCGCCATTTTCACTGTACTTAATGCCAGTCAGATCGCTCATCTCACCTGCATGATATGCACTCCAGTCTCTAGGCCTCCAGCATCAGGCCCCAGCGCTGCCTTACTAAAACTAGTCACAAATTAAGCTGGTGGGCGGAGCCTGACTAACAAAGTTTAGGCTCCACCCGCCTGCTTAATTTGTGACTAGTTTTAGTGAGGCAGCGCTGGGGCCTGATGCTGGAGGCCTTGAGACTGGAGTGCATATCATGCAGGTGAGATGAGTGCTCTGACGGGGCCTGGTATTAAGTACAGTGAAAATGCCAGGCCGCGTTACCTGTGAATGCAGCGGGCCCCCTCCCCCCACCAGGCCCGGTCGCACTCTCACCCTCTGCAACCATTATCGTTACGCCCCTGCTTGTGACACATCCAACAATACTAAATACAAAGTGCAGATTCTGGCACCAATTCAGTTGATATGGTGGCAGGTTGAATGGCAATAGATTAGCAATAGCAGGCACTTGTGGGTATAGTGGTTCACTGCATGTTTTATACTTGAGCTTTGTCTGGCCCAGTGGTGGTATAGGTTATGGGTGTCTGACCCGTAGTCCCTAACTTTGCAGCAGTGTCTGTAAAGCTGTATGTTGTTGATCACTCTGCTGTCTTGTTGTACAGATGCTTTCTTGAAGTTGGAGTGTTGGTCTCACAGGAGAAGGATAACAGGTTCCTAGGAGTAGGAGCTCTCACCTGTGCTTCCTCTCCTCTCTGTAGCTCAACTGCCCTTCCTGGCAGGAAGCAGGACAAGCCCACTCCCACTAAGAAGGGAGCACAGGTTGGTTAGCCCTATTCCTGCCAAACATACCTCTTCTTACTGGTACACTGTCACGGCCTATGGTCGTGACTCTTTGGTCGCATGCAGTTGTCAGCGGTTTGTTCTATGTTGTCATCCACAGGTGAGGGCTCTGGGTTTGTTGCCTCACGTGTGGTTGCCGTTGGCAACATATGGTTGTTGGCAGTGTAGCAGCTGGAGCTGGTGGCTAGGCGGCTCGCTGTCACGGCATGCGGTTGCCTCTGGCAATGTGTGATTTTAAGTGTTCACTTTCTATGTTTGGTGTTAGGGAGTTTGTTCTGTGTCCACTTCTCCTTTAAGTGACACTTACCTTGTCTGGTGATGAAAGGGTTAACTCCTTTCCTGGTGTGTGTGTGTGTGTGTGTGTGTGTGTGTGTCTGCTTGGGCCATTTAGCTCCTGCTGGATGCCAGAAGTCTGAGGGGTACTCCTGCCATGCTTTATGCTGGAGTCATCCTCCTGGTTCATTTACCATCTGTCCAGTGAGGGCCACCCTTGTGGTCATAAAAGTTATGCATGATGTTAACTTGATGTTGTTATCCTTTCTATGTTTATTGCAGCTATGGATGTCCTGGTTACCTGTGTGTTTTGTGGTGTGTGCTGTGTCCTTAGTGTTTGTGTGGACAGCAGTACTGGTGCATGGGTTCCAGTCAGCGAGGCTGTGGCAGGTAGGTTTGGAACTGGTGTAGTTCACCTGCCATATCCATATCCATATGTCTGTATATGTTTCCCCTTCCTTGCAGCTTGGTCAGTGAGACTCCTGTTAGTCCGTGTCTTTGAGGAACAGGTCGTCTTACCCTGCTCCTAGCACAGGGTTTTCCTGGGGGCTAGTAGGGACACTAGGTTACGGAGTATGAGCCCTCCTACCATCTGGGTTGGCTCATACAGTTAGGAGTCAGGGTCAGTATTAGGGACGCGATAGGAGGTGACCTGCTCCCTGATCCTGTGGTCCTGGCCTAGCAGCTACCATCCATCCTCTTACATCGTACGGCTGAGAGTTCCCCCACTCACAGTTGTGACATACACAGGGGCAAAACAATAAAAATACATTACATAACAAACAGTTTCAGATACCCCCCAGGTCTGGGGTACTGCAATGATATGGTTGTCCATTTTGCCAGTGGTTTCAAACGCTGGAGTCACAATGAAACTAGCGGATTGCTCCATGTTTTGTGGTTGGTAAATTACTATATTTACCAGCTTCAAAGAGTTAATCCCACAATTTCATAAAGCGGTTTGTGGTTTGTCTTGCATTTATAATCTATAATAATGGCACAGGACCTATCCTTTGCACAGTATGTATAACGAATAGTACATACTGCTTTGCTATTCCATAAACGTCTCTGCAATCCAACCAGGGAGGAATTGAATTGTGTCTTTTGAGGTTGAATCTTAGCAGGAGCGGTCAGATCCATTATAAGAGGAATGAACTTTTTATTTAATGACACAATGATGGCAGAATTACAGGGAAGGTGGAAAGAATGATCTGTGGAGGAGAACAATGTAGATAATATACCTTTCTAATGGTTTTGGACCGCTATAAAGGACTCACGTTGCTCATTGCTCCACACATCTGCACTGTGGGGTAGGAAAATGAAAGGAAGTAATGAAAAGAGCTAAGTGCCCCAGGATATTGAGTGTATTTCAGTACATGACCACAGAGAAAAGTTTGCTGGTTAGCAGCAGGTAATAAAAAGGATTTTATTTTACACCTCTTAAAAGGGAACTATACCTTTAGTTTACAAAGGACTGTAAAATATCTCTGTGCAACAGTAGGAAAAAAAAACTCCTTTCAGATTTTGCGGTGGCTGGTTCCACTACTGTTAATTGCATAGTCTAATACATAAACAGCTTAGACAAAGCTTTCTTGATTACACAACCCTAACTTTCCTTTATGTATCCGTATATTACTGTGGTTTACAACCTTTAGTCCCCTTTCACACGGGCGAGAATTCTGTGCGGGTGCAATGTGTGATGTGAACGCATTGCACCCGCGCTGAATCCGGACCCATTCACTTCAATGGGGCTGTTCAGATGAGCGTTGATTTTCATGCATCACTTGTGCGTTTCGTGAAAATCGCAGCATGTTCTATATTCTGCATTTTTCACGCTACGCAGGCCCCATAGAAATGAATGGGGATACGTGAAAATCGCAAGCATCCGCAAGCAAGTGCAGATGCGGTGCGATTTTCACGCACGGTTGCTAGGAGATGATAGGGATAGTCCATTTACTGTATTATTTTTCCTTATAACATGGTTATAAGGAAAATAATAGCATTCTTAATACAGAATGCTTACTAAAATGTGGCTTGAGGGGTTAAAAAAAAAGAAACTCACTTCATCCTCTTGTTCACGCACCCGGCATGTCTTCTTTCTTCTTCTTTCAGGACCTGCCAAAGGACCTTTGATGACATAATAGCACTCACCACGTGGTGAGCACGGCGACGTCAGCGCAGGTCCTGCTGAATGAAGATAAAAGCTTCTATCTTCATTCAGCAGGACCTGCGCTGACGTCACCACGCTCACCACGTGGTGAGCGCGATTATGTCATCAAAGGTCTTTTGGCAGGTCCTGAAAGAAGAAGAAAAAAGACATGCCGGCTGCGCGAACAAGAGGATGAGGTGAGTAAAATAGTTTTTACTTTTTAACCCCTCAAGCCACATTTTAGTAAGCATTCTGTATTAAGAATGCTGTTATTTTCCCTTATAACCATGTTATAAGGGAAAATAATTACATCTACAGAACACCTAACCCAAACCCGAACTTCAGTGAAGAAGTCCTGGTTCGGGTCTGGATACCACAATCAGTTTTTTCTCACGCGCGTGCAAAACGCATTGTACCCGCGCAAAAAACTGAGCAACGCAACGCAATTGCAGTCAAAACTGACTAAAATTGCGTACGCACTTGCTAATTTTACACAGGCAGTGACGAGGTCCGTTTTGACAACAGATAGCATACGGACTGAACCCTGATCCATAGGTATGTGAACATGAGCGTTGTTTTTCACTGACTATCTGTCTGTTCAGGAAAAAATGCAGCAAGTTCTATCCTCTTCCATTTTTCACGCAGGCTAGTCCGTTCAAGTTCATGGGTCACTGAAAAAAAAAATGATGACACATATACTGCATCCGTGTGCGGTTCTCTTTTCTCCGATGGTTGCTTGGAGATGCTGTGTGTTATACTTCAGTTTCTTTACATGCGCATGAAAAACGGATGACAAATGGATGCAACCAGGACAGAAAAAAAACTGAATCAATGAACACAGTAGCAAACAAATATTATTTATCTTACATGTAAAATCATCATTGTTCACGGTGCCTCTGGCACGTTCCACGTCGCTCATGTGAAAGAGGCCTTTACCCTTTGATGACCGCAGCTGTACATGTACAGTAGAAGTCGTCACTTTAAATATGGCGCCTGCTCGCGAGTGCCTTAGCTGCTGGCTTCTGCTGTTTTAAACAGCAGAGACCTGGGACTAATGTCTGCAATCGGTGCTAACCCCGATCGCAAAAATGTAATCCCTCCGATAATATGAGGGATACCATGGCATCTGAGCACTGAAAACCCAGAAGCATGCACTTCCGGGCTTGAAACGGCACTCCGACGCAGAAATCTGGGCATGCTGTTCCTCACTAAAGAAACCCAGCGTATCTGAGCTGTAGTTCCTATTAAAGGGTTCCATAGGAAAACAATTAATGCACTGCCATGTAAGACAAAAGCGATCTGAAGCCATTAGGGGGCTAAAAAAGTTTTTAAAAAGTATACAAACTCTTAACTAATATAAAAATTCTAATCTCTCCTTTGAATTAAAATAAAAAATAAATAAAAAATAAACATCATGGGCGTCACCACATCCAAAAATGCCTGTACTATTAAAGTATAAACAGCGTAACGGGGGTGGGGGGGGAGTCAAAATGGGTGATTCACAGTTTTTTCATTGCTTCACCCTTCAAAAAAAATGAATAAAAAGTTTTTATTTCTTTTTTCAGTATAAAAACACAAGAAAAACTATATAAATGTGATATCGTACTAACCCAGAAAATGAATGTAACTAGTCAGTTTTACCTTATAAGGAACACAAAAAAACAGAAACATGTAAAACTGTGTCGGAATTGGGTTTTTTCCCCAGTTCCATCCTATTTGGATTTTTTCCAGCTTCCTACTACATTGTATGCAACAATAAGTGGTACCATTAAAAAAGTACAACTTGTCCTGCAAAAAACAGCCATTATGCAGCTATGTGAACGGAAAAACAAAAAAGTTAGGGTGTCTTCACACTCCGTGGATTTTGTTGCACAATTTTCTGCAACTGAAAATCAGTTCCATTCACATGAATGGGGCTTGCAGACATCCATGTGCCTGCTGCCAAAACAACCCCATTCAGATGAATAGAACAGATTTTTCAGTAGTGGAAAATTCGGCAACAAAATCTGCAGTGTGTGGAGGCACTCTAATGCCCCTTGCAGACGAGCGTTCCTCCTGCAGCGAGTCTGCATTGCAGCACCCGGCCTGACCTCCCAGGGACAGGATTCACATAGCATTATATTGATTTATGATGGTATGTAACCCTTAGGCCCCTTCCACACGGGCGAGTATTCTGCGCGGAAGCGATGCGTGAGGTGAACGCATTGCACCCGCACTGAATACCGACCCATTCATTTCTATGGGGCTGTTCAGATGAGCGGTGATTTTCATGCATCACTTATGCGTTGCGTGAAAATCGCAGCATGCTCTATATTCTGCGTTTTTCACGCAACGCAGGCCCCATAGAAGTGAATGGGGTTGCGTGAAAATCACAAGCATCCGCAAGCAAGTGCGGATGCGGTGCGATTTTCACGCATGGTTGCTAGGTGACAGTCTATTCACTGTATTAATTTCCCTTATAACATGGTTATAAGGGAAAATAATAGCATTCTGAATACAGAATGCTTAGTAGGTGATCAATTGAGGGTTAAAAAAAAATAAAAAAAATTAACTCACCTTCTCCTCTTGTTCGCGTAGTTCCCGGTCTCTTCTTTACTTCTTTAATGATGAACTACCGGCTAGGACCTGTGGTGACGTCAGATCACATGCTCCAATCACATGGTCCATCACCACGGTGATGGACCATGTGATTGGAGCATGTGATCTGACGTCACCACAGGTCCTTTAGCCCACAGCTCATCATTAAAGAAGTAAAGAAGAGACCGGGAACTACGCGAACAAGAGGAGAAGGTGAGTTAATTTTTATTTATTTTTTTAACCCTCAATTGATCACCTACTAAGCATTCTGTATTCAGAATGCTATTCTTTTCCCTTATAACCATGTTATAAGGGAAAATAATACAATCTACAGAACACCGATCCCAAGCCCGAACTTCTGTGAAGAAGTTCGGGTTTGGGTACCAAACATGCGCGATTTTTCTCACGCGAGTGCAAAACGCATTACAATGTTTTGCACTCGCGCGGAAAAACGCACCCGGACCTTTTCCCGCAACGCCCGTGTGAAAGAGGCCTTACAGTTCTGGAATGTATTGATTAACACTGGCAGCATTATGCTATGCGACCCCCGGCAGTGCTGGGATGTCAGGCCGGGAGGTGCGTTGCGGACTCGCTGCGGGAGGAATGCATGTCTGCAAGGGGCCTAAGGCCCCTTTCAGATGAGCGGGTGTCACGCTGCGGACCTGCAGCTCAGTACCCGGCCTGAACTCCCAGCACTGCCAGGGTCGAATAGCATTATATTGATTTATGATGCTATGTAACCCTAAGAGGTCTGGAATGTACTGGATAGGGGCTCATGCACACGGCCCGCATACAACAGGTCTCCAATACATGGGCATCGGCCAGGTGTACCCCGCATCATGGAGGGGAACCTATTCACTTGAATGGGTCCGCAATCCAGGAGATGAGGTGCGGTGCGAAACGGAGGCACGGATCGGAAGCCCATGGAAGCACTTCGGAGTGCTTCTGTGGGTTTTCTGTCCGTGCCTCCGCACCGCAAAAAAGTAGTGCATGCATTACTTTTTTGCGGTGCGGACCATCAGATGCGGATCGTGGACGCCATTCAAATGAATGGGTCCGCGATCTGCATGCGGCTGCCCCACGGTCCGCAGCACGGGTCCGGCCAGCACATGTGCATGAGCCTTAACACTGACAGCAACAATATGACCTTCTGTCATGTCTACACATTATGACATAAAAACCTGGCATCAAAAAACCTGCACCCAGCAGTTTTTGTCTAGCTGCTTCTCAGCATATTTGCCAGGTAGCGTCCGACTCTCCGCTGGTCCCCATTATAGTGAATGGGGCTGGACAGTATCTCGGCATCACATGGTAGCACTTGGTATTCACAGCCTGCCGGATCTGCTACAGCAGGGGTGGCCAACCCTAGGCTCTTGAGCCACATGCGGCTCTTTGCTTCATCAAGTGAGACTCTAGCTGTGGAGCCGGGAAGCAGTCAGGCCGGCTCACTCTCCTCCCCATGCTCAGATCTCTACGTCCTGATGCACACAGTGTGAGAACATAGTACGTGGAGACACGCATTATATCCTGACATTGTGCTCATCAGGTCACAATGGAGAGCGTGTCAGACCTGCAGAGTAGCAGGTGCCTGAGCAGGAGCCCAGTGCCTGATCAGGAGAGGGATAAGATTTTTTTAAATTCTAGAACTGAGCATGGGGGTCTGATCTAAGCATGGGAGGTTCTGATCTGAGCATGGGTGGGTCCTGATCTGAGCAATGTGGGTCTGATCTGAGCATGGGGGTCAGATCTGAGCATGGGGGGGGGCAGATCTGAGCATGGGGGGTCTTGTTTTAACATGGGTTGGTCAGGTCTGAGCATGGGTTGGTCAAATCTGAGCATGGGGGGTCAGATCTGAGAAGGGGGAGATCTGATCTTGGGGGAAAGATCTGAGCATGGGGGGGAGGGACTCTGAGCATGGGGGGGGATCTGAGCACTGAGGGTCTGACATCGGGAGTCTGATTTGTGTTGTCTGATCCGAGCATTGGGGGTCTTATTTTGGGGGTCTGATTTGGAGGTCTGATGAGGTTTGGGGATCTTATTTTAGGTCAGATGAGGATTGGGGATCTGATTTAGGTCTGAAGAAAAATATATTTTTTAATTTTTTTTCTCTGCTAATGAAAAATAAGAAAAAAATATTTCACCAGACCTGAGATCAGATGAAAAATATTTTTTTTCCCTTTTTTTTCTTTGCTAAAACCTAGGTGCATCTTGTAGGGCAGAAAATACGGTGACTGTGTGTAAATGTATAGCTTGTGGCTCCTGGTAGTCATACGTTGTTGTTTATTTGGGCTCTTTGTGTCTGTAAGGTTGGCTACAGAGTGAGCCCTCAAAGAACTCATGTGACAGATTTTACACTGAATGGGATTGAACAGCCTGCAAGGTATGAAAATACATACAGGCTATAGAAGACAAAGGCAGCAAATTTGTTAATAAACCAAAGTGCTATTTTTTATCCCAATATAGCCAATTCAATAATAAAAAAAATGCCCCCAAGGCATTCATAGCCATACTGTTGCTGTAACCCCTTGTACCCTGATGTAACTACATTACAGTTGCGCAGTGTATGGAGTGGGCTGGAGAGCTGAACTCACTAACCAGTTGCCATGGCAGCCAGATACCTTGTGAGTTGTGAGGGCCCCCAGGCCTGCCATGGTTAGACTCTTATTACACCCTGTAAAAGAATGCTGCAGTACAAGTCTGTTGTAGGATTAGCTCAGCTGAATGTATTGATACCTTTCACTTAGCGATCTGCTGCTTCATTCTGGAGAAAAAGTACTTTTAATCCATATGTAAATGAGCAGTTAATGGGGTTGCCCACCTTTTAGGCTCCCATTGACTTCAATAGGAGCAGCGCTGCAGCGATGAACTCAGTCCGCTACAAAGTAGACAGAACTATTACTGATCAGCTAGTGATGGCCTATCCTGAGGATAGGCCATCACTTAACCCCTTAAGGACTCGGCCCTATTTCACCTTCTGGACTTGGCCATTTTTTGCACATCTGACCAGTGTCACTTTAAGTGCTGATAACTTTAAAACGCTTTGACTTATCCAGGCCATTCTGAGATAGTTTTTTTGTCACATATTGTACTTCATGACACTGGTAAAATTAAGTCCAAAAAATTCATTTTTATTTATAAAAAAATATCAAATTTACCAATTTTTTTTAAAAAAATTGCAAATTTCCAAGTTTCAATTTCTCTACTTCTATAATACATAGTAATACCTCCAAAAATAGTTATTACTTTACATTCTCCATATGTCTACTTCATGTTTGGATCATTTTGGGAATGATATTTTATATTTTTGGGATGTTACAAGGCTTAGAAGTTTAGAAGCAAATCTTGAAGTTTTTCCGAAATTTTCAAAAACCCAATTTTTAGGGACCAGTTCAGGTCTGAAGTCACTTTGCGAGGCTTAGGCCTCCTGCACACGAACGTATTTTTTTGCGGTCCGCAAAAACGGGTCCCGTTTTTCCGTGATCCGTGACCGTTTTTTCGTCCGTGGGTCTTCCTTGATTTTTTGTGGATCCACGGACATGAAAAAAAAGTCGTTTTGGTGTCCGCCTGGCCGTGCGGAGCCAAACGGATCCGTCCTGAATTACAATGCAAGTCAATGGGGACGGATCCGTTTGACGTTGACACAATATGGTGCCATTTCAAACGGATCCGTCCCCATTGACTTTCAATGTAAAGTCTGGAGTCCCTTTTATACCATCGGATCAGAGTTTTCTCCAATCCGATGGTATATTTTAACTTGAAGCGTCCCCATCACCATGGGAACGCCTCTATGTTAGAATATACTGTCGGATATGAGTTAGATCGTGAAACCTCATTTCCGACAGTATATTCTAACACAGAGGCGTTCCCATGGTGATGGGGACGCTTCTAGTTAGAATATACTACAAACTGTGTACATGACTGCCCCCTGCTGCCTAGCAGCATCCGATCTCTTACAGGGGGCTGTGATCAGCACAATTAACCCTTCAGGTGCCGCACCTGAAGGGGTTAATTGTGCTATCATCTCCCCCTGTAAGAGATCAGGGCTGCCAGGCAGCAGGGGGCAGACCCCCCCCCCCCCCCCCCCCTCCCCAGTTTGAATATCATTGGTGGCCAGTGCAGCCCCCCCCCCTTCCTCCCTCTATTGTAATAATTCCTTGGTGGCACAGTGTGCGCCCCCCCCCCCTTCCTCCCTCTATTGTAATAATTCCTTGGTGGCACAGTGTGCGCCCCCCCCCCCACCCTTCCTCCCTCTATTGTAATAATTCGTTGGTGGCACAGTGTGCGCCCCCCCCCCCCTTCCTCCCTCTATTGTAATCGTTGCTGGCACAGTGTGCGCCCTCCATTGGCCCCCCTCCCTCTATAGCATTAACAACATTGGTGGCCAGTGTGCGGCCTCCCATCTAGCCCCCCCCCCCATCATTGGTGGCAGCGGGTTACTAGCAGTAGTGATTCATACTTACCTGGGAGCTGCGATTTCTGCTTCCGGCCGGGAGCTCCTCCTACTGGTAAGTGACAGTTCATTTAGCAATGACACTTACCAGTAGGTGGAGCTTCCGGCCGGACACGAACATCGCAGCAGCCGGCCCGGTAAGTATGAATCTTCTACTATTGTACTATTGCTAAGTAACCATGGCAACCAGCGTCCTGGTTGCCATGGTTACCGATCGGAGCCCCAGCGATTAAACTGGGACTCCGATCGGAACTCCGCTGCCACCAATGATGGGGGGGGGGGGGGGAGATGGGAGGCCGCACACTGGCCACCAATGTTGTTAATGCTATAGAGGGAGGGGGGGGGGCGATGGGGGGCGCACACTGGCCACCAACGAATTATTACAATAGAGGGAGGGAGGGGGGGGGCGCACACTGTGCCACCAACGAATTATTACAATAGAGGGAGGGAGGGGGGGGGGGCGCACACTGTGCCACCAACGAATTATTACAATAGAGGAAGGGAGGGGGGGGCGCACACTGTGCCACCAACGAATAATTACAATAGAGGGAGGGGGGGGCCGCACTGGCCACCAATGATATTTAAACTGGGGAGGGGGGGGAAGGGTCTGCCCCCTGCTGCCTGGCAGCCCTGATCTCTTACTGGGGGCCGTGATCAGCACAATTAACCCCTTCAGGTGCCGCACCTGAAGGGGTTAATTGTGCTGATCACGGCCCCCTGTAAGAGATCGGGTGCTGCCAGGCAGCAGGGGGCAGTCTTGTACACAGTTTGTAGTGTATTCTAACTAGAAGCGTCCCCATCACCATGGGAACGCTTCTGTGTTAGAATATACTGTCGGTTCTGAGTTTTCACGAAGTGAAAACTCAGCTTTGAAAAAGCTTTTATACAGACGGATCTTCGGATCCGTCTGTATAAAAACTAACCTACGGCCACGGATCACGGACACGGATGCCAATCTTGTGTGCATCCGTGTTCTTTCACGGACCCATTGACTTGAATGGGTCCGTGAACCGTTGGCCGTGAAAAAAATAGGACAGGTCATATTTTTTTCACGGCCAGGAAACACGGATCACGGATGCGGCTGCAAAACGGTGCATTTTCCGATTTTTCCACGGACCCATTGAAAGTCAATGGGTCCGTGAAAAAAAGCGGAAAACGGCACAACGGCCACGGGTGCACACAACGGTCGTGTGCAGGAGGCCTTACATAATAGAAACCACCCAAAAATGACCCCATTCTATAAACTACACCCCTCAAGGTATTCAAAACTGATTTTACAAACTTTGTTAACCCTTTAGGTGTTCCACAACAATTAATGGAAAATAGAGATACAATTTCAAAATTTCACTTTTTTGGCAGATTTTCCATTTTAATAATTTTTTTCCAGTTACAAAGCAAGGGTTAACAGCCAAACCAAACTCAATATTTATGACCCTGATTCTGTAGTTTACAGAAACACCCCATATGTGGTCGTACACCGCTGTATGGGCACACGGCAGGGCGCAGAAGGAAAGGAATGCCATATGGTTTTTGGAAGGCAGGTTTTGCTGGACTGGTTTTTTTGACACCATGTCCCATTTGAAGCCCCCTGATGCACCCCTACAGTAGAAACTCCGTAAAAGTGACCCCATCTAAGAAACTACACCCCTCAAGGTATTTCAAAACTGATTTTACAAACTTTGTTAACCCTTTAGGTGTTCCACAAGAATTAATGGAAAATAGAGATACAATTTAAAAATTTAACTTTTTTGGCAGATTTTCCGTTTAAATAATTTTTTTCCGGTTACAAAGCAAGGGTTAACAGCCAAACAAAACTCAATATTTATGGCCCTGATTCTGTAGTTTACAGAAACACCCCAACTTAATGAATGCCTGACATGCAATACGTCAGATGTCATATATATGTTAGAATATGTCAGAAACAGTATATAGGTAGAACAAAAAGGCCATTAAAGAAAAGAGTAGCCGAACATATTACCAACATTAAAAACGGATTTGAACAACACTCGGTATCAAAACACTTTAAAGAACAACACAATAGTGATCCATCTTTACTCACTTTTGTTGCTTTTCAAAAAGTTAATACACAATGGAGAGGAGGCAACCATGTGGCATCTATGTCAAGAATTGAATCTAGAAACATTTTTGAATTTGACACCATGCTACCTGGAGGCCTAAATGCAGACATGGAACTGTTTGGTTTGTAGATTTGCAGTGGGTGCCCTCCGGAGACAGGAGATCAAGGTCAGGCTGTACTACCAGCACCTCGATGTCTTCTCTCTAAGTGGCCACCATCCCTCTGCTTTATTCCAATCCTCTGAAGTCCTTATCTAAGGAAGAAAAGAGATGAAAAAAGAATATTAGAAACTTTAAATATTAAATACTAAATAGCAAAATATTATTTTTTCAGAAATATAAAGAAGAAATAAAAAAAGAATTTCAAATAATGAGGGGAAATTGATATGTTCATAATTGTGTTTGGTTGAAAAAAAGAGTTCTGAGAATAGACAGAGCCATTATGAATGAAACCATCATAAAATTGATAAAACTCTAAAATCTGATGAAAACGCATGAAAAACATATGAAAAACACATCATGTATTGGAAATGCATGTACATGTAAAATGCATGAAAAACGCATGTGCATAAAAACGCATCAAAAATGCATGTGCATAAAAACGCATGAAAAACACGTGCATAAAAAACGCGTGTTTTTTTTTATTTTTATGTGCTGTCCATGAATACCTCTAGATAGAAATTAAATAGCAAATATTTGAAATAGAGAACAATGTATGAGATTATACTTATGAAAATGGAATTTTGATCCAGGTTTTGAAGTAGACCCACAACATGAGGGAAGTACCTCCCCTGCCCCACTTTTAGAAAAGGTTACTATAAAAGGCTCAGATTGACTGGATTCATTATATACACAACCACTGAAGAAGGCGCAAGTATAGCTCCGAAACGCGTTTGTCGTATAAATTTGGCCTCAATATGCGATTTGGCTAAGAATACGAGTTTGGATCCAAAACTACTGCTTCCTCCATCATTAGCGCACAAGAGAAGTTCTAGATCTATTCAGTCTGCAGGTATACTACTAACCTTTCAAGCTAATCAAAGACCAACTCCCCAACCACCTGGGACGCCAGGTGAGACGTCGGGAGAAGAGAACACAGCACAGCTAGAGACTGCAGAACGGGACTCAAACGCTGAAAGTAGGAGAAATACAAACAGGGGACGATACATTTAAACTGCTGATCAACTCCTTCAGGCGGTAAAGTAACAACATGTTACATTGTATCACACTGTACTTGCCAATTAAGGCTTCGTTCACATCACCGTTCAGCCTTTCCGTTCTCCTGCTCCGTTTAGGACGGAAAAGGCACATAACTGACGCCAAACTGAACCAAACGGAGCCCTTAGGCCCCGTAGACTATAATGGGGTCCGTTATGTTTCCGCTCAGAAGATGATTTTGAAGTGGAGGCAAAAGTCCTGCATGCACAACTTTTGTCTCCGCTTAAAAATCATCTTCTGAGCGAAATTAATGCTGGAAACGGCATTCCGGCAAGTGTTGCGGTATTTTCTCCGGCCAAATACCGTAAGAGGGACTGAACTGATGCATACTGAACGGAATACTCTCCATTCAGAATGCATTAGGATAAAACTGATCAGTTCTTTTCCGGTATAGAGCCCCTGCGAAGGAACTCAATACCGGAAAAGAATAACGCTAGTGTGAAAGTACCCCCCTAACACCAAATATATGAGCTTCACACGAGCATTAGGGGATATCTAAATATCTATACAACTATTATGCCAATTGAACAAGATGTCTCTGCACACTTTATATATATTTTTTATGCAATCTTTTATACATTTTATATATCTTATGTGTTTTTCAATGCGTACTACAATAATTTGGATGGAATATACTAATTATTTAGAAGATAAGTACTACTAACTATTTACTAATTGCTTAGAGTGTCATGAATATCCATTCATTTAATATATAGCACATCATATATTTATTATAGTGGTCCGGACCTATTATGTGCTTTTATTTATAAAAATCGCTGCTATAACAATTGCTGTCATATATGTGTGGATTAGTTAGTGGATAAGGTTATCATCTATAGATATATTAGTGAGATATTTTATGTTATTAATCATGTTCAATATTTTATTCAATATGAATTACCCTCTGTTTTAATCAGTTTTTATGGAGAATAAACGACATATGTGTGTATATACACTTACCTAAAGAATTATTAGGAACACCATACTAATACGGTGTTGGACCCCCTTTCGCCTTCAGAACTGCCTTAATTCTACGTGGCATTGATTCAACAAGGTGCTGATAGCATTCTTTAGAAATGTTGGCCCATATTGATAGGATAGCGTCTTGCAGTTGATGGAGATTTGAGGGATGCACATCCAGGGCACGAAGCTCCCGTTCCACCACATCCCAAAGATGCTCTATTGGGTTGAGATCTGGTGACTGTGGGGGCCATTTTGAATGTCTCAACAGAAATCGAGACTCATCAGACCAGGCAACATTTTTCTAGTCTTCAACAGTCCAATTTTGGTGAGCTCGTGCAAATTGTAGCCTCTTTTTCCTATTTGTAGTGGAGATGAGTGGTACCCAGTGGGGTCTTCTGCTGTTGTAGCCCATCCGCCTCAAGGTTGTGCGTGTTGTGGCTTCACAAATGCTTTGCTGCATACCTCGGTTGTAACGAGTGGTTATTTCAGTCAACGTTGCTCTTCTATCAGCTTGAATCAGTCGGCCCATTCTCCTCTGACCTCTAGCATCCACAAGGCATTTTCGCCCACAGGACTGCCGCATACTGGATGTTTTTCCCTTTTCACACCATTCTTTGTAAACCCTAGAAATGGTTGTGCGTGAAAATCCCAGTAACTGAGCAGATTGTGAAATACTCAGACCGGCCCGTCTGGCACCAACAACCATGCCACGCTCAAAATTGCTTAAATCACCTTTCTTTCCCATTCTGACATTCAGTTTGGAGTTCAGGAGATTGTCTTGACCAGGACCACACCCCTAAATGCATTGAAGCAACTGCCATGTGATTGGTTGACTAGATAATTGCATTAATGAGAAATAGAACAGGTGTTCCTAATAATTCTTTAGGTGAGTGTATATACAGTGCTGCCCATAATTATTCATACCCCTGGCAAATTATGACTTAAAGTTACTTTTATTCAACCCGCAAGTAATTTTTTGATTAGAAATGACATAGGTGTCTCCCAAAAGATAAAAAGACGATGTACAAGAGGCATTATTGTGGGGAAAAAACATTTCTCAGCTTTTATTTACATTTGAGCAAAAAGTGTCCAGTCCAAAATTATTCATACCCTTCTCAATAATCAATAGAAAAGCCTTTATTGGCTATTACAGCAATTAAACGCTTCCTATAATTGCAGACCAGCTTTTTGCATGTCTCCACAGGTATTTTTGCCCATTCATCTTTAGCAATTAGGTTAGATTAGGTTCCCTGGTCCATTGGCTGAAAAATACCACCGAAGCATTAGTTTCCCACCACCATGTTTGATGGTGTTCTTTGGGTTGAAGGCTTCTCCTTTTTTTACGCCAAATGAAGGAAACATCATTGTGACCAAACAATTAAATTTTTGTTTCATCTGACCATAACACAGAAGACCAGAAGTCTTCTTCTGTGTCCAGATTAGCTTTTGCAAAGGCCAAGCAAGCTTTTGTGTGCCTTATCTGGAGAAATGGCGTCCTCCTTGGTCTGCATTGTGCAGTGTCCGTTGGATTGTCTGCCTTGAGACATTGCCACCAGCAGAGCCCAGATTCACCAGGATGGCCTTGGTGGTGATCCTTGGATTCTTTTTCACCTCTCTAACTATCCTCCTGGCCAGCACAGGTGTCACTTTTGGCTTTCGACCACGTCCTCTGAGATTTTCCACAGTGCGGAACATCTGCTGAGCTGAGAAATGTTTTTTTCCCACAATAATGCCTCTTGTACATAGTCTTATTATGTTTTGGGAGACACCTATGTCATTTGCCGTCAAAAATTACTTGCTGGTTGAATAAAAGTAACTTTAAGTCAAAATTTGCCAGGGGTATGAATAATAATGGGCAGCACTGTGTATGTGTGTATATATATATATATATATATATATATATATACACATCTGAGTGATATATCTATGCAGCCCTGGGATATTTAGTGCCTGTCACCTTCATTATTATTGATACATAAGAAAAGGTTCTTCTTCTCCACTGTCAGTCAGACTCTGAGGCTAGTATGACATAAGCCTCCTTGGCACTGTACACCCGTTGAGACATTTTGTACCTTTACCAACTATAACTAACTTGGAAAGTCAATTTTTTTTATTTTATATATTTATTTTTACTAATAAATGCTAATCTATCTAACCTATACTAAAAATAGAGTGCTAACCCTGATGAATTCCTAATACTAAGATAATGACCCAAACATGCTTTCTCCCCAATATGCTAAATGAGCCCCACATTTTAATTTATTTTAATTCAGAATAAAAATAAATAAAAAAAAGTGCTCCAAAAGCAGTGGAGCTTTATATCAGTCACTGGTATTTGTCACTGCTGGCAAAATAAGTGACAAGGACTGGTCACAGATAGACGATAGAGGTTCGGAGGTATGTGGGGGTTTGAAACGCAGAGTATTTATAATCAGAGACAAGTACTGAGGTCCCCAATATATATATTATTTTTTACAGTAAACGTTAGTCTAACTTACCCTAAAACTAGAGCTCTAACCCTGATAAATCCCTAACTAACCCTAATGAATTCCTAATGCTAAGACAAAAAGCTTTCTGACAGGTTACTGACCGGGACAAGTCATTGATATGGATGACAGGGACTGGGAAGTTTATTGAAGGGTAATGCTGATATACTGTCACTATTGGTACTTCACTGACAGAACACAGTGACAGGTCATATACTGTAGTAGGGACAAATGAGGGGTGATGATGGGGCACTTTTAGTTTATTTATTTTTTTGACAGGTCTCTGGCTCCGATCAATTCCCTCTCAGAAATGAGAGGTTCGAAGCTGAGAGATAGCTTTCTGTTGCATAATTCATTGTGATTGGTTCGTTCCTGACAGTTGCCCAATCACAATGATAGCTGGATGGGACTACAGGGGGAGATGTGTTCACATGTGCTCGATCGCTGACAGGGAGGAACAGACGTATCACAGTGATCTGCGGCCGGGACCACAGCTGATTGGTCACTAGTCATCAAGCGGGAGTTGTTCGGTCCCCGACACAATGGAGCTTCAGGCGCATGATCTCGGCCAGGGTGCATTTAAATAAATGCCGCGCATGTACGGCGGAATGCGGTCTGGCACAGCATTCCCCGCCGTACATGCACGGCATAATGCGTTAAGGGGTTAAGAATGGCTTGGACATCATACTTAACCGCTCATTTGCATATTGTATATAATATAACACCTATAGTGATGACTATCTATTCTGTTCTGTCTATTCTGTGTGGAATCACAATAGTAAGCGCCAACAAACAAAAAGCTACACAGTACATCTTTATTAAAACATAATAAAAATAATAGTTAATAATCTCATTAAAATATCCACAATCTTGGATGAACACCACATGTCACCAAAAAGCACATCCCTAGGATCTCATAATGGTCACATAAATATTATCAGATTATAGAATAGGGAATACCCACAAATCAACACATACTGCTTGCTATTTAAATGCAATACAATATACTATATCGTTGTCAGTATTATAAATTACCTACATAATCACCATATAATACCGCAATAAAAGAAAATGCAGCAGTGTAATCTCAGGCAAAAAAAAGGCATTTCTAAACACATATAAAGTAGATGAATATACCAGACCAAGGGATCTCGGGGACCGCGGTATTGTCACCCTGACGTATGCTTCGCCCAAAGCTTCTTCCCGTCCCCAGGGGTTGCCCTGGCTTTTGGTATTGATGACCTAGGATAGGTCATCAATATCAGATTGGCGGGGGTCCGACACCTGGCAAGCCCGCCAATTAGCTGTATGAGGAGATGGTGTACATGTGCCGTCTCTCTTCCTCTTCACCGCTGCTATCTATGGTTTTTTTAAGGTTCCTTTATATGGGATGACAGAGCAGCAGATTGTTGGAAGGGAAGCGTTCCTTCCCGACAATCTGCCAATTGCTGGTGGAGGAGACCGCTGTATTTACATGCAGAGATCTCCTCCAGATTATGGGGAGGAGCTATCGCTAATGCCATCGCTCTTCCCCATACTGACTAAGGGGGTAGGGAAAAAGCACTGGCCCGTAATTTTTCCCTTCCCTAACCGCTGGTGAGGCTTCCGGGGCATGTGCAGTGTCGGCCGGTGTCCAGCTGAGAACATCCATCCGATCACTGCGCCTGCGCACTGGCCCGTAATTTTTCCCTACCCTAACCGCTGGCGAGGCTCCCGGCGCATGCGCACTCTGCTGTGAAGTTTCCCTACCCCGTCGTTGTGCGCCTGCGCGGCACACCTCCTCACATCATGTCCAGTGTGACCGGAAGTGACGAGGGTAGGGAAATCTTACGAGGTAGGGAAATATAACGTTACACCGGCAACAGATTATGTTTACAAAGCAAATGACGATTTTTGAATGTGCACAAACGACTGGATTACCCGAAGAACGAGAGTTTCGCTTGTTCATTGGGTAATCAGTGGTATATTTACACCACCAGATAATTGATAGCGAGAGTTCCTATGAACACTCGTTAGCGATTACCTTTAAGATTCTCGGCCCGTGTAAAGGGCCCTTAAGGCCTCTTTCACACAGTCAGTGTTTCATTAGTGATTTTTATCAGTTATTGTAAGCCTAGAGGTCACAATAACGCCTGTACAAGCATCATTGACGCCTGTTCAGGCCATTTTACTCCCTGGAAAAAGTCTAAGGCGTACCAATAACACTTCCATGATTTTTATCAGCGTAGGGCGCGCTGTGAACAGCACGGGCAGCGCAGTGATGCTGCCTGTAGTAATCAATAGCAAAGCTCTGGACAGCATGGAACTTTGCTATTGGATAGTTTGGGCAGGCGCAGGAGCGATACAGGTCCTGCATCGGGAAAGCCAGCGGGAGCTGGAAGGAGGAGGGGCCAGCTACTGGGGGATGCTTGAATATGGAGTGCCGCGTGCGCTGCGCAAGGACCCTGGTGGTGGTGGAGCAAAAGACTGTGCCCGGACATGAAGGCTGGACGCAGAACAAGGTGAAGCAGCATGTAACGTAACGATGTGGGTGATGTATGTAGTGCAGTGTGTGATCATCACACACATGTATACATCACACACTGCACTACATACATCACACACATGTATACATCACACACTGCACTACATACATCACACCCTGCACTACATACATCACACATGTATGCATCACACACTGCACTACATACATCACACACTGCACTACATACATCACACACTGCACTACATACATCACACACTGCACTACATACATCACACACTGCACTACATACATCACACACATGTATACATCACACACTGCACTACATACATCACACACTGCACTACATACATCACACACTGCACTACATACATCACACACTGCACTACATACATCACACACTGCACTACATACATCACACACATGTATACATCACACACTGCACTACATACATCACACCCTGCACTACATACATCACACATGTATGCATCACACACTGCACTACATACATCACACACTGCACTACATACATCACACACATGTATACATCATCACACACATGTATACATCACACACTGCACTACATACATCACACACATGTATACATCACACACTACATACATCACACACATGTATGCATCACACACTGCACTACATACATCACACACATGTATACATCACACACTGCACTACATACATCACACACTGCACTACATACATCACACACATGTATACATCATCACACACATGTATACATCACACACTGCACTACATACATCACACACTGCACTACATACATCACACACTGCACTACATACATCACACACTGCACTACATACATCACACACATGCATACATCACACACTGCACTACATACATCACACACTGCACCACATACATCACACACTGCACTACATACATCACACACATGTATGCATCACACACTGCACTACATACATCACACACATGTATGCATCACACACTGCACTACATACATCACACACATGTATACATCACACACTGCACTACATACATCACACACTGCACTACATACATCACACACTGCACTACATACATCACACACATGTATACATCATCACACACATGTATACATCACACACTGCACTACATACATCACACACATGTATACATCACACACATGTATACATCACACACTGCACTACATACATCACACACATGTATACATCACAAACTGCACTACATACATCACACACATGTATACATCACACACTGCACTACATACATCACACACTGCACTACATACATCACACACATGTATACATCACACACTGCACTACATACATCACACACATGTATGCATCACACACTGCACTACATACATCACACACATGTATGCATCACACACTGCACTACATACATCACACACATGTATACATCATACACTGCACTACATACATCACACACATGTATGCATCACACACTGCACTACATACATCACACACATGTATACATCACACACTGCACTACATATATCACACATGTATACATCACAAACTGCACTACACACATCACACATATGTATACATAACATACTGCACTAAATACATCACACACATGTATACATCAAACCCTGCCCCACATACATCACACACATGTATACATCATACCCTGTACTACATACATCACACGCATGTATACATCATACCCTGTACTACATACATCACACGCATGTATACATCATACCCTGTACTACATACATCACACGCATGTATGTGGTGCAGTATGTAGTGAATGCAGACAGGCTATTATAGCCAAGTGGTAAAGTACAGGGAAGATCCGCTAAATTGGACTGGACTTTATAACTTCACTATAATAGCTTGATGTTATTTAGACCAGTAATGGTTCCCTGCATACCCACCTCTTAGGCCCCGTTCCCATCACCACTGTTTATTTCTGTTGTTCTGCTCATCTAATGGAGCAGAACAACGAAAATAACGGAAGTGCTGGATCGGGCACGTAAGGGTGGGTTTTTGTCATACGATTAACAAACACAACAGATGCCATACTGTGACATCCATCACCATAGAGTTGTAAAAAAAAAAAAAAAAAAAGTACTTTTTCGGAGGACTCTGCAGGATGGGAAAGTGTAGTGTACCACATTTTTCCTTCCTGCAAAGTCCAGCAAAAAAACATGTAGGCTAACGTATTTATTTATTTTTACAATGGAATTCTATGGTGACAGATGCCACAGTATGGCGTCTGTCTGAGGCATCTGTTAATGTATATAAGTTTTTTGTGTGTACCGTATTTTTCGCCCCATAAGACGCACTTTTTCCCCTCCAAAAGTGGGGGGGAAATGCCCCTGCGTCTTTTGGGGCGAATGTATCAGCTGGACGGGGAGGGAGGAGGGGCCGATGTCATGCAAATGCGGCGGGGCGGTGCGGTCACTGTACTCCGGACCGCCGCTCACTCACTGCTTTATTGCTTAACCACCTCAGCCCCCAGTGCTTAAACACCCTGAAAGACCAGGCCACTTTTTACACTTCTGACCTACACTACTTTCACCATTTATTGCTCGTTCATGCAACTTACCACCCAAATGAATTTTGCCTCCTTTTCTTCTCACTAATAGAGCTTTCATTTGGTGGTATTTCATTGCTGCTGACATTTTTACTTTTTTTGTTATTAATCGAAATTTAACGATTTTTTTTGCAAAAAATGACATTTTTCACTTTCAGTTGTAAAATTTTGCAAAAAAAACAAGATCCATATATAAATTTTGCTCTAAATTTATTGTCCTACATGTCTTTGATAAAAAAAAAATGTTTGGGTAAAAAAAAAATGGTTTGGGTAAAAGTTATAGCGTTTACAAACTATGGTACAAAAATGTGAATTTCCGCTTTTTGAAGCAGCTCTGACTTTCTGAGCACCTGTCATGTTTCCTGAGGTTCTACAATGCCCAGACAGTACAAACACCCCACAAATGACCCCATTTCGGAAAGTACACACCCTAAGGTATTCACTGATGGGCATAGTGAGTTCATAGAACTTTTTATTTTTTGTCACAAGTTAGCGGAAAATGATGATTTTTTTTTTTTTTTTTATTACAAAGTCTCATATTCCACTAACTTGTGACAAAAATAAAAAGTTCTATGAACTCACTATGCCCATCAGCGAATACCTTGGGGTCTCTTCTTTCCAAAATGGGGTCACTTGTGGGGTAGTTATACTGCCCTGGCATTCTAGGGGCCCAAATGTGTGGTAAGGAGTTTGAAATCAAATTCTGTAAAAAATGACGAGTGAAATCCGAAAGGTGCTCTTTGGAATATGGGCCCCTTTGCCCACCTAGGCTGCAAAAAAGTGTCACACATCTGGTATCTCCTTATTCAGTAGAAGTTGGGGAATGTGTTTTGGGGTGTCTTTTTACATATACCCATGCTGGGTGACATAAATATCTTGGTCAAATGCCAACTTTGTATAAAAAAATGGGAAAAGTTGTCTTTTGCCAAGATATTTCTCTCACCCAGCATGGGTATATGTAAAATGACACCCCAAAACACATTCCCCAACTTCTACTGAGTACAGAGATACCAGATGTGTGACACTTTTTTGCAGCCTAGGTGGGCAAAGGGGCCCATATTCCAAAGAGCACCTTTCGGATTTCACTCGTCATTTTTTACAGAATTTGATTTCAAACTCCTTACCACACATTTGGGCCCCTAGAATGCCAGGGCAGTATAACTACCCCGCAAGTGACCCCATTTTGGAAAGAAGACACCCCAAGGTATTCTGTGAGGGGTATGGCGAGTTCCTAGAATTTTTTATTTTATGTCACAAGTTAGTGGAAAATGATGATTTTTTTTTTTTTTTTTTTTTTTTTCATATTTCACTAACTTGTGACAAAAAATAAAAACTTCCATGAACTCGCCATGCCCATCAGCGAATACCTTGGGGTCTCTTCTTTCCAAAATGGGGTCACTTGTGGGGTAGTTATACTGCCCTGGCATTCTAGGGGCCCAAATGTGTGGTAAGGAGTTTGAAATCAAATTCTGAAAAAAATGACCTGTGAAATCCGAAAGGTGCTCTTTGGAATATGGGCCCCTTTGCCCACCTAGGCTTCAAAAAAGTGTCACACATCTGGTATCTCCGTATTCAGTAGAAGTTGGGGAATGTGTTTTGTAGTGTCATTTTACATATACCCATGCTGGGTGAGAGAAATATCTTGGCAAAAGACAACTTTTCCCATTTTTTTATACAAAGTTGGCATTTGACCAAGATATTTATCTCACCCAGCATGGGTATATGTAAAATGACACCCCAAAACACATTCACCAACTTCTACTGAATACGGAGATACCACATGTGTGACACTTTTTTGCAGCCTAGGTGGGCAAAGGGGCCCAAATTCCTTTTAGGAGGGCATTTTTAGACATTTGGATACCAGACTTCTTCTCACGCTTTGGGGCCCCTAAAATGCCAGGGCAGTATAAATACCCCACATGTGACCCCATTTTGGAAAGAGACACCCCAAGGTATTCAATGAGGGGCATGGCGAGTTCATAGAAAAAAAAAAATTTTGGCACAAGTTAGCGGAAATTGATTTTTTTATTTTTTTTTCTCACAAAGTCTCCCTTTCCGCTAACTTGGGACAAAAATTTCAATCTTTCATGGACTCAATATGCCCCTCAGCGAATACCTTGGGGTGTCTTCTTTCCAAAATGGTGTTATTTGTGGGGTGTTTGTACTGCCCTGGCATTTGAGGGTCTCCGCAATCATTACATGTATGCCCAGCATTAGGAGTTTCTGCTATTCTCCTTATATTGAGCATACAGGTAATGAGATTTTTTTTTTCCGTTCAGCCGCTGGGCTGAAAGAAAAAAATGAACGGCACAGATTTCTTCATTCGCATCAATCAATGTGGATGAAAAAATCTCTGCCAAAAAAAGAAAAAGGAGGGGAAAGGCGTCTGCCAGGACATAGGAGCTCCGCCCAACATCCATGCCCACTTAGCTCGTATGCCCTGGCAAACCCGATTTCTCCATTCACATCAATCGATGTGGATGAATAAATCATTGCCGGGATTTTTTTTTTTATATATACAAAGTGTTTGCCAAAGTATATGAACACCGCCACCTCCTCAGCTCATATGCCTCGGCAAACGTATCTTTTACTGCAGAGGAGAAATCTCGTCTTGCAGCGCCGCATACACCGACTTGCGTGTAATCTGACAGCAGCGCAATGCTTCTGTCCGAATGCACATCAGTGCTGCAGCTAGTCGATCGGTTGGTCCACCTGAAAGGTAAAAAAAAAAAAAGAAAAAACCAGGCCGCAAAGCAATAACTTTATTAACTTTAGAACAGAACATATTAACTTTTTTTAACTTTTGTAACTTTTTTACTTACCGGTAATTTTTTTTTTGTTTAGTTTTTTTTACCTTTATAGAACAAACCTCTCCTTCCCCATGGGACAATGTGCAAAGCGCAAATCGCCCAAAGATGTGGCGAAGTACGTTATGCACTTTATCCCAGGTGAAAGGAGAGGTTTGCAGCAGCTGTGAGTAAAAGGGCCCTAATAGCCCTGTGTGCCTGTCCTGTGAGATGCAATCCCTATGCTAGGTGTACCTGTGTGTGGTACTTCCGGAAACACTCACCTAAGCATAGGGCAGGGTGGTCAGGGCAGTCAGGACAGAAATAGAGGGTGTCACGCCTTATTCCACTCCTGCTACAGACACGACATTTTTTTCGGGGTGGCGGTTGGGTTGAGGTACCAGCAACGACACTGGGGAAATGTCGCTCGTGTAGACGGCTGACTACACTGGTGGATGGGGCCACGGAACCTCCTGGGTAAAGGAGGTTCGCGATGATCTCTTCCTGGAATTTGAGGAAGGATCCTGTTCTCCCAGCCTTACTGTAGAGAACAAAACTATTGTACAGCGCCAATTGAATTAAATATACAGACACCTTCTTATACCAGCGTCTGGTTCTGCGGGAAACTAAATAGGGAGCCAACATCTGGTCATTGAAGTCCACCCCCTCCCATGAGCGCATTATAGTCGTGGACTGAGAGGGGCTTTTCAATGACACGGGTTGCCCTTTCAATTTGGATTGTCGTGTCTGCGTGAATGGAGGAGAGCATGTAAACGTCACGCTTGTCTCTCCATTTCACCGCGAGCAGTTCTTCGTTACACAAGGCAGCCCTCTCCCCCCTTGCAAGACGGGTGGTTACAAGCCGTTGGGGGAAGCCCACGCGACTAGTTCGCGCGGTGCCACAGGCGCAAATCCGTTCTAGAAACAAATGCCTAAAGAGGGCCACACTTGTGTAAAAATTGTCCACATAAAGATGGTACCCCTTGCCGAATAAGGGTGACACCAAGTCCAGACTGTCTTCCCACTGCTCCCCAGGTAGTCAGGGCAACCGACCGGCTCCAGGGTCTGATCTTTTCCCTCATAGATCCGAAATTTGTGGGTATAGCCTGTGGCCCTTTCACAGAGCTTATACAATTTGACCCCATACCGGGCACGCTTGCTTGGGATGTATTGTTTGAAGCCAAGGCGCCCGGTAAAATGTATTAGGGACTCGTCTACGCAGATGTTTTGCTCAGGGGTATACAAATCTGCAAATTTCTGGTTGAAATGGTCTATGAGGGGCCGAATTTTGTGGAGCCGGTCAAAAGCTGGGTGGCCTCTGGGACGGGAGGTGGTGTTGTCGCTAAAATGCAGAAAACGCAGGATGGTCTCAAATCGTGTCCTGGACATAGCAGCAGAGAACATGGGCATGTGATGAATTGGGTTCGTGGACCAATATGACCGCAATTCATGCTTTTTTGTCAGGCCCATGTTGAGGAGAAGGCCCAGAAAAATTTTAAGTTCGGAAACTTGGACTGGTTTCCACCGGAAAGGCTGGGCATAATAGCTTTCCGGGTTTGCGGTTATAAATTGTGTGGCATATTGGTTGGTCTCTGCCACGACTAAGTCCAAGAGCTCCGCAGTCAAGAACAGCTCAAAAAATCCCAGGGCCGAAGCGATTTGAGCCGTCTCAACCCGAACTCCAGACTGGGCGGTGAAAGGGGGGAACTACAGGTGCGGCTGAAGTTGGTGACTGCCAATCAGGGTTTGCCAGCACCTCAGGGACTCTAGGGGTCTACGGGCCTGTCTGCGCGGTGGCTGCGACGGGGGGTAACTACTGCACGTGCCACCGTACCAGCTTCAACTGCCCTTCTGGTGCTCGTTACTTCACCAGGTTGTACGGCAGTGCTGGTACTAGGTCCAGGAAGGGCTGCGCTGCTGGTGTATGCCTCACCACGTGATCCGGCAGCGACAGCCCCACTCTGCTGCTCTTGAAGCGGATCCTGCGTAACCTGTGGTCTAGCGACATGGGGCCGGGTACGCCTGGTGCTGCCAGGGACCTCAACCTCCTCGTCCGAACTTTGGGTCAGAGAGCCACTGCTTTCTACAGGTTCATATTCTGACCCGCTAGATTCGTCAGATGAGGGTTCCCACTCCTCATCCGACTGGGTCAGAATCCTGTAGGCATCTTCAGAAGAATACCCCCTGTTTGACATTTTGGACTACTAAATTTAGGGGTATTCCCTGAGACTACCCAAGAAAAAAAGCAAACCTGTCTTACAAAGGGGAGGCTAGCGAAGTACCGGAGGCCGCTGCGGTTGATAAAAAATATCAAAACAGATTTTTTTATCGCCGCAGTGCGTGTAAAGTGAATGTGCAGTGATCAAAAAATAATAATTTTTTGTCACTGCGGTGGGGCGGGCGTGGGTGAACGCACGTGTGGGCGACCGATCAGGCCTGATCGGGCAAACACTGCGTTTTGGGTGGAGGGCGAACTAAAGTGACACTAATACTATTATAGATCTGACCGTGATCAGTTTTGATCACTTACAGATACTATAAAAGTACAAATGCTGATTAGCGTATCGCTAATCAGCGAATAAAAGTGACTGCGGTGCGGTGGGGTGGGCGCTAACTGACGCTAACTACCTAACCAAGGGGCCTAAACTATCCCTAAAACCTAACAGCCAATACCAGTGAAAAAAAAAAAGTGACAGTTTACACTGATCACTTTTTTTCCTTTCACTAGTGATTGACAGGGGCGATCAAAGGGGTGATCAAAGGGTTAATTGGGGTGCAGGGGGGTGATCTGGGGCTAAGGTGTGCTGTTTGGTGTACTCACTGTGAAGTCTGCTCCTGTGCTGGATCCAACCGACGAAAAGGACCAGCACAGGAGCAGAGAAGCCATATAACAGATCATATTTACTAATATGATCTGTTATCTGGTTTGTGATTCGATTTTTTAAAAATCAGCAACCTGCCAGCGACGATCATTGGCTGGCAGGTTGCTGATGCAACTCTCCTCGAACTTTTGCCGGCCCGCGATGCGCATGCGCGGGCCAGCTGTGACCGAAATCTCGCGTCTCGCGAGAAGACGCGCCGGCGCGTCCACTCGGAATGAAACAACCACCTCCAGGACGCGTCTGTGCGTACAGCGGTCCGGAGGTGGTTAAACCTTTTATAATAATAACTTCAATTGACGTTCCGATCCCCAGCCCCATCTGTACTACCGTACTTACTAAATGTCCTGTAGCAGGCAGAGCAGGGCGGGCGGCCAGCCGTAACTCACTGACGTCACGTGCCTGCGCCGCCTACTTCATTCATAAAGTAGGCGGCGCAGGCACGTCACGTGACATCAGTGAGTTCCGGCCGCCCGCCCCCGCTCTGCCTGCTACAGGACATTTAGTAAGTACGGTAGTACAGATGGGGCTGGGGATCGGAACGTCAATTAAAGTTATTATTATAAAAGGTTTAAGCAATAAAGCAGTGAGTGAGCGGCGGGGCCGGAGTACAGTGACCGCACCGGCCCCACCGCATTTGCATGACACTGGCCCCTCCCCCCTCCCACAAGTTTAGCTATAGTATATTAGGGCATCTGTGGATGCCACTATTATGGGGTGGGGGATATGTGGATGGCACTGTTATGGGGTGGGGGATCTGTGGGTGACACATATATAGCAGTGCCATCCACAGATCCCCCTCCATAACAGTGCCACCCACAGATCCCCCCATAACAGTGCCATCCACAGATCCCCCTCCATAACAGTGCCACCCACAGATCCCCCTCCATAACAGTGCCACCACAGATCCCCCTCCATAACAGTGCTATCCACATATCCCCCCATAACAGTGCCATCCACATATCCCCCCCATAACAGTGCCATCCACAGATCCCCCATAACAGTGCCATCCACAGATCCCCCATAACAGTGCCATCCACAGATCCCCTCCATAACAGTGCGTCATCCACAGACCCCCCATAATAGTGTCATGCACAGACCACCATTAGTTCAATACCCACCAAAGCACACCTTTTGGTTAAAAATATTTTTTTCTTATTTTCCTCCTAAAAAACCTAGGTGTGTCTTATGGGCCGGTGCGTCTTATAGGGCGAAAAATACGGGTACATTAAATATATGACAAAAATGTGATGTAAACCCGGCCTAACTGACAGTGAAGAAGCTGAACAGACCCCGCTTACTATGATGGAGTCCGTTCAGTTTCCATTCACAAGCCTGTCTTTAAAGACCAGAGAAAAAAGCCTAACATGCAGCACTTTTTTGGTCTGGTTAAGGCCTCTTTCACACTTGCGTTGTCCGGATCCGGCGTGTACTCCACTTGCCGGAAATTACACTCCGGATCCGGAAAAACGCAAGTGTACTGAAAGCATTTGAAGACGGAACCGTCTTCCAAATGCGTTCAGTGTTACTATGGCACCCAGGATGCTATTAAAGTCCTGGTTGCCATAGTAGGAGCGGGGAGCGGGGGAGCGGTATGCTTACAGTCCGTGCGGCTCCCCGGGCGCTCCAGAATGACGTCAGAGCGCCCCATGCGCATGGATGACGTGATCCATGTGATCACATGATCCATGCGCTTGGGGCGCCCTGACGTCACTCTGGAGCGCCCGGGGAGCCGCACAGACGGTAAGTACACTGCTCCCCGCTCCCCACTACACTTTACCATGGCTGCCAGGACTTTAGCGTCCCGGCAGCCATGGTAACCACTCTGAAAAAGCTAAATGTCGGATGCGGCAATGCGCCCGAAACGACGTTTAGCTTAAGGCCGGATCCGGATCAATGCCTTTCAATGGGCATTAATTCCGGATCCGGCCTTGCGGCAAGTGTTCCGGATTTTTGGCCGGAGCAAAAAGCGCAGCATGCTGCGGTATTTTCTCCGGCCAAAAAACGTTCCGTTCCGGAACTGAAGACATCCTGATGCATCCTGAACGGATTTCTCTCCATTCAGAATGCATTAGGATAATCCTGATCAGGATTCTTCCGGCATAGAGCCCCGACGACGGAACTCTATGCCGGAAGACAACAACGCAGGTGTGAAAGAGCCCTAAGACAGAATCTGCAATAGAGGCTCCAAACGCAGCCTCCAATGCAGATGTGAGAAAGTGTAGGCCGATATATTATGTAATTGAATTACTGCAAATGTCGTACTCCTCCTAGGATAAAAATACTTCTCAAAAAATGGTCGGAGGAGTATTTTTCTCTTCTGGAAAAAATGTAGTGTGACCTCTGTGTGAGCCAAAACCAGGAGTGGAGGCAACAGAAAGATAAGGGGGGACAATTCTCAAGCTCGCCTTTTTTGTTTTTGGAGTAAAAAAAACAGGCGTATTGGCAACGTCCGTCTTTAATTTGTGTCTCATTTATTATCCCTGGATAAATCAGGTATTTCTTTTTTGGTTTAAGTCTGACATCTAGTGGATGTTTTCTTCTAAGACAGGTTCATATTCCCTAAGACTTGTCTCATTGGTTTGCTCATGAAAACATTGTGCAAGTAACTGGAAAAAGTTGCATCTCTATCTCTTTCCATGTAAATAAATTATACAAGTTCCCCTTCAAAACAGATGAGAAAAATAAGCCTGGTTGGGAGTGGAGTAGAAATAAGACTTGTTATGCGACTAATTCAGGCATTAAAAAAAAAGACACACCTACATAAATAGGTCGAAAAAAAAGTCACAAAAGTTTGGAAACTTCTGAATTAGTCTTTAAAACCCAAAACAGGGGCAACAGACACAAATGCTTCCAATACAGGTGAAAAATCAGTTGGTAAATGAGACGGTCGGAAGCAGGCTTTTTACTCATAAAAACAGGAGCAGACACTATAGTAAATGTGCCTCAAGATGTACAGTAATGTGTTTTTGAGCTTGTTTTGGCTCGCAATCACTAAACTGAAAAGAATAGGACATGTTCTATTTTTTTGCTTGGCCACGGAGCGGACATATGGATGCGGTCAGCACATGGGTGTGCTGTCCACATCTCTTGTGGCCCCTTTGAAGTGAATGGGTCTGCATCTGATCCACAAAAAACATGTGTATCGGATGCGGACCAAAACCACAGTAGTGTGCATGAGCCCTAATGGAAATCACTGACTATGTAAAGGCGGCCTAGGGCCATGATTACATATCCCCCTGTACAAAGTAGACCCAGCCTTGCCATAAAGCATGGAGGACATAGATCTCACATGAATACCACATCAAATATCTTAAAATAAATAAAAGACCACACGTTTAATTTTGGAATAAATAGGCCGCGTTGCTTTATTCGGGGTTACCAAGTTTAACCAACCAATAAATATTTAATTAATAAACCAAGAATAGTCACCAAAAATAGTAAAAACCAATAATGAAAATATTGACCACTAAGTCCACCAGCATTAGCTGGGCAACGATCTCCCCCAAATAAGCAACACAACTAAAAATTAGGGAGGGAGGGTGGGGCACAGGTCCTGGTCTTCTTAAAACTGCAGCGTAATGACGGTGACTCTCTTCTTTTAAACTTGCAGGATTCCCGAATCCCGCCGCAAGATGTCACCGCCAATCAGCTGATTGGAATCTTCCCGCCGCCGGACAGCTGACAATCCACTGAAGACATCAAAGACCAGCTGGAATGGGATTTAACCAGGTAAGCCTGAAATACGATTTCGCAGGCAAAGTCATTTAGTTTTGCCTGCGATCGCGTTCAGTTGTTCAGCTTTTATCACACGGGTGCGATGCGTTTTGCAAGCGCGTTATAAAAAACAGAATGTATGCAAACAACATCTCTTAGCAACAATCCGTTAAACATGTACACAGCCCCATTGAAATGAATGGGTTTGGATTCCGTGCGGGCACAATGCGTTCGCACCACGCACTGCACGAGCGCGGCGGAATAATCGCTCGTGTGAAAGGGGCCTAACATCTACGGAATCCTGCAGGGAAAAACTACATGAAAAACGCAATGTGTGAAATGGAACTTAGAACACTTTGGTCCAATGATACTGAATTCTATAAAAAAAAAAGTCATATGCAAGTCAGACTTACAGTATATACCCCCGGCAAAGAAAAGCCTTGATTCCGTAATATTACATAAACTATATACTGCTTATACATGACTGCTAATCCCCTAGGATGGATTCCCAGCAGAAAAATAAAAACGGCAAAGCAAAAGGTTTTTCATTATTTTCTCTGTTGTGACCCATTCCCTTTTAGCGAAAAAGAAAAAAGTAGTGTCCTGTCATATTGAAAGAGCTTCATCCTGGCACTTCTGATGTATTCCTGGAGGCTGCGACCTGGGGAAGCAGAGGGTTTTCCAGTTCATCCACCGATGATATCCACACAATGAAGTGCAGGGATGGACCAATAAAACCTCCTCACCCTCCGCACAGATGAAGCAAGCAAAGCATTGTCACAGTAAACCATATCAAATATTGATGGCCAAAAGAAGATTTTAACTGACAGTAGAAAAAAAAAGATATTTTTGTGCTTGTAGCGGTGGTGACTCAGATGTGAGCTGAACAAAAGTGCCTTCTTTGCAGTACTGATGATGACATACAGAACGGGTTTCTGAAAACATAATCCAATAGAGAAAGAAAATCTCAATTGGAACTCTTTCCATTCCTCCCTTAAAGAATTTCTAACCATCACAAGGTCATGATGAGCACTCTACCATTCCTTCTGCTTTAATAAGGTCCAGAGTTGAACCTGCGTTGCCATAGTGACAAGAGATGTCAATGTTGTAGACGGCAGCTCCCATGAAGATTCCATTTACAGCACCAAACTCTTACTTTGATTCCAGCATGGTGACTCATCCACGGCAGCAAGTAACAGCAGATTAACCTTTTCAGGACTGGGGCATTTTTCATTTTGTGTGTTTTTTTTTTTTTATCTCCCCGCCTTCCAAGAGCCATAACTTTTTTGTTTGGATAGACCAGTGGTGCCCAACCATTTTTCGTCTGAGGGCCCGCACCTAGACATGGTATAAATTTCGCGGGCCAGAACCAGGTAGATTTGCCTGAAAGAAATGGAAACACTGTGAGGGGGCACGTGTGAGCATTACTACTGTGAAGGGGCAAATATCTTGGCATTTCTTCTGTGAAGGGGCGTATCTGCGCATTTTTTTAGAGGGAAGGGGGCACATGTGAGCATTACTACTCTAAAGGGGGGACATGTGAGCATTACTACTGTGAAGATGGCACATCTGGGCATTACCCCTGTGAATGGGGAACATCTGGGCATTACCCCTGTGAAGGGGGCATGTGAGCATTACTACTGTGAAGGGGGCACATCTGGGCATTACCACTATGAAGGGGGAACACCTGGGCATTACCACTGTGAAGGGAGCATCTGAGCATTACTGTGAAGGGGGCACATCTCTGGGCATTACTACTGTGAAGGTGACACATCTCTGGGCATAGCAAGACTAAGGAGTGGAATGCAGAAAACTCTCTATAGAAATGCCTTGTGGTGCAATATTATGAGTCCTCTCTCCCTCATTAATATTGCTAAGCGCGTCCTGAGGAGCAACCCACACGGGAACCAGACATAGTAATCACATATTAAGAAATAGGCTCAGGTCCAATCACTTCCACCACTACCACACCTCGCCAGTCACATCCTCCATAGACCTCCTGCTCCTGACTCGTCCTCACCTTCTCCTTCGACGTGCTCTCATGCCTGGCTGAGAGTCCAGAGGGGGTCGCCGCAAAACTAATAATAGCACTGCCCCACAGTATAATTAGGAATGGCGGCACAGGCGCGTCTCTTCTGCAACTGTGCGCAAGCTCTGCCTTCGGTCACTGCACGGGCCGCATGACACAGCTTCGTGGGCCGTAGGTTGGGCATCACTGACATAGACATATGATGGGTTTTTGGTGTATTTTGTAATGGCAAGACTTAATTTACCACTTAATACCCTTTGTGGGGTGAAATAAAAATAAAAACATTTCTGCCACTTTTTTTCAGGGTTTGTTTTTTACTGTGTGCTAAAAATGATGACCTTATTCTGCAGATCAGTATGAATACCAAATTTATATAGTATTTATTAAAAGGGTTTTTCGAGACTTGAATACTGATGACCTGGGACTCCCGCCAATCAGCTGTTTGAGAAAGTAGTGGATCTCGCAGTACTATGTTCATATGTCACCTGACCTATACGCAGCTCACCCCTATAGAAATGAATGCGGATGAGCGCAATACCATGCACAGCCGCTACACGATGTACAACTCTGCTTGCTGAGCAGAGAGAAGGTCGCGGTGCTCACAGGAGCGTTGGTGACTTTTCAAACAGCTGAGTGGCGGGAGCCTTGGGTGTCAGACTCCGACCTATCAGATACTGATGACCTATCCAGATAGGTCGTCAGTATAAAAATCTTGGAAAACCCTTTTAAGGTACTTTGTACTTTGATGTACAGTTATTTTCAGGTACTGAAAGGGGTTAATGGGCTTTGATCATCTGGCTTCAACCAAGCCATTGTGGGGCCATGTATCTACTACCATGTTTCTACTAATTTTGTATATATCACCAAGCTGAGGCACTTCCACAAAAGATAGAACATGTCCTATTCTGGTCCTCAAAATGTAGACCTCAAACCCATAGAAGTCAATGGCTCTGCCAAAAAATGCAGGTTGCATATGGACACCATCCTTATTTAGCGGAAGCACATCTTGCAGACCGCAAAAGAGATATGGTGGTGTACATGAGGCCGACCGCGCTCTCCTGACCAGAACTGACTGTATCACAGTAATTTATGATACAGCCAGCCTCTATCTGATTGGGGGGTATGTACACATGATAAATGCGCTACAACTGTGCCCCCAAATGCCATCTAGTGCCATCCACAGCATAGCAATCAGCTTCTGTTGTGACTTATACACAGCACTTACATCGCGCTGTGTATGAGTTAGTACAGGCGTCAGGACCAGGGAAGGCTGGCAGGAGGCGGTGACGTCAGCGATGGCGTGCAGTCTCCTGCATTCAGGACCAGAAGACATGGAACCCCTGGAGGAGCGGTCACGTGACTGTGAAGTGGATCCTGAGAAAGCTGCTGCTGGGGGCGAGTGTGTCTCTTTCAATCTTCTCTCCACAGGTTAGATTCTGGCCTTATTTTTTAGGACAGGCCGGAGAACCCCTTTAAAATAAAATTTGTTTTGCAGCTCACATGTTATACCAGCAGCAATATACCGCACTCTCAATGCCAAAAATACAGGACCATGTGCACAATACATTCCTAACCACCACAAAGTGCATACATGCAATAATTACAGAAATAAACTCTCACCCCAGCCCATCCCTAAAACATATAATCATACCCAAAAACATCAGCGCACATGTGCATATAAAAATGAGGAACCAACCCTATTGCTGTCATACCCCAAAAGTATCAATCTTAAAGAGTAACTAAACTTTTTTTAAAGGTTCTTTTAAACTCTTCTAAATAGCCCCAAAATAATATACGTTATTAATGAATTATGTTGTTTTGCAACTTAAAAAAAAGGTACCCAAAGTTCATGATCGTATGGCTTCTTAAAATCATCATTCCTGTACAGTGCTGGCTTATCAGCGCTGTACGGTGCACAGGAGGGAGCACAGATCGCTGTCCTGCCTGCTACCGTGTACCGATGTGCTGTGCCAGGTTTTAGCTAATCGGAGAGGGCCCCTGCCTGTGCCCACACTCTTCTCAGCTCAAGGATGTCTATACCACATTGGTACATGAGCCGAGATGGAAATCTAGCCTTTCTCAATTTCCTCAGAAGGTAGATCCTTTGTAGGGCCTTCTTTACCATATAGGACATATTTAGATTCCATGTCAGATGTTTTGTAATATGTAGTCCGCCACCTCAAATCAGGCACTCGTTCTACTTCCTCTCCATCCATCCATATAAAGAGGGGACAATACCATCATCTTAGTGCTCCAGAAACCAATTACCGTATAACCTTCTTCATTTTCACTACATTGAGGACCAAATGACTCTCTGAACACCACCTAACTTCTGTATTTCCTCCCTACAACAGCTCTCATCATTCTCTGATACCAATCCTACCACCAAGGTGTCATCAGCAAATGTCACTATGGTTTGGATAGATGGATACACTGTGCTGGACTAAGAACACATCCCTGTGGAGTACCTATATTTAACAATGCTTCTAATACCAAAGTGGATAGCACTTCATATGGAGGACCATTGGGTAAATGATCAGGCTCTGGTAGCAGAGCTTCTCACCCTAAGGGCCCATTCACATGACCATATATTTCTATCCGCATCCATTCCGCAATTTTGTTATCCGCATCTGTACTTGTTCCGTGGCCCCGCAAAAAAAAAAAAATAGAGCATGTCCTATTCTTGTCCGTAATTGCAGACAATAGGCATTTCTACACAGGAGATTCTGATCCGCAAAATGCAGATCGCACACTGTCGGTATCAGTGTTTTGGGGATGCGCAATTTGCAGACAGCAAAACAGACTCTGTCGTCTGAATGATCCTTAAGGGTGTTGTGCTGAGGGTGCAACAACCAGTCACGAAGATCGTAACGCAAAGGACTGAAGTTCAGCCAGACGCTCCCTCCGGATAGCTGACGTTACCTGATCAATAACTAAGGAAGCAGGAGAAGATGGATGTGGCGGCGGTGCGACCAAGGTAAAAAAAGTCAATTTTCAAAAGGGAACCCTGCAGTACTGAAAATGGCCACAGGAGGTCAGGGAAGTCCTGCAGCTGGCTGCAATATCAGGACGGCCAGCAGAAGTCAACTACTCTCAGTTCAGTACTGCAGGGTTCCCTTTTTGAAGACTGACCAACCTTGGTCATGGCGCATCCTATATTCTTCTGCTTCCTAGGTTTAGTACCAAAGTAGACAACTCCGGGCTCCGCCATTCTCACTTTCTGTGGTCAATTTATAAGTAAGTTCAAAAATTCACACACAAAAGATTGGTCGCTAAGCTTTTTCTTCAAGCTTCTGAGAGATTATAAAAGCAGAGCTAAAATCAATAAGCATCCTGGCCTATGTATTTGAATTTATGGCGTTTCATTTATTATTCACATGAGACAATTGCTTAAAGATTATCAGAATTCTTTTCTCACACAGCTCTATTGGTGGAAACAAAGAATGTTGAGTGTTCAAATGAGGAGACACAAAAACAAATTATTTTCCCCAAAAAACATTTTTATTGTGCAAAAGCAGAAAACACATAAAATATACATACATTTAATACTGGAATATTCATACTGACCCACAGAATAAAGTCATCATATCTCATAGTGAACGCCATAAAAACAAAACCCAAAAAACCATGACAAGATTGCTGTCTTTTTATACCCCAAAACTTTTGCGTAAAAAAAAAAAAAAACTTGTCTCGGCAAAAAACAAAAAAAAAAAAACAAAAACAAAACTCACATACAGCTATGATGCTGAAAGAATAAACTTCGGGTTCTTTAAAGGCAGGGATGGAAGAAAATGAAAAATTGTGATGTCCAGACGTTCACAGTAGGCTGTATCTTTAATGAAAAGTATTACTGTGCAATGAATAGGGTATTTTAAATGAAGTACTATTACAATAGACATGCAATAGTACTCTTAACCTGTTAAAGGGTTTATCCTTTAAATTAAAAAAATATCTGGACTTATTGCACACCATTATTTTAATTTTATCACTGCAAAAACATTGTTCTCCAGTGTAATGGTCACCTTTTCGGTTCTTACTCTTAAAGAACTCCCGCCAAAAATGTTATTCTCTGACCTGCTAGAAAGGTACATGATGATGTAATCTGTAGTGAATATAATTTTCTTACCAGTGTTTGTATATGTGATTTATAGCTCTCTTCTGATCCTCAGCTGTGTCATGTGACCAGCAATCAGACTCTCCAAGTAACTCAGCATCTTATGTGTGAACAGGAAGTCAGTTTCTCTCTGTATTCCTATGGGAGCCTCAATGTCAGTCTCAGAGGAATGAATAGGGAAGTATCTGACTTTCTGTCCTGTGTCAGCTGGAGATTAGAGAGTTGGTCACTCTTTCGAAGAGACAGACTCAGCAGAAAGTCTATGGGCTCATCTCTCTTCAGTCTCCTGCAGCAAGGAGCGATAGCACTCTATGCGACCACCTCTCACTCATTGACCGCTGGGGGTCTCAGCACTCAGACCCCCACTGATATAAACTTTAGATGTCACTAGGACATATGAAAACTCAGTGACCCTTTAAAGTCTGTGGCAAAACATGAAAATGTCTACATAGATGGCATTTTGTTTGTGGTGTCTGTCTTTGTTGCTTTTAAAATACAACATGCTGAAGGTATGGAGTTTTCAGACATTTCTTTATAGCCTTCACAAGGGAACGTAAAAAAAAAATAATAATAATAATAATAATCAGTTGGGAAAATGTAACCTCGACTTAAATTTTTATTTTTTTATTAAAATCAGCAGATTCATCACACATTGTGTGAAGGAGACCTATGGCAGTTCATCATAATGATCGCCTACCTAGGCTGTTAGAAAACAGGTTTCCATGAGTACCCAGTAACTAAGAGTAAAATCACACTAAGGCCCCTTTCACACGGGTGAGATTTCCGCGCGGGTGCAATGCTTGAGTTGAACGCATTGCACCCGCACTGAATCCGGACCCATTCACTTCTATGGGGCTGTGCACATGAGCAGTGATTTTCACGCATCACTTGTGCATTGCGTGAAAATTGCAGCATGCTCTATATTGTGTGTTTATCACGCAACGCAGGCCCCATAGAAGTGAATGGGGCTGCGTAAAAATCGCAAGCATCCGCAATCAAGTGCGGATGCGGTGCGATTTTCACGCATGGTTGCTAAGATGAAAGTCTATTCACTGTATATACATGGTTATAAGGGAAAATAATAGCATTCTTTAATACAGAATGCTTAGTAGAAGGTCAATTGAGGGTTAAAAGGTTAAAAAATAAAAAATAAATTACTCGCCTCCTCCTCTTGATCGCGTAGTTGCCAATCTCTTCTTTAATCATAAGCTGCTGGCTAAAGGACCTGTGGTGACGTCACATCACATGGTCCAATCACATGATCCATCACCGTGGTGATGAGCTCAGTGACGTCACCACAGGTCCTTTGACAGGTCCTGAAGAAAGAACAGGAGACCGGCAGCTACGCGATCAATTGGAGGAGGTGAGTTAATTTATTTTATTTTTTTAACCCTCAATTGACCTTGTACTAAGCATTCTGTATTCAGAATGCTATTATTTTCCCTTATAACCATGTTATAAGGGAAAATAATTACATATACACAACCTTGAACCCAAACCTGAACTTCAGTTAAGAAGTTCAGGTCTGGCTACCACATTCCATTTTTTATCACGCGCGTGCAAAACGCATTGCACCCGCGCGATAAAAACTGAACGAAACACAATCGCAGTCAAAACTGACTGCAATTGCGTACTTACTCGCGTGGGTTTGCCGCAATGCACCCAGGACGCATCCGGACCTGCTCGTCTGCAAGGGGCCTAAAAGCTGCCGTCAGTAGTTGTCACCCAGCATATTAACTGTGTAGGAGACCAAGATAACAGATGGACAGAACATCTAAAACTAGTTGCAATTTCAGATAGAATTTTGTAGTTTATAGATATGATATAATCCCACACTATTTAACAGGGTAGATTTACTATTGAAAATACACCAGGTTTTTTTTGGAGGATTTTGTGCCAAAATAACTGGCATGCATGCTTTGCATCACATTCACTGTTTTACACACTTTTCTAAGCATTTTATGCTTTGTCTGACAAGGGGGTATGACCTAAATGCACCTCTGTGAGCCAAAACTTTGGTTCATTTTTTTAAGTGAAAGTATGTAAATCTGGCTTTACAATACTCAAAATTTACAAAGATCTATGGGCCAGAATAGTAAAGTTGTCTAATATAGGGCAACACTATTAGTAAATCTGCCCCATTGCATTAGTGGGGCAATTACTGTCTCTGGCCCTTTTGAGTTGCTTTTATTCCTGACACATAAAACCAGCTACAAGGATCAAATTAAAAATAAAGCCACAGCACCACTGATACCGTGATAGCTACCTCCATATACAATAACCAGAAAAACTCCAAAATATAGTGCCCCCCACCCTGTGCTGCCATAAGTGCTCCAGCTACATATGCAATTATAATTCGCTCATACCGATCCGCATCAGTGGCCCCCATACACAGACAAAGCAGTCACATGACCACGGCAACTTGTTTAGTAAGTTGCAGGAGCATCAACTTCATTGCATAAGTGAACATAATATTAATAACTGGCTCTATTTAAGATATATATAAGTACACCTTACATCATGTACCATGTGATTGACTCATTTCAGTCCAGTAAGAAGAAAACGCCTTTCTTTCGCATGGCACATTAGTTCACTAGATGACATAGCCCCATGCGAGGTCTCTAAATGCCTCTGCAGTATTTCGGGACATCTCTTCATAAAGCTTACTGTGAAACACTAGGGGAGTGTAAAGGAAAACTGGCTAAGTTGCCCACAGCAACCAATCAGATCGATCCTTTTATTTTCCAAAAGTGCTCTGAAAAATTATGTGATTGGTTGCTATGGGCAACTAAGCCGGTATTCCTTTGCACCAGTCTTGATTGATCTCCCCAGGTGTGTCCTTAAGGCCGAATGCACACGGCGGCCGAGAGTGGTCCGTGGTATGCCGGGCTGGATTTCTGTTCAGAGCAGGAGCGCACGGCGTCATTGGTTGCTATGACGCCGTGCGCTTCATGCCGCCGCTGCTGTACAGTAATACACTCGTATAGTGCGCTCTCGGCCGCCGTGTGCATTCGGCCTTAGTTATATATCTGAAGACGGTGAGTGAAATTAACACTTCCTTGTGGTCTGTCTTTGGATAAAAGGACACAAGATTTTAGATTTATCAAAACTGGTGTAATGGAAAACTGGCTTAGTTTCTCATAGCAACCAATCAGAATCCACCTTTCAGGTGGAAACTGATTGGTTGCTATGGGAAACTAAGCTGGTTTTCCTTTGCACCAGTCTTGATAGATCTCCCCAGGTGTGTCCTTTAGTTATATGTTTGATAACTCACCTTCTAAAATTCTAGAGCAACCGGGGACTGGGCAACGTTGGAATGGGAGCAGCAGGGGATGTTTTTTTTTTTTTTTATTCATCAGTTTTCTCTTTAACTATGAAGACCTTTAGGGGCAATTTTTTTTATTTTTTATTATAGCAATCTACTTATTTCGGGCTAAAATCATTTTTCAATTGGTCTTTATTAAAAAAAAAAAAATCTGCCACTTTCCCAATTTAAAGGTGTAATGTGTATCTGCAGAGCAGAAGTGTCCTGTGTTTACACTGAATCCCATCATCTGACAGCTCATGTAAATCCCTCATCTGTGATCTCCTGAAGCTCAAACACTTATTTAATTTAGGCCATATTCTTATCAGTGTGACAAGAATTGAGCTGTAATGAGTATTTATAAGCTGTTAAAAAGTTTTAAAAACAGAGCTACAGACTGAGCGAGTGGATTAGGAGACTCACATAAGGCTAGCTACACACTAGCGGCAGCGATCCGACAGGGAACAGCCTGCCAGATCTCTGCGCACTCTGGCATTGCCGGAGGTTTGTAAGGCTCCGTCCGGCCCCATTCACTATAATTCACGCACAGCAGTCTTCTTCTGGCTGACTCTTGGCCTATTTGCTGGAATGTGTTCTGAACTCCGCCGGTCCCCATTATAGTGAATGGGGCCGAATGAATGCCGGTGTGTGCAGAGATCAGGCAGGCTATTCCCTGCTGGATCGCCGCCTGTAGTGTACAACTAGTCTAAATAGAAACTGACAATCTGCAGATACACTCTCAATTAACCAACTGCTGGAAATTTCTAATAAAGACCAATTGAAAAAAAGTTATTTTTGGCCAAAATAATTAGATTGCAATACTAAAATAATGCCCCCAAAGGTGTCCATAGCCGTGCATTGTATAGGAACAGGGCAGCAGCGTATATACTGACGGTGTAACAGCATTACCATCACTTCAGTTTCGACCAAGTCACATAAGTGTCAATTAAGGGTCAGACAAAATGAATGTTCAAAGGTAATGCAAAAACACTAAGTCCATGTATTTTACTTAACAAATCATACAGCTTTATTGGATGTTACGTCAAGTCTCAGTTTCTTATGTTTTTCATCTATTTCCTTCATTGAGCCCTGCAGTTTCTTTGATGTCTGGGCCATGAATGCAAAGCTCTCCAACAAGTCAAAGTTTCCATGTTCTCTGCAGATTTTGTCCATCCCATCAAACCACGTCAGGATCTTTCCCAGCTCCGCTTGCATGACTTTCTGCTCCTCCAGTTCGGCCAGAAGAGCCCGAGTAGCCTGGGACTCTGCTCGGCACTGCGCCTGTAGGGACCTGGTCTCACTTTGCAGAGAGTCAAACTTTTCCTTACTGAATGAGAATTCTGCATGGACCTTGTCTTCCGGCAGCAGAACGTGTCTGGGTACATTCAGTACCATTTTCAATAGACATTTCTCCATCCTCTGAAACAACTGATTGAAGCGATCATTTACAAAAGTCAAATACTTTTCGGTGCTTTGGCGAACCTCCAATTGGCTAATCCCACATTCAGGAAATTTCTCTATTTTCTTCAGGATTACGCTTTCCACGACGAGCAGCATGTCAAATAAGTAGTCTTGAAATGAAATGTACAGTCGAAGAACGCAAGTTTGGGGTGTAAAGCCAAAATATTGGGTTTCGTAACACATGGGTACAACAGACATGTTTGTCAGAGAAGACCTGTAAATGAAGAATAAGTTCAGACATGATCAGAATTGCATATATAAAACTGACAAATGTCAACCCCAAGCATCATTACTGTGTATACAGTCATTTTAACATTCAGCTTTACTTATCAAAAATTTATAAATGGAGAATAAAAATGCTGACTTTCAAAAACATGAATTGTCAGGAGTAGAAAAGCTGTCTGCTGACCTCTACTGACACCTAGTGTCCAATTGTGGAATGGCACCAAACCATTTAAAGGGGTTCTGCAGTTTGTTTAAACTGATGATCTATCCTCTGGATGGATCATCAGCTGTTTGAGAAGGCAGCGGCGCTCCAGGAGTGCCGCTGCCTTCTCAAACAGCTGATCGGCAGGGCTCCCGTGTGTCGGACCCCCACCGATCAGATGCTGATGATCTATCCAGAGGATAGATCCTCAGTTTAACAAAAACTGCAGAACCCCGTCAAGGCTACTTTCACATTAGTGTTTTCAGTTCTCAATATCGTGATCCGTCATAGGATCTCAATAGCGGAAGAAAACGCTTCAGTTTTGTCCCCATTCATTGTCAATAGGCACAAAACTGAACTGAACGAAACGTAATGCTCCAAAATGCATTCCGTTCCGTTTGGTTGCGTCCCCATCGCGGACAGAAAAACGCTGCAAGCAGCGTTTTTCTATCAGCGATGTGGTGCGGAGCAAGACGGATCTGTCCTGACACACAATGTAAGTCAATGGGGACAGATCCGTTTTCTCTGACACAATAGAAAACTGATCCATCCGCCATTGACTTTCAATGGTGTTCAAGCCGGATCCGTCATGGCTATAGAAGACATAATACAACCGGATCCGTTCATGACGGATGCATGCGGTTGTATTATGGTAACGGGAGTGTTTTTACGGATCCATGACGGATCCACAAAAAATGCTAGTGTGAAAGTAGCCTAAGCTGTATTCACATTAACATCGTGGCTTTGTGTCTTGACTTTATAACTGACTCTAGTTAGCTTGATGGCAAGAATAGTATGAAACCACAGATAGAAGACCTGAACAGTAGAGTGAACATAGCCTTACAGGGCTCCTGCCAGTTTCACATTGGTTCTTGAATGGCTTTATATTAAACATGCGCAGTAAAAAACTATATAATAATAAAAGGAGCAAAAACACATTGATTTGTCCATGGAGCTACCTCATTATGGTCAGTCACTGCATGTGGCCATACCCTATACATAAGTGTCAGCGACAGATGATACACCTAGTGTTACGTTTTGATCTTCATATATCCCACTTTAAAAATGATCATTAGTGGCGTCCCAATCAGTAAAGCTGACAATTATATATATGTTATTATTTTGTGTTTTTTTTTAAAGAGAAGCTTGATTTTTGAAGCTGTGTAAAGGGCTTGTAAGGTCTCTGGAATCTCTGGTACTGGCCATTTTCAGCTACAACGCGCCATGGTTATGTTAGCGCACCTTTTACACTTCCTTTTCCCACTGACGGCTTATCAAGGAGTTATGGCACCTCGCTATTAAAGATGACGGGACATACGCAGCAGAGTACAGTAAGCAACCGAAAGCATTTCCATTTAGGGTCCATTCACATGTCAGCATCCGTTCCGCAATATCGGGAACGGGTGCGAACCCATTCATTCTCTACGGGGCCGGAAGAGATGCAGAGAGCACACTATGTGCTCTCCGCAACCGCATTTCCGGAGCGCGGGTTCGAACTTCCGGGTCGCGGCCCCGCAAAAAAAAATAGAACATGTCCAATTGCGGACAAGAATAGGCAGTTCTATGGGGGGTGCTGGCCAGGTGTATTGTGGATCCGCAATACACTACGGACATGTGAATGGACCCTAAGGGCTCGTTCACATGACCGTGCATTTTTTTTTTTGCGGTCCGCAAATAACGGATGCCGTCCGTGTGCCTTCCACAATCTGCGGAACGGAACAGGAGGCCCATTATAGAAATGCCTATTCTTGTCCGCAAAACGGACAAGAATAGGACAGGACTCATAATTTTTGCGGGGCCACGGAACGGAGCAATGGATTCGGACAGCACACAGAGTGCTGTCCGCATCTTTTGCGGACCCATTGAAATGAATTGTTCCGTATACGGAATCAAAATACGGCCAGTATACGGAACACAAAATACGTTCGTGTGAACATGTCTGTACACAGGCCGCAGCGCCTACTTGGTAGAAAATGAAAAGGATGTTTTGATGGATTTATGAAAACCCTGCAAGAAGTGCAAATAAACATCTGGTTGCACAAAGCAGGGAGCCACTGCGTAAACAAACAGGGCGAGCCAGCAATTTTCGGTCCCCAATGCACGGGCAACATCCATGCAGATTCCGCAGACGGATCCAGACCCATTCAACTTATGGGTCTGTAATCCATCCGCACCGCAAAAAAAATAGAAGTTCTGTTTTTTTGCGGTGCGGAGGCATGGAGAGAAACCCCCACAGAAGCATAATGCTTCCGTGGGGTTCCTTGCCTCCGTTCCACACTGAACCTTCCAGATTGAGGACCAATTCAAGTGAATGGGTCTGCATCCGTGATGTGGGGTGCAAATGGCCGGGGCCGGTGTATTGTGGACCCACTGTTTGCAGGCTGCGATACGAGCATGGTCGGCACACGAGCCCTTCGTTATGGTACAGAGGCAGACTAGAGGAATTGTCGTATTTCACATAGTCATTCACTATAATGGGATCCGTTGGGTTTCCAGCATGAATGCCAGCTTTCTGCCACAAAAATACTGCATATCTACTAAAAGGAATGACAGAATGGAATGCCCATAGAGAATAATGGACCAGAGTGGAATGCCCATAGAGAATAGTGGACCAGAGTGGAATGCCCATAGAGAATAGTGGACCAGAGTGGAATGCCCATAGAGAATAGTGGACCAGAGTGGAACGCCCATAGAGAATAATGGGCCAGAGTGGAACGCCCATAGAGAATAATGGACCAGCGTGGAATGCCCATAGAGAATAATGGACCAGCGTGGAATGCCCATAGAGAATAATGGACCAGAGTGGAACGCCCATAGAGAATAATGGGCCAGAGTGGAACGCCCATAGAGAATAATGGACCAGAGTGGAATGCCCATAGAGAATAGTGGACCAGAGTGGAACGCCCATAGAGAATAGTGGACCAGAGTGGAACGCCCATAGAGAATAATGGGCCAGAGTGGAACGCCCATAGAGAATAATGGGCCAGAGTGGAACGCCCATAGAGAATAATGGGCCAGAGTGGAACGCCCATAGAGAATAATGGGCCAGAGTGGAACGCCCATAGAGAATAATGGGCCAGAGTGGAACGCCCATAGAGAAAAATGGGCCAGAGTGGAACGCCCATAGAGAATAATGGGCCAGAGTGGAACGCCCATAGAGAATAATGGGCCAGAGTGGAACGCCCATAGAGAATAATGGGCCAGAGTGGAACGCCCATAGAGAATAATGGGCCAGAGTGGAAGGCCCATAGAGAATAATGGACCAGGGTGGAACGCCTATAGAGAATGATGGACCAGGGTGGAATGCCCATAGAGAATAATGGACCAGAGAGGAATGCCCATAGAGAATAATGGGCCAGAGTGGAACGCCCATAGAGAATAATGGGCCAGAGTGGAACGCCCATAGAGAATAATGGACCAGGGTGGAACGCCTATAGAGAATGATGGACCAGGGTGGAATGCCCATAGAGAATAATGGACCAGGGTGGAATGCCCATAGAGAATAATGGACCAGGGTGGAATGCCTATAGAGAATGATGGACCAGGGTGGAATGCCCATAGAGAATAATGAACCAGACTGGAACGCCCATAGAGAATAATGGGCCAGAGTGGAACGCCCATAGAGAATAATGGACCAGGGTGGAACGCCCATAGAGAATAATGGACCAGAGTGGAATGCCCATAGAGAATGATGGACCAGAGTGGAACGCCCATAGAGAATGATGGACCAGAGTGGAACGCCCATAGAGCATAATGGACCAGAGTGGAATGCCCATAGAGAATAATGGAAATGTAATATTTAAATTAGAGACAAAACCATTTGACATATCTAATAATTATTTAGCAGGTTTACTCTCCAAGTTTAGTGGGATTATTTAATGTTCAGATTACGTGGAATTATCACTGTTTTCTGCAGAATGACGAGGGTGAATGACACAAAGGAATGCCCATAGACTATAATGGGAAGTAAACTATGAGCTCATTTGCAGGTAAATCTGTGTTATGTAGGACATTAACCTTTACCGCAAGTGATCCCTGGGTAGAGTAGCATATTGTAAAATGAAAATTACCTTGGATTATAACCGTTTTCTATAGAATGTAAAGGGGATGGAATGCCCATAGGCTATAATGGGAAGTAAAACGTGACTTGGTGCCTGAACCATTCAACATATCAAATAAATCTGTAGCAGGTAACTCTTCAAGTTCAGTGGGATTATTGAAAATAAGTGGGATTATCATGTTAATGTCCTACATAACACAGATTTACCTGCAAATGAGCTCAGAGTTTACTTCCCATTATAGTCTATAGGCATTCCTTTGTGTCATTCACCCTTGTCATTCTGCAGAAAAAGGTGATAATTCCACTTAGGGTCCATTCACACGTCCGCAATTTCGTTCCGCAGAATTGCGGACCCATTCATTTCTATGGGGCAGCACGATGTGCTGCCCGGATCGGGAGTGGCGGATCCGCACTTCCGGGTCCGCAATTCCAATCCCGAAAAATATAGGACATGTCCTATTCTTGTCCACAATTGCGGACAAGATTAGGCATTTTCTATTAAGTGGCGGCGATGTCCGTGTTTTGCGGATCAGCAAAACACACACGGACGTGTGAATGGACCCTTAATCTGAACTTGGAGAGAAAGTCTGCTAAATAATTATTAGATATGTCAAATGGTTTTGCCTCTAATTTAAATATTACATTTCCATTATTCTCTATGGGCATTCCATTCTGTCATTCCATAGAAACCAATGATAATCCCACCGAGTTTGGAGAGTATGTCTTCGAAATATTTATTAGAGATGTAAAATGGTTTTGTCTCTCATTCAAATATTACATTTCCATTATTCTCTATGGGCATTGCACTCTGGTCCATTATTCTCTATGGGCATTCCACTCTGGTCCATCATTCTCTATGGGCATTCCACTCTGGTCCATCATTCTCTATGGGCATTCCACTCCGGTCCATCATTCTCTATGGGCATTCCACTCCGGTCCATCATTCTCTATGGGCATTCCACTCCGGTCCATCATTCTCTATGGGCATTCCACTCCGGTCCATCATTCTCTATGGGCATTCCACTCCGGTCCATCATTCTCTATGGGCATTCCACTCCGGTCCATCATTCTCTATGGGCATTCCACTCCGGTCCATCATTCTCTATGGGCATTCCACTCCGGTCCATCATTCTCTATGGGCATTCCACTCCGGTCCATCATTCTCTATGGGCATTCCACTCCGGTCCATCATTCTCTATGGGCATTCCACTCCGGTCCATCATTCTCTATGGGCATTCCACTCCGGTCCATTATTCTCTATGGGCATTCCACTCCGGTCCATTATTCTCTATGGGCATTCCACTCCGGTCCATTATTCTCTATGGGCATTCCACTCCGGTCCATTATTCTCTATGGGCATTCCACTCCGGTCCATTATTCTCTATGGGCATTCCACGCTGGTCCATTATTCTCTATGGGCATTCCACGCTGGTCCATTATTCTCTATGGGCATTCCACGCTGGTCCATTATTCTCTATGGGCATTCCACGCTGGTCCATTATTCTCTATGGGCATTCCACTTTCCTGTTAAAGTCTATGGGCATTCCATTCTGTCATTCCTTTTAGTAGGTCCCCATATCTGGCGGTGTTTATACCTGATATGCCGTAACAGAATACTGGAAACGCTGCACAGATGTGAACGCTGCCTTAGGCCTCTTTCACACTTGCGTTGTCCGGATCCGGCGTGTACTCCACTTGCCGGAATTACACGCCGGATCCGGAAAAACGCAAGTGTACTGAAAGCATTTGAAGACGGAACCGTCTTCCAAATGCGTTCAGTGTTACTATGGCACCCAGGACGCTATTAAAGTCCTGGCTGCCATAGTAGGAGCGGGGAGCGGGGGAGCGGTATACTTACAGTCCGTGCGGCTCCCCGGGCGCTCCAGAATGACGTCAGAGCGCCCCATGCGCATGGATGACGTGATCCATGTGATCACATGATCCATGCGCTTAGGGCGCCCTGACGTCACTCTGAAGCGCCCGGGGAGCCGCACGGACGGTAAGTACACTGCTCCCCCGCTCCCCACTACACTTACCATGGCTGTCAGGACTTTAGCGTCCCGGCAGCCATGGTAACCACTCTGAAAAAGCTAAATGTCGGCTCCGGCAATGCGCCGAAACGACGTTTAGCTTAAGGCCGGATCCGGATCAATGCCTTTCAATGGGCATTAATTCCGGATCCGGCCTTGCGGCAAGTGTTCCGGATTTTTGGCCGGAGCAAAAAGCGCAGCATGCTGCGGTATTTTCTCCGGCCAAAAAACGTTCCGTTCCGGAACTGAAGACATCCTGATGCATCCTGAACGGATTTCTCTCCATTCAGAATGCATTAGGATAATCCTGATCAGGATTCTTCCGGCATAGAGCCCCGACGACGGAACTCTATGCCGGAAGACAAGAACGCAGGTGTGAAAGATCCCTTACACTGGACTCCTGGCCGACTGCAGTCACTATCAGAGCACAGGCGGCAGCTTCACCAAGGGCACAACCATAGGGCCCCTTCTTTCTGGAATTCTGCAGTGGGCTGACATTCAGTGGGTCACTGATTGCCCTCGTGCCTGCTATCTACATGGGCTCCCACAATGCAACCAATCAGAATCCAGTCCGATGCCCACTGGACAGTATTGGCCACCTGGCAGCTTTTCAGATCTGGTTGTGGAGCCATACACCGGACACTGCATTACAATTACCTGTTATCATACTCTGCAGGGAAAGCCGACCACCTCAACTTCCCGCCAGCTGCAAAACAACAGCTTCAAAGCCCAACTAAACACGTCACTCTATCCAACCAATCCCGACCGCTCTGGACTACGTAACTATGCGCCAACGTTTGACGGCAGAGACAAAAGCGGCCATATTTGTTTTGGGCAAAGAGATCCTCACCTGACATAAATATTTCAAGCGGCTCTTTCCCCGCATACACAGCGTCCGTACAGTCGCCGCGGTTCTTGCCGCCGGCGGAGCCTAGGCTCATTGAGGAGGCTTCCGGGTAACAGCGGCTCATCTTCTCCGCCAATCGGCTTTTACAAACATTTACTACGCGGACCAATGGCGAGCAGACGTGACATTACTACACGGAGTGGGCGGGAGCGACAGAAGAGCTAGCCATTCAGGAGGAGCGGGCGGCCGTAGCCGTGTGCTGATTGGCTACCAGATGTGCAGGCATTAGAATGTGTCTGTATGATGTGCTAGGTCTGGACGAGGCGGAGATGAGAGCGGAGGAGCGGTGGGAGGCAGCAAGATGGCGTACCAGACTTTCCGGCAGGAGTACATGCAGATACCCCCAGTGACCAGAGCGTACACCACGGCTTGTGTGCTCACCACAGCTGTAGTGGTAAGAAGCGGACAGTGACGGACGCCGCCGGGACTAGGGTGCCCCGTGTATAGTGTGCCCCGTACTGATAGTGGGATTCCCCTGATGTCCTGCATATGCTGACACCCCCGCCAGCTGGTATTCTGCTGCCCGCCCTGAGGGGGGCGCCAGTACTCTGTGTCCTGGGACACGTCAGTGCAGGATGTGTGCGCCTCACCTGTAGCCCTAGTAATCCGGGTGCCACCATAGTGTAGGGCTCTACATCCCCAAAGCACTTGCAGGGCTGTTCTATCCAGAATAAGACCTGATCTATAATTTACTAATAGATATTTAGAAAGGCAAAAAATACTGTGAGCCAGCCTAAATTATTATTGATCTATAATTTGCCAGACCAGAGAAGATCTTGTTTCTCACAGCCTGAGAGTCCTTTAGGTGCTTCTTTGTAAACTCTAGGTGGGCTTTCATGTGTCTTCTTTTGATTAGAAGCCCAGAGGAGCACTGCAGGGATGGTTGACCTTCTGGAAGGTTCTCCCATTTGCAATACAGGATGTTTGGAGTTTCACTTTGTCATTATGGGGTACTGGGTGCAGACTCATGGGGGGGGGGGGGGTCTTTATTTATTTTAGCACAAGGCCGCAACATAAATATGAAGACTTCCTGAGTGCACCGCACATGCTTGCGGCTGGAAGTAAAGTTGACCTGTTATTGAAATTGCAGCAGTGGCAACGACCAGAGCCTCCTATTGATGTATCATAAAGCACTCTGGGGCCTGAGATATCGGCTCATCTACTCTGTGCTAGTGCTTCAAGGTCTCGTTTCTTGCTGGTCGGCCTGGTCATTGAGGACGTTTCTATGGCAAAGCGAGCCCCGTCTTTCATGGAGTTGTTACATTATATGCAGCGTTTAGAACGGCAGTCTGAGTGTGGCATGGCCACGTGTGCAGATTCACGCTGGTTCTTTAGGCGAGCTGCAGCTCTAGAAGAGCGGTGAGACTATGGCGCTCTCTCCCAGGTGAGGTTATGGTGGCCAGTTCGATGAAGCACGTCAAGAAGGGTCTGGATGCCTTTCTGGAATGTACAAGCATTGCAGGTTTTGGATACTAGATTTCTGGAGTCAGGAGAGTTTTTTTGTGTTCATTTTCTCTAGGCATGACGTCTTTTCTTTCATTTTCCTCTAAGATTTCAGAGAGAGAAAAAATGTCCAAAATAAAAAAAAATTGGACCAAAAAAATGCTAAAAACATTTAAAATGCAGGTTGATTTTGAAACTATTCTAAAACACAAGAACAAAAGTGAGTGTTAAGGAGCCCTTTAGAAAATCTGTCCGTCGAGCAGTACGTAAACCTAGCTGGCTCGCTTCTCTACGGTACGGATGCTGGAGGCGTCTGAACTTCTGGCTGGCAGCTAAGGTAATGAGTACCCGCGAGTAGGCATGACATGAAAGCTGGCAGTATATGTGCTTAAAGTCTCCCTCCCTGTAAAAAAAAAAAAAAAAAAAAAAATGCTCTGTGATCAATGTCTTGCTATGACATATCACGTTTTTGGAAAGTACAGGTACGGTATAAAATAGTATAAAGTCCAGCTGTATACTGGTGTGAGTATAACGCAGGGCAGGAAGGGGAGACCTTACAGCGCTGACTGACTACGTCTAAAACCTTTTACCTTATTGTTTTTTCTCTTCCAGCAATTAGAAATCATCACACCGTTTCAGCTATATTTCAACCCAGAACTGATATTTAGACATTACCAGGTAAGTCATAGGGGCTCGGAGATTTCTGTTCCTACAGGTATGTCTCTATAAAATGTGCTGGCATCAGTCCACAGGTAGTAATGTACTGCCAGCTTTGTTTCAATTCTTCTGAAAATATTTGCATGGGCAGGAAAGAAGAAGGTTTGGCTGTATGCTTTGTGGTCAGATGTCACAGCTGTGAGCAGATATGTAATACGTTTCCATGTGTCACAAAGACTTTACTTTGACTGGTTTTATAGGACTCCTCATTCAATCCTAGTATATTCAAAGGGGTTGTCCCAGAATCAAGACATGAGCTGTCCATAGGTAGGTGGTAAGTATTTGTTCACTGAGAGTCTGACTGCTGGGACCTCCACTGATCGGAAGAACAACCTGCTTGAATGGAGTGCTGGTTGCACATACCTCTCCCATCTATTCAGAGTGTATTGGACTGACGTAGCCAGATATATAACTCGACAGTTTTCACCGGCCCCATACACTTTGAATGAAGCAGCAGCACACATTTGCTACCACTGCTCCATGTAAACGAGAGATATGGGACCCCCTGTTTTTTTCTGCGCTAATTCTTGTGTAGAAAAAGTACAGTACCAGTAAAGTGTATGAGAGTTCAGGAATCTCATGTACACTTAGTTTTTTCGTTCCGTGCAGATTTTGAAATCCACAGCATGTCTATTGTGCACATTTCACTCTTTTTAATGCAAGAGTAAGATCTAAGGCAAAGCAACATCAAATCCACACCAAAAAAACTGCAAGTAACACTTGTGGTTTTTAGTGAGGATTTGTTGCACAAAGGCACAGAAATACACACGGAGATTTGTGCAGAAGATAGCCCCACCCGTGTGCAGGTTCCCCTTCATTCAGAGAGGGGCACTGCTGTACCGAGAAACGACTTGGGGTACCTTCACATCAGCTTCAGAGGAAGTCCGGCAGGCTGTTCCGATGTGTGAACTGCCTGTCGGATCCGTCCTGCCGCTAGTTCACGTGTGCCCCCGGACTGTCACTCCGTCCCTATTGACTATAATGGGGGCGGAGTTCCGACAGGTGCACGGCGAGAGGCAGCCGGACTAAAAGTAAGATCGGGGGCGCGCTCCGGAAATGCGGATGCGGACTGCACACTGTGCTGTCCGCATCCATTCTTGCCCCATAGAGAATGAATGGGTCTGCACCCGTTCCGCAATTTGCGGAACGGATGCGGACCCATTCTCCGGACGTATGAATGGACCCTTATTATATATCATTTTATATTTATACCTTAACGTGTCTGCAATGTATGTCTTCCTCATTATAACGTTTCCCTGTGAAAGATGGTAGCTCTCTTCAGACTTGGGGCTCATGCACACAACCGTATGTATTTTGTGGTCTGCAAAAAATACAGATGACATCTGTGTGCATTCCGTATTTTTCAGAACGGAGCAGCCGGCCCCTATTAGAACAGTCCTATCCTTGTCCATAATGTGGACAATAATAGGACATGTTCTATTTATTTTGCAGAACAGACATACGGAAACGGAGTGCACAGTGCCTTCTGTTTTCTTTGCGGACCCATTGAAAAAAACATAACAGACACGGAAAGAAAATACATTTGTGTGCATGAGCCCTAAGAGTCTGCTACCATTTCTCAGTAACTAACATTTGTCATATTTACTGATATTATGTAATGTTTCTCTCTTCTTCCCTTTTTTTTTTCCTCCAGGTATGGCGACTAGTCACAAACTTTTTGTTTTTTGGACCAGTTGGATTCAATTTTTTATTTAATATGATTTTTCTGTATCCTTTTTAAGGTGCCTTCAGGCATGCAATAACTTAATGAAGTATATTGCAGATTTACTGATCTGGCTACTTGTAGAATTTCATTTAATTCCGCTTTATTCCCTATATGAATAAACCAAAAAAGATGTAGTTTTTTTTTTTTTTTACTTCTTTGTCTGAAGTCTCTTATGCAGCCCTATCTGAGGACAGCATGGCATACGGCGGGAGATGCTGAGCTTGGGGCTATATCGTTAATGATCTGATTCAGTATTTTCATGTAAAAACCTATTTAGATGCTTTAGGGACTCGTAGAGGAATCCAGTGATCCCTACTTCCCCCACACAGTGATTGACAACTCATTCTGCATATAAACTTAAACAATAAGAGGTGTCAGTCAGTAATGTGTAAGCGGGGAAACCAGGACTCAAAGGCTTTCTCTGAGTCCTACCTGTATTCAAACTTCTCTTTCCATGGAATGAACGAATCGGATGCTAGAAAACTATCAGTAAACCCCCATATGTCCTACGCTGCACTCAGATAAGGCTACTTTCACACTGGCGTTTGGTGCGCATCAGTCATGGATCTGCACAGACGAATCTGTTCAGATAATACAACCGTCTGCATCCGTTCAGAACGGATCCGTTTGTATTATCTTTAACATAGCCAAGACGGATCCGTCTTGAACAACATTGAAAGTCAATGGAGGACGGATCCGTTTTCTATTATGGCAGAGAAAACGGATCCGTTCCCATTTACTTACAACTTACATTGTGTGTCAGGACGGATCCATTTGGCTCAGTTTCGTCAGATGGACACGAAAACGCTGCAAGCAGCGTTTTGGTGTCCGCCTACAAAGCGGAATGGAGACGGAACGGAGGCAAACTGATACATTCTGAGCGGATCCTTTTCCATTCAGAATGCATTAGGGCAAATATGATCTGCTTGTGAGAGCCCTGAACGGATCTCGCAAACGGAAAACCAAAACACCAGTGTGAAAGTAGCCTAAGGTGGGGTAGGTGACCGGACAGATCCACTTTAATTTTAATGTGTGTCTCTAAATTAATGGAACTGTTCCTTAACTAAAGGTTTACCCCAGATATAGATACTGTCGGATGCTTGAAGAAGGATCGTTTCGTGGTCGTACAGCAGATTTTGTATTTATGTTCCTTTTTGGTGGCCTTTTAATGACTGTATCCTTATAAGTGTTTAGTATACGTAGGAAAACATGGACCAAGAGTCCATTGATCACACTTTTCCTGCTGGAGACATATGTCATATGCCATGGTGTTAAAATATTGCTGCTGCTTCTTCAAAATATGGGCGGATGATTAGTCCTTGTTCACATTTCCATTTTTCACTGACGTGTGCTATCCACATTTTCCACGGACAGTACACTTATCCTTTGATTTTAATGTGTTTGTTCATACATCAGTAGTTTTTTACTGACCATGGGTCAGTAAGAAAAGAACGGAGACATGCACTACTTTTGGTCTTGAAGTCTATGGGTTTCTGAAAAATCCCTGATGTCAAACGGACACAGAAATGTGAACTCTGTTTTAAAAGATTGTGGCATCAAATGAAAGTCCAGCTTTTACATACTCTCAGGATCAAGGCTCCAGGGGCATATTTAGTAGGTAGCCCCTGTTTGAAGTTCGCTGTTGTCTGTGTAGGCGAGGAGGTGTTTGGCACTGACTTGGTGAGCGACAGCAGGAGGAAAGTAGAGGGGGTGATGCTGTCTTCTCTCACCTATACTGCCTTCCAGTGACCCCAGGGGATGGTGCAGGATCTCATAAAGTAGTGATGAATTGGCAGCGGCACATCTAATCAGTGTCTCTGATGTTTATTGGTATCCAGACTCGAGGGATTCTTAGGGTCCATTCACACGTCCGCAAAACACCCAGCCGGCACCCCAATAGAAATGGCTATTCTTGTCTGCAGCTGCGGACAAGAATAGGACACGTTCTATTTTTTTGCGGAGCTGCGGACCGGAAATGCGGACAGCACACTGTCTGCTGTCGGCATCTTTTCCGTCCCGATTGAAAATGAATGGGTCCACACCTATTCCGCATAATTGCGGAACGGATCCGGACCCAAAGTGCGGATGTCTGAATGGACCCTTAGACTTTTTATGCCTAAAAAATATTTTTCAATTTTTATGGAAAATTGCATGAAGTGCTGGGTAGCATTTTCATAATATGCCACATGCCCACTTTCAGAAAATGTATAGTGGTATGATGTGGTGTTTTATTTTAGAATTTAGATTTTATCTGTGTGTGACACAAGTGTGAAAATGATCCCGACTAGGGATCGACCGATTATCGGTTTGGCCGATATTATCGGCCGATATTGAGGATTTTGACCGTTATCGGTATCGGCATCTATTTTGCCGATATACCGATAACGTATGGGGAACACAGAACGCGCTGCTCTCAGCGCGTTCTGTGTTCCCTCCGCAGCACAGGGGAGAAGGAAGCAGTGTCTCCTCCCCCTGTGCTGCTGCTGCTGCCGCCAATAGCAGGAGAGGAGACAAGAGGAGGGGAGGGGCTGTGGCCGCTGCGCCACCAATGAAGATAAGCCTTTCATTCATTCATATACAGGAGGCGGGAGCTGGCTGCAGAATCACATAGCCGGCTCCCGACCTCTATGAACGGCAGCTGCGATCCGCGGTAGTTAACTCCTCAGGTGCCGCGGATCGCAGCCACCGCTCATAGAGGTCGGGAGCCGGCTATGTGATTCTGCAGCCAGCTCCCGCCTCCTGTATATGAATGAATGAAAGACTCCTCTTCATTGGTGGCGCAGTGCGCCCCCCCCCGAGCCCCCCAGTATTAATCATTGGTGGCGCAGTGCGCCCCCCACCCCAATGCCGGCCAATAGTAAAAACATTGGTGGCGCAGTGCGCCCCTCCCCCCCACCCAGTATTACTCATTGGTGGCAGTGGCCACAGGATCCCCTCTCCCCTGCTCCTCCGATCGGAGCCCCAGCAGTGTAAGCCTGGGGCTACGATCGGTTACCATGGCAGCCAGGATGCTACTGAAACCCTGGCTGCCATGTTCAGCTCCATGCTGCTGTGTGCACAAAGCACAGAGCAGCAGGGACAGTGTGAGCTCCTATTCACTCTGATAGAGATCTATCAGGGGGAATAGGACAAGGGTTCTAGTCCCTAAGGGGGCTAAAAGTTAGTAAAAAAAAAATAAATACAAAAATATTAAGTATAAATGAAAAAGATTTATAAAAAAAAAAAATACACATTAACAATAAACCAAAATACACATTAACAATAAACATATTAATTTTCAGCAGATTTGTGTATGAATTTTTTTTTTTTCTCAAAAATGAAAATTCCCAGAATATCGGTATAAATTATCGGCTATCGGCCTGAAAGTTCACAAATTATCGGTATCGGCCCTAAAAAATCAATATCGGTCGATCCCTAATCCCGACACCCCGGGCAGTGTAAGGGTTAAAGGTGTTCATAGTAATGGTAAAGTTTGCATTCATTTGGCCCGCAGCTGTGGTTCAATAGTTAAAATCAATCACTTGCAGTTGTAGCAGAGTCCTTAAAGGGGATGTGCAGTGGGTTAATATTGATGACCTACCGTATCCTCCAGGGTCCAGCACCCCTGTCGATCACCTGCTTGAAGGACTAGTGGTGCTTGTGGGAGCACTGCTTTTTCTATTACCTGTGTGTCGTGTTCTTTGTAGGAGACACCTCTACAATGGAGACAGTGCACAGGTAATTTTTATCTCCTAAGGAAATATCTTGCACTTCACTTTTACACGTCTGTGTTTCTTTACAATGCATATACTTTTGTCTTTCCTTAATATGCTTTAGATCTTTGGCCTTTTTGTCAATCTAGTTTTCCTTGGGCAAGCTTTTACAATAATGCTTGTGTATGTATGGAGCAGAAGAAATCCTTATGTTCGAATGAACTTCTTTGGGCTTCTGAATTTTCAAGCCCCATTCCTTCCGTGGGTTCTCATGGGCTTTTCATTGTTGCTGGGGAATTCAATTATTGTGGATCTCTTAGGTAAGAAAGTTGCTGGAGTAAAAGAGCAGATGCCACCCAGTAATGAATGCTCGTGATTTTCTCTTCAGTTGTATCACCCATGTTTTCTTCCCCAGGATATATTTCATTTTGGAAATTCTTCATATTAGAATTTTTTAATTCTAATGTACAGAATGAAGGAAACATTGTTCTACTGTCTAAGCCCATTGCTCCCTCCATCATGGGCAAGTCAATAGGAATATTTATAGCATACTTCCAGTCGCCCATTTGAAATCGCCTTAGGGCACACTCCTTCGTGTGTATAATTTAGAATTCTGAAATTCACTAGGATATTGGAAAATGTGCGGGGGACAGTATGTACATGGTCCCAGAGAGATCACAGGACAAAAAATATGAGACAAAGTGATATGCCATGTGCAGTTGGCCACAACTGGAGCATCACTTAACAAATGTGTTCTTATTTAATCCTTTGTGTCTTGGCAGTGCACTCGTCTCGTCAAATTTTCTTGTTCATTGAGTTTCTAGAGTGCATGTTTACTCAAGGCATTAGGGATGTGGGAAGGCTGGTAAAGCTGACACAGGTACCACCGGGACAAAAACTACCAGGAATACTGTTTTCTCCAGTAGTATTATATGCTTTAGGAGACCATACAGTGGTTAAAACACTACTTCTGACTCTGAAGGACCTGTCCTGCATTACCCAGCAACCCATTGCTCTGAATGGGCACTATACAGTGGCATACATTGGTACTCCCTACTTATACCTCTACAGTGTTGGCACAGCCCATAAATAACAGCTGATTGCTGGAGGTCACAGCATATTGTCACACTCCCTTGTTAGAAAGCAGTGATGGTCAGTTCGCAGTGTTTGCCAGTGAACACATGCGGGCTGCCATCTTTAGTAAGGTAGACTCACCCGTCCAGCGATGCACAGGTAAGCCCTTACCTGTGCCGCGAGCTGGTCTGAAATCAAATGCGGTCACCGGGAGCAGGCAGTTCCGAGAACAGGCCGATGAAGGCCCCCGGCGGCTGTTCTCAGAACTACCTGCTCCCGGTGACCGCATTTGATTTCAGACCGGGTACCGACACAGGTAAGGGCTTACCTGTGCATCGCCGGACGAGTGAGTCTACCTTACTAAAGATGGCGAACACTGCTGGCGAACACTGCAAACTGACCATCACTGTTAGAAAGGTCCTTGTGTGGAGTTAATAGCGCTCTACAGGGTAGCGGCTGCTATGTACGAAGAACACTCTAAAGTGGACATGGTGCTTTTACTAGCCTTGCTGTAATGGTCAGGTCTAATGGGGTCCTGCTGTCAGACTTCCAACACGTCAGTAAGTTATGTCATATGCTTGTAAGATGGAACCAGTTTCTACGGGGGGAAAAAAGTTATTTTCATCTTGGCAAAGTAAAGTCTTAATGTAATGGAGTCTAATTTCAGATCTTTTCTGATCAGTCTTAAAGGGGTGTTCATGGCTGAGATCGTAATACCGGTCATATTTGGCGTGTCCGGGCGTTTGGAACTAGCTAGGCTGGCTGTGCTATGGTATTTCCATAATTCCCATTTGCTTCTATGGACACTGCTGTATCGGCCAGTCAGCTCTTTCCATAACCCCTTTACCACCTGTGGCTGCCACATACAACCAGTATGCCAAAATTAGATGAGTGCTCCTTTAGCATGCTACACTAGTAATGATAATAGTATTTGTCAGGTCTTTTAAATTTGTCAGAAAAAAAAAATATTAAATAAAATGTTTGCATTATTTAACATTGGTAACCTAAAGCTGATCATACACATAATAGTTGTCAGACTTATTTTGCCACCAGCTATGTACCCCCACCCCTTCTCCTCTATACTCAAATCAGACAAAGTATGTTAATTGCCAGAGGGATATGCCCACTGCCAGGCACCCGCTTAGCCTTGCCTCCAAAGTCAAGCTGCTCACAGATAAACTGCAACAATCTAATATGTATGGGATAATATCTATTGTCAGCTTAAAGGGGTATTCCCATCTTGGACAATGGGGGCATATCGCTAGGACCCGCACCTGTATCGAGAACGGAGCGGGGAGCGCTGTGGCTGGAGGACCCCAGATTTCCCGGGGTCTGTCCACCACCAAGCACTAATCCCCGCCTCTCCCATAGAAGTGAATGGGAGCATGCCGTGCATGCATGGCCCATGCTCCCATTCAATTCTATGGGGCAGACGGCAATAGCCGAGCCAGCGCTCGCCTATTTTTGGCGTCCCCATAGAAATGAATGGAGGGCGGCAGCGCATGTGCAGTGTGCTCTCCTTCACTTTCGGGGCTCCGTTCTCGATTTAGGTGCGGATCCCAGCGGTGGGACCCGCACCTAAAAGATAATGGGGGCATATCCGAGCAATATGCCCCCATTGTCTGAGATGAGAGAACCCCTTTTAAAGGGTTGTCTTACTGCAGCAAATGGCATTGATCATGGAAAGAAAGGCACTAATGTATTGTAATTGTTCATATTGCCTCCTTTGCTGGGGTTACGGTCACCGCTGCAATCCATCAGTGGTGGGTGGCCGTTCTTGCACACTATCGCTCTTCTTGCCAGGACAGTTGGAGCGCACGTAGGCACGCATGTGCAGCAGCTCCCGTCCCAGACACCTCATATCTGCAGTGCAGCGGTGGCCGTAACCCCTGGAAATGAGCTGCATTTAACTCATGTACTTAGTGATGCTGATTTCCTATCTGGAGAATGTCATCAATATCAAACAGCTGGAATACCACGAAGTGAAAAGTGTTTTCATGTATTTGAAATATATTTGAGTTTTAAAGGGGTTATCCGAGACTATAAAATGCTCCCCCATAGGCCAGGCCCCTCACAATGAATATACTTACCTGGCTCCCTGCACCACCGCTGCTGCTTCTCCCCGTGCACAGATGAAAACATCCTGGGACGGGGACGAGCCTCCCTAGCATCACTCCGCCTGCCATTAGCTGTTTCCCCGACACCAAATGTTTTATTCTGCGCACGGGGAAAAGCAGCAGCGGGGGCCTGGCATATGGGGGAGCTTTTTATATTCTTTAATTATGGGTTACTGAGGGGCATTTATCAATGCATTTTCACCACTATTGTGACATAAATAAGTCAAATTATGGCGCACACCTTATGTGCTCCATAGTTTGTGACTTTGTAATCTTCTCATCACTTTTCCAAAATAACAAGAAATGGGGGCGTTGGTTTACAAGTTTCTGGCGTAAGTTATATCTGCAGTCTTCACCAGCCCCTGGGTGGCTTAGATTTCAGTTTCCAGTGCACAGATTGGTAGAGATGCCCCTAATTTGTTTAAAGGCATCTGCTTTTTAGGGTACTTTCACACTAGCGTTATTATTTTCCGGTATAAAAATCTGGTAAAGAGTATCAATACCGGAAAGAAAACAAATCAGTTTGGTCCTAATGCATTCTGAATGGAAAGCAATCCGTTCAGTATGCATCAGGATGTCTTCCGTTATGTCCCTTGTACAGTGTTTGACCAGACAAAATACTGCAGCTTGCTGCTGTATTTTTTTCCGGCCAAAATCCCGGAACAATACCGCATTTGCTGGATCCGGCATTAATTTCCATAGAGATGTATTAATGCTGGATCCGGTACCAAGTGTTCTGGAAATTCCTGCATCTCCAGAATCCGTTTTCCGGTCTGCGCATGCGTTTTTTTTTCTTTTCTTTTCTGGATGATGCTGAATGAGACGGATCCAGTATCTCACTGGATTCGTCTAGCGGATCCAGAAAAAAAAGCTATCCGTTTGTACACGGCTTGCCGGATTCTAACAACGCTAGTACGAAAGTACCCATCGTAAATTAGGCACATCTCACTCAGGCGCACAGGGATCAAGTTTTAATAAATCTCTCACTGTGTTCTGAAGATGCCATATGTTAGCACTTTGGGTTCTGTTCACGTTTTGTACTGTGCACTTTGTAACTTTCTTTCATTTTCTTTTTTAGGTATTGCAGTCGGACACATCTATTTCTTTTTAGAGGATGTGTTTCCTAACCAACCAGGAGGAGGAAGGATTTTAAAAACTCCATACATTTTGTAAGTAAATGGTCTGTTTAGGGGGGCAGCTTCCATGTCTGTGCAGCTTCACATACACACTGCTTCTACTTACATCCAGTGATCATTGGAGAATATTTACTAATCAAAATTCTAGCGTAATTTGCTCTAAAAACTGGTGTACATGCTGTGCACCACATATTTTTTTCCAGGCTCATCCAAAAAATTCGTGTGGATTAGCTGAAAGAGCACATGGCTTGTCTGAAAAGAGGCGCAATTTACTATGGCGCATTTTTGGTGCACACTGTCACAAAGTTTTGCTGTACAATTCTGGTGGATAGTAAGCAAACTAATATGTGGTAGAAACTTGGATTAGACAGTTTAAATATGCGTCAGATTTATAATTCACCATCAGCCACTTTGAAAAATCTGGTGCTGTTTAACCCCATAAAGGGAACCTGTCACCTAGATTTTGGGAATAGAGCTGAGGATATGGGCTGCTAGATGGCCGCTAGCACATCCACAATACCCAGTCCCCATAGCTCTGTGTGCTTTTATTGTGTAAAAAAAAACGATTTGATACATATGCAAATTAACGTGAGATGAGTCCTGTACGTGAGATGAGTCCAGCACCGCCCCGCATCCTCAGAATCTCCCCGACGTCAGAAAGCTAGAGCGCCGTAATCTGATGCCAGCACAGGGAAGGAACTCTATGCCGACACTGCGCATGCGCTAGCTCGCGCACCGCGAGATTACGGCGCTCTAGCTTTGTAATGTCGGGAAGCAAGGAGGAGATTCGGAGGATGCAGGGCGGTGCTGGGCTCCTTCACGCTGGACTCATCTTAGGGACAGTAACTTGTATACAAGGGTATAACTGCGGCACTCATCCAAAAGGGCTTACATGGGTGCACGTCCCAGGATGATTTCTTCCACTCTAGAAATCTGTATAAGTCCTCAATATTGAATTTTGAGACAGCACACCAGATCTTCAAAAGATTGGTATTTTCCGTCGCCGGAACTGCCTGCCGGATCCGGCAAAATGTAAAAACGTATGCCAACTGATCAGTCAGAAAAATGCATTGAAATGCCGGATCCGTCTTTTCCAGTCTCATCTGGCAAAAACGGATCTGGCATTTATTTTTTTTCACCCCTTTTTTTTTTTTTTTTTGTCTGTGCATGCGCAGACCGGAAGGACGGATCCGGCATCCTGGTATTTCGAATGCCGGATCCGGCACTAATACATTCCTATGGAAAAAAATGCCGGCATTCAGGCAAGTCTTCAGTTTTTTTGGGCCAGAGATAAAACCGTAGCATGCTGCCCAACTTCACACTGTCTAAATCAGTAAATCTGCCCCTTTTAACTCTTACTGTAAAATTTCAGTGAGCACAAGAAATAATTGTTTTATTCAAAGTTCTTTTTCTTATACCACTGCTTGTATTTAAACTTAATTTGCAGGAAGGCAATATTTGATACACCAGATGAAGACCCAAACTACAACCCACTGCCAGAAGATCGTCCTGGTGGATTTGCTTGGGGAGAAGGACAACGACTTGGTGGTTAAATAAAAAGTTGCCAACAGGAGAAAGTGGCACACGGGAGAATGCACATTGCCCTGTTGCAGAGATAACTTGAAGTTCTCCAGAACAGGAAGCACTTTAAAATTCACTGACTGACGCAAGGAGACATTTTCATTTTCCCACCAGTGCCTCCCAGTACAGGATTGTTTGCAATGGTACTTGAAGCTCTTGGGCCGTAAACTGGAAATATGGAAACCGATACTATTCAACCAGACCATGCAGACTTCTCTGTTGCTTTTTTAACATTTGTGTGTGTTTTCTTTATTTTTGATACAGAAAAGAGATCACAGTCTTTAAGGACACTGGCAATGTCCTGATTTTGGCAGTGTGCAACCACAGACTTTAGCGCAGAGAAGCCTGTGCAAAAGCCAATGGACTCCTTGCAAATTATGCACAAAATAGGGGGTCACGCAACAACAGCCATTCCTCTACTGTGTGACAGAAGAAAAGATGCTTATTATATATACATATGCTACGACCTTAGACCAACTTGTTCAAGCAGTGACACAAACCTGACTGTGCTGTCTGATTTCTTGCTTTGAATATCAAAATGACAACTCATTTTGTTATTGCATTTCATTAGAATGATGGAGATCTTGAAAAAGATGGTGTATTATAATATATTTTATATGCACAATAAAGCCACTGAAGTTGTGCTTTTAACACAGCATTTTAAATGTACAGGCAACTATTAACAAAATCAAAAAGCCCCCTTAGACTAGAACAGGGATGCCCAACCTGCGGTCCTCCAGCTGTTGCCAAACTAAACTCCCGGCATGTCTGGGCAGCCTATAACTATTAGGGCATGCTGGGAGTTGTAGTTTTGCAACAACTGGAAGGCCGTAGGTTAAGCATCCCTCGACTAGACCTTAGGCTAGATGGTCTAAAGATGTGCTGGATTTATCACAGTGGTTGATGCTGGATGATAAATTTGGTGCATCATTAGACTGTCTAGTCCGAGTTTACCCCACTTATTAGTTGGCTTACGTACACCAGAATCATGCGGCACTATATTGGAGCTTAAAGTGTCAATGAACGTTCAAAAAACTGTTGAAATGTCAGAGACCTATCAAAGAAATTGATCAGTGAGGATCTAAGGCTAGTTTCACACTAGCAGCAGCCGCCTTCTCTGGTGGGTGAACAGACTGCTGGACCCGTACTGCTGCTAGCGCACGCGTGCCGCAATAGGTCAGCTCCAACCCCACTAACTGATGGAGTCGGCCGGAGTTCCGGCGGCAGCACGGCAAACATGCCGAGAGGCGGCCGGAATAAAACTACGACATGTCATAGTTCTAGTCAATGGGGCCGGAGCGGACCTCCGGCGGCAGGTGTGCACTAGCGGCAGGCTGTTCACCTGCCGGAAAAGCCTGCTGGAGAAGGCTGCCGCTAGTGTGAAACTAGCCTTAGTGCTGAGAGCACTGCTGTTTGCTAGAACAAGGACAGAGAAGTGGTACATAGCGTGATCTATCCTCACTGCAGAGGATGGAATCAAGACTTTCTATTGTGCTCCCTGTCCTCGATGCAGGGGATAGGCTTAGTAGAAAGTCCTGATTCCATCTCCTGCAGGGAGGAGAAGAGGACATGCTGTGAGTGCTTCTCTCTCCTTGTGGTGGTCTCAGCGCTAAGACCCTCAGCGATCAAAATCAATGTTGCTGACATCAAAAGTTATTTTTGAAAGTGCAGTTACACTTTAAGCAACTCCCCCATCTAACAAGTCAAAAAAATTCATATAAAACCCTTCATAAATGAGATGTACACCATTTTTATTTATTTTTTTGTGCGAATTACGCCAGAATCCTGGAACATTTTAATGATTAAATCTCCCTCTTGCATTTTTTAATGTTCAAACGTGATAGATTTCTTGTGGATTTTGGAGCAGATTCCACCCCAGTAATTTGCTACCGTGCACAGTACTGGTGAGTGAATGATGTCAAGTTTGCAAATTTTAGCACATGCTGCAGTTTTTCATATCCACAATGTGGCGCTCAACTTAAAACCACATCAATGAAATCCAGATAAAAAGCTGGTGTTTACTCACTTGCTATGGGGGGGTTAAACTGTCAGGGGAAGCATATAACCTGTGTCCCACAACTCCCATGCCAGATGTTTTATTCCCAAGGGTGGCTGGTGGATGAGGACCACACTTCTGTTTGTAGGAAATCTTTATTCATTCAACACAATTACTGTATATCTTTCATCAGAAGTGGAAATGGTAATTATAATTTTCTGGATTTTAGTGCTATTTTTTTATGTTTCTTAGGGCTCATGCACATGAACGTATTTTCTTTCTGTGTCCTCTCAGTTTTTTTTTGTTTTTTGCGGACCGTATGCGGAACCATTCATTTCAATAGGTCTGCAAAAGAAAACTGAAGGTACTCCATATGCATTCCGTTTCCATATGTCTGTATTTCCATTCCGCAAAAAAATAGAACATGTCCTATAATTGTCCGCATTATGGACAAGGATAGGACTGTTCTATTAGGGGCCGGCTATTCCGTTCCACAAAATACAGAATGCACACGGATGTCTTCCGTATCTTTTGCGGACTGCAAAATACATACAGTCGTGTGCATGAGCCCTTATACTTGGATGCACGACTCCTGAGACAACTGTTGGAACTGGAGTTGGGGGCTCTTTTGCTGCTGACTGTTATCACTACGAATGCTTTTTTGCGATTATCAGCCAGTGTAATACACCCTTAAGTGTCCCTTTACATGGCTAATATCAGTCCTGATCTCTGCCTGCTTGTTAGATACGTTTACATGCAGATATTATCTGGCCTGTGAGGGGACAAATGAACGTTACTGTGATCATTCCTATAGAGCAAGCATCAGCAACCTTCGGCACGCCAGCTGCTGTGAAACTACAACTCCTAGCATGCAAACGTGCTTGGCCGTTCTTGTAACTCCCACAGAAGTGAGTGAAGCATTCTGGGAGTTTTCAGTGCTGGAGGTTGCTGATCCCGGCTATAGAGTCTCATTATTTGGCAGCAGCCCGCCTGTTCACAGTGTGAGGTGCTGTCGTCCATCCATGATTAATCAGATCACCTGACAAACTAGTATTTTTGCTTGTTTGTTGAGTGGTCCACAGCACATTTACATGGGCCAATTATAGGAAACCAGCATTTGTACAAATGTACACCACACACATGAACACACCCTAATTGGTTTTAAAAACTCTGCAGCTCTCTCCACAATACTATACAATATGCCATCAGGGTAAGACCCCTTTAACTTTCTGGGCTGTGGATAGATAGACAAGCAGATCCTTCAGCTTTGCAGAAGCAGGATCCAGAAGTCTTCATTAAACCCCTGCTTTTCTACTAGTATTCACCACTTCTATACTAATGCAGTCCCATTGACTGTAATGAGCTCATAGTGCATACAGATTTCTAGAAGATAGCAAACCTTGAAATTTGTGGCCAATATGCAAGAAAGGTCTGCGACCTGTACAAAAGCCCAAAAAAAGTTAAAGGGGTTATCCAATTTCCTATAATGCCTCCCAAAATGCCTGGGCACCCCATACAGGTTATACTTACCCTGCTATACTTGACCTATCGGACAGATGGATTTCACAGTGAAGAGCATTCTGCTGGCTGCTGTGCATTGGAATATTAAAGGGGTTATCCAGGAAAATATATTTATGACTTATCCTCAGGATAGGTCATAAATATCAGATCTGCGTAGGGTCCGAAACCCCTTGGGCCTACACTGATCAGCTGTTAGACGAGGCCAGGCGCTCCGTGAGTTTCATGGCCTCTTCCTAGATCAGTGATGTCACTGTACATCAGCACTGTGCTTGGTAAGCTGCCTGGAGGCCACAGTACTCCCATGAGCTCCGGTGTGCACCGTAGCTTCCTAAGGCCTGTTAGGGCAAAACCCCTACTTCTATGACCTGCTGGGGTCCAAATCAGGTAAAAATGCGAGTACTTGGAAGAGATAAACAATACAGACTCAAGGTTATATCAGAATGATCTCTTATCTTTATTGGGCGGATACAAAATATTTATACCCATTTTCTGGAACTCAAGCCAAACGGATATTGTCATTTTATGTAAGCATCGCGTGATTAATAATAATTTATTTTTTGATGTTTGCAAGTCAAGCATATTTAATTACGAAAAAACCCTTATCTTATCCTTGAGTTGTTCATCCTTGAGAATTATTTAGAACCAGTTGTACTCCCAGAACATCAGGCGCACACAGTTCTGAGAACTAACAAGTAATTAACTTTGTCTCAAGTACACACGCCTCAGCAATTCTCCATTATGACCTAAAATAAACCAGCAAAGTAAAATGGAATCCAAGATACAAAATGAAGGTGCAATCCCTCACAATTCCCCCATTTTGAGATATTCACTCATTGCAGGCAACACTTTACTCAAGCACATTAATGCTAGCTTAATCCCAATGTAAATAAGTGCAATAATCAACAAAATCTGTATTATCCCCTGCACTATGCCCACAAGCCATCCACCAATGTTTTTGAACCAATTTGCTGGGTTCAAGAAAGAGAAAGTGTCTGACCACCAAGAATCTTTATCCGCACTAATGTTCAACCAACCACTTATCTCTCATTTCCTTCATCTTTTCAATACCTGCCATTATCTGGAGGTTACCTTGTGGGTCTATATAATGACAGCAGGTTTGTCCTATCACTTGACACATTCCTCCTTCCCTGGCAGTGAGATAATCCAGAACTAAAGTATGCTGGTTAGTGACTATGATTAATTGAGATTGTACATCATTAGTTTGATTCACAAAGCCAAACACATCCCATATTTGGTCATCTAGATAATCTGTTGCTACTACTAGCTTATCGCACATCTGCATAATCTTGGGGTAAATAAATAGAGTACCGTATTTTTCGCCCTATAAGACGCACTCCCCCCCCCCCCCCAAAAGTGGGGGAAAAATGCCCCTGCGTCTTATGGGGCGAATGCTGCCATTTTACATAGAAGTCTGCGATGTATCAGCTGGACAGGGGAGGAGGGGCGGTCACTGTACTCCCGCCCCACCACTCACTCACTTCCTTAATGCCTAAACTTTTTATAATAACTTTCATTGAAATTCCGATCTGATCCCCAGCCCCATCAGTACTACTTACTAAATGTCCTGTAGGCTGTAGCAGGCAGGGCGGGCGGCCAGCCGGCCGTAACTCACTGACGTCACGTGCCTGCGCCGCCTACTTCATTCATAAAGTAGGCGGCGCAGGCACGTGACATCAGTGAGTTACGGCCGCCCGCCCTGCTCTGCCTGCTACAGCCTACAGGACATTTAGTAAGTAGTACTGATGGGGATCGAATCGGAACTTCAATGAAAGCTATTATTATAAAAGGTTTAGGCATTAAGGAAGTGAGTGAGCGGTGGGGCCGGAGTACAGTGACCGTACCGGCCCCGCTGCATTTGCATGACACCGACCCCTCCCACAGGTATATTAGGGCATATGTGGATGCCACTATTATGGGGTGGGGGATATGTGGATGGCACTGTTATGGGGGGGAGATCTGTGGATGGCACTGTTATGGGGGGGTGATCTGTGGATGGCACTGTTATGGGGTGGGGGATATGTGGATGGCACTGTTATGGGGTGGTGAATCTGTGGGTGACACATATATAGCAGTGCTATCCACAGATCCACCCCCCATAACAGTGCCATCCACAGAACCCCCTGATAACAGTGCCCCCCTTAGATCCCCCTTATAACAGTGCCATCCACTGATCCCCCTCATAACAGTGCCACCCACAGATCCCCCCCCCATAGTAGTGTCATGCACAGACCACCATTAGTTCAAAAGCACACCTTTTGGTTAAAAATATTTTTTTTTCTTATTTTCCTCCTAAAAAAACCTTAGGGCGAAAAATACGGTACTAAAGAATTTATTTACAATACTCATCTCTACTACATGAGGCCTCCCATTTGGTCTGGGTTTGTTTTCTGCAGCTCTTTTATTTAATGTATGTTTAGGCAGAGCATTTATATTAAGCTTATCGTGTGACAGTATAAATGTGGCTGGAGTCAGTCGGACAAGAGTACAGGTTCCGTAAGCTCCAGGTGGAATCCACTTACAGTGGTGCCCATAATTCTTCATACCCCTGACAAATTTTGACTTAAAGTTACTTTTATTCAACCAGCAAGTCATTTTTTTTACGAGAAATGACACAGGTGTCTCCCAAAAGATAATAAGACGATGTACAAGAGGCATTATTGTGAGAGGAAAAAAAACACATTTCTCAGCTTTTATTTACACTTGAGCAAAAAGTGTCCAGTCCAAAATTATTCATACCCTTCTCAATAATCAATAGAAAAGCCTTTATTGGCTATTACAGCAATCAAATGCTTCTTATAATTGCAGACCAGCTTTTTGCATGTCTCCACAGGTATTTTTGCCCATTCATCTTTAGCAATGAGCTCCAAATCTTTCGGGTTGGAAGGTCTTCTTGCCATCACCCTGATTTTTAGCTCCCTCCACAGATTCTCAAGTGGATTCAAGTCTGGACTCTGGCTGGGCCACTCCAAAACATTAATGTTGTTGTCTGCTAACCATTTCTTCACCACTTTTGCTGTGTGTTTTGGGTCATTGTCATGCTGAAATGTCCACTGGTGCCCAAGGCCAAGTTTCTGTGCAGACTGCCTGATGTTGTCGTTGAGAATCCTCATGTATTGCTCTTTTTTTCATGGTGCCGTTTACTGTGATTAGGTTCCCTGGTCCATTGGCTGAAATACACCCCCAAAGCATTAGGTTCCCACCACCATGTTTGACAGTGAGGATGGTGTTTTTTGGGTTGAAGGCTTCTTCTTTTTTTACGCCAAATGAAGGAATCATCATTGTGACCAAACAATACATTTTTTGTTTCATCTGACCATGACACAGAAGACCAGAAGTCTTCTTCTTTGTCCAGATTAACTTTTGCAAAGGCCAAGCGAGCTTTTGTGTGCCTTATTTGGAGAAGTGGCGTCCTCCTTGGTCTGCATCCGTGGAACCCAGCAGTGTGCAGTGTCCGTTGGATTGTCTGCCTTGAGACATTGCCACCAGCAGAGCCCAGATTCATCAGGATTGCCTTGGTGGTGATCCTTGGATTCTTTTTCACCTCTCTAACTATCCTCCTGGCCAGCACAGGTGTCACTTTTGGCTTCACAGTGCGGAACATCTTGTATTTTTTAATAATACTTTGCACTGTAGCCACTGGAACTTGAAAACATTTAGAAATGGCCTTGTAGCCCTTTCCTGACTTGTGAGCAGCCACAATGCGCAGCCGCAGGTCCTCACTGAGCTCCTTTGTCTTAGCCATGACTGTCCACAAACCAACTGCAGAGAGCTGCTGTTTTTCACCTGTTGAGTTGATTAAAACAGCTGTTCCCAATTAATCAGGGTAATTAGGATGCTTTAGAACAGCTTGGACTATTTGGAATGGTATAGAACTTTTGATTTTCCCACAGACTGTGACAGTTTGTGTAGAGTATGAAAATTTTTGGACTGGACACTTTTTGCTCAAATGTAAATGCAAGCTGAGAAATGTGTTTTTTCCCACAATAATGCCTCTTGTTCATCGTCTTATTATCTTTTGGGAGACACCTATGTCATTTCCTGTCAAAAAATTACTTGCTGGTTGAATAAAAGTAACTAAGTCAAAATTTGCCAGGGGCATGAATAATTATGGGCAGCACTGTACAGTCGTGGCCAAAGTTTTGAGAATGACACAAATATTAGTTTTCACAAAGTTTGATGCTAAACTGCTTTTTAGATCTTTGTTTCAGTTGTTTCTGTGATGTAGTGAAATATAATTACACGCACTTCATACGTTTCAAAGGCTTTTATCGACAATTACATGACATTTATGCAAAGAGTCAGTATTTGCAGTGTTGGCCCTTCTTTTTCAGGACCTCTGCAATTCGACTGGGCATGCTCTCAATCAACTTCTGGGCCAATTCCTAACTGATAGCAACCCATTCTTTCATAATCACTTTTTGGAATTTGTCAGAATTAGTGGGTTTTTGTTTGTCCACCCGCCTCTTGAGGATTGACCACAAGTTCTCAATGGGATTAAGATCTGGGGAGTTTCCAGGCCATGGACCCAAAATGTCAACGTTTTGGTCCCCGAGCCACTTAGTTATCACTTTTGCCTTATGGCACGGTGCTCCATCGTGCTGGAAAATGCATTGTTCTTCACCAAACTGTTGTTGGATTGTTGGAAGAAGTTGCTGTTTGGTACCATTCTTTATTCATGGCTGTGTTTTTGGGAAAAATTGTGAGTGAGCCCACTCCCTTGGAATGAGAAGCAACCCCACACATGAATGGTCTCAGGATGCTTTACTGTTGGCATGACACAGGACTGATGGTAGCGCTCACCTTTTCTTCTCCGGACAAGCCTTTTTCCAGATGCTCCAAACAATCGGAAAGAGGCTTCATCGGAGAATATGACTTTGCCGCAGTCCTCAGCAGTCCATTCACCATACTTTCTAAAGAAGTTCAATCTGTCCCTGATGTTTTTTTTTGGAGAGAAGTGGCTTTTTTGCTGCCCTTCTTGACACCAGGACATCTTCCAAAAGTCTTTGCCTCACTGTGCGTGCAGATGCGCTCACACCTGCCTGCTGCCATTCCTGAGCAAGCTCTGCACTGGTGGCACTCCGAACCCGCAGCTGAATCCTCTTTAGGAGACGATCCTGGCGCTTGCTGGACTTTCTTGGACGCCCTGAAGCCTTCTTAACAAGAATTGAACCTCTTTCCTTGAAGTTCTTGATGATCCTATAAATTGTTGATTGAGGTGCAATCTTAGTAGCCACAATATTCTTGCCTGTGAAGCCATTTTTATGCAACGCAATGATAGCTGCACGCGTTTCTTTGCAGGTCACCATGGTTAACAATGGAAGAACAATGATTTCAAGGATCACCCTCCTTTTAACATGTCAAGTCTGCCATTTTAACCCAATCAGCCTGACATAATGATCTCCAGCCTTGTGCTTGTCAACATTCTCACCTGAGTTAACAAGACGATTGCTGAAATGATCTCAGCAGGTCCTTTAATGACAGCAATGAAATTCAGTGGAAAGGTTTTTTGGGGATTAAGTTAATTTTCATGTCAAAGAAGGACTATGCAATTCATCTGATCACTCTTCATAACATTCTGGAGTATATGCAAATTGCTATTATAAAAACTTAAGCAGCAACTTTTCCAATTTCCAATATTTATGTAATCCTCAAAACTTTTGGCCACGACTGTATATGCTGCGACTCCACAAGCAAAATATAGATCACCAGGAAGAGTATAATTATAGGTTACATGATAATGGAGTATATAAGCAACTGCAGTAATGGTTACACTTTCATTATATAAACACCATTTTTGGCCACCATCATTATCACTACCTATTTTCCCCCTAAACCCGCAGGAATAACTGTCATTAGTTTTAGGAGTCAATACAGCCCCAGGGTTGTCTTTACAATCATCACTATCCTTTATGGACCCTTCAAACTTGTTGTTATGCTCCCATGACACATTATGTAAAGTCCTTTGTATCGCCACTATAGTGACTCCTTCAGTCTGATTGTATCCCTGGGCCAGTGCAAAAGAGACTGATACTTGAAAATCAAAATCTCCTAGATGAAGCTTTCGTACTTTCTTGCTGGCCCACTTCTGTCCATCAAAATCACATACTCTGACAGTGTTGTCCTTTTTTTGCAGTCACATTGGCCTGCCACCAGGGGGCTCTACCCATCCAGCAATAGGAAGGGGCACTGCAGTAGAGTTAAACTTAAGACTTTCATTCTCTGATCTTCGAATGGATAAAAAGTCTCTACAGTTTATCAAGCTCTAACCACGGCACGGGATCGCTAAATAAGGCATAGTCTTTGAACTCACAGGACTGTGAGTACAGATCCAACAGTTTTTATAATTGTCTGCATCTGTCATATTCTTTAACATGACCTGATGATGCCTAATAAGGGCATTGTCCCAGTCACTTTTTAGGTTCATATGTAGAGCTTGGATGCTCAGAGCCAGGAGTAGCAGTGCAAGGATCTCCATCCTCAGGAGTTGGCACTTTCTTGCAATGTGAGGCATGAATCCAGTTAGGCTTTCCTTCCACCTTTATGGAGGTTGCAGTTTTCAACAGGACTTGGAAGGAACCATCAAATCTGGGCTCAAAGGTTTTCCTCATGTGCCTCTTTATCACCACCCAATCTCTAGGCTCAAGACTGTGTGTGCTTTCTACTGAGTCGGGATCTGGAATGGAAGCACTTGTTTATGAGTGTGATCTAATCTTTCAGTAAGGGCCTTCATGTAACTGACCATACTGTCAGACTGAAACTGTTGTGGAAAATACAGTCCTAGCCTTGGGGCACTGCCAAACAATACCTCAAAGGGGGACAACCCTGTCTTCTTATATATCAAATATACCGTGTCTCACCCAAATCCAAAGTATGGTTAAGGTGCTCTGTTTTTTGATGATTCACCTAATCATCTGCATAAAAATATAGTATATAAATTTAAAAACAGGCACTCACCATCTAACAGTTTAAAATGATTTGAAGTTTATTGTTATTAAAATTACACAAATTACCTCTATAATATTACACAAATTACCCCTATAATATTCTACGCTTGAAATCTTGAAATATTCACAATATTCTGCAATAATAAATATTCTGCAATTATTTTGATACCTTGAAACGCGTCTGGCCGTGTTTGGATCTACAACTACCCACCCAAGACCACCACAAAGTGACTATATTCTATATTCTGATTGAGACTTTATACAGGACACTGGGCCCTTTAAGAGCACCTACACTCGAACTAGAGTGAAACCAGCATCTGATCTGAGCTGACCTCGAGCTGCAGCTGCTATCCTGCGGCGAAGATTACACACATCTCTTGTGTGAGACACTGAGGTCTATGCTTTACAGAGCTGGAAAACTGAACTATCGGTGAACAACAAGTGACATATCGAAAGACGGCAAACTATCGCAGAAGTTCAGATATTTATAAAAAGACCCAGCCTGGAGAGCAGTGAACGGAGGGAACAGGTAAGAGGCTGTGCAAGGGGGACGCCCCAGATGCCAGCCTTATTTAAAATACCGGACCTCCCCGATATATCTGCTCATATCGAATTTTATATACCAAATCTGCAAATAACTTTTTTTCACATGAGTAATCTCCCAATTATCACATAACATCAGTGACTATCATTTTGGGAAGGAAGCATAATCACCTTTATTACAAATTATAATTATTGTTTTATTTGGATAATTGTACATGTTAAACTAATTGTTTGAGCACTGAATATTTTGTCGAATATTTATTATATCGATTATTTGCACACTGCACAGTTATATTTATTGTATAGTTATAATTCGATACTAAATATTCACTGAATATTATCGTCGAATATTTGTTATATCGATTATTTGCACATTGCACAGCTATATTTTTCAATTGCGAAGAGTTAAAGTTCGATATCAAAATAATTGCAGAATATTTATTATTGCAGAATATAGTAACATAGTACATAAGGCCGAAAAAAGACATTTGTCCATCCAGTTCGGCCTGTTATCCTGCAAGTTGATCCAGAGGAAGGCAAAAAAACCCTGTGAGGTAGAAGCCAATTTTCTCCACTTTAGGGGAATAAAAAATTCCTTCCCGACTCCAATCATGCAATCAGAATAACTCCCTGGATCAACGACCCCTCTCTAGTAGCTATAGCCTGTAATATTATTACGCTCTAGAAACACATCCAGGCCCCTCTTGAATTCCTTTATTGTACTCACCATCACCACCTCCTCAGGCAGAGAGTTCCATAGTCTCACTGCTCTTACCGTAAAGAATCCTCTTCTATGTTTGTGTACAAACCTTCTTTTCTCCAGACGCAGAGGATGTCCCCTCGTCACAGTCACAGTCCTGGGGATAAATAGCTGATGGGATAGATCTCTGTACTGACCCCTGATATATTTATACATATTAATTAGATCTCCCCTCAGTCGTCTTTTTTCTAAAGTGAATAACCCTAATTTTGATAATCTTTCAGGGTACTGTAGTTGCCCCATTCCAGTTATTACTTTAGTTGCCCTCCTCTGAACCCTCTCTAGCTCTGCTATGTCTGCCTTGTTTACAGGAGCCCAGAACTGTACACAGTACTCCATGTGTGGTCTGACTAGCGATTTGTAAAGTGGTAGGACTATGTTCATATCACGGGAATCTATGCCCCTTTTGATGCAACCCATTATCTTGTTGGCCTTGGAAGCAGCTGCCTGACACTGGTTTTTGCTGCTTAGTTTGCTGTTTATTAAAATTCCTAGATCCTTTTCCATGTCAGTGTTACCGAGTGTTTTACCATTTAGTATGTACGGGTGACTTGCATTTTTCCTTCCCATGTGCATAACCTTACATTTATCAGTGTTAAACCTCATCTGCCACTTATCTGCCCAAGCCTCCAATCTATCCAGGTCCCTCTGTAGTAGTATACTGTCCTCATCAGTGTAAATTACTTTACACAGTTTAGTGTCATCTGCGAAAATTGATACTTTACTATGCAAGCCTTCTACAAGATCATTAATAAATATATTGAAGAGAATAGGGCCCAATACTGACCCCTGAGGTACTCCGCTAGTGACAGTGACCCAATCTGAGTGTGTACCGTTAATAACCACCCTCTGTTTTCTATCACTCAGCCAGTTACTTACCCACGTTTTCTCCCAGTCCGAGCATTCTCATTTTATATACTAACCTTTTATGCGGTACAGTGTCAAATGCTTTGGAGAAGTCCAGATATACGATATCCATTGATTCGCCGCTGTCAAGTCTAGAACTTACCTCCTCATAGAAACTGATTAAATTAGTTTGACATGACCGATCCCTCACAAAGCCATGCTGATATGGCGTTATTTGCTTATTTCCGTTGAGATGCTCTAATATAGCATCTCTCAGAAAACCTTCAAACAGTTTACCCACAACAGATGTTAAACTTACCGGCCTATAGTTTCCAGGCTCGGTTTTTGGCCCCTTTTTAAATATTGGCACCACATATGCCACGCGCCAATCCTGTGGGACATTCCATGTCAGTATAGAGTCTGCAAATATCAGAAATAAGGGTCTGGCTATTACTTAATTCCTTTAGGATACGGGGGTGTATGCCATCCGGTCCTGGCGATTTGTCTATTTTAATCTTTTTAATATTGTGAATATTGTGAATATTTCAAGCGTAGAATATTATAGGGGTAATTTGTGTAATATTATAGAGGTAATTTGTGTAATTTTAATAACAATAAACTTCAAATCATTTTAAACTGTTAGATGGTGAGTGCCTGTTTTTAAATTTATATACAACCCTGTCTTCTTGTTTGGTGTGGTTCTTTTTGAGTACAAGGCTAGAGGCAAACACTCTGTCCATGGTCTACCTGTTTCCTGCATGGCTTTCTGAATTTTCAGTTTTATTGTCCCGTTCAAGCTTTTGACATGGCCGCTGCTTTGTGGGTGGTACACCGTATGGAAGGCTTGGGTCACCCCTAAAGCTTGCATAACCTCTCTCATCACTTCACCTGTAAAGTGGGAACCTCTATCTGACTCAATAACTTCAGGAACACCATACCTGCATATCAGTTCACTGACCAGTTTCTTTGCGGTGTTCTTTGCACAGGGCTCTGGGTAGACAGATTTTACCTTGAACTTCCCTTAGTCCCTGCTCATTTAGGGTAGTGCCTCTCTTAGTCCAAGATTCTTTTTCTTCTTCATCTGCTTGAGCAGACAGTTTTACCAAAACCTCCACAGACATCTCCTGAGGCTCAAAGGCATTCACCGGTACAGTCTCAGTGTCTCTGGGCTTGAGGGCAGTTTGTTTAGCAGCTCTGTCATTTCCTTTTGATTTATCAGTAATTTGTTTTGTGTGGGCTTTTACCTTTATGACAGCCACTTCTTCAGGTAACAATAGAGAGTTCATTAGTTCAAATACAAAGTCTTTGTTCTTAATGGGCTGGCCTGCCAAATTGGTCCATAATCATGTGCAATACCAAAAGCATACCTGGAATCCGTGTAGATGTTCGCCTTCTTGTCTTTAGCCATTTTACACGCCTCAGAGAGTGCCTTCAACTCTGCCTCCTATGCCGACATGTGAGGAGGGAGTGGTTCAGCAAGTACTACCTCATGCTGTGTGACCACTGCATATCCAGTGTGGAACCGGCCATCCTCTCCCATAAATCTGCTTCCATCTACAAAATACTCAAAATCAGGATTATCAAAAGGCTTGTCATGAACATGCAAAAACCAGGGGTCTCTTGTTGCATCAAATACTCACAACCATGACCTTCTGTTTCCATTAACTCTGTAAGTAATGGACCTGTACCTCCCTCTGCCATTTCTGAATCTGTGATTGGTAACAATGTAGCAGGATTCAGAGTTGTGCATCTCTTAAAGTTAATGAATAGCCCCCCAGAGCGTTTAGCTTGGGGGGGCACAGGCACCTCAGTTATATATGTAGGCTAGGTATATATAGGTACGTTTGTATGTGTGTATATGTGTAGATATATATATACACACTGCTCAAAAAAATAAAGGGAACACTTAAACAACACAATGTAACTCCAAGTCACACTTCTGTGAAATCAAACTATCCACTTAGGAAGCAACACTGAGTGACAATCAATTTCACATGCTGTTGTGCAAATGGGATAGACAACAGGTGGAAATTATAGGCAATTAGCAAGACACCCCCAATAAAGGAGTGGTTCTGCAGGTGGTGACCACAGACCACTTCTCCGTTCCTATGCTTCCTGGCTGATGTTTTGGTCACTTTTAAATGCTAGCGGTGCTTTCACTCTAGTGGTAGCATGAGACGGAGTCTACAACCCACACAAGTGGCTCAGGTAATGCAGCTTATCCAGGATGGCACATCAATGCGAGCTGTGGCAAGAAGGTTTGCTGTGTCTGTCAGCGTAGTGTCCAGAGCATGGAGGCGCTACCAGGAGACAGGCCAGTACATCAGGAGACGTGGAGGAGGCTGTAGGAGGGCAACAACCCAGCAGCAGGACCGCTACCTCCGCCTTTGTGCAAGGAGGAACAGGAGGAGCACAGCCAGAGCCCTGCAAAATGACCTCCAGCAGGCCACAAATATGCATGTGTCTGCTCAAACGGTCAGAAACAGACTCCATGAGGGTGATATGAGGGCCCGACGTCCACAGGTGGGGGTTGTGCTTACAGCCCAACACCATGCAGGACGTTTGGCATTTGCCAGAGAACACCAAGATTGGCAAATTCGCCACTGGCGCCCTGTGCTCTTCACAGATGAAAGCAGGTTCACACTGAGCACATGTGACAGACGTGACAGAGTCTGGAGACGCCGTGGAGAACGTTCTGCTGCCTGCAACATCCTCCAGCATGACCGGTTTGGCATTGGGTCAGTAATGGTGTGGGGTGGCATTTCTTTGGAGGGCCGCACAGCCCTCCATGTGCTCGCCAGAGGTAGCCTGACTGCCATTAGGTACCGAGATGAGATCCTCAGACCCCTTGTGAGACCATATGCTGGTGCGGTTGGCCCTGGGTTCCTCCTAATGCAAGACAATGCTAGACCTCATGTGGCTGGAGTGTGTCAGCAGTTCCTGAAAGACGAAGGCATTGATGCTATGGACTGGCCCACCCGTTCCCCAGACCTGAATCCAATTGAGCACATCTGGGACATCATGTTTCGCTCTATCCACCAACATCACGTTGCACCACAGACTGTCCAGGGAGGTCATACAGGCACGTGGAGGCCACACACACTACTGAGCCTAATTTTGACTTGTTTTAAGGACATTACATCAAAGTTGGATCAGCCTGTAGTGTGTTTTTCCACTTTAATTTTGAGTGTGACTCCAAATCCAGACCTCCATGGGTTGAAAAATTTGATTTCCATTTTTGTGTGATTTTGTTGTCAGCACATTCAACTATGTAAAGAACAAAGTATTTCAGAAGAATATTTAATTAATTCAGATCTAGGATGTGTTATTTTTGTGTTCCCTTTATTTTTTTGAGCTGTGTGTATGTATGTATATATATATAAATATATATATATTATACACATACACATATATGTGTGGGATATATGTGTATATATACAGTTGCAAGAAAAAGTATGTGAACCCTTTGGAATGATATGGATTTCTGCACAAATTGGTCATAAAATGTAATCTGATCTTCATCTAAGTCACAACAATAGACAATCACAGTCTGCTTAAACTAATAACACACAAAGAATTAAATGTTACCATGTTTTTATTGAACACACCATGTAAACATTCACAATGCAGGTGGAAAAAGTATGTGAACCCTTGGATTTGATAACTGGTTGAACCTCCTTTGGCAGCAATAACTTCAACCAATTGTTTCCTGTAGTTGCAGATTAGACGTGCACAACGGTCAGGAGTAATTCTTGACCATTCCTCTTTACAGAACTGTCTCAGTTCAGCAATATTCTTGGGATGTCTGGTATGAATCGCTTTCTTGAGGTCATGCCACAGCATCTCAATCGGGTTGAGGTCAGGAATCTGACTGGGCCACTCCAGAAGGTGTATTTTCTTATGTTTAAACCATTCTGTTGTTGATTTACTTCTATGCTTTGGGTCGTTGTCCTGTTGCAACACCCATCTTCTGTTGAGCTTCAGCTGGTGGACAGATGTCCTTAAGTTCTCCTACAAAATGTCTAGATAAACTTTGGAATTCATTTTTCCTTTGATGATAGCAATCCGTCCAGGCCCTGACGCAGCAAAGCAGCCCCAAACCATGATGCCCCCACCACCATACTTCACAGTTGGGTTGAGGTTTTGATGTTGGTGTGTTGTGCCTCTTTTTCTCCACACATAGTGTTGTGTGTTTCTTCCAAACAACTCAACTTTGGTTTCATCTGTCCACAGAATATTTTGCCAGTACTGCTGTGGGACATCCAGGTGCTCGTGTGCAAACTGTAAACGTGCAGCAATGTTTTTTTTGGACAGCAGTGGCTTCCTCTGTGGTATCCTCCAATGAAATCCATTCTTGTTTAGTGTTTTACGTATCATAGATTAGCTAACAGGGATGTTAGCATATGCCAGAGACTTTTGTAAGTCTTTAGCTGACACTCTAGGATTCTTCTTCACCTCATTGAGCAGTCTGCGCTGTGCTCTTGCAGTCATCTTTACAGGACGGCCACTCCTAGGGAGAGTAGCAGCAGTGCTGAACTTTCTCCATTTATAGACAATTTGTCTTACCGTGGACTGATGAACAGCAAGGCTTTTGGAGATACTTTTACAACCCTTTCCAGCTTTATGCAAGTCAACAATTCTTAATCGTAGGTCTTCTGAGAGCTCTTTTGTGCGAGGCATCATTCACATCAGGCAATGCTTCTTGTGAAAAGCAAAGCCAGAACTGGTGTGTGTTTTATAGGGCAGGGCAGCTGTAACCAACACCTCCAATCTCATCTCATTGATTGGACTCCAGTTGGCTGACACCTCACTCCAATTAGCTCTTGGAGATGTCATTAGTCTAGGGGTTCACATACTTTTTCCACCTGCACTGTAAATGTTTACTTGGTGTGTTCAATAAAAACATGGTAACATTTAATTCTTTGTGTGTTATTAGTTTAAGCAGACTGTGATTGTCTATTGTTGTGACTTAGATGAAGATCAGATCACATTTTATGACCAATTTGTGCAGAAATCCATATCATTCCAAAGGGTTCACATACTTTTTCTTGCAACTGTATATATATAAAAAAAGAAAAGGTAGTGGCAGCACCGTCCCTGATGCAAGCTGGTGGGTGCAAGAGCCCAATGTGGATTTAAGCTAATCCAAAAATACAAAATAGAAAAGATGGGCCTTGAGCTTGAGGAAGGCTCCTGTCTAGAGCCGAAACGTCGCATGTCCCACTGGGGTAAATAAAGACTTTTTGTATTTTTTACTTTCTGGAGTGCTGCCCATCTTTTCTATTTTTTTTATATATATATATATATATATATATATATTAGTGTTTCCCCCCCCCCCCCCCCCTCTTCTCTCTCTTTTCCCGCTCTTTTGTTTTAGGGTACCTGTAAAGGTGTTCTGAGGTAACAGTTTTTTTTTCCTGTTCTGGGATGTTGGCTGGCTGAAGAATCCTGGAAGCTGATTGGTGGAGAGCGGTTGCTGGGGGGAGAATTCCGGAGATTTGATTTGTTCTGGTGATTGCGGTGGGAATCTTGTCCCCTTTATATTGCAGCTGCTCCGGTGGTTCGTGCCCAGTCTGAAGAGTGAAGAGGAGCATCGCCCCGCCCTCCCCCCCTTTTAAAAAAAAAAAAAAGAGAGGTTTTGTCGCTTTGCTGAGTTAGTGGGGCAGAATCACTCAGTGTAGCTGGGTGGATGTAGTTCTAATTAATTGATTATGCTTATGGGTTATTGAATTAATTATTTATTGGAGAAGTATTTATAATTATTTAATTATTTACGATAATTTATTCTGGTGTTAATTTAATTAAGGTAACCCATAATAAAGCATTGCGGCCATTGTTTATCCAACCCAGATTGTGGTGTCTTATTTATTATTATTAAGTTCTTATGAGGAGGGTGCGATGTGCCTCCATGCTATCTGGCATGAGGAGGGAACATTGTAACCTCATACTTGACTGAGTATGCCTTGATTGTCATGTGGTGTTTGTACCACTAGAGGGTAGTCAAGGACAATGTCAGATGCTTTTTCCACCATGAGCTGGACAGCCGCCACAGCTCTGATACATGAAGGAGCTCCCCTGGGCAGAGAAATGGTCTGTGCCTATCACCATGTTTTTGAGTGCGTACTGTTGTACTGTGTCCCTGGAGCTCTGAACAAAACAGGTTAAACGGTTGATCATAGTCTGGGATTCCTTACAGACAATATTGCCAGTTTCAGAGTGAAAAAGGACTCGATTGCATGTTCCGTCAGACAAAAAGGATCTGACAACAGGCAATCATACAAAGGCTGCATAAGCATGGATGCATGCCTTATCCAAGGTCTGCAGTATGAGACCAGACCCCCCTGAGGGAGTTTTATGTCCTTCACGGCTTGTTTTCTCTCCTCAGTAAGGTGCCTTGCACCCTCTGAGAGGCAATGTCCCAGAAATGTACCTCTTGACTGGCAGTATTGCAGTTTTTCTCTGGAGACTTTATATCTACTTTCTGCAAGAAATATCAACAATGACAGTGTGGCTTCCTTATAGTTTTTCCGGTTTTCTGCACACAAAAGTAAATCATCAACATATTGTAACAGTACAATGTCATCAGGAATTTGCCATCCAGATGATACTGACTGTAAAGCTTGTGTGTACATGGTAGGTGAATTCTGTGCTCCTTGGGGTAGAACTGTCCATGCATATTGATTACCTTTTGAATGTAAATGCGAACAGGTATTGACAGGCAGGGTGTAGAGGAACACTGAAAAATGCATTTGTCACTTCTATCACAGTGAAGTGTGTAGCAGTTGGTGGTACCTGTGATAACAAAGTGTGAGGGTTTGGTACAATGGGAGTCTGCAGCACCGTGACCTTATTGACCTCCCTAAGATCATGAACCATCCTGTATGTTACTGGTTGTCCCTTTACTGGTTTCTTCTTAACTGGGAACAGAGGTGTATTTGCTGGTGAACTGGTCCTTACTAAGACACCCTTTCTCTCATATTGTCATGAGGAAGGGCTGGAATTGTTTCTGGTAGCCCGAAACGCGTAGACAAGACTGCTATTTTTGTAACTGATGGATGAGATTTTACCGCAAGCAAAATAAATTTACATTCCTTTATCAAAGTGGAGCTGGATTTTTTCAACCTTTTTTTGCATTTCTCTCATATTGTTTCACTTGTAAGGCTACTGACTGTTCTTGGGCATGACTCAAGGGGTACTGCTTAACACAGGGTGGTTGGCAACCTGGTTTGAGATGAACCATGAAAGGGGTAACATTAAGTTTCCCAATGTCTAACTTTGTGGATGCCCATAACTTGTCCGGGACTACCTGTAACTCCCCACAATCCTTGTAGTGTAAATGGCATCCTATGTCGGGCTCTAGGCACAGGGCCATAACTTGACACAGAACCTCATCCGAGGCGCCTATGTCTGCCTGTGTGGTAACGTCCTCATTAAAATGAATATGTGCCCCCAGTGCCTGCAAAACATCAGTGCCTAGCAGATTAAAAGGAATATTTTCTTTGACCAACAACTTGTGTTACCACCCTGCTATCTTTAATCTTCAATTTTATAGGCAATGTTTCTGGAACAACTACTTCCCCCGTGAAACCAGACGTGGGTACACGCTGTGCACTTATCTGCAATGGTTTAACATAATCCTGATTTATCACTGTTTTGGCTGCCCCCGTGTCTACCAGAAAGGGAACTTGTTGATTCCCCCACCTGAACCGGTATTTGTATTTGACATCCTGCTTTTGCTGTACTTATGGCAGATGAGGACATGGGGTTGCCGGCAGCCTATTGTGAACCCACAGAGGCCGGGGTGTGCGCAGGCCCCTGAGTATGAGGATCCTGCTCCTTGGAGAAGGGAACGACAGTTTCTCCGAATATGTCCTGGTTTTCCACAATTGTAACATTTAAAATCATTCCTCCTCTGTCTCCCTTGCTCAGACCATGGTCTCTGTTGACCATGGACCATGTTTATCTTTGAGGGCTTGGAACTAGACATGTCTAGCTCCAGACCTTTTGCAGCAGCAACTATTTGAGGTAATGGTGTTACCCTCCATTCTGGTTTGCAGGCTTTCAATTTTGCCTACAAAATCAATCCTTCCATGAAGGCAGATGTCAACAGTTTCTTTCCCATTGGTCCTGTCGTGTCCCATCCCATGTCTGTCAACACAGTCCGTAGTCTGGATTCAAATGACACCACGTCCTCCTTGGTCTCCTGTACTACATCCTTCAGGCTCCGTGCACTGTCATCTTCTTTTGTCCTTGCCCATTTCCCAAAAATTCTACAGTATTCTGTCCCTGAGATCTCAGCCTTCTCCCAATCACCCCATGCTAAATTCTGCTTATTCTTCACCCTCTCATTAAGCAACTGCTCCTTAAGGGGGCTGTAAGAAGACTCTCCCATTTTTAAAGCCATTAAATCATTTAAGTCAGCCCATGTTGCTGTGTAAGTGACCTGAATCTGCTGTGACATATGGTGGGCGTGCATTGGTCTTGTCAGTGGGTCAGGGATCCTACCCAGAAGCCCCATTTGGTCCTTAGGACTCCATGGTGCATATGTTACTTTATGCTGATGGGTGTACTGGGGTTGGGCAGGTGGTCCCTGTGGAGCCTGATTGTCCCCATCCCCACCACCAGCCGCATCGCCGGCCACAGGTGAAGGCTGTGGGACAAAACCTGTTCTCACGGTTACTGGAAACAGTCCTGCACGATGTTGTCTATGTCTTGGTGCTCCACAGACCCTACACATGTCAGTCCAGTCAGGGTTTTGAATGTCACATAATCAATCATTGTCCCTCAACTATCATCGGATAAGCCGGTGGTGGAGCGGGGGGGGCAGAGGGAAAACCATGCTCCCCCTTCTTTTTCCCTTGAGGATCGGACTTGGTATCGTAATACAGATTACCTCACATATTTCTGCACACCCAGATTACCTCTCATATTTCTGCACACCCAGTGCTGATTCTCCACATGATTTGCGACTTTACACCAAGCGTTCACTATCTCCTCACATTCATGATCCTTTATCCACCCTCCATTTAACTCCTTAAATTTCTGCCACGTTCTAGGGTTTAAATTTCCATACTTCATCCCAGCCTTTTCTAACACTTTCTCAGTCTTTTTCCTATCTTGTTTACCTTCCATATCCTCTACCACTTCCTTAGCCAGTTTGTAGCCCTCAGGGATTGGATGGGAGTTTTCCATTTTACTTTCCAATCCCTTAACTGAATGCACTAATTATCTCCAGACATCTGTATTTTTAATTCCATGCTTGTCCCTTCCTCGTGGTGCTTCCCCACTAGACTTCCTTCCTCTAGTGTACACTACGTAGGACAGCAGAATACCAACCCCTACCTGATTTTAGAAGCGCATTTTCGGGTTCCAGGGCTCCTGATTGCCCTGTGCTGCATTCATTGTGATTCTATATCACGATACCAAGTGCAAACCCAAAGGTGTTCCAAAAAACAATATTATCCATACCCAGCGATCATAGGAATGACGTGGTTGGGGTTCTTACCTCTCAAATATGTCTCGACCTTAAGTAGACCTTTTATACTTCCCCACAGTCCCGATCCCAGGCAGAAAGGCAAAGGAGACACAGATAGATTTGTAAGAATAAGCACTGTTTTTAGATAATCTGTGCGTCCTGGTCCCTCTCCTTAATCGGTCGGAGTTGTTGGGAGGAGTTCACTGGTCCAGCCCCACGTTGATGGCGCCAAGAATTGTCAGGGTAAGACCCCTACTTCTATGAGCTGCTGGGGTCCAAATCAGATAAAAATGCGAGTACTCGGAAGAGATAAACAATACAGACTCAAGGTTGTATCAGAATGATCTCTTATCTTTATTGGGCGGATACAAAATATTTATACCCATTTTCTAGAACTCAAGCCAAACAGATATCGTCATTTTACGTAAGCATCGCGTGATTAATACTAATAATAATAATTTCTTTTTTGATGTTTGCATGTCAAGCATATTTAATTACGAAAAAAAACTTATCTTATCCTTGAGTTGTTCATCCTTGAGAAGTATCTAGAACCAGTTGTACTCCCAGAACATCAGGCACACATAGTTCTGAGAACTAACAAGTAATTAACTTTGTCTCAAGTACACACGGCTCAGCAATTCTCTATTCTGACCTAAAATAAACCAGCAAAGTAAAATGGAATCCAAGATACAAAATGAAGGTGCAATCCCTGACAAGGTCTCATGCACACGAACGTATTTTCATTCCGTGTCCGTTCCCTTTTTTTTGCCATTCATTTCAATGGGTCCGCAAAAAAAAAAACAGAAGGTACTCCATGTGCATTGCGTTTCCGTTCTGCAAAAAAATAGAACAAGTCCTATTATTGTCTGCGTTACGGACAATGATAAGACTGTTCTATTAGGGTCCAGCTGTTCCGTTCCGCAAAATACAGAATGCACACGGACGTCATCCGTATTTTTTGTGGATGCAGTTTTGCGGACCGCAAAATACATACGGTCGTGTGCATGAGGCCTAAAACAGCTGATCGGCGCAGGTGCCGGACTCGGAACCCCATCCACCCTGGAGATAGGTTATCATTTTATTTTCCATCCTGCACACTGTGAGCATTATGTGTGGTGTTTCTGCCTGAATTGTTGCGCGGAAAAACCCACAGTGTAATACAGTACCAGCAATGTATGGGATAATACAAATCTCATTACACTTTGTTGTTTGTCTGTGTGAACATTGACTTGCCGTGCAGATTTTGGAATCCCCCGCATGTCCATTTGTGTGATTTTTGGTGCAGATTTTATCCTTTTCAATGGAAGGGTGAGATCTGCATGAAATCCGCAAGTAAGGCCTCTTTCACACTTGCGTTGTTGGGATCCGGCATGCACTTCCGTTGCCGGAGGTACCTGCCGGATCCGGAAAAACGCAAGTGTACTGAAAGCATTTGAAGACGGAACCGTCTTCCAAATGCTTTCAGTGTTACTATGGCACCCAGGACGCTATTAAAGTCCTGGTTGCCATAGTAGGAGCGGGGAGCGGGGGAGCGGTATACTTACAGTCCGTGCGGCTCCCGGGGCGCTCCAGAATGACGTCAGAGCGCCCCATGCGCATGGATCACGTGATCGCATGCGATCACGTGATCCATGCGCTTGGGGCGCCCTGACGTCACTCTGGAGCGCCCCGGGAGCCGCACGGACGGTAAGTACACTGCTCCCCCGCTCCCCGCTACACTTACCATGGCTGTCAGGACTTTAGCGTCCCGGCAGCCATGGTAACCACTCTGAAAAAGCTAAATGTCGGCTCCGGCAATGCGCCGAAACGACGTTTAGCTTAAGGCCGGATCCGGATCAATGCCTTTCAATGGGCATTAATTCCGGATCCGGCCTTGCGGCAAGTGTTCCGGATTTTTGGCCGGAGCAAAAAGCGCAGCATGCTGCGGTATTTTCTCCGGCCAACAAACGTTCCGTACCGGAACTGAAGACATCCTGATGCATCCTGAACGGATTACTCTCCATTCAGAATGCATTAGGATAATCCTGATCAGGATTCTTCCGGCATAGAGCCCCGACGACGGAACTCTATGCCGGAAGACAATAACGCAGGTGTGAAAGAGCCCTTACACATGCACCAAACAGCCTTCAGAATTCTGAATAAAAAATTCTAAAAAGGGTTTTTTAGGACAAAGTACACAAACTCTGACAAGAGTGTTCATAGCCTTTAAAGGGGATGTCCCACGAAAAATATTAAACAATTTTCAATTGTATGTAATTAAACATTATTTTTTTTTTTAATAGTGTTTATTTAACATTTTGCATTAAAATACAACACTCCCAAGGGGAGAACAAAGAAGAAACAATCTTCCATGATACATGCACTCACATCAGCAAGTCCATTATTAACATATATCTTGACCATAAAAGACATATAAATGACTTTAATACAAGGTGTCGCTGTTGTCTCTAAGATGCTTCTAGAACTCACACAATCACATACACTCTCACATACATACAATGGGTGATACATTCGCCACCTTCAATGACTCAAGTCGTGCCCTCAGCTTGGACCCAAAGGCCCCAGATATCATCAAATCGATCAGTCAATCCCCTTGCCTCGTATGTCAATTTATACATTTGCAGGTCATTATTTATAAGGAGTACCCATTGGCTCACTGTAGGACACTTGGGCGGTTTCCAGTTCAAAAGTATATTCTTCCTCCCATAGAACATCAACAATCTTAACAGTATTCGATTATATTTGGAAGGAGTAGCATCAGAAACTAACCCTAGTAAGCATATTACAGGATTACAAATCCCTGGGAGCCCCAACCTAACATTAATAAAGTTACAAATTCCCTTCCAGTATGTCTTTATCACCGGGCAGAGCCACACCATATGGAAGAAAGAGCCCCTCGCCTCTCCACATCTATCACATCCCGGATTCAGTATTTGTCGCATCTGATAGAGACGCAGTGGGGTCAAGTACACTCTGTGCATCCACTTCACTTGAATGAGCTGATCTCTCGCACTTATAACCGACGTCCTCCATCTCAGACGCCACTCCTCCAAATGAGAATCCTCCAACTCTGGAATATCCTCAGCCCATTTAACAAAGGAACGCCTAATAGGAGATTCTTGCATTTTAACAATTTCAGCATAAAAGGAAGAAATAGGTTTGCACGGGATTTTCCTCCTGGCTACTGACTCTAATGGGCCGCACTCTAAATTTAGGGATAGGGCTTTAAATTGTTTCTCTCAGGCATGTCTCAGTTGGAGGAAGCGGTAAAAACTCGTCTGGGGCAGCCGGAACTCAGCTCGTAGCCTCTCAAAGGAGCGGAAGATCCCGTCATGGAACAATTGTGTTAGATATTTAAGGCCCTTCCTAGGCCAGAATTCAAAGTCGGAAAGGTGCAAGAGCTCTGGAAGAAGCTTGTTACGCCATAGTGGGATATAGGGGGACCATGTGTCTCCCGCCTGATTTTCCGTATGTATCTCCACAAACCTCACCCAAGCCTCGCTAACTGTTACCATAGAGTCCGTATAAGTCCCCGGACCTGCGGGTTTCCCCCCCCTGTATACCAGATTAGTTAGAGCTTCATATGATCCAGCCAGCGCCGCTTCTAATACCACCGCAGGGTTATTGGCATCTGCCCTAATCCACCAAGATGCATACATTAGGCGCGTAGCTATATAATAAATATACATATCTGGTAGCTGCAAACCCCCCTGTATGTAGGAAGCCTTCAGCGTCTTTCTCGCAAGTCTGGGGGACCGATGGAGCCACAAGAAACGGGAAAAGGATCTATCCAAAATGTCAAAATGGGACTTAGGGATCCTTACTGGCGCTGCTCTATAAATATACAGAAGTTTGGGAAGTAACACCATCTTAACAATGTTAATTCTTCCCACCAGGGTCAGCGGAAGATTTTCCCAGGCCTCCAGCTTACGCGTGACATATTCCATGGTAGGCCTCAAGTTCAATTGACAAAACTGTCTAGGGTCCCTATGGATATGTATCCCTAGGTAAAGAAAGCTATCTACTACTCTCAGGGGGGATATCGGGGAGATATCTACAGCTTCATCTACATCTATTATACATAAACTAGACTTGGCCCAGTTTACCCGTAATCCTGAGTACCTCCCATAATCATTCACCACATCCAGCAGGGTTTCTAAGGAGGGGCCAGGGTCAGCCAAGTAGACTAACAGGTCATCCGCGTATAGTGATACCTTCTCCTGAATCCCCGCTACCGTCCACCCCTCTATCAGAGAGCTATTATTGATCAATTGTGTCAAAGGTTCCATTATCAGGGCGAACAACAATGGGGACAAAGGGCACCCTTGTCTAGTGCCTCTATACAACCTGAAGGGCCGGGACATGACTCCATTCACTCTAATCCGTGCTGTAGGTGTCTGGTATAACAATTGGACCCACTTGACAAAGGAGGAAGGGAAACCAAGACAGAACATTGTCTCCCAAATAAAATGCCTCTCCACAGAGTCAAAGGCCTTCTCGTTATCCAGGGACGCCAAGACTCTTGAACCCGCATTATCGTGCCTGACCTGCAAGTTGGTGAATAATCTTCTAAGATTTATATCCGTCGTCTTCCCGGGCATAAAACCAGATTGATCAGGGTCAATAATGGACAGTATCACCCCGCCAAGACGCCTAGCCAGGACTTTGGCCAAGATTTTCGCGTCCGTGTTTAGAAGGGAAATCGGCCTGTATGATGCACACTGATCCGGAGGCTTCCCGACTTTGTGAATTACGACGATGGTCGCCTCTCCAAAGGAAGAAGGCAACTTCCCGGATTCACATGCATAATCAAAAAGCCTGAGTAAACGTGCAGATTGTAAATTAACGTCTAACCTGTACCATTCAATCGGGAAGCCGTCCGGACCAGGTGACTTCCCAGGTGCCATGTCCTCGATTGCTGCCCTGACCTCCCCATCATCAATAGGTCTCCCTAGATATCTACTATCAGCCGCAGCCAAAGGAGTAAGTGGGATGGATTGAAGGAATGAACGGATCCCATCTGGGGAGGAAGTGGATTTAGAACTGTACAGGTCAGTATAAAACTGAACAAACTGTTCACAAATATCCGCCGGCCGATATACCTTCAGCCATCCCCGCAGGTAATGTGCGGAACTACCGTCTGCTGCGCCTCAGTCCTAGCCAGGAAAGCCAAGGCACTCCCATTTTTGTCGCCATCTGCAAAGACCAGGCGCCTCTGGAACAGCAACCTCTTCTGGGTGTACTCAGTGAGATGCAGGGTAAGTTTCCTCTGTGCCTCGTCTCATAAACTACGGTTCACATCATTAGGGTCTGTGATGAAAGCCTGTTCCTTCCCTACTACCTCGTCTTCTAGTTTAATTCTGGTGGCACTCAGCTCTTTTCTGTAAGATGCAATTGCCTGAATCAACGTACCACGCAGGACAACTTTAAATGCCTCCCACTCCACCAAAGGGTTAGCAGAGCCCTCATTAAGTTCCCAATAATCTTTCATCCCCTGTTGCGCAGCCCAAGCCACCGGCAGCACCTCAAGCCATTTACTATTTAGGCTCCATTGCCTTTCGGCAGGTGCAAGCGGTTGTCTCAGAACCACCAACAGGGGGGCATGGTCAGAAATGCCTCTTGGCAAATATTCCGTGGCCACTAGCGAGGGCAGCAGCTCCTTACTGAGAAATACTAAATCGATCCGGGAGAGCGCTGCATAGGAAGCCGAATAGCAAGAGTATTGTCGAATATCAGGGTGCATATATCTCCATCCCTCTGTTAGAGCAAATACCTCTGCCCAGGAATTCAACGCATCAGTATGCGACCCCCCAGGGCGAAGCCTATCCATTGTCCGGTCCAACACCGCATTATAATCCCCAAGCACAATCAGAGGCGCCGGAGGCAACGTTGCAACTCTTTTCATAATTTCATCCAACACATCCCTCTGAAAAGGGGGGGGGGGGACATACACCCCTATCACAATATACTCGATGCCTCTGATTGCAGCGTGAAGGATCACAAAACGTCCCATCATGTCAGTCTGAACAGAGCAGGAACGGAAGGGAAGGGACTTCGCCACCAGAATTGACACACCTCTTGCTCTGGAAGTATACACTGCATGGTAAGCTGCTCCCACCCAAGGCTTCTTCAACGCTAGCAGCTTCCGCCCCTGCAGATGTGTCTCCTGCAATATCAACATATCAGGGTTATGTTTCTTTATAAAATTGAAAACAAGTGATCTTTTAATTTTATCATTTAGTCCCCTGACATTCCAGGAGACAAACCTACAGATAGCCATCACGGCGGAGTGTCAAAGTTATACCATACGAGGAAAATGCACCACCCAAGCCATACATACACACAATCACACCCATACATCAAGAATGCAGTATAAACAACCCAACATGCCCAGAACAGCGGGCAAATCCCCCCACCCTGCGCAGATAACCCCAACCTATCCAAGCTTGAATATCCCATGATCAATCTCCTCTCTAGTAGATCAGGACGGGGAGGCCCGTGCTGCCACCCACCACTCTAGGTAAACCCAAGAACTGAACCTAGGCAGTAGGGCAACACAATTTTAGCACAAACAGCTCCCACATATAAAGTGACCATCCTGAACATAAAATAAGACTCTCAGTACACAAGTCCCATTATACTCAGCCCCTGCGATCGAGCCAGTCTGACGCCTCCTCTGGGGTGGTGAAAAATTTCACCACTTCTCCATCCTGGATTCTGAGACGCGCCGGATACATCATGGCGTAGACCAGGCCTTTCTCCCGCAACCGAACTCTCACTTCTGTGAATTGCCTGCGTTGTTTCTGCACCTCTGTAGAGAAGTCCGGGTAGAAGGAAATCCGGACGTTATCAAAATGAATGTCCTTCATACGACGGACCGTAGCCAGAATAGCATCCCGGTCTCTATAATTTAGCACTTTAAAGATAAAAGGACGTGGCGGGGCTCCAGGGGGCAGAGGACGAGTAGGAATCCTGTGCGCCCTCTCCACTGCAAAAGTCCCCGAGAGGGTAATTGGGTTCAGGATTTGTTTGATAAGGCGCTCCGTAAATTCCTCAGGGGAAGGGCCCTCTGCCCTCTCCGGTAAGCCCATAATCCTAATATTATTTCTCCTGTTTCGATTTTCAGCGTCTTCCACTTTTGCCGCCAGGGTTTTAACTTGGTTTTGCAAAGCACGGACCACCGAATCCTCACGTTGGACCGTATCTTCCACCTCTCCCAGCCTTCTCTCCACCTCAGTTGTTCTCTCACGGATCTTATCGATATCATGCCTGAGGAGAGTTAGGTCGGCCTGTACATGGTCAATTTTGACCGTGAGTGTCGTTTGGCAGTTAGTAATGGCCGTCATGACTTTTGCAAGATCCACCTCCGGACGTTCAGAAGAAGCCCCAGCATTGTGGCCATCTGTCTGGCTCATATTGTCGAGCATCAACTTAGGAGGGATAGCAGGCCCTGAGGTGCCCGTTTTGCGGCCCATAAAATCTTCAGCAACCAACGCTTGTGGCCTAATATAAGTGTTGAACCTCTCTCTGCTGAGGATAACGTAGACACAGTGTCCCCAACCGGCGTCACACCGCCCCAGGTAAATCTCTTTGATGATACAGAAGAAGAAAAGGTTCTCTACCTGGAAAACGGGCTACAGAGGGAGAGGTATAGCCGTCTTCAGTGCTGCAGCCAAGATGGCGCCCGCAGCGTCAAACGCACAGGGATCGCAGGCTCACCGTCCGGCCAGGGAAGAAGTTAAGTGAACCCACCGGATTAAACCTCCAGACTCCACTTGACCTCCGGTGCAGGTAAGTATGGCAGGGAATCCCTTTTCACCGGCTCCCCCACCGATAGATCCGGCCAGCAGGCAGGGATGACGTCTGGTAATGTCGTCTGGTTAGTAGGCCCGGCCCCAGGGTGTTGTCCGGCAGTCGCCGCAGGACACAGGGTCAGACGAAACTTAGGGGGGACAATCACAGAGACTCACTGAGGGTCTTTAGGCAGAAATTCAGAGTCCACCAGAGCGGATGGTCAGGATACAAACAGGATAGAATCGGAGCTGAAGCGACCTGCGTCCTCACTCCATGCCGGTCAGGCCACGCCCCCCCGTAATTAAACATTTAGTATAGTCACTGATATTTCTGTGTAGCGCCACCCGCTGTTTGCTCTTTTTCTAATTTCTCTGTCCTGCTGACTGAAATGGAAGCGCATGCTCAGTTACATCCGTCAACGGCCACCAGCTGCAGCAGAAAGTGCATGTCCCCTAAAGCCTCATGCAGACGTCTGTGGAACACGGTCCGCGAGATACCGGACTGGCATTGCAGGAGTGCACCGCGTCATAGCAACCAATGTTGGCCACTGAATCTATAATATGCACTTTATTGTGTTTTCTTATGTACGGCTCGAATGTGGACCCATTCACTTCAATGGGGCTGCAAAAGATGTGGGCAGCACTCCATGTGCTGTCTGCATCCGTTGCTCCGTTCCGTGGCCCCGCTAAAAAAATGTAACATGTCCTATTCTTGTCCGCGCTTTGCGGACAAGAATAGGCATTTATATTGAAAGCTGTCCGTGCCGTTCCGCAAATTGCGGAATGTGCACGGACGCCATCCGTGTTTTGCGGATCCGTGATTTGCGGACCGCAAAACACACCACGGTCGTGTGCATGCGGCCCTTGTCTGTAATACGGACAAGAATAGGACACGTGTTAAGGCTGGCCGCAGGCTAGCCTGGATTTGTGGGAGGGGCCGGTACCTGTCTTAAGCAGTCTGGCTCTCCCAGGCAGCACGTCGGCATTCGGACGTCTGCTACTTCCGGGTGTGACGTCATCAGCAAGCGTCCTGCACGAGTCGGATCTCAGAGAAGCCGGGTGTACCTTTCACTTCAGTCTGCAAGCTGTTCAGGTCGTTTTCCAAGATAACTGGTTTGTTTGGGGAGCGTGGCAACGTGGAGGAGGGTAGGAGGGTGTGTAGAGAGGGGGAAGTGTGCCGGAGGATCGCTTCTCCTCACTGCGTTCAGGCACATGCAATTCAAGTTTTGGCACCAATGGGCAGCATTATCACATAGTTGGAGCTCATTGCCTGTCTCAGCATAACCTGTATCTAAGTTCATACAGGGGCTGCGAGTCATCTGGGCTCAGCAGGTTAAACTCTGGCAGCTGGGTCCTGGTGCCATTACTGAGTTGATTACTTACAAGGTTGCTGCTTGTGCACATGTTTGACACTCATCACATACACTACATACATACCTTAGACACATAGTTCGCACATCAGGCAGTTTGACGAAAAAAAAAAAAAAAAAAAAAAAGGGTACAGGGGATTGTTAAATAAAGTAAAAAAAAAAGAGTGGGTTGTTCAAATAAAGAAAAAAAAAAAAAAAAAGAGAATTTTTTGGGATTAGAAAACAAAACAAAAACCTTTATCCACCAAGCTTCATCCATACACCTCTAGCATAGGTACATCCGCCAATACAGCTACACGCTCGCACGACATACACACCCCGTGTCATCTCGTAGACTAGTGTCATACGTCATACGGTCTGTTTTCCACAAATCCTATACTTACATACATCACCTACCACGTCTGTAGGTTCTCTAGCCCGCAGTATTAGTTTTTAATTAATCTGCCACGTCACAGATTCACACAAACTCGGGCTCGCTTCATACGTCAGTGGAAACGACTATCATACTCCCTGTCAGCCTCGAAGGCTTTTCGTTCAATCGTTTCACGCTGCTGGGGGGGGGAAGAAGGGGAGGGGCTTAGATTCCGTCATCTTGTTTGTCAGCTTACGGGCAGCAGGTCGTAGGGTTAACAGGTTTTTTTTTTTTTTTTTCTCTTCTCTTTTTCTTTCTTCGTTTTTTTTTGTTTTTTTTTTTTGTTGTTTTGTGGTGTTTGTTGTGTTGTTTGCAGTGGTCTACGCCATCTGCAACTTCAGCCAGTGCAGGCTCCGGCATGTCTGTGCCACATGTTTTAGGGCACATCCGGTCACAGTCTGCACATTGAAGCCGGCGTGACTGAGCCGGGTGAATGTGGAGGCACTAGACCAGCTGCTGCGGCTTCATCCGGTTCAGCCGTTCCGTACATTCCTGGTGGAAGGGTTTTCACGGGGGTTTCACACTGGGCTCATCACCTTGCCCCAGCAGACTCATGAATGCCCCAACTTGCAGTCGGCTTCTAAACATGCTGGTCTGGTGGATTCACTCTTGGCAGTTGAGCTGGACAAGGGTTTCATCATTGGTCCTTTCCAGTCCCCTCCTTTCTGCACTTGGAGGGTGAGCCCGGTGGGGGTGGTGCAGGGAAAATATTCCAATAAATTTCGTTGATTTATGATTTGTCTGCTCCACATTCTTCCCACGTTCCTAGTCTCAACTCGTTGATTCCGTCCGAGGAATTTTCCTTGAAGTATACTTCCGTAGACCAGGCTATCCAGGTCATTCTTCAGACAGGCATGGGGGCTTGGCTGTCCAAAGCAGATGTCTCTGATGCGTTCAAACTGCTGCCCATTAGCCTATCTCTCTGGCAGTGGCATGGCATCAAATGGAGAGATGCGTACTATTTCGCCACCAAGTTGACGTTTGGTTCCTAGAGCAGCCCCAGTCTGTTTGACAGGTTAGCGCAGGCACTGGAATGGATTTTGTTGGAACAGGGTTGCCAGAATGTCATTCACTACCTGGATGATTTTCTGTTGATCGAAGAACCCTCACAGGCACCTGTTGACTTGCAGGTTCTCTTGCAGGTCTTCAAGGAGTTAAACATTCCAGTGGCCGAACACAAAACAGAAGGGCCTGCGCAGGTTGTCACGTTCTTGGGGATCTCTCTGGATTCACGTGCCATGTCAGCCAGTCTGCCACAAGACAAAGTCGACAGAATCAAATCAGGTGTCCGTTCCTTGCTCATGTCTCAGGTTTGCACCAAGAGAGAATTGCAGTCTGTTGGGCATGTTATACTTTGCCATGAGGATCATTCCTCAGGGTAGATCATTCATTTCAAGATTGCTAGTCTTATTACAACAGACCAGTGATTTGGACGCATCAGTGCATCTTAATGCGAACGCCCGAGCAGATCTGTTCATGTGGGACAGATTTCTCAATGGGTGGAACGGCATTTCCATGTTTATTCCGAGGGCCACTTCTGATTCTCCACACGTATTTTCAGACGCGGCTGCCTCGGTAGGTTTCGCGGCCATATTTAGCTCACATTGGTTCGCCGGCTCATGGCCCACACACGTGCTACAGTTGCCGGGGTTTTCTCAGATGTCGGCATTGTTCGAGATCTATCCTATCGTAGCAGCTGCTATAGTCTGGGGGCATAGGTGGTCGGGTCACACGGTGGTTTTCCACACTGACAACATGGCGACCGCAGAGATCATTAACAAGGGCAGATCTAAATCGTTACTCATCATGTCTTTCATGCGTAGATTGACCTGGATAGCTCTGGAACAGGGGTTTCATTTTCATGCCCTGTTTTTAGACGGGGTCAGCAACGTTGCAGCTGATGCTTTATCTCGTTTTGATTTTTCTCGCTTTTTCTTACAGAACCCAGAAGCAGACTCAGTCGGCACCCCGGTACCGGACTGGCGGCTGCTGGTCTTGGATTAGACTCTCTGATGGTGGTCGCCAGTTCACTCATTACCAAGTCTTTGTCGGCCAGTACGTTGCGGTCGTACCGCCGAGCGTGGGTGGTTTTTTCGAACTTTAAGTTGGCATATCCTAGAGGTGACACAGGTCAGGTCAAGTATATGGTGGCTTTCGTGTCTTATTGTCATTCGGTATTGGCTTTATCCTACAACCCTATTAGGCTATATTTGGCTGGGGTGCAGCATTTTTTGGCACTTCAAGAGCCAGACAGACCCTCTATATTTTCAGCTCACCCGATCAAGGCCATCCTCAGAGGCATTCAAAAAAGCCAGGTCACGGTCAAGTCGGTCCGTCGACCTATTAAGGGGGACACGTTTCGTAGCCTGTCGGAAGTTCTCACATTGTCACCATTCGGAGTCCTTCCCAGCCTGGTGATCAAGGCGGCGATGTACTTGGCGTTTTACGGGTTTTAAGACCAGGTGAAGTGACACAGGCCAGACAAGGGGCGGTGGCTCTCCGCAAGGGAGATTTAGTCAGGATGGGCAGTAACTCATTTGCAGTTGCCTCACAACAAAACAAGGCAGGTAGGTCCCGGCCATGTAGTTAAGTTCTTCCAGACCACAAACGCATGGTGTCCAGTGACAGTCTTGGACAACCTCTTGCTGGCCCTTAGTCTTCACAGCCCCACCGACCCATTACTTCCATTCCCTGTTGGTCCACTGACGTCCAGCCAGTTCATCAAACATATTCGCATCCTGTTGACCAGTGTAGGATTGAATCCGGCTCAATTCTCGGGGCATTCTTTCCGCATCGGTGCGGCATCCGCAGCGTCCAAGCATGGAGTCCCTGTGCATATCATTAAACACTTGGGGCGCTGGCGCTCGGGGTGCTTTGTACGGTATATCCCGGAGCCACAAGCGGAGCTGGTCCAAGCATTCAGTACATTGGCAGAGTAGCACCTCAGGCCAATCCTTCCCTCACTGGTGGGTTTTGCCCCCTTTTTCAGGCATACCGACCTAGTGAGGCCAAGGCACACCTCAGGCCAATTAGGTAGGGGGGTGGTGGTTGGGCATCTTCCACTCGTTTAGGTCCTGACCACAAGTGTTAAGGCTGGCCGCAGGCTAGCCTGGATTTGTGGGAGGGGCCGGTACCTGTCTTAAGCAGTCTGGCTCTCCCAGGCAGCACGTCAGCATTCGGACGTCCCCTGCCCACCCATTCCCATTCTTCATTCAGTCATTCAACCATCACATTCAGGGTATGCCCCCTTTTTCAGGCATACCGACCTAGTGAGGCCAAGGCACACCTCAGGCCAATTAGGTAGGGGGGTGGTGGTTGGGCATCTTCCACTCGTTTAGGTCCTGACCACAAATATTTTTTGACAATGGGTCCGCATCCAACCTGCAGGAAATACAGATAGGATGTAGCGTGAGCCCTAAGGCATAGGTTATGTGCAGACTGTGTGTGGATACATTTTATTTGAATCACATCCACTTTTCTGCTACTGTAATAGGGCTCATGCACACAAACGTATTTTCTTTTTGTATCCGGTTTTTTTGCGGACCATATGCGGAACCAGTCATTTCCATGGGTCCGCAAAAAAAAGGAAGTTATTACTCTGTGTGCATTCCGTTTCCGTATTTCCGTTCCGCAAAAAAATAGAACATGTATTATTGTCCAGATTACGGACAAGGATAGGACTGTTCTATTAGGGTCCAGCTGTTCCGTTCTGCAAATACGGAATGCACACGGACGTCATCAGTATTTTATGTTCTGTTTTTTCTGTGGACCCCATAATGCAGGGATGGCCAACCTTCGGCTCCCAGCATGCCCAGACTGCTTACAGCTATCAGCCTGCAGCAAGGCATGGTGGGAATTGTAGTTTTACAACAGCTGGAGAGCCGCAGGTTGGCCATGTATGCCATAATGCATACGGTCGTGTGAATGAGCCCATATACTGAAGTTTTTCTGCCATATCCGCCCTGTGAACAGGGTTTCACATCCTCACACACATGCAGCAGAAAATTTCAATACAGACATCTAACTGCATGGCGGAAAAAATCTGCCGTGGAAAGAAGCGGCTTTTTAAATATTTCGAGTAGAAAGCACCAAGGATTTGCCCCAGTCAATAACAATCTGCTGCGGATTTTAATCTGACGTGAACATACCCTAAAGAAAGCCTCTGGCTTTATTCCAGTGAGTGGCCATGTGTCTGGCTTTAAGGAAAAAAAAGGAACTTCACTAAAACACATGAGAAAACGTGGCGGACATGTAAAATTCTAAAGTTACATTTAGCAATGCCTATGATAATAGCGAGACAGCATTCTATATAATGGACCACCTAATCATCCAGTGGTCTATATCTGTCCAGGATGGGCCAACAGCAGTTGCACCATACAGATGCCAAAGCTGCATGGTATTTTAGTCATGGGCATCCATATTTCTGCAGTGTCCTGTCATATCTGTGATTGCCTGTGGAGCTGTGCGCCCTCTAGCGACCTCGTCTGGTAGTGCATGGCTAGTCAGCGGAAGCACGTGTGGTGGTGAGCGGTGGCTCGGTATGATCTCCCCGGGTGGCCGGTGCATTTCCCGGGGCCACGCCTGGTGTCGCACCGATTGAGCAGCTTCTGTACCCGTATATGATACTATGTCTCAGGACTCCTATCACCCGCCGGCCAAGAAGTTCAAGCCGGGCTCCCCTCATTCCATTCACAGCTGGAAAGGAGCCATGCATCCCGGCCCCAGAAAGCAGCCGGTGCCCATAGAGCAGCAGCGACGTAGTCTGCCCATCTACCAGGCCCGGGCGCAGCTGATAGGGCAGCTCCGGCAGCTGGAGAGCGCTGTCATCATCGGTGAGTGGGTCGCAGCTGCCGCCGCGGCCTTGTTTACAGACGTGTCCTGCCTGTACTATATAGCTATATACTATAGTGTCCTGCCTGCCTGGACTATATAGCTATATACTATAGTGTCCTGCCTGCCTGGACTATATACTATACGATAGTGTCCTGCCTGCCTGGACTATATAGCTATATACTATAGTGTCCTGCCTGCCTGGACTATATACTATACGATAGTGTCCTGCCTGTACTATATAGCTATATACTATACGATAGTGTCCTGCCTGCCTGGACTATATAGCTATATACTATAGTGTCCTGCCTGTACTATATAGCTATATACTATAATGTCCTGCCTGTACTATATAGCTATATACTATAATGTCCTGCCTGTACTATATAGCTTTATACTATAGTGTCCTGCCTGCCTGGACTATATAGCTATATACTATAGTGTCCTGCCTGTACTATATAGCTATATACTATAGTGTCCTGCCTGCCTGAACTATATAGCTATATACTATAATGTCCTGCCTGTACTATATAGCTATATACTATAGTGTCCTGCCTGCCTGGACTATATAGCTATATACTATAGTGTCCTGCCTGGACTATATAGCTATATACTATAGTGTCCTGCCTGCCTGGACTATATAGCTATATACTATAGTGTCCTACCTGCCTGGACTATATAGCTATATACTATAGTGTCCTGCCTGTACTATATAGCTATATACTATAATGTCCTGACTGTACTATATAGCTATATACTATAGTGTCCTGCCTGCCTGGACTATATAGCATTATACTATAGTGTCCTGCCTGCCTGGACTATATAGCTATATACTATAGTGTCCTGCCTGCCTGGACTATATAGCTATATACTATAGTGTCCTGCCTGCCTGGACTATATAGCTATATACTATAGTGTCCTGCCTGCCTGGACTATATAGCTATATACTATAGTGTCCTGCCTGCCTGGACTATATAGCTATATACTATAGTGTCCTGCCTGCCTGGACTATATAGCTATATACTATACTATAGTGTCCTGCCTGCCTGGACTATATAGCTATATACTATACGATAGTGTCCTGCCTGCCTGGACTATATAGCTATATACTATACGATAGTGTCCTGCCTGCCTGGACTATATAGCTATATACTATACGATAGTGTCCTGCCTGCCTGGACTATATAGCTATATACTATACGATAGTGTCCTGCCTGCCTGGACTATATAGCTAGATACGATAGTGTCCTGCCTGCCTGGACTATATACTATACGATAGTGTCCTGCCTGCCTGGACTATATAGATATATACTATAGTGCCCTGCCTGCCTGGACTATATAGCTATATACTATAGTGTCCTGCCTGCCTGGACTATATAGCTATATACTATAGTGCCCTCAGTTTGTGCTATATACCGCAGCGTCCTGCCTGCCCATACTGTGTGCTGTATACCATAGTGTCCTGGCTGCCCATATTGTGTGCTGTATACCACAGCATCCTGCTTGCCTGACCGACCATACTGTGTACGTTATACCACTGTGTCCTGCCTGTATCACCCCAGAACATAGGTGTCCTCATGTAGATGGATTACTAAAATGCTGCATTAGTATGCTCCAACGCATGGCATTTGCATGGCATAGTATGCCCACACTTGAAGACTGTAACGCTTCGGAATGTATCTGGCCACTGGGAATCCTATAACTTGCCTAGCAGCAAGCCCCATAGATAGAGGTGATCACACTGAAACTCCACACTCCAGTGTGGTCACGTACTACAGTATTCTGGCACTCAGTGCTCCAGTGTGGTCACCTTCTACAGTATGCTGTCTCTCCATGCTCCAGTGTGGTCACCTTCTATAGTATTCTGGCACACTCAGTGCTCCAGTGTGGTCACCTTCTACAGTATGCTGTCTCTCCATGCTCCAGTGTGGTCACCTTCTACAGTATTCTGGCACTCAGTGCTCCAGTGTGGTCACCTTCTACAGTATGCTGTCTCTCCATGCTCCAGTGTGGTCACCTTCTACAGTATGCTGTCTCTCCATGCTCCAGTGTGGTCACCTTCTACAGTATGCTGTCTCTCCGTGCTCCAGTGTGGTCACCTTCTACAGTATGCTGTCTCTCCATGCTCCAGTGTGGTCACCTTCTACAGTATGCTGTCTCTCCATGCTCCAGTGTGGTCACCTTCTATAGTATTCTGGCACACTCAGTGCTCCAGTGTGGTCACGTACTACAGTATTCTGGCACTCAGTGCTCCAGTGTGGTCACCTTCTACAGTATGCTGTCTCTCCATGCTCCAGTGTGGTCACCTTCTACAGTATGCTGGTACTCAATACTCATGTGTGGTCACCTTCTACAGTATGCTGTCTCTCAGTGCTCCAGTGTGGTCACCTTCTACAGTATGCTGTCTCTCCATGCTCCAGTGTGGTCACCTTCTATAGTATTCTGGCACACTCAGTGCTCCAGTGTGGTCACCTTCTATAGTATTCTGGCACACTCAGTGCTCCAGTGTGGTCACCTTCTACAAATCTACAGTATGCTGTCTCTCCATGCTCCAGTGTGGTCACCTTCTACAGTATGCTGTCTCTCCATGCTCCAGTGTGGTCACCTTCTATAGTATTCTGGCACACTCAGTGCTCCAGTGTGGTCACCTTCTACAGTATGCTGTCTCTCCATGCTCCAGTGTGGTCACCTTCTACACTATGCTGGTACTCAATAATCATGTGTGGTCACCTTCTACAGTATGCTGTCTCTCCATGCTCCAGTGTGGTCACCTTCTATAGTATTCTGGCACACTCAGTGCTCCAGTGTGGTCACCTTCTATAGTATGCTGTCTCTCCATGCTCCAGTGTGGTCACCTTCTACAGTATGCTGTCTCTCCATGCTCCAGTGTGGTCACCTTCTATAGTATTCTGGCACACTCAGTGCTCCAGTGTGGTCACCTTCTACAAATCTACAGTATGCTGTCTCTCCATGCTCCAGTGTGGTCACCTTCTACAGTATGCTGTCTCTCCATGCTCCAGTGTGGTCACCTTCTATAGTATTCTGGCACACTCAGTGCTCCAGTGTGGTCACCTTCTACAGTATGCTGTCTCTCCATGCTCCAGTGTGGTCACCTTCTACACTATGCTGGTACTCAATAATCATGTGTGGTCACCTTCTACAGTATGCTGTCTCTCCATGCTCCAGTGTGGTCACCTTCTACAGTATGCTGTCTCTCCATGCTCCAGTGTGGTCACCTTCTACAGTATGCTGTCTGTCCATGCTCCAGTGTGATCACCATCTATAGTATTCTGGCACACTCAGTGCTCCAGTGTGGTCACCTTCTATAGTATTCTGGCACACTCAGTGCTCCAGTGTGGTCACCTTCTACAAATCTACAGTATGCTGTCTCTCCATGCTCCAGTGTGGTCACCTTCTACAGTATGCTGTCTCTCCATGCTCCAGTGTGGTCACCTTCTATAGTATTCTGGCACACTCAGTGCTCCAGTGTGGTCACCTTCTACAGTATGCTGTCTCTCCATGCTCCAGTGTGGTCACCTTCTACAGTATGCTGTCTCTCCATGCTCCAGTGTGGTCACCTTCTATAGTATTCTGGCACACTCAGTGCTCCAGTGTGGTCACCTTCTACAAATCTACAGTATGCTGTCTCTCCATGCTCCAGTGTGGTCACCTTCTATAGTATAGAAGGTGACCACACTGGAGCATGGAGAGACAGCATACTGTAGATTTGTAGAAGGTGACCACACTGGAGCACTGAGTGTGCCAGAATACTATAGAAGGTGACCACACTGGAGCACGGAGAGACAGCATACTATAGAAGGTGACCACACTGGAGCATGGAGAGACAGCATACTATAGAAGGTGACCACACTGGAGCACTGAGTGTGCCAGAATATTATAGAAGGTGACCACACTGGAGCACTGAGTGTGCCAGAATACTATAGAATCTATAGTATTCTGGCACACTCAGTGCTCCAGTGTGGTCACCTTCTATAATATTCTGGCACACTCAGTGCTCCAGTGTGGTCACCTTCTATAGTATGCTGTCTCTCCATGCTCCAGTGTGGTCACCTTCTACAGTATGCTGTCTCTCCATGCTCCAGTGTGGTCACCTTCTATAGTATTCTGGCACACTCAGTGCTCCATTGTGGTCACCTTCTACAGTATTCTGGCACACTCAGTGCTCCAGTGTGGTCACCTTCTACAAATCTACAGTATGCTGTCTCTCCATGCTCCAGTGTGGTCACCTTCTACAGTATGCTGTCTCTCCATGCTCCAGTGTGGTCACCTTCTATAGTATGCTGTCTCTCCATGCTCCAGTGTGGTCACGTACTACAGTATGCTGTCTCTCCATGCTCCAGTGTGGTCACGTACTACAGTATGCTGTCTCTCCATGCTCCAGTGTGGTCACCTTCTACAGTATGCTGTCTCTCCATGCTCCAGTGTGGTCACCTTCTATAGTATTCTGGCACACTCAGTGCTCCAGTGTGGTCACCTTCTACAAATCTACAGTATGCTGTCTCTCCATGCTCCAGTGTGGTCACCTTCTATAGTATTCTGGCACACTCAGTGCTCCAGTGTGGTCACCTTCTATAGTATTCTGGCACACTCAGTGCTCCAGTGTGGTCACTTTCTACAGTATGCTGTCTCTCCATCCTCCAGTGTGGTCACCTTCTACAGTATGCTGTCTCTCCATGCTCCAGTGTGGTCACCTTCTATAGTATTCTGGCACACTCAGTGCTCCAGTGTGGTCACCTTCTATAGTATGCTGTCTCTCCATGCTCCAGTGTGGTCACCTTCTACAGTATGCTGTCTCTCCATGCTCCAGTGTGGTCACCTTCTATAGTATTCTGGCACACTCAGTGCTCCAGTGTGGTCACCTTCTATAGTATGCTGTCTCTCCATCCTCCAGTGTGGTCACCTTCTACAGTATGCTGTCTCTCCATCCTCCAGTGTGGTCACCTTCTACAGTATGCTGTCTCTCCATGCTCCAGTGTGGTCACCTTCTATAGTATTCTGGCACACTCAGTGCTCCAGTGTGGTCACTTTCTACAGTATGCTGTCTCTCCATCCTCCAGTGTGGTCACCTTCTACAGTATGCTGTCTCTCCATGCTCCAGTGTGGTCACCTTCTATAGTATTCTGGCACACTCAGTGCTCCAGTGTGGTCACCTTCTACAGTATGCTGTCTCTCCATGCTCCAGTGTGGTCACCTTCTACAGTATGCTGTCTCTCCATGCTCCAGTGTGGTCACCTTCTATAGTATTCTGGCACACTCAGTGCTCCATTGTGGTCACCTTCTATAGTATTCTGGCACACTCAGTGCTCCAGTGTGGTCACCTTCTATAGTATGCTGTCTCTCCATGCTCCAGTGTGGTCACCTTCTACAGTATGCTGTCTCTCCATGCTCCAGTGTGGTCATCTTCTATAGTATTCTGGCACACTCAGTGCTCCAGTGTGGTCACCTTCTACAGTATGCTGTCTCTCCATGCTCCAGTGTGGTCACCTTCTACACTATGCTGGTACTCAATAATCATGTGTGGTCACCTTCTACAGTATGCTGTCTCTCCATGCTCCAGTGTGGTCACCTTCTATAGTATTCTGGCACACTCAGTGCTCCAGTGTGGTCACGTACTACAGTATTCTGGCACTCAGTGCTCCAGTGTGGTCACCTTCTACAGTATGCTGTCTCTCCATGCTCCAGTGTGGTCACCTTCTACAGTATGCTGGTACTCAATACTCATGTGTGGTCACCTTCTACAGTATGCTGTCTCTCCATGCTCCAGTGTGGTCACCTTCTATAGTATTCTGGCACACTCAGTGCTCCAGTGTGGTCACCTTCTATAGTATGCTGTCTCTCCATGCTCCAGTGTGGTCACCTTCTACAAATCTACAGTATGCTGTCTCTCCATGCTCCAGTGTGGTCACCTTCTACAGTATGCTGTCTCTCCATGCTCCAGTGTGGTCACCTTCTATAGTATTCTGGCACACTCAGTGCTCCAGTGTGGTCACCTTCTACAGTATGCTGTCTCTCCATGCTCCAGTGTGGTCACCTTCTATAGTATTCTGGCACACTCAGTGCTCCAGTGTGGTCACCTTCTACAGTATGCTGTCTCTCCATGCTCCAGTGTGGTCACCTTCTACAGTATTCTGGCACTCAGTGCTCCAGTGTGGTCACCTTCTACAGTATGCTGTCTCTCCATGCTCCAGTGTGGTCACCTTCTACAGTATGCTGTCTCTCCATGCTCCAGTGTGGTCACCTTCTACAGTATGCTGTCTCTCCATGCTCCAGTGTGGTCACCTTCTACAGTATGCTGTCTGTCCATGCTCCAGTGTGGTCACCTTCTACAGTATGCTGTCTCTCCATGCTCCAGTGTGGTCACCTTCTACAGTATGCTGTCTCTCCATGCTCCAGTGTGGTCACCTTCTACAGTATGCTGTCTCTCCATGCTCCAGTGTGGTCACCTTCTACAGTATGCTGTCTGTCCATGCTCCAGTGTGGTCACCTTCTACAGTATGCTGTCTCTCCATGCTCCAGTGTGGTCACCTTCTATAGTATTCTGGCACACTCAGTGCTCCATTGTGGTCACCTTCTACAGTATTCTGGCACACTCAGTGCTCCAGTGTGGTCACCTTCTACAGTATTCTGGCACACTCAGTGCTCCAGTGTGGTCACCTTCTACAAATCTACAGTATGCTGTCTCTCCATGCTCCAGTGTGGTCACCTTCTATAGTATTCTGGCACACTCAGTGCTCCAGTGTGGTCACCTTCTATAATATTCTGGCACACTCAGTGCTCCAGTGTGGTCACCTTCTATAGTATGCTGTCTCTCCATGCTCCAGTGTGGTCACCTTCTACAGTATGCTGTCTCTCCATGCTCCAGTGTGGTCACCTTCTATAGTATTCTGGCACACTCAGTGCTCCATTGGGGTCACCTTCTACAGTATTCTGGCACACTCAGTGCTCCAGTGTGGTCACCTTCTACAAATCTACAGTATGCTGTCTCTCCATGCTCCAGTGTGGTCACCTTCTACAGTATGCTGTCTCTCCATGCTCCAGTGTGGTCACCTTCTATAGTATGCTGTCTCTCCATGCTCCAGTGTGGTCACGTACTACAGTATGCTGTCTCTCCATGCTCCAGTGTGGTCACCTTCTATAGTATTCTGGCACACTCAGTGCTCCAGTGTGGTCACCTTCTACAAATCTACAGTATGCTGTCTCTCCATGCTCCAGTGTGGTCACCTTCTATAGTATTCTGGCACACTCAGTGCTCCAGTGTGGTCACCTTCTACAGTATGCTGTCTCTCCATGCTCCAGTGTGGTCACCTTCTACACTATGCTGGTACTCAATAATCATGTGTGGTCACCTTCTACAGTATGCTGTCTCTCCATGCTCCAGTGTGGTCACCTTCTACAGTATGCTGTCTCTCCATGCTCCAGTGTGGTCACCTTCTACAGTATGCTGTCTGTCCATGCTCCAGTGTGGTCACCTTCTATAGTATTCTGGCACACTCAGTGCTCCAGTGTGGTCACCTTCTATAGTATTCTGGCACACTCAGTGCTCCAGTGTGGTCACCTTCTACACTATGCTGGTACTCAATAATCATGTGTGGTCACCTTCTACAGTATGCTGTCTCTCCATGCTCCAGTGTGGTCACCTTCTACAGTATGCTGTCTCTCCATGCTCCAGTGTGGTCACCTTCTATAGTATTCTGGCACACTCAGTGCTCCAGTGTGGTCACCTTCTACAAATCTACAGTATGCTGTCTCTCCATGCTCCAGTGTGGTCACCTTCTATAGTATAGAAGGTGACCACACTGGAGCATGGAGAGACAGCATACTGTAGATTTGTAGAAGGTGACCACACTGGAGCACTGAGTGTGCCAGAATACTATAGAAGGTGACCACACTGGAGCATGGAGAGACAGCATACTGTAGAAGGTGACCACACTGGAGCATGGAGAGACAGCATACTATAGAAGGTGACCACACTGGAGCACTGAGTGTGCCAGAATATTATAGAAGGTGACCACACTGGAGCACTGAGTGTGCCAGAATACTATAGAATCTATAGTATTCTGGCACACTCAGTGCTCCAGTGTGGTCACCTTCTATAATATTCTGGCACACTCAGTGCTCCAGTGTGGTCACCTTCTATAGTATGCTGTCTCTCCATGCTCCAGTGTGGTCACCTTCTACAGTATGCTGTCTCTCCATGCTCCAGTGTGGTCACCTTCTATAGTATTCTGGCACACTCAGTGCTCCATTGTGGTCACCTTCTACAGTATTCTGGCACACTCAGTGCTCCAGTGTGGTCACCTTCTACAAATCTACAGTATGCTGTCTCTCCATGCTCCAGTGTGGTCACCTTCTACAGTATGCTGTCTCTCCATGCTCCAGTGTGGTCACCTTCTATAGTATGCTGTCTCTCCATGCTCCAGTGTGGTCACGTACTACAGTATGCTGTCTCTCCATGCTCCAGTGTGGTCACCTTCTATAGTATTCTGGCACACTCAGTGCTCCAGTGTGGTCACCTTCTACAAATCTACAGTATGCTGTCTCTCCATGCTCCAGTGTGGTCACCTTCTATAGTATTCTGGCACACTCAGTGCTCCAGTGTGGTCACCTTCTATAGTATTCTGGCACACTCAGTGCTCCAGTGTGGTCACCTTCTATAGTATGCTGTCTCTCCATCCTCCAGTGTGGTCACCTTCTACAGTATGCTGTCTCTCCATCCTCCAGTGTGGTCACCTTCTACAGTATGCTGTCTCTCCATGCTCCAGTGTGGTCACCTTCTATAGTATTCTGGCACACTCAGTGCTCCAGTGTGGTCACTTTCTACAGTATGCTGTCTCTCCATCCTCCAGTGTGGTCACCTTCTACAGTATGCTGTCTCTCCATGCTCCAGTGTCGTCACCTTCTATAGTATTCTGGCACACTCAGTGCTCCAGTGTGGTCACCTTCTACAGTATGCTGTCTCTCCATGCTCCAGTGTGGTCACCTTCTATAGTATTCTGGCACACTCAGTGCTCCAGTGTGGTCACTTTCTACAGTATGCTGTCTCTCCATCCTCCAGTGTGGTCACCTTCTACAGTATGCTGTCTCTCCATGCTCCAGTGTCGTCACCTTCTATAGTATTCTGGCACACTCAGTGCTCCAGTGTGGTCACCTTCTATAGTATGCTGTCTCTCCATGCTCCAGTGTGGTCACCTTCTACAGTATGCTGTCTCTCCATGCTCCAGTGTGGTCACCTTCTATAGTATTCTGGCACACTCAGTGCTCCAGTGTGGTCACCTTCTATAGTATGCTGTCTCTCCATCCTCCAGTGTGGTCACCTTCTACAGTATGCTGTCTCTCCATCCTCCAGTGTGGTCACCTTCTACAGTATGCTGTCTCTCCATGCTCCAGTGTGGTCACCTTCTATAGTATTCTGGCACACTCAGTGCTCCAGTGTGGTCACTTTCTACAGTATGCTGTCTCTCCATCCTCCAGTGTGGTCACCTTCTACAGTATGCTGTCTCTCCATGCTCCAGTGTGGTCACCTTCTATAGTATTCTGGCACACTCAGTGCTCCAGTGTGGTCACCTTCTATAGTATGCTGTCTCTCCATGCTCCAGTGTGGTCACCTTCTACAGTATGCTGTCTCTCCATGCTCCAGTGTGGTCACCTTCTATAGTATTCTGGCACACTCAGTGCTCCATTGTGGTCACCTTCTATAGTATTCTGGCACACTCAGTGCTCCAGTGTGGTCACCTTCTATAGTATGCTGTCTCTCCATGCTCCAGTGTGGTCACCTTCTACAGTATGCTGTCTCTCCATGCTCCAGTGTGGTCATCTTCTATAGTATTCTGGCACACTCAGTGCTCCAGTGTGGTCACCTTCTACAGTATGCTGTCTCTCCATGCTCCAGTGTGGTCACCTTCTACACTATGCTGGTACTCAATAATCATGTGTGGTCACCTTCTACAGTATGCTGTCTCTCCATGCTCCAGTGTGGTCACCTTCTATAGTATTCTGGCACACTCAGTGCTCCAGTGTGGTCACCTTCTACAGTATGCTGTCTCTCCATGCTCCAGTGTGGTCACCTTCTATAGTATTCTGGCACACTCAGTGCTCCAGTGTGGTCACCTTCTATAGTATTCTGGCACACTCAGTGCTCCAGTGTGGTCACCTTCTACAGTATGCTGTCTCTCCATGCTCCAGTGTGGTCACCTTCTACAGTATTCTGGCACTCAGTGCTCCAGTGTGGTCACCTTCTACAGTATGCTGTCTCTCCATGCTCCAGTGTGGTCACCTTCTACAGTATGCTGTCTCTCCATGCTCCAGTGTGGTCACCTTCTACAGTATGCTGTCTCTCCATGCTCCAGTGTGGTCACCTTCTACAGTATTCTGGCACACTCAGTGCTCCAGTGTGGTCACCTTCTACAGTATTCTGGCACACTCAGTGCTCCAGTGTGGTCACCTTCTACAAATCTACAGTATGCTGTCTCTCCATGCTCCAGTGTGGTCACCTTCTATAGTATTCTGGCACACTCAGTGCTCCAGTGTGGTCACCTTCTACAGTATGCTGTCTCTCCATGCTCCAGTGTGGTCACCTTCTACACTATGCTGGTACTCAATAATCATGTGTGGTCACCTTCTACAGTATGCTGTCTCTCCATGCTCCAGTGTGGTCACCTTCTATAGTATTCTGGCACACTCAGTGCTCCAGTGTGGTCACGTACTACAGTATTCTGGCACTCAGTGCTCCAGTGTGGTCACCTTCTACAGTATGCTGTCTCTCCATGCTCCAGTGTGGTCACCTTCTATAGTATTCTGGCACACTCAGTGCTCCAGTGTGGTCACCTTCTATAGTATTCTGGCACACTCAGTGCTCCAGTGTGGTCACCTTCTACAAATCTACAGTATGCTGTCTCTCCATGCTCCAGTGTGGTCACCTTCTACAGTATGCTGTCTCTCCATGCTCCAGTGTGGTCACCTTCTATAGTATTCTGGCACACTCAGTGCTCCAGTGTGGTCACCTTCTACAGTATGCTGTCTCTCCATGCTCCAGTGTGGTCACCTTCTACACTATGCTGGTACTCAATAATCATGTGTGGTCACCTTCTACAGTATGCTGTCTCTCCATGCTCCAGTGTGGTCACCTTCTACAGTATGCTGTCTGTCCATGCTCCAGTGTGGTCACCTTCTACAGTATGCTGTCTGTCCATGCTCCAGTGTGGTCACCTTCTATAGTATTCTGGCACACTCAGTGCTCCAGTGTGGTCACCTTCTATAGTATTCTGGCACACTCAGTGCTCCAGTGTGGTCACCTTCTACAAATCTACAGTATGCTGTCTCTCCATGCTCCAGTGTGGTCACCTTCTACAGTATGCTGTCTCTCCATGCTCCAGTGTGGTCACCTTCTATAGTATTCTGGCACACTCAGTGCTCCAGTGTGGTCACCTTCTACAGTATGCTGTCTCTCCATGCTCCAGTGTGGTCACCTTCTACAGTATGCTGTCTCTCCATGCTCCAGTGTGGTCACCTTCTATAGTATTCTGGCACACTCAGTGCTCCAGTGTGGTCACCTTCTACAAATCTACAGTATGCTGTCTCTCCATGCTCCAGTGTGGTCACCTTCTATACTATAGAAGGTGACCACACTGGAGCATGGAGAGACAGCATACTGTAGATTTGTAGAAGGTGACCACACTGGAGCACTGAGTGTGCCAGAATACTATAGAAGGTGACCACACTGGAGCATGGAGAGACAGCATACTGTAGAAGGTGACCACACTGGAGCATGGAGAGACAGCATACTATAGAAGGTGACCACACTGGAGCACTGAGTGTGCCAGAATATTATAGAAGGTGACCACACTGGAGCACTGAGTGTGCCAGAATACTATAGAATCTATAGTATTCTGGCACACTCAGTGCTCCAGTGTGGTCACCTTCTATAATATTCTGGCACACTCAGTGCTCCAGTGTGGTCACCTTCTATAGTATGCTGTCTCTCCATGCTCCAGTGTGGTCACCTTCTACAGTATGCTGTCTCTCCATGCTCCAGTGTGGTCACCTTCTATAGTATTCTGGCACACTCAGTGCTCCATTGTGGTCACCTTCTACAGTATTCTGGCACACTCAGTGCTCCAGTGTGGTCACCTTCTACAAATCTACAGTATGCTGTCTCTCCATGCTCCAGTGTGGTCACCTTCTACAGTATGCTGTCTCTCCATGCTCCAGTGTGGTCACCTTCTATAGTATGCTGTCTCTCCATGCTCCAGTGTGGTCACGTACTACAGTATGCTGTCTCTCCATGCTCCAGTGTGGTCACGTACTACAGTATGCTGTCTCTCCATGCTCCAGTGTGGTCACCTTCTACAGTATGCTGTCTCTCCATGCTCCAGTGTGGTCACCTTCTATAGTATTCTGGCACACTCAGTGCTCCAGTGTGGTCACCTTCTACAAATCTACAGTATGCTGTCTCTCCATGCTCCAGTGTGGTCACCTTCTATAGTATTCTGGCACACTCAGTGCTCCAGTGTGGTCACCTTCTATAGTATTCTGGCACACTCAGTGCTCCAGTGTGGTCACTTTCTACAGTATGCTGTCTCTCCATCCTCCAGTGTGGTCACCTTCTACAGTATGCTGTCTCTCCATGCTCCAGTGTGGTCACCTTCTATAGTATTCTGGCACACTCAGTGCTCCAGTGTGGTCACCTTCTATAGTATGCTGTCTCTCCATGCTCCAGTGTGGTCACCTTCTACAGTATGCTGTCTCTCCATGCTCCAGTGTGGTCACCTTCTATAGTATTCTGGCACACTCAGTGCTCCAGTGTGGTCACCTTCTATAGTATGCTGTCTCTCCATCCTCCAGTGTGGTCACCTTCTACAGTATGCTGTCTCTCCATCCTCCAGTGTGGTCACCTTCTACAGTATGCTGTCTCTCCATGCTCCAGTGTGGTCACCTTCTATAGTATTCTGGCACACTCAGTGCTCCAGTGTGGTCACTTTCTACAGTATGCTGTCTCTCCATCCTCCAGTGTGGTCACCTTCTACAGTATGCTGTCTCTCCATGCTCCAGTGTGGTCACCTTCTATAGTATTCTGGCACACTCAGTGCTCCAGTGTGGTCACCTTCTATAGTATGCTGTCTCTCCATGCTCCAGTGTGGTCACCTTCTACAGTATGCTGTCTCTCCATGCTCCAGTGTGGTCACCTTCTATAGTATTCTGGCACACTCAGTGCTCCAGTGTGGTCACCTTCTATAGTATTCTGGCACACTCAGTGCTCCAGTGTGGTCACCTTCTATAGTATGCTGTCTCTCCATGCTCCAGTGTGGTCACCTTCTACAGTATGCTGTCTCTCCATGCTCCAGTGTGGTCATCTTCTATAGTATTCTGGCACACTCAGTGCTCCAGTGTGGTCACCTTCTACAGTATGCTGTCTCTCCATGCTCCAGTGTGGTCACCTTCTACACTATGCTGGTACTCAATAATCATGTGTGGTCACCTTCTACAGTATGCTGTCTCTCCATGCTCCAGTGTGGTCACCTTCTATAGTATTCTGGCACACTCAGTGCTCCAGTGTGGTCACGTACTACAGTATTCTGGCACTCAGTGCTCCAGTGTGGTCACCTTCTACAGTATGCTGTCTCTCCATGCTCCAGTGTGGTCACCTTCTACAGTATGCTGGTACTCAATACTCATGTGTGGTCACCTTCTACAGTATGCTGTCTCTCCATGCTCCAGTGTGGTCACCTTCTATAGTATTCTGGCACACTCAGTGCTCCAGTGTGGTCACCTTCTATAGTATTCTGGCACACTCAGTGCTCCAGTGTGGTCACCTTCTACAAATCTACAGTATGCTGTCTCTCCATGCTCCAGTGTGGTCACCTTCTACAGTATGCTGTCTCTCCATGCTCCAGTGTGGTCACCTTCTATAGTATTCTGGCACACTCAGTGCTCCAGTGTGGTCACCTTCTACAGTATGCTGTCTCTCCATGCTCCAGTGTGGTCACCTTCTATAGTATTCTGGCACACTCAGTGCTCCAGTGTGGTCACCTTCTACAGTATGCTGTCTCTCCATGCTCCAGTGTGGTCACCTTCTACAGTATTCTGGCACTCAGTGCTCCAGTGTGGTCACCTTCTACAGTATGCTGTCTCTCCATGCTCCAGTGTGGTCACCTTCTACAGTATGCTGTCTCTCCATGCTCCAGTGTGGTCACCTTCTACAGTATGCTGTCTCTCCATGCTCCAGTGTGGTCACCTTCTACAGTATGCTGTCTGTCCATGCTCCAGTGTGGTCACCTTCTACAGTATGCTGTCTCTCCATGCTCCAGTGTGGTCACCTTCTACAGTATGCTGTCTCTCCATGCTCCAGTGTGGTCACCTTCTACAGTATGCTGTCTCTCCATGCTCCAGTGTGGTCACCTTCTACAGTATGCTGTCTGTCCATGCTCCAGTGTGGTCACCTTCTACAGTATGCTGTCTCTCCATGCTCCAGTGTGGTCACCTTCTATAGTATTCTGGCACACTCAGTGCTCCATTGTGGTCACCTTCTACAGTATTCTGGCACACTCAGTGCTCCAGTGTGGTCACCTTCTACAGTATTCTGGCACACTCAGTGCTCCAGTGTGGTCACCTTCTACAAATCTACAGTATGCTGTCTCTCCATGCTCCAGTGTGGTCACCTTCTATAGTATTCTGGCACACTCAGTGCTCCAGTGTGGTCACCTTCTATAATATTCTGGCACACTCAGTGCTCCAGTGTGGTCACCTTCTATAGTATGCTGTCTCTCCATGCTCCAGTGTGGTCACCTTCTACAGTATGCTGTCTCTCCATGCTCCAGTGTGGTCACCTTCTATAGTATTCTGGCACACTCAGTGCTCCATTGGGGTCACCTTCTACAGTATTCTGGCACACTCAGTGCTCCAGTGTGGTCACCTTCTACAAATCTACAGTATGCTGTCTCTCCATGCTCCAGTGTGGTCACCTTCTACAGTATGCTGTCTCTCCATGCTCCAGTGTGGTCACCTTCTATAGTATGCTGTCTCTCCATGCTCCAGTGTGGTCACGTACTACAGTATGCTGTCTCTCCATGCTCCAGTGTGGTCACCTTCTATAGTATTCTGGCACACTCAGTGCTCCAGTGTGGTCACCTTCTACAAATCTACAGTATGCTGTCTCTCCATGCTCCAGTGTGGTCACCTTCTATAGTATTCTGGCACACTCAGTGCTCCAGTGTGGTCACCTTCTACAGTATGCTGTCTCTCCATGCTCCAGTGTGGTCACCTTCTACACTATGCTGGTACTCAATAATCATGTGTGGTCACCTTCTACAGTATGCTGTCTCTCCATGCTCCAGTGTGGTCACCTTCTACAGTATGCTGTCTCTCCATGCTCCAGTGTGGTCACCTTCTACAGTATGCTGTCTGTCCATGCTCCAGTGTGGTCACCTTCTATAGTATTCTGGCACACTCAGTGCTCCAGTGTGGTCACCTTCTATAGTATTCTGGCACACTCAGTGCGGTCACCTTCTACAGTATGCTGTCTCTCCATGCTCCAGTGTGGTCACCTTCTACACTATGCTGGTACTCAATAATCATGTGTGGTCACCTTCTACAGTATGCTGTCTCTCCATGCTCCAGTGTGGTCACCTTCTACAGTATGCTGTCTCTCCATGCTCCAGTGTGGTCACCTTCTATAGTATTCTGGCATACTCAGTGCTCCAGTGTGGTCACCTTCTACAAATCTACAGTATGCTGTCTCTCCATGCTCCAGTGTGGTCACCTTCTATAGTATAGAAGGTGACCACACTGGAGCATGGAGAGACAGCATACTGTAGATTTGTAGAAGGTGACCACACTGGAGCACTGAGTGTGCCAGAATACTATAGAAGGTGACCACACTGGAGCATGGAGAGACAGCATACTGTAGAAGGTGACCACACTGGAGCATGGAGAGACAGCATACTATAGAAGGTGACCACACTGGAGCACTGAGTGTGCCAGAATATTATAGAAGGTGACCACACTGGAGCACTGAGTGTGCCAGAATACTATAGAATCTATAGTATTCTGGCACACTCAGTGCTCCAGTGTGGTCACCTTCTATAATATTCTGGCACACTCAGTGCTCCAGTGTGGTCACCTTCTATAGTATGCTGTCTCTCCATGCTCCAGTGTGGTCACCTTCTACAGTATGCTGTCTCTCCATGCTCCAGTGTGGTCACCTTCTATAGTATTCTGGCACACTCAGTGCTCCATTGTGGTCACCTTCTACAGTATTCTGGCACACTCAGTGCTCCAGTGTGGTCACCTTCTACAAATCTACAGTATGCTGTCTCTCCATGCTCCAGTGTGGTCACCTTCTACAGTATGCTGTCTCTCCATGCTCCAGTGTGGTCACCTTCTATAGTATGCTGTCTCTCCATGCTCCAGTGTGGTCACGTACTACAGTATGCTGTCTCTCCATGCTCCAGTGTGGTCACCTTCTATAGTATTCTGGCACACTCAGTGCTCCAGTGTGGTCACCTTCTACAAATCTACAGTATGCTGTCTCTCCATGCTCCAGTGTGGTCACCTTCTATAGTATTCTGGCACACTCAGTGCTCCAGTGTGGTCACCTTCTATAGTATTCTGGCACACTCAGTGCTCCAGTGTGGTCACCTTCTATAGTATGCTGTCTCTCCATCCTCCAGTGTGGTCACCTTCTACAGTATGCTGTCTCTCCATCCTCCAGTGTGGTCACCTTCTACAGTATGCTGTCTCTCCATGCTCCAGTGTGGTCACCTTCTATAGTATTCTGGCACTCTCAGTGCTCCAGTGTGGTCACTTTCTACAGTATGCTGTCTCTCCATGCTCCAGTGTGGTCACCTTCTACAGTATGCTGTCTCTCCATGCTCCAGTGTCGTCACCTTCTATAGTATTCTGGCACACTCAGTGCTCCAGTGTGGTCACCTTCTACAGTATGCTGTCTCTCCATGCTCCAGTGTGGTCACCTTCTATAGTATTCTGGCACACTCAGTGCTCCAGTGTGGTCACTTTCTACAGTATGCTGTCTCTCCATCCTCCAGTGTGGTCACCTTCTACAGTATGCTGTCTCTCCATGCTCCAGTGTCGTCACCTTCTATAGTATTCTGGCACACTCAGTGCTCCAGTGTGGTCACCTTCTATAGTATGCTGTCTCTCCATGCTCCAGTGTGGTCACCTTCTACAGTATGCTGTCTCTCCATGCTCCAGTGTGGTCACCTTCTATAGTATTCTGGCACACTCAGTGCTCCAGTGTGGTCACCTTCTATAGTATGCTGTCTCTCCATCCTCCAGTGTGGTCACCTTCTACAGTATGCTGTCTCTCCATCCTCCAGTGTGGTCACCTTCTACAGTATGCTGTCTCTCCATGCTCCAGTGTGGTCACCTTCTATAGTATTCTGGCACACTCAGTGCTCCAGTGTGGTCACTTTCTACAGTATGCTGTCTCTCCATCCTCCAGTGTGGTCACCTTCTACAGTATGCTGTCTCTCCATGCTCCAGTGTGGTCACCTTCTATAGTATTCTGGCACACTCAGTGCTCCAGTGTGGTCACCTTCTATAGTATGCTGTCTCTCCATGCTCCAGTGTGGTCACCTTCTACAGTATGCTGTCTCTCCATGCTCCAGTGTGGTCACCTTCTATAGTATTCTGGCACACTCAGTGCTCCATTGTGGTCACCTTCTATAGTATTCTGGCACACTCAGTGCTCCAGTGTGGTCACCTTCTATAGTATGCTGTCTCTCCATGCTCCAGTGTGGTCACCTTCTACAGTATGCTGTCTCTCCATGCTCCAGTGTGGTCATCTTCTATAGTATTCTGGCACACTCAGTGCTCCAGTGTGGTCACCTTCTACAGTATGCTGTCTCTCCATGCTCCAGTGTGGTCACCTTCTACACTATGCTGGTACTCAATAATCATGTGTGGTCACCTTCTACAGTATGCTGTCTCTCCATGCTCCAGTGTGGTCACCTTCTATAGTATTCTGGCACACTCAGTGCTCCAGTGTGGTCACCTTCTACAGTATGCTGTCTCTCCATGCTCCAGTGTGGTCACCTTCTATAGTATTCTGGCACACTCAGTGCTCCAGTGTGGTCACCTTCTATAGTATTCTGGCACACTCAGTGCTCCAGTGTGGTCACCTTCTACAGTATGCTGTCTCTCCATGCTCCAGTGTGGTCACCTTCTACAGTATTCTGGCACTCAGTGCTCCAGTGTGGTCACCTTCTACAGTATGCTGTCTCTCCATGCTCCAGTGTGGTCACCTTCTACAGTATGCTGTCTCTCCATGCTCCAGTGTGGTCACCTTCTACAGTATGCTGTCTCTCCATGCTCCAGTGTGGTCACCTTCTACAGTATGCTGTCTGTCCATGCTCCAGTGTGGTCACCTTCTACAGTATGCTGTCTGTCCATGCTCCAGTGTGGTCACCTTCTACAGTATGCTGTCTCTCCATGCTCCAGTGTGGTCACCTTCTACAGTATGCTGTCTCTCCATGCTCCAGTGTGGTCACCTTATACAGTATGCTGTCTGTCCATGCTCCAGTGTGGTCACCTTCTACAGTATGCTGTCTCTCCATGCTCCAGTGTGGTCACCTTCTATAGTATTCTGGCACACTCAGTGCTCCATTGTGGTCACCTTCTACAGTATTCTGGCACACTCAGTGCTCCAGTGTGGTCACCTTCTACAGTATTCTGGCACACTCAGTGCTCCAGTGTGGTCACCTTCTACAAATCTACAGTATGCTGTCTCTCCATGCTCCAGTGTGGTCACCTTCTATAGTATTCTGGCACACTCAGTGCTCCAGTGTGGTCACCTTCTACAGTATGCTGTCTCTCCATGCTCCAGTGTGGTCACCTTCTACACTATGCTGGTACTCAATAATCATGTGTGGTCACCTTCTACAGTATGCTGTCTCTCCATGCTCCAGTGTGGTCACCTTCTATAGTATTCTGGCACACTCAGTGCTCCAGTGTGGTCACGTACTACAGTATTCTGGCACTCAGTGCTCCAGTGTGGTCACCTTCTACAGTATGCTGTCTCTCCATGCTCCAGTGTGGTCACCTTCTATAGTATTCTGGCACACTCAGTGCTCCAGTGTGGTCACCTTCTATAGTATTCTGGCACACTCAGTGCTCCAGTGTGGTCACCTTCTACAAATCTACAGTATGCTGTCTCTCCATGCTCCAGTGTGGTCACCTTCTACAGTATGCTGTCTCTCCATGCTCCAGTGTGGTCACCTTCTATAGTATTCTGGCACACTCAGTGCTCCAGTGTGGTCACCTTCTACAGTATGCTGTCTCTCCATGCTCCAGTGTGGTCACCTTCTACACTATGCTGGTACTCAATAATCATGTGTGGTCACCTTCTACAGTATGCTGTCTCTCCATGCTCCAGTGTGGTCACCTTCTACAGTATGCTGTCTGTCCATGCTCCAGTGTGGTCACCTTCTACAGTATGCTGTCTGTCCATGCTCCAGTGTGGTCACCTTCTATAGTATTCTGGCACACTCAGTGCTCCAGTGTGGTCACCTTCTATAGTATTCTGGCACACTCAGTGCTCCAGTGTGGTCACCTTCTACAAATCTACAGTATGCTGTCTCTCCATGCTCCAGTGTGGTCACCTTCTACAGTATGCTGTCTCTCCATGCTCCAGTGTGGTCACCTTCTATAGTATTCTGGCACACTCAGTGCTCCAGTGTGGTCACCTTCTACAGTATGCTGTCTCTCCATGCTCCAGTGTGGTCACGTACTACAGTATGCTGTCTCTCCATGCTCCAGTGTGGTCACCTTCTACAGTATGCTGTCTCTCCATGCTCCAGTGTGGTCACCTTCTATAGTATTCTGGCACACTCAATGCTCCAGTGTGGTCACCTTCTACAAATCTACAGTATGCTGTCTCTCCATGCTCCAGTGTGGTCACCTTCTATACTATAGAAGGTGACCACACTGGAGCATGGAGAGACAGCATACTGTAGATTTGTAGAAGGTGACCACACTGGAGCACTGAGTGTGCCAGAATACTATAGAAGGTGACCACACTGGAGCATGGAGAGACAGCATACTGTAGAAGGTGACCACACTGGAGCATGGAGAGACAGCATACTATAGAAGGTGACCACACTGGAGCACTGAGTGTGCCAGAATATTATAGAAGGTGACCACACTGGAGCACTGAGTGTGCCAGAATACTATAGAATCTATAGTATTCTGGCACACTCAGTGCTCCAGTGTGGTCACCTTCTATAATATTCTGGCACACTCAGTGCTCCAGTGTGGTCACCTTCTATAGTATGCTGTCTCTCCATGCTCCAGTGTGGTCACCTTCTACAGTATGCTGTCTCTCCATGCTCCAGTGTGGTCACCTTCTATAGTATTCTGGCACACTCAGTGCTCCAGTGTGGTCACCTTCTACAAATCTACAGTATGCTGTCTCTCCATGCTCCAGTGTGGTCACCTTCTATAGTATTCTGGCACACTCAGTGCTCCAGTGTGGTCACCTTCTATAGTATTCTGGCACACTCAGTGCTCCAGTGTGGTCACCTTCTATAGTATGCTGTCTCTCCATCCTCCAGTGTGGTCACCTTCTACAGTATGCTGTCTCTCCATCCTCCAGTGTGGTCACCTTCTACAGTATGCTGTCTCTCCATGCTCCAGTGTGGTCACCTTCTATAGTATTCTGGCACACTCAGTGCTCCAGTGTGGTCACTTTCTACAGTATGCTGTCTCTCCATCCTCCAGTGTGGTCACCTTCTACAGTATGCTGTCTCTCCATGCTCCAGTGTGGTCACCTTCTATAGTATTCTGGCACACTCAGTGCTCCAGTGTGGTCACCTTCTATAGTATGCTGTCTCTCCATGCTCCAGTGTGGTCACCTTCTACAGTATGCTGTCTCTCCATGCTCCAGTGTGGTCACCTTCTATAGTATTCTGGCACACTCAGTGCTCCAGTGTGGTCACCTTCTATAGTATGCTGTCTCTCCATCCTCCAGTGTGGTCACCTTCTACAGTATGCTGTCTCTCCATCCTCCAGTGTGGTCACCTTCTACAGTATGCTGTCTCTCCATGCTCCAGTGTGGTCACCTTCTATAGTATTCTGGCACACTCAGTGCTCCAGTGTGGTCACCTTCTACAGTATGCTGTCTCTCCATCCTCCAGTGTGGTCACCTTCTACAGTATGCTGTCTCTCCATGCTCCAGTGTGGTCACCTTCTATAGTATTCTGGCACACTCAGTGCTCCAGTGTGGTCACCTTCTATAGTATGCTGTCTCTCCATGCTCCAGTGTGGTCACCTTCTACAGTATGCTGTCTCTCCATGCTCCAGTGTGGTCACCTTCTATAGTATTCTGGCACACTCAGTGCTCCATTGTGGTCACCTTCTATAGTATTCTGGCACACTCAGTGCTCCAGTGTGGTCACCTTCTATAGTATGCTGTCTCTCCATGCTCCAGTGTGGTCACCTTCTACAGTATGCTGTCTCTCCATGCTCCAGTGTGGTCATCTTCTATAGTATTCTGGCACACTCAGTGCTCCAGTGTGGTCACCACCTACAGTATGCTGTCTCTCCATGCTCCAGTGTGGTCATCTTCTATAGTATTCTGGCACACTCAGTGCTCCAGTGTGGTCACCACCTACAGTATGCTGTCTCTCCATGCTCAAGTGTGGTCACCTTCTACACTATGCTGGTACTCAATAATCATGTGTGGTCACCTTCTACAGTATGCTGTCTCTCCATGCTCCAGTGTGGTCACCTTCTATAGTATTCTGGCACACTCAGTGCTCCAGTGTGGTCACGTACTACAGTATTCTGGCACTCAGTGCTCCAGTGTGGTCACCTTCTACAGTATGCTGTCTCTCCATGCTCCAGTGTGGTCACCTTCTACAGTATGCTGGTACTCAATACTCATGTGTGGTCACCTTCTACAGTATGCTGTCTCTCCATGCTCCAGTGTGGTCACCTTCTATAGTATTCTGGCACACTCAGTGCTCCAGTGTGGTCACCTTCTATAGTATTCTGGCACACTCAGTGCTCCAGTGTGGTCACCTTCTACAAATCTACAGTATGCTGTCTCTCCATGCTCCAGTGTGGTCACCTTCTACAGTATGCTGTCTCTCCATGCTCCAGTGTGGTCACCTTCTATAGTATTCTGGCACACTCAGTGCTCCAGTGTGGTCACCTTCTACAGTATGCTGTCTCTCCATGCTCCAGTGTGGTCACCTTCTACAGTATGCTGTCTCTCCATGCTCCAGTGTGGTCACCTTCTATAGTATTCTGGCACACTCAGTGCTCCAGTGTGGTCACCTTCTACAGTATGCTGTCTCTCCATGCTCCAGTGTGGTCACCTTCTACAGTATGCTGTCTCTCCATGCTCCAGTGTGGTCACCTTCTACAGTATGCTGTCTCTCCATGCTCCAGTGTGGTCACCTTCTACAGTATGCTGTCTCTCCATGCTCCAGTGTGGTCACCTTCTACAGTAGAGGTCCAGCTACAGCATAACCCTTTACAAAAATATAATATAAATGGATTTTAATATATCAAAACAGCAACCATGTCCCTGTATGTCCAGACCCACACCAGGCCACCCAAAGGATATTGCCAGGGAGTGGGGTAGTTGACCCTAATAATGTATACTAAAGCTTGGCCCTAAGCCCAGGGGCGGCCCCTAGTGGTGGAGCCCCCCTGTCCTCGAACCTGGCTAACAACTCCTAATAGGCCCTAGGGTGATGAGTATAGGTAGAAATACAAAAAGTGGTGGGCTGGTGTGGGCATGGACAGAGAGGATCAAAAAGGATGCTAATGAAGCACCGTATATACAGCCCTGATGGTAAGAACTACCATCCGGTACACGGTGCACACGACTACAGAATAACATAAATTACTAAAATAAGATACAAAAGATGCCACAGAGTAAAACCGTGGTAAACCCCAACGCGTTTCCCCCACGGTGTGGGATCATCAGGGGGTGATAGGAAAAAATATTAAATATAGATAAACCGATTTGAGCGGTGGGGAGCCCCTGTGCCCCCACTTACGCCAACCTCTTCCTGGGCTGGTGGGAGGATACCCTCGTTTTCCCTGACTATGATGTATGGTGGTCCGGAAACATACTGTTCTGGACTCGCTATATAGACGACGTGTTCGTCGTCTGGAAAGGAGACTCTGTTGAGCTTAAAAGATTCATATCTGAGCTCAATATGAATGAGATCGGTCTCCACTTTACCTTTGAACACCATCAGTCTAGCATTACATTTCTTGACGTCAAGGTCACTATAGTTGGGGATCGGCTTTCTACCAATATCTATAGGAAAGCCACGGCCACGAACTCCCTCCTTCACTGGAGCAGCCACCATCCTACCTCCCTCAAACGCGGGATCCCAAGAGGACAATACTTGCGGGTGCGGAGGAACTGCTCCAGTGATGAGGCCTTCTTTCTAGAAGCGAGGGCCCTTCGTGACAGATTTGCACTCAGGGGGTATCCCCAACCAATACTCAGGGAAGCCTTTAAGCATGCCCAGAGGAGAGAACGGAACGATCTTCTTATCCCTAAAACAAGGTGTCTAGATAGCCCCCAACCCACGAGAATCATCTCTAATTTTGACACAGCCAATCAGAATGTTAAGAAAATCTTAAGTAAATATTGGCCCATCTTGAGAATGGATCCCGACCTCTCCGAGGTCGTGAGTGATCGTCCATCTGTCTCGTACCGACGGGGCAGAAGTCTTAGGGATCGTCTGGTGGCCAGCCACTTTATGCCTCCCGCTAAGACGGGGACTTGGCTTGATCGTAGGCCAGTAGGCCTTTTTAGATGTGGTGACTGTAAGGCGTGTGCATACCTGAATACAGCGAAAACAATTACAGGATCAGTCTCGGGTCAGACCTTCCAGATACGTGACTTTATCAACTGCAAATCTAGGGGTCTTGTCTACCTGTGTCAATGTACCTGCCCCCTTGACTACGTCGGGAAAACCATCAGGGAACTTAGAAGACGAATCCTGGAACACGTTAATGACGTTAAAAACAAGGAAGTCACCCCGATTGCAACACACGTTAATGAAGTTCACGGGGGTGATCCGGGATGCCTCCGTTTCACTGTACTTGAATTGGTACATCCATCTCCACGTGGGGGGGATTGGGACAGGAGGATCCTACAAAAGGAAAGCGAATGGATCCACAGACTCCGGTCCCAATCCCCCCGCGGGTTAAATGAAAGATTGACTTTTTCATGCTATTTGTGACCTGTTTTGCTTTTTGACCTTCTGGCCTGCTTTCGATATTCCCTTTCCTCCCCTTTTCCTTTCCTCCCCTCCCCCCCCCCCCCCATTTTGCCCTTGCTACAGGTGGACTCGGTGGTTATTCTTGTCCCTTTACTGGACCGGGTGCGTGAAGCACCGAAATCGTTATTATCTTTAACAGTGATGATAAATGGCTTCACTGTTCTCACTGTATATCGTTCTATAACTATATATTCTTTATCGATGCAGACAATAATCCTCTGTCCTTTCTATATGTCCCCCTGATCATCCACTTCATATTATTACTGTTTTATGGGGCTGGATGATACTGTTGCCTCTATTTGGCAACTTCTCTATTCAATTTTTGATCTTCATTGAGCCCTTACTCATTTATCTTACCTATATAGATGTGTCAGATCCGGCTGTTTGCGTTCCATGCTGGAACGCAAGGGCTCGGGGAGATGACGTCATGACTGCACGTCTCCATGCGATTGTGTTGCTGTATAGATGCGCTCCAGGCTGGAGCGCATATGCCGATGACGCCACTTCCGGGGGCGTATACCGGAGGTCGCGCGGCGTGCGTTCCACTGTGGAACGCATGCTGACTTCAATGGTATGTACATGCTCCCCAACCCGATACACGGATCTGACCAATGAGGGGCATTGATTTGGGCCTCCGCCCAGACACATGTGTACAATCAGTGAACTTTAGGTGTTCACTATAAGAGGGGGCACCTCTGGGAGATTCATAGTTGGACCCTGGGAGGGGATACATGTCCTTGACTACTTGACCAACAGTAAGTAAACTGCTAATTTCACCCCTAGACATGAGCTACTTTTAGTGGTGTTCTTGTAACACATGCCTTTCTGTTATATAGTGGATCTTTATCTATCAGTCTGACCTTGCCTTGGTGGTTGATTTGATCCTGTCTATACTTGAAGGTATGCCTACCTCCCTATTTATCTATATTATCCTATAAGGGTGGAGTGCAGTGTTTTGGCATGAATATTCTATTATGTCTTTAGTTCACTTTATTGATTGATACGTGGGTTACGCCATGTGAACATCACTAATACGATTGGCAGCAGCGCACTCCATTATCTACATGGGAGTCTCTGTACTATCTATGAGCCTGATAGTGACTCTATCAATACATGGAGTTGGCCCTTTACACTGTAAGTGATTCCTCTTAATATTATCTATGCAGGTGGTGGTTCGTCACATTCTTAACCTGGTGGTGCGGTATAGACGTACGCATATTGATATATGGATATCCTCCTTTCTCTTTACAGATATCTACCTTTCTTACGTATGACATACGTGTGTGATACATCAGGACTGTTGGTATAGGTTTATTTGTCCCTCCCAGGATTTATTATCTGGTCCAAATAATAATTTTTTATGCTGATTACTGAATGTCATAACTGATACTTTTGAACGGCTATTTACGGATGTACCAATTGTATCTGGGCCTTCGTCCGTTTATCCTGTATCCCGCTCAAATCGGTTTATCTATATTTAATATTTTTTCCTATCACCCCCTGATGATCCCACACCGTGGGGGAAACGCGTTGGGGTTTACCACGGTTTTACTCTGTGGCATCTTTTGTATCTTATTTTAGTAATTTATGTTATTCTGTAGTCGTGTGCACCGTGTACCGGATGGTAGTTCTTACCATCAGGGCTGTATATACGGTGCTTCATTAGCATCCTTTTTGATCCTCTCTGTCCATGCCCACACCAGCCCACCACTTTTTGTATTTCTACCTATACTCATCACCCTAGGGCCTAATAGGAGTTGTTAGCCAGGTTCGAGGACAGGGGGGCTCCACCACTAGGGGCCGCCCCTGGGCTTAGGGCCAAGCTTTAGTATACATTATTAGGGTCAACTACCCCACTCCCTGGCAGTATCCTTTAGGTGGCCTGGTGTGGGTCTGGACATACAGGGACATGGTTGCTGTTTTGATATATTAAAATCCATTTATATTATATTTTTGTAAAGGGTTATGCTGTAGCTGGACCTCTATTGTTTGACCTCTGACCCAATAGATACGTATTTGTAAATGCTGGATGTTCACCTTCTACAGTATGCTGTCTCTCCATCCTCCAGTGTGGTCACCTTCTACAGTATGCTGTCTCTCCATCCTCCAGTGTGGTCACCTTCTACAGTATGCTGTCTCTCCATCCTCCAGTGTGGTCACCTTCTACAGTATGCTGTCTCTCCATCCTCCAGTGTGGTCACCTTCTACAGTATGCTGTCTCTCCATCCTCCAGTGTGGTCACCTTCTATAGTATTCTGGCACACTCAGTGCTCCAGTGTGGTCACGTACTACAGTATTCTGGCACTCAGTGCTCCAGTGTGGTCACTTTCTACAGTATGCTGTCTCTCCATCCTCCAGTGTGGTCACCTTCTACAGTATGCTGTCTCTCCATGCTCCAGTGTGGTCACCTTCTATAGTATTCTGGCACACTCAGTGCTCCAGTGTGGTCACCTTCTACAGTATGCTGGTACTCAATAATCATGTGTGGTCACCTTCTACAGTATGCTGTCTCTCCATGCTCCAGTGTGGTCACCTTCTACAGTATGCTGTCTCTCCATGCTCCAGTGTGGTCACCTTCTACACTATGCTGGTACTCAATAATCATGTGTGGTCACCTTCTACAGTATGCTGTCTCTCCATGCTCCAGTGTGGTCACCTTCTACAGTATGCTGTCTCTCCATGCTCCAGTGTGGTCACCTTCTACAGTATGCTGTCTGTCCATGCTCCAGTGTGGTCACCTTCTATAGTATTCTGGCACACTCAGTGCTCCAGTGTGGTCACCTTCTACAAATCTACAGTATGCTGTCTCTCCATGCTCCAGTGTGGTCACCTTCTACAGTATGCTGTCTCTCCATGCTCCAGTGTGGTCACCTTCTACAGTATGCTGTCTCTCCATGCTCCAGTGTGGTCACCTTCTATAGTATTCTGGCACACTCAGTGCTCCAGTGTGGTCACCTTCTATAGTATTCTGGCACACTCAGTGCTCCAGTGTGGTCACCTTCTACAGTATGCTGTCACTCCATGCTCCAGTGTGGTCACCTTCTACAGTATGCTGTCTCTCCATGCTCCAGTGTGGTCACCTTCTACACTATGCTGGTACTCAATAATCATGTGTGGTCACCTTCTACAGTATGCTGTCTCTCCATGCTCCAGTGTGGTCACCTTCTACAGTATGCTGTCTCTCCATGCTCCAGTGTGGTCACCTTCTACAGTATGCTGTCTCTCCATCCTCCAGTGTGGTCACCTTCTACAGTATGCTGTCTCTCCATCCTCCAGTGTGGTCACCTTCTACAGTATGCTGTCTCTCCATCCTCCAGTGTGGTCACCTTCTACAGTATGCTGTCTCTCCATGCTCCAGTGTGGTCACCTTCTATAGTATTCTGGCACTCTCAGTGCTCCAGTGTGGTCACTTTCTACAGTATGCTGTCTCTCCATCCTCCAGTGTGGTCACCTTCTACAGTATGCTGTCTCTCCATGCTCCAGTGTGGTCACCTTCTATAGTATTCTGGCACTCTCAGTGCTCCAGTGTGGTCACTTTCTACAGTATGCTGTCTCTCCATCCTCCAGTGTGGTCACCTTCTACAGTATGCTGTCTCTCCATGCTCCAGTGTGGTCACCTTCTATAGTATTCTGGCACACTCAGTGCTCCAGTGTGGTCACTTTCTACAGTATGCTGTTTCTCCATGCTCCAGTGTGGTCACCTTCTACAGTATGCTGGCACTCCATGCTCCAGTGTGGTAACCTTCTACAGTATTCTGGTACCCAATGCGCCGGTGTGGATATAATTTATAATGCTGGGTACCAGGATTCGTGAGACGAGTATGATTTAAAAAAAATATATATTCTGATGCTTTTTCTTTGTTTTGTTTTTTTTTATTTGCCAAAAAGACTATTTTATGGTAAGTCTAATGACTGTGTATGTCCTGCCAAAGATGGGAGTAGATCCCATGAGAGGAGGTTGGCAACTTGGCAACCTCCTGCAGTGAGAATAGGCACTTGTGCATCACCTCTATTCTATTGGTTGCTATATTTTGTTTTCTTATTGCACATATTGATGAAATTTCTGCTGGATAATCTCCATAATTTATCTATGTGACAGGTGAAACAGGTTCTGGCAAGACAACTCAGATTCCACAGTACCTGTATGAAGCCAGCATAGGGCGCCAGGGCATCATTGGCGTGACCCAGCCTCGCAGAGTTGCTGCTATATCTCTGGCAACAAGAGTATCAGAAGAGAGAAAGACTGAGCTCAGTAAAGTGGTAGGTACCTTCATTTACATTACATGTGACAGGTTACTATCAGAAGGGGAAGTCCTTTCTAGTTACTTTCTTAGTATAGGCGTTATATCGGGCCATTCCTCCGCCCTTCCTGACCTGACACTTTTCTGTTCTTCTATCTAGTACATGCATCTGTGAAAGCCATAACTTTTTTATTCCATTAGGCTATGTGAATAATTTTTGCACCTCTTCTTAAGTAATACATTGGTCAACTAAAATAGTCTTGTCCCCTTTCCATAAAGGTCATTTTGATGTATGGGATGTATTAGTTATGTTCAGCAGGGTTGGGGCTAGAAGGTGCAGCGTGGCTTGCTGTGGCATTTTTTTCTGATTTGTTTTTTTTTTATCTTTATTTTTTTATTATTCACTTTGTGTACCCTTTTGGGTCCATTCTCACATACGTAGTGCATTGCGGATCCGCAATACACCCGGCCGGCACTCCCATAGAAATGCCTATTCTTGTCCTTAATTGCGGACAAGAATAGGACATGTTCTATTTTTTTTTCCGGAGCCGCGGACCGAAAGATCTGCGGTGCGCTCCGGAAATGCGGTTGCGGAGAGCACATAGTGTGCTCTCCGCATCACGGCACCCGTTCCGCAATTTGCGGAACGGATGTGGACCCATTATTACGGACGTGTGAATGGAGCCTTCAGGTCATACAAGACCTTTGAGTGACATTTAACATCATATTTTTTGCTGACGTTTTAGCCCCAGTTACAGGAGGAATACAGCCCCCAGAGACATTGTACATGGTTGTTCAACCTCACTGTAACTCTGAGCTGGTTCTGCAGACACCCGGCCCCCGGTGATCACATGATAACTAGGATCAGAGCAAGAAGTGTCATGGCTGCTTCCTGATCTGTACATACAGCGCTCATTCAGTGCTGTGTATGCAGCCATGGAGAAGACAGGAACGGTAAAAAAATGTATTTTCCTTCTGTATGGTGAACCCCGCTGTCACAGACAGTGGCCCATCCCTCCTGTAGCTGCACGATTTCAGCTGCTAAGTCTGCATGGACATTCAGAAGCATCCTTGAAAAGTTAGGCCTCTTTCACATGTTCATAGATTGCATGTGGATCCGTTGAATTTAATGTGATAGGTCATCAATATCTGATCGGCAAGGATCCGACACCCGGCCCCCCTGCTGATCAGCTGTTTGAAGAGGAGGCAGCTCTACATGTGAGCACCGAATCCTGTTCATTACACTGCACCTCATCTCGGAAGTGCAATGTCATCACAAGTACTCGCTTCATTCACTTGAACAGAGCGAGTACTTGTAATTACACTACACCGCTGCTCCATAGGATATGACGTGTAGTGTAATGACCAGGGAGCGCCACCTCCTCTTCAAACAGCTGATTGGCAGGGGTGCCAGGTGTTAAACCTCCGCCGATCTATATTGATGACCTATTCTAAGCATAGGTCATCAATATATATGGCAGGACAAACCCTTTAAATATGTGCCTCCTGTAAGTTTCTAGTCTATGGGTGTTCCAGAAGTGATTAAAGCAGGGACTGTATATAGACTTCTGTCATGCCTTTTTATTGTAATGCATTCTTGTTGTTCTGCTGAATGACCATGGTATCGGTCAGATGTCTTCTTCCGCACTGTCACTTCACAACAGCCAAGGTGGGGAGGTTGTGTTGCTCCCAAGTTAGATCATTGTGTGTTTGTATTGGCAGGTGGGTTACACTGTACGTTTTGAAGATGTTACATCAGAAGAGACCAAAATAAAGTTCCTCACTGATGGTATGCTGCTTCGTGAGGCAATAGGAGACCCACTTCTGCGCAGGTATAGTGTGGTCATCCTGGATGAGGCTCATGAGAGGACAGTGCACACTGATGTTCTGTTTGGAGTTGTCAAAACAGCGCAAAAAAAGAGAAAGGAGCTTGGAAAGTTACCGTTAAAGGTAATCTCACAAATACTTGTTAAAAAATGGAAATTGCTAGTCATGTTCTCTGTAGATTTCCAAAATGTATATTACCCTAAGTCATGTTCTCTGTTGTGTTGGTCTGTGTATGCCCCATAGAAGTAAATAGAGTGGTGGATAGACATGCACATTACCACTCCATTCAGAGTGGGGACCCCTAGTTTTTGGGATCGTAGGAGTCCCAATGGTCAGACCTCCCACGAACCAATATTCATCAAATATCCTGTGGATAGGTGTTGAATAATTTTCAGGGTCACTTACGATGCCTATCCCTGTGCCCTCTCTACTACAAAGAGACAAGGTGGGCACCACAAGTACAGAAAGTGGAGTGCCAGTTAGCATGTCATAAGTCCATCTTATTTTGGGTACGTTTACACAAAATTTTATATTGCTATAAAATCTGGATGTTTCTTGCAGATTTCACCCAGTGCATTGCCAAGAGTGAAATTTGCATGAAAAACCTTGTGAAGAATTTACATGCTACAGATTAAGGCTAGGTCTATACGACAACATTTGTCGCCATGATGTCGTGCGACAATTTTTATAATGATGGTCTATGGTGTTGCACTGCGACATGCGACCTACTGCGAAATGGACTGTTGCAGTCGCAGCATGTTGCAGTGCGACACCATAGACTATCATTATAAAAATTGTAGCGCGACATTGGTGCGACATCAATGTCGCGCCACACATGTTGCAGTGTAGTTGTCCCCTATGTGTCACGCGACACATGTCGTCGTGTAGACCTAGCCTTAAAATCCACACCGTATGTTAATTTTCATACTGATAATTTCTTTGCAGCATGTGAATATATAGTAACATAGTTTATAAGGCTGAAGAAAGACATCTGGTCCATCCAGTTCAGCCTTTTATCTTGCAAGTTCATTCAGAGGAAGGGAAAAAAAAAACCTGTAAGGTAGAGGCCACTTTTCCTCACATTATGGGGGAAAAAATCCTTCCAATCAGGCAATCAGAATAACTCCTTGGATCAACAACCCATCTCTAGTAACTATAACATGCAATCGTGAAATGTGTCTGGCTAGCTTTACTCAGTGCTCACTGGAATGGAGAGATAGTGGCTTTACTAAAATTGGACTTTAACCACCTAACAGTTCTGCCCAAGCTCTGCTCGTGCTTTGAGAAAAGGACTTAACAGTTCAGCATGAGCAGAGCTTGGGCAAAAGGGTAAGGGGGGGGGGGGGGGGGGGGAGTGCTGTTTTAGATGCTCATATCACAGGATTGGTAGCAGATAGAAATGTAGCGTTTCAAGCTTTCAAACAAGACCAGAATCACAGCATCACCTCCACTACATCAGTAGATATAGCTGTTAGAAATTGAGTCGGGAGTGAAAACAGTGAAGCCAGCTTTTACCTTCACTTTCATCTGCATTCGCTTCCAACCCAATTTCTAACAACTATATCTTCCGATGTAGTGGAGATAATGATGTGACTGCTTGGAATGTCCGCTTTCAAACAAGGCCAGGCCCATACTTGTAGCTGCTACCAATCCTGTGATATGAACATCTAAAACAGCCCACTCCTCTTCAGTCTGGAGGAGGGAGGGTGGGCAGTTGTGGAGCGGACAGCATGCTGTGGCAATATATGTAACATATCCAAACCCTATGAACTTCCCCTCAATCATGACAGGTTATCATCATGTCAGCCACAATGGATGTGGATCTCTTTTCTCAATATTTCAATGGAGCCCCAGTTCTTTACTTGGAAGGTCGACAGCATCCTATCCAGGTTTTCTATACCAAGCAACATCAAAGTGATTATCTTCAAGCTGCCCTGGTTACAGTTTTTCAAATCCATCAGGTAATGTGCAAAGTGACAGAATGCTCCATAGGAAATATTTGACTACTTCTTGAGTAGAAAAAAGGCTTTCTGATTCAGTTTTACTTAAAGGGTCACTGAGCGTTCACATAACTTTTGTTATCTCGTAGTGACCTATTAAAGGATTTGATCAGTGGTGATCTGAGTGCTGAAACCCCCACTGATCGCTAGAACGAGGAAAGAGAAGCTCTTAGCGTGGTCTCTTTCCGCAGCAGAAGTGGAATAGAGGCAGACCCATAGACTTTGTATTGAGCCCATCCCCTGCAGTGAGGAGAGAGACGGCTCTGTGTGAATGATTCACACTCTTCGTTCTGGTGATCGGTGGGAGTCTCAGCACTCAGACGCCCACCAATCAAAACCTTTGATATGTCGCTACACGTTAAAGGGTTTCTACCATCAGAATTACTGTTATGTAGCTGACTGACATTAGCGATGTACTAATGTCAGCACTACATAACAGTATGTTTCTAACATTTCTCCCTGCAGCTGTTTTGCTAAAATACACACTTTTATAATATGCTAATGAGCCTCTAGGTCAGGGATGCCCAACCTGCGGCCCTCCAGCTGTTGTAAAACTACAACTCCCACAATGCCCTTCTGTAGGATGATAGCTGTAGGCTGTCAGGGAATGATGGGAGTTGTAGTTTTGCAGCTGGAGGGCCGCAGGTTGAGCATGCCTGCTCTAGGTGCTATGTGGGCGTAGATTCAGCACCTAGAGGCTCCGTCTACTCACCCTTTATCCCGCCCAGGTCATCTGTTCTGCCCGCCCTGCTCCTCTTGATTGATGTCCAAGTTCCATGCATCGTTGAGGAAATCCCACGCCTGCGCCGTTCACTTCTGTATTTGGCGCAGGCGCAGTGAGTGAAGGCCGCGCTCCTGGTGCCGGCTTCCTCACGGTGATGTAGTCGGCGCAGACGCAGTGAGGAAGCTGGCACCAGGAGCGTGGCCTTCACTCACTGCGCCTGCGCCGAATACAGAAGTGAACGGCGCAGGCGTGGGATTTCCTCAACGATGCATGGAACTTGGACAGTGTTGGAAATCGGAGGGAGTCACCTCCAAATGTTAGCTCTAATGAGATGGTTTTCTTTCTCTGGAAATTGCTTTTTGCATACAGGTTTTACTGTAATCCATGCATTTTTTTTTTTTAACTCTGTAGGAGGCACCAGCATCTCATGACATTCTAGTGTTCCTGACTGGTCAGGAAGAAATTGAGGCAATGACAAAGACATGCAGAGACATAGCAAAACACCTCCCAGATGGCTGTCCCCAGATGACTGTAATGCCACTTTATGCCTCTCTACCACATTTTCAACAGCTCCGTGTATTCCAAAATGCCCCAAAGGTAAGTGTTGCAGAGAATTCTGTTACACCAGTGTCCCCAGTGCTTGAATAAAGAGTTACAGTATTATCCAGTAATTACAGATACTGTGTGAGCGCATACAGTACTCTTTTCAGTGAACACCAGAAGAAGCATTATGTTTTTATTTTTCAGGATCATCGCAAGGTTATTCTTTCGACCAATATTGCTGAGACTTCCATCACCATAACAGGGATCAAATATGTAATAGATACTGGCATGGTGAAAGCAAAGAAGTATAACCCTGGTATGTGTTCACTTTTATAAGTAGCATGCTAATTTGCTTAAGACTAAGTACCTTGTAGATTCCCTAAAAAAAAAAAAAAGCCATAGAAAACCCTCTGAAAAATACTTTCACTTCCAGGGAGCCTCTACTGCTATTCATGCTACAAGTAAGCTTAGTGTATGGGCAGGGAAGTTTGCGTTCCTTATTGTAGATGTCGTCTTGCTGTGTTCTGGAGAACCCTTGATCAGAGCTCACGGAACACTGGGGTTCTTGGGAACTCTGTTTGGGTAATACTGGTCCAGGTTCTCAACTTGTGCTACATGTACACCACTGGGTACATGCCATGTCTACAGGAAGTTCTCCTAGAGTGTTCAATCTAGGACTTTAGCAGGTACAGCATTATCATTGCCATGGGGTTACTTGGCTCAGAGAGATTAAGAAACACTGGTTTAGAGGACTTGGAGTTCATTTATTATCTATAAATACTCCTATATTAGGTGTATTTCTGACACAGATTGCTGACCAATCTGCAACTTATCCCCGCTCAAGCCAGGTCTAAAAAAAGTGGACGTGGCAGAGAAGGGGCCCGTCTCATTCATCATTTTCTATGCCTGTTTTAGACGTAAAAAATGGTCTAGATGTAAGCCAGCTAGGAAGCATGTCTAGCCCTGTCAATCAAGGGGAGGAGGAGTGTGCAGAGCACAGGGGCTGAAATACTAGAACACGGGGGGCACACCAAATATAGTGAAACAGAGTGCTGGCCTGGTATATATAAAGAACATGAACAAAACCAGACAAAGAAATACCATACAATGGCCGCACCTCAAAAAAGTATATAATTTATTAGGAATATAAAGGTTTAAAAACAACATTCACATGGAGCAAACCCCAAGGATGGTGCAATAGAGATATAACAATATATATGTATGCATGTGGTAATGTCCCACAGAGAGAGCAAGAACTAAGCAGAAACACAATAGGATCCCTGAAAAATAACCTCCCTCAATCATATGGTGGAAACACAAACATAATGGTAACACACAAAGCATACAAAACCCATCCAAGAGGAATGCACTAAAGCCTGACGCGTATCGCTAGTGCCTGGACTAGCTTCCTCAGAGGTCCATGTATGGTCTAGTCCTAGGAACTCGTCCTATATAGTCAGTTAATTAAAACATCTAATTTGATAAATATACAAAAGCTGTAGTCATACCTGTTAAACTCATTAGGTAAGGGGCCAGAGGGAAACCGCCGATGGAGGTCACTTAGGTGTGTCCCGGTGCATGGTCCACGCGCACCCGTGAACGCCAGTCATGCCGGCGTGTTGACAACACAGGTGCGCATGCGCAAAATGGCTCCCGGAAAAGACACCAGCTCCCGATGCGTTCCAAACAGCGGAAGCGCAGTGAGGTGTCGGACGTCACATCCGGGAGCCGCATCACAACTTAACCCCTATTGGAGCGCAAACCGCACACAGATACAAGCGCAGCATATTCGAACGGAGGGATATTGCAATAAGATACACACATATATATGCACATAATAATAGTACAATCACAGTGCAATGTAATAGCGGACGCCATGTGACCCCTTAAGAAATATAATTCATATGGCCCCTTGAAGAATATAATTCATATTAGACAATATATTTCATAAGTCCCAAATATACGCTCTCTCATGCATAATCAATGGGAGATCACAATTCATTTGCATGATATTCATGGCATAAAGTGCTGAGTCAGTGCTTTCACATAGAGAACCCTAAGTAATGTATATAATGAAAAAATAATAAGGATAATAGAAGTAAATTGTTAAAGACATAGTGTATAAAAATTGTATACTATGAATAAATGTGAGAGATATACTAAAATATAATATACAAAGAAGGGGTGCTTAATCCATCCACAAAGGACATGAATAAGAATGCAAATGAATATAAAGAATTTCGATCAATTATTGCACAATGTATAAAAAAAAAAAACGAAAATCCCACCAGTGATCACTTCACATAATAAATATACAAAAATTATTATGAACATTATTAACCACCTCCGGACTGCTGTACGCACAGACGCGTCCTGGAGGTGGTTGGCCGACGCGTCCTCTCGCGATGGCCGAGATTTCCTGTGAACGCGCGCACACAGGCGCGCGCGCTCACAGGAACGGAAGGTAAGAAAGTGGATCTCCAGCCTGCCAGCGGCGATCGTTCGCTGGCAGGCTGGAGATGTGATTTTTTTAACCCCTAACAGGTATATTAGACGCTGTTATGATAACAGCGTCTAATATACCTGCTACCTGGTCCTCTGGTGGTCCCCTTTGTTTGGATCGACCACCAGAGGACACAGGTAGCTCAGTAATATGTTGCACCAAGCACCACACTACACTACACCCCCCCCCCGTCACTTATTAACCTCTTATTCACCCTTGATCACCCCTGATCACCCCATATAGACTCCCTGATCACCCCCCTGTCATTGATCACCCCCCTGTCATTGATCACCCCCCTGTCATTGATCACCACCCTGTCATTGATCACCCCCCTGTCATTGATCACCCCCCTGTCATTGATTACCCCCGTCATTGATTACCCCCCCGTCATTGATTACCCCCCTGTCATTGATTACCCCCCTGTCATTGATTACCCCCCTGTCATTGATTACCCCCCTGTCATTGATTACCCCCCTGTCATTGATTACCCCCCTGTCATTGATCACACCCCTGTAAAGCTCCATTCAGATGTCCGCATGATTTTTACGGATCCACTGATAGATGGATCGGATCCGCAAAACGCACACGGACGTCTGAATGGAGCCTTACAGGGGCATGATCAATGACTGTGGTGATCACCCCATATAGACTCCCTGATCACCCCCCTGTCATTGATTACCCCCCCTGTCATTGATCACCCCCTGTAAAGCTCCATTCAGACGTCCGCATGATTTTTACGGATCCACTGATAGATGGATCGGATCCGCAAAACGCACACGGAGGTCTGAATGGAGCCTTACAGGGGCATGATCAATGACTGTGGTGATCACCCCATATAGACTCCCTGATCACCCCCCTGTCATTGATTACCCCCCTGTCATTGATCACCCCCCTGTAAAGCTCCATTCAGATGTCCGCATGATTTTTACAGATCCACTGATAGATGGATCGGATCCGCAAAACGCACACGGACGTCTGAATGGAACCTTACAGGGGAGTGATCAATGACTGTGGTGATCACCCCATATAGACTCGCTGATTACCCCCCTGTCATTGATTACCCCCCTGTCATTGATTACCCCCCTGTCATTGATTACCCCCCTGTCATTGATCACCCCCCTCTGTAAGGCTCCATTCAGACATTTTTTTGCGCATTTAGGCTGCAAAAAAGTGTCACACATCTGGTATCGCCGTACTCAGGAGAAGTTGGGGAATGTGTTTTGGGGTGTCATTTTACATATACCCATGCTGGGTGAGAGAAATATCTTGGCAAAAGACAACTTTTCCCATTTTTTTATACAAAGTTGGCATTTGACCAAGATATTTATCTCACCCAGCATGGGTATATGTAAAAAGACACCCCAAAACACATTCCCCAACTTCTCCCGAGTACGGAGATACCACATGTGTGACACTTTTTTGCAGCCTAGGTGGGCAAAGGGGCCCACATTCCAAAGAGCACCTTTCGGATTTCACAGGTCATTTACCTACTTACCACACATTAGGGCCCCTGGAAAATGCCAGGGCAGTATAACTACCCCACAAGTGACCCCATTTTGGAAAGAAGACACCCCAAGGTATTCCGTAAGGGGCATGGTGAGTTCCTAGAATTTTTTTATTTTTTGTCACAAGTTAGTGGAAAATGATGATTTTTTTTTTATTTATTTTTTTCTTACAAAGTCTCATATTCCACTAACTTGTGACAAAAAATAGAAACTTCCATGAACTCACTATGCCCATCAGCGAATACCTTGGGGTGTCTTCTTTCCAAAATGGGGTCAATTGTGGGGTAGTTATACTGCCCTTGCATTCTAGGGGCCCAAATGTGTGGTAAGGAGTTTGAAATCAAATTCTGTAAAAAAATGACCAGTGAAATCCGAAAGGTGCTCTTTGGAATATGGGCCCCTTTGCCCACCTAGGCTGCAAAAAAGTGTCACACATCTGGTATCTCCGTACTCGGGAGAAGTTGGGGAGTGTGTTTTGGGGTGTCATTTTACATATACCCATGCTGGGTGAGAGAAATATCTTGGCAAAAGACAACTTTTCCCATTTTTTTTATACAAAGTTGGCATTTGACCAAGATATTTATCTCACCCAGCATGGGTATATGTAAAAAGACACCCCAAAACACATTCCTCAACTTCTCCTGAATACAGAGATACCAGATGTGTGACACTTTTTTGCAGCCTAGGTGGGCAAAGGGGCCCATATTCCAAAGAGCACCTTTCGGATTTCACTGGTCATTTTTTACAGAATTTGATTTCAAACTCCTTACCACACATTTGGGCCCCTAGAATGCCAGGGCAGTATAACTACCCCACAATTGACCCCATTTTGGAAAGAGACCCCAAGGTATTTCGTGATGGGCATAGTGAGTTCATAGAACTTTTTATTTTTTGTCACAAGTTAGTGGAATATGAGACTTTGTAAGAAAAAAAAAAAAAAAAATCATCATTTTCCGCTAACTTGTGACAAAAAATAAAAAGTTCTATGAACTCACTATGCCCATCAGCGAATACTTTAGGGTGTCTACTTTCCGAAATGGGGTCATTTGTGGGGTGTTTGTACTGTCTGGGCATTGTAGAACCTCAGGAAACATGACAGGTGCTCAGAAAGTCAGAGCTGCTTCAAAAAGCGGAAATTCACATTTTTGTACCATAGTTTGTAAACGCTATAACTTTTACCCAAACATTTTTTTTTTTATCAAAGACATGTAGAACAATAAATTTAGAGCAAAATTTATATATGGATCTGTTTTTTTTTGCAAAATTTTACAACTGAAAGTGAAAAATGTCATTTTTTTGCAAAAAAATCGTTAAATTTCGATTAATAACAAAAAAAGTAAAAATGTCAGCAGCAATGAAATACCACCAAATGAAAGCTCTATTAGTGAGAAGAAAAGGAGGTAAAATTCATTTGGCTGGTAAGTTGCATGACCGATCAATAAACAGTGAAAGTAGTGTAGGTCAGAAGTGTAAAAAGTGGCCTGGTCTTTCAGGGTGTTTAAGCACTGGGGGCTGAGGTGGTTAACAAAGATCATTTTATAAATAATCACATATGCAATATGCAATCCAAAAAGGGGTGTGGACCATGCACCGGGACAAGCGGCCAGGGAAACGCAGGCGCATATATAAGGAAGGGAGCAAGCAAAGACCCATAAAGACAAACAATAAATGCATTCTCAATTAAAAGTTGTTAGATCCCATTGTTTGTCAATAAAGACTAAGCTCAGACAGAACATAAACTAGCAATGAATAAACCACCACATATATACAGGAATAGAAAAAAATATAAAATATATAAAAATATGTGGTTAAACAAGGGCAAGGTTAGCAACTCAAAAAGGGGCGTAAGGTAGGCCAAAAAGAGGAAAATTTATTAATGTGGAAATTCATGGCCCGTGGTCATTGGAGTCACACGACAGAAAATCGTGCCGAGTCAAATGATCCGAGGTCAATGAAAGTGCCATTTTAGTAAACTATCACTATATTCATGATGGTGAAGGCAAATGGGTCCAGGAAGGGAAGATCCGTGATGTGGTAAATCCTGTATCCCAGTGAACACCTGTCTTGTGATCCTAGGAAATATGTGGAGATATAAAAGAAAAAAGGAAAAAACGTGAGGAAAAACAAACAATGTGATATATAGGCCCACAAAATTAGTAGATGGGCCTACATATAAAAACCAGTGAAGGTAAGTTCCTCATTAAGGCCCCCTGGGGATTGCGAACCAAGGTTGAATATCCACCTTGATTCAGAACGGAGCAAACACCTGGAGATATGTGTGCCCCTGATGTTGCCCCGAATCAAATCCAATCCCACCACCCGTAGTTCATCGTACCTGCCATTATGGTAATCCAAAAAATGAGTTGCCACTGATGTGATAGGTTTATCACCCTTGCTTCTATCTCTTGCTGCAAGCCGGATGTTTGATGTATGCTGCTGGACTCTCTTCCTCAACTCCTGCATGGTCTGGCCCACATAGATCTTCTCACAGGGACAAAGGAGGGCATACACTACATTCCTAGAACGGCAGTTGATATAGTGTTTGAGGTGCAGTCTAGAATTCTCTCCATAGGAAAAAGTGTTAGAGTTCAACATGAATTGACATGTGTTACAATTCCCACAGGCGTATGTACCTTTGAGGGTCACACCCCCGCCCGTAGATGTAGCCGGGCGTTGAAAATGACTGCATACTAGTGTGTCTTTTAAATTAGTTGCCCTTCGTGCTATAATTCTGGGCTTGTCATCAACGTGTGCCGCCAGTTTGCCATCTGATTGTAATAAAAACCAATGGGTGTTCAAAATTCTGTAAAGATCCGGCCACTGATTGTTATACTTAGTAATTAACCGTACTTTACTATCCCTTGGTTTAGGCCTGGGTACAAATAGGTCATCACGTGCAGATTCCTTCGCATTTTCAAACGCCTGTGATATGACTTTTTTGGGGTAACCCCTCTCATACAGTCTTGTTGATAAATCTTCTGATGCCACCCTAAAATCACACATTTCCGTGCAATTGCGTCGTAGCCGCAGGAACTGACCCCTGGGTATGCCCGTCTTCAGATGTTTTGGATGGAAGCTTCAAAAATGCAATGTATTATTAGTTGCTGTATGTTTACGAAAAAGAGATGTCACTAAACTACCGTTATTTACCTTTATTTTGAGATCCAGAAAATCAACCTCACAGTCTGAGATATTAGATGTCAAAGTTATATTGTATTGATTATTGTTAAGTTGATTAATGAAGTCTTCACATTCCTGTCTTGAACCCTGCCAGAAAAACAAAATATCGTCAATAAACCGGTACCAACCCACCACATGGCTCCTAAAGCTGTCCAATGGGTATACACGTGTGGCCTCCCAACAACCTAAAAATAGGTTGGCATAGGAGGGTGCACACCGTGCCCCCATTGCCGTGCCCGAGACCTGCCTGTAAAAGGTACGATCAAAAACAAAATAATTGTGTGAGAGGACAAATTCCAAAAGTCTCACCAGGAAAATGTGGTGGGCTGGATCACCTGCAGTAGAACTAGACAAGAAGAACTCGGCGGCAGTAATCCCATGATTATGGGCAATATTGGAGTATAGTGACTCGACATCACATGTGACCAATAAAATGTCAGGTGGTAAGGTAACATCCTTCAGTTGCTGGATAAGGTGCATGGAGTCACGTATATAGGATTTTAGGCCCAGAACGAACGGCTGTAAAAAGAAGTCTAAATAAATAGATGCTTGTTCGCAAAGGCCCCCAATCCCAGCCACAATTGGCCGACCTGGTGGATCCTCCAAATTTTTATGCACCTTAGGCAACATGTAAAAGGTTGGTGTAATAGGGCAACTCACCTCCAAAAATTGGAGTTCCCGTTTCGTGATGATTTTCATGTCAAAGGCCCTTTTCAGGAGTTGGTCCAATTTTCTCTTGAAAGTGGTTGTAGGATCTGCTGGAATGGGAGTGTAAAAGATCTTTATTACCTAATTGCCGTTTGGCCTCATTTAAATATTTACCCATGTCCCACAGAACTACATTCCCACCTTTGTCGGCTTCCTTTATAACAAAGGAGCTGTTTTGTTGCAGTTGTTTGATGATAATGGATTCTGTTACGGCCATATTTCTTCCCCTAGTAGTATTTTTTTGGAGTTTCCGGATTTCCTGGAGCACAGCTTGAAAAAACAGGTTGATATTAGGAAAGAGACTCAATGATGGTGTAATTGTGGACGGTTTCGATAAACTAAAGGGTCTCCTACCCAGGTCGCTCTCACTCTCCTTCAATAAGTCCATTTAGTCAAGAAAGACACTACGTTCATCCTCCATCAGTTGTGTCACAAGTGTGGGTTGTGCATAAAGTAATTTGAAACATAACTGTCTACAAAATAAATAAATATCCTTCACAAACTCAAACTTATCCAATGTATTCATAGGGGAGAAGGACAATCCCTTTTGTAGGACAAGTCTTTCTTGCTCTGATAATATATGGGAGGAGAGATTTATGACCTGTAGTGACCCGCTAACCTGTAAATGACTGGTTTCTACATCCGTTTCTTGTATGGCACTGATTGATTGTTGCCCCTGCGTAATTGAGGTCCCTTTCTTCTGGGATTTTCGTAGTCCCCTCCGAGTTCGCTGTCTTCGCTGTTTTCGGATAAAAAATCTGCATCACTAGTCGTACCTGGGGTCGCCTGTTTTACAATTGCATTATTTGTTTGATAACCCCTAGAGGGTGCCCGTGTGTTACCACTATGTTTCCACCTGAAGGCCTGTTTCCTTTCAAAATCACCTTTGTCACGTTGGAATTTCGTTTTTTTACCTATCATAATCTCTTTATCAAAACTTTCCAGTGTTTATTTTAATCTCGCCTGAAACAATGCAACCTTATCCCTATCATGCTGATCCAATTTTGATTCTAATTCAATAAGCCTGAGTTTGGTCCGTTGTAACAATTCCTTATCATGTACGATCAACATGTCCATCAATATTTTGGAGTATTGTAGGAGTCCCTGTTCCCAGGTCTCCTTAAATTCCACAGTAACTTCCCATGCAGGAAATTTTTGCACCCTCAAGCCTCTAGCCACCTCAGCCCCCAGTGCTTAAACACCCTGAAAGACCAGGCCACTTTTTACACTTCTGACCTACACTACTTTCACCGTTTATTGCTCGGTCATGCAACTTACCACCCAAATGAATTTTACCTCCTTTTCTTCTCACTAATAGAGCTTTCATTTGGTGGTATTTCATTGCTGCTGACATTTTTACTTTTTTTGTTATTAATCGAAATTTAACGTTTTTTTTGCAAAAAAATGACATTTTTCACTTTCAGTTGTAAAATTTTGCAAAAAAAACGACATCCATATAGAAATTTTGCTCTAAATTTATAGTTCTACATGTCTTTGATAAAAAAAAAATGTTTGGGTAAAAAAAAAATGGTTTGGGTAAAAGTTATAGCGTTTACAAACTATGGTACAAAAATGTGAATTTCCGCTTTTTGAAGCAGCTCTGACTTTCTGAGCACCTGTCATGTTTCCTGAGGTTCTACAATGCCCAGACAGTACAAACACCCCACAAATGACCCCATTTCTGAAAGTACACACCCTAAGGTATTCGCTGATGGGCATAGTGAGTTCATAGAACTTTTTATTTTTTGTCACAAGTTAGCGGAAAATGATGATTTTTTTTTTTTTTTCCTTACAAAGTCTCATATTCCACTAACTTGTGACAAAAAATAAAAACTTCTATGAACTCACTATGCCCATCAGCGAATACCTTGGGGTCTCTTCTTTCCAAAATGGGGTCACTTGTGGGGTAGTTATACTGCCCTGGCATTCTAGGGGCCCAAATGTGTGGTAAGGAGTTTGAAATCAAATTCTGTAAAAAATGACCTGTGAAATCCGAAAGGTGCTCTTTGGAATATGGGCCCCTTTGCCCACCTAGGCTGCAAAAAAGTGTCACACATCTGGTATCTCCGTACTCAGGAGAAGGTGGGGAATGTGTTTTGGGGTGTCATTTTATATATACCCATGCTGGGTGAGAGAAATATCTTGGCAAAAGACAACTTTTCCCATTTTTTTATACAAAGTTGTCATTTGACCAAGATATTTATCTCACCCAGCATGGGTATATGTAAAAAGACACCCCAAAACACATTCCTCAACTTCTCCTGAGTACGGGGATACCAGATGTGTGACACTTTTTTGCAGCCTAGGTGGGCAAAGGGGCCCATATTCCAAAGAGCACCTTTCGGATTTCACTCCTCATTTTTTCCTGAATTTGATTTCAAACTCCTTACCACACATTTGGGCCCCTAGAATACCAGGGCAGTATAACTACCCCACAAGTGACCCCATTTTGGAAAGAAGACACCCCAAGGTATTCCGTGAGGGGCATGGCGAGTTCCTAGAATTTTTTATTTTTTGTCACAAGTTAGTGGAAAATGATGATTTTTTTTTTTTTTTTTTTTTCATACAAAGTCTCATATTCCACAAACTTGTGACAAAAAATAAAAACTTCCATGAACTCACTATGCCCATCAGCGAATACCTTGGGGTCTCTTCTTTCCAAAATGGGGTCACTTGTGGGGTAGTTATACTGCCCTGGCATTCTAGGGGCCCAAATGTGTGGTAAGTAGGTAAATGACCTGTGAAATCCGAAAGGTGCTCTTTGGAATGTGGGCCCCTTTGCCCACCTAGGCTGCAAAAAAGTGTCACACATCTGGTATCTCTGTATTCAGGAGAAGTTGAGGAATGTGTTTTGGGGTGTCTTTTTACATATACCCATGCTGGGTGAGATAAATATCTTGGTCAAATGCCAACTTTGTATAAAAAAATGGGAAAAGTTGTCTTTTGCCAAGATATTTCTCTTACCCAGCATGGGTATATGTAAAATGACACCCCAAAACACATTCCCCAACTTCTCCCGATTACGGAGATACCAGATGTGTGACACTTTTTTGCAGCCGAGGTGGGCAAAGGGGCCCATATTCAAAAGAGCACCTTTCGGATTTCACAGGTCATTTTTTACAGAATTTGATTTCAAACTCCTTACCACACATTTGGGCCCCTAGAATGCCAGGGCAGTATAACTACCCCACAAGTGACCCCATTTTGGAAAGAAGAGACCCCAAGGTATTCGCTGATGGGCAAAGTGAGTTCATGGAAGTTTTTATTTTTTGTCACAAGTTAGTGGAATATGAGACTTTGTATGAAAAAAAAAAAAAAAAAAAAAATAAGCATTTTCCACTAACTTGTGACAAAAAATAAAAAATTCTAGGAACTCGCCATGCCCCTCACGGAATACCTTGGGGTGTCTTCTTTCCAAAATGGGGTCACTTGTGGGGTAGTTATACTGCCCTGGCATTTTCCAGGGGCCCTAATGTGTGGTAAGTAGGTAAATGACCTGTGAAATCCTAAAGGTGCTCTTTGGAATATGGGCCCCTTTGCCCACCTAGGCTGCAAAAAAGTGTCACACATGTGGTATCGCCGTATTCAGGAGAAGTTGGGGAATGTGTTTTGGGGTGTCATTTTACATATACCCATGCTGGGTGAGAGAAATATCTTGGCAAAAGACAACTTTTCCCATTTTTTTATACAAAGTTGGCATTTGACCAAGATATTTCTCTCACCCAGCATGGGTATATGTAAAATGACACCCCAAAACACATTCCCCAACTTCTCCTGAGTACGGCGATACCAGATGTGTGACACTTTTTTGCAGCCTAGATGCGCAAAGGTGCCCAAATTCCTTTTAGGAGGGCATTTTTAGACATTTGGATACCAGACTTCTTCTCACGCTTTGGGGCCCCTAGAATGCCAGGGCAGTATAAATACCCCACATGTGACCCCATTTTGGAAAGAAGACACCCCAAGGTATTCAATGAGGGGCATGGCGAGTTCATAGAAATTTTTTTTTTTTGGCACAAGTTAGCGGAAATTGATATTTTTAATTTTTTTCTCACAAAGTCTCCCGTTCCGCTAACTTGGGACAAAAATTTCAATCTTTCATGGACTCAATATGCCCCTCACGGAATACCTGGGGGTGTCTTCTTTCCGAAATGGGGTCACATGTGGGGTATTTATACTGCCCTGGCATTCTAGGGGCCCTAAAGCGTGAGAAGAAGTCTGGAATATAAATGTCTAAAAAATTTTACGCATTTGGATTCCGTGAGGGGTATGGTGAGTTCATGTGAGATTTTATTTTTTGACACAAGTTAGTGGAATATGAGACTTTGTAAGAAAAAAAAAAAAAAAATTCTGCTAACTTGGGCCAAAAAAATATCTGAATGGAGCCTTACAGAGGGGTGATCAATGACAGGGGGGGTGATCAATGACAGGGGGGGTGATCAATGACAGGGGGGGTGATCAATGACAGGGGGGTGATCAATGACAGGGGGGTGATCAGGGAGTCTATATGGGGTGATAACCACAGTCATTGATCACGCCCGTGTAAGGCTTCATTCAGACGTCCGGATGCGTTTTGCGGATCCGATCCATCTATCAGTGCATCCGTAAAAATCATGCGGACATCTGAATGGAGCTTTACAGGGGGGTAATCAATGACAGGGGGGTGATCAATGACAGGGGGGTGATCAGGGAGTCTATATGGGGTGATCACCACAGTCATTGATCATGCCCCTGTAAGGCTTCATTCAGACGTCCGGATGCGTTTTGCGGATCCGATCCATCTATCAGTGCATCCGTAAAAATCATGCGGACATCTGAATGGAGCTTTACAGGGGGGTAATCAATGACAGGGGGGTGATCAATGACAGGGGGGTGATCAGGGAGTCTATATGGGGTGATCACCACAGTCATTGATCATGCCCCTGTAAGGCTTCATTCAGACGTCCGGATGCGTTTTGCGGATCGGATCCATCTATCAGTGCATCCGTAAAAATCATGCGGACATCTGAATGGAGCTTTACAGGGGGGTAATCAATGACAGGGGGGTGATCACCACAGTCATTGATCATGCCCCTGTAAGGCTTCATTCAGACGACCGGATGCGTTTTGCGGATCCGATCCATGTATCAGTGCATCCGTAAAAATCATGCGGACATCTGAATGGAGCTTTACAGGGGGGTGATCAGGGAGTCTATATGGGGTGATAACCACAGTCATTGATCATGCCCCTGTAAGGCTTCATTCAGACGTCCGGATGCGTTTTGCGGATCCGATCCATCTATCAGTGCATCCGTAAAAATCATGCGGACATCTGAATGGAGCTTTACAGGGGGGTAATCAATGACAGGGGGGTAATCAATGACAGGGGGGTGATCAGGGAGTCTATATGGGGTGATCACCACAGTCATTGATCATGCCCCTGTAAGGCTTCATTCAGACGTCCGGATGCGTTTTGCGGATCCGATCCATCTATCAGTGCATCCGTAAAAATCATGCGGACATCTGAATGGAGCTTTACAGGGGGGTAATCAATGACAGGGGGGTAATCAATGACAGGGGGGTGATCAGGGAGTCTATATGGGGTGATCACCACAGTCATTGATCATGCCCCTGTAAGGCTTCATTCAGACGTCCGGATGCGTTTTGCGGATCCGATCCATCTATCAGTGCATCCGTAAAAATCATGCGGACATCTGAATGGAGCTTTACAGGGGGGTAATCAATGACAGGGGGGTAATCAATGACAGGGGGGTGATCAGGGAGTCTATATGGGGTGATCACCACAGTCATTGATCATGCCCCTGTAAGGCTTCATTCAGACGTCCGGATGCGTTTTGCGGATCCGATCCATCTATCAGTGGATCCGTAAAAATCATGCGGACGTCTGAATGGAGCTTTACAGGGGGTTGATCAATGACAGGGGGGTAATCAATGACAGGGGGGTGATCAGGGAGTCTATATGGGGTGATCAGGGGTGATTAGGGGTGATCAGGGGCTAATAAGGGGTTAATAAGTGATGGGGGGGGGGTGTAGTGTAGTGTAGTGGTGCTTGGTGCTACTTTACTGAGCTACCTGTGTCCTCTGGTGGTCGATCCAAACAAATGGGACCACCAGAGGACCAGGTAGCAGGTATATTAGACGCTGTTATCAAAACAGCGTCTAATATACCTGTTAGGGGTTAAAAAAAACACATCTCCAGCCTGCCAGCGAACGATCGCCGCTGGCAGGCTGGAGATCAACTCTCTTACCTTCCGTTCCTGTGAGCGCGCGCGCCTGTGTGCGCGCGTTCACAGGAAATCTCGCGTCTCGCGAGATGACGCGTATATGCGTGACTGTGCGCAGCGCTGCCACCTCCGGAACGCGATCCTGCGTTAGGCGGTCCGGAGGTGGCTAGGGATGATGGAGCACTTGAGGTATTCCTCAAGGCTCTTGATGTTCCACCAAACCCGTGTATAGAGCTTATGGGTGTCAATAATTTCAGACGTTAATGTTCTGAAGTCACCCCCTGTGTCGGTGACACCATCTTCATGGAACAACGCAGTTGCCTGCGAAGTCCACGCTGCCTCCCTCGCCTCCAAATTAAATGCCATGGTATGACCACACTATAGGGTGCCACAACCCCAGAAAAGGCAGAAGGGAACTCGTCCCTAGCCGTGCAAACCAGACTGAAATACTAGAACACGGGGGGCACACCAAATATAGTGAAACAGAGTGCTGGCCTGGTATATATAAAGAACATGAACAAAACCAGACAAAGAAATACCATACAATGGCCGCACCTCAAAAAAGTATATAATTTATTAGGAATATAAAGGTTTAAAAACAACATTCACATGGAGCAAACCCCAAGAATGGTGCAATAGAGATATAACAATATATATGTATGCATGTGGTAATGTCCCACAGAGAGAGCAAGAACTAAGCGGAAACACAATAGGATCCCTGAAAAATAACCTCCCTCAATCATATGGTGGAAACACAAACATAATGGTAACACACAAAGCATACAAAACCCATCCAAGAGGAATGCACTAAAGCCTGACGCGTATCGCTAGTGCCTGGACTAGCTTCCTCAGAGGTCCATGTATGGTCTAGTCCTAGGAACTCGTCCTATATAGTCAGTTAATTAAAACATCTAATTTGATAAATATACAAAAGCTGTAGTCATACCTGTTAAACTCATTAGGTAAGGGGGTCAGAGGGAAACCGCCGATGGAGGTCACTTAGGTGTGTCCCGGTGCATGGTCCACGCGCACCCGTGAACGCCAGTCATGCCGGCGTGTTGACAACACAGGTGCGCATGCGCAAAATGGCTCCCGGAAAAGACACCAGCGCCCGATGCGTTCCAAACAGCGGAAGCGCAGTGAGGCGTCGGACGTCACATCCGGGAGCCGCATCACAACTTAACCCCAATGGAGCGCAAACCGCACACAGATACAAGCGCAGCATATTCGAACGGAGGGATATTGCAATAAGATACACGCATATATATGCACATAATAATAGTACAATCACAGTGCAATGTAATAGCGGACGCCATGTGACCCCTTAAGAAATATAATTCATATGGCCCCTTGAAGAATATAATTCATATTAGACAATATATTTCATAAGTCCCAAATATACGCTCTCTCATGCATAATCAATGGGAGATCACAATTCATTTGCATGATATTCATGGCATAAAGTGCTGAGTCAGTGCTTTCACATAGAGAACCCTAAGTAATGTATATAATGAAAAAATAATAAGGATAATAGAAGTAAATTGTTAAAGACATAGTGTATAAAAATTGTATACTATGAATAAATGTGAGAGATATACTAAAATATAATATACAAAGAAGGGGTGCTTAATCCATCCACAAAGGACATGAATAAGAATGCAAATGAATATAAAGAATTTCGATCAATTATTGCACAATGTATCAAAAAAAAAAACTAAAATCCCACCAGTGATCACTTCACATAATAAATATACAAAAATTATTATGAACATTATTAACAAAGATCATTTTATAAATAATCACATATGCAATATGCAATCCAAAAAGGGGTGTGGACCATGCACCGGGACAAGCGGCCAGGGAAACGCAGGCGCATATATAAGGAAGGGAGCAAGCAAAGACCCATAAAGACAAACAATAAATGCATTCTCAATTAAAAGTTGTTAGATCCCATTGTTTGTCAATAAAGACTAAGCTCAGACAGAACATAAACTAGCAATGAATAAACCACCACATATATACAGGAATAGAAAAAAATATAAAAAATATAAAAATATGTGGTTAAACAAGGGCAAGGTTAGCAACTCAAAAAGGGGCGTAAGGTAGGCCAAAAAGAGGAAAATTTATTAATGTGGAAATTCATGGCCCGTGGTCATTGGAGTCACACGACAGAAAATCGTGCCGAGTCAAATGATCCGAGGTCAATGAAAGTGCCATTTTAGTAAACTATCACTATATTCATGATGGTGAAGGCAAATGGGTCCAGGAAGGGAAGATCCGTGATGTGGTAAATCCTGTATCCCAGTGAACACCTGTCTTGTGATCCTAGGAAATATGTGGAGATATAAAAGAAAAAAGGAAGTTCTTGCTCTCTCTGTGGGACATTACCACATGCATACATATATATTGTTATATCTCTATTGCACCATCCTTGGGGTTTGCTCCATGTGAATGTTGTTTTTATATTCCTAATAAATTATATACTTTTTTGAGGTGCGGCCATTGTATGGTATTTCTTTGTCTGGTTTTGTTCAGAGCACAGGGGCTGTTACAGAGCAGTGCTCAGACGATTCAGCCCGCCTCAAAGTGCTTCACATTCTCAGTGGCATATGAATAAAAATGCAGATATCTCTGCAGCTGTTTATTGTGCAGACAAAAGAAAGGTATCGTTTTAATCAGCATGATGAGCCCTACCAGGCAGTAATAGGATTGATCCTGGTGACAGAGCCTCTTTAAAGGGAACCTGTCACCGGGATTTTGTGTATAGAGCTGAGGACATGGGTTTCTAGATGGCCACCAGCACATCCGGAATACCCAGTCCCCATAGCTCTGTGTGCTTTTATTGTGTAAAAAAAAAAAAAAAACGATTTGATACATATGCAAATTAACCTGAGATGAGTCCTGTCCCTGACTCATCTCACGTACAGGACTCATCTCAGGTTCATTTGCATATGTTTCAAATCGGTTTTTTGACACAATAAAAGCACACAGAGCTATGGTGACTGGGTATTGCGGATGTGCTAGCGGCCATCTAGCAACCCATGTCCTCAGCTCTATACACAAAATCCCGGTGACAGGTTCCCTTTAAAGGTTCATTCCTTTTCTTTTCTTTTTTTTCTAAAAACTATTGATGCAAGAACTTCTGTCCCATCCCATATGGAGTAGAGTGCTGAGTGCTCCTTATCTGGTAATTTTCTGATGTTCGGTTCATTGCAATTTCCCCATAGAAAGTGGTCTTGAGGTTCTGGCAGTGCAGCGGGTATCCAAAGCCCAGGCATGGCAAAGAACTGGAAGAGCAGGTAGAGAAGATAGTGGCATATGCTACAGACTCTACACTGAGGAGGAGTTTGAGAAGCTTGAGAAAATGACCATACCAGAGATACAGAGGTAAGTAGTAAAGTTTTTCAATGCCTAAAGGGCACTTTACATGGGAATTGAACAGATCATCGCTAACGCTCATAGTAACATAATAAACGAGCAAAACGCTCTTTCATTAGGTAATTGAATCGTTTGTTTCCCGGTAGAAGATGGTGTTATGTAAACACGATCTGCTGCCTGTAAAGAACGAGGCTGTATCGGGAAGAGCGATGGATTAGTGATCGCTCTTCCCCATACTCTGGGGGAGCTGGAGGAGATCGGTGCATGTAAATGCAGTGCTCTCCTCTGCTAGTGATCAGCAAATTGTCGCAAAGTAATGCTTCCTTCCCAACAATCTGCTGTACATAGTCCCGTGTAAAGGGACCATTACACCCTAATTCTAATCTAAGGTGATTGTGATAACACAAAGTGAACATTTTTATAATTTTAACATCTCCTAAAACTGTAAGGCCAGCTGATGCAGACAATGATTAATCCCATGTCTTCTGTTTCTTCACATCTCATTGAGTTGGAATATGTTTTTGTGGTCTGGGTTCTAGCGGTTGGATTTCCACCAATTTACACTTTTAATTGATATACACGCATTGACAAAAAAAAATGCGTGAATGTAATGATATGTGTGCGTGATTGCAATATAGAGCGAAATGATACGTTTATTGGGGAAAATTTTATAACTGAAAAGAGGCTCTAGTACCCTACTGGGTCGCCTCTAGCCTGGATACAAGATGATATACGGTTGGAAATGGAGGCACACAAATGCCTTATGGTATCCTGCGGCACAAGATGTTCACGGCAGGGCTTGTAGATCAAGCATATTTGTAGGTTGCCGAAGCTGATATCACGGCTGGTCCCATAAATGCTCGATGTGCAATAAATCTGGCAACCGGGGCAGGCCAAGCAAGTGTTTCAGTCTGGCGGAGACATTCCTGACAAACTCTTGCTGTGTGTGATCGAGCATTATTCTGCTGAAAAATGCCAGTTGGTAGCCCTGCCATGAGAGAAAACACTAGGGATCGACCGATTATCGGTTTGGCCGATATTATCGGCCGATATTGAGGATTTTGAACGTTATCGGTATCGGCATCTATTTTGCCGATATACCGATAACATATTGGGAACACAGAACGCGCTGCTCTCAGCGCTCTCTGTGTTCCCTCCGCAGCACAGGGGGAGAAGGAAGCAGTGTCTCCTCCCCCTGTGCTGCGGCTGCCGCTGCCGCCAATAGCAGGAGAGGAGACAAGAGGAGGGGAGGGGCTGTGGCCGCTGCGCCACCAATGAAGATAAGCCTTTCATTCATTCATATACAGGAGGCGGGAGCTGGCTGCAGAATCACATAGCCGGCTCCCGGCCTCTATGAGCGATAGCTGCGGTCCGCGGTAGTTAACTCCTCAGGTGCCGCGGATCGCAGCTACCGCTCATAGAGGTCGGGAGCTGGCTATGTGATTCTGCAGCCAGCTCCCGCCTCCTGTATATGAATGATTGAGAGACTTATCTTCATTGGTGGCGCAGTGCTTTCCCCCCCCCCCCCCAAGCCCCCCAGTATTAATCATTGGTGGCGCAGTGCGCCCCCACCCCAATCCCGGCCAATAGTAAAAATATTGGTGGCGCAGTGCGCCCCACCCCCCCCCCACCCCCACCCAGTATTACTCATTGGTGGCAGTGGCCACAGGATCCCCTCTCCCCTGCTCCTCCGATCGGTTACCATGGCAGCCAGGACACTATTGAAGCCCTGGCTGCTATGTTCAGCTCCCTGCTGCTGTGTGCACAAAGCACAGAGCAGCAGGGACAGTGTGAGATCCTATTCACCCTGATAGAGATCTATCAGGGGGAATAGGACAAGGGTTCTAGTCCCTAAGGGGGCTAAAAGTTAGTAAAAAAAAAAAACACTAAAATATTAAGTATAAATGAAAAAGACTTATAAAAAAAAAATACACATTAACAATAAACAAAAAAATCCACATTAACAATAAACATATTAATTTTCAGCAGATTTGTGTAGGAATTTTTTTTTTTTCTCAAAAATGAAAATTCCCATAATATCGGTATAAATTATCGGCTATCGGCCTGAAAGTTCACAAATTATCGGTATCGGCCCTAAAAAATCAATATCGGTCGATCCCTAGAAAACACATGTGGCTTCAGAATGTTCTGCACATATCACTGAGCTGTTGGTGCCCTCACATACCCTCTGCATCCAGCGCTTCCTAACTTCTTGGTCAGAACGTCCTAAATATGGGCAAGTCATTGAAATGACCATCCTGCTTCTTTCAGTCCATCGATGTGCCCCCTCTGTCTGTCATCAAGGCAGCGGGGAAGCACTTTTACACTCTCTTGTAGCAAGGCCCAGTGTCTAATCAGGCCACACATATAATCAGACATAAATGCATGACAAGTTTTGCTATGTTCACACCACTGGTAACCTGACACGACAGGTTGTTCCGGGAGAGAACAGCCTGCCGGAGGTCACTGATCCACATTGCCGGATACTGCTGTTCACCGTCGGACCCCATACACTGTAATGGGATCCAGCCGTTTTCTGATATGAATGCCGGGTTTTGTCCAGACAAAAAGCTTTGCATACAATGCCATGGCAGAAGGCGGCCAGATCCAATTATAGTCTATTGGGTCTGCTAGCGAAGAGCAGTATTCAGTAATGGAGAATCCGGGGAACTCCAGCAGGCTGTTCAACTTCTCTTCAGTTGTAAAGAAATCCTCTCAGCATCTGGCTTTATATACCAAGTCCGTTCTCTCTCACTGTATGTTTCAGTATTTCATGCTGTTAGTTACCATTTTTGTGACGTTTTGATTCATCTTTAAATCAATAAAAGATTAAACAAAGAAATCCTCTCCTACCTGCTAAAGAGCCGTTTATTTAAAAAAATAGCCTTGGTATTAAGATGTTATGTTGCAATTTTACTGCTTTCATGTAGCAATTGAAAGTTATATGACAATGGTAAAAAATATTTTAAACTATTTTTTAAATATTATATTTTAAGTTACATTTGTGTTTTTAAAATTGTTTCATGCAGGTGTAATCTGACCAGCGTGGTGCTGCAGCTTCTTGTCTTGAGAGTCCCTAACATCCTCACCTTTGATTTTGTATCAAAACCCTCACCAGGTATGGGCACATACTAACAGGTTTTAGAAAAGATAAAAATGAATTTGCAGCATTCTTTCGTTTTCAACTCACCTCAAAACTTGCTGTTTTAAAGTGACATCCTGGTATTGATGTTTTCTCGCCCCCATTTCCTTGGGGGACACATAAGACCTTGGGTATAGCCCAGCTCCCTAGGAGGCGTGACACTAAGGCTGGGTTCAGACCTGAGCGTTTGAACGCGCTGAAAAACGCCCTACGCTCAAACAAGTTCTTGAGCTTCTTTGGGGCGTTTTGACGCGCGTTTGTGGCCATAGGACACTGCAGTCAATCACACAAACGCGCGTCAAACGTGCGTTTACTATTGCAAAAAGCGCGCATAAAAACGCGCGACAAAAACGCGCGTTAAACGCGCATATCAAATACGCTCAGGTCTGAACCCAGCCTAAGTGAAAACTGTTAGGGCTGTTTCTCACGAGCGAGTCCATTGCGGGAATCGCGCTCCGTGTGTGAGTGTGATCCTCCGCTCTGGACTTGCAGGAGCGCACGGCATTATCATGATTTATAATGCTATCTGTCTCTTCATGGCCTTTTTTCCACAGAATCATAGCGACATAAAACTGTCAGTATGATTCTGTAGAAATAAGAACAAGCAGAGGCACATAGCATTATAAATCATGATAATGCCGTGCGCTGCTGCAAGTCCAGAGCGAAGGATCACACTAACACACGAAGCGTAACTCCCGTAATGGACTCGCTCGTGTGAAACAGCCCTTAAGCCCCTCCTCCAGCAGCTATACCCTCAGCCTGGAGAGAGAGAGAGACTGACAGTTTTTTGCTTAGTGTCCAAGGAGGCAAGACACTCCCTTGCCTTCTGTGGGGGAGGCAAGTCACTCGCACTGCTGCCTTCCCCACAGAAGGCAAGGTGGACCAGGGCAGCCTAGCTCCCCTGCATCCCGCCAGCGCAAGGGTCGCCTGCACGCCAAGTCCCTCTTCCAGCGTCCTGCCACTACGGTGCCAGTAGCTGAAGGGGCGACCCTGCTGGAACGGACCGAGGGTGAAGACGGCTGATGGTGAGAGAGTGGCTTCTCCAGCCCTACGTGCCTCACCAGCTTAAACATAGAGAAGTCTCACCTTTTGTTTGTGGCAAAAGCTTAGAAAATTCCTTCAATTTGTAATAATTGTTGTATCCTGAATCCAGTAAAACATATTTAAAAAAAAACACAAAAGGAGGCAATTATGTTTCTAAACAATAAATAGAGAAAGATATGTGCGTCCTATAACCATTTCCTGCCAAACTACCTCTTCAGCTGCTCCTCGCTAGCCAAGCCCTCCTCACAGATTGAGAACCACTGGTGTATACAATTTAAAATGCATTAGGCTTACAGAATTTTACTTCTAATGCAACCCATATTTCTTCAGATTCCATACAGTCTGCCATTGAGCAGTTGGATCTGCTTGGTGCTGTGGAAAGAAAGGAAGATCAGATCATTCTTACACCGTTAGGGAAGAAAATGGCTGCTTTTCCTTTGGAGCCTAAGTTTTCAAAGGTAACTATTTGCTTCCTAAAGAGAGAATGTTACTATATTTGCATATATGGTATCAATAAAATGTGTTCGTAGCATGCATAGAATGCCTCACGTGGTTGCTTGTATCTTTCCTGGTGCCTTATACTGAATGTCCACACTTGATTTTTTTTTTATTTCCTAATGTATCTTGTTAATGATTGGACCAGTGTTTTTTGTGGGACAACCCCTTTAAAAACAGACTACATACTAGCATACAGTGACCTTGATTATAACACACTATGTAGATGGCTCCCAAAGAAATTAACAGGCACAGAATTTCAGATCTAAAAACACCATAATGATGACAGGTGGAGATTCACTATCAGCTGGCTATAGGCAGATTTCCGCCAGTTAAATAAATGTTAGGATTTTGTTTCCAGTAAGCGTCACTTGTTTGTAAGGAGGCTTACATGAAAATATATTTCTCATGGACAATCATTCATGTAGTAGGAAACTGACCTATATCCATTTAATCAGTCCCTTCGTCTTTAAAGGGAGTCTTTCACCTAAACTGACCATTATAGAACACTAACACTATGATCTGCATTATAGACCCCGTGTTGGAATGCTACTTACCGTATAGCTTTCCGTCGCTTATTTTCGCTAAAAAACACTTTTATACAATGTTAATTAGGTTCTGAAGGTGCCCAGGGGCGACGTTCAAACGGCCGGTGCCCAGGCCCCTCATCGCTTTTCATATGAACACCCTCCCCTTTCACCCCTCTGGCCCGCCCCTAGGGTCTTCAGAAATCCAGCGCCAGCGCCGTTCACAAGATTCGCCACACCTGCGCACTTCATTCCCCATTATGGGCAGAGGCACAAGGCCGTCTAGATGTGAAGTGCGCAGGCACGGCGAATCTTCTGAACGGCGCTCTGGCACTGGATTTCTGAAGACCCTAGGGCGGGCCAGAGGAGTGAAAGGGGAGGGGTTTCATATGAAAAGCAACGAGGGGCCTGGGCACCTTCAGAACCTAATTAACATATTGAATAAAAGTGTTTTTTAGCGAAAATAAGTGACGGACAGCTATACGGTAAGTAGCATTCCAATACGGGGACTATAATGCAGATCATAGTGTTAGTGTTCTATAATGGTCAGTTTAGGTGAAAGACTCCCTTTAATTGTTCTTAACTATTGGAGAACCAGTGAGAAATTTCATTGGCCATTATTAACATAACTTTTTTTTTTTTCTTGCAGACTATCCTCATTTCCCCAAAATTTCACTGTACAGAGGAGATCCTGACTATTTTAGCACTGTTGTCTGTGGACAGTGTTCTTCATAATCCAGCTGCCAAACGAGATGAAGTACAAGCAGCGCGCAAGAAGTTCATTTCTAGTGAGGGCGATCATATCACCTTACTCAACATCCACCGAGCATTCAAAAACCTTGGTAAAAATAAGGCAAGTTCTACTGATATTACATTTGTGGCATGTCCTCAACCAGGGGATCCACTTATTCTGGCACAGAGAATGTAGTATTTCTGTGTGAGATAGGGTTCTAGGAAATCAGGATCTGCCATAAATGCTTGACAGGTTTTGTGTCCCTTTTTCTAGTCCGAATACGTTTATACAAAGAGGACTACATTTCAAGATATTTCTCATGGAAAAGGATTCATGTACTGGGAAGTTGACCCACATGTATTTTTCTGAGGCAGTTGTAAAGCTGTATGATGATAACTTCTGCCACTAAAGACAGAATATTTTTTTTTTGAAGCAGGAATGATCTAAAATATCCTGACAGATGGCAGATTTAAACAGGGTGGTGGTAAAAAGACAGACCATCATGTCTCGAGGAGGCTATGACTGATCACCTCAGGAGAGGTCATCTATGTAGGTTCGGCAGGTTCCAACACCCCCAATGACCAGCTGTTTGAAGAGGAGGCAGCGCTTGTGTGACTGCCTTTTCCTCTTCAACATTACACTGCACGTCATCTTGGCAGTGCGGGGTGATCGCTTGTACTGCTCCACCGCTACATGCGAGACGATGTGCAGTGTAATGTTGAAGAGGAAGCATTGCTCACACGAACACCGCCATCTCTTCAAACAGCTGATTGGCAGGGATGCCAGGAGTCAGACCCCCGCCAGTCTGGGGATAGGTCATCACTATCCACTGCACAACCCCTTTAAGGTCCTGGGGGACAGGATAAGGGGTTTGAAGTGTGGAAGAATATAATACCAGATAGTGGTCGGTCGTTCTGGAGCGAAGCTCCAAAAAAAGGCTGGAAATTATTGCTGGAGCCTGCTTAGGCTACTTTCACACTAGCGTTTTAGTTTTCCGGTATTGAGATCCGTCATAGGGGCTCAGTACCGAAAAAAATGCTTAATTTTTGTCCCCCATTCATTGTCGATTGGGACAAAATTGAAAAGAACGGAATGCTCCAAAATGCATTCCGTTCCGTTGAGTTACGTTCCCGGAGAGCAAACCGCAACATGTTGTAGTTTGCTTTCCGTCCTGAGATGCGGAGCAAGACAGATCTGGCATGACCCCCAATGCAAGTCAGTGGGGACGGATACGTTTTCTCTGACACAATTGAAAACTGATCCGTCCTCCATTGACTTTCAATGAAGTTCATGAAACTCTTGGCAATGTTAAAGATAATACAACCGGATGCGTTCATAACGGATACAGATGGTTGTATTATCAGTAACGGAAGCGTTTTTGCTGAACCCTGCTGGATCCAGTAAAAACGCTAGTGTGAAAGTAGCCTTATTTGTGGAAAATACAGGATACAGGTAAGGGTGCATTCACCCAACCGTAAGTGCTTTGCGTTCTGCAAGTTACGGATTCGCAAAACACGGATACTGGCCGTGTGCGTTCTGCATTTTGCAGACCGCACATGGCCGGTGCTATATAGAGAAAGCCTATTCTTGTCTGTGATTGCAGATTTTTTGTGGGGCCACAGAATGTAACAACAGATGTGGATAGCACACGGTGTGTGGTCTGCATCTTTTGCAGCCCCATTGAAATAATGGGTCCACACCCGTTCCGCAAACTTGCGGAACGGATGCGGACCCATTTATACAGTTGTGTGAATGCACCCTAACATTGATATCAGGAATACAGTTATTGCCCAGTACACACAGGTCTGGAGCGATAGATACACAGAGAAAATATATTTAAAATTGCTTTATTTTGTTGCAGGAGTGGTGCAGAGAGAATTTTATTAACGGCAGAAATATGGTGCTGGTTTCAGAGGTCCGTGCTCAGCTCAGAGACATTTGTATAAAGGTATTGTTCTTCTTTCTAATGTTTTTTTTCCAACTTCTCTTAATAGGGTTTTCTGGGCTTCACATACTGATGTTCTATGCTTAGGATAGATCATCTATATCAGATTGCGGTGTCCCAGGAGTTGGCTGTACAAAGAAGCCACGATACTTCTAACCCTAACCCCTCTTCCTAGGCGATATGGCATCACATTCATCGGTCACGTGGTCTAGGCGCAGCTCAGCATCATTTAAAGGGTTTCTATCACTTCGTATGACATAATTAGCTGTTAGACACTAGCGATCCGCTAGTGTCTGCTCTGGCCAACGATCCTAATATAAAAGCTTTTGGGGCAGCCGTTTTGCTAAAAAAAAGAACTTTTATAAATATGCTAATGAGCCTCTAGGTGCTATGTGGGCGTCATTAGCACCTAGAGGCTCTGTCTACCTTCATAAACAGCCGCCGCCCAGCGCGTCCCTCCAGCCCGCCCATCTCCTGCTGAATGCGATCCTCCGTGTGACGCAGCGGACGAATTCTCGCGCATGCGCCGTGCGCGGCTGTATTCGGCACATGCGCAGTGAATGTCTGACCGCTTCCCTGCTCAGACATCTCCACTTCGCCAGTTCCTTGGAGCACTATGACGTCATCGGCGCAGGCGCAGTGGAGATGTCTGAGCAAGGAAGCGGTCAGACATTCACTGCGCATGCGCGGAATACAGCTGCGCATGCGCGAGAATTCATCCGCTGCATCACACGGAGGATCGCAATCAGCAGGAGATGGGCGGGCTGGAGGGACGCGCTGGGCGGCGGCTGTTTATGAAGGTAGATGGAGCCTCTAGGTGCTAATGACGCCCACATAGCACCTAGAGGCTCATTAGCATATTTATAAAAGTTCTTTCTTTAGCAAAACGGCTGCCCCAAAAGCTTTTATATTAGGATGGTTGGCCAGAGCAGACACTAGCGGATCGCTAGTGTCTGACAGCTAATTATGTCATACGAAGTGATAGAAACCCTTTAAGTGAAAAGTGCTGAGCTGCAGTACCAAACACAGCCAGTATCAAATGTACGGCGCTGTGCTTGTTAAGCTGCGAGGAGGCAGCGGTTCTCACTGGAGCTGATCGGCAGGGGTGCCAGGAGTGGGACCTAACCAATCTTATTTTGATGACCTATCCTAAGGATAGGTCATTAATATGTAAATCTAGGAAAACCTCTTTAAAGCCCTCTGTTGTGAGATAGAAGTATTATAAACTTATAAATGGTTAAAGGGGTTGTCCCATGATAAACAGTTATTCCCTAACCACAGGACATGGGATAAGTGTCTGATCGTCTGGGGTCCCCAGTTTTGGACCTCTGCTGATCAGGTATAATTCCCTGTCCTGTGATAGAGGATAAGGGTTTGTCATGAGACAATCAGTTCTACGGTCTTGCTTTATTCCAGTTCCAGAACCAGAGTTGGAAATTACTGTATAATGTGCCTGGCATCAAGCCTGGAAGGAACATTGTGAAGAATGCCCTCTCCATCACCTGCTCTCAGCCAATCAGCTTTTTTAAGAAAATTCCTGGTAATGCTGAGAAAAGCTAATTGACAGCAGGTTTCCGCCCTAATGTATTTTTCAGCTGGATACCATGCACAGTATGCATTATATCTCCCCTAGCAGTTCTGGAAGCTGTATAGTCAGAACTCGTGTCACTTAGGCTACTTTCACACTGGCGTTTCTGGGTCCGCTTGTGAGATCCATTTCAGGGCTCTCACAAGCGGCCCAAAAACGGATCAGTTCAGCCCCAATGCATTCTGAATGGATAAGGATCAGTTCAGAATGCATCAGTTTGGCTGCGTTTGGTCTCTGTTGCGTTTTTTAGACAGTCACTAAAACGCAGCTTGCAGTGTTTTGGTGACCATCTGACTATGCTGAGCCAAACGGATCCGTCCTGACTTACAATGTAAGTCAATGGGGACGGATCAGTTTTTCACTGACACAATATGGTGCATTTGAAAACATATCCGTCCCCCATTGACTTTCAATGGAAGTCAAGATCCGTTTGACTAAGGGCCCTTTCACACTTGCGTTGTCCGGATCCGGCGTGTACTCCATTTGCCGGAATTACACGCCGGATCCGGAAAAACGCAAGTGAACTGAAAGCATTTGAAGACGGATCCGTCTTCAAAATGCTTTCAGTGTTACTATGGCAGCCAGGACGCTATTAAAGTCCTGGCTGCCATAGTAGTAGTGGGGAGCGGGGGAGCAGTATACTTGCCGTCCGTGCGGCTCCCGGGGCGCTCCAGAATGACGTCAGAGCGCCCCATGCGCATGGATGACGTGTCCATGCGATCACGTCATCCATGCGCGTGGGGCGCCCTGACGTCACTCCCCTGCTCCCCGCTACACTTTACCATGGCTGCCAGGACTTAAGCGTCCCGGCAGCCATGGTAACCATTCAGAAAAAGCTAAATGTCGGATCCGGCAATGCGCCGAAACGACGTTTAGCTTAAGGCCGGATCCGGATTAATGCCTTTCAATGGGCATTAATTTCCGGATCCGGCCTTGCGGCAAGTGTTCAGGATTTTTGGCCGGAGCAAAAAGCGCAGCATGCTGCGGTATTTTCTCCGGCCAAAAAACGTTCCGGTCCGGAACTGAAGACATCCTGATGCATCCTGAACGGATTTCTCTCTATTCAGAATGCATTAGGATAAAACTGATCAGGATTCTTCCGGCATAGAGCCCCGACGACGGAACTCTATGCCGGAAGAAAAGAACGCAAGTGTGAAAGAGCCCTTCGACTTTTTTTTGAATGAATAATGCAAACGGATCCGTTATGAATGGATACAAGCGTTTGCATTATTTGTGCAGATACAAGACGGATGTGCACCAAACGCAAGTGTAAAAGTAGCCTTAGTTTATCCCTTTATGGCCTTATAAATGCTTTTCTTTAAAGTCTGTTTGTCTCATGATGTGACCTGCCTTGTTGCACAGCATCCATCTAATATCAGTTTGTATATATTTCTAAAACAGATGTCAATGCCAATAGAGTCCTCAAGAACAGATACGCGCAATATCCGGCAGTGCTTAGCTCATGGCCTGTTTATGAATGCAGCAGAGCTTCAACCCGATGGAACGTACACCACTGTTGAGACGCACCAACCTGTGTCTATACACCCCTCATCTGTTCTTTTCCACTGCAAGCCAGCGTGTGTCATTTACAATGAACTTCTTCATACTTCCAAGTGCTATATGAGAGACTTGTGTGTTGTGGATGCCGACTGGCTATTTGAGGCAGCACCAGAATATTTCAGGAGGAAATTAAAATCTGCAAAGAACTGAAAAGCAACTCTATTGCGTTTTATTGTGTGCTAAATGGGATTTTGCTACAGTGGTCTACCACTGCTTAATTCTGTACCTATTCCTATTCCTATAGGAACTGGACTGACAGATTATGTTATAAAAATGTTTTTTTATATTCTTATTCTAAAGGGTTAACATTCAATTTTCAGGTTAATCTTATCTTTTTTGGCTGCTGGATAAATCATCCATACACTGGGAAAGCTATATAGCTGACCTCAACCTTTGGACATTTTTGGGCTAGGACCATATGCTGATACTGGCCGGCATGCCCGTCATTGACTAGAGATTGCTGTGTACCAGTGCAGAAATTGGACTGAATGGCATTGCACATTGACTAGAAAGGTGCTTTGACTCCAAAATAACAAAAAATTCCAATACTGCAGGATTTTAGCGATTTTTGGACTCGCAGTCAGGGTACCTTATCGCTTGCGCTGTTGTTCAATTCAGTGGCTGCACTGTTACACAATGATGTTTTGTCGTGCGATGTGTCATTCCCAAGATCACCATGTATTCCCAGTTTTACTTTACACCTCATTTTAATCTATGTAATGTTGAGTGTAGGTGACCATAGACATTAGATGAATAGGGTCCAAAGCCACCATTTCAGCAGGACAAGCCAACCATCTAATGTGTATGGGGTGTTTTGGATTCTCAAACCTGGTTTAACCTTGTGTACACTTTGTGCTGATGCTTTAGTTTGCTCTTCTCTTGGTGACATGTTCCTTCCGTTGCTGAGACCCAAGTGATCAACCTTGGCCGTGAGCATCCCTTAATTTCTATATGGATGTATTTGTTACTATCTGCAATGTACAGTCAGAGGGAGAAGTGTTGCCATCCTTTAGAAGAAATAAAATCCTCGAGGGAGATGTCACTTCATTGTCCCGGTGGGATCTGCTATCAGTAAACACCTCTCACATAAAGCCATAATCTGCAGGATGAAACAACTTACCTTTATTATATTGTCTCTGTAAATATAGTTTCATGTCTGATTACAATTTCTCAGAACATGTCTCTTATAGTTAAAGGGATATGCCTGGTACAGGGTCGGAAGAGGTTGGTGCATGACTTCTGCCTTTGGTGTTTGGCTCATGCAGAAGGCATAACATAGAGTATTTTTTCCAGGAGGATTAATATTAAGAACTCCAGTAAAGAAGCTGAAGCCATAGAATAGGCAGAATTAAGGGACTGATGAGTGCCTGAAACTCATGCTTGGATAAAATAGAGTTCCCCTTCCATCTCTTTTTCCTGTAGTATTTTTGTCTTTATCATGCTGTTATCCATAGTAGAATACTGCATATTAGAAGGCATAAGTATTAAAGCCAATAGCCAATGCAAACTGCAAATATAAAGTCAGCACTGCATGGCATGCTAGAGTAGAAGATATAATGAGGATGCTGTGATAGGCAATACGTCATAGCATGTAATATGCCTTATAACTTCTTTTCCACATTCTTCAGTATCCATCAGGTTCAAAGGCCTGCCTTCCACCATGGCAAGTATACAGCCACCCTTTTACGTCTGGGCAATACAATAGACTATTTTTAAGAAGTGTTTGTAAAGTGAGAATGTGTGCCTTTTAATGATCAAGCCGATGATTTTAACAAAGGTTGCTCAGGGATGTGCACCATGGGATTCTCTGAGGGTCTTAAAACACAGGAGTCTCATTTGTAGGTTTCAGTTTGTCAGCTGATGGTTTCACACGTGTTTGTTTGTTTTTTTGTGTTTTTTTTTTTTTTTAAAGAAAAATGCCCTTTTTGTGACAGTTTTTCATGCAGTCTTTAGAGCAAAAGTCAAAGTGGATTCAAAAGGAAATATAAAGAAAGGATTTCTACTTCTCCTTCTTGAAGATTGGAGTTGATGCAGTGTACTTCTTGCCAGATCCATTTGTGGCTTTGACTCAAAAAAAACGACATCAAAACTGAGGTTTTTAAAAAAAAAAAAAACTGTGTGAAACCACCCGTCTGACATTTGTAATTGACATGATGTCCGCCTTGGATTATGCCAAGCTTCATAGTTTTTATTTATTTTTTATTGATGGCCTACTATCCAATTGGCGGGGCGGGCTAACTCCTGGCACCCATGCCGATCAGCTTTTTTTTGAAGAGACCACATCAAACAAGTACTTTCTTCTTTTCATTGTTTGCAACTGCAGCGTCATTCACCTCAATAGGACAGCTCCTTCCTGTTCAAGTGAATAGGACAGAGAAGTTCCATTGAAGTGAATGGGATGGTGTAGCTGCAGTTGCGCCAGCCAGCAGATAAACAATTAAGAGAAGGCTGCGCTCATATAAGCGCTGCAATCTTTTCAAACAGCTGATCGTGGGGATGCCTGGAGTCAGCCCCCCCCTTCCCCGCCAATATGATATTAATGACCTTGAGGATAGGTCGTAGATATGAAAAAAAAAAAAAAAGCAGAAAGGGAACCCCTCACATTGAACAAGGTGTCTGAGCTCCAGGCAGCATGTTAATGTTATAGAGCAGAAGGAGCTGAGCAGATTGATATATGGTTTTGTGGGAAAAGATTCATCATAACTTGTATTTTATTCATTTGAATTCCTGCTCATTCTGGGCTTTAAAGTCAAGGACTTGGTCCTACCAGTGACTGACAGCTATCTCTGTGTACACAGTCATAGAGAGAAGGCCGCAGTCACTAACAGGGCCGAATCCTTGACTTGAAGGCCCAGAATGAGCAGAATGCTGCCTGCAGCTCAGGGACCATGTTTAACATGACAGGTTCCCTTTAAAGTTGGGCACCAACAATTTTGTAGTTTGTATAAATGCACTTTTTTGTAGATGGTGCTGCAAGGGGATTGTTGTTTTCATTATGTTCTATTAATACCAACTAGAACCAACTGTGAGAGTCTGAACTTTAAACACGCTCTTTATGACACCTTGCTAATGTACTAGATGCTAAGTACCAAACATATCTCTGTACAGTATGTTGTAATGTAATTTAGCTACAACAGATTATAAAAGCACAATAATAATTTTGAGTGATACGATTGTAGTATGTTTGGAGGGAAAAGGCATATATGTATATAGGTACAAAGTTTTAACTTAGGAACTATTTCCCTGAAATAAATAAAAGAATCAAACCCTGGTACATATAAGTTCTTCAGATAGTTTTTTTTTTTTTTTGGCACCACCTTTAGCAGTAATGATTGCCTCAGAATAATTTGCCATCTATGTACTGTGCTACTTTGGTGTTTTTTTTTATGGCTGAACTACTTTTTAGTTTCTCCACCCCATGTACAGTGAGTTCTGTCATTATTCTGTAGAAGTTATTTTTTTTTCAGATTATGCCTCTGGATAACCCATATACTGTGATGCAGTTGAGGACAGCCAGGAAAGTGCTGACCATTGCCTACTTGCATTCTATGGATGGGGAGACCGCGGCCCTGGAAGGTTTATATAGCCCATAAAGGAGCAGCCAAGGGTCTTCTAAGCATTTGGGGTAAAATATGATGAGATTCAGAGATTTATGTGCCACGACAATACAGTTTAGGACCTGGCAGGGCTGGAGAGAGGAGTAGGTGAGGGTAAGTGACTGCCTAGGATACAGCAAGCAGGAATGGGAGTGGAATTTAATTGGACCCATGTCCCAACTCTATAATTACCAATCTGCCATAAGCACTGCTGGGCTTGAGACCACCATGCCAGTTGCAGGCATTGGATCAACAGCATAAGGGGCCACCCCTTACCTAGTAATACAATAACTGACCAACAGCACTCATTGGTTGTTAGACTGACCAATACATATTGACATTAGTGAAGAGCTTACTGGTCAAGGAGAGTCATAATTTATCTCTTTATTTTATGAATCAATTTTATTAGAAATTAGATATATACAATATAATAAAAATACAATTCATCAATAAATGAATTTCAGTTTTTCTTTAATTATCCTCTACCTAACCCCAAGGAGTAGTCCCTACCCATACCCCCCAACCCATTCTCTCTGGACAGTGAAGAAATTTAAAAAATAAAATCTCCTTTTCCTATTCAAACATAATAAATAATCCTTTTTCCTTTTATCCTCCTTTTTACAACAAAACCTTTTTACACTTAGAGATTATAAAGTTCTCCCAGACCTTCCATAATACCTTTTATGTTTCTGCCTTTTTATTTTGTCTATTATTTCAACACTTCTCCATAGATCTATTCATATTTATAACGGATATCCATTCCTGAATAGTTTGAATCTCAGGGCACGTCCATCTTCTTGTCGTAAGCAAGCATTCATAGAAAGAACATTTATTTATCATTTTTTCTTTCATCCCTTCAAGGTCTTTACTGGCAGGGGGTACACAGATATCACTGGGCCTCGCAGCAAAACTTATTTATAGCTCCCCGTGAGATTTCTGACAAATTTGAAACATTTTTTTCTTTGAGTGCAGGATTTTTATTTTTTTTTATAAAAAATGCTCTGCCTCACCCTCTTTACCTGATTTCTATGCTGGGCAAAGTGGAACCAATGCTTTATTAACCACTTCCTGACCGCCCGTTGACTATAAACGTCCTGGGCGATAGGGTTTATCTCTGAATGGACATTCTGGAACATCTATTCAGAAATCAGTCAGTGACCACAGGGCACCCCAGAGAAAAGGCAGGAACTGTTCCTGGGTGCCCCTGCCTTCTGGATCGCTGTATACACAGCAGTGAACGAGCGCTATGTATGCAGGTCAGAAAGCGATGTTCCGTGTCGTGTGGCGGCCCAGTGATCGCCAGGCCGGAACAACGCAGGAGCTGTTGGGTTTTCCGCAGACCACTATCAGCCCTGCAGTGAGGCTGTACAGCACTGTATACTGTGGTGCAGCCTCTCTGGGGGCTGTATTCCCCCTGTAACTGGGGCAATTATGTCAGCCCCAGTTACAGGAGAAATCTAAAGTAAAAAAATAAATGTTAAGTTAAATGTCCCCATAAGTTATTTAACCCCATACATTTGGATGTATGCTTTGGGTCGTTGTCATCCTGAAAGATGAAGTTCCTCTTCATGTTCAGCTTTCTAGCAGAAGCCTGAAGGTTTTATGCCAATATTGACTGGTATTTGGAACTGTTCATAATTCCCTCTAGCTTAACTAAGGCCCCTGTTCCAGCTGAAGAAAACCAGCCCCAAAGCATGATGCTGCCACCACCATGCTTCACTGTGGGTATGGTGTTCTTTTGGTGATGTGCAGTGTTGTTTTTGCGCCAAACATATCTTTTGGAATTATGGCCAAAAAGTTCAACCTTGGTTTCATCAGACCATAGCACCCTTTCCCACTTGCTTTTGGGAGACTTCAGATGGGTTTTTGCAAAATGTAGTCTGGCTTGGATGTTTTTCTTCGTAAGAAAAGGCTTTCGTCTTGCCACTCTACCCCATAGCCCAGACCTATGAAGAATACGGGAGATTGTTGTCACATGTACCACACAGCCAGTACTTGACAGATATTCCTGCAGCTCCTTTAACGTTGCTGTAGGCCTCTTGGTAGCCTCCCAGACCAGTTTTCTTCTCGTCTTTTCATCAATTTTGGAGGGACGTTCAGTTCTTGGTAATGTCACTGTTGTGCCATATTTTCTCCACTTGGTGATGACTGTCTTCACTGTGTTCCATGGTATATCTAATGCCTTGGAAATTCTTTTGTACCCTTCTCCTGACTAATACCTTTTAACAATGAGATCCCTTTGATGCTTTGGAAGCTCTCTGAGGTCCATGGCTTTTTGCTGTGTGATGTGATTAAGAAAATTTCAGGAAAGACCAACTAGAGCAGCTGAACTTTATTTGGGGTTAATCAGAGGCACTTTAAATGATGGCAGGTGTATGCTGACTCCTATTTAACATGATTTTGACTGTGATTGCTTAATTCTGAACACAGCTACATCCCCAGTTTAAAAGAGGGTGTGCACACTTATGCAACCACATTATTTTATTTATTTATTTATTTCATCCCTCCACCTAAAAGATTTCAGTTTGTTTTTCAATTGAGTGGTACAGTTTATAGGTCACATTAAAGGTGGAAAAAGTTCTGAAATAAATTATCTTTGTCTAATTTTTTTACATCACAGAAACCTGACATTCTAACAGGGGTGTGTAGACTTTTTATATCCACTATATGTACTCAGCTTCAGGTATAATAAAGTCCTTATATGTATTCAGCTTTGGGGCCAATTGTACACTGCTCAAAAAAATAAAGGGAACACTTACATTGTGTTGTTTAACTCCAAGTCAATCACACTTCTGTGAAATCAAACTGTCCACTTAGGAAGCAACACTGAGTGACAATCAATTTCACATGCTGTTGTGCAAATGGGATAGACAACAGGTGGAAATTATAGGCAATTAGCAAGACACCCCCTATAAAGGAGTGGTTCTGCAGGTGGTGACCACAGGCCACTTCTCAGTTCCTATGCTTCCTGGCTGATGTTTTGGTCACTTTTGAATGCTGCCGGTGCTTTCACTCTAGTGGTAGCATGAGACGGAGTCTACAACCCACACAAGTGGCTCAGGTAGTGCAGCTTATCCAGGATGGCACATCAATGCGAGCTGTGGCAAGAAGGTTTGCTGTGTCTGTCAGCGTAGTGTCCAGAGCATGGAGGCGCTACCAGGAGACAGGCCAGTACATCAGGAGACGTGGAGGAGGCCGTAGGAGGGCAACAACCCAGCAGCAGGACTGCTACCTCTGCCTTTGTGCAAGGAGGAACAGGAGGAGCACTGCCAGAGCCCTGCAAAATGACCTCCAGCAGGCCACAAATGTGCATGTGTCTGCTCAAACGGTCAGAAACAGACTCCATGAGGGTGATATGAGGGCCCGACGTCCACAGGTGGGGGTTGTGCTTACAGCCCAACACCGTGCAGGACGTTTGGCATTTACCAGAGAACACCAAGATTGGCAAATTCGCCACTGGCGCCCTGTGCTCTTCACAGATGAAAGCAGGTTCACACTGAGCACATGTGACAGATGTAACAGAGTCTGGAGACGCCGTGGAGAACGTTCTGCTGCCTGCAACATCCTCCAGCATGACCGGTTTGGCATTGGGTCAGTAATGGTGTGGGGTGGCATTTCTTTGGAGGGCCGCACAGCCCTCCATGTGCTTGCCAGAGGTAGCCTGACTGCCATTAGGTACCGAGATGAGATCCTCAGACCCCTTGTGAGACCATATGCTGGTGCGGTTGGCCCTGGGTTCCTCCTAATGCAAGACAATGCTAGACCTCATGTGGCTGGAGTGTGTCAGCAGTTCCTGCAAGACGAAGGCATTGATGCTATGGACTGGCCCGCCCGTTCCCCAGACCTGAATCCAATTGAGCACATCTGGGACATCATGTCTCGCTCTATCCACCAACGTCACGTTGCACCACAGACTGTCTAGGAGTTGGCAGATGCTTTAGTCCAGGTCTGGGAGGAGATCCCTCAGGAGACCGTCCTCTACCTCATCAGGAGCATGCACAGGCGTTGTAGGGAGGTCATACAGGCACGTGGAGGCCACACACACTACTGAGCCTCATTTTGACCTGTTTTAAGGACATTACATCAAAGTTGGATCAGCCTGTAGTGTGTTTTTCCACTTTAATTTTGAGTGTGACTCCAAATCCAGACCTCCATGGGTTGAAAAATTTGATTTCCATTTTTTTATTTTTCTGTGATTTTGTTGTCAGCACATTCAACTATGTAAAGAACAAAGTATTTCAGAAGAATATTTAATTAACTCAGATCTAGGATGTGTTATTTTTGTGTTCCCTTTATTTTTTTGAGCAGTGTATTTTGTATGTATTCAGTACTATATATCAGGGGCGTAGCTATAGGCTCATGGGCCCTGGTGCAAAAGTTGGGCCCCCCCTACCCTTAATACCATTTCCTAACATCACCAAACCCCTGCACGCCCACCATGCCCAATGGCAGAACTAAAATCTCAATGAGAAAATACATTTGAATCCAATAAGACAGGCATGCTCAACCTGCGGCCCTCCAGCTGTTGCAAAACTACAACTCCCAGCATGCCTGAACAGCCTACAGCTATCAGCCTACAGCAGGACATTGTGGGAGTTGTAGTTTTAAAACAGCTGGAAGGCCGCAGGTTGAGCATGCCTGCAATAAGACATAAGTGCATAATAATAATAAGGATGCCATCTAATAGCATATGGGTTAAAGGGGTTGTCTTATCATAGACAATGGGGGCATATCGCTAGGACAGGGATCAGCAACCTTCGGCACTCCAGCTGTGGCGAAACTACAACTCCCAGCATGCACACCTCCTTGGCTGTTCTTAGAACTCCCAGAGAATTGAATGGAGCATGCTGGGAGTCGTAGTTTCACCACAGCTGGAGTGCTGGAGGTTGCTGATCCCTGTGCTAGGATATGCCCCCATTGTCTTATAGGTGCGGGTCCCACCACTGGGACCTGCACCTATATAGAGAACGGAGACCCAAAAGTGAAGGAGGGCGCACTGCGCATGCGTAGCTGCCCTGCATTCATTTTCTATGGGGCTGGCGAAAATAGCCGAGCGCTGGCTCGTCTATTTCTGTCGAGCCCATAGAAGTGAATGGGAGCGGTGGCCGGTCATGCGTGGTGCGCTCCCATATCACTTCTATGGGGAGCCCCCTTGGTGGTGGCCGGACCGGACTCCTCCAGCCACCACCTTGCAGGGCTCCGTTCTCGATATAGGTGGGGTCCCAGTGGTGGGAACCGCACCTATAAGACAATGGGGGGATATCCTAGTGATATGCCCCCATTGTCTATGATGAGAAAACCCCTTTTAAAGGGATAATTGACTTAAAGTTAGGCTGCTATGTTCACATGGCTATGGCGCTGCCATGCCCGTGCTTTGCATTGAAAAAAGCGCAGATCTGCAAAGCACCAACTGTGTGAACACAACATCATGGTGCGGACGCGGACCCATTGACTTCAATGGGTCTGCGTTCCACAAGATGTGGCCAAAGACAGAAAATATCTTTAAAGGGGCAGAGGCATGGATACAAAAGCCCAGTGGCACCACAGCTATGTGAATGTAGTTGACACTTTAAGTAAATTCTAAAACAGAGATACATCAGAAGGCAAGGTAGTGGCAGTGTGCCCCTAACACTGACGTGACATGCTGTACAGCCACATTACAGCAGTGTCACTCACACAGTGACTAGAACCTAGAACCCAGGCCAGCACAATCATGGAAAAACCAGTAGAAACTGGCCACTTTGTACATAGACTAGCAGCAACTAGGTCCTGGGCCCCTGGCTCTGTCTGCCTACCAGCCTGTAGCAGGAGTGGCCCGCCCTTCATTGGCACATCAGTCAGGACAGGAGGGCTGCGCTGAAGACCGGTAAGCTGGCTGCTGCTATCTCCCATTCCTCATTCCTACCCGGCGGCATCCCTCAGTCTTATAATTTGTAGAGGCTGAGCTCTCTGCTCCGGACCTCACACCTCACCTCACTCACTGCCTGCAGCTTCATCATCCACGTCCCGTGTCCGGCCCCGTACAACAACCAGCACTGTCTGCTGACGGGACGGCGCGCACCTGCATGCACACACGCTCTGCCTCTGCCCGCCCTCTCACCGCAGTGCTGAAGTCAGCGCTTTCATTGTTTACGTCTGGGACGGTGGGATTCCATCTCTCCTGGGGGGCCCCATGGGCCCCCCTGACTTAGGCGCCCGGTCGCAATTGCGACCGCTGCGACCCCTATAGCTACGCCACTGCTATATATTCAGCTACAAGCTAAGTAGAGTATATGTAGCTCTGTGCAATATTCATGCACTCAGCCTCAGGTATTATTAAGTCCTTGCATGTACTCAGCTTTATATACTTAGTCTTATATACTACTTCATGCCCCTATCTTTTGTTACCCTGGTGGAGCGTTTGCTATATCTAGCCCGTTATATTTATCTGGGGGTTGTATTTTTTGCTGCCCTGGTGGAGTGCAATAATTGGGGCTTTTTGGTATCTTCTATGTACTTAGATTTACTATGTAGCTTGATATAAGAGCTTTGGGGCCGTTTCCCAATATTACATCTGTGACATAAGTGCTATTCTGATTTATGTACCCCATGTATTTTTTCTGGATCATTTTCCATCATGCCTCTTTCTCCATATAATTAGATTTAAATTATATATTCGGATTAATAAAGATTGTTACATATTTTAGAGTTATAGTCCCATTGATCTCTCTTTTGGTTACCAAAACCAGGAGATCAGTTTGTCTCTTTATCTCAAAAGGCAAATCCCACATCATCCACATTTTCTAAATAATGTTTTTTCTTTCACACACAAAAATGGAAGAAATGACTCGGAGACGGTAAAGTGTGTTAAATAATGTGAAGTTTATTATGAGAATATGTGTATTTTATATGTGTTGGTTACCTCCCATCACTCACGAAGAGCGTACAGCAGCACTCAGGACAGGAAAAACCCCCAGTGGAGGAAACCTGTGGGAAGCCATGGCTGCTGTACTGCCCTTCCTCCAGGCATCCTAAGGGAGGTTACCGCTATAACATATGTTTTGGTGTGTGTGTGTGTGTGTGCGCATATTGTGATTGTGTGCAATGATTAAAAGGGTTTTCTGAGATTTAAATACTGATGACCTATCCACTGGATAGGTCATCAGTATCTGATAAGTAGGGATCCGACACCCTGACCTGTGCCGATCTGCTGTTTGAGGAGGCACCAGCGTTCCTGTGAGCGACATGGCCTTCTCGCAGCTTACCAAGCACAGTGCTATATAGCGCCTATGCTTGATATTGCAGTGCTACTGCAAGCGCTGCTATCTTCTCAAACAGCAGATCAGCTGGGGTCCCGGGTATTGGAGCCCCGCCGGTCACACACTGATGACCTATCCGAAGAATAGATCATCAGTATTTAAGTCTCGGAAAACCCCTTTAAGTGTGTGCATTTATGTGTGTTTTTGTGAGTGGGTGACTATGAATGATACATACCATCATCCAGGTCTTCATCCATCCTGTCCTCTCGATCTTCTTCTCCTTGTAGGTCCAGCAGCCATGTTCCCCATCCTGGCAGCAGCACATCTAAGTTATGAATAGAAACTACAGTAGAAAACATTATAAAAATGTTCATTGTGGGAATAAACATAAAAATGTTATAATGCTCTTCTATAAGGTCACATTACTTAGAGAAAAGTTTAGCATCCAAGAACTCCCCCCTTCCTGACCTACATACACGTACAAAGTTGTTTGTCACAATAAAGTTACACTTACCACAGATGTTTGTCAGTCTGCTATACTGCGTTCCTATGTGTCTGTCTGGCAGTAGATGTTCTCCTCCTCAATGGGCAATGCGGTCACAAAGAGAGCAGGGTTCAGGGCTGATCCATGGGCCTTTGATGGAGAATTCTGTATCTTTCCTCCTGAATTGGCGTATGGCCCAGCTGTGATGGACTTTCCTCTCTCTCTTCCATGCCCAATGTCCAGGGTCTTGTGCCATGATCTGGAGTTAAATATCTTATACATTATTATAATCACTACTGGCTTCTAATCACAGTTTATAGCTTTTATGTTACTAACCAGATCACAGGTGGCCCGGTCCACCCAAGCTCTAAATCCCATCCGGATGAACAATAGGTTACGCAGTTGGTGAAGCTGCTCCCGCTGTATGGTCCACGTCCATCCGAAGGCCCAGGGGTAGATCTCCTCTCGAAATGGCTCGTCCTCTTCAAATTGGTTGGCCAAAAACCTGGAAGAAAGAGTATGTCAGAAGACAATGAGAAGAACCAGTACTGATATCACTAATAGTTATATTATATGCATGATAATTTGTAGGGTTTTTACACAATGAATAGTAAATATATACATATTGGTTCATGATAAAAGTAACTCACAGAGATGGAAAGAAATATTTTCTATATTCTTCAGTAGGCAGTCCTGCTCTTCTGAAGTAGGTGAGGACCATGGCCAGGAGATACTAGTGCGATGAGAAGCAGAGTTAGAGGCTGGTGATACATTTCCTATGTAAATATATTATACAGTACATATATGTGTTCAGTATGTTCCTTTTATTCCTGTCCACAATCATACTGCAGATATAAGGGCTGCAGCATCTACTGATGACTATAATACCACCAGGTCATGCAGTGCAGTGTATCCCCAGCTTGTCTTCTGAAATCTAGAAGAATTTCTGTCCCTCTATATAATAATACCTTGTCCGAGATCTTCAAGCAGCTGTCGCTGATAAGAAATAACTGGATGTTCTCGTCTTCTACAAAATAATAAAAACAGGATTTTTTCGCTATTTCACTATGTAATTGATACCTTCTGAACTATACCAGTATGACCTCCATATACAGTACAGAAACATGCTGATAAACCTCAGTGAGACATCATATTATAATCAGCACCTGAGCAGTGAATTCACCAGTGACCAGTGCGGCACAGTTACTGAAGCTATATGGCAGTTTTCTGGCGTATAAAAGTCTCAGTGTTTTGAGCAAGCCATAGTTTGCCCTAAAGTTAATTTTATTTAATGATTTTCCAATGCCCATGAAAATGGTCAGGGATTAATGGAAAAAGACGAGGCATTTTTATAATAATTTACGCCAGAAAACTGGTGTAAATAATAAATGAAGTCTATGGCAGCCTGTACATGATGTAGATTACAGTTTATGGTGCACTGATGGCACAAGATGTAGCACATTTTTTAAGAGTCCTGTGCCTCAATAAATTCAGTGCATCTTACTACAAAGAACCTCTTATCAGGACTGGCATATGAAGTACCAGTCTTTAGTAAATGTGTCCATAGTGTTTGGTTGGCATGCTTGGAAGGTGCATTCAGTCTTACCAAGGAGTGTGAAGAACGTGGCCCGCTCTTCTGGATGAAGGATGTAATCATCCATCTTCCTCTTCTTCATGGATTCTTCCTGGGTGGCAGACAGTGAACTGTGATAGAAGAGAGATATTACAGAAGTAGGCCTCATGCACATGACTACATTAAGCATTACTTCTGATTTGCTGGGCGCTGTATCATGGCACCAGGAGATGTCGGCCTATGCTGCACCTCAGTTCTTCTATATTTCATAACAGTGCTGTCCTCACCATGTAGGTGGATCATGTCACTGCTAAGGGGCCCAGCACTGAGCTGCTTCCTATGTTCTCAACATGACACCATGGCATTTTTCTGCACCTACACTAGAGGGAACTCAGTGTATAAACATTTTACAGCTTCTATTGAGTTCAATAGTAACTGTATAAACTCCTATCCACTGAGCTCCCCTTAGTGGTTGCGGCAGATGACAGTTTTATCATGTATTATATGAGAGAAGCAGGAGACATACGCTGTATGGGAAGGATTCATCTATGTCTAGTATTAAGCCATACATTGAGAAATATGGTGTACAGAATTGGTGAAAAAAAATTTAATTACCAGTTTTTTGGAACAAATCTTATTGTGGGGAGGGCCCTTAGTAATTGTTGCTATGGGGGCCCTATGTGTACACCCCTGTTCCCAGACCTACGGAAGGATTTCCTTACTCATATCTGATTAAAATATATGTAGTGATGATGTGTAATGTTCAGTATGGATTTGCTGGTGTAAGGGTATAAGCTATGGTGCCTGCAGGGATAGAAACTCCTCCACTTACTCCTCTCTCTTCCTCTTCTTCATGGTCGCTTCTCCCGTTCTTCCTGGGAAGCTTGAAGAGAACAAAAATAAATTAATAATATGCAGGGTGAATGAGGCCAAGGGCAATATAAATTTTAATTTTTTTTACTAAAGGGGATGTCCAGCCTTTAATAATTAAAATCCTATCTTCAGGTTAGGCCGTCACTCACGCATCAGGAGGGATCTAACACCGCACACCTCCATAGAACAACTGTTCTGGTGTAGCTGTTTCAAGAAATTTGGCACCGGTACTACATAGCAATGTCAAACTTGTAGTGGACCTAGATTTGCCAAATTGTTTCAAATTGTGCTGTATTTTTGTGTCGTTTATGCCAGAATCTAGGTGCACACACATTAATAAATGTGAGCCTATGTCTGTATATCCTGTCTCTGGCTTTCTAGTAAATGACCCCCAAACTATACTTCATAGTACCACTGAGATACATGGTAAAAGCATGTTACCACCTGTATGTATTTTCTACAAGTATTATATACAGCATAGTAATGCACATGTCTATATCATATTTTATTTTCTATGAAGAATTTGAAAAACAAGGTCCTCTATATTGTTCCATATTTATTGAAAATTCTCCATATTAATAAAGATTGGCACCAAAGTTTCTCCATATTTTTACACGAAAACCTCAGTTTCTCCATATTTAACATGACATCTAAGTTTGTTCAATTTTATTGAAAAATTTCCATGTTAATAAAAGTTTGCACCCAAGTTTCTCCATATTTTTACACAAGAACTTTCATTTCTCCATATTTTATACAACAACCTCAGTTTCTCTGTATTTTTACATAATAACTTCTGATTCTTCATATTTTGGATATTTATATTGAAACCTTTGTGTTTTATCAATAAAGTCCATTAGATTTTGGTTTCCCAACGGTCAGTTTCGGGGATGACATAAATTGTAATTGCCTGGGACAGCCAAAGCCACAACCATCCTCCACTCCGGCTACTCCTTTGCTCATTGCATTTGTATTTCTTAAATAGCACCAACACAGACCATAGTCCTGTACAAATATTTTCATCACACACACTAATTAATGTTCCTAATTTAACAAATATATATTCTATGTCAAATTTTACAGGATGGCAATTTCACAGGATGGCCTTGTTTAAGCTGTTTACTTTTTATCATAGCTATGTTTGTAGCAATGTGCTGAGCTTGGTTCTATTGGTATTTCTGTGTGCAGAGATTTTAATAACAAGTCTATGCAATGTGCTTGGTTCTATCAATATAATTGTGGTTCTCTTACTGCATCTATGTAGTAAATTTGGTTCTTGTATGATAGCTATGTACTGATTGTTCTTTTACAGTATTTATACACTGAGTGGAGTTCTGATATATACACTGTATGTATATATTTATGCACAGAGCATGGTCCTGATATGCCTGTGCTTGGTTTTAGTACTGTACCAATGACTTAAGTTTATACTGTATTTATATGACAGGCTAAGGTCTAGCACTGTATTGTTCATTTCTTGATGGAGCAGAACCGTAAAAATGACAGCAGTGCTGGATTAATCACAATATGGACAACAACGGTGGCCGACAGAACCTATTGACTATAAAAGGGTCCGCGTAGCTCTGACATTAAGTGGAGAGCAGCTTCACATCTGAAGGAGGCGCTCCCAGGCCGGTCTCTTCCGATCACTTGGTGGTTTGGGTCATCTGACTTGTCACGTGGTCGTTCTTGTGACAGATCATGTGACAGGAGAGGGCGGACTTTGAGCGATCCAACAGGGTTTTAAATGCGGCCTCTTAAGACGCTCATACTGTTACTGCCACTGCAGGACATCAGATGAATGTAGACTACAGCTGAACCATGAGGGGCTACTATTGGACAGCTAAGTAGTTAATGTTTTGCTTTGCAAACAATTCAAAGATTGATGCAAATATGTTCCTTCAGCATTATAAGAGTACCCGGTAGACTGGTCCCCTGAGGATTTGGCGTGGACCAATAAAACCCGTCGGGACAAGGGACAACTGTATTGATTTGTTTATGTGACAATTGTGTTGAATTGATCATACTCTTTCCCTTTTCCCTTTCTGTTTCCATATTACTTGACAAAACTGGGCAGCCACTGTTGCCTGTTTGAGGGACAATAAGGGATACTGAGAGAGAGAGATTTAGCAGTTAGACACAAGGACATATAGGGACGGTTGTTCTCTCCAACCTCTATCCCTCTGTACTCTCTGCTACCTGTAGACCATACAATTATTGTGTAACAGTTAGTGGTCTCATTCTGTGCACTTTGATGCCACACCTGTTTGTATTTCTTTTTCAATAACTTCCATATCTGGGGCTATTTATTTTAATGAGCTACTGATTAAATGTTACGTTTTAATTGCAGTCACTTACTTATGTGAAATTGATATTTTGAATACAGTTACCGCGGGCATATCAGGATTTGACTATAGCAACTTGGTTGTGTGTTTTCCTTTAGTTTTTTTGAGGTTATGGCAGGTTTTCTAACGACTGGTTTTGAGAGAAACCAGTGGCTTTCTGAGGTGGAGGAGGTTTTTTTCTGAAAAGACTCTGATACAAAAAAGATATACATCCTCATTTAAAACAGCCTTTAAAGAACTAACTAAGACGTATAAAAAACAGACTACATCGTGGTGGGAGGTGCAGTCATTAGAAAACTATATCAAACACCAGATTGTCCCAAGAGGTTTGAAGATCACCCTCACTCCAGCTAGGAGATGTAGGAACACTTTATTAATGAGTAAATGGGAGACAGAAGCCACACAAAGCTCATTGCGCTTTATGAATCTATTGCTCGAGGAGGAGAAAAATAACTTTGCTACACTTGACAATAAACTAAAAGAACAGATTGAGTTAATACAGATATTCAAATAAGAAATAGACTTTCCCAACAAGAAACCTCAACTTAAAAACACCCTTGATAAGTTCCAGTTCCATCTGAAGGAGTGCAAGCAACGCCAATTCAACAGAGACCTCCAGGACTTTAAAGAGAATCGTGTTTATGCTACTATAGAACGTGGGACAACGTATAACAAACCACAAGAGTCAGACATCACATAAATTGACACGGAGGCCCCTGAAACAGAAAAGGAGGGGGACAGAGAAATAGAGGAAGAGGTAGAGGACGCTATAGAGGTAGAGGCAGACGGGGGGGACTTGACACCAATAGTTTTTTAGAACAAAGTGGTCCCTATCAACTGAGAACCCGCAATAAACACAATCCACCCCCCCCCCCCCCCACAGTGTCGGTACCCCAGATCAACAGGGGAAGATAGTGAACCTCTGACAAACAGTTACAACAAACAGAAATGATGATTCTTAATAGAGGCCTATCCTTTGTCCCAACCTCTACATTCAACCTATTTAATTGGATTAAAGACATAAACCTTTTTGCGCGAAAACTGAGATGGCATAAATACTTTACATTAAAAACAAAACAGGAAAGGAAGGAATTGGGGATCCCAGCGGACATTTTACAAGATGTCCAGTTACTCTATGGTTTAGGGTAAAGTAGACCGCTGGAAGGTAAGGACCCCTTTACAAATCTGAAGAACAAAAGTGTCAAGATGCCTCCTTTAAGTGATCCCACATGCATAGACGCCTTTGTTATTCAGATCTCGCAAGAGTTAGAGGCAACAATAGTGAAGAAGCCATGCTTCAACTGTTCTAGATTGGAATTTAAGGAATTTACCAGTCTAGAACAGGATCACCAAATAACAATAAAACCATCCGATTATGTGGGCAATATTGTCATTATGGAGACTCCTCAATATAAAAACATGTGCTTAGATCTGTTAAATGATAAAAACACGTATGAGAAACTCTCATTTAATCCGACGACATGTTATCAGAAGAAATTATTGGATATATTGCGCCTAGCTATTTTGGATGGTCTAATCTCAGAGGAGGAGTTTGATTTTTTGCACAAAAAACAACCTACAGTGGCAACTTTTTACAGTTTGACAAAAATACATAAGGGATTAACCCCCCTCAAGGGACGTCCAATTGTATCGGGCATAAATAGCCTTAGCCAAAACGGAATCTAAATTGATCAGATCTTAGCACCTTTTGTAAAAACTCTGCCTTCATACATCAGAGACACGAGTGACCTTTTAGGCCGACTTGAGGGGGTCTCAGTGGAGGAAGAGATGGCATTCGCATCTATTGATGTGCAGGCGCTCTATTCCTCCATACCCCACCACTTGGGACTCAAAGCTGTTGAGGTTTTCCTTACCATGAGAGGCTGTCGATATCAAGCTCACAACAAATTGGTATTACAGCTGTTAGACTTTACCCTAACATCTAACTACTTTGTTTTCGATGGTACCTTCTACCACCAGCTCAGGAGCACGGTGATGGGGAGTTTGTGTGCCCCGTCATACGCCAACTTGTTCCTGGGCTGGTGGGAGAGGAATATGGTCTTTGGGGACATACCCAATACATACACCACTGATGTAGTTACCTGGAACAGGTTTATTGATGATATCTTCCTTGTTTGGAAGGGTAGTAGACACGACTTTACTGAATTTGTGCGGGAACTGAATATTATTGATATTGGCATGAGATTCACCTTTGACTTCCAGGGTAATGCTCTTCCTTTTCTGGATATTGAGATCAGTAGGGATCCAGGAGGGAAAATTCACTTTTAAATTGGAGGCGTCATCATCCTTTGCCCCTCAAACGAGGCATTCCAGTGGGGCAATATCTTAGGATGCGAAGAAATTGCTCCACAATTAGGGATTTAAAAAAAACAAGCCGATGACTTACAAAACAGGTTCTTGGAAAAAGGCTACCCAGACCCGGTTCTGAGGACAGCCTACAGGAGAGCACGACAAAGTAATAGGACAGAGCTACTGTATCCCAAAACTGATGAAATAGAGACTAATGAAATAGTATAGCTTGTTCAGTGATAATTCAGGGACGTTTCTTTACCAGTAGGATTACGGTTGGGAATATCCCATTCCTTCTTTTATAAACTGTAGAACAAAAGAAATTATTTATAAGGCTACCTGTGTGTGCGGCCTAAAGTATATTGGCAAGACCACCCAAGAACTACGCAGATGTATTGACGAACATCTGAGTGACTTGAGGCATAAAAAAGATACCCATCTTATACAACATATTGAAAGGGACCATGGAGGAGATTCCTTCAAACTTCGATTCATGGGTATTGAGGCTGTTCAGCCTCTTAAGCGAGGAAGAGATTGGGACAAAAAACTCTTGCAGAGAGAAACTTAGTGGATCTATGAACTCAAAACGGTCCACCCAAGGGGATGAAATGAGCAATTACTTTTTGGTTGTTATATTTAATACACCATCACTATACAACCTCGATAGTGAATCATATTTGTCCAGTATACCATCATATGCATCTCTATAGGGGTCCCTATAGACATGCACTCATGACCTCATTATGGCTCTTTTTGGTTTCTACCCCTCTCAGTATTCCCAATCCCTACCAGGACATCAGATGAATGTAGACTACAGATGAACCATGAGGGGCTACTATTGGACAGCTAAGTAGTTACTGTGTTGCTTTGTAAACAATTCAAAGATTGATGCAAATATGTTCCTGCAGCATTATAAGAGTACCCGGTAGACTGGTCCCCTGAGGATTTGGCGTGGACCAATGAAACGCGTCGGGAAAAGGGACAACTGTATGGATTTGTTTATGTGACAATTGTGTTGAATTGATCATACTCTTTCCCTTTTCCCTTTCTGTTTCCTTATTACTTGACGAAACTGGGCAGCCACTGTTGGGACAAAAAAGGGATACTGAGAGAGAGAGAGATTTAGCAGTTAGACACAGGGACATTTAGGGACGGAGACCCATCATCTTGTTCTCTATCCCTCTGTACTCTCTGCTACCTGTAGACCATACAATTATCGTGTAACAGTTAGTGGTCTCATTCTGTGCACTTTGATGCGACACCTGTTTGTATTTCTTTTTCAATAACTTCCATATCTGGGGCTATTTATTTTAAAGGGAGTCTGTCACCAGCATTTCACTTTTTTAACCCTTCCCACAGCTCCCTAGCATGCTTACAGTTAATAAAAACGTTACCTCTGGCATCAATCCTGGACTTATAGAACCCTCAAAAACGATCTTTATAAGATATGCAAATGAGGGCTTGCAAGTGCCCAGGGGCGGCGTTACTCTCTTAGGTGCCCTGCTTGCTCAGCCTTCTCATTGCGTCCCCCCGCCCCTTCCTACCCTCTGCCCGCCCATCCTTTCCCTCTGACCGCCTTTGTACTAACTTGTTATGCTGCCGATATCCCGCGCCGGTGCACTCATTCCTTTGGCCGGCGCATGCGCACTGCGATGCCCATTCCTTGTACGGCATCACAGTAACTATTGCACATGCGCCGGCTAACAATGCGAAAATCTGCGTCGTTAGCCGGCGCATGCGCAGTAGTTACTGTTGAGGGTAGGAAGGGGCGGGGGGACGCTAGGGAGCTGTGGGAAGGGTTAAAAAAGTGAAATGCTGGTGACAGACTCCCTTTAATGAGCTACTGATTAAATGTTAAGTTTTAATTGCGGTCACTTACTTATGTGAAATTGATCTGTTGAGTTTATCAAATGTCTGTAATTTTACTGGACAAAAAAAGAGCTGTATGCTGTGCTAATTAGTCCTTTTAGACTGTATCTGTAAGGGCTCTTTCACACGAGCGGATGCCGTGCGGGTAATCCACTGCGTGAAAGAGAGCCAAGCCCTGCTCTGGACAGCAGAGACACGGAGCATTAACATGATTAATAATGCTCTGTGCCTCTCTGTGACCTTTTTACTACAAAATCACAGTGAGATAAAGTTGTCACCGTGATTTTGTAGTAAAAAGATCACAGAGAGGCACGAAGCATTATCAATCATATTAATGCTCTGTGTCTCTGCTGTCCAGAGCGGGGCTTGGCTCTCTTTCACGCAGCGGATTACCCGCACGGCATCTGCTCGTGTGAAAGAGCCCTAAGGGCAGCTCCAATGCAGATATGAAGACAGCCTTACCTTGACTCTGGACAAAAACTGAAAAGTAAGGCACACTATATATATGTAAAAGAAAATACACATCGTATGTGGTGGGCATGTACTACTATCCACCCGTTTTGGGAGGAAGTCTTTAATCTTCTTTCTTCAGTAGCAGGTTTTCAGATCCCCCTTAACCCTGCCTTAGCTGTGCTATCCATTGTAATAGGGTAACTGCCGTGCAGTCACTGATCGGTCATAATGGGGATTTTAACAGCAGCCAGGAAACTAATTGCTACCCTGTGGAAATAGCCGATTACACCTAAGATAGCAGACCTGATTCCCCTAGTGAATCAATATATGCAGCATGAATGTATTTACGCGGAGTCCTATATAGAGTGGCTACAAATGCTTAAGAGATGGGAGATTTGGGTCTCCTCTGGGTACGCCCCTACAATCCCTTCAGAAGCCTTATAGTGAGTAGTAGATATTTTCATTGGCAACAAGGGAGGTGGTGAACATGCAGCGATATCCCTGACACTACATATCTGTACATTGAAGTTAGATTACTGCTTATATTTTGGATTTGGATAGTGCAGATGTGCTACGTTATATGATAGGCCCACAAGATCTGGTTCTAGTGAACTTACTATATTACTGTTGTGTTATGTATAACCTTTTCAAATACTGATGTCTGTGTTATCCGCTATATCTGATATCGACTTATGTACGTGACATCTTTAATGATTGCAGGATTTACTTTGTATGATCTGGAAAAATTCAATAAAACTTGAAAGAGTAAAAAAAAAAAATACACATCGGTCAACCCTTGAGTCGGTTTGTATTAGTGCACAGATACTCCATGGGGTCAGGGAGCAGGGTATATGCTGGAGAAAGCCACAAGTCAACAATAGATGTTTTTGTCTATTTATGAATATTAATTATTGATATGAATCCAAAATATTAATAATTAACATTCCCTTTTACATTGGCGAGCCAGGCCCACTGCTAGAAATTTATTTCTGTGTTTGGTTTTGGTGAAGAAATTCGCTTACTCTGTGAACTAGTCAGGCAAGAGAGACGTGGACAGTGGATTCTGTGTGTCCAGAGCCTGATAGTTCGGACAGGTAACTCGGTTTTTCAATCAGAGCTGAACACAGAGCAATATCTACAGGAGAGAACCTAAATCTTTTATTTTTGGAATTTAACGATTTCCTGTTGTGTTACACGCCCCCGAACACGTGCGAGCGTCCATAGAAGAAGTCGCATACCGTCACTTTCAGAGAACTATCGCTGTTGGTGCTGATCTAAAGAAGTCCGGCTGGATGGGAGGACCTCCTCCAAGCAGCAAATGAAGGACAGGAAAAGACAGCACCAGAGAAGATGGCATCTCAACAGAAAGTGAGTATGGACTTCTCGACACTACAGAACTTAGCAAAACACAGCATATTTAACCCTATCCTCCCCACCACGTACAAGTCAGCAGAAATGCTGTGGGCCGATTTGTTGACACAGGCTTGTAGTCATGACTAGCTTTGTATTAACAAACGGATGGTATTGAATAAGGCAACAAACGGCTTCAGATGCTAGCCAAAGTTGTGCATACATTTAAGAATAGCATCTGCAAGCCAGAGCATGTTGCACTGGTGTCTCAGTCAACTGAGAAAATTCCTCCGAACATTCATTGCCAGTGCTGTGCCAGTACCAGGTTTCGGCATTGCAGGCGCAGCTGGCAGAGAATGTACAATCTACGGTTGAGCAAGACACGCAGGTGGCTAGATTAGAGTCACAGTTAGTAGAGCTGCAGAGGAAGAAGGAGGAAATTGAGGCTCAGTTGACTCAGTCGTATGCTGTGATCAAGGACTTCAAGAAAAGGGCTGCCTCTACAAACGTGATGGTAGCCAAATTAAATGACGAGATTGCTGCCAGGTCCCAGCTGATGACTGGCATGTAATACGTCATCAACAATTTTTCCAACATGGTGCCGGCCCTTTCTTTTTCCTTAAAATCAGGGCCAGAATCTCAACATTTTTTGCCCTGTCCAGGGCAAAAAGGGGGGAGATCAGTCGGTGATAGGCCAAATCTCCCAAAATTTTTGCCTATCCAGAATAACAGAAATTGTTCCATGACTTTTGGAAAAAGAAATATTGTGAAAAGTGCATCATCCCTCAGGAAGGATCAATTCAAAAGAAGGGAGCATGACTGCAGTGTAGACAGACCTAAGCCATGCAGGGAAAACATCAGATGTTTTGCATGTGCTGGCTTAGACTGCCGGTAGGCCGAAGAGCCAACCGTGCTCACCTCTCCCCTCCCTTCCTGAATCTATTGAACTTCCAACAAAAACCACACAAAATACCTTCATGTTGGGTGGTGATCGGCCACAGTTTTTTTTTTTTCATTTGTCACCTCATCAACCAAGAGCGTTAAACTGCTCCAAACCACTAACACATGGCGCTGTATGCCGGCTGCTGGACTCCCAGCGGGCATATCTGCCCGTTAAGCTTCACCATGTATTCTGGATGTCTCCAAACAGCCACGTAGGAGCCCGTTCTTCTAAACCGGGCTCTGACCACCACCCAACAAAAACATTGCTTGTTCTACCCCATCCTGCAACCCGGAGAGAAAAATATCAAGACCAATATCGGAGTGATGCACCCCATTTGGTCGCATAAATGCCCAGTTGTCGCCTTCAAGTTGGCGATGGCGAACCACTATGCCTCCCCGGGACCTAATAAAGTGGGAAGTACGAGAGTTGACCGTTCTGCAGCATTTTTCTATAGCATCAGGGTTTCTAGCTCCATGCCAAACCACGCGGGGTATGATCTCCGACCATACGAGCACCATCTCTGGGAAAAAGGAAGCTAACCGCTCCATGTTGGAACGTATTAAAGTCATGAGCTCGACAAGCCACAAGGAACAGAGATCATTCCCCCCCCCCCCATGTATCACCAGGCTAACTGGACCCGCCATGGACCTGCTAATATCCACCACCTCCGGAAGAACCTGAGACCACCGAAGGCCACGGATGCCCTGCCAGAAAACGTCAACGAAAATCACGAAAAACCCAGGGTCCGACCGCTCAGCCTGCAATCCGCTCTCTGGGCTGCCCAGAAGACATATGAGTGACCAATGATCCAGACAGCTGGATGCGGGACCCCTTTAAAACAGCATAAACATCTGCATAGCTGTAAATATTATTATTTTTTTATATATAGTAGGGATTGCGGAAATTAGCCCACGGGCAACAGGTCAGGACGGACATAGGTTGCAAAACACCTGGAGCGCCATCGACCGATCCTCATGATGTCTGCCTCAGAAAGGCCAGCCCTGGCCGTCTCGGTCGCCGCCCCAATGCGGAAAGAATGCTTCCCGAAATCACTAGTGTCGTAAGCAACGGCTGCGAGGCAGCGTTTGAAAATGGCGGTATATTAAAACTTCATGATGGGGGAGCAATCTTGGTGCACCAAAAAACTACTACCGTCGGGGCACAAGCCGCTGTAAGTCGTGACCAAGTGAACTGGGCAAGCGGGACCCGAAATTGGGTGAAGCGGGATCCACGCCAGAACTGGGAACCGCAAACCACAGGACACGACAAAACCAAGCTGCAAAGTAATTGGTATGAAATGGGCCGCTGGCATTCCGAACAGACACTTTTCTTACGACAACCCCGCAACGCCTGCGTGATCAAAAAATGTTTGGTGACGTTGCGCCATCCGAAAAGGCGAAAATAAAAAGCTACACCGGACATACGCTGTTGGGCAACCTCCGCCGAAACCCCCAGCGTCCGCAAGCGCAATAAGAGTTCTACCGCAATAAGCGTCCTCCTGACTCACATCCCAAGTGCCGACAGTGTCAAGTAGGGTGGCCAGACGTCCGGTTTTCTGGCTCCCTGTCCTCCGTCCGGCGCAGGGCCTGGATGGACACAGGGATGTCCACCCTTTCAGTAGCTCACACTCAGACAGCAGCACTGCGCTGTCTGAGTGTGAGCTGCAGCCACTGACTGAGGCTTCTCTCACCCCCAGTCAGTCACTAGAGCTGCAGACATGGCTCCCTGTGGCTGACTGAGGGAGAGAGAAGCGCCCCGGGCTGACCCCAGCTCACCTTCTATTCAGAAAGTTCTTCCCTCTTCTCCCCCTGTTTTTTTACCACTGATAGGGGGGTGTCTTCACAGATTATTATTTGCGGGTGTGGCCGGTGAGGTCTGGCTTTCTTGGGTGAAACCAGTGGCTTCTGGGGTCAAGCCATTCACCCCATGCCATACTGTGTGGTCTCCAAGTCGCCAGAGTGACCGAAGAAGCAATCAATGACAATAACTGCTTTCCACCAGCCTGCGGCAGGCTTGGTACGCCATCCTGGTCCGCTCACAAAAGGAAGGCCCGAAATTCCTGCCAATGAAAGCGAGAGAGAGCATCAGCAATTACATTAGAAGAACTGGGAACATGACAGGACTTGAAGATGATGTTAAATTCCAGACAATGCAACACTAAATGCCGAACCTAAGGACGAGGACGACAGGCTATTATTGCTATGAACAACTCTCAAATTATCAGTCCAAAAGCATATATGCCGATTAACAAACTGGGGGACCCAGATCTCAACCGCCATGATAATAGGAAAAAGCTCTAACAACATTAAATACCAAGCCTCCGGGCCAACGGGATGCGCACAGAAAGTGAGTATGGACTTCTCGACACTACAGAACTTATCAAAACACAGCACATTTAACCCTATCCTCCCCACCACGTACAAGTCAGCAGAAATGCTGTGGTCCGATTTGTTGACACAGGCTTGTAGTCATGACTAGCTTTGTATTAACAAACGGATGGTATTGAATAAGGCAACAAACGGCTTCAGATGCTAGCCAAAGTTGTGCATACATTTGAGAATAGCATCTGCAAGCCAGAGCATGTTGCACTGGTGTCTCGGTCAACTGAGAAAATTCCTCCGAACATTCATTGCCAGTGCTGTGCCCGTACCAGGTTTCTGCATTGCAGGCACAGCTGGCAGAGAATGTACAATCTACGGTTGAGAGAGCATCAGCAATTACATTAGAAGAACTTGGGGAACATGACAGGACTTGAAGATGATGTTAAATTCCAGACAATGCAACACTAAATGCCGAACCTAAGGACGAGGACAACAGGCTATTATTGGTATGAACAACTCTCAAATTATAAGTCCAAAAGCATATACAGTACAGACCAAAAGTTTGGACACACCTTCTCATTCAAAGAGTTTTCATTAATTTCCTGACTATGAAGGCACCAAAACTATGAATTAACACATGTGGAATTATATACATAACAAACAAGTGTTAAACAACTGAAAATATGTCATATTCTAGGTTCTTCAAAGTAGCCACCTTTTGCTTTGATTACTGCTTTGCACACTCTTGACATTCTCTTGATGAGCTTCAAGAGGTAGTCCCCTGAAATGGTCTTCCAACAGTCTTGAAGGAGTTTCCAGAGATGCTTAGCACTTGTTGGCCCTTTTGCCTTCACTCTGCGGTCCAGCTCACCCCAAACCATCTCGATTGGGTTCAGGTCCGGTGACTGGGGAGGCCAGGTCATCTGGCGCTTCACCCCATCACTCTCCTTCAAGGTCAAATAGCCCTTACTTTCAAAGTTTTCCCAATTTTTCGGCTGACTGACTGACCTTTATTTCTTAAAGTAATGATGGCCACTCGTTTTGCTTTACTTTTACTTCTTTTTTCTTGCCATAATACAAATTCTAACAGTCTATTCAGTAGGACTATCAGCTGTGTATCCACCTGACTTCTCCTCAACGCAACTGATGGTCCCAACCCATTTATAAGGCAAGAAATCCCACTTATTAAACCTGACAGGGCACACCTGTGAAGTGAAAACCATTTCAGGGGACTACCTCTTGAAGCTCATCAAGAGAATGGCAAGAGTGTGCAAAGCAGTAATCAAAGCAAAAGGTGGCTACTTTGAAGAACCTAGAATATGACATATTTTCAGTTGTTTCACACTTGTTTGTTATGAATATAATTCCACATGTGTTAATTCATAGTTTTGATGCCTTCAGTGTGAATCTACAATTTTTATAGTCATGAAAATAAAGAAAAGTCTTTGAATGAGAAGGTGTGTCCAAACTTTTGGTCTGTACTGTATGCCGATTAGCGAACGGGGGGACCCAGATCTCAACCGCCACGATAATAGGAAAAAGCTCTAACAACGTTAAATACCTACAAATACCAGATGCCAGCCAAGCCTCCGGCCAACGGGAGGCGCACCAAGAATTACTTAAAAACAGCGCCAAAACCGCAAGCGCCCGAGGAATCTGTGAACAAGGAAAGATCAGTATTAGAAGACTCAGGGGCCAACAAATACGACTGACCATTGTAAGAAGCTCAAAATTCCCGCCATATCCATAAATCCGAAAAACAGTGTAAGCGAGCACTCACACTATGGCATCAATTGAGTATATTTATTGGTTATAGATAAAATCCAATATCTCATAAAAATTCAATAACTCATAAAAATTCAATATCACATAAATGCATTAGCATAAAATACAATAACACATAAAATTCCTTGCAGTTGGTCGGCCGACCTTAATTGGCGGCTAGTATGCAAAAACCACAGTAGGAGTATATAGCAGCAAAATGAGTGTAGCAGCAATGGACAATTGAATGTTTTAATAGCAGCAAACAATTGAAATCAAGGTGCCTTCAAATAGTGATATACAATAGTGCAAATTGTGTATAGTGTGTGACCCCTGGGTCATTTAATGAATAGAACACTTCAAAAATGTGATACTTCAAAGAATACTGTTTCAAAAATATAGTGATAAGATTGTGTCAAAGTGGGACACCTGATAGTTGGCTGCACATTGGTCAATGCTGAGATGTTTCTATTTTCTTCTGTGTGTATTGGAGATAACCGCTTTTGTAAAATCGTCCCAATCAGTGTGTCATCCAAATATTCGATCTCACAGTGCATCCGATGTAAAGAAAAATCGAATGTAACACTGATACGTTATGCAAATAGTCTATGCCCTCTTGTTTGGTGGTGCGCTTACATGAGAGGTCTATATCCTCGGCACAGCACTTTCCTTTATATATTCCAAATAGTCTCAAATCATTAGGAGAGATCGCTCTTACCTCCTGTCGGTCTTATTCGGAAATACTGTTCGTGTAGTAATCCAGGTAGTGAGCTGGGGACGCCACACCAACCCCACGCCTCACTCCTCGTGTTCTCTGATGATCGCACAAAGTATCGCGATGTGACGAGTGAGACTTCCGTTCAGTAAGTGCAATCACTGTGGCAATAAATCGATTCAGTTTTCGAATGTATCCAATATTCGGAGCATACGAATCTTCAAGTTTGCATGGCCATGCATATAAAGTTCTTTCCAGCGGAGGTATTTAACAAAGTGTCCAATGTACCAGACGCGTTTCGGGATGATTCCACATCCCTTCCTCAGTGGTCATATCCGGCACTCCAAACCCCCTCCTTTTTAAGTGTTTTAAGGTCCTCCATAAACTATGGTAGTACGATCCAGAATAGGATTCTGATTTTCAACTTTCGCTGTTATGCGACTTTGGTGCGATTTTATTGCGTTTTTTTCTATAGATGCGTTTTTTCGTCAAATCGGTCCTTCACACTGCGATATATCACTGTATGTCATAGAAACTTGCTCCGATCTTTTAAATATCATAAAATCGATATATAATTAAAACTGACATTAAAATAAATTTAAAATACACGTGGACAATATATTCAGTCTCCTCAATACATAAACCTATGTTGATTCCTTTTGGATTGTGGAAATTTCAGCTATTAAAGAACTACAAAAACGACAGAAATCACAATACGCCCAGCGGATAAAGGGGGTGCTACAGTTATACTCGATACCGGGAAATACAATAATGAATGTTGGAGGCAATTGGCAGATACTACTACTTATCTGAAATTATTAAAAGATCCATTAAATCAATTCAAACAGGAATTAAAAGTATTTTGTGAAAAAGGTTTGCGAGATCAAATTCTCCTCCAACAGGAATCTGACTTTATTTTGGGCACACAGGGAAGACTACCTGCCTTCTACTGTTTGCCCAAAATTCACAAAAATTTACAAAGTCCCCCTGGTCGTCCCATAGTCTCTGGGATAGGCTCTATCACGTCAAATCTATCTAAATATATTGACACTCACCTTCAACCATTGGTGAAGAAATCTAAATCATATGTGAAAGACACATTATAAAGATCTTGGAGGATTTGAAGGTCGAGCCTGGCTGGATTATGGGTACGTTGGATATCCAGTCCTTGTACACGGTTATTAACCATGAGCAGGCACTGGAGGCAATTAAGAAACAATTAATTAAAGATGGCTCCTTGGAAAATCGTCAGATTAATTTTATATTGGAAGGGATCAAATATATCTTGGAACACAATTATTTTTACTTTGAGGGGGAGTATTACCTACAAAAACAGGGGACCGCCATGGGGACTAGGTTCGCCCCCAGTTACGCCAATTTATTCTTGGCCGAATGGGAAGCTACCATCATTGATCCCAGACTGGGGGCGGACCTGGCCCTATGGCGGTACTACATTGATGATGTCATCTTCATTTGGAAACAGGGAAGCCCACAGTTGGAAGAATTCCTGAAAACATTGAATACCAATGACAAAGGTCTAATTTTTACTTCGAATATTAAACATCAGACGGAGTATTTAGACCTACTGATTGAAGTACAGGATGATAAATATAAGTGTAGTACATTCCAGAAACCCACAGCGACAAACAATTTTATCCCCTTCTCAAGTTGTCACCTTCCAAGGTGGTTGATCATTATTCCTACTGGACAGTTTCGAAGAATCAGACGTAACAGTACAGAGGATGGGAAATTTGAGGAGGAGGCAATTAAAATGAAATCTTATTTTGTTGCCAAGAATTATCCTACAGGGCAGATAGATGAGGCCCTTGTCACTGTGAGAAATCTGGATAGGAAATTATTCTTCAATGAGAGACAACAAGTGAGAGCAGAGAATGAACTTTTAGACATAAGACTCATACTCCCCTTCAATGCCAATTATAAGAAAATACAGAAAATGTTTAAGTCCCATTGGCCACATCTACTGAGTGACAAGACAATAGGTCACCTCCTACCACATGCACCGAAGATTTCCTTCACCAAAGCCCCTAATTTAAGTCTAAAGATAGCACCGTCTGTCCCAAATAAGATCAAAAAAGATAGCACTTTTTTTTTGAAGATGAAAGGATTTTATAAATGTGGAAGATGTATAGGATGCAAACTGAATAACCTACCACGAAAAACTTTGGAGGTTCGTTCAACCCAAAATACATATGGGAAATTAAAGACTGTATCTCCTGTAACTCATCGGGAGTTATATACCTGATTTAATGCCCATGTAACCGCCAATACATAGGCCGGACTAAATGAACCCTCAAAACAAGAATTAATGAACATATTTCTAACATAAAAAAAGGTTATGATAAGCATTCACTATCGAAACACTATAAAGAAGTACACAATAGTAATCCATGGAACATAAAATTTATGGGGCTAGAAAAGGTAAATCAACATTGGAGAGGAAGTGACTATATTCAGAAAATGTCTAGAGCTGAATCCAGACAGATATATGAATTTGGATCCCTACTACCATTTGGATTGAATTCCGATATGAAGTTGTTTGGGTTTCTTTAAGATCTAGGTCCCATCCCCGATGGCGAGTCGCATGTCTGGCCGTTTATCGGCACTGGGACTCACCCTCTGGTTTGGGACCTCCTCGTATTCCACAATCCAAAAGGAATCAACATAGGTTTATGTATTGAGGAGACTGAATATATTGTCCAAGACCCACGTGTATTTTAAATTTATTTTAATGTCAGTTTTAATGATATATCAATTTTATGATATTTAAAAGATCGGAGCAGTTTCTATGACATACAGTGATATATCGCAGTGTGAAGGACCGATTAGACAAAAAAACGCATCTATAGAAAAAAACGCAATAAAATCGCACCAAAGTCGCATAACAGCGAAAGTTGAAAATCAAAATCCTATTCTGGATCGTACTACCATAGTTTATGGAGGACCTTAAAACACTTAAAAAGGAGGAGGTTTGGAGTGCCGTATATAACCACTGAAGAAGGGATGTGGAATCATCCCGAAACGCGTCTGATACATTGGACACTTTGCTAAATACCTCCGCTGGAATGAACTTTAAATGCATGGCCATGCAAACTTGAAGATTCGTATGCTCCGAATATTGGATACATTCGAAAACTGAATCGATTTATTGCCACAGTGATTGCACTTACTGAACGGAAGTCTCACTCGTCACATCGCGATACTTTGTGCGATCATCGGAGAACACGAGGAGTGAGGCGTGGGGGCGGTGTGGCGTCCCCAGCTCACTACCTGGATCACTACACGAACAGTATTTCCGTATAAGACCGACAGGAGGTAAGAGCGATCTCTCCTAATGATTTGAGACTATTTGGAATATACACTCACCTAAAGAATTCTTTAGGAACACCTGTTCTATTTCTCATTAATGCAATTATCTAGTCAACCAATCACATGGCAGTTGCTTCAATGCATTTAGGGATGTGGTCCTGGTCAAGACAATCTCCTGAACTCCAAACTGAATGTCAGAATGGGAAAGAAAGGTGATTTAAGCAATTTTGAGCGTGGCATGGTTGTTGGTGCCAGACGGGCCGGTCTGAGTATTTCACAATCTGCTCAGTTACTGGGATTTTCACGCACAACCATTTCTAGGGTTTACAAAGAATGGTGTGAAAAGGGAAAAACATCCAGTATGCGGCAGTCCTGTGGGCAAAAATGCCTTGTGGATGCTAGAGGTCAGAGGAGAATGGGCCGACTGATTCAAGCTGATAGAAGAGCAACGTTGACTGAAATAACCACTCGTTACAACCGAGGTATGCAGCAAAGCATTTGTGAAGCCACAACACGCACAACCTTGAGGCGGATGGGCTACAACAGCAGAAGACCCCACCGGGTACCACTCTTCTCCACTAAAAATAGGAAAAAGAGGCTACAATTTGCACGAGCTCACCAAAATGGGACTGTTGAAGACTGGAAAAATGTTGCCTGGTCTGATGAGTCTCAATTTCTGTTGAGACATTCAAATGGTAGAGTCCGAATTTGGCGTAAACAGAATGAGAACATGTATCCATCCTCTGATGGCTACTTCCAGCAGGATAATGCACCATGTCACAAAGCTCGAATCATTTCAAATTGGTTTCTTGAACATGACAATGAGTTCACTGTACTAAAATGGCCCCCACAGTCACCAGATCTCAACCCAATAGAGCATCTTTGGGATGTGGTGGAACGGGAGCTTCGTGCCCTGGATGTGCATTCCTCAAATCTCCATAAACTGCAAGATGCTATCCTATCAATATGGGCCAACATTTCTAAAGAATGCTATCAGCACCTTGTTGAATCAATGCCACGTAGAATTAAGGCAGTTCTGAAGGCAAAAGGGGGTCCAACACCGTATTAGTATGGTGTTCCTAATAATTCTTTAGGTGAGTGTATAAAGGAAAGTGCTGTGCCGAGGATATAGACCTCTCATGTAAGCACACCACCAAACAAGAGGGCATAGACTATTTGCATAACGTATCAGTGTTACATTCGATTTTTCATTACATCGGATGCACTGTGAGATCGAATATTTGGATGACACACTGATTGGGACGATTTTACAAAAGCGGTTATCTCCAATACACACAGAAGAAAATAAATAGAAACATCTCAGCATTGACCAATGTGCAGCCAACTATCAGGTGTCCCACTTTGACACAATCCTATCACTATATTTTTTAAACAGTATTCTTTGAAGTATCACATTTTTGAAGTGTTCTATTCATTAAAAGACCCAGGGGTCACACACTATACACAAGTTCTCTGTTGGACACTTGTTTAAACAAATCTTAAAGGGACCTTTTTTTCCAACAATTTATTGCACAATTTGCACTATTGTATATCACTATTTGTAGGCACCTTGATTTCAATTGTTTGCTGCTATTGAAACATTCAATTGTCCATTGCTGCTACACTCATATTGCTGCTATATTCTCCTACTGTGTTTTTTGTATACTTGCCGCCAATTAGGGTCGGCCGACCAACTGCAAGGAATTTTATGTGTTATTGTATTTTATGCTAATGCATTTTATGTGATATTGAATTTTTATGAGTTATTGAATTTTTATGAGATATTGGATTTTATCTATAACCAATAAATATACTCAATTGATGCCATAGTGTGAGTGCTCGCTTACACTGTTTTTCATTCACTTACTTTATTGATTGAGGCAGGGTGTCACTTATCATATCCGTAAATCCGCCTTCATAGATTTGGTCACACGGATATGATTGCTGGGGACTTAACACCCCGAGTGGCAAGGGTAAGCCGACGAGAAAAAACCCTGCCCATAGGCATCACCCGGCATGCAAAAACCAATAAATTCAACAGGGACTGAAGTTGCTGAAGCGTGACTTTATTCACTGATAGCAAACCTTTGATCAAAGCAGACAACTTTGACAATTTGTCCCCAAGCAACCGGAAAACCATAGCAACAGTATCAATATTAATACCTAAAAATGAAAGGCAAGTAATGGGACCCTCCGTCTTGTCAGGGGACACCGGAACGCCAAAGTGTGCCATAAGTTGGAGAAAAGTATTCAAGAGGTAACAGCAAGTCTCACCTGAATCTTGAGCAACAAATAAAAAATCATCCAAATAGTGAATAACAGATCAGGAACCGGTAACATAACGAACGACCCACTCAAGGAATGTACTAAACATTAAAAAATAATGGCAGGATATAGAGCAACCCATGGAAAGGCAAGTATCGTAGTAATTAAGACCGTCGACATAGCAACCCAACAAGTGATAACGATTCAGATGAACAGGAAGGAGGCGAAAGGCAGACTCAATATCCGACTTTGCTAAAAGGGCACCGCGACCAGCCTTCCTGACCAAAGCCACCGCCCTATTGAAGGAAACATAGGACACCGAGGCGTCCTCTGGAGGAATGGCATTGTTAACTGAGGTCCCCTTCGGATGGGAGAGGTGATGAATCAGACAAAACTTACCTGGTTCCTTCTTAGGAACTATATCCAGAGGGGAAACGCGAAGATTCGGAAAAGGAGGGGAATTAAAGGGGCCCTCTATCCTACCCATGGAGACCTCTTTAGCCAGTTTTTCTCAGAGAGCTTCGGTATGCTCTTGAGCCGACCCAAGGTTCTGTGAAAAAAACGGAAACCTACTCAAAACAAAGGGGTTAAAAAACCCGAAAGTGAAACTGAAACAAGGCTGAGCAGCGACCCTAAAGACCCTAAAGACGTTCACCGGGTCTTTAGGGTCACTGGGCATGGGAGGCTTCTGAACTTTTGGTAGAGGGTAGTTACAGCTGATGGCAGCGTGGGAGCCCCGCAAGAGGAGCTTGTATTTGCAAAGGCCTGCGAATCGGCAATGACCCTCGTTAAACAACCAACAGGCTCCAGGGCGACGGACGGCCACCGATCCCGTTGCTGAGGAGACCCCGGGACCAGTGGCCGCTCCAGAAAAGGGTGGCCTCTGAGACAACATAAGGCGGAGCCAGACGTCTGTGGCCTTAAATCCCCCACCCTATGTCCGGTTGAAGGCACAACCAGCGACAACCGGACAACCGGAACTCCTCGTCATATCTATATATAATGTAAGTCAATGGGAGACAACCAGGCACCCCCTGCTCTGAAGAGGGGAGGGTGTGTGGTCCATTGGAAACGGTCAGAAAGTGACAGAAACACCACAAAATGTATCAGGAACACCATGGGAACGATGTCTGGATGCATCTTGGACTCCCAGGTTGCTGCTGTTGTCCGAGTTGTACGCCACTTTTACAGACTGACAAAAATATGCACAAAACCCCCCCAAAAAAATAATTTTACAGGAAAACGTGTTAGGAACCAATTCTTTCCTGTATATTCAATTGTATATAAAGTGCAAGTGCTGCAATAAAATTACAAGCAAAAGGCACTCCGAAACAGCCTGTATATCACATAAAGGAGGGCCTCATTCACATTGTGGTACAATTGGTCAGGTAGTGGGACTCCTACACTCATAAAGCCTATGCACTACGTGAAAGGGCTGCCAAAAATTACAAGGAACCGGCACTCCAAAACACCCTTTGTTACACATAAAGGAGGGCATCATACACACCCTTTAAAAATTATGATTGATGGCCTGCTGGTGACCCTCAAAAACATTTGGAGCAAGGGCCTGCTGATCTGACCAGCTAAAACCTTAGGGGTGAGGGCCTGCTGCCGCATTGGTGAATCTAGATAACCACTGGGCGATTGCACATCCCCATGATGGCGACGATCTATTCGGATGTCTGCCCTATCAACTTTCGATGTTATTTTCTGCGCCTACCATGATGATCACGGGTAACAGGGAATAAGGGTTCCATGCCGGAGAGGGAGCTTGAGAAAGTGATACCACATCCAAGGGAGGTAAATGGCTGAAATCTGATTGGCTGTTGTTGCCTTGCCACTGTTTTTTCCATAAAAAATGACAGGGAATGTCACTGTGGTATTTTGGATGAGGAAACGTTATACAGGAGAGGCCCTGCTGCCGCTTTGTTGACTCTAGATAACTTCTGCCAGATCGCACGTCCCCGTGATTTCCACGATCCATTTGGATATCTTCCCTATCAACTTTCGATGTTCTTTTATGCGCCTAACATGGTCAGCTCCACAGATTGTTTCCATCTGCATCTTTCTAAGCAATCTGTGGCCTTAGTCTTTTATTCAGACTCAGTCATTGTGCCACTATGTGGTCTCCTCATGCTACCATCTCCACACCAAGTCACCTTGCCACTCATTTTTATCACCATGCTGCTGCTGATGCAGCTTAAAAGGCCTTAAACTGATCACTAGGCCCACAATTTAATTAAGGTTTTATAATCGATAAACCCAATTTGCTTTTGTGGGCTGCATCAGTGGCGTAGCTAGAATTGACTGGGCCCCACAGCAATTTTTTGAATGGGGCTCCATCACACAGTAATCTTTTAGCGACCCCTTCCTTTCGTAACGTGGAATCATTGTTCGATTTCGGAGAGGGAGCCTAATATATGGCTACGGCTACTACTTCAAAGCAAGGCAGCAGGAGTTGCGGGCCTGCAGGTGAGCTGACCCTGTAAAAGATTTGAGTTGCGGGCCTGAAGGTGAGCTCACCCTGTAAAAGATTTTAGGTTCGGACCTGCTGGTGAGCTGACCCTGTTAAACATTATATGCTAGTGCCTGCGGGTGAGCTGACCCTGTAATACATTTTATGCGATGACCTGCAGCTGAGCTGACCCTGTAAAAATTTCTATGCAAGGGCCTGCATATGAGCTGACCCTGTAAAAGATTTAAGTCGTGGGGCTGCATGTGAGCTGACCCAGTAAAAGATTTGAGTTGCTGGCCTGCAGGTGAGCTGACCCAATAAAAGATTTTAGGTGCGGGCCTGCTGGTGAGCTAAGGTGAAACCCAACTTGAATTTAATGGCTGCATTAATCTGCAGGTGACCGTGATACAGCTCCACAGATTGTTTCCATCTGCATCTTTCTAAGCAATCTGTGGCCTTAGTCTTTTATCCAGACTCATTTGTACCTCTATGTGGTCTCCTCATGCTGTCATCTCCACACCAAGTCACCTTGCCACTCATTTTTATCACCATGCTGCTGCTGATGCAGCTTAAAAGGCCTTAAACTGATCACTAGGCCCACAATTTAATTAAGGTTTTATAATCGATAAACCCAATTTGCTTTTGTGGGCTGCATCAGTGGCGAAGCTAGAATTGACTGGGCCCCACAGCAATTTTTTGAATGGGGCTCCATCACACAGTAATCTTTTAGCGACCCCTTCCTTTCGTAACGTGGAATCATTGTTCGATTTCGGAGAGGGAGCCTAATATATGGCTACGGCTACTACTTCAAAGCAAGGCAGCAGGAGTTGCGGGCCTGCAGGTGAGTTGACCCTGTAAAAGATTTGAGTTGCGGGCCTGAAGGTGAGCTCACCCTGTAAAAGATTTTAGGTTTGGACCTGCTGGTGAGCTGACCCTGTTAAACATTATATGCTAGTGCCTGCGGGTGAGCTGACCCTGTAATACATTTTATGCGATGACCTGCAGCTGAGCTGACCCTGTAAAAATTTCTATGCAAGGGCCTGCATATGAGCTGACCCTGTAAAAGATTTAAGTCACGGGGCTGCATGTGAGCTGACCCAGTAAAAGATTTGAGTTGCTGGCCTGCAGGTGAGCTGACCCAATAAAAGATTTTAGGTGCGGGCCTGCTGGTGAGCTAAGGTGAAATCCAACTTGAATTTAATGGCTGCATTAATCTGCAGGTGACCGTGATACAGCTCCACAGATTGTTTCCATCTGCATCTTTCTAAGCAATCTGTGGCCTTAGTCTTTTATCCAGACTCATTTGTGCCTCTATGTGTTCTCCTCATGCTGCCATCTCCACACCAAGTCACCTTGCCACTCATTTTTATCACCATGCTGCTGCTGATGCAGCTTAAAAGGCCTTAAACTAAACACTAGGCCCACAATTTAATTAATATTTTATAATCGATACACCCAATTTGCTTTTGTGGGCTGCATCAGTGGCGTAGCTAGAATTGACTGGGCCCCACAGCAAATTTTTGAATGGGGCTCCATCACACAGTAATTTTTTAGCGACCCCTTCCTTTCATGCCGCCCCCATTCCTGTGGCTAGTAAAGATCGCTCTTTCAGACCAGGGCCGGCAGCTGTTTCATCAGTTTTATACACTGTCTATACTGTCACTGCATATAATTTCATTGTGTAATACTGTTAAGGGGGCCCTGACCAAATCGTTTAGTCCTCCTCATCCTGGTTGGCCCCTTTTGGGTCAAGGCCCCAAAGCTGGAGCTTCCCCTGCTTCCCCTATAGCTACAGCCTTAAATCTGCAGGTGACCGTGATACAGCTCCACAGATTGTTTCCATCTGCATCTTTCTAAACAATCTGAGGACTCAGTCATTGTGCCACTATGTGGCCTCCTCATGCTGCCATCTCCACACCATGTCACCTTGCCACTCATTTTTATAACCATGCTGCTGCTGATGCAGCTTAAAAGGGTTTAAAGTGATCACCAGGCCCACAATCTAATTAAGATTTTACGCACAAAACCAAAGTAAAAAATAAATTTTATAGGAAAAATTTATTAAAAATATTATTTCCTGTATATTTACTTGTATATAAAGTGCAAGTGCTGGCAAAAATTACAAGGAAGAGGCACTCCGATACCTGTATATCACATAAAGGAGGGCCTTATTCACCATGTAAAAGATTTTAGGTTTGGGCCTGCAGGTGAGCTGACCCTGTAAAAGATTTGAGTTGTGGGCCTGCTGGTGAGGAAACCCTGTAAAACATTATATGCGAGGGCCTGCTGCTGAGCTGACCCTCTAAAACATTAGGGGCGAGGGCCTGCTGGTGAGCTGACCCTGTAAAACATTATATGCAAGGGCCTGCTGCTGAGCTGACCCTCTAAAACATTAGGGACGAGGGCCTGCTGCTGAACCGACCCTCTAAAACATTAGGGGCGAGGGCCTGCTGCTGAACTGACCCTCTAAAACATTAGGGGCAAAGGCCTTCTGCTGAACTGACCCTCTAAAACAGCGGTTCTCAACCTAGGGGTCGCGACCCCTTTGGGGGTCGATCGGCCCTTTCCGGGGGGTCGCCTGAGGCTTCCTATTGTGGGTCGCCCGCACAACGGCAGCGGCCCCTTATCCTCGCGCACAGGAAGTGATGTCCTATCACTGCCTGTGCTTGAAGGAGCCTGACGTCTGGACGGGTAAGTCGGGCCGCCTGTCTGCTGAGGTCCGAGTATTTTCGTTAATGACACCGCCGCTGAGCACCACTGCCACCAATGATTTAATTAAGCCTGGCTGAGCCTGGCTAATTTTATTTTAATTATTTGGCTGAGCAAGGCTTAATTTATTTGGGGGGACATGAAGCACCACTGATTTATTTATTTATTTGGGGGACCCTGAGCACTTCTGATTTATTTATTTGGGGGACCCTGAGCACCATTGATTTATTTATTTGGGAGGGGACCTGAAGCACCGCTGATTTATTTATTTGGGGGACCCTGAGCACTTCTGATTTATTTATTTGGGGGACCCTGAGCACCATTGATTTATTTATTTGGGGGAAACCTGATGCACCACTGATTTATTTATTTGGGGGTACCCTGAGCACCGCTGATTTATTTATTTGGGGGAGACCTGAAGCCCCGCTGATTTATTTATTTGGGGGACCCTGAGCACTTCTGATTTATTTATTTGGGGGGGACTTGAAGCACCACTGATTTATTTATTTGAGGGGTACCCTGAGCACCACTGATTTATTTTTAATTTTTTTTTGGGGGGGGGGGGGTACTGTCAGCACCACTGAGTTATTTATTTGAGGGGTACTGTGCGCACCACTGATTTATTTTTTAGGGGGTATTTGTTGTTTATTATTTATTTTAAAGTTATTTATTTGGTTTACAAATATTTTGTATTTATGCTAAAGTTCTGTGGTTATGAATGAATACTTGTGTATTTGAATTAACATTTGGTGTATTGGTGTCTGTGCGTGTTTTTGGTGGGTCATCATAACAGTAGCAAAATTAGTTATGACGTAGCAAGGAAAAAAATGTAATGGTTGGGGGTCACCACAACATGAGGAACTGTATTAAGGGGTCACGGCTTTAGAAAGGTTGAGAACCACTGCTCTAAAACATTAGGGGCGAGGGCCTGCTGGTGAGCTGACCCTATAAAAAATTTGAGTTGGGGGCCTGCAGTTAAGCTGACCCTATTAAAAAAAATTAGAGTGGAGTGAATATATACAATCTGGATGAGGAGGAGAAAACAAGATTCAACCATATACTCTTTTTTTGTGGTGGAAAAGGTGCATGGGAATACACTACAGTAAATTGAGTACATTGTAAATGATAGATTGAAATCTCCTCTGGTAGAGTTGAGAAGTCAGGGGCAATCCAGGCCTTGTTCATTCTTATCTGAGTCAACCTGTCAGCATTGCCAGTGGACAAGTGGATACGCTTATCTGTTATAATGCCACCAGCAGCACTAAATACACGCTCAGACAAAACGCTGGCGGCAGGGCAGGCCAGCACCTCCAAGGCGTAGAGCGCAAGTTCGTGGCACGTGTCCATCTTGGACACCCAGTAGTTGTAAGGCACTGAGGGATCATTTAGGACGCTGACACGGTCTGCTATGTATTGTACATCTTCCAAAACTTTTCCCTCCTTGGCCGCGCTTCAGGGTGAGGTTGCTGGCAGGGTGTCATTAAAGTGTCCCATGCCTTGGAGAGTGTTGCCCTGCCTTTGTTGGAACTGCTGTGTGTTCCCCTTGTCTACCTTCCTCGGTTGCCTAAGGAAGTATGGACTCTGCCGCCAGCGTTGTCAGATAGGAAATTTTGGAGCAATCTCTCAACAAGTACCTTCTGGTTTTACTCGTCCTCTCCACCAGATGAATGAGAGATGAGAAGTTCTCTTTGTAGCGGGGGTCTCTTTGTAGCTGGGTGAAAACCCAGTAATCCGTGTTATCTAAAATGCGTATAACGCGAGGGTCGCGGGAAAGCCACCCTAACATGAAGTCAGCCATGTGTGCCAGAGTACCAACAGGCAAGACGTCGATGTCGACATCAGGATGACTCTCCATCTCCTCATCCTCCTCCTCCTCTTTTGCCCATCCACACTGAACAGATGGATTTCAAGTTCCATGGGTAATACCCTCTGTAGCAGAGGCTTCTGTCTTCAGCTCCTCCTCCTCTTCATGGTCCAATTCGCGCTGAGAAGGCGAACTGAGGGTGGGCTGGCTATCACCCTGTGTAATGTCCTCCCAGAGCGTCGTCCTTAATTGAGAGCAGCGATTGTTTGAGTAGACACAGAAGTGGGATGGTTACACTGATAATAGCACTATCGCCACTAACCATCTGTGTGGAGTCATCAAAGTTTTGATGTCTGTTACCTGTGGCGCTCCTCCTACTGGTAAGTGACAGGTCTGTGCTATAAGCAATGCGCCGCACAGACCTTTCACTTACCAGTAGGAGGAGCGCCCGGTCGGTCACAGACATCACAGGTAAGTATAATGCTTCTAAAAATGCTAAGTAACCATGGCAGCCAGGACTGCAGTAGCGTCCTGATTGCCATGGTTACCAATCGGAGCCCCATCCACAGAACGCTTCACTGACTCATTCTGAAGATGGAAAGAACATTGTGAGGGTCTCCATGGGACAGTTTATACCAGTCGTATGCTTTCTCTACGTGTCAATCACCTAGTCCCAAATTGGCGTTGTGTGGCAGGTGTGCACAGTCATGTGATGATTTAGTCCCACCCAGGGTAATTACGATTAAATTAGGATATTAGTGAATGTCAATGCTGTGCACATGTAGAAAACAATGTCTTGCATGCTGTCTGAGGTCTGCGTCATGTATGAACTGGGATCTTACTGGCATGCAAAAGCCCGTCATATTTTAGAAAGTGTGTGAGCTTAACTGAAGCTACGTTAGAAGCCATTTTCTAATTAATATGGATTTGCAGAAAAATGGGCAGGTTCGTGCTTGTGTATGTGCGATCTCATAGCAGAAATGTGGGCATCGAATTGGCCCATGCCAGCGCGCTCTCTTGTGTACATGTCCCAGAACTTTTAGAATGGCTGGAAGATAAACAACGGGGCTAGAAGCATTATACTTACCTGCGATGTCTGTGACCGGCCGGGCGCTCCTCCTACTGGTAAGTGAAAGGTCTGTGCGGCACATTGCTTATAGCACAGACCTTTCACTTACCAGTAGGAGGAGCGCCCGGCTGGTCACAGACAGCGCAGGTAAGTATAATGCTTCTAAAATTGCTAAGTAACCATGGCAGCCAGGACTGCAGTAGCGTCCTGGTTGCCATGGTTACCGATCGGAGTCCCAGCGATTAAACTGGGACTCCGATCGGAACCCTCCACTGCTACCAATGATGGGGGGGGGGCGTGATTTTAATTAGATGGGGGGGAGAGGGGGGCCGCACTGGCCACCAATGAATTAAATACTGGGGAGGGAGGGGGGGCCGCACTGGCCACCAATGAATGTAATACAGGGGAGGGAGGGGGGCCGCACTGGCCACCAATGAATTTAACACTGGGGAGGGATTAATTGTGTGGATCACAGCCCCCTGTAAGAGATCAGGTGCTGCCAGGCAGCAGGGGGCAGTCATGTACACAGTTATTAGTATATTCTAACTTGAAGCGTCCCCATCACTATGGGAACGCCTCTGTGTTAGAATATACTGTCGGATTTGAGTTTTCACTGATATAACTCAAATCCGATGGTATATTCTAACATAGAGGTGTTCCCATGGTGATGGGGACGCTTCAAGTTAAAATATACCATCGGATTGGAGAAAACTCTGATCCGATGGTATAATAGGGACTCCTGACTTTACATTGAAAGTCAATGGGGGACAGATCCGTTTGCAGGATACAAGCCCCAGACCAGCATCCCAGATGGAGAAACTAAGAGTCAACAGAGATCACAACAGTCTTCGTCTCCGTGTGCACATCAAACATGGAGGTCAGATGGGCACATTTCAATATATTTCCATCCTTCACAATAGGTAAGCGAGATATACAGGGAGTGCAGAATTATTAGGCAAGTTGTATTTTTGAGGATTAATTTTATTATTGAACAACAACCATGTTCTCAATGAACCCAAAAAACTCATTAATATCAAAGCTGAATATTTTTAGAAGTAGTTTTTAGTTTGTTTTTAGTTTTAGCTATTTTAGGGGGATATCTGTGTGTGCAGGTGACTATTACTGTGCATAATTATTAGGCAACTTAACAAAAAACAAATATATACTCATTTCAATTATTTATTTTTACCAGTGAAACCAATATAACATCTCAACATTCACAAATATACATTTCTGACATTCAAAAACAAAACGAAAACAAATCAGTGACCAATATAGCCACCTTTCTTTGCAAGGACACTCAAAAGCCTGCCATCCATGGATTCTGTCAGTGTTTTGATCTGTTCACCATCAACATTGCGTGCAGCAGCAACCACAGCCTCCCAGACACTGTTCAGAGAGGTGTACTGTTTTCCCTCCTTGTAAATCTCACATTTGATGATGGACCACAGGTTCTCAATGGGGTTCAGATCAGGTGAACAAGGAGGCCATGTCATTAGATTTTCTTCTTTTATACCCTTTCTTGCCAGCCACGCTGTGGAGTACTTGGACGCGTGTGATGGAGCATTGTCCTGCATGAAAATCATGTTTTTCTTTAAGGATGCAGACTTCTTCCTGTACCACTGCTTGAAGAAGGTGTCTTCTAGAAACTGGCAGTAGGACTGGGAGTTGAGCTTGACTCCATCCTCAACCCGAAAAGGCCCCACAAGCTCATCTTTGATGATACCAGCCCAAACCAGTACTCCACCTCCACCTTGCTGGCGTCTGAGTCGGACTGGAGCTCTCTGCCCTTTACCAATCCAGCCACGGGCCCATACATCTGGCCCATCAAGACTTACTCTCATTTCATCAGTCCATAAAACCTTAGAAAAATCAGTCTTGACGTTTCAGCTTGTGTGTCTTGTTCAGTGGTTGTCGTCTTTCAGCCTTTCTTACCTTGGCCATGTCTCTGAGTATTGCACACCTTGTGCTTTTGGGCACTCCAGTGATGTTGCAGCTCTGAAATATGGCCAAACTGGTGGCAAGTGGCATCTTGGCAGCTGCACGCTTGACTTTTCTCAGTTCATGGACAGTTATTTTGCGCCTTGGTTTTTCCACACGCTTCTTGCGACCCTGTTGACTATTTTGAATGAAACGCTTGATTGTTCGATGATCACGCTTCAGAAGCTTTGCAATTTTAAGAGTGTTGCATCCCTCTGCAAGATATCTCACTATTTTTGACTTTTCTGAGCCTGTCAAGTCCTTCTTTTGACCCATTTTGCCAAAGGAAAGGAAGTTGCCTAATAATTATGCACACCTGATATAGGGTGTTGATGTCATTAGACCACACCCCTTCTCATTACAGAGATGCACATCACCTAATATGCTTAATTGGTAGTAGGCTTTCGAGCCTATACAGCTTGGAGTAAGACAACATCCATAAAGAGGATGATGTGGTCAAAATACTCATTTGCCTAATAATTCTGCACGCAGTGTACAGGTAAGTAGACCCCAACCAGGTGGAATTATCGATGGCTCTGATCCAGGGTCTTCCGACCGATGGCCTTTTCTCAGGGTCAAGAAGGATTTTTTTCCCTGTGACACAAACTGGCCAAATGTGTCCAGGTTTTTGCCTTCTTCTGGATCACAATTTTTCTCTGCAGTGATGTTGTTGTAATAAATTATTTTGAAATGGATAACCGCGTCTTATGTTTATTTCTCTATGAGATAGGGAGTGTCCTGCTGTTTTCCCCTATGACCACTTACACTGAAGTAAGCTATGACTTTCATTTTGAAACAGAACTGGTTAAGTGTCATCTAAGAATTTTCAGGACAGTTGGAGGACTTTGAATTTGGGTTGAGTTTATTCATCCAGTATGGAATTTTCTGATCAGTTAGGTAGAATAAGACCTGCGATCGATAGACGGCCTATCTTGTAGTGTGTATTATATATCCTATTGTGTGAGTTGTATCCCATATGGTTCTGATCCTTCTGTATTTGATAAAGGATGACTTTTGGCTCCGCTGAATCTGGGAGGCTGTGTGGTGATAGGAACATCCATTGTTTCATCCAATTCAATTATGCTAATACCGGATGTTGCGTCAACTGGGCCCTTGTGGTATTGTTTAATAAGATAAGCACCAATCTTCACACAAGCAAATCAGTCAATCCCATAGAAATGTATGGAGGTCTAGAGATAAAGTCTCTACTCACAGCATGAGGTGGACAGGCTGTAGGTCTACATAGGAATATGAGTAAATATACATATTAGGTCTCATGTACACAGTCGTGTTTTATTGTCTGTAAATGGCGGATCCGCAAAAGACGGATCCCAGCCGAGTGCATGCCACCATTTATTTTTTCAACTTCTGGAGAAATGTCCAATCCTTGTCTACAAAGCGGACAAGAATAGGACATGTTCTACCATTCTACAGTTATTGGAGTGACTGTAAACACATTTGTGTGATTCTCTGAGGTGGAAGTAGGTAGACACTGACCCTGTTTTATGCTTAAAGGAGTTATCCCATGACTAATGTAAAAAAAAATTATCACACATCATATAGTACATGACAACCTCTTTCTAACAAAGCTAGAACCAGCCCTGTACCTCACATGGATCCAGAAATCTGCCCATTCAATGCTCTGCTAGATTTATATCAAGCTCAAAGGGAGTGTCTTTTCTGCTGCAGGTAAGGGGGCGTGTCTCAGCTCTCCCTATCACAGCTCAGGAGCCAGTTGAAGGATGAAACTGAGCATGTGCGGCCATCTCAGTAAGCAGGTCAAAGAAATAAGAAAAAAAAAAAACAGCAGGTGGCGCTACACAGATACATTTTATTGAATAACTCTGTGGCTATGCAAAATTTGTAATTACATATAAATACAAAAGTATTCAAACCCAGTGTCACGGAACCATGAACCAGACGTACAACAAGAGATAAGTGAAAATAAGAAGGCTTTATTGAAAATAAAGCTGTAAAGCAAAAGTCCAAACGGATGGCGAAACCGAAGCAGAGTCTTTGCGAAGCCAGAGGTCAGGAACCAGAAGGGTAGTCAGACGAAGCCAGGATCAGGAACCAGCAGGGTAGTCAGACGAAGCCAGGATCAGGAACCAGCAGGGTAGTCGGACGAAACCAGGATCAGGAACCAGCAGGGTAGTCGGACGAAACCAGGATCAGGAACCAGAAGCAGCAGCAGTCTAGAAGCATGTGAACACAGGAGGACCAAGCAAGGAACTGAAGCCACAGACCTCCTATATATATGAGCTAGGCATCCAGCTCCTCCCAGTGGGAAGGAGGAGCCGCAGGGTGGGAGGCTACAAGAAACCCAGAAACCAAGATGGCCGCCAGCACATGTCAAACGAAGGAGAACAGCAAGAAGGTAAGACCATGACAGTACCTCCCCCTCAAGGGACCCTCCTCCGCGGAGTAAAGAACGGTTTCAGAGGGAAGCGTGCGTGGAAGGCTCGGAGCAAGGCAGGAGCATGGACATCTGCGGAGGGAACCCAGGAACGCTCCTCTGGACCATAACCACGCCAATGGACCAAAAACTGCACCCGACCGCGGACCAGGCGTGAGTCCAGGATATTGCTAACCTCATACTCCTCACTATTGCCCACTTGGACCGGACGAGGCCGAGGAACCGAGCAAGTGAAACGATTACACACCAGTGGCTTCAACAGGGAGACATGAAACACGTTGGAGATCTGCATGCCAGGAGGAAGCGCAAGGGCATAGGCTACCGGGTTTACCCTGCGAAGCACTCGGAAGGGACCAACAAAGCGAGGCGCCAGCTTGGGAGTGGGCACTCGAAGGTTGAGGTTGCGGGTGGACAACCATACACGGTCTCCGACCTGGTAGGAAGGAGCAGGCGCTCGTCTGCGATCAGCCTGGAGTTTCTGGCGCTGCGCAGAGACCTCAAGGGACTTCTGGATCAGTACCCAAGAAGCACGTAGGACGGAAAGGTGATCCTCCACAGCCGGAATATCCTGGGGAGAGAATACCTCCGGTAACACGGCAGGTTGGAACCCATAATTGGCCATGAAGGGAGACGTCCCAGAGGAAGAGTTCACCGCCGTGTTCCTGGCAAACTCAGCCCAAGGCAGGAGGTCAACCCAATTGTCTTGGTGATCGGAGACATAGCAACGAAGGAATTGCTCCAAGGCCTGATTGGATCGTTCTGCGGCCCCATTGGACTGAGGGTGGTAGGCCGAGGAGAAGGAGAGATGAATCCCCAACTGGGAGCAAAAGGCGCGCCAGAACCTGTACACAAACTGACTCCCCCGATCCGACACAATCTCCTTGGGCAAACCGTGCAACCGGAAGACCTCCCTGGCAAAAATCGTGGCCAACTCTTGTGCAGAGGGTAACTTCTTGAGAGGAACACAGTGGCACATTTTGGAAAACCGATCCACAATCATGAGAATGACCGTATGGCCTCGGGATGCAGGGAGGTCCACAATGAAATCCATCCCCAGGTGTGACCATGGGCGCTCCCCGGTGGCTATGGGTTGCAGAAGGCCCAACGGAAGGTGCCGAGGGGACTTACTCTGGGCACAAACGGAGCATGCCGCTACATATGCGGCGATGTCGGAACGTAGGGAAGGCCACCAGAACAGACGTGAAACAGCCCAGGACAGCTGATTCTTTCCAGGATGCCCCGCGGTCTTGGAGTTATGGTAGGTTCGCAACAACCGAGTGCGCAACTCCTCAGGCACAAAACATCTGCCGTTGGGTCTCCCAGAGGGAGCACCAGATTGAGCCGCCAAAATCTGCTCACCCAGGGGAGAGGTCAGGCTGGTGCGAATGGCGGCCAAGATCTGATTCGGAGGTATGACCGAAGTCGGAATCGACTCCTCCCTGGACAGCTCGGAGTACTGCCGTGATAAGGCATCCGCCCTGATGTTCTTGGAACCGGGTAGGTAGGAGACCACGTAATTAAAACGTGACAAGAACAGAGCCCATCTGGCCTGACGTGGTGTCAATCTCTTGGCCTCAGAAAGGTAGGTCAGATTCTTGTGGTCCGTCAGGATGAGGACCGGAACCACCGAACCCTCGAGCAAGTGCCTCCATTCTTTAAGGGCCTGCACGATGGCCAATAACTCCCTGTCACCAATCTGATAGTTGCACTCCGCGGAAGACAGTTTCCGGGAGTAAAACCCACAAGGAAGCAGAGGACCCTCTGGTGTTCTACGCTGAGACAGAAGGGCGCCTACTCCCGTCTCAGACGCGTCCACCTCGAGGACAAAGGGCAACCCAGGGTTGGGATGCGACAGAATCGGAGCCGACACAAAGGCGGACTTTAGAGCCTCAAAAGCTCGGATGGCCTCGAGCGGCCAGACCTGGGAATTACTGCCCTTCCTGGTCAGATCCGTGAGAGGCTTGGCTAGCATGGAAAAGTCCCTGATGAACTTCCGATAATAATTGGCGAAGCCCAAAAAGCGCTGCAGGGAACGAAGACCACTGGGCTGGGGCCACTGTAAGACAGCCGAAACCTTCTCAGGATCCATGGAGAACCCCTCAGCGGAAATGATGTACCCTAAGAAGGTTACCTGGGATCGGTGAAATTCGCATTTCTCAAGCTTACCGAACAGCTTGTTCTCTCGTAACCGTTGCAACACTCGTCTGACATCCAGAATGTGGGCCTCCATGGATTCAGAATATACCAAGATGTCATCCAAATAGACCACCACACACTGCTGCAACAGGTCACGGAAAACATCGTTGATGAATTCCTGAAAGACTGCGGGCGCATTGCACAACCCAAAGGGCATAACCAAGGATTCATAATGACCGGTCCTGGTGTTAAACGCGGTCTTCCACTCATCGCCCGCCTTGATCCTTACCAGGTTATATGCCGCCCTGAGGTCGAGTTTGGTAAAGACCGTGGCCCCTTTAAGGCGATCGAACAGCTCGGAAATCAAGGGTATCGGGTAAGCGTTCTTGATCGTGATGCGATTGAGACCCCTGTAATCGATGCAAGGCCTCAACTCACCGCCCTTCTTTTTCACAAAGAAAAATCCAGCCCCTGCCGGGGACGAGGATTTGCGAATGTGTCCGCGTGAAAGCGCCTCCCTCACGTACTCCTCTATGGCCTCATTCTCCGCTACCGACAGTGGATAGACTTTGCCACGAGGAGGAACGGCACCAGATTGTAACTCTATGGCACAATCGTATGGGCGGTGCGGAGGTAGGGCAACCGCGCGCACCTTATCGAATACATCCCGGTACTCCTCGTATTCAGGAGGCAACAGAGAGTCCGAGGAAGTACACAGCAACTTGACAGACCCATGGATGCAACTAGCCCCACACTGCGGTGACCACGAGAGGATCTCGGCCGATCTCCAATCGAAAGTCGGATTATGCTTCCGGAGCCAGGGGTACCCCAAGACCACCGAGTAGTGTGGAGACGAAATAACCTGGAGGCAGACCGACTCTCTGTGAACGGCACCAATGGCTATCCCCACTGGAAGGGTCTCATGAGTCACGTGTGGCGGCAGAAGGGGTCTGCCGTCTATCGCCTCAAGAGCCAGTGGGGAACCTCGAGCCTGCAGAGGAATGGAATTGGCGGCAGCGAACACACTATCAATGAACAAACCACCAGCACCAGAGTCCACCAACGCCTGGGTCGTCACCGAGCCCCCGACCCAGGAGAGGACAACAGTGATCAGTGGTTTGTCAACACGGGAAACCGGGGACGAGGAGACTCCACCCAAGATCTGCCCCCGACAGGATCTCAGGTGCGAGCGTTTCCCGGACGGTTCGGACATGCCAACCGAAAATGCCCACCGAGACCACAGTACATGCATCGGCCCTCGCGTCTCCGGAGTACCCTCTCCCCCTCGGACAGGCGAGCAAACCCCAGCTGCATGGGTTCACCCCCAGACAAGTCATCCCCAGGAGGCGTGGGAGGAGAGGGAGGCACGGGTGGGACAGCAAACGTAGGCGCCAATCTGTTAGAAAACCTCTGCAGGCTCTCCTTAAAGGAAGGTCTCTCCCTGAGTCTGGTGTCAATCAAAATCAGGAAAGAAATAAGAGACTCGAGCTCCACTGGTAGGTCCTTAGCTGCAACCTCATCCTTCAAGGCATCCGAGAGACCATGAGAGAAAGCAGTGACCAGAGCCTCATTATTCCAGCCGACCTCTGCTGCCAGGGTACGAAACTCAATGGCGTATTCAGCTACGGATCGTGAACCCTGTCTGATGGACATAAGGAGCTTCGCAGCAGAGGCAGCACGAGCCGGCACATCGAATACCTTCCGAAGAGAAGCAACAAAACCGGAAAACTCGGCAACCACCGGATTGTTGTTCTCCCATAAAGGGCTGGACACAGGCCAAGGCCTTGTCCGAGAGCAGCGAGATCAAGAAGCCCACCTTTGATCTCTCAGTAGGAAAGGCATGTGGCAGCAACTCGAAATAAATGCCCACCTGGTTAAGGAAACCTCGGCACTGAGTTGGCTCTCCCCCAAAGCGCTGTGGAAGAGGGGCAGAACCGGTCATACCCCGAAACACCGCAGGTGCAACAACAGGTGTCGGGGTAGACTCTGGCGCAACAACCGGAGCGGCAGTAGGAGCGGGCCCAGGAGCGACAACCGACCTATCGGCAACGGGAGCGAAATGAGCCGTGCGTTCAAGCAGGGTTTGCAACGCCACAGCGAACCGACCCAACAGGTGATCCTGCTGATCAAGTCTGGCAACCAGCGTGGGTAGCGAGGATGGCCCTGTACCGTCAGAATTCATGGCTTGGTCCTAATGTCACGGAACCATGAACCAGACGTACAACAAGAGATAAGTGAAAATAAGAAGGCTTTATTGAAAATAAAGCTGTAAAGCAAAAGTCCAAACGGATGGCGAAACCGAAGCAGAGTCTTTGCGAAGGCAGAGGTCAGGAACCAGAAAGGTAGTCAGACGAAGCCAGGATCAGGAACCAGCAGGGTAGTCAGACGAAGCCAGGATCAGGAACCAGCAGGGTAGTCGGACGAAACCAGGATCAGGAACCAGCAGGGTAGTCGGACGAAACCAGGATCAGGAACCAGAAGCAGCAGCAGTCTAGAAGCATGTGAACACAGGAGGACCAAGCAAGGAACTGAAGCCACAGACCTCCTATATATATGAGCTAGGCATCCAGCTCCTCCCAGTGGGAAGGAGGAGCCGCAGGGTGGGAGGCTACAAGAAACCCAGAAACCAAGATGGCTGCCAGCACATGTCAAACGAAGGAGAACAGCAAGAAGGTAAGACCATGACACCCAGGTGCTGGTTTGAAAACTGTAGGGGGGGGGGGGAGGGATGATTCCCTCTGTAACAGCTCTTTTTTATATAAACTTAATTTTCTTTTGTAAAATGAAACCTAGGTCAGCATCCTTACACGGGACAAGTATGGATTTGCAGATGATTGCCACAATATCCTTACAGATATGGCTGAAATGTGTACTAATGGTAAATTTGTCACATGTAGAGGCACATCTATCTTGAGATGATCTTCTTGTTGTGTACACGGGTTCTTCAAGCAGCAGCCCTTTCTTTGGCCCCACCTAAATGATTTACATTATAGCCGCGGTTGCTCAATCTGATGCAGACTCTTCACTGGAAACTCTTCTTGCCCGAACAAATTCACCCATGTGTGGGTTTTTGTGGGTCTACAAAAGCCTCTAATATGAACACGTCACTAGACAGGCCCTTATCAATTGGGCATTTAAAAGATGACTAGCAAATGGAAGTTGGTGAGTATTTCTACAGAATTGGGATGTCATATGTAAAATAATGCACTCAGGCCTTATTAAAGGCATAAATGAATAATAGGATAATGAGTGCTACACCTGGCCAGTCAAATATGCTGAGAGGCTGATGAAAAAGATCCTGGTTCTCTTTGGAATGATTGGGTGCAGTCGGAGAAATCCTGCATGTCAGTCCACTTGGTATATCTGATGCGCCTGTAGAGAAAAAGCACCTGGGTGAGCACAACTGGCTGATGTAAATGTGCATGGGGATGGGGAAAGGTGGATTGTGCAGAATGACAGATTTTACTGTCATTACTGGTGAACTTCCCAGGGTGGAGATAAAGCCCCAGGAAGGAAGATTGAGCTTCTGGGAGGAATATGAAGCCCGCTGTGGGGTAACTAAGCCCACCACCGAGTCCTTGAGGGCCAGGCAGAAAGTTGGGTATCCCGGCCAATGGTCTTCCAATGAATTAACATGGTAAGCTTACTAAATGTTTGCAAGACCCATTTAAACACAGTTTTAAACCTCTGGCCCATGATGTATGGCCCCTGCTGGGATGGATCGGCAGTCTACCGCCTGCTTTTTCCTTCCGCGAACTCTAGGAGCCAAGATCAAGGCATTGGTAAAACCTCAGTTTGGAACCCGAGGCTGCAAAACTCTGGCCTAGACAAAGCGTCTGCTGATGCTCCATAAGGGAGCAATTTAAGATTTTCTACTCTGATGGCAAATTCGAACCTTACCTCTTTGAGCTTGCTTTAAAAATCAACATGTGCCCTGCTATGAGGAGATGGTTCCCAAGCACCGTCCCCCTACATGGTCCAATCCCCACCCGTTCGGGGTCACTGGGGGGAAAAGCGCCACTGGTTCCCAGAGACAAGGAACTCTGGTGTGGGCTCAGCGACTGCTAGGGTCCCATTACATTTCCAGGAGAAGATTCCAGGGTTTGTGCAGAAGGAATATATTGATGACCTATCCTCAGGACAGGTCATCAATATCTGATGGGCGGGGGTCTGACAACCCAGCTGATTAGCGGTTTGAAGAGGTGGCGGTGTCTCCTTTGCAGTGGCATTCAAGTGAATCGAGCGAGTACTTGTGATTACACTTCACTTCCGAGACCACGGGCAGTGGAGCACCGCCTCCTCTTCAAACAGCTGATCGGTCGGGGTGCCTGGTGTCGGACCCCCACCGCTCAGATATTGATGACCTATTCTGTGGATAGCTCATAAATGTATAGCACCTACACAAACCCTTTAAGCCCTAGGGAGGAAGATGAAGCAGTCCTCTCGGCATGACTGACCTCTATTGAGTTGGAGCTAGCATCCTTTCACACCCCTAGTACCTGAGGTCCACGCAACAAGAGATTGGGAGGTCGGTACCCGGGGACATGGAACTGTGGTCAGGACACAATGAGCGGCCATGTCCGTTCAACTACCAGGGTTGATCATTATGCACTTAGCTGGAAAATGAAGCCACAGGCTCACAGTGTCAGGCACCTTGAGGACCACAGCCACCCTCACTGCCTCAGTCACCGCTCCTACCCTCTCCTCTCTCCTCACCTAGTGCATTTTCTATGAGCCAGGGCGCTGCACATCAATTTTATCATGACACAAGTTCCTTTTTGATAAATTTGTCATTGCTGAAAAGCTTGTCATCTCTGCTCCATCCTCTTGCTGCACAAGTTTAAAAATGCACCACTGGATATCTGGCTTTGTCGCTATGCAATATTTAATGGATGCTCACTCCCAAGCAATACCACCCGAACCAAAGATTATGAAAGAAGTGCACAAAACACTGTATTTTTTTTCAGTGCCTCCAATTTATTCTCAGGCCAATCGCTATGAATAGGGCACAGAACATGGCACACCCCCGACTCACGAAGAGTCACCCCCCCAGGACTCAGGAGAGGAAAACCCCCTGTGGGGGAAACCTCTAGGGAACCATGGCTGGAGGGTTGCCCTTCTCTTGGGCTTAGAAGGTTAATGCCAAAATGGAACAAGATATTTTATCACAAGGTGTACATTTTCAATGAGACATGATAGAAATTCATTAAAGATATAACAGAAAGGACATCAAATAGTCATACATGTTAAAGAGTTAAAGAAACAGATTAGTAAGCAGTTACACAATATTAAACACTCTGTGCCAGCCTCTTACGGAGATAGACAAATTCGACCACTCCTGGCCTTACACGTAAATTTTCAACAGCTGGCGCTGGATGTGAGGGAGATCTGGCTGCAGCATCTGTCGACCCTTTGATGGCTGGGGCTAATTTGGATGATCTGGCTGGCTAGGTGGATTGGGCTGATCTGACTGGCAAGGTGTATTGGGCTGATCTGGCTGGCTAGGCGATAGGGCTGATCTGGCTGGCTAGGCGGGCGTCCCCTTCCTTCCTCTACAGATGGTGAAGCTCCAGGTCTCCAGACACATCAAGCATGGCTCTGCAAATGGCCGTTTGTCCTTCTGTTATGGAACCTTCATCTGTGGGTTCTTTATGTCATAGACTTATGCATCTATGACATCAGCAGCACAGTTGCCATAGTTACTACAGGGGCTTATTATTGATACCTACCTCATGCACTTTAACTATGAAGTCAGCCACAGTGTTCCCAAGTATTAACCCTATCTTGACTGACTGGAGACTCTACAATGTACTTGTCACTAGAAAGGCCCCTAATCACTATGGCATTTAAAAGCTGCCCTAACAATAGTAAGTTAGGGAGTGTAATGACAGATTTGAGGTGTAATATGCACATCCATGCCCTCAAGTCCATTTGCTACATCTGAATTTACACAGATTCCAGTGGACTTTTCTATTGGTGCCAATAAGTAGCGATCTACCAAACTATCACATTAACAAGATTTTAGTATAACCAGTTTCTTATACATTGTCTTTGAAATAACCAATACCTCAGCTAAAAAAAAATCTGCATGGAAGCTTCCACAAAGAGTACACATTCAAAACGAATAGGAATCAGGATTGGTACAGAGAAGAATTAAGGGGGTCATTTATCAAACTGGTGTAAAGTAGAACTGGCTTAGTTGCCCAAGGCAACCAACCAGATTCCTCATTTCATTTTCCAAAGGAGCTGTCCAAAATAAAAGATGGAATCTGATTGGTTTAATTTATGCTACAGATTTCCATTCTATAATTCACAGTTTTCAATGCGTAGAGTTAGATCTTTGATAAATTCACACCAAAATCCACTGTGGGATGTCAGCAAAATCTGCAGTAAAATTTCCATGTTGGGCAATCTTCCCCATGTGGCCATGCCATAGCAGCCAGAACTGGTAGTGCACGTGCATATGTCCTACCAGCCCTACAACATAATGAAGGTGACATTCCAGGATCTGCTTAGAGGGTGCTGTGTCCTCTGTTATTAAAGGGCTTGTTCTATCTGGAAATTTATGGCACATCCCCAGGTAACAGTGTCTAGGTTCCTACCTCTGACACCTGCTGCTGTCTCAAGAACGGGACCCTGTCACACACAGCCAGGAAAGGGGGAAGTGGCCGATGTTGTGCTGCTCTCTCCTTTCACTTTACTCGGGCTTAAAGGGCTTCTGTCACCCCACTAAAGTCTTTTTTTTTTTTGGGCTACTTATAATCCCTATACTACGATATATCAATACATAATGTTATTAATTATTTTGGTTCAGTAGTTAATTCAAAAAACTGACTTTTATCAAATGCAAATTACCTGTCTCCCAGCAAGTAGGGACGCGCTCGTTCTCTGGCTGGCCCTGTCTGCATTCAAAATCTGGCGCCTGCGCCGTACCTGTCTTCAGTCGGCGCAGGCGCACTGAGAGGAGGACGCTCGCTCGGCCGCTCCATCCTCAATGCGCCTGCGCCGATGACGTCACATCTACACCCGTCGCAGGCGCACTGAGGAAGGAGCGGCCGAGCGAGCGTCCTCCTCTCAGTGCGCCTGCGCCGACTGAAGACAGGTACGGCGCAGGCGCCAGATTTTGGATGGAGACAGGGCCAGCCAGAGAACGAGCGCGTTCGCTGGCCCTGTCAATCAACATGAGGAGGGGGCGTCTTTATGAAAGGAGGATGCGGCTGCTACCAGCAAGTAGCCGCCCTACTTGCTGGTAGACAGGTAATTTGCATTTGATAAAAGTCTGTTTTTTGAATTAACTACTGAACCAAAATGATTAATAACATTATGTATTGATATATCGCAGTATAGGGATTATAAGTAGCCCAAAAAAAAATAAGACTTTAGTGGGGTGACAGAAGCCCTTTAACCACCTCCGGACCGCCTAACGCAGATTCGCGTTCCGGAGGTGGCAGCGCTGCGCACAGTCACGCATATACGCGTCATCTCGCGAGACGCGAGATTTCGCTCCAAGCCGGCCCGCGCATGCGCATCGCGGGCCGGCAAAAGTTAAAGAACAAGTTCATCACCAGCCTGCCAGCAACGATCATTGGCTGGCAGGCTGGCGATTTTTAAAAAATCCAATCACAAGCCATATAACAGATCATATTAGTAAATATGATCTGTTATATGGCTTCTCTGCTCCTGTGCTGGTCCTTTTGGTCGGTTGGATCCAGCACAGGAGCAGACTGAACTGTGAGTAGCACCAACACTACACCTTAGCCCCAGATCACCCCCCTGCACCCCAATTAACCCTTTGATCACCCCTTTGATCGCCCCTGTCAATCACCAGTGAAAGGAAAAAAAGTGATCAGTGTAAACTGTCACTTTTTTTTTTTCACTAGTATTGGCTGTTAGGTTTTAGGGATAGTTTAGGCCCCTTGGTTAGGTAGTTAGCGTCAGTTAGCGCCCACCCCACCGCACCGCAGTCACTTTTATTCGCTGAATAGCGTATCGCTAATCAGCATTTGTACTTTTATAGTATCTGTAAGTGATCAAAACTGATCACGGTCAGATCTATAATAGTATTAGTGTCACTTTAGTTCGCCCTCCACCCAAAACGCAGTGTTTGCCCGATCAGGCCTGATCGGTCGCCCACACGTGCGTTCACCCACGCCCGCCCCACCGCAGTGACAAAAAATATATATTTTTTGATCACTGCACATTCATTTTACACGCACTGCGGCGATAAAAAAATCTGTTTTGATATTTTTTATCAACCGCAGCGGCCTCCGGTACTTCACTAGCCTCCCCTTTGTAAGACAGGCTTGCTTTTTTTCTTGGGTAGTCTCAGGGAATACCCCTAAATTTAGTAGTCCAAAATGTCAAACAGGGGGTATTCTTCTGAAGAGGCCTACAGGATTCTGACCCAGTCGGATGAGGAGTGGGAACCCTCATCTGACGAATCTAGCGGGTCAGAATATGAACCTGTAGAAAGCAGTGGCTCTCTGACCCAAAGTTCGGACGAGGAGGTGGAGGTCCCTGGCAGCACCAGGCGTACCCGGCCCCATGTCGCTAGACCACAGGTTATGCAGGATCCGCTTCAAGAGCAGCAGAGTGGGGCTGTCGCTGCCGGATCACGTGGTGAGGCATACACCAGCAGCGCAGCCCTCCCTGGACCTAGTACCAGCACTGCCGTACAACATGGTGACGTGGCGAGCACCAGAAGGGCAGTTGAAGCTGGTACGGTGGCACGTGCACTAGTTACCCCGTCGCAGCCACCGCAAAGACAGGCCCGTAGAGCCCCTAGAATCCCTGAGGTGCTGGCAAACCCTGATTGGCAGTCACCAACTTCAGCCGCACCTGTAGTTCCCCCTTTCACCGCCCAGTCTGGAGTTCGGGTTGAGACGGCTCAAATCGGTTCGGCCCTGGGATTTTTTGAGCTGTTCTTGACTGCGGAGCTCTTGGACTTAGTCGTGGCAGAGACCAACCAGTATGCCACACAATTTATATCCGCCAACCCGGGAAGCTTTTATGCCCAGCCTTTCCGGTGGAAACCAGTCCAAGTTTCCGAAATTAAATTTTTTTTGGGCCTTCTCCTCAACATGGGCCTGACAAAAAAGCATGAATTGCGGTCATATTGGTCAACGCACCCGATTCATCACATGCCCATGTTCTCTGCTGCTATGTCCAGGGCACGATTTGAGGCCATCCTCCGTTTCCTGCATTTTAGCGACAACACCACCTCCCGTCCCAGAGGCCACCCAGCTTTTGACCAGCTCCACAAAATTCGGCCCCTCATAGACCATTTCAACCAGAAATTTGCAGATTTGTATACCCCCGAGCAAAACATCTGCGTAGACGAGTCCCTAATACATTTTACCGGGCGCCTTGGCTTCAAACAGTACATCCCAAGCAAGCGTGCCCGGTATGGGGTCAAATTGTATAAGCTCTGTGAAAGGGCCACAGGCTATACCCACAAATTTCGTGTCTATGAGGGAAAAGATCAGACCCTGGAGCCGCTCGGTTGCCCTGACTACCTGGGGAGCAGTGGGAAGACAGTCTGGGACTTGGTGTCACCCTTATTCGGCAAGGGGTACCATCTTTATGTGGACAATTTTTACACAAGTGTGGCCCTCTTTAGGCATTTGTTTCTAGAACGGATTTGCGCCTGTGGCACCGCGCGAACTAGTCGCGTGGGCTTCCCCCAACGGCTTGTAACCACCCGTCTTGCAAGGGGGGAGAGGGCTGCCTTGTGTAACGAAGAACTGCTCGCGGTGAAATGGAGAGACAAGCGTGACGTTTACATGCTCTCCTCCATTCACGCAGACACGACAATCCAAATTGAGCGGGCAACCCGTGTCATTGAAAAGCCCCTCTGTGTCCACGACTATAATGCGCTCATGGGAGGGGTGGACTTCAATGACCAGATGTTGTCTCCGTATTTAGTTTCGCGCAGAACCAGACGCTGGTATAAGAAGGTGTCTGTATATTTAATTCAATTGGCGCTGTACAATAGTTTTGTTCTCTACAGTAAGGCTGGGAGAACACGATCTTTCCTCAAATTCCAGGAAGAGATCATCGAGAACCTCCTTTACCCAGGAGGTTCCGTGGCCCCATCCCCCAGTGTAGTTAGCCGTCTACACGAGCGACATTTCCCCAGTGTCGTTCCTGGTACCTCAACCCAACCGTCACCCCGAAAAAGATGTCGTGTCTGTAGCAGGAGTGGAATAAGGCGTGACACCCGCTATTTCTGTCCTGACTGTGCTGACCACCCTGCCCTATGCTATGGAGAGTGTTTCCGGAAGTACCACACACAGGTACACCTAGCATAGGGATTGCATCTCACAGGACAGGCACACAGGGCTATTAGGGCCCTTTTACTCTCAGCTGCTGCAAACCTCTCCTTTCACCTGGGATAAAGTGCATAACGTACTTCGCCACATCTTTGGGCGATTTGCGCTTTGCACATTGTCCCATGGGGAAGGAGAGGTTTGTTCTATAAAGGTAAAAAAAACTAAACAAAAAAAAAATTACCGGTAAGTAAAAAAGTTTAAAAAGTTTAAAAAAGTTAATATGTTCTGTTCTAAAGTTAATAAAGTTATTGCTTTGCGGCCTGGTTTTTTCTTTTTTGTTTTGTTTTTTTTACCTTCCAGGTGGACCAACCGATCGACCAGCTGCAGCACTGATGTGCATTCGGACAGAAGCATTGTGCTGCTGTCAGATTACACGCAAGTCGGTGTATGCGGCGCTGCAAGACGAGATTTCTCCTCTGCAGTAAAAGATATGTTTGCCGAGGCATATGAGCTGAGGAGGTGGCGGTGTTCATATACTTTGGCAAACACTTTGTATATATATAAAAAAAAAAATCCCGGCAATGATTTATTCATCCACATCGATTGATGTGAATGGAGAAATCTGGTTTGCCAGGGCATACGAGCTGAAGTGGGTATGGATGTTGGGCGGAGCTCCTATGTCCTGGCAGACGCCTTTCCCCTCCTTTTTCTTTTTTTGGCAGAGATTTTTTCATCCACATTGATCGATGCGAATGAAGAAATCATTTCAGCCCAGAGGCTGAACGGAAAAAAAAAATCTCATTACCCATATGCTCAATATAAGGAGAATAGCAGAAACTCCTAATGCTGGGCATACATGTAATGATTGCGGAGACCCTCAAATGCCAGGGCAGTACAAACACCCCACAAATAACACCATTTTGGAAAGAAGACACCCCAAGGTATTCGCTGAGGGGCATATTGAGTCCATGAAAGATTGAAATTTTTGTCCCAAGTTAGCGGAAAGGGAGACTTTGTGAGAACAAAATCCAAAAAATCAATTTCCGCTAACTTGTGCCAAAATTTTTTTTTTTCAATGAACTCGCCATGCCCCTCATTGAATACCTTGGGGTGTCTTCTTTCCAAAATGGGGTCACATGTGGGGTATTTATACTGCCCTGGCATTTTAGGGGCCCCAAAGCGTGAGAAGAAGTCTGGTATCCAAATGTCTAAAAATGCCCTCCTAAAAGGAATTTGGGCCCCTTTGCCCACCTAGGCTGCAAAAAAGTGTCACACATGTGGTATCTCCGTATTCAGCAGAAGTTGGGGAATATGTTTTGGGGTGTCATTTTACATATACCCATGCTGGGTGAGATAAATATCTTGGTCAAATGCCAACTTTGTATAAAAAAAATGGGAAAAGTTGTCTTTTGCCAAGATATTTCTCTCACCCAGCATGGGTATATGTAAAATGACACCCCAAAACACATTCCTTACCTTCTCCTGAGTACGGAGATACCAGATGTGTGACACTTTTTTGCAGCCTAGCTGGGCAAAGGGGCCCACATTCCAAAGAGCACCTTTCAGATTTCACAGGTCATTTACCTACTTACCAGACATTAGGGCCCCTGGAAAATGCCAGGGCAGTATAACTGCCCCACAAGTGACCCCATTTTGGAAAGAAGACACCCCAAGGTATTCCGTGAGGGGCATGGCAAGTTCCTAGAATTTTTTATTTTTTGTCACAAGTTAGTGGAAAATGATGATTTTTTTTTTTTTTTTTTTTTTCATACAAAGTCTCCTATTCCACTAACTTGTGACAAAATTTTTTTTTTTCCATGAACTCACTATGCCCATCAGCGAATACCTTGGGGTCTCTTCTTTCCAAAATGGGGTCACTTGTGGGGTAGTTATACTGCCCTGGCATTCTAGGGGCCCAAATGTGTGGTAAGGAGTTTGAAATCAAATTCAGTAAAAAATGACCTGTGAAATCCGAAAGGTGCTCTTTGGAATATGGGACCCTTTGCCCACCTAGGCTGCAAAAAAGTGTCACACATCTGGTATCTCCGTACTCAGGAGAAGGTGGGGAATGTGTTTTGGGGTGTCATTTTATATATACCCATGCTGGGTGAGAGAAATATCTTGGCAAAAGACAACTTTTCCCATTTTTTTATACAAAGTTGTCATTTGACCAAGATATTTATCTCACCCAGCATGGGTATATGTAAAAAGACACCCCAAAACACATTCCTCAACTTCTCCTGAGTACGGCAATACCACATGTGTGACACTTTTTTGCAGCCTAGGTGGGCAAAGGGGCCCATATTCCAAAGAGCACCTTTCGGATTTCACTCGTCATTTTTTACAGAATTTGATTTCAAACTCCTTACCACACATTTGGGCCCCTAGAATGCCAGGGCAGTATAACTACCCCACAAGTGACCCCATTTTGGAAAGAAGAGACCCCAAGGTATTCGCTGATGGGCATAGTGAGTTCATGGAAGTTTTTCTTTTTTGTCACAAGTTAGTGGAATATGAGACTTTGTATGAAAAAAAAAAATCATCATTTTCCACTAACTTGTGACAAAAAATAAAAAATTCTAGGAACTCGCCATGCCCCTCACGGAATAGCTTGGGGTGTCTTCTTTCCAAAATGGGGTCACTTGTTGGGTAGTTATACTGCCCTGGCATTCTAGGGGCCCAAATGTGTGGTAAGGAGTTTGAAATCAAATTCTGTAAAAAATGACGAGTGAAATCCGAAAGGTGCTCTTTGGAATATGGGCCCCTTTGCCCACCTAGGCTGCAAAAAAGTGTCACACATCTGGTATCTCCGTACTCAGGAGAAGGTGGGGAATGTGTTTTGGGGTGTCATTTTACATATACCCATGCTGGGTGAGAGAAATATCTTGGCAAAAGACAACTTTTCCCATTTTTTTATACAAAGTTGTCATTTGACCAACATATTTATCTCACCCAGCATGGGTATATGTAAAAAGACACCCCAAAACACATTCCTCAACTTCTCCTGAGTACGGGGATACCAGATGTGTGACACTTTTTTGCAGCCTAGGTGGGCAAAGGGGCCCATATTCCAAAGAGCACCTTTCGGATTTCACTCGTCATTTTTTACAGAATTTGATTTCAAACTCCTTACCACACATTTGGGCCCCTAGAATGCCAGGGCAGTATAACTACCCCACAAGTGACCCCATTTTGGAAAGAAGAGACCCCAAGGTATTCGCTGATGGGCATAGTGAGTTCATGGAAGTTTTTATTTTTTGTCACAAGTTAGTGGAATATGAGACTTTGTATGAAAAAAAAAAAAAAATCATCATTTTCCACTAACTTCTGACAAAAAATAAAAAATTCTAGGAACTCGCCATGCCCCTCACGGAATAGCTTGTGGTGTCTTCTTTCCAAAATGGGGTCACTTGTGGGGTAGTTATACTGCCCTGGCATTCTAGGGGCCCAAATGTGTGGTAAGGAGTTAGAAATCAAATTCTGTAAAAAATGATGAGTGAAATCCGAAAGGTGCTCTTTGGAATATGGGCCCCTTTGCCCAGCTAGGCTGCAAAAAAGTGTCACACATCTGGTATCTCCGTACTCAGGAGAAGGTGGGGAATGTGTTTTGGGGTGTCATTTTATATATACCCATGCTGGGTGAGAGAAATATCTTGGCAAAAGACAACTTTTCCCATTTTTTTATACAAAGTTGTCATTTGACCAAGATATTTATCTCACCCAGCATGGGTATATGTAAAAAGACACCCCAAAACACATTCCTCAACTTCTCCTGAGTACGGGGATACCAGATGTGTGACACTTTTTTGCAGCCTAGGTGGGCAAAGGGGCCCATATTCCAAAGAGCACCTTTCGGATTTCACAGGTCATTTTTTACTGAATTTGATTTCAAACTCTTTACCACACATTTGGGCCCCTAGAATGCCAGGGCAGTATAACTACCCCACAAGTGACCCCATTTTGGAAAGAAGAGACCCCAAGGTATTCGCTGATGGGCATAGTGAGTTCATAGAACTTTTTATTTTTTGTCACAAGTTAGTGGAATATGAGACTTTGTAAGAAAAAAAAAAAAAAAATCATCATTTTCCGCTAACTTGTGACAAAAAATAAAAAGTTCTATGAACTCACTATGCCCATCAGCGAATACCTTAGGGTGTGTACTTTCAGAAATGGGGTCATTTGTGGGGTGTTTGTACTGTCTGGGCATTGTAGAACCTCAGGAAACATGACAGGTGCTCAGAAAGTCAGAGCTGCTTCAAAAAGCGGAAATTCACATTTTTGTACCATAGTTTGTAAACGCTATAACTTTTACCCAAACCATTTTTTTTTTACCCAAACATTTTTTTTTTATCAAAGACATGTAGAACTATAAATTTAGAGCAAAATTTCTATATGGATGTCGTTTTTTTTGCAAAATTTTACAACTGAAAGTGAAAAATGTCATTTTTTTGCAAAAAAATCGTTAAATTTCGATTAATAACAAAAAAAGTAAAAATGTCAGCAGCAATGAAATACCACCAAATGAAAGCTCTATTAGTGAGAAGAAAAGGAGGTAAAATTCATTTGGGTGGTAAGTTGCATGACCGAGCAATAAACGGTGAAAGTAGTGTAGGTCAGAAGTGTAAAAAGTGGCCTGGTCTTTCAGGGTGTTTAAGCACTGGGGGCTGAGGTGGTTAAGAAAATAGCCAAGTAGGCGAGCTCCGCTCTTTTCGGATGTGACATTTTATATATGGATATGCCGTTAATGGGCAGATATTTTACCCCGCAGCGCAGGTTTTGTCTTTAAATCTGAAACAGTTGGTTTCCAACCACATATTTACTATACTTTTCTGTGCTTCTATAGGAACTCGACTTTATGGATTAAACACACAGCAGTCATAGCATCACCAAAATGTATGATGCAGCGACCAAGCAGGTTCAATCACCATCCACACGGAGACGGTCACAACAGTCTTCCTATCTGCGTTGACGCCAGGCTGATAGTTAAGGCAAGAAGCTTTCAGGATACAAGTCCCAGACCAGCGTCCCAGATGGAGAAACCAAGAGTCAACAGAGATCACAACAGTCTTCGTCTCCGTGGGCACTGGGCACATCCAACATGGAGGTCAGATAGGCACATTTGAATATATTTCCATCCTTCACAATAGGTAAGCAAGATATACAGGTAAGTAGACCCCAACCAGGTGGAATTATCAATGGCTCTGATCCAGGGTCTTCCGACCGATGGCCTTTTCTCAGGGTCAAGAAGGATTTTTTTCCCTGTGACACAAACTGGCCAAATGTGTCCAGGTTTTTGCCTTCTTCTGGATCACATTTTCTCTCTGCAGGGATTTTGTTTTAATAAATGATTTTGAAATGGATAACCGTGTCTTATGTTTATTTCTTTATGAGATAAGGAGCTCAAATAAAAGTGTCCTGCTGTTTTCCCCTATGACCACTTACACTGAAGTAAGCTATGACTTTCATTTTGAAACAGAACTGGTTAAGTGTCCTCTAAGAATTTTCAGGACAGTTGGAGGACTTTGAATTCGGGTTGAGTTTATTCATCCAGAATGGAATTTTCTGACCAGTTAGGTAGAATCGGACCTGCTGTAGATAGACGGCCTATCTTGTAGCGTGTATTATATATCTTATTGTGTGAGTTGTATCCCATATTGTTCTGATCCTTCTGTATTTGATAAAGCATGACTTTCGGCTCCGCTGAATCTGGGAGGCTGTGTGGTGGTAGGAACATCTATTGTTTCATCCAATTCAATTATGCTAATACCAGATGTTGGGTCAACTGGGCCCTTGTGGTATTGTTTAATAAGATATGCACCAATCTTCACACAAGCAAATCACTCAATCCCATGGAAATGTATGGAGGTGTAGAGATAAAGTCTCTACTCACAGCATGAGGTGGACAGGCTGTAGGTCTACATAGGAATATGAGTAAATATACATATTAGGTCTCATGTACACGGTCGTGTTTTATTGTCTGTAAATGGCAGATCTGAAAAAGAGGGATCCCAGCTGAGTGCATGCCACCATTTATTCTTTTAACTTCTGTAGAAATGTCCAATAGGACATGTTCTACCATTCTACAGTTATTGGAGTGACGGTAAACACATTTGAGTGATCCTCTGAGGTGGAAGCAGGTAGACACTGACCCTGTTTTATGCTTAAAGGGGTTATCCCATAACTAATGTAAAAAATTTAAAACAGACATCATATAGTACATGACAACCTCTTTCTAACAAAGCTAGAACCAGCCCTGTACCTCACATGGATCCAGAAATCTCCCCATTCAATGCTCTGCTAGATTTATATCAAGCTGGCAGCTCAAAGGGAGTGTCTTTTCTGCTGCAGGTAAGGGGGCATGTGCATGCTCTCCCTATCACAGATCAGGAGCTAGTTGAAGGATGAAACTGAGCATGTGCGGCCATCTCAGTGAGCCTGTCAAAGAAATAATAAGAAAAAAAACAGCAGGTGGCGCTACACAGATACATTTTATTGAATAACTCTGTGGATATGCAAAATTTTTAATTAAATATAAATACAAAAGTATTCAGACCCAGGGGCTGGTATGAAAACTGTAGAATATTTTCTGTGGGACAACCCCTTTAAATGCTGTGGGGGGAAAAAATGATTCCCTCTGTAACAGCTCTTTTTTATATCAACGTAACTTTCTTTTGTAAAATGAAACGTAGGTCAGCATCCTTACACAGGACAAGTATGGATTTGCAGATGATTGCCACAATATCCTTACAGATATGGCTGAAATGTGTACTAATGGTAAATTTGTCGCATGTAGAGGCACATCTATCTTGAGATGATCTTCTTGTTGTGTTCTTCAAGCAGCAGCCCTTTCTTTGGCCCCACCTAAATGATTTACATTATACCCGCGGTTGCTCAATCTGATCATGATGTGTTCACATTTCCTTTCAAATGCAGACTCTTCACTGGAAACTCTTCTTGCCCTAACAAATTCACCCATGTGTGGGTTTTTGTGGGTCTACAAAAGCCTCTAATATGAACACGTCACTAGACAGGCCCTTATCAATTGGGCATTTAAAAGATTACTAGCAATCGGAAGTTGGTGAGTATTTCTACAGAATTGGGATCTAATATGTATAATAATGCCCTCAGGCCTTAATAAAGGCATAAATGAATAATAGGATAATGAGTTCTAAACCTGGCCAGTCAAATACGCTGAGAGGCTAATGAAAAAGGTCCTGGTTCTCTTTGGAATGATTGGGTGCAGTCGGAGAAAGCCTGCATGTCAGTCCACTTGGTATATCTGATGTGCCTGTAGAGCAAAAGCACCTGGCTGAGCACAACTGGCTGATGTAAATGTGGCACAGGGATGGGGAAAGGTGGATTGTGCAGAATGACAGATTTTACTGTCATTACTGGTGAACTTCCTGGGGTGGAGATGAAGACCCCAGGAAGGAAGATTGAGCTTTTGGGAGGAATATGAAGCCCACTGTGGGGTAACTAAGCCCACCACCGAGTCCTTGAGGGCCAGGCAGAAAGTTGGGTATCCCGGCAAATGGTCTTCAAATGAATTGACATGGTAAGCTTACTAAATGTTTGCAAGACCCATTTAAACACAGTTTTAAACCTCTGGCCCAGGATGTATGGCTCCTGCTGGGATGGATCGTCAGTCTACCGCCTGCTTTTTCCTTCCGCGAACTCTAGGAGCCAAGATCCAGGCATTGGTAAAAACTCAGTTTGGAACCTGAGGCTGAAAAACTCTGGCCTGGCGTCTGCTGATGCTCCATAAGCGAGCAATTTAGGATTTCCTGCTCTGATGGCAAATTCGAACCTTACCTATTTGAGCTTGCTTTAAAAATCAACATGTGCCCTGCTATGAGGAGACGGTTCCCAAGCACCGTCCCCCTCCATATCCAATCCCCACCCGTTCGGGGTCACTGGGGGGAAAAGCGCCACTGGTTCCCAGAGACAAGGAACTCTGGTGTGGGCTCAGCGACTGCTAGGGTCCCATTACGATTCCAGTAGAAGATTCCAGGGTTTGTGCAGAAGGAATATATTGATGACCTATCCTCAGGACAGGTCATCAATATCTGATGGGCGGGGGTCTGACAACCCAGCTGATCAGCGGTTTGAAGAGGTGACGCTCCATGCGAGAGCTTCTTCCTCTTTATTGCACTCGGTGGTGTCTCCTTTGCAGTGGTGGCATTCAAGTGAATAGAGCGAGTACTTGTGATTACACTTCACTTCCGAGACCATGGGCAGTAGAGCACCGTCTCCTCTTCAAACAGCTGATCGGTCGGGGTGCCTGTTGTCGGACCCCCACCGCTCAGATATTAATGACCTATTCTGTGGATAGCTCATCAATGTATAGCACCTACACAAACCCTTTAAGCCCCATGGAGGAAGATGAAGCAGTCCTCTAGGCATGACTGACCTCTATTGAGTTGGAGCTAGCATCCTTTCACACCCCCAGTACCTGAGGTCCACGCAAAAAGAGAATGGGAGGTCGGTACCCGGGGCCATGGAACTGTGGTCAGGACACAATGAGCGGCCATGTCCGTTCAACTACCAGGGTTGATCATTATGCACTTAGCTGGAAAATGAAGCCACAGGCTCACAGTGTCAGGCACCTTGAGGACCACAGCCACCCTCACTGCCCCAGTCACCGCTCCTACCCTCTCCTCTCTCCTCACCTGGTGCCTTTCCTATGAGCCAGGGCGCTGCACATCAACTTTATCATGACACGAGTTCCTTTTTGATAAATTTGTCACCGTTGAAAAGCTTGTCATCTCTGCTCCATTCTCTTGCTGCACAGGTTTAAAAATGCACCACTGGATATGCAATATTTAGTGTACGCTCACTCCCAAGCTGTACCACCCGAACCAAAGATTATGAAAGAAATGCATAAAACACTTAAATTGGGTGTTAAATAGAGAGAATTTATTTAACATCAAATGACTGTATTTTTATTCAGTGCCTCCAATTTATTCTCAGGTTAATCGCTATGAATAGGGCACCGAATATGGCACACCCCCGACTCACGAAGAGTAACCCCCCAGCACTCAGGAGAGGAAAACCCCCTGTGGGGGAAACCTCTAGGGAACCATGGCTGGAGGGTTGCCCTTCCCTTGGGCTTAGAAGGTTAATGCCAAAATGGAACAAGATATTTTATCAGAAGGTGTACATTTTCAATGAGACATGATAGAAATTCATTAAAGATATGACAGAAAGGACATCAAATAGTCATACATGTTAAAGAGTTGAAGAAACAGATTAGTAAGCAGTTACACAATATTAAATACTCTGTGCCAGCCTCTTACGGAGATAGCCAAATTCGACCACTCCTGGCCTTACACGTAAATTTTCAGTAGCTGGTGCTGGATGTGAGGGAGATCTGGCTGCAGCATCTGTCGACCCATTGATGGCTAGGGCTAATTTGGATGATCTGGCTGGCTAGGTGGATAGGGCTGATCTGACTGGCTAGGGGGATTGGGCTGATCTGGCTGGCTAGGCGATAGGGCTGATCTGGCTGGCTAGGCGGGTGTCCCCTTCCTCCCTCTACAGATGGTGAAGCTCCAGGTCTCCAGACACATCAAGCATGGCTCTGCAAATGGCCGTTTGTCCTTCTGTTATGGAACCTTCATCTGTGGGTTCTTTATGTCATAGACTTATGCATCTATGACATCAGCAGCACAGTTGCCATAGTTACTACAGGGGCTTATTATTGATACCTACCTCATGCACTTTAACTATGAAGTCAGCCACAGTGTTCCCAAGTATTAACCCTTTCTTGACTGACTGGAGACTCTACAATGTACTTGTCACTAGAAAGGCCCCTAATCACTATGGCATTTAAAGGCTGCCCTAGCAATAGTAAGTTAGGGAGTGTAATTACAGATTTGAGGTGTAATATGCACATCCATGCCCTCAAGTCCATTTGCTACATCTGAATTTACACAGATTCCAGTGGACTTTTCTTTTGGTGCCAATAAGTAGCGATCTACCAAACTATCACATTAACAAGATATTAGTATAACCAGTTTCTTATTGTCGTCGCAAATTCTACGACACAACAACCAGGTCCCCCCAACTCCCTTTCGGATTTGCCTTCATCTGGTTCTATTTATTCCGCAACTATCAACAAGATTTCATTTGTTTTAGGACGGAATCGCGTTCCTCAAAGAGGTTCTCCAAATAATCTTTAGGTTTGTCAGTTTCACAATGCATGTACATGGTTGTTGCAGGTGTGGTTGAATTGAACATTTTAAAAACAATTTTTCTAAAACAAGGAATCACACAACACCCTATTAATGCCAATACCACAAGTACTACCACCAGTGTCATTAACATATTGGCTAACACATTAGACCAGTTCCCAAACCACTGTTCTAGCCATGAATTAATGGGGTTATTGATTCCAGAGTTTTCCTCTAGTTCATTCGATAAAGAAGTCAGTCCATTCAAAGCCTTTGTGATGCTTCCGTCAGGGGCAGTGTTGTTCGGAATGAAGGTGCAGCAGGAACTTCCGATCATCTTGCAGACGCCTCCTTTTTCCGCTAGGATCATGTCGAGGGCCAGTCGATTCTGTAACGCCATCACCGATGAAGAGCTCAGTTGTTCCGATATTCCTTTTACTGCATCTCGGGTATAATCTACGGATCTCTGTTGATTATAATACAAATAGTTAATCCATCCTACATTTTTATTTACGCCAATTATGGGAAGTATTGATTCGAAACCAGCAGCTATCTGGTTTCTAGCCTTGAATTCATCAGGAACTCCTCTAGGGACTCCTATAGCATCTATGTATACATGAGAATCAAAAGATGTAGGGAGCGACCTCCTTAGCCGTGACATTGGTTTGCTTACTGACTTGATCCCACTCAAGAGTCGAAAATAGAACAAATGGCATCAGCACCTTGATCAAGGTACATTGGCCAATCCATTCATTCGTATCCTGGGTCGGAGCTTCATGTCTCCACACAACCACCAGATATCCGAATGTTGATAACCTTGGTGGACAAACCATTTGTCAGGGTAAGCATCAGAGTCACTACTTGTCTCATTTAGATAGATGTTATAGGAACAATATCCTGGAGGGAAAACACCAATGTCTTTGCCTGTACCGTTACGATTGAAACAGGTATAATTTCCAGGGTATGGCGTTATACTGAAACCCATATGATCTTTATCATGAACAATAGGGTAGAGTAATTCTAATGTCCTGCAGCGGGAGGTGTCATTACTGGGAATGGTTTCAGTGTACATCTTAAGGATGCACTTGAAACCCTCAGGATCGGTAACCTCACTCAAAGGGAAAGGTACCGTACCCAAATGAGGTCGAGCTGCAGCACATGCTATGCAGTTGGATCGCTTCTGGGAAAGAACCATATAGCGGATCCATTCTAGCCATACATTTGTGTCTGAAAACCCTGTCTCTAAGGCCATTTTGTCAATCATGAGTGAAGCTGTAGGAGATGTAATTGCATTCTGATTCCCTTGTATTAATATTGTTCTAAATATGGAATTTGGGATTTGATCTGACTGTGCATTTTCCCCTGTACAATATAAAATGAACAGTAAGACATGAAAAGATATTACGGCCCTTGCAGTCATTCCAGCACTTGAGGTTCTGGTACTTTTTTGCAGTGTGATGCGTGGACCCAATTAGGCTTTCCTTCCAACTTGACAGCAGTGGCGGTGGTTAACAGTACTTGATGTGGACCCTCAAATCGTGGTTCTAGAACTTTCCACACGTGTCGTTTCACCACTACCCAATCTCCTGGTTGTAGAGAATGAGTTGCCTCTATGCTGTCTGGATCTGGAAGAGAAGCAAAAACTTGGGAATACACATTAGATAGTCTGTTTGTAAGACAGATAACGTACTTTGAAAGACTATTATGCTGCATCTGGAGTTGTTGTGGAAAATAGAGTCCTAATCTAGGGGCATTCCAAAAGAGTACTTCATAGGGACTCAGGCCTGTCTTCCGGTTAGGTGTATACCGGATGGAGAAAAGTGCCAAGGGTAGACACTCTGTCCATGGCTTTTTCAGTTCAGCCATGGCCTTCTGTATTTTTGATTTAATTGTCCCATTGAGTCGCTCTACTCTACCGCTGCTTTGTGGGTGATACGCAGTATGGAAGGCTTGTTCAATACCCAGGGCTCCCATAATTTCACGCATGACCTCCCCTGTAAAGTGAGAACCTCGGTCACTCTCAATTGTCTCTGGGACCCCATACCGGCAAACTATCTCATTCAGAAGTTTCTTGGCTGTGTTTTGTGCAGTGGCTTTGGCCACAGGATAGGCCTCTGGCCACCCTGAAAACAGATCTACACATACCAAGACGTATTCTAGGGTCCCCACTTTGGGTATTTGGATGTAATCTATTTGCAGTCTTTGGAAGGGAAAATCGGGCCTGGGAGTGTGCCTCAAAGGTGTTTTTACCGTCCTTCCTATGTTGTGATGTGCACAAATCATACAAGCCTGAGTGAATTTGGCTGCAGTTACACTGAATCCTGGGGCATACCAGTGACTATTAACAAGAGCAGTCATGGCAGTTTTGGACAGGTGAGTATTCCCATGAGTGGCCTGGGCTGTGACTGGGAACAAAGCACGGGGCAAACACAGCTTTCCTCTAAGTTGCCATGGTCCTTTTGGGGTCATCACAGCTCCTTTCTCTATCCATACTGCCTTTTCCTCTTTGGTTGCTTGAGACTGTAAGGTTTTTAATGTTTCATAGTTGACTGGCAGGGAAATTTGCTCTTGTACTACTGCTATCCCTACAGGATCATCTCTGGGTTTCTATGCAGCAGCTTTTGCTGCCAGATCAGCTCGATGATTTCCCCGAGCTTCAAGAGTTTTTCCTGATGAATGGCCTTTAATTTTCATAATGGCCACCCTCGTTGGCAACAGCAGAGCGTCCATTAGGGCTTTCACCCCTTTGCCATTTTTAATTGGCTTGCCATTTGCTGTAAGGAAGTCTCTAGCCTTCCAAATTGGACCATAATCATGGGTGATCCCAAAAGCATACCTGGAATCTGTATAGATGTTTGCAGTTTTTCCCTCCGCATACCTGCAGGCCTCTTCCAAAGCCTTAAGTTCAGCTTCCTGTGCAGACATGTGAGAGGGTAGTGATTCCGCTTTGATCGTATCGTGCTGAGTGACAACTGCATACCCAGTATAAAACTTCCCTTGGACACCATACCGCGATCCATCCACAAAGAGCTCTAAATCTGGGTTTTCTAAGGGAGTATCTACCACGTGATCAAACCCTGCTGTCTCTTGGGACATTAATTGGAGACAGTCGTGTTTATCTTCCAGGTCAGGAAGATATTCGGCTAGATGACTCATACTACTACTTCCTCCCCCCTCCAGAGGCAGCAGAGTAGCTGGATTCAAAGTTGTGCACCTTTTGATGGTGACATTTGGTGGCATAAGTAGTGCACATTCTAGTCTAACATGTCTGGCGGTGGACAGGTATTTAGGCTGTACTTGTGTGAGAATGGCCGAGATGTCATGAGGGACAAAAACAGTGATTGGATAATTGAGCACAATCTCAGAGCTTTTGTCAAGCATGAGTTGTACAGCCACTACCGCACGGACACAAGGTGGCGCTCCTCTAGCCACTGGATCAAGTCTGGCAGAGTAATACGCCACTGGACGCTGTTGGCCAGCCCTAGCTTGTGTGAGAACAGCTGAAGCATGGCCAAGACATTCAGTGCAATAAAGTCTGAAATCTTTATTGTAGTCCGGTAGACCCAATGCTGGTGTGGAACTGATGACTAGTTTTAATGTATGAAAGTTCTCCACGGCCTTATCTGTCAATGAAAAAGGAAAAGAGGTGAGACAATCATACAAGGGTTGCAAAAGAGCAGAGGCATTTCTGATCCAAGGCCTACAGTATGAGACTAGACCCAAATAAATTCTCAGAGCCCCCACAGTTGTAGGCAGAGGAATTTGTTCAACTGCAGTTATACGGTCTGGGGTGAGATGTCTAATCCCAGCAGATATACAGTGCCCTAGAAAGGTGACAGTGGTACAACAAAATTGAAGCTTCTTGTGGGAAGCTTTACAGCCATTTGCAGCCAGGAAGGTGAGAAGAGACAACGAAGTTTGTTTACACACCTCCTCTCCCGGGCAGCAAAGAAGTAAGTCATCTATATATTGGAGTAAGACAACTCCTTCAGATGGAATGGGCCAATCTGCTAAAACCTGGGCTAAGGCAGTACTATACATACTGGGGGAATTATGGGCACCTTGTGGTAAGACCGTCCAGGTGTATTGCTTCCTGTCATGTGTGAAAGCAAAAAGATATCTGCAATCTGGATGTAACGGAACTGAGAAAAATGCATTTGCAAGATCCACCACAGTGAAATGGGTAGCACTGTGGGGAATCTGTGCCAACAATGTATGTGGGTTTGGTATCACAGGGGTATTAAAAACTGTAGCTTCATTAACAGCCCTAAGATCATGTACCATTCTATACTGCACTGGCTGACCTTTTTCCCCCCTTTTCTTAATGGGGTACAAGGGAGTGTTACATGGAGAGGTGGTTTCAATTAGTACCCCATTACTGACAAAATCATGTACTATTTTGGTGATGGCATCCGTTTGTTGTATACTGAGGGGATATTGTGCCTTTCGAGGTAAAGGAGCATCAGGTTTACGTTCTATCATCATTGGAGGGACAGATAAATGGCCAACATCTGTAGGTCCGGAGGCCCACAGATGTGCAGGTAATTGTTGCAGCAGAAGGGACACGCCCTCTTCAGAGAGTGTAGACACGTACATGTGGAATGGATTATAATCACAGGCTGCTAAGAGACATATATCCTCTTCTCCTAGTTTGCCTTGTAATTTCACAGTACAATCAGGAAGATATGTTATCTGCGCATATATTCTCTGCAACAAATCTGCTCCTAGCAAATTAACAGGGGCGGTGTCACTGACTAAGAGGCGACTTAGCATTTGTTGGTTTGGGGCAAATGCAATTTGTATTGGCTTTGTGAGAGGAGTAGGAACCTCATTACCATCTACTCCTACACATGGAATACTATCCTTAGACATGAGGGATCTTTTTACGTGTTTGCTGCGAATAACAGTTTTGGCTGCTCCAGTGTCAATCAAAAAGGGGATGGGCTCCCCCCCATTGATTGCCAAGGAGACAACTGGGGCAGGCCCTAAGGTTTGAATTTTTAATAGGGGCACAGCATTTGACTCTGGATTGCCAACTCCCTATGGACGTCGCATTTGAGGGGGCTGAGCTCTCTCCTCCTCTTCCTCCTCCCATGGGTTAGGAGTTTGGCAATCCCGCATAAAGTGCCCCACCTTGCCACAGTTATAACATCTTAAGATATACCTTGCGTTCCTTCCCCCTTTTTGGGGAAAGTGCTGGTATGCGGCCACACCCGCCTTCGGTCTTTTGTTCAATTCAGCTTCTACCCCCTTTGCTACTTGTAACAAAATGGAGGGCTGTATAGTTCTCCATTCAGGCCTAGCTGATACCAGACCCTTGCGAATGCTTTCCCTAAGACCATCCACAAAAGCAGCACTCAAAATTCTCTCATGCATGTCTGAAGTATACTCAAAGCCCAAATCCACCCATCTTTGCTGGAGTCTAGTGTAAAATTTCTCCACACTTTCCGTTTTATCCTGATGCATATCCGACAACGTAACAGACTGATCACCTAATCGTTTTCTCCCCCATTCCGTGAGTCTTACTATGTATCGCTCACCGGACAACAAAGTAGTATCATCTCCCTCATAACATCCCACTGCAGAGGCTATAATCTGAGAAAAGGAGTCACCAGCTTTACACTGGACTAAATCTTCTAAATCCCTCCAGCAACATGAGAAAGCTTTCCGTATCTTCGCTAACTCTCTACAGAACGGCATGGGTAAGTCCTCTGGATTGGGGATTCTACTCATCATGGCCAGCATCTCACTAGGGGATTAAGGGTGATACACAGGCTCATCAGGGATGTCATTTGGACCTCTGAGAGGAGCAGCTCCAGGGTTTAGGTACCTGGGCGTACGATAGAATAGATTAGGTCGAGGTGGATTTGGCGTAGATGATATAACAGGGGAAACTGGGTGCATCAGATTTCGCATATCCAACAATGATGCTGGAAACCCAATACTTTCCTGTGATAGATATCCACTCAAGTCTGAAGCCGGACTTAAAATGGGTGCATTCCTAGATTGAGTAGACTGGTCTGGAATATTTCTAGTAGGCATCATAGGGGCAATCACTGCAGGTACATTTTTAACTGATGGGACATACAATTGGGAAGGGTTATTGGCAGACATCACTGGATATAATCCAGTGTTGGGAACTATAATAGGAATTGTGTCCTGTCTTTGAGATCCACAGACAACACACATGCTATTCGTTTCAGCATTCCTGTGCCTGCACACACACCCCCATCCCCCATAAGGAGGCGGTTGATGTTCTATGGAAAGAGTTTTGGGGAGGGGGAAGGGATGCCGCATGGCAAACTGTCCTGTTCTTTGTTCCTTACCACACCCAAATCCTCCATTTTACTATACCAATATTGTCCATTCTTCTCAATTTCTTTCAACTTTCCATCAGTCACATCTGCAGACAACTTCTACCATAACTCTGCTTGCACCAGCCTATTATTATCTCTCAGCCAACCTTTCTTTTCTTGTAATAAATTTTTCCATAAACTTTCATCTAAGTTTCCAGTTTCATGCATACCAATTGCCTGCATGAACGATTTTAACTTAGTTACTGAAACTTTTCCTTCTCTTTCTCTCATCAACTGAGCTGCTGTTAACATCTTTTCACTCTGTCCTGCAACATTAGAATTTCCCATTATTGTAGTTACACGAAGATCAAACAATTGCTACTTATCAAACCCGCAAACTTAAGCGTAGTTGCACAAAGATCAAACGGTATCCGATTACTATAAGTAATCGCTACCGAACCCACAAACTTAAGCGCAGTTGCACAAAGCTCAAATGATATAATAGTATTGAGCCCACAATCTCTCAAAGTGAAGACCCCTAGTCAATTCACCGGGATACAAAATCTTAATAACTTCCAATTGCCTATGACAATTGGTGTTAACCCTTTACCCAAAATTCTCGTCAGAACCTTGGCTGGGATCCAATTCTACGTCACAGGATATCCGACTCAGCTGTCTAACAACTTCCGTTTAGTTTCAGCATGTTCCACCACAAAAAGAAGGAATATTTCAACAGGTGTTTTCTAACGGACAGATCAGCTACAATTTGAACCCTTATATCGCGATAACACCAATTCAACTCTTGAGAAAACACTTGGGCAAAAGACTCAGAGGAGGTTGTAAGAATAAAAGCTTCTTACCTTGCTGCAGCTTATGCCTCGTCTGATGGTTTTACGCAAGTCCTCTCCTGGCGTTTGAATCAGAAGTTACGCAAGCTGTCTGTCCCTGTTCGGGCGCCAATTTGTCGTCGCAAATTCTATGACACAACTTCTTCTTTTGTGTGGCTCCAAATCAGTTAGAATTATAAGTATGAGCTCATACAGCTTTCTCAATGAGACCAATGCAGGCTGGTATCATGGAAAATATCTCTCTTTATTACAGTTACATACACTTATATAGGCAACATGAGGTAGACAAAAGGGTGGTCCTAGATGAAAGTTTATTGGCTCTGTGACAAAAAGGGAGTAGTTTACTAACTTTATTCCTGAGTTGATTGGCACATTTGAAACTAGCAACTTAACTCCTCCTTTCTTTCACTAATGATCTTAGAACAAAGAAAATGTACATGAGGCTCCTAATTGAGTTTTTGCCATCTAGTGGAGACAAATGTGTACTACAGGAGAAATCAAATCTTGTCTCTCACATTATACAGTACAGACCAAAAGTTTGGACACACCTTCTCATTCAAAGAGTTTTCTTTATTTTCATGACTATGAAGGCATCAAAACTATGAATTAACACATGTGGAATTATATACATAACAAACAAGTGTGAAACAACTGAAAATATGTCATATTCTAGGTTCTTCAAAGTAGCCACCTTTTGCTTTGATTACTGCTTTGCACACTCTTGGCATTCTCTTGATGAGCTTCAAGAGGTAGTCCCCTGAAATGGTCTTCCAACAGTCTTGAAGGAGTTTCCAGAGATGCTTAGCACTTGTTGGCCCTTTTCCCTTCACTCTGCGGTCCAGCTTACCCCAAACCATCTCGACTGGGTTCAGGTCCGGTGACTGTGGAGACCAGGTCATCTGGCGCAGCACCCCATCACTCTCCTTCATGGTCAAATAGCCCTTACTTTCAAAGTTTTCCCAATTTTTCGGCTGACTGACTGACCTTCATTTCTTAAAGTAATGATGGCCACTCGTTTTTCTTTACTTAGCTGCTTTTTTCTTGCCATAATACAAATTCTAACAGTCTATTCAGTAGGACTATCAGCTGTGTATCCACCTGACTTCTCCTCAACGCAACTGATGGTCCCAACCCCATTTATAAGGCAAGAAATCCCACTTATTAAACCTGACAGGGCACACCTGTGAAGTGAAAACCATTTCAGGGGACTACCTCTTGAAGCTCATCAAGAGAATGCCAAGAGTGTGCAAAGCAGTAATCAAAGCAAAAGGTAGCTACTTTGAAGAACCTAGAATATGACATATGTTCAGTTGTTTCACACTTGCTTGTTATGTATATAATTCCACATGTGTTAATTCATAGTTTTGATGCCTTCAGTGTGAATCTACAATTTTCATAGTCATGAAAATAAAGAAAACTCTTTGAATGAGAAGGTGTGTCCAAACTTTTGGTCTGTACTGTACATTGTCTTTGAAATGACCAATACCTCCTGGACCCAGCTGGGACCCCGAACCTCCGCAGCCTCCCGCAGTCGCCTGATGGTGTCCTCCAGCTGCTCCATCTGTAAGACTTAGCGTGGGCTCCTAACACTCTTGCTTCCCACCCAAAATGGTGCCCTTCCTCTCCCTGTCTCCTTCTTTTAACTCCCTCACCCCCACCCCTAAGCTCAAATTAACCTATCCCTATCCCCCTAATCTCGCTAGACCGCTGCCCTTTTACCAACTAACCTATCACCACCTCCAGGGTTCTCCCTGAGCCAACCCCCCGTCATGCTGGCCTCCCCTAAGCTTTGCTCCCAGTCCGGCCATAACTTAAGAAAGCTACTTCTCAGACTAGGCTTGTAATATTATGAAAGTCTTACACTGGTCAAAACTCCGGCCTGATCCTAATCCTTGCTTAAAGGTGCTTTTCTGAATCCTGAAACTTCTATTCCAATGTTTTTCTGACAGTTGGCCTAACTGTCCTCAGGATTTGAACTGGAGGTGTGGATGCTTCATGTGGTCTCCTACACCTACTACAAAGGTGCCTAATAAGTCCTCAGGTAATGACTATCTTGCTAATCCTTTGTCTTGTATAAACGTAATAATTCCTTAAATACTTGGCTGCATGCAGTTTAGACATTGGTCACCCTGGAAGAGCGATCTATAGTAGTGGATTGCTCACCTCTAGGTAGAATAATTGCAGGCTTTAACCCTGGACTGTGAAGCCAACAGGAACAGAGCAGAGAGGCTAGGAATATGCCTCTCTCCAGGTATTCAGCTACATTGCTGTTGCTTTCTTGTAGGCTCATGAGAGAACTGCTTTGAACTGAACTCTCACTTGGATTGACCTGAGCTCATCTGAACTGGTTTGGATTGACCTCAACCAGCCACCAACTGAATTCAACTGGATAGAACTGCCTAACTTAGGTCTGAGCTAAGCTATTTATACACAATGACACTGATCCATCTTGTGGAGAAACAAGTGTAGTGCACCCTGACTAGGCCTGTGTAAAGGATATTTGCATATAGAATCACATTGTGACATGGAGAATATGACAGGAGATAAAATACAAAATACAGGCATATCACATGACATTAATACATAATTAAAATACGTTTGCGGGGCCCACGGTCACGTGAGTGGGACACTGCATATGTAGATCGCTGAGTTAGATTCCAGTTCTGAACAAAGATTCTCTCCTATTCTCTCCCTGAAATCACCAGCAGCATCCTCTTCCTACACTTGTAACAGCAGAGTGACGTGCAGCGCTACGTGACTCAAGCTGATATAGAGGCTGGTTCACATGCTGCACTGGCCAATCACAGCCATGCCATTAGTAGACATGGCTGTGATGGCTTCTAAGGTCAGACAGGTAAACGCTTGTTGATTGGCTGCTATGCAGCCTTTCAAAAAGCGCTAAGAAATCACAAACACCGAACCCGAACCCGAACTTTTACTGAAATGTTCGGGTTCGGGTCCGGGGTCCAAAAATCCTAACAAAAATCCTTTAAAGCAATAGTGGACAAGGTATGTGGTGCACAGGAGTGACAAAATCTATGGTGGAGGTGCTCACAGTAGAGAGGAATCACCCTTCCTCTAATATAGTGGTAAATGGTATACAAAATACTGGGCACTCTCACTCTGTATGATACCTTATAGTTTATTAACAATATAAAAACAGTGGGTTCCACAATTAGATATAATAAATAAAAAATAATAAAATCTGGAATATCTTATCAATTGACATATATGCTATAATGCTAAAAATACACTATAACTACTTGCTAAAATATATACACTCTGGATGGTTTGGGTTAGAGTCTCTTTGGTGAATAATAATCCAGTCTGCAATCTATAGATAAAATGAATGTTAATGTTCCAATTTGGGTATATGGAACCCCAAAATTCGCTTCTCCTCCAATTGGATAAGTGTAACAAACTTATAGTGAGTTGCAGTGATTGTTTTAGCGGCGTCCTGCTATACTCACTGTTCAGCGGAGTTCCGCTGGCTGTTTTCCATAAGCGATTTCTTCTTCTGATGTTTCGGTACAGTTGATAACTGTGTAGAGCCCTCGTAAGTGCTTCTGCCGTTTACCCTTGGTTGCTCTTAGGTACCGCTCCGTAGGTCTGAGAGCCGGTACCTTGTGAGCTTCTTACTTCCGTCTTCTGCGCTGATCTTTGTTTGCACGTGTGGAATATTCTTATGCAATCGTGCAGTGATTCTGTTTAACAGCGCGTCGGGTCTTTGTTTCTCAGGGTTGGTTCGGCATTTGAGCAACCAGCACCACTGAAGAAGGGGTGATAGTAAGCCCCGAAACGCGTTTGAGGTAAGACCCCCCTGATGGACTTTGATAATACCTGCTGAAAGACCTCAAATGCCGAACCAAAACTGACAAACAAAGACCCGACGCGCTGTTAAACAGGATCACTGCACGATTGCATAAGAATATTCCACACGTGCAAACAAAGATCAGCGCGGAAGACGGAGGTAACAAGCTCACAAGGTACCGGCTCTCAGACCTACGGAGCGGTACCTAAGAGCAACCAAGGATAAACGGCAGAAGCACTTACGAGGGCTCTACACAGTTATCAACTGTACCGAAACATCAGCAGAAGAATTCGCTTATGGAAAACAGCCAGCGGAACTCCGCTGAACAGTGAGTATAGCGGGACGCCGCTAAAACAATCACTGCAACTCACTATAAGTTTGTTACACTTATCCAATTGGAGGAGACGTGAATTTTGGGGTTCCATATACCCAAATTGGGACATTAACATTCATTTAATCTATAGATTGCAGACTGGATTATTATTCAGCAAAGAGACTCTAACCCAAACCATCCAGAGTGTATATATTTTAGCAAGTAGTTATAGTGTATTTTTAGCATTATAGCATATATGCCAATTGATAAGATATTCCGGATTTTATTATTTTTTATTTATTATATCTAATTGTTGAACCCACTGTTTTTATATTGTTAATTAACTATAAGGTATCATATAGAGTGAGAGTGCCCAGTATTTTGTATACCAAAAATCCTTTACAGTTTGGGTTCACTTAACCCTATTTAGGGGTATTAGTAAATTGAATCCCTAAATATGTGCAGCGTGCCAGTACACAGGGGTAGAACACATGAGGTTCACGGTGGGCCGGAATGTACATACAGTTCATCGGTTACTTACGGTTTAGCAGTCGCCTTCCTGGGCCAGCAGTGCAGTAAAGGGGAGAACAGCACTGGATTCTCCGGGGCACACTCGGTTACAGGGGACACCGGCCAGGTGGTGATTGAGGTGCCCTTGATGGTAAATGGGTGCTGAGTGCTTGTGCGGCTGACGTGCTTGTGCTGCTGACGTCACGATAATACCTAAACCTCCGGTTTAGGTATTGTCGTGACGTCAGCACCTTGGTGGTGCAAAATGTTAAGAGTTGTAGTAGCATGGAGTTAGAAGAATGAGACAGGTTTAAATCCAACTGTAAACTATACTTTAACCAGGTTCTTGATAACACTTTACATCCAGTAGTAATACAATCTCTGGTATACATGCAAGTTGGATGTGAGGAATCCCATTAACAGGCTGTGCTGGTGGTAATGTGTCAGGCTAGGGTAGTTAGTTAGATACTAACTGGTATTCAGCTCCTTAATCTGGTTCTGTTTCTCCAGCTCTTTAATGGTGAGGCTGCCAGAAGCTAGTAAGTCTTTCACCTTGGATCCAAAGGTCCTTAAAGCTTGAATAAATGGCTGTTCTCCTTTGTGTTTATATCCACTCTGTTTCCGATCTCTCAACTGACTCAACTTCCTAACTAGGCCTGAACTGCACTATATATACGGTGGTGCTTCCCCCATCTAGTGGTGAGATGCATGTGGTGCACCTGACAGCCTGGTAAAAAGGGATTTCACATGATAAGACAATGCAGCATGAAATTACAGATGACAGAAATAAGCTTTTGCAGTTCCCACATAAGCTAGTGGGACGCTGCATATGTGACTGAGTGTTCAGCCCAGGGGAATTGAGTATTAGACGAGATTTCACTTTTGACTGTAGATGGAATGTTTAGGCTAAGTATTTGTGATTTAAGCTGCATTAATGCAATTCCTTTTAATTTGCATTACTGAAATACTGTAAATGGACTTTTGCACGATATTCTAATTTTTCGAGTTTCACCTGTACATCCGTATATGTAGCATGGGGGAGTGTAGTGATGATCAGTTTCTGGAGGAATTTGGCCAAGTTGGCTGGCGATACGAATTTCGGAATGCTGCGGAATTATACATTGTTGCGGCGGTTGCAGTCTTTTAGGTCCGCCATTTTGGATTTCCTGACCTCCATTTCCCCTGATAGGGTATTGTGAGCATCAACTAGTTCGTTGTGTGCCGAAGAGAATTCCCCCATTTTGTTTCTACGGTATATGGTCAATACGTTATCCCAAGCCATCTACAGTGGCTGAGATGTTGGTGAGTGCTTGTGTAATGTCTTTTTGGATAGATTGCCTTAACGCTCTCATGGCGTTTATCGTGAAGGCCTCAGTGGCAGCCTGATTAGTAGTAGTGAAGGTGAGTTCATCCTCCTGCATTTAAACAGAGGCCCCCTCCTGATTATCTGTCACAGCAGAGAAGGATAATGTAGTCTCCCACCGTGCTTTCTGTTTGATAGGGCTGGCGGTGGCCGAGGCAGGGGTAGGCGAGTCTTGCAATACAGCAAATCTGGACTCCTGTGACTCTAGCTGAGAAGATGGCGGACTGTTGGCACATCTGCTGCTCCTTTTATGCCCCGTAGCAGGGGCCCTCACGGAGGAAGAGCAAGGAGAGGATACCGGGTTTTGTTCCCCTGAGCTGTGATCTGACCTTATGGGAGAAGAGGTACCGCATTGTTCTGTGGGACTAAGCTGTGCTTTGTCCGTCCTCTCTTGTTGCGGCTCGTCTCCATCGGGAGCGGCCTATCTCGCGGTGGCGGGATCGCGAGCACCATTGTTTGCCGTCGGAAAAAAAGATGTAAGAAGCTTAGGAGCTTTTTTCTTACACCACTTTCTTACACCGCTTGGGCATCTTTTGTGGAGTGGGGGTCTTACAGGGGTTGATGGTTGCCAAGTTTTTGGTGAGCCACTGCTTTATAAGTCGATTTTGCAGGATGCCTGAAGGGAGCTCTTGAGCTAAGCAGCCATTGCGCTCCCAGTCTAGGCCACTCCCCCCATAATATATATACAGTGGGATGCGAAAGTTTGGGCAACCTTGTTAATCGTCATGATTTTCCTGTATAAATCGTTGGTTGTTACGATAAAAAATGTCAGTTAAATATATCATATAGGAGACACACACAGTGATATTTGAGAAGTGAAATGAAGTTTATTGGATTTACAGAAAGTGTGCTATAATTGTTTAAACAAAATTAGGCAGGTGCATAAATTTGGGCACCACAAAAAAGAAATGAAATCAATATTTAGTAGATCCCCCTTTTGCAGAAATTACAGCCTCTAAACGCTTCCTGTAGGTTCCAATGAGAGTCTGGATTCTGGTTGAAGGTATTTTGGACCATTCCTCTTTACAAAACATCTTTAGTTCATTCAGGTTTGATGGCTTCCGAGCATGCACAGCTCTCTTTAATTCACACCACAGATTTTCAATTATATTCAGGTCTGGGGACTGAGACGGCCATTCCAGAACGTTGTACTTGTATCTCTGCATAAATGCCTTAGTGGATTTTGAGCAGTGTTTAGGGTCGTTGTCTTGTTGAAAGATCCAGCCCCGGCGCAGCTTCAGCTTTGCCACTGATTCCTGGACATTGGTCTCCAGAATCTGCTGATACTGAGTGGAATCCATGCGTTCCTCAACTTTGACAAGATTCCCAGTCCCTGCACTGGCCCCACAGCCCCACAGCATGATGGAACCACCACCATATTTTACTGTAGGTAGCACATGTTTTTCTTGGAATGCTGTGTTCCTTTTCCTCCATGCATAACGCCCCTTGTTATGGCCAAATAACTCAATTTTAGTTTCATCAGTCCATAGCACCTTATTCCAAAATGAAGCTGGCTTGTCCAAATGTGCTTTAGCCCACCTCAAGTGGAGAAAAGGCTTCCTCTGCATCACTCTCGCATACAGCATCTCCTTGTGTAAAGTGCGCCGAATGGTTGAACGATGCACAGTGACTCCATCTGCAGCAAGATGATGTTGTAGGTCTTTGGTGCTGGTCTGTGGGTTGACTCTGACTGTTCTCACCATTTGTCGCTTCTGTCTATCCGAGATTTTTCTTGGTCTGCCACTTCGAGCCTTAACTTGAACTGAGCCTGTGGTCTTCCATTTCCTCAATATGTTCCTAACTGTGGAAACAGAAGCTGAAATCTCCGAAACAGCTTTCTGTATCCTTCCCCTAAACCATGATGGTGAACAATCTTTGTCTTCAGGTCATTGAGAGTTGTTTTGAGACCCCCATGTTGCTACTCTTCAGAGAAAATTAAAAGAGGAGGGAAACTTACAATTGACCCCCTTAAATACTCTTTTTCATAATTGGATTCACCTGTGTATGTAGGTCAGGGGTCACTGAGCTTACCAAGCCAATTTGTGTTCCAATAATTAGTTCTAAAGGTTTTGGAATCAATAAAATGACAACAGTGCCCAAATTTATGCACCTGCCTAATTTTGTTTAAACAATTATAGCACACTTTCTGTAAATCCAATAAACTTCATTTCACTTCTCAAATATCACTGTGTGTGTCTCCTCTGAGATATATTTAACTGACATTTTTTATCGTAACAACCAACGATTTATACAGGAAAATCATGACGATTAACAAGGTTGCCCAAACTTTCGCATCCCACTGTATATATACAGTACAGACCAAAAGTTTGGACACACCTTCTCATTCAAAGAGTTTTCTTTATTTTCATGACTATGAAAATTGTAGATTCACACTGGATGCATCAAAACTATGAATTAACAAAGGTGGAATTATATTCATAACAAACAAGTGTGAAACAACTGAAAATATGTCATATTCTAGGTTCTTCAAAGTAGCCACCTTTTGCTTTGATTACTGCTTTGCACAATCTTGGCATTCTCTTGATGAGCTTCAAGAGGTAGTCCCCTGAAATGGTTTTCACTTCACAGGTGTGCCCTGTCAGGTTTAATAAGTGGGATTTCTTGCCTTATAAATGGGGTTGGGACCATCAGTTGCGTTGAGGAGAAGTCAGGTGGATACACAGCTGATAGTCCTACTGAATAGACTGTTAGAATTTGTATTATGGCAAGAAAAAAGCAGCTAAGTAAAGAAAAACGAGTTGCCATCATTACTTTAAGAAATGAAGGTCAGTCAGTCAGCTGAAAAATTGAGAAAACTTTGAAAGTAAGGGCTATTTGACCATGAAGGAGAGTGATGGGGTGCTGCGACAGATGACCTGGCCTCCACAGTCACCGGACCTGAACCCAATCGAGATGGTTTGGGGTGAGCTGGACCGCAGAGTGAAGGCAAAAGGGCCAACAAGTGCTAAGCATCTCTGGGAACTCTTTCAAGACTGTTGGAAGACCATTTCAGGGGACTACCTCTTGAAGCTCATCAAGAGAATGCCAAGAGTGTGCAAAGCAGTAATCAAAGCAAAAGGTGGCTACTTTGAAGAACCTAGAATATGACATATTTTCTGTTGTTTCACACTTGTTTGTTATGTATATAATTCCACATGTGTTAATTCATAGTTTTGATGCCTTCATAGTCATGAAAATAAAGAAAACTCTTAGAATGAGAAGGTGTGTCCAAACTTTTGGTCTGTACTGTATATAACGTGTTATGACAGTCCGTTATTTGGCTCACCTTTCCAGAGGTGAAAAGGTAGGGGGATTAGTCAGATTATTTCGCAGAAGGAGACCTCAGGAGACAGAAGTGCATTTCAACTGGCGTCCTGCCAGCTTTTATTTCACAGGTTGCATTAAAACACAAAAACATAAACAAAACACCTAGACTTGTCCAGGCTCTAACTAAACAATAGGTCCCTCTCTAGCACGTGGATGAGCTATCCTCAGTCCACCCAAAATAAGCACGCTGTCTGAACAGCAACCTGTGATACTTGCAGTTTGCAGGCTCTGGACCTTCAGGGTCCCTCAGTGAGATGTGGCTTCTCTCACTCCTAGGAAGTTCTGAGCAAGTGTGTTGTCAGCCCAGTTATCTAGCAACTCCCCAGGTGCAGCTCATCACGACCCAGGCTTAGGTTTTTTAACCCTTTCCTAAATAACTTTCTTCAGCATATGCTAAGAACCTGGGAGACACATATATACCCTCAATTACTTCACCCTGTGAGACACCACATTTCCCCCCCTTTTGCACTAACCTATGGGTTGGGGCACCCTGGCTTGACAAACATTTCCCTGGAGGCTGCCTGCTCGGTGCTGTACTGTGAACCTAAAAGGCTGGAGGGACAGAAACCACCTGGTAACCCTACTATTCTTTTCCTTGTTATTCTGCATCCACTTTAGGGGTGCATGGTCTGTGATGAGGGTGAATTCTCTGCCCAGTAGGTAGTATTTGAGAGCGTCCAGGGCCCATTTAATGGCCAAAGCCTCTTTCTCTACAATGGCATACCTCTTTTCATGGTCATTCAGCTTCCGACTTATGTATAAGACAGGGTGTTCTTCCCCATCAATTATTTGTGATAACACTGCTCCTAACCCAGCCTCCGAAGCGTCGGTTTGCAGTGAGAAGGGTTTATGAAAATCCGGACATACCAGTACCGGCTGGGAGCACAGGGCTTGTTTCAAGGATTGGAACGCCCTCTCTGCCTCTGGGGTCCATTTTATCATCACCGAATTTTTTCCTTTTGTAAGATCGGTTAAGGGAACCGCCATAGATGCAAAATTAGGGATAAACCTTCTGTAATACCCTGCAATTCCCAAAAACGACCTCACTTGCTTCTTGTTTAGGGGTCTAGGCCAGTTTTGTATTGAGTCTATTTTGTTTAGCTGGGGTTTGATCAGACCTCGCCCAATGGTGTATCCCAAATACTTGGCACACTTTTTAGGGTTTGCGGTGAGACCCGCCTGTCTTAGTGAATCCACGACCGCCTGCACTTTTTGTAGGTGAGACTCCCAGTCGCTACTGTAAATTATTACATCATCCAGATATGCTGATGTATAACCAATATGTGGCCTTAGGATCCTATCCATCATACGCTGAAAAGTCGCCGGGGCCCCATGGAGGCCAAATGGCAACCTAGTGTATTGGAAATGACTGGGTGCAGAAAAAGCCGTCTTTTCCTTGGCCTTTTCAGTTAGCGGAATTTGCCAGTACCCTTTAGTTAAGTCCAATGTTGTTAAGTACCGAGCACTACCCAGCTTGTCCATTAGTTCGTCTACTCTCACCATTGGGTAGGCGTCAAACTTTGAGACCAAGTTTAACTGGCGATAGTCATTACAGAACCTTATGGACCCATCAGGTTTGGGAATTAAAACGATGGGACTAGACCACTCACTTACGGACTCTTCTATTACCCCTAGGTCTAACATCTTGTTAATCTCTTGGGTAATGGCCTCGCTTCGGGGACCCGGTAGGGCTTAATCTTCACCTTAACACTGGGTTCTGTGACAATATCGTGTTTTATCACATGAGTGAGGCCTGGGAGTTCTGAGAAGAAATCGTTATTTCTCATAATGAATTCCTGTGATTCCTGTTTCTGATGGGGAAACAGGGACTCAGCAATTCTAACCTCAGGTACGGTGTAGCTTCGTGGTACCGAGTTTTCCACCAGAGCTTCCCTATCTTTCCAGGGCTTTATCAAGTTAATATGATAGTTCTGTTCGGGTTTTCTCTTCCCGGGCTGATGAACTAGATAGTTCACCTCGCTTATCTTTTTAACAATTGTGAAGGGCCCTTGCCATTTTGCTAAGAATTTGCTCTCTACTGTGGGTATTAATACAAGCACCCGGTCCCCTGGTCTAAAATTACGCAGTTTCGCACCCCGGTTATATATTCTACTTTGGGCCTGTTGGGCTTGCTGCATATGTTCTCGAACCAAGGGCATGACTGCCTTGATCCGGTCCTGCATCTGTGACACATGCTCAATTATACTGCGGTACGGGGTAGATTCGTGCTCCCACGTCTCTTTAGCTATGTCGAGTAGCCCTCGGGGCTGCCTGCCATACAGAAGTTCAAAGGGTGAAAACCCCGTAGACGATTGCGGTACTTCTCGTATGGCAAATAGTAAATAGGGAGGTAGGCAATCCCAATCCCTACCATCCTTGGCAATCACCTTTCTTAACATGTTTTTCAGGGTTTTATTGAATCTTTCCACCAATCCATCTGTTTGCGGATGGTAGACTGAGGTTCGGATATGCTTCACCCTGAATAGCCGACATAATTCTTTGGTCACCCTGGACATAAATGGGGTGCCCTGTTCCGTTAAGATCTCTTTAGGGATCCCAACCCTACTGAACACCAGGACCAACTCCTTGGCTATGGTCTTTGCCGTCATATTTCTTAATGGAATAGCTTCTGGATATCTGGTGGCGTAGTCTAGGATCACCAGTATGTACTGATGTCCGCGAGCTGATTTCACTATAGGGCCTACCAGATCCATAGCTATTCGTTCGAATGGCACTTCCACAATGGGTAAGGGTACCAATGGGCTTCTAAAGTTAGGGGACGGAGATGTATATTGGCACTCGGGACAAGATGCACAGTAATCTCGTACCTCTGCTACTAGCCCTGGCCAAAAGAAACGCATTAAAATTCGTTCTTTTGTCTTTTCCATCCCCAGATGTCCCCCCAACAAATGACCATGTGCTAGATCCAAGACCATCTTCCTAAATGGCTTGGGAACTATCAGTTGTTCTACGATGTCTTCACCTTGCTTGTCTACCTGATACAGTAAGTTATTTTGCATCGCAATATGGGGATAAGCAAGCGTGACCCCTGGGTAAACCAGAACACCATTTATTATTTTTACATTTTCCCGGGCCCGAACCAAAGTAGGGTCATTCAGCTGCGCTGTGGCAAAATTGTTGCGTGAAACCTTTATATCCGCTAAGACATTTTCAACCCTCTCCTCTGGCTCCCCACTTACATCAGTGGTTTCGGTGTCCCCTGACATTACATCAAAAGGAAACACGGTCTTATCAGGAGATGACAGAACCTCATGAAGAAGCTCAGGTTCTGTGACTCCTGTTGCCCTTTCTCCAGAGATCGTAACCACTGTTGGCTCTTTAACCCTTTTTTCCCACAATTCCCAGAAAAAAGGAAAATCCCTCCCCAGTATTACGTCATACATGAGAGTGGGTATTAACGCTACCTGACAGGTTACCTGGTTGAGCACAGTTCCTATGGTAACACGTGCCGTATTATACTCACGAGTTTCCCCATGAATACAGGTGACCCCTACTGACTGGGTCTGTAAGCTATCGGAGTTTACCAAACTGGCTTTGACTAACGTGATCATACTGCCAGTATCCAGGAGAGCCTGCACCTCTCTCCCCTCTACTGAAACAGGACACAGATGTTTATCGACCTTTTCAGGGGTTACAATAGAACAAACCCCTTGGGCAAACATCGATTTCATATTTGGCATAGCACTCATATCACACTGCATGGGCTCTGAGTTTAACGGACAGTTAGCAGCAATATGTCCTGGTCCCTTACACCGGAAGCATTTGATAGGTTCTGGTCTCAGAAAGTCAGACTTGGACCTTTCGAAGCGTTCCGGCCAGAGTTCAGCTTTGGACCTTGTGTCCCTGTTAGGGGCCCCACCCCACGCAGGAGTACCCCCCTGCCGGGTACTTTCCTGGGTTAGGCGGGGCTTTTGTAGCAGGTCCTTTGCCGCAGCATATCTTTCCACCAGAGAGACCAACTCATCTGCGCTGTTAGGGTCACCGTGGGTAACCCACTTGCATATTTCAGGTGGAAGGGCTCTAAGATATCTGTCCACTACCACACGTTGGACAACCTCTTGAGCCGATAGAACATCTGGTTGTAACCACTTCTTGGTTAAGTGTACCAGGTCGTACATTTGGGAGCGAGCTGGTTTGTCTGCCTGAAAACCCCAATGGTGCACTCTTTGCATGTTGCTGGGCTGCGGTGGCTTGCAGCAAAGCCTTTAACATATCCTCCATGTCAGGAGTCTCTCTGCAGCAATGTAGCAGGTTTTACCCAGGACATATACCTGTTCCCAAGTCCAGAAACAATTTGTATTCAGGCGTTACCCTTAGCAACCAGCTGTTCAAGGACCAGAAAAATTTCCAGCAGCAAGCCCCCTTTAACTCCACACAGTTTTTTTTTTTTTTTAAGTATTCAGCAGCACCTGTTCCACTGAGCAAACGGGCTTCTGGCCCTTTAAGTTCCCACACAGCACTGCAGCATTCAGCTTTTCTGAGGTGTCGTTGCCCGCATCCTCCACCAATTGTGACAGTCCGTTATTTGGCTCACCTTTCCAGAGGTGAAAAGGTAGGGGGATTAGTCAGATTATTTCGCAGAAGGAGACCTCAGGAGACAGAAGTGCATTTCAACTGGCATCCTGCCAGCTTTTATTTCACAGGTTGCATTAAAACACAAAAACATAAACAAAACACCTAGCCTTGTCCAGGCTCTAACTAAACAATAGGTCCCTCTCTAGGACGTGGATGAGCTATCCTCAGTCCACCCAAAATAAGCACGCTGTCTGAACAGCAACCTGTGATACTTGCAGTTTGCAGGCTCTGGACCTTCAGGGTCCCTCAGTGAGATGTGGCTTCTCTCACTCCCAGGAAGTTCTGAGCAAGTGTGTTGTCAGCCCAGTTATCTAGCAACTCCCCAGGTGCAGCTCATCAGGACCCAGGCTTAGGTTTTTTAACCCTTTCCTAAATAACTTTCTTCAGCATATGCTAAGAACCTGGGAGACACATATATACCCTCAATTACTTCACCCTGTGAGACACCACAGTGTATAAATATATACTGTATATTTATAGTTCATGTGTATAAATATATACGCAGTAGAAAATAATGGACTGTAAACTTTGTATTGTTTTAATAAATGTATTTAATCAAAATACGGTATACAGAGTTTTCAGTCACCGCCACTATAGTTTAGTATAGACACGCAGTTCAGGAAGGTAAAGGAACAGAGAGATAGAGATAGGAAGTAGGGGGAGTCAGTAGTAATTGCCTATTTATTAATATTAATTATTAATATTAAATCCCAAATATTAACCACCTCAGCCCCCCTTGCTTAAACCCCCTTAATGACCAGACCACTTTTTACAATTCTGCACTACACTACTTTCACGGTTTATTGCTCGGTCATACTACTTACCACCCAAATGAATTTTACCTCCTTTTCTTCTCACTAATAGAGATTTCATTTGGTGGTATTTCATTGCTGCTGACATTTTAACATTTTTTGATATTAATCAAAAATGACCGAAATTTTTGCAAAAAAATGAAATTTTTCACTTTTTGTTTTATTTTTCAAATAAAACTACATTTCTATATAAATTTTTCTCTAAATGTATTGTTATACATGTCTTTGATTAAAAATGCAATAAGTGTATATTTATTGTTTTGGGTAAAAGTTATAGCGTTTTCAAACTATGGTGCAAAAAAATTAATTTACGCACTTTGACTTTCTGAGCACCTGTCATGTTTCCTGAGGTTCTACAATGCCCAGACAGTAGAAACACCCCACAAATGACCCCATTTCAGAAAGTAGACACCCTAAGGTATTCGCTGATTGGCATAGTGAGTTCATGGAAGTTTTTATTTTTTGTCACAAGTTAGCGGAAATAGAATTTATTAATTTTTTCTTACAAAGTCTCATATTCCACTAACTTGTGACAAAAAAATAAAATTTCTTTCTAAAATGGGGTCACTTGTGGGGTATTTATACTGCCCTTGCATTTTAGGGGCCCTAAAGCGTGAGAAGTAGTTTGGAATCCAATTGCGTAAAAATGCCCTGTGAAATCCTAAAAGTACTCATTGGAATTTGGGCCCCTTTGAGCACCTAGGCTGCAAAAAAGTGTCACACATCTGGTATCGCCGTACTCAGAAGAAGTAGGGCAATGTGTTTTGGGGTGTATTTTTACATATATACATACTGTGTGTGAAAAATATCTCTGTAAATGACAACTTTTAAAAAAAAATTATACAAAGTTGTCAATTTACAGAGATATTTCTCTCACCCAGCATGGGTATATGTAAAAATACACCCCAAACCACATTGCTCTACTTCTCCTGAGTATGGCGATACCACATGTGTGACACTTTTTTGCAGCCTAGGTGCGCGAAGGGGCCCAAATTCCAATGAGTACCTTTTAGGAGGGCATTTTTAGGCATTTGGATTCCAGACTTCTTCTCACGATTTAGGGCCCCTAAAATGCCAGGGAAGTATAATTCCCCACATGTGACCCCATTTTGGAAAGAAGACACCCCAAGGTATTCCGTGAGGGGCATGGCGAGTTCATAGAAGGTTTTTTTTTTTTGGCACAAGTTAGCAGAAATTTTTTTTTGTTTGTTTTTTCTCACAAATTCTCCCTTTCCGCTAACTTGTGACAAAAAGTTCAATCTTTCATGGACTCAATATGCCCCTCAGCGAATACCTTGGGGTGTCTTCTTTCCAAAATGGGGTCATTTGTGGGGTGTTTGTACTGCCCTGGCATTTGAGGGTCTCCGCAATCATTACATGTATGGCCAGCATTAGGAGTTTCTGCTATTCTCCTTATATTGAGCATACGGGTAATGAGATTTTTTTTTTTTTCAGCCTCTGGGCTGAAAGAAAAAATTAACGGCACAGATTTCTTCATTCGCATCGATCAATGTGGATGAAAAAATCTCTGCCAAAAAATGTGCAAAAAAGAAAAAGAGGGGAAAGGCGTCTGCCAGGACATAGGAGCTCCGCCCAACATCCAAACCCACTCAGCCCGTATGCCCTGGCAAACCCGATTTCTCCATTCACATCAATCGATGTGGATGAATAAATCATTGCCGGAATTTTTTAATTTATTTTTTTATATACAAAGTGTTTTCCAAAGTATATGAACACCGCCCCTCAGCTCATAAGCCTCGGCAAACATATATTTTTTACTGCAGAGGAGAAATCTCGTCTTGCAGCGCTGCATACACCGACTTTTGTGTAATCTGACAGCAGCGCAATGCTTCTGTCAGAATGCACATCAGTGCTGCAGCTGGTTGATCGCTTGGTCCACCTAGAAGGTAAAAAAAAAAAAACAGGCAGCAACGCAATAAATTTCTTAACATTAACTTTATATAACATTTGACTGGCTATAAATTGAGTGGCATACCGGTTTGTTTCTGCCACGACTAAGTCAAAGAGCTCCGCAGTGAAGAACAGCTCAAAAAACCCAGTGCCGATCCGATCTGAGCTGTCTCAACCCGAACTGCAGACTGGGCGGTGAAAGGAGGAACTACTGGTGCGGCTGAAGATGGGGGCTGCCAATCAGGGTTTGCCAGCACCTCAGGGACTCTAGGGGCTCTACGGCCTGTCTGTGCGGTGGCTGCGACGGGGGAACTACTGAACGTGCCACCGTACCAGCTTCAACTGCCCTTCTGGTGCTCGCCACTTCACCATGTTCTACGGCAGTGCTGGTACTAGGTCCAGGATGGGCTGCGCTGCTGGTGTATGCCTCACCACGTAATCCGACAGCGCCAGCCCCACTCTGCTGCCCTTGAAGTGGATCCTGCGCAACCTGTGGTCTAGCAACATGGGGCCGGGTACGCCTGGTGGTATCAGGGACCTCAACCTCATCGTCCGAACTTTGGGTCAGACTGCCACTGCTTTCTACAGGTTCGTATTCTGACCCGCTGGATTCGTCAGATGAGGGTTCCCATTCCTCATCCAACTGGGTCAGAAGCCTGTAGGCCTCTTCAGAAGAATACCCCTTCCTTGCCATTTGGTCAACTAAATTTAGGGGGTATTCCCTGAGACTACCCAAGAAAAAAGAAAGCCTGTCTTACAAATGAGAGGCTAGCGAAGTACAGGAAGCCGCTGCGATTGATAAAAAATATCAAAACTGATCGCCGCAGCGCTTGTGTAGTGATTGTGCAGTGATAAAAAAAAATATATAAATTTGTCACTGTGCCGTAGCGGGCGTGGGTGAACGCACGTGTGGGCGACCGATCAGGCGTTTTGGGTGGAGGGCGAGCTAAGGTGACACTAATACTATTATAGATCTGACTGTGATCAGTTCTGATCACTTACAGATACTATAAAGTACCAATGCTGATTAGCGATACGCTAATCAGTGAATCAGTGACTGCGGTGCGGTGGGCTGGGTGCTAACTGAAGCTAACTACCTACCAAAGGGGCCTAAACTAACCTAAACCTAACAGTCAATACAGGTGGAAAAAAAAAAAGTGACAGTTTACACTGATCACTTTTTTCCCTTTCACTAGTGATTGACAGGGGTGATCAAGGGGTTAATTGGGGTGATGGGGGGGGGGGTGATCTGGGGCTAAATATGTAGTGCTTGGTGTACTCACTGTGATCTGTGCTCTCTGCTGGGACCAACCGACGAAAAGGACCCAGCAGAGAGCACAGAAGCCATTTAACACTTTATATTTATAAATATAATGTGTTATATGGCTGGTGGTTCGTTATTTTAAAAGTCACCAACCTGCCAGCGCTGATCATTGGCTGGCAGGCTAGTCACCAACTCCTTGTGCGCCTTTTTCCGACCCGCACTGCGCATGTGCGGGCCGGATATGCGCGTCATCTCGCGTCTCGCGAGATGACGCGTATATGCGTCCAGGAGGAATAACCCGGCCGCCCGCAGGACGCATCCCTGCGTTAGGCGGTCGGGAGGTGGTTAATAATTGATATGTCCTATAACAGGGGCACTGGAGGAGGCTCTATTACTAATGAAGGGAAATATTATTGGTGGCGCTTTGAGGAGCACAATTACTATAGGGGGAACTATCTGTTTGGCACTATTATTTCTTCTGGATAGTATTTGGGGTATTGGGGAGCACAGAGAGCAGCAGGATAATACTTGTGGGACTTGAGGATGGGGAGAATGATAGAAAAGTGAGGAACCTAAGAGGTCTATGTGTTAATCTCTGCAGAGATGAGGCACGGCTGAAATAAGTTGTCTAGGAGAAGATGAAAGAACATGACTACATCAGAGTAGACGTCACCTGGGGGCTCTGGATGTGAGAAGTATGTGCTGCTGTATAGTCCTGTATGCTTGATAGTGTCCATGCAGCAAGTAAAGCAATTAAGGCTACTTTCACACTTGCGGTAGCAGGGTCCAGCAGGCTGTTCCAGCGGGGGAACAGCCTGCCGGATCCGTGCTAACACTAGCCCACCATGCCACCGGAAGTCTGCTCCGGCCCCAATCACTATAATGCCTGCTGGACCCTGCTACCGCAAGTGTGAAAGTAGCCTAAAATGTCTTTAGTGCTAGTGCGAGCGGTAGGGTGTTGACTGGAGCCATATTTATTGGGGCTTGGGCCCTGGATCTTTTGAGACCCCAGCAATGCCCCTGATTGGTGGTGTTTTATCATTTTTATACATTTATTTATTTCTTTTTTAACATTTCTTTTAATTGCTGATTTCTCCTGTAACAGAGGCCAACATATTAGCCCCAGCTAATGGGAAATACTGCTTCTGCAGCTGTATGATGTCCTTGCAACTGCTAAGGCTACTTTCACATCTGCATTTTTGCTGGATCCGTCATGGATCAGCAAAAACGCTTCCGTCATGATAATACATCCTTCTGCATCCATTACGAACGGATCCGATTGTATTATCTCTAAAATAGCCATGACGGATCCTTCTGTAAAACCATTGTAAGTCAATGGGGGTCGGATCTTTTTTTTTTTTGGGGTCAGAGAAAACAAATCTGTCACAATTGTGAGTCATGACGGATCCGTCTTGCTCTGCATCCCAGGACGCACTCAAAAGCTCTGCTTGCAGTGTTTTTGTGTGCGTCATTGGAACACAATGAAACGGAACGGAATGCATTTTGGTGCACTCTGTTCCCTTCAGTTCAGTTTTGTCCCCAATGACAATAAATGGGGACAAAACTGAAGCATTTTCCCCACTTTTGAGATCCTATGAAGGATCTCAATAGCTGAAAGCGCAGATGTGAAAGTATCCTAACTCTGCAAGGACCCTCAGAAATGTCCTTGTGGAGTTAAATGCAACACTTCCCCCCCAGATGTATATAAATGTGCAGTCAACAACTGGTTAACATTGCCCAGTTTAATGAAGACATTCTTCATAAGACAATTAACGCGATCATCTAGTTCGAATAGAATTGCCTCTCCACTCATTTTAAGGGTCCCCGCAGGGGATTACAATAAAGTAATATGACAATATATTGTAAGATTAAAATATATTCACATGCAGCATGCAAAAAGCATGTAGTATTGAACATGGTAAACAACTAATTAGAATGCGAGCAGTCATATTCCAGAGATATGTGTCCTTGTCTTCTGTCTTCTTGGAATGTGGGGGTGTTGATGGTAGGCTCGATGGGTCCTCAAGATATGAGGTCTTCTTGTTAAAAAAGTTTTTATGCGTATATAAGTATAATTTTCTCAAGCACAACAGAATATATTATTAATATAAATGAAATTTGATTACAGGCAGGCAGGGTATCAGAAATAATTTATTTCTTTAATGTTTTTCACCATTTTGATCATTACATTATCACACATATGTATTTCTCATTGATTTATTAGCTATCTATCCTACCTGTCTAGAAAAGGCCCCTTAGACTGCCTGTACTGCATGAAGTATACAGATAAGCTGCATAGATCATGGGATGTTAGACATCCATTCCTGGCCGCCTCATAGTAGCCATTTCATCTGAACATTCACACATCTTTATGGAGTTGTTGACAACACACATAATTATCTACCTAAAAGGATGACGACAGCCAGCCAGAGGTGCATCCCAACACAAGGACCACCCTGGAGTAATCCCCGGTGAAATCACGCTTTTAGGGCATTGACTCTTCTTGTAAGAGTGGTGCTCAAACTGCTAGGGTGCATCTGTGGGACCCTCTTTCAGAGATGATGTCCTCCACCCAACTCTCAAAAAGCTGAGGGGTCTTCAGGAGAGGTGGGCAGTCGAGCTGGGCTATCAGACGGTCAACTCTGTAGCTGTGATGTCATCCTTCCTACAAAATGGACATATCCACGCCCTCAACTAGGAATATAACATATTAATCCTTTCCCGGCAATAATTTAATGTTATATCAATAGAGGAGAAGCAGGAAAGTGGAAAGAAACCAGACATGAACCAAAACTCTGATAATGATTGATACAAGAAATCAGAGTTAATTCTTTCCTGCCACATTTTCTCCTCTTTTGATCATTACATTATCACTCATATATGCATTTCTCATTGATTTGTTAGCTAACTATCTGTCCTAGCTGTCTAGAAAAGGCCCCTTAAATTGAATGTACTGCATGAAGTATCTACATAAGCTGTATACATCATGGGATGTTAGATATCCCTTCCTGACCACCTCATAGTTGCCATTTCATCTGAACATTCCCGCTTCTATATTGGGTTATTGACAGCACTCACTTCATTATCTACCTAAAAGGATGACGACAGCCAGCCAGAGGTGCATCCCAACACAAGGACCACCCTGGAGTAATCCCCGGTGAAATCACGCTTTTAGGGCATTGACTCTTCTTGTAAGAGTGGTGCTCAAACTGCTAGGGTGCATCTGTGGGACCCTCTTTCAGAGATGATGTCCTCCACCCAACTCTCAAAAAGCTGAGGGGTCTTCAGGAGAGGTGGGCAGTCGAGCTGGGCTATCAGACGGTCAACTCTGTAGCTGTGATGTCATCCTTCCTACAAAATGGACATATCCACGCCCTCAACTAGGAATATAACATATTAATCATTTCCAGGCAATAATTGAATGTTATATCAATAGAGGAGAAGCAGGAAAGTGGAAAGAAACCAGACATGAACCAAAACCCTGATAATGATTGATACAAGAAATCAGAGTTAATTCTTTCCTTTCACATTTTCTCTTCTTTTGATCATTACATTATCACTCATATTTGCATTTCTTATTGATTTGTTAGCTAACTATCTGTCCTAGCTGTCTAGAAAAGGCCCCTTAAACTGCATGTACTGCATGAAGTATACAGATAAGCTGCATAGATCATGGGATGTTAGACATCCATTCCTGGCCGCCTCATAGTAGCCACTTCATCTGAACATTCACACATCTTTATGGAGTTGTTGACAACACACATAATTATCTACCTAAAAGGATGACGACAGCCAGCCAGAGGTGCATCCCAACACAAGGACCACCCTGGAGTAATCCCCGGTGAAATCACGCTTTTAGGGCATTGACTCTTCTTGTAAGAGTGGTGCTCAAACTGCTAGGGTGCATCTGTGGGACCCTCTTTCAGAGATGATGTCCTCCACCCAACTCTCAAAAAGCTGAGGGGTCTTCAGGAGAGGTGGGCAGTCGAGCTGGGCTATCAGACGGTCAACTCTGTAGCTGTGATGTCATCCTTCCTACAAAATGGACATATCCACGCCCTCAACTAGGAATATAACATATTAATCATTTCCAGGCAATAATTGAATGTTATATCAATAGAGGAGAAGCAGGAAAGTGGAAAGAAACCAGACATGAACCAAAACTCTGATAATGATTGATACAAGAAATCAGAGTTAATTCTTTCCTGCCACATTTTTTCCTCTATTGATCATTACATTATCACTCATATATGCATTTCTCATTTGTTAGCTAACTATCTTTCCTACCTGTCCATAAATGGCCACTTAGACTTCCCGTACTTCATGAAGTATCCAGATAAGCTGCATAGATCATGGGATGTTAGACATCCATTCCTGGTTGTCTGATAGTAGCCATTTAATCTAAACATTCACAATTCTTTATGGGGTTATTGACAGCACACACCTACATCATTATCTTATAGAATGATGATAGTCAGCCAGAGGTGCATCCTAACACAAGCACCACCCTGGAGAATTTCCCCAGTGAAATCACTCAGGGCATTGACTCTTGTAGGAGTGGTGCTCAAACTGGTAGGATGCATCTGTGGGACCCTCTTTCAGAGATGATGTCCTCCACTCGACTGAGGGGGTCTTCAGGAGAGATGGGCAGTCAAGCTAGGCTCTCAGACGGTCAACTCTGTAGCTGTGATGTCATCCTTCCTACAAAATGGACATGTGCACACCTGCAAGGAAGAATACAACATATAAATCATTTCCAGGCAATTGTGGAGGCAAAATATGGAGGAGAAATATAAAATTTGATGTAAACTAGAAATAAACCAAAACCCTGATAACGATTGATGCAAGAAATTATTTCAACTTCTAGAACAATGGTCTCCAACCTTTTGCTCAGCAAGTGCTGCTGTAGAAATACAACTCCCATCATCCCATAATAGCCAGCATCTGTCAGAACATGTTTGGAGATGTTTTCCACTCACCAAACATCTCAGGGGAAATTTATCAAGAGCAGGGGGGATGCATTTAATTTATCATGAAGTTCATGACTGGTTACAAATTAAGTGCATCCTCTGACAGTCTATGCGCCCTGAATGAATTCTTGGCCAGCTCACAGCTGCCATAGATTTTGGTCATCATTTACAGCAGAAAACTGGCATACATCAAGTAAATCTTCTAGGGCTGATGTCTGAGCCCACCTCTTTCAAAAAATGGAGAGGCTGGCAGTAAAACGCCATTTACAAACATTTTAAACAGAATTTGCAACTTTTGTTTATCAATTTTCCTGTGTACAGGAAAGATAAATCTCTCCTTGTGCTGTGAACTACCAAAGGCAGTGCACTTAATAATTAGGCTACTTTTACACTCGCGTTTGGTGCGGATCCGTCATGGATCTGCACAGATAGATCCGCTCAGATAATACAACCATCTGCATCCGTTCTGAACAGATCCGTTTGTATTATCTTTAACATAGCCAAGACGGATCTGTCTGGAACACCATTTAAAGTCAATGGGGACGGATCCATTTTCTATTGTGCCAGATTGTGTCATAGAAAACGGATCCGTCCCCATTGAGTTACATTGTGGCTCAGTTTCGTCAGACGGACACCAAAGCGGAATGGAGACGGAACGAAGGCAAACTGATCCTTTTCCATTCCGAATGCATTAGGGCAAAACTGATCCGTTTTGGACCGCTTGTGAGAGCCCTGAACGGATCTCACAAATGGAAAGCCAAAACGCCAGTTTGAAAGTAGCCTTAAAGGGCTTCTGTCACCCCACTAAAGTCATTTTATTTTTTTTTGGGCTAGTTAAATTACTTATATTGCGATATATGAAAATATAATGGTCTTACTTACTTTAATTCAGCAGTTTCTTCTAAAAACGAAGTTTTATAATATGTAAATTAGGTCTCTACCAGCAAGTAGGGCGGCTACTTGCTGGTAGCAGCTGCAGAAAACCGCCCCCTCGTCGTGTTGATTGACAGGGCCAGCCGGGATCTCCTCCTCCGGCCAGCCCTGTCGGCATTTCAAAAATCGCGCGCCTGTGTTCATTCGGCGCAGGCGCTCTGAGATGAGGAGGCTCGCCTCCTCAGCACTCCCTCAGTGCGCCTGCGCCGATGACGTCTTCTATTTCGGTGATGTCATCGGCGCAGGCGCACTGAGGGAGTTCTGAGGAGGCGAGCCTCCTCATCTCAGAGCGCCTGCGCCGAATGAAAACAGGCGCGCGATTTTTGAAATGCCGACAGGGCTGGCCGGAGGAGGAGATCCCGGCTGGCCCTGTCAATCAACACGACGAGGGGGCGGTTTTCTGCAGCTGCTACCAGCAAGTAGCCGCCCTACTTGCTGGTAGTGACCTAATTTACATATTATAAAACTTCGTTTTTAGAAGAAACTGCTGAATCAAAGTAAGTAAGACCATTATATTTTCATATATCGCAGTATAAGCAATTTAACTAGCCCAAAAAAAAAAAGAGACTTTAGTGGGGTGACAGAAGCCCTTTAATCATCGCCTCTCCTTACCTTGGTGTTATCATGGTTGCTATTGTTTGTGTGACCAGTGACAGTGACCAGTGAAATAGGGGGAACATTGCCCAGTAAGATAGAGCAGCATCCAGGAAGATTGGGGAGATAATAAGCAGTAAGATAGGACAGAGACCATTAAGATAGGATGAATAATAACCAGTAAGCTAGGGTAATGACCAGTAAGACAGGACAGTGGAAATGTCAGACTATAAAGACCACTGATACATACGATAATGGGCGATACAGAAATTAATAATGGGTAAGGCTACTTTCACACTAGCGTTCGGGGTTCCGCTTGTGAGTTCCGTTTGAAGGCTCTCACAAGCGGCCCCGAACGGATCCGTAGAGCCCCAATGCATTCTGAGTGGATGCGGATCCGCTCAGAATGCATCAGGATGGCTCCGCTTGGCCTCCGTTCCGCTCAGCAGGCGGACATCCGAACGCAGCTTGCAGCGTTCGGGTGTCCGCCTGGCCGTGCGGAGCCAAACGGATCCGTCCAGACCTACAATATAAGTCAATGGGGACGGATCCGTTTGAAGTTGACACAATATGGTGCAATTTCAAATGGATCCGTCCCCCATTGACTTTTAATGTAAAGTCTGGACGGATCCATCTGACTAACTTTCACACTTAGAATTTTTTCTGAACTATAATGCACACGGATCCGTTCTGAACGGATCCCAACGTTTGCATTATAGGAGCGGATCCGTCTGTGCAGACACCAGACGGACCCGCTCCGAACGCAAGTGTAAAAGTAGCCTAAATTGTGAGAGTCACCCACAATAAATATCATCCATAACCCCAATTGTAGTATCAAAAAACTGATTTTACTGATTCATGACCATACCCTAAAACAGGACATTGAGATAACCCATAAATCACAACATATCTTCTTTGGTGTTCTATATCATCAATCTCAGTGAATTGAAGATAGGACAGTTAGCAGTAAAATAGGGCGGATAGAGACCAGTAAGGTAGGGTAATAACCAGTAAGTTAGGACAGTGACCAGTAATATATGGAAGTGAATTGTAAGATAAGACAGTGACCAGTACGATAAAGGGGGCAGTGAATAGATGAACCAAAGGCACTTTCCAAATGGTCTAAAAGCTGGAACCTTATTGGCTGCTATAAACAAGCTCCGCTCGTCTTATGCAGTGGTTTAGATGAACCTCTTCATCCACATAAATCATCCCATACAGTTCCCTGGTCCAGTAATGTCTGACTGAGAACTTACCTTGATCTAAAGAGGGGTCGCAGACTTCACTACAGACACACGGATGCTTCTCTCTTGCAGACAGAGGGGGTGATGCAGCAAAGCTGGGAGACATCTTCTTCCTCCTGCAGCCGGCAACCAGGAATGACAGTTTGTAACCGCAATTATCAGTCATGTTTCTGAGGGGAAGTGCTGATTGGTTGATCAGATTCTAATCCACCAATCAGCAGCTCTCTGTTCTCTACAGCCTGGGACTGGAGGAGCACACAACAGCCCGAGCCCTGAGTGCAACTGATGTGCGCGACTGTGAGGTGGACCAATTATTACCCCCATAGCAAAGTGTTGGTAGGGTGGATGCAAATTACATTTCCCATTAGTGTCCATACTTTTGCTCTTTTTCCCCTGAAATACTTCAACTTTTTTGTTTATAGCACGGTACATATGGTTAAAGGAAAACGTTTTTTTTTTATTTCACTATGCCGTAAATAAGCATTATTATTAATCCCACTAGATGGATTTTTATCCCGTTCCTGTTATTTTTCACCTTCCTGACAGAGCCTAGTTTTAAAAATCTGTAACTTTAGGATGCTTTAATTATCCAAGCCATTAAGAGACTCTTTTTCTGAATTTTCTAAACTTTTATTTCTCTGCTTTTGTATTTAACTTTTTTTGCGATATGTTTAATTTAATTCTGTATTTGAGATAAAAAGAAAAAAGAAAAGAAAAAAGAAGAATATCCAGGAGGCTCCTGAAAAATGGAGAGATCTATTGCATGAGGTGGCAAATCTCCTGGGCATCACGGAAGCATTCTGGCACTTCCCGTACTACAGTCCTCCATGAACCTGTGTGTGGGATCAGATACAGCTCTGGCACCCAAATGTACACCGAGGGGGCAGTGCCATGTCATGAAAAGGATGTGTGGCCTATTAGAATTGGGCATGGTCTGCAGAAAGGGGCTGTGCATTGTGCCTGTGTATACTATGAAGGGGGACATGGCAGACTCCAAGAAATCAAGCACTGATGGCCTAACCCAGTGATAGGCAAACTGCGGCTCTCCAGCTGTTGCAAAACTACAACTCCCACCATGCCCTGCTGTAGGCTGAAAGCTGTAGGCAGTCTTTGCATGCTGGGAGTTGTAGTTCTGCAACAGCTGGAGAGCCGCAGTTTGCCTATCACTGGCCTAACCTAAGGCATCAGAATTAAAGTTGCAATGAAAACTTGCTCTGCTATATGGCTGCCCAACTGTGGTGCACAGTACATTACACACCGATCAGCCATAACATTGGAGCCACATACCGTAGGTGAACTGAATAACATTATATTGTGTCAATATCAATTGCGGATTATACATACAAGGTGACGAGGGAACATTCAGTTCCTGAAGTTGATGTACTGGAAGCAGGAAAAAGCAGTCAGAGCACACTGTGCATTACAGCTTGCTGTATATGTAATTGAGACCCCAGACCTGACCTCTGAATTAATTCAGACCCAAACCAAGCCAAAAAATGTATTCTAACCTCTGACCAGAACCCTAAATTATTTCAGACCTCGTAGCAAACCCCTAAGTTAAAGGAGCTGTCACTCCTTCACTCCTTGTTCACTGAAAATGTGGCCGCTGGAGTCATCAGCTGATGTTCTCTCAACATCTCCAGAAAACAGCTGATTTTGCTGGGGGAAGCCTCGACCATCCACATCCAGCCAGGTATTTCATTTCAGATGAATGGCTGTCCCTGTAATAGAAGGGTGACCTAAGTCTGAATGAGTCAGGGATGCTCATACAAAGCAGCTCTCAGTTTTAGCTCTTAGAGGGGAGTCCCAAGCCCTAATACAATGTCCTGATGCCAGGTTTCCTTGCTACTCCAGAAGAACGTGAATTCCAGGCCCAAATACAACGTTCTGATGCCAGTTTCTGTTGCTAGCCAGGAAGAACGAACTGCAGCGTGTAACACCTATCAGTTGTGAGACACTGAGTAAGAGGATGGAATGCTGGCAGGGAGTGGGCCCCTGTGTTAGGTGCCAAGGTTGGGCCCCATCAAGCCTGGGAATTTAGGTACGGGCTATGCAGTGAACTGAATCTTTGTGAAGGAAAACCTAATTATGATTCTGGAGTCTTGGATGAGGGCGACAGGGCAGACACACATCTCTAGGCATGTTACTACACAAATCAGCATTGAAAACTATTGGTAGAACGATGGTTCTGCTGTCCTGTGGCCAAATGTGCTTGAAGTTTATAGTCAGGGAACAGCTCCTTCTGCTTACAGAGAAATGCCATTTTCTTTCTTTTTTAATCTTCTCTAAGTAAATGATAATAATTATTGACTAATTCAAGACCATTTACCCCCCCCCCCCCCTCCCTAACAGACACATCCTCCAATTATTTAGTACGTGTGTCTTTAAATGCCATAACTTTTCTTTTCCTATTTGGTCATTTAGATAATGTCTGCGGTTTTTTTAATGTTTTTTATTTTTGAGACATTTTAGGTAATTTTTATTATTTTTTGTTTTTGGGAAAATGAAGAAAGAAAAAAATAGTCTGTTTTCATATTTTCTTAAGTGTTTGTGTAAGTATTCCCACGGTCCCAACCACCAGAGAGCCTGACACATTTCTTTGTTTGACTCCTGGGTCCCGCCGCCTACTAGGGAAGTGCCACTTTGTCACGCATTGTGCTGCGCCTTTTTGTCAGAGTAGTTCCCACTCAAAGAGGCGATCTTGATGTGGGGAGTGGGCTTATGCTTTTTGATCAAAATGTACACTAATGCCTCTTGTACAGCATGTAGTATGGGGGCTGTACACTTCAATATGGTGCTGAGTAGCGAGTTTATTTAGATCAAAGCATAGCATTGTGGATGTGCGATCCAGTTCTGTTTTCTCCCCCTGATATATTTATTATTTTTGTTTTTGGGAAAATGAAAAAAGAAAAAATAGTCTGTTTTCATATTTTCTTAAGTGTTTCTGTAAGTATTCCCACGGTCCCAACCACCAGAGAGGCTCACACTTTTTCCTATGGTGTGCAAGCACGACCACCGCTGATGAATTGCAGGGTGGTCATGACGCCTGGATATGAGCGGTGTATAATGTGATTGAAAATTGATTCAAGCCAGCAAAGGAAGCAATATAGACAATCACAATACATTAGTAAGTGCCTTTCATTAATTTTGTTTACATGATATATGACATTTGTCATATTGAATTAAAAAACGTGAAAACAGACTGTTTTTTCCTTTTTCCACCTTTGAAGGGATCACAGAGGGAAGGGCCCCCTCCCCATCACCCGTATAATACAGTGCAGTACACTATATAGTGTACTGTACTGTACTGTATTTTCACTTTACACTTAGTCTTTAGCAGAAGTCTGATCAGCACCATGGAAAGCAAGAAACCTGTGAAGGCATCGGTTGCCATGGTAACCATCACCCACTGCCACAACAGAACAGCGGGTGATGGGGAGGGAGGGGGACCCCTCCCTCTGTGATCTTGTCAAGAATCGGGTTCTGAAATGGCACAGCAGCCCCCGATGGGAGAGGGAGGGAGCTCCCTCCCTGTTAACCCCTTACATACAGCGGTCCCTACAGATGTCAGCCGTTTCAAGCAGAGTGTCAGCAATGTGCTGACACTCTGCTTGCTAACCGCTCGGCCATCCTTGAAATTCAAAAAATTAGGTAATTTTGAAGTTTCTGATCCGGAAGCGCTGCAAACCGCAGGTCTGAATTGACCTGCGGTTTGCATCGATCGCCGATATGGGGGGATCACAGAACCCCCCTCGGCATTGTCCCAGGGTGCCTGCTGATTGACTTCAGCAGGCATCCAGTTCCGATCACTGGAAATACACAGGGCATACAGGTACACCCTGTGTCCGTAAGAGGTTAAGTCCCATTTCAATTTCAGCCATTTTTCATATAGGGGATACACAGTGGCTTTGAGAGGGGGGTGCGGGCCGCACCGGGTGACACCAGTCTGATGGGGTGTCACCCCCCGGACCCAATTTCCCAACACCACTAGCACCCGCCCCTTGTACTTGTGTCGCTGATCTGATCCTCTACTTGCCGGCTGCGCGGGCATGAGTTCAGTCACTTCGGCACGCAATTCCGCGGTGGGTCTCACGGGATCACACGCCGCAGGACGGGATTGCGCGCCAAAGACACTAAACTTAACTGAATTCAATTTACTTAGTGTGGGGGCAAATTACTTATTGGGGGGCAGTGTGGCGGGCAAACTACATAATGGAGGGCAATGTGAGGACAAAATTACTTAGTGTGGGGGCAAATTACTTAATGTGAGGCAGTGTGGGGGCAAACGACTTAATGTGGGGCAGTGTGGTGGCAAATTACATAATGTGAGTCAGTGTGGAGGGCAAATTACTTAATGTGGGGCAGGGTGGGTAGGGGAATAACATAATGTGGGGTAGGGTGGGGGGGCAAATTACATAATGTGATGCAGTGTGGGGGGCAAATTACTTAATGTGGGGCAGTGTGGGGGGCAAATTACTTAATGTGGGGCAGTGTGGGGGTGAAAATCATATTATGTGGGGCAGTGTGGGGGCAAATTACATAATGTGAAGCAGTGTGGGGGCAAATTACATAATGTGAGGCAGTGTGGGGGCAAATTACTTAATGTGGGGCACTGTGGGGGCAAATTACTTAATGTGGGCAGTGTGGGGGGCAAATCATATATTGTGGGGCAGTGTGGGGGCAAATTACATAATGTGAGGCAGTGTGGGGGCAAATTACATAATGTGAGGCAGTGTGAAGGGCAAATTACTTAATGTGGGGAAGTATGGGGGGGCAAATTACTTAATGTGGGGCAGTGTGGGGGTGCAAATCATATAATGTGGGGCAGTGTGGGGGCAAATTACATAATGTGAGGCAGTGTGGGCGCAAATTACATAATGTGAGGCAGTGTGGGGGCAAATTACATAATGTGAGGCAGTGTGAAGGGCAAATTACTTAATGTGGGGAAGTATGGGGGGGCAAATTACTTAATGTGGGGCAGTGTGGGGGTGCAAATCATATAATGTGGGGCAGTGTGGGGGCAAATTACATAATGTGAGGCAGTGTGGGCGCAAATTACATAATGTGAGGCAGTGTGGGAGGCAAATTACTTAATGTGGGGCACTGTGGGGGGGAAATTACTTAATGTGGGGCAGTGTGGGGGGGGGCAAATCATATAATGTGGGGCAATGTGGGGGCAAATTACATAATGTGAGGCAGTGTGGGGGGCAAATACATAATGTGGGGCAGTGTGGAGGCAAATTACATATCGTGAGGCAGTGTGGGGGCAAATTACATAATGTGGGGCAGTGTGGGGGGCATATTACTTAATGTGGGGCAGTGTAGGGGGGCATATTACTTAATGTGGGGCAGTGTAGGGGGCAGTATTACTAATGAAGGCATTCTAGAAGAGAATTACTATTGGTGGGACAAGGAGGAGCACTATTACTATGGGGCACTATTATTTATTCATGATAGTATTTGTGGTATTGGGGCCGAGGCACAGTGAGCAGCAGGATAACACTGTGGGGACTCCAGGTTGGGGGATGATAGAAAAGTGAGGACACTAAGATGTCTGCGTGTCACACTATGCAGAGACGAGGAGCGGCTGAAAGAAGTGTCTGGACCAAATGGAGAAGATGATGACAGAGAAGATCTACATTGGAGGAGATGTCACCTGTGAGGCCCTGGATGTGAGAGGTACGTGCTGCTGTATATCAAGTACAACAAAATGCGGGGGGAGGGGAAGGACTTAGAGAATTGGGCCATATTCATTGGGGCTGTATATATAGTGTATTTATGTATGTGTACCATGTATATGGTGTATTTATGTGTATGTGTGTTGGATATGTGTTAAGGCTGGCCGCAGGCTAGCCTGGATTTGTGGGAGGGGCCGGTACCTGTCTTAAGCAGTCTGGCTCTCCCAGGCAGCCTGGATTTGTGGGAGGGGCCGGTACCTGTCTTAAGCAGTCTGGCTCTCCCAGGCAGCACGTCGGCATTCGGACGTCTGCTACTTCCGGGTGTGACGTCATCAGCAAGCGTCCTGCACGAGTCGGATCTCAGAGAAGCCGGGTGTACCTTTCACTTCAGTCTGCAAGCTGTTCAGGTCGTTTTCCATGATAACTGCTTTGTTTGGGGAGCGTGGCAACGTGGAGGAGGGTAGGAGGGGGTGTAGAGAGGGGGAAGTGTGCCGGAGGATCGCTTCTCCTCACTGCGTTCAGGCACATGCAATTCAAGTTTTGGCACCAATGGGCAGCATTGTCACATAGTTGGAGCTCATTGCCTGTCTCAGCATAACCTGTATCTAAGTTCATACAGGGGCTGCGAGTCATCTGGGCTCAGCAGGTTAAACTCTGGCAGCTGGGTCCTGGTGCCATTACTGAGTTGATTACTTACAAGGTTGCTGCTTGTGCACATGTTTGACACTCATCACATACACTACATACATACCTTAGACACATAGTTCGCACATCAGGCAGTTTGACGAAAAAGAAAAAAAAAAAAAAAAAAAAAAAAAGGGTACAAGTGGGTTGTTCAATAAAGAAAAAAAAAAAAAAACCTTTATCCACCAAGCTTCATTCATACACCTCTAGCATAGGTACATCCGCCAATACAGCTACACGCTCGCACGACATACACACCCCGTTTCATCTCGTAGACTAGTGTCATACGTCATACGGTCTGTTTTCCACAAATCCTATACTTACATACATCACCTACCACGTCTGTAGGTTCTTTAGCCCGCAGTATTCGTTTTTAATTAATCTGCCACGTCACAGATTCACACAAACTCGGGCTCGCTTCATACGTCAGTGGAAACGACTATCATACTCCCTGTCAGCCTCGAAGGCTTTTCGTTCAATCGTTTCACGCTGCTGGGGGGGGGGGGGGAAGGGGGGGGGCTTAGATTCCGTCAGCTGGGTCCTGGTGCCATTACTGAGTTGATTACTTACAAGGTTGCTGCTTGTGCACATGTTTGACACTCATCACATACACTACATACATACCTTAGACACATAGTTCGCACATCAGGCAGTTTGACAAAAAAAAAAAAAAAAAAAAAGGGTACAAGTGGATTGTTAAATAAAGTAAAAAAAAAAAAAAAAAAAAAAAAAAGTGGGTTGTTCAATAAAGAAAAAAAAAAAAAAAAAAAACCTTTATCCACCAAGCTTCATCCATACACCTCTAGCATAGGTACATCCGCCAATACAGCTACACGCTCGCACGACATACACACCCCGTTTCATCTCGTAGACTAGTGTCATACGTCATACGGTCTGTTTTCCACAAATCCTATACTTACATACATCACCTACCACGTCTGTAGGTTCTTTAGCCCGCAGTATTCGTTTTTAATCAATCTACCACGTCACAGATTCACACAAACTCGGGCTCGCTTCATACGTCGGTGCAAACGACTATCATACTCCCTGTCAGCCTCGAAGGCTTTTCGTTCAATCGTTTCACGCTGCTGGGGGGGGGGGGGGGGGGGAAGGGGAGGGGCTTAGATTCCGTCATCTTGTTTGTCAGCTTACGGGCAGCAGGTCGTAGGGTTAACAGGTTGTTTTTTTTTTTTCTCTTCTCTTTTTCTTTCTCCGTTTTTTTTTGTTGTTGTTGTTTTGTGGTGTTTGTTGTGTTGTTTGCAGTGGTCTACGCCATCTGCAACTTCAGCCAGTGCAGGCTCCTGCATGTCTGTGCCACATGTTTTAGGGCACATCCGGTCACGGTCTGCACATTGAAGCCGGCGTGACTGAGCCGGGTGAATGTGGAGGCACTAGACCAGCTGCTGCGGCTTCATCCGGTTCAGCCGTTCCGTACATTCCTGGTGGAAGGGTTTTCACGGGGATTTCACACTGGGCTCATCACCTTGCCCCAGCAGACTCATGAATGCCCCAACTTGCAGTCGGCTTCTAAACATGCTGGTCTGGTGGATTCACTCTTGGCAGTTGAGCTGGACAAGGGTTTCATCATTGGTCCTTTCCAGTCCCCTCCTTTCTGCACTTGGAGGGTGAGCCCGGTGGGGGTGGTGCAGGGAAAATATTCCAATAAATTTCGTTTGATTTATGATTTGTCTGCTCCACATTCTTCCCACGTTCCTAGTCTCAACTCGTTGATTCCGTCCGAGGAATTTTCCTTGAAGTATACTTCCGTAGACCAGGCTATCCAGGTCATTCTTCAGACAGGCATGGGGGCTTGGCTGTCCAAAGCAGATGTCTCTGATGCGTTCAAACTGCTGCCCATTAGCCCATCTCTCTGGCAGTGGCATGGCATCAAATGGAGAGATGCGTACTATTTCGCCACCAAGTTGACGTTTGGTTCCTAGAGCAGCCCCAGTCTGTTTGACAGGTTAGCGCAGGCACTGGAATGGATTTTGTTGGAACAGGGTTGCCAGAATGTCATTCACTACCTGGATGATTTTCTGTTGATCGAAGAACCCTCACAGGCACCTGTTGACTTGCAGGTTTTCTTGCAGGTCTTCAAGGAGTTAAACATTCCAGTGGCCGAACACAAAACAGAAGGGCCTGCGCAGGTTGTCACGTTCTTGGGGATCTCTCTGGATTCACGTGCCATGTCAGCCAGTCTGCCACAAGACAAACTCGACAGAATCAAATCAGGTGTCCGTTCCTTGCTCATGTCTCAGGTTTGCAAGAGAGAATTGCAGTCTGTTGGGCATGTTTTACTTTGCCATGAGGATCATTCCTCAGGGTAGAGCATTCATTTCAAGATTGCTAGTCTTATTACAACAGACCAGTGATTTGGACGCATCAGTGCATCTTAATGCGAACGCCCGAGCAGATCTGTTCATGTGGGACAGATTTCTCAGTGGGTGGAACGGCATTTCCATGTTTATTCCGAGGGCCACTTCTGATTCTCCACACGTATTTTCAGACGCGGCTGCCTCGGTAGGTTTCGCGGCCATATCTGGCTCACATTGGTTCGCCGGCTCATGGCCCACACACGTGCTACAGTTGCCGGGGTTTTCTCAGATGTCGGCATTGTTCGAGATCTATCCTATCGTAGCAGCTGCTATAGTCTGGGGGCATAGGTGGTCGGGTCACACGGTGGTTTTCCACACTGACAACATGGCGACCGCAGAGATCATTACAAGGGCAGATCTAAATCGTTACTTATCATGTCTTTCATGCGTAGATTGACCTGGATAGCTCTGGAACAGGGGTTTCATTTTCATGCCCGGTTTTTGGACGGGGTCAGCAACGTTGCAGCTGATGCTTTATCTCGTTTTGATTTTTTTTCTCGCTTTTTCTTACAGAACCCAGAAGCAGACTCAGTGGGCACCCCGGTACTGGACTGGCGGCTGCTGGTCTTGGATTAGACTATCTGATGGTGGTCGCCAGTTCACTCATTACCAAGTCTTTGTCGGCCAGTACGTTGCGGTCGTACCGCCGAGCGTGGGTGGTTTTTTCGAACTTTAAGTTGGCATATCCTAGAGGTGACACAGGTCAGGTCAAGTATATGGTGGCTTTCGTGCCTTATTGTCATTCGGTATTGGCTTTATCCTACAACACCATTAGGCTATATTTGGCTGGGGTGCAGCATTTTTTGGCACTTCAAGAGCCAGACAGACCCTCTATATTTTCAGCTCACCCGATCAAGGCCATCCTCAGAGGCATTCAAAAGAGCCAGGTCACGGTCAAGGCGGTCCGTCGACCTATTAAGGGGGACACGTTTCGTAGCCTGTCGGAAGTTCTCACATTCTCACCATTCAGAGTCCTTCCCAGCCTGGTGATCAAGGCGGCGATGTACTTGGCGTTTTACGGGTTTTTAAGACCAGGTGAAGTGACACAGGCCAGACAAGGGGCGGTGGCTCTCCGCAAGGGAGATTTAGTCAGGATGGGCAGTAACTCATTTGCAGTTGCCTCACAACAAAACAAGGCAGGTAGGTCCCGGCCATGTAGTTAAGTTCTTCCAGACCACAAAAGCATGGTGTCCAGTGACAGTCTTGGACAACCTCTTGCTGGCCCTTAGTCTTCACAGCCCCACCGACCCATTACTTACATTCCCTGTTGGTCCACTGACATCCAGCCAGTTCATCAAACATATTCGCATCCTGTTGACCAGTGTAGGATTGAATCCGGCTCAATTCTCGGGGCATTCTTTCCGCATCGGTGCGGCATCCGCAGCGTCCAAGCATGGAGTCCCTGTGCATATCATTAAACACTTGGGGCGCTGGCGCTCGGGGTGCTTTGTACGGTATATCCCGGAGCCACAAGCGGAGCTGGTCCAAGCATTCAGTACATTGGCAGAGTAGCACCTAGCACCTCAGGCCTATCCTTCCCTCACTGGTGGGTTTTGCCCCCTTTTTCAGGCATACCGACCTAGTGAGGCCAAGGCACACCTCAGGCCAATTAGGTAGGGGGGTGGTGGTTGGGCATCTTCCACTCGTTTAGGTCCTGACCACAAGTGTTAAGGCTGGCCGCAGGCTAGCCTGGATTTGTGGGAGGGGCCGGTACCTGTCTTAAGCAGTCTGGCTCTCCCAGGCAGCCTGGATTTGTGGGAGGGGCCGGTACCTGTCTTAAGCAGTCTGGCTCTCCCAGGCAGCACGTCGGCATTCGGACGTCCCCTGCCCACCCATTCCCATTCTTCATTCAGTCATTCAACCATCACATTCAGGGTATGCCCCCTTTTTCAGGCATACCGACCTAGTGAGGCCAAGGCACACCTCAGGCCAATTAGGTAGGGGGGTGGTGGTTGGGCATCTTCCACTCGTTTAGGTCCTGACCACAAATATGGTGTATGTGTCATGACGCCGCACGTCCGCCGTTGAGTAGGGAACCTGTTCTTAAAAAATTTATTCCCACCCCTGAACCCCCCCCTTCCCGTCGGCGGCGATCTGTCTGCTTAGCCCCCCCCCCCTCCACGTCAGCGGTCTGTTTACTATCCAAACCCTCCCCCCCCCGCCTCCCGTTACCTCTTGGGTCGGTCAGCAGGCTCAGTGAAGGACATAAAGGACGTGAAGGGACGTCAGCGGCGCGGCGGCGGCAGGGCGGAACTTGATGGACGTCTCATACGTGACTCATCCCGAGGGGTTCACACTATTTTCTACTGCACTGGATGATATCAGCCGTAGCAACGCCACTGGGAATACATCCCAGCATAAGTAAAAACATTCAGAGCTTCGGCCCTGGATGTTTTGTCCTAGCCCCGAATCTACTGCCTGCTGGACCCATATGACTGTACAATTGAATCCCTGCACTGCAGCGCTACCATACTGAATGATTTGCACCAGGCCCCCTGCTCAGCTGGTCCACAGATAGTGAAAATACAAGGGTGACTACTGACCAGGATGCACTGCAGGAGCTGAAAGCAGGGCCTGCCTTAGGGTTGTGCAACCAGTGTGGCAAAACAGGGTGCATTGCCCTGCATTCCTGAAGGGGGCGCCAGAGCAACTTTCCCAAAGGCAATGAAGCTATTCATTTTCACCTTGCTCCATCCCTCCTTCCCCGTCATCAGCTCTTACCTAACAACTGTGACGGCCCCTGAGTTTTCTGTGAGCTGTGAAGTCTCCTGAGAAGGAAAGCAACAACTGCTTCCTCCCACATGCTGTTTTGTTGGGAGCAGTTTGTGTGGTGCACTGTGCACCTCGTCCGGACACCCTACAGAGATGAGAAAAACAAAAGAAGACTTGAGCTGCTAAACAACCAATTATGAAAAAATACTTTATTGTTACATAATAAATGTTACATATATTGCCGTTAAAAAGGGGAGAAGGGACAGAAAAAACAGCATCCCGACATACAATAGACCACTAAACACCAATAAAATACACGTACAATCGAAAATTCATCAATCAGATGTATGCCATCTTTATAAATTCTGGGGTGAGTCCTCAGCACTAATGGCATAAAGGGGGACAGGGGTGGACCAACAGGTACAAAGGTCCTCATATAAAATATAGAATATATTGTAGATGGAGTGTGTACCGACCTATCCACAGTTAAACATAGCCTAGTGTCATAACAAACAGACAGTCTGGGCGATGTACTCCACACACATGGACTCACCTGACAGTGATAGGGTCTATATGCTGGGATGGCATTACTTGTTTTCTAACCCCACAGAGATGACATTCTGATGCTGTCCCTGACATGCTTCACTAAGTTACTACAAAGGCTTCAAGTGGTGAGTCTGTCTTTATCTACCTCTTTCTATCGATCTATCTATCTACATAATCAAAGAATGAACCAGCACCTCCAGGGTTAATAGCAGGTGCAAGCTACCATGCTATGCTAGCGAGCTATGTTTATACAAATAAAGTAGCAGCACACCACTAAAAGCACTAAGATACAAGTAAGATATCTATCTATCTATCTATCTATCTATCTATCTATCTATCTATCTATCTATATCATCTATCTATCTATCTATCTATCTATCTATCATCTATCTATCTATCTATCTCATATCTATCTATCTATCTATTATCTATCTATCTATATATCATCTATCTATCTATTTATCATCTATTATCTATCTATCTATCTATCTATCTATCTATCTATTATCATACTGTAACTATTTATCTCTCATATCTATCCATCCATACCTCTATGTCAGTCTATCTATCTATCTGCAACGGGCACCTCCCACCAGGGCCCTCCTATAACGCGTCCCAGATGTAGGAAATGCCGAGTGGTGTAGTGCGGCCTAAATGTCCCTTTATGTGTCACGGTGCTACAACGTGGATACTGTTGGACCCCAGGCTTTGGCTCCGAAGCAATGAAAAGGGGGAACAATTAAGGGATTGGAAAGAACTTGAGTCCAGACCTTCAGATGAAGTTTAATGGCAGCTTTACTTCGAATAAACGTTTCTTTAAACAGTTCATAGGCTTTGTCTTGGTTCCAGCAGGAATTAGCATTAAACTGGCAGGCAAACTCAAGTCTGCTCTATCCTTCTCTCACTCTGCTGTACTGACAAGCTGACTGGATAACTTGGCTTCTTCTTTATGCAGCACTTCACTTTTTAGTCGTTCTTATTGTCAGCCAAGAAACTTTACTCCTGGCTCCTGAGGCTTTAGGCTTCTGCCTCCATGGCCAGCAGAGCTTAAGGTGCTCTGGCTGGCATGGGCACATCCAGCAAAGACATGCCCCTTCACACACTTCCTTTTGCAGGGGGTAAACTAAATTCTAACTCTAATTGGTCCCCACCCTTCTTGCAGGAAGTAGGACTAGCCCACTTCTCTACAGGGGGGGGGGGGAATGGTAAGATTCATTCTATCTAAGATAGCTCTGCCAGAAACGCTGCCACCTGCTAGTGAACCAGGCACATGAAATGAACAGTTACATAACATTATTATAAATGCAAAATGTTGAGGGACCTGGAAATAAATATATAGGTGACATACAGGTTAGACCATAAAAGATAAAAGCAAGGTGCAGAAGTGGTAACATCACTCTGGGGTGTTACATATTCTCATACTGGAACTATTTATCTCTCATATCTATCCATGCATCCCTCTATGTCACTCTGTCTATATGTCTATCTATCTATATATCTGATATCTATCTATCATTCTCATACTGTATCTATTTACACGAGACACGGGCACCCGGTACAGCTTTAACCAGACTTTTGCCTGGGGCTCAGTGACAATATCACAGTGGGTTACGGAAGGGCGTTCAGGGAGGTCAGAGAACACATCTGTGTTCCGACTAACAAACTCCCTGGCCCCCTGAATCTGTTTAGCGGAAAAGGCTGTCAGTAATCTTTTCTGTGGCAGCCGCTTGCCCTGTAGCAGAGGGACCGGAATCTCTTTCCCTAGAACAGCCGCGGGCTGTTCTCAGTACAGGTCTCCCTAACCTTCCAAGGTTTTAGTAAATTGACATGGTAGACCTGCCTCAGCTTTTGCCGACCTGGCTGGCGTACCTTGTAATTTGTGTCTCCAACTTTCTCTGATGTTTTGTAGAGCTACCGCCACCTAGTGAGGAACTTACTGTACAGGAGGCCCAAAAACCAAAACAGGATCTCCCCGGTAACAGTTACGGACCCCAGATGCTCGATTATAGGCCCGATTCTGGGCTGGCTGAGCTATCTTCCTATGCTCCCTACCTATCCTATTCAGTGGGATTGTCTCCCACTCACCCACTAGACCTACCGTGGGGCCCTCCGCCTTGGGTTTCTGGTGTTCTAACACCACAACTGGGCCAGGCCTCGCTACTGGAGCTTTCCCTATCACCCGGGGATCAGTATGTGCAACGGTCGGCCACAGGGCTGGGAACAATGGAAAGTCTCTTCCTAGTATCACTTTATAGTGCATGCTGGTGGTTATGGCCACCTCATGGATCTGCCTGCTGACACACGTGATCAGCTACACCAGAGCAGTGGGGTACTCTTTTAAATCCCCATGTATGCTGAGCACCCCGACTTTCCGTCCCGTAAAATCGGTGGGTTGCACCAGGGAAGCCCTCACAAGGGTCACCCGACTCCCTGAGTCCAGCAGAGCCACCACGGGAGTGACTCCCACCTCCACCTGACACAAAGGTTTGACCTTACTTGACTGCTAATTAGTCCAGCAGCACACACTCTGAGGAAAATACCTGCCTCCACATACAATTCCCTTTACTGTGTCACAGTACCTACATAGATACCCCCACCATAATAGATTTGGATTTTTGTATTCCTTTTATTTGGTGTTGGGATATGATCCCTGTCAATATGACTTATTGCTCCATACAATCTTCATGTAGGTGGACATACTGTTCAAGAGAACCAAATCCGCAGTGAAACCTGGCATAATTATGTGTTACATGCAAATTTGTTGTGGATTTTACTGCAGATTTGCCATGTGACACACATTTAGAAGGTTCTGATCGTCACAGTCACGAACTGTGGGAATCAGAACCGTTCAGAGACATTAGAATCCTCTAATTGGCTAGTCTATACAGACTAGCCAATCAGGGCGATCGCCGGCCTGGTCCCGGGAAGGTTAGCTGAGAATGATCCCTGGCTGTGTGTAACAGCCGGGGCCTCAGCGCTGTCACCATGTCTGAAGAGATGGTGACAGATTGCTGCTATGACGTGTATACTAGTCATGGAGCGCCAAGTAGCAGTGCTCCATGACGAGTACACACCTCAAATAGCACTAAGGGGTTAAACATTCTAACTGACCGCCCCCAATTGATCACACTCCAGCAGCGTCCATATTAGCAGAGCCCAAAGCTGCGCCTCTCTATATTTATAGACGGACAAACCACGTCCTCCTATTCCCCTATAAAGTAAGTCTTTATGTCACGTGGTCACGCGTCATCCAATCACATAAAAGATCATGTCCTTACTATTCTCTTTATAATCTGCCTTCTTATTGCTAGCGTGCGTGACGTAAGCTCTTTTCTGTTCCCTCATTGGTTCGGCTTCCTAGGTCATCCGGAAAGGGCTGCCTGGTTCCTTCCTTTCTGCTCGCCGACGCCATCATGGTGAGATGGGTGCACTTGTGCTCTGCTTACCCCGAGCCGGCTCTCAGGGGGGTGTCAGAAGCAATGAGCGCTTCCATCGATACAGATGGAAGCGCTCATTGCTGGGATCTGGGTCCTGTCACCGCTCAGCTCCCAGGTGTGGTTAAGGAATGGGTTAAATCCCTAATGTGAAGGGGATGTTCACATGGAGCTTTTACAACGTGGATTCCGCACCCAAAAAATGTGCTGAAAATGCTTGCAGTTAGTCTCTATTGAATCGAATGGAGAAATGGCTTGGTAATTCCTTCCCTGCAGTTCTACATGCCATGTGGAGGGGAAAGGGGGGACATGTCCTGACGTAGATGCTATGGCCAGGGTTAAAAAAAAAAAAGTAATTAAAACTGTGTCGGAATAAAAACCACATCCTAAACAATGTAGAATGCGGAAGTAAATTCCTCCGTTTTTTGCTGTGCTTAAAAAAAAAACTTGAACATACCCTAAAGTGGCTACATGCACATGACTGGGAAAAAAACCTTTAAAAATGGGCCCATCTAATATTCACAGTCATGAAAATGCTAATCACACGTCCGTTTTTCGCTGTCGTGTGCCTGTAGCCCGAGTGGGAGCTGTGCTTGGTAAATGACACTAGTCCTGGAACATCCCCGTTGTGCATAGCGGCCCTGACTGTATAACGTCCGTCCGTCCCCCCCCCCCCCCCATCTAGAGTTTCTCCAGAGCCAAGACTTCTCCAGATATTGTAATTTACCGGTACTGGATCTCTACGGCCTCTGTGTACAGCACACAAAGGGTCTCTTCCGTAGTAAGGTAGAGCTTTTCTTTACGGTTGGATCTGTCTGACGTAAGGGTCTTAGGTCCATTATAGTCGGTGGGACCAGTACTGCCACATATTAATCATGTTTGTCTCTTTGCAGGTGTTCAAACGCTTCGTCCAGATCGGCCGTGTCGCCCACGTCTCCTACGGTCCCTATGCTGGCAGACTTGTGGCAATTGTCGATGTCATTGACCAGAACAGGGTAACTATTAGCGGAGCGTGGTTCTGTCCATTACAAGGGATGATCATGTGATCCTGGAAGTTTCATTAAAGGGGTTTTCCCATCTCAGACAATGGGGGCATATCGCTACTGGGAACCGCACCTACAGTGAGAACGGATCGGGGAAATGAACGGAGGGCGCACTGTGCATGTGCAGCCACCCTCCATTCATTTCTATGGGGCTGGCGAAAATTACCGAGCGCTGGCTCAGCTATTTCCGTCTCTCCCATAGAAATGAATGGGAGCAGGGGCCGCTCGTGTGCGGTGTGCTCCCATTCACTTCTATGGCAGCATCGAGGATCAGCTCTTGGTGGTGGATGGACCCCGGGAAATCTGGGGTACTCCAGCCACAGCTCTCCCTGCTCCGGTCTCGTCGTAGGTGTGGGACCCGCACCTGTCAGACAATGGGGGCATATCCTAGCGATATGGCCCCATTGTTTGAGATGGGATAACCCCTTTAAGGCCTCGTGCACGCGACCGTATGTATTTTACAGTTTGCATACCGAGCGCATAAGCAAAATAGGGATACCGGCTGTGTGCATCCTAATAGAACTGCCTAATGTCCGAATCGGAGAAGAAAAGTTTTGTCATTTCTGTCCGCATTCTTTACAGACCCTTAGAAATGAATGGGTCTGTATGCAGCGCTCAAAAAATGCGGCTCAGACACGGACCCGTAAAACTGTTGTGTGCATGATGCCTAAGGGGAAGCAGCAGTTTTGGCATTACGTAGTGGAAGAACTTGTGTAGTTTAGTACCTCATGTGAGTCTGGTGGCATCGGGCACGTTGTGCCAGCTTCTCTGTGCTGTGCTCATATGCCCGAGTCAACTTGGTTAAGATTTATAATTTTTTTTTTTTTTATGCGGAAATGGGCAGTTGTGAAAGCTAAGTGCTTTTTGCGAAACAGCATGATGGAGGATTAGTGGCCCCAAAACTAATGACGCGTTACACCTCAGTTAGGACCTGCCGCCACCTTTGTTTTAGCAAATATTTGCTTTCCTAAAATAACAATTCTAGAGCATCTCTACTTATAGGTATCATGTTCTGTTCCTCTGTTATTCCTCTTGACTATTTGAATAACTTGATAATGGGTGTCAGTATTTTTTGTGAGTGGCGTGTGTCACGACAGTCTGCCACTGTCAGGGCAATGTAAGGGTGTGTAGTGGGCACACCGCTAACTGGTGCCATCCAGTTGTGAGTTTATTCATAAACTTTAATAGGAAGAATAGAAGAACTCTACAATGCATAGTTGTAAGAATAGATGTTCCAGAATACTTGTCGTGTCCTGGTTTTGTGGATGATTTAACCTTCTGTCTTCACAGGCTCTTGTAGATGGTCCCTGCAGCGGTGTGAGGAGGCAGTCAATGCCCTTCAAATGCATGCAGCTCACCGACTTTGTCATCAAGTTTCCACACAGGTTTGTATACGGCCTCCTTCACGCTATCTCTGTGTGCCGCTTATACTGGGGGTCGCTTTAAAAGGCTTGACTGCAGTTGTACAGTTTTTCCCCTCTTATATGGGATGAGAGCTGGTTGTATTAGTCAACCTGCTGTAAATATTGTGATGGGTACATGGTTGATTAGTGGTGGTTCTTTTACAATTGCTGACTAAAGGCTGTTTTTATGATTTTAGTGCACGCCAAAAATGCGTCCGTGTTGCTTGGGAGAAAGCTAATGTCAATGAGAAATGGACCCAAACAAGCTGGGCCAAGAGAATCGATGCCAGACAGAGGGTACGTTTTCTTTCTAACCCTGTTTACTTGTACTCGGCTCTCTAGGGATGTGTAAGTGAAGCTGTCCCATCTGATACAGTTCTGTTGTATATTTGATGTGCATATACAGACTTGCCTTTTTTTTGACTGGTTTGGTTTAGTTAAGGGCATGTATGCTAAATATCTCTAAGATGTCCATGTGGAATCTGCGGGCAAAGTAAAATTGTCCATACACACTAGAAAAATCAGCTGAACCCTCTAACTTCATTGGCGTTAACCAATTTGTGTTGGTATCCCGACTCTCCCCTGACCAGATGTCGGAAGGATCTTGCATGTTGCATTACAACATGCCTGATCCTTAGTTCCTGTGGGAGATATACTGCAGGTAAAGGTGCATTCACACGGCCATATGTATTGTATGCCTGTAAAAGGCAGATGCACCAAAAATGCAGATAACATCTGTGTTGTATCCTTTTTTTTTTTTTTTTTGCAAACCCATTGTAACAATGCCTATTCTTGTCCATATATGAACAAGAATAGGACATGTTCTATCTTTTGCTTGTCTTTGGAACTAGGGCTGCAGCTAACGATTGTTTTAGCAATTGAGTATTCTACCGATTAATTTTTATGATTAATCGAGTAATCTAATAAGAAAATCTTTTATTAATAGACTGTCTTCCTTTATAAAAACACATCAGACCCCCTGCCATCAGTCCCCAACACCCTTCGTTCCCCCCTGTGCGATCAGCCCAAGTGCATCGGCTCTGCCCCCAAGGCTGGGCCTCACTTCAGTTAAACCACGGACGCACGGTCCATGAAAGTCCTGCCTGCCCTCCTCCTGACACCCGGAGTGCACAGCGTCATTGGTTGCTATGCCACTGGGCGCCCGGCCTTAGTCGTGCCCCCATACCCTCGGTGTCACCAACTTGTGTTTCCAGCAGGGGCGCCGCCGACACGCCATCGTTCCGCGCTGCTCTGGGCCTGACATCACACAGCGTGTCAGGTCACGGCGTGGGTATGTCAGGAGGTCAGTGCAGCGTGGGACCATGGACGTGCTGTGGAGTGTCTGGAGGCATCCAGCTGTAAAGGTGAGTATTCTGAGAGCATTGCGGGCCAGCGGGAGACCACGGAGCAGGTAATAGCAAGCGCTTCACCCCCGCTCCGTGGTCTTGTGACACACACGAAATCCTCGCTGCAAAAAATTTGCATTGAGGATTTTTTTTGTGTCAAATTACTTGATTTAATCGAGTACTCGTTGCAGTCCTATTTGGAACAGACATATACAGATGCAGACAGCACATGGTGTACTGTCCACATTTTTGTAGCCCCATTGAAATGAGTGGGTCAGCATTAGATCCGCAAAAGATGCAGAACGAAAATTTGGTTGTTCGAATGGGGCCTAATGGTTTTTCTCATTCACTTTTGGGGGTAAAACGTGCATGTATGGCTAAAGGCACCTTTAGGGTAATGTCACATGTTCAGGGCTTATGTATGGAGAATCAGCACTGAAATCCGCAGGTGTTCGCAGGAAAATACATGCGGACCTCACATCCTCTGCCTATTGAAGGGAATGGAGAAAATGTGGTCAGAAAAAATCTAATAAATTGACATGTTACGGATTTTAAAATCTGAACTGCAGGTCAAAATCCGCATGGGGAAAAAAAATCTGCATTGTGTGCATGAGAATTTCAAATTCTCATAGAATACAATGTATCTGACCTACGGTGCAGATTTTCTGGACGCAAATTTGCACGCAATCTTGATCGTGTGCATTTAGCCTTACACAAGAATTATCTGAAATTTCCTGCTCATCCAAGGAGGTGGGAGCTGCTTTTCCATTAGTCTTTGTATGGGGACTGGTGACCCCCACCCCCCCCATAGAGAATTATTGCTTCTTGGCAGCAGATCACTGTTAAGGTAGAAGGAAGATCAGCTGCCCAGAAACAGTGATTTCGGTGACTCTTTGCTCTATTATCAGAAGATTGGCTGTAGCAGTATCCTGATCTTTGGCCTATGTAAAGGGGTTGTCCGGTTTCAAGAGGAAACCGGACCGCTCAGGGGGCAGACCTGTAAGAGAATAGATGAGTACTTACCTGACAGGCCTTGCACCGCCACTCCCCAGTTCTCCCGGAAAGGCTATGTTTTCCCGGCTGCAGCTGTGACACCGAGTCGACAACACGTGACGGCAGCAGCCAGTCACTGGCCTCTTTGGTGCCCAGCGGGCAGGGTCCATCAGGTAAGTACCCCTCTATTCTATTACAGGTCTGTCCCCTATTGAAACCAGACATGCGTAGGAATAGTGGCCAGCTATAGTCTAGTCTATCCGCTTTATTGTAAAAAGTGCCTTTTACAATGTTCATTTGTATATAGCTGTTACGGCTACTAGCTACATAGCCTTCTGTTAGTGTGGGGCGTTCATTCCTGATTCGCAGAACACATGGTCAGTGCTTAAAAAAAAAAATTTGACTAAAACTTTTTTTTTTTTTTTGAGGACCTTTCTCCTCTCCTGACATGTTTTGCCAAATACCTGCATCCCCCTTGAAATTCTGGAGCATCTATTCTTATAACTCCCATGTTGTGTCGCTCCGTTATTATTCCCACTAGAAGTTATGAATAAATTACTTAGAAGTTTGTAATAAAGGTCTAAATTGGTTACCAGTTATTGGCCTGTCCCTGGACACCCCCTCCACCAACCTGGTAGCACCCATCTAGACCTTAATTTCAAACTTGCGAATTTAAAACTTCTAGCAGAAATAATAAAGGAGGCATTATTGTGACTATTACATGGGGAGTGCAAGCAGTTACTAAAACGGACGTGTCAGGAAATGTGACAGTTCCTAAAGACTGGTGGCTGGCTTGTCAGTAAATAAGCCATTATAAGATCACAGGGGGACACTTATCAAATCGGATGTGAGATTTGGCGGGCGCACAGTTTATGCGACATTAGGTGAGCCTCCCCACTAAAAGTGAGATTAGACCTGGCTTATGGCTCATTTTCTATGTGTGGCTTTTATAGAAGTCACAGCCTATGCCAGGCAACCCCCTGGTCTACTTTTACACGAGTTTAAAACCACATTGCACTCATGCCAAATATAGGTGCACCATTTGATAAATTTGGCGCAGGCACACAAGGCAAAGACAGACTTAAAACTGACACAAAAACCACAAGTGCTAAATGTCCTTCACAACCTCTCTTGTTTCTAGTCAAGTGACTTCAGTTGTACCCCTGTAGTAGTCACTCTGATGCTTATTAGTAAACTTGGTTTAGTTACAGTTTTTGGGTTTGTGTTTTCTTTTTTTGACTTGGAATTTGGTGATATGAGTATTTAGACCCTGATTTGGATTTGTGGTGTTTTATCCTGTTTGAACACTTCTATTTTAGTAAATGTTTAGGAACTTCTTAAACAGAACTTAATTATTTTCTACAGAAAGCAAATATGACAGACTTCGATCGTTACAAGGTCATGAAGGCAAAGAAAATGGTAAGTTTATTCTGATTGTTACTAGCCTGCGGTATTACCCAAAGTATTTTATAGTCTTGTGTAAGAGTCTGTCCACACAAATGGGAACCGCAGTGCTGCATCCAACAGTAGACCCTTACCGATGGCTTCCGACAGACCCCATTCACTTATGAGCTGTGCCATGATAGAGAATCTCACTGCACACTGTGCTATTAGTCCCATCAAATATGACAAGTGTGTGACATTGAGCCTCTGATGAACATACCAAATACTGGCGCCCCAGCACATGAACAGGGTGGTTCAACAGAAAAAACGTCAAAATAAGAGCTCTCGGTAAAGTGTACATTTTGCTAACTTTCCACTTGTAGCCACCCTCTTTGCTGACTTGTATTTCAGTAGTTCTTGCCTGTCTCAGCACATCCACAGTAGTATGTACCAACCTGGCTGCATCCCCTGACCACTCTCCTCACCAGTTTCATTAGGTGCCCTCTCCTCACAGTAGCTGTATCCTTCTGATGTGTAGAACTAATAGCGCTGGGAGTAATCCAGAGATCATGGGGGTATCGGTGTGAGAGGGGGTTGTTGGATGTTATCTAATGGGAGGCAGTTGCTACTGAGACAGCATGTAAAGCTAGCCAGAGCAGGGAGAGAGGATAGGGCTGAGGAATAGGAGCAGTATGTGGTCCGCGTGGGGCAGAGACTCTGCGAACGCTCCTCTTTCATAGCCAGTGTGAAATACATGGGGCAGGGACCTGGTCATTGAGGGAATGTGGAACTTGTAGTTTAGAGTGGACAGGAAATTGCTTGCAGTCCAGGAGTGCTGCAGCTGAGGATAATGAAGGCCATTTTTTATTTTTATTTTAAATTGCTCAGTAGGGGTCTGCTAGTTACTGTAACATTCTGCAATTCTACAGTGAAATCTTTTCTCATTTTACAGAGGAACAAGATTATCAGACATGAGATGAAGAAACTTGTAAAGGAGTCCACCGGGTCTGCAAAGTCTGCCGATTCTAAAAAACCAGCCAAGCCTAAAAAGTCTACCAAGGCTGCAAAGACTACCAAGTCTGTCAAGAAAGAGAAAGCATAATCCTTTCTCTTAATGGACAAAATAAACACTTGATTTATAGACCCTTCTGCGTTCATGTCTATTTGTCTTTAGGGATAACAAAAATGACCTGAGCTGTCCTTGTATTACATAGCTGCCATCTGAAGGATTTCCAATGTAACACTACATTTCCCTGCTGCACCCTCTATAGTGGAAATGTATTGTAGCAAAATCATCTGTGTGAGAAGGTGGTCCCTTAGAGACCTGCTTCATCACTGTGCACCATTCCATCAGAAAAGGGATGACTTTGTAATCACTGCATAAATATTTTTTTATTCCCTTTGTTTATATTCCTTATTCTTTCATTGCAGTTTACAGCAGGGGGGGTATACTTATATTGTGTACAGTTTTGGAATTTTTCACTTTATTCACAAAGCAGATTTTTCCACTGCAAGTTTTTTAATCTACACCATGCCTATTGGTTGTGAGTTATTAGCTGGTTTTATTTTTATTTATTTTTTCCTTAGATTCCACATTTGGAAAATCTTGAATGTTTGTATGAGCCAATATACCAGTATGATCATCTTCTGACCAGAACAGGTTTTCATCCTAAGGGTACTTTCGCACTAGCGTTACAGGAATCCGGCAGACAGTTCTGTTGTCGGAACTGTCTGCCGGATCCAGAAATCCGTGTGCAAACCGATATCATTTGTTTCCGGATCCGGCTGACAAATGCATTGAAATACCGTATCGGTCTCTCCAGTGTCATTCGGAAAAACGGATCCGGTATTTTTTTCACGTTTTTTGAAGGTATGCGCAGACTGGGAATCCGGATCCGGCATTAATACATTTCAAAGGATCCGGCGTTCCAGCAAGCGTCACAGTATTTTCTTTGGCCAAATACCGTAAAAGTGACTGAACTGAAGACATCCTGATGCATACTGAACGGATTGCTTTCCATTCAAAATGCATTAGAACAAAACGTAAGCGTTTTTTTTCCCCAGTATTGAGCCCCTGTGACGGAACTCAATACCGGAAAACTTTAACGCTAGTGTGAAAGTAATGTAAGTAAGTGATCAACTGCAGTGTCTATTCAATGAAAACCTGCAGAGATCTTGAACATGGCAGTCTTAGATTATACTTATAGTATTTTTTGGACTCACGTTTTAGGCTACTTTCACACCTGCGTTCGGGTGTCTGCTTGTGAGCTCCGTTTGAAGGGGCTCACAAGCGGCCCCGAACGCATCCGTCCGGCCCTAATGCATTCTGAGTGGACGCGGATCCGCTCAGAATGCATCAGTCTGTCAGCGTTCAGCCTCCGGCGGGTGTCCGCCTGGCCGTGCGGAGGCAAGCGGATCCGTCCAGACTTACAATGTAAGTCAATGGGGACGGATCCGTTTGAAGATGACACCATATGGCTCAATCTTCAAACGGATCCGTCCCCCATTGACTTTCAATGTAAAGTCTGGACGGATCCGTTCAGGCTACTTTCACACTTAGAATTTTTTTTTAACTATAATGCAGACGGATCCGTTCTGAACGGATCCAAATGTCTGCATTATAGGAGCGGATCCGTCTGAGCAGACATCAGACGGACCTGCTCTGAACGGTAGTGTGAAAGTAGCCTTAGCTGGAAAAAATCTTAAAAATGCCTGCATGTTAGTGTGCAGTCATGGTGGTCCAGTAGTGCCAGGCCCCCCTGACTGCTTGCTTGATGATCCGGCTAAGTGCTCGTACAGCACTCTGCTTGATCAATGAGGAAGGTGTTCGCCTGCACACTTCTCTCTCCCTGCCGAACACTGATCCTTGTGATCAGTACAGAGAAGGCTGAACGATCGTTCAGCACATAGAGAGAACTGTGAGAAACACCTTCCCCGTGCTTAAGGTCCTCAGGAAATAGATGCCAGCTCTGACTTAGAGTAGCTAAACAACTTTTGATGTCACTAGTGAGAGGACTACACAATGGGGTAATGTATTGTGCTATACACTCTGAGGGAGATTTATCAAAATTGGTCTAAAGGAAAACTGGCCTAGTTGCCCATAGCAACCAGATTCCATCTTTCATTTTCCAAAGGAGAGCTGAAAAATGTAATGTGGACTCTGGCTGCTATGGGCAACTAAGGCATTTTTCCATGACAGTGCCACATTGGGGGGGTTGGCTTGGCTGTTCAGACCTCTTTTTCCCTAGACCCTTTGGTTACCTGTTGGCCAGGGGATAAAAGAAGAGCTGGAACTTATCAAAAATCACCATGGTCTGGATAACTGCTGCATTCCTGTGGGGGCTCTGGCCATTGGGTTCCTCCTCCATTAAATCTTCAGTTGCTCCGGGTCCGCAGACTGAATCAGGTGAGAAGTGTGCGCGTTGTCTGATGTCACTTCCAATCCGGGATTACAGAGACTGGAATAAAGATGGCAGCACCCTTAGCGTGCAGTAAGGAGCATTTGAGGACTGGTATTCTTGCCTCGCGCGCCATCAGATAGACTCTCCTGGGGAGGAGTCCTGGAAGAGTAAGTGAATCAGTATTTAAACAGGGCTAGATACACCAGGCAGTGTTCCTCCGACATAGATGCCCTTAAAGAGGACCTTTTAAAAAATCTAAACTAAGAATACAGACATGTAGAGCGGCGCCCAGGGATCTCCCTGCACTTGCTATTATACCTGGGCGCCGCTCCGTTCGCCCGGTATAGCCTCCGGTATCTTCACATGTTAGGCTCCACCCAGGGGAACCTGCCGGCGTCTCTTTCTCCTATGCTGTAGCGCTGGCCAATTGCAGCGCTCAGCTCATAGCCTGAGAGAAAAAAAAACCTCTCAGGCTATGAGCTGAGCGCTGCGATTGGCCAGCGCTACAGCATGGGAGAAAGAGACGCCGGCAGGTTCCCCTGGGTGGAGCCTAACCTGTGAAGATACCGGAGGCGATAGCGGCGCCCAGGTATAATTGTAAGTGCAGGGAGATCCCTGGGCGCTGCTCTACATTGCTGTATACTTAGTTTAGATTTTATTTTCTAGTGAAAGGTCCTCTTTAACTCTGGTCGCAGAGAGCAGTCCCCAAGGACTTGTAAGTAAGTTGCTTCTCCCTGTCCTTGCTGTATACCCTGCTTACATACTTAAGGGCATATCTGTTATATCTTACTATGGGGAGAAAGAAAGCACCCATAAAGAAGCCTAAGAGATGTGCTACATGCAATAAGGGGCCACAAAATTCATATACAAAATAATAGTGTATGGACTGTATCAACAAAATAATGAAGGAAGAGCAACATTCTTTACTAACGGAAGAAGTTAAAGGAAACCTGTCACCGGGATTTTGGGTATAGAGCTGAGGACATGGGTTGCTAGATGGCCGCTGGCACATCCACAATATCCAGTCCCCATAGCTCTGTGTGCTTTTATTGTGTAAAAAAAACGATTTGATACATATGCAAATTAACCTGAGATGAGTCCTGTACGTGAGATGATTTAGGGACAGGACTCATCTCAGGTTAATTTGCATATGTATCAAATCGTTTTTTTTAGACAATAAAAGCACACAGAGCTATGGGGACTGGCTATTGCGGATGTGCTAACGGCCATCTAGCAACCCATGTCCTCAGCTCTATACACAAAATCCCGGTGACAGGTTCCCTTTAAGGTATCAGTTTTGTCCCTAATGCCCTCTCCAGGAATAGCGAACACCCCTAGAACTTAAAAACCTAATGGGAGCCTTAATCCGATTCAGAGGAAATGCAGTACCAATATAGTCACAAGAGGAGGGGGAAGAAGAAGGCGAGGATACACTGCCTTCCACATCCTATGATGAGGAGAGGAAATATTGTTCCTCGTCAGAAGATATGGATTCATTAATTACTGCCATTAGAGAAACTATGAAAAAAATGGTCAGCACTCAATCCTAGTGCGCGCCGGCACGGGAAGGAAGCAAACCTCGTTACTTTGAATACATATGCTTTTTATTCCATATAGGTATATCCAAACAGGAGGACACGTTTTGGCCCGTCCAGCCTTCATCAGCTAACATAGTAAACTAATTTGTCTGTACGATGATGTTAGACGCCCACAATGGGCGGTAGTTTAGAACAGCCAATCAAATATCTAACAGAATATAAACACAGAAAAAATATTTACACAAATACAAACATATATACACATATAGATACTGCTAACTTGCAGTGAATTATCGTGGATTTATTGTCTGTTAAAAATAAATACAATTATATAACTTTACCCTAAATGCGCAAAAAAAACAACCTCTCAGGCTATGAGCTGAGCGCTGCGATTGGCCAGCGCTACAGCCTGGGAGAAAGAGACGCCGTCAGGTTCCCCTGGGTGGAGCCTAACTATGAAGATACCGGAGGCTATAACCGGAGAACGGAGCGGCGCCCAGGTATAACAGTAAGTGCAGGGGGATCCCTGGGCGCCGCTCTACATGTCTGTATAGTTAGTTTAGATGTTTTATTCTAGTGAAAGGTCCTCTTTAAGAGGAGGAAAATAAGATTTTTTTTTTTTCATCAGGCCTCATATCAGGATATCAGATCAAACCCCCATAAATATCAGGACATCAGATCAGGCCCCCATATCAGGACATCACATCGGCCCTTCATGTCAGAACCCCATCAGACCTCTGATCAGCCCACATTGTCAGACCCCCATCCGACCTTATATCAGCCCACATAGTGAGACCCCCCCATCAGAGCTAAGATCAGATTAAAATAAAAACCATCTCTTACCTGTCCTGCGCTGCGGCTCCTCCACCTTCGGCAGAAGTTGCGCTCCCCTGTCTTCCCGGCCTGCGCTGCTCTGTCACCTGACTGCGTGCAGCGTCAGGTCATGGTGTGTGCACTACGTCCTGACGCTATACGCGGTCAGGACAGTGCAGCGCCGGCCCCAGCAAGAAAGACTGGGAAGGGTGAATACTACAAGCGCTTGCGGCGCTTCGCTTCCAATTCCCAGCACCTAATTCAGACTAGTGAGCGCTTCCATAATGGAAGCGCTCACTTGTATTCGCTTTATAAGACGCACAGCCATTTTCCCCCCACTTTTGTGGGGAAAAAAGTGCGTCATAAAGCGAAAAATACAGTAATCAACAAAAACAGTTATCTTCCTCCTACAGGATCTAAGATGGATATTAAATGTGGAAAAATCAGACCTAACGCCCGATAACAGGAAGATCTTTTTAGGGACTGAATTGGATTCCACAGCTCAAAGATCCTTCCTACTACAAAAAAGACAGGAAAACCTGAGGGAAAAGATTTGTGCCTTTAAGAGGAAATCAGTATGCACAGTAACAAAAGCAATGAGTATTTTAGGTTTAATGACAGCCAGTATCGTGACAGTCCCTTGGAGTCAATTCCACTCAAAGCCTTGTTGTAGAAATATTAATAGTAGAAATCCGCTCTCATGAGACTTTGTGTAAGGAAAGGTAAAAATCTCAACCGCAGTCATAGTCAGACAAAGGTGTTTTCATGTTCAGTTCTGCTGAGCAACTGCCCCTCCTCCACTGATCACCTTTTATTTAGTCACAGTAACAATAGAAAGGGGCTGGCCAGTCACCCGACCACTTACTTCATGTAACAAGGATGCAGGAAGTGATGACATACAGGAAGTGATGACATAGGAAGACAAGACACCATCATTTAGAATAACACAGCCAGCTAACAAACACATGTATACTATAACCTCCCATAACCTATCCTATAACCACTGGAGTTAACTTTATCCAGCCTTGCTCAGTGATCAATGCCAGATAAAGTTACTATGATCCTCATGCATGTTTATTTACATATATCACAGAGAGAAATTACTTTTCATATAAAACATAACTTTTACTATCGTTGGTTAAAATATTACCCCATCTAAATATGAATGTTAGGCTAAGTCAAATAAATAGACAAGGCCTTACTTTGGACGTATACAGGATAGTGCAGTCCGATATATAAAAAATTACGGCAACTTACAGTTAGATGACTGGGGGCCCGGCTGGACGGTGAAAGAGAGGTGAAGTCTGGGCCGGGGATAGATGAGGGGGGGGGGACAAAGTCCCTAATGCATCCCTCAATGTACCCCTGCCTACAGGCGGAGCACCCGCCCCGAAAGGGGCGACCCCACCTCTCAGTGGCTAAACCCTCGCTGTTGCCTAGTATTACCCTGCCTGTAAGGATTGAAGATGTTTGTCCCTTCTTAGCAGTTTGTCCCGACGCGTTTCCCCAGTAGTCGTAAAAACTGGTTCATCAGGGGACTCAGGATGGATGATCAATTGTTGCAGGTTTCATTAGTGGTAATTGCCCATCTGATATTATAGGGCAAAATAACCCTATGACGTCTTGATGTCGAACACAGCGCCACTTCCGGTATTTGGAACACACGCGGCGCTAGGTGGAACGCACATGTGATTCCAAAACCGGAAGTGAGCGGGCGTCAGTCTCCTCTTCAATTCCTGCCTATGGAACACTTGCAGGAGTGTGGGAGGAGAATCAAGAAGGCAGATAGCGATACTGCCCACATGATTAAGAGGGGAAGGGGAGAAATAATAGATATATAAGTTCTAGAACCATGATTTAATATATAGAAAAATATGCATCTTTATAAGCAAACCGTCCCACATACTTGTAAAGAGGGACTAGATAAATAAACTGTAATGACATACATTCCTGTCAAAAGAACAGGCCCCCCATTGTGGTATATATAAAAATGAACTAATTTCGGTCCGATACAATGCAAGTTAATCTAGAATCACATATTTGAAAAGGTCAACATAGAGCAGGGTTCCTCAACTCCAGTCCTCAGGACCCACCTGCCGGTCATGTTTTCAGGATTTCCTTAGTATTGAGCAGGTGATATAATTAGTGTCAGTGCATCAGGACTTTCCACAGTTATTCATTCTGTGGGATATTCTCAAATCATGACTGGTAGGTGGGCCCTGAGGACTGGAATTGAGGAACACTGCCATAGAGTATGGATATTATATGAAAAAGAGGGAGACTAAATAAAACACCCCTTGGGGACTGACGTATGACTTCGATGACTTGGAATTTTAGTGTACAGGGTGGGCCATTTATATGGATACACCTTAATAAAATGGGAATGGTTGGTGATATTAACTTCCTGTTTGTGGCACATTAGTATATGTGAGGGGGGAAACTTTTCAAGATGGGTGGTGACTAGAGTTGAGCGAACACCTGGATGTTCGGGTTCGAGAAGTTCGGCCGAACTTCCCGGAAATGTTCGGGTTCGGGATCCGAACCCGATCCGAACTTCGTCCCGAACCCGAACCCCATTGAAGTCAATGGGGACCCGAACTTTTGGGCACTAAAAAGGCTGTAAAACAGCCCAGGAAAGAGCTAGAGGGCTGCAAAAGGCAGCAACATGTAGGTAAATCCCCTGCAAACAAATGTGGATAGGGAAATGAATTAAAATAAAAATAAAAAAAATAAAAATGAACCAATATCAATTGGACAGAGGTCCCAAAGCAGAGAATCTGGCTTCACGTCAGCAGAGAATCAGTCTCTTCATGCCATAGCAAAGAATCTGGCTTCATGTCAGCAGAGAATCAGTCTCTTCATGCCATAGCAGAGAACCCGGCTTCATGTCAGCGCAGAATCAGTCTTCATGTCATAGCAGAGAATCAGGCTTCACGTCACCCACCACTGGAACAGGCCACTGTCACACATTTAGGCCCCGGCACCCAGGCAGAGGAGAGAGGTCCCGTAACAGAGAATCTGGCCTGATGTCAGCACAGAATCTGTCTTCATGTCATAGCAGAGAATCAGGCTTCACGTCACCCACCACTGGAACAGGCCACTGTCACACATTTAGGCCCCGGCACCCAGGCAGAGGAGAGCGGTCCCGTAACAGAGAATCTGGCCTTATGTCAGCGCAGAATCTGTCTTCATGTCATAGCAGAGAATCAGGCTTCACGTCACCCACCACTGGAACAGGCCACTGTCACACATTTAGGCCCAGGCACCCAGGCAGAGGAGAGAGGTCCCGTAACAGAGAATCTGGCCTTATGTCAGCGCAGAATCTGTCTTCATGTCATAGCAGAGAATCAGGCTTCACGTCACCCACCACTGGAACAGGCCACTGTCACACATTTAGGCCCAGGCAGAGGAGAGAGGTCCCGTAACAGAGAATCTGGCCTTATGTCAGCGCAGAATCTGTATTCATGTCATAGCAGAGAATCAGGCTTCACGTCACCCACCACTGGAACAGGCCACTGTCACACATTTAGGCCCCGGCACCCAGACAGAGGAGAGCGGTCCCGTAACAGAGAATCTGGCCTTATGTCAGCGCAGAATCTGTCTTCATGTCATAGCAGAGAATCAGGCTTCACGTCACCCACCACTGGAACAGGCCACTGTCACACATTTAGGCCCAGGCACCCAGGCAGAGGAGAGAGGTCCCGTAACAGAGAATCTGGCCTTATGTCAGCGCAGAATCTGTATTCATGTCAGCAGAGAATCAGGCTTCACGTCACCCACCACTGGAACAGGCCACTGTCACATATTTAGGCCCAGGCACCCAGGCAGAGGAGAGAGGTCGCGTAACAGAGAATTTGGCTTCATGTCAGCACAGAATAAGTCTTCATGTCATAGCAGAGAATCAGGCTTCACGTCACCCACCACTGGAACAGGCCACTGTCACACATTTAGGCCCCGGCACCCAGACAGAGGAGAGGTTCATTCAACTTTAGGTTGCCCCGCAATATAATGGTAAAATTAAATTAAAAATAGTATTGAATGAGGAAGTGCCCTGGAGTAGAATAATATATTGTTAAGGGGAGGTAGTTAATATCTAATCTGCACAAGGGATGGACAGGTCCTGTGGGATCCATGCCTGGTTCATTTTTATGAACGTCAGCTTGTCCACATTGGCTGTAGACAGGCGGCTGCGTTTGTCTGTAATGACGCCCCCTGCCGTGCTGAATACACGTTCAGACAAAACGCTGGCCGCCGGGCAGGCCAGCACCTCCAAGGCATAAAAGGCTAGCTCTGGCCACGTGGACAATTTGGAGACCCAGAAGTTGAATGGGGCCGAACCATCAGTCAGTACGTGGAGGGGTGTGCACAGGTACTGTTCCACCATGTTAGTGAAATGTTGCCTCCTGCTAACACGTTCCGTATCAGGTGGTGGTGCAGTTAGCTGTGGCGTGGTGACAAAACTTTTCCACATCTCTGCCATGCTAACCCTGCCCTCAGAGGAGCTGACCGTGACACAGCTGCGTTGGCGACCTCTTGCTCCTCCTCTGCCTTCGCCTTGGGCTTCCACTGGTTCCCCTGTGACATTTGGGAATGCTCTCAGTAGCGCGTCTACCAACGTGCGCTTGTACTCGCGCATCTTCCTATCACGCTCCAGTGTAGGAAGTAAGGTGGGCACATTGTCTTTGTACCGGGGATCCAGCAGAGTGGCAACCCAGTATTCCGCACACGTTAAAATGTGGGCAACTCTGCTGTCGTTGCGCAGGCACTGCAGCATGTAGTCGCTCATGTGTGCCAGGCTGCCCAGAGGTAAGGACAAGCTGTCCCCTGTGGGAGGCGTATCGTCATCGTCCTGTGTTTTCCCCCAGCCACGCACCAGTGATGGGCCCGAGCTGCTTTGGGTGCCACCCCGCTGTGAACATGCTTCATCCTCATCCTCCTCCACCTCCTCCTCATCCTCGTCCTCCAGTAGTGGGCCCTGTCTGGCCACATTTGTACCTGGCCTCTGGTGTTGCAAAAAACCTCCCTCTGAGTCACTTTGAAGAGACTGGCCTGAAAGTGCTAAAAATGACCCCTCTTCCTCCTCTTCCTCCTGGGCCACCTCCTCTTCCATCATCGCCCTAAGTGTTTTCTCAAGGAGACATAGAAGTGGTATTGTAACGCTGATAACGGCGTCATCGCCACTGGCCATGTTGGTGGAGTACTCGAAACAGCGCAACAGGGCACACAGGTCTCGCATGGAGGCCCAGTCATTGGTGGTGAAGTGTGTCTGATCCGCAGTGCGACTGACCCGTGCGTGCTACAGCTGAAACTCCACTTTGGCCTGCTGCTGCTCGCACAGTCTGTCCAGCATATGCAAGGTGGAGTTCCACCTGGTGGGTACGTTGCATATGAGGCGGTGAGCGGGAAGGCCGAAGTTACGCTGTAGCGCAGACAGGCGAGCAGCGGCAGGGTGTGAACGCCGGAAGCGCGAACAGACGGCCCGCACTTTATGCAGCAGATCTGACATGTCGGGGTAGTTGCGAATGAAATTCTGCACCACCAAATTCAGCACATGCGCCAGGCAAGGGATGTGCGTCAAACCGGCTAGTCCCAGAGCTGCAACGAGATTTCGCCCATTATCGCATACAACCAGGCCAGGCTTGAGGCTCACCGGCAGCAACCACTCGTCGGTCTGTTGTTCTATACCCCGCCACAACTCCTGTGCGGTGTGGGGCCTGTCCCCCAAACATATGAGTTTCAGAATGGCCTGCTGACGTTTACCCCGGGCTGTGCTGAAGTTGGTGGTGAAGGTGTGTGGCTGACTGGATGAGCAGGTGGAAGAAGAGGAGGAGGAAGCTGAGTAGGAGGAGGAGGAGACAGGAGGCAAAGAATGTTGCCCTGCGATCCTTGGCGGCGGAAGGACGTGCGCCAAACAGCTCTCCGCCTGGGGCCCAGCCGCCACTACATTTACCCAGTGTGCAGTTAGGGAGATATAGCGTCCCTGGCCGTGCTTACTGGTCCACGTATCTGTGGTTAGGTGGACCTTGCCACAGATGGCGTTGCGCAGTGCACACTTGATTTTATCGGACACTTGTTTGTGCAGGGAAGGCACGGCTCTCTTGGAGAAGAAGTGGCGGCTGGGAACAACATACTGTGGGACAGCAAGTGACATGAGCTGTTTGAAGCTGTGTGTGTCCACCAGCCTAAATGACAGCATTTCATAGGCCAGTAGTTTAGAAATGCTGGCATTCAGGGCCAGGGATCGAGGGTGGCTAGGTGGGAATTTACGCTTTCTCTCAAATGTTTGTGAGATGGAGAGCTGAACGCTGCCGTGTGACATGGTTGAGATGCTTGGTGACGCAGGTGGTGGTGTTGGTGGTACATCCCATGTTTGCTGGGCGACAGGCGCCAACGTTCCTCCAGAGGCGGAGGAAGAGGCCGAGGCGGCGGCAGCAGCAGAAGAGGCCGAGGCGGCGGCAGCAGCAGAAGAGGCCGAGGCAGCAGCAGCAGAAGAGGTAGCAGGGGGAGCCTGAGTGACTTCTTTGTTTTTAAGGTGTTTACTCCACTGCAGTTCATGCTTTGCATGCAGGTGCCTGGTCATGCAGGTTGTGCTAAGGTTCAGAACGTTAATGCCTCGCTTCAGGCTCTGATGGCACAGCGTGCAAACCACTCGGGTCTTGTCGTCAGCACATTGTTTGAAGAAGTGCCATGCCAGGGAACTCCTTGAAGCTGCCTTTGGGGTGCTCGGTCCCAGATGGCGGCGGTCAGTAGCAGGCGGTGTTCTGATTTTGCCCACTGCTCCCTCTTTTGCTACGCTGTTGGCTCGGTCTCACCACTGCCTCTTCCTCCGAACTGTGAAAGTCAGTGGCACGACCTTCATTCCATGTGGGGTCTAGGACCTCATCGTCCCCTGCATCGTCTTCCACCCAGTCTTGATCCCTGACCTCCTGTTCAGTCTGCACACTGCAGAAAGACGCAGCAGTTGGCACCTGTGTTTCGTCATCATCAGAGACGTGCTGAGGTGGTATTCCCATGTCCTCATCAGCAGGAAAAATAAGTGGTTGTGCGTTAGTGCATTCTATCTCTTCCACCTCTGGGGAAGGGCTAGGTTGATGCCCTTGGGAAACCCTGGCAGCAGAGTCTTCAAACAGCATAAGAGACTGCTGCATAACTTGAGGCTCAGACAGTTTCCCTGATATACATGGGGGTGATGTGACAGACCGATGGGCTTGGTTTTCATGCGCCATCTGTGCGCTTTCTGCAGAAGACTGGGTGGGAGATAATGTGAACGTGCTGGATCCACTGTCGGCCACCCAATTGACTAATGCCTGCACCTGCTCAGGCCTTACCATCCTTAGAACGGCATTGGGCCCCACCAAATATCGCTGTAAATTCTGCTGGCTACTGGGACCTGAGGTAGTTGGTTCACTAGGACGTGTGGCTGTGGCAGAACGGCCACGTCCTCTCCCAGCACCAGAGGCAGGGCCGATCCTACACGGGGTGCAGTGGGTGCCCCGCACCCCAGCGCTGTCACCCGAAAGGCGCCGAGTGCAGGGCCGGACTGGCCTGCCGGGATAGCGGGAAATTTCCCGGTGGGCCGGCAAGCCTGAGTGCCGCAAGGCCGCGGCCCTGGTGACAAGTGGGGGCGGCCGCGGCCGGCGGCAGGGCAGAGCAGGAGATGAGCGCCTCCATTGCGGAAGCGCTCATCTCCATAGTCATCTGTATTGCCGTCCTCAGGACGGCAATACAGATGCCTGTGCTGCGGCAGAGGAGGGAGAGGTGTGTCCCCTCCTGTTCCTCTGATAGGCTGCCGGCTTAGTGCTGGCAGCCTATCAGAGGCCGGTGCAGGCGGCGCGATGACGTCATCGCGTCGCCTGAGCCGTATAGCGAGGGACACAGACGGAAGAGGCGGCCTGCATCGCATCGCATTGCTGGAGGTAAGTATAAGTGTATTATTTTTTTTTTATATAGGTACAATACTGGGCTGGCACATGATAAGGGGGGCTACTGGGCTGGCACATAAGGGGGGCTACTGGGCTGGCACATAAGGGGGGACTACTGGGCTGGGCTGGCACATGATAAGGGGGGCTGCTGGGCTGGCACATGATAAGGGGGGACTACTGGGCTGGCACATGATAAGGGGGGACTACTGGGCTGGCACATGATAAGAGGGGCTACTGGCACATGATATGGGGGGCTACTGGCACATGATATGGGGGCACTCTGGCTACTGGCACATGATATGGGGGCACTCTGGCTACTGGCACATGATAATGGGGGGGATCTGGCTACTGGCACATGATATGGGGGGGGGGCTCTGGCTACTGGCACATGATAAGGGGGGGGGCTCTGGCTACTGGCACATGATATGGGGGGCTACTGGCACATGATAAGGGGGGCTACTGGCACATGATAAGGGGGCTACTGGCACATGATAAGGGGGTCTACTGGCACATGATAAGGGGGGCTACTGGCACATAGGGGGGCTACTGGCACATAAGGGGGGCTACTGGCACATGATATGGGGGGCTCTGGCTACTGGCACATGATATGGGGGGCTCTGGCTACTGGCACATGATATGGGGGGGCTCTGGCTACTGGCACATGACATTTATTTTGACTTGTCAAAGCCGTTGACTAAGTTATTGTCAAAGCAAATTGGTGGGGCTGAAGTTGGGGGCTGAAGTTGTTGCCATAGAAACATTGTAAAGGGGAGGAGTTAGTAAGATAACCACGCCCATGTGGGGGCGCCAGAAATATTTCTGCACCCAGGCGCCTGTGACCCTAGGATCGGCCCTGACCAGAGGGTCCACTAACACCACCACGACCATGTCCACGTCCGCGTCCCTTATTAGATGTTTTCCTCATTGTTCCCGTTCACCACAATTTTGAGAATGGCAAATTTGGGAATGGTTTTTCAACCCAGAAAAAAAAGTGTGCTTTTACGGTCACTACAAATAACTTGACCAGCTAAAACAGTAGAGATTTGGTTAAATAGAGATGTGAGGCCTGTTTTTTTTTGCGCTGTGTGACAGGTATAGGTTTAATCACAGAATCAGATTTCTATCAGCACGCTAGCGTGTGTCTTAGGTTTTTCTGAATGACACTATCACTACCTTCAATGTAAGATATTCTTTTTGGGATAGATTTCAAGTAGGCCTCAAATACCAGAAACTAGTTATTTTGAGAATGGCAAATTTGGGAATGGTTTTTCAACCCAGAAAAAAATGTGTGCTTTCACGGTCACTACAAATAACTTGACCAGCTAAAACAGTAGAGATTTGGTTAAATAGAGATGTGAGGCCTGTTTTTTTTTGCGCTGTGTGACAGGTATAGGTTTAATCACAGAATCAGATTTCTATCAGCACGCTAGCGTGTGTCTTAGGTTTTTCTGAATGACACTATCACTACCTTCAATGTAAGATATTCTTTTTGGGATAGATTTCAAGTAGGCCTCAAATACCAGAAACTAGTTATTTTGAGAATGGCAAATTTGGGAATGGTTTTTCAACCCAGAAAAAAAAGTGTGCTTTTACGGTCACTACAAATAACTTGACCAGCTAAAACAGTAGAGATTTGGTTAAATAGAGATGTGAGGCCTGTTTTTTTTTTGCGCTGTGGGACAGGTATAGGTTTAATCACAGAATCAGATTTCTATCAGCACGCTAGCGTGTGTCTTAGGTTTTTCTGAATGACACTATCACTAGCTTCAATGTAAGATATTCTTTTTGGGATAGATTTCAAGTAGGCCTCAAATACCAGAAACTAGTTATTTTGAGAATGGCAAATTTGGGAATGGTTTTTCAACCCAGAAAAAAAAGTGTGCTTTTACGGTCACTACAAATAACTTGACCAGCTAAAACAGTAGAGATTTGGTTAAATAGAGATGTGAGGCCTGTTTTTTTTTGCGCTGTGTGACAGGTATAGGTTTAATCACAGAATCAGATTTCTATCAGCACGCTAGCGTGTGTCTTAGGTTTTTCTGAATGACACTATCACTAGCTTCAATGTAAGATATTCTTTTTGGGATAGATTTCAAGTAGGCCTCAAATACCAGAAACTAGTTATTTTGAGAATGGCAAATTTGGGAATGGTTTTTCAACCCAGAAAAAAAAGTGTGCTTTTACGGTCACTACAAATAACTTGACCAGCTAAAACAGTACAGATTTGGTTGAATAGAAATGTCAGGTCTATTTTTTAGGCGCTGGGTGACAGGCTCTGATGTAATATATGGCCAAAAAATAACCACACTGTTGATGGTTAAATGCACTTGGGTGACACAGGCTCAGCCTGCACCAGATGTAGTATATGGCCAAAAAATAATCAGACTGTCGATGGTTAAATGCACTTCGGTGACACAGGCTCAGCCTGCAGCTGATGTAGTATATGGCCAAAAAATAACCAGACTGTTGATGGTTAAATGCACTTCGGTGACACAGGCTCAGCCTGCAGCTGATGTAGGATATAGCACAAAATAACCACACTATCGATGGTTAAATACACTTGGTGATAGCTTGTGCTGGCGCACCACAAGTCACAAAATGGCCGCCGATCACCCCAGAAAAAAAGTGATCTAAAAACGCTCTGGGCAGCCTCAAAAAAGTGAGCAAGTCAATAATAGCACTTCAATGATCCACAGCTGCAGATCGATCACAGAATGAAGTCTTTTGGAGGAGTAAATCTGCCTAATCTCGCCCTAACGTCGCAGCTGCAACCTCTCCCTATACTGATCATAGCAGAGTGACGTGCGGCGCTACGTGACTCCAGCTTAAATAGAGGCTGGGTCACATGCTGCACTGGCCAATCACAGCCATGCCAATAGTAGGCATGGCTGTGATGGCCTCTTGGGGCAAGTAGTATGACGCTTGTTGATTGGCTGCTTTGCAGCCTTTCAAAAAGCGCCAAGAAAGCGCCGAACACCGAACCCCGAACCCGAACTTTTACGAAAATGTTCGGGTTCGGGTCCGTGTCACGGACACCCCAAAATTCAGTACGAACCCGAACTATACAGTTCGGGTTCGCTCATCCCTAGTGGTGACCATGGCGGCCATTTTGAAGTCGGCCATTTTGAATCCAACTTTTGTTTTTTCAATAGGAAGAGGGTCATGTTATTTACAAGTTTCTGACCACTTATAAAATGTGTTCAATGTGCTGCCCATTGTGTTGGATTGTCAATGCAACCCTCTTCTCCCACTGTTCACACACTGATAGCAACACAGTAGGAGAAATGCTAGCACAGGCTTCCAGTATCCGTAGTTTCAGGTGCTGCACATCTCGTATCATCTGAAGGCAATCGTCTATGCTGTGAAGATACGAGATGTGCAGCACCTGAAACTACGGATACTGGAAGCCTGTGCTAGCATTTCTCCTGCGGTGTTGCTATCAGTGTGTGAAGAGTGGGAGAAGAGGGTTGCATTGACAATCCAACACAATGGGCAGCACATTGAACACATTTTATAAGTGGTCAGAAACTTGTAAATAACTCATGAAAGAATAAAGTTACGTTAAAACCAAGCACACCATTGTTTTTCTTGTGAAAGTTTGATGTGTCACATGACCCTCTTCCTATTGAAAAAACAAAAGTTGGATTCAAAATGGCCGACTTCAAAATGGCCACCATGGTCACCACCCATCTTGAAAAGTTTCCCCCCTCACATATACTAATGTGCCACAAACAGGAAGTTAATATCACCAACCATTCCCATTTTATTAAGGTGTATCCATATAAATGGCCCACCCTGTACTCACGTCGCCCTCATGTACCTCAAGTACATTATGTGTGATCGGTTTGTCTCTGCGGTTCCTAACATCACCCAAGTGTTCCCCAACCCGTCTCCTAAATTTGCGTTTGGTTTTTCCAACATAACTTAAGGGACAGCTACAGGTACACAGATAAATGACCCCTTGGGTACGGCAGTTGGCAAAATCCCGTATAGTGTAGGTTATTCCAGTGCTGACACTAGTGAAAACTTTCGATTTTAAAATAAAGGGGCAACAGACCTCCCCCTCCCCCTCTTAATCATGTGGGCAGTATCGCTATCTGCCTCCTTGATTCTCCTCCCACACTCATGCAAGCGTTCCATAGGCAGGAAATGAAGAGGAGACTGACGCCCGCTCACTTCCGGTTTTGGAATCACATGTGCGTTCCACCTGGTGCCGCGTGCGTTCCAAATACCGGAAGTGGCGCTGTGTTCGACATCAAGACGTCATAGGGTTATCCAGGAGGTGGGACATGCTTCTAGGCGCCAAAAACAGGTATTTGAACCGCCTATTCAGTGATACCAGTGCACCTTACTATACCAGCTATACCAGGAGGTCTGCTATATAATTATCATCAGAATTTTGCCCTATAATATCAGATGGGCAATTACCACTAATGAAACCTGCAACAATTGATCATCCATCCTGAGTCCCCTGATGAACCAGTTTTTACGACTACTGGGGAAACGCTTCGGGACAAACTGCTAAGAAGGGACAAACATCTTCAATCCTTACAGGCAGGGTAATACTAGGCGACAGCGAAGGTTTAGCCACTGAGAGGCAGGGGTACATTGAGGGATGTATTAGGGACTTTGTTCCCCCCCTCCCCTCATCTATCCCCGGCCCAGACTTCACCTCTCTTTCACTGTCTGGCCAGGCCCACAGTCATCTAACTGTAAGTTGCCGTTATTTTTTATATATCGGACTGCACTATCCTGTATACGTCCAAAGTAAGGCCTTGTCTATTTATTTGACTTAGCCTAACATTCATATTTAGATGGGGTAATATTTTAACCAACGATAGTAAAATGTTTTATATGAAAAGTAATTTCTCTCTGTGATATATTATATTGATACTTTTCGTAACCCTATAATACTACTGTGATATGTTTATTTACAGGACAACGTCATTATCTCCAGCGGCTGATCAGGCGCACTAGAGACAACAAACGCACGTTCCTTTCATATATTGTTCTCTTAACAAATGCATCCACGCCAAGCCAATAAATCTGCGTCTTGCGCGGGGGCCCTAGCCGGCGTTTATACATCAGGCAACAAAACACTGCTCTCCTGAACACATCAGTCTCCCCCGGCCCACAGCCCAGTGCTTAGCACATGGACCATTCGCCGACGGAGACCTCTGCGCCCAGCAGCTGTGACAGGACATACACAGGAAGATATCCACTCCAATGGTTTACCCTGACACTGAGAGACATGATGACAATACACAATATATTAGAAACACATTCTAATAAAATTTCCACAACAGTCCCTCCTCTTTGTCATATGCTCCCCAGTGTCCCTCGACGAATGACAATACACAATATATTAGAAACACATCCTAATAAAATTTCCACAACAGTCCCTCCTCTTTGTCATATGCTCCCCAGTGTCCCTCGACGAATCTCGATCTTCTTCTTTGAAAAAAAAACTGTCTTGTCTATGAAAAGTCCTGAATCCATAAAACAAAACAGATAATGGAAAACAGAAAGTCAATCTTGACACGTAGCTCAAAAACAAATCTTGACTCGGAGATTCTTTTCTTCGGGAGCTGACTCAGGAGGTGGTGTTTCGCGCTGGTCGCCGGCTGGTTTGGAATCCTCTGCATCTGGTCCATGGTTTGGTCTTCAGGGCATCTTGTCCATTCGGACTTCGGTAACTCAGTCGATTAGACATCAGGAACATCTCACTCCGGCGTATAGAAGGAATGGAAGCAAAAAAACATGAGTACATGTCCTATTTCCTTTCGCCCGGATCCAATGGAAAACCAGTGAGCCCCAAGACCTCCCAAAGCTTTAAAAAGGATTCCAACTCTCACTAGTCATAGCTCCGCCTCTGCCCTGCTCCTGTCAGTATAGGCCTGACCCTTGTTAATGGTGTCTGCTAGCCAGGCATAACCGTCATCTAATTCACAGAAATCCTCCTCTGGACGCTCTACTGATGTTTCTCTGTGATCTCTCTCACTGCCTCAACGGTTGAACATCTCATCCACTATGGACGAGAAATTGTTCAATCGCTTCATAAGTCCAACTCCCCATCCCGTCCAGCCAGAAAACAAATCCCTTCCAGCTCTCCCTGCCCTTCTTACCTCCTTCCACACCATCAGTTTCTCCCAATCGGCTGCAACGTAAGATACAGGGACAAGCTTCACCAGGACACATGAACCGCTGCCATTAGGGGGAATCACCTTATAAGCGGCTAACCCGCATAGGAAATAGTATGGACCCGTCAACTCCACACAAGAACTTCTGACGGTCACGGGCTTCCAGTAATAACTGAATAGACTGAGGGATCGCTCCCTGAGTCTGAACGTCACACCCTTCTTTCCAGCAGATATAATCTGGTCTATGGGTGTTATTAAAGAGATCGGGGGTTTCATTAGTAAGGTTGACCGTTATACCTTCCTCACAACTGGAGGATTCCACAAAATTATGACCTTTACCACATCTATGGGTCGCCTAGCTGCCCAGACACCCATACAGGATTAACAAGCGAGGAGCAGGAGCCAGAGCTATTATTAAACCTATAGCTGATATTACCCAGTCTAGGAATATAAAACCAGTGCTATCAACAAATGTCTCTTTGTGGCCCTGGTTAGTTTGATGTGCATTTCCCTCCCTAAACATTAAACTAAACAAATAAACAAAAGTGATACTCTTCATTCTTTGACTTAGTTGAGCAGCTTCTTGCAGTGACCGGTGTGGATCCAGTTGTCTCATCCCTTGAACTTCAGAGAGGTTGGCGTCATCAGCAGCACCTGGAATGGCCAAAGATATCTCGGCTCTAGTCCCGTCCTCGGATGTTTCTTTAGCACGACCCAATCACCTGGTTGACTAGAATGAACACTGGTTATTGAGTCTGGGTCCGGGAGCTGGAGACTCCCTAACCCGGTGGTGGACATCGGGTGATAACCCGTGGGGCTGCCTAGGGGCATACCTGATGGAATAAAGGGTTACAGCGGAACATTCAGGCCATGGATCGGCCGTGATTTTTACCTTCTTTGCAAAATTCTGACCCAAGTACCGTCAAAGAAAAGACAGTCATGATGGTTCTCAACGTAATTCCCTACTAGGTTAGAAAATTGATTGACAGTTGAGAGGTTAGAATAGTTAGTAAAAAGTTTGAAGATTGTTGTTTTCTGCACCATTCCCCCCCCCCCCCCCCCCCCCCTCATCGTCCTTAACACCAGGATAAAGAGAAGCTGGATTCAACATGGTGCATCGTCTCAAGGTTAGATGGAGAGATGAGGGAGGGATGAAAGAGAGATAGAGAGGGAGAAAGAGAAAAGCGCTTTTCTTGGACTCTGTATCTTTAGCTGGACGGGAGTACATGACAGTGTTAGTTCGCACTGTCTGGGACTTTTGAATGCCCTGTTGCTGGAGATCGATGGATTCGAGGGGCTTAACAACTCCTCCTCCATAGATGGATTTCATGTACTGCTTGGCTGTCCTATAGTCAGAAGTGGTACCCTTCTGTTCCCTAGATTTCCCTACACCCATGCTCGAGCCTTCTAAAAGTAGGTGCGTCCACCTACAGTGTCCCCCGACACACGCCTGGATGGCTGCTACTCCCCTTCGTTCGCCTCTGAGTTGCCCTAGGGTTTCTGGCACAGACACACGAACTCCGTTCACCCTAGTTAGACCTCAGGAAAAGGAGTAGCAGTGTGAGGAAAAGGGCTCTCGCCGACACACGGCGGCCCTCAGAGTCTCCTAATGAGATATACCAGCCTCGGTTTTGGCTCTGAATAGTGACCTGACCACAGGATAGGGCTTCCAATTGACCTGGAGTGGAATGTGCGCACAGGAAACACACAGTACTCCTGTGGGGACGGGGTACACACAGAGAACACACAGTACCTTCTGTGGGGACGAGGGGCGCACAGGAAACAAACACACAGTACTCCTGTGGGGAAAGGGGTTACTCACACAGCTATTGGTATGCCCAGGTGATATATATCACCTTGTCTCCTTGAAAAAAGCTAATCAACTCACTTTCCTTTGCCTATATTATTCTATATAGTCAAGCTGAACAGCACACAAAGCCCTTTTTGCAGTGACTGATCAAAAACCTCAGCAGCAACCCTTGAATTCAGACAGTAGTTCCCACACAATATCATGAGACCCCCAGTACTTCCAACCAAATCTACAGAGAAGAGAGAGAGAGAGAGAGAGAGAGAGAGAGAGAGGGAAAGAGAAAAAGAAAGAGAAAGGCGCCAAAATATGAAAAAAGGAAAAACTGAATAATAGATTAAAAATAAAAATGGGTTAGTAAAAAGGAAAACGTAGAAAACTTCAGTTACAGGAAGTCTTGCTATTTACATTGAGATTCAGTAAATGTTAACTTAGAACCAAACCTCACATACAACAAACAAAAAAACAAAAACCCTTTATACAACTGTATAGGACTGAATTAACAAATCAATGTTTTGGAGGGTTCACCTGAAACCGTGAGCAGGAGAATTTCTACCCAGTCATTGAAATGTTAATTTGCCCAGCCCCAAACCAGCTTCAGATTCATTTTACCAAAGAAACAGGATTTAACATTACAAGGTCCCAAAACCTATCCTATAACCACTGGAGTTAACTTTATCCAACCTTGCTCAGTGATCAATGCCAGATAAAGTTACTATGATCCTCATGCATGTTTATTTACAGGACAACGTCATTATCTCCAGCGGCTGATCAGGCGCACTAGAATCAACAAACGCACGTTCCTTTCATATATTGTTCTCTTAACAAATGCATCCACGCCAAGCCAATAAATCTGCGTCTTGCGCGGGGGCCCTAGCCGGCGTCCATATATCAGCCAACAAAACACTGCTCTGCTGAACACATCAGTCTCCCCCGGCCCACAGCCCAGTGCTTAGCACATGGACCATTCGCCGACGGAGATCTCTGCGCCCAGCAGCTGTGACAGGACATACACAGGAAGATATCCACTCCAATGGTTTACCCTGACACTGAGAGACATGATGACAATACACAATATATTAGAAACGCATCCTAATAAAATTTCCACAACAGCCTCTACAAAACAAATTCCTCTCAGTATGGGACGGAGACCATCAGTCCTTGAATCATAATATCCAGATCCAGGAGAAAGCTATACGGTCACTGGAATGGTGGAAAAGGTCAGAGAACATCCCAAAAGGAGTCCCTTGGAACCTAAATCCCTACATCATAGTAACAACAGATGCCAGCCAGTGGGGCTGGGGAACCAAAATAATAGACCAATTTTTTCAGGGATGTTGGGATCAGGACATTCTTGAATTATCAGGAACTCCGAGCAGTATGGGAGATCCTAAAGCAGGGAGAGAATTTCTTAAGTGGACAACATGTAAGAGTCCTATCAGACAACATGTAAGAGTCCTTTCTCACACACTAAGGGGTGACGAACCAATATTCACTTTGGCAGATAAGGATGTCCTCTCTATATCGGCAGTCCATCCAAATGGGTAGGAGAACCAAGCTGCAGACATCATTTTGACCCAAGCGAGTGGTCGCTGAACAAGCAGGTCTTTCAGGAATTAACAGAGAAATTGGGTATCCACAAATAGACCTATTCACTACAAGAACACTCAAGTAAATTCTTTCTTCTCTCTAAATCCCAAAGATTATCCATTTGCAGTCAATGCGCTGTCCCAAGCTTGAGACATGTGTAGTGTCCCACTACGTAATGGTGGGCACTACTCAAGGGTCAATTGGGTCACGTTGTTCTCCACCTCCTGTGGAACATGGTCATGGTATTTTGTATTGCATTTTAATGTACAGTGGGGGAAATAATTATTTGACCCCTCACTGATTTTGTAAGTTTGTCCAATGACAAAGAAATGAAAAGTCTCAGAACAGTATCATTTCAATGGTAGGTTTATTGTAACAGTGGCAGATAGCACATCAAAAGGAAAATCGAAAAAATAACTTTAAATAAAAGATAGCAACTGATTTGCATTTCATTGAGTGAAATAAGTATTTGAACCCTCTAACAAAAAAAGACTTAATACTTGGTGGAAAAACCCTTGTTTGCAAGCACAGAGGTCAAACGTTTCTTGTAATTGATGACCAAGTTTGCGCACATTTTAGGAGGAATGTTGGTCCACTCCTCTTTGCAGATCATCTCTAAATCCCTAAGGTTTCGAGGCTGTCTCTGTGCAACTCTGAGCTTGAGCTCCCTCCATAGGTTTTCGATTGGATTAAGGTCCGGAGACTGACTAGGCCACTCCATGACCTTAATGTGCTACTTCTTGAGCCACTCCTTTGTTGCCTTTGCTGTATGTTTTGGGTCATTGTCGTGCTGGAACACCCATCCACGACCCATTTTCAGTTTCCTGGCAGAGGGAAGGAGGTTGTCGCTCAGGATTTCACGATACATGGCTCCGTCCATTTTCCCGTTTATGCGAATAAGTTGTCCTGTGCCCTTAGCAGAAAAACACCCCCAAAGCAAAATGTTTCCACCCCCATGCTTGACGGTGGGGACGGTGTTTTGGGGGTCATAGGCAGCATTTTTCTTCCACCAAACACAGCGAGTTGAGTTAATGCCAAAGAGCTCTATTTTGGTCTCATCAGACCACAGCACCTTCTCCCAGTCACTCTCTGAATCATTCAGGTGTTCATTGGCAAACTTCAGACGGGCCTGCACATGTGCCTTCCTGAGCAGGGGGACCTTGCGAGCCCTGCAGGATTTTAATCCATTGCGGTGTAATGTGTTTCCAATGGTTTTCTTGGTGACTGTGGTCCCTGCTAATTTGAGGTCATTAACTAACTCCTCCCGTGTAGTTCTAGGATGCTTTTTCACCTTTCTCAGAACCATTGACACCCCACGAGGTGAGATCTTGCGTGGAGCCCCAGAGCGAGGTCGATTGATGTTCATTTTGTGCTCCTTCCATTTTCGAACAATCGCACCAACAGTTGTCACCTTCTCTCCCAGCTTCTTGCTAATGGTTTTGTAGCCCATTCCAGCCTTGTGCAGGTCTACAATTTTGTCTCTGACATCCTTGGACAGCTCTTTGGTCTTTCCCATGTTGGAGAGTTTGGAGTCTGCTTGATTGATTGATTCTGTGGACAGGTGTCTTTTATACAGGTGACTAGTTAAGACAGGTGTCCTTAATGAGGGTGACTAATTGAGTAGAAGTGTCTAACCACTCTGTGGGAGCCAGAACTCTTAATGGTTGGTAGGGGTTCAAATACTTATTTCACTCAATGAAATGCAAATCAGTTGCTATCTTTTATTTAAAGTTATTTTTTCGATTTTCCTTTTGATGTGCTATCTGCCACTGTTACAATAAACCTACCATTGAAATGATACTGTTCTGAGACTTTTCATTTCTTTGTCATTGGACAAACTTACAAAATCAGTGAGGGGTCAAATAATTATTTCCCCCACTGTATGTTGTCATATTATCTCCTGTGTACCAGGCCTGTTAGGGGTGTAGTTCCTCCTCCTAGGCCAGTGATGGCAAACCTTTTAGAGACCTAGTGCCCAATCAGAAACCCGAAACCCACTTATTTATTACAAAGTGCCAACATGACAATTTACCCTGAATACTACAGTCCAATATAGCATATCTTCCATGTACTTTATAATTTAGCTATAATAGCCTGCGTATTCAATGCGCTGCCTGTGCTGTTCATAGTACACCCTGCGCTGATGAATGGCAGGAAAATTCGAAAGCATATTGGTACACCATAGACTTTTTCTAGGACGCGGGTGCCCACAGAGAGGGCTCTGAGTGCCGCCTCTGGCACCCGTGCCATAGGTTTGCCACCACTGGCATAGGCAGTAGAGGGAGCTAGGGAACCCCCTAGTATATATAATCAGGTCCAGTTCAGGGGAAGAAGAGAGTGTGTGGTTAGAAGCCAGTGTTGACTTTAGCTAGAGAGCAGCTGAAGATCAGCTTCTAACATGCAAGGTTTCCCTACCCAAGGATAAAGCCAGCTATAGGGCATACGGGCCTTGGAGAAAGCCAGACAGGATCTGAAGCAAGTACAGCCTGTTCTGTGAGTGTTATTCCCTCTGAGTATCTTGCAAGAACTTTGCCTGCCATTTATGTGAAGCCTGCCTGTTACCAAGTCCCTGCATGTGGAACTAACTGAAACCTGTATATAGTTGAACTGTTCAGTAAAAAGGAGTTCTGGTTCACTACAACTGTGTGTACCTCAATTATTCCTACAATTAATCGGTGTGCCACCGTTACCGGCACTGGCGTCACGAACTATAAGGGATCTTGCCACAGGCACATTAAACCTGCAACACCCAAGGCACCCCACCTACCACCTGGCCTGGTCCCTATACACAGAGAGTGCCCCAGAGGATCCATGTGCCAGCCTCTCCATCACTGCTGTACGCCTGCCCAGGGTATATAAAAACTGTGAGTACCAAGAGCAACCCTCGGTCTGTTAAGCTGTCCCCTGTGACCTCACATTCGCTCACCCTGCAGGACTGGCGTACTGCACATGGAGCTGGCATATGCCTTTCATCCATTCCCTCTAAGTTCAGCAGTCTTCAGGAAGATCTGGTTGGGATCGACAAAAGTAATTTTCATAGCCCCATTATGGACAAAACAAGCCTGGTTCCCAAATCTTAAATCCATGTCATTGGAACAGCCAGTAACTTTAGAGGCCAAATCTCTTGACTGAAGGCCCGTTCTGGAATCTCGATATCAACAAGCTGAGGTTGACAGCGTGGATCCTGAAAGGGACTTGTTAACACTACAAGGTCTATCAGAGAAGATAATATTGACCTTACAGAAAAGTCATAAGCAGGTAACATCTGCAATTTTCAAAAAGATATAGAAAAAAATTCTGTTCCTGGATGACAAAAAAAGAGAATCCATTATCCCCAAAACTGGCAGAGATTTTCTTCAAGAAGGGTTTGATAAAATATTCAGACCCAGTACCTTGAAGGTACAGGTGGCAGCATTCATTTGGTTCCTACATTTTTCCCTAGCAGAAAATGGGTGGGTAAATAGGTTCATAAAAACAACTGTAAGAATTAGACCAACTTTAAAACGAGCAGTGCCTCCTTGGGACTTAACGGTAGTACTAAATGGTTTAACTGATCAACCCTTTTAACCAATACAAAATGCTTCTGTAAAACTGTCTCTTAAGAAGGCATTTTTAGTGGCGATAACATCAGCACGCAGAATAGGAGAAATCCATACATTAACCCCCTTAATGACCAGACCACTTTTTACAATTCTGCACTACACTACTTTCACGGTTTATTGCTCGGTCATACAACTTACCACCCAAATGAATTTTACCTCCTTTTCTTCTCACTAATAGAGCTTTCATTTGGTGGTATTTCATTGCTGCTGACATTTTAACTTTTTTTGTTATTAATCGAAATTTACCGAAATTTTTGCAAAAAAATGAAATTTTTCACTTTCAGTTGTAATTTTTTTTTTAAAAAACTACATTTCTATATAAATTTTTCTCAAAATGTATTGTTCTACATGTCTTTGATAAAAAAAAAATGCAATAAGTGTATATTTATTGGTTTGGGTAAAAGTTATAGCGTTTACAAACTATGGTACAAAAATGTGAATTTCCGCATTTGGAAGCAGCTCTGACTTTCTGAGCACCTGTCATGTTTCCTGAGGTTCTACAATGCCCAGACAGTAGAAAAACCCCACAAATGACCCCATTTCGGAAAGTAGACACCCTAAGGTATTCGCTGATGGGCATAGTGAGTTCATAGAACTTTTTATTTTTTGTCACAAGTTAGCAGAAATAGATATTATTTTTTTTTCTTACAAAGTCTCAAATTCCACTAACTTGTGACAAAAAATAAAAACTTCCATGAACTCACTATGCCCATCACGAAATACCTTGGGGTGTCTTCTTTCCAAAATGGGGTCACTTGTGGGGTAGTTATACTGCCCTGGCATTTTAGGGGCCCTAATGCATGAGAAGTAGTTTGAAATCCAAATGTGTAAAAAATGCACTGTGAAATCCTAAAGGTGCTCTTTAGAATTTGGGCCCCTTTGCCCACCTAGGCTGCAAAAAAGTGTCACACATGTGGTATCGCCGTACTCAGGAGAAGTTGGGCAATGTGTTTTGGGGTGTCTTTTTACATATACCCATGCTGGGTGAGAGAAATATCTCTCTAAAAGAAAACTTTTCCCATTTTTTTTTTATACAAAGTTGTCATTTGACAGAGATATTTATCTCACCCAGCATGGGTATATGTAAAAAGACACCACAAAAACACATAGCCCTACTTCTCCTGAGTACGGCAATACCACATGTGTGACACTTTTTTGCAGCCTAGGTGGGCAAAGGGGCCCAAATTCTAAAGAGCACCTTTAGGATTTCACAGGGCATTTTTAACACATTTGGATTCCAGACTTCTTCTCACGCATTAGGGCCCCTAAAATGCCAGGGCAGTATAAATACCCCACAAGTGACCCCATTTTGGAAAGAAGACACCCCAAGGTATTCCGTGAGGGGCATGGCGAGTTCCTAGAATTTTTTTTTTTTTTGGGCACAAGTTAGCGGAAAATGATGATTTTTATTTTTTTTTCCTTACAAAGTCTCATATTCCACTAACTTGTGACAAAAAATAAAAACTTCCATGAACTCACTATGCCCATCACGAAATACCTTGGGGTGTCTTCTTTCCAAAAAGGGGTCACTTGTGGGGTAGTTATACTGCCCTGGCATTTTAGGGGCCCTAATGCGTGAGAAGTAGTTTGAAATTCAAATGTGTAAAAAATGTCCTGTGAAATCCTAAAGGTGCTCTTTAGAATTTGGGCCCCTTTGCTCACCAAGGCTGCAAAAAAGTGTCACACATTTGGTATCGTCGTACTCAGAAGAAGTAGGGCAATGTGTTTTGGGGTGTATTTTTACATATACCCATGCTGGGTGAGAGAAATATCTCTGTAAATGTCAACTTTTCCAATTTTTTTATACAAAGTTGTCATTTTAGAGAGATATTTCTCTCACCCAGTGATCAATGACAGGGAAGTGATCAGGGAGTCTATATGGGTGATCACCCCCCTGTAAGGCTCCATTCAAACGTCCGTATGTGTTTTGCGGATCCACAGATTCGTGGGTCCGCGGATCCGCAAAACACATACTGACGTCTGAATGGAGCCTTACAGGGGGGTGATCAGGGAGTCTATATGGGGTGATCACCCCCCTGTTAGGCTCCATTCAGACGTCCGTATGTGTTTTGCGGATCCGCAAAACACATACTGATGTCTGAATGGAGCCTTACAGGGGGGTGATCAATGACTGGGGGGTGATCAGGGAGTCTATATGGGGTGATCAGGGGTTAATAAGGGGTTAATACGTGACAGGGGGGGTGTAGTGTAGTGGTGATTGGTGCTACTTACAGAGCTGCCTGTGTCCTCTGGTGGTCGATCCAAGCAAAAGGGACCACCAGAGGACCAGGTAGCAGGTATATTAGACGCTGTTATCAAAACAGCGTCTAATATACCTTTAAGGGGTTAAAAAAATCGCATCTACAGCCTGCCAGCGAACGATCGCCGCTGGCAGGCTGCAGATCCACTCGTTTACCTCCAGTTCCTGTGAACGCGCTCTCCTGTGTGCGCGCGTTCATAGGAAATCTCGCCTCTCGCCGGCGCGTCCAGGAGGAATGAATCGACCGCCTCCGGAACGCAATCCTGCGTTAGGCGGTTCGGAGGCGGTTAATATACTACATGATAGATTCATCCTGAAATTAGATCCAACATTCCTTCCCAAAGTAGTCTCTCCCTTTCATCTAAACCAAGAAATAGTATTGCCATCTTTTTGAACGGATCCAGAAAATGACAAAGAAAGGGGATTTCACATGCTGGATGTCAGAAGATCCCTTCTAGCCTATCTAGAAACTACCAATAATTTCAGAAAGGATACAAACCTTTTTGTTCAATTTGCAGGCTGGAACAAGGGAAAGAAAGCTTCAAAGGTGATATTGGCCTGATGGGTAAAGATGACCATTATAGAGGCATACAATATTCAAGGAATTCCATGTCCACAGAGTAGTAAAGCCATTCCACTAGAGTGGTGGCAGCTTCACTGGTGGAACATGCAGAAGCCTCAATGGACCAACCTTCTGTAGACATTATAGATTAGACATTGCAAAAAGCCAAGATCAAAGGTTTGGACGCAAAGTCTTCCAAGCTATAGTTCCACCCTAATTAGGCTGCTTATCTGGTATATCTCCATGTGGTGCTGTCATGGAGGACGTCCTGGAAAAGAGAGAATTACTCTTACCGGTAATTGGTTTTTCCAATAGCCTCCACAACGGCACTCACAGGAGGGTGTCCCCGCCCCCAGGACAGGAAGCAACGTAGAAGCACAAGATTTAAAGGGTCTCCTCCCCTTACCTATTCAGTCAATAAGAGAGGACACGGAAGTGATGCAAGAAAAGACATATGTATTAACAAAACAAATTACACCATTATGTAACAATCAAAAAAGGGTGGGAAATCCCAGTGCCGTTGTGGAGGCTATTGAAAAAACCAATTACCGGTAAGAGTAATTTTCTCTTTTCCCCGGCACCTCCACAACGGCACACACAGGAGGATTGACAGAGTAGTCATGCTAGCGGGGGACAGCAGCTGAAAGAACTCTGCGACCGAAAGACAAGTCTTGGATTCTATGAATGTCTAATATGTAATGATTAAAGAAAGTCTTAGGGCTAGCCCATGTAGCCGCCTTACAGATCTGGTCTAATGAGACGGACGCAGACTCTGCCCATAAAGAAAACATTGCTCTAGTAGAATGAGCTCTTATACCATCTGGAGGATGAAGATTCTTCTGAAGATAGGCTGAGCTGATCATATTCCTTATCCATCTTGCTATGGAAGATTTGCTGGCTGCGCGCCCCTTGTTAGGACCCTGGTATTGAAGAAACAGCTGATCCGATCGCCTGGAGGTACTGGTGATGTTGATGTAAGATAGAACGCTTCTTCTCACGTCCAGATTATGGTACTTCTCTTCCTTTTCCGAGGATGGAGAAGGGCAGAAGGAAGGTAATGAGACCTCCTGTTCGCAATGAAATCTGGAAACCACTTTTCAACAAGAAAGGATGGACAGTGTCTGAGGATTATACGATCACCAAGAATCACTAGATATGGGGATTTGCATGAAAAGGCTTGTATCTCTCCGACTCTCCTAGCAGTTGTTATTGCTACGAGAAAAAAGTCTTTAAGGTGAGCAGTTTAAGAGAGATTTCCTCAATTGGTAGGACCGAGAGAACCAGGTTAAGATCCCAAAGGAACAATAATACGGGAGATGGGAATACTTTTCATAGCTCCTTTCAGAAATCGTTTAATTAACGGGGAGTCTGCTAGCTTAATGTCCAGGAATGCACTTAAGGCCTATACCTATACCTTAAGTGTTGCAGGTCGAAGGCCTTTATCTAGTCCTGCCTGCAAAAACTGTAAAATTTGTGGAATTTCTGGGGAAACCACATGACCTGAGAAGGTTAAGAAGGCGTTCCAGGTCCTCAGGTAGATCTTTTGATGTTATGGGCTTTCGACTTAACATCAGTGTGGAAATTACAGCATCCGATAACCCCTTTCTCCTCAAGGTGAGACGTTCAGTCTCCAGGCCGTCAAATTTAGCTGGCTGATCTTGGGATGATGTACTGGGCCTTGGTGGAGAAGATCCGGTGTTGACGGAAGGGTCCAGAATGTCCCTGTAGACAGTCTGAGTAGGAGGGGAAACCATGATCTTCTTGGCCAGAAGGGAGCAATGAAAATCACCCTGGCCCCTTCCTCCTCTACCTTCATCATTGCTTTTGGGATCAGACTGAAGGAATGGAAGGCATAAAGAAGGGACTTTGGCCATGGCTGGGAAAGTGCATCCACCCACAATGGCTGATCCCATCGGGAGAGGGAACAAAATTCCTTGGTCTGCTTGTTGCTTTCCGTGGCAAATAGGTCTAATTGTGGAGCTCCCCATTTCTGGCATATCTGTTGAAACACCTGATGATTCAGAGACCCTTCTCCTTCTTTTAATGTCTGGCGACTGAGGAAGTCGGCAATTGTATTCTCCTCCCCTCTGACATGTACTGCTGTCAGAGATGTAAGGTTCTTTTCCGCCCAACAAAAGATATCCCTAGCTACCGCTGCTAAGGAACGACTTCTAGTTCCTCCTTGTTTGTTTAAGTAGGGGACTGCCGTGGTATTGTCTTAGAATACCTTTATACTTTTTAGAGATGAGGGAGTATGAAGAGAGACAATGACTTTGTAGATGGCTGTAAGTTCTCTTAGGTTGGAGGAAGCATCTTTCATATCGTTCCCCCAAGTTCCCTGAACTATCCTCCCGTCCGAGTAACCACCCCAACCTGAACTGCTGGCATCCGTGGTCACAGACATATGTTTCTGTTGGTGTCAATAGATTTTTCTGTATCTTCCACCGCATCAATGTTCTTTTTACGGACCTGGGAATAAGAACTCGTCTTTCTAGCATAGATCTGGTGCAGTCCCAGGAGGATAGAAGGAATGCCTGAAGGATCCTTGTATGGCTCTGGGCCCACCTGACTGACAGGATTGTGGCCGTCAGGAGACCCAGGATGGTCATGATGTTTCTTATGGAGGATACTTTCTGGCTGCAAAACTGAGAGATTTTTTGAAGAAGACAATTCTGTTTTTCAAGAAGAGCTTTCTTTGGTCTGGTATCAGATCTGATTTTTTGAAGTCTATCACCCAACCCAAGGTGGTGAAACATCTTTGGACTTCTGACAGGTAAGACCGTAGGACCTCTTCTGATGAAGAGGCTATCAGGAAGTCGTCTAAATATGGAATAATTTGAATTCCCTGTAAGTGAAGGTACTTCATGACTTCTGACATACTTTTTGAGACTACCCTTGGGGCCGAGGAGAGCCCAAATGGGAGGGCTGTGAACTGAAAGTGGTATAGCTGATCCTTTATCAAGACAGCGATTCTCAGAAACTTTTGATGGTTGTAGAATATTGGGATGTGATAGTACGCGTCTTGAAGGTCTATGGTTGCCATAAAGCAATCTTGAGGGAAAATGTTTATTGTAGATTTTATCGTCTCCATTTAGAATTTTTTGTAGGAGATGGATCTGTTTAAGGATTTTGAATTTATTATTAAACGGTAGGATCCGTTTGGTCTCTGTATAAAGAAAACTGGAGAATAGTAACCCTTGGACTGTTGACCTTCTGGCACCGGATGGATTACCTTCTTGTGTACCAGAGACAATATTTCTGATTCTAGGCAAGCCTGTTTTTCTTTGTGAGGCAACTTTTTGTTTATAAAAAAACGGTCTGAATGATAAGACAGAAGCTCCAGTTTTAGGCCTTGTTTTAGGGTAGTTACCACCCATGGAGAGGCTCCTACGTTTTCGCAGATGGGGGCGAAATGTTTTAGTCTGCTCCCCACCTGGTGTATGGTGTCATTGTTTGGAGCTTGAGAAATTTTCAGGGTTGAAAAGGAATCCTCTACCTTTACCCCTTTTTTCTTTTGGTCCATTTTTGATCTTTTTTTGGTTTTGAAAGGAACGCCTCTGATAAAAGTAACGATTTTCAAGCGGAAATCCTTTCTTCTTATAAGCAGCTTTATCCAGAATATCATCTAAGGTCGGGCCGAATAATCTATTTCCCTCATATGAGATTGAGCATAGGCGGTTCTTAGAACTTGCATCCCCAGACCATGTACGAAGCCAGATAGCTCTTCTGGTAGCATTAGACAGGGCGGCTGACCTAGCAGAGAATCTGACTAAATCCGCAGATGCATCTGCCAGAAAGTTAGATGCTTTTTTCAAACTAGAAAAGGAGGTTAAGATCTCCTCCTTAGGGGTACCTGATGCCAGGTGTTCTTCTAGCTGGTTTAGCCAGACGGATAGTGTTCTGTCAGTACAGGTAGATGCTATGCTGGGGTGCAACATCGCTGTATTTGTCTCCTATGATTTCTTTAACACATTTTCCCATTTCTTATCCATGGGATCTCTTAGGAGGCCCGTGTCTTCAAACGGAAGGGAGGTTCTTTTAGAAATCCGTGCCACTGGGGCATCTACTTTGGGTGTCTTATCCCACAGATTAGAGTCAGACTCTGAAAAGGGGTATTTGCGTTTAAAGGAAATTGTTACGGCCGACCTCTTTTCCGGATCTCTCCACTCCCTGGGTATAAGGGCTTTAATATGGTTATGGATGGAAAAGGCTATTTTCTTTCTTTCCCCCAGCCTTTGAAACATTTGGTCCTGGATGGAATGTGTTTCTTTAACATCTTCTATATTCATAGTGGCTCTTATGGTTTTTAGAAGTCCCTCTGTTTCTTCCGGAAGAAAAAGAGGTTTTCCAGAACCATCATCATCAGAGGAGGATAACAATTCCCCTTCATCTAGATCAAAGGTTGTATCAGAAGCAAAGGATCTATGCGAGGTAGATGGGCCAGGGGATTGTGGCATAATCTTTGAGTCCACCGCCGCATTAACCTCTTCCTTTATCATAGACCTCATGGTTTCAAGGAAGGAGGGTGACTCATCTGTAACTATCTTCTCAGTGCATTTTGGGCGCAAAGGCTTTTTGAATTTAGAGGAGAAAGACTTGCGACATATGGCACATTTTTTGCGCGCCCGGTCTCCACTTGTTGGTTTAGGGATCAAGGTCACTCTGCCCTAGAAGATTAAGATAAAAACTTTTATAGGGCCAGGGAGAGATAGAGAGACAGACACCTGCACCAGGGGTGGATTTTGTAAAAGGAGACATACTATCAACACCCTGTGAAGAGACACAAAGATAAAGGCCCCCTTAAAGAGGACCTTTCACCAGAAGAAAGCCTCTAAACTGACTATACAGAAGTGTAGAGCGGCGACCAGGGATCCCCCTGCACTTACTGTTATCCCCGGGCGCCGCTCCGTTCTCCGGTTATAGCCTCCGGTATGTTTGTAGTTAGGCTCCACCCACTTGATCCTGCCGCGGTCTTCTTCTCCAATGCTGTAGCGCTGGCCAATCGCAGCGCACAGCTCATAGCCTGGCTATGAGCTGAGCGCTGCGATTGGCCAGCATTACAGCATAGTAGAAGAAGACCGCGGCAGGATCAAGTGGGTGGAGCCTAACTACAAACATACCGGAGGCTATAACCGGAGAACGGAGCGGCGCCCGGAGATAACAGTAAGTGCAGCGGGATCCCTGGCATGCAGGGCGCACTCCAGAGGAATGAGTAAGGGAGGCCATGCGTCCCCGGGGTACCCGTTCCCTGTTCCAGCCCTCCCACATCATGGGGAATAATCCAAACCTAGGATAAAAAAGGCTGGGCGAAGAAGAGAGGTTCCTGGCACTCCAGGAGAGGCTTCCACGCATACCCGAGGACAGGAAACAACGGCTGAATAGGTAAGGGAGGAGGCCCTTTAAATCTTGTGCTTCTACGTAGTTTCCTGTCCTGGGGGCGGGGACACCCTCCTGTGAGTGCCGTTGTGGAGGCGCCGGGGAAAGTAAGAATTAGACCTACTGGTAATTGGTTTTCCAGTGGTCCGACATGACGGCACCCTGATTTCCCACCCTTTTGATGTTTTAGACTTATTGTAATATTTGTGAAGTAGAATAAAATCCCCCCTTTTGGTTTCATCCATCCTTGTGTGGTAATTTAAAAAACACTGGTGGGGAGGGGGGCTTTTTATCATCTCTTTGTTCCTGTCCCACGATTGGGAGGGGAGACCTCCTCCATGTGGTGCTCTCATGTCGGACTCCTGGAAAACCAATTACCGGTAGGTCTAATTCTTACTTTCCTTTACACCAGTTTTGATAAATCTTCCCCTGTAACTTTTGAGCTTTCTAATGATACTCCTATTATGTGACTATGTCCCGTTTCTGTTATGCAGGGGAGTCCTCTCCTGCATAACTGAAACGGGACGGATTCGTTTTGCAGCCCATAGACTTCTATTATGACGGAATGAATAACAGAATGTCTCTAAAGGAATTCCGTAATAGAATTGCGCTATGGTCCGTGGTAACGGAATCAATAACGCAATTCTGCTTTTACCAACAAACGAAGCATGAACGAATTTCATAACATGAAATTCACTAGTCATCTCTAAATATCATGTAGACAAAACTCTCCTCTCCTCAGTCAGTCTGACAGGGCACACAGCCTAGTTTTAATGTATTTTCCATATTTTTTTATAGTTTTAATTAGGGATAAGTGAATCCGAAGTCGATTTGCATAAAACTTTGTTCTAATACTGTAGGGAGCAGGAGCTCCCTACAGTATTAGAATGTATTGGCTCCGATGAGCTGAAGTTATTGCTTTGCGAAGTCTCTCGAGACTTCGCACAATAACTTCAGAAATTAATTTGTACTGTAAAAAACATTTCCCGAACTCGGGTACCACTTGGAACCGAATCAGAGTTCGGGAAATAGTTTTTTACAGTACAAATTAATTCATGAAGTTATTGTGCGAAGTCCCGCGAGACTTCGCGAAGCAGTAACTTTGGCTCATCGGAGCCAATACATTCTGATACTGTACGGAGCTCCTGCTCCGTACAGTATTAGAACGAAGATTAATGCGAATAGACTTCGGATGTTTCATCCCAAGTCGATTCGCTCATCTCTAGTTTTAATCTTTTTCAGGCACTGAACTAGTACAGCTACATGCACAAGACAGTGAAAAAAACTTCCGTTAAGAACGGACACACTGTCAGTTTTTCATCGCCATTTTGCATCAGTGTGTGCATCCATTTTCCGGCCGTCTGTCCGTTTTTCATGTCCGTTAAAAACGGACATGAAAAATGGATGAATCTGATTGGCAGGTATTTCTAGACCCACCTTTCTGAGAACACCCACAGGATGGTAGGCCCCCTGCTAAAATAATGTCCCCCATAGTGTAGGAATTTTTATTTATTTTTTGCTGCCCAACCACCCAGCTTTAACCCTTTCTACCCCGGGCCAGTTTTCACCTTCCTGCCCAGGCCATTTTTTGCAAATCCGACATGTGTCACTTTATGTGGTAATAACTTTGTAACACTTTTACTTATCCAAGCCATTCTGAGACTGTTTTCTCGTGACACATTGTACTTCACGGCAGTGCTAAATTTAAGTCAATATATTTTTCCTTTATTTATTTAAAAAAATAATAATAATTTACCAAAAATTTGGAAAAATTCAGTTTTCTAAATTTGAATTTCTCTACTTTTAAGACAGATAATAATGCTTCATAAAATAGTTATCAGTCATCATTCCTCATATGTCTGCTTTATGTTAGCATCATTTTGTAAATGTCATTTTATTATTTTAGGACGTTAGAAGGCTTAGTTTAGAAGCCATTTTTCACATTTTTAACAAAATTTCCCAAACCATTTTTTAACCATTAATTCAAAGTGATTTTGAGGGGCTTACATAATGGAAACCACCCATAAATCACCTTTTTAGAAACTACACCCCTCAAATTATTCAAAACTGATGTTACAAACTTTGTTAACCCTTTAAGTGTTCCATAAGAATTAAAGGAAAATGGAGGCGAAATTTCTAAATTTCTTTTTTTATGCAGATTTTTTATGTTAATAATTTTTTATTTGCAACACTGCAATGGTCAACAGCAAACTAAACCTCAATATGCATTACTCTGATTCTGTACTTTACAGAAATACCCCATATATGGTGGTAAACTGCTCTATGGGCACGTGGCAGTGGTTAGAAGGAAAGGAGCGCCATATGGATTTTGGAGGCAGATTTTGCTAGAATGTTTTTTAAAAAAAATCAGATATCTCTTTATTATCAGTTTTCAGTCTTTTTTTATAACATCGACATGACATTTTTTGTAGACAGAAGACATATACATTAGTATATGCATTATAAAACACATACCTACAGAAGACATGGCATGAATCTACATAGAAACTCAGGTATCAAAGACATCTTCAATGTGATTACAAAAAACATCCATTAACAAATAAACCCATTACCCCACCCCCCACCCAAACCCTTTAAGAGCAGGACACATTTATAACAGTCTTCGTTCATCATCACTCCTGGGGTGTCAGCACCGCAGTACTCATTAGTAAACCATCCTCCAGCATCGATTTTCAGTCACCTATATGTCCATAGAGCACCACCATCCAGCGTCCACCTTCACATACAGCCATATTACAATTCCAAGTAAATCAGTTACTAGCAGGCTTCAGTATACACACCACACACACATTACCATCTGTGGCCTCTCCCCTCCCTCCCCCATTCTCGGATTTACTTCAGTATCATATGTATCCTCCATCTTCACTACACTCACCTAGTACACATAAAACTCCTTGTAAGCGCCAACCAGGGGCTACAACACCCAGAATTATCGATCCAGCTGCCCCAGATCGCTTCAAATTTGGACACTTCCTTTTTTGATAAACCCCCCTTTCTAAGCGAATCACCACATTTAATCTAGCAACATACTCTGATATATTAGGGGGTATGGATTGAATCCACTTTGCTGCCAATGTTTTTCTAGCTTGATATAGCATCCTCCCTATTCCAGTAACTATAACAGATTGCAGATTATTTTCTGGTATCAAGCCTAATATGCACAGTTTGGGATCCAACTTAAGATTAGCACTATACACCTTGTTCACCAGATGCAATACCGCCTTCCAATAGGATGTCAGTGATGGGCACGACCACAGCATATGCAATAGATCGGCGTCAGCACTTCCACATTTCGGACAGGCCGGGCTATCTCTGTATCCTATTTTATGTAAAAACACTGGGGTCTTGTATACCCTATGTATTAAATACAGATGGGATAGATGTGCTGCCTCACTAAGGGATAAAGTAGGGGTGAGTTCCACTACCTCCATCCACTGCTCATCCGTGAGTTCACCTAGATCTCTTTCCCACTGGCGCCTACTTGTTAGTGGATATCCTTTAAGAAAGTCCTCTAATAGGGCTTGATATATCATGGAGATTGCTCCCTTTACTGATCCAGCATTAACCGCTATACTTAATGTCTGATTTGACATAAACGTCACCAGGGCTATCTTAGATTGAGCTTCTAAAGCATGTCTAAGTTGCAGATATCTATAGAACTGTGAAGAGGGCAGCTCAAATTCAGAGCACAATTGTTGGTATTGCTTTAAAATTCCATTAGAATAGATATGGCCTAAATTCCATATCCCTTTATTATTCCATTGGCAGAATCCATTCAGGCCATCCAATTCCTGGAGTGTGGGATTATGCCATAGAGGCGAGATGTTCATTAACCCCGTTATCCCTAAAATACTCCTTGCCTTATTCCATACTTTCCTCATGAGTAGCAGGGTTGGAATGCATCCCATTTCCCCTTTTATTTCTCCTTCAATAGCTGCCAGCGGGAGAGACCTATTTGAAGCCCATCTTATCAACCGACCACTCTTCCCTCCCATGTCATCTAGTACCCCCCACCCTTTGAAGTGTTGCAGTTAGGCCGACAGGAAGTATAGCATAGGATTGGGTAGAGCCAGACCACCGGCTTCCTTATTCCTTTGTAGGATTTCGTATCTTATTCTTCCTCTATTATTTTTCCATATAAAAAAACGGAAAAGTTGTTGTATTTTATGGAAATAATGCACTGGGATCCATATGGGGGAATAGTGTAGAATATAGAGCAACTGAGGCATGAATATCATTTTTAACAAGTTGCCTCTACCTATCATAGAAAGAGGCAATTTATGCCAGACAGCAACCTTACTTCTAAATTTCCCTAACAGAGGCAATATGTTATTAGGAATGTAATCTGCAGAGTTCATCGTTACAGTTACTCCGAGATATTTAAAAGAACGCACTACCTTGAGTTCAGAGAAAGTAGCATGAGAGGTATGTACCCGAGAAGATATTGGGAGAATTACAGACTTATCCCAATTTATGAGAAGTCCAGACTGGTCAAACTGTGATATTATAGAGATTATAGAATCTATGGATTCCACTAGATCACCTACATAGATCAGCATATCATCTGCGTATAGGGATACGCGTTCCTCAATAGAACCCCTCACTAGCCCTCTCATCAGTGGAGTAGATCGCAAAAGGCATGCCAATGGTTCAATTGCTATCGCAAATAGTAAGGGAGACAACGGACAGCCTTGTCTCGTCCCCCTTTCCAGTGCAATTGCGGGCGATAGTTGACCATTCACTGTAATTCTAGCTCTGGGCTCACAATATAGAAGCTTTACCCATTTTAAAAAACCTGCTCCAAAGCCCATCCTAGTCATGACCGCCCACAAATATTCCCACTCAACGCTGCCAAAAGCTTTGGCAGCATCAAGTGAGACCACTGCAGCTCTACTATCCTGACCTTCCCTCCCCTCCAATTGGAGATTTAAGAAAAGGCGCCTGAGATTTAAAGCAGTGGATTTTCCAGGCATGAACCCAGATTGATCATCATGAATAATACACTGCTCAAAAAAATAAAGGGAACACTTAAACAACACAATGTAACTCCAAGTCAATCACACTTCTGTGAAATCAAACTGTCCACATAGGAAGCAACACTGAGTGACAATCAATTTCACATGCTGTTGTGCAAATGGGATAGACAACAGGTAGAAATTATAGGCAATTAGCAAGACACCCCCAATAAAGGAGTGGTTCTGCAGGTGGTAACCACAGACCACTTCTCAGTTCCTATGCTTCCTGGCTGATGTTTTGGTCACTTTTGAATGCTGGCGGCGCTTTCACTCTAGTGGTAGCATGAGACGGAGTCTACAACCCACACAAGTGGCTCAGGTAGTGCATCCAGGATGGCACATCAATGCGAGCTGTGGCAAGAAGGTTTGCTGTGTCTGTCAGCGTAGTGTCCAGAGCATGGAGGCGCTACCCGGAGACAGGCCAGTACATCAGGAGACGTGGAGGAGGCCGTAGGAAGGCAACAACCCAGCAGCAGGACCGCTACCTCCGCCTTTGTGCAAGAAGGAACAGGAGGAGCACTGCCAGAGCCCTGCAAAATGACCTCCAGCAGGCCACAAATGTGCATGTGTCTGCTCAAACAGTCAGAAACAGACTCCATGAGGGTGATATGAGGGCCCGATGTCCACAGGTGGGGGTTGTGCTTACAGCCCAACACCGTGCAGGATGTTTGGCATTTGCCAGAGAACACCAAGATTGGCAAATTCGCCACTGGCGCCCTGTGCTCTTCACAGATGAAAGCAGGTTCACACTGAGCACATGTGACAGACGTGACAGAGTCTGGAGACGCCGTGGAGAACGTTCTGCTGCCTGCAACATCCTCCAGCATGACCGGTTTGGCATTGGGTCAGTAATGGTGTGGGGTGGCATTTCTTTGGAGGGCCGCACAGCCCTCCATCTGCTCGCCAGAGGTAGCCTGACTGCCATTAGGTACCGAGATGAGATCCTCAGACCCCTTGTGAGACCATATGCTGGTGCGGTTGGCCCTGGGTTCCTCCTAATGCAAGACAATGCTAGACCTCATGTGGCTGGAGTGTGTCAGCAGTTCCTGCAAGACGAAGGCATTGATGCTATGGACTGGCCCGCCCGTTCCCCAGACCTGAATCCAATTGAGCACATCTGGGACATCATGTCTCGCTCTATCCACCAACGTCACGTTGCACCACAGACTGTCCAGGAGTTGGCAGATGCTTTAGTCCAGGTCTGGTAGGAGATCCCTCAGGAGACCGTCCGCCACCTCATCAGGAGCATGCACAGGCGTTGTAGGGAGGTCATACAGGCACATGGAGGCCATACACACTACTGAGCCTCATTTTGACTTGTTTTAAGGACATTACTTTAAAGTTGGATCAGCCTGTAGTGTGTTTTTCCACTTTCATTTTGAGTGTGACTCCAAATCCAGACCTCCATGGGTTAAAAAATTTGATTTCCATTTTTTTTATTTTTGTGTGATTTTGTTGTCAGCACATTCAACTATGTGAAAAACAAAGTATTTCAGAAAAATATTTAAGTAATTCAGATCTAGGATGTGTTATTTTTGTGTTCCCTTTATTTTTTTGAGCAGTGTAGTTTGAATGACCCTACATAATCGATTAGCCAAAACTTTAGCCAGAAGTTTCACATCTACTGTCAGGAGTGAGATGGGCCTATGAGTCCACTAGTGAAGGGTCTTTGCCTACCTTCGCGATATGCATCCTTAAAGACCGTTAAAAGATGTGGAAGTAGTAACTCCCCATGCTTCTTATAGAATTCCCCAGGAAGACCATCCCCACCAGGCGCTTTTTCATTGGGCATGGAATTCAACGCCATTTCCAATTCCTCCAGGGTTATGTCCTCCTCAAGAAGTGAGCTATTCTCCATAGATAAGGCAGGGATACTAATTCTCTCCAGGTAACTAGATCTATCGGAGTCAGTAGTGACCAGTCTGGACTTATACACCTCCCTAAAGTGAGCGTAGAATTCTCCTAGCATATTCTCATCTCCTGTTACTAGTTGTCCGCCAGTTCCTCTGAGCGAGGCTATACAGGAAGGAACATTTTGTGCTTTAGTCACTGTAGCTAACAGGTGTCCTGCACTTTCCCCTTCAGCAAAATATCTCTGAGTCATAGGCCTCATGCACACGACCGTATTTTTTTGCGGTCCGCAAAACGGGGTTCCGTTTTCCCGTGATCCGTGACCGTTTTTTCATCCGCGGGTCTTCCTTGATTTTTGGAGGATCCACGGACATGAAAAAAAAGTCGTTTTGGTGTCCGCCTGGCCGTGCGGAGCCAAACGGATCAGTCCTGGATTACAATGCAAGTCAATGGGGACGGATCCGTTTGACGTTGACACAATATGGTGCCATTTCAAACGGATCCATCCCCATTGACTTTCAATGTAAAGTCTGGAGTCCCTTTTATACCATCGGATCGGAGTTTTCTCCAATCCGATGGTATATTTTAACTTGAAGCGTCCCCATCACCATGGGAACGCCTCTATGTTAGAATATACTGTCGGATATGAGTTAGATCGTGAAACCTCATTTCCGACAGTATATTCTAACACAGAGGCGTTCCCATGGTGATGGGGACGCTTCTAGTTAGAATATACTACAAACTGTGTACATGACTGCCCCCTGCTGCCTAGCAGCATCCGATCTCTTACAGGGGGCCGTGATCAGCACAATTAACCCCTCAGGTGCCGCACCTGAAGGGGTTAATTGTACTATCATATCCCCCTGTAAGAGATCAGGGCTGCCAGGCAGCAGGGGGCAGACCCCCCCCCCCAGTTTGAATATCATTGGTGGCCAGTGCGGCCCCCCCCCCCCCCCTTCCTCCCTCTATTGTAATAATTCGTTGGTGGCACAGTGTGCGCCCCCCCCCCCTTCCTCCCTCTATTGTAATAAATCGTTGGTGGCACAGTGTGCGCCCCCCATCGGCCCCCCCTCCCTCTATAGCATTAATAACATTGGTGGCCAGTGTGCGGCCTCCCATCTACCCCCCCCCCCCCCCCGATCATTGGTGGCAGCGGGTTACTAGCAATAGTACAATAGTAAAAGATTTATACTTACCTGGGAGCTGCGATGTCTGTGTCCAGCCGGGAGCTCCTCCTACTGGTAAGTGACAGTTCATTTAGCAATGCGCCGCACAGACCTGTCACTTACCAGTAGGTGGAGCTCCCGGCCGGACACGAACATCGCAGCAGCCGGTAAGTATGAATCTTCTACTATTGTACTATTGCTAAGTAACCATGGCAACCAGGGCTGTAGTAGCGCCCTGGTTGCCATGGTTACCGATCGGAGCCCCAGCAATTAAACTGGGACTCCGATCGGAACTCCGCTGCCACCAATGATGGGGGGGGGGGGGGGGAGAGATGGGAGGCCGCACACTGGCCACCAATGTTGTTAATGCTATAGAGGGAGGGGGGGGCCGATGGGGGGCGCACACTGTGCCACCAACAAATTATTACAATAGAGGGAGGGAGGGGGGGGGCGCACACTGTGCCACCAACAAATTATTACAATAGAGGGAGGGGGGGGGGGCGCACTGGCCACCAACCTATTATTACAATAGAGGGGGGGGGCCGCACTGGCCACCAATGATATTCAAACTGGGGAGGGGGGGGAGGGTCTGCCCCCTGCTGCCTGGCAGCCCTGATCTCTTACAGGGGGCCTTGATCAGCACAATTAACCCCTTCAGGTGCCGCACCTGAAGGGGTTAATTGAGCTGATCACAGCCCCCTGTAAGAGATCGGGTGCTGCCAAGCAGCAGGGGGCAGTCTTGTACACAGTTTGTAGTGTATTCTAACTAGAAGCGTCCCCATCACCATGGGAACGCTTCTGTGTTAGAATATACTGTCGGTTCTGAGTTTTCACGAAGTGAAAACTCAGCTTTGAAAAAGCTTTTATGCAGACGGATCTTCGGATCAGTCTGTATAAAAACTAACCTACGGCCACGGATCACGGACACGGATGCCAATCTTGTGTGCATCCGTGTTCTTTCACGGACCCATTGACTTGAATGGGTCCGTGAACCGTTGGCCGTGAAAAAAATAGGACAGGTCATATTTTTTTCACGGCCAGGAAACACGGATCACGGATGCGGCTGCAAAACGGTGCATTTTCCGATTTTTCCACAGACCCATTGAAAGTCAATGGGTCCGCGAAAAAAAACGGAAAACGGCACAACGGCCACGGGTGCACACAACGGTCGTGTGCATGAGGCCATAAATAGACGTTTATCCTCCGCTCTAGTCTGTATGTGCTCCCTCAAGAGCTTCTGGGCTTCCTTCCTCTGTGCTTCATTAGGCAATGTGGGTTGTTCTATATACTTGGCTTCTAATTGCGTAACTATCTGACAGCTTGTTAGAATAGTTTTTGGGCACCATTTTGTATTTGATGAGACCCTAACATACCCCTACAGTGGAAATCCTCAAAAAGTGACCCCATTTTGGAAACTACACCCTTCAAAGAATATATCATCACTTTGACCTCCTAAGCGTTTTACGGAATTTGAAAACACTTGGCTGTGAAAATGAAGTTTCATTTCTTCCAATAAAATGTCTCTTTAGCCGCAAAATTTTCTTTTTCACAAGGGGTAACAGGAGAAAAAGTACCCAAAATTTGTAACCCATTTTCTCCTGAATACGGCAGCACACCATATGTGGTTGTAAACTGCTGTGGGGGCACATGGCAGGACTCAGAATGGAAGGAGCGCCATAAGGCTTTTGCAGCCCAGATTTTGATGGATTGGTTTATGGGCACCAATGTTTTTTATTTTTTGAGCGATTGTCTTATGTGGGGGCTCATTTTTTGCAGTATAAAGTGACCTTTACATTAGTACCATTTTAGGGTACATCGACTTTTTGATCACTTGGTATTACTTTTTGTGAGGCAAGGTGACCCAAAAATGGCCGTTTTGGCAGTTGAAATTTTTTTTTTTTTTTACAGCATTCACCTGAGGAGGCATCTCGTGATATTTTTATAGATCAGGTTGTTACGGACATGATACCGAATATGTTTATCATTTTTATTTGTGTTAAGTTTTAAACACTAAATGCATTTTTGAACAGAATTAAATCTTGTTTTTGTGTTATCGGAGAGCCATATATATATTTTTTTGGGCGATTGTCTTCGGTACGGTCTTATTTTTTGCGGGATGAGAACGGTTTGATTGGTACTATTTTGGGCTAAATACGCCTTTTTGATCGCATGGTATTACACTTTTTGTGAGAGGTGTCCAAAAATGGCTGTTTTGGCTTAGTTTTTTTCTACTGCATTCAAATGACAGGGTGGATCATGTGATATTTTTATAGAGCCGGTCGATACGGATGCGGCAATACCTAATATTTTTTCTTTTCTTATTTAAAAAAACACTTTTACATGGAGCTTTTTTTTATTATTATGCAAAACTTTAACTTTTTCCCTCCCACAACTTTAATACACTTACAGCCTTCCTGCCTGTGAGATCCAGGGGGCTAGATCTCACAGGCTTACATGGAAGGCAGCCCCCGATGCCTGTGGAAGGCATCGGGCTGCCTTCTCTGCCATCGGCTCCCCGCCACAGCTGGCGCATACAGCAGGGGTGCCGGTCCCCTGCAGCTGATCGGGCAAACGCAGCTCCTGCACCCGCCCGATCAGTGTGCCGTAGTAATACGGCACTGGTCAGGAAGTCACTTCCTGCAGCGCCGTACTATTATGGTGCTGGTCGGGAAGGGGTTGTTACAAAGTCATCCCTTTTCTGATGGAATGGTGCACAGTGATGAAGCAGGTCTCTAAGGGACCACCTTCTCACACAGATGATTTTGCTACAATACATTTCCACTATAGAGGGTGCAGCAGGGAAATGTAGTGTTACATTGGAAATCCTTCAGATGGCAGCTATGTAATACAAGGACAGCTCAGGTCATTTTTGTTATCCCTAAAGACAAATAGACATGAACGCAGAAGGGTCTATAAATCAAGTGTTTATTTTGTCCATTAAGAGAAAGGATTATGCTTTCTCTTTCTTGACAGACTTGGTAGTCTTTGCAGCCTTGGTAGACTTTTTAGGCTTGGCTGGTTTTTTAGAATCGGCAGACTTTGCAGACCCGGTGGACTCCTTTACAAGTTTCTTCATCTCATGTCTGATAATCTTGTTCCTCTGTAAAATGAGAAAAGATTTCACTGTAGAATTGCAGAATGTTACAGTAACTAGCAGACCCCTACAAGGCGTTGCTGAGCAATTTAAAATAAAAATAAAAAATGGCCTTCATTATCCTCAGCTGCAGCACTCCTGGACTGCAAGCAATTTCCTGTCCACTCTAAACTACAAGTTCCACATCCCTCAATGACCAGGTGCCTGCCCCATGTATTTCACACTGGCTATGAAAGAGGAGCGTTCGCAGAGTCTCTGCCCCACGCGGACCACATACTGCTCCTATTCCTCAGCCCTATCCTCTCTCCCTGCTCTGGCTAGCTTTACATGCTGTCTCAGTAGCAACTGCCTCCCATTAGATAACATCCAACAACCCCCTCTCACACCGATACCCCCATGATCTCTGGATTACTCCCAGCGCTATTAGTTCTACACATCAGAAGGATACAGCTACTGTGAGGAGAGGGCACCTAATGAAACTGGTGAGGAGAGTGGTCAGGGGATGCAGCCAGGTTGGTACATACTACTGTGGATGTGCTGAGACAGGCAAGAACTACTGAAATACAAGTCAGCAAAGAGGGTGGCTACAAGTGGAAAGTTAGCAAAATGTACACTTTACCGAGAGCTCTTATTTTGACGTTTTTTCTGTTGAACCACCCTGTTCATGTGCTGGGGCGCCAGTATTTGGTATGTTCATCAGAGGCTCAATGTCACACACTTGTCATATTTGATGGGACTAATAGCACAGTGTGCAGTGAGATTCTCTATCATGGCACAGCTCATAAGTGAATGGGGTCTGTCGGAAGCCATCGGTAAGGGTCTACTGTTGGATGCAGCACTGCGGTTCCCATTTGTGTGGACAGACTCTTACACAAGACTATAAAATACTTTGGGTAATACCGCAGGCTAGTAACAATCAGAATAAACTTACCATTTTCTTTGCCTTCATGACCTTGTAACGATCGAAGTCTGTCATATTTGCTTTCTGTAGAAAATAATTAAGTTCTGTTTAAGAAGTTCCTAAACATTTACTAAAATAGAAGTGTTCAAACAGGATAAAACACCACAAATCCAAATCAGGGTCTAAATACTCATATCACCAAATTCCAAGTCAAAAAAAGAAAACACAAACCCAAAAACTGTAACTAAACCAAGTTTACTAATAAGCATCAGAGTGACTACTACAGGGGTACAACTGAAGTCACTTGACTAGAAACAAGAGAGGTTGTGAAGGACATTTAGCACTTGTGGTTTTTGTGTCAGTTTTAAGTCTGTCTTTGCCTTGTGTGCCTGCGCCAAATGTATCAAATGGTGCACCTATATTTGGCATGAGTGCAATGTGGTTTTAAACTCGTGTAAAAGTAGACCAGGGGGTTGCCTGGCATAGGCTGTGACTTCTATAAAAGCCACACATAGAAAATGAGCCATAAGCCAGGTCTAATCTCACTTTTAGTGGGGAGGCTCACCTAATGTCGCATAAACTGTGCGCCCGCCAAATCTCACATCCGATTTGATAAGTGTCCCCCTGTGATCTTATAATGGCTTATTTACTGACAAGCCAGCCACCAGTCTTTAGGAACTGTCACATTTCCTGACACGTCCGTTTTAGTAACTGCTTGCACTCCCCATGTAATAGTCACAATAATGCCTCCTTTATTATTTCTGCTAGAAGTTTTAAATTCGCAAGTTTAAAATTAAGGTCTAGATGGGTGCTACCAGGTTGGTGGAGGGGGTGTCCAGGGACAGGCCAATAACTGGTAACCAATTTAGACCTTTATTACAAACTTCTAAGTAATTTATTCATAACTTCTAGTGGGAATAATAACGGAGCGACACAACATGGGAGGTATAAGAATAGATGCTCCAGAATTGCAAGGGGGATGCAGGTATTTGGCAAAACATGTCAGGAGAGGAGAAAGGTCCTCAAAAAAAAAAAGTTTGAGTCCATTTTTTTTTTTAAGCACTGACCATGTGTTCTGCGAATCAGGAATGAACGCCCCACACTAACAGAAGGCTATGTAGCTAGTAGCCGTAACAGCTATATACAAATGAACATTGTAAAAGGCACTCCTTTTTACAATAAAGCGGGTAGACTAGACTATAGCTGGCCACTATTCCTACACAAGTCTGGTTTCAATAGGAACCCTGAAAGCTCAGGGGACAGACCTGTAATAGAATAGAGGGGTACTTACCTGATGGACCCTGCACGCTGCTCCGGTTCGCCTGACAAGACTGTTTTCTGGTTACACAACTGCTGCAGTCCGTTACTGGCCTCCGCTGGGCACCAAAGAGGCCAGTGACTGGCTGCTGCCGTCAGGTGTTGTCGACTCGGTGTCACAGCTGCAGCCGGGAAAACATAGCCTTTCCGGGAGAACTGGGGAGTGGCGGTGCAAGGCCTGTCAGGTAAGTACTCATCTATTCTCTTACAGGTCTGCCCCCTGAGCGGTCCGGTTTCCTCTTGAAAGTAGGTCAGATACATTGAAATTCTCATGCACACAATGCAGATTTTTTCCCATGTGGATTTTGACCTGCGGTGCAGATTTTAAAATCCGTAACATGTCAATTTATTAGATTTTTTCTGACCACATTTTCTCCATTCCCTTCAATAGGCAGAGGATGTGAGGTCCGCATGTATTTTCCTGCGAACACCTGCGGATTTCAGTGCTGATTCTCCATACATAAGCCCTGAACATGTGACATTACCCTAAAGGTGCCTTTAGCCATACATGCACGTTTTACCCCCAAAAGTGAATGAGAAAAACCATTAGGCCCCATTCGAACAACCAAATTTTCGTTCTGCATCTTTTGCGGATCGAATGTTGATCCACTCATTTCAATGGGGCTACAAAAATGTGGACAGTACACCATGTGCTGTCTGCATCTGTATATGTCTGTTCCAAATAGGACTGCAACGAGTACTCAATTAAATCAATTAATTTGACACAAAAAAAATCCTCAATGCAGATTTTTTGCAGCGAGGATTCGTTTGTGTCACAAGACCACAGAGCTGGGGTGAAGCGCTTGCTATTACCTGCTCCGTGGTCTCCCGCTGGCCCGCAATGCTCTCAGAATACTCACCTTTACAGCAGGAGGCCTCCAGACACTCCACAGCACGTCCATGGTCCCACGCTGCACTGACCTCCTGACATACCCACGCCGTGACCTGACACGCTGTGTGACGTCAAGCCCAGAGCAGCGCGGAACGATGGAGTGTCGGCGGCGCCCCTGCTGGAAACGCAAGTTGGTGACATCGAGGGTGTGGGGGCACGACTAAGGCCGGGCACCCAGCGGCATAGCAACCAATGACACTGTGCACTCCGGGTGTCAGGAGGAGGGCAGGCAGGGCTTTCACGGACCGTGCGTCCGTGATTTAACTGAAGTGTGGCACAGCCTTGGGGCAGAGCCGATGGCACCGGGGTGGGGCAGAGTCGATGCACTTGGGCTGATCGCACAGGGGGGAACGAAGGGTGTTAGGGACTGATGGCAGGGGGACTGATGTGTTTTTATGAAGGAAGACAGTCTATTAATTAATTTTTTCTTATTAGATTACTCGATCATAAAAATTAATCGGTAGAATACTCAATTGCTAAAACAATCGTTAGCTGCAGCCCTAGTTCCAAAGACAAGCAAAAGATAGAACATGTCCTATTCTTGTTCATATATGGACAAGAATAGGCATTGTTACAATGGGTTTGCAAAAAAAAAAAAAAAAAGGATACAACACAGATGTTATCTGCATTTTTGGTGCATCTGCCTTTTACAGGCATACAATACATATGGCCGTGTGAATGCACCTTTACCTGCAGTATATCTCCCACAGGAACTAAGGATCAGGCATGTTGTAATGCAACATGCAAGATCCTTCCGACATCTGGTCAGGGGAGAGTCGGGATACCAACACAAATTGGTTAACGCCAATGAAGTTAGAGGGTTCAGCTGATTTTTCTAGTGTGTATGGACAATTTTACTTTGCCCGCAGATTCCACATGGACATCTTAGAGATATTTAGCATACATGCCCTTAACTAAACCAAACCAGTCAAAAAAAAGGCAAGTCTGTATATGCACATCAAATATACAACAGAACTGTATCAGATGGGACAGCTTCACTTACACATCCCTAGAGAGCCGAGTACAAGTAAACAGGGTTAGAAAGAAAACGTACCCTCTGTCTGGCATCGATTCTCTTGGCCCAGCTTGTTTGGGTCCATTTCTCATTGACATTAGCCTTCTCCCAAGCAACACGGACGCATTTTTGGCGTGCACTAAAATCATAAAAACAGCTTTTAGTCAGCAATTGTAAAAGAAACACCACTAATCAACCATGTACCCATCACAATATTTACAGCAGGTTGACTAATACAACCAGCTCTCATCCCATATAAGAGGGGAAAAACTGTACAACTGCAGTCAAGCCTTTTAAAGCGACCCCCAGTATAAGCGGCACACAGAGATAGCGTGAAGGAGGCCGTATACAAACCTGTGTGGAAACTTGATGACAAAGTCGGTGAGCTGCATGCATTTGAAGGGCATTGACTGCCTCCTCACACCGCTGCAGGGACCATCTACAAGAGCCTGTGAAGACAGAAGGTTAAATCATCCACAAAACCAGGACACGACAAGTATTCTGGAACATCTATTCTTACAACTATGCATTGTAGAGTTCTTCTATTCTTCCTATTAGAAGTTTATGAATAAACTGACAACTGGGTGGCACCAGTTAGCGGGGTGTCCACTACACACCCTTACATTGGCAGACTGTCGTGACACACGCCACTCACAAGGAATACTGCACCCATTATCAAGTTATTCAAATAGTCAAGAGGAATAACAGAGGAACAGAACATGATACCTATAAGTAGAGATGCTCTAGAATTGTTATTTTAGGAAAGCAAATATTTGCTAAAACAAAGGTGGCGGCAGGTCCTAACTGAGGTGTAACGCATCATTAGTTTTGGGGCCACTAATCCTCCATCATGCTGTTACGCAAAAAGCGCTTAGCTTTCACAACTGCCCATTTCAGCATAAAAAAAAAAAATATTATAAATCTTAACCAAGTTGACTCGGGCATATGAGCACAGCACAGAGAAGCTGGCACAACGTGCCCGATGCCACCAGACTCACATGAGGTACTAAACTACACAAGTTATTCCACTACGTAATGCCAAAACTGCTGCTTCCCCTTAGGCATCATGCACACAACAGTTTTACGGGTCCGTGTCTGAGCCGCATTTTTTGAGCGCTGCATACAGACCCATTCATTTCTAAGGGTGTGTAAAGAATGCGGACAGAAATGACAGAACTTTTCTTCTCCGATTCGGCCATTAGGCAGTTCTATTAGGCTGCACACAGCCGGTATCTCTATTTTGCATATGCGCTCGGTATGCAAACTGTAAAATACATACGGTCTTGTGCACGAGGCCTTAAAGGGGTTATCCCATCTCAAACAATGGGGCCATATCGCTAGGATATGCCCCCATTGTCTGACAGGTGCGGGTCCCACACCTACGACGAGAACGGAGCAGGGAGAGCTGTGGCTGGAGTACCCCAGATTTCCCGGGGTCCATCCACCACCAAGAGCTGATCCTCGATGCTGCCATAGAAGTGAATGGGAGCACACCGCACACGAGCGGCCCCTGCTCCCATTAATTTCTATGGGAGAGACGGAAATAGCTGAGCCAGCGCTCGGTAATTTTCGCCAGCCCCATAGAAATGAATGGAGAGTGGCTGCGCATGCACAGTGCGCCCTCCGTTCATTTCCCCGATCCTTTCTCACTGTAGGTGCGGTTTCCAGTAGTGGGACCCGCACCTATCAGACAAGGGGGCACATATCCTAGCGATATGCCCCCATTGTCTGAGATGGGAAAACCCCTTTAATGAAACTTCCAGGATCACATGATCATCCCTTGTAATGGACAGAACCACGCTCCGCTAATAGTTACCCTGTTCTGGTCAATGACATCGACAATCGCCACAAGTCTGCCAGCATAGGGACCGAAGGAGACGTAGGCGACGCGGCCGATCTGGACAAAGCGTTTGTACACCTGCAAAGAGACAAACATGATTAATATGTGGCAGTACTGGTCCCACCGAGTATAATGGACCTAAAACCCTTACGTCAGACGGATCCAACCGTAAAGAAAAGCTCTACCTTACTACGGAAGAGACCCTTTGTGTGCTGTACACAGAGGCCGTAGGGATCCAGTACCGGTAAATTACAATATCTTGAGAAGTCTTGGCTCTGGAGAAACTCTAGATGGGGGGGGGACGTTATACGGGCAGGGCCGCTATGCACAGCGGGGATGTTCCAGGACTAGTGTCATTTACCAAGCACAGCTCCCACTCGGGCTACAGGCACACGACAGCGAAAAACGGACGTGTGATTAGCATTTTCATGACTGTGAATATTAGATGGGCCCATTTTTATGTTTTTTCCCCAGTCATGTGCATGTAGCCACTTTAGGGTATGTTCAGGTTTTTTTTTAGCACAGCAAAGAATGGAGGAATTTACTTCCGCATTCTACATGGTTTAGGATGTGGTTTTTATTCCGACACAGTTTTAATTACTTTTTTTTTTAACCCTGGCCATAGCATCCACGTCAGGACATGTAACCCCTTTCCCCTCCACATGGTATGTAGAACTGCAGGGAAGGAATTACCAAGCCATTTCTCCATTCGATTCAATAGAGACTAACTGCAAGCATTTTCAGCACATTTTTTGGGTGCGGAATCCATGTTGTAAAAGCTCCATGTGAACATCCCCTTACTGTTAGCATTAGGATTTAACCCATTCCTTAACCACACCTGGGAGCTGAGCGGTGACAGGACCCAGACCCCTGCAATGAGCGCTTCCATCTGTATTGATGGAAGCGCTCATTGCTTCTGACACCCCCCTGAGAGCCGGCACCCCCCTGTGTACGGCTCGGGGTAAGCAGAGCACAAGTGCACCCATCTCACCATGATGGCGTCGGCGAGCAGAAAGGAAGGAACCCCGGCAGCCCTTTCCGGTTAACCGAGGACGCCGAACCAATGAGGGAAGAGAAAAGAGCTTACGTCACGCACGCTAGCAACAAGAGGGCAGATTAGAAAGAGAATAGTAAGGACATGATCTTTTATGTGATTGGATGGCGCGTGACCACGTGACATAAAAACTTACTTTACAGGGGAATAGGACGTGGTTTGTCCCTCTATAAATATAGAGAGGCGCAGCTTTGGGCTCTGCTAATATGGACGCTGCTGGAGTGTGATCAATTGGGGGCGGTCAGTTAGAATTTGTAAGGGGGATAACCCCATGGTCTGTTTAAGATTATACATTTTAAACTGCATAAAGGTGTCAATCGTGCATAATACAAGCACACACAGAAACCACTCCTGAATTAATCTTTACTAATGCTTCATGGTAATCCTGATCTATCATCTCCAATATCTTGCTGAATGGACATTACGTACTGAACCTGTCCTGTTGTGTGTAGTACAGATATAGGAATACATCGAGCTCGTGTGCTTGGAGTCTTGGGATTACCTCAACTGATTTTCATCTGAAATGTTTTCTCTTGTTTGTGCTTGTTTAAAAAAGTGGGGTCTTCATGTCAAGAATGGGAAGGCTTTATCCTACTTTCACACTTGCGGCAGGACGGATCCGACAGGCTGTTCACCATGTCGGATCCGTCCTTCCACTATTTCGCCGCTCCGTCCCTATTGACTATAATGGGGACGGGGGCGGAGCTCCGGCGCAGTACGGCAGTGCACGGCGAAAGGCCGCCGGACTAAAAGTCCCGCATGTCCGACTTTTTAGTCCGTCGTCTCTCGCCGCGAACTGCCGTACTGCACCGGAGCTCCGCCCCCGTCCCCATTATAGTCAATAGGGACGGAGCGGCGGCATGGCGAAAGGACTGATCCGACATGGTGAACAGCCTGTCGGATCCGTCCTGCCGCAAGTGTGAAAGTACTCTAGATCTGTTATTAAAACTGAAATGAAAAACCTTGTGGTTAAAATGAAATTATCTTCTCATCAGTGGCGTAGCTAAAAATGACTGGGCCCCACAGCAAATTTTTTAATGGGGCCCCCCTCCCCCAGTAATTTTTTAGCGACCCCTTCCTTTTATGCCGCCCCCAATGTGGCTAGTAAAGATCTCTCTCTCAGACCAGGGCTGGCAGCTGTTCCATCAGTTTTATACACTGTCTATAGCAGTGGTGGTGAACCTTTTACAGACTGAGTGCCCAAACTGTAACCCAAAACCCACATATTTATCGCAAAGTGCCAACACGGCAATTTAACCTGAATACTACAGTCCAATATAGCATGTCTTCCATGTACTTTATCATTTAGCTATAATAGCCCGCCTACATTCAACGCCCTGCGCTGATGAATGGCAGGAAAAGTCTAAGGCATACTGGTACACCATAGACTATTTCCAGGGCGTGGGTGCCCACAGAGAGGGCTCTGAGTGTCATAGGTTCTCCATCACTGGTCTATACTGTCACTGTATATAATTTCATTGTGTAATACTGTTGAGGGGGCCCTGAACAAATCCTTTAGTCCTCCTCCTCCTGGATGGGCCCCTTCTGGGTTAGGGCCCCAAAGTTGCAGCTTCCCCTGCTTCCCCTATAGCTATGTCCCTGCTTCTCATGCATTCATGGCCTACTAATCTTTTTCAAATCTCTATTAGATGTAGCAGCTATTTTGGAAGCATAACATAATATATTTATTTTTTGCAGGTTTTGGTTTACATACGGTTAGTGCAATTTATGGAGAAACAATTAATACACCTTGTGTTCGTGGCCAAGAAAAACTTGATGGTCTACTATTTGGAAAATGGAAATATGTACGTTTGATGATTTTGAGAATTATCTGATAGTCCTTAGGCTTCTAGATTCATGGCTCTTATAAACACACAATGCTTTTCAAAACTGTGATTATCTTCTAGTAACCTATACTGCAGCTTTCTTGAATAGTATAAGTAGTAATTGTATAAGTAAGGCCTCATGCACACGACCGTTGTGTGCACCCGTGGCCGTTGTGCCGTTTTCCGTTTTTTTTCGCGGACCCATTGACTTTCAATGGGTCCGTGGAAAAATCGGAAAATGCACCGTTTTGCAGCCGCATCCGTGATCCGTGTTTCCTGGCCGTGAAAAAAATATGACCTGTCCTATTTTTTTCACGGCCAACGGTTCACGGACCCATTCAAGTCAATGGGTCCGTGAAAGAACACGGATGCACACAAGATTGGCATCCGTGTCCGTGATCCGTGGCCGTAGTTTAGTTTTTATACAGACGGATCCGAAGATCCGTCTGCATAAAAGCTTTTTCAAAGCTGAGTTTTCACTTCGTGAAAACTCAGAACCGACAGTATATTCTAACACAGAAGCGTTCCCATGGTGATGGGGACGCTTCTAGTTAGAATACACTACAAACTGTGTACAAGACTGCCCCCTGCTGCCTGGCAGCACCCGATCTCTTACAGGGGGCCGTGATCAGCACAATTAACCCCTTCAGGTGCGGCACCTGAAAGGGTTAATTGTACTATCATATCCCCCTGTAAGAGATCAGGGCTGCCAGGCAGCAGGGGGCAGACCCTCCCCCCCCCTCCCCAGTTTGAATATCATTGGTGGCCAGTGCGGCCCCCCCCCCTCCCTCTATTGTAATAAATCGTTGGTGGCACAGTGTGCGCCCCCCCCCCCTTCCTCCCACTATTGTAATAAATCGTTGGTGGCACAGTGTGCGCCCCCCATTGCCCCCCCCCCCCCCCCTATAGCATTAACAACGTTGGTGGCCAGTGTGCAGCCTCCCATCTCCCCCCCCCCCCTCCCCCCCATCATCATTGGTGGCAGCGGAGTTCCGATCGGAGTCCCAGTTTATTCGCTGGGGCTCCGATCGGTAACCATGGCAACCAGGACGCTACTACAGTCCTCGTTGCCATGGTTACTTAGCAATAGTACAATAGTAGAAGATTAATACTTACCTGCTGCTGCGATGTTCGTGTCCGGCCGGGAGCTCCACCTACTGGTAAGTGACAGTGACAGGTCTGTGCGGCGCATTGCTAAATGAACCGTCACTTACCAGTAGGAGGAGCTCCGGCCGGACACGAACATCACAGCTCCCAGGTAAGTATGAATCTTGTACTATTGCTAGTAACCCGCTGCCACCAATGATCGGGGAGGGGGCGCAAGATGGGAGGCCGCACACTGGCCACCAATGTTGAAAATGCTATAGAGGGAGGGGGGCCAATGATTGCCACCAACGATTTATTACAATAGAGGGAGGAAGGGGGGGGGGGGGGCGCACACTGTGCCACCAATGTTGTTAATGCTATAGAGGGAGGGGGGGGGGCCGATGGGGGGCGCACACTGTGCCACCAACGAATTATTACAATAGAGGGAGGAAGGGGGGGGCGCACACTGTGCCACCAACGATTTATTACAATGGAGGAAGGGGGGGGGGGGGCCGCACTGGCCACCAATGATATTCAAACTGGGGAGGGGGGGGGGTCTGCCCCCTGCTGCCTGGCAGCCCTGATCTCTTACAGGGGGATATGATAGTACAATTAACCCCTTCAGGTGCGGCACCTGAGGGGTTAATTGTGCTGATCACGGCCCCCTGTAAGAGATCGGATGCTGCTAGGCAGCAGGGGGCAGTCATGTACACAGTTTGTAGTATATTCTAACTAGAAGCGTCCCCATCACCATGGGAACGCCTCTGTGTTAGAATATACTGTCGGAAATGAGGTTTCACGATCTAACTCATATCCGACAGTATATTCTAACATAGAGGCGTTCCCATGGTGATGGGGACGCTTCAAGTTAAAATATACCATCGGATTGGAGAAAACTCCGATCTGATGGTATAAAAGGGACTCCGGACTTTACATTGAAAGTCAATGGGGACGGATCCGTTTGAAATGGCACCATATTGTGTCAACGTCAAACGGATCCGTCCCCATTGACTTGCATTGTAATTCAGGACGGATCCGTTTGGCTCCGCACGGCCAGGCGGACACCAAAATGACTTTTTTTTCATGTCCGTGGATCCGCCAAAAATCAAGGAAGACCCACGGACGAAAAAACGGTCACGGATCTCGGACCTACGGACCCTGTTTTTGCGGACCGTGAAAAAAAACGTTCGTGTGCATGAGGCCTAACTTAAAGGGAACCAGTCATCACCTTTATGCTGCCCGTACTAACAGCAGTATAAAGTAGAGACAGGTGAGTTGATTTCAGCGGTCTGTCATTTATAGGTTAAAAGTAAGTGGTTGCCGAGAACCAACATCACAATCATTGCAGACTGAGCCTGGAAAAGAGTCACATCCACCTGAGAAGAGTCCTGGTTATTCATGGATTCCTGCTCTCCTGCCCACCTGCTGATGACTGACCGGCTTCTACCTAGTTTTCTCCCTTTTTCTCTAGGAGAGAACTGACAATCATCAGCAGATGGGCGGGGAGAGCAGGAGATTATAATAACCAGGACTCTTCTCAGGTAGATTTGACTCTTTTCAAGGTCTGGGCTGCAATGATTATGATGCCGGTTCTCAGCAACCACTTACTATTAGCTGATGTGTGACATATCAGCATTTCTGTCACTAGTTTATGCTGCCCTCAGTGAGGTCAGCATAAAATTGATGATGGGTTCCCTTTAACCCTTTGGATACCAGAGTTTTTTTTTTCGTTTTTGTGTTTTCATTTTTCTTCCCTATTTTCCGTGAGCCATAACTTTTTTATTTTTCTGATCACATAGCTGTATGAGGGCTTATTTTTTGCCGGACAAGTTGTACTTTCTAATGTGACCATTACTGTATTTTTCGTCCTATAAGGGGGGGAATGGCAGTGCGTCTTATGGCGCGAATACTGCCATTTACACTGATACACCGCCGCCGCGATGCTGCACAGCGCGGTCGGCGGTGTATCAGCGGGCAGGGAGGAGGGGCTGGCATCTGGTGCTGTAATTGCAGCGGGGCCCGGTGCAGTCACTGTATTCTATTACACTGGGCACCGCTCACTGTAGTAATCATATCTAATGTATAGGCAATGTTAAAGAGGACCTTTCACCGATTATTACACTATGAACTGATTATACAGACATGTAGAGCGGCGCCCGGGGATCTCACTGCACTTACTATCCCTGGGCGCCGCTCCGTTCTCCCGCTATCCCCTCCGGTATCTCCGCTCACTAAGTTATAGTAGGCGGAGATTTCAGTCACTAAGTTATGGTAGGCGGAGTCTGCCCTTGTTCTGCTCTAGCGCTGGCCAATCGCAGCGCAGAGCTCACAGCCTGGGAGGTTATTTTCTCCCAGGCTGTGAGCTCTGCAATGCAATTGGCCAGCGCTACAGAAGAACAAGGGCAGACTCCGCCTACCATAACTTAGTGAGCGGAGATACCGGAGGACATAGCAGGAGAACGGAGCGGCGCCCAGGGATAATAGTAAGTGCAGTGAGATCCCCGGGCGCCGCTCTACATGTCTGTATAGTTAGTTCATAGTGTAATAATCGGTGAAAGGTCCTCTTTAAAGTATAGAAATCCAGCATGTAGCACTTACTAAACTCCAGTAGCAGGCGGCAGGAGGCCGGGCGGCGCAGCGTAATTCACTACGTCATGCGCCTGCACCGCCTGCTTCATTCATAAAATACAATAATTATGCCGTGAAATGTTGTGGGAAGCGGTAAAAAAAATTCCAAATGTGGTGGAATTGGAAAATAAATGCAATCCCTCCACCGTTTAACGGGTTTTGTTCCCACGGCGTTTGGTTCACGGAAAAACTGACCCATGCCCTTCATTTTCTGGGACAGTACGATTACAACAATACCCCAAGTTCTTTATGTCTAAATAGTGTAAAAATAAATGTAAACTTTGAGAAAAATTAAATTTTTCACCATATTCTGACCCCCATAACTTTTTTATACTTATGTCTTCTGAGCTGTTTAGGAGCTCATTTTTGGAGGAACAATCTGTACTTTTAATTGATACCATTTTGGAGTATGCGTGACTTTTTGATCACCTTTTATTACTTTTTTTGGGTAAGAGAAGCAATGAAAAAATTGCAAATCGGCCATTTTGACCCTTTTTTTAGTTTTCTATTTTTTATATTTTTTTTCCAATTTTAAGGCTGAGTTCACACGAGCGGATGCCGTGCGCGGCATCCGCTCCGTGAAAGACAGCCAAGACCCGATTCAGACTGCAGAGGCACGGAGCATTAACATGACTGATAATGCTCTGTGCCTCTCTGTGACCTCTTTACTACGAAATCACAGGGAGATAAAGTTGTCACTGTGATTTCGTAGTAAAGAGGTCACAGAGAGGCACGGAGCATTGTCAGTCATGTTAATGCTCCGTGCCTCTGCAGTCTGAATCGGGTCTTGGCTGTCTTTCACGGAGCGGATGCCACGCACGGCATCCGCTCGTGTGAACTCAGCCTAATAGTATGGGCATCTTTGGTCGCGGTGATACCCATGATGTTTATATTTATTGTTATTTAGGTATTTATTTTTTAATTATACAGAAAGGAGGGTGATTTAAACTTTTATATATTTTTTATATATTTTCAAACTTTTTTTTTGTGATCATTATGTGCCTCATATATGAGCTTATTACATTTTTTATTTTTATTTTGGTTTATCAGGAATTTATTATTAGCTTATTTTGCTCACTTTTGCTAATTTCTTATCCGGGCCTGCCATCTGGTGGCCAAAATAAGAATTGCAGTTTGAATACTGTTAGCCTACTCAGTAAGGCTACCAGTATTCAGCGCAACTACCTATGCCCGGATTGGACACACGGGGCATAGCGCCTCCGGGTTTTTGTGAATTTACTTGATCACGGCATCTAAAGTATTTAATTACCGCGATCAGCATTATTGCCGGTCATGGTAATTAGCTGCAGGTCTCTGCTGTATGAAATAGCAGAGATCTGCCGGCCATGACGCCCGCTGCACGTGCGAGCGGGCTTCATGTTTACACAGCTTTTATTATCAGGAGTAGTGTGAATATGGACTTTTATTCTCCAAAATTGTGATCCTGTAGTGGGTGCTCTATGCATTGAGCTGCTCCTCCCCTATGCTCTGAGTAACATTTGTAGCATTGAACACAAAAATAATGTTTTCCTGCTCTCACTGGCCTCTACCTAGCACCCTGACAATGCAAAACTGCTGACAGACTCTCTTTAATAAAATGATGGGGAGGAGTAAAGTGAAAAGAAGGCAGAGCAGCCTGGGCACTTACACACTGAATGCCGCCCCTGGGCACTTGCAAGTGCTCATTTGCATATGAATTAAACTTCGTTTTTCCTGCTGGTGCAAGTGTAAAGAAAAGAACAAAGGTACCGTTACAATCCTGTATAGGTTTTCTACTGTCACGGCAGACGTGCACAGTTAAACAGATAATACACCAACCAGGCTCTGGACGAGAGACAGGGGAAGGGTCACCTCCTAATTTATCCCTGACCTCTTTCCCTGCAATGCTCAGCCCACAGACCAAATCTTGATGGTAGATTTGCTGTGTCCACCAGTCTATGCTAACAGAACCCTGAACTCCCTGAGATGGTGAAGTGGGGAGAAAGGAGCTGCCAGCTCGCACAGAACCTGGATGGGATAGATGACATAAACAACCAAACAAGAAAAGACACTTATCTGCAGAGAGCAGGAACAAACAGCCAACCTTCCTTCCTAGCTTCCAAGACCACAATGATGAGTATAATCCGCTCAGAGTACTTTAGCTGGAGACTATTTAAACTAATGACTCCACCCAGTGCACCTGATGCGAGGCGGATCCAGCCCAGCATCAAAACAAATACTAGACTCGTGCTGCAATCCTGGCTGACCTCCGCACATCGTCAGAGTGGGGCATGACAGTACCCCCCCTTCTACAGGTGACCTCCAGACACCCTGGACCAACCTTATCCGGATGGGACCTATGAAAGGCCCTCACCAGACGGCTGGCGTTGACATCTGACGCCGGAACCCACATCCTCTCCTCAGGACCGTATCCCCTCCAGTGAACCAGGTACTGGAGGGAACCCCGCAGAACTCTTGAGTCGAGAATCCTGGAGATCTCGAACTCCAAGTTTCCCTCGACCAGAACAGGAGGAGGAGGCAATGGCGATGGTACCACCGGTTTAACATATTTTTTTAGTAAAGACTTGTGGAAGACATCGTGGATCCTCCAAGTCTGCGGCAGATCAAGTCAAAATGCCACAGGATTGATCACAGCAGAAATCTTATATGGACCAACAAATCTTGGACCCAGTTTCCAAGATGGCATTCTCAACTTGATATTCCTAATGGACAACCACACCAAATCACCCACACACAGGTCCGGACCAGTCACACGTCTTCTGTCAGCCATTCGTTTATGCCTCTCACCCATCCTCTCCAAATTCCCTTGAATCCCCCGCCAGATAGAGGATAAGGCAGAAGAGAATCTCTCCTCCTCTAGCATCCCGGAGGAACCAGACCCAGAAAAGGTACCAAACTGAGGATGGAAACCGTATGCGCCAAAAAATGGCGACTTACCCGTGGACTCCTGCCTACGGTTATTCAATGCAAATTCTGCTAAGGGCAAGAATGAGGACCAGTCCTCCTGATTCTCAGCCACAAAGCACCTCAAGTAGGTCTCCAGGTTTTGATTGGTACGCTCCGTCTGACCATTCGACTGTGGATGAAAAGCCGACGAGAAAGAAAGTTGAATGCCAAGTCGAGAGCAGAACGCCCTCCAAAACTTGGAGACAAACTGCGTGCTCCTATCAGAGACAATATCCGAAGGAATACCGTGCAATTTAACAATATTATCCACAAAAATCTGCGCAAGAGTCTTAGCGTTAGGCAGACTTGTTAGTGGTATAAAGTGAGCCATTTTACTGAAACGATCGACTACCACCAAAATCACTGTTCTCCCGGAGGAACTCGGTAGGTCCGTAATAAAGTCCATGGACAAATGTGTCCAAGGACGAGATGGAATAGACAATGGAAGAAGTGAACCAGGTGGTCGAGTATGAGCAACCTTAGACCGAGCGCAGGTTTCACAAGCTGCCACGTAATTCTCAATACTCTTACGCAAACCTGGCCACCAGAACCTCCGGGACACCAGATCACAGGTGGACTTATCACCAGGATGTCCAGCGAGAACAGTATCGTGATGTTCTTTGAACACCTTGTATCGTAGGCCCTCAGGAACAAACAACCTCCCTGGGGGACACGAACCAGGAGCCCCCTCCTGAGCTCCCAACACCTCCATCTCCAATTCAGGGTACAGAGCGGAGACCACCACTCCATCCGCCAAAATCGGCGCTGGATCTTCTGAATCACCTCCCCCAGGGAAGCTGCGAGACAAGGCATCTGCCTTGACGTTCTTGACCCCTGGGCGAAAGGTAACCACGAAATTGAACCTGGTAAAAAACAATGACCATCTGGCCTGTCTAGGGTTCAGACGCTTGGCAGATTGCAGGTAAGCCAAATTCTTATGGTCTATATACACAGTAACGGGGTGAGAAGCCCCCTCTAACCAGTGACGCTATTCTTCAAAGGCCAACTTGATCGCCAACAACTCCCTATCTCCAACATCATAATTCCTCTCAGCGACCGAGAGCTTCCTGGAGAAGAAGGCACACGGGACCCACTTGCCAGGAGAAGGACCTTGCGAAAGCACCGCCCCAACCCCCACCTCTGATGCATCAACCTCGACCACGAATGGCTGAGATACATCCGGCTGCACCAGAATGGGAGCAGACGCAAAACGCTCCTTAATAGCCGAAAAGGCCTGCAATGCCTCATCCGACCAGACAGAGACATCAGCGCCCTTCTTGGTCATATCAGTAAGAGGTTTGACTAGCGTGGAATAATTCAAAATAAATTTTCTATAATAATTCGTAAACCCCAAAAATCGCATCAAAGCTTTCTGATTCTCCGGTTGGTCCCACTCCAGAACCGCCCGGACCTTTTCGGGGTCCATACGAAAACCAGAATCAGAAAGCATGCATCCCAAAAATGGAAGCTCTTGCACCGCAAACAAACATTTCTCCAATTTGGCGTATAACTTAGTCTCCCGCAGGATCGTCAAAACCTGTCTCACATGATCCTGATGGGTCTTCAGATCAGGAGAATAAATTAAAATGTCATCAAGGTAGACTACTACGAACCTCCCCACGAAATGATGAAAAATATCATTGACGAATCGCTGAAATACCGCTGGCGCATTCGTCAGCCCAAAAGGCATTACCAGGTTCTCAAAATGACCCTCGTGCGTATTGAAGGCCGTTTTCCACTCATCCCCCTCCTTGATCCTGATCAGATTGTATGCTCCTCTCAAATCCAACTTGGAGAACACCTTGGCTCCAACAATCTGATCAAAAAGATCAGAGATCAAAGGCAGGGGATATGGATCCCGGACTGTAATACGATTCAGCTCCCGGAAATCCAAACACGGTCTCAGTGATCCATCTTTCTTCTTCACGAAGAACAAACCTACAGCCACTGGAGACTTAGATGGTCTAATATGACCCTTTGCCAAACTCTCGGCGACATACTTTCGCATGACCTCTCTCTCGGGTTGAGAGAGGTTGTAGAGCCGAGACTTAGGCAACTTAGCCCCCGGAATGAGATTCACAGGACAATCATAGTCACGATGAGGGGGCAATTCCTGAGCCCCACCCTCCGCAAACACGTCCGAAAAATCTGAGAGATACTGAGGCAAGGCCGTAACGGACACTTCAGAAATAGATGTGACAAGACAATTATCCGAACAAAACTTGCTCCAACCAATGATTTGTCTCGCCTGCCAGTCTATAGTTGGGTTATGTTTAGACAACCATGGCAACCCCAAAACTATTGGAGCTGGCAAATCCTTCATGACGAAACAGGAAATAATCTCGGCATGTGAATCACCCACCCTTAAATGAATATCATGAACAACGTGAGTAAGGCTCCCTTGAGAAAGAGGGGAAGAATCAATGGCAAAAACACGAATCTCGTTCTCTAACGTGCAAATACTTAGTCCCAAACCCTCAAGAAACAGAAAGTCAATTAAATTTACCCCAGCACCACAATCAAGAAAAACATCAACAAACACATTTCGAGACTCTAGCGCCACCATAGCTGAAAGGAGAAAACGGGAACTGCAGGGAACTTGCATACCAGTCTTCTCTACCACACCATTCATACAAGTGTGAGGGAGGTATTTTTTTCTTTTTCTTTTTTCTTTATCACTCTCCCCTGTGGTTCAACATACGGACAAGAAAAAACAAAATGACCCCTCTTTCCACAAAAGAAACATAAATTGTGCGCTTTACGAAAGTCTCTACTATCCGAATGGAAAGATATCTGACCTAACTGCATGGGTTCCTCTCCTAGGCCAGAATAACAAGCAATATCTCCCTGGGCAGCTGGTGGAACAAAACTACACGCGGGAGGAATCCCCTGCACAGAGGGACCCTTACCCCTCTCTCTGATACGTCTATCCAAACGTATCGCCAAAGACATTGCATTTTCCAAAGTATCAGGGTATTCATGAAAAGCCAGAGCATCCTTCAACCTTTCAGATAACCCCTGACAAAACTGGCTACGTAACACGGGGTCGTTCCACCCCGACTCAGTAGCCCACCTCCTAAACTGTGTGCAGTAAACCTCAGCAGTATGTTTACCCTGTAGTAAGTTACGTAATTTTGACTCTGCCATTGAAACTCGATCTGGGTCATCGTAAATCAATCCCAGGGCTTTAAAAAATTCCTCCACCGACCGGAGAGCCAGAGAATCGGGCGGCAGGGAAAAAGCCCAGGATTGCGCGTCCCCTTTCAGCAAAGACATGACGATACCCACCCTCTGATCCTCATTACCTGATGAAAATGGGCACAAACGAACGTACAACTTACATGATTCCTTGAAACTGAAAAAATCATCAGTACCCCCTGCAAATTTCTCCGGAAGAGCGACTTTAGGCTCCCTAACAATTTGACCTGTACCTGAAGCCAACACCCTCTGACACTGTGTGACCGTACTACGTAGATCCACAACCTCCAGGGACAAACCCTGCATGCGGTCAACCAGTGCTTCAATTGACGCCATCCCATAAACACTGAGAAATGGCGGTCACAGTATGGCGGATTATAATGTCACGGCAGACGTGCACAGTTAAACAGATAACACACCAACCAGGCTCTGGACGAGAGACAGGGGAAGGGTCACCTCCTAATTTATCCCTGACCTCTTTCCCTGCAATGCTCAGCCCACAGACCAAATCTTGATGGTAGATTTGCTGTGTCCACCAGCCTATGCTAACAGAACCCTGAACTCCCTGAGATGGTGAAGTGGGGAGAAAGGAGCTGCCAGCTCGCACAGAACCTGGATGGGATAGATGGCATAAACAACCAAACAAGAAAAGACACTTATCTGCAGAGAGCAGGAACAAACAGCCAACCTTCCTTCCTAGCTTCCAAGACCACAATGATGAGTATAATCCGCTCAGAGCACTTTAGCTGGAGACTATTTAAACTAATGACTCCACCCAGTGCACCTGATGCGAGGCGGATCCAGCCCAGCATCAAAACAAATACTAGACTCGTGCTGCAATCCTGGCTGACCTCCGCACATCGTCAGAGTGGGGCATGACAGCTACAGAGCCATGTAAGCACTGTGTATGGCCATATGGAGGTGACAGACTCCCTTTAATGCCATATGGGACATATGGGATAATTATTGGGCCACTAGGCAACCTTGATGTTCTCTTGTGAAAGGAACGTTCCCCCCCTTCTTCTATGTCTTTGTCCATGTCATTTGTCTTGTCTGTTGGGTATTTGTTAGGTTGGGTATTACTGGTGGAGAAGCTCTGAGCCTTGAGGTCCTTAAAGCTCTCTCGCTTCTACCTGATGTCTCTTTATTTAGTATATATTGCACAGTAGTCCTCCCTCGGACTGGTTACAGATAGACGCAGTCTCAGTTAGTTCAATTTAATGATTTATTTTTGTTCGGCCTTCCATTCTTCATCACTGATTATTATCAAGTGTTACATATGCCCATCCAATATGTATGTGATGTATTTTGTGTATTACCCTTACCTGGTGCTTCTGTGCATTATTCTACTGTAAAAGTGTATTCACATTTCTGTTTTACACCATAATAAACATACAATTATAAAAAAAAAAGTCAAATTCCTCCTCAGAGATCAGATCATTAGATCTAGCTTCACGTATAATTTTAACTATATTGCGATTGGTATAGTCCTGTGGGAGTAGATTGAAGCCTTTCATAGGTTTCTTTGTCTCGTAGGACACATCGTTCTATATTGTGCAGTATCCATTATCACAATGTTGCCTCCTTTGTCTGAGGTATTAATTGTTATCTCCCTATCCTTTTCGAGATTTAGCAGGGCCTTAAATTCCAATTTTGTACAGTTGAATCTCTTCTGGTTAGGTGTAAGTTCCTCTATTTCACAGGTAACCTGGTTTACAAACACATCAATGCAGGAAGGACCTTTTATTTTTGAGCGTTGTAAATGGGCCCCTACCCTCCTGCGGGGTACTATCCTCTAAGCTATATAGAAGTCGCACATCCTGTAAAATATCTTGTGGGATACCTAGCTCCCTACTTTCCCGTTTGTTTACCATTTGAAAGTGTTTGTACCATCTCAGCTTCCTGGCAACCTTGAGAGTGACAAGGGGGGGGGGATAAGAGTGATAAGGGAGGGGGGGATGAGAGTGATAAGGGAGGGGGGGATGAGAGTGATAAGGGAGGGGGGGATGAGAGTGATAAGGGAGGGGGGGATGAGAGTGATAAGGGAGGGGGGGGAATGAGAGTGATAAGGGAGGGGGGGGGGGTGAGAGTGATAAGGGAGGGGGGGGGGGGTGAGAGTGACAAGGGAGGGGGGGGGGGTGAGAGTGACAAGGGAGGGGGGGGGTGTGAGAGTGACAAGGGAGGGGGGGGGTGAGAGTGACAAGGGAGGGGGGGTGAGAGTGACAAGGGAGGGGGGGAATGAGAGTGACAAGGTAGGGGGGGAATGAGAGTGAGAGTGACAAGGGAGGGGTGGAATGAGAGTGACAAGGGAGGGGTGGAATGAGAGTGACAAGGGAGGGGGGGAATGAGAGTGACAAGGGAGGGGGGGGATGAGAGTGACAAGGGAGGGGGGGAATTAGAGTGACAAGGGAGGGGGGATTAGAGTGACAAAGGAGGGGGGAATGAGACTGAGAGTGACAAGGGAGGGGGGGAGTGAGAGTGATAAGGGAGGGGGGGGAATGAGAGTGACAAGGGAGGGGGGGTGAGAGTGACAAGGGAGGGGGGGGGTGAGAGTGACAAGGGAGGGGGGGTGAGAGTGACAAGGGAGGGGGGGTGAGAGTGACAAGGGAGGGGGGGAATGAGAGTGACAAGGTAGGGGGGGAATGAGAGTGAGAGTGACAAGGGAGGGGTGGAATGAGAGTGACAAGGGAGGGGGGGAATGAGAGTGACAAGGGAGGGGGGGAATTAGAGTGACAAGGGAGGGGGGATTAGAGTGACAAAGGAGGGGGGAATGAGACTGAGAGTGACAAGGGAGGGGGGAGTGAGAGTGACAAGGGAGGGGGGGGATGAGAGTGACAAGGGAGGGGGGGAATGAGAGTGACAAGGGAGGGGGGGAATGAGAGTGACAAGGGAGGGGGGAATGAGAGTGACAAGGAAGGGGGGGAGGAAATGAGAGTGACAAGGGAGGGGGGGAATGAGAGTGACAAGGGAGGGGGGGAATGAGAGTGACAAGGGAGTGGGGGGGGAATGACAGTGACAAGGGAGTGGGGGGGGAATGACAGTGACAAGGGAGGGGGGGGGATAAGAGTGACAAGGGAGGGGGGGATAAGACTGACGAGGGAGGGGGGGAGAAGAGAGTGACGAGGGAGGGGGGAGATGAGAGTGACGAGGGAGGGGGGAGATGAGAGTGACGAGGGAGGGGGGGAGATGAGAGTGACGAGGGAGGGGGGGAGATGAGAGTGACGAGGGAGGGGGGGAGAAGAGAGTGACGAGGGAGGGGGGAGAAGAGTGTGACGAGGGAGGGGGGAGAAGAGTGTGACGAGGGAGGGAGGGGGGAGAAGAGTGTGACGAGGGAGGGAGGGGGGAGAAGAGTGTGACGAGGGAGGGAGGGGGGAGAAGAGTGTGACGAGGGAGGGAGGGGGGAGAAGAGTGTGACGAGGGAGGGAGGGGGGAGAAGAGAGTGACGAGGGAGGGGGGAGAGAAGAGAGTGACGAGGGAGGGGGGGAGAGAAGAGAGTGACGAGGGAGGGGGGAGAGAAGAGAGTGACGAGGGAGGGGGGGAGAGAAGAGAGTGACGAGGGAGGGGGGAGAGAAGAGAGTGACGAGGGAGGGGGGGAGAGAAGAGAGTGACGAGGGAGGGGGGAGAGAAGAGAGTGACGAGGGAGGGGGGGAGAGAAGAGAGTGACAAGGGAGGAGGAGGAGGAGAAGAGAGTGACAAGGGAGGGGGGGGGGAGAAGAGAGTGACAAGGGAGTCCCCAGAGCCAGACCAAGAGCCAGACTGCAGCCAGAGACCAGATCATCTTATTCTCCTGGTGGTAAGTAGACAATGCAATATGTTTAATATTTAATTGTTTAGTCATTAATACTACATTGGAAACTAATTTACCTCACATTAAGGGTCCATTCACACATCCGTGTGTGTTTTGCGGATCCACGGATCTGCGGATCCGCAAAACACGGACAGCGGCTATGTGCGTTCCGCATTTTGCGGACCGCACATTGCCGGCACTAAGAGAATATGCCTATTCTTGTCCGCTATTGCAGACAAGAATAGGACATGTTCTATTTTTTTCAGGATCGGAATTGCGGACCCGGAAGCGCGAGTCCGCAATTCCGGATCGGGGGCCGCACATCGTGTGGCCCCATAGAAATGGATGGCTCCGCAATTCCGTTCCGCAAAATGCGGAATGGAATTGCGGATGTGTGAATGGAGCCTAAAAGGACACTATAGTCCCAGAACCAGTACAGTTTAATGTAGTGGTACTGGTGTCTATAACCTGCAGAGAAAATACACTGTGCAGTACTGGTGGTAAAGGAGCACTATAGTGCCAGGAAAACAAACTCATTTTCCTGGCACTATATAGTTGTTAGGAGTGGGGCACCCTCGTGTCCCCCTCCCACTGGGCTGAAGGGGATAAAACCCCTTCAGCCACTTACCTTTCTCCAGCGCCGGCACTGGGAACTCTTCTCCCCAATCCTCCTCTCAGCTGCGAATGCGCATGCGCACGCATTCAAAACTATGTTCCGCGTCTTCACACTGTAATTTTCACAGTGAGAATCGCGGAAGCACCTCTAGCGGCTGTCAGGGAGGCAGCTACAAGAAGCTGGATTAACCCTAAGGGAAACATAGCAGTTCTTTTAATTTAAATGCTGAGAAAGGGGTGGAACATATGTGATGTCATGATATGGGCAGATCATCTGATAGGGGCGGGAGTTTTTATCTTGCCTAGGGCGGCAAAAATCCTTGCACCGGCCCTGTTGATACTGGTAAGATTTCTGCCTACTGTGTTATTTGCATTTAAAAATGCAGTTTCAGAAAAGACCTTTCTTTGCAATAAGGCCTAATGCACGCGACCGTTTTTGTGGTCCGCATCAGAGCCGCATTTTTTGCGGCTCGGGTGCGGACCCATTCACTTCAATGGGGCTGCAAAAGATGCGGACAGCACTCCGTGTGCTGTCCGCATCCGTTGCACCGTTCCGTGGCCCGCAAAAAAAATATAGCATATCCTATTCTTGTCCGTTTTGCAGACAAGAATAGGCATTTTTACAATGGGCCGCCCGTTCCGTTTCGCAAATTGCGGAAGGCACACGGGCAGCTTCCATTTTTTGCAGATCCGCGGTTTGCGGACCTCAAAAAATGCCACGGTCGTGTGCATGAGGCCTAAAGCACACGTTACAAACTCGTAATGCAATTATCACCCCCTTCCACAGCATTAATCTAACGATTCAGGAAAGGCCATTGTAAGATTTGTCTACTGTTGAACCTGTCTTAAAAAAAAAACAATTTCTGAAAATATCTTTCTCTACTGTAAAACACGTTGCAAGCTTGTAATGCGATTATTCTCCCACCCCCACATACTCACCAACAATATAACAATGTAGGAAAGGCGGTAATATTTCTGTCTACAGTGTAATTAGAATTGAATTTCACTGGCATTAAAATTGTGTTATTGCTACAAAATGCTTTTCCTATAATGCAATATGTTTAAAGGAGTTGTCCGAGTTCTGAAAAAAAAAATATAGCACTGTAAGGCTACATGCACACAAACGTTCCGTTTTTTTTTTGCGGATAGGATGCAGACCCATTCATTTCAATGGGTCCGCAAAAAACGCGGACAGCACACCGTGTACTGTCCGCATCAGTATGTCCGTTCCGTTGCCCCGCAAAAATAATAGCGCATGTCCTATTTTTTTCTAGTTTGCGGACAAGGATAGGCATTATTACAATGGATCCGCAAAAAAAAACAGATGTCATACGGAACGTCATCCGGTTTCTTTTGCGGACCGCAAAACACATACGGTCATGTGCATGTAGCCTAAATCTGATGGGCAGCAATATATAACTGAGCTAAGCAAGTTTTAGGTAGAAAAAATATATATTTTTCCTCTTTTCCTTGGTTCTCTTCTGGCCCTTTGTTTACCTGCAATAAAAACAATCTCTGCCCCTCCCCCTGCTCTGCAAAGGGAGTGAATAGAAGTGCTGACCTGAGTGACATGTCTGCCTGCTGGGAGACTCATCAGCATTTTGTATGTGTAGGACTACAGGTCCCAGCTGTACAATGACACTGCTGATACACACAGGATCTTCCCCTTACCTGTTGTGCAATGCTCTGCAGAACTCCTCTGTCAGCTCCTACGCCCAGCATTTGTCTCCTCACTGCCTGCAGTTACTCAGTAAAGCATTCAGCCCTGAGTCTGTGCTGCTGAAGGGGTTAAGAATCCAGGGAGAGAGCAATAAGGCAGTGCAGGGGGGCGTGGCCAGCACAGTGAAGTCTAGTGTACAGACTCATATCTGCTCTCTCTTAGGCTTGTGCACTAATCATTATCAGAGCAGGGAGAGAAGCTGACATCACAGGTCATGTGACCCTCAGCGAAATCTGAGAAACCAGCAACTTGAGATAAAGTAAGTGAATTATAAAGTCTTTTAATTTGCCTAGTTAGAAACATACAAAGAACAAACAAATTATTCGGACAACCCCTTTAACAACACCAGAAAAAAGAAAGTGCAATTGCTCAGCAGAAGAATGCTATTGGGGTGCTGGCAATAATAATATGTAGAAACTTGAGGTTCTGGGGGAAAAACAACTGTCTCTCTGTTCAAATGAGAAAAAAAGAATATTTGTTCTTCTAGGTTGCTAGTTTTGTAGCACATAATAGCAAAAATGAGGTTATGCAGCAGCTATATTATTAAGCACTGTGGCCCCAGCTCCTCACTCCCTCAAACTGCTTTCCCTGATCAAAGTTTCTGTTGCGACAAGAGATAGTGTGGATTCTGTGTGACAACCAAGGGATGACAGCTACTAACCCCAAGGGTGTCATTCAGCACTCTGACAGGAGACAGGACAGAACGCAGCAAGAGAGAAACTGAACCACTACCTACAGGATTAGCTAATATGGTTGACAGCTGACTCACTGAGTCAGACAACAGGTAACACTCCAACAGCTCAAGTTGGGGTTAGAATTGCAGTTAGTGTGAATTGAGTCCAACAGCAGACACGGTGGTGAGAAATGGTATTGCAGAGAAGACTGGCGTAAAGGCAGCAGATGATGATGATTGTCAGATTCAGAAGGTGAAGCGTGATCAGAGACAAGCAAGAGGTCAGAAGCCGGTATCAGATAATAGCGTGGCTCAGAGGATCAGACAGGCTCAGGATCACACAGACAGGTCCAGTATGAGCCAATCAGGACAAGCCTTTCCCTCCCCTTCTTCCTTCCAGGATCTTGTGAGCCTTCCTCGTGGTTTTGCCTGCCAACTTGTGAATTAAAATAGAGCTGAGCATTATTTACAGGATTCATCTAAAGTGACCCTGAAAAGGTTTGGGTTGATTAAGTGCAGGGATGGCCAACCTGCGGCTCTCCAGCTGTTGCAAAACTATAACTCCCAGCATGCCCAGACTGCCTTCAGCTTACAGCAGGGCATGGTGGGAGTTGTAGTTTTGCCACAGCTGGAGAACCTCAGGTTGGCCATCCCTGATTTAGTGGATAAATGTTTGTGAAATTCGTAACAAACCCGGATTGTTTGTTACAAATGCATATGATTACAAATTCATATGATTCACTGGCTGAATGGTCATAATGTTTGGACTCATGTGATCTTGAGCCGCAAGCAAAGTAGGCGGATTTCACTTCTTGTAATATTGAGGCTGTGTTCAAGGGAACGTTAGGAGGAGGCAGCAAAGGGATGATGGAGGGTGTAGTGGGTGGCATTTTCAGGTGTAGTGGGCATTTACATTTTTGCCTCATCTTACAACACACAGCACTATGGGAAGCGTTGTGGCTGCAGCTCATTTAACCCCCCAACCCGGGAGTTTCAGTTGTATACAATGGAGCGCAGCGGAAGCATAGAGATTGAAGTGAAGTTGACAGGTATACTATTATGTTCTGTACGAGACTAGATGAGGTTTAAACAGTTATATGACATCTTTTAGGATCCTGCATAACCCTTTGAGGACCTGGGGACAGGTTAAGTGCTTTGAAGTTTCGAAGTACATAATATCCGATAATGATTGCCCATTTTTCGAGCGAAGCTCATAAAAAATCAGAAAATTAGTGCTGGATAGTGTTAAGCGAAGCGTGCTTCGGATCGTAGATCCGAAGTCGCTACGTTCAAAACTTTGAATGCTGTAAGAAGATCTGTCTCCGTCTAGCATTCAAATGAATGGGCTTCGTGGAGGTGAAATTAGTTAAGTACAAAGTCTCACAAGACTTCGTGAAGAATTTTAGCTTTCTATTCTGCAACTTGAAAACCATTTCAAAACTACAATCCGAAGTTGGCTACGGTACTGAGGCACCAAGTCCACTTCAGATCCCAGTATTGAAATTGTTTTCAAGTTGAATAATTAAAGTCTGAAGTTATTCAACGAAGTCTTACAAGACTTTGGATATAACAAATTTCACCTAAAATTCTTTCTAAAAACCATGACAGAAAATTCCATGTTAGAAAATCCAGATGCCGCTCCTTCCCTTCTGAGCCCTGGCGTATCCCCAAATAACAGTTTACGACCACAATTGGGTGTGTTACTGTATTCATGAGAAAGCGGGTCGCAAATTGGGGGGGATATTCTCCTGTTATCTTTTGTGAAAAAGAAACTTTGGGCCTAAAGCACCATTTTATTTAAAATGGAAAATCTGCAAAAAAAGTGACATTTAGAAATTTCACCTCTATTTTGCTTTAATTCCTTTGGAATACCTAAAGGGTTAACAACATTTCTAAAACCAGTTTTGAATAGTTTGAGGTGTCATTTCTAAAATGGGGTAATTTATGGGTTGGTTCTATTATGTAAGCCCCACAAAGTGACTTCAGAACTGAATTGATCCTTAAAAAGTGAGTTTTGAAAATTTTCAAAGAAATTTTAAGAATAGATTTTCCGGATGATACCGGAGAGACGGATCCGGCATTTCAATACCGATCAGGATCCTGATCCATCTGACAAATGGCATCAGTTTGCATGCATTTTGACGTATCCGGCAGGCAGTTCTGGCGACGGAACTGCCTGCCGAAATCCTCTAACGCAAGTGTGAAATTACCCTTACCACATAAAGTGTCATATGTCAGATTTGCAAAATTAGGTCTGGTCAGGAAGGGGGTAAATGGCCTGGTCTGGAAGTGGTTAAAGAACTCCATTAAAGGGGTTGTGTCACTTCAGAAAATCACATTTATTATGTAGAAAAAGTTAATACAAGGCACTTACTAATGTATTGTGATTGTCCATATTGCTTCCTTTGCTGGCTGGATTCATTTTTCCATCACATTATACACTGCTAGTTTTCATGGTTACAGATCACCCTGCAATCCATCAGCATTGGCCATGCTTACATACTATAAAAAAATAGCACCAGCCTATGTGAGCTCCCACGGTCCCAGCCACCAGAGAGGCCGGCATGTTTTTTCTATAGTGTGCAAGCACGACCACCGCTGCTGGATTGCAGGGTGGCTGTAACCATGGAAACGAGCAGTGTATAATGTGATGAAAAAATGAATGCAGCCAGCAAGGAGGCAATATGGATAATAACATATAAGTAAGTGGCTTGTAGTAACTTTCTCTACATGATAAATGCCACTTGCTGAAGTGAAACAACCCCTTTAAGCAGGGCCGGCGTCATAACCCGGCATCCCCGGGCAAGTGCCGGGGCCCAATGCTCCTGGGGGGGCCCACTGAGCTGCTATGAGCACTTCCATCAATACAGATGGGAGCTCTCACTGCTGTCATTTCACATACGCAGTACCCCTCTGGTGGGCCCTCTGAGCTGCAGAGACTCAGGACACGCCCCCTCTACACAGGACACACGCTGCCTGAGGAGAGAGACCGAGAGAGACCGCAGGGCTGGAGCTGGAGCAGAGAAGTGTGGAGACAGTCTGTGAGTGAGTCTGCACTGTGACTGTCTCTTCTCTGTGGGACAGAAGGAAAGGGGGGGACTCTTCCATCTGCTGCTGCTTCATTCTATTTAGTTGTGTTACTGTTTCATTAAGCTGATTGTCTCCATGACACCTGCCCCCCCCCCCCCCCCATATCCTGTCCTATATCACCCTTATGGAGCCCCTGCCGTCTCCTTTCCTCCCTCATGTATCCAGAGGTCCTGTCCCACCCTCCTTTCTCCTATTGCTGCCCTGCACAGACCTCCTGCCACTACTTGTTGTATGAATCCCCCTCAGAGCCCCTTCCACCTACTTGCTGTGTCCACCCCTCCTGTCCATCCAGGGCCCCTGTCTCACTCCTCTGCCTCTCATTATGGTGGCATCTGAACCGCATTCACCATAAGGACCTTCTAACGTCACAGGGTCATGTGACTGTGCCCCCCACCCCGTACTGTGCCCCTTTATACCCTGCATTGTGCCCTCCTACCACACCCTGTGCAGCGCCCATAGTCATTCCCTGTACTGTGCCCTCTTATACCCTTTTATCCGGTCACTGTATGGCGGTGTTATCACTATATGGCGGTGTTATCACTATATGGCGGTGGTATCCAATAACTGGATGGCCATAACTGTATCCCTTTCTGCCCACACCACTTTTTTTAGACCTGGCATGAGCGGGAAAAGATACAGATTGCGGTGTTAAGGACCTTTGCGCCACAATCTGTGTCAGATATACGCCTAACATAGACGTATTTCTATATGATAAATGACCCCCTAATTGTATTATTATTCGGGGGTAGGGTTAATATCTTTATATTATATAGATTTTAGTGTACTATACTATGCCATGTATTTCCCAGTAGAAAATGATCCTTGGGAAGCACAGTCCTCACCCCTGACCACCAGGACCAGGTAGCGCTCTGTCAGTACTTGGCGGCCTCCCCTCTCCGCCACGCTGCTCCGCTGTGTACTGGTGCTTAGGGTACTTTCACACTTGCGTTTTTCTTTTCCAGCATAGAGTTCCGTCACAGGGGCTCTATACCGGAAAAGAACTGATCAGGCATATCCCCATGCATTCTGAATGGAGAGTAAGGCCTCTTTCACACTTGCGTTGTCCGGATCCGGCGTGTACTCCACTTGCCGGAATTACACGTCGGATCCGGAAAAACGCAAGTGAACTGAAAGCATTTGAAGACGCATCCGTCTTCTAAATGCGTTCAGTGTTACTATGGCCCCCAGGACGCTATTAAAGTCCTGGCTGCCATAGTAGTAGTGGGGAGCGGGGGAGCGGTATACTTACAGTCCGTGCGGCTCCCGGGGCGCTCCAGAATGACGTCAGAGCGCCCCATGCGCATGGATGACGTGCCATGTGATCACGTCATCCATGTGCGTGGGGCGCCCTGACGTCACTCTGGAGCGCCCGGGGAGCCGCACGGACGGTAAGTATGCTGCTCCCCCCTACACTTTACCATGGCTGCCAGGACTTTAGCGTCCCGGCAGCCATGGTAACCATTCAGAAAAAGCTAAACGTCGGATCCGGCAATGCGCCGAAACGACGTTTAGCTTAAGGCCGGATCCGGATCAATGCCTTTCAATGGGCATTAATCCCGGATCTGGCCTTGCGGCAAGTGTTCAGGATTTTTGGCCGGAGCAAAAAGCGCAGCATGCTGCGGTATTTTCTCCGGCCAAAAAACGTTCCGTTCCGGAACTGAAGACATCCTGATGCATCCTGAACGGATTTCTCTCCATTCAGAATGCATTAGGATAAAACTGATCAGGATTCTTCCAGCATAGAGCCCCGACGACGGAACTCTATGCCGGAAGAAAAGAACGCAGGTGTGAAAGAGCCCTAATCCGTTCAGTTTGCATCAGGATGTCTTCAGTTCAGTCTTTTTGACTGATCAGGCAAAAGAGAAAACCGTAGCATGCTACGGTTTTATCTCCGGCTAAAAAAACTGAAGGCTTGCCTGAATGCCGGATCCGGCATTTTTTCCCATAGGAATGTATTAGTGCCGGATACGGCATTCAGAATACCGGAATGCCGGATCCGTCCTTCCGGTATGCGCATGCGCAGACTGAAAAAAAGGTGAAAAAATAAATGCTGGATCCGTTTTTGCCGGATGACACCGGAAAGACGGATCCGGCATTTCAATGCATTTTTTCGACTGATCAGGCATTTTTAAGACAGATCAGGATCCTGATCAGTCTTACTAATGCCATCAGTTAGCATACATTTTGCCTGATCCGGCAGGCAGTTCCGGCGACGGAACTGCTTGCCGGATCTCTCTGCCGCAAGTGTGAAAGTAGCCTTATTCTGACACTAGGGCTGGGTTCACATCCTATTTTTTCCATCCATTTAATGTATACCAAAAATGTCTGCGTTAACAGATGCCTCAGACTGATGCCGTACAGTGGCGTCCGTTCACCATACAGTTCCATGGTAAAAAAACATATACGTTAACGTGAGCATTTTTTACTTGACTCTGCAGGATACAAAAACGTGGAGTGCTGCACATGTGTATACATCAAACCGATAGGAAAAACGTAATGTGAACACACATTGGGGGGAGGGGGGCGTACTAAATTTCACTGTGGGGCCCAGTCAGTTCTAGCTACATCACTGCACATCTCCTTCTCTCCTCCAGGCCTGGCTCACTGCTGCAGCGGGCCGCCGTAGAGAAGGAGCGCAGGGAGCTGCGGTTAGTGAATGACAGGACCACCAGCTCCCCTGCAATGATAGGTATGTGAGGGGGCCACTGGGGGGTCATTCATCACACTGTGAGGGCCCCTTACACAGTATAATGACTCCCAGTGCCCCCTATTTAGTATAATGATCCCCATTGACCCTCCATTTAGCATAATGACCACCAGAGCCCCCATTAAATATAATAACCCCTCGTGCCCCCTCCATACAGTATAACCCCCAGTGTGGGGGCGACTAGGGGTCATTATTCTGAATGGAGGGTCACTGTGGGGTCATTATACTGTGAGGGCCCTTTACATAGTATAATGACCCCCAGTGTCCCCCATTTAGTATAATGATCACCAATGACCCTACATTCAGTATAATCACCCCCTCCATACAGTATTCCCCCAGTGTGGGGGCTACTGGGGGTCATTATTCTAAATGGGGGCGACTGGGGGTTATTATTCTGAATGCAGGGCCACAGGTGGTCATTATACAGGGGGGGGGGGGAATTGGGGGTTCATTATACTGTGTGAAGGGCCACTAGTAGTCATTATACTGTGTGAAGGGCCACTAGTAGTCATTATACTGTATAGGGGCCACTGGGGGTCATTATACCGTGTAGGAGCCACAGGGGGACATGTCAATGTAAAAAAATGCCTCATGGGGGCCCACTGGGATTTATCGCCCAAGGGCCCACATGAACCTGGAGCCGGCCCTGCCTTTAAGCATCAGCCACAATGATAGATCTGGCTTAGTTTAAGCCTTTAAGGATCTATGACGATTATATCAGTCATGAGCAGGTGCTACTTCCTGCACCATGATATATCCATCATGAAGATCTTGTGGGCATTGCCCAAGCCTTCACGAGATTACAGCGGGAGCTCTTCGGTTATACACTGCCAGGCCCTTGCCACAACTGTCTGAATTAAACTAGCTCCAATACCAGCAGTTTAACCCGCTTAGAAGCTGCTGTTAGTAGTGATTATGGCATCTAGGGTGATTGACAAACTGAGGGAGCTCCCTCTTTCCGGCAAACGGCACTCTAAAATGCGATCACAGGATACATTACTACGGCAGTGTTATAAGTGATTAATATCCGATCAGTGAGGGTCCGACATCCCGCAACCTCACAGATTAGCTGTTCCCTGCAGCCTTGACACTAGAACTAGCACTTTGGAATAGGCAGTATGGCTCAGTTCAAAATGTAGTGGCCATGCTGGGTTACTGGAGCTCAGCTTCTATTTAATTCATAGGGATATGAGCAGTAACCCATCATGGCCACTACACTTTGAACTAAGCATTGTTTCCTACAGCATTGTTTCCTGAGGATAGATTATCAATACCAGGAGCCTGGAAAACCCCTTTAAGTGCACAGTAATGACCAACGTGAGGAATTATTAATTTGCAGTGAAGCATGCACACGTTCCTCATAGAGGTTGTGGGAAGAAGAGGTCCCACTTATCAGTCTTGTGAGGGAAGCGATCATTGCTTAGTGTGCGCCTGGGTAGCTGGTTGACCTCTGCTGAATCAATCCCAGCACCCAGGGCCGCTGATAGGCCAGTACAGCTGGCCCAGTTGTACCGGGCCCGGCTGGCAGGGGGGCCCGGGCTGCCGACTCCCGAGCCATTTTAATTTTTTTGCTGTCAGTGGGCTGGCTCCAGTAACAGCAGGCAGTGTGGGGGCGGCGCTCACTCACTGACGTCACACGCCTGCTCCTCCCACTAGGCGGCGCAGGCGCGTGACGTCAGTGAGTGAGCGCTGCCGCCCGCACTTGTTACTGGAGGGTGGAGGGAGGAGGCAGGAGCTGAATGTAAGGTAGTATTTTAGTAAAGAGATGAGCGCTGTGCCTGTGCTAAAATTAAAGTTACTGTCTGCAGCCTGCACGGCTGCACCGATTTATTAATGTATACTACTGTGAGTGGCGGGGGGGATCTATATGGATGACGTCATGACGGCACTGTTATAGGGAGGGCGGGGGATCCGTGGATGGCACTGTTATGGGGGGGGGGGGGTCTGTCATGTGGATGACACTTATGGGGGGGGCCGGGGGGTCTGTGGATGACACTTATGGGGGGGATCTGTGGATGGCACCATTATGGAGGGGGATCTGTGGATGACACTGTTATGGGGGGGATCTGTGGATGACACTGTTATGGGGGGATCTGTGGATGACTGTTATGGGGGGGATCTGTGGATGGCACTGTTATGGAGGGTATCTGTGAATGGCACTGTTATGGAGGGGTATCTGTGGATGACACATAGCATAAGATGCTATATACGGTATGTGTCATCCACAGATCCCCCTCTATAACAGTGCCATCCACAGATCCTCCCATAACAGTGCCATCCACAGATCCCCCCATAACAGTGCCATCCACAGATCCCCTCCATAACAGTGCCATCCACAGATCCTCTCCATAACAGTGCCATCCACAGATCCCCTCCATAACAGTGCCATCCACAGATCCCCTCCATAACAGTGCCATCCACAGATCCTCTCCATAACAGTGCCATCCACAGATCCTCTCCATAACAGTGCCATCCACAGATCCCCCCATAACAGTGCCATCCACAGATCCCCCCCATAACAGTGCCATCCACAGATCCCCTCCATAACAGTGCCATCCACAGATCCCCTCCATAACAGTGCCATCCACAGATCCCCTCCATAACAGTGCCATCCACAGATCCCCTCCATAACAGTGCCATCCACAGATCCCCTCCATAACAGTGCCATCCACAGATCCCCTCCATAACAGTGCCATCCACAGATCCCCTCCATAACAGTGCCATCCACAGATCCCCTCCATAACAGTGCCATCCACAGATCCCCTCCATAACAGTGCCATCCACAGATCCCCTCCATAACAGTGCCATCCACAGATCCCCTCCATAACAGTGCCATTCACAGATCCCCTCCATAAAAGTGCCATTCACAGATCCCCTCCATAACAGTGCCATTCACAGATCCCCTCCATAACAGCGCCATTCACAGACGACCCCCCAGCGCCATAAATATCACTTGTAGACAAATCTGCATGTTGTTTCAAGGCGGCGTCTGGGGAGGGGCCAAGGGCGGGGCCAGGGGTGTGGCTGAAGGAGGGATCAGGGGGTGGAGCTGAAGGGGGCCCCGTCATGTATGCTGTACGGGGCCCCATGATTTCTATCAGCGGCCCTGCCAGCACCCAATACCCTATCAGCATTGAGCATGTCAGGGATAAGGCACTGGAGCTCCAAACATAAAGAAGTTCTGACATCTACATCCTGCTGCTTGGAGGGTCTGGAATGCACAGAACTGGGCGGTAGAGACCCAAAGATGACCCTGGACAACTGCACCTTTTGCTTTCCTTAGAGTCCATCTCTGAACCATAGTTGATGGTGGTTCTTTGCTAATAGGCCTCAATGGAGAAATAATAGTGACCAGTGAAATCCACAAATGCTCATTTATTTCAGTGTGCTGCATGAATTGCCTATTTTTTATCCAGTGGTTGCATAGAAAACAAGCATTTACATCAAATAATAATTGATTAGTCACCAAAACCAGGAGATCAGTTTGTCTCTTTATCCCAAATCCCACATTCTCCACATTTTCTAAATAATGTTTTTCTTTCAATCACAAAAATGGAAGAAATGACTCGGAGACGGTAAAGTGTGTTAAATAATGTAAAGTTTATTATCTGTATATGTGTATTTTATATGTGTTGGTTACCTCCCATCACTCACGAAGAGCGTACAGCAGCACTCAGGACAGGAAAAACCCCCAGTGGAGGAAACCTGTGGGAAGCCATGGCTGCTGTACTGCCCTTCCTCCAGGCATACTAAGGGAGGTTACCGCTATAACATACGTTTTGGTGTGTGTGTGTGTGTGTGTGTGTGTGTGTGTGTGTGTGTATATATATTGTGATTGTGTGCAATGATTAAAAGGGTTTTCTGAGATTTAAATACTGATGACCTATCCACTGGATAGGTCATCAGTATCTGATAAGTAGGGATCCGACACCCTGACCTGTGCCGATCAGCTGTTTGAGGAGGCACCAGCGTTCCTGTGAGCGACATGGCCTTCTCGCAGCTTACCAAGCACAGCGCTGTACATTGTATAGCGCCTATGCTTGATATTGCAGTGTGCAGTGATACTGCAAGCGCTGCTATCTTCTCAAACAGCAGATCAGCTGGGGTCCCGGGTGTTGGAGCCCCACCGGTCACACACTGATGACCTATCCAAAGAATAGAACATCAGTATTTAAGTCTCGGAAAACCCCTTTAAGTGTGTGCATTTATGTGTGTTTATGTGAGTGTGTGACTATGAATGATACATACCATCATCCAGGTCTTCATCCATCCTGTCCTCTCGATCTTCTTCTCCTTGAAGGTCCAGCGGCCATGTTCCCCATCCTGGCAGCAGCACATCTAAGTTATGAATAGAAACCACAGTAGAAAACATTATAAAAATGTTCATTGTGGGAATAAACATAAAAATGTTATAATGCTCTTCTATAAAGGTCACATTACTTAGAGAAAAGTTTAGCATCCAAGAACTCCCCACCCCCCCTTCCTGACCTACATACACGTACAAAGTTTTTTGTCACAATAAAATTACACTTACCACAGATGTTTGTCAGTCTGCTGTACTGCGTTCCTATGTGTCTGTCTGGCAGTAGATGTTCTCCTCCTCAATGGGCAATGCGGTTACAAAGAGAGCAGGGTTCAGGGCTGATCCATGGGCCTTTGATGGAGAATTCTGTATCTTTCCTCCTGAATTCGCGTATGGCCCAGCTGTGATGGACTTTCCTCTCTCTCTTCCATGCCCAATGTCCAGGGTCTTGTGCCATGATCTGGAGTTAAATATCTTATACATTATTATAATCACTATTGGCTTCTAATCACAGTTTATAGCTTTTATGTTACTAACCAGATCACAGGTGGCCCGGTCCACCCAAGCTCTGAATCCCATCCGGATGAACAATAGGTTACGCAGTTGGTGAAGCTGCTCCCGCTGTATGGTCCACGTCCATCCGAAGGCCCAGGGGTAGATCTCCTCTCGAAATGGCTCGTCCTCTTCAAATTGGTTGGCCAAAAATCTGGAAGAAAGAGTATGTCAGAAGACAATGAGAAGAACCAGTACTGATATCACTGATAGTAATATTATATGCATGATATTTTGTAGGCTTTTTACACAATGAATATTAAATATATACATATTGGTTCATGATAAAAAAAAAACCTTACAGAGATGGAAAGAAATATTTTCTATATTCTTCAGTAGGCAGTCCTGCTCTTCTGAAGTAGGTGAGGACCATGGCCAGGAGATACTAGTGGGGTGAGAAGCAGAGTTAGAGGCTGGTGATACATTTCCTATGTAAATATATTATACAGTACATATATGTGTTCAGTATGTTCCTTAGTATGTCCACAATCCTAATGCAGATATAAGAGCTGCAGCATCTATTGATGACTATAATACCACCAGGTCATGCAGTGCAGTGTTTCCCCAGCCTGTCTTCTGAAATCTAGAAGAATTTCTGTCCCTCTATATAATAATACCTTGTCCGAGATCTTCAAGCAGCTGTCGCTGATAAGAAATAACTGGATGTTCTCGTCTTCTACAAAATAATAAAAACAGGATTATTTCACTATGTAATTGATACCTTCTGAACTATAACAGTATGACCTCCATATACAGTACAGAAACATGCTGATAAACCTCAGTGAGACATCATATTATAATCAGCACCTGAGCAGTGAATTCACCAGTGACCAGTGCGGCACAGTTACTGAAGCTATATGGCAGTTTTCTGGCGTATAAAAGTCTCAGTGTCTTGAGCAAGCCACATTTTGCTTTGAAGTTATTTTTATTTCGTGATTTTCCAATGCCCATGAAAATGGTCAGGGATTAGTGGAAGAAGATGAGGCATTTTTATAATAATTTTTGCCAGAAAACTGGTGTAAATAATAAATGAAGTCTATGGCAGCCGGTACATGATGTAGATTACAGTTTATGGTGCACTGATGGCACAAGATGTAGCACATTTTTTAAGAGTCCTGTGCCTCAATAAATTCAGTGCATCTTACTACAAATAACCTCTTATCTGGACTGGCATATGAAGTACCAGTCTTTAGTAAATGTGTCCATAGTGTCTGGTTGGCATGCTTGGAAGGTGCATTTAGTCTTACCAAAGAGTGTGAAGAACGCGGCCCGCTCTTCTGGATGAAGGATGTAATCATCCATCTTCCTCTTCTTCATGGATTCTTCCTGGGTGGCAGACAGTGAACTGTGATAGAAGATAGATATTACAGAATTAGGCCTCATGCACATGACTACAATAAGCATTACTTCTGATTTGCTGGGAGCTGTATCATGGCACCAGGAGATGTCGGCCTATGCTGCACCTCAGTTCTTCTATATTTCATAACAGTGGTGTCCTCACCATGTAGGTGGATCATGTCACTGCTAAGGGGCCCAGCACTGAGCTGCTTCCTATGTTCTCAACATGACACCATGGCATTTTTCTGCACCCACACTAGAGGGAACTCAGTGTATAAACATTTTACAGCTTCTATTGAGTTCAATAGTAACTGTATAAACTCCTATCCACTGAGCTCCGCTTAGTGGTTGCTGCAGATGACAGTTTTATCATGTATTATATGAGAAGCAGGAGACAAAAGCTGTATGGGGAGGATTTATCTATGTCTAGTATTAAGCCATACATTGAGAAATATGGTGTAATATTATTAAAGCACCAGTTCCAATTTTTCAAACTTTATTTCAATTCTTCTAGTTAATTATATAAAAATCCTAAGTTTGGCACAAATCTTATTGGAAGGAGGGCCCTTAGTGATTGTTGCTATGGGGGCTCTATGTGTACACTCCTGTTTCCTTGAAATACAGAAGGATTTCTTTGAATACTCATATCTGATTAGACCTCATTCACATTGGGGTTACCTATAGCATGCCTTTTTTTTGCTCATATACAAAGACAGGAGTTTCACCTGACCAGTTATAACCAAGGGTTATAACTACAGTATTGTGCAAATTAATGTGAACATAACCAAATAATAAGTATTTTGGTTATGGCAACGCTGTTCTGATTTTGACAGTTGTTTTGATGGTAAATCATTTAACCTTATGATCGCCATTACTTAAGGCCACAAAAACGTACAATTAATAATTATTTTTAGCTTATGTTTGAGCGTTTTTGATATTGGGGTGAAAATCCATGACTCTACAGCAGTGGTCCCCAACCTTTTTTGCACCAAGGACCGGTTTCATGCAAGACAATTTTCCCGGGGACCGGGGGGATCTAGTCCACACTGACTGATTCACGCGCATAACAAAACACAGGGTGCATATTAAAATATATAACACTATGTATGAGGCGGCTGGGGCCAAGGTGACATTATATTGCATGGGGCCACAAAGACATTATACTGTACGAGGCGGCTGGGGACAAGGTGACATTATACTGCATGTGGCAACAGCTTCCCCCATACAATATCTATTCAGTGTCTGCATGGCATGAATAGCTGAGGGCTTGCTCGGCTTTGTAGTGCACTTAAGGCCATAGGTTGCTTCTTTAACTAACTTATTGTATGATGCAAACACAAAGCATTACCTACCTCAGGCAGTAACAGTAACAACCCCATGACAGCAGATAGGGCCCACACAGCACACAGGGTCATGCACTGGTAGTGACCAGCCCGAGTAATGTACAGCAAGCCACACTAACCTGAAAACACTACACTTCCGGCTGCGCTAAGCCCCACCCCCAATCCATTTATAGCCAATCAGCATTTGTCTTACCACTAATCAATCAGCGGGCCTGTTATAGCTGCTCTCACTTCAGGTGTACATGAAAGAAGCACTGGGATTGGCTGGGAGCAGCTGCCTGAGGGATGGTCATACTGGTATGGAGATTGCCGGCTCCTGCATTTTTACTTGTCTGTATTTTCGAGGCCCGGCAAACAATCATCCAGGGCCCGGTCCTGGGCCGCGGACCGGTGGTTGGGGACCACTGCTCTACAGTACTCAGAAGACTCTTGGAAGGTGGAAGAAAAGCCTTGAGGCCACAGAAAAAACAACTCTCGACTGACCCTATGATGAAAAAGAGACTGAATTGGGCCAAAACATATGCCAATTGGACCAAAAATAACTGGAGGAAGGTGCTTCTCTCAGACGAGACACTTTCTAGGGCAGGGCCAGCGATCAAAATTCGTTTGTAAGAGGGTGAATTAAAAATTTACTGCAGCCCATATTGTTCAATCTGTCAAACATCCAGTTATGAAGATGTTCTGGGGAAGTTTTTCGTACTCTGGACCTGGCAAACTTATTACAGTAGAAGGAATGATTAATAGTGAAAAATATAAAGCAATGCTAGATCGATGTTTGGCTCAGGAGCTGGAGAAAGTTCAAGCCAACGGCAATGCAATGTTCCAACAAGACTCAGCTCCATGCAATATTTCTAAGACTAGGGTGAAATATTTCAAGGACAAGAAGATTAGCATTTTGGACTGGCCTGGAAATTCACCAGATCTCAATCCTATTAAAAATGTATGGGCGATCTGCAAGGCCAAATTACAAAAGATGGACTGTACGACGAAAAACAAGATGGTGGAAGCAGTAATTCAGGTGTGGTTTCGAGAGGAGGCAATCGAGAATATTTGTAAAAATCTAGTTGACTCCATGCCGAGCCGAGTTCAGGCTGTGATTACAGCAAAGGGAGGACATATTTCATATTAAATAATAGTATTTAAACTTTGTTTATAGGTCTAAGAATAGTTTTATTTCAAATAAACAATATTTACGAAAAAAATCCTTGTGTTCACATTTAGGCTACTTTCACACTAGCGTTCGGGGCTCCGCTTGTGAGTTCTGTTTGAAGGCTCTCACAAGCGGCCCCGAACGGATCCGTCCAGCCCTAATGCATTCTGAGTGGATGCGGATCCGCTCAGAATGCATCAGTCTGGCACCGTTTGTCCTCCGCTCCGCTCAGCAGACGGACACCTGAACGCAGCTTGCAGCGTTCGGGTGTCCGCCTGGCCTTGCGGAGGCAAACGGATCCGTCCAGACTTACAATGTAAGTCAATGGGGACGGATCCGTTTGAAGATGACACAGTATGGCTCAATTTTCAAACGGATCTGTCCCCCATTGACTTTCAATGTAAAGTCAAAACGGATCCGTTTGCATTATCATGAACAAAAAAAAAACAAAAAAAACAAATTGATTTTTTTTTTTTTTGTTCATGGTAATGCAAACGGATCCGTTCTGAACGGATCTAAGCGTTTGCATTATAGGTGCGGATCCCTCTGTGCAGATACCAGACGGATCCGCACCTACGCAGGTGTGAAAGTAGCCTAATTCTCACAATACTATATATAATCATCTATTTCATGTGAAATAAACCACAAAAATCAGCAGTCCAACATATTCATCATAAAAGGCATTCTCCTTCAGTGTAAATCTGATATTAGTGTTGTGCTGTGAATATTATAGAATATATGTAGTGATGTGTAATGTTCAGTATGGATTTGCTGGTGTAAGGGTATAAGCTATGGTGCCTGCAGGGATAGAAACTCCTCCACTTACTCCTCTCTCTTCCTCTTCTTCATGGTCGCTTCTCCCGTTCTTCCTGGGAAGCTTGAAGAGAACAAAAATAAATTAATAATATGCAGGGTGAATGAGGCCAAGGGCACCTTTTTAAAATTTTTATTTTTCCATTAAAGGGGTTGTCCAGCCTTTGCTAATTAAAATCCTATCTTCAGGTTAGGCCGTCACTCGTAGATTAGGAGGGGTCTAGCACTGCACACCTTCATAGAACAATATGCTATAGCTCTTTCAAGAAATTTGGCACTGGTATTACATAGCAACATTACTTTTATACAACAACCTCAGTTTCTCTATATTTTTACATAATAACCTCTGATTCTCCATATTTTGGACATTTATATTGAAACCTTTGTGTTTTATCAATAAAGTCCAATAGATTTTGGTTTCCTTACAAATTTCCCAATGGTCAGTTTCGGGGATGACATAAATCAGCAATTTGCAATTTGCCATCTTTGGCACCAATCAGCTAGTGATGGCCTATACTGAAGACAGGATATCACTTAGTAAAGGTTGGGCAACTCCATTAAAATTTTCCTTCACTTAATTAAAACTCATTGGAGTGACATAAGCTTAGACAGGGAGTCCAGACCTGCACCAGATTTATCGCAGTGGCCCAGGCTGGATGATAAATGTGGTTCATGGATGGCCAGTTTTTTTAATTCTATACCAACTATTAGCTTACTTTGAGACAGAATTTTATGTCAGAATTGTGGGGGTAAATGTTGTTATATATGTTAATATTATAACACACCCCCTTTCCTGCGATGCCATTTCTACTGGTCGGCCTAGGCACTTATATTTTGTCTAAACCTACATTTACCATATTAATACAAATTGGCACCCAAGTTTCTCCATATTTCTACACGATAACCTTTGGTTTCCTTATAATGATTCCCCAACGGTCAGTTTCAAGGATGACATAAATCAGCAATTCCACTGATCAGATGACGGTTTTTTACCTCCGTTGAATCGCACTTAGCAGGTGGTTCTTCAGTGCGCAGATCCCCATCTTCGTCTCTCTCCAAAAATTCGTCGCTTTGTCTCTTCTGCTCGCAGAAGTAAGGAGCCTGTCGTATCTCTAACAGAGAAATCGCAGACTGGCACCAACTGTCAGTTTTCTTCCTACTTTGAATTCAAATCCTGCAATTCTATTGGTTGAAGCTGTGGTGATTTGTGCAGAATTTAAAGAGACAGTGCATTCTTATAACACTCAGCATCCATACAATACAAGTACTTTTTTAGTTATCCTTATATTTATCATCCTTATTGCTTCTGGTGCCATTTTTGAAAGCTGCCATGTTTTATGCATGCCTACATTGAAGTCTATGAAAGTTACAAAAAGAGCCAAACTTGTGGTGTACAGTTGGAACTGTGGGGGTCATTTATCAAACTGGTGTAAACTAGAACTGGCTTAGTTGCCCATAGCAACCAATCAAATTCCACCTTTCATTTTCATAAATCTCCCCCTGTGTCTGCTATAATTTGATGTACTACAACTCCCATTTTCTGCTACATCTAGCCAGGTTTTCTGACTTTTGGACCATACAGATTTGGGGGAAAAAATAAAAAATATATAAAAAAGGGGATAGCTCACAGGACTATCTTGGAATGTAACATGCAGGGTGCCAAAGGGTGAAACTTCTTAGGCAGTGGTAATTAGATAAAATTAGAATGAAGTATATAAAAAATATATATATATGTATAAATGCAAGATTTAAGAGAAAACGTATGGAAGATAAATGATAACCACACCAAACTAGGGGGCGCTAATCCAAATAATAGGAGTTAGATATATATAGTGCACTTACTATCTTATGTTAATTTAACATCTTTATTACTATAAAAAGCGAGTACACAAAATGCAAATTCATCCTTATTATAAATTTTCATCATTTTTTCCCTTAACCCCATTACCCCCCACCCCACCCTGCGATGCGTCCACCCCCTCCCCTCCCCCAACCCCGCTCGAGAAGAAATAGTGAGAAGGGAAGAGAGAAGAGGAAAAAATAAATAAAAAATTATATATAAATAAGTAAATAAATAAATATATTCCACGTACAGTCATATCAGAACTTCCAGCCGCCCCATATCTTAAACCATTTCTCTAATCCACCCCTCTGCTTATAGAGAATCCGTTTGTAGTTTTTCACCTTGTTAACCAGGTTTATCCAATTGTTTACCTCTGGGGCATGACGTGCGAACCAGCTCTGACTGATCAGGAGCCTGGCCAATAGTAGTGTTCTACCTAGTAGGATCTTTTGGGATTTATGGCTACTTAATGTCGAAAGATCGTTCAGTAGAAATAATTGTGGCTCAAGAGGGATCCATATTTTTAATTTGTGGGTGAGGAAATTATTAATACCATTCCAGTATGCTCCAAGTTCTGGGCATGCCCAGATCATATGCAGATAATCCGCACCGACAGTATCACATCGAGGACACTTGGAGGTATCTTTTATTCCACACTTGTTTAACCAGATGGGGGTGACATATAATCTGTGATAAATATTAAACTGTATTAGAACGTGATTAAAATTATGAGAAAGTACATCTGGATTAGTAAAAATACTCCCCCACCCTACCATTTGTATATTTGGGCAGTATCTCTCTCAGGCCTTTGCCCTGGTTATTGTGTCTCATAAAATCGTGACTTATTTAGTAATTTAGATATATTTGAAATCTTTATTCTTAATGGTATCTTCCCGAACCTCTCATTTAACGGAGAAGAATTATCTATTTCTAGCAGTGATTTATCATCCAAACTAAAAAGTGCCGAGCGAAGCTGAAAATACCTAAACAAACATAGATTCTCTACACTATGTGATAATTCCACGAACGACTTAATTTCTCTATTCTTAACAACCTGTGCCATATAAAGAATCCCATTCTTTTGCCAGAATTGATCCATTGCTATACCATCTAAAGTCTGTAAGTGGATATTGTGCCAGAGGGGCGTGAATATAAGTGATCCCTTCACCCCCAACCATCCTCTAGTAATAGCCCACATCTTCAATAGTAATTTTGTAGTCCCTTTATAACCTCGATCCCTGTTAATCAATAGCCCAGATTCCAGAAGCGTAAATATATTATTATGCGCAGAGCTTCTTACTAGGCTACTTAGAAGTGTACTATTTGGCCATTCATTACACATCCATAGCTGAGCAGCAATAAAGTAGCCTTTAAAGCATGGGAGATTTAAACCCCCATGCTCCAGCGGCTTATATAGATATTCTAGTTTGAGTCTCACTCGTTTTCTTCCCCAGATCAAGTCATTAATTATTCTTTCGATAAGTTTGAAATATTTATCCTCTATCCAAATAGGTATATTCCTAAGGACATAGAGGAATTGGGGTAGGATTACCATTTTAACCAGTGAAACTCGGTCAGCTCTGGATAAAGGAAGTCTCAGCCAAATCCTTATTTTTGCTCTAGTTTTTGTTATCAATGGGATCAGGTTAAGATGTACAGAATTTTCAACCTTGGGAGATATCGTCATACCCAAGTATTGAAAAGTATCAACAACATCTAGCTGGGTTATCAAGGACTCCTTTTGGGGCACCGGGTCTATTGGCATCAAAATGGTCTTTGACCAGTTTATTTCTAGGCCTGATACCTCACAAAATAGTTTAACCCTACGGATAATTCTTGGGACAGTTATCTCTGTATTATCTGCGAAGAAAAGGACATCATCCACGTATAGAGAAAAGCGATCTTCCACACCTAATGTTCCAAATCCTTTAATTTGAACATCCTGCCTAATAACCAAGGCCAGGGGCTCAATATAAATATCAAATAGGAGTGGAGATAGTGGACAGCCCTGGCGAGTACCTCTATTTAGGTCAATACTGGCAGTAAGGCTCCCGTTGAGACTCAACTTAGCCGTAGGGGATCTATAGAGTGTTTTAATCATATTTATAAATCTCTCCCCAAAGCCCATCCTCAGCAAAACCCTCCATAGGAATCGCCACTCCACCCTGTCAAAGGCCTTAGAGGCGTCTAAAGACAGGATGGAGAGAGCAGACCCCCCAGGAGCCTGTATATTGGCAAAAAGCCGATGAAGATTATGATGTGTACCTTTGTTTGGAATGAAACCGTTCTGGTCCGGATGGACAATGGAGGAGATAACCCCAGAAAGTCTTGTGGCCAAGATCCTCGCCAGGAGCTTTACATCTGCGTTCAACAGTTAGATCGGTCTATAGGATCCCAAATCTGTGGGCTCCTTACCTTTTTTTGGAATTAATATTATTACAGCTTCCATCATTGAACCCGGCAGGTTCCCCTCCTCCAGCAATACAGCAAGGACCTCCAATAATCTAGGAAAAACAACCTCTTTATATTTACCATAAAATTCATATGGGAGTCCGTCTGAACCGGGGTTGGAGTTGCCCGAGCATAGTTTAATTGCCCCTTCAAGCTCCTGAATAGAGAGATCGGCCTCAAGTACCTTCCTTTGAGCCGGAGTAATAGTAGGAAAGACAATACCATCAAGATAAGAGTCCATCATTTCATCCGTGATCCTGCAGTGGCTCTATAAAGGTCTGAAAAGTAATCAAGGAAGACCTTCTCTATGTAGTCTTGTCCCCTAACCATCCTCCTATTAGCTCAATCGTATATTATCTATATTTTTTTTGGATTCCTGACTCGAGATCACCCTAGATAGGAGTTTCCCCAGTCACCCGAATTCAATAAAATATTTTGTTGTGCCTTCTCCAGCAAAAAGTTGGAGTATGCCTGTGTAGTCTTCTGCATAGTTTCCCTATTTTCCTCTGTCCTATTTATATAGAAAAATTGTGTGGCTGAGGAAGCTTGTTCTTTTAAATTTTTCTCGTTTTTCCCGTACTCCTTTCTCAGGTTTGCAATGTGACTGACAATTATTCCCCTCATATAGGCCTTAAAAGTATCCCATACCATTTAGATTTTAGTTGACCTATAATTAGTTACCCAAAATTGGTTTATTTCCTTTTGTATTATTTCATGGTTCTTTATTAGTGATAGCCAATAAGGATTTAATCTAAAAGGAGGCCTCCCTATTTGTTTATCCTGGGCCAGGCAAAGTTCAAGGAGTAACGGTAGATGGTCCGAGAGTGACATAGTCTCGTACTTCATTCGTGTTACATATCGTACATATTTTTTATTGATCAGAGCATGGTCTATTCTGGACATGGATCTACCTAATTTACTAATACATGAGAAGACTCTTCTCCCCTGACCCAGACTTCCCCAAACATCCTCAAACCCAGCCTCAGAGCAGAAGCGTGCCAGGGGAGACCCCTGAACAGAGGCATCTCCCTCGACACCCATAGAGACTCTATCTACTGCCGGGTTAATAACACAAATAAAATAACCCAATAATCAATGTGGGGCATTCCGGCCATTTGTCAATAAATGTTAACAGAAAGTTAAGCACTGAGAAAGAGAATGGAGGTGGAATATAAACAAAGGCTAAAATGCACATCTTCCCTGCCAGCTTACAGTATAAGAAGACGAATCTTCCCTGGTGGTCAACAGAGGATGCCTCGCACAATCGTTCTATGAATGGAAACTGTCACTCCCCTAGAATGACTAGAGAAGGTCGAGTGGTACGTGTGCGCAGCCCATCCCCTGGTGACCATCCTGGAAGTCTCCCCAGTAAGATGTGTTTCTATCAAGCATACAGTTGCCAGGAGATGTATACGCAACACATCCCAGCCCAATCCCAACCCCCCCCCATACAAGTAATGCACCACATATTGCAGCAGATCTCTCACCTATGACCATCCCTCCCATACTCCCCCCCCCTGCTCGGCACCTCCTCGCAAGGTAAACAAAGAAATTGAAAAATATAAACACCCTCTAACAATTGTTATTCCCAGCCAACCCTACAACAGTTAGGTCACATATTATTTCGTTCAAGCCAATCCGCGGCATTAACTGTATAGGCTCCGTACTACCATGAAATGTATGGGCTCCACAGAGGTCTTTGCGATCTTGCTGCGAATATCGCTAGACGTGCTTCGTCTTGTGTCTATAACCTGACACTATGGTTTTGCGCATAAATTACAGTGTAAAAGTCTGAAGCTGAAATCGTCTTCATTAGTGAAACACAAAGCCGATTTTGCTTTGAATTTTGACACCGTAATTTATGCGCATAACCTCTCAGTTGAGCATCCATTTTACGATAGTACGGAGGCTATAACTAATCGGGTTCGGATCTAGCAGTCCGAACCTGATTCGCTAAACACTACCTGTAACACATCAAAGGTTAACAGCAACAAAAACTCTATATTTATTACCCTGATTCTGCAGTTTATATAAATAGCCCACATATAGTCGTAAACTGCTGTATGGACAAATGGCAGCGCTCAGAAGGCATATTGTTTTTGGAGGGCAGCTTTTGCTGGAATTTTTTCTGGGCGCCATGTGGCATTTGAAGAGACCCTGAGGTACCCCTAAAGTGGAAACCCCAAAAAGGGACCAACCAAGGAATTTTTTGAGTAAATCATTTTTATTGGCATTTTAGTAAAGCATAACGATAAAGTCATACATCTGAAAATTCTTGATCAAAATAGCATTTGTACACGCTTATACAATAGGCTTACTCCCAAAGCGTAATAAGTATATGGTTAGTGTAGTTTGAACACAATATATTAAGGTCTACAACAAAAGACCATAACAATCAAGGGGAACGGGGGGAAGGGAAAAAAGGAGGAAGGGAAGGAAGGGCCTTTAAGTAACATTTGGTGTGGTCTAACAGCATTGAGTGGTACATAGTTATCCAAAATTTAGGGTGAGTAGTTAGGGTTGTGGAGCCAAGGACCCCAGGTAAGTTGCTTGGATTTAGGAGAAATAGTCGTGCAAGATATTGAATGTTCATACCTACACGACGAGTTAACCTCTTGTATGACCTCAGTCAAGGTCGGTGAGGTTGGTTGCTTCCAGTGACGAGTAATAATTAGCTTAGCGCTAAGTAAAACATGTCCTGTGATATTCCTAAATACCGGGGGGATAGTGTGAATACCCAGAAACAAGAGAGCTAGCTCCGGGATGGGTTTAATATTTTGGGTTGCCAACCCTGATATCAAGTCAAAAAACACTGTGCCAATAGGGGGTGAGTATCGGACAATCCCACAGAATATGAAGTAAGGAGCCCTTAGCGCCACAACCTCGCCAACAATGTGGGGAGGATGAGGGGTAGATTGTGTTTAGCCTCTGTGGAGTAAGGTACCATTGTAATAGGGTCTTAAGCCCTGCCTCATAATGGGTGACGCATTTAAAATTAGAAGCCAGAAACCCAATAGCTAGATTCCAATCTTCATCTAAGAAAGTCTTCCCCAGCTCACGTTCCCAATTTTTTATGGGTAAGGTCTTGGTGAACGTAGTTTTGTCTCCTAATATGTCATATATGTATCGTGTGGTCTGTCTTCTGAAGAGGGATGGGAATTGAAATAGTCTTAGTATGCAAGAGTTTATTGAAGGTGGAGATTGTTTAATATTTGCAATGAAATGTCGTATTCGCAAGTAGTTATAGAATTCTGTGTGCGGCAATGCGAATAAGCTGTGAAGTTAGTCAAAGGGAAGTAGGCAGCCTTCTGGCATTATTTGGGATAAGGAGATGATCCCCTTTCTCCGCCAAATTGTCAGATTAATGTCAGTGATGCTGAGTTCCTGTCACGAACCGGCAGGACAGGTAGTGAATCCTGGACCAGAGAGGCGATGGCGCGGGTTGTACTAGAGGACCGGTTCTAAGCAGTTACTGGTCTTCACCAGAGCCTGCCGCAAGGCGGGATGGATTTGCCGCGGCGGTAACTACCAGGTCGTGTCCCCTAGTAACAACTCGACCTCTCTGGCAGCTGATAAGGCGTGGTACACAGGGAGAAGGTAAGAGCGTAGTCGGACGTAGCAGCGGTCAGGGCAGGCGGCAAAGGTTCCAAGGCGAGTGGACGGTAGCAACGGGTACGGCAACAGGTAAGGCAAACTAACATCGTAGGGAACGCTTTCTCTGAGGCACAAGGCACAAAGATCCGGCAGAAAGCTGTGGGAGGAGAAGGTATAAATGGGCAGTGCACAGGTGCAGCCTAATTAAGTCAGCACTGCCTCTCACAACCTTAACCCTTAATAACCCCTTTGGACCAGGCACCAATCACTGGTGCACTGGTCCTTTGAATCTAAGAGTCCCGGCGCGCGCGCGCCCTAGAGAGCGAGGACGCACACGCCGAGACGCTGGAGTGCTGCCTGGGGGCATACGCTGTGAGCGCTCCGAGGCCAGCAGGGGACCCGGAGCTCTCAGCGTAACAGTTCCAGTGCGCTTATGTCTGCTTGAAGTAACAGGGTGGATTTGGAATTTGCCTGCGCTCTGTGAATTGTGGACCATAGGTTGCCAACATGCCGTACTGTCAGTAATTCATTGTGCAATTTAGAAGGGTTCCATAACGAATGAATCAGGTAATCTTTTAAGGTAGCATGTTTGATCGTATGGGACTCAATCTGAATCCAGGCTTTTGTATTGTCAGGGATCCACCATTCCCGAGCAAATGAGAGTGTTATGGCTCGGAAGTAGTCTTTAATGTCAGGGAGGCCTAATCCTCCAGCGTATTTTTTCTTAATCAATAATGCTCGAGCTACTCTGGGTTTGGTCGGACCCCAGACATACTTGCCCAAAATCGACTGTGCCTTTTTGAAGAATGTTGCAGGGACCGGGATCGGTAGGGCACGGAATATATATATGAGCTTGGGGAGGGTCATCACCTGGAAAGAAGCCACTCTACCCACCCAGGACAATGCCTTCATGGCAAAGCTAGTCAAGTCGCGCGACAGAGTGGCTAGAAGGGGGTGATAGTTTCCTATCATAAAGAAGGGAGCAAGGTGAAGGAATCTTCACTCCTAAATATGGGATTTCTGACGTTTGCCAGTCTAGTTCATGGAAAGATTGCAGAGTGGCCCTTTCCTTCTGGGGTATGTTAATGGGCAATGCTTGGGATTTAGTGTTGTTAATCTTATAGTAGGAAAGGGAACCATAATGTAAGATCGTTCTAAGGGCAATGTCTAATGAGTTGATGGGGTCAGTTAGAGTGAGAATGATGTAATCCGCATAAAGTGTAATTTTATGGGATCTTCCCCCTATTTCCATCCCTGCTATTGAAGATGAGTTTCTTATAGTCTGTGCTAGGGGTTCTAATGCTAAGATAAATAATAGGGGTGATAGGGGGCACCCTTGTCTAGATCTATTGGTAATCCCAAATGAATCTGACAGTACTCCATTGACCCAAACTTTCGCGGAGGGAGAGGAATATAGGCAGTGGATGGCTTGTAGTATTTGTCCTGAAAAACCCATGTGACAAAGTGTCGAAAATGCATAGTCCCAATGCAGGCGATCAAACGCCTTTTCCGCATCCAATGTGATCGCGAGCATTGGGAGACCACGCACCTCAGCATAATTGAATAAGTCCACGATTCGCCTGGTATTGTCAGAAGCTTGTCGGCCTGGCACAAACCCGGTTTGGTCCGGGTGGATCAGTATTGGGAGGAGAGGAGCTAATCTGTTAGCGATGACTTTGGCAAAAATTTTAACGTCAGAGTTAAGCAGTGAGATGGGTCGGAAATTCTGGGGTACATCAGGTGTTTTGCCAGGTTTTGGGATGGTGACAATAAGTGCCTCTAGCATGACTGGGGGGAAAGAGTGTCCCTCCTGTATTGCACTAAATAATTCCAACATGTAGGGAGCCAGGATATGCTGGAAGTGGCGAAAATATTCATTAGAAAGTCCGTCGGGGCCAGGGGATTTGCCTATTGGGAGTGATGTGATCACTTTCTTGATTTCTGTGATTGAAAATGGAGCGTTAAGTGACTGTAATTGTGGCTGGGAAAGGGTAGGAAGGGACGCTTGCGAGAGGAACTCCTCTACTAAAGTAGAGTAGTTCTCAGGTAGTGGAGTGCCATCCCTTAGGTTTGTATAGTGCTTGATAGTATGTTTTAAATTGGTTGGCGATGTCTCTGGGATCTATTAATTTCATCTTAGTGGTAGGATGTACCAGATGGGAGATTTTTGACTTCGACTGTTGGGCTTTTAGCTGTTGTGCTAAAAATTGGATTGAAGCCTTAGAAGGGATTTGTGGTAGTTTTGGAGTAGTAGGCTGCTAAGTTTATTCCGTGCAAGTCTAAGTTCATTAGAAGTCTGGGGAGTGGGGGAGGGTTTATTTGTGGTTTCTAGGTCGGCAATGTGTTCTAAGGTTTGTGTAATATCTCGCTCTCTAAGTTTCTTTACTGTGGAGTTCAGCTTAATCAAAGATCCCCGTATAAACGCTTTGTGGGCTTGCCACAAGACAAATTGGTTTGAGACTGATCCACTGTTAAAATGAAAGTATTCATTCACATGAGTGGAAAGTTCCAAAACATGCTTCGGATTATTGTAGAGAAATGCATTATTCCTCCAAATAGGGGCTCTTGAAGATTGAAACTGTTCCTCAAGGGTTAGCGATCGGGGCATGGTCCGACCATTTAATAAGACCAATCTCGGTAGATAGTGTGTGGAGTAGGGAGGAATGGTCCACCATAAAACATATCTATCCTTGAGTATGTCATATGTACCGGGGAGAAGAAGGTATAGTCCTTCTCCAGGCTATGTTGGGCTCTCCATATGTCAGTTAGGCCTTCAGAACACAGGAACGAAGCAACCCCTCTATCTAGTCTCCTTGCAGGGGATGTGGAGTCAATGTCAGGTTGTAAAGCGGTATTAAAATCCCCATAGAGGATTACTTTCCCCTGTTTGAGCTTATTCACATTGCGCATCAATTTGTGTAGGAAGGCCAATTGTCGGGAGTTGGGGGCATACAGGTTAACTAGTGTATATGTAATGTTATTGATGGAGCAAACTAGAATAATATAGCGACCGTTTGGGTCAAGTTTGGTTTTGATGGGAGTATAGGCAACAGTGTTTTTGACAGCAATCAGGGTACCTCTCTTCTTCTGTCACAGTGGGAATGCAGAACATTAGGAAACAGGTGATGGCGTACTCTATCGGCGTCTGCTTGTAGTAGATGAGTCTCCTGAATACATAAAACATCAACATTAGCTGTCAAAGCCTCTTTCCACATGTAGGACCTTTTCTGAGAACAATTAAGGCCTTTGACATTAAGGGACATAATCTTGAGATCCATGATGTCAAAGGAGTACAATTATCCCAGCTCCCGCAAAGATGAAGAGGACCCAGTAGAAGTATGCAATGTCAATCTGTAAGGTTACAATTACTAAGGCACTATTGAGGGAAAGAGAGGGAGGAAAGAGGGAGGGTGGGTAAGATAACAAACAAGACAGATAAGACGGAGATCGCCGTCCAAATCTTAGTAGGCAATAAATGAGACGGTGGTAACCGTCTAAGTATAGGTAAGGCGAGAGTTCGGTGCTAGAATCAAAATAAACTAAGCAAAAAAAAGAAGAGGTATCAGAGGACCTGCACCATAACAATAGGATGCTTTTAAGATGCCCGTGTAGGATGTCCCAAGGAAGCCAAGGGGGGAAGAGTAATCAGAGCTTCACCCTTGTGGCAGTCCTGATATAGAGGATGTCATCCGTTGCGGGGGTATCCAGGGCATCAGCCCACCGCTGTAGGGGCGACACTGGAGGTTATGGAAGCAGGGTCTGTGTCCGCTTTACTTGAAGACAGCGGGATTTGCCACAGATGAAGCAGCTGTTTCCCTTCTTCCAGGGTCTTGATGGCATGGGTCTGTCCATTTTTTCGGACAAGGATCTTCAGGGGGGTAACCCCATTTGTAGGGGAAATCATTATCCCGGAGGGCTGTCGTAATGGGCAGCAGCATTCTGCGCTGGCGAAGGGTGACCATAGAGAGGTCCGTGAAAAGCTTAATTTTCTGATACGGAACAGGTAGTGAGTTCTTGTTTCGCGCCGCAGCCATAAGTGCCTCCTTGGTGTGGAAGAAATAAATGCGCGCCAAAGTATCACGCGGGACATTCGGACCCAAGTGTTGGGGCTTAGGAAGCCTGTGGGCCCTATCAATAATCATGTCCGGTGTAGGAATCTGTGGTAGGAGCACTTTTATTAAACCCTTTAAATAAGTTTGCAACTCTTGAGGGGCAACTTCTTCAGGGATACCCCTGAACTTTACATTATTGCGCCTAGAGCGGTCTTCTAGGTCCACCATTTTTAATTAATAGCTTCTAGCTCATCAGCCAAGGTGTTGTGGGCATCGATAATGGTATTCTGGGACAAAGCAAAATCGCCCATCTTTGTTTCCACATGTTGGATTTTCTCTTCTGCTGTCTGCAGTCTAGCAGAGAGAGGGTTAATCAGCACTTCTATGTCCGTCTGCAAAGAGGATTTCTGAACTAGCAGCATATTCTTTAGGGAATCCTCAGTGACCGGCTTGTCAGAGGTGGGGAGCAGTTGGAAGGGATCTGGGGTGGCACTAGGACTTGAGGTGTACTCACTCAGCTGGGTTCTGCAATCTATTGGGGGTGAGGAGGTCTAGGCAGCTGGTCCCGCTGAGCAAGAGGACGGGGCGCCATCTGGATCCTGTGGTGAGCTTGTCCTGCAGCTTTGCCTCCTCCGGTGTCGGTGGAAGAGACGGAGGTGAGTGATGCGAAAGGACAGTGCTGTCGGAGATGTCCGGTTGGGGAGGGCGACCGCGCAGAATGTGCTGGCGACATTGCACTTATCGGCGAACTTAGTGCCGCTCTGTCAGTATCGTCGGCGCCATCTTTAAACTTTCCCCAATCAAAGTAGCTCTCCAGATTGCCGTCCTGCTGTTTCTGTAGATGTTTTCTCGTTTTCCCATGATGTCGCCAGGGGTGTTGTTCATCTAATGGAACAGTTAGGTGGCTCTGCAGTGCGATCAAAGGCAGGCAGGCAAGGTTATAGTCGCTGAGGTGCAGGAGCTCTGTACTCAGACGGCCATCTCGTTCAGCAGCCTAGCCACGCCCCCCCAACAAGGAATTTTTAAGGCGTGTAGTGAACACTTTGAACCACCAGTCTTGAACTGGCTGTGAAAATGAAAAATGCCTTTTCTTTTTCTTTTTTACAAGAAAATGGTGCTTTAGACCCAAACCTTCTTTTTAACGAAGGGTAAAAGGAGAATATCACCCCTCAATTTGCTACCCATTTTCTCCTGAATACCTTAACACCCCATTCATGGTCATTACTGCTGTTTCGGGATATGCCAGGGCTCAGAGGGAAGGAGCAGCATCTGGATTTCTAACATGGGATTTGCTGAAATGGTTTTTTAAGAGCCTTAAAGGGATATTCAACCCTATGATGCCCCCTGTAATGCCAGGCCAGGCCCCTCTCACAGGTTGTTACTTACCTTGCTCCCCGGCACCTGGGTTAATTCTGACGGCCGCTGCTGCATCATCTCCCCTTTCACGCGGATCAAAACATCCGGTGACGGGGGGGGCGTTCTGGCAGCCAATAGCAGATGCAACGGGAAGGAGTCTAGGGAGGCTCGTTCCCGTCACGACCAGCTATTGGCTGCTCCCCCCATTGCTGGATGTTTTGATCCGGGTGACGGGGAGATGCAGCTGAGGCCGTGTGGGGATCAGGAGCGACACAGGTGCTGGGAAGCGGAGTAAATATAACTTGCATGAGGGGCCTGGGCATTAGAGGGGCATTAATGGATTTGAATAACCCCCTTTAACTTTTTTATTTTTTTGTTGACTTTACTGCGTGGGGGCTTATTTTTTGAGGGACAAACTGGAGTTTTTATTGGAACCATTATGGGGTGCATTTGGCTTTCTGACTGCTTTGTATCTCATTTGGGAGGTGGTGGGCAAAAATTGAAATTCAGTCTTTTTTTTTTTTATGAGGTTCATTATGTAGTATATATGGTATGTGTAGTATATGTAGTATATATGGTATGCTAACTTTATTCTGCAGATTGATATGATTATTGCAATACTAGATTTATATAGTTTTTTTTTCATGTTTTACTACTCCTGCATAAAAAATTAAAATTACTCTTACCGCTAATTGGATTTTCCTGAACCCACGACAGCACAAGAGAGAGGATCCGCCCCTAAAGACAGGAAACCTGAAGTACAAAAAGGCGGAGACTCCCCTCCAACTTTAGTATGTCTTTTCCAAGGATTTGAGGAACTCTGCCCCCCTAAGGTTAGTATTGTGTGTGCGTGTATTTATGTATTTATGTATTTACTTATTTTGTGCAACACCCATGAATAATCACCCCATTACCAAAGAAAAGGGTGCCACCCACAGATCCCCCATAACAGTGCCACCCACAGATCCCCCATAACAGTGCCACCCACAGATCCCCCCCATAACAGTGCCACCCATCAGATCCCCCCTGTAACAGTGCCACCCACAGATCCCCCTGTAACAGTGCCACCCACAGATCCCCCATAACAGTGCCACCCACAGATCCCCCCTGTAACAGTGCCACCCACAGATACCCCATAACAGTGCCACCCACAGATCCCCCCTGTAACAGTGCCACCCACAGATCCCCCATAACAGTGCCACCCACAGATCCCCCCTGTAACAGTGCCATCCACCAGATCCCCCCTGTAACAGTGCCATCCACAGATCCCCGGCCGTCTGGTGCCCAGCGCCTCCTTCCCAGTCTTAATCGCCGCCCTCCCTGTCTACAGTGCCGCCTTCCTCACCTCAGCGCCGCCTCCGCAATCCTCCCGTCCCTCTGCCAGATCCGGAGCCTGCGCACTATGCTCAGCCCTGATGCGCCGCGGGATCCTGGCAGCGGCTTTTTGAGCGAAGTGCGCATGCGCCCGGCCTGATGGCCGCATGGCAGTGGGACGGGAGGATTGCGGAGACGGCGCTGAGGTGAGGAAAGCGGCAACTGTAGACAGGGAGGGCGGCGATAAGGACTGGGAAGGAGGCGCTGGGCACCAGACGGCCGGGCACCCTGTATTAACAGATGTCCATTGGGCACCTTAGTTAGGCGATTGACTGGGTATAAAAAACATTTTTTTTGGGCTATTAGAGCCACAAGCAGGTTTAATAAGGCCAGTTTAGGATTCGTGTTATTAGTACGGACATGGGCATATGTTTAGCTTATAGGGCTAAAATCTCATGACAGAATCCCTTTAAGTTAAAGATTTTTTCTTCTGGTAAAAAAAAAACATCTGCCTTCTGAAATCTACTGTAGAATCAGACCTAAAAATTGTTGAAGCTGAAGAGGATTAGGTTTCGATTTTTTTTTTCCTTGTTTAGGAACCCCACACAACTGCTGCAGGCCTTCTTGGTCTATGCTTCTTTTTCTCGAATGTGAGCCGACATTTCTGCCACCACTTTGGTGAAAATCCTGGAAGCCATTGATAACCCGAAGGAAGGGCCTGGAATTGCATTTGGTTGATGACCCCTTTATCTCCACTGCTACCCGTAAAAACTTTTGATGCTCCTGATATATAGGGACATGAGAATAAGCATCCTTTAAGTCTAACACTGCCATGAAGCACTCTGGAAACAAAAGATGTATCGCCTATTTTATAGTCTCCATTTTGAATCTTTTTACCAGCAAGAACCAATTTTGCTTTTTCAAATTTATAATAGTTCTGTAAGACGTCTGGTTTTTTGACTAGAAAAAGAGGAAAGTAAAAAACCTTCTCCTTACTGACACAATGGTACTGTTACCATACATTTTTCTCCTTTAGGGATAGAACTTCTGATACTATAGATTTGTTCATCCAGGTAGATTTTGTTATTACAAATGTCGACGGAGGGAGAGAGCGAATTCCAGTTTTAGTCCCTGACTCCTGGAGATTAGCTTCCATGCAGGAAGAAAAATTTGTAATCTTCCTCCCACATGGCACCTGGCGTGACTGTTGGTTTTTTTTCTCGTCTCTAAAGATTTGTTAAAGAAGAACCACCCCCCACCCTCTTCTCTGGGATCTAGGGTTAAAGTCCTTGTCTCTTTTCTCTCCCTCTCTATGGGTTTGAAAGGACCGACTAAATCTTCCTCTGGAGGAAAATACATTTTGTACAGGAAATTTCTTCTTTTTGTCCGCTGCTTTCTCTAATAACTCATCCAATGATGAACCAAAAAGATATTCTCCTTCACAGGGCACCGCAAAAGCCTCTTTTTTTGACTGCAGATCCCCACTCCAGTTTTTCAGCCATAAGGCCTGTGTTCAGAATTGGTAAGAGCAGAGGAACGAGCCGCTAACTTAATTGCATCTGCCGAGGCATCCGCCCAAATATCTGCTACTTTTTTAATAGTTGGAAGTCGTGCTAAAATTTCCTCCCTAGGACATTTATTTTTTAATTGATCTTCTAGATCCGACAACCAGATTATTAAGGAATAAGCAGTACAGGTTGAGGCAATAGAAGGTCTGGAGGAAGAAGAAGACTCTTCCCAAGCCTCCTTTAAAAACCTGTCAGCTTTTTTATCTAATCTTTTAAAAAATCCCATGTTTTCAAAAGGTAAGGATGTCTTTTTAGCTATTTTGAAAATAGCTACATCTATTTTAGGCTGCCTTATTCCTGGGAGCTGCAATCTCTTCAGAAAAGGATATTTTCCTTTCGTCCTAATGACAGCACCAGGTGAAAGGATCCTCACCCAGGACAAGAAACCCACAGATATTTGAGAAGGAGGGGGTCTCTCCATTCCTCAATGGTTTTCCTGTCCTGGGAGAGGATTCCTACTAGCATCTGCTGAGAGTAGCTTCTCTCCAAGTTAACTAGCTGGCTGGGCTAGGGAGCGTGCCAGGTGAGTTCCCTGCTACGCGCTCCCTGAAGAGAAGAGGGTGGCATACCTCTGGAAGATTCCTTTCTTTTTTTTCTCCTGCCTAACGCGATCAGCGGCACGGTTGGGGAGGACGGGAGCGCAGGTATTGCGGAGGTATCCCCTTTATGAGACCTCGAAGCAAGAGCGAGATCTCGCGATACTTCATCTCCTACCGTGCTAGAGATTTGAATTCCTGGCCACATTAAGCCCAGCTAGAGCGGCCTGTGGATCCTTGCCGGAAGGACCAGATCCAAGGCGTGTGTGGATCTCTGTAACAGCATGGAGAGGCACAGAAGGACCATCTACCCCCTGCACCTATGGTATGGTTGGAGGTTATGTACGGCAGGGGGTCCTATCCCCCTTATTGTTTTTTCCGTGACATGTGGGTTTATTATGGCATATTGTCTTTTAGGAAAAACCCAGGAAGGTGTACTAAGACTAAACATAAGAAATGTGGAATTTGTAAAGCCAAATTGCCTCCATCCTATGTTAAACTACTGTTGCTCCCTGCATAGAAAACACTATAGCAGAAGAGTCCCCCTCAATGTTTCCACTACTGGGCAAAAATCCTCGGACGTTTCTAGTTCGGATAAAAATACCTTAATAGAAAGTGGGGAATTTTCATCTGACTCATCTTCGGATGAGAGATAGAAGCGGTAGACCATTCTTTCCCATTCAGGAAGTTGATCAACTTTTGAAAGCCGTTAGAGCTACAATGAATATTGAGGACCCTAAGGAAGTAAGATCAGTACAGGACGTAATGTTTGAGGGGTTGGAAGGGAGAAAAAAGAGATTGTTTTTTATTCAAAAGAATGGGGCAGCTATGATAACGAACGAGTGTAAAAATCCAGACAAACGTAATTTAATTCCCCCGTCGGTTTAAACGCAAATTACCCCTTTGACTCTGCGAATTCAGTACTCTGGGACGTTGCACCAAAAAATTAATTGTGCCGATTGCTAAATTTTCGCACAGATCATCTTTGCCTTTTGATTATCTAGGGCAGCCTAACCCCCTTAAGGACCAGGCTATTTTTTGCAAATCTGACCAGTGTCACTTTATGTGTGAATAACTTTAAAACTCTTTTACTTATCCAGGCCAGAGATAGTTTTTTCGTCAACATATTGTACTTCATGACACTGGTAAAATGGAGTAAAAAAAAATCATTTTTATTTATAAAAAAATACCAAATTTACCAAAAATTTTGAAAACTTTGCAAATTTCCAAGTTTCAATTTCTCTACTTCTATAATACATAGTAATACCTCAAAAAAGTTATTCATTTACATTCCCCATATGTCTACTTCATGTTTGGATCATTTTGGGAATGCCATTTTATTTTTTGGAGACGTTACAAGGCTTAGAAGTTTAGAAGCAAATCTTAAAATGTTTCAGACATTTTCCAAAACCCACTTTTTAAGGACCAGTTCAGGTCCGAAGTCACTTTGTGAGGCTTACATAATAGAAACCACCTAAAAATAACCCCATTCTAGAAACTACACCCCTCAAGGTATTCAAAACTGATTTTACAAACTTTGTTAAAACCTTTAGGTGTTCTACAAGAGTTAATGGCAAATGGAGGAGTAACATTTCAGAATTTCAATTTTTGGGAAAGTTTCCATTTTAATCAATTTTTCCAGTAACAAAGCAAGGGTTAACAGACAAACAAAACTCAATATTTATTGCCCTGATTCTGTAGTTTGCAGAAACACCCCATATGGGGTCGTAAACTGCTGTACGGGCACACAAGCAGAGCACAGAAGGAAGGGAACGCCATATGGTTTTTGGAAGGCAGATTTTGCTGGACTGGTTTATTTACAACCATGTCCCATTTAAAGCCCCACTGATGCACCCTACAGTAGAAACTCCAAAAAAGTGACCCCATTTTGGAAACTACGGAATAAGATGGCAGTTTTGTTGGTACTATTTTAGGGTAAATATGATTTTTGGTTTCTCTATATTACACATTTTTTGAGGCAAGGTAACAAAAAATAGAAATTCTGAAATTTCATCTCCATTTGCCAATAACTCTTGTGGAACACCTAAAGGGTTAACAAAGTTTGTAAAATCAGTTTTGAATACCTTGAGGGGTGTAGTTTCTTAGATGGAGTCACTTTTTTGGAGTTTCTACTCTAGGGGTACATCAGGGGGGCTTCAAATGGGACATGGTGTCAAAAAACCAGTCCAGCAAAATCTGCCTTCCTTAAACCATATGGTGTTCCCTTCCTTCTGTGCCCTGCTATTTGGCCATACAGCAGTTTACGACCACATATGGGGTGTTTCTGCAAACTACAGAATTGGGGCAATAAATATTGAGTTTTGTTTGGCTGTTAACCCTTGCTTTGTTACTGGAGAAATGGATTAAAATGGAAAATTTGCAAAAAAAATAGCTGTTTTGGGAACGTTTTTATTTTTTGTTATTTACATCGTTGATCTGACAGGTTAGATCGTGTGCTATTTCTATAGAGCAGGTTGTTACGGATGTGAAAATGCCAAATATGACTACTTTTTGGGGTGTTTTGTTTCAGTTTTACATAATAAAGCATTTTTGAAAAAAAAAAAGATTTTTTAGTGTCTCCACATTCTGAAAGCCATATATATTATTTTTTTGGGGCGACTGTCTTATTTAGGGGCTCATTTTTTGCCGGATGAGATGTCAGTTTGATTAGCACTATCTTGGGTGCATATGACATTTTGGTCGCTTGCTATTACACTTTTTGTGATGTAAGGTTTTGACACTGTATTTATATAATTATTTTTGCTGTGTTCACCTGACAGGTCAGTTTATGTGTTATTTTTATAGAGAAGGTTTTTACGGACGCGGCGATACCTAATATGTATACTTTTTTTATTTAAGTTTTACACAATATTATTTTTGAAACAACAAAAAAATCATGTTTTAATGTCTCCATAGTCTGAAAGCCATATATAATTTTTTTTTTGGGAGATTATCCTATGTAGGGGCTCACTTTTTTGCGGGATTAGATGGCGGTTTGATTAGTACTATTTTGGGAGGCATATAACTTTTTGATAGCTTGCTATTACACTTTTTGTGATGTGAGGTGCCAAAAATGGCTTTTTTTACACTGTTTTATTTTTAAAAAATTACGGTATTTACCTGAGGGGTTAGGTCATGTGATATGTTTATAGAGGAGTTTTCATACGGATGCGGAGATACCAAATATGCATAGTTTTTTAAATTTATTTTACTTTACACAATAAAAGCATTTTAGAAAGAAAAAAAACATGTTTTAGTGTCTCCATAGTCTGAGAGCCATATATATTTTTTTTTAACTTTTTGGGCGATTGTCTCATGTAGGGGCTCATTTTTTGCAGGATGAGGTGCCGATTTGATTGGTACCATTTTGGCATACATAAGACTTTTTTGATCACTTTTATTACCTTTTTTGAGAAATAAGGTGGAAAAAATGTCTATTTCATCATAGTTTTAATTTTTAATTTTTTATGGCGGTCACCGTGCGGGGAAAGTAACATGACCGATTTATAGATCAGGTCATTACGGACGCGGTGATATTAAACATGTGTAGTGCATTTTATTTTTTTATTTTTAATCAGTGATTAAATGTGTTTTTTTAATTTTACTTTTTTCACATTTTTTTTAATTATGTTTTGACCCAGACCCACTTGGTTCTTGAAGATCCAGTGGGTCTGATGTCTGTATAATACAATACAGTACACTTTATTGTGTACTGTACTGTATTTTCACTTTACACTTAGTCTGATCAGACTTCTGCCTTAGCAGAAGTCTGATCAGACTTAGCCTTACCATGGCAAGCCGGAAGCTTGTGAAGGCGTCCAGTTGCCATGGTAACCATCAACCTCTGCCACAACAGAGCAGCGGGTGATGGGGAGGGAGGGGGGGCCCCCTCCCTCTGTGATCCCGTCAAGAATCGGGGGCTGAAACGCACAGCAGCCCCCGATGGAGAGGAGCTCCCTCCCTGTTAACCCCTTCCATACAGTGGTATGGAATGGGTTTAAATGGCTGACATCACAGCACAGATGTCAGCCGTTTCAAGCAGAGTGTCAGCAATGTGCTGACACTCATGCTAAACCGCTCGGCCCATCCTGGAAATGAGAGGGGGCGGGCGGATGATCACGTGCCTGCCCCCCCCCCCCCTTTCCCGCACAGAGCCGCCAGCACATAACATGAGTGTTAAAAATTAAAGATGTGTCATTTGAAGTTTCTGATCCTCGCGGTCACAGACCGCCTGGGATCATAAACTTCCGAAATCGCTGCAAACCGCAGGTCTGAATTGGCCTGCGGGTTGCAGCGATCGCCGATAAGGGGGGGTCACAGGACCCCCCTCGGCAATTGTCACAGAGTGCCTGCTGAATGATTCCGATCACACGCCTGCCCTGCGTCCTTAAGTACCGGGACATCAGGGCCTACCTGTATGCCCTGTGCCCTCAAGAGGTTAAGGATGCCATGGACAGAAGAGCAGATAGCTTCCTAAGGCGAACATGAGAATCAGCGTGGCCTCCCTTAAACCTAACATAGCGGCAACTTGTACTGCTAGGGCCCTTATCTTATTGGTGAAGCAGTTAGAAAACCCGATAAGGGATAAGACTCCTAGGGATCAGTTATTAGAACAGTGATGCGAACCTTTTAAAGGCAGAGTGCCCAAACTGCACCCAAAACCCCACTTATTTATTGCAAAGTGCCAACAAAGCAATTTAAACTGAATACTATAGTCCAATATAGTATATCCTCTATGTACTTTATTATTTAGCTATAATAGCCTGCCTACATTCAGTGCGCTGCCTGTGCTGTTCATAGTGCGCCTGCGCTGATGAATGGCAGGAAAAGTCTAAGGCATGTTGTACACCATAGACTTTTTCCAGAGTGCGGGTGCCCACAGAGAGGCTCTGAATGCCGCCTCTGGCACCCGGCCATAGGTTCGCCATCACTGTATTAGAATCTATCCCGGTTATTGCCAAAGCAGCTGACTTTCTGGCGGATGCTTCCGCTGACGCAGTTACATTGTCTGCTTGGTCATCTTCCCTGGCTAATTCGGCTCGCAGAGCCCTTTTGGCTTAAGAAATTAGTCAGGGGAGTGGCGTCTAAGAATAGACTTTGTAGTATTCCATAGGAATAAAGGGTTTACCTCTTCCTTTCGTAAGCAGAATCCCTCCTTTCATCCGAAAAGATTTTCAGGTACAGAGAAGAGCCCAAATAGAAGATTCCAAGTGGAAGTTCTCTTCTAAATCCAAAGGCTTTTTGTTCAGGGGTCACATTCCCGGCTCTACTAAAAAAGACAACCCCCAATGATGCCAGGGTGGGAGAAAGGCTGTTGGGCTTTCCTCCCAGCCTGGTCAAAGATTTCCAACAGTACTTGGATTCTTCAGTTCCTTGCAGGAGGGATTCAGGCTGGAATTCAAGAGTCCTTCCCCAGAAAAATTTGTTGTAACAGAGTAGGCCCAAAGGCTCAGGAGGCGCTAGAAAGGGAGTGTTGTGGAATACCACTCAGGAAACGCATTCTTCAGGAAGAATAAGGTTTATTGCGGCTAGCCGGGAGCATCAGCAGCTTAAATCGCACAAAGTAAAATGCTCAAAGGGGGAGAGGTCCACACTTATCTTATACACATAACCATCCTAAACTTCACATACTTTTCCTATCCTCATTGGATAGGTTAAACTCTTTATACAACCCCATTGGACAGCTCCATACATGGATAATGTGTGCTTGCTTCCTGTTCTTGGCCAACATCTGTTCATTACCCATGCTTTCTTCTTCATCCTGTCTAGTCTATAGCCTCTCACCCAAGTGAGTGCCCCCACCTTAGGAATGTGTACACACATATAAAATTTGGGAATGTAGTGTCTAGTATAATCAGGCGGCATTATACTATATATTTTTCATTTTCTCCTTCATTCCCCTCTGTTGTTGGTTTTCCCAACACACACACACACACTGACATTTACACACAATGTCTCTGGCTTTCTGCAATTCAATAATGATGTTCTCCTCATCCAATGAACAAACTTCACATTCCGGATCCTTGACTTCCTCTGTTGCAACAGGTGCATAGGTGAGCATCATGGTGGTTTTCAAGAACAGTCTTTTACAGCGCGAAAACAACAATAGGCCTACAAGACACAATAACAATACTGGAGCACATGCAAGCATGACAGTCTTCAGTAATGGCAAGAACCAAGATGAAGATTTAAAGACCACCCTGAGAACCAGTCACCTGTAACTCCAGCTTCATCAATCATTTGCGTATTCAAAGAATGGAGGTGCTCTATGGCCCTAACAAGAGTCCCATTTTGCTCATCATCATTCGCTGGGATAAAAGTACAGAAAGATTCTCCAATAACTGCACAAACTCCTCCTTGAGAAGCGGAATCATGTCGAGAGCATATCGGTTCTGTACCGTTGTCAATCTCAGACCTCTGAGCTCCTCCTTCATGGCATTCAAGGCCTCATCTGTAGTATTAATAAACTTTAATAGCTCGTACCTGTTTTTCTGGATCTATTTTGCATTTGCCGCTGCTTGTACTCCAGGAGTCAACCAACTTGCAAAAAACATTTCAGCTTTTGAAAAGATTTTAAAATCATCTGGAACCTCCTCTGGAGCAAAATATGGATTTCTCTTGATTCGCACATACTCACCTGGAACCCATGCATGCTTAGGGATTACCAACAAGGGATGGATTAATTTAACCATTAAGCACACACCTGACCAGACTACCACATTGCCAATATACATCCATTAGTACAGCAGTCCCTTGACTCAAATATCTCTCATATTTGACCAACTTACATTGTGTGTTTTGTTCCCAACCTTGGCCCATTCCCATCATTAGAATAACATATATTAAATTCCCTCTTTTCTGTGACTTTGAGACCTTTCTCTTCTAGAGCTTCACTCCAAGTTAATGAGGTTACAAAATCTCCCCATACTTTTTACACAGGTTAGTATCGTTTACCAAACTGGAATTGGAAGTGAAGTTCCAAAGAGTCTGGCCTGCACAACCACAATACTTCTACGAAACCTACTAATATGCTTACAGTGAGTTTGTTGAAGTGTTACATGTGCTATCATTAAATGTAAAGAATGACTCTTGCTGCGTTGGAGAAATCTCAGTGTTTGGTTTAGATACAATTGATTGTTTGAACATCTTGTTCTGCAGTTGTTAATAAGAAGGTTCTTCCTACCTATAGGATCATGTATCAGTAGATAGGATGTAATGGAAGTCCACTCATTACAATATCCCACCTTTCCACCTCCCCTTTACATAACTTGTCCACACCCCTTGGGGTCTGGTGAAATGTACCATGTTTCCTAAGTCAGTTCTGCTTTGGTGTATAACAGTGCATTGGTCCTAATCAGATGTCCCAACACATAACATATATAACATACAACATATAACACAATACCAACATAAAACAGACAAAGGGCCCCTTTTGACATGACACTTTTCAACATAAAAATATTCATTGGCGCTCCAAACCAATTTTTTATCCAGACGTTCTGTCAGGGTCTTCATTATTGCTACAGATAAAACATTCACCTAATCATACATTTGGGAGAAAGTAAAAGTAATTAGCAAGAAGCCTCCAAGTGTTCCTGATGTCCATTAAATACAGCTGCAAAATAAAACTCATCAGTTATTTTTATAATTAAAGAACCATATTCACCCAATATTACATTTAACAAATGGCTAATTTTTTACCACGTGGATTTTCTATTATAATTTATTTTATGTTTTTATTTTTAGGATATCCGATTACGATGTATAGTTATTAGGAGAGTACTCTTGACATTTTCAGTTATACCACACATCACACCCTACTTTCCATGCATCCTTCATTCACACAATAAAGCAATGGTAAATGTCACAGCATCTTCATCTCCTAGGAAAGAGAACAAACATCTTAATTAATATCATTACATCAAATTCATAAACCTCACATTATACTGGATTAACCAGAGGTTATCACATACCTCGACCCATATCACTTACTTTCATCCATCTCATATTTTGACTCTACAACCAGCAGCACCTCTCCCCACCTCCACTTTCATTTGGCATTTCTACTCATTTCAAGACCTTTTTGACTCATTCCCCAGCTTCCTTCTTTCTTTTGTCTATGCCAGCCATACCCCATCCTCCAAGGAGAGGAGGGGGGTGAATCCAGACTACACAGAAGCCCCTCTAGCTTCACCTAACTGACTCCATAGAAACTCTCACTCACAATTGTAAACTGGGAAATCTACTATCAGGTCTTATACAGTCTTATATGCCAATCAACATACCCTTAATCCTTTCAAAAGTGTTATAGTATAGCATGCAGTTTATGGAATTTGTTTGCTCTCACCTACATCTACACTCATCAAACCTCCATAGTAGAGTGTACGCCTACCTTAACCTCACACTCGCTTCATAATCCACATACAATCCCCTTTCTACTTACACTGCTGTGGTCTGCTGTTCCTTAACGCACACATTGTATTGAAAAATTCATCAAAAGGTCAGTTACAACTTAAACATTGCAACCATTAACCTTTAGCTTCCTTTCCTACTCCTCCACAGTGCTCACAGTAAAGTCCAAAACACCACACCAAAGGTGTGTCTGCTTACCAAAATGTGGAGTTTCAATCACTCAGCGTATGCAACAAATGGTTAGTGCAGACAGTTAACACAATAATCACGACACAATTACAATGACATATACAAAAGAATTCATCACCCAAGGGATTATTTACGCACTTTCTGGGTCTTTTGCATCGTTTTAAGTAACCAATGAGCCATGCCGCTAACCGTAACTGACCCCTTCCTACTTTGGCCCAAAACCGAGTTTTGGTCCGTAACCAACAGGGTATCTCTTTCTCTAATACAGATCAGATCTTTTGCACTGGTTTATGTAACCAATGAGCCGTGTCGCTAACCGTAACTGACCTCTTCCTACTTTGGTCCGAAACCGAGGTTTTGGTCCGTAATCAATCGGTAGATCACAGTAGGCACGAATAAAACGTAACTTTTAATATTTAATGTTAATAAATCCATCCAATTCAAAAAAATAGATATAAACAAACATTTACATGACATAATAGCTTAGATGGTATCTAAGGGGAAGGGCTGATAGAGAAAAGAGGACACGCGAGGGGACCACGCTATCCCTACGAGGACCCTTACTAATGACTCAACCCACAGGAAGACCCTGATGGTGGATGGCCTGTGGTCCCGTGCCTGCCATAACTCTCCCTCAATAAGACCCTAAAACCTACCAACGCGTTTCCCCTAGTAAAGGTTCATCAGGGGAGAGATAATGGGTAAAGAAACAAATCACAACATAAAATAACATATAAGTCTTAGATATCATGAAAACTCGATGTATCACCCACAAATGGGTATAGATAGTTCGACTAATCTAAAGCCCCAACAGCCATGCCAATCACAAGTGGTCTTAATTATGCAACCAGCTCATTCATCCGTGACCCAGTCTTATTATAGGTTATATATAATTTATAAGATATGTCCAGGAATCACAACCATATAATAAAACACTTATTAATTCTGTGACCAATAAGTGTTACATTATATGGTTGTGATTAGTGAGGGTCCTCGTAGGGATAGTGTGGTCCCCTCGCGTGTACTCTTTTCTCTATCAGCCCTTCCCCTTAGATACCATCTAGGCTATTATGTCATGTAAATATTTGTTTATATCTATTTTTTTGAAGTGGGTGGATTTATTAACATTAAATATTAAAAGTTACGTTTTATTCATGCCTACTGTGATCTAATTATATGTACTGCAGGAATTGCCAATTATAATATATGCATATCCTCGGAGAGGTTAATAGTGATCCGTAACCAATAGGGTATCACTTTCTCTCATACAGGTCTTTTGCACTGGTTTATGTAACCAATGAGCCGTGTCTCTAACCGTAACTGACCTCTTCCTACTTTGGTCCGAAACCGAGGTTTTGGTCCGTAACCAATAGGGTATCTCGTTCTCTCACACAGGATTTAGAACCAGGGCCTGGACAGTAGTGGATCTCCCTATCTGTTACCCGTGTCTTCTTTCTTTAGGGATTTAAAACCAAATCCAATCGAAATTGGACCAAAAAATGATTCAATCAATTAATCATTAATTGATTAATTTAAAAATATATCTTATCCAATTTTAGATTTGGACAGCAGTGACGCGAAACTGACTTTTACCCTTTACTAAATAATATCACATCAGCGCTCAGGAGCCTCCAGCCATCGCGCCTCTGCTGGCCCTACCGCGCACCACTGTGCCGCGTGTCAAAATCGGGGACCGCAGGTAACTAATGGCAACCACGTGGAGAGAAGAATGTACTACAGGCTTCCCCGCCAAAGACAGGAAACCATACTGAAGTTGGAGAGAGTCTCCGCCTTTTTGTACTTCAGGTTTCCTGTTTTTGGGGGCGGATCCTCTCTCGTGGTGTTGTCTTGGGTGAGGGGAAAACATCCCTTTTTATTAAGAATGTTATATTTTGCATCGCCATATACTAACATCCATAACATTATTATTTTTCTGCCAATGTAGATGTCTTAGGGCTTGCTTTTTGCCGGTCAGACAGGCCTTTTGCCGGGTACATAAGACTTTTTGATGACTTGATATTATGCATTTTGGGATGCGAGGTGACAGAAAAAGCTGTTTTGGCGTAATTTTTAATTTATTTATTTTTATGGCATTTACTTGATGGCGTACAAGTGATATTTTTTATAGAGCTGCCAATTTTACAGACATGGCGATACCAAATATATATTTTTTTTAAAAAAAAATTTTAAGTTTTACACAATAAGAATATTTTTAGGAAAAAAATCATGTTTTTGTGTTGCCATTTTCTTAGAGCCATATAATTATATATATATATATATATTTATTTTTTATTTTTTATGGAGACACAGTCTCGATCCCCATGAATTTAAATTTTTTATGGTCTCCCCCATGCATGAGATCAATGTGTTTCGCTGTGACGCATATTCCCCAGCTGTTCTCCGATCCGCCTGCACGAGTGGTCTCACCCACATACTCCAAACCACAAACGCAATTTGCTTTATAAATGACCCCCTTGGAACGACAGTTGATAAAACCTTTTATGGGGTATCTTTTATATGTCACATTACTGGTGAATGTGTGACCCTGAACAATGTATGCACAAGCTATGCAGCCACTACAATGATAACAACCAAATATTGGATGAAGCCAACTATCACTGTTTTTTGGTGCACTATAGTGACTGTGGACCAAACGGTCCCATATGTTCCATCCCCTCCGATATGTGATCTGTGGGGCTTCTGAGATGAACGGAACCTCATGAATAGCTGCTAGCAGACGAATAGGAAACGCACCTAAGCGGCTTACACTCCTAGCAATCAGTCTCTAACAGCATACAGTGAATCCCCCTAAGAACGAGACCAAGCTCCATGTTGAGGGTAAAGCAGTGGACAGCCAGAGCTATGTGTTTATTGTTCTTATACAACATTGTTACACATTAGTACCACCCACAGGGTTTTGTAAGACAACCAGTAACCACGTGCAATACACTCAGACACTCCCACACAAAATCCTCCCCTCTGCCTGTGATACAATTACCTTACAAAATGGGTTACTGTAATCATCACAGGCAGGATAATACACAGTTACACAATGTCTTCTGTCCTGGAGACAATTGGGAGTAATTCAATTATCTCTCAGGACAAAGGGAAATCGCCAATACACACGTGGGGATAATAGGACAGAAATCACTATTCAAATATACAATGTCACAACCATTACAGTAAACATAGACATTTAACATATCCCCAGATAGCTTCGGTCTGAGTGCATTCAATTATTAGGTGAATGGCAGTCAGACTACACGAATACAGTTCAATTGCCATGGAGTTTAAGTTTAGCATGGGCTGATGAGAGGGCCCATAATCCTGGGGCAAGAGGCTGGCAACCAGGCTTCTCCAGCACCCAGTGGCGAGGTTGGTTTCGCCACAGATATGCTTTCCTCAAAATATGGTCTGGGTACCCTTTCTCCCGGAATCTTTCACGAAGATCCCCTGCTTGTTCTTTAAAGTACCCAAGTGTGGAACAATTTATTTTCATCCTCAAATATTGGCCCGTAGGGATCCCCTGTTTTAGTGGTCTAGAATGGCAGCTTTCCCAGTTAAGTAGAGAATTGGTAGCTGTGGGTTTCCTAAAAGTTTTTGTTTGGATCTCCCCCCTAGGGCCCCTTTCAATCAATACATCCAAAAAGGGAAGTAGGTTACTCGCAATTCCGGAGGTGAATCTCAGGCCTATATTGTTTTTATTTAGGGCTGATAAAAGGTATTTGAATCTCCCCTTTTCTCCCCGCCAGTTTATAAAGATGTCATCTATAAATCTTGCCCATATGACAATATACATTGTGTGTGGGTCGGGGGGATCGGTAAACACTATACTCTTCTCCCACCAGCCCAGGAACAAATTTACATACGATTTCAATAGTCTTAGAATAAAAGAGTTGTGCACCTGAAACTGACAGCCTCTAGTCACCAGAAATTATTTGACTGCTTTTATCCCAAGATTATACAGGATTGAAGAATAAAAGGCCTCAACATCGATGGACCCAAGCACTAAGTCCTCGTGGAGATAAATACCCTCCAGTCTACCAATAGGTCATCCGAATCCCTAATATAGGAGGGTAATGCTTTAACAAAAGGTTCCAGAATTGTATTGATGTAGATCCCAATGTTCTGACTGAGGCTGTTGACTCCCGACACTACACTGCGTGCAGAATTATTAGGCAAATGAGTATTTTGACTACATCATCCTCTTTATGCATGTTGTCTTACTCCAAGCTGTATAGGCTCGAAAGCCTACTACCAATTAAGCATATTAGGTGATGTGCATCTCTGTAATGAGAAGGGGTGTGGTCTAATGACATCAACACCCTATATCAGGTGTGCATAATTATTAGGCAACTTCCTTTCCTTTGGCAAAATGGGTCAAAAGAAGGACTTGACAGGCTCAGAAAAGTCAAAAATAGTGAGATATCTTGCAGAGGGATGCAGCACTCTTAAAATCGCAAAGCTTCTGAAGCGTGATCATCGAACAATCAAGCGTTTCATTCAAAATAGTCAACAGGGTCGCAAGAAGCGTGTGGAAAAACCAAGGCGCAAAATAACTGCCCATGAACTGAGAAAAGTCAAGCGTGCAGCTGCCAAGATGCCACTTGCCACCAGAGCCATATTTCAGAGCTGCAACATCACTGGAGTGCCCAAAAGCACAAGGTGTGCAATACTCAGAGACATGGCCAAGGTAAAAAAAGGCTGAAAGACGACCACCACTGAACAAGACACACAAGCTGAAACGTCAAGACTGGGCCAAGAAATATCTCAAGACTGATTTTTCTAAGGTTTTATGGACTGATGAAATGAGAGTGAGTCTTGATGGGCCAGATGGATGGGCCCGTGGCTGGATTGGTAAAGGGCAGAGAGCTCCAGTCCGACTCAGACGCCAGCAAGGTGGAGGTGGAGTACTGGTTTGGGCTGGTATCATCAAAGATGAGCTTGTGGGGCCTTTTCGGGTTGAGGATGGAGTCAAGCTCAACTCCCAGTCCTACTGCCAGTTTCTGGAAGACACCTTCTTCAAGCAGTGGTACAGGAAGAAGTCTGCATCCTTCAAGAAAAACATGATTTTTATGCAGGACAATGCTCCATCACATGCGTCCAAGTACTCCACAGCGTGGCTGGCAAGAAAGGGTATAAAAGAAGAAAATCTAATGACATGGCCTCCTTGTTCACCTGATCTGTACCCCATTGAGAACCTGTGGTCCATCATCAAATGTGAGATTTACAAGGAGGGAAAACAGTACACCTCTCTGAACAGTGTCTGGGAGGCTGTGGTTGCTGCTGCACGCAATGTTGATGGTGAACAGATCAAAACACTGACAGAATCCATGGATGGCAGGCTTCTGAGTGTCCTTGCAAAGAAAGGTGGCTATATTGGTCACTGATTTGTTTTTGTTTTGTTTTTGAATGTCAGAAATGTATATTTGTGAATGTTGAGATGTTATATTGGTTTCACTGGTAAAAATAAATAATTGAAATGGGTATATATTTGTTTTTTGTTAAGTTGCCTAATAATTATGCACAGTAATAGTCACCTGCACACACAGATATCCCCCTAAAATAGCTAAAACTAAAAACAAACTAAAAACTACTTCCAAAAATATTCAGCTTTGATATTAATGAGTTTTTTGGGTTCATTGAGAACATGGTTGTTGTTCAATAATAAAATGAATCCTCAAAAATACAACTTGCCTAATAATTCTGCACTCCCTGTATAGGACGCCACTTCAGGGGTGTAACCCCTTTATGGATTTTCGGTAGGCTATAGAAGGTAGCCACTGTAGGGTGTTTACAGTTCAAGAAGTCAAATTCCTCCTCAGAGATCAGATCATTAGATCTAGCTTCACGTAGAATTTTAACTATATTGCGATTGGTATATTCCTGTGGGATTAGATTAAAGCCTTTCATAGGTTTCTTTGTCTCGTAGGACACATCGTTCTATATTGTGCAGTATCCATTATCACGATGTTGCCTCCTTTGTCTGAGGTATTAATTGTTATCTCCCTATCCTTTTCTAGATTTAGCAGGGCCTTAAATTCCAATTTTGTACAGTTGAATTTCTGGTTAGGTGTAAGTTTCTATTTCACAGGTAACCTGGTTTACAAACACATCAATGCAGGAAGGATCTCCTATAGGTGGCATTTTGGAGCTTTTATTTTTGAGCGTTGTAAATGGGCCCCTACCCTCCTGCGGGGTACTATCCTCTAAGCTATATAGAAGTCGCACATCCTGTAAAATATCTTGTGGGATACCTAGCTCCCTACTTTCCCGTTTGTTTACCATTTGAAAGTGTTTGTACCATCTCAGCTTCCTGGCAAACAAATTAATGTCCTTCACCCAGTTAAAGAGATTGAATGTTTGAGTTGGTACAAAGGAGAGTCCCCTGCTTAGTATTCCCATTTCAGCTGGCCGTAGAGTTTTGGTGGATAGATTCAGTATTTGACTGGGTTGTTGGGGTGACCGTGAGGGGGAGATTTCTGTGGATTGCGTGTCCGTAGATGATATGGCACTCCTTGCTCCCTCGATTTCTACGGCCACTCTCTTTTTCCCCTTCTGATATTTCAGTATCACTCGATGAGATATCGGATTCTTGTTTTTTTATATTGGGTCACTGTACGATCAATAGTAGTGTATACCCTATTTCAGAAAAGTCCTGTAGATCACTATTAAACTGCCGATGTTTTCGCTCCTTTAAGCGATAATTAAATTTCTCCAGGGCACTCTTTAGCTGCAGTTCTTTGTTTGCAAAATTAGGCTCCTGTTGACATTTTTGTTATCTCTATTTGGTCTTTTAGTGTATTCTCAAGCGTTTCAAGTGTCGTCCTTTCTTCCTCCAGAAGAAGGTGCATGAATCAGATGAAGCTGCTTGTAGCCTCCTCCTCCCACTTGCTCATCAAACTTGAGCTCCTGCACCTACTTACTGGGGAGAGTATGATCCTCAAGCCTCTGGGAACTATCTTATGTTTAATGTAGCTCTCCAGGGACTGGACCTCCACCAGGAAGTAATTTGTTCTTTATAGATTTTAGTCAGTTCCTTAAAGGCTACCTTAAAAAAGGTATCTCTTTTGAGTGAATGCCTTCTCTGAGAACACCTCATTGGTTTTTATCCAAGCCTGTTGCCAAAAATCCTGCCATGCCCTGATATTTACAATCAGACTAATAACACAACCATAGGAATTATTGGTCAATTGTGGTTATATACAAAATGGGTACCCAGTATTAAGCAATTATATAGAACAAAAATGGTGGATGACCTTAGTTAATACTTAACTTTTAATATACAATTAAAATGATGGCCCAATAAGACAATAAACAAACAAACAAACGCACACAATAGTGCAGACACACATAATTGTCACGGTCCCTCCCATGACAGAGGTGAGAAAATCTGAAAAACTGGCGGCACGTGAGGGTATCTGACAGTCTCTCTGTTTTCATCTTGCAGTGTTGTTTGGTAATGACCACACCTGTTGTCAGGTGCAGCTTGTGGTCATTACTGAGGCTCTATTTAGTTCTGACTCACACTGCTTACCATGCGGTTGATATTTCCTACTGGATTTGGTTGAGCTGGTGTGTTCTTCCTTTGGATCTCCTGCTCCTCCATTCTTCTTTAAGCTAAATGCATTTTGTTTTGCATTTTGTTGTTTTCTTGTGTGTGTTGTTGTCTAGGCCTCAGGGAGACTCTGGTTCCTTCATCTGGGAAGGAACCAGTAGTCTCATTCCCTGCCAACACTCCGAGGGCCTTCCAGGGTCTCCAGGGCTAAGGTTCCAGTGTATGAGTATTTCCACCTTCAGGGTCTACTCATAGTGGTAGGAGTCAGGAAGAGGTCTAGGGATTCCTAGGAGGTCACCATCCCTCTCCCTTAGCTTTGAGGCCTAGACTCTGGTCTATTCCTTCTGTGTGCGATCCCCTCCCCATTATCCGTGACAATAACACACAATGGTACAACCTCAGAATTGCTGAGCCACACCACAGGAGTATTCTCTGAGATAGTTGACCCTTAATTGGGGTATAGGTAGGGACCCCCCCGTGTCACTCCTGACTCCTAAGGTGTTTCTTCCTGTTCCTGCGCCGCTCCAGTTGACTGCCCAGCTTCGTGGGGTGGAATGGGGGGCGATTTCTAGACTATATCTGTTCTGTCCCCACATGAAGGCGAATGAAGGTGTAACTGATAATGACTTTGTGACTGTCCTACCTTCGTATCCAAGCAGTGGAGCAGACCGGACCGGCAGATGCTCAGGTTAGATGGATCCAGACGTAGACATGAGGATGCAATCAAACGTGGGTTTATTTGATCCAGAGCAGTGACATACAGTGATGCAATACAGGAATGCAGTAGATGCTGTGATGTGGATGTCTTTCCTGAGGCTAACTGCTGGTCAAAAACTGATGCCTTCACAAGCCAATGTGTGTGTCTCCACTCACAAAGGAATGCAGCACTGAAAATGGCTACAGGAAGTGACAAGGACCAAGGCTGCTAAAACCACGCCCAGAGAGAAAACTTTATAGACAACGAACAAGGCATGCAGCATACGAATTCCGGCCAGCAGATGGCAGCAGAGAACAATATATTGAAACAACATAGTAAAGGAGAGATAATAATGCAGTGCAGGAATTCAATTTGAAAGGAACAGCACAATATCTCTGCATCCAATTGAGCCTTCATCTTTACTATTAAGTTAATTTGAACTTCTTGTTTGTTGATAAACTGCTGACATATATTGTTGCGAGTCCCCTGATGAGTTAGCCAGTTAGCCCAAGGCCAACGAAATGCGTTGAGAAAGCTATCTCCATCCATACCAGGCCCCTTGTGGTTGTTTCCTTCCCTCTGACGAAACTGGGCAGTCAACTGGCGCGGCGCAGGGACAACAAGGGACACCCTAGGAGTCAGGAGTGACACGGGGAGGGTCGCCCTTTTGAGAGTGAGCGTTTTTGCACCCCCTGTGCTGTAATAGATAGTGATCATATAGTAGGGATTTATAGGGGAAGAGACCCAGCACTGGAACCCCTCCTTTCCCTACCTATACCCTAATTAAGGGTCAACTATCTCAGAGAATACTCCTGTGGTGTGGTTCAGCAAATCTGAGGTTGCACGATTGTGTGTTGTGTGTCTGCACCATTGTGTGTGTTTGTTTGTTTATTGTCTTATTGGGCGATCATTTTAATTGTATCTTGCAGATTTTGAACAAAGCAATGATGTTGTCTCCCGACAGCATGGAGAAAGACTGCCAGATGGGAGATACTCTTGCATCAGACTTTTCACCCTCCCTGCCACTTTAATCAGATTATGATATATCATGGTGGGCTCATTGCCTCCTCACGATATCCTGCCCTGACTGATGCTGTCACTACCACTGACCTCACTACCAATACTGTGGCTATAGGTGCCACTATTACCACTACCACCACTAACAGAGCTATGAATACCCCCACCTTTCCCTGAACTTCCTCCTCAGGGAAATCCAAATGCTGACTGCTCTCACACAAGTCATCAATAGGGATACTCTCTTGAGTATCTGTCATAGGGCACGGTGTGGTTTTGTTGTCACTTGCTAGGAAAAAAGAAGGCACCTTCTAGTAGGAGGCAGTGAAGACAGAGAGGACGCTTCTCTTCCAGAAGTAGGAGCAGGAGGAATGCTGTGATCGCTGGCTCCAAGGCACCTCTACATCATCCTGCTGTAACTTAGAGGAGGAGTTAGCCATCTAATCCATAATCTTATCCTCTTTCTCCTCAATGATGTTACTGAAGCCAGGGAGAACTGTGGCCTACTTCTACTACTTCTGGCCGTATAGCTGGTGCTGCTACTACATTCTGGCTCTGCAAGGACAAGACCTGGATCTTTCGTTTTGATTTTGAACTCTCCCGTATTCCAGACATTTGATTGATGCCTAATGCAAACTCACAATTTTTCTAAATGAAAAGTCGTGAATTTAGTACACAGTCACACAAATTATGGAATATTTATAGCAAAATTGCAAGTGTGTTTTCTGTAACTTAAAGACAAAGAGCAATTAAATGTTCTGTCCGCATCAGTATGTCCTTTCCGTTGCCCCGCAAAAATAATAGTGCATGTCCTATTTTTTTCTAGTTTGCGGACAAGGATAGGCATTATTACAATGGATCCGCAAAAAAAAAACAGATGTCATACGGAACGTCATCCGGTTTCTTTTGCGGATCCGCAATTTGCGGACCGCAAAACACATATGGTTGTGTGCATGTAGCCTAAATCTGATGGGCAGCAAGATATAACTGAGCTAAGCAAGTTTTAGGTAGAAAAAAAAATATTTTTCCTCTTTTCCTTGGTTCTCTTCTGGCCCTTTGTTTACCTGCAATAAAAACAATCTCTGCCCCTCCCCCTGCTCTGCAAAGGGAGTGAATACAAGTGCTGACCTGAGTGACATGTCTGCCTGCTGGGAGACTCAGCAGCATTTTGTATGTGTAGGACTACAGGTCCCAGCTGTACAATGACACTGCTGATACACACAGGATCTTCCCCCTACCTGTTGTGCAATGCTCTGCAGAACTCCTCTGTCAGCTCCTGCGCCCGGCATTTGTCTCCTCACTGCCTGCAGTTACTCAGTAAAGCATTCAGCCCTGAGTCTGTGCTGCTGAAGGGGTTAAGAATCCAGGGAGAAAGCAATAAGGCAGTGCAGGGGGGCGTGGCCAGCACAGTGAAGTCTAGTGTACAGACTCATATCTGCTCTCTCAGGCTTGTGCACTAATCATTATCAGAGCAGGGAGAGAAGCTGACATCACAGGTCATGTGACCCTCAGCAAAATCTGAGAAACCAGCAACTTGAGATAAAGTATGTGAATTATAAAGTCTTTTCATTTGCCTAGTTAGAAACATACAAAGAACAAACAAATTATTCGGACAACCCCTTTAACAACACCAGAAAAAAGAAAGTGCAATTGCTCAGCAGAAGAATGCTATTGGGGTGCTGGCAATAATAATATGTAGAAACTTGAGGTTCTGGGGGAAAAACAACTGTCTCTCTGTTCAAATGAGAAAAAAAGAATATTTGTTCTTCTAGGTTGCTAGTTTTGTAGCACATAATAGCAAAAATGAGGTTATGCAGCAGCTATATTATTAAGCACTGTGGCCCCAGCTCCTCACTCCCTCAAACTGCTTTCCCTGATCAAAGTTTCTGTTGCGACAAGAAATAGTGTGGATTCTGTGTGACAACCAAGGGATGGCAGCTACTAACCCCAAGGGTGTCATTCAGCACTCTGACAGGAGACAGGACAGAACGCAGCAAGAGAGAAACTGAACCACTACCTACAGGATTAGCTAATATGGTTGACAGCTGACTCACTGAGTCAGACAACAGGTAACACTCCAACAGCTCAAGTTGGGGTTAGAATTGCAGTTAGTGTGAATTGAGTCCAATAGCAGACATGGTGGTGAGAAATGGTATTGCAGAGAAGACTGGCGTAAAGGCAGCAGATGATGATGATTGTCAGATTCAGAAGGTGAAGCGTGATCAGAGACAAGCAAGAGGTCAGAAGCCGGTATCAGATAATAGCGTGGCTCAGAGGATCAGACAAGTTCAGGATCAGACAGACAGGTCCAGTATGAGCCAATCAGGACAAGCCTTTCCCTCCCCTTCTTCCTTCCAGGATCTTGTGAGCCTTCCTCGTGGTTTTGCCTGCCAACTTGTGAATTAAAATAGAGCTGAGCATTATTTACAGGATTCATCTAAAGTGACCCTGAAAAGGTTTGGGTTGATTTAGTGCAGGGATGGCCAACCTGCGGCTCTCCAGCTGTTGCAAAACTACAACTCCCAGCATGCGCAGACTGCCTTCAGCAAACAGCAGGGCATGGTGGGAGTTTTAGTTTTGCCACAGCTGGAGAACCTCAGGTTGGCCACCCTGATTTAGTGGATAAATGTTTGTGAAATTCGTAACAAACCCGGATTGTTTGTTACAAATGCATATGATTACAAATTCATATGATTCACTGGCTGAATGGTCATAATGTTTGGACTCATGTGATCTTGAGCCACAAGCATAGTAGGCGGATTTCACTTCTTGTAATATTGAGGCTGTGTTCAAGGGACTGTTAGGAGGAGGCAGCAAAGGGATGATGGAGGGTGTAGTGGGTGGCATTTTCAGGTGTAGTGGGCATTTACATTTTTGCCTCATCTTACAACACACAGCACTATGGGAAGCGTTGTGGCTGCAGCTCATCTAACCCCCCAACCCGGGAGTTTCAGTTGTATACAATGGAGCGCAGCGGAAGCATAGAGATTGAAGTGAAGTTGACAGGTATACTATTATGTTCTGTACGAGACTAGATGAGGTTTAAACAGTTATATGACATCTTTTAGAATCCTACATAACCCTTTGAGGACCTGGGGACAGGTTAAGTGCTTTGAAGTGTGGAAGTACATAATATCCGATAATGATTGCCCATTTTTCGAGCGAAGCTCATAAAAAATCAGAAAATTAGTGCTGGATAGTGTTAAGCGAATCGTGCTTCAGATCGTAGATCCGAAGTCGCTTCGTTCAAAACTTTGAATGCTGTAAGAAGATCTGTCTCCGTCTAGCATTCAAATGAATGGGCTTCGTGGAGGTGAAATTAGTTAAGTACAAAGTCTCACAAGACTTCGTGAAGAATTTTAGCTTTCTATTCTGCAACTTGAAAACCATTTCAAAACTACAATCCGAAGTTGGCTACGGTACTGAGGCACCAAGTCCACTTCAGATCCCAGTATTGAAATTGTTTTCAAGTTGAATAATTAAAGTCCGAAGTTATTCAACGAAGTCTTACAAGACTTTGGATATAACAAATTTCACCTAAAATTCTTCCTAAAAACCATGACAGAAAATTCCATGTTAGAAAATCCGGATGCCGCTCCTTCCCTTCTGAGCCCTGGAGTATCCCCAAATAACAGTTTACGACCACAATTGGGTGTGTTACTGTATTCATGAGAAAGCGGGTAGCAAATTGGGGGGGATATTCTCCTGTTATCTTTTGTGAAAAAGAAAGTTTGGGCCTAAAGCACCATTTTATTTAAAATGGAAAATCTGCAAAAAAAGTGACATTTAGAAATTTCACCTCTATTTTACTTTAATTCCTTTGGAATACCTAAAGGGTTAACAACATTTCTAAAACCAGTTTTGAATAGTTTGAGGGGTGTCATTTCTAAAATGGGGTCATTTATGGGTTGGTTCTATTATGTAAGCCCCACAAAGTGACTTCAGAACTGTATTGATCCTTAAAAAGTGGGTTTTGAAAATTTTCAAAAAAATTTTAAGAATAGATTTTCCGGATGATACCGGAGAGACGGATCCGGCATTTCAATACCGATCAGGATCCTGATCTATCTGACAAATGGCATCAGTTTGCATGCATTTTGACGTATCCGGCAGGCAGTTCTGGCGACGGAACTGCCTGCCGGAATCCTCTAACGCAAGTGTGAAATTACCCTTACCACATAAAGTGTCATATGTCAGATTTGCAAAATTAGGCCTGGTCAGGAAGGGGGTAAATGGCCTGGTCTGGAAGTGGTTAAAGAACTCCATTAAAGGGGTTCTGTCACTTCAGCAAATCACATTTATTATGTAGAGAAAGTTAATACAAGGCACTTACTAATGTATTGTGATTGTCCATATTGCTTCCTTTGCTGGCTGGATTCCTTTTTCCATCACATTATACACTGCTCGTTTTCATGGTTACAGATCACCCTGCAATCCATCAGCATTGGCCATGCTTACATACTATAAAAAAAGCACCAGCCTATGTGAGCTCCCACAGTCCCAGCCACCAGAGAGGCCGGCATCTTTTTTCTATAGTGTGCAAGCACGACCACCACTGCTGGATTGCAGGGTGGCTGTAACCATGGAAACGAGCAGTGTATAATGTGATGAAAAAATGAATGCAGCCAGCAAGGAGGCAATATGGATAATAACATATAAGTAAGTGGCTTGTAGTAACTTTCTCTACATGATAAATGCCACTTGCTGAAGTGAAACAACCCCTTTAAGCATCAGCCACAATGATAGATCTGGCTTAGTTTAAGCCTTTAAGGATCTATGATGATTATATCAGTCATGAGCAGGTGCTACTTCCTGCACCATGATATATCCATCATGAAGATCTTGTGGGCATTGCCCAAGCCTTCACGAGATTACAGCGGGAGCTCTTCGGTTATACACTGCCAGGCCCTTGCCACAACTGTCTGAATTAAACTAGCTCCAATACCAGCAGTTTAACCCGCTTAGAAGCTGCTGTTAGTAGTGATTATGGCATCTAGGGTGATTGACAAACTGAGGGAGCTCCCTCTTTCCGGCAAACGGCACTCTAAAATGCGATCACAGGATACATTACTACGGCAGTGTTATAAGTGATTAATATCCGATCAGTGAGGGTCCGACATCCCGCAACCTCACAGATTAGCTGTTCCCTGCAGCCTTGACACTAGAACTAGCACTTTGGAATAGGCAGTATGGCTCAGTTCAAAATGTAGTGGCCATGCTGGGTTACTGGAGCTCAGCTTCTATTTAATTCATAGGGATATGAGCAGTAACCCATCATGGCCACTACACTTTGAACTAAGCATTGTTTCCTACAGCATTGTTTCCCGAGGATAGATTATCAATACCAGGAGCCTGGAAAACCCCTTTAAGTGCACAGTAATGACCAACGTGAGGAATTATTAATTTGCAGTGAAGCATGCACACGTTCCTCATAGAGGTTGTGGGAAGAAGAGGTCCCACTTATCAGTCTTGTGAGGGAAGCGATCATTGCTTAGTGTGCGCCTGGGTAGCTGGTTGACCTCTGCTGAATCAATCCCAGCACCCAATACCCTATCAGCATTGAGCATGTCAGGGATAAGGCACTGGAGCTCCAAACATAAAGAAGTTCTGACATCTACATCCTGCTGCTTGGAGGGTCTGGAATGCACAGAACTGGGCGGTAGAGACCCAAAGATGACCCTGGACAACTGCACCTTTTGCTTTCCTTAGAGTCCATCTCTGAACCATAGTTGATGGTGGTTCTTTGCTAATAGGCCTCAATGGAGAAATAATAGTGACCAGTGAAATCCACAAATGCTCATTTATTTCAGTGTGCTGCATGAATTGCCTATTTTTTATCCAGTGGTTGCATAGAAAACAAGCATTTACATCAAATAATAATTGATTAGTCACCAAAACCAGGAGATCAGTTTGTCTCTTTATCCCAAATCCCACATTCTCCACATTTTCTAAATAATGTTTTTCTTTCAATCACAAAAATGGAAGAAATGACTCGGAACGGTAAAGTGTGTTAAATAATGTAAAGTTTATTATGTGTATATGTGTATTTTATATGTGCTGGTTACCTCCCATCACTCACGAAGAGCGTACAGCAGCACTCAGGACAGGAAAAACCCCCAGTGGAGGAAACCTGTGGGAAGCCATGGCTGCTGTACTGCCCTTCCTCCAGGCATCTAAGGGAGGTTACCGCTATAACATACGTTTTGGTGTGTGTGTGTGTGTGTATATATATTGTGATTGTGTGCAATGATTAAAAGGGTTTTCTGAGATTTAAATACTGATGACCTATCCACTGGATAGGTCATCAGTATCTGATAAGTAGGGATCCGACACCCTGACCTGTGCCGATCAGCTGTTTGAGGAGGCACCAGCGTTCCTGTGAGCGACATGGCCTTCTCGCAGCTTACCAAGCACAGTGCTATATAGCGCCTATGCTTGATATTGCAGTGCTACTGCAAGCGCTGCTATCTTCTCAAACAGCAGATCAGCTGGGGTCCCGGGTATTGGAGCCCCGCCGGTCACACACTGATGAACCTATCCAAAGAATAGATCATCAGTATTTAAGTCTCGGAAAACCCCTTTAAGTGTGTGCATTTATGTGTGTTTATGTGAGTGTGTGACTATGAATGATACATACCATCATCCAGGTCTTCATCCATCCTGTCCTCTCGATCTTCTTCTCCTTGAAGGTCCAGCGGCCATGTTCTCCATCCTGGCAGCAGCACATCTAAGTTATGAATAGAAACCACAGTAGAAAACATTATAAAAATGTTCATTGTGGGAATAAACATAAAAATGTTATAATGCTCTTCTATAAAGGTCACATTACTTAGAGAAAAGTTTAGCATCCAAGAACTCCCCACCCCCCCTTCCTGACCTACATACACGTACAAAGTTTTTTGTCACAATAAAATTACACTTACCACAGATGTTTGTCAGTCTGCTGTACTGCGTTCCTATGTGTCTGTCTGGCAGTAGATGTTCTCCTCCTCAATGGGCAATGCGGTTACAAAGAGAGCAGGGTTCAGGGCTGATCCATGGGCCTTTGATGGAGAATTCTGTATCTTTCCTCCTGAATTCGCGTATGGCCCAGCTGTGATGGACTTTCCTCTCTCTTCCATGCCCAATGTCCAGGGTCTTGTGCCATGATCTGGAGTTAAATATCTTATACATTATTATAATCACTATTGGCTTCTAATCACAGTTTATAGCTTTTATGTTACTAACCAGATCACAGGTGGCCCGGTCCACCCAAGCTCTGAATCCCATCCGGATGAACAATAGGTTACGCAGTTGGTGAAGCTGCTCCCGCTGTATGGTCCACGTCCATCCGAAGGCCCAGGGGTAGATCTCCTCTCGAAATGGCTCGTCCTCTTCAAATTGGTTGGCCAAAAATCTGGAAGAAAGAGTATGTCAGAAGACAATGAGAAGAACCAGTACTGATATCACTGATAGTAATATTATATGCATGATATTTTGTAGGCTTTTTACACAATGAATATTAAATATATACATATTGGTTCATGATAAAAAAAAACCTTACAGAGATGGAAAGAAATATTTTCTATATTCTTCAGTAGGCAGTCCTGCTCTTCTGAAGTAGGTGAGGACCATGGCCAGGAGATACTAGTGGGGTGAGAAGCAGAGTTAGAGGCTGGTGATACATTTCCTATGTAAATATATTATACAGTACATATATGTGTTCAGTATGTTCCTTAGTATGTCCACAATCCTAATGCAGATATAAGAGCTGCAGCATCTATTGATGACTATAATACCACCAGGTCATGCAGTGCAGTGTTTCCCCAGCCTGTCTTCTGAAATCTAGAAGAATTTCTGTCCCTCTATATAATAATACCTTGTCCGAGATCTTCAAGCAGCTGTCGCTGATAAGAAATAACTGGATGTTCTCGTCTTCTACAAAATAATAAAAACAGGATTATTTCACTATGTAATTGATACCTTCTGAACTATAACAGTATGACCTCCATATACAGTACAGAAACATGCTGATAAACCTCAGTGAGACATCATATTATAATCAGCACCTGAGCAGTGAATTCACCAGTGACCAGTGCGGCACAGTTACTGAAGCTATATGGCAGTTTTCTGGCGTATAAAAGTCTCAGTGTCTTGAGCAAGCCACATTTTGCTTTGAAGTTATTTTTATTTCGTGATTTTCCAATGCCCATGAAAATGGTCAGGGATTAGTGGAAGAAGATGAGGCATTTTTATAATAATTTTTGCCAGAAAACTGGTGTAAATAATAAATGAAGTCTATGGCAGCCGGTACATGATGTAGATTACAGTTTATGGTGCACTGATGGCACAAGATGTAGCACATTTTTTAAGAGTCCTGTGCCTCAATAAATTCAGTGCATCTTACTACAAATAACCTCTTATCTGGACTGGCATATGAAGTACCAGTCTTTAGTAAATGTGTCCATAGTGTCTGGTTGGCATGCTTGGAAGGTGCATTTAGTCTTACCAAAGAGTGTGAAGAACGCGGCCCGCTCTTCTGGATGAAGGATGTAATCATCCATCTTCCTCTTCTTCATGGATTCTTCCTGGGTGGCAGACAGTGAACTGTGATAGAAGATAGATATTACAGAATTAGGCCTCATGCACATGACTACAATAAGCATTACTTCTGATTTGCTGGGAGCTGTATCATGGCACCAGGAGATGTCGGCCTATGCTGCACCTCAGTTCTTCTATATTTCATAACAGTGGTGTCCTCACCATGTAGGTGGATCATGTCACTGCTAAGGGGCCCAGCACTGAGCTGCTTCCTATGTTCTCAACATGACACCATGGCATTTTTCTGCACCCACACTAGAGGGAACTCAGTGTATAAACATTTTACAGCTTCTATTGAGTTCAATAGTAACTGTATAAACTCCTATCCACTGAGCTCCGCTTAGTGGTTGCTGCAGATGACAGTTTTATCATGTATTATATGAGAAGCAGGAGACAAAAGCTGTATGGGGAGGATTTATCTATGTCTAGTATTAAGCCATACATTGAGAAATATGGTGTAATATTATTAAAGCACCAGTTCCAATTTTTCAAACTTTATTTCAATTCTTCTAGTTAATTATATAAAAATCCTAAGTTTGGCACAAATCTTATTGGAAGGAGGGCCCTTAGTGATTGTTGCTATGGGGGCTCTATGTGTACACTCCTGTTTCCTTGAAATACAGAAGGATTTCTTTGAATACTCATATCTGATTAGACCTCATTCACATTGGGGTTACCTATAGCATGCCTTTTTTTTGCTCATATACAAAGACAGGAGTTTCACCTGACCAGTTATAACCAAGGGTTATAACTACAGTATTGTGCAAATTAATGTGAACATAACCAAATAATAAGTATTTTGGTTATGGCAACGCTGTTCTGATTTTGACAGTTGTTTTGATGGTAAATCATTTAACCTTATGATCGCCATTACTTAAGGCCACAAAAACGTACAATTAATAATTATTTTTAGCTTATGTTTGAGCGTTTTTGATATTGGGGTGAAAATCCATGACTCTACAGCAGTGGTCCCCAACCTTTTTTGCACCAAGGACCGGTTTCATGCAAGACAATTTTCCCGGGGACCGGGGGGATCTAGTCCACACTGACTGATTCACGCGCATAACAAAACACAGGGTGCATATTAAAATATATAACACTATGTATGAGGCGGCTGGGGCCAAGGTGACATTATATTGCATGGGGCCACAAAGACATTATACTGTACGAGGCGGCTGGGGACAAGGTGACATTATACTGCATGTGGCAACAGCTTCCCCCATACAATATCTATTCAGTGTCTGCATGGCATGAATAGCTGAGGGCTTGCTCGGCTTTGTAGTGCACTTAAGGCCATAGGTTGCTTCTTTAACTAACTTATTGTATGATGCAAACACAAAGCATTACCTACCTCAGGCAGTAACAGTAACAACCCCATGACAGCAGATAGGGCCCACACAGCACACAGGGTCATGCACTGGTAGTGACCAGCCCGAGTAATGTACAGCAAGCCACACTAACCTGAAAACACTACACTTCCGGCTGCGCTAAGCCCCACCCCCAATCCATTTATAGCCAATCAGCATTTGTCTTACCACTAATCAATCAGCGGGCCTGTTATAGCTGCTCTCACTTCAGGTGTACATGAAAGAAGCACTGGGATTGGCTGGGAGCAGCTGCCTGAGGGATGGTCATACTGGTATGGAGATTGCCGGCTCCTGCATTTTTACTTGTCTGTATTTTCGAGGCCCGGCAAACAATCATCCAGGGCCCGGTCCTGGGCCGCGGACCGGTGGTTGGGGACCACTGCTCTACAGTACTCAGAAGACTCTTGGAAGGTGGAAGAAAAGCCTTGAGGCCACAGAAAAAACAACTCTCGACTGACCCTATGATGAAAAAGAGACTGAATTGGGCCAAAACATATGCCAATTGGACCAAAAATAACTGGAGGAAGGTGCTTCTCTCAGACGAGACACTTTCTAGGGCAGGGCCAGCGATCAAAATTCGTTTGTAAGAGGGTGAATGAAAAATTTACTGCAGCCCATATTGTTCAATCTGTCAAACATCCAGTTATGAAGATGTTCTGGGGAAGTTTTTCGTACTCTGGACCTGGCAAACTTATTACAGTAGAAGGAATGATTAATAGTGAAAAATATAAAGCAATGCTAGATCGATGTTTGGCTCAGGAGCTGGAGAAAGTTCAAGCCAACGGCAATGCAATGTTCCAACAAGACTCAGCTCCATGCAATATTTCTGAGACTAGGGTGAAATATTTCAAGGACAAGAAGATTAGCATTTTGGACTGGCCTGGAAATTTGCCAGATCTCAATCCTATTAAAAATGTATGGGCGATCTGCAAGGCCAAATTACAAAAGATGGACTGTACGACGAAAAACAAGATGGTGGAAGCAGTAATTCAGGTGTGGTTTCGAGAGGAGGCAATCGAGAATATTTGTAAAAATCTAGTTGACTCCATGCCGAGCCGAGTTCAGGCTGTGATTACAGCAAAGGGAGGACATATTTCATATTAAATAATAGTATTTAAACTTTGTTTATAGGTCTAAGAATAGTTTTATTTCAAATAAACAATATTTACGAAAAAAATCCTTGTGTTCACATTTAGGCTACTTTCACACTAGCGTTCGGGGCTCCGCTTGTGAGTTCCGTTTAAAGGCTCTCACAAGCGGCCCCGAACGGATCCGTCCAGCCCTAATGCATTCTGAGTGGATGCGGATCCGCTCAGAATGCATCAGTCTGGCACCGTTTGTCCTCCGCTCCGCTCAGCAGACGGACACCTGAACGCAGCTTGCAGCGTTCGGGTGTCCGCCTGGCCTTGCGGAGGCAAACGGATCCGTCCAGACTTACAATGTAAGTCAATGGGGACGGATCCGTTTGAAGATGACACAGTATGGCTCAATTTTCAAACGGATCTGTCCCCCATTGACTTTCAATGTAAAGTCAAAACGGATCCGTTTGCATTATCATGAACAAAAAAAAAACAAAAAAAAAAATTTTTTTTTTTTTTTTTGTTCATGGTAATGCAAACGGATCCGTTCTGAACGGATCTAAGCGTTTGCATTATAGGTGCGGATCCCTCTGTGCAGATACCAGACGGATCCGCACCTACGCAGGTGTGAAAGTAGCCTAATTCTCACAATACTATATATAATCATCTATTTCATGTGAAATAAACCACAAAAATCAGCAGTCCAACATATTCATCATAAAAGGCATTCTCCTTCAGTGTAAATCTGATATTAGTGTTGTGCTGTGAATATTATAGAATATATGTAGTGATGTGTAATGTTCAGTATGGATTTGCTGGTGTAAGGGTATAAGCTATGGTGCCTGCAGGGATAGAAACTCCTCCACTTACTCCTCTCTCTTCCTCTTCTTCATGGTCGCTTCTCCCGTTCTTCCTGGGAAGCTTGAAAAGAACAAAAATAAATTAATATTATGCAGGGTGAATGAGGCCAAGGGCACCTTTTTAAAATTTTTATTTTTCCATTAAAGGGGTTGTCCAGCCTTTGCTAATTAAAATCCTATCTTCAGGTTAGGCCGTCACTCGTAGATTAGGAGGGGTCTAGCACTGCACACCTTCATAGAACAATATGCTATAGCTCTTTCAAGAAATTTGGCACTGGTATTACATAGCAACATTACTTTTATACAACAACCTCAGTTTCTCTATATTTTTACATAATAACCTCTGATTCTCCATATTTTGGACATTTATATTGAAACCTTTGTGTTTTATCAATAAAGTCCAATAGATTTTGGTTTCCTTACAAATTTCCCAATGGTCAGTTTCGGGGATGACATAAATCAGCAATTTGCAATTTGCCATCTTTGGCACCAATCAGCTAGTGATGGCCTATACTGAAGACAGGATATCACTTAGTAAAGGTTGGGCAACTCCATTAAAATTTTCCTTCACTTAATTAAAACTCATTGGAGTGACATAAGCTTAGACAGGGAGTCCAGACCTGCACCAGATTTATCCAGTGGCCCAGGCTGGATGATAAATGTGGTTCATGGATGGCCAGTTTTTTTAATTCTATACCAACTATTAGCTTACTTTGAGACAGAATTTTATGTCAGAATTGTGGGGGTAAATGTTGTTATATATGTTAATATTATAACACACCCCCTTTCCTGCGATGCCATTTCTACTGGTCGGCCTAGGCACTTATATTTTGTCTAAACCTACATTTACCATATTAATACAAATTGGCACCCAAGTTTCTCCATATTTCTACACGATAACCTTTGGTTTCCTTATAATGATTCCCCAACGGTCAGTTTCAAGGATGACATAAATCAGCAATTCCACTGATCAGATGACGGTTTTTTACCTCCGTTGAATCGCACTTAGCAGGTGGTTCTTCAGTGCGCAGATCCCCATCTTCGTCTCTCTCCAAAAATTCGTCGCTTTGTCTCTTCTGCTCGCAGAAGTAAGGAGCCTGTCGTATCTCTAACAGAGAAATCGCAGACTGGCACCAACTGTCAGTTTTCTTCCTACTTTGAATTCAAATCCTGCAATTCTATTGGTTGAAGCTGTGGTGATTTGTGCAGAATTTAAAGAGACAGTGCATTCTTATAACACTCAGCATCCATACAATACAAGTACTTTTTTAGTTATCCTTATATTTATCATCCTTATTGCTTCTGGTGCCATTTTTGAAAGCTGCCATGTTTTATGCATGCCTACATTGAAGTCTATGAAAGTTACAAAAAGAGCCAAACTTGTGGTGTACAGTTGGAACTGTGGGGGTCATTTATCAAACTGGTGTAAACTAGAACTGGCTTAGTTGCCCATAGCAACCAATCAAATTCCACCTTTCATTTTCATAAATCTCCCCCTGTGTCTGCTATAATTTGATGTACTACAACTCCCATTTTCTGCTACATCTAGCCAGGTTTTCTGACTTTTGGACCATACAGATTTGGGGGAAAAAATAAAAAATATATAAAAAAGGGGATAGCTCACAGGACTATCTTGGAATGTAACATGCAGGGTGCCAAAGGGTGAAACTTCTTAGGCAGTGGTAATTAGATAAAATTAGAATGAAGTATATAAAAAATATATATATATGTATAAATGCAAGATTTAAGAGAAAACGTATGGAAGATAAATGATAACCACACCAAACTAGGGGGCGCTAATCCAAATAATAGGAGTTAGATATATATAGTGCACTTACTATCTTATGTTAATTTAACATCTTTATTACTATAAAAAGCGAGTACACAAAATGCAAATTCATCCTTATTATAAATTTTCATCATTTTTTCCCTTAACCCCATTACCCCCCACCCCACCCTGCGATGCGTCCACCCCCTCCCCTCCCCCAACCCCGCTCGAGAAGAAATAGTGAGAAGGGAAGAGAGAAGAGGAAAAAATAAATAAAAAATTATATATAAATAAGTAAATAAATAAATAAATATATTCCACGTACAGTCATATCAGAACTTCCAGCCGCCCCATATCTTAAACCATTTCTCTAATCCACCCCTCTGCTTATAGAGAATCCGTTTGTAGTTTTTTACCTTGTTAACCAGGTTTATCCAATTGTTTACCTCTGGGGCATGACGTGCGAACCAGCTCTGACTGATCAGGAGCCTGGCCAATAGTAGTGTTCTACCTAGTAGGATCTTTTGGGATTTATGGCTACTTAATGTCGAAAGATCGTTCAGTAGAAATAATTGTGGCTCAAGAGGGATCCATATTTTTAATTTGTGGGTGAGGAAATTATTAATACCATTCCAGTATGCTCCAAGTTCTGGGCATGCCCAGATCATATGCAGATAATCCGCACCGACAGTATCACATCGAGGACACTTGGAGGTATCTTTTATTCCACACTTGTTTAACCAGATGGGGGTGACATATAATCTGTGATAAATATTAAACTGTATTAGAACGTGATTAAAATTATGAGAAAGTACATCTGGATTAGTAAAAATACTCCCCCACCCTACCATTTGTATATTTGGGCAGTATCTCTCTCAGGCCTTTGCCCTGGTTATTGTGTCTCATAAAATCGTGACTTATTTAGTAATTTAGATATATTTGAAATCTTTATTCTTAATGGTATCTTCCCGAACCTCTCATTTAACGGAGAAGAATTATCTATTTCTAGCAGTGATTTATCATCCAAACTAAAAAGTGGCGAGCGAAGCTGAAAATACCTAAACAAACATAGATTCTCTACACTATGTGATAATTCCACGAACGACTTAATTTCTCTATTCTTAACAACCTGTGCCATATAAAGAATCCCATTCTTTTGCCAGAATTGATCCATTGCTATACCATCTAAAGTCTGTAAGTGGATATTGTGCCAGAGGGGCGTGAATATAAGTGATCCCTTCACCCCCAACCATCCTCTAGTAATAGCCCACATCTTCAATAGTAATTTTGTAGTCCCTTTATAACCTCGATCCCTGTTAATCAATAGCCCAGATTCCAGAAGCGTAAATATATTATTATGCGCAGAGCTTCTTACTAGGCTACTTAGAAGTGTACTATTTGGCCATTCATTACACATCCATAGCTGAGCAGCAATAAAGTAGCCTTTAAAGCATGGGAGATTTAAACCCCCATGCTCCAGCGGCTTATATAGATATTCTAGTTTGAGTCTCACTCGTTTTCTTCCCCAGATCAAGTCATTAATTATTCTTTCGATAAGTTTGAAATATTTATCCTCTATCCAAATAGGTATATTCCTAAGGACATAGAGGAATTGGGTAGGATTACCATTTTAACCAGTGAAACTCGGTCAGCTCTGGATAAAGGAAGTCTCAGCCAAATCCTTATTTTTGCTCTAGTTTTTGTTATCAATGGGATCAGGTTAAGATGTACAGAATTTTCAACCTTGGGAGATATCGTCATACCCAAGTATTGAAAAGTATCAACAACATCTAGCTGGGTTATCAAGGACTCCTTTTGGGGCACCGGGTCTATTGGCATCAAAATGGTCTTTGACCAGTTTATTTCTAGGCCTGATACCTCACAAAATAGTTTAACCCTACGGATAATTCTTGGGACAGTTATCTCTGTATTATCTGCGAAGAAAAGGACATCATCCACGTATAGAGAAAAGCGATCTTCCACACCTAATGTTCCAAATCCTTTAATTTGAACATCCTGCCTAATAACCAAGGCCAGGGGCTCAATATAAATATCAAATAGGAGTGGAGATAGTGGACAGCCCTGGCGAGTACCTCTATTTAGGTCAATACTGGCAGTAAGGCTCCCGTTGAGACTCAACTTAGCCGTAGGGGATCTATAGAGTGTTTTAATCATATTTATAAATCTCTCCCCAAAGCCCATCCTCAGCAAAACCCTCCATAGGAATCGCCACTCCACCCTGTCAAAGGCCTTAGAGGCGTCTAAAGACAGGATGGAGAGAGCAGACCCCCCAGGAGCCTGTATATTGGCAAAAAGCCGATGAAGATTATGATGTGTACCTTTGTTTGGAATGAAACCGTTCTGGTCCGGATGGACAATGGAGGAGATAACCCCAGAAAGTCTTGTGGCCAAGATCCTCGCCAGGAGCTTTACATCTGCGTTCAACAGTTAGATCGGTCTATAGGATCCCAAATCTGTGGGCTCCTTACCTTTTTTTGGAATTAATATTATTACAGCTTCCATCATTGAACCCGGCAGGTTCCCCTCCTCCAGCAATACAGCAAGGACCTCCAATAATCTAGGAAAAACAACCTCTTTATATTTACCATAAAATTCATATGGGAGTCCGTCTGAACCGGGGTTGGAGTTGCCCGAGCATAGTTTAATTGCCCCTTCAAGCTCCTGAATAGAGAGATCGGCCTCAAGTACCTTCCTTTGAGCCGGAGTAATAGTACAATACCATCAAGATAAGAGTCCATCATTTCATCCGTGATCCTGCAGTGGCTCTATAAAGGTCTGAAAAGTAATAATCAAGGAAGACCTTCTCTATGTAGTCTTGTCCCCTAACCATCCTTCTATTAGCTCAATCGTATATTATCTATATTTTTTTTGGATTCCTGACTCGAGATCACCCTAGATAGGAGTTTCCCCAGTCACCCGAATTCAATAAAATATTTTGTTGTGCCTTCTCCAGCAAAAAGTTGGAGTATGCCTGTGTAGTCTTCTGCATAGTTTCCCTATTTTCCTCTGTCCTATTTATATAGAAAAATTGTGTGGCTGAGGAAGCTTGTTCTTTTAAATTTTTCTCGTTTTTCCCGTACTCCTTTCTCAGGTTTGCAATGTGACTGACAATTATTCCCCTCATATAGGCCTTAAAAGTATCCCATACCATTTAGATTTTAGTTGACCTATAATTAGTTACCCAAAATTGGTTTATTTCCTTTTGTATTATTTCATGGTTCTTTATTAGTGATAGCCAATAAGGATTTAATCTAAAAGGAGGCCTCCCTATTTGTTTATCCTGGGCCAGGCAAAGTTCAAGGAGTAACGGTAGATGGTCCGAGAGTGACATAGTCTCGTACTTCATTCGTGTTACATATCGTACATATTTTTTATTGATCAGAGCATGGTCTATTCTGGACATGGATCTACCTAATTTACTAATACATGAGAAGACTCTTCTCCCCTGACCCAGACTTCCCCAAACATCCTCAAACCCAGCCTCAGAGCAGAAGCGTGCCAGGGGAGACCCCTGAACAGAGGCATCTCCCTCGACACCCATAGAGACTCTATCTACTGCCGGGTTAATAACACAAATAAAATAACCCAATAATCAATGTGGGGCATTCCGGCCATTTGTCAATAAATGTTAACAGAAAGTTAAGCACTGAGAAAGAGAATGGAGGTGGAATATAAACAAAGGCTAAAATGCACATCTTCCCTGCCAGCTTACAGTATAAGAAGACGAATCTTCCCTGGTGGTCAACAGAGGATGCCTCGCACAATCGTTCTATGAATGGAAACTGTCACTCCCCTAGAATGACTAGAGAAGGTCGAGTGGTACGTGTGCGCAGCCCATCCCCTGGTGACCATCCTGGAAGTCTCCCCAGTAAGATGTGTTTCTATCAAGCATACAATTGCCAGGAGATGTATACGCAACACATCCCAGCCCAATCCCAACCCCCCCATACAAGTAATGCACCACATATTGCAGCAGATCTCTCACCTATGACCATCCCTCCCATACTCTCCCCCCTGCTCGGCACCTCCTCGCAAGGTAAACAAAGAAATTGAAAAATATAAACACCCTCTAACAATTGTTATTCCCAGCCAACCCTACAACAGTTAGGTCACATATTATTTCGTTCAAGCCAATCCGCGGCATTAACTGTATAGGCTCCGTACTACCATGAAATGTATGGGCTCCACAGAGTCTTTGCGATCTTGCTGCGAATATCGCTAGACGTGCTTCGTCTTGTGTCTATAACCTGACACTATGGTTTTGCGCATAAATTACAGTGTAAAAGTCTGAAGCTGAAATCGTCTTCATTAGTGAAACACAAAGCCGATTTTGCTTTGAATTTTGACACCGTAATTTATGCGCATAACCGAAATGAGACGTCATAGACGTGAGACTAAGCAAGTCTTGCGATATTTGCAGCAAGATCGCAAAGATCTCAGTTGAGCATCCATTTTACGGTAGTACGGAGGCTATAACTAATCGGGTTCGGATCTAGCAGTCCGAACCTGATTCGCTAAACACTACCTGTAACACATCAAAGGTTAACAGCAACAAAAACTCTATATTTATTACCCTGATTCTGCAGTTTATATAAATAGCCCACATATAGTCGTAAACTGCTGTATGGACAAACGGTAGCGCTCAGAAGGCATATTGCTTTTGGAGGGCAGCTTTTGCTGGAATTTTTTCTGGGCGCCATGTGGCATTTGAAGAGACCCTGAGGTACCCCTAAAGTGGAAACCCCAAAAAGGGATCAACCAAGGAATTTTTTGAGTAAATCATTTTTATTGGCATTTTAGTAAAGCATAACGATAAAGTCATACATCTGAAAATTCTTGATCAAAATAGCATTTGTACACGCTTATACAATAGGCTTACTCCCAAAGCGTAATAAGTATATGGTTAGTGTAGTTTGAACACAATATATTAAGGTCTACAACAAAAGACCATAACAATCAAGGGGAACGGGGGGAAGGGAAAAAAGGAGGAAGGGAAGGAAGGGCCTTTAAGTAACATTTGGTGTGGTCTAACAGCATTGAGTGGTACATAGTTATCCAAAATTTAGGGTGAGTAGTTAGGGTTGTGGAGCCAAGGACCCCAGGTAAGTTGCTTGGATTTAGGAGAAATAGTCGTGCAAGATATTGAATGTTCATACCTACACGACGAGTTAACCTCTTGTATGACCTCAGTCAAGGTCGGTGAGGTTGGTTGCTTCCAGTGACGAGTAATAATTAGCTTAGCGCTAAGTAAAACATGTCCTGTGATATTCCTAAATACCGGGGGGATAGTGTGAATACCCAGAAACAAGAGAGCTAGCTCCGGGATGGGTTTAATATTTTGGGTTGCCAACCCTGATATCAAGTCAAAAACACTGTGCCAATAGGGGGTGAGTATCGGACAATCCCACAGAATATGAAGTAAGGAGCCCTTAGCGCCACAACCTCGCCAACAATGTGGGGAGGATGAGGGGTAGATTGTGTTTAGCCTCTGTGGAGTAAGGTACCATTGTAATAGGGTCTTAAGCCCTGCCTCATAATGGGTGACGCATTTAAAATTAGAAGCCAGAAACCCAATAGCTAGATTCCAATCTTCATCTAAGAAAGTCTTCCCCAGCTCACGTTCCCAATTTTTTATGGGTAAGGTCTTGGTGAACGTAGTTTTGTCTCCTAATATGTCATATATGTATCGTGTGGTCTGTCTTCTGAAGAGGGATGGGAATTGAAATAGTCTTAGTATGCAAGAGTTTATTGAAGGTGGAGATTGTTTAATATTTGCAATGAAATGTCGTATTCGCAAGTAGTTATAGAATTCTGTGTGCGGCAATGCGAATAAGCTGTGAAGTTAGTCAAAGGGAAGTAGGCAGCCTTCTGGCATTATTTGGGATAAGGAGATGATCCCCTTTCTCCGCCAAATTGTCAGATTAATGTCAGTGATGCTGAGTTCCTGTCACGAACCGGCAGGACAGGTAGTGAATCCTGGACCAGAGAGGCGATGGCGCGGGTTGTACTAGAGGACCGGTTCTAAGCAGTTACTGGTCTTCACCAGAGCCCGCCGCAAGGCGGGATGGATTTGCCGCGGCGGTAACTACCAGGTCGTGTCCCTAGTAACAACTCGACCTCTCTGGCAGCTGATAAGGCGTGGTACACAGGGAGAAGGTAAGAGCGTAATCGGATGTAGCAGCGGTCAGGGCAGGCGGCAAAGGTTCCAAGGCGAGTGGACGGTAGCAACGGGTACGGCAACAGGTAAGGCAAACTAACATCGTAGGGAACGCTTTCTCTGAGGCACAAGGCACAAAGATCCGGCAGAAAGCTGTGGGAGGAGAAGGTATAAATGGGCAGTGCACAGGTGCAGCCTAATTAAGTCAGCACTGCCTCTCACAACCTTAACCCTTAATAACCCCTTTGGACCAGGCACCAATCACTGGTGCACTGGTCCTTTGAATCTAAGAGTCCCGGCGCGCGCGCCCTAGAGAGCGAGGACGCACACGCCGAGACGCTGGAGTGCTGCCTGGGGGCATATGCTGTGAGCGCTCCGAGGCCAGCAGGGGACCCGGAGCTCTCAGCGTAACAGTTCCAGTGCGCTTATGTCTGCTTGAAGTAACAGGGTGGATTTGGAATTTGCCTGCGCTCTGTGAATTGTGGACCATAGGTTGCCAACATGCCGTACTGTCAGTAATTCATTGTGCAATTTAGAAGGGTTCCATAACGAATGAATCAGGTAATCTTTTAAGGTAGCATGTTTGATCGTATGGGACTCAATCTGAATCCAGGCTTTTGTATTGTCAGGGATCCACCATTCCCGAGCAAATGAGAGTGTTATGGCTCGGAAGTAGTCTTTAATGTCAGGGAGGCCTAATCCTCCAGCGTATTTTTTCTTAATCAATAATGCTCGAGCTACTCTGGGTTTGGTCGGACCCCAGACATACTTGCCCAAAATCGACTGTGCCTTTTTGAAGAATGTTGCAGGGACCGGGATCGGTAGGGCACGGAATATACAGTATATATGAGCTTGGGGAGGGTCATCACCTGGAAAGAAGCCACTCTACCCACCCAGGACAATGCCTTCATGGCAAAGCTAGTCAAGTCGCGCGACAGAGTGGCTAGAAGGGGGTGATAGTTCCTATCATAAAGAAGGGAGCAAGGTGAAGGAATCTTCACTCCTAAATATGGGATTTCTGACGTTTGCCAGTCTAGTTCATGGAAAGATTGCAGAGTGGCCCTTTCCTTCTGGGGTATGTTAATGGGCAATGCTTGGGATTTAGTGTTGTTAATCTTATAGTAGGAAAGGGAACCATAATGTAAGATCGTTCTAAGGGCAATGTCTAATGAGTTGATGGGGTCAGTTAGAGTGAGAATGATGTCATCCGCATAAAGTGTAATTTTATGGGATCTTCCCCCTATTTCCATCCCTGCTATTGAAGATGAGTTTCTTATAGTCTGTGCTAGGGGTTCTAATGCTAAGATAAAAAATAGGGGTGATAGGGGGCACCCTTGTCTAGATCTATTGGTAATCCCAAATGAATCTGACAGTACTCCATTGACCCAAACTTTCGCGGAGGGAGAGGAATATAGGCAGTGGATGGCTTGTAGTATTTGTCCTGAAAAACCCATGTGACAAAGTGTCGAAAATGCATAGTCCCAATGCAGGCGATCAAACGCCTTTTCCGCATCCAATGTGATCGCGAGCATTGGGAGACCACGCACCTCAGCATAATTGAATAAGTCCACGATTCGCCTGGTATTGTCAGAAGCTTGTCGGCCTGGCACAAACCCGGTTTGGTCCGGGTGGATCAGTAATGGGAGGAGAGGAGCTAATCTGTTAGCGATGACTTTGGCAAAAATTTTAACGTCAGAGTTAAGCAGTGAGATGGGTCGGAAATTCTGGGGTACATCAGGTGTTTTGCCAGGTTTTGGGATGGTGACAATAAGTGCCTCTAGCATGGCTGGGGGGAAAGAGTGTCCCTCCTGTATTGCACTAAATAATTCCAACATGTAGGGAGCCAGGATATGCTGGAAGTGGTGAAAATATTCATTAGAAAGTCCGTCGGGGCCAGGGGATTTGCCTATTGGGAGTGATGTGATCACTTTCTTGATTTCTGTGATTGAAAATGGAGCGTTAAGTGACTGTAATTGTGGCTGGGAAAGGGTAGGAAGGGACGCTTGCGAGAGGAACTCCTCTACTAAAGTAGAGTAGTTCTCAGGTAGTGGAGTGCCATCCCTTAGGTTGTATAGTGCTTGATAGTATGTTTTAAATTGGTTGGCGATGTCTCTGGGATCTATTAATTTCATCTTAGTGGTAGGATGTACCAGATGGGAGATTTTTGACTTCGACTGTTGGGCTTTTAGCTGTTGTGCTAAAAATTGGATTGAAGCCTTAGAAGGGATTTGTGGTAGTTTTGGAGTAGTAGGCTGCTAAGTTTATTCCGTGCAAGTCTAAGTTCATTAGAAGTCTGGGGAGTGGGGGAGGGTTTATTTGTGGTTTCTAGGTCGGCAATGTGTTCTAAGGTTTGTGTAATATCTCGCTCTCTAAGTTTCTTTACTGTGGAGTTCAGCTTAATCAAAGATCCCCGTATAAACGCTTTGTGGGCTTGCCACAAGACAAATTGGTTTGAGACTGATCCACTGTTAAAATGAAAGTATTCATTCACATGAGTGGAAAGTTCCAAAACATGCTTCGGATTATTGTAGAGAAATGCATTATTCCTCCAAATAGGGGCTCTTGAAGATTGAAACTGTTCCTCAAGGGTTAGCGATCGGGGCATGGTCCGACCATTTAATAAGACCAATCTCGGTAGATAGTGTGTGGAGTAGGGAGGAATGGTCCACCATAAACATATCTATCCTTGAGTATGTCATATGTACCGGGGAGAAGAAGGTATAGTCCTTCTCCAGGCTATGTTGGGCTCTCCATATGTCAGTTAGGCCTTCAGAACACAGGAAGGAAGCAACCCCTCTATCTAGTCTCCTTGCAGGGGATGTGGAGTCAATGTCAGGTTGTAAAGCGGTATTGAAATCCCCATAGAGGATTACTTTCCCCTGTTTGAGCTTATTCACATTGCGCATCAATTTGTGTAGGAAGGCCAATTGTCGGGAGTTGGGGGCATACAGGTTAACTAGTGTATATGTAATGTTATTGATGGAGCAAACTAGAATAATATAGCGACCGTTTGGGTCAAGTTTGGTTTTGATGGGAGTATAGGCAACAGTGTTTTTGACAGCAATCAGGGTACCTCTCTTCTTCCTGTCACAGTGGGAATGCAGAACATTAGGAAACAGGTGATGGCGTACTCTATCGGCGTCTGCTTGTAGTAGATGAGTCTCCTGAATACATAAAACATCAACATTAGCTGTCAAAGCCTCTTTCCACATGTAGGACCTTTTCTGAGAACAATTAAGGCCTTTGACATTAAGGGACATAATCTTGAGATCCATGATGTCAAAGGAGTACAATTATCCCAGCTCCCGCAAAGATGAAGAGGACCCAGTAAAAGTATGCAATGTCAATCTGTAAGGTTACAATTACTAAGGCACTATTGAGGGAAAGAGAGGGAGGAAAGAGGGAGGGTGGGTAAGATAACAAACAAGACAGATAAGACGGAGATCGCCGTCCAAATCTTAGTAGGCAATAAATGAGACGGTGGTAACCGTCTAAGTATAGGTAAGGTGAGAGTTCGGTGCTAGAATCAAAATAAACTAAGCAAAAAAAAGAAGAGGTATCAGAGGACCTGCACCATAACAATAGGATGCTTTTAAGATGCCCGTGTAGGATGTCCCAAGGAAGCCAAGGGGGGAAGAGTAATCAGAGCTTCACCCTTGTGGCAGTCCTGATATAGAGGATGTCATCCGTTGCGGGGGTATCCAGGGCATCAGCCCACCGCTGTAGGGGCGACACTGGAGGTTATGGAAGCAGGGTCTGTGTCCGCTTTACTTGAAGACAGCGGGATTTGCCACAGATGAAGCAGCTGTTTCCCTTCTTCCAGGGTCTTGATGGCATGGGTCTGTCCATTTTTTCGGACAAGGATCTTCAGGGGGTAACCCCATTTGTAGGGGAAATCATTATCCCGGAGGGCTGTCGTAATGGGCAGCAGCATTCTGCGCTGGCGAAGGGTGACCATAGAGAGGTCCGTGAAAAGCTTAATTTTCTGATACGGAACAGGTAGTGAGTTCTTGTTTCGCGCCGCAGCCATAAGTGCCTCCTTGGTGTGGAAGAAATGAATGCGCGCCAAAGTATCACGCGGGACATTCGGACCCAAGTGTTGGGGCTTAGGAAGCCTGTGGGCCCTATCAATAATCATGTCCGGTGTAGGAATCTGTGGTAGGAGCACTTTTATTAAACCCTTTAAATAAGTTTGCAACTCTTGAGGGGCAACTTCTTCAGGGATACCCCTGAACTTTACATTATTGCGCCTAGAGCGGTCTTCTAGGTCCACCATTTTTAATTTAATAGCTTCTAGCTCATCAGCCAAGGTGTTGTGGGCATCGATAATGGTATTCTGGGACAAAGCAAAATCGCCCATCTTTGTTTCCACATGTTGGATTTTCTCTTCTGCTGTCTGCAGTCTAGCAGAGAGAGGGTTAATCAGCACTTCTATGTCCGTCTGCAAAGAGGATTTCTGAACTAGCAGCATATTCTTTAGGGAATCCTCAGTGACCGGCTTGTCAGAGGTGGGGAGCAGTTGGAAGGGATCTGGGGTGGCACTAGGACTTGAGGTGTACTCACTCAGCTGGGTTCTGCAATCATTTGGGGGTGAGGAGGTCTAGGCAGCTGGTCCCGCTGAGCAAGAGGACGGGCGCCATCTTGGATCCTGTGGTGAGCTTGTCCTGCAGCTTTGGCCTCCTCCGGTGTCGGTGGAAGAGACGGAGGTGAGTGATGCGAAAGGACAGTGCTGTCGGAGATGTCCGGTGGGGAGGGCGACCGCGCAGAATGTGCTGGCGACATTGCACTTATCGGCGAACTTAGTGCCGCTCTGTCAGTATCGTCGGCGCCATCTTTAAACTTTCCCCAATCAAAGTAGCTCTCCAGATTGCCGTCCTGCTGTTTCTGTAGATGTTTTCTCGTTTTCCCCATGATGTCGCCAGGGGTGTTGTTCATCTAATGGAACAGTTAGGTGGCTCTGCAGTGCGATCAAAGGCAGGCAGGCAAGGTTATAGTCGCTGAGGTGCAGGAGCTCTGTACTCAGACGGCCATCTCGTTCAGCAGCCTAGCCACGCCCCCCCAACCAAGGAATTTTTAAGGCGTGTAGTGAACACTTTGAACCACCAGTCTTGAACTTGGCTGTGAAAATGAAAAATGCCTTTTTCTTTTTTCTTTTTTACAAGAAAATGGTGCTTTAGACCCAAACCTTCTTTTTAACGAAGGGTAAAAGGAGAATATCACCCCTCAATTTGCTACCCATTTTCTCCTGAATACCTTAACACCCCATTCATGGTCATTAACTGCTGTTTCGGGATATGCCAGGGCTCAGAAGGGAAGGAGCAGCATCTGGATTTTCTAACATGGGATTTGCTGAAATGGTTTTTAAGAGCCTTAAAGGGATTATTCAACCCCTATGATGCCCCCTGTAATGCCCAGGCCAGGCCCCTCTCACAGGTTGTACTTACCTTGCTCCCCGGCACCTGGGTTAATTCTGACGGCCGCTGCTGCATCATCTCCCTTTCACGCGGATCAAAACATCCGGTGACTGGGGGGGGCGTTCTGGCAGCCAATAGCAGGATGCAACGGGAAGGAGTCTAGGGAGGCTCGTTCCCGTCACGACCAGCTATTGGCTGCTCCCCCCATTGCTGGATGTTTTGATCCGGGTGACGGGGAGATGCAGCTGAGGCCGTGTGGGGATCAGGAGCGACACAGGTGCTGGGAAGCGGAGTAAATATAACTTGCATGAGGGGCCTGGGCATTAGAGGGGGCATTAATGGATTTGAATAACCCCTTTAACTTTTTTATTTTTTTGTTGACTTTACTGCGTGGGGGCTTATTTTTTGAGGGACAAACTGGAGTTTTTATTGGAACCATTATGGGGTGCATTTGGCTTTCTGACTGCTTTGTATCTCATTTGGGAGGTGGTGGGCAAAAATTGAAATTCAGTCTTTTTTTTTTTTTATGAGGTTCATTATGTAGTATATATGGTATGTGTAGTATATGTAGTATATATGGTATGCTAACTTTATTCTGCAGATTGATATGATTATTGCAATACTAGATTTATATAGTTTTTTTTTCATGTTTTACTACTCCTGCATAAAAAATTAAAATTACTCTTACCGCTAATTGGATTTTCCTGAACCCACGACAGCACAAGAGAGAGGATCCGCCCCTAAAGACAGGAAACCTGAAGTACAAAAAGGCGGAGACTCCCCTCCAACTTTAGTATGTCTTTTCCAAGGATTTGAGGAACTCTGCCCCCTAAGGTTAGTATTGTGTGTGCGTGTATTTATGTATTTATGTATTTACTTATTTTGTGCAACACCCATGAATAATCACCCCATTACCAAAGAAAAGGGTGCCACCCACAGATCCCCCATAACAGTGCCACCCACAGATCCCCCATAACAGTGCCACCCACAGATCCCCCCCATAACAGTGCCACCCACAGATCCCCCCTGTAACAGTGCCACCCACAGATCCCCCCTGTAACAGTGCCACCCACAGATCCCCCATAACAGTGCCACCCACAGATCCCCCTGTAACAGTGCCACCCACAGATACCCCATAACAGTGCCACCCACAGACCCCCCTGTAACAGTGCCACCCACAGATCCCCCATAACAGTGCCACCCACAGATCCCCCCTGTAACAGTTCCATCCACCAGATCCCCCCTGTAACAGTGCCATCCACAGATCCCCGGCCGTCTGGTGCCCAGCGCCTCCTTCGCAGTCTTAATCGCCGCCCTCCCTGTCTACAGTGCCGCCTTCCTCACCTCAGCGCCGCCTCCGCAATCCTCCCGTCCCTCTGCCAGATCCGGAGCCTGCGCACTATGCTCAGCCTGATGCGCCGCGGGATCCTGGCAGCGGCTTTGTTGAGCGAAGTGCGCATGCGCCCGGCCTGATGCGCATGGCAGTGGGACGGGAGGATTGCGGAGACGGCGCTGAGGTGAGGAAAGCGGCACTGTAGACAGGGAGGGCGGCGATAAGGACTGGGAAGGAGGCGCTGGGCACCAGACGGCCGGGCACCCTGTATTAACAGATGTCCCATTGGGCACCTTAGTTAGGCGATTGACAGGGTATAAAAAACATTTTTTTGGGCTAATAGAGCCACAAGCAGGTTTAATAAGGCCAGTTTAGGATTCGTGTTATTAGTACGGACATGGGCATATGTTTAGCTTATAGGGCTAAAATCTCATGACAGAATCCCTTTAAGTTAAAGATTTTTTCTTCTGGTAAAAAAAAACATCTGCCTTCTGAAATCTACTGTAGAATCAGACCTAAAAATTGTTGAAGCTGAAGAGGATTAGGTTTCGATTTTTTTTTTCCTTGTTTAGGACCCCACACAACTGCTGCAGGCCTTCTTGGTCTATGCTTCTTTTTCTCGAATGTGAGCCGACATTTCTGCCACCACTTTGGTGAAAATCCTGGAAGCCATTGATAACCCGAAGGGAAGGGCCTGGAATTGCATTTGGTTGATGACCCCTTTTATCTCCACTGCTACCCGTAAAAACTTTTGATGCTCCTGATATATAGGGACATGAGAATAAGCATCCTTTAAGTCTAACACTGCCATGAAGCACTCTGGAAACAAAAGATGTATCGCCTATTTTATAGTCTCCATTTTGAATCTTTTTACCAGCAAGAACCAATTTTGCTTTTTCAAATTTATAATAGTTCTGTAAGACCGTCTGGTTTTTTGACTAGAAAAAGAGGAAAGTAAAAACCTTCTCCTTCCTGACACAATGGTACTGTTACCAATCCATTTTTCTCCTTTAGGGATAGAACTTCTGATACTATAGATTTGTTCTATCCAGGTAGATTTTGTTATTACAAATGTCGACGGAGGGAGAGAGCGGAATTCCAGTTTTAGTCCCTGACTCCTGGAGATTAGCTTCCATGCAGGAAGAAAAATTTGTAATCTTCCTCCCACATGGCACCTGGCGTGACTGTTGGTTTTTTTCTCGTCTCTAAAGATTTGTTAAAGAAGAACCACCCCCCACCCTCTTCTCTGGGATCTAGGTTTAAAGTCCTTGTCTCTTTTCTCTCCTTCTCTATGGGTTTGAAAGGACCGACTAAATCTTCCTCTGGAGGAAAATACATTTTGTACAGGAAATTTCTTCTTTTTGTCCGCTGCTTTCTCTAATAACTCATCCAATGATGAACCAAAAAGATATTCTCCTTCACAGGGCACCGCAAAAGCCTCTTTTTTTGACTGCAGATCCCCACTCCAGTTTTTCAGCCATAAGGCCTGTGTTCAGAATTGGTAAGAGCAGAGGAACGAGCCGCTAACTTAATTGCATCTGCCGAGGCATCCGCCCAAATATCTGCTACTTTTTTAATAGTTGGAAGTCGTGCTAAAATTTCCTCCCTAGGACATTTATTTTTAATTGATCTTCTAGATCCGACAACCAGATTATTAAGGAATAAGCAGTACAGGTTGAGGCAATAGAAGGTCTGGAGGAAGAAGAAGACTCTTCCCAAGCCTCCTTTAAAAACCTGTCAGCTTTTTTATCTAATCTTTTAAAAAATCCCATGTTTTCAAAAGGTAAGGATGTCTTTTTAGCTATTTTGGAAATAGCAATCTATTTAGGTGCTTTATTCCTGGAGCTGCAATCTCTTCAGAAAAAGGATATTTTCTTTTCGTCCTATGACAGCCCAGGTGAAAGGATCCTCCACCCAGGACAAGAAACCCACAGATATTTGAGAAGGAGGGGGTCTCTCCATTCCTCAATGGTTTTCCTGTCCTGGGAGAGGATTCCTACTAGCATCTGCTGGAGAGTAGCTTCTCTCCAAGTTAACTAGCTGGCTGGGCTAGGGAGCGTGCCAGGTGAGTTCCCTGCTACGCGCTCCCTGAAGAGAAGAGGGTGGCATACCTCTGGAAGATTCCCTTTCTTTTTTTTCTCCTGCCTAACGCGATCAGCGGCACGGTTGGGGAGGACGGGAGCGCAGGTATTGCGGAGGTATCCCCTTTATGAGACCTCGAAGCAAGAGCGAGATCTCGCGATACTTCATCTCCTACCGTGCTAGAGATTTGAATTCCTGGCCACATTAAGCCCAGCTAGAGCGGCCTGTGGATCCTTGCCGGAAGGACCAGATCCAAGGCGTGTGTGGATCTCTGTACAGCATGGAGAGGCACAGAAGGAACCATCTACCCCTGCACCTATGGTATGGTTGGAGGTTATGTACGGCAGGGGGTCCTATCCCCCTTATTGTTTTTTCCGTGACATGTGGGTTTATTATGGCATATTGTCTTTTAGGAAAAACCCAGGAAGGTGTACTAAGACTAAACATAAGAAATGTGGAATTTGTAAAGCCAAATTGCCTCCATCCTATGTTAAACTACTGTTGCTCCTGCATAGAAAACACTATAGCAGAAGAGTCCCCCTCAATGTTTCCACTACTGGGCAAAAATCCTCGGACGTTTCTAGTTCGGATAAAAATACCTTAATAGAAAGTGGGGAAATTTCATCTGACTCATCTTCGGATGAAGATAGAAGCGGTAGACCATTCTTTCCCATTCAGGAAGTTGATCAACTTTTGAAAGCCGTTAGAGCTACAATGAATATTGAGGACCCTAAGGAAGTAAGATCAGTACAGGACGTAATGTTTGAGGGGTTGGAAGGGAGAAAAAAGAGATTGTTTTTTATTCAAAAGAATGGGGCAGCTATGATAACGAACGAGTGTAAAAATCCAGACAAACGTAATTTAATTCCCCCGTCGGTTAAACGCAAATACCCCTTTGACTCTGCGAATTCAGTACTCTGGGACGTTGCACCAAAAATTAATTGTGCCGATTGCTAAATTTTCGCACAGATCATCTTTGCCTTTTGATTATCTAGGGCAGCCTAACCCCTTAAGGACCAGGCTATTTTTTGCAAATCTGACCAGTGTCACTTTATGTGTGAATAACTTTAAAACTCTTTTACTTATCCAGGCCAGAGATAGTTTTTTCGTCACATATTGTACTTCATGACACTGGTAAAATGGAGTAAAAAAAATCATTTTTATTTATAAAAAAATACCAAATTTACCAAAAATTTTGAAAACTTTGCAAATTTCCAAGTTTCAATTTCTCTACTTCTATAATACATAGTAATACCTCAAAAAAGTTATTCATTTACATTCCCCATATGTCTACTTCATGTTTGGATCATTTTGGGAATGCCATTTTATTTTTTGGAGACGTTACAAGGCTTAGAAGTTTAGAAGCAAATCTTAAAATGTTTCAGACATTTTCCAAAACCCACTTTTTAAGGACCAGTTCAGGTCCGAAGTCACTTTGTGAGGCTTACATAATAGAAACCACCTAAAAATAACCCCATTCTAGAAACTACACCCCTCAAGGTATTCAAAACTGATTTTACAAACTTTGTTAAACCTTTAGGTGTTCTACAAGAGTTAATGGCAAATGGAGATAACATTTCAGAATTTCAATTTTTGGGGAAAGTTTCCATTTTAATCAATTTTTCCAGTAACAAAGCAAGGGTTAACAGACAAACAAAACTCAATATTTATTGCCCTGATTCTGTAGTTTGCAGAAACACCCCATATGGGGTCGTAAACTGCTGTACGGGCACACAGCAGAGCACAGAAGGAAGGGAACGCCATATGGTTTTTGGAAGGCAGATTTTGCTGGACTGGTTTATTTACACCATGTCCCATTTAAAGCCCCACTGATGCACCCCTACAGTAGAAACTCCAAAAAAGTGACCCCATTTTGGAAACTACGGAATAAGATGGCAGTTTTGTTGGTACTATTTTAGGGTAAATATGATTTTTGGTTTCTCTATATTACACATTTTTTGAGGCAAGGTAACAAAAAATAGAAATTCTGAAATTTCATCTCCATTTGCCAATAACTCTTGTGGAACACCTAAAGGGTTAACAAAGTTTGTAAAATCAGTTTTGAATACCTTGAGGGGTGTAGTTTCTTAGATGGAGTCACTTTTTTGGAGTTTCTACTCTAGGGGTACATCAGGGGGGCTTCAAATGGGACATGGTGTCAAAAAACCAGTCCAGCAAAATCTGCCTTCCATAAACCATATGGTGTTCCCTTCCTTCTGTGCCCTGCTATTTGGCCATACAGCAGTTTACGACCACATATGGGGTGTTTCTGCAAACTACAGAATTGGGGCAATAAATATTGAGTTTTGTTTGGCTGTTAACCCTTGCTTTGTTACTGGAGAAATGGATTAAAATGGAAAATTTGCAAAAAAAATAGCTGTTTTGGGAACGTTTTTATTTTTTGTTATTTACATCGTTGATCTGACAGGTTAGATCGTGTGCTATTTCTATAGAGCAGGTTGTTACGGATGTGAAAATGCCAAATATGACTACTTTTTGGGGTGTTTTGTTTCAGTTTTACATAATAAAGCATTTTTGAAAAAAAAAAAGATTTTTTAGTGTCTCCACATTCTGAAAGCCATATATATTATTTTTTTGGGGCGACTGTCTTATTTAGGGGCTCATTTTTTGCCGGATGAGATGTCAGTTTGATTAGCACTATCTTGGGGTGCATATGACATTTTGGTCGCTTGCTATTACACTTTTTGTGATGTAAGGTTTTGACACTGTATTTATATAATTATTTTTGCTGTGTTCACCTGACAGGTCAGTTTATGTGTTATTTTTATAGAGAAGGTTTTTACGGACGCGGCGATACCTAATATGTATACTTTTTTTATTTAAGTTTTACACAATATTATTTTTGAAACAAAAAAAAATCATGTTTTAATGTCTCCATAGTCTGAAAGCCATATATAATTTTTTTTTGGGAGATTATCCTATGTAGGGGCTCACTTTTTTGCGGGATTAGATGGCGGTTTGATTAGTACTATTTTGGGAGGCATATAACTTTTTGATAGCTTGCTATTACACTTTTTGTGATGTGAGGTGCCAAAAATGGCTTTTTTTACACTGTTTTTATTTTTAAAAAATTACGGTATTTACCTGAGGGGTTAGGTCATGTGATATGTTTATAGAGGAGTTTCATACGGATGCGGAGATACCAAATATGCATAGTTTTTTAAATTTATTTTACTTTAACACAATAAAAGCATTTTAGAAAGAAAAAAAACATGTTTTAGTGTCTCCATAGTCTGAGAGCCATATATATTTTTTTTTAACTTTTTGGGCGATTGTCTCATGTAGGGGCTCATTTTTTGCAGGATGAGGTGCCGATTTGATTGGTACCATTTTGGCATACATAAGACTTTTTTGATCACTTTTATTACCTTTTTTGAGAAATAAGGTGGGAAAAATGTCTATTTCATCATAGTTTTAATTTTTAATTTTTTATGGCGGTCACCGTGCGGGGAAAGTAACATGACCGATTTATAGATCAGGTCATTACGGACGCGGTGATATTAAACATGTGTAGTGCATTTTATTTTTTTTATTTTTAATCAGTGATTAAATGTGTTTTTTTAATTTTACTTTTTTCACATTTTTTTTAATTTATGTTTTGACCCAGACCCACTTGGTTCTTGAAGATCCAGTGGGTCTGATGTCTGTATAATACAATACAGTACACTTTATTGTGTACTGTACTGTATTTTCACTTTACACTTAGTCTGATCAGACTTCTGCCTTTAGCAGAAGTCTGATCAGACTTAGCCTTACCATGGCAAGCCGGAAGCTTGTGAAGGCGTCCAGTTGCCATGGTAACCATCAACCTCTGCCACAACAGAGCAGCGGGTGATGGGGAGGGAGGGGGGCCCCCTCCCTCTGTGATCCCGTCAAGAATCGGGGGCTGAAACGGCACAGCAGCCCCCGATGGGAGAGGGAGCTCCCTCCCTGTTAACCCCTTCCATACAGTGGTATGGAAGGGGTTAAATGGCTGACATCACAGCACAGATGTCAGCCGTTTCAAGCAGAGTGTCAGCAATGTGCTGACACTCTGCTAAAACCGCTCGGCCATCCTGGAAATGAGAGGGGGCGGGCGGGATGATCACGTGCCTGCCCCCCCCCCCCCTTTCCCGCACAGAGCCGCCAGCACATAACAATGAGGTGTTAAAAATTAAAAGATGTGTCATTTTGAAGTTTCTGATCCTCGCGGTCACAGACCGCCGGGATCATAAACTTCCGAAATCGCTGCAAACCGCAGGTCTGAATTGGCCTGCGGGTTGCAGCGATCGCCGATAAGGGGGGGTCACAGGACCCCCCTCGGCATTGTCACAGAGTGCCTGCTGAATGATTCCGATCACCGCCTGCCCTGCGTCCTTAAGTACCGGGACATCAGGGCCTACCTGTATGCCCTGTGCCCTCAAGAGGTTAAGGATGCCATGGACAGAAGAGCAGATAGCTTCCTAAGGCGAACATGAGAATCAGCGTGGGCCTCCCTTAAACCTAACATAGCGGCAACTTGTACTGCTAGGGCCCTTATCTTATTGGTGAAGCAGTTAGAAAACCAGATAAGGGATAAGACTCCTAGGGATCAGTTATTAGAACAGTGATGGCGAACCTTTTAAAGGCAGAGTGCCCAAACTGCACCCAAAACCCACTTATTTATTGCAAAGTGCCAACAAAGCAATTTAACCTGAATACTATAGTCCAATATAGTATATCCTCTATGTACTTTATTATTTAGCTATAATAGCCTGCCTACATTCAGTGCGCTGCCTGTGCTGTTCATAGTGCGCCTGCGCTGATGAATGGCAGGAAAAGTCTAAGGCATGTTGTACACCATAGACTTTTTCCAGAGTGCGGGTGCCCACAGAGAGGGCTCTGAATGCCGCCTCTGGCACCCGTGCCATAGGTTCGCCATCACTGTATTAGAATCTATCCCGGTTATTGCCAAAGCAGCTGACTTTCTGGCGGATGCTTCCGCTGACGCAGTTACATTGTCTGCTTGGTCATCTTCCCTGGCTAATTCGGCTCGCAGAGCCCTTTTGGCTTAAGAATTAGTCAGGGGACGTGGCGTCTAAGAATAGACTTTGTAGTATTCCATAGGAATAAAGGGTTTACCTCTTCCTTTCGTAAGCAGAATCCTCCTTTCATCCGAAAAGATTTTCAGGTACAGAGAAGAGCCCAAATAAGAGAGATTCCAAGTGGAAGTTCTCTTCTAAATCCAAAGGCTTTTTGTTCAGGGGTCACATTCCCGGCTCTACTAAAAAAGACAACCCCCAATGATGCCAGGGTGGGAGAAAGGCTGTTGGGCTTCCTCCCAGCCTGGTCAAAGATTTCCAACAGTACTTGGATTCTTCAGTCCTTGCAGGAGGGATTCAGGCTGGAATTCAAGAGTCTTCCCCAGAAAAATTTGTTGTAACAGAGTTAGGCCCAAAGGCTCAGGAGGCGCTAGAAAGGGAGTGTTGTGGAATACCACTCAGGAAACGCATTCTTCAGGAAGAATAAGGTTTATTGCGGCTAGCCGGGAGCATCAGCAGCTTAAATCGCACAAAGTAAAATGCTCAAAGGGGGAGAGGTCCACACTTATCTTATACACATAACCATCCTAAACTTCACATACTTTTCCTATCCTCATTGGATAGGTTAAACTCTTTCTACAACCCCATTGGACAGCTCCATACATGGATAATGTGTGCTTGCTTCCTGTTCTTGGCCAACATCTGTTCATTACCCATGCTTTCTTCTTCATCCTGTCTAGTCTATAGCCTCTCACCCAAGTGAGTGCCCCCACCTTAGGAATGTGTACACACATATAAAATTTGGGAATGTAGTGTCTAGTATAATCAGGCGGCATTATACTATATATTTTTCATTTTCTCCTTCATTCCCCTCTGTTGTTGGTTTTCCCAACACACACACACACACTGACATTTACACACAATGTCTCTGGCTTTCTGCAATTCAATAATGATGTTCTCCTCATCCAATGAACAAACTTCACATTCCGGATCCTTGACTTCCTCTGTTGCAACAGGTGCATAGGTGAGCATCATGGTGGTTTTCAAGAACAGTCTTTTACAGCGCGAAAACAACAATAGGCCTACAAGACACAATAACAATACTGGAGCACATGCAAGCATGACAGTCTTCAGTAATGGCAAGAACCAAGATGAAGATTTAAAGACCACCCTGAGAACCAGTCACCTGTAACTCCAGCTTCATCAATCATTTGCGTATTCAAAGAATGGAGGTGCTCTATGGCCCTAACAAGAGTCCCATTTTGCTCATCATCATTCGCTGGGATAAAAGTACAGAAAGATTCTCCAATAACTGCACAAACTCCTCCTTGAGAAGCGGAATCATGTCGAGAGCATATCGGTTCTGTACCGTTGTCAATCTCAGACCTCTGAGCTCCTCCTTCATGGCATTCAAGGCCTCATCTGTAGTATTAATAAACTTTAATAGCTCGTACCTGTTTTTCTGGATCTATTTTGCATTTGCCGCTGCTTGTACTCCAGGAGTCAACCAACTTGCAAAAAACATTTCAGCTTTTGAAAAGATTTTAAAATCATCTGGAACCTCCTCTGGAGCAAAATATGGATTTCTCTTGATTCGCACATACTCACCTGGAACCCATGCATGCTTAGGGATTACCAACAAGGGATGGATTAATTTAACCATTAAGCACACACCTGACCAGACTACCACATTGCCAATATACATCCATTAGTACAGCAGTCCCTTGACTCAAATATCTCTCATATTTGACCAACTTACATTGTGTGTTTTGTTCCCAACCTTGGCCCATTCCCATCATTAGAATAACATATATTAAATTCCCTCTTTTCTGTGACTTTGAGACCTTTCTCTTCTAGAGCTTCACTCCAAGTTAATGAGGTTACAAAATCTCCCCATACTTTTTACACAGGTTAGTATCGTTTACCAAACTGGAATTGGAAGTGAAGTTCCAAAGAGTCTGGCCTGCACAACCACAATACTTCTACGAAACCTACTAATATGCTTACAGTGAGTTTGTTGAAGTGTTACATGTGCTATCATTAAATGTAAAGAATGACTCTTGCTGCGTTGGAGAAATCTCAGTGTTTGGTTTAGATACAATTGATTGTTTGAACATCTTGTTCTGCAGTTGTTAATAAGAAGGTTCTTCCTACCTATAGGATCATGTATCAGTAGATAGGATGTAATGGAAGTCCACTCATTACAATATCCCACCTTTCCACCTCCCCTTTACATAACTTGTCCACACCCCTTGGGGTCTGGTGAAATGTACCATGTTTCCTAAGTCAGTTCTGCTTTGGTGTATAACAGTGCATTGGTCCTAATCAGATGTCCCAACACATAACATATATAACATACAACATATAACACAATACCAACATAAAACAGACAAAGGGCCCCTTTTGACATGACACTTTTCAACATAAAAATATTCATTGGCGCTCCAAACCAATTTTTTATCCAGACGTTCTGTCAGGGTCTTCATTATTGCTACAGATAAAACATTCACCTAATCATACATTTGGGAGAAAGTAAAAGTAATTAGCAAGAAGCCTCCAAGTGTTCCTGATGTCCATTAAATACAGCTGCAAAATAAAACTCATCAGTTATTTTTATAATTAAAGAACCATATTCACCCAATATTACATTTAACAAATGGCTAATTTTTTACCACGTGGATTTTCTATTATAATTTATTTTATGTTTTTATTTTTAGGATATCCGATTACGATGTATAGTTATTAGGAGAGTACTCTTGACATTTTCAGTTATACCACACATCACACCCTACTTTCCATGCATCCTTCATTCACACAATAAAGCAATGGTAAATGTCACAGCATCTTCATCTCCTAGGAAAGAGAACAAACATCTTAATTAATATCATTACATCAAATTCATAAACCTCACATTATACTGGATTAACCAGAGGTTATCACATACCTCGACCCATATCACTTACTTTCATCCATCTCATATTTTGACTCTACAACCAGCAGCACCTCTCCCCACCTCCACTTTCATTTGGCATTTCTACTCATTTCAAGACCTTTTTGACTCATTCCCCAGCTTCCTTCTTTCTTTTGTCTATGCCAGCCATACCCCATCCTCCAAGGAGAGGAGGGGGGTGAATCCAGACTACACAGAAGCCCCTCTAGCTTCACCTAACTGACTCCATAGAAACTCTCACTCACAATTGTAAACTGGGAAATCTACTATCAGGTCTTATACAGTCTTATATGCCAATCAACATACCCTTAATCCTTTCAAAAGTGTTATAGTATAGCATGCAGTTTATGGAATTTGTTTGCTCTCACCTACATCTACACTCATCAAACCTCCATAGTAGAGTGTACGCCTACCTTAACCTCACACTCGCTTCATAATCCACATACAATCCCCTTTCTACTTACACTGCTGTGGTCTGCTGTTCCTTAACGCACACATTGTATTGAAAAATTCATCAAAAGGTCAGTTACAACTTAAACATTGCAACCATTAACCTTTAGCTTCCTTTCCTACTCCTCCACAGTGCTCACAGTAAAGTCCAAAACACCACACCAAAGGTGTGTCTGCTTACCAAAATGTGGAGTTTCAATCACTCAGCGTATGCAACAAATGGTTAGTGCAGACAGTTAACACAATAATCACGACACAATTACAATGACATATACAAAAGAATTCATCACCCAAGGGATTATTTACGCACTTTCTGGGTCTTTTGCATCGTTTTAAGTAACCAATGAGCCATGCCGCTAACCGTAACTGACCCCTTCCTACTTTGGCCCAAAACCGAGTTTTGGTCCGTAACCAACAGGGTATCTCTTTCTCTAATACAGATCAGATCTTTTGCACTGGTTTATGTAACCAATGAGCCGTGTCGCTAACCGTAACTGACCTCTTCCTACTTTGGTCCGAAACCGAGGTTTTGGTCCGTAATCAATCGGTAGATCACAGTAGGCACGAATAAAACGTAACTTTTAATATTTAATGTTAATAAATCCATCCAATTCAAAAAAATAGATATAAACAAACATTTACATGACATAATAGCTTAGATGGTATCTAAGGGGAAGGGCTGATAGAGAAAAGAGGACACGCGAGGGGACCACGCTATCCCTACGAGGACCCTTACTAATGACTCAACCCACAGGAAGACCCTGATGGTGGATGGCCTGTGGTCCCGTGCCTGCCATAACTCTCCCTCAATAAGACCCTAAAACCTACCAACGCGTTTCCCCTAGTAAAGGTTCATCAGGGGAGAGATAATGGGTAAAGAAACAAATCACAACATAAAATAACATATAAGTCTTAGATATCATGAAAACTCGATGTATCACCCACAAATGGGTATAGATAGTTCGACTAATCTAAAGCCCCAACAGCCATGCCAATCACAAGTGGTCTTAATTATGCAACCAGCTCATTCATCCGTGACCCAGTCTTATTATAGGTTTATATAATTTATAAGATATGTCCAGGAATCACAACCATATAATAAAACACTTATTAATTCTGTGACCAATAAGTGTTACATTATATGGTTGTGATTAGTGAGGGTCCTCGTAGGGATAGTGTGGTCCCCTCGCGTGTACTCTTTTCTCTATCAGCCCTTCCCCTTAGATACCATCTAGGCTATTATGTCATGTAAATATTTGTTTATATCTATTTTTTTGAAGTGGGTGGATTTATTAACATTAAATATTAAAAGTTACGTTTTATTCATGCCTACTGTGATCTAATTATATGTACTGCAGGAATTGCCAATTATAATATATGCATATCCTCGGAGAGGTTAATAGTGATCCGTAACCAATAGGGTATCACTTTCTCTCATACAGGTCTTTTGCACTGGTTTATGTAACCAATGAGCCGTGTCTCTAACCGTAACTGACCTCTTCCTACTTTGGTCCGAAACCGAGGTTTTGGTCCGTAACCAATAGGGTATCTCGTTCTCTCACACAGGATTTAGAACCAGGGCCTGGACAGTAGTGGATCTCCCTATCTGTTACCCGTGTCTTCTTTCTTTAGGGATTTAAAACCAAATCCAATCGAAATTGGACCAAAAAATGATTCAATCAATTAATCATTAATTGATTAATTTAAAAATATATCTTATCCAATTTTAGATTTGGACAGCAGTGACGCGAAACTGACTTTTACCCTTTACTAAATAATATCACATCAGCGCTCAGGAGCCTCCAGCCATCGCGCCTCTGCTGGCCCTACCGCGCACCACTGTGCCGCGTGTCAAAATCGGGGACCGCAGGTAACTAATGGCAACCACGTGGAGAGAAGAATGTACTACAGGCTTCCCCGCCAAAGACAGGAAACCATACTGAAGTTGGAGAGAGTCTCCGCCTTTTTGTACTTCAGGTTTCCTGTTTTTGGGGGCGGATCCTCTCTCGTGGTGTTGTCTTGGGTGAGGGGAAAACATCCCTTTTTATTAAGAATGTTATATTTTGCATCGCCATATACTAACATCCATAACATTATTATTTTTCTGCCAATGTAGATGTCTTAGGGCTTGCTTTTTGCCGGTCAGACAGGCCTTTTGCCGGGTACATAAGACTTTTTGATGACTTGATATTATGCATTTTGGGATGCGAGGTGACAGAAAAAGCTGTTTTGGCGTAATTTTTAATTTATTTATTTTTATGGCATTTACTTGATGGCGTACAAGTGATATTTTTTATAGAGCTGCCAATTTTACAGACATGGCGATACCAAATATATATTTTTTTTAAAAAAAAATTTTAAGTTTTACACAATAAGAATATTTTTAGGAAAAAAATCATGTTTTTGTGTTGCCATTTTCTTAGAGCCATATAATTATATATATATATATATTTATTTTTTATTTTTTATGGAGACACAGTCTCGATCCCCATGAATTTAAATTTTTTATGGTCTCCCCCATGCATGAGATCAATGTGTTTCGCTGTGACGCATATTCCCCAGCTGTTCTCCGATCCGCCTGCACGAGTGGTCTCACCCACATACTCCAAACCACAAACGCAATTTGCTTTATAAATGACCCCCTTGGAACGACAGTTGATAAAACCTTTTATGGGGTATCTTTTATATGTCACATTACTGGTGAATGTGTGACCCTGAACAATGTATGCACAAGCTATGCAGCCACTACAATGATAACAACCAAATATTGGATGAAGCCAACTATCACTGTTTTTTGGTGCACTATAGTGACTGTGGACCAAACGGTCCCATATGTTCCATCCCCTCCGATATGTGATCTGTGGGGCTTCTGAGATGAACGGAACCTCATGAATAGCTGCTAGCAGACGAATAGGAAACGCACCTAAGCGGCTTACACTCCTAGCAATCAGTCTCTAACAGCATACAGTGAATCCCCCTAAGAACGAGACCAAGCTCCATGTTGAGGGTAAAGCAGTGGACAGCCAGAGCTATGTGTTTATTGTTCTTATACAACATTGTTACACATTAGTACCACCCACAGGGTTTTGTAAGACAACCAGTAACCACGTGCAATACACTCAGACACTCCCACACAAAATCCTCCCCTCTGCCTGTGATACAATTACCTTACAAAATGGGTTACTGTAATCATCACAGGCAGGATAATACACAGTTACACAATGTCTTCTGTCCTGGAGACAATTGGGAGTAATTCAATTATCTCTCAGGACAAAGGGAAATCGCCAATACACACGTGGGGATAATAGGACAGAAATCACTATTCAAATATACAATGTCACAACCATTACAGTAAACATAGACATTTAACATATCCCCAGATAGCTTCGGTCTGAGTGCATTCAATTATTAGGTGAATGGCAGTCAGACTACACGAATACAGTTCAATTGCCATGGAGTTTAAGTTTAGCATGGGCTGATGAGAGGGCCCATAATCCTGGGGCAAGAGGCTGGCAACCAGGCTTCTCCAGCACCCAGTGGCGAGGTTGGTTTCGCCACAGATATGCTTTCCTCAAAATATGGTCTGGGTACCCTTTCTCCGGAATCTTTCACGAAGATCCCCTGCTTGTTCTTTAAAGTACCCAAGTGTGGAACAATTTATTTTCATCCTCAAATATTGGCCCGTAGGGATCCCCTGTTTTAGTGGTCTAGAATGGCAGCTTTCCCAGTTAAGTAGAGAATTGGTAGCTGTGGGTTTCCTAAAAGTTTTTGTTTGGATCTCCCCCCTAGGGCCCCTTTCAATCAATACATCCAAAAAGGGAAGTAGGTTACTCGCAATTCCGGAGGTGAATCTCAGGCCTATATTGTTTTTATTTAGGGCTGATAAAAGGTATTTGAATCTCCCCTTTTCTCCCCGCCAGTTTATAAAGATGTCATCTATAAATCTTGCCCATATGACAATATACATTGTGTGTGGGTCGGGGGGATCGGTAAACACTATACTCTTCTCCCACCAGCCCAGGAACAAATTTACATACGATTTCAATAGTCTTAGAATAAAAGAGTTGTGCACCTGAAACTGACAGCCTCTAGTCACCAGAAATTATTTGACTGCTTTTATCCCAAGATTATACAGGATTGAAGAATAAAAGGCCTCAACATCGATGGACCCAAGCACTAAGTCCTCGTGGAGATAAATACCCTCCAGTCTACCAATAGGTCATCCGAATCCCTAATATAGGAGGGTAATGCTTTAACAAAAGGTTCCAGAATTGTATTGATGTAGATCCCAATGTTCTGACTGAGGCTGTTGACTCCCGACACTACACTGCGTGCAGAATTATTAGGCAAATGAGTATTTTGACTACATCATCCTCTTTATGCATGTTGTCTTACTCCAAGCTGTATAGGCTCGAAAGCCTACTACCAATTAAGCATATTAGGTGATGTGCATCTCTGTAATGAGAAGGGGTGTGGTCTAATGACATCAACACCCTATATCAGGTGTGCATAATTATTAGGCAACTTCCTTTCCTTTGGCAAAATGGGTCAAAAGAAGGACTTGACAGGCTCAGAAAAGTCAAAAATAGTGAGATATCTTGCAGAGGGATGCAGCACTCTTAAAATCGCAAAGCTTCTGAAGCGTGATCATCGAACAATCAAGCGTTTCATTCAAAATAGTCAACAGGGTCGCAAGAAGCGTGTGGAAAAACCAAGGCGCAAAATAACTGCCCATGAACTGAGAAAAGTCAAGCGTGCAGCTGCCAAGATGCCACTTGCCACCAGAGCCATATTTCAGAGCTGCAACATCACTGGAGTGCCCAAAAGCACAAGGTGTGCAATACTCAGAGACATGGCCAAGGTAAAAAAAGGCTGAAAGACGACCACCACTGAACAAGACACACAAGCTGAAACGTCAAGACTGGGCCAAGAAATATCTCAAGACTGATTTTTCTAAGGTTTTATGGACTGATGAAATGAGAGTGAGTCTTGATGGGCCAGATGGATGGGCCCGTGGCTGGATTGGTAAAGGGCAGAGAGCTCCAGTCCGACTCAGACGCCAGCAAGGTGGAGGTGGAGTACTGGTTTGGGCTGGTATCATCAAAGATGAGCTTGTGGGGCCTTTTCGGGTTGAGGATGGAGTCAAGCTCAACTCCCAGTCCTACTGCCAGTTTCTGGAAGACACCTTCTTCAAGCAGTGGTACAGGAAGAAGTCTGCATCCTTCAAGAAAAACATGATTTTTATGCAGGACAATGCTCCATCACATGCGTCCAAGTACTCCACAGCGTGGCTGGCAAGAAAGGGTATAAAAGAAGAAAATCTAATGACATGGCCTCCTTGTTCACCTGATCTGTACCCCATTGAGAACCTGTGGTCCATCATCAAATGTGAGATTTACAAGGAGGGAAAACAGTACACCTCTCTGAACAGTGTCTGGGAGGCTGTGGTTGCTGCTGCACGCAATGTTGATGGTGAACAGATCAAAACACTGACAGAATCCATGGATGGCAGGCTTCTGAGTGTCCTTGCAAAGAAAGGTGGCTATATTGGTCACTGATTTGTTTTTGTTTTGTTTTTGAATGTCAGAAATGTATATTTGTGAATGTTGAGATGTTATATTGGTTTCACTGGTAAAAATAAATAATTGAAATGGGTATATATTTGTTTTTTGTTAAGTTGCCTAATAATTATGCACAGTAATAGTCACCTGCACACACAGATATCCCCCTAAAATAGCTAAAACTAAAAACAAACTAAAAACTACTTCCAAAAATATTCAGCTTTGATATTAATGAGTTTTTTGGGTTCATTGAGAACATGGTTGTTGTTCAATAATAAAATGAATCCTCAAAAATACAACTTGCCTAATAATTCTGCACTCCCTGTATAGGACGCCACTTCAGGGGTGTAACCCCTTTATGGATTTTCGGTAGGCTATAGAAGGTAGCCACTGTAGGGTGTTTACAGTTCAAGAAGTCAAATTCCTCCTCAGAGATCAGATCATTAGATCTAGCTTCACGTAGAATTTTAACTATATTGCGATTGGTATATTCCTGTGGGATTAGATTAAAGCCTTTCATAGGTTTCTTTGTCTCGTAGGACACATCGTTCTATATTGTGCAGTATCCATTATCACGATGTTGCCTCCTTTGTCTGAGGTATTAATTGTTATCTCCCTATCCTTTTCTAGATTTAGCAGGGCCTTAAATTCCAATTTTGTACAGTTGAATTTCTGGTTAGGTGTAAGTTTCTATTTCACAGGTAACCTGGTTTACAAACACATCAATGCAGGAAGGATCTCCTATAGGTGGCATTTTGGAGCTTTTATTTTTGAGCGTTGTAAATGGGCCCCTACCCTCCTGCGGGGTACTATCCTCTAAGCTATATAGAAGTCGCACATCCTGTAAAATATCTTGTGGGATACCTAGCTCCCTACTTTCCCGTTTGTTTACCATTTGAAAGTGTTTGTACCATCTCAGCTTCCTGGCAAACAAATTAATGTCCTTCACCCAGTTAAAGAGATTGAATGTTTGAGTTGGTACAAAGGAGAGTCCCTGCTTAGTATTCCCATTTCAGCTGGCCGTAGAGTTTTGGTGGATAGATTCAGTATTTGACTGGGTTGTTGGGGTGACCGTGAGGGGGAGATTTCTGTGGATTGCGTGTCCGTAGATGATATGGCACTCCTTGCTCCCTCGATTTCTACGGCCACTCTCTTTTTCCCCTTCTGATATTTCAGTATCACTCGATGAGATATCGGATTCTTGTTTTTTTATATTGGGTCACTGTACGATCAATAGTAGTGTATACCCTATTTTCAGAAAAGTCCTGTAGATCACTATTAAACTGCCGATGTTTTCGCTCCTTTAAGCGATAATTAAATTTCTCCAGGGCACTCTTTAGCTGCAGTTCTTTGTTTGCAAAATTAGGCTCCTGTTGACATTTTTGTTATCTCTATTTGGTCTTTTAGTGTATTCTCAAGCGTTTCAAGTGTCGTCCTTTCTTCCTCCAGAAGAAGGTGCATGAATCAGATGAAGCTGCTTGTAGCCTCCTCCTCCCACTTGCTCATCAAACTTGAGCTCCTGCACCTACTTACTGGGGAGAGTATGATCCTCAAGCCTCTGGGAACTATCTTATGTTTAATGTAGCTCTCCAGGGACTGGACCTCCACCAGGAAGTAATTTGTTCTTTATAGATTTTAGTCAGTTCCTTAAAGGCTACCTTAAAAAAGGTATCTCTTTTGAGTGAATGCCTTCTCTGAGAACACCTCATTGGTTTTTATCCAAGCCTGTTGCCAAAAATCCTGCCATGCCCTGATATTTACAATCAGACTAATAACACAACCATAGGAATTATTGGTCAATTGTGGTTATATACAAAATGGGTACCCAGTATTAAGCAATTATATAGAACAAAAATGGTGGATGACCTTAGTTAATACTTAACTTTTAATATACAATTAAAATGATGGCCCAATAAGACAATAAACAAACAAACAAACGCACACAATAGTGCAGACACACATAATTGTCACGGTCCCTCCCATGACAGAGGTGAGAAAATCTGAAAAACTGGCGGCACGTGAGGGTATCTGACAGTCTCTCTGTTTTCATCTTGCAGTGTTGTTTGGTAATGACCACACCTGTTGTCAGGTGCAGCTTGTGGTCATTACTGAGGCTCTATTTAGTTCTGACTCACACTGCTTACCATGCGGTTGATATTTCCTACTGGATTTGGTTGAGCTGGTGTGTTCTTCCTTTGGATCTCCTGCTCCTCCATTCTTCTTTAAGCTAAATGCATTTTGTTTTGCATTTTGTTGTTTTCTTGTGTGTGTTGTTGTCTAGGCCTCAGGGAGACTCTGGTTCCTTCATCTGGGAAGGAACCAGTAGTCTCATTCCCTGCCAACACTCCGAGGGCCTTCCAGGGTCTCCAGGGCTAAGGTTCCAGTGTATGAGTATTTCCACCTTCAGGGTCTACTCATAGTGGTAGGAGTCAGGAAGAGGTCTAGGGATTCCTAGGAGGTCACCATCCCTCTCCCTTAGCTTTGAGGCCTAGACTCTGGTCTATTCCTTCTGTGTGCGATCCCCTCCCCATTATCCGTGACAATAACACACAATGGTACAACCTCAGAATTGCTGAGCCACACCACAGGAGTATTCTCTGAGATAGTTGACCCTTAATTGGGGTATAGGTAGGGACCCCCCCGTGTCACTCCTGACTCCTAAGGTGTTTCTTCCTGTTCCTGCGCCGCTCCAGTTGACTGCCCAGCTTCGTGGGGTGGAATGGGGGGCGATTTCTAGACTATATCTGTTCTGTCCCCACATGAAGGCGAATGAAGGTGTAACTGATAATGACTTTGTGACTGTCCTACCTTCGTATCCAAGCAGTGGAGCAGACCGGACCGGCAGATGCTCAGGTTAGATGGATCCAGACGTAGACATGAGGATGCAATCAAACGTGGGTTTATTTGATCCAGAGCAGTGACATACAGTGATGCAATACAGGAATGCAGTAGATGCTGTGATGTGGATGTCTTTCCTGAGGCTAACTGCTGGTCAAAAACTGATGCCTTCACAAGCCAATGTGTGTGTCTCCACTCACAAAGGAATGCAGCACTGAAAATGGCTACAGGAAGTGACAAGGACCAAGGCTGCTAAAACCACGCCCAGAGAGAAAACTTTATAGACAACGAACAAGGCATGCAGCATACGAATTCCGGCCAGCAGATGGCAGCAGAGAACAATATATTGAAACAACATAGTAAAGGAGAGATAATAATGCAGTGCAGGAATTCAATTTGAAAGGAACAGCACAATATCTCTGCATCCAATTGAGCCTTCATCTTTACTATTAAGTTAATTTGAACTTCTTGTTTGTTGATAAACTGCTGACATATATTGTTGCGAGTCCCCTGATGAGTTAGCCAGTTAGCCCAAGGCCAACGAAATGCGTTGAGAAAGCTATCTCCATCCATACCAGGCCCCTTGTGGTTGTTTCCTTCCCTCTGACGAAACTGGGCAGTCAACTGGCGCGGCGCAGGGACAACAAGGGACACCCTAGGAGTCAGGAGTGACACGGGGAGGGTCGCCCTTTTGAGAGTGAGCGTTTTTGCACCCCCTGTGCTGTAATAGATAGTGATCATATAGTAGGGATTTATAGGGGAAGAGACCCAGCACTGGAACCCCTCCTTTCCCTACCTATACCCTAATTAAGGGTCAACTATCTCAGAGAATACTCCTGTGGTGTGGTTCAGCAAATCTGAGGTTGCACGATTGTGTGTTGTGTGTCTGCACCATTGTGTGTGTTTGTTTGTTTATTGTCTTATTGGGCGATCATTTTAATTGTATCTTGCAGATTTTGAACAAAGCAATGATGTTGTCTCCCGACAGCATGGAGAAAGACTGCCAGATGGGAGATACTCTTGCATCAGACTTTTCACCCTCCCTGCCACTTTAATCAGATTATGATATATCATGGTGGGCTCATTGCCTCCTCACGATATCCTGCCCTGACTGATGCTGTCACTACCACTGACCTCACTACCAATACTGTGGCTATAGGTGCCACTATTACCACTACCACCACTAACAGAGCTATGAATACCCCCACCTTTCCCTGAACTTCCTCCTCAGGGAAATCCAAATGCTGACTGCTCTCACACAAGTCATCAATAGGGATACTCTCTTGAGTATCTGTCATAGGGCACGGTGTGGTTTTGTTGTCACTTGCTAGGAAAAAAGAAGGCACCTTCTAGTAGGAGGCAGTGAAGACAGAGAGGACGCTTCTCTTCCAGAAGTAGGAGCAGGAGGAATGCTGTGATCGCTGGCTCCAAGGCACCTCTACATCATCCTGCTGTAACTTAGAGGAGGAGTTAGCCATCTAATCCATAATCTTATCCTCTTTCTCCTCAATGATGTTACTGAAGCCAGGGAGAACTGTGGCCTACTTCTACTACTTCTGGCCGTATAGCTGGTGCTGCTACTACATTCTGGCTCTGCAAGGACAAGACCTGGATCTTTCGTTTTGATTTTGAACTCTCCCGTATTCCAGACATTTGATTGATGCCTAATGCAAACTCACAATTTTTCTAAATGAAAAGTCGTGAATTTAGTACACAGTCACACAAATTATGGAATATTTATAGCAAAATTGCAAGTGTGTTTTCTGTAACTTAAAGACAAAGAGCAATTAAATGTTCTGTCCGCATCAGTATGTCCTTTCCGTTGCCCCGCAAAAATAATAGTGCATGTCCTATTTTTTTCTAGTTTGCGGACAAGGATAGGCATTATTACAATGGATCCGCAAAAAAAAAACAGATGTCATACGGAACGTCATCCGGTTTCTTTTGCGGATCCGCAATTTGCGGACCGCAAAACACATATGGTTGTGTGCATGTAGCCTAAATCTGATGGGCAGCAAGATATAACTGAGCTAAGCAAGTTTTAGGTAGAAAAAAAAATATTTTTCCTCTTTTCCTTGGTTCTCTTCTGGCCCTTTGTTTACCTGCAATAAAAACAATCTCTGCCCCTCCCCCTGCTCTGCAAAGGGAGTGAATACAAGTGCTGACCTGAGTGACATGTCTGCCTGCTGGGAGACTCAGCAGCATTTTGTATGTGTAGGACTACAGGTCCCAGCTGTACAATGACACTGCTGATACACACAGGATCTTCCCCCTACCTGTTGTGCAATGCTCTGCAGAACTCCTCTGTCAGCTCCTGCGCCCGGCATTTGTCTCCTCACTGCCTGCAGTTACTCAGTAAAGCATTCAGCCCTGAGTCTGTGCTGCTGAAGGGGTTAAGAATCCAGGGAGAAAGCAATAAGGCAGTGCAGGGGGGCGTGGCCAGCACAGTGAAGTCTAGTGTACAGACTCATATCTGCTCTCTCAGGCTTGTGCACTAATCATTATCAGAGCAGGGAGAGAAGCTGACATCACAGGTCATGTGACCCTCAGCAAAATCTGAGAAACCAGCAACTTGAGATAAAGTATGTGAATTATAAAGTCTTTTCATTTGCCTAGTTAGAAACATACAAAGAACAAACAAATTATTCGGACAACCCCTTTAACAACACCAGAAAAAAGAAAGTGCAATTGCTCAGCAGAAGAATGCTATTGGGGTGCTGGCAATAATAATATGTAGAAACTTGAGGTTCTGGGGGAAAAACAACTGTCTCTCTGTTCAAATGAGAAAAAAAGAATATTTGTTCTTCTAGGTTGCTAGTTTTGTAGCACATAATAGCAAAAATGAGGTTATGCAGCAGCTATATTATTAAGCACTGTGGCCCCAGCTCCTCACTCCCTCAAACTGCTTTCCCTGATCAAAGTTTCTGTTGCGACAAGAAATAGTGTGGATTCTGTGTGACAACCAAGGGATGGCAGCTACTAACCCCAAGGGTGTCATTCAGCACTCTGACAGGAGACAGGACAGAACGCAGCAAGAGAGAAACTGAACCACTACCTACAGGATTAGCTAATATGGTTGACAGCTGACTCACTGAGTCAGACAACAGGTAACACTCCAACAGCTCAAGTTGGGGTTAGAATTGCAGTTAGTGTGAATTGAGTCCAATAGCAGACATGGTGGTGAGAAATGGTATTGCAGAGAAGACTGGCGTAAAGGCAGCAGATGATGATGATTGTCAGATTCAGAAGGTGAAGCGTGATCAGAGACAAGCAAGAGGTCAGAAGCCGGTATCAGATAATAGCGTGGCTCAGAGGATCAGACAAGTTCAGGATCAGACAGACAGGTCCAGTATGAGCCAATCAGGACAAGCCTTTCCCTCCCCTTCTTCCTTCCAGGATCTTGTGAGCCTTCCTCGTGGTTTTGCCTGCCAACTTGTGAATTAAAATAGAGCTGAGCATTATTTACAGGATTCATCTAAAGTGACCCTGAAAAGGTTTGGGTTGATTTAGTGCAGGGATGGCCAACCTGCGGCTCTCCAGCTGTTGCAAAACTACAACTCCCAGCATGCGCAGACTGCCTTCAGCAAACAGCAGGGCATGGTGGGAGTTTTAGTTTTGCCACAGCTGGAGAACCTCAGGTTGGCCACCCCTGATTTAGTGGATAAATGTTTGTGAAATTCGTAACAAACCCGGATTGTTTGTTACAAATGCATATGATTACAAATTCATATGATTCACTGGCTGAATGGTCATAATGTTTGGACTCATGTGATCTTGAGCCACAAGCATAGTAGGCGGATTTCACTTCTTGTAATATTGAGGCTGTGTTCAAGGGACTGTTAGGAGGAGGCAGCAAAGGGATGATGGAGGGTGTAGTGGGTGGCATTTTCAGGTGTAGTGGGCATTTACATTTTTGCCTCATCTTACAACACACAGCACTATGGGAAGCGTTGTGGCTGCAGCTCATCTAACCCCCCAACCCGGGAGTTTCAGTTGTATACAATGGAGCGCAGCGGAAGCATAGAGATTGAAGTGAAGTTGACAGGTATACTATTATGTTCTGTACGAGACTAGATGAGGTTTAAACAGTTATATGACATCTTTTAGAATCCTACATAACCCTTTGAGGACCTGGGGACAGGTTAAGTGCTTTGAAGTGTGGAAGTACATAATATCCGATAATGATTGCCCATTTTTCGAGCGAAGCTCATAAAAAATCAGAAAATTAGTGCTGGATAGTGTTAAGCGAATCGTGCTTCAGATCGTAGATCCGAAGTCGCTTCGTTCAAAACTTTGAATGCTGTAAGAAGATCTGTCTCCGTCTAGCATTCAAATGAATGGGCTTCGTGGAGGTGAAATTAGTTAAGTACAAAGTCTCACAAGACTTCGTGAAGAATTTTAGCTTTCTATTCTGCAACTTGAAAACCATTTCAAAACTACAATCCGAAGTTGGCTACGGTACTGAGGCACCAAGTCCACTTCAGATCCCAGTATTGAAATTGTTTTCAAGTTGAATAATTAAAGTCCGAAGTTATTCAACGAAGTCTTACAAGACTTTGGATATAACAAATTTCACCTAAAATTCTTCCTAAAAACCATGACAGAAAATTCCATGTTAGAAAATCCGGATGCCGCTCCTTCCCTTCTGAGCCCTGGAGTATCCCCAAATAACAGTTTACGACCACAATTGGGTGTGTTACTGTATTCATGAGAAAGCGGGTAGCAAATTGGGGGGGATATTCTCCTGTTATCTTTTGTGAAAAAGAAAGTTTGGGCCTAAAGCACCATTTTATTTAAAATGGAAAATCTGCAAAAAAAGTGACATTTAGAAATTTCACCTCTATTTTACTTTAATTCCTTTGGAATACCTAAAGGGTTAACAACATTTCTAAAACCAGTTTTGAATAGTTTGAGGGGTGTCATTTCTAAAATGGGGTCATTTATGGGTTGGTTCTATTATGTAAGCCCCACAAAGTGACTTCAGAACTGTATTGATCCTTAAAAAGTGGGTTTTGAAAATTTTCAAAAAAATTTTAAGAATAGATTTTCCGGATGATACCGGAGAGACGGATCCGGCATTTCAATACCGATCAGGATCCTGATCTATCTGACAAATGGCATCAGTTTGCATGCATTTTGACGTATCCGGCAGGCAGTTCTGGCGACGGAACTGCCTGCCGGAATCCTCTAACGCAAGTGTGAAATTACCCTTACCACATAAAGTGTCATATGTCAGATTTGCAAAATTAGGCCTGGTCAGGAAGGGGGTAAATGGCCTGGTCTGGAAGTGGTTAAAGAACTCCATTAAAGGGGTTCTGTCACTTCAGCAAATCACATTTATTATGTAGAGAAAGTTAATACAAGGCACTTACTAATGTATTGTGATTGTCCATATTGCTTCCTTTGCTGGCTGGATTCCTTTTTCCATCACATTATACACTGCTCGTTTTCATGGTTACAGATCACCCTGCAATCCATCAGCATTGGCCATGCTTACATACTATAAAAAAAAGCACCAGCCTATGTGAGCTCCCACAGTCCCAGCCACCAGAGAGGCCGGCATCTTTTTTCTATAGTGTGCAAGCACGACCACCACTGCTGGATTGCAGGGTGGCTGTAACCATGGAAACGAGCAGTGTATAATGTGATGAAAAAATGAATGCAGCCAGCAAGGAGGCAATATGGATAATAACATATAAGTAAGTGGCTTGTAGTAACTTTCTCTACATGATAAATGCCACTTGCTGAAGTGAAACAACCCCTTTAAGCATCAGCCACAATGATAGATCTGGCTTAGTTTAAGCCTTTAAGGATCTATGATGATTATATCAGTCATGAGCAGGTGCTACTTCCTGCACCATGATATATCCATCATGAAGATCTTGTGGGCATTGCCCAAGCCTTCACGAGATTACAGCGGGAGCTCTTCGGTTATACACTGCCAGGCCCTTGCCACAACTGTCTGAATTAAACTAGCTCCAATACCAGCAGTTTAACCCGCTTAGAAGCTGCTGTTAGTAGTGATTATGGCATCTAGGGTGATTGACAAACTGAGGGAGCTCCCTCTTTCCGGCAAACGGCACTCTAAAATGCGATCACAGGATACATTACTACGGCAGTGTTATAAGTGATTAATATCCGATCAGTGAGGGTCCGACATCCCGCAACCTCACAGATTAGCTGTTCCCTGCAGCCTTGACACTAGAACTAGCACTTTGGAATAGGCAGTATGGCTCAGTTCAAAATGTAGTGGCCATGCTGGGTTACTGGAGCTCAGCTTCTATTTAATTCATAGGGATATGAGCAGTAACCCATCATGGCCACTACACTTTGAACTAAGCATTGTTTCCTACAGCATTGTTTCCCGAGGATAGATTATCAATACCAGGAGCCTGGAAAACCCCTTTAAGTGCACAGTAATGACCAACGTGAGGAATTATTAATTTGCAGTGAAGCATGCACACGTTCCTCATAGAGGTTGTGGGAAGAAGAGGTCCCACTTATCAGTCTTGTGAGGGAAGCGATCATTGCTTAGTGTGCGCCTGGGTAGCTGGTTGACCTCTGCTGAATCAATCCCAGCACCCAATACCCTATCAGCATTGAGCATGTCAGGGATAAGGCACTGGAGCTCCAAACATAAAGAAGTTCTGACATCTACATCCTGCTGCTTGGAGGGTCTGGAATGCACAGAACTGGGCGGTAGAGACCCAAAGATGACCCTGGACAACTGCACCTTTTGCTTTCCTTAGAGTCCATCTCTGAACCATAGTTGATGGTGGTTCTTTGCTAATAGGCCTCAATGGAGAAATAATAGTGACCAGTGAAATCCACAAATGCTCATTTATTTCAGTGTGCTGCATGAATTGCCTATTTTTTATCCAGTGGTTGCATAGAAAACAAGCATTTACATCAAATAATAATTGATTAGTCACCAAAACCAGGAGATCAGTTTGTCTCTTTATCCCAAATCCCACATTCTCCACATTTTCTAAATAATGTTTTTCTTTCAATCACAAAAATGGAAGAAATGACTCGGAGACGGTAAAGTGTGTTAAATAATGTAAAGTTTATTATGTGTATATGTGTATTTTATATGTGCTGGTTACCTCCCATCACTCACGAAGAGCGTACAGCAGCACTCAGGACAGGAAAAACCCCCAGTGGAGGAAACCTGTGGGAAGCCATGGCTGCTGTACTGCCCTTCCTCCAGGCATACTAAGGGAGGTTACCGCTATAACATACGTTTTGGTGTGTGTGTGTGTGTGTATATATATTGTGATTGTGTGCAATGATTAAAAGGGTTTTCTGAGATTTAAATACTGATGACCTATCCACTGGATAGGTCATCAGTATCTGATAAGTAGGGATCCGACACCCTGACCTGTGCCGATCAGCTGTTTGAGGAGGCACCAGCGTTCCTGTGAGCGACATGGCCTTCTCGCAGCTTACCAAGCACAGTGCTATATAGCGCCTATGCTTGATATTGCAGTGCTACTGCAAGCGCTGCTATCTTCTCAAACAGCAGATCAGCTGGGGTCCCGGGTATTGGAGCCCCGCCGGTCACACACTGATGACCTATCCAAAGAATAGATCATCAGTATTTAAGTCTCGGAAAACCCCTTTAAGTGTGTGCATTTATGTGTGTTTATGTGAGTGTGTGACTATGAATGATACATACCATCATCCAGGTCTTCATCCATCCTGTCCTCTCGATCTTCTTCTCCTTGAAGGTCCAGCGGCCATGTTCTCCATCCTGGCAGCAGCACATCTAAGTTATGAATAGAAACCACAGTAGAAAACATTATAAAAATGTTCATTGTGGGAATAAACATAAAAATGTTATAATGCTCTTCTATAAAGGTCACATTACTTAGAGAAAAGTTTAGCATCCAAGAACTCCCCACCCCCCCTTCCTGACCTACATACACGTACAAAGTTTTTTGTCACAATAAAATTACACTTACCACAGATGTTTGTCAGTCTGCTGTACTGCGTTCCTATGTGTCTGTCTGGCAGTAGATGTTCTCCTCCTCAATGGGCAATGCGGTTACAAAGAGAGCAGGGTTCAGGGCTGATCCATGGGCCTTTGATGGAGAATTCTGTATCTTTCCTCCTGAATTCGCGTATGGCCCAGCTGTGATGGACTTTCCTCTCTCTCTTCCATGCCCAATGTCCAGGGTCTTGTGCCATGATCTGGAGTTAAATATCTTATACATTATTATAATCACTATTGGCTTCTAATCACAGTTTATAGCTTTTATGTTACTAACCAGATCACAGGTGGCCCGGTCCACCCAAGCTCTGAATCCCATCCGGATGAACAATAGGTTACGCAGTTGGTGAAGCTGCTCCCGCTGTATGGTCCACGTCCATCCGAAGGCCCAGGGGTAGATCTCCTCTCGAAATGGCTCGTCCTCTTCAAATTGGTTGGCCAAAAATCTGGAAGAAAGAGTATGTCAGAAGACAATGAGAAGAACCAGTACTGATATCACTGATAGTAATATTATATGCATGATATTTTGTAGGCTTTTTACACAATGAATATTAAATATATACATATTGGTTCATGATAAAAAAAAAACCTTACAGAGATGGAAAGAAATATTTTCTATATTCTTCAGTAGGCAGTCCTGCTCTTCTGAAGTAGGTGAGGACCATGGCCAGGAGATACTAGTGGGGTGAGAAGCAGAGTTAGAGGCTGGTGATACATTTCCTATGTAAATATATTATACAGTACATATATGTGTTCAGTATGTTCCTTAGTATGTCCACAATCCTAATGCAGATATAAGAGCTGCAGCATCTATTGATGACTATAATACCACCAGGTCATGCAGTGCAGTGTTTCCCCAGCCTGTCTTCTGAAATCTAGAAGAATTTCTGTCCCTCTATATAATAATACCTTGTCCGAGATCTTCAAGCAGCTGTCGCTGATAAGAAATAACTGGATGTTCTCGTCTTCTACAAAATAATAAAAACAGGATTATTTCACTATGTAATTGATACCTTCTGAACTATAACAGTATGACCTCCATATACAGTACAGAAACATGCTGATAAACCTCAGTGAGACATCATATTATAATCAGCACCTGAGCAGTGAATTCACCAGTGACCAGTGCGGCACAGTTACTGAAGCTATATGGCAGTTTTCTGGCGTATAAAAGTCTCAGTGTCTTGAGCAAGCCACATTTTGCTTTGAAGTTATTTTTATTTCGTGATTTTCCAATGCCCATGAAAATGGTCAGGGATTAGTGGAAGAAGATGAGGCATTTTTATAATAATTTTTGCCAGAAAACTGGTGTAAATAATAAATGAAGTCTATGGCAGCCGGTACATGATGTAGATTACAGTTTATGGTGCACTGATGGCACAAGATGTAGCACATTTTTTAAGAGTCCTGTGCCTCAATAAATTCAGTGCATCTTACTACAAATAACCTCTTATCTGGACTGGCATATGAAGTACCAGTCTTTAGTAAATGTGTCCATAGTGTCTGGTTGGCATGCTTGGAAGGTGCATTTAGTCTTACCAAAGAGTGTGAAGAACGCGGCCCGCTCTTCTGGATGAAGGATGTAATCATCCATCTTCCTCTTCTTCATGGATTCTTCCTGGGTGGCAGACAGTGAACTGTGATAGAAGATAGATATTACAGAATTAGGCCTCATGCACATGACTACAATAAGCATTACTTCTGATTTGCTGGGAGCTGTATCATGGCACCAGGAGATGTCGGCCTATGCTGCACCTCAGTTCTTCTATATTTCATAACAGTGGTGTCCTCACCATGTAGGTGGATCATGTCACTGCTAAGGGGCCCAGCACTGAGCTGCTTCCTATGTTCTCAACATGACACCATGGCATTTTTCTGCACCCACACTAGAGGGAACTCAGTGTATAAACATTTTACAGCTTCTATTGAGTTCAATAGTAACTGTATAAACTCCTATCCACTGAGCTCCGCTTAGTGGTTGCTGCAGATGACAGTTTTATCATGTATTATATGAGAAGCAGGAGACAAAAGCTGTATGGGGAGGATTTATCTATGTCTAGTATTAAGCCATACATTGAGAAATATGGTGTAATATTATTAAAGCACCAGTTCCAATTTTTCAAACTTTATTTCAATTCTTCTAGTTAATTATATAAAAATCCTAAGTTTGGCACAAATCTTATTGGAAGGAGGGCCCTTAGTGATTGTTGCTATGGGGGCTCTATGTGTACACTCCTGTTTCCTTGAAATACAGAAGGATTTCTTTGAATACTCATATCTGATTAGACCTCATTCACATTGGGGTTACCTATAGCATGCCTTTTTTTTGCTCATATACAAAGACAGGAGTTTCACCTGACCAGTTATAACCAAGGGTTATAACTACAGTATTGTGCAAATTAATGTGAACATAACCAAATAATAAGTATTTTGGTTATGGCAACGCTGTTCTGATTTTGACAGTTGTTTTGATGGTAAATCATTTAACCTTATGATCGCCATTACTTAAGGCCACAAAAACGTACAATTAATAATTATTTTTAGCTTATGTTTGAGCGTTTTTGATATTGGGGTGAAAATCCATGACTCTACAGCAGTGGTCCCCAACCTTTTTTGCACCAAGGACCGGTTTCATGCAAGACAATTTTCCCGGGGACCGGGGGGATCTAGTCCACACTGACTGATTCACGCGCATAACAAAACACAGGGTGCATATTAAAATATATAACACTATGTATGAGGCGGCTGGGGCCAAGGTGACATTATATTGCATGGGGCCACAAAGACATTATACTGTACGAGGCGGCTGGGGACAAGGTGACATTATACTGCATGTGGCAACAGCTTCCCCCATACAATATCTATTCAGTGTCTGCATGGCATGAATAGCTGAGGGCTTGCTCGGCTTTGTAGTGCACTTAAGGCCATAGGTTGCTTCTTTAACTAACTTATTGTATGATGCAAACACAAAGCATTACCTACCTCAGGCAGTAACAGTAACAACCCCATGACAGCAGATAGGGCCCACACAGCACACAGGGTCATGCACTGGTAGTGACCAGCCCGAGTAATGTACAGCAAGCCACACTAACCTGAAAACACTACACTTCCGGCTGCGCTAAGCCCCACCCCCAATCCATTTATAGCCAATCAGCATTTGTCTTACCACTAATCAATCAGCGGGCCTGTTATAGCTGCTCTCACTTCAGGTGTACATGAAAGAAGCACTGGGATTGGCTGGGAGCAGCTGCCTGAGGGATGGTCATACTGGTATGGAGATTGCCGGCTCCTGCATTTTTACTTGTCTGTATTTTCGAGGCCCGGCAAACAATCATCCAGGGCCCGGTCCTGGGCCGCGGACCGGTGGTTGGGGACCACTGCTCTACAGTACTCAGAAGACTCTTGGAAGGTGGAAGAAAAGCCTTGAGGCCACAGAAAAAACAACTCTCGACTGACCCTATGATGAAAAAGAGACTGAATTGGGCCAAAACATATGCCAATTGGACCAAAAATAACTGGAGGAAGGTGCTTCTCTCAGACGAGACACTTTCTAGGGCAGGGCCAGCGATCAAAATTCGTTTGTAAGAGGGTGAATGAAAAATTTACTGCAGCCCATATTGTTCAATCTGTCAAACATCCAGTTATGAAGATGTTCTGGGGAAGTTTTTCGTACTCTGGACCTGGCAAACTTATTACAGTAGAAGGAATGATTAATAGTGAAAAATATAAAGCAATGCTAGATCGATGTTTGGCTCAGGAGCTGGAGAAAGTTCAAGCCAACGGCAATGCAATGTTCCAACAAGACTCAGCTCCATGCAATATTTCTGAGACTAGGGTGAAATATTTCAAGGACAAGAAGATTAGCATTTTGGACTGGCCTGGAAATTTGCCAGATCTCAATCCTATTAAAAATGTATGGGCGATCTGCAAGGCCAAATTACAAAAGATGGACTGTACGACGAAAAACAAGATGGTGGAAGCAGTAATTCAGGTGTGGTTTCGAGAGGAGGCAATCGAGAATATTTGTAAAAATCTAGTTGACTCCATGCCGAGCCGAGTTCAGGCTGTGATTACAGCAAAGGGAGGACATATTTCATATTAAATAATAGTATTTAAACTTTGTTTATAGGTCTAAGAATAGTTTTATTTCAAATAAACAATATTTACGAAAAAAATCCTTGTGTTCACATTTAGGCTACTTTCACACTAGCGTTCGGGGCTCCGCTTGTGAGTTCCGTTTAAAGGCTCTCACAAGCGGCCCCGAACGGATCCGTCCAGCCCTAATGCATTCTGAGTGGATGCGGATCCGCTCAGAATGCATCAGTCTGGCACCGTTTGTCCTCCGCTCCGCTCAGCAGACGGACACCTGAACGCAGCTTGCAGCGTTCGGGTGTCCGCCTGGCCTTGCGGAGGCAAACGGATCCGTCCAGACTTACAATGTAAGTCAATGGGGACGGATCCGTTTGAAGATGACACAGTATGGCTCAATTTTCAAACGGATCTGTCCCCCATTGACTTTCAATGTAAAGTCAAAACGGATCCGTTTGCATTATCATGAACAAAAAAAAAACAAAAAAAAAAATTTTTTTTTTTTTTTTTGTTCATGGTAATGCAAACGGATCCGTTCTGAACGGATCTAAGCGTTTGCATTATAGGTGCGGATCCCTCTGTGCAGATACCAGACGGATCCGCACCTACGCAGGTGTGAAAGTAGCCTAATTCTCACAATACTATATATAATCATCTATTTCATGTGAAATAAACCACAAAAATCAGCAGTCCAACATATTCATCATAAAAGGCATTCTCCTTCAGTGTAAATCTGATATTAGTGTTGTGCTGTGAATATTATAGAATATATGTAGTGATGTGTAATGTTCAGTATGGATTTGCTGGTGTAAGGGTATAAGCTATGGTGCCTGCAGGGATAGAAACTCCTCCACTTACTCCTCTCTCTTCCTCTTCTTCATGGTCGCTTCTCCCGTTCTTCCTGGGAAGCTTGAAAAGAACAAAAATAAATTAATATTATGCAGGGTGAATGAGGCCAAGGGCACCTTTTTAAAATTTTTATTTTTCCATTAAAGGGGTTGTCCAGCCTTTGCTAATTAAAATCCTATCTTCAGGTTAGGCCGTCACTCGTAGATTAGGAGGGGTCTAGCACTGCACACCTTCATAGAACAATATGCTATAGCTCTTTCAAGAAATTTGGCACTGGTATTACATAGCAACATTACTTTTATACAACAACCTCAGTTTCTCTATATTTTTACATAATAACCTCTGATTCTCCATATTTTGGACATTTATATTGAAACCTTTGTGTTTTATCAATAAAGTCCAATAGATTTTGGTTTCCTTACAAATTTCCCAATGGTCAGTTTCGGGGATGACATAAATCAGCAATTTGCAATTTGCCATCTTTGGCACCAATCAGCTAGTGATGGCCTATACTGAAGACAGGATATCACTTAGTAAAGGTTGGGCAACTCCATTAAAATTTTCCTTCACTTAATTAAAACTCATTGGAGTGACATAAGCTTAGACAGGGAGTCCAGACCTGCACCAGATTTATCCAGTGGCCCAGGCTGGATGATAAATGTGGTTCATGGATGGCCAGTTTTTTTAATTCTATACCAACTATTAGCTTACTTTGAGACAGAATTTTATGTCAGAATTGTGGGGGTAAATGTTGTTATATATGTTAATATTATAACACACCCCCTTTCCTGCGATGCCATTTCTACTGGTCGGCCTAGGCACTTATATTTTGTCTAAACCTACATTTACCATATTAATACAAATTGGCACCCAAGTTTCTCCATATTTCTACACGATAACCTTTGGTTTCCTTATAATGATTCCCCAACGGTCAGTTTCAAGGATGACATAAATCAGCAATTCCACTGATCAGATGACGGTTTTTTACCTCCGTTGAATCGCACTTAGCAGGTGGTTCTTCAGTGCGCAGATCCCCATCTTCGTCTCTCTCCAAAAATTCGTCGCTTTGTCTCTTCTGCTCGCAGAAGTAAGGAGCCTGTCGTATCTCTAACAGAGAAATCGCAGACTGGCACCAACTGTCAGTTTTCTTCCTACTTTGAATTCAAATCCTGCAATTCTATTGGTTGAAGCTGTGGTGATTTGTGCAGAATTTAAAGAGACAGTGCATTCTTATAACACTCAGCATCCATACAATACAAGTACTTTTTTAGTTATCCTTATATTTATCATCCTTATTGCTTCTGGTGCCATTTTTGAAAGCTGCCATGTTTTATGCATGCCTACATTGAAGTCTATGAAAGTTACAAAAAGAGCCAAACTTGTGGTGTACAGTTGGAACTGTGGGGGTCATTTATCAAACTGGTGTAAACTAGAACTGGCTTAGTTGCCCATAGCAACCAATCAAATTCCACCTTTCATTTTCATAAATCTCCCCCTGTGTCTGCTATAATTTGATGTACTACAACTCCCATTTTCTGCTACATCTAGCCAGGTTTTCTGACTTTTGGACCATACAGATTTGGGGGAAAAAATAAAAAATATATAAAAAAGGGGATAGCTCACAGGACTATCTTGGAATGTAACATGCAGGGTGCCAAAGGGTGAAACTTCTTAGGCAGTGGTAATTAGATAAAATTAGAATGAAGTATATAAAAAATATATATATATGTATAAATGCAAGATTTAAGAGAAAACGTATGGAAGATAAATGATAACCACACCAAACTAGGGGGCGCTAATCCAAATAATAGGAGTTAGATATATATAGTGCACTTACTATCTTATGTTAATTTAACATCTTTATTACTATAAAAAGCGAGTACACAAAATGCAAATTCATCCTTATTATAAATTTTCATCATTTTTTCCCTTAACCCCATTACCCCCCACCCCACCCTGCGATGCGTCCACCCCCTCCCCTCCCCCAACCCCGCTCGAGAAGAAATAGTGAGAAGGGAAGAGAGAAGAGGAAAAAATAAATAAAAAATTATATATAAATAAGTAAATAAATAAATAATATATTCCACGTACAGTCATATCAGAACTTCCAGCCGCCCCATATCTTAAACCATTTCTCTAATCCACCCCTCTGCTTATAGAGAATCCGTTTGTAGTTTTTTACCTTGTTAACCAGGTTTATCCAATTGTTTACCTCTGGGGCATGACGTGCGAACCAGCTCTGACTGATCAGGAGCCTGGCCAATAGTAGTGTTCTACCTAGTAGGATCTTTTGGGATTTATGGCTACTTAATGTCGAAAGATCGTTCAGTAGAAATAATTGTGGCTCAAGAGGGATCCATATTTTTAATTTGTGGGTGAGGAAATTATTAATACCATTCCAGTATGCTCCAAGTTCTGGGCATGCCCAGATCATATGCAGATAATCCGCACCGACAGTATCACATCGAGGACACTTGGAGGTATCTTTTATTCCACACTTGTTTAACCAGATGGGGGTGACATATAATCTGTGATAAATATTAAACTGTATTAGAACGTGATTAAAATTATGAGAAAGTACATCTGGATTAGTAAAAATACTCCCCCACCCTACCATTTGTATATTTGGGCAGTATCTCTCTCAGGCCTTTGCCCTGGTTATTGTGTCTCATAAAATCGTGACTTATTTAGTAATTTAGATATATTTGAAATCTTTATTCTTAATGGTATCTTCCCGAACCTCTCATTTAACGGAGAAGAATTATCTATTTCTAGCAGTGATTTATCATCCAAACTAAAAAGTGGCGAGCGAAGCTGAAAATACCTAAACAAACATAGATTCTCTACACTATGTGATAATTCCACGAACGACTTAATTTCTCTATTCTTAACAACCTGTGCCATATAAAGAATCCCATTCTTTTGCCAGAATTGATCCATTGCTATACCATCTAAAGTCTGTAAGTGGATATTGTGCCAGAGGGGCGTGAATATAAGTGATCCCTTCACCCCCAACCATCCTCTAGTAATAGCCCACATCTTCAATAGTAATTTTGTAGTCCCTTTATAACCTCGATCCCTGTTAATCAATAGCCCAGATTCCAGAAGCGTAAATATATTATTATGCGCAGAGCTTCTTACTAGGCTACTTAGAAGTGTACTATTTGGCCATTCATTACACATCCATAGCTGAGCAGCAATAAAGTAGCCTTTAAAGCATGGGAGATTTAAACCCCCATGCTCCAGCGGCTTATATAGATATTCTAGTTTGAGTCTCACTCGTTTTCTTCCCCAGATCAAGTCATTAATTATTCTTTCGATAAGTTTGAAATATTTATCCTCTATCCAAATAGGTATATTCCTAAGGACATAGAGGAATTGGGGTAGGATTACCATTTTAACCAGTGAAACTCGGTCAGCTCTGGATAAAGGAAGTCTCAGCCAAATCCTTATTTTTGCTCTAGTTTTTGTTATCAATGGGATCAGGTTAAGATGTACAGAATTTTCAACCTTGGGAGATATCGTCATACCCAAGTATTGAAAAGTATCAACAACATCTAGCTGGGTTATCAAGGACTCCTTTTGGGGCACCGGGTCTATTGGCATCAAAATGGTCTTTGACCAGTTTATTTCTAGGCCTGATACCTCACAAAATAGTTTAACCCTACGGATAATTCTTGGGACAGTTATCTCTGTATTATCTGCGAAGAAAAGGACATCATCCACGTATAGAGAAAAGCGATCTTCCACACCTAATGTTCCAAATCCTTTAATTTGAACATCCTGCCTAATAACCAAGGCCAGGGGCTCAATATAAATATCAAATAGGAGTGGAGATAGTGGACAGCCCTGGCGAGTACCTCTATTTAGGTCAATACTGGCAGTAAGGCTCCCGTTGAGACTCAACTTAGCCGTAGGGGATCTATAGAGTGTTTTAATCATATTTATAAATCTCTCCCCAAAGCCCATCCTCAGCAAAACCCTCCATAGGAATCGCCACTCCACCCTGTCAAAGGCCTTAGAGGCGTCTAAAGACAGGATGGGAGAGAGCAGACCCCCCAGGAGCCTGTATATTGGCAAAAAGCCGATGAAGATTATGATGTGTACCTTTGTTTGGAATGAAACCGTTCTGGTCCGGATGGACAATGGAGGAGATAACCCCAGAAAGTCTTGTGGCCAAGATCCTCGCCAGGAGCTTTACATCTGCGTTCAACAGTTAGATCGGTCTATAGGATCCCAAATCTGTGGGCTCCTTACCTTTTTTTGGAATTAATATTATTACAGCTTCCATCATTGAACCCGGCAGGTTCCCCTCCTCCAGCAATACAGCAAGGACCTCCAATAATCTAGGAAAAACAACCTCTTTATATTTACCATAAAATTCATATGGGAGTCCGTCTGAACCGGGGTTGGAGTTGCCCGAGCATAGTTTAATTGCCCCTTCAAGCTCCTGAATAGAGAGATCGGCCTCAAGTACCTTCCTTTGAGCCGGAGTAATAGTAGGAAAGACAATACCATCAAGATAAGAGTCCATCATTTCATCCGTGATCCTGCAGTGGCTCTATAAAGGTCTGAAAAGTAATCAAGGAAGACCTTCTCTATGTAGTCTTGTCCCCTAACCATCCTTCTATTAGCTCAATCGTATATTATCTATATTTTTTTTGGATTCCTGACTCGAGATCACCCTAGATAGGAGTTTCCCCAGTCACCCGAATTCAATAAAATATTTTGTTGTGCCTTCTCCAGCAAAAAGTTGGAGTATGCCTGTGTAGTCTTCTGCATAGTTTCCCTATTTTCCTCTGTCCTATTTATATAGAAAAATTGTGTGGCTGAGGAAGCTTGTTCTTTTAAATTTTTCTCTCGTTTTTCCCGTACTCCTTTCTCAGGTTTGCAATGTGACTGACAATTATTCCCCTCATATAGGCCTTAAAAGTATCCCATACCATTTAGATTTTAGTTGACCTATAATTAGTTACCCAAAATTGGTTTATTTCCTTTTGTATTATTTCATGGTTCTTTATTAGTGATAGCCAATAAGGATTTAATCTAAAAGGAGGCCTCCCTATTTGTTTATCCTGGGCCAGGCAAAGTTCAAGGAGTAACGGTAGATGGTCCGAGAGTGACATAGTCTCGTACTTCATTCGTGTTACATATCGTACATATTTTTTATTGATCAGAGCATGGTCTATTCTGGACATGGATCTACCTAATTTACTAATACATGAGAAGACTCTTCTCCCCTGACCCAGACTTCCCCAAACATCCTCAAACCCAGCCTCAGAGCAGAAGCGTGCCAGGGGAGACCCCTGAACAGAGGCATCTCCCTCGACACCCATAGAGACTCTATCTACTGCCGGGTTAATAACACAAATAAAATAACCCAATAATCAATGTGGGGCATTCCGGCCATTTGTCAATAAATGTTAACAGAAAGTTAAGCACTGAGAAAGAGAATGGAGGTGGAATATAAACAAAGGCTAAAATGCACATCTTCCCTGCCAGCTTACAGTATAAGAAGACGAATCTTCCCTGGTGGTCAACAGAGGATGCCTCGCACAATCGTTCTATGAATGGAAACTGTCACTCCCCTAGAATGACTAGAGAAGGTCGAGTGGTACGTGTGCGCAGCCCATCCCCTGGTGACCATCCTGGAAGTCTCCCCAGTAAGATGTGTTTCTATCAAGCATACAATTGCCAGGAGATGTATACGCAACACATCCCAGCCCAATCCCAACCCCCCCATACAAGTAATGCACCACATATTGCAGCAGATCTCTCACCTATGACCATCCCTCCCATACTCTCCCCCCCTGCTCGGCACCTCCTCGCAAGGTAAACAAAGAAATTGAAAAATATAAACACCCTCTAACAATTGTTATTCCCAGCCAACCCTACAACAGTTAGGTCACATATTATTTCGTTCAAGCCAATCCGCGGCATTAACTGTATAGGCTCCGTACTACCATGAAATGTATGGGCTCCACAGAAGTCTTTGCGATCTTGCTGCGAATATCGCTAGACGTGCTTCGTCTTGTGTCTATAACCTGACACTATGGTTTTGCGCATAAATTACAGTGTAAAAGTCTGAAGCTGAAATCGTCTTCATTAGTGAAACACAAAGCCGATTTTGCTTTGAATTTTGACACCGTAATTTATGCGCATAACCGAAATGAGACGTCATAGACGTGAGACTAAGCAAGTCTTGCGATATTTGCAGCAAGATCGCAAAGATCTCAGTTGAGCATCCATTTTACGGTAGTACGGAGGCTATAACTAATCGGGTTCGGATCTAGCAGTCCGAACCTGATTCGCTAAACACTACCTGTAACACATCAAAGGTTAACAGCAACAAAAACTCTATATTTATTACCCTGATTCTGCAGTTTATATAAATAGCCCACATATAGTCGTAAACTGCTGTATGGACAAACGGTAGCGCTCAGAAGGCATATTGCTTTTGGAGGGCAGCTTTTGCTGGAATTTTTTCTGGGCGCCATGTGGCATTTGAAGAGACCCTGAGGTACCCCTAAAGTGGAAACCCCAAAAAGGGATCAACCAAGGAATTTTTTGAGTAAATCATTTTTATTGGCATTTTAGTAAAGCATAACGATAAAGTCATACATCTGAAAATTCTTGATCAAAATAGCATTTGTACACGCTTATACAATAGGCTTACTCCCAAAGCGTAATAAGTATATGGTTAGTGTAGTTTGAACACAATATATTAAGGTCTACAACAAAAGACCATAACAATCAAGGGGAACGGGGGGAAGGGAAAAAAGGAGGAAGGGAAGGAAGGGCCTTTAAGTAACATTTGGTGTGGTCTAACAGCATTGAGTGGTACATAGTTATCCAAAATTTAGGGTGAGTAGTTAGGGTTGTGGAGCCAAGGACCCCAGGTAAGTTGCTTGGATTTAGGAGAAATAGTCGTGCAAGATATTGAATGTTCATACCTACACGACGAGTTAACCTCTTGTATGACCTCAGTCAAGGTCGGTGAGGTTGGTTGCTTCCAGTGACGAGTAATAATTAGCTTAGCGCTAAGTAAAACATGTCCTGTGATATTCCTAAATACCGGGGGGATAGTGTGAATACCCAGAAACAAGAGAGCTAGCTCCGGGATGGGTTTAATATTTTGGGTTGCCAACCCTGATATCAAGTCAAAAACACTGTGCCAATAGGGGGTGAGTATCGGACAATCCCACAGAATATGAAGTAAGGAGCCCTTAGCGCCACAACCTCGCCAACAATGTGGGGAGGATGAGGGGTAGATTGTGTTTAGCCTCTGTGGAGTAAGGTACCATTGTAATAGGGTCTTAAGCCCTGCCTCATAATGGGTGACGCATTTAAAATTAGAAGCCAGAAACCCAATAGCTAGATTCCAATCTTCATCTAAGAAAGTCTTCCCCAGCTCACGTTCCCAATTTTTTATGGGTAAGGTCTTGGTGAACGTAGTTTTGTCTCCTAATATGTCATATATGTATCGTGTGGTCTGTCTTCTGAAGAGGGATGGGAATTGAAATAGTCTTAGTATGCAAGAGTTTATTGAAGGTGGAGATTGTTTAATATTTGCAATGAAATGTCGTATTCGCAAGTAGTTATAGAATTCTGTGTGCGGCAATGCGAATAAGCTGTGAAGTTAGTCAAAGGGAAGTAGGCAGCCTTCTGGCATTATTTGGGATAAGGAGATGATCCCCTTTCTCCGCCAAATTGTCAGATTAATGTCAGTGATGCTGAGTTCCTGTCACGAACCGGCAGGACAGGTAGTGAATCCTGGACCAGAGAGGCGATGGCGCGGGTTGTACTAGAGGACCGGTTCTAAGCAGTTACTGGTCTTCACCAGAGCCCGCCGCAAGGCGGGATGGATTTGCCGCGGCGGTAACTACCAGGTCGTGTCCCCTAGTAACAACTCGACCTCTCTGGCAGCTGATAAGGCGTGGTACACAGGGAGAAGGTAAGAGCGTAATCGGATGTAGCAGCGGTCAGGGCAGGCGGCAAAGGTTCCAAGGCGAGTGGACGGTAGCAACGGGTACGGCAACAGGTAAGGCAAACTAACATCGTAGGGAACGCTTTCTCTGAGGCACAAGGCACAAAGATCCGGCAGAAAGCTGTGGGAGGAGAAGGTATAAATGGGCAGTGCACAGGTGCAGCCTAATTAAGTCAGCACTGCCTCTCACAACCTTAACCCTTAATAACCCCTTTGGACCAGGCACCAATCACTGGTGCACTGGTCCTTTGAATCTAAGAGTCCCGGCGCGCGCGCGCCCTAGAGAGCGAGGACGCACACGCCGAGACGCTGGAGTGCTGCCTGGGGGCATATGCTGTGAGCGCTCCGAGGCCAGCAGGGGACCCGGAGCTCTCAGCGTAACAGTTCCAGTGCGCTTATGTCTGCTTGAAGTAACAGGGTGGATTTGGAATTTGCCTGCGCTCTGTGAATTGTGGACCATAGGTTGCCAACATGCCGTACTGTCAGTAATTCATTGTGCAATTTAGAAGGGTTCCATAACGAATGAATCAGGTAATCTTTTAAGGTAGCATGTTTGATCGTATGGGACTCAATCTGAATCCAGGCTTTTGTATTGTCAGGGATCCACCATTCCCGAGCAAATGAGAGTGTTATGGCTCGGAAGTAGTCTTTAATGTCAGGGAGGCCTAATCCTCCAGCGTATTTTTTCTTAATCAATAATGCTCGAGCTACTCTGGGTTTGGTCGGACCCCAGACATACTTGCCCAAAATCGACTGTGCCTTTTTGAAGAATGTTGCAGGGACCGGGATCGGTAGGGCACGGAATATATATATATGAGCTTGGGGAGGGTCATCACCTGGAAAGAAGCCACTCTACCCACCCAGGACAATGCCTTCATGGCAAAGCTAGTCAAGTCGCGCGACAGAGTGGCTAGAAGGGGGTGATAGTTCCTATCATAAAGAAGGGAGCAAGGTGAAGGAATCTTCACTCCTAAATATGGGATTTCTGACGTTTGCCAGTCTAGTTCATGGAAAGATTGCAGAGTGGCCCTTTCCTTCTGGGGTATGTTAATGGGCAATGCTTGGGATTTAGTGTTGTTAATCTTATAGTAGGAAAGGGAACCATAATGTAAGATCGTTCTAAGGGCAATGTCTAATGAGTTGATGGGGTCAGTTAGAGTGAGAATGATGTAATCCGCATAAAGTGTAATTTTATGGGATCTTCCCCCTATTTCCATCCCTGCTATTGAAGATGAGTTTCTTATAGTCTGTGCTAGGGGTTCTAATGCTAAGATAAAAATAGGGGTGATAGGGGGCACCCTTGTCTAGATCTATTGGTAATCCCAAATGAATCTGACAGTACTCCATTGACCCAAACTTTCGCGGAGGGAGAGGAATATAGGCAGTGGATGGCTTGTAGTATTTGTCCTGAAAAACCCATGTGACAAAGTGTCGAAAATGCATAGTCCCAATGCAGGCGATCAAACGCCTTTTCCGCATCCAATGTGATCGCGAGCATTGGGAGACCACGCACCTCAGCATAATTGAATAAGTCCACGATTCGCCTGGTATTGTCAGAAGCTTGTCGGCCTGGCACAAACCCGGTTTGGTCCGGGTGGATCAGTATGGGAGGAGAGGAGCTAATCTGTTAGCGATGACTTTGGCAAAAATTTTAACGTCAGAGTTAAGCAGTGAGATGGGTCGGAAATTCTGGGGTACATCAGGTGTTTTGCCAGGTTTTGGGATGGTGACAATAAGTGCCTCTAGCATGCTGGGGGGAAAGAGTGTCCCTCCTGTATTGCACTAAATAATTCCAACATGTAGGGAGCCAGGATATGCTGGAAGTGGTGAAAATATTCATTAGAAAGTCCGTCGGGGCCAGGGGATTTGCCTATTGGGAGTGATGTGATCACTTTCTTGATTTCTGTGATTGAAAATGGAGCGTTAAGTGACTGTAATTGTGGCTGGGAAAGGGTAGGAAGGGACGCTTGCGAGAGGAACTCCTCTACTAAAGTAGAGTAGTTCTCAGGTAGTGGAGTGCCATCCCTTAGGTTGTATAGTGCTTGATAGTATGTTTTAAATTGGTTGGCGATGTCTCTGGGATCTATTAATTTCATCTTAGTGGTAGGATGTACCAGATGGGAGATTTTTGACTTCGACTGTTGGGCTTTTAGCTGTTGTGCTAAAAATTGGATTGAAGCCTTAGAAGGGATTTGTGGTAGTTTTGGAGTAGTAGGCTGCTAAGTTTATTCCGTGCAAGTCTAAGTTCATTAGAAGTCTGGGGAGTGGGGGAGGGTTTATTTGTGGTTTCTAGGTCGGCAATGTGTTCTAAGGTTTGTGTAATATCTCGCTCTCTAAGTTTCTTTACTGTGGAGTTCAGCTTAATCAAAGATCCCCGTATAAACGCTTTGTGGGCTTGCCACAAGACAAATTGGTTTGAGACTGATCCACTGTTAAAATGAAAGTATTCATTCACATGAGTGGAAAGTTCCAAAACATGCTTCGGATTATTGTAGAGAAATGCATTATTCCTCCAAATAGGGGCTCTTGAAGATTGAAACTGTTCCTCAAGGGTTAGCGATCGGGGCATGGTCCGACCATTTAATAAGACCAATCTCGGTAGATAGTGTGTGGAGTAGGGAGGAATGGTCCACCATAAACATATCTATCCTTGAGTATGTCATATGTACCGGGGAGAAGAAGGTATAGTCCTTCTCCAGGCTATGTTGGGCTCTCCATATGTCAGTTAGGCCTTCAGAACACAGGAACGAAGCAACCCCTCTATCTAGTCTCCTTGCAGGGGATGTGGAGTCAATGTCAGGTTGTAAAGCGGTATTAAAATCCCCATAGAGGATTACTTTCCCCTGTTTGAGCTTATTCACATTGCGCATCAATTTGTGTAGGAAGGCCAATTGTCGGGAGTTGGGGGCATACAGGTTAACTAGTGTATATGTAATGTTATTGATGGAGCAAACTAGAATAATATAGCGACCGTTTGGGTCAAGTTTGGTTTTGATGGGAGTATAGGCAACAGTGTTTTTGACAGCAATCAGGGTACCTCTCTTCTTCCTGTCACAGTGGGAATGCAGAACATTAGGAAACAGGTGATGGCGTACTCTATCGGCGTCTGCTTGTAGTAGATGAGTCTCCTGAATACATAAAACATCAACATTAGCTGTCAAAGCCTCTTTCCACATGTAGGACCTTTTCTGAGAACAATTAAGGCCTTTGACATTAAGGGACATAATCTTGAGATCCATGATGTCAAAGGAGTACAATTATCCCAGCTCCCGCAAAGATGAAGAGGACCCAGTAAAGTATGCAATGTCAATCTGTAAGGTTACAATTACTAAGGCACTATTGAGGGAAAGAGAGGGAGGAAAGAGGGAGGGTGGGTAAGATAACAAACAAGACAGATAAGACGGAGATCGCCGTCCAAATCTTAGTAGGCAATAAATGAGACGGTGGTAACCGTCTAAGTATAGGTAAGGTGAGAGTTCGGTGCTAGAATCAAAATAAACTAAGCAAAAAAAAGAAGAGGTATCAGAGGACCTGCACCATAACAATAGGATGCTTTTAAGATGCCCGTGTAGGATGTCCCAAGGAAGCCAAGGGGGGAAGAGTAATCAGAGCTTCACCCTTGTGGCAGTCCTGATATAGAGGATGTCATCCGTTGCGGGGGTATCCAGGGCATCAGCCCACCGCTGTAGGGGCGACACTGGAGGTTATGGAAGCAGGGTCTGTGTCCGCTTTACTTGAAGACAGCGGGATTTGCCACAGATGAAGCAGCTGTTTCCCTTCTTCCAGGGTCTTGATGGCATGGGTCTGTCCATTTTTTCGGACAAGGATCTTCAGGGGGTAACCCCATTTGTAGGGGAAATCATTATCCCGGAGGGCTGTCGTAATGGGCAGCAGCATTCTGCGCTGGCGAAGGGTGACCATAGAGAGGTCCGTGAAAAGCTTAATTTTCTGATACGGAACAGGTAGTGAGTTCTTGTTTCGCGCCGCAGCCATAAGTGCCTCCTTGGTGTGGAAGAAATAAATGCGCGCCAAAGTATCACGCGGGACATTCGGACCCAAGTGTTGGGGCTTAGGAAGCCTGTGGGCCCTATCAATAATCATGTCCGGTGTAGGAATCTGTGGTAGGAGCACTTTTATTAAACCCTTTAAATAAGTTTGCAACTCTTGAGGGGCAACTTCTTCAGGGATACCCCTGAACTTTACATTATTGCGCCTAGAGCGGTCTTCTAGGTCCACCATTTTTAATTTAATAGCTTCTAGCTCATCAGCCAAGGTGTTGTGGGCATCGATAATGGTATTCTGGGACAAAGCAAAATCGCCCATCTTTGTTTCCACATGTTGGATTTTCTCTTCTGCTGTCTGCAGTCTAGCAGAGAGAGGGTTAATCAGCACTTCTATGTCCGTCTGCAAAGAGGATTTCTGACTAGCAGCATATTCTTTAGGGAATCCTCAGTGACCGGCTTGTCAGAGGTGGGGAGCAGTTGGAAGGGATCTGGGGTGGCACTAGGACTTGAGGTGTACTCACTCAGCTGGGTTCTGCAATCATTTGGGGGTGAGGAGGTCTAGGCAGCTGGTCCCGCTGAGCAAGAGGACGGGCGCCATCTTGGATCCTGTGGTGAGCTTGTCCTGCAGCTTTGGCCTCCTCCGGTGTCGGTGGAAGAGACGGAGGTGAGTCATGCGAAAGGACAGTGCTGTCGGAGATGTCCGGTGGGGAGGGCGACCGCGCAGAATGTGCTGGCGACATTGCACTTATCGGCGAACTTAGTGCCGCTCTGTCAGTATCGTCGGCGCCATCTTTAAACTTTCCCCAATCAAAGTAGCTCTCCAGATTGCCGTCCTGCTGTTTCTGTAGATGTTTTCTCGTTTTCCCCATGATGTCGCCAGGGGTGTTGTTCATCTAATGGAACAGTTAGGTGGCTCTGCAGTGCGATCAAAGGCAGGCAGGCAAGGTTATAGTCGCTGAGGTGCAGGAGCTCTGTACTCAGACGGCCATCTCGTTCAGCAGCCTAGCCACGCCCCCCCAACCAAGGAATTTTTAAGGCGTGTAGTGAACACTTTGAACCACCAGTCTTGAACTTGGCTGTGAAAATGAAAAATGCCTTTTTCTTTTTTTTTTTTACAAGAAAATGGTGCTTTAGACCCAAACCTTCTTTTTAACGAAGGGTAAAAGGAGAATATCACCCCTCAATTTGCTACCCATTTTCTCCTGAATACCTTACCCCATTCATGGTCATTAACTGCTGTTTCGGGATATGCCAGGGCTCAGAAGGGAAGGAGCAGCATCTGGATTTTCTAACATGGGATTTGCTGAAATGGTTTTTAAGAGCCTTAAAGGGATTATTCAACCCCTATGATGCCCCCTGTAATGCCCAGGCCAGGCCCCTCTCACAGGTTGTACTTACCTTGCTCCCCGGCACCTGGGTTAATTCTGACGGCCGCTGCTGCATCATCTCCCTTTCACGCGGATCAAAACATCCGGTGACTGGGGGGGGCGTTCTGGCAGCCAATAGCAGGATGCAACGGGAAGGAGTCTAGGGAGGCTCGTTCCCGTCACGACCAGCTATTGGCTGCTCCCCCCATTGCTGGATGTTTTGATCCGGGTGACGGGGAGATGCAGCTGGGCCGTGTGGGGATCAGGAGCGACACAGGTGCTGGGAAGCGGAGTAAATATAACTTGCATGAGGGGCCTGGGCATTAGAGGGGGCATTAATGGATTTGAATAACCCCTTTAACTTTTTTATTTTTTTGTTGACTTTACTGCGTGGGGGCTTATTTTTTGAGGGACAAACTGGAGTTTTTATTGGAACCATTATGGGGTGCATTTGGCTTTCTGACTGCTTTGTATCTCATTTGGGAGGTGGTGGGCAAAAATTGAAATTCAGTCTTTTTTTTTTTTATGAGGTTCATTATGTAGTATATATGGTATGTGTAGTATATGTAGTATATATGGTATGCTAACTTTATTCTGCAGATTGATATGATTATTGCAATACTAGATTTATATAGTTTTTTTTCATGTTTTACTACTCCTGCATAAAAAATTAAAATTACTCTTACCGCTAATTGGATTTTCCTGAACCCACGACAGCACAAGAGAGAGGATCCGCCCCTAAAGACAGGAAACCTGAAGTACAAAAAGGCGGAGACTCCCCTCCAACTTTAGTATGTCTTTTCCAAGGATTTGAGGAACTCTGCCCCCTAAGGTTAGTATTGTGTGTGCGTGTATTTATGTATTTATGTATTTACTTATTTTGTGCAACACCCATGAATAATCACCCCATTACCAAAGAAAAGGGTGCCACCCACAGATCCCTCATAACAGTGCCACCCACAGATCCCCCATAACAGTGCCACCCACAGATCCCCCCCATAACAGTGCCACCCACAGATCCCCCCTGTAACAGTGCCACCCACAGATCCCCCCTGTAACAGTGCCACCCACAGATCCCCCATAACAGTGCCACCCACAGATCCCCCCTGTAACAGTGCCACCCACAGATACCCCATAACAGTGCCACCCACAGATCCCCCCTGTAACAGTGCCACCCACAGATCCCCCATAACAGTGCCACCCACAGATCCCCCCTGTAACAGTCCATCCACCAGATCCCCCCTGTAACAGTGCCATCCACAGATCCCCGGCCGTCTGGTGCCCAGCGCCTCCTTCCAGTCTTAATCGCCGCCCTCCCTGTCTACAGTGCCGCCTTCCTCACCTCAGCGCCGCCTCCGCAATCCTCCCGTCCCTCTGCCAGATCCGGAGCCTGCGCACTATGCTCAGCCTGATGCGCCGCGGGATCCTGGCAGCGGCTTTGTTGAGCGAAGTGCGCATGCGCCCGGCCTGATGCGCATGGCAGTGGGACGGGAGGATTGCGGAGACGGCGCTGAGGTGAGGAAAGCGGCACTGTAGACAGGGAGGGCGGCGATAGGACTGGGAAGGAGGCGCTGGGCACCAGACGGCCGGGCACCCTGTATTAACAGATGTCCCATTGGGCACCTTAGTTAGGCGATTGACAGGGTATAAAAAACATTTTTTTGGGCTAATAGAGCCACAAGCAGGTTTAATAAGGCCAGTTTAGGATTCGTGTTATTAGTACGGACATGGGCATATGTTTAGCTTATAGGGCTAAAATCTCATGACAGAATCCCTTTAAGTTAAAGATTTTTTCTTCTGGTAAAAAAAAACATCTGCCTTCTGAAATCTACTGTAGAATCAGACCTAAAAATTGTTGAAGCTGAAGAGGATTAGGTTTCGATTTTTTTTTTCCTTGTTAGGACCCCACACAACTGCTGCAGGCCTTCTTGGTCTATGCTTCTTTTTCTCGAATGTGAGCCGACATTTCTGCCACCACTTTGGTGAAAATCCTGGAAGCCATTGATAACCCGAAGGGAAGGGCCTGGAATTGCATTTGGTTGATGACCCCTTTTATCTCCACTGCTACCCGTAAAAACTTTTGATGCTCCTGATATATAGGGACATGAGAATAAGCATCCTTTAAGTCTAACACTGCCATGAAGCACTCTGGAAACAAAAGATGTATCGCCTATTTTATAGTCTCCATTTTGAATCTTTTTACCAGCAAGAACCAATTTTGCTTTTTCAAATTTATAATAGTTCTGTAAGACCGTCTGGTTTTTTGACTAGAAAAAGAGGAAAGTAAAAACCTTCTCCTTACTGACACAATGGTACTGTTACCAATACATTTTTCTCCTTTAGGGATAGAACTTCTGATACTATAGATTTGTTCTATCCAGGTAGATTTTGTTATTACAAATGTCGACGGAGGGAGAGAGCGGAATTCCAGTTTTAGTCCCTGACTCCTGGAGATTAGCTTCCATGCAGGAAGAAAAATTTGTAATCTTCCTCCCACATGGCACCTGGCGTGACTGTTGGTTTTTTTCTCGTCTCTAAAGATTTGTTAAAGAAGAACCACCCCCCACCCTCTTCTCTGGGATCTAGGTTTAAAGTCCTTGTCTCTTTTCTCTCCTCTCTATGGGTTTGAAAGGACCGACTAAATCTTCCTCTGGAGGAAAATACATTTTGTACAGGAAATTTCTTCTTTTTGTCCGCTGCTTTCTCTAATAACTCATCCAATGATGAACCAAAAAGATATTCTCCTTCACAGGGCACCGCAAAAGCCTCTTTTTTTGACTGCAGATCCCCACTCCAGTTTTTCAGCCATAAGGCCTGTGTTCAGAATTGGTAAGAGCAGAGGAACGAGCCGCTAACTTAATTGCATCTGCCGAGGCATCCGCCCAAATATCTGCTACTTTTTTAATAGTTGGAAGTCGTGCTAAAATTTCCTCCCTAGGACATTTATTTTTAATTGATCTTCTAGATCCGACAACCAGATTATTAAGGAATAAGCAGTACAGGTTGAGGCAATAGAAGGTCTGGAAGAAGAAGACTCTTCCCAAGCCTCCTTTAAAAACCTGTCAGCTTTTTTATCTAATCTTTTAAAAAATCCCATGTTTTCAAAAGGTAAGGATGTCTTTTTAGCTATTTTGAAATAGCTACATCTATTTTAGGTGCTTTATTCCTGGGAGCTGCAATCTCTTCAGAAAAAGGATATTTTCTTTCGTCCTATGACAGAACCAGGTGAAAGGATCCTCCACCCAGGACAAGAAACCCACAGATATTTGAGAAGGAGGGGGTCTCTCCATTCCTCAATGGTTTTCCTGTCCTGGGAGAGGATTCCTACTAGCATCTGCTGGAGAGTAGCTTCTCTCCAAGTTAACTAGCTGGCTGGGCTAGGGAGCGTGCCAGGTGAGTTCCCTGCTACGCGCTCCCTGAAGAGAAGAGGGTGGCATACCTCTGGAAGATTCCCTTTCTTTTTTTTCTCCTGCCTAACGCGATCAGCGGCACGGTTGGGGAGGACGGGAGCGCAGGTATTGCGGAGGTATCCCCTTTATGAGACCTCGAAGCAAGAGCGAGATCTCGCGATACTTCATCTCCTACCGTGCTGGAGATTTGAATTCCTGGCCACATTAAGCCCAGCTAGAGCGGCCTGTGGATCCTTGCCGGAAGGACCAGATCCAAGGCGTGTGTGGATCTCTGTACAGCATGGAGAGGCACAGAAGGAACCATCTACCCCTGCACCTATGGTATGGTTGGAGGTTATGTACGGCAGGGGGTCCTATCCCCCTTATTGTTTTTTCCGTGACATGTGGGTTTATTATGGCATATTGTCTTTTAGGAAAAACCCAGGAAGGTGTACTAAGACTAAACATAAGAAATGTGGAATTTGTAAAGCCAAATTGCCTCCATCCTATGTTAAACTACTGTTGCTCCTGCATAGAAAACACTATAGCAGAAGAGTCCCCCTCAATGTTTCCACTACTGGGCAAAAATCCTCGGACGTTTCTAGTTCGGATAAAAATACCTTAATAGAAAGTGGGGAAATTTCATCTGACTCCTTGGATGAAGATAGAAGCGGTAGACCATTCTTTCCCATTCAGGAAGTTGATCAACTTTTGAAAGCCGTTAGAGCTACAATGAATATTGAGGACCCTAAGGAAGTAAGATCAGTACAGGACGTAATGTTTGAGGGGTTGGAAGGGAGAAAAAAGAGATTGTTTTTTATTCAAAAGAATGGGGCAGCTATGATAACGAACGAGTGTAAAAATCCAGACAAACGTAATTTAATTCCCCCGTCGGTTAAACGCAAATACCCCTTTGACTCTGCGAATTCAGTACTCTGGGACGTTGCACCAAAAATTAATTGTGCCGATTGCTAAATTTTCGCACAGATCATCTTTGCCTTTTGATTATCTAGGGCAGCCTAACCCCTTAAGGACCAGGCTATTTTTTGCAAATCTGACCAGTGTCACTTTATGTGTGAATAACTTTAAAACTCTTTTACTTATCCAGGCCAGAGATAGTTTTTTCGTCACATATTGTACTTCATGACACTGGTAAAATGGAGTAAAAAAAATCATTTTTATTTATAAAAAAATACCAAAAATTTTGAAAACTTTGCAAATTTCCAAGTTTCAATTTCTCTACTTCTATAATACATAGTAATACCTCAAAAAAGTTATTCATTTACATTCCCCATATGTCTACTTCATGTTTGGATCATTTTGGGAATGCCATTTTATTTTTTGGAGACGTTACAAGGCTTAGAAGTTTAGAAGCAAATCTTAAAATGTTTCAGACATTTTCCAAAACCCACTTTTTAAGGACCAGTTCAGGTCCGAAGTCACTTTGTGAGGCTTACATAATAGAAACCACCTAAAAATAACCCCATTCTAGAAACTACACCCCTCAAGGTATTCAAAACTGATTTTACAAACTTTGTTAAACCTTTAGGTGTTCTACAAGAGTTAATGGCAAATGGAGATAACATTTCAGAATTTCAATTTTTGGGGAAAGTTTCCATTTTAATCAATTTTTCCAGTAACAAAGCAAGGGTTAACAGCCAAACAAAACTCAATATTTATTGCCCTGATTCTGTAGTTTGCAGAAACACCCCATATGGGGTCGTAAACTGCTGTACAGGCACACAGCAGAGCACAGAAGGAAGGGAACGCCATATGGTTTTTGGAAGGCAGATTTTGCTGGACTGGTTTATTTACACCATGTCCCATTTAAAGCCCCACTGATGCACCCCTACAGTAGAAACTCCAAAAAAGTGACCCCATTTTGGAAACTACGGAATAAGATGGCAGTTTTGTTGGTACTATTTTAGGGTAAATATGATTTTTGGTTTCTCTATATTACACATTTTTTGAGGCAAGGTAACAAAAAATAGAAATTCTGAAATTTCATCTCCATTTGCCAATAACTCTTGTGGAACACCTAAAGGGTTAACAAAGTTTGTAAAATCAGTTTTGAATACCTTGAGGGGTGTAGTTTCTTAGATGGAGTCACTTTTTTGGAGTTTCTACTCTAGGGGTACATCAGGGGGGCTTCAAATGGGACATGGTGTCAAAAAACCAGTCCAGCAAAATCTGCCTTCCATAAACCATATGGTGTTCCCTTCCTTCTGTGCCCTGCTATTTGGCCATACAGCAGTTTACGACCACATATGGGGTGTTTCTGCAAACTACAGAATTGGGGCAATAAATATTGAGTTTTGTTTGGCTGTTAACCCTTGCTTTGTTACTGGAAAATGGATTAAAATGGAAAATTTGCAAAAAAAATAGCTGTTTTGGGAACGTTTTTATTTTTTGTTATTTACATCGTTGATCTGACAGGTTAGATCGTGTGCTATTTCTATAGAGCAGGTTGTTACGGATGTGAAAATGCCAAATATGACTACTTTTTGGGGTGTTTTGTTTCAGTTTTACATAATAAAGCATTTTTGAAAAAAAAAAAGATTTTTTAGTGTCTCCACATTCTGAAAGCCATATATATTATTTTTTTGGGGCGACTGTCTTATTTAGGGGCTCATTTTTTGCCGGATGAGATGTCAGTTTGATTAGCACTATCTTGGGGTGCATATGACATTTTGGTCGCTTGCTATTACACTTTTTGTGATGTAAGGTTTTGACACTGTATTTATATAATTATTTTTGCTGTGTTCACCTGACAGGTCAGTTTATGTGTTATTTTTATAGAGAAGGTTTTTACGGACGCGGCGATACCTAATATGTATACTTTTTTTATTTAAGTTTTACACAATATTATTTTTGAAACAACAAAAAAATCATGTTTTAATGTCTCCATAGTCTGAAAGCCATATATAATTTTTTTTTGGGAGATTATCCTATGTAGGGGCTCACTTTTTTGCGGGATTAGATGGCGGTTTGATTAGTACTATTTTGGGAGGCATATAACTTTTTGATAGCTTGCTATTACACTTTTTGTGATGTGAGGTGCCAAAAATGGCTTTTTTTACACTGTTTTTATTTTTAAAAAATTACGGTATTTACCTGAGGGGTTAGGTCATGTGATATGTTTATAGAGAGTTTTCATACGGATGCGGAGATACCAAATATGCATAGTTTTTTAAATTTATTTTACTTTAACACAATAAAAGCATTTTAGAAAGAAAAAAAACATGTTTTAGTGTCTCCATAGTCTGAGAGCCATTTTTTTTTTTTTAACTTTTTGGGCGATTGTCTCATGTAGGGGCTCATTTTTTGCAGGATGAGGTGCCGATTTGATTGGTACCATTTTGGCATACATAAGACTTTTTTGATCACTTTTATTACCTTTTTTGAGAAATAAGGTGGGAAAAATGTCTATTTCATCATAGTTTTAATTTTTAATTTTTTATGGCGGTCACCGTGCGGGGAAAGTAACATGACCGATTTATAGATCAGGTCATTACGGACGCGGTGATATTAAACATGTGTAGTGCATTTTTTTTTTTTTAATCAGTGATTAAATGTGTTTTTTTAATTTTACTTTTTTCACATTTTTTTTAATTTATGTTTTGACCCAGACCCACTTGGTTCTTGAAGATCCAGTGGGTCTGATGTCTGTATAATACAATACAGTACACTTTATTGTGTACTGTACTGTATTTTCACTTTACACTTAGTCTGATCAGACTTCTGCCTTTAGCAGAAGTCTGATCAGACTTAGCCTTACCATGGCAAGCCGGAAGCTTGTGAAGGCGTCCAGTTGCCATGGTAACCATCAACCTCTGCCACAACAGAGCAGCGGGTGATGGGGAGGGAGGGGGGCCCCCTCCCTCTGTGATCCCGTCAAGAATCGGGGGCTGAAACGGCACAGCAGCCCCCGATGGGAGAGGGAGCTCCCTCCCTGTTAACCCCTTCCATACAGTGGTATGGAAGGGGTTAAATGGCTGACATCACAGCACAGATGTCAGCCGTTTCAAGCAGAGTGTCAGCAATGTGCTGACACTCTGCTAAAACCGCTCGGCCATCCTGGAAATGAGAGGGGGCGGGCGGGATGATCACGTGCCTGCCCCCCCCCCCTTTCCCGCACAGAGCCGCCAGCACATAACAATGAGGTGTTAAAAATTAAAAGATGTGTCATTTTGAAGTTTCTGATCCTCGCGGTCACAGACCGCCGGGATCATAAACTTCCGAAATCGCTGCAAACCGCAGGTCTGAATTGGCCTGCGGGTTGCAGCGATCCGATAAGGGGGGGTCACAGGACCCCCCTCGGCATTGTCACAGAGTGCCTGCTGAATGATTCCGATCACCGCCTGCCCTGCGTCCTTAAGTACCGGGACATCAGGGCCTACCTGTATGCCCTGTGCCCTCAAGAGGTTAAGGATGCCATGGACAGAAGAGCAGATAGCTTCCTAAGGCGAACATGAGAATCAGCGTGGGCCTCCCTTAAACCTAACATAGCGGCAACTTGTACTGCTAGGGCCCTTATCTTATTGGTGAAGCAGTTAGAAAACCAGATAAGGGATAAGACTCCTAGGGATCAGTTATTAGAACAGTGATGGCGAACCTTTTAAAGGCAGAGTGCCCAAACTGCACCCAAAACCCACTTATTTATTGCAAAGTGCCAACAAAGCAATTTAACCTGAATACTATAGTCCAATATAGTATATCCTCTATGTACTTTATTATTTAGCTATAATAGCCTGCCTACATTCAGTGCGCTGCCTGTGCTGTTCATAGTGCGCCTGCGCTGATGAATGGCAGGAAAAGTCTAAGGCATGTTGTACACCATAGACTTTTTCCAGAGTGCGGGTGCCCACAGAGAGGGCTCTGAATGCCGCCTCTGGCACCCGTGCCATAGGTTCGCCATCACTGTATTAGAATCTATCCCGGTTATTGCCAAAGCAGCTGACTTTCTGGCGGATGCTTCCGCTGACGTAGTTACATTGTCTGCTTGGTCATCTTCCCTGGCTAATTCGGCTCGCAGAGCCCTTTTGGCTTAAGAATTAGTCAGGGGACGTGGCGTCTAAGAATAGACTTTGTAGTATTCCATAGGAATAAAGGGTTTACCTCTTCCTTTCGTAAGCAGAATCCCTCCTTTCATCCGAAAAGATTTTCAGGTACAGAGAAGAGCCCAAATAAGAGAGATTCCAAGTGGAAGTTCTCTTCTAAATCCAAAGGCTTTTTGTTCAGGGGTCACATTCCCGGCTCTACTAAAAAAGACAACCCCAATGATGCCAGGGTGGAGAAAGGTTGGGCTTCCTCCCAGCTGGTCAAAGATTTCCAACATACTTGGATTCTTCAGTCCTTGCAGGAGGGATTCAGGCTGGAATTCAAGAGTCTTCCCCAGAAAAATTAGTTGTAACAGAGTTAGGCCCAAAGGCTCAGGAGGCGCTAGAAAGGGAGTGTTGTGGAATACCACTCAGGAAACGCATTCTTCAGGAAGAATAAGGTTTATTGCAGCTAGCCGGGAGCATCAGCAGCTTAAATCGCACAAAGTAAAATGCTCAAAGGGGGAGAGGTCCACACTTATCTTATACACATAACCATCCTAAACTTCACATACTTTTCCTATCCTCATTGGATAGGTTAAACTCTTTCTACAACCCCATTGGACAGCTCCATACATGGATAATGTGTGCTTGCTTCCTGTTCTTGGCCAACATCTGTTCATTACCCATGCTTTCTTCTTCATCCTGTCTAGTCTATAGCCTCTCACCCAAGTGAGTGCCCCCACCTTAGGAATGTGTACACACATATAAAATTTGGGAATGTAGTGTCTAGTATAATCAGGCGGCATTATACTATATATTTTTCATTTTCTCCTCTCTTCCCCTCTGTTTTTTCTCCTTTCCCTCCTTCATTCCCCTCTGTTGTTGGTTTTCCCAACACACACACACACACTGACATTTACACACAATGTCTCTGGCTTTCTGCAATTCAATAATGATGTTCTCCTCATCCAATGAACAAACTTCACATTCCGGATCCTTGACTTCCTCTGTTGCAACAGGTGCATAGGTGAGCATCATGGTGGTTTTCAAGAACAGTCTTTTACAGCGCGAAAACAACAATAGGCCTACAAGACACAATAACAATACTGGAGCACATGCAAGCATGACAGTCTTCAGTAATGGCAAGAACCAAGATGAAGATTTAAAGACCACCCTGAGAACCAGTCACCTGTAACTCCAGCTTCATCAATCATTTGCGTATTCAAAGAATGGAGGTGCTCTATGGCCCTAACAAGAGTCCCATTTTGCTCATCATCATTCGCTGGGATAAAAGTACAGAAAGATTCTCCAATAACTGCACAAACTCCTCCTTGAGAAGCGGAATCATGTCGAGAGCATATCGGTTCTGTACCGTTGTCAATCTCAGACCTCTGAGCTCCTCCTTCATGGCATTCAAGGCCTCATCTGTAGTATTAATAAACTTTAATAGCTCGTACCTGTTTTTCTGGATCTATTTTGCATTTGCCGCTGCTTGTACTCCAGGAGTCAACCAACTTGCAAAAAACATTTCAGCTTTTGAAAAGATTTTAAAATCATCTGGAACCTCCTCTGGAGCAAAATATGGATTTCTCTTGATTCGCACATACTCACCTGGAACCCATGCATGCTTAGGGATTACCAACAAGGGATGGATTAATTTAACCATTAAGCACACACCTGACCAGACTACCACATTGCCAATATACATCCATTAGTACAGCAGTCCCTTGACTCAAATATCTCTCATATTTGACCAACTTACATTGTGTGTTTTGTTCCCAACCTTGGCCCATTCCCATCATTAGAATAACATATATTAAATTCCCTCTTTTCTGTGACTTTGAGACCTTTCTCTTCTAGAGCTTCACTCCAAGTTAATGAGGTTACAAAATCTCCCCATACTTTTTACACAGGTTAGTATCGTTTACCAAACTGGAATTGGAAGTGAAGTTCCAAAGAGTCTGGCCTGCACAACCACAATACTTCTACGAAACCTACTAATATGCTTACAGTGAGTTTGTTGAAGTGTTACATGTGCTATCATTAAATGTAAAGAATGACTCTTGCTGCGTTGGAGAAATCTCAGTGTTTGGTTTAGATACAATTGATTGTTTGAACATCTTGTTCTGCAGTTGTTAATAAGAAGGTTCTTCCTACCTATAGGATCATGTATCAGTAGATAGGATGTAATGGAAGTCCACTCATTACAATATCCCACCTTTCCACCTCCCCTTTACATAACTTGTCCACACCCCTTGGGGTCTGGTGAAATGTACCATGTTTCCTAAGTCAGTTCTGCTTTGGTGTATAACAGTGCATTGGTCCTAATCAGATGTCCCAACACATAACATATATAACATACAACATATAACACAATACCAACATAAAACAGACAAAGGGCCCCTTTTGACATGACACTTTTCAACATAAAAATATTCATTGGCGCTCCAAACCAATTTTTTATCCAGACGTTCTGTCAGGGTCTTCATTATTGCTACAGATAAAACATTCACCTAATCATACATTTGGGAGAAAGTAAAAGTAATTAGCAAGAAGCCTCCAAGTGTTCCTGATGTCCATTAAATACAGCTGCAAAATAAAACTCATCAGTTATTTTTATAATTAAAGAACCATATTCACCCAATATTACATTTAACAAATGGCTAATTTTTTACCACGTGGATTTTCTATTATAATTTATTTTATGTTTTTATTTTTAGGATATCCGATTACGATGTATAGTTATTAGGAGAGTACTCTTGACATTTTCAGTTATACCACACATTCACCACCCTACTTTCCATGCATCCTTCATTCACACAATAAAGCAATGGTAAATGTCACAGCATCTTCATCTCCTCAGGAAAGAGAACAAACATCTTAACTTAATATCATTACATCAAATTCATAACCTCACATTATACTGGATTAACCAGAGGTTATCACATACCTCGACCCATATCACTTACTTTCATCCATCTCATATTTTGACTCTACAACCAGCAGCACCTCTCCCCACCTCCACTTTCATTTGGATTTCTACTCATTTCAAGACCTTTTTGACTCATTCCCCAGCTTCCTTCTTTCTTTTGTCTATGCCAGCCATACCCCATCCTCCAAGGAGAGGAGGGGGGTGAATCCAGACTACACAGAAGCCCCTCTAGCTTCACCTAACTGACTCCATAGAAACTCTCACTCACAATTGTAAACTGGGAAATCTACTATCAGGTCTTATACAGTCTTATATGCCAATCAACATACCCTTAATCCTTTCAAAAGTGTTATAGTATAGCATGCAGTTTATGGAATTTGTTTGCTCTCACCTACATCTACACTCATCAAACCTCCATAGTAGAGTGTACGCCTACCTTAACCTCACACTCGCTTCATAATCCACATACAATCCCCTTTCTACTTACACTGCTGTGGTCTGCTGTTCCTTAACGCACACATTGTATTGAAAAATTCATCAAAAGGTCAGTTACAACTTAAACATTGCAACCATTAACCTTTAGCTTCCTTTCCTACTCCTCCACAGTGCTCACAGTAAAGTCCAAAACACCACACCAAAGGTGTGTCTGCTTACCAAAATGTGGAGTTTCAATCACTCAGCGTATGCAACAAATGGTTAGTGCAGACAGTTAACACAATAATCACGACACAATTACAATGACATATACAAAAGAATTCATCACCAAGGGATTATTTACGCACCTTTTCTGGGTCTTTTGCATCGTTTTAAGTAACCAATGAGCCTTGCCAGCTAACCGTAACTGACCCCTTCCTACTTTGGCCCAAAACCGAGTTTTGGTCCGTAACCAACAGGGTATCTCTTTCTCTAATACAGATCAAGATCCTTTTGCACTGGTTTATGTAACCAATGAGCCGTGTCGCTAACCGTAACTGACCTCTTCCTACTTTGGTCGCAACGAGGTTTTGGTCCGTAATCAATCGGTAAGATCACAGTAGGCACGAATAAACGTAACTTTTAATATTTAATGTTAATAAATCCATCCAATTCAAAAATATAGATATAAACTAACATTTACATGACATAATAGCTTAGATGGTATTCTAAGGGGAAGGGCTGATAGAGAAAAGAGGACACGCGAGGGGACCTCGCTATCCCTACGAGGACCCTTACTAATGACTCAACCCACAGGAAGACCCTGATGGTGGAGGCTGTGGTCCCGTGCCTGCCATAACTCTCCCTCAATAAGACCCTAAACCTACCAACGCGTTTCCCCTAGTAAAGGTTCATCAGGGGAGAGATAATGGGTTAAAGAAACAAATCACAACAATAAATAACATCTAAGTCTTAGATATCATGAAAACTCGATGTATCACCACAAATGGGTATAGATAGTTCGACTAATCTAAAGCCCCAACAGCCATGCCAATCACAAGTGGTCTTAATTATGCAACCAGCTCATTCATCCGTGACCCAGTCTTATTATAGGTTACTATATAATTTATAAGATATGTCAGGAATCACAACCATATAATAAACCACTTATTAATTCTGTGACCAACTAAGTGTTACATTATATGCGTTGTGATTAGTGAGGGTCCTCGTAGGGATAGTGTGGTCCCCCTCGCGTGTACTCTTTTCTCTATCAGCCCTTCCCCTTAGATACCATCTAGGCTATTATGTCATGTAAATATTTGTTTATATCTATTTTTTTGAAGTGGGTGGATTTTATTAACATTAAATATTAAAAGTTACGTTTTATTCATGCCTACTGTGATCTAATTATATGTACTGCAGGAATTGCCAATTATAATATATGCATATCCTCGGAGAGGTTAATAGTGATCCGTAACAATAGGGTATCACTTTCTCTCATACAGGTCTTTTGCACTGGTTTATGTAACCAATGAGCCGTGTCTCTAACCGTAACTGACCTCTTCCTACTTTGGTCCGAAACCGAGGTTTGGTCCGTACCCAATAGGGTATCTCGTTCTCTCACACAGGATTTAGAACCAGGGCCTGGACAGTAGTGGATCTCCCTATCTGTTACCCGTGTCTTCTTTCTTTAGGGATTTAAAACCAAATCCAATCGAAATTGGACAAAAAATGATTCAATCAATTAATCATTAATTGATTAATTTAAAAATATATCTTATCCAATTTTAGATTTGGACAGCAGTGACGCGAAACTGACTTTTACCCTTTACTAAATAATATCACATCAGCGCTCAGGAGCCTCCAGCCATCGCGCCTCTGCTGGCCCTACGCGCACCACTGTGCCGCGTGCTCAAAATCGGGGACCGCAGGTAACTAATGGCACCACGTGGAGAGAAGAATGTACTACAGGCTTCCCGCCAAAGACAGGCAACCATACTGAAGTTGGAGAGAGTCTCCGCCTTTTTGTACTTCAGGTTTCATGTTTTTGGGGGCGGATCCTCTCTCGTGGTGTTGTCTTGGGTGAGGGGAAAACATCCCTTTTTATTAAGAATGTTATACTTTTGCATCGCCATATACTAACATCCATAACATTATTATTTTTCTGCCAATGTAGATGTCTTAGGGCTTGCCTTTTTTGCCGGTCAGACAGGCCTTTTGCCGCGGTACATAAGACTTTTTGATGACTTGATATTATGCATTTTTGGGATGCGAGGGTGGACAGAAAAAGCTGTTTTGGCGTAATTTTTTAATTTATTTATTTTTTATGGCATTTACTTGATGGCGTTACAAGTGATATTTTTTATAGAGTGCCCAATTTTACAGACATGGCGATACCAAATATATATTTTTTTTAAAAAAAAATTTTAAGTTTTACACCAATCAGAATATTTTTAGGAAAAAAATCATGTTTTTTGTGTTGCCATTTTCTTTAGAGCCATATAATTTATATATATATATATATATTTATTTTTTATTTTTTATGGAGACACAGTCTCGATCCCCATGAATTTAAATTTTTTATGGTTCCCCCCATGCATGAGATCAATGTGTTTCGCTGTGACGCATATTCCCCAGCTCGTTCTCCGATTCCGCCTGCACGAGTGGTCTCACCCCCATACTCCCCAACCACAAACGCAATTTGCTTTATAAATGACCCCCTTGGAACGACAGTGATAAAACCTTTTATGGGGTATCTTTTATATGTCACATTACTGGTGAATGTGTGACCCCTGAACAATGTATGCACAAGCTATGCAGCACTACAATGATAACACCAAATATTGGATGAAGCCAACTATCACTGTTTTTTGGTGCACTATAGTGACTGTGGACCAAACGGTCCCATATGTTCCATCCCCTCGATATGTGATCTGTGGGGGCTTCTGAGATGAACGGAACCTCCTGACTAGCTGCTAGCAGACGAATAGGAACGCACCTAAGCGGCTTACACTCCCTAGCAATCAGTCTCTAACAGCATACAGTGAATCCCCCTAAGAACGAGACCAAGCTCCCATGTTGAGGTAAAGCAGTGGACAGCCCAGAGCTATGTGTTTATTGTTCTTATACAACATTGTTACACATTAGTACCACCCACAGGGTTTTGTAAGAAACCAGTAACACGTGCAATACACTCAGGACACTCCCACACTAAAATCCTCCCCTCTGCTGTGATACAATTACCTTACAAATGGGTTACTGTAATCATCACAGGCAGGATAATACACAGTTACACAATGTCTTCTGTCCTGGAGACAATGGGAGTAATTCAATTATCTCTCAGGACAAAGGGAAATCGCCCAATACCACACGTGGGGATAATAGGACAGAAATCACTATTCAAATATACAATGTCACAACCATTACAGTAAACATAGACATTTAACAATATCCCCAGATAGCTTCGGTCTGAGTGCATTCAATTATTAGGTGAATGGCAGTCAGACTACACGAATACAGTTCAATTGCCATGAGTTTAAGTTTAGCATGGGCTGATGAGAGGGCCCATATTCCTGGGGCAAGAGGCTGGCAACCAGGCTTCTCCAGCACCCAGTGGCGAGGTTGGTTTCGCCACAGATATGCTTTCCTCAAAATATGGTCTGGGTACCCTTTCTCCCGGAATCTTTCACGAAGATCCCCTGCTTGTTCTTTAAAGTACCCAAGTGTGGAACAATTTATTTTCATCCTCAAATATTGGCCCGTAGGGATCCCCTGTTTTAGTGGTCTAGAATGGCAGCTTTCCCAGTTACGTAGAGAATTGAGTTAGCTGTGGGTTTCCTAACAGTTTTTGTTTGGATCTCCCCCCTAGGGCCCCTTTCAATCAATACATCCAAAAAGGGGAAGTAGGTTACTCGCAATTCCGGAGGTGAATCTCAGGCCTATATTGTTTTTATTTAGGGCTGATAAAAGGTATATGAATCTCCCCTTTTCTCCCCGCCAGTTTATAAAGATGTCATCTATAAATCTTGCCCATATGACAATATACATTGTGTGTGGGTCGGGGGGCTCGGTAAACACTATACTCTTCTCCCACCAGCCAGGAACAAATTTTACATACGCTTTCAATGATCTAGAATACAAGAGTTGTGCCACCTGAAACTGACAGCCTCTAGTCACCAGAAATTATTTGACTGCTTTTATCCCAAGATTATACAGGATTGAAGAATAAAAGGCCTCAACATCGATGGACCCAAGCACCTAAGTCCTCGTGGAGATAAATACCCTCCAGTCTACCAATAGGTCATCCGAATCCCTATATAGGAGGGTAATGCTTTCACAAAAGGTTCCAGAATGTATTGATGTGATCCCAATGTTCTGACTGAGGCTGTTGACTCCCGACACTACACTGCGTGCAGATTATTAGGCAAACTGAGTATTTTGACTACATCATCCTCTTTATGTCATGTTGTCTTACTCCAAGCTGTATAGGCTCGAAAGCCTACTACCAATTAAGCATATTAGGTGATGTGCATCTCTGTAATGAGGAAGGGGTGTGGTCTAATGACATCAACCCCTATATCAGGTGTGCATAATTATTAGGCAACTTCCTTTCCTTTGGCCAAAATGGGTCAAAAGAAGGACTTGACAGGCTCAGACACGTCAAAATAGTGAGATATCTTGCAGAGGGATGCAGCACTCTTAAATCGCAAAGCTTCTGAAGCGTGATCATCGAACAATCAAGCGTTTCATTCAAAATAGTCCACAGGGTCGCAAGAAGCGTGTGGAAAAACCAAGGCGCAAAATAACTGCCCATGAACTGAGAAAAGTCAAGCGTGGCAGCTGCCAAGATGCCACTTGCCACCAGAGCCATATTTCAGAGCTGCAACATCATGGAGTGCCCCCCAAAGCTCAAGGTGTGCAATACTCAGAGACATGGCCAAGGTAAAAAAAGGCTGAAAGACGACCACCACTGAACAAGACACACAAGCTGAACGTCAAGACTGGCCAAGAAATATCTCAAGACTGATTTTTCTAAGGTTTTATGGACTGATGAAATGAGAGTGAGTCTTGATGGGCCAGATGGATGGCCCGTGGCTGGATTGGTAAAGGGCAGAGAGCTCCAGTCCGACTCAGACGCCAGCAAGGTGGAGGTGGAGTACTGGTTTGGGCTGGGTATCATCAAAGATGAGCTTGTGGGGCCTTTTCGGGTTGAGGATGGAGTCAAGCTCAACTCCCAGTCCTACTGCCAGTTTCTGGAAGACACCTTCTTCAAGCAGTGGTACAGGAAGAAGTCTGCATCTTCAAGAAAAACATGATTTTTATGCCAGGACAATGCTCCATCACATGCGTCCAAGTACTCCACAGCGTGGCTGGCAGAAAGGGTATAAAAGAAGAAAATCTAATGACATGGCCTCCTTGTTCACCTGATCCTGTACCCCATTGAGAACCTGAGGTCCATCATCAAATGTGAGATTTACAAGGAGGGAAAACAGTACACCTCTCTGAACAGTGTCTGGGAGGCTGTGGTTGCTGCTGCACGCAATGTTGATGGAGAACAGATCAAAACACTGACAGAATCCATGGATGGCAGGCTTCTGAGTGTCCTTGCAAAGAAAGGTGGCTATATTGGTCACTGATTTGTTTTTGTTTTGTTTTTGAATGTCAGAAATGTATATTTGTGATGTTGAGATGTTATATTGGTTTCACTGGTAAAATAAATAATTGAAATGGGTATATATTTGTTTTTTGTTAAGTTGCCTAATAATTATGCACAGTAATAGTCACCTGCACACACAGATAATCCCCCTAAAATAGCTAAAAACTAAAACAAACTAAAAACTACTTCCAAAAATATTCAGCTTTGATATTAATGAGTTTTTTTGGGTTCATTGAGAACATGGTTGTTGTTCAATAATAAAATGAATCCTCAAAAATACAACTTGCCTAATAATTCTGCACTCCCTGTATAGGACGCCACTTCAGGGGTGTAACCCTTTATGGATTTTCGGTAGGCTATAGAAGGTAGCCACTGTAGGGTGTTTACAGTTCAAGAAGTCAAATTCCTCCTCAGAGATCAGATCATTAGATCTAGCTTCACGTAGAATTTTAACTATATTGCGATTGGTATATTCCTGTGGGATTAGATTAAAGCCTTTCATAGGTTTCTTTGTCTCGTAGGACACATCGTTCTATATTGTGCAGTATCCATTATCACGATGTTGCCTCCTTTGTCTGAGGTATTAATTGTTATCTCCCTATCCTTTTCTAGATTTAGCAGGGCCTTAAATTCCAATTTTGTACAGTTGAATTTCTGGTTAGGTGTAAGTTTCTATTTCACAGGTAACCTGGTTTACAAACACATCAATGCAGGAAGGATCTCCTATAGGTGGCATTTTGGAGCTTTTATTTTTGAGCGTTGTAAATGGGCCCCTACCCTCCTGCGGGGGTACTATCCTCTAAGCTATATAGAAGTCGCACATCCTGTAAAATATCTTGTGGGATACCTAGCTCCCTACTTCCCGTTTGTTTACCATTTGAAAGTGTTTGTACCATCTCAGCTTCCTGGCAAACAAATTAATGTCCTTCACCCAGTTAAAGAGATTGAATGTTTGAGTTGGTACAAAGGAGAGTCCCCTGCTTAGTATTCCCATTTCAGCTGGCCGTAGAGTTTTGGTGGATAGATTCAGTATTTGACTGGGTTGTTGGGGTGACCGTGAGGGGGAGATTTCTGTGGATTGCGTGTCCGTAGATGATATGGCACTCCTTGCTCCCTCGATTTCTACGGCCACTCTCTTTTTCCCTTCTGATATTTCAGTATCACTCGATGAGATATCGGATTCTTGTTTTTTTATATTGGGTCACTGTACGATCAATAGTAGTGTATACCCTATTTTCAGAAAAGTCCTGTAGATCACTATTAAACTGCCGATGTTTTCGCTCCTTTAAGCGATAATTAAATTTCTCCAGGGCACTCTTTAGCTGCAGTTCTTTGTTTGCAAAATTAGGCTCCTGTTGACATTTTTGTTATCTCTATTTGGTCTTTTAGTGTATTCTCAAGCGTTTCAAGTGTCGTCCTTTCTTCCTCCAGAAGAAGGTGCATGAATCAGATGAAGCTGCTTGTAGCCTCCTCCTCCCACTTGCTCATCAAACTTGAGCTCCTGCACCTACTTACTGGGGAGAGTATGATCCTCAAGCCTCTGGGAACTATCTTATGTTTAATGTAGCTCTCCAGGGACTGGACCTCCACCAGGAAGTAATTTGTTCTTTATAGATTTTAGTCAGTTCCTTAAAGGCTACCTTAAAAAAGGTATCTCTTTTGAGTGAATGCCTTCTCTGAGAACACCTCATTGGTTTTTATCCAAGCCTGTTGCCAAAAATCCTGCCATGCCCTGATATTTACAATCAGACTAATAACACAACCATAGGAATTATTGGTCAATTGTGGTTATATACAAAATGGGTACCCAGTATTAAGCAATTATATAGAACAAAAATGGTGGATGACCTTAGTTAATACTTAACTTTTAATATACAATTAAAATGATGGCCCAATAAGACAATAAACAAACAAACAAACGCACACAATAGTGCAGACACACATAATTGTCACGGTCCCTCCCATGACAGAGGTGAGAAAATCTGAAAAAACTGGCGGCACGTGAGGGTATCTGACAGTCTCTCTGTTTTCATCTTGCAGTGTTGTTTGGTAATGACCACACCTGTTGTCAGGTGCAGCTTGTGGTCATTACTGAGGCTCTATTTAGTTCTGACTCACACTGCTTACCATGCGGTTGATATTTCCTACTGGATTTGGTTGAGCTGGTGTGTTCTTCCTTTGGATCTCCTGCTCCTCCATTCTTCTTTAAGCTAAATGCATTTTGTTTTGCATTTTGTTGTTTTCTTGTGTGTGTTGTTGTCTAGGCCTCAGGGAGACTACTGGTTCCTTCCCAGATGAAGGAACCAGTAGTCTCATTCCCTGCCAACACTCCGAGGGCCTTCCAGGGTCTCCAGGGCTAAGGTTCCAGTGTATGAGTATTTCCACCTTCAGGGTCTACTCATAGTGGTAGGAGTCAGGAAGAGGTTAGGGATTCCTAGGAGGTCACCATCCCTCTCCCTTAGCTTTGAGGCCTAGACTCTGGTCTATTCCTTCTGTGTGCGATCCCCTCCCCATTATCCGTGACAATAACACACAATGGTACAACCTCAGAATTGCTGAGCCACACCACAGGAGTATTCTCTGAGATAGTTGACCCTTAATTGGGGTATAGGTAGGGACCCCCCCGTGTCACTCCTGACTCCTAAGGTGTTTCTTCCTGTTCCTGCGCCGCTCCAGTTGACTGCCCAGCTTCGTGGGGTGGAATGGGGGGCGATTTCTAGACTATATCTGTTCTGTCCCCACATGAAGGCGAATGAAGGTGTAAACTGATAATGACTTTGTGACTGTCCTACCTTCGTATCCAAGCAGTGGAGCAGACCGGACCGGCAGATGCTCAGGTTAGATGGATCCAGACGTAGACATGAGGATGCAATCAAACGTGGGTTTATTTGATCCAGAGCAGTGACATACAGTGATGCAATACAGGAATGCAGTAGATGCTGTGATGTGGATGTCTTTCCTGAGGCTAACTGCTGGTCAAAAACTGATGCCTTCACAAGCCAATGTGTGTGTCTCCACTCACAAAGGAATGCAGCACTGAAAATGGCTACAGGAAGTGACAAGGACCAAGGCTGCTAAAACCACGCCCAGAGAGAAAACTTTATAGACAACGAACAAGGCATGCAGCATACGAATTCCGGCCAGCAGATGGCAGCAGAGAACAATATATTGAAAACAACATAGTAAAGGAGAGATAATAATGCAGTGCAGGAATTCAATTTGAAAGGAACAGCACAATATCTCTGCATCCAATTGAGCCTTCATCTTTACTATTAAGTTAATTTGAACTTCTTGTTTGTTGATAAACTGCTGACATATATTGTTGCGAGTCCCCTGATGAGTTAGCCAGTTAGCCCAAGGCCAACGAAATGCGTTGAGAAAGCTATCTCCATCCATACCAGGCCCCTTGTGGTTGTTTCCTTCCCTCTGACGAAACTGGGCAGTCAACTGGCGCGGCGCAGGGACAACAAGGGACACCCTAGGAGTCAGGAGTGACACGGGGAGGGTCGCCCTTTTGAGAGTGAGCGTTTTTGCACCCCCTGTGCTGTAATAGATAGTGATCATATAGTAGGGATTTATAGGGGAAGAGACCCAGCACTGGAACCCCTCCTTTCCCTACCTATACCCTAATTAAGGGTCAACTATCTCAGAGAATACTCCTGTGGTGTGGTTCAGCAAATCTGAGGTTGCACGATTGTGTGTTGTGTGTCTGCACCATTGTGTGTGTTTGTTTGTTTATTGTCTTATTGGGCGATCATTTTAATTGTATCTTGCAGATTTTGAACAAAGCAATGATGTTGTCTCCCGACAGCATGGAGAAAGACTGCCAGATGGGAGATACTCTTGCATCAGACTTTTCACCCTCCCTGCCACTTTAATCAGATTATGATATATCATGGTGGGCTCATTGCCTCCTCACGATATCCTGCCCTGACTGATGCTGTCACTACCACTGACCTCACTACCAATACTGTGGCTATAGGTGCCACTATTACCACTACCACCACTAACAGAGCTATGAATACCCCCACCTTTCCCTGAACTTCCTCCTCAGGGAAATCCAAATGCTGACTGCTCTCACACAAGTCATCAATAGGGATACTCTCTTGAGTATCTGTCATAGGGCACGGTGTGGTTTTGTTGTCACTTGCTAGGAAAAAAGAAGGCACCTTCTAGTAGGAGGCAGTGAAGACAGAGAGGACGCTTCTCTTCCAGAAGTAGGAGCAGGAGGAATGCTGTGATCGCTGGCTCCAAGGCACCTCTACATCATCCTGCTGTAACTTAGAGGAGGAGTTAGCCATCTAATCCATAATCTTATCCTCTTTCTCCTCAATGATGTTACTGAAGCCAGGGAGAACTGTGGCCTACTTCTACTACTTCTGGCCGTATAGCTGGTGCTGCTACTACATTCTGGCTCTGCAAGGACAAGACCTGGATCTTTCGTTTTGATTTTGAACTCTCCCGTATTCCAGACATTTGATTGATGCCTAATGCAAACTCACAATTTTTCTAAATGAAAAGTCGTGAATTTAGTACACAGTCACACAAATTATGGAATATTTATAGCAAAATTGCAAGTGTGTTTTCTGTAACTTAAAGACAAAGAGCAATTAAATGTTCTGTCCGCATCAGTATGTCCTTTCCGTTGCCCCGCAAAAATAATAGTGCATGTCCTATTTTTTTCTAGTTTGCGGACAAGGATAGGCATTATTACAATGGATCCGCAAAAAAAAAACAGATGTCATACGGAACGTCATCCGGTTTCTTTTGCGGATCCGCAATTTGCGGACCGCAAAACACATATGGTTGTGTGCATGTAGCCTAAATCTGATGGGCAGCAAGATATAACTGAGCTAAGCAAGTTTTAGGTAGAAAAAAAATATTTTTCCTCTTTTCCTTGGTTCTCTTCTGGCCCTTTGTTTACCTGCAATAAAAACAATCTCTGCCCCTCCCCCTGCTCTGCAAAGGGAGTGAATACAAGTGCTGACCTGAGTGACATGTCTGCCTGCTGGGAGACTCAGCAGCATTTTGTATGTGTAGGACTACAGGTCCCAGCTGTACAATGACACTGCTGATACACACAGGATCTTCCCCCTACCTGTTGTGCAATGCTCTGCAGAACTCCTCTGTCAGCTCCTGCGCCCGGCATTTGTCTCCTCACTGCCTGCAGTTACTCAGTAAAGCATTCAGCCCTGAGTCTGTGCTGCTGAAGGGGTTAAGAATCCAGGGAGAAAGCAATAAGGCAGTGCAGGGGGGCGTGGCCAGCACAGTGAAGTCTAGTGTACAGACTCATATCTGCTCTCTCAGGCTTGTGCACTAATCATTATCAGAGCAGGGAGAGAAGCAGACATCACAGGTCATGTGACCCTCAGCAAAATCTGAGAAACCAGCAACTTGAGATAAAGTATGTGAATTATAAAGTCTTTTCATTTGCCTAGTTAGAAACATACAAAGAACAAACAAATTATTCGGACAACCCCTTTAACAACACCAGAAAAAAGAAAGTGCAATTGCTCAGCAGAAGAATGCTATTGGGGTGCTGGCAATAATAATATGTAGAAACTTGAGGTTCTGGGGGAAAAACAACTGTCTCTCTGTTCAAATGAGAAAAAAAGAATATTTGTTCTTCTAGGTTGCTAGTTTTGTAGCACATAATAGCAAAAATGAGGTTATGCAGCAGCTATATTATTAAGCACTGTGGCCCCAGCTCCTCACTCCCTCAAACTGCTTTCCCTGATCAAAGTTTCTGTTGCGACAAGAAATAGTGTGGATTCTGTGTGACAACCAAGGGATGGCAGCTACTAACCCCAAGGGTGTCATTCAGCACTCTGACAGGAGACAGGACAGAACGCAGCAAGAGAGAAACTGAACCACTACCTACAGGATTAGCTAATATGGTTGACAGCTGACTCACTGAGTCAGACAACAGGTAACACTCCAACAGCTCAAGTTGGGGTTAGAATTGCAGTTAGTGTGAATTGAGTCCAATAGCAGACATGGTGGTGAGAAATGGTATTGCAGAGAAGACTGGCGTAAAGGCAGCAGATGATGATGATTGTCAGATTCAGAAGGTGAAGCGTGATCAGAGACAAGCAAGAGGTCAGAAGCCGGTATCAGATAATAGCGTGGCTCAGAGGATCAGACAAGTTCAGGATCAGACAGACAGGTCCAGTATGAGCCAATCAGGACAAGCCTTTCCCTCCCCTTCTTCCTTCCAGGATCTTGTGAGCCTTCCTCGTGGTTTTGCCTGCCAACTTGTGAATTAAAATAGAGCTGAGCATTATTTACAGGATTCATCTAAAGTGACCCTGAAAAGGTTTGGGTTGATTTAGTGCAGGGATGGCCAACCTGCGGCTCTCCAGCTGTTGCAAAACTACAACTCCCAGCATGCGCAGACTGCCTTCAGCAAACAGCAGGGCATGGTGGGAGTTTTAGTTTTGCCACAGCTGGAGAACCTCAGGTTGGCCACCCCTGATTTAGTGGATAAATGTTTGTGAAATTCGTAACAAACCCGGATTGTTTGTTACAAATGCATATGATTACAAATTCATATGATTCACTGGCTGAATGGTCATAATGTTTGGACTCATGTGATCTTGAGCCACAAGCATAGTAGGCGGATTTCACTTCTTGTAATATTGAGGCTGTGTTCAAGGGACTGTTAGGAGGAGGCAGCAAAGGGATGATGGAGGGTGTAGTGGGTGGCATTTTCAGGTGTAGTGGGCATTTACATTTTTGCCTCATCTTACAACACACAGCACTATGGGAAGCGTTGTGGCTGCAGCTCATCTAACCCCCCAACCCGGGAGTTTCAGTTGTATACAATGGAGCGCAGCGGAAGCATAGAGATTGAAGTGAAGTTGACAGGTATACTATTATGTTCTGTACGAGACTAGATGAGGTTTAAACAGTTATATGACATCTTTTAGAATCCTACATAACCCTTTGAGGACCTGGGGACAGGTTAAGTGCTTTGAAGTGTGGAAGTACATAATATCCGATAATGATTGCCCATTTTTCGAGCGAAGCTCATAAAAAATCAGAAAATTAGTGCTGGATAGTGTTAAGCGAATCGTGCTTCAGATCGTAGATCCGAAGTCGCTTCGTTCAAAACTTTGAATGCTGTAAGAAGATCTGTCTCCGTCTAGCATTCAAATGAATGGGCTTCGTGGAGGTGAAATTAGTTAAGTACAAAGTCTCACAAGACTTCGTGAAGAATTTTAGCTTTCTATTCTGCAACTTGAAAACCATTTCAAAACTACAATCCGAAGTTGGCTACGGTACTGAGGCACCAAGTCCACTTCAGATCCCAGTATTGAAATTGTTTTCAAGTTGAATAATTAAAGTCCGAAGTTATTCAACGAAGTCTTACAAGACTTTGGATATAACAAATTTCACCTAAAATTCTTCCTAAAAACCATGACAGAAAATTCCATGTTAGAAAATCCGGATGCCGCTCCTTCCCTTCTGAGCCCTGGAGTATCCCCAAATAACAGTTTACGACCACAATTGGGTGTGTTACTGTATTCATGAGAAAGCGGGTAGCAAATTGGGGGGGATATTCTCCTGTTATCTTTTGTGAAAAAGAAAGTTTGGGCCTAAAGCACCATTTTATTTAAAATGGAAAATCTGCAAAAAAAGTGACATTTAGAAATTTCACCTCTATTTTACTTTAATTCCTTTGGAATACCTAAAGGGTTAACAACATTTCTAAAACCAGTTTTGAATAGTTTGAGGGGTGTCATTTCTAAAATGGGGTCATTTATGGGTTGGTTCTATTATGTAAGCCCCACAAAGTGACTTCAGAACTGTATTGATCCTTAAAAAGTGGGTTTTGAAAATTTTCAAAAAAATTTTAAGAATAGATTTTCCGGATGATACCGGAGAGACGGATCCGGCATTTCAATACCGATCAGGATCCTGATCTATCTGACAAATGGCATCAGTTTGCATGCATTTTGACGTATCCGGCAGGCAGTTCTGGCGACGGAACTGCCTGCCGGAATCCTCTAACGCAAGTGTGAAATTACCCTTACCACATAAAGTGTCATATGTCAGATTTGCAAAATTAGGCCTGGTCAGGAAGGGGGTAAATGGCCTGGTCTGGAAGTGGTTAAAGAACTCCATTAAAGGGGTTCTGTCACTTCAGCAAATCACATTTATTATGTAGAGAAAGTTAATACAAGGCACTTACTAATGTATTGTGATTGTCCATATTGCTTCCTTTGCTGGCTGGATTCCTTTTTCCATCACATTATACACTGCTCGTTTTCATGGTTACAGATCACCCTGCAATCCATCAGCATTGGCCATGCTTACATACTATAAAAAAAAGCACCAGCCTATGTGAGCTCCCACAGTCCCAGCCACCAGAGAGGCCGGCATCTTTTTTCTATAGTGTGCAAGCACGACCACCACTGCTGGATTGCAGGGTGGCTGTAACCATGGAAACGAGCAGTGTATAATGTGATGAAAAAATGAATGCAGCCAGCAAGGAGGCAATATGGATAATAACATATAAGTAAGTGGCTTGTAGTAACTTTCTCTACATGATAAATGCCACTTGCTGAAGTGAAACAACCCCTTTAAGCATCAGCCACAATGATAGATCTGGCTTAGTTTAAGCCTTTAAGGATCTATGATGATTATATCAGTCATGAGCAGGTGCTACTTCCTGCACCATGATATATCCATCATGAAGATCTTGTGGGCATTGCCCAAGCCTTCACGAGATTACAGCGGGAGCTCTTCGGTTATACACTGCCAGGCCCTTGCCACAACTGTCTGAATTAAACTAGCTCCAATACCAGCAGTTTAACCCGCTTAGAAGCTGCTGTTAGTAGTGATTATGGCATCTAGGGTGATTGACAAACTGAGGGAGCTCCCTCTTTCCGGCAAACGGCACTCTAAAATGCGATCACAGGATACATTACTACGGCAGTGTTATAAGTGATTAATATCCGATCAGTGAGGGTCCGACATCCCGCAACCTCACAGATTAGCTGTTCCCTGCAGCCTTGACACTAGAACTAGCACTTTGGAATAGGCAGTATGGCTCAGTTCAAAATGTAGTGGCCATGCTGGGTTACTGGAGCTCAGCTTCTATTTAATTCATAGGGATATGAGCAGTAACCCATCATGGCCACTACACTTTGAACTAAGCATTGTTTCCTACAGCATTGTTTCCTGAGGATAGATTATCAATACCAGGAGCCTGGAAAACCCCTTTAAGTGCACAGTAATGACCAACGTGAGGAATTATTAATTTGCAGTGAAGCATGCACACGTTCCTCATAGAGGTTGTGGGAAGAAGAGGTCCCACTTATCAGTCTTGTGAGGGAAGCGATCATTGCTTAGTGTGCGCCTGGGTAGCTGGTTGACCTCTGCTGAATCAATCCCAGCACCCAATACCCTATCAGCATTGAGCATGTCAGGGATAAGGCACTGGAGCTCCAAACATAAAGAAGTTCTGACATCTACATCCTGCTGCTTGGAGGGTCTGGAATGCACAGAACTGGGCGGTAGAGACCCAAAGATGACCCTGGACAACTGCACCTTTTGCTTTCCTTAGAGTCCATCTCTGAACCATAGTTGATGGTGGTTCTTTGCTAATAGGCCTCAATGGAGAAATAATAGTGACCAGTGAAATCCACAAATGCTCATTTATTTCAGTGTGCTGCATGAATTGCCTATTTTTTATCCAGTGGTTGCATAGAAAACAAGCATTTACATCAAATAATAATTGATTAGTCACCAAAACCAGGAGATCAGTTTGTCTCTTTATCCCAAATCCCACATTCTCCACATTTTCTAAATAATGTTTTTCTTTCAATCACAAAAATGGAAGAAATGACTCGGAGACGGTAAAGTGTGTTAAATAATGTAAAGTTTATTATGTGTATATGTGTATTTTATATGTGCTGGTTACCTCCCATCACTCACGAAGAGCGTACAGCAGCACTCAGGACAGGAAAAACCCCCAGTGGAGGAAACCTGTGGGAAGCCATGGCTGCTGTACTGCCCTTCCTCCAGGCATACTAAGGGAGGTTACCGCTATAACATACGTTTTGGTGTGTGTGTGTGTGTGTATATATATTGTGATTGTGTGCAATGATTAAAAGGGTTTTCTGAGATTTAAATACTGATGACCTATCCACTGGATAGGTCATCAGTATCTGATAAGTAGGGATCCGACACCCTGACCTGTGCCGATCAGCTGTTTGAGGAGGCACCAGCGTTCCTGTGAGCGACATGGCCTTCTCGCAGCTTACCAAGCACAGTGCTATATAGCGCCTATGCTTGATATTGCAGTGCTACTGCAAGCGCTGCTATCTTCTCAAACAGCAGATCAGCTGGGGTCCCGGGTATTGGAGCCCCGCCGGTCACACACTGATGACCTATCCAAAGAATAGATCATCAGTATTTAAGTCTCGGAAAACCCCTTTAAGTGTGTGCATTTATGTGTGTTTATGTGAGTGTGTGACTATGAATGATACATACCATCATCCAGGTCTTCATCCATCCTGTCCTCTCGATCTTCTTCTCCTTGAAGGTCCAGCGGCCATGTTCTCCATCCTGGCAGCAGCACATCTAAGTTATGAATAGAAACCACAGTAGAAAACATTATAAAAATGTTCATTGTGGGAATAAACATAAAAATGTTATAATGCTCTTCTATAAAGGTCACATTACTTAGAGAAAAGTTTAGCATCCAAGAACTCCCCACCCCCCCTTCCTGACCTACATACACGTACAAAGTTTTTTGTCACAATAAAATTACACTTACCACAGATGTTTGTCAGTCTGCTGTACTGCGTTCCTATGTGTCTGTCTGGCAGTAGATGTTCTCCTCCTCAATGGGCAATGCGGTTACAAAGAGAGCAGGGTTCAGGGCTGATCCATGGGCCTTTGATGGAGAATTCTGTATCTTTCCTCCTGAATTCGCGTATGGCCCAGCTGTGATGGACTTTCCTCTCTCTCTTCCATGCCCAATGTCCAGGGTCTTGTGCCATGATCTGGAGTTAAATATCTTATACATTATTATAATCACTATTGGCTTCTAATCACAGTTTATAGCTTTTATGTTACTAACCAGATCACAGGTGGCCCGGTCCACCCAAGCTCTGAATCCCATCCGGATGAACAATAGGTTACGCAGTTGGTGAAGCTGCTCCCGCTGTATGGTCCACGTCCATCCGAAGGCCCAGGGGTAGATCTCCTCTCGAAATGGCTCGTCCTCTTCAAATTGGTTGGCCAAAAATCTGGAAGAAAGAGTATGTCAGAAGACAATGAGAAGAACCAGTACTGATATCACTGATAGTAATATTATATGCATGATATTTTGTAGGCTTTTTACACAATGAATATTAAATATATACATATTGGTTCATGATAAAAAAAAAACCTTACAGAGATGGAAAGAAATATTTTCTATATTCTTCAGTAGGCAGTCCTGCTCTTCTGAAGTAGGTGAGGACCATGGCCAGGAGATACTAGTGGGGTGAGAAGCAGAGTTAGAGGCTGGTGATACATTTCCTATGTAAATATATTATACAGTACATATATGTGTTCAGTATGTTCCTTAGTATGTCCACAATCCTAATGCAGATATAAGAGCTGCAGCATCTATTGATGACTATAATACCACCAGGTCATGCAGTGCAGTGTTTCCCCAGCCTGTCTTCTGAAATCTAGAAGAATTTCTGTCCCTCTATATAATAATACCTTGTCCGAGATCTTCAAGCAGCTGTCGCTGATAAGAAATAACTGGATGTTCTCGTCTTCTACAAAATAATAAAAACAGGATTATTTCACTATGTAATTGATACCTTCTGAACTATAACAGTATGACCTCCATATACAGTACAGAAACATGCTGATAAACCTCAGTGAGACATCATATTATAATCAGCACCTGAGCAGTGAATTCACCAGTGACCAGTGCGGCACAGTTACTGAAGCTATATGGCAGTTTTCTGGCGTATAAAAGTCTCAGTGTTTTGAGCAAAGCACATTTTGCTTTGAAGTTATTTTTATTTCGTGATTTTCCAATGCCCATGAAAATGGTCAGGGATTAGTGGAAGAAGATGAGGCATTTTTATAATAATTTTTGCCAGAAAACTGGTGTAAATAATAAATGAAGTCTATGGCAGCCGGTACATGATGTAGATTACAGTTTATGGTGCACTGATGGCACAAGATGTAGCACATTTTTTAAGAGTCCTGTGCCTCAATAAATTCAGTGCATCTTACTACAAATAACCTCTTATCTGGACTGGCATATGAAGTACCAGTCTTTAGTAAATGTGTCCATAGTGTCTGGTTGGCATGCTTGGAAGGTGCATTCAGTCTTACCAAAGAGTGTGAAGAACGCGGCCCGCTCTTCTGGATGAAGGATGTAATCATCCATCTTCCTCTTCTTCATGGATTCTTCCTGGGTGGCAGACAGTGAACTGTGATAGAAGAGAGATATTACAGAATTAGGCCTCATGCACATGACTACAATAAGCATTACTTCTGATTTGCTGGGCGCTGTATCATGGCACCAGGAGATGTCGGCCTATGCTGCACCTCAGTTCTTCTATATTTCATAACAGTGGTGTCCTCACCATGTAGGTGGATCATGTCACTGCTAAGGGGCCCAGCACTGAGCTGCTTCCTATGTTCTCAACATGACACCATGGCATTTTTCTGCACCCACACTAGAGGGAACTCAGTGTATAAACATTTTACAGCTTCTATTGAGTTCAATAGTAACTGTATAAACTCCTATCCACTGAGCTCCGCTTAGTGGTTGCTGCAGATGACAGTTTTATCATGTATTATATGAGAAGCAGGAGACAAAAGCTGTATGGGGAGGATTCATCTATGTCTAGTATTAAGCCATACATTGAGAAATATGGTGTAATATTATTAAAGCACCAGTTCCAATTTTTCAAACTTTATTTCAATTCTTCTAGTTAATTATATAAAAATCCTAAGTTTGGCACAAATCTTATTGGAAGGAGGGCCCTTAGTGATTGTTGCTATGGGGGCTCTATGTGTACACTCCTGTTTCCTTGAAATACAGAAGGATTTCTTTGAATACTCATATCTGATTAGACCTCATTCACATTGGGGTTACCTATAGCATGCCTTTTTTTTGCTCATATACAAAGACAGGAGTTTCACCTGACCAGTTATAACCAAGGGTTATAACTACAGTATTGTGCAAATTAATGTGAACACAACCAAATAATAAGTATTTTGGTTATGGCAACGCTGTTCTGATTTTGACAGTTGTTTTGATGGTAAATCATTTAACCTTATGATCGCCATTACTTAAGGCCACAAAAACGTACAATTAATAATTATTTTTAGCTTATGTTTGAGCGTTTTTGATATTGGGGTGAAAATCCATGACTCTACAGCAGTGGTCCCCAACCTTTTTTGCACCAAGGACCGGTTTCATGCAAGACAATTTTCCCGGGGACCGGGGGGATCTAGTCCACACTGACTGATTCACGCGCATAACAAAACACAGGGTGCATATTAAAATATATAACACTATGTATGAGGCGGCTGGGGCCAAGGTGACATTATATTGCATGGGGCCACAAAGACATTATACTGTACGAGGCGGCTGGGGACAAGGTGACATTATACTGCATGTGGCAACAGCTTCCCCCATACAATATCTATTCAGTGTCTGCATGGCATGAATAGCTGAGGGCTTGCTCGGCTTTGTAGTGCACTTAAGGCCATAGGTTGCTTCTTTAACTAACTTATTGTATGATGCAAACACAAAGCATTACCTACCTCAGGCAGTAACAGTAACAACCCCATGACAGCAGATAGGGCCCACACAGCACACAGGGTCATGCACTGGTAGTGACCAGCCCGAGTAATGTACAGCAAGCCACACTAACCTGAAAACACTACACTTCCGGCTGCGCTAAGCCCCACCCCCAATCCATTTATAGCCAATCAGCATTTGTCTTACCACTAATCAATCAGCGGGCCTGTTATAGCTGCTCTCACTTCAGGTGTACATGAAAGAAGCACTGGGATTGGCTGGGAGCAGCTGCCTGAGGGATGGTCATACTGGTATGGAGATTGCCGGCTCCTGCATTTTTACTTGTCTGTATTTTCGAGGCCCGGCAAACAATCATCCAGGGCCCGGTCCTGGGCCGCGGACCGGTGGTTGGGGACCACTGCTCTACAGTACTCAGAAGACTCTTGGAAGGTGGAAGAAAAGCCTTGAGGCCACAGAAAAAACAACTCTCGACTGACCCTATGATGAAAAAGAGACTGAATTGGGCCAAAACATATGCCAATTGGACCAAAAATAACTGGAGGAAGGTGCTTCTCTCAGACGAGACACTTTCTAGGGCAGGGCCAGCGATCAAAATTCGTTTGTAAGAGGGTGAATGAAAAATTTACTGCAGCCCATATTGTTCAATCTGTCAAACATCCAGTTATGAAGATGTTCTGGGGAAGTTTTTCGTACTCTGGACCTGGCAAACTTATTACAGTAGAAGGAATGATTAATAGTGAAAAATATAAAGCAATGCTAGATCGATGTTTGGCTCAGGAGCTGGAGAAAGTTCAAGCCAACGGCAATGCAATGTTCCAACAAGACTCAGCTCCATGCAATATTTCTGAGACTAGGGTGAAATATTTCAAGGACAAGAAGATTAGCATTTTGGACTGGCCTGGAAATTTGCCAGATCTCAATCCTATTAAAAATGTATGGGCGATCTGCAAGGCCAAATTACAAAAGATGGACTGTACGACGAAAAACAAGATGGTGGAAGCAGTAATTCAGGTGTGGTTTCGAGAGGAGGCAATCGAGAATATTTGTAAAAATCTAGTTGACTCCATGCCGAGCCGAGTTCAGGCTGTGATTACAGCAAAGGGAGGACATATTTCATATTAAATAATAGTATTTAAACTTTGTTTATAGGTCTAAGAATAGTTTTATTTCAAATAAACAATATTTACGAAAAAAATCCTTGTGTTCACATTTAGGCTACTTTCACACTAGCGTTCGGGGCTCCGCTTGTGAGTTCCGTTTAAAGGCTCTCACAAGCGGCCCCGAACGGATCCGTCCAGCCCTAATGCATTCTGAGTGGATGCGGATCCGCTCAGAATGCATCAGTCTGGCACCGTTTGTCCTCCGCTCCGCTCAGCAGACGGACACCTGAACGCAGCTTGCAGCGTTCGGGTGTCCGCCTGGCCTTGCGGAGGCAAACGGATCCGTCCAGACTTACAATGTAAGTCAATGGGGACGGATCCGTTTGAAGATGACACAGTATGGCTCAATTTTCAAACGGATCTGTCCCCCATTGACTTTCAATGTAAAGTCAAAACGGATCCGTTTGCATTATCATGAACAAAAAAAAAAACAAAAAAAAAAATTTTTTTTTTTTTTTTTTGTTCATGGTAATGCAAACGGATCCGTTCTGAACGGATCTAAGCGTTTGCATTATAGGTGCGGATCCCTCTGTGCAGATACCAGACGGATCCGCACCTACGCAGGTGTGAAAGTAGCCTAATTCTCACAATACTATATATAATCATCTATTTCATGTGAAATAAACCACAAAAATCAGCAGTCCAACATATTCATCATAAAAGGCATTCTCCTTCAGTGTAAATCTGATATTAGTGTTGTGCTGTGAATATTATAGAATATATGTAGTGATGTGTAATGTTCAGTATGGATTTGCTGGTGTAAGGGTATAAGCTATGGTGCCTGCAGGGATAGAAACTCCTCCACTTACTCCTCTCTCTTCCTCTTCTTCATGGTCGCTTCTCCCGTTCTTCCTGGGAAGCTTGAAAAGAACAAAAATAAATTAATATTATGCAGGGTGAATGAGGCCAAGGGCACCTTTTTAAAATTTTTATTTTTCCATTAAAGGGGTTGTCCAGCCTTTGCTAATTAAAATCCTATCTTCAGGTTAGGCCGTCACTCGTAGATTAGGAGGGGTCTAGCACTGCACACCTTCATAGAACAATATGCTATAGCTCTTTCAAGAAATTTGGCACTGGTATTACATAGCAACATTACTTTTATACAACAACCTCAGTTTCTCTATATTTTTACATAATAACCTCTGATTCTCCATATTTTGGACATTTATATTGAAACCTTTGTGTTTTATCAATAAAGTCCAATAGATTTTGGTTTCCTTACAAATTTCCCAATGGTCAGTTTCGGGGATGACATAAATCAGCAATTTGCAATTTGCCATCTTTGGCACCAATCAGCTAGTGATGGCCTATACTGAAGACAGGATATCACTTAGTAAAGGTTGGGCAACTCCATTAAAATTTTCCTTCACTTAATTAAAACTCATTGGAGTGACATAAGCTTAGACAGGGAGTCCAGACCTGCACCAGATTTATCCAGTGGCCCAGGCTGGATGATAAATGTGGTTCATGGATGGCCAGTTTTTTTAATTCTATACCAACTATTAGCTTACTTTGAGACAGAATTTTATGTCAGAATTGTGGGGGTAAATGTTGTTATATATGTTAATATTATAACACACCCCCTTTCCTGCGATGCCATTTCTACTGGTCGGCCTAGGCACTTATATTTTGTCTAAACCTACATTTACCATATTAATACAAATTGGCACCCAAGTTTCTCCATATTTCTACACGATAACCTTTGGTTTCCTTATAATGATTCCCCAACGGTCAGTTTCAAGGATGACATAAATCAGCAATTCCACTGATCAGATGACGGTTTTTTACCTCCGTTGAATCGCACTTAGCAGGTGGTTCTTCAGTGCGCAGATCCCCATCTTCGTCTCTCTCCAAAAATTCGTCGCTTTGTCTCTTCTGCTCGCAGAAGTAAGGAGCCTGTCGTATCTCTAACAGAGAAATCGCAGACTGGCACCAACTGTCAGTTTTCTTCCTACTTTGAATTCAAATCCTGCAATTCTATTGGTTGAAGCTGTGGTGATTTGTGCAGAATTTAAAGAGACAGTGCATTCTTATAACACTCAGCATCCATACAATACAAGTACTTTTTTAGTTATCCTTATATTTATCATCCTTATTGCTTCTGGTGCCATTTTTGAAAGCTGCCATGTTTTATGCATGCCTACATTGAAGTCTATGAAAGTTACAAAAAGAGCCAAACTTGTGGTGTACAGTTGGAACTGTGGGGGTCATTTATCAAACTGGTGTAAACTAGAACTGGCTTAGTTGCCCATAGCAACCAATCAAATTCCACCTTTCATTTTCATAAATCTCCCCCTGTGTCTGCTATAATTTGATGTACTACAACTCCCATTTTCTGCTACATCTAGCCAGGTTTTCTGACTTTTGGACCATACAGATTTGGGGGAAAAAATAAAAAATATATAAAAAAGGGGATAGCTCACAGGACTATCTTGGAATGTAACATGCAGGGTGCCAAAGGGTGAAACTTCTTAGGCAGTGGTAATTAGATAAAATTAGAATGAAGTATATAAAAAATATATATATATGTATAAATGCAAGATTTAAGAGAAAACGTATGGAAGATAAATGATAACCACACCAAACTAGGGGGCGCTAATCCAAATAATAGGAGTTAGATATATATAGTGCACTTACTATCTTATGTTAATTTAACATCTTTATTACTATAAAAAGCGAGTACACAAAATGCAAATTCATCCTTATTATAAATTTTCATCATTTTTTCCCTTAACCCCATTACCCCCCACCCCACCCTGCGATGCGTCCACCCCCTCCCCTCCCCCAACCCCGCTCGAGAAGAAATAGTGAGAAGGGAAGAGAGAAGAGGAAAAAATAAATAAAAAATTATATATAAATAAGTAAATAAATAAATAAATATATTCCACGTACAGTCATATCAGAACTTCCAGCCGCCCCATATCTTAAACCATTTCTCTAATCCACCCCTCTGCTTATAGAGAATCCGTTTGTAGTTTTTTACCTTGTTAACCAGGTTTATCCAATTGTTTACCTCTGGGGCATGACGTGCGAACCAGCTCTGACTGATCAGGAGCCTGGCCAATAGTAGTGTTCTACCTAGTAGGATCTTTTGGGATTTATGGCTACTTAATGTCGAAAGATCGTTCAGTAGAAATAATTGTGGCTCAAGAGGGATCCATATTTTTAATTTGTGGGTGAGGAAATTATTAATACCATTCCAGTATGCTCCAAGTTCTGGGCATGCCCAGATCATATGCAGATAATCCGCACCGACAGTATCACATCGAGGACACTTGGAGGTATCTTTTATTCCACACTTGTTTAACCAGATGGGGGTGACATATAATCTGTGATAAATATTAAACTGTATTAGAACGTGATTAAAATTATGAGAAAGTACATCTGGATTAGTAAAAATACTCCCCCACCCTACCATTTGTATATTTGGGCAGTATCTCTCTCAGGCCTTTGCCCTGGTTATTGTGTCTCATAAAATCGTGACTTATTTAGTAATTTAGATATATTTGAAATCTTTATTCTTAATGGTATCTTCCCGAACCTCTCATTTAACGGAGAAGAATTATCTATTTCTAGCAGTGATTTATCATCCAAACTAAAAAGTGGCGAGCGAAGCTGAAAATACCTAAACAAACATAGATTCTCTACACTATGTGATAATTCCACGAACGACTTAATTTCTCTATTCTTAACAACCTGTGCCATATAAAGAATCCCATTCTTTTGCCAGAATTGATCCATTGCTATACCATCTAAAGTCTGTAAGTGGATATTGTGCCAGAGGGGCGTGAATATAAGTGATCCCTTCACCCCCAACCATCCTCTAGTAATAGCCCACATCTTCAATAGTAATTTTGTAGTCCCTTTATAACCTCGATCCCTGTTAATCAATAGCCCAGATTCCAGAAGCGTAAATATATTATTATGCGCAGAGCTTCTTACTAGGCTACTTAGAAGTGTACTATTTGGCCATTCATTACACATCCATAGCTGAGCAGCAATAAAGTAGCCTTTAAAGCATGGGAGATTTAAACCCCCATGCTCCAGCGGCTTATATAGATATTCTAGTTTGAGTCTCACTCGTTTTCTTCCCCAGATCAAGTCATTAATTATTCTTTCGATAAGTTTGAAATATTTATCCTCTATCCAAATAGGTATATTCCTAAGGACATAGAGGAATTGGGGTAGGATTACCATTTTAACCAGTGAAACTCGGTCAGCTCTGGATAAAGGAAGTCTCAGCCAAATCCTTATTTTTGCTCTAGTTTTTGTTATCAATGGGATCAGGTTAAGATGTACAGAATTTTCAACCTTGGGAGATATCGTCATACCCAAGTATTGAAAAGTATCAACAACATCTAGCTGGGTTATCAAGGACTCCTTTTGGGGCACCGGGTCTATTGGCATCAAAATGGTCTTTGACCAGTTTATTTCTAGGCCTGATACCTCACAAAATAGTTTAACCCTACGGATAATTCTTGGGACAGTTATCTCTGTATTATCTGCGAAGAAAAGGACATCATCCACGTATAGAGAAAAGCGATCTTCCACACCTAATGTTCCAAATCCTTTAATTTGAACATCCTGCCTAATAACCAAGGCCAGGGGCTCAATATAAATATCAAATAGGAGTGGAGATAGTGGACAGCCCTGGCGAGTACCTCTATTTAGGTCAATACTGGCAGTAAGGCTCCCGTTGAGACTCAACTTAGCCGTAGGGGATCTATAGAGTGTTTTAATCATATTTATAAATCTCTCCCCAAAGCCCATCCTCAGCAAAACCCTCCATAGGAATCGCCACTCCACCCTGTCAAAGGCCTTAGAGGCGTCTAAAGACAGGATGGAGAGAGCAGACCCCCCAGGAGCCTGTATATTGGCAAAAAGCCGATGAAGATTATGATGTGTACCTTTGTTTGGAATGAAACCGTTCTGGTCCGGATGGACAATGGAGGAGATAACCCCAGAAAGTCTTGTGGCCAAGATCCTCGCCAGGAGCTTTACATCTGCGTTCAACAGTTAGATCGGTCTATAGGATCCCAAATCTGTGGGCTCCTTACCTTTTTTTGGAATTAATATTATTACAGCTTCCATCATTGAACCCGGCAGGTTCCCCTCCTCCAGCAATACAGCAAGGACCTCCAATAATCTAGGAAAAACAACCTCTTTATATTTACCATAAAATTCATATGGGAGTCCGTCTGAACCGGGGTTGGAGTTGCCCGAGCATAGTTTAATTGCCCCTTCAAGCTCCTGAATAGAGAGATCGGCCTCAAGTACCTTCCTTTGAGCCGGAGTAATAGTAGGAAAGACAATACCATCAAGATAAGAGTCCATCATTTCATCCGTGATCCTGCAGTGGCTCTATAAAGGTCTGAAAAGTAATCAAGGAAGACCTTCTCTATGTAGTCTTGTCCCCTAACCATCCTTCTATTAGCTCAATCGTATATTATCTATATTTTTTTTGGATTCCTGACTCGAGATCACCCTAGATAGGAGTTTCCCCAGTCACCCGAATTCAATAAAATATTTTGTTGTGCCTTCTCCAGCAAAAAGTTGGAGTATGCCTGTGTAGTCTTCTGCATAGTTTCCCTATTTTCCTCTGTCCTATTTATATAGAAAAATTGTGTGGCTGAGGAAGCTTGTTCTTTTAAATTTTTCTCGTTTTTCCCGTACTCCTTTCTCAGGTTTGCAATGTGACTGACAATTATTCCCCTCATATAGGCCTTAAAAGTATCCCATACCATTTAGATTTTAGTTGACCTATAATTAGTTACCCAAAATTGGTTTATTTCCTTTTGTATTATTTCATGGTTCTTTATTAGTGATAGCCAATAAGGATTTAATCTAAAAGGAGGCCTCCCTATTTGTTTATCCTGGGCCAGGCAAAGTTCAAGGAGTAACGGTAGATGGTCCGAGAGTGACATAGTCTCGTACTTCATTCGTGTTACATATCGTACATATTTTTTATTGATCAGAGCATGGTCTATTCTGGACATGGATCTACCTAATTTACTAATACATGAGAAGACTCTTCTCCCCTGACCCAGACTTCCCCAAACATCCTCAAACCCAGCCTCAGAGCAGAAGCGTGCCAGGGGAGACCCCTGAACAGAGGCATCTCCCTCGACACCCATAGAGACTCTATCTACTGCCGGGTTAATAACACAAATAAAATAACCCAATAATCAATGTGGGGCATTCCGGCCATTTGTCAATAAATGTTAACAGAAAGTTAAGCACTGAGAAAGAGAATGGAGGTGGAATATAAACAAAGGCTAAAATGCACATCTTCCCTGCCAGCTTACAGTATAAGAAGACGAATCTTCCCTGGTGGTCAACAGAGGATGCCTCGCACAATCGTTCTATGAATGGAAACTGTCACTCCCCTAGAATGACTAGAGAAGGTCGAGTGGTACGTGTGCGCAGCCCATCCCCTGGTGACCATCCTGGAAGTCTCCCCAGTAAGATGTGTTTCTATCAAGCATACAATTGCCAGGAGATGTATACGCAACACATCCCAGCCCAATCCCAACCCCCCCCATACAAGTAATGCACCACATATTGCAGCAGATCTCTCACCTATGACCATCCCTCCCATACTCTCCCCCCCTGCTCGGCACCTCCTCGCAAGGTAAACAAAGAAATTGAAAAATATAAACACCCTCTAACAATTGTTATTCCCAGCCAACCCTACAACAGTTAGGTCACATATTATTTCGTTCAAGCCAATCCGCGGCATTAACTGTATAGGCTCCGTACTACCATGAAATGTATGGGCTCCACAGAGGTCTTTGCGATCTTGCTGCGAATATCGCTAGACGTGCTTCGTCTTGTGTCTATAACCTGACACTATGGTTTTGCGCATAAATTACAGTGTAAAAGTCTGAAGCTGAAATCGTCTTCATTAGTGAAACACAAAGCCGATTTTGCTTTGAATTTTGACACCGTAATTTATGCGCATAACCGAAATGAGACGTCATAGACGTGAGACTAAGCAAGTCTTGCGATATTTGCAGCAAGATCGCAAAGATCTCAGTTGAGCATCCATTTTACGGTAGTACGGAGGCTATAACTAATCGGGTTCGGATCTAGCAGTCCGAACCTGATTCGCTAAACACTACCTGTAACACATCAAAGGTTAACAGCAACAAAAACTCTATATTTATTACCCTGATTCTGCAGTTTATATAAATAGCCCACATATAGTCGTAAACTGCTGTATGGACAAACGGTAGCGCTCAGAAGGCATATTGCTTTTGGAGGGCAGCTTTTGCTGGAATTTTTTCTGGGCGCCATGTGGCATTTGAAGAGACCCTGAGGTACCCCTAAAGTGGAAACCCCAAAAAGGGATCAACCAAGGAATTTTTTGAGTAAATCATTTTTATTGGCATTTTAGTAAAGCATAACGATAAAGTCATACATCTGAAAATTCTTGATCAAAATAGCATTTGTACACGCTTATACAATAGGCTTACTCCCAAAGCGTAATAAGTATATGGTTAGTGTAGTTTGAACACAATATATTAAGGTCTACAACAAAAGACCATAACAATCAAGGGGAACGGGGGGAAGGGAAAAAAGGAGGAAGGGAAGGAAGGGCCTTTAAGTAACATTTGGTGTGGTCTAACAGCATTGAGTGGTACATAGTTATCCAAAATTTAGGGTGAGTAGTTAGGGTTGTGGAGCCAAGGACCCCAGGTAAGTTGCTTGGATTTAGGAGAAATAGTCGTGCAAGATATTGAATGTTCATACCTACACGACGAGTTAACCTCTTGTATGACCTCAGTCAAGGTCGGTGAGGTTGGTTGCTTCCAGTGACGAGTAATAATTAGCTTAGCGCTAAGTAAAACATGTCCTGTGATATTCCTAAATACCGGGGGGATAGTGTGAATACCCAGAAACAAGAGAGCTAGCTCCGGGATGGGTTTAATATTTTGGGTTGCCAACCCTGATATCAAGTCAAAAACACTGTGCCAATAGGGGGTGAGTATCGGACAATCCCACAGAATATGAAGTAAGGAGCCCTTAGCGCCACAACCTCGCCAACAATGTGGGGAGGATGAGGGGTAGATTGTGTTTAGCCTCTGTGGAGTAAGGTACCATTGTAATAGGGTCTTAAGCCCTGCCTCATAATGGGTGACGCATTTAAAATTAGAAGCCAGAAACCCAATAGCTAGATTCCAATCTTCATCTAAGAAAGTCTTCCCCAGCTCACGTTCCCAATTTTTTATGGGTAAGGTCTTGGTGAACGTAGTTTTGTCTCCTAATATGTCATATATGTATCGTGTGGTCTGTCTTCTGAAGAGGGATGGGAATTGAAATAGTCTTAGTATGCAAGAGTTTATTGAAGGTGGAGATTGTTTAATATTTGCAATGAAATGTCGTATTCGCAAGTAGTTATAGAATTCTGTGTGCGGCAATGCGAATAAGCTGTGAAGTTAGTCAAAGGGAAGTAGGCAGCCTTCTGGCATTATTTGGGATAAGGAGATGATCCCCTTTCTCCGCCAAATTGTCAGATTAATGTCAGTGATGCTGAGTTCCTGTCACGAACCGGCAGGACAGGTAGTGAATCCTGGACCAGAGAGGCGATGGCGCGGGTTGTACTAGAGGACCGGTTCTAAGCAGTTACTGGTCTTCACCAGAGCCCGCCGCAAGGCGGGATGGATTTGCCGCGGCGGTAACTACCAGGTCGTGTCCCCTAGTAACAACTCGACCTCTCTGGCAGCTGATAAGGCGTGGTACACAGGGAGAAGGTAAGAGCGTAATCGGATGTAGCAGCGGTCAGGGCAGGCGGCAAAGGTTCCAAGGCGAGTGGACGGTAGCAACGGGTACGGCAACAGGTAAGGCAAACTAACATCGTAGGGAACGCTTTCTCTGAGGCACAAGGCACAAAGATCCGGCAGAAAGCTGTGGGAGGAGAAGGTATAAATGGGCAGTGCACAGGTGCAGCCTAATTAAGTCAGCACTGCCTCTCACAACCTTAACCCTTAATAACCCCTTTGGACCAGGCACCAATCACTGGTGCACTGGTCCTTTGAATCTAAGAGTCCCGGCGCGCGCGCGCCCTAGAGAGCGAGGACGCACACGCCGAGACGCTGGAGTGCTGCCTGGGGGCATATGCTGTGAGCGCTCCGAGGCCAGCAGGGGACCCGGAGCTCTCAGCGTAACAGTTCCAGTGCGCTTATGTCTGCTTGAAGTAACAGGGTGGATTTGGAATTTGCCTGCGCTCTGTGAATTGTGGACCATAGGTTGCCAACATGCCGTACTGTCAGTAATTCATTGTGCAATTTAGAAGGGTTCCATAACGAATGAATCAGGTAATCTTTTAAGGTAGCATGTTTGATCGTATGGGACTCAATCTGAATCCAGGCTTTTGTATTGTCAGGGATCCACCATTCCCGAGCAAATGAGAGTGTTATGGCTCGGAAGTAGTCTTTAATGTCAGGGAGGCCTAATCCTCCAGCGTATTTTTTCTTAATCAATAATGCTCGAGCTACTCTGGGTTTGGTCGGACCCCAGACATACTTGCCCAAAATCGACTGTGCCTTTTTGAAGAATGTTGCAGGGACCGGGATCGGTAGGGCACGGAATATACAGTATATATGAGCTTGGGGAGGGTCATCACCTGGAAAGAAGCCACTCTACCCACCCAGGACAATGCCTTCATGGCAAAGCTAGTCAAGTCGCGCGACAGAGTGGCTAGAAGGGGGTGATAGTTCCTATCATAAAGAAGGGAGCAAGGTGAAGGAATCTTCACTCCTAAATATGGGATTTCTGACGTTTGCCAGTCTAGTTCATGGAAAGATTGCAGAGTGGCCCTTTCCTTCTGGGGTATGTTAATGGGCAATGCTTGGGATTTAGTGTTGTTAATCTTATAGTAGGAAAGGGAACCATAATGTAAGATCGTTCTAAGGGCAATGTCTAATGAGTTGATGGGGTCAGTTAGAGTGAGAATGATGTCATCCGCATAAAGTGTAATTTTATGGGATCTTCCCCCTATTTCCATCCCTGCTATTGAAGATGAGTTTCTTATAGTCTGTGCTAGGGGTTCTAATGCTAAGATAAAAAATAGGGGTGATAGGGGGCACCCTTGTCTAGATCTATTGGTAATCCCAAATGAATCTGACAGTACTCCATTGACCCAAACTTTCGCGGAGGGAGAGGAATATAGGCAGTGGATGGCTTGTAGTATTTGTCCTGAAAAACCCATGTGACAAAGTGTCGAAAATGCATAGTCCCAATGCAGGCGATCAAACGCCTTTTCCGCATCCAATGTGATCGCGAGCATTGGGAGACCACGCACCTCAGCATAATTGAATAAGTCCACGATTCGCCTGGTATTGTCAGAAGCTTGTCGGCCTGGCACAAACCCGGTTTGGTCCGGGTGGATCAGTAATGGGAGGAGAGGAGCTAATCTGTTAGCGATGACTTTGGCAAAAATTTTAACGTCAGAGTTAAGCAGTGAGATGGGTCGGAAATTCTGGGGTACATCAGGTGTTTTGCCAGGTTTTGGGATGGTGACAATAAGTGCCTCTAGCATGGCTGGGGGGAAAGAGTGTCCCTCCTGTATTGCACTAAATAATTCCAACATGTAGGGAGCCAGGATATGCTGGAAGTGGTGAAAATATTCATTAGAAAGTCCGTCGGGGCCAGGGGATTTGCCTATTGGGAGTGATGTGATCACTTTCTTGATTTCTGTGATTGAAAATGGAGCGTTAAGTGACTGTAATTGTGGCTGGGAAAGGGTAGGAAGGGACGCTTGCGAGAGGAACTCCTCTACTAAAGTAGAGTAGTTCTCAGGTAGTGGAGTGCCATCCCTTAGGTTGTATAGTGCTTGATAGTATGTTTTAAATTGGTTGGCGATGTCTCTGGGATCTATTAATTTCATCTTAGTGGTAGGATGTACCAGATGGGAGATTTTTGACTTCGACTGTTGGGCTTTTAGCTGTTGTGCTAAAAATTGGATTGAAGCCTTAGAAGGGATTTGTGGTAGTTTTGGAGTAGTAGGCTGCTAAGTTTATTCCGTGCAAGTCTAAGTTCATTAGAAGTCTGGGGAGTGGGGGAGGGTTTATTTGTGGTTTCTAGGTCGGCAATGTGTTCTAAGGTTTGTGTAATATCTCGCTCTCTAAGTTTCTTTACTGTGGAGTTCAGCTTAATCAAAGATCCCCGTATAAACGCTTTGTGGGCTTGCCACAAGACAAATTGGTTTGAGACTGATCCACTGTTAAAATGAAAGTATTCATTCACATGAGTGGAAAGTTCCAAAACATGCTTCGGATTATTGTAGAGAAATGCATTATTCCTCCAAATAGGGGCTCTTGAAGATTGAAACTGTTCCTCAAGGGTTAGCGATCGGGGCATGGTCCGACCATTTAATAAGACCAATCTCGGTAGATAGTGTGTGGAGTAGGGAGGAATGGTCCACCATAAACATATCTATCCTTGAGTATGTCATATGTACCGGGGAGAAGAAGGTATAGTCCTTCTCCAGGCTATGTTGGGCTCTCCATATGTCAGTTAGGCCTTCAGAACACAGGAAGGAAGCAACCCCTCTATCTAGTCTCCTTGCAGGGGATGTGGAGTCAATGTCAGGTTGTAAAGCGGTATTGAAATCCCCATAGAGGATTACTTTCCCCTGTTTGAGCTTATTCACATTGCGCATCAATTTGTGTAGGAAGGCCAATTGTCGGGAGTTGGGGGCATACAGGTTAACTAGTGTATATGTAATGTTATTGATGGAGCAAACTAGAATAATATAGCGACCGTTTGGGTCAAGTTTGGTTTTGATGGGAGTATAGGCAACAGTGTTTTTGACAGCAATCAGGGTACCTCTCTTCTTCCTGTCACAGTGGGAATGCAGAACATTAGGAAACAGGTGATGGCGTACTCTATCGGCGTCTGCTTGTAGTAGATGAGTCTCCTGAATACATAAAACATCAACATTAGCTGTCAAAGCCTCTTTCCACATGTAGGACCTTTTCTGAGAACAATTAAGGCCTTTGACATTAAGGGACATAATCTTGAGATCCATGATGTCAAAGGAGTACAATTATCCCAGCTCCCGCAAAGATGAAGAGGACCCAGTAAAAGTATGCAATGTCAATCTGTAAGGTTACAATTACTAAGGCACTATTGAGGGAAAGAGAGGGAGGAAAGAGGGAGGGTGGGTAAGATAACAAACAAGACAGATAAGACGGAGATCGCCGTCCAAATCTTAGTAGGCAATAAATGAGACGGTGGTAACCGTCTAAGTATAGGTAAGGTGAGAGTTCGGTGCTAGAATCAAAATAAACTAAGCAAAAAAAAGAAGAGGTATCAGAGGACCTGCACCATAACAATAGGATGCTTTTAAGATGCCCGTGTAGGATGTCCCAAGGAAGCCAAGGGGGGAAGAGTAATCAGAGCTTCACCCTTGTGGCAGTCCTGATATAGAGGATGTCATCCGTTGCGGGGGTATCCAGGGCATCAGCCCACCGCTGTAGGGGCGACACTGGAGGTTATGGAAGCAGGGTCTGTGTCCGCTTTACTTGAAGACAGCGGGATTTGCCACAGATGAAGCAGCTGTTTCCCTTCTTCCAGGGTCTTGATGGCATGGGTCTGTCCATTTTTTCGGACAAGGATCTTCAGGGGGTAACCCCATTTGTAGGGGAAATCATTATCCCGGAGGGCTGTCGTAATGGGCAGCAGCATTCTGCGCTGGCGAAGGGTGACCATAGAGAGGTCCGTGAAAAGCTTAATTTTCTGATACGGAACAGGTAGTGAGTTCTTGTTTCGCGCCGCAGCCATAAGTGCCTCCTTGGTGTGGAAGAAATGAATGCGCGCCAAAGTATCACGCGGGACATTCGGACCCAAGTGTTGGGGCTTAGGAAGCCTGTGGGCCCTATCAATAATCATGTCCGGTGTAGGAATCTGTGGTAGGAGCACTTTTATTAAACCCTTTAAATAAGTTTGCAACTCTTGAGGGGCAACTTCTTCAGGGATACCCCTGAACTTTACATTATTGCGCCTAGAGCGGTCTTCTAGGTCCACCATTTTTAATTTAATAGCTTCTAGCTCATCAGCCAAGGTGTTGTGGGCATCGATAATGGTATTCTGGGACAAAGCAAAATCGCCCATCTTTGTTTCCACATGTTGGATTTTCTCTTCTGCTGTCTGCAGTCTAGCAGAGAGAGGGTTAATCAGCACTTCTATGTCCGTCTGCAAAGAGGATTTCTGAGCTAGCAGCATATTCTTTAGGGAATCCTCAGTGACCGGCTTGTCAGAGGTGGGGAGCAGTTGGAAGGGATCTGGGGTGGCACTAGGACTTGAGGTGTACTCACTCAGCTGGGTTCTGCAATCATTTGGGGGTGAGGAGGTCTAGGCAGCTGGTCCCGCTGAGCAAGAGGACGGGCGCCATCTTGGATCCTGTGGTGAGCTTGTCCTGCAGCTTTGGCCTCCTCCGGTGTCGGTGGAAGAGACGGAGGTGAGTCATGCGAAAGGACAGTGCTGTCGGAGATGTCCGGTGGGGAGGGCGACCGCGCAGAATGTGCTGGCGACATTGCACTTATCGGCGAACTTAGTGCCGCTCTGTCAGTATCGTCGGCGCCATCTTTAAACTTTCCCCAATCAAAGTAGCTCTCCAGATTGCCGTCCTGCTGTTTCTGTAGATGTTTTCTCGTTTTCCCCATGATGTCGCCAGGGGTGTTGTTCATCTAATGGAACAGTTAGGTGGCTCTGCAGTGCGATCAAAGGCAGGCAGGCAAGGTTATAGTCGCTGAGGTGCAGGAGCTCTGTACTCAGACGGCCATCTCGTTCAGCAGCCTAGCCACGCCCCCCCAACCAAGGAATTTTTAAGGCGTGTAGTGAACACTTTGAACCACCAGTCTTGAACTTGGCTGTGAAAATGAAAAATGCCTTTTTCTTTTTTTTTTTTTACAAGAAAATGGTGCTTTAGACCCAAACCTTCTTTTTAACGAAGGGTAAAAGGAGAATATCACCCCTCAATTTGCTACCCATTTTCTCCTGAATACCTTAGCACCCCATTCATGGTCATTAACTGCTGTTTCGGGATATGCCAGGGCTCAGAAGGGAAGGAGCAGCATCTGGATTTTCTAACATGGGATTTGCTGAAATGGTTTTTAAGAGCCTTAAAGGGATTATTCAACCCCTATGATGCCCCCTCTAATGCCCAGGCCAGGCCCCTCTCACAGGTTGTACTTACCTTGCTCCCCGGCACCTGGGTTAATTCTGACGGCCGCTGCTGCATCATCTCCCTTTCACGCGGATCAAAACATCCGGTGACTGGGGGGGGCGTTCTGGCAGCCAATAGCAGGATGCAACGGGAAGGAGTCTAGGGAGGCTCGTTCCCGTCACGACCAGCTATTGGCTGCTCCCCCCATTGCTGGATGTTTTGATCCGGGTGACGGGGAGATGCAGCTGGGGCCGTGTGGGGATCAGGAGCGACACAGGTGCTGGGAAGCGGAGTAAATATAACTTGTATGAGGGGCCTGGGCATTAGAGGGGGCATTAATGGATTTGAATAACCCCTTTAACTTTTTTATTTTTTTGTTGACTTTACTGCGTGGGGGCTTATTTTTTGAGGGACAAACTGGAGTTTTTATTGGAACCATTATGGGGTGCATTTGGCTTTCTGACTGCTTTGTATCTCATTTGGGAGGTGGTGGGCAAAAATTGAAATTCAGTCTTTTTTTTTTTTTATGAGGTTCATTATGTAGTATATATGGTATGTGTAGTATATGTAGTATATATGGTATGCTAACTTTATTCTGCAGATTGATATGATTATTGCAATACTAGATTTATACAGTTTTTTTTCATGTTTTACTACTCCTGCATAAAAAATTAAAATTACTCTTACCGCTAATTGGATTTTCCTGAACCCACGACAGCACAAGAGAGAGGATCCGCCCCTAAAGACAGGAAACCTGAAGTACAAAAAGGCGGAGACTCCCCTCCAACTTTAGTATGTCTTTTCCAAGGATTTGAGGAACTCTGCCCCCTAAGGTTAGTATTGTGTGTGCGTGTATTTATGTATTTATGTATTTACTTATTTTGTGCAACACCCATGAATAATCACCCCATTACCAAAGAAAAGGGTGCCACCCACAGATCCCTCATAACAGTGCCACCCACAGATCCCCCATAACAGTGCCACCCACAGATCCCCCCCATAACAGTGCCACCCACAGATCCCCCCTGTAACAGTGCCACCCACAGATCCCCCCTGTAACAGTGCCACCCACAGATCCCCCATAACAGTGCCACCCACAGATCCCCCCTGTAACAGTGCCACCCACAGATACCCCATAACAGTGCCACCCACAGATCCCCCCTGTAACAGTGCCACCCACAGATCCCCCATAACAGTGCCACCCACAGATCCCCCCTGTAACAGTTCCATCCACCAGATCCCCCCTGTAACAGTGCCATCCACAGATCCCCGGCCGTCTGGTGCCCAGCGCCTCCTTCGCAGTCTTAATCGCCGCCCTCCCTGTCTACAGTGCCGCCTTCCTCACCTCAGCGCCGCCTCCGCAATCCTCCCGTCCCTCTGCCAGATCCGGAGCCTGCGCACTATGCTCAGCCTGATGCGCCGCGGGATCCTGGCAGCGGCTTTGTTGAGCGAAGTGCGCATGCGCCCGGCCTGATGCGCATGGCAGTGGGACGGGAGGATTGCGGAGACGGCGCTGAGGTGAGGAAAGCGGCACTGTAGACAGGGAGGGCGGCGATTAGGACTGGGAAGGAGGCGCTGGGCACCAGACGGCCGGGCACCCTGTATTAACAGATGTCCCATTGGGCACCTTAGTTAGGCGATTGACAGGGTATAAAAAACATTTTTTTGGGCTAATAGAGCCACAAGCAGGTTTAATAAGGCCAGTTTAGGATTCGTGTTATTAGTACGGACATGGACATATGTTTAGCTTATAGGGCTAAAATCTCATGACAGAATCCCTTTAAGTTAAAGATTTTTTCTTCTGGTAAAAAAAAACATCTGCCTTCTGAAATCTACTGTAGAATCAGACCTAGAAATTGTTGAAGCTGAAGAGGATTAGGTTTCGATTTTTTTTTTCCTTGTTCAGGACCCCACACAACTGCTGCAGGCCTTCTTGGTCTATGCTTCTTTTTCTCGAATGTGAGCCGACATTTCTGCCACCACTTTGGTGAAAATCCTGGAAGCCATTGATAACCCGAAGGGAAGGGCCTGGAATTGCATTTGGTTGATGACCCCTTTTATCTCCACTGCTACCCGTAAAAACTTTTGATGCTCCTGATATATAGGGACATGAGAATAAGCATCCTTTAAGTCTAACACTGCCATGAAGCACTCTGGAAACAAAAGATGTATCGCCTATTTTATAGTCTCCATTTTGAATCTTTTTACCAGCAAGAACCAATTTTGCTTTTTCAAATTTATAATAGTTCTGTAAGACCGTCTGGTTTTTTGACTAGAAAAAGAGGAAAGTAAAAACCTTCTCCTTCCTGACACAATGGTACTGTTACCAATCCATTTTTCTCCTTTAGGGATAGAACTTCTGATACTATAGATTTGTTCTATCCAGGTAGATTTTGTTATTACAAATGTCGACGGAGGGAGAGAGCGGAATTCCAGTTTTAGTCCCTGACTCCTGGAGATTAGCTTCCATGCAGGAAGAAAAATTTGTAATCTTCCTCCCACATGGCACCTGGCGTGACTGTTGGTTTTTTTCTCGTCTCTAAAGATTTGTTAAAGAAGAACCACCCCCCACCCTCTTCTCTGGGATCTAGGTTTAAAGTCCTTGTCTCTTTTCTCTCCTTCTCTATGGGTTTGAAAGGACCGACTAAATCTTCCTCTGGAGGAAAATACATTTTGTACAGGAAATTTCTTCTTTTTGTCCGCTGCTTTCTCTAATAACTCATCCAATGATGAACCAAAAAGATATTCTCCTTCACAGGGCACCGCAAAAGCCTCTTTTTTTGACTGCAGATCCCCACTCCAGTTTTTCAGCCATAAGGCCTGTGTTCAGAATTGGTAAGAGCAGAGGAACGAGCCGCTAACTTAATTGCATCTGCCGAGGCATCCGCCCAAATATCTGCTACTTTTTTAATAGTTGGAAGTCGTGCTAAAATTTCCTCCCTAGGACATTTATTTTTAATTGATCTTCTAGATCCGACAACCAGATTATTAAGGAATAAGCAGTACAGGTTGAGGCAATAGAAGGTCTGGAGGAAGAAGAAGACTCTTCCCAAGCCTCCTTTAAAAACCTGTCAGCTTTTTTATCTAATCTTTTAAAAAATCCCATGTTTTCAAAAGGTAAGGATGTCTTTTTAGCTATTTTGGAAATAGCTACATCTATTTTAGGTGCTTTATTCCTGGGAGCTGCAATCTCTTCAGAAAAAGGATATTTTCTTTTCGTCCTATGACAGCACCAGGTGAAAGGATCCTCCACCCAGGACAAGAAACCCACAGATATTTGAGAAGGAGGGGGTCTCTCCATTCCTCAATGGTTTTCCTGTCCTGGGAGAGGATTCCTACTAGCATCTGCTGGAGAGTAGCTTCTCTCCAAGTTAACTAGCTGGCTGGGCTAGGGAGCGTGCCAGGTGAGTTCCCTGCTACGCGCTCCCTGAAGAGAAGAGGGTGGCATACCTCTGGAAGATTCCCTTTCTTTTTTTTCTCCTGCCTAACGCGATCAGCGGCACGGTTGGGGAGGACGGGAGCGCAGGTATTGCGGAGGTATCCCCTTTATGAGACCTCGAAGCAAGAGCGAGATCTCGCGATACTTCATCTCCTACCGTGCTGGAGATTTGAATTCCTGGCCACATTAAGCCCAGCTAGAGCGGCCTGTGGATCCTTGCCGGAAGGACCAGATCCAAGGCGTGTGTGGATCTCTGTACAGCATGGAGAGGCACAGAAGGAACCATCTACCCCTGCACCTATGGTATGGTTGGAGGTTATGTACGGCAGGGGGTCCTATCCCCCTTATTGTTTTTTCCGTGACATGTGGGTTTATTATGGCATATTGTCTTTTAGGAAAAAGCCAGGAAGGTGTACTAAGACTAAACATAAGAAATGTGGAATTTGTAAAGCCAAATTGCCTCCATCCTATGTTAAACTACTGTTGCTCCTGCATAGAAAACACTATAGCAGAAGAGTCCCCCTCAATGTTTCCACTACTGGGCAAAAATCCTCGGACGTTTCTAGTTCGGATAAAAATACCTTAATAGAAAGTGGGGAAATTTCATCTGACTCATCCTTGGATGAAGATAGAAGCGGTAGACCATTCTTTCCCATTCAGGAAGTTGATCAACTTTTGAAAGCCGTTAGAGCTACAATGAATATTGAGGACCCTAAGGAAGTAAGATCAGTACAGGACGTAATGTTTGAGGGGTTGGAAGGGAGAAAAAAGAGATTGTTTTTTATTCAAAAGAATGGGGCAGCTATGATAACGAACGAGTGTAAAAATCCAGACAAACGTAATTTAATTCCCCCGTCGGTTAAACGCAAATACCCCTTTGACTCTGCGAATTCAGTACTCTGGGACGTTGCACCAAAAATTAATTGTGCCGATTGCTAAATTTTCGCACAGATCATCTTTGCCTTTTGATTATCTAGGGCAGCCTAACCCCTTAAGGACCAGGCTATTTTTTGCAAATCTGACCAGTGTCACTTTATGTGTGAATAACTTTAAAACTCTTTTACTTATCCAGGCCAGAGATAGTTTTTTCGTCACATATTGTACTTCATGACACTGGTAAAATGGAGTAAAAAAAATCATTTTTATTTATAAAAAAATACCAAAAATTTTGAAAACTTTGCAAATTTCCAAGTTTCAATTTCTCTACTTCTATAATACATAGTAATACCTCAAAAAAGTTATTCATTTACATTCCCCATATGTCTACTTCATGTTTGGATCATTTTGGGAATGCCATTTTATTTTTTGGAGACGTTACAAGGCTTAGAAGTTTAGAAGCAAATCTTAAAATGTTTCAGACATTTTCCAAAACCCACTTTTTAAGGACCAGTTCAGGTCCGAAGTCACTTTGTGAGGCTTACATAATAGAAACCACCTAAAAATAACCCCATTCTAGAAACTACACCCCTCAAGGTATTCAAAACTGATTTTACAAACTTTGTTAAACCTTTAGGTGTTCTACAAGAGTTAATGGCAAATGGAGATAACATTTCAGAATTTCAATTTTTGGGGAAAGTTTCCATTTTAATCAATTTTTCCAGTAACAAAGCAAGGGTTAACAGCCAAACAAAACTCAATATTTATTGCCCTGATTCTGTAGTTTGCAGAAACACCCCATATGGGGTCGTAAACTGCTGTACAGGCACACAGCAGAGCACAGAAGGAAGGGAACGCCATATGGTTTTTGGAAGGCAGATTTTGCTGGACTGGTTTATTTACACCATGTCCCATTTAAAGCCCCACTGATGCACCCCTACAGTAGAAACTCCAAAAAAGTGACCCCATTTTGGAAACTACGGAATAAGATGGCAGTTTTGTTGGTACTATTTTAGGGTAAATATGATTTTTGGTTTCTCTATATTACACATTTTTTGAGGCAAGGTAACAAAAAATAGAAATTCTGAAATTTCATCTCCATTTGCCAATAACTCTTGTGGAACACCTAAAGGGTTAACAAAGTTTGTAAAATCAGTTTTGAATACCTTGAGGGGTGTAGTTTCTTAGATGGAGTCACTTTTTTGGAGTTTCTACTCTAGGGGTACATCAGGGGGGGCTTCAAATGGGACATGGTGTCAAAAAACCAGTCCAGCAAAATCTGCCTTCCATAAACCATATGGTGTTCCCTTCCTTCTGTGCCCTGCTATTTGGCCATACAGCAGTTTACGACCACATATGGGGTGTTTCTGCAAACTACAGAATTGGGGCAATAAATATTGAGTTTTGTTTGGCTGTTAACCCTTGCTTTGTTACTGGAAAAATGGATTAAAATGGAAAATTTGCAAAAAAAATAGCTGTTTTGGGAACGTTTTTATTTTTTGTTATTTACATCGTTGATCTGACAGGTTAGATCGTGTGCTATTTCTATAGAGCAGGTTGTTACGGATGTGACAATGCCAAATATGACTACTTTTTGGGGTGTTTTGTTTCAGTTTTACATAATAAAGCATTTTTGAAAAAAAAAAAGATTTTTTAGTGTCTCCACATTCTGAAAGCCATATATATTATTTTTTTGGGGCGACTGTCTTATTTAGGGGCTCATTTTTTGCCGGATGAGATGTCAGTTTGATTGGCACTATCTTGGGGTGCATATGACATTTTGGTCGCTTGCTATTACACTTTTTGTGATGTAAGGTTTTGACACTGTATTTATATAATTATTTTTGCTGTGTTCACCTGACAGGTCAGTTTATGTGTTATTTTTATAGAGAAGGTTTTTACGGACGCGGCGATACCTAATATGTATACTTTTTTATTTAAGTTTTACACAATATTATTTTTGAAACAACAAAAAAATCATGTTTTAATATCTCCATAGTCTGAAAGCCATATATAATTTTTTTTTGGGAGATTATCCTATGTAGGGGCTCACTTTTTTGCGGGATTAGATGGCGGTTTGATTAGTACTATTTTGGGAGGCATATAACTTTTTGATAGCTTGCTATTACACTTTTTGTGATGTGAGGTGCCAAAAATGGCTTTTTTTACACTGTTTTTATTTTTAAAAAATTACGGTATTTACCTGAGGGGTTAGGCCATGTGATATGTTTATAGAGCAGTTTTATACGGATGCGGAGATACCAAATATGCATAGTTTTTTAAATTTATTTTACTTTAACACAATAAAAGCATTTTAGAAAGAAAAAAAACATGTTTTAGTGTCTCCATAGTCTGAGAGCCATATTTTTTTTTTTTTTACTTTTTGGGCGATTGTCTCATGTAGGGGCTCATTTTTTGCAGGATGAGGTGCCGATTTGATTGGTACCATTTTGGCATACATAAGACTTTTTTGATCACTTTTATTACCTTTTTTGAGAAATAAGGTGGGAAAAATGTCTATTTCATCATAGTTTTAATTTTTAATTTTTTATGGCGGTCACCGTGCGGGGAAAGTAACATGACCGATTTATAGATCAGGTCATTACGGACGCGGTGATATTAAACATGTGTAGTGCATTTTTTTTTTTTTAATCAGTGATTAAATGTGTTTTTTTAATTTTACTTTTTTCACATTTTTTTTAATTTATGTTTTGACCCAGACCCACTTGGTTCTTGAAGATCCAGTGGGTCTGATGTCTGTATAATACAATACAGTACACTTTATTGTGTACTGTACTGTATTTTCACTTTACACTTAGTCTGATCAGACTTCTGCCTTTAGCAGAAGTCTGATCAGACTTAGCCTTACCATGGCAAGCCGGAAGCTTGTGAAGGCGTCCAGTTGCCATGGTAACCATCAACCTCTGCCACAACAGAGCAGCGGGTGATGGGGAGGGAGGGGGGCCCCCTCCCTCTGTGATCCCGTCAAGAATCGGGGGCTGAAACGGCACAGCAGCCCCCGATGGGAGAGGGAGCTCCCTCCCTGTTAACCCCTTCCATACAGTGGTATGGAAGGGGTTAAATGGCTGACATCACAGCACAGATGTCAGCCGTTTCAAGCAGAGTGTCAGCAATGTGCTGACACTCTGCTAAAACCGCTCGGCCATCCTGGAAATGAGAGGGGGCGGGCGGGATGATCACGTGCCTGCCCCCCCCCCCTTTCCCGCACAGCCCGCCAGCACATAACAATGAGGTGTTAAAAATTAAAAGATGTGTCATTTTGAAGTTTCTGATCCTCGCGGTCACAGATCGCCGGGATCATAAACTTCCGAAATCGCTGCAAACCGCAGGTCTGAATTGGCCTGCGGGTTGCAGCGATCACCGATAAGGGGGGGTCACAGGACCCCCCTCGGCATTGTCACAGAGTGCCTGCTGAATGATTCCGATCACCGCCTGCCCTGCGTCCTTAAGTACCGGGACATCAGGGCCTACCTGTATGCCCTGTGCCCTCAAGAGGTTAAGGATGCCATGGACAGAAGAGCAGATAGCTTCCTAAGGCGAACATGAGAATCAGCGTGGGCCTCCCTTAAACCTAACATAGCGGCAACTTGTACTGCTAGGGCCCTTATCTTATTGGTGAAGCAGTTAGAAAACCAGATAAGGGATAAGACTCCTAGGGATCAGTTATTAGAACAGTGATGGCGAACCTTTTAAAGGCAGAGTGCCCAAACTGCACCCAAAACCCACTTATTTATTGCAAAGTGCCAACAAAGCAATTTAACCTGAATACTATAGTCCAATATAGTATATCCTCTATGTACTTTATTATTTAGCTATAATAGCCTGCCTACATTCAGTGCGCTGCCTGTGCTGTTCATAGTGCGCCTGCGCTGATGAATGGCAGGAAAAGTCTAAGGCATGTTGTACACCATAGACTTTTTCCAGAGTGCGGGTGCCCACAGAGAGGGCTCTGAGTGCCGCCTCTGGCACCCGTGCCATAGGTTCGCCATCACTGTATTAGAATCTATCCCGGTTATTGCCAAAGCAGCTGACTTTCTGGCGGATGCTTCCGCTGACGTAGTTACATTGTCTGCTTGGTCATCTTCCCTGGCTAATTCGGCTCGCAGAGCCCTTTTGGCTTAAGAATTAGTCAGGGGACGTGGCGTCTAAGAATAGACTTTGTAGTATTCCATAGGAATAAAGGGTTTACCTCTTCCTTTCGTAAGCAGAATCCCTCCTTTCATCCGAAAAGATTTTCAGGTACAGAGAAGAGCCCAAATAAGAGAGATTCCAAGTGGAAGTTCTCTTCTAAATCCAAAGGCTTTTTGTTCAGGGGTCACATTCCCGGCTCTACTAAAAAAGACAACCCCCAATGATGCCAGGGTGGGAGAAAGGCTGTTGGGCTTCCTCCCAGCCTGGTCAAAGATTTCCAACAGTACTTGGATTCTTCAGTCCTTGCAGGAGGGATTCAGGCTGGAATTCAAGAGTCTTCCCCAGAAAAATTAGTTGTAACAGAGTTAGGCCCAAAGGCTCAGGAGGCGCTAGAAAGGGAGTGTTGTGGAATACCACTCAGGAAACGCATTCTTCAGGAAGAATAAGGTTTATTGCAGCTAGCCGGGAGCATCAGCAGCTTAAATCGCACAAAGTAAAATGCTCAAAGGGGGAGAGGTCCACACTTATCTTATACACATAACCATCCTAAACTTCACATACTTTTCCTATCCTCATTGGATAGGTTAAACTCTTTCTACAACCCCATTGGACAGCTCCATACATGGATAATGTGTGCTTGCTTCCTGTTCTTGGCCAACATCTGTTCATTACCCATGCTTTCTTCTTCATCCTGTCTAGTCTATAGCCTCTCACCCAAGTGAGTGCCCCCACCTTAGGAATGTGTACACACATATAAAATTTGGGAATGTAGTGTCTAGTATAATCAGGCGGCATTATACTATATATTTTTCATTTTCTCCTTCATTCCCCTCTGTTGTTGGTTTTCCCAACACACACACACACACACTGACATTTACACACAATGTCTCTGGCTTTCTGCAATTCAATAATGATGTTCTCCTCATCCAATGAACAAACTTCACATTCCGGATCCTTGACTTCCTCTGTTGCAACAGGTGCATAGGTGAGCATCATGGTGGTTTTCAAGAACAGTCTTTTACAGCGCGAAAACAACAATAGGCCTACAAGACACAATAACAATACTGGAGCACATGCAAGCATGACAGTCTTCAGTAATGGCAAGAACCTGTAACTCCAGCTTCATCAATCATTTGCGTATTCAAAGAATGGAGGTGCTCTATGGCCCTAACAAGAGTCCCATTTTGCTCATCATCATTCGCTGGGATAAAAGTACAGCAAGATTCTCCAATAACTGCACAAACTCCTCCTTGAGAAGCGGAATCATGTCGAGAGCATATCGGTTCTGTACCGTTGTCAATCTCAGACCTCTGAGCTCCTCCTTCATGGCATTCAAGGCCTCATCTGTAGTATTAATAAACTTTAATAGCTCGTACCTGTTTTTCTGGATCTATTTTGCATTTGCCGCTGCTTGTACTCCAGGAGTCAACCAACTTGCAAAAAACATTTCAGCTTTTGAAAAGATTTTAAAATCATCTGGAACCTCCTCTGGAGCAAAATATGGATTTCTCTTGATTCGCACATACTCACCTGGAACCCATGCATGCTTAGGGATTACCAACAAGGGATGGATTAATTTAACCATTAAGCACACACCTGACCAGACTACCACATTGCCAATATACATCCATTAGTACAGCAGTCCCTTGACTCAAATATCTCTCATATTTGACCAACTTACATTGTGTGTTTTGTTCCCAACCTTGGCCCATTCCCATCATTAGAATAACATATATTAAATTCCCTCTTTTCTGTGACTTTGAGACCTTTCTCTTCTAGAGCTTCACTCCAAGTTAATGAGGTTACAAAATCTCCCCATACTTTTTACACAGGTTAGTATCGTTTACCAAACTGGAATTGGAAGTGAAGTTCCAAAGAGTCTGGCCTGCACAACCACAATACTTCTACGAAACCTACTAATATGCTTACAGTGAGTTTGTTGAAGTGTTACATGTGCTATCATTAAATGTAAAGAATGACTCTTGCTGCGTTGGAGAAATCTCAGTGTTTGGTTTAGATACAATTGATTGTTTGAACATCTTGTTCTGCAGTTGTTAATAAGAAGGTTCTTCCTACCTATAGGATCATGTATCAGTAGATAGGATGTAATGGAAGTCCACTCATTACAATATCCCACCTTTCCACCTCCCCTTTACATAACTTGTCCACACCCCTTGGGGTCTGGTGAAATGTACCATGTTTCCTAAGTCAGTTCTGCTTTGGAGTATAACAGTGCATTGGTCCTAATCAGATGTCCCAACACATAACATATATAACATACAACATATAACACAATACCAACATAAAACAGACAAAGGGCCCCTTTTGACATGACACTTTTCAACATAAAAATATTCATTGGCGCTCCAAACCAATTTTTTATCCAGACGTTCTGTCAGGGTCTTCATTATTGCTACAGATAAAACATTCACCTAATCATACATTTGGGAGAAAGTAAAAGTAATTAGCAAGAAGCCTCCAAGTGTTCCTGATGTCCATTAAATACAGCTGCAAAATAAAACTCATCAGTTATTTTTATAATTAAAGAACCATATTCACCCAATATTACATTTAACAAATGGCTAATTTTTTACCACGTGGATTTTCTATTATAATTTATTTTATGTTTTTATTTTTAGGATATCCGATTACGATGTATAGTTATTAGGAGAGTACTCTTGACATTTTCAGTTATACCACACATCACACCCTACTTTCCATGCATCCTTCATTCACACAATAAAGCAATGGTAAATGTCACAGCATCTTCATCTCCTAGGAAAGAGAACAAACATCTTAATTAATATCATTACATCAAATTCATAAACCTCACATTATACTGGATTAACCAGAGGTTATCACATACCTCGACCCATATCACTTACTTTCATCCATCTCATATTTTGACTCCCTGCTAGAGAACAAAGCCCTGAAGGTTTGCTCTTTTCTCTCTTTAGACTTTCTATCTGTTAACCATTCTACAACCAGCAGCACCTCTCCCCACCTCCACTTTCATTTGGCATTTCTACTCATTTCAAGACCTTTTTGACTCATTCCCCAGCTTCCTTCTTTCTTTTGTCTATGCCAGCCATACCCCATCCTCCAAGGAGAGGAGGGGGGTGAATCCAGACTACACAGAAGCCCCTCTAGCTTCACCTAACTGACTCCATAGAAACTCTCACTCACAATTGTAAACTGGGAAATCTACTATCAGGTCTTATACAGTCTTATATGCCAATCAACATACCCTTAATCCTTTCAAAAGTGTTATAGTATAGCATGCAGTTTATGGAATTTGTTTGCTCTCACCTACATCTACACTCATCAAACCTCCATAGTAGAGTGTACGCCTACCTTAACCTCACACTCGCTTCATAATCCACATACAATCCCCTTTCTACTTACACTGCTGTGGTCTGCTGTTCCTTAACGCACACATTGTATTGAAAAATTCATCAAAAGGTCAGTTACAACTTAAACATTGCAACCATTTCTCTTTAGCTTCCTTTCCTACTCCTCCACAGTGCTCACAGTAAAGTCCAAAACACCACACCAAAGGTGTGTCTGCTTACCAAAATGTGGAGTTTCAATCACTCAGCGTATGCAACAAATGGTTAGTGCAGACAGTTAACACAATAATCACGACACAATTACAATGACATATACAAAAGAATTCATCACCCAAGGGATTATTTACGCACTTTCTGGGTCTTTTGCATCGTTTTAAGTAACCAATGAGCCATGCCGCTAACCGTAACTGACCCCTTCCTACTTTGGCCCGAAATCGAGTTTTGGTCCGTAACCAACAGGGTATCTCTTTCTCTAATAGAGATCAGATCTTTTGCACTGGTTTATGTAACCAATGAGCCGTGTCGCTAACCGTAACTGACCTCTTCCTACTTTGGTCCGAAACCGAGGTTTTGGTCCGTAATCAATCGGTAGATCACAGTAGGCACGAATAAAACGTAACTTTTAATATTTAATGTTAATAAATCCATCCAATTCAAAAAAATAGATATAAACAAACATTTACATGACATAATAGCTTAGATGGTATCTAAGGGGAAGGGCTGATAGAGAAAAGAGGACACGCGAGAGGACCACGCTATCCCTACGAGGACCCTTACTAATGACTCAACCCACAGGAAGACCCTGATAGTGGATGGCCTGTGGTCCCGTGCCTGCCATAACTCTCCCTCAATAAGACCCTAAAACCTACCAACGCGTTTCCCCTAGTAAAGGTTCATAAGGGGAGAGATAATGGGTAAAGAAACAAATCACAACATAAAATAACATATAAGTCTTAGATATCATGAAAACTCGATGTATCACCCACAAATGGGTATAGATAGTTCGACTAATCTAAAGCCCCAACAGCCATGCCAATCACAAGTGGTCTTAATTATGCAACCAGCTCATTCATCCGTGACCCAGTCTTATTATAGGTTATATATAATTTATAAGATATGTCCAGGAATCACAACCATATAATAAAACACTTATTAATTCTGTGACCAATAAGTGTTATATTATATGGTTGTGATTAGTGAGGGTCCTCGTAGGGATAGTGTGGTCCCCTCGCGTGTACTCTTTTCTCTATCAGCCCTTCCCCTTAGATACCATCTAGGCTATTATGTCATGTAAATATTTGTTTATATCTATTTTTTTGAAGTGGGTGGATTTATTAACATTAAATATTAAAAGTTACGTTTTATTCATGCCTACTGTGATCTAATTATATGTACTGCAGGAATTGCCAATTATAATATATGCATATCCTCGGAGAGGTTAATAGTGATCCGTAACCAATAGGGTATCACTTTCTCTCATACAGGTCTTTTGCACTGGTTTATGTAACCAATGAGCCGTGTCTCTAACCGTAACTGACCTCTTCCTACTTTGGTCCGAAACCGAGGTTTTGGTCCGTAACCAATAGGGTATCTCGTTCTCTCACACAGGATTTAGAACCAGGGCCTGGACAGTAGTGGATCTCCCTATCTGTTACCCGTGTCTTCTTTCTTTAGGGATTTAAAACCAAATCCAATCGAAATTGGACCAAAAAATGATTCAATCAATTAATCATTAATTGATTAATTTAAAAATATATCTTATCCAATTTTAGATTTGGACAGCAGTGACGCGAAACTGACTTTTACCCTTTACTAAATAATATCACATCAGCGCTCAGGAGCCTCCAGCCATCGCGCCTCTGCGGGCCTACCGCGCACCACTGTGCCGCGTGTCAAAATCGGGGACCGCAGGTAACTAATGGCAACCACGTGGAGAGAAGAATGTACTACAGGCTTCCCCGCCAAAGACAGGAAACCATACTGAAGTTGGAGGGGAGTCTCCGCCTTTTTGTACTTCAGGTTTCCTGTTTTTGGGGGCGGATCCTCTCTCGTGGTGTTGTCTTGGGTGAGGGGAAAACATCCCTTTTTATTAAGAATGTTATATTTTGCATCGCCATATACTAACATCCATAACATTTTTATTTTTCTGCCAATGTAGATGTCTTAGGGCTTGCTTTTTGCCGGTCAGACAGGCCTTTTGCCGGGTACATAAGACTTTTTGATGACTTGATATTATGCATTTTGGGATGCGAGGTGACAGAAAAAGCTGTTTTGGCGTAATTTTTAATTTATTTATTTTTATGGCATTTACTTGATGGCGTACAAGTGATATTTTTTATAGAGCTGCCAATTTTACAGACATGGCGATACCAAATATATATTTTTTTTAAAAATTTTTTTTAAGTTTTACACAATAAGAATATTTTTAGGAAAAAAATCATGTTTTTGTGTTGCCATTTTCTTAGAGCCATATAAATATATATATATATATATTTATTTTTTATTTTTTATGGAGACACAGTCTCGATCCCCATGAATTTAAATTTTTTATGGTCTCCCCCATGCATGAGATCAATGTGTTTCGCTGTGACGCATATTCCCCAGCTGTTCTCCGATCCGCCTGCACGAGTGGTCTCACCCACATACTCCAAACCACAAACGCAATTTGCTTTATAAATGACCCCCTTGGAACGACAGTTGATAAAACCTTTTATGGGGTATCTTTTATATGTCACATTACTGGTGAATGTGTGACCCTGAACAATGTATGCACAAGCTATGCAGCCACTACAATGATAACAACCAAATATTGGATGAAGCCAACTATCACTGTTTTTTGGTGCACTATAGTGACTGTGGACCAAGGGGTCCCATATGTTCCATCCCCTCCGATATGTGATCTGTGGGGCTTCTGAGATGAACGGAACCTCATGAATAGCTGCTAGCAGACGAATAGGAAACGCACCTAAGCGGCTTACACTCCTAGCAATCAGTCTCTAACAGCATACAGTGAATCCCCCTAAGAACGAGACCAAGCTCCATGTTGAGGGTAAAGCAGTGGACAGCCAGAGCTATGTGTTTATTGTTCTTATACAACATTGTTACACATTAGTACCACCCACAGGGTTTTGTAAGACAACCAGTAACCACGTGCAATACACTCAGACACTCCCACACAAAATCCTCCCCTCTGCCTGTGATACAATTACCTTACAAAATGGGTTACTGTAATCATCACAGGCAGGATAATACACAGTTACACAATGTCTTCTGTCCTGGAGACAATTGGGAGTAATTCAATTATCTCTCAGGACAAAGGGAAATCGCCAATACACACGTGGGGATAATAGGACAGAAATCACTATTCAAATATACAATGTCACAACCATTACAGTAAACATAGACATTTAACATATCCCCAGATAGCTTCGGTCTGAGTGCATTCAATTATTAGGTGAATGGCACTCAGACTACACGAATACAGTTCAATTGCCATGGAGTTTAAGTTTAGCATGGGCTGATGAGAGGGCCCATAATCCTGGGGCAAGAGGCTGGCAACCAGGCTTCTCCAGCACCCAGTGGCGAGGTTGGTTTCGCCACAGATATGCTTTCCTCAAAATATGGTCTGGGTACCCTTTCTCCCGGAATCTTTCACGAAGATCCCCTGCTTGTTCTTTAAAGTACCCAAGTGTGGAACAATTTATTTTCATCCTCAAATATTGGCCCGTAGGGATCCCCTGTTTTAGTGGTCTAGAATGGCAGCTTTCCCAGTTAAGTAGAGAATTGGTAGCTGTGGGTTTCCTAAAAGTTTTTGTTTGGATCTCCCCCCTAGGGCCCCTTTCAATCAATACATCCAAAAAGGGAAGTAGGTTACTCGCAATTCCGGAGGTGAATCTCAGGCCTATATTGTTTTTATTTAGGGCTGATAAAAGGTATTTGAATCTCCCCTTTTCTCCCCGCCAGTTTATAAAGATGTCATCTATAAATCTTGCCCATATGACAATATACATTGTGTGTGGGTCGGGGGGATCGGTAAACACTATACTCTTCTCCCACCAGCCCAGGAACAAATTTACATACGATTTCAATAGTCTTAGAATAAAAGAGTTGTGCACCTGAAACTGACAGCCTCTAGTCACCAGAAATTATTTGACTGCTTTTATCCCAAGATTATACAGGATTAAAGAATAAAAGGCCTCAACATCGATGGACCCAAGCACTAAGTCCTCGTGGAGATAAATACCCTCCAGTCTACCCAATAGGTCATCCGAATCCCTAATATAGGAGGGTAATGCTTTAACAAAAGGTTCCAGAATTGTATTGATGTAGATCCCAATGTTCTGACTGAGGCTGTTGACTCCCGACACTATAGGACGCCACTTCAAGGGTGTAACCCCTTTATGGATTTTCGGTAGGCTATAGAAGGTAGCCACTGTAGGGTGTTTACAGTTCAAGAAGTCAAATTCCTCCTCAGAGATCAGATCATTAGATCTAGCTTCACGTAGAATTTTATATATATTGCGATTGGTATATTCCTGTGGGATTAGATTAAAGCCTTTCATAGGTTTCTTTGTCTCGTAGGACACATCGTTCTATATTGTGCAGTATCCATTATCACGATGTTGCCTCCTTTGTCTGAGGTATTAATTGTTATCTCCCTATCCTTTTCTAGATTTAGCAGGGCCTTAAATTCCAATTTTGTACAGTTGAATTTCTGGTTAGGTGTAAGTTCCTCTATTTCACAGGTAACCTGGTTTACAAACACATCAATGCAGGAAGGATCTCCTATAGGTGGCATTTTGGAGCTTTTATTTTTGAGCGTTGTAAATGGGCCCCTACCCTCCTGCGGGGTACTATCCTCTAAGCTATATAGAAGTCGCACATCCTGTAAAATATCTTGTGGGATACCTAGCTCCCTACTTTCCCGTTTGTTTACCATTTGAAAGTGTTTGTACCATCTCAGCTTCCTGGCAAACAAATTAATGTCCTTCACCCAGTTAAAGAGATTGAATGTTTGAGTTGGTACAAAGGAGAGTCCCCTGCTTAGTATTCCCATTTCAGCTGGCCGTAGAGTTTTGGTGGATAGATTCAGTATTTGACTGGGTTGTTGGGGTGACCGTGAGGGGGAGATTTCTGTGGATTGCGTGTCCGTAGATGATATGGCACTCCTTGCTCCCTCGATTTCTACGGCCACTCTCTTTTTCCCCTTCTGATATTTCAGTATCACTCGATGAGATATCGGATTCTTGTTTTTTTATATTGGGTCACTGTACGATCAATAGTAGTGTATACCCTATTTTCAGAAAAGTCCTGTAGATCACTATTAAACTGCCGATGTTTTCGCTCCTTTAAGCGATAATTAAATTTCTCCAGGGCACTCTTTAGCTGCAGTTCTTTGTTTGCAAAATTAGGCTCCTGTTGACATTTTTGTTATCTCTATTTGGTCTTTTAGTGTATTCTCAAGCGTTTCAAGTGTCGTCCTTTCTTCCTCCAGAAGAAGGTGCATGAATCAGATGAAGCTGCTTGTAGCCTCCTCCTACTTGCTCATCAAACTTGAGCTCCTGCACCTACTTACTGGGTAGAGTATGATCCTCAAGCCTCTGGGAACTATCTTATGTTTAATGTAGCTCTCCAGGGACTGGACCTCCACCAGGAAGTAATTTGTTCTTTATAGATTTTAGTCAGTTCCTTAAAGGCTACCTTAAAAGAGTGAACCTCATTGGTTTTTTTATCCAAGCCTGTTGCCAAAAATCCTGCCATGCCCTGATATTTACAATCAGACTAATAACACAACCATAGGAATTATTGGTCAATTGTGGTTATATACAAAATGGGTACCCAGTATTAAGCAATTATATAGAACAAAAATGGTGGATGACCTTAGTTAATACTTAATTTTTAATATACAATTAAAATGATGGCCCAATAAGACAATAAACAAACAAACGCACACAATAGTGCAGACACACATAATTGTCACGGTCCCTCCCATGACAGAGGTGAGAAAATCTGAAAAACTGGCGGCACGTGAGGGTATCTGACAGTCTCTCTGTTTTCATCTTGCAGTGTTGTTTGGTAATGACCACACCTGTTGTCAGGTGCAGCTTGTGGTCATTATTGAGGCTCTATTTAGTTCTGACTCACACTGCTTACCATGCGGTTGATATTTCCTACTGGATTTGGTTGAGCTGGTGTGTTCTTCCTTTGGATCTCCTGCTCCTCCATTCTTCTTTAAGCTAAATGCATTTTGTTTTGCATTTTGTTGTTTTCTTGTGTGTGTTGTTGTCTAGGCCTCAGGGAGACTCTGGTTCCTTCATCTGGGGAGGAACCAGTAGTCTCCTTCCCTGCCAACACTCCGAGGGCCTTCCAGGGTCTCCAGGGCTAAGGTTCCGGTGTATGAGTATTTCCACCTTCAGGGTCTACTTATACTGGTAGGAGTCAGGGAGAGGTCTAGGGATTCCTAGGAGGTCACCATCCCTCTCCCTTAGCTTTGAGGCCTAGACTCTGGTCTATTCCTTCTGTGTGCGATTCCCTCCCCATTATCCGTGACAATAACACACAATGGTACAACCTCAGAATTGCTGAGCCACACCACAGGAGTATTCTCTGAGATAGTTGACCCTTAATTGGGGTATAGGTAGGGACCCCCCCGTGTCACTCCTGACTCCTAAGGTGTTTCTTCCTGTTCCTGCGCCGCTCCAGTTGACTGCCCAGCTTCGTGGGGTGGAATGGGGGGCGATTTCTAGACTATATCTGTTCTGTCCCCACATGAAGGCGAATGAAGGTGTAACTGATAATGACTTTGTGACTGTCCTACCTTCGTATCCAAGCAGTGGAGCAGACCGGACCGGCAGATGCTCAGGTTAGATGGATCCAGACGTAGACATGAGGATGCAATCAAACGTGGGTTTATTTGATCCAGAGCAGTGACATACAGTGATGCAATACAGGAATGCAGTAGATGCTGTGATGTGGATGTCTTTCCTGAGGCTAACTGCTGGTCAAAAACTGATGCCTTCACAAGCCAAGGTGTGTGTCTCCAGTCACAAAGGAATGCAGCACTGAAAATGGCTACAGGAAGTGACAAGGACCAAGGCTGCTAAAACCACGCCCAGAGAGAAAACTTTATAGACAACGAACAAGGCGTGCAGCATACGAATTCCGGCCAGCAGATGGCAGCAGACAACAATATATTGAAACAACATAGTAAAGGAGAGATAATAATGCAGTGCAGGAATTCAATTTGAAAGGAACAGCACACTCCCCGTCTGAAATTCACTTCGGGGATTTCACTATGACAAATGTCCATAAAATATAAACAACTTGTAAAAAGAACATGTTAGAATGCAAAAACATAGATAGTCCTGTTTTCCAACTTGGAATGGAGAAGATCTGCGGAGCTAGATACAGTCCTGTTCACCCATCAGGGACGCACTCGATGGGTCTCATCCAACTGGAGAAACGTTCAAAGCGCTGACAACCGAAGCTGGTGTCAGAGCGGTTCTTTAGGTAGGCAGAGATTGATCAATTATTTCGGGCCGAGAAATACACAGACAGATGCAGATAGATATGTCTGAGGAGATCTACTTAGACCACCCCCAGCACTTCATTTTATACATATCTCATTATAGGAGTTACAAAATAATGAAGATGTTTACAGTACTTATGATTGGTCAGTACAAGTTATATAATCACACGTGATACATATTGGCAATAAGAACCTTGCATAACAGAGTAATACATCATTGTGACAAGATCCAAAAAGGAGTAAAAGGTCATATTTCCACATTTAGCTTGGACGCATCTTAATGTTGGCTCATCAATATCCACAGTCAGTTTCAAGTACATAATCATAAGGCCTATTTGATAATTGTCCAACAAACAACTTGCACAATAACCTACAAAATCTCCCTAAAACTCCTTTTCCTGCGGCTATTTTAGAGACGCCATACTCCCCCTTATGCTTGCAGACTGCTGTCTCTAGTTATTCACAGATGACCTTAGCCTGAGTAAATCTGTTCAGTGGAATATATGATAAAGGTTATACTGTTCTTACAGTGTATATAGCAGTTTATAGTGAGATGTATTAATGTCTATATAATTCTAGATATACCTTAAAACACCTCAATGTGATCACTCTCACACTGGCGTTTTGCTTTGTTCCAGTGACTAATGCACTAACTTCAGCACGGATTTCTGGATCATTATCCGGATCCTTGATGCTGTAAACTTCCTGTACACATTCGTCTGCCTCTCCAAGCAGAAACTCTGAACCTGTAAGCCAAGTAGAGTTAGTAAAGGAACCTATAGACATAGACCTAGTGGCGTGATCTGCTGGATTAAGTGCCATTGTTCAGGTTTGGAGGACCTCCTGATTCTCTCTATGCGGTTACTAACGTACACATAAAATCGCTTGGTCCGATTGTGGATGTAACCTAAAACGACCTTACTGTTGATGTAATACTGGACTTCAGCTATGTCGACACCCAGTTCTTGTTGTATGAAATCCGCAATCTCCACTGCCAACACAGTCCCACAAAGTTCCAGTCTGGGAATAGTATGATCGGGCTTGGGGGCTAACTTAGCCTTACCAAAGACGAATCCAATGTGGTTTTGGTTGTTGGGTTCTGTCACCTTCAGATAGGCAACCGATGCGATGGCCTCCGTGGAGGCGTCCGAGAACACGTGGAGTTCTTTCTTTATGCTAGAGGAAAGTGAGGTTATAATATAGCATCTCGGGGTGTGGATCTCATCCAAGGCACACAAAGATCGCTTCCAGGCTTCCCATTTTTGCTCTTTCTCGGAGGGAAGTGGGGTATCCCAATCCTTGACTGTTTCAGAAAACTGTCTCAGTAGAGATTTACCTTGTATGGTGATGGGCGCTACAAATCCCAGCGGATCAAATAGGCTGTTTACCACTGATAGGACGCCTCGATTTGTGAATGGCTTGTCCGCACAACTTATCTGAAAACCGAAGGAGTCAGCCGAGAGATCCCATCTGAGGCCCAAGCTCCTCTGCACAGGTGGACTGTCCAGTCCCAAGTTAATGTCCTTAAATCCTGGTGCATGATCGCCTGATTCGAAGGCCCTCATAACGGCCAGGCTGTTTAAAGCAATTTTGTGTAGTCTAAGTTTAGCTTGGTACAACATACTTTGAGTCCTTTTGAGCAGATCTATAGCCGCTTCTTCAGTAGGTAGTGATTTGAGTCCATCGTCTACGTAGAAGTCCTTTTCTACAAAGTCTCTGGTGTCTTTGCCGTACTCGGATTCTCCCTCTAATGCAGTTCGCCGAAGGCCGTAAGTTGCCACGGCAGGTGAAGGGCTGTTTCCAAATACGTGTACCCTCATTCGATATTCTGCCATCTCTGCGTTGGTGTCGTTATTCTTGTACCACAGAAACCTGAGGAAATTCCGGTGGTCCTCTCTGACTACGAAACAGTGGAACATCTGTTCAATGTCAGCGGTGATGGCAACGAGCTCTTTCCTGAACCTCATCAGCACTCCAACTAGGTTATTCGTCAGATTAGGACCTGTGAGAAGGACATCATTAAGAGATACACCTTGATGTTTGGCACTTGAGTCGAAAACAACCCTTATTTGATTCGGTTTCCGTGGGTGATACACTCCAAATGAAGGCAAGTACCAGCACTCGTCGTTCTTCCCTAAGGATGGAGCTGGTTCTGCATGGTTGTTACGGAATATTTTGTCGATAAAGGCAACAATGTGTTCTCTCATCTCAGGCTTATTGTTCATGGTACGCTGAAGAGAGTTAAATCTAGACAGAGCTTGTTCCCTATTGTTCGGGAGTCTCACCCTGGTAGCTCGGAAGGGTAATGGAGAAACCCAGTGATTGGTTTGGTCTTTAAGGAACTCATTGTCCATTATCTTAAAAAATTCTCTGTCCTCTACTGACAAAGCTACTTTATCATCGTCCTTGCTTGTGTGAAAGACTAATCTTCCCAAGTTGTCAGCAAAGAAGGGAGGAATGTCGTCAGGTGGTTGTATGAGGTCTGGAGGCTTCTCTTTCACCTCATAGTGATGAGGGCAAGGCTTAATGCAAGTTGTGCGTCCATCTCCACGCACGTACGTTTTGAAAGAGCGGATTCTTGGTTGATCCAAGCATACATTTCCTATGACTACCCATCCCAAGTCCAGTCTCTGGGCGTATGGTGCATAGTCGGGACCATTACACTGTTGACGCACCTTGTGTACCCTTAGATTGTCTCTGCCTAGCAGGAGTAGAATCTCGGCGTTGTTGTCCATAGGTAGGATAACGTTGGCTAGGTGCCTTAGGTGTGGATGGTGAAATGCAGCTTCAGGGGTAGGAATTTCATCCCTATGGTTGGGTATTTGATCGCATTCGATCAGCGTCGATAGAGGTATTTCTGTATTTCCACTGACGGAACAAGCGATGAATCCTTGTGCCCTCCTGCCGCTAGTCTCTATGCGACCCGAGCAGGTGTTTAAGATGTAGGGTTCTGACGGTCCCTTTATTCCAAAGGCTTCAAAGAATTTAGGTCCTGCTAGGGAGCGGTTGCTTTGGTCGTCAATTATGGCATACATTTTTACTGCCTTTTCTGGTAGCCCCTCCGGGTAGACCTTGATTAGGCATATGCGGGCACAACATTTCTCACTCTGGCCCTCCCTACATACGTCCAAGCATGAGCAGGAAACAGCAGTAGCTGTGTTAGCGTGGTTCTGGGGCTCCCCGCCATGACTTTGAGCAGGACTGGTGGTGACAGCAGCAGGTGAATCCCTTGTGAGTGTAGTTGGGTGCATAGCTGAGGCATGTCTTTCACTATGACACTCCTCACACTTGATAATGGATTTACAGTCCTTAGCCATGTGCTCCAATGAAGCGCAGCACCTGAAACATACCCCAAGCTCGGTGAGGACTTTCTTGCGCTCCTGTATGGTTTTGGATCTAAATCCTCTGCATTTGTTCAGTGAGTGTGTTTTTTTATGAATGGGACATTCACGATTGAAGGCCTTGTCTCCTGATGAGGTAGTGTACTGTTTACCAGTGGGTACTGCAGATGATGGTAGGTCAGTCTTTCTAACATTCACGCTGCTCTTAAAGTCTCTGTATTTATGCACAATACTTTCATACCTTGATGATGGTGTCACTGAAGCTGTAGTATTGAACTCCAGAAAGTCAAGGCTGGGGTCATTCCTCATCTGGGACTGTTCATCGATGAACCTACAGAAATGAATAAATGGGGGAAAAGTGACGTCATGCACTCTTTTGTACCTTGAGACTGATGCCGCCCACTTCTCTTGCAGGCTGTATGGTAACTTCACGACAATTGGGTTCACCCCATGGGCTGTATCCAGGTAGCACAGCCCGGACAGACGAGGGTCTCTTTTGGCGAGCTCCAGTTCCATGAGCAAATCACTTGAATCCTGAAGCTTATGGACATCCTTAAGACTGATCTTGGGGACGTTCTGCAGTCTCCTGAATAGTGCCTTCTCTATTGCTTCTGCACTGCCAAAGGTGCATTCGAGTCTCTGCCAGGCTGCAGCGAGACCTGCTTCTGCTTGTCCCACATAGACAGTTCTAAGGCTCTTGATGCGATTTGTGGAGCCTGGGCCCAGCCAGTTGATCAAGAGGTCGAGCTCCTGCTCTGCGGTTAGGTTGAGGTTGGCGATGGCGGCTTTGAAGGTTGCCTTCCAGGCTCTGTAGCTCTCCGCACGGTCATCAAATTTTGAGAGACTGGTGTTAATTAGCTCTCTGCTCACCATAAACCTGGCAAACTCAGACATATCTGATTTCTCACTGCTTGTTGCCATGACAACTTGTGATGCCCCTGGGGCGTATAGGCTGCGTGGCGTGAAAGGGTGAGATGCTTCCGGGTAGAATGATGTTGCTGCAGGGTTGAGCTGTGGTCTAGCCTCTGTAGATTCTGATGACTGCTGCTTGAGCTGTGGAGGTAGGCCAGGAAACACCTGGTAGCCATCTTGCTGTAATAACTGCCCTTGAGAGGGCGCGTCTGGGCGACTGTTATTGGATTGCTCGGGTGTTGTGGGTGTCACTGGCACTGCGGGTAGAGCTGACTTGGAGGTTTCAGTGTTGTTGGCTTGGACAGTACTGCACACTGGGGGTGGTGCAGGTAACTGTTTCAGTACGTAGTCGCTGGTGCGATCAACTGGATTGTCTATCTCCTCTGGTGGCAAGCAGACTGAATCAAGGCCTTGGCTCAATGCTTGCTCAAGTAGTCTTACTTTTGCTAATGCGATTTCCTCTTCCCTCTCTGATTCGAGGATCTTTATTCGAGCCTCTGCTTCTGCCCTCTTGGCTTCTGCTTCTGCCCTCTTGGCTTCTGCCTCCGCTTCTGCCCTCTTGGCCGCCGCCGTCTGTGCTTCTGCCCTCGCAAGGACTTATTTTTCGGTGAAGGAACGCCTCACTTTGGATTGCTCTGCATTTATGCGGGCCTCTAGTAATCTGTCGCTCAGGGCGGAGCTTCTAGAGCATGATGATCTGTAGGACCGAGAGGAATGTTTGGATGAATGCGATCTGTGTGATCTAGTTTCTTGCAAATGAGAGATGCGGAGTTCCACTTTATCTTTAGCGTCCAGCACCATGGCGTCTCTTTGTCTGTCTATTGATTCTGCCTTGCACAATTCTGACGGGGCTTCTTCAATATTAGAGTCTTTTAGAAAGGTTATATACCTTGTGGACAGTCTGTTGTATCTTTCATGGGCTGCGTTCAGCCGCCCGACGGCAACTTGTAAACTGGTTGTGTGCCTGAGGAGGACTTAAGTCCTGATATGAGGGAGGAAACTCATTCCCATAGCTCTTCCAGGTTGTCACATAGCTCATCTTTTTTAGTGTGATAATTTTCCTTGACCTTTATAGTTGGTTTGAGAGAGCGCCTTGGTCGCGTGACTTGGTCTGCTGGAAGTGTGGTTTCTACCTCCAGCTCTTCATAATGATCAGTATCAGGTTGCATTTGCTTTGTTTCATCACTGGGGAACTGTACAAGGTCCTTTTCAGACATTTTGATTTAAGGTGCGCTGTCTCTTTAAGAAATCAAACTTTTGAATTGGGGGCTGAAAATTGCAGTGCGGCTCAGATGAGGCACCCCGATGAGTTTCCCAAGGTCTTTTTAGTGAATTGCGGGGTTTTGGTTTAAGGGAGGCCCCGCGTGCGTGAACAGTTCTTATATCATGCGAGCAAGGGTTAATATAGGATGTAGAAAGTGGCTTGGCGAGTAGTGGAGGACTTCCAGGTGAGAATATATCTACTGCGGACACGCCGTGCTTCCCCTTAGGCTTATGGGACATGCACTGTTGCTGGGCAGATTTGCTGGGAGTGGGCCTGTTGCAGGGGAGGTTCCTGAGTGTGGCACTGGGCTCTGAGGGAACCTGTAGCCGGCATTGGACATTCAGACAGATATTGACTGGGGTATAAGGCTTTAAGGCAGTTTTTGACTGTTCTGTCCCCACATGAAGGCGAATGAAAGTGTAACTGATAATGACTGTGTGACTGTCCTACCTTCGTATCCAAGCAGTGGAGCAGACCGGACCGGCAGATGCTCAGGTTAGATGGATCCAGACGTAGACATGAGGATGCAATCAAACGTGGGTTTATTTGATCCAGAGCAGTGACATACAGTGATGCAATACAGGAATGCAGTAGATGCTGTCATGTGGATGTCTTTCCTGAGGCTAACTGCTGGTCAAAAACTGATGCCTTCACAAGCCAAGGTGTGTGTCTCCAGTCACAAAGGAATGCAGCACTGAAAATGGCTACAGGAAGTGACAAGGACCAAGGCTGCTAAAACCACGCCCAGAGATAAAAACTTTATAGACAAGGAACAAGGCGTGCAGCATACGAATTCCGGCCAGCAGATGGCAGCAGAGAACAATATATTGAAACAACATAGTAAAGGAGAGATAATAATGCAGTGCAGGAATTCAATTTGAAAGGAACAGCACAATATCTCTGCATCCAATTGAGCCTTCATCTCCACTATTAAGTTAATTTGAACTTCTTGTTTGTTGATAAACTGCTGACATATATTGTTGCGAGTCCCCTGATGAGTTAGCCCAAGGCCAACGAAACGCGTTGAGAAAGCTATCTCCATCCATACCAGGCCCCTTGTGGTTGTTTCCTTCCCTCTGACGAAGCTGGGCAGTCAACTGGCGCGGCGCAGGGACAACAAGGGACACCCTAGGAGTCAGGAGTGACATGGGGAGGGTCGCCCTTTTGAGAGTGAGCGTTTTTGCACCCCCTGTGCTGTAATAGATAGTGATCATATAGTAGGGATTTATAGGGGAAGAGACCCAGCACTGGAACCCCTCCTTTCCCTACCTATACCCTAATTAAGGGTCGACTATCTCAGAGAATACTCCTGTGGTGTGATTCAGCAAATCTGAGGTTGCACGATTGTGTGTTGTGTGTCTGCACCATTGTGTGCGTTTGTTTGTTTATTGTCTTATAGGGCGATCATTTTAATTGTATCTTGCAGATTTTGAACAAAGCAATGACAGCATGGAGAAAGACTGCCAGATGGGACATACTCTTGCATCAGACTTTTCACCCTCCCTGCCACTTTTATCAGATTATGATATATCATGGTGGGCTCATTGCCTCCTCACGATATCCTGCCCTGACTGACGCTGTCACTACCACTGACCTCACTACCAATACTGTGGCTATAGGTGCCACTATTACCACTACCACCACTAACAGAGCTATGAATACCCCCACCTTCCCCTGAACTTCCTCCTCAGGGAAGTCCAAATGCTGACTGCTCTCACACAAGTCATCAATAGGGATACTCTCTTGAGTATCTGTCATAGGGCACGGTGTGGTTTTGTTGTCACTTGCTAGGAAAAAAGAAGGCACCTTCTAGTAGGAGGCAGTGAAGACAGAGAGGACGCTTCTCTTCCAGAAGTAGGAGCAGGAGGAATGCTGTGATCGCTGGCTCCAAGGCACCTCTACATCATCCTGCTGTAACTTAGAGGAGGAGTGAGCCATCTAATCCATAATCTTATCCTCTTTCTCCTCAATGATGTTACTGAAGGCAGGGAGAACTGTGACCTACTTCTACTACTTCTGGCCGTATAGCTGGTGCTGCTACTACATTCTGGCTCTGCAAGGACAAGACCTGGATCTTTCGTTTTGATTTTGAACTCTCCCGTATTCCAGACATTTGATTGAGGCCTAATGTAAACTCACTATTTTTCTAAATGAAAAGTCGTGAATTTAGTACACAGTCACACAAATTATGGAATATTTATAGCAAAATTGCAAGTGTGTTTTCTGTAACTTAAAGACAAAGAGCAATTAAATGTTCTGTCCGAATCAGTATGTCCTTTCCGTTGCCCCGCAAAAATAATAGTGCATGTCCTATTTTTTTCTAGTTTGCGGACAAGGATAGGCATTATTACAATGGATCCGCAAAAAAAAACAGATGTCATACGGAACGTCATCCGGTTTCTTTTGCGGATCCGCAATTTGCGGACCGCAAAACACATATGGTTGTGTGCATGTAGCCTAAATCTGATGGGCAGCAAGATATAACTGAGCTAAGCAAGTTTTAGGTAGAAAAAAAAATATTTTTCCTCTTTTCCTTGGTTCTCTTCTGGCCCTTTGTTTACCTGCAATAAAAACAATCTCTGCCCCTCCCCCTGCTCTGCAAAAGGAGTGAATAGAAGTGCTGACCTGAGTGACATGTCTGCCTGCTGGGAGCAGCATTTTGTATGTGTAGGACTACAGGTCCCAGCTGTACAATGACACTGCTGATACACACAGGATCTTCCCCCTACCTGTTGTGCAATGCTCTGCAGAACTCCTCTGTCAGCTCCTGCGCCCAGCATTTGTCTCCTCACTGCCTGCAGTTACTCAGTAAAGCATTCAGCCCTGAGTCTGTGCTGCTGAAGGGGTTAAGAATCCAGGGAGAGAGCAATAAGGCAGTGCAGGGGGGCGTGGCCAGCACAGTGGAGTCTAGTGTACAGACTCATATCTGCTCTCTCAGGCTTGTGCACTAATCATTATCAGAGCAGGGAGAGAAGCTGACATCACAGGTCATGTGACCCTCAGCAAAATCTGAGAAACCAGCAACTTGAGATAAAGTATGTGAATTATAAAGTCTTTTCATTTGCCTAGTTAGAAACATACAAAGAACAAACAAATTATTCGGACAACCCCTTTAACAACACCAGAAAAAAGAAAGTGCAATTGCTCAGCAGAAGAATGCTATTGGGGTGCTGGCAATAATAATATGTAGAAACTTGAGGTTCTGGGGGAAAAACAACTGTCTCTCTGTTCAAATGAGAAAAAAAGAATATTTGTTCTTCTAGGTTGCTAGTTTTGTAGCACATAATAGCAAAAATGAGGTTATGCAGCAGCTATATTATTAAGCACTGTGGCCCCAGCTCCTCACTCCCTCAAACTGCTTTCCCTGATCAAAGTTTCTGTTGCGACAAGAGATAGTGTGGATTCTGTGTGACAACCAAGGGATGACAGCTACTAACCCCAAGGGTGTCATTCAGCACTCTGACAGGAGACAGGACAGAACGCAGCAAGAGAGAAACTGAACCACTACCTACAGGATTAGCTAATATGGTTGACAGCTGACTCACTGAGTCAGACAACAGGTAACACTCCAACAGCTCAAGTTGGGGTTAGAATTGCAGTTAGTGTGAATTGAGTCCAACAGCAGACACGGTGGTGAGAAATGGTATTGCAGAGAAGACTGGCGTAAAGGCAGCAGATGATGATTGTCAGATTCAGAAGGTGAAGCGTGATCAGAGACAAGCCAGAGGTCAGAAGCCGGTATCAGATAATAGCGTGGCTCAGAGGATCAGACAGGCTCAGGATCAGACAGACAGGTCCAGTATGAGCCAATCAGGACAAGCCTTTCCCTCCCCTTCTTCCTTCCAGGATCTTGTGAGCCTTCCTCGTGGTTTTGCCTGCCAACTTGTGAATTAAAATAGAGCTGAGCATTATTTACAGGATTCATCTAAAGTGACCCTGAAAAGGTTTGGGTTGATTTAGTGCAGGGATGGCCAACCTGTGGCTCTCCAGCTGTTGCAAAACTACAACTCCCAGCATGCCCAGACTGCCTTCAGCTTACAGCAGGGCATGGTGGGAGTTGTAGTTTTGCCACAGCTGGAGAACCTCAGGTTGGCCATCCCTGATTTAGTGGATAAATGTTTGTGAAATTCGTAACAAACCCGGATTGTTTGTTACAAATGCATATGATTACAAATTCATATGATTCACTGGCTGAATGGTCATAATGTTTGGACTCATGTGATCTTGAGCCACAAGCATAGTAGGCGGATTTCACTTCTTGTAATATTGAGGCTGTGTTCAAGGGAACGTTAGGAGGAGGCAGCAAAGGGATGATGGAGGGTGTAGTGGGTGGCATTTTCAGGTGTAGTGGGCATTTACATTTTTGCCTCATCTTACAACACACAGCACTATGGGAAGCGTTGTGGCTGCAGCTCATTTAACCCCCCAACCCGGGAGTTTCAGTTGTATACAATGGAGCGCAGCGGAAGCATAGAGATTGAAGTGAAGTTGACAGGTATACTATTATGTTCTGTACGAGACTAGATGAGGTTTAAACAGTTATATGACATCTTTTAGGATCTTGCATAACCCTTTGAGGACCTGGGGACAGGTTAAGTGCTTTGAAGTGTCGAAGTACATAATATCTGATAATGATTGCCTATTTTTCGAGCGAAGCTCATAAAAAATCAGAAAATTAGTGCTGGATAGTGTTAAGCGAAGCGTGCTTCGGATCGTAGATCCGAAGTCGCTTCGTTCAAAACTTTGAATGCTGTAAGAAGATCTGTCTCCGTCTAGCATTCAAATGAATGGGCTTCGTGGAGGTGAAATTAGTTAAGTACAAAGTCTCACAAGACTTCGTGAAGAATTTTAGCTTTCTATTCTGCAACTTGAAAACCATTTCAAAACTACAATCCGAAGTTGGCTACGGTACTGAGGCACCAAGTCCACTTCAGATCCCAGTATTGAAATTGTTTTCAAGTTGAATAATTAAAGTCTGAAGTTATTCAACGAAGTCTTACAAGACTTTGGATATAACAAATTTCACCTAAAATTCTTTCTAAAAACCATGACAGAAAATTCCATGTTAGAAAATCCAGATGCCGCTCCTTCCCTTCTGAGCCCTGGCGTATCCCCAAATAACAGTTTACGACCACAATTGGGGTGTTACTGTATTCATGAGAAAGCGGGTAACAAATTGGGGGGGATATTCTCCTGTTATCTTTTGTGAAAAAGAAAGTTTGGGCCTAAAGCACCATTTTATTTAAAATGGAAAATCTGCAAAAAAAGTGACATTTAGAAATTTCACCTCTATTTTGCTTTAATTCCTTTGGAATACCTAAAGGGTTACAAACATTTCTAAAACCAGTTTTGAATAGTTTGAGGGGTGTCATTTCTAAAATGGGGTCATTTATGGGTTGGTTCTATTATGTAAGCCCCACAAAGTGACTTCAGAACTGAATTGATCCTTAAAAAGTGGGTTTTGAAAATTTTAAGAATAGATTTTCCGGATGATACCGGAGAGATGGATCCGGCATTTCAATACCGATCAGGATCCTGATCCATCTGACAAATGGCATCAGTTTGCATGCATTTTGACGTATCCGGCAGGCAGTTCTGGCGACGGAACTGCCTGCCGGAATCCTCTAACGCAAGTGTGAAATTACCCTTACCACATAAAGTGTCATATGTCAGATTTGCAAAATTAGGCCTGGTCAGGAAGGGGGTAAATGGCCTGGTCTGGAAGTGGTTAAAGAACTCCATTAAAGGGGTTGTGTCACTTCAGAAAATCACATTTATTATGTAGAAAAAGTTAATACAAGGCACTTACTAATGTATTGTGATTGTCCATATTGCTTCCCTTGCTGGCTGGATTCATTTTTCCATCACATTATACACTGCTAGTTTTCATGGTTACAGATCACCCTGCAATCCATCAGCATTGGCCATGCTTACATACTATAAAAAAATAGCACCAGCCTATGTGAGCTCCCACGGTCCCAGCCACCAGAGAGACTGGCATCTTTTTTCTATAGTGTGCAAGCACGACCACTACTGCTGGATTGCAGGGTGGCTGTAACCATGGAAACGAGGAGTGTATAATGTGATGAAAAAATGAATGCAGCCAGCAAGGAGGCAATATGGATAATAACATATAAGTAAGTGGCTTGTAGTAACTTTCTCTACATGATAAATGCCACTTGCTGAAGTGAAACAACCCCTTTAAGCATCAGCCACAATGATAGATCTGGCTTAGTTTAAGCCTTTAAGGATCTATGATGATTATATCAGTCATGAGCAGGTGCTACTTCCTGCACCATGATATATCCATCATGAAGATCTTGTGGGCATTGCCCAAGCCTTCACGAGATTACAGCGGGAGCTCTTCGGTTATACACTGCCAGGCCCTTGCCACAACTGTCTGAATTAAACTAGCTCCAATACCAGCAGTTTAACCCGCTTAGAAGCTGCTGTTAGTAGTGATTATGGCATCTAGGGTGATTGACAAACTGAGGGAGCTCCCTCTTTCCGGCAAACGGCACTCTAAAATGCGATCACAGGATACATTACTACGGCAGTGTTATAAGTGATTAATATCCGATCAGTGAGGGTCCGACATCCCGCAACCTCACAGATTAGCTGTTCCCTGCAGCCTTGACACTAGAACTAGCACTTTGGAATAGGCAGTATGGCTCAGTTCAAAATGTAGTGGCCATGCTGGGTTACTGGAGCTCAGCTTCTATTTAATTCATAGGGATATGAGCAGTAACCCATCATGGCCACTACACTTTGAACTAAGCATTGTTTCCTACAGCATTGTTTCCTGAGGATAGATTATCAATACCAGGAGCCTGGAAAACCCCTTTAAGTGCACAGTAATGACCAACGTGAGGAATTATTAATTTGCAGTGAAGCATGCACACGTTCCTCATAGAGGTTGTGGGAAGAAGAGGTCCCACTTATCAGTCTTGTGAGGGAAGCGATCATTGCTTAGTGTGCGCCTGGGTAGCTGGTTGACCTCTGCTGAATCAATGCCAGCACCCAATACCCTATCAGCATTGAGCATGTCAGGGATAAGGCACTGGAGCTCCAAACATAAAGAAGTTCTAACATCTACATCCTGCTGCTTGGAGGGTCTGGAATGCACAGAACTGGGCGGTAGAGACCCAAAGATGACCCTGGACAACTGCACCTTTTGCTTTCCTTAGAGTCCATCTCTGAACCATAGTTGATGGTGGTTCTTTGCTAATAGGCCTCAATGGAGAAATAATGGTGACCAGTGAAATCCACAAATGCTCATTTATTTCAGTGTGCTGCATGAATTGCCTATTTTTTATCCAGTGGTTGCATAGAAAACAAGCATTTACATCAAATAATAATTGATCAGTCACCAAAACCAGGAGATCAGTTTGTCTCTTTATCCCAAATCCCACATTCTCCACATTTTCTAAATAATGTTTTTCTTTCAATCACAAAAATGGAAGAAATGACTCAGAGACGGTAAAGTGTGTTAAATAATGTAAAGTTTATTATGTGTATATGTGTATTTTATATGTGCTGGTTACCTCCCATCACTCACGAAGAGCGTACAGCAGCACTCAGGACAGGAAAAACCCCCAGTGGAGGAAACCTGTGGGAAGCAATGGCTGCTGTACTGCCCTTCCTCCAGGCATCCTAAGGGAGGTTACCGCTATAACATACGTTTTGGTGTGTGTGTGTGTGTGTGTATATATTGTGATTGTGTGCAATGATTAAAAGGGTTTTCTGAGATTTAAATACTGATGACCTATCCACTGGATAGGTCATCAGTATCTGATAAGTAGGGATCCGACACCCTGACCTGTGCCGATCATCTGTTTGAGGAGGCACCAGCGTTCCTGTGAGCGACATGGCCTTCTCGCAGCTTACCAAGCACAGCGCTGTACATTGTATAGCGCCTATGCTTGATATTGCAGTGTGCAGTGCTACTGCAAGCGCTGCTATCTTCTCGAACAGCAGATCAGCTGGGGTCTCGGGTGTTGGAGCCCCGCCGGTCACACACTGATGACCTATCCAAAGAATAGAACATCAGTATTTAAGTCTCAGTAAACCCCTTTAAGTGTGTGCATTTATGTGTGTTTATGTGAGTGTGTGACTATGAATGATACATACCATCATCCAGGTCTTCATCCATCCTGTCCTCTTGATCTTCTTCTCCTTGTAGGTCCAGCAGCCATGTTCCCCATCCTGGCAGCAGCACATATAAATTATGAATAGAAACCACAGTAGAAAACATTATAAAAATGTTCATTGTGGGAATAAACATAAAAATGTTATAATGCTCTTCTATAAAGGTCACATTACTTAGAGAAAAGTTTAGCATCCAAGAACTCCCCACCCCCCCTTCCTGACCTACATACATGTACAAAGTTGTTTGTCACAATAAAATTACACTTACCACAGATGTTTGTCAGTCTGCTGTACTGCGTTCCTATGTGTCTGTCTGGCAGTAGATGTTCTCCTCCTCAATGGGCAATGCGGTTACAAAGAGAGCAGGGTTCAGGGCTGATCCATGGGCCTTTGATGGAGAATTCTGTATCTTTCCTCCTGAATTCGCGTATGGCCCAGCTGTGATGGACTTTCCTCTCTCGCTTCCATGCCCAAAGTCCAGGGTCTTGTGCCATGATCTGGAGTTAAATATCTTATACATTATTATAATCACTACTGGCTTCTAATCACAGTTTATAACTTTTATGTTACTAACCAGATCACAGGTGGCCCGGTCCACCCAAGCTCTGAATCCCATCCGGATGAACAATAGGTTACGCAGTTGGTGAAGCTGCTCCCGCTGTATGGTCCACGTCCATCCGAAGGCCCAGGGGTAGATCTCCTCTCGAAATGGCTCGTCCTCTTCAAATTGGTTGGCTAAAAACCTGGAAGAAAGAGTATGTCAGAAGACAATGAGAAGAACCAGTACTGATATCACTAATAGTAATATTATATGCATGATAATTTGTAGGATTTTTACACAATGAATATTAAATATATACATATTGGTTCATGATAAAAGAAACTCACAGAGATGGAAAGAAATATTTTCTATATTCTTCAGTAGGCAGTCCTGCTCTTCTGAAGTAGGTGAGGACCATGGCCAGGAGATACTAGTGGGGTGAGAAGCAGAGTTAGAGGCTGGTGATACATTTCCTATGTAAATATATTATACAGTACATATATGTGTTCAGTATGTTCCTTAGTATGTCCACAATCCTAATGCAGATATAAGAGCTGCAGCATCTATTGATGACTATAATACCACCAGGTCATGCAGTGCAGTGTTTCCCCAGCCTGTCTTCTGAAATCTAGAAGAATTTCTGTCCCTCTATATAATAATACCTTGTCCGAGATCTTCAAGCAGCTGTCGCTGATAAGAAATAACTGGATGTTCTCGTCTTCTACAAAATAATAAAAACAGGATTATTTCACTATTTCACTCTGTAATTGATACCTTCTGAACTATAACAGTATGACCTCCATATACAGTACAGAAACATGCTGATAAACCTCAGTGAGACATCATATTATAATCAGCACCTGAGCAGTGAATTCACCAGTGACCAGTGCGGCACAGTTACTGAAGCTATATGGCAGTTTTCTGGCGTATAAAAGTCTCAGTGTTTTGAGCAAAGCACATTTTGCTTTGAAGTTATTTTTATTTCGTGATTTTCCAATGCTCATTCCTCTCAAAATGAAAATGGTCAGGGATTAGTGGAAGAAGATGAGGCATTTTTATAATAATTTTTGCCAGAAAACTGGTGTAAATAAATGAAGTCTATGGCAGCCGGTACATGATGTAGATTACAGTTTATGGTGCACTGATGGCACAAGATGTAGCACATTTTTTAAGAGTCCTGTGCCTCAATAAATTCAGTGCATCTTACTACAAAGGACCTCTTATTAGGACTGGCATATGAAGTACCAGTCTTTAGTAAATGTGTCCATAGTGTTTGGTTGGCATGCTTGGAAGGTGCATTCAGTCTTACCAAAGAGTGTGAAGAACGCGGCCCGCTCTTCTGGATGAAGGATGTAATCATCCATCTTCCTCTTCTTCATGGATTCTTCCTGGGTGGCAGACAGTGAACTGTGATAGAAGAGAGATATTACAGAATTAGGCCTCATGCACATGACTACAATAAGCATTACTTCTGATTTGCTGGGAGCTGTATCATGGCACCAGGAGATGTCGGCCTATGCTGCACCTCAGTTCTTCTATATTTAATAACAGTGGTGTCCTCACCATGTAGGTGGATCATGTCACTGCTAAGGGGCCCAGCACTGAGCTGCTTCCTATGTTCTCAACATGACACCATGGCATTTTTCTGCACCCACACTAGAGGGAACTCAGTGTATAAACATTTTACAGCTTCTATTGAGTTCAATAGTAACTGTATAAACTCCTATCCACTGAGCTCCGCTTAGTGGTTGCTGCAGATGACAGTTTTATCATGTATTATATGAGAAGCAGGAGACAAAAGCTGTATGGGGAGGATTTATCTATGTCTAGTATTAAGCCATACATTGAGAAATATGGTGTAATATTATTAAAGCACCAGTTCCAATTTTTCAAACTTTATTTCAATTCTTCTAGTTAATTATATAAAAATCCTAAATTTGGCACAAATCTTATTGGAAGGAGGGCCCTTAGTGATTGTTGCTATGGGGGCTCTATGTGTACACTCCTGTTTCCTTGAAATACAGAAGGATTTCTTTGAATACTCATATCTGATTAGACCTCATTCACATTGGGGTTACCTATAGCATGCCTTTTTATTGATCATATACAAAGACAGGAGTTTCTCCTGACCAGTTATAACCAAGGATCATAACTACAGTATTGTGCAAATTAATGTGAACACAACCAAATAATAAGTATTTTGGTTATGGCAACGCTGTTCTGTCCATTTTGACAGTTGTTTTGATGGTAAATCATTTAACCTTATGATCGCCATTACTTAAGGCCACAAAAACGTACAATTAATATTTATTTTTAGGTTATGTTTGAGGGTTTTTGATATTGGGGTGAAAATCCATGACTCTACAGTACTCAGAAGACTCTTGGAAGGTGGAAGAAAAGCCTTGAGGCCACAGAAAAAACAACTCTCGACTGACCCTATGATGAAAAAGAGACTGAATTGGGCCAAAACATATGCCAATTGGACCAGAAATAACTGGAGGAAGGTGCTTCTCTCAGACGAGACACTTTCTATTGCAGGGCCAGCGATCAAAATTCGTTCGTAAGAGGGTGGATGAAAAATTTACTGCAGCCCTTATTGTTCAATCTGTCAAACATCCAGTTATGAAGATGTTCTGGGGCTGTTTTTCATACTCTGGACCTGGCAAACTTATTACAGTAGAAGGAATGATTAATAGTGAAAAATATAAAGCAATGCTAGATCGATGTTTGGCTCAGGAGCTGGAGAAAGTTCAAGCCAACGGCAATGCAATGTTCCAACAAGACTCAGCTCCATGCAATATTTCTGAGACTAGGGTGAAATATTTCAAGGACAAGAAGATTAGCATTTTGGACTGGCCTGGAAATTTGCCAGATCTCAATCCTATTAAAAATGTATGGGCGATCTGCAAGGCCAAATTACAAAAGATGGACTGTACGACAAAAACAAGATGGTGGAAGCAGTAATTCAGGTGTGGTTTCGAGAGGAGGCAATCGAGAATAATTGTAAAAATCTAGTTGACTCCATGCCGAGCCGAGTTCAGGCCGTGATTACAGCAAAGGGAGGACATATTTCATATTAAATAATAGTATTTAAACTTTGTTTATAGGTCTAAGAATAGTTTTATTTCAAATAAACAATATTTATGAAAAAAATCCTTGTGTTCACATTAATTCTCACAATACTATATATAATCATCTATTTCATGTGAAATAAACCACAAAAATCAGCAGTCCAACATATTCATCATAAAAGGCATTCTCCTTCAGTGTAAATCTGATATTAGTGTTGTGCTGTGAATATTATAGAATATATGTAGTGATGTGTAATGTTCAGTATGGATTTGCTGGTGTAAGGGTATAAGCTATGGTGCCTGCAGGGATAGAAACTCCTCCACTTACTCCTCTCTCTTCCTCTTCTTCATGGTCGCTTCTCCCGTTCTTCCTGGGAAGCTTGAAAAGAACAAAAATAAATTAATAATATGCAGGGTGAATGAGGCCAAGGGCACCTTTTTAAATTATTTATTTTTCCATTAAAGGGGTTGTCCAGCCTTTGCTAATTAAAATCCTATCTTCAGGTTAGGCCGTCACTCGTAGATTAGGAGGGGTCTAGCACTGCACACCTTCATAGAACAATATGCTATAGCTCTTTCAAGAAATTTGGCACTGGTATTACATAGCAACATCACTTTTATACAACAACCTCAGTTTCTCTATATTTTTACATAATAACCTCTGATTCTCCATATTTTGGACATTTATATTGAAACCTTTGCGTTTTATCAATAAAGTCCAATAGATTTTGGTTTCCTTACAAATTTCCCAATGGTCAGTTTCAGGGATGACATAAATCAGCAATTTGCCATCTTTGGCACCAATCAGCTAGTGATGGCCTATACTGAAGACAGGATATCACTTAGTAAAGGTTGGGCAACTCCATTAAAATTTTCCTTCACTTAATTAAAACTCATTGGAGTGACATAAGCTTAGACAGGGAGTCCAGACCTGCACCAGATTTATCGCAGTGGCCCAGGCTGGATGATAAATGTGGTTCATGGATGGCCAGTTTTTTTTAATTCTATACCAGCTATTAGCTTAGTTTGGGACAGAATTTTATTTCAGAATTGTGGGGGTAAATGTTGTTATATATGTTAATATTATAACACACCCCCTTTCCTGCGATGCCATTTCTACTGGTCGGCCTAGGCACTTATATTTTGTCTAAACCTACATTCTCCATATTAATAAAGATTGGCACCCAAGTTTCTCCATATTTCTACACGATAACCTCAGTTTCTCCATATTTAACATAACAAGTTTGTTCATTTTTATTGAAAAATTTCCATGTTAGTAAAAGTTTGCACCCAAGTTTCTCCATATTTTTACACAATAACTTTCATTTCTCCATATTTTATACAACAACCTCAGTTTCTCAGTATTTTTACATAATAACCTCTGATTCTCCATGTTTTGGTTATTTATATTGAAACCTTTGTGTTTTATCAATAAAGTCCATTAGATTTTGGTTTCCCAACGGTCAGTTTCGGGGATGACATAAATCAGCAATTCCACTGATCAGATGACGGTTTTTTACCTCCGTTGAATCGCACTTAGCAGGTGGTTCTTCAGTGCGCAGATCCCCATCTTCGTCTCTCTCCAAAAATTCGTTGCTTTGTCTCTTCTGCTCGCAGAAGTAAGGAGCCTGTCGTATCTCTAACAGAAATCGCAGACTGGCACCAACTGTCAGTTTTCTTCCTCCTATGAATTAAAATCCTGCAATTCTATTGGTTGAAGCTGTGGTGATTTGTGCAGAATTTAAAGAGACAGTGCATTCTTATAACACTCAGCATCCATACAATACAAGTACTTTTTTAGTTATCCTTATATTTATCATCCTTATTCCTTCTGGTGTCATTTTTGAAAGCTGCCATGTTTTATGCATGCCTACATTGAAGTCTATGAAAGTTACAAAAAGAGCCAAACTTGTGGTGTACAGTTGTAACTGTGGGGGTCATTTATCAAACTGGTGTAAAGTAGAACTGGCTTAGTTGCCCATAGCAACCAATCAAATTCCACCTTTCATTTTCATAAATCTCCCCCTGTATCTGCTATAATTTGATGTACTACAACTCCCATTTTCTGCTACATCTAGCCAGGTTTTCTGACTCCTGCACCATACAGATTTGGGGAAAAAAATAAGAAATATATAAAAAAGGGGATAGCTCATAGAACTATCTTGGAATGTAATTCCAAGGGGGTCAAATGAACATGCAGGGCGCCAAAGGGTGAAACTTCTTAGGCAGTAGTAATTAGATAAAATTGGAATGAAGTATATAAAAAATATACACTGCTCAAAAAAATAAAGGGAACACTTAAACAACACAATGTAACTCCAAGTCAATCACACTTCTGTGAAATCAAACTGTCCACTTAGGAAGCAACACTGAGTGCTTCCTGGCTGATGTTTTGGTCACCTTTGAATGCTGCCGGTGCTTTCACTCTAGTGGTAGCATGAGACGGAGTCTACAACCCACACAAGTGGCTCAGGTAGTGCAGCTTATCCAGGATGGCACATCAATGCGAGCTGTGGCAAGAAGGTTTGCAGTGTCTGTCAGCGTAGTGTCCAGAGCATGGAGGTGCTACCAGGAGACAGGCCAGTACATCAGGAGACGTGGAGGAGGCCGTAGGAGGGCAACAACCCAGCAGCAGGACCGCTACCTCCGCCTTTGTGCAAGGAGGAACAGGAGGAGCACTGCCAGAGCCCTGCAAAATGACCTCCAGCAGGCCACAAATGTGCATGTGTCTGCTCAAACGGTCACAAACAGACTCCATAAGGGTGATATGAGGGCCCGACGTCCACAGGTGGGGGTTGTGCTTACAGCCCAACACCGTGCAGGACGTTTGGCATTTTCCAGAAAACACCAAGATTGGCAAATTCGCCACTGGCGCCCTGTGCTCTTCACAGATGAAAGCAGGTTCACACTGAGCACATGTGACAGACGTGACAGAGTCTGGAGACGCCGTGGAGAACGTTCTGCTGCCTGCAACATCCTCCAGCATGACCGGTTTGGCATTGGGTCAGTAATGGTGTGGGGTGGCATTTCTTTGGAGGGCCGCACAGCCCTCCATGTTCTTGCCAGAGGTAGCCTGACTGCCATTAGGTACCGAGATGAGATCCTCAGACCCCTTGTGAGACCATATGCTGGTGCGGTTGGCCCTGGGTTCTCCTAATGCAAGAAAATGCTAGACCTCATGTGGCTGGAGTGTGTCAGCAGTTCCTGCAAGACGAAGGCATTGATGCTATGGGCTGGCCCGCCCGTTCCCCAGACCTGAATCCAATTGAGCACATCTGGGACATCACGTCTCGCTCTATCCACCAACGTCACGCTGCACCACAGACTGTCCAGGAGTTGACAGATGCTTTAGTCCAGGTCTGGGAGGAGAGCCCTCAGGAGACCGTCTGCCACCTCATCAGGAGCATGCACAGGCGTTGTAGGGAGGTCATACAGGCACGTGGAGGCCACACACACTACTGAGCCTCATTTTGACTTGTTTTAAGGACATTAGACTTGTTTTAAGGACATTACATCAAAGTTGGATCAGCCTGTAGTGTGTTTTTCCACTTTAATTTTGAGGGTGACTCCAAATCCAGACCTCCATGGGTTAAAAAATTTGATTTCCATTTATTTTTTTTGTGTGATTTTGTTGTCAGCACATTCAACTATGTAAAGAACAAAGTATTTCAGAAGAATATTTAATTAATTCAGATCTAGGATGTGTTATTTTTGTGTTCCCTTTATATTTTTGAGCAGTGTATATATCTATAAATGTATATAAGAGAAAACGTATGGAAGAGGCTGTCTGGTGTGGTTCTTTGTGTGCTAGGAAAGCCGGCACAACCAAAAGCCAGAAAATGTGAAACCAAAGGATAAATCATAACCAAACCAGGGGGTGCCAATCCAAATAATAGGAGTTAGATATATATAGCCCACTTACTATCTTATAAAAAGAACCAAGAGGCTGTGAGAGGTTCAGAGAAGGGTGCTATTAGATATAATGAAAGGTGTATTGTACCTTTAAACCATTTAGAATCACTAAAAAGTATGCAGAATCACTAGTAAAATTCCAATAAAAACATTTAGTAGTGAATTTCACTCACTTCACCAGGGAGGAATTCCTATTGGGATAAAGCTCAAGACACCCAAAGGAATCCTCCCTATCCTGGATCGCCTGTAGAATCTTAGGATGAAGCAGCAGCCCAATTCCCTGGTTCTTCTTGCAATCTCCTTTATTTATAATCAAGCAGGATAAAAAGCTCAACGCGTTTTGGGGAGGGTAAATATCCCCTTCGTCAGGAGTAAGTGTATAAATTATTGTAACAATGAGGATCTTTATAGTAACCAAAAAAGCGCCACATGGAGGTCATCAGCCCCTGACACAGGAAGTGACATCAGGTGATGGGGGTATAGTCAAGTCATGAATGTATAGAGAATTTAGTGAAATAAATATTCAAAGCACTAATCTTACCATTGGTGGGTCAGTGGGCCCTGAAAAAATCAAATACAAACTGTCAGAAGAAAAGTTATGCGCTCCGATAACAGACCTAACTTCCAGTCCATGAAGCACATCACTGGGACACACCGCGGACCCGTGCGCATGCGCGGGAGGGATGGATCACTCAGGAGTGAGTCGTGGAGCGCAATCAGGAAGGGCCGGCCGGCGTTGAAATGCACAACCAAAGTGCACCTGCGCCGTGGTGTCAGTAGATTGTACAACTGTTCTGCATACTTCAGAGGAGCTGAATAAAGGGGAGAAAAGGATGGAAACAAAATATAAACAAATTTAAATGTTGCCAGATTATAACCCACAAAAGGAAGGAAATTAGTATTCCAGGGTCGGAAGAAACATTTCTTTTAACCACCTCAGCCCCCAGTGCTTAAACACCCTGAAAGACCAGGCCACTTTTTACACTTCTGACCTACACTACTTTCACTGTTTATTGCTCGGTCATGCAACTTACCACCCAAATGAATTTTACCTCCTTTTCTTCTCACTAATAGAGCTTTCATTTGGTGGTATTTCATTGCTGCTGACATTTTTACTTTTTTTGTTATTAATCGAAATTTAACGATTTTTTTGCAAAAAAATGACATTTTTCACTTTCAGTTGTAAAATTTTGCAAAAAAAACGAGATCCATATATAAATTTTGCTCTAAATTTATTGTTCTACATGTCTTTGATAAAAAAAAATGTTTGGGTAAAAAAAAAATGGTTTGGGTAAAAGTTATAGCGTTTACAAACTATGGTACAAAAATGTGAATTTCCGCTTTTTGAAGCAGCTCTGACTTTCTGAGCACCTGTCATGTTTCCTGAGGTTCTACAATGCCCAGACAGTAGAAACACCCCACAAATGACCCCATTTCTGAAAGTAGACACCCTAAGGTATTCGCTGATGGGCATAGTGAGTTCATAGAACTTTTTATTTTTTGTCACAAGTTAGCGGAAAATGATGATTTTTTTTTATTTTAATTTTTTTCTTACAAAGTCTCATATTCCACTAACTTGTGACAAAAAATAAAAAGTTCTATGAACTCACTATGCCCATCACGAAATACCTTGGGGTCTCTTCTTTCCAAAATGGGGTCACTTGTGGGGTAGTTATACTGCCCTGGCATTCTAGGGGCCCAAATGTGTGGTAAGGAGTTTGAAATCAAATTCTGTAAATTATGACCAGTGAAATCCGAAAGGTGCTCTTTGGAATATGGGCCCCAAGTTAGCAGAAATTTTTTTTTTTTCTTACAAACTCTCATATTCCACTAACTTGTGTCAAAAAATAAAATCTCACATGAACTCACCATACCCCTCACGGAATCCAAATGCGTAAATACACATCTGGTATCTCTGTATTCAGGAGAAGTTGAGGAATGTGTTTTGGGGTGTCTTTTTACATATACCCATGCTGGGTGAGATAAATATCTTGGTCAAATGCCAACTTTGTATAAAAAAATGGGAAAAGTTGTCTTTTGCCAAGATATTTCTCTCACCCAGCATGGGTATATGTAAAAAGACACCCCAAAACACATTCCTCAACTTCTCCTGAATACAGAGATACCAGATGTGTATTTACGCATTTGGATTCCGTGAGGGGTATGGTGAGTTCATGTGAGATTTTATTTTTTGACACAAGTTAGTGGAATATGAGAGTTTGTAAGAAAAAAAAAAAAAATTCTGCTAACTTGGGCCAAAAAAATGTCTGAATGGAGCCTTACAGGGGGGTGATAAATGACAGGGGGGTGATCAATGACAGGGGGGTGATCAATGACAGGGGGGTGATCAGGGAGTCTATATGGGGTGATCACCACAGTCATTGATCACCCCCCTGTAAGGCTCCATTCAGACGTCCGTATGATTTTTACGGATCCGATCAGTCTATCAGTGGATCCGTAAAAATCATGCGGACATCTGAATGGAGCTTTACAGGGGGGTGATCAATGACAGGGGGGTAATCAATGACAGGGGGGTGATCAGGGAGTCTATATGGGGTGATCACCACAGTCATTGATCACTCCCCTGTAAGGCTCCATTCAGACGTCCGTATGATTTTTACGGATCCGATCAGTCTATCAGTGGATCCGTAAAAATCATGCGGACATCTGAATGGAGCTTTACAGGGGGGTGATCAATGACAGGGGGGTAATCAATGACAGGGGGGTGATCAGGGAGTCTATATGGGGTGATCACCACAGTCATTGATCACTCCCCTGTAAGGCTCCATTCAGACGTCCGTATGATTTTTACGGATCCGATCAGTCTATCAGTGGATCCGTAAAAATCATGCGGACATCTGAATGGAGCTTTACAGGGGGGTGATCAATGACAGGGGGTTAATCAATGACAGGGGGGTGATCAGGGAGTCTATATGGGGTGATCACCACAGTCATTGATCACTCCCCTGTAAGGCTCCATTCAGACGTCCGGATGATTTTTACGGATCCGATCAGTCTATCAGTGGATCCGTAAAAATCATGCGGACATCTGAATGGAGCTTTACAGGGGGGTGATCAATGACAGGGGGGTAATCAATGACAGGGGGGTGATCAGGGAGTCTATATGGGGTGATCAGGGGTGATCAAGGGTGAATAAGGGGTTAATAAGTGACAGGGGGGGGGGTGTAGTGTAGTGGTGCTTGGTGCAACATATTACTGAGCTACCTGTGTCCTCTGGTGGTCGATCCAAACAAAGGGGACCACCAGAGGACCAGGTAGCAGGTATATTAGACGCTGTTATCAAAACAGCGTCTAATATACCTGTTAGGGGTTAAAAAAATCACATCTCCAGCCTGCCAGCGAACGATCGCCGCTGGCAGGCTGGAGATCCACTCGCTTACCTTCCGATCCTGTGAACGCGCGCGCCTGTGTGCGCGCGTTCACAGGAAATCTCGCGTCTCGCGATATGACGCGTAGATGCGTGACTGTGCGCAGGGCTGCCACCTCTGGAACGCGAATCTGCGTTAGGCGGTCCGGAGGTGGTTAAAACATACCATGGATTGCAGTACAAAGAACGTCATATATCTACTGGAATGCCCTTGCAAACTTAGCTACGTAGGAAGAACTACACAATCTTTGAGAGAACGAACTGAACTGAAAAGTCCTTACACAGCGTTTCAAGGCATTTTTATGAACATCATAATAGTGACGCCACTCTTCTAAAAGTCACTCCATTAAAATGGGTCCCAAAGTCGTACCAGCAATTGTCCCGCAAGGAGATGTATTGGATATATCGTTTAAATACTTTGTCCCCTTTTGGTTTGAACGAAACACTGGAATATACCAACTATTGATCCACTTAGGGTAGTAGATATTTACAATGTCTCTTCGTGAGAGCCCCCTAAATTTAAATGGTATATTACAGTATCCCTTTTAATAAACCCTGTCTTTTACTGCACTTTCTAATTTTTTCTATTTAGTTTTCTCTACATAATTCCTTTACATAAACATTACCGTTTTTATGCATTCCTTATCCGGAAGTTTTAGACTTAGCGCTTTTTCATTGATGGACCCCCCGTTGTTTGTTTACACATATATGCGTTTGCATTTCTCGGTTGTGTCAAGCTCTAAGGTACATGTATATTGAACATATACACATATTATGAGGCACAGAACCTCACAATTCTATCGAATAATCTTATGTATCATTTTATTTTCTATACATAATTTGTATATACATTATGATTTTATGTACTTGTTTTTTCTTTTGTACTTATAAGGACTATGTACTATCCATCTAGGTTTTATATATTCAGATATTTATAGATTTTAGTAAGCATACATATGGCCCTAAGTATGCATGCCTTTATATTTGTCATATACCTATGTACAAGCTGCCAGGAGAATTCTCCTTACTATTCCAGTCCACCTAATATAAAAGAATTCTCTAGAAATACCCATCCATATATATCTACTTATACATTTTTTCCATAAATGCATTCATATATTTATATACAGTTATAATATAATATATGGTTCTTTCGTATGCTCATGCATTTATTTATTTATATATTTTTGTTTTTTTATATATATATATATATAGAGTAAAGAAAGACACCGCAGCACGTCCGTTTGGTGAAATAAGTGGGACCCTTTATTCACCTGTGCGACGTTTCGGTCCACTTACTGGGACCATTCTCAAGCAATACAGCAATGTGAAAACTGTGAGCATTTTATGCAGTCGTAGTCAATTAGCATAAGTGAGTGACAATCAATAAAACATATAAAATACAAGAGATCTGATACATATCAAAAGTATACACATGTGATAGGCCCGGAAGGTAGTTAAGATCAAAGCCGTAAACGGCGTACATAAAGCTTCCAGGTATATATGTACATCAATAATACAGTACAAATACATAAGTGACAATTATTCGTGAATCAATATCACATGTGATTATGTGAGGTTGACAGGACCGAGCTTGGAGTTGGGCGTGCTCGATGGTGGGAGGATAAACTGTTGCGTGATGCACCGCATGGAAGCGGCGTCCCGGATCTGCAGCTGCGCATGTCCGTGACGTCACTATAGGTCAAACACGTGATCACCTAGTAAAACATCACGTGACACAGCGACATGACGTATCAATGCCGTAGGTCAAGGTAAAAACCAACATCAAAGTGAAAAATTCTGTGTCAATATACGGATAGAACACCCAGGGTATGTGGTCGGGCGTCACGCCATCTTGCGATGCGCTGACGTCCGACATCTACGTGCACAGAAAAGGGGGAAGGCGAAACAGCGGCAGCCATCGCCAACCCACTGTGCTCGTCACAGTTAACCCCTTGTCGGGTGGGAATCCTGCACAGTAACTTTCCAAGTGTACAGAAGACAGTAGTAGATGTAACAGTAATAAACAGTATAATATGCAGTGATCCAGGGATAAGCCGCACATGTTTAGAATAAGCATCACGTCTCCCGCTGAGCAAACCCCCTCCAGCAACATGTCCTGAAAAGTGAATCAATAAAAGAAATATATTAACCAAATATATTCATTAAAAACAAGAAAACAATTTTTTCAACACATGTGTCGGCAGGGACAAAACCAAAGGGAGTCATATGAAAAGCCATGGCCTGTATTCTACATTCAAGCCCATCGGACGAATGGTTTGTAGCTTGAAAATCTTTCTACACCGAGAAGTAAAAACCATCTACACCAACGTGCATCCATGGATCCGCTGTTAAATCAGCCTTCACCGGCCACTTTTTCATACACAGAAGCCGACAGGGACAGAATCGTGGGAACATGTGGAGGTAATGTGGACTTTCTTTCGGTTCCGTCGCTGCTTGATATTAAAAAGAGGTACGAGCGGGACTCTAGAAAATGCCTCACTTTGGAATTACATTCCACCACTTTAGTGGAATATGTTAAAACCAACCGTATACCCAGGGGGATGCGTGTACAACCCAGATCCTCTATGTATTCTACGGACCTAGAATTTCGCTCTAAATATGAGCAAATTTCTAATAAATATTCCCTGGACTTAATGTTGCTTAACATTGAATTCATGCGTAAAGATTTATTTACTACAGCAGCTAACAAGACCGAGGATGAGGCCGCATTAAGGGCCATCTTGTCCCCACAGGACTTCGATGATTACTATAACAAGTTTCAACCCCATCTGAACAAACTTAAGAGCGATATTCAAGAAACCAAGCGAGGGAAATGGCAAAGGGACACAATGGACTATACCACAGGTCACATTTATAATTGGAACGAAAGTAACCGAACAAATCCAAACCAGAGTCAGAAAAAAACCAAAAAGCGGGATGATTCCAATACTGGTAATTCAGCTACTTTTTTAGGGCCTCTACCAGCCCCTGGAAAAAAGCTACAAGAAGGGGCGGTCGAAACAGAAATCGATACCGTAAAAACAAGGAGCCAAAAGATGTTGAGAAAGACCAATGCCTGACGGTGGTAAATATATCTTCTCACATATTGACACCGGTACAAATACAGCTACTTGAAAAGGGTCTGAGTTTTTGTCCGGCAAGTGTTATTAATTGGTATGAGTTGGAAGCCGATTTGTTGTATTTCTTTAGATTAATTAAATTAAAAATCCATTTTCAGGATGCACATAATGTTACTACTCAACCTATGCATGAATTACGTTTATCTGATTGTGGATTGAGAGTCAAGAGGGATTTTTCCCCTCAAATATCTTCCAAGGCGTTTGATGTGTTCTCAGATGCAGTGCTGGGTGACATACAGGAGCTCAAACATTCTGGACTCTTGGATCACATCTAGCACCCTAACATTTCCAAACAGGAGTTACAGGCACTTGAACAGTTAATCCATGACCACTCCCTCACCATCAAGTCTGCTGACAAGGGTGGTGCGGTAGTGGTCATGGATACTGCTATGTATTTGACAGAGGCAGTCCGCCAGCTATCTGACTCTGCAGTTTATGCAAAACTCCAAAGGGATCCCAGATTTGACATACAACGTGAATTTAAGTCACTCATTAACACCTATGCACAAGTTGGCCTCATTGATGAACAACTAAGCGAGTTTTTACAGATTGAACACCCTGTCACCCCTTTGTTTTATTTATTGCCTAAAATCCATAAAAACTTACAGTGTCCTCCCGGCCGGCCTATTGTTTCTGGCCGTGGCTCTTTACTCAGTAATGCTTCCATCTTCTTAGATAAGATTCTGCAGACATATGTGGTTAACTCAAAATCTTATTTGAGTGACACCACTGACTTCTTATCTAAGTTAGCAGACGTGACGATGCCGGAGGACGCCATTTTGGCCTCCTTCGACATCGTCAGTCTGTATACTTCTATACAGCATGATATAGGGATGGCAGTTGTGGAATCCGCTCTAGCAAAATCTGACTACACCATTGAGGCTCGTACTTTTTTTCTAGCCTTACTGCGTATGATTTTATATAATAACTACTTCCTTTTTGGGGACGACTATTATATGCAAATCAGAGGGACGGCCATGGGGACGAATGTGGCCCCCACTTACGCCAACATGGTCGTCTCCCATTTGGAGGAACAGCACGTCTATGTGTCCCACCACTTCAGCCATGTGCTGAGGTGGTGGAGATACATAGACGATATCTTTGTTATTTGGACAGGTACTGCCTCTGAGTTACATCTGTTTCACAATTATTTAAATAGTCTGATTCCAGACATACAATTTACCTTGGAATTTTCTACAGATATACTACACTTTTTGGATGTGAACGTACGTAGCACGAGAGGGGCATTGAGCACAGAGGTTTATACTAAACCCACTGACCGCAATACCATTTTGAGGTTTGACAGCGCACATCCTCGGACAATGGTGCGGTCATTGCCTTACAGCCAGTTTATCAGGGCTAAACGTATAGTCAGTGATACCTCTGTGCTCGATTCCACTTTGGAGATCATGACAAAAAACTTTAGACAAAGACAATATCCAGTTTCCATACTGCAACAGCAACGGAAACGTAGTAATCTAAAAGAGAGAAGCGAATTGTTTCAAGGCACGCAACGTGAGTATTCTCAAAGAATACCCTTTGTTTCCACCTTCTGTGAAGCAAGTTCACATGTTAACAAAATAATTAACAAACACTGGCCAATCTTGAAAACTGAGCACAAAAACATCCCTGAATTCTGTAATAGACCACTTACTTCTTACAAGAGAGCCCGTAACATAAAAGACAGATTAGTCAAAAATGATATAGGCTCACAAAAAAGTACACGTCAACTACTTTTGGCCCCTAAAAAAACTGGGAGTTACCCGTGCCTTCACTGTGTAAATTGTAGATACATGGTGAAGGGACGGGAATTTACCCACCCACAAACTGGGATCTCTTACCCCCTTAGATTTTATTTGACTTGTGACTCCTGTTTTGTGATTTACGTTTTATGGTGCCCCTGTAAATTATTATACGTGGGTGAAACCACATGTGACTTTAAGTCCCGGTTCAATCAACATCGATTTTCCATACGAAAAAAACGTAAAGATTTGCCTGTTTCAAACCACTTCGCGGCAATGGATCATGCTGAAGGAGATCTTAAGTTCATGATCCTTGATCATGTTCCGTTGCCGCGGACTGGCGGTGACCGCATTAAAATGCTCAAAAAACGCGAGTCCGAATGGATTTTCAAGCTACAAACCATTCGTCCGATGGGCTTGAATGTAGAATACAGGCCATGGCTTTTCATATGACTCCCTTTGGTTTTGTCCCTGCCGACACATGTGTTGAAAAAATTGTTTTCTTGTTTTTAATGAATATATTTGGTTAATATATTTCTTTTATTGATTCACTTTTCAGGACATGTTGCTGGAGGGGGTTTGCTCAGCGGGAGACGTGATGCTTATTCTAAACATGTGCGGCTTATCCCTGGATCACTGCATATTATACTGTTTATTACTGTTACATCTACTACTGTCTTCTGTACACTTGGAAAGTTACTGTGCAGGATTCCCACCCGACAAGGGGTTAACTGTGACGAGCACAGTGGGTTGGCGATGGCTGCCGCTGTTTCGCCTTCCCCCTTTTCTGTGCACGTAGATGTCGGACGTCAGCGCATCGCAAGATGGCGTGACGCCCGACCACATACCCTGGGTGTTCTATCCGTATATTGACACAGAATTTTTCACTTTGATGTTGGTTTTTACCTTGACCTACGGCATTGATACGTCATGTCGCTGTGTCACGTGACGTTTTACTAGGTGATCACGTGTTTGACCTATAGTGACGTCACGGACATGCGCAGCTGCAGATCCGTTACGCCGCTTCCATGCGGTGCATCACGCAACAGTTTATCCTCCCACCATCGAGCACGCCCAACTCCAAGCTCGGTCCTGTCAACCTCACATAATCACAGGTGATATTGATTCACGAATAATTGTCACTTATGTATTTGTACTGTATTATTGATGTACATATATACCTGGAAGCTTTATGTACGCCGTTTACGGCTTTGATCTTAACTACCTTCCGGGCCTATCACATGTGTATACTTTTGATATGTATCAGATCTCTTGTATTTTATATGTTTTATTGATTGTCACTCACTTATGCTAATTGACTACGACTGCATAAAATGCTCACAGTTTTCACATTGCTGTATTGCTTGAGAATGGTCCCAGTAAGTGGACCGAAACGTCGCACAGGTGAATAAAGGGTCCCACTTATTTCACCAAACGGACGTGCTGCGGTGTCTTTCTTTACTCTACATTGCACACCTTGGTAAGGTGTTTTCCGCCGCTGGCACCCATACCTGATTACCGGGAGTGCTGCCTTGATTTTTCTTCTTATATATATATATATATATATATATATATATATATATATATATTCTTTTAAAAGAATCATGTCATCATTAGGAACCCCTAACCCTTATTCAACATCCCCTAAAAAGAATTGGTCAAAACTATCAATTTTTATATATATTTAACCATATTTGTTATTTTTAGTATATATTAATATTTATTTATTTATAAAAAAAAAAAATCTCCATAAATTCATTTATGTATTCATTTATATCTATTTATCTTCCCATATAGTATACTCATTCATCTATTTATATATATATCATCCACTAAGCTCTGAATTTGTTAATCTAATTCACACCAGCCAAAACAATATATTTCCATCCTTTTCTCCCCTTTATTCAGCTCCTCTGAAGTATGCAGAACAGTTGTACAATCTACTGACACTATGGCGCAGGCGCTCTTTGGTTGTGCGTTTCAACGCCGGCCGGCACTTCCTGATTGCGCTCCACGACTCACTCCTAAGTGATCCATCCCTCCCGCACATGCGCACGGGTCCGCGGTGTGTCCCAGTGATGCGCTCCACGGACCGGAAGTTAGGTCTGTTATCGGAGCGCATAACTTTTCTTTTGACAGCTTGTATATGATTTTTTCAGGGCCCACTGACCCACCAATGGTAAGATTAGTGCTTTGAATATTTATTTCACTAAATTCTCTATACATTCATGACTTGACTATACCCCCGTGGAGGTCATCAGCCCCTGACACAGGAAGTGACATCAGATGACCTCCATGTGGCGCTTTTTTGGTTACTATAAAGATCCTCATTGTTACAATAATGTATACACTTGCTCCTGACGAAGGGGATATTTACCCTCCCCAAAACGCGTTGAGATTTTTATCCTGCTTGATTATAAATAAAGGAGATTGCAAGAAGAACCCGTAAATTGGGCTGCTGCTTCATACTAAGATTCTAAAGGCGATCCAGGATAGGGAGAATTTCTTTGGGTGTCTTGAGCTTTATCCCAATAGGAATTCCTCCCTGGTGAAGTGAGTGAAATTCACTACTAAATGTTTTTGTTGGAATTTTACTAGTGATTCTGCATACTTTTTAGTGATTCTAAATGGTTTTAAGGTACAATAGAACTTTCATTATATCTAATAGCACCCTTCTCTGAACCTCTCACAGCCTCTTGGTTCTTTTTTTTTTTTTTTTTTTTTAACAAATCTTTATTATCATTGTGCCATATTGAATCGACAGATACAAATCAATTGTAATAAACATGAATCATGTATCACATCCTGTGTACATCTTTTATTATTACAGTCAAATGCAGCGAAATAATGTGCTGACACAACAATTTTTTATTTTTTACACCCTCCCCCCCTAACCCACCTCCCTTCCTCAAGCAACACTAGAACAAAACCTCTCTGAGTATCCCTTATCTCCTAACAGGCCCCCTTCTACAATACATCCTAGACTTGTGGTGTAATACAACTCTTAACTCCCCTCAGCAGTTTAACATCGCCCCAGCTTCAACTTGCCTAACTGACCCTTAAGGTCTTCTTTTAAGTACCATGCTGTCAGCTGGAAAGGTTCCATTATGGTAGCATACTCTGATTCCTGTATGTATTTTAAAATGAATTTTTTCCACGTCCTGTATAATTTTTTTTCCAGAGTTTCTTTTTTAGTTAGAGCGTCGAGCCATTCTAAATGTATCAGTAACACCTCTACAGTCGGGACGTCTGACTCTAACCACTTCGATAGCAAACACTGTTTAGCTCCTAGCACCACTTTGTGCCCTATCACTGTGAGACCCATCTCCTTCCCTTTCCCATCTCCTACGGTTCCCCCCGTACTATCAGCGTGGAAAATAACTACCGTTGGTGACAGCTCTTTCTGGTAATTGCTAGTCCCTCTCAAGATTTGGTCTATCTGTCACCAAAATTCCTCTAATCTTGGGCAGTTCCACAGACAATGGAGAAGGTCAGTTTTTGGCATAGAACACTTAGGGCAGGCAGTAATTCTATCAGGTTTTGTCGCTGTTACAGGCAAGTCGAATCCATACACCGCGTGATGGATGATCTTAAAATGTGTTTCTCTCATCCTCTCATTTAACACCGCTCTATTCAAGGCGATGATACCTGCTCGGACAACAGGCTGAATGTCCTTAACGTCCAATTGGACGCCCCATCTCTTGAAAAGCCCTCTGGAAGTGGAGTCATCCCAGATGTTCCTCAAAGTGCTATATAAGAGTGAAATGGAAGTTTTACTTTTATTCTCGAGAAGGGAATCAAATTTGTTTGGTCGCAACTCATTGGTGATATCCTTTACCAGACTCCTGCTGTAATTCCTAACTTGCATGTAGGGAAACAAGTTGGGGCCCTGTAAGCTCCACTTATCCTCCAATTCTGACAAGGTTGCCCATCTAGCCTCTTGTTCCTGGAAGAGGTCCCTAATTTTCCTCACTCCCCTAGTCGCCCAGTGCTTTAAGGGCTTTTCGTATTGCCCAGGAATAAAGGTTGGGTTGTTATAGATGGGGAGATGTTTGGAGAATTGATACGATAAACCAAAACGTTTCCTGAGAATCTTCCAAGTTATGATTGAGTCTCTTAAAGTTTGTGAACGTCTAGCTAAGTACGGGAGACGGGGCAGACTGGTGTGCACAAGTGCCCTCAAGTCCCAGGGTGCAGCTAATTGCCGCTATAGGTGTATGTTAGAGTAGTAGGCCGTACCATTAAACCAGTCTAATAGGTGTCTACTGAGGAAGGCTATTTTGTACCCCCGAACGTCGGGAAAATTAAGCCCCCCTTGCTCTTTCCGCATCTTTAATTTTCGTAAGGAGATTCTGGGCTTCTTTCCGTTCTACATAAAGCGAACAAATTTACTTTCTAGACCCGCAACATACGCATGGCGTAAGAGTAAAAGTATAGTTTGGAAAGGGTACAGTAACCGCGCCATCCCCATCATTTTGACTAGGTGGCACCTTCCCATCAACGACAAAGGCAATCTCTTGGTTCTTTTTATAAGATAGTAAGTGGGCTATATATATCTAACTCCTATTATTTGGATTGGCGCCCCCTGGTTTGGTGTGGTTATCATTTATCCTTTGGTTTAACATTTCCTGCACCATACGCCAGTCATTGCACTCTACACCACTAGCCACCCCAACTATCGTGCAGGAGTCCCAGAACCAGGGTGTGCCCCCAGGGAAGAAAGAGTGTGCCCTCCTTTCACTGCACAGCCCCACGGAGCTGTGATTGATTGGGACAGCCAGAAGCTTTAACACTCGTATCCTCCACTCTACCTCTGGACTACCTCTTGAAGCTCATCAAGAGAATGCCAAGAGTGTGCAAAACAGTAATCAAAGCAAAAGGGGGCTACTTTGAAGAACCTAGAATATGACATATTTTCAGTTGTTTCACACTTGTTTGTTATGTATATAATTCCACATGTGTTAATTAATAGTTTTGATGCCTTCATAGTCATGAAAATAAAGAAAACTCTTTGAATGAGAAGGTGTGTCCAAACTTTTGGTCTGTACTGTATGTGAAAAATGTGAGAAGTCCACTTGTGAAACCATTTGTATTAATGCATGGAGACTCTGCCTGCACAGAAGTCCATGGGGTCAGGGGAAAGGGTATGTGCCGGAGAAAGGTAGGACTGAACCTGGGTGTTGCGGCGGTAGGTCTTAGTTTTCTGATTTGTCTAAGTCTGGCGCAGCACGTAAAGAAAGAGATTTCTGATCAGGCGCAAAATCACAGGCTCCAATACGTCTCTTAATGGTGAATAGAAAATAAAGATGTGTAGAACAACGCGTTTCAGGGCTCAAAGTGTCCCCTTCATCAGGTTAACAGGTGACTACTGTTAACCTGATGAAGGGGACACTTTGAGCCCCGAAACGCGTTGTTCTACACATCTTCATTTTTTATGCAATTAAAGAAGATTCACCATTAAGAGACGTATTGGAGCCTGTTATTTTGCGCCTGATCAGAAATCTCTTTCTACAAGCAACCTTTGGGGGATTGGGCATCCGATCCCAAAGATACCTCTTCTGCGGCTGCACTCACGGATCCGAAAGGTCTCTATATACCTACATACCTACAATAGAGTTGTGTCTATTATTGCACAACCTAAAAAGGTGAGCACCTCTACTTGTTTAACAATTCAGTTTGTACTGAACATACTACCCTATTGTGCGCCCCCCACACCTCTCTTTTGTCTCTACGTTCCCCTCCTGACCGAGGGTAACTCTAGATTCGCCCGTGGTTACCAAGGCAGCACGTAAAGAAACTGTTCCATCATGTTGAGGAGAATTGGTGGTTGCTGCCGTGGCATCTGCTGCTTGTAGCAGCGGAGAAGGCGGGAGGCAGGTAACTCTGCAGAGGCATCTTCTCAAAGACAGTTGTGACAAGCTGCGCACATTTCCTGGTAATAAAGTAATTTGACCTCCCTTTTGGCAGGAGGAAGAGATCCCCTCATTTTGCTTTGATAGTGAGGGTCTAAAATCATGCTTATCAGTAATGATCAGACAGAATGTGAATGAAGCCTGAGGAGCCAGTTCTTTCCAGCTCCGTGCCACAATGAGATGATTGGGTGTTGTGGCCATTTTGACATCCCTCTCCTCCTCTAGTTGCAGCTCCTCATCCTCTTTCTCCTCTTTCATGGGAGTTTCTCCTTGCGGGTCACCAACAGCTACAGGGTGTTCAGCAAGATGCAGTAGCTGTTCTTCCTCTGTCCCCTGTTGCATTAGCATCTGTTCTAAGATAAATATCAAAGTGATGACATCGTTCATGCCAGTTGTTTCTACTAACAAATTTCATGGCCTTGTCTGCATTTAATAATTCCAGTAAATGTCCTTGAAAGATTTGAAGCTGGCAATTTTTGCGTACAAATGCAGCAAAAATGGCATCAAAAAATATATTAAAAGCACAAAGCACCTAAATAAGACTATGGGTGTTATTTATCATTTAAGGTGAAGTGCTGCAACTTAATAATATATCTGGCATGAGTGCCCTGTGGTTTGCACTTTTAGATGCATCCTGGAGTAGGTTGCAACTTTTGCAAAAGTCGCACATACACCTGTAGTAAATGAGCCATAATCCAGGTCTAATCTCACGTTTACCTCTTAAACATAGACCACTGGGAAAAGTGGTGAGGATCACGAAAGGTCGCAAATTTAACTAAATGTCGCAGAAGCAGAAAATGTCATAGTTGCCATGACGTTCAACTTTTTTAGACCACAAACTGTATAGCAAAAAAAAACAAAAAAAAGACTGGAGCACCAAAAAACACAGATGAAAGCCTTGTTCACGTCAGTGAATCATGGACAACACACAGATAAATTGAAATCAATGAGGATATACAGATTGGTTCACAGACAAAAAAGGGGAGACATGCAGTACATTGGTCTGTTTTCCAGACCAAACATGCCCATTCAAGTCTATGAGCCTGTGAAAACCATGAACAATACATGGATGCCATCCCTGTTTGGTCCGTTTTTCATAGACCGTTGCTATGAGATGCTCTGGAAAGTGGGATGGATTGATTTTTTTTCACGCATCTGAAAATGGATGAGAAGGAGGGAAAAAAACAGACATAGGCTACTTTCACACTTGCGGCAGAGTGATCCGTCGCCGGAACTGCCTGCTGGATCCGGCAATCTGCATGCAAAAGGATAGCATTTGTTGACGGATCCAGATGCGGATCCGTAATATATATTTTTAACATTTTCACCGGTCTATGCATGCGCAAACCGGAAGGACGGATCTGGCATTCCGGCAACTGAAGCGGAATTTTGGACGGAGAGAATACCGCAGCATGAACTGAACTGACTGAACTGAAGACATCCTGATGCATCCTGAACGGATTGCTCTCCATTCAGAATGCATGGGGATATACCTGATCAGCTCTTTTACGGTATAGAGCTTCTGTGACGGAACTCAGTGCCAGAAAAGAAAAACGATAGAGAGATACAGAGAATTTTCCAGCTGATTGACGGCAAGCAGACATATGATACAGTCAGTATATTGGAAAATTGCATAACTGTTCATTATTGAAAAACAAGCCTTTTTTGTTGGAGCTGAAATACCCCTTTAATTAGGCAGGACAAAATCACAGAGACCCAGCCAGAAATGAGAGAAAATGGTTCTCAAACCGCAGATCCACAAAATGACGCACTTTCCTACGTCCCTTTTTATAGAAATGCCTACTCTTGGCCGCAAAATGTTCTATGATTTGACATCCGTGTATTCTCCACATTGTTTGTGGCTCCATGGAAATGAAAGGGTCCTCATCTGAACTGCAAAAAATGATGAGACGCAAACCAAAAATATGGTTGTGGTCTGAGGTTAGGGCTACAGGGCAATCTTGGCTTGATTTCCTGCATATGTACTGCTGCAGCTGCTTTAGTGACTGCGACACTACACAATGAAACTGCAATATTCAAGTGCATAACAGGTGTCATTGCCAATATTGCTGTGTAGCCCTGGTCCAATAGTGAAGATGACAGCATCATGGTGGTAACAAAGATCCATGTGATTGTGAGTACTTTACACACTATGCTTAATCAGAAAATGACCTATTGTTTAAATCAAGTTTTTTATGTTAAACTTTTTTTGGGGGGGATTTTGGGTGAATTTAGAATTTTTTATGGAAGAACCCCTGCGGACGGAATCATACTAACCTAATCCCAACTGCGACTGTAGATCTCTGGTCAAAATCCAATGGGACCCTGGTCATGCGGCCACTTCATCCATTGACTGACCGCAGTAGTGACGTTTCCCCGGGTGTAATGTAACCCACTGACATGACATATAGGGGACATGTCACCACTGGGGCCAGTCATTGGTTGAAGAGGCCACGTGACCTACGTCAAATGGGATGTTGACATGGGGAGACTGGAGATCTGCAGCCAAGGCAGGAAAATGAAAAAGTAGCTCACCTTAAGCGATAGTAGGACAAGATGAACGAGCAAGTGGATTGTTTTTTTTAATCACCCACAAGTCACAAAAGATGCTGAAAGTGGTCCTTGTTCAAGTCTCTGCATCTTTAGGCAGGTCAGATTATGTTGGCTGATACTGCTTGTTTGGCTGGGGATAGTGTTTGTGATGTTTTCCTTGAGTTCATCCAGGGGATGTGGATTGTTAGCGGACACTTTCTGTTATAAATTTACCCACAGATAATAATTGCACGTGGACAAGTCTGGGGAACGTGGTGGCCATAACCCCTTGCTCACTGCTCGCTCCTCCGTAAACAGTCCATGATCCAGTGCCAGTGACTGCCATTAGGTGCGGCATGTTGCCCCATCTTGTTGGAAAAAGCAGGACATATTTTTCTTTGCAGCATCACAAGCAGTATCAACCGTCATAATCTGACCTGCCCAAATATGCAAAGACCTGAACGGGGACCACTTTCAGCATCTTTTGTGACTTGTGGGTAATAAATAACAAAAACAAACCACATGCTCGTTCATCTCTTCTTACTATCACTGGAAGCGTTCTATTTTTTTTCATGGGCCACCCTGTATAATACGTGTTCTAAGCTGTCTAGGCCCCACCCACTAAGTGTGCCAAATACTAGCCACTTTTTTTTTATGGAAGCAGGGCTTGTGTCAAAATTGTCAACTTTTTGACAGTTTTAAATCCACTGATCAGCTGGTTGAAAAGAATGTGAAGACAAGTGTACAGTTGTGTTCAAAATAATAGCAGTTTGTTTTTTAAAAAGTGAATAAAGCTCAAAAGCTTTTATTTCCATACACACAAATGCATTGGGAACACTACACATTCTATTCCAAATCAAAACATGAAGAAAAATATATCAAATTTGTGTTGTTCCTCTAAAAAAATTGAAGAAAAGTGAATATTAGACTGTTCAAAAAAATAGCAGTGTTTGTATTCTTCTTTACAAACTCAAACATTCACTATATAAACTGAAAAATGTTTGAAGATTTTGCTTTCCTTTGAATCACTTAACTAATATTTAGTTGTATAACCAGTGTTTCTGAGAACTGCTGTACATCTGTGTTGCATGGAGTCGACCAACTTCTGGCCCCTGTGAACAGGTATTCCAACCCAGGATGATTGGACTACATTCCACAGTTCTTCTCTATTTCTTGGCTTTGCCACAGAAACTGCATATTTGATGTCACCCCACAAGTTTTAGATTGGATTAAGATCCGGGGATTGGGCTGACCACTCCATAACGTCAATCTTGTTGATCTGGAACCAAGATGTTGCACGTTTACTGGTGTGTTTGGGGTCGTTGTCTTGTTGGAACACCCATTTCAAGGGCATTTCCTCTTCAGCATAAAGCAGCATGACCTCTTCAAGTATTCTGATGTATTCAAACTGATCCATGATCCCTGGTATGCGATAAATAGGCCCAACATCCCCATATCATGATGCTTGCACCACTATGCTTCACTGTCTTCACAGTGTACTGTGGCTTGAATTCAGTGTTTGGGGGTCGTCTGACAAACTGTCTCCGGCCACTAGACCAAAAAGAACAATCTTACTTTCATCAGTCCACAAAATGTCTCTTTAGCCCACTCAATGTGCTCTTTGGCAAATTGTAACCTCTTCAGCACATGTCTTTTGTGGGGGCTTCTTGCCGATAGCTTGGCTTCACATGCCATTTTAAAGCATTTGCTATCATTTTAGCTGAGCAGCCTATCATTTTCTGCACTTTATATGTTTTCCCCTCTCCAATCAACTTTTTAATTGCTGCGGGAGGAACGCTCGTCTAGGGGCCTAACTGTATCATGTCCTGAGGATCGCCATACAGTTAAATTCAGTGGAGTGGCTGCAGGCCAAGTTCATTAGTATCTGATGCACCTAGCATTAATTATTGCTGAAAGCATCAGATCCTTATGTACCCAGCCAGTGGCCATGAGAAGGGCTTGTACAGCCCCATGGGAAATTACTCTATAGCGTCTAAGGCCAATCTGCTCCGCTTGGCACTTTTGAAAAGTGGAGTAATTAACAGGAAAGGACTTCAACTTTCCATCAGATTTATTATTAATGACAAAGTATTGCATATGTATTTTATTGCTTCGGGCAGGGCACATTAAAGAGGTTTTTCGAGATATTTTTATTGATGACCTATCCTCAGGATAGGTAATAAATATCATATCAGCAGGGACCCAAAGCGCCCGCCGATCAGCTGTTTGAAGAGAGGGCCGCGTTCGTACTAGCGCTGCCTTCCCTACATTGTTTACCTGCTTGCTGTTGACATCACAGCGGCGAGCTGTGTAATTACAAGAAGCCAGTCCATTCACTTCTATGGGACGGCTCGTTCCTATACAGTTGTGTTCAAACTAATAGCAGTCAGACATCACCACTAACCTGATCAATCACTGTTTTTGGTAGAAATGATATTTCTACATGGCAAATAATTTACTAGCAGGTGTAGTAGAGTAATAGAAATCCAACAGACCCAACAGTCATGACATGCATGCTGCTGATTCTGTGTAATTGAATCACTAATTGAAAGGGGCATGTTCAAAATAATAGCAGTGTGGAGTTCAATGAGTGAGGTCCTTCATTCTTTAAAAAACAGGTGGCAATTATTGCCCTTATTTAAGGAAGGAAGGAAGGCAGCAAATGTTGTACATGCTGGTTACAGTGCATTTCTCTCTGAAATTTCTGAGGAAATGGGTCGTCCCAGACATTGTTCGGAAGAACAGCTCCCGGCCTGAACTCCCAGCGCTGCCGGGGGTCACATAGCATTATATCGGCATAATGCTGCCAGTGTTATCCAATACATCCCAGAACTGTAAGGGTTACATAGCATCATAAATCAATATAATGCTATGTGAATCCCGTCAGTGCTGGGAGGTCAGGCTGGGTGCTGCGATGTGGACTCGCTGCGGGAGGAATGCTCATCTGCAAGGGGCCTTGGGTTGCCACCTTTCCCAACAAAAAATACCTGCTAAGTTACGGGGGAGTGGCTTAACACAGGGTGTTAAGTTGCTATGTCATAATGTGGCTCCTAGTATTAATAATGTGGGGGATTGAGTCAGCACAACCTGTATGTAGGTGCACATCACTATGGCGAAATACATATACAAACGGAAAATACAAATGCAATAGCACTCTGCAACCAGCATTCTGCCCTGCCTCCATGCTGGATGAGGCATTGGTGTACATTTTGGCCAAGCGTAATAAGCCACTCACCACGTCAAGGTCGCCTCTATTGAGTGGTCCCTAACACTAGTTCCTATCTGTTTATGGGCCATGACAGCCACACAAATTCCAGGTAATGCAGGTCAGCATGCACGTCAAGCACACTCTGCTTTTAACCCCGTCCGGTGCCATTACAGCTTTCATCGGATCCAGGGATGCAAGTACCAACATGCACGCTGAGCCCACCATATACTTCTCCTAGAGCCAAATGGCTACTGGTAGGTTCTAAATAAGCAGACTCAGTTTTATACTGACTTTAAAACCAGCCTCCAGGACAGATTGACTGGTCAGGTGTGCATGACTGCATGGAGATCGCCACGCCTCCAATATACAGGTTCTTCAAAAAAAAATTAGCATATTGTGATAAAGTTCATTATTTTCTGTAATGTACTGATAAACATTAGACTTTCATATATTTTAGATTCATTACACACAACTGAAGTAGTTCAAGCCTTTTCTTGTTTTAATATTGATGATTTTGGCATACAGCTCATGAAAACCCAAAATTCCTATCTCAAAAAATTAGCATATCATGAAAAGGTTCTCTAAACGAGCTATTAACCTAATCATCTGAATCAACTAATTAACTCTAAACACCTGCAAAAGATTCCTGAGGCTTTTAAAAACTCCCAGCCTGGTTCATTACTCAAAACCGCAATCATGGGTAAGACTGCCGACCTGACTGCTGGCTAGAAGGCCATCATTGACACCCTCAAGCAAGAGGGTAAGACACAGAAAGAAATTTCTGAACGAATAGGCTGTTCCCAGAGTGCTGTATCAAGGCACCTCAGTGGCAAGTCTGTGGGAAGGAAAAAGTGTGGCAGAAAACGCTGCACAACAAGAAGAGGTGACCGGACCCTGAGGAAGATTGTGGAGAAGGACCAATTCCAGACCTTGGGGGACCTGCGGAAGCAGTGGACTGAGTCTGGAGTAGAAACATCCAGAGCCACCGTGTACAGGCGTGTGCAGGAAATGGGCTACAGGTGCCGCATTCCCCAGGTCAAGCCACTTTTGAACCAGAAACAGCGGCAGAAGCGCCTGACCTGGGCTACAGAGAAGCAGCACTGGACTGTTGCTCAGTGGTCCAAGGTACTTTTTCGGATGAAAGCAAATTTTGCATGTCATTCGGAAATCAAGGTGCCAGAGTCTGGAGGAAGACTGGGGAGAGGGAAATGCCAAAATGCCTGAAGTCCAGTGTCAAGTACCCACAGTCAGTGATGGTCTGGGGTGCCATGTCAGCTGCTGGTGTTGGTCCACTGTGTTTTATCAAGGGCAGGGTCAATGCAGCTAGCTATCAGGAGATTTTGGAGCTCTTCATGCTTCCATCTGCTGAAAAGCTTTATGGAGATGAAGATTTCATTTTTCAGCACGACCTGGCACCTGCTCACAGTGTCAAAACCACTGGTAAATGGTTTACTGACCATGGCATTACTGTGCTCAATTGGCCTGCCAACTCTCCTGACCTGAACCCCATAGAGAATCTGTGGGATATTGGGAAGAGAAAGTTGAGAGACGCAAGACCCAACACTCTGGATGAGCTTAAGGCCGCTATCGAAGCATCCTGGGCCTCCATAACACCTCAGCAGTGCCACAGGCTGATTGCCTCCATGCCACGCCGCATTGAAGCAGTCATTTCTGCAAAAGGATTCCCGACCAAGTATTGAGTGCATAACTGAACTTAATTATTTGAAGGTTGACTTTTTTTGTATTAAAAACACTTTTCTTTTATTGGTCGGATGAAATATGCTAATTTTTAGAGATAGGAATTTTGGGTTTTCATGAGCTGTATGCCAAAATCATCAATATTAAAACAAGAAAAGGCTTGAACTACTTCAGTGGTGTGTAATGAATCTAAAATATATGAAAGTCTAATGTTTATCAGTACATTACAGAAAATAATAAACTTTATCACAATATGCTAATTTTTTGAGAAGAACCTGTATACTACAAAGAAAAAATGTGGGGGATTGAGTCAGCACAACCTGTATGCAGGTGCACATCACTATGGCGAAATACATATACAAACGGAAAATACAAATGTGATAGTACTCTGCATCCAGCATTCTGCCCTGCCTCCATGCTGGATGAGGCATTGGTGTACATTTTGGCCATGAATAATGAATAATGCTCTCATTAGTGCCCCCAATAATAGTAATGTCTCTGTTGGTGGCCCCCAGATATAGTCATCCTCCCCCAATTAGTGCCCCCCTGAATAAATAATGCTCCCATTAGTGCCCTTCAGTAATATTAATGCCCCCCAGAATTAAGAGCCCCCATTAGCGCCCCTTAGTATCACTAATGCCCCCCAGAATTACTAATACCCCCATTAGTGCTCCCCAATATTTATAATGCCCCATTAGTGCCCCCCAATATTTATAATTACCCCCTTCTCTGCTTGTGCAAAAAAAAAAAAACTCAGCTCATCCTTTGATCATGCCGCTGGAAGCTCATGACAGGACTTACGCTCTAGCGTGATGACTTTTCGTAGGTCCTGCTTCTTCCAGTCAATACTATGAAATGTCATCACCCTGGAGCACAGGTCCTGACCCGGCGCCATCAAATTGATGGTGTTTTTTTTTGTTTTTGTTTTTATAAAAGTGGGGGCTGGGGTGGGAGTTAAAGGCAGCACTAATGACAGAGCTCATTAGTAACAGTCCGTATAGGAAAATACCGGCAATTAGGACCATTGGCAGGGACACTAAATTTTAGGCTCGGCCGGTGAGTTACCGGCTGGGTGACAACCCTAGATAAAGTTGAATACTGTGGTGAGGGCAGTAGTTTTTTCTGCTGCACTGTGATATTTTGCTCTGCAGGGGCGGTACATTGTACTGTACTATGGTAATGCTGTCCCGCCTACTCCTGTTTCCAGCCTTCTGTCAATACATAACTCGCCTACATCACAGTCACTTTAGGTTCCCATTCCGGCCCTGGTGTCCGGCAGAGAATAAAAAAATAAAATTAAAAAAACATACATTTTTGGACAAAAAAATTGTGTGTAGAAACATTTTAGAACAAAAAATAGCGTGTAGAAATTTCCGTCAATTATTATTATTTTTTTATATATATTCCTGTTCCCCTGTAATCTGACGGGTTACACGGCTACACTAAACCTCCTCCTTCCACGTTTACGCTTAGTACTCTACGCGCTGCCGCTCCTCCTATTTATATAGTCACATGATCAGCGCAGGGCTCTCCTCTCTCTATCCCATTGGCTAAGGGGCTGGTGACGTCAATTCCGGTGACGCGCTTCCTTCTGCAGGGGTGAAAGGTCGGGGGTGTCACGGTGACCTCTTCTTCCACACGTGGGTCGTCGCCGCACCATGTTCTCCTCTCTGTCCCGCTCCCTTCTCACAGCCGCAGCCAGAGTGGTGGTCGCTCGGCCGCTGCCATTGCTGAGCAGTCAGGGTCCTGCCCGAGCTCTCACTCGGTCTTTATGGCTGCATGGCGGGGCCTCCAGCTCTCTGAGGCCAACCTTCCTGAACCCACACAGGGGCTTCCCGGCAGTGTCGTGTGGATGCGGGGGGCTCCATACTGAAGGTGAGGACACTGCGAAGCGGTGTCAGTGTGTTGTTACTGTTTCTCAGGGTTTCCAATACGTAAATCTCCCTGGTCTGTCATCAGGATAGGTCGCCTATATCTGATCAGTGGGGCTGGGCTGCTTGACTCTGCTGGAAGCTATACTATGGACAGCAGACTGGTCCTACCATACTGCAGTTTAGCTTCCATTCACTTGAATGGGAGGTGAGGTATCTCAGCGGGGATACTGCACAGTGGATGCTTCCCCACAGATCGGATATAGATGGTTTGTCCCGAGGATAGCCCACCAATACTGAAAACCCCATTAATCTGGAGCTCTAATAGCTCCAGTCAGTTCAGTGTTTAGCATCGGTATTACTGGTGTGTTGCTCATTGTATGGACTTGAACGTTGGTCCCTGTAGAATCCAATTGCCTTACACGTGGTGTCATTATAATCTCACTCTACATGTGTGTTCCTGACATGTACATTCCTCCTGTACGACTACAAACCCGCAAGACCTGCTGAAATCTCGCCCTGTCATTCAAGTTGTGATGGTTTAGTAAAATGACCTTTGCAGAGAAGTGACAAATACTAGACTGGGTACAGGCCATCTGATCCTTTCTGTGTTGCTGCTGTTGGGCATATTTTCACACTACATTCGCTTCACAGGTGACAAAGCTTTTGCAGAGTTTCTAAATGATGAAATCAAAGAAGAGAAGAAAATCCAGAAACACAAGAGCCTCCCCAAGATGTCTGGCGGCTGGGATTTAGACGTGCACGGCACAGAAGCTAAGCTGACCAAAAAAGTCTCTGGAGAGAAGTGAGTGTTGGCCCAAATACCGTAGAGATTTATCATGGTGAATATACGAAATGACATCAGACCTGTGCGCACTCCCACCCAATAGAAAACCGGTCACCTGTAGGAAACAGCAGAAATGACTTCTCATCTAATTTCCTTAGTCCTGACATATCTCCCTGGTTACGCAGTGATATCCATCTATTGTACCCATATTTCTGCAGATTTGTCGCCCACAAAAGTTAGATGACTCTAAGGAGCAGGTCACATAGCTTTTTGTGTAGCCAAATTTTCTGTAATTCTGCATCAAAAAATTAAAGGGGTTGTCTTGGTTCAGAGCTGAACCCGGACATACCCAGAATTTCACTTAGGCAGCCCCCCTGACAAGAGCATCGGAGCAGTTAATACTCTGATGCTCTCCTTTGCCCTGTGCTGAATTGCGCAGGGCAAAGGCATTTTCTGGAGTTCCGGTGATGTACCGGGCTCTCCTTCAGGCTGCCAGGTGGAGGCTGGGGCAGCTCTAAAGCCCGCCCATCAGTGTCGGTGACGTCACCGAACACACTGCTGGGCGGAAGCCTCCCTACGGCAGTGTGTTATAGTAAATAAATGAGCCCTTGCCCTGCGCATGAACTCCTCCGATGCTCAAGTCAGGGGGACTGCCTGGGTGAAATTATAGTTATGTTCGGGTTCAGCTCTGAATCCAGACAACCCTTTAATAGGACTTTTGTACTCCCTCTCCTCTCTGTGTGTGTGTGTGTGTGTGTATGTATGTATAGATATAGAGATCTTTTATTATTATTATTATTATTATTATTATTATTATTATTATTATTAAAGGGGTTATCCAAAGTAGTTGGATATTGTTAAAGGGGTTATCCAGCACTGCCGCTTCTCCCTGTACACAGATGAAAACATCTGGTGTCGGGGGGAGAGCAGCCAATGGCAGAAGGGGATAAGCCTCCCTAGCATCGCGGGTCCCCCGCACATGGGGGGGGGGGGGGGGGGGGCGCTGGTTGTGATATTGGATAACCCCTTTAAGAGAGTCCATATGGGTATATGGGCTTCTTAATGTACAGTGCTGTGACTTGCTCTTTTGACAGGTCACTTTCACACAGCTGTACTTTGGCTAAATTTTAGGAATCTTATATGGCTTGCATCACTTTGGACGCAGTGCAGTTCTGTTGAATTAAACAGAGATCACTCTAGGGTTCAGTAGACCTGTGGTGGGCCCTATTGTTACAGGCCTCTGTGTCATTGAATGTAAAATGATTACTTGCATGAGGCGTTGATTGCACATTGTTTTTGGGGAGTGACTAACCTTGATTGGAAATCTTGACGAAAGAGTGATACCAGTGATGAGTCTTCACCTTGAGAAATCATCTTTGTTTCATCCATATATATCATGAATATTCCTAATCGGTGAAGTCATTAGGCAGCTTTAGAGGTTATCCAGGAATTTGATATTGCCTTGTCCTCAGTATGAGATTTGTGGGGATCTGACTCCCAGCGATCAGCTTTTTGAAGAGACAATAGATAGTGGCTGTGCTTGGTATTGCAGCTCAATACTATTCACTTCAATGGGACTGAGCTGTGCCTCGGCCACGTGACTGATGTACGGTAATGTCACATGGCCTAGAAAGAGGCCAAAGCGCTCAGAGTGCCAGGGCCTCTTCATACAGCTGATTGGCAGGGGGTCTCAGGTGTCGGACCCCTTCTCATCTGATATTCATGACCTATCCTGAAGGTAAGCGATCAATATCAAATTCCCTGATAACCACTTATTTTGGTAATCTACTTGGTAAGGTTTAGTTTGTCGTACATGTGTATGTACTGAGTGATCTCTTTACTGAAACTCCAATAATGGTGATTAATGTGGAGGTGATCAGGTATTATGTAATAACAGTTCAGCCTTCTGCGTTTGACCGCAGCTGGAGTGACATATTGAATGCATGGAGCCATCATCTACGTTTTTCTTCTACTTGAACCTCTTGTGTATAGCCTGTTGATTGAGATATTCAGTTAGCAGCTTTAGAACAGGACGGGAAATGTCAGTATGAAAATAACAAGAAATATGAAGAGCATTTAGAAATATTTGTTATGGATGGACCTTGTAGTTTGAATAATTGAAAGACCGATTTTATTTTTTGTTTCCAGGATCACAGTGACATTCAATACGAACAACAGCATTCCACCATCCTTCGATGAGGAACCACAGGAGGGGCAGAAGGGAGGCGAGGAGGAGGTATGACACTAGGACCAACTTTCCAATTTAAGATAATGTTAATGGGGTTGTATCACTTCAGCAAATAGCATTATTTATTATGTAGAGGAAGTTAATACCAGGCACTTACTAATAATGTATTGTTTTCCATATTGCTTCCTTTGGTGCCTGGATTAATTGTTCCATCACATTATACACTGATCATTTCCATCGTTACGACCACCCTGCAATCCATCAGCACTGGCCGTGCTTGCAGACTATGGAAAAAAGCACCAGCCTAATGTGCACTCCCATGGTCCCAGCCACCAGAGAGGCCGGCACTTTTTCCTATAGTGTGCAAGCACGACCACCACTGATGGATTGCAGGGTGGTCGTAACCATGGAAATGAGAAGTGTATAATGTAATGAATCCAGCCAGCAAAGGAGGCAATATGGACAATCGCAATACATTAGTAAGTGCCTGGTATTAATGTTCTCTGCTTTATAAATGCCACTTGCTGAAGTGAGACAACCCTTTTAAAGGGGTTGTACCACATATATAGATGTATCTTGCCCAACAGATATCACTGTTATATTATTTTCCCCAGATACCACCAGTTATTAAAGCTGCCTTATTCTAAAGTTATAAGCCTACCTTTGCACCCTGTGGTGAATCTGTTTTTGCTATTCATTTGCTGTTGGTTGTCCTGTAGTGGAGCCTTGTAATGTAGGACACACAAGGGCCCTTGGTAAGAACAATGGGCCAGATTTATCATTACTCTGACAGCTTATTCCACTTTCACATATGGCTAAAGTCAGTTTTAGCCAAGTCATATTTATGATCGGCCCCTTAAGACTGTAATAAATGTGGTTTGACGGTAGCAGATTATCAGTCAGTAAGCGGCTTTACAAAAGTTGCACATCTTTACAAAAGTCGCATGTTCTATTGAAAAGTAAAAGCATGGTCCTCACTAGAGTGAAATTTGTGAATTTTATTTTTTTGCGACTTTTTAAATAGTCGCAATAGTAAATCTGTCTAGAGATTCATTTACATAAGAAAAAACGCCCACTTTCAGAAAACTGGTCAGCATAGTGCAGAGCAGAAAAAAGTCGCAAATTTTTGCGCAGTTTTAGTGATTGCGCAAAAATATGAGACTTTTTCACTCCATTATTCTGACTTGAGCTAATGATAAATCTGGCCCAAGGAGTATGGATAGTGTCACATGATCTGCTGATGTCAGGACACATCTCACTGTCCTAAGGCACGATGGGACGGCAGACACATGACAAACCAGGAAGTGGGATTCAAACGGGGGAGAAGAGAACTAGCTAGAAAATAGAGCGAATTAACTTTGGAGTGAAAAGTAGTTTATGGCACAACCTCTTTAATGCCTCCTATTTAGGGGTGCACCGAAATTCCGGCAGCCGAAAATATCGGCAGAAAATGCACCTAATCCACTTTGGCCGATATTGTTACATATCGGCCGAAAATATGGGGTGTGGGATTTGTCACCCACCATCTGCGGGCGGGCGCCGGGCGGGCGGTTTACTTTGTCACTGCAACTTTATTTTACCTTACAATCGTGACGCTCCAGTAAGAACTCTGCAGGCTGAGCGGAGGGCGGCGTAACGTCACTTACTCACGTGACGCGCCTGCTCCGCCTCCTTCATTCATAAAGTGGGCGGAGCAGGTGCGTCACGTGAGTAAGTGACGTTACGCCGCCCTCCGCTCTGCCTGCAGAGTTGTTACTGGAGCGTCACGATTGTAAGGTAAAATAAAGATGCAGTGAGTAGTCTGCTGTGAGCAGCAGGGCCGGGGCTGTTATGGAGAGGGGGATCGGTCTATGGCACTGCTATGGGGAGGGGGGATCTGTGCACTGTTATGGGGAGGGGGGATCTGTGCACTGTTATGGGGAGGGGGGATCTGTGCACTGTTATGGGGAGGGGGGATCTGTGCACTGTTATGGGGAGGGGGGATCTGTGCACTGTTATGGGGAGGGGGGATCTGTGCACTGTTATGGGGAGGGGGGATCTGTGCACTGTTATGGGGAGGGGGGATCTGTGCACTGTTATGGGGAGGGGGGATCTGTGCACTGTTATGGGGAGGGGGGATCTGTGCACTGTTATGGGGAGGGGGGATCTGTGCACTGTTATGGGGAGGGGGGATCTGTGCACTGTTATGGGGAGGGGGGATCTGTGCACTGTTATGGGGAGGGGGGATCTGTGCACTGTTATGGGGAGGGGGGATCTGTGCACTGTTATGGGGAGGGGGGATCTGTGCACTGTTATGGGGAGGGGGGATCTGTGCACTGTTATGGGGAGGGGGGATCTGTGCACTGTTATGGGGAGGGGGGATCTGTGCACTGTTATGGGGAGGGGGGATCTGTGCACTGTTATGGGGAGGGGGGATCTGTGCACTGTTATGGGGAGGGGGGGATCTGTGCACTGTTATGGGGAGGGGGGATCTGTGCACTGTTATGGGGAGGGGGGATCTGTGCACTGTTATGGGGAGGGGGGATCTGTGCACTGTTATGGGGAGGGGGGATCTGTGCACTGTTATGGGGAGGGGGGATCTGTGCACTGTTATGGGGAGGGGGGATCTGTGCACTGTTATGGGGAGGGGGGATCTGTGCACTGTTATGGGGAGGGGGGATCTGTGCACTGTTATGGGGAGGGGGGATCTGTGCACTGTTATGGGGAGGGGGGATCTGTGCACTGTTATGGGGAGGGGGGATCTGTGCACTGTTATGGGGAGGGGGGATCTGTGCACTGTTATGGGGAGGGGGGATCTGTGCACTGTTATGGGGAGGGGGGATCTGTGCACTGTTATGGGGAGGGGGGATCTGTGCACTGTTATGGGGAGGGGGGATCTGTGCACTGTTATGGGGAGGGGGGATCTGTGCACTGTTATGGGGAGGGGGGATCTGTGCACTGTTATGGGGAGGGGGGATCTGTGCACTGTTATGGGGAGGGGGGATCTGTGCACTGTTATACCCATAACAGTGCACAGATCCCCCTCTCCATAACAGCGCCACCCACAGATCCCCCTCTCCATAACAGCGCCACCCACAGATCCCCCTCTCCATAACAGCGCCACCCACAGATCCCCCTCTCCATAACAGCGCCACCCACAGATCCCCCTCTCCATAACAGCGCCACCCACAGATCCCCCTCTCCATAACAGCGCCACCCACAGATCCCCCTCTCCATAACAGCGCCACCCACAGATCCCCCTCTCCATAACAGCGCCACCCACAGATCCCCCTCTCCATAACAGCGCCACCCACAGATGAATTTCATTCATGAAAAAGAATTATTAATAAAATCATTAAAAAAAAAAGTATTTTAAAATTATTTGGGCAAAAAGGCTGTTTCGGTTTTCGGTCAAGGGCATCCTGAATTTTCTGTTTCGGACCAGAATTTTCATTTCGGTGCACCCCTACTCCTATTCATAAAAAAAAAAAAAAAACATGCTTGTGGTCATTGTTCATTAAAAACTATAACAAAGTGTGACTATAACAAAGCCTACAGACTTAGTTTGTCCATGTTGCTTTTTCAAACCTTCGTGTTGCCCTGCGGTAACTACACTGCATTTAGGACCGCTGCCTCCATCTTCTAGCTGCAGACTTAGATGCTCAGGAACAGACCGCTGTGGCTTCTACAGTGGCGGCAGGGTTGCATTTGCATTAAAGAGGACCTGTCGCCACCCCTGACTTGTAGTAACTACTTGTATTCCCCATAACACAATTCTGGAGCATCTTAAAGGGATTGTCTGGCTGGCAGATGCCCTGTTATTCCTCATAGAAACTTACAAATACAACAACTAGGATAAATAACTGGAACGGTACAAAGTTATTTCATTCTGGAATGGAAGTATATAAGACAAGTCCTCTTCAAACATTAAGATGCAGTTCTACAAACACTGACCTGTCAGATATAGAGATGCTGGCAGAGTAGATCTGGATACAGAGATTTAAGCTGGTGACTGTTATGACTTTGCATGTGTTTGTACATTTACATATAAGTCTTTGTTTTAAAGCTGTTTATTAATGTAACACTTTTTTCCTTCTGCAGCCTGACCTTGTTTCCACGCCTAACTTTGTTGTAGAAGTCACAAAACTAGAAGGCAGCCAGACATTGGTGCTGGATTGTCACTATCCGGAGGATGAGGTAATGTGCTGTTTCAGCAGTGTATAATGGGTTCTTGATGGCGATTTATGCTGGGCTTCAGTATCCATTCTCTTTGGAACCGTCTGCTTGCAGTTCTGTATATCCCATATGAATTACTAAATGATGTTTTCTGTAAGAAACAGATATGGTCATGAAATGTGCTCACTATAGTGTTTGTTTTTTTTTTTCAAACCTAAAATGGGATTGGGACCCTGTTTGACAGAACTGCGTAGACCAGCAGGCTTAAAGGGGTTGGAGTTAGGCTGAGTTCACACGGGCGTTGCGGGAAAAGGTGCGGGTGCGTTGCGGGAACATGCGTGATTTTTCCGCGCGAGTGCAAAACATTGTAATGCGTTTTGCACGAGCTTGAGAAAAATCGCGCATGTTTGGTACCCGAACTTCTTCACAAAAGTTTGGGATTGGTGTTCTGTAGATTGTATTATTTTCCCTAATAACATGGTTATAAGGGGATATAATAGCATTCTGAATACAGAATGCATATTAAAATAGCGCTGGAGGTGTTAAAAAATAAATAAATAATAATTTAACTCACCTTAATCCACTTGCTCGCGCAGCCCAGCATCTCTTCTGACTTCATCTTAGCTGTGTGCACGAAAAGGACCTGTGGTGACGTCACTCCGGTCATCACATGGTCCGTCACATGATCTTTTACCATGGTGATGGACCATGTGACGACCGGAGTGACGTCACCACAGGTCCTTTTTCCTGCACACAGCGAAGACAGAAGAGATGCCGGGCTGCGTGAGCAAGTGGATTAAGGGGAGTTAAATTATTTTATTTTTTAACCCCTCCAGCGCTATTTTAATATGCATTCTGTGGACCTTGGATCTAGTGATCGGTGGGGCCCACAGCGACAATCAGACAATCTTTACTTATACTGTGGACAGGTGATAAATGTCCTTGTATGGGACAACCCATTAATAAAGACTTCAACATTTACAGAAATGAAGCTTGTTATAAGAGCTGTCAGGAATGAATATAACTGTTTCTTGAGGAAAACTGTATTGGGCTAGTTTCACTGACTTTTGTCAAATTTATATGACTTTGTCTTGTCAGGCTTATTTTGCCTCGGTTTGCCTTTTACAGTTGTATATTTCTTTTTTTATTTCTTTTTTATTTGCCTTAATAAAGGTTGGACATGGTGAAGAAGAGGAAGAAAGTGATATCTTTACAATTCGAGAAGTTAGCTTCCAGCCCACTGGAGATACAGACTGGAAAGAGAGCAGCTACACACTCAACACAGATTCTCTTGACTGGGTTGGTACAGCCTCTTTTAATGGATCATTTCTATAGTATGAATCACATCAGTAGGTGCACTACAACTTCCCTTTTGGGGCACTTATTTCAAGCATGTGCTCTGTGCAAATTTAATATCTTTGGCTGTGAACCCTTTAGACTACAAAGGGTAACGACTATTAAGTGGTGATGTGCGAGAGTTCACATCACGGTTTCATTTTACGTTCTTCTGATCTGTCAGAACAGGAAAAAAACAGATCCTGTGGGTCAGTTATGCACATTTGGCATCCGCTCGAGCCGTGCAAGCACTTTTTTTTTTTTTTTTTTTTTTTCTTCTGTCTAAACTAAAAAAATAAAATGGCTGTTAGATGTAAGTGGCTCAAACGGATATCAAATGTGCATAACTGATCCACAGGATGCTTTTTTTTTGTTTGTTCTGACTGTTCAGAAGAACGGAACATGAAACGGTGATGTGAACTCTCCCTTAGTTGCACAGTGTTACTTAAATCAGTTTAGAAGAAGCAGTTGCATATCTATAGAAACATAAGTTAAAGTGGGGGTGGGGGGAATTTAGTAAAATTTAATTAGCAATGGCCCCTAATCTATTTTTGGTATGAAGTGTAACACCATAACCTACACCTTGCAGCAGAAGGGCCTCCATCAGTGGGCTGTGCAAACCTCACCCTCTGTGTCCATAAGACACAAGATGAATGCAGTGATGTGATTCCCCCTTGTCGCCACTTTCAGTGCTGTCTCTAGGTGATTTCTCTTCTGCAGATGTGTTGGAACAGTAAATAAGTGTCCAGTGCAAGCGCAGAACAGAATCCGTCCAGGCAGGCCGCTCTTTAAGGGTTATCTTTTGTCTAAAGATATGTTGACTGAATAAATTAGGTTTTTCTGGGAGGTAAATGTTAATGACATATCCTCTGGGTCGGTCATCAATATCAGATTGGTGGGGGTTTGACTCCCAGGACCCCTGCCAATTAGCTGATGATTGGGGCAGAGGCACTTGTTTGAGTGCTGTGGCCTCTTCCTCTGCATGTAAAATCGTGTATATTGGTCTCTTGGCCTTCATGCAGCTCTGTCCCATTCAAGTTAATGAAACTGATCTCCAACACTATGTCCAGCCACTACATGATGTGGATTATATAAGAATGCTGAATTCTGACTCCACAGATGTGATGCTAAACCCCTTTAACATTTGTTGTTTTAATGCAAAAGAAGTACGGAAATATTTCTAATAGATTTTCTATCCTCTTTCCAGGCGTTGTATGATCATCTGATGGACTTCTTGGCAGACCGTGGAATCGACAACACATTTGCTGATGAGCTGATAGAACTCAGCACTGCTTTGGAACATCAAGAATATATCCACTTCCTTGAAAATCTCAATAAGTTTGTTAAATGTTAAGTGCAGTGTGATAGGCTTATCCATTTTTATTACAAACACCAAACTGTTCAGCTACTATGCCATCCACGTTTTAGCACTTAATTTGGTGTTTCTGGATGTGATTAAGAACTGTATTATGATTGTGGCTTAAATATGGCTACATTTCCATTCATTGGAGAGATGCAAGTGCCCTTTAGCATGCTCAATTTGTTAACATTATTTAATTTTTGTAAATCTGCTCCAGACTATAGACTTCTGTAAATGCGGCCAGGCAGACATCAGCGTTTTACTTTTGGGAAGCAGGGAAGGTAAGATCCGTAGTATTAACCCCTGCCTAAACTGATTGTAGAGGAGAAATATGCTAGATGTAAGAGGAGAGTATTTTTGGACCAGCCTACTTTCAACTCTGTTCCTTTATGTTTTGTACAAACGCCATTAAAAAAAACTTACCATATTCCACTGTCTGAGTCTTTTATTTTTATTTTTTTCTCCCTGCTTTGGGAAGAAGGACCTAACAGTAAAACGGATCCATCAACCAACTTGATAACATTGATTGAAGGTGATGGATGTAGTGCAGACGTGAAAACCTGTATAAAATGGCTTTAACCACTTCCCGACTTACCCATTGACTATAAATGCCCTGGGCGGTCGGGTTTATCTCTGAATCAACGTTCTGGAACTTCCATTCAGAGATTGCAGCTGCACGCTAGTCATGCAACTGCTGTGCTGGGGGTCCACTGTCAGTGACAGCAGAAGACCGTTCCTGGATGTCCTTGCCTTCTAGATTGCTATACACAGCGCTGAATGAGCTACCTGAACACGTGAATTATTTGCAGATTCTCGTGGGGAAAAACTGCAGTGTAATACAGTACCTGCAAAGTTTGAGATTAGACGCTGCTTTTTTTTTTTTTTTTTTTTCGTGTGGAGATTTTGCAGATTTCAAAATCCACACATCAGCTGAGTGTCAACTGTTTGTGCTATATAGATCTGTGGCAAAACCACATTAAATCCGCAACAAAAACTGCAAGTAACATTTGTTGGAAAGGCATGAAATCTGCACAATCTGTATGGATTTTCGGTTTGTAAATCCGCACTGGTGTGTATCTAATCTTAGGGTGGTTTCGCATGATGTTTTTGAAAAACACCATTGCAATTTTGAAAGAAAGCCAGAAGTGTATTCAACAGGAGGAAAGTGTATAAGTAGTTTTCTAATTCCCATTTCTATCGAATGAGTTTTTAAATTATTTGTCTGAAAGCTCCCTAAAGGAGCACTCCAGCTAAAACTGATGCAATGGCTCACAGTGACTAATGTGACTGCACCTAGATTTTGCCAGAAAATGTGCCAATTTTGGTGCAGCTAGTTCAACTCGTGATTTAAAATTGCCAAGAAATATACACAGCGCCTAGTTCACAGGTACATGGTTTAGCATGAAAAGGGTGTGGTTTAGGATGCAACAATGTGTGTCAAAGACGAATAGTTGGTGGAAATCTAGACAAGTATCTAACCAAGTGCTGAAGTTTACCATCCAGCATCAGTTTAGCCACAGTGATAAATGTGGGGCCCTATTACATGGTGGCTTTTGACATTGGAAATTTGGTGCAAATTTTATGCTGGCAGGCAGCTCTGCTGTTCATGTGGCCTTGGTACATACAGTCGGGTCCATAAATATTGGGACATCAACACAATTGTAACATATTTGGCTCTATATACACCACCACAATGGATTTGAAATGAAACAAACAAGATGTGCTTTAACCTCCTCAGGACCGCCGTACGCAGGATTGCGTCTTTGCGGCGGTCCTGTTGTTCTGGGTGGACGCGCCGGTGCGTCCTCTCGCGAGACGCGAGATTTCCTGTGAACGCGCGCGCACACAGGCGCGTGCGTTCACAGGATCGGAAGGTAAGCGAGTGGATCTCCAGCCTGCCAGCGGCGATCGTTCGCTGGCAGGCTGGAGATGTGATTTTTTTAACCCCTAACAGGTATATTAGACGCTGTTTTGATAACAGCGTCTAATATACCTGCTACCTGGTCCTCTGGTGGTCCCCTTTGTTTGGATCGACCACCAGAGGACACAGGCAGCTCAGTAATATGTTGCACCAAGCACCACTACACTACACCCCCCCCCCCCCTGTCACTTATTAACCCCTTATTAGCCCTTGATCACCCCTGATCACCCCATATAGACTCCCTGATCACCCCCCTGTCATTGATTACCCCCCTGTCATTGATCACCCCCCTGTAAAGCTCCATTCAGATGTCCGCATGATTTTTACGGATCCACTGATAGACTGATCGGATCCGTAAAAATCATACGGACGTCTGAATGCAGCCTTACAGGGGAGTGATCAATGACTGTGGTGATCACCCCATATAGACTCCCTGATCACCCCCCTGTCATTGATTACCCCTCTGTCATTGATCACCCCCCTGTAAAGCTCCATTCAGATGTCCGCATGATTTTTACGGATCCACTGATAGACTGATCGGATCCGTAAAAATCATACGGACGTCTGAATGCAGCCTTACAGGGGCGTGATCAATGACTGTGGTGATCACCCCATATAGACTCCCTGATCACCCCCCTGTCATTGATTACCCCTCTGTCATTGATCACCCCCCTGTAAAGCTCCATTCAGATGTCCGCATGATTTTTACGGATCCACTGATAGACTGATCGGATCCGTAAAAATCATACGGACGTCTGAATGCAGCCTTACAGGGGAGTGATCAATGACGGAGGTGATCACCCTATATAGACTCCCTGATCACCCCCCTGTCATTGATTACCCCTCTGTCATTGATCACCCCCCTGTAAAGCTCCATTCAGATGTCCGCATGATTTTTACGGATCCACTGATAGACTGATCGGATCCGTAAAAATCAGACGGACGTCTGAATGCAGCCTTACAGGGGGGTGATCAATGACAGTTGGGTGATCACCCCATATAGACTCCCTGATCACCCCCCTGTCATTGATCACCCCCCTGTCATTGATCCCCCCCCCCCCCTGTAAGGCTGCATTCAGTCTTTTTTTTGGCCCAAGTTAGCGGAATTTTTTTTTTTTTCTTACAAAGTCTCATATTCCACTAACTTGTGACAAAAAATAAAATCTCACATGAACTCACCATACCCCTCACGGAATCCAAATGCGTAAAATTTTTTAGACATTTATATTCCAGACTTCTTCTCACGCTTTAGGGCCCCTAGAATGCCAGGGCAGTATAAATACCCCACATGTGACCCCATTTCGGAAAGAAGACACCCCCAGGTATTCCGTGAGGGGCATATTGAGTCCATGAAAGATTGAAATTTTTGTCCCAAGTTAGCGGAACGGGAGACTTTGTGAGAAAAAAATAAAAAATATCAATTTCCGCTAACTTGTGCCAAAAAAAAATAATTTCTATGAACTCGCCATGCCCCTCATTGAATACCTTGGGGTGTCTTCTTTCCAAAATGGGGTCACATGTGGGGTATTTATACTGCCCTGGCATTCTAGGGGCCCCAAAGCGTGAGAAGAAGTCTGGTATCCAAATGTCTAAAAATGCCCTCCTAAAAGGAATTTGGGCCCCTTTGCGCATCTAGGCTGCAAAAAAGTGTCACACATCTGGTATCGCCGTACTCAGGAGAAGTTGGGCAATGTGTTTTGGGGTGTCATTTTACATATACCCATGCTGGGTGAGAGAAATATCTTGGTCAAATGCCAACTTTGTATAAAAAAATGGAAAAAGTTGTCTTTTGCCAAGATATTTCTCTCACCCAGCATGGGTATATGTAAAAAGACACCCCAAAACACATTCCCCAACGTCTCCTGAATACGGCGATACCAGATGTGTGACACTTTTTTGCAGCCTAGGTGGGCAAAGGGGCCCACATTCCAAAGAGCACCTTTCGGATTTCACTGGTCATTTACCTACTTACCACACATTAGGGCCCCTGGAAAATGCCAGGGCAGTATAACTACCCCACAAGTGACCCCATTTTGGAAAGAAGACACCCCAAGGTATTCCGTGAGGGGCATGGCGAGTTCCTAGAATTTTTTATTTTTTGTCACAAGTTAGTGGAAAATGATGATTTTTTTTTTTTTTTTTTTTTTTTTTCATACAAATTCTCATATTCCACTAACTTGTGACAAAAAATAAAAACTTCCATGAACTCACTATGCCCATCAGCGAATACCTTGGGGTCTCTTCTTTCCAAAATGGGGTCACTTGTGGGGTAGTTATACTGCCCTGGCATTCTAGGGGCCCAAATGTGTGGTAAGGAGTTTGAAATCAAATTCTGTAAAAAATGACGAGTGAAATCCGAAAGGTGCTCTTTGGAATATGGGCCCCTTTGCCCACCTAGGCTGCAAAAAAGTGTCACACATCTGGTATCTCTGTACTCAGGAGAAGGTGGGGAATGTGTTTTGGGGTGTCATTTTACATATACCCATGCTGGGTGAGAGAAATATCTTGGCAAAATACAACTTTTCCCATTTTTTTATACAAAGTTGGCATTTGACCAAGATATTTATCTCACCCAGCATGGGTATATGTAAAATGACACCCCAAAACACATTCCCCACCTTCTCCTGAGTACAGAGATACCAGATGTGTGACACTTTTTTACAGCCTAGGTGGGCAAAGGGGCCCATATTCCAAAGAGCACCTTTCGGATTTCACTCGTCATTTTTTACAGAATTTGATTTCAAACTCCTTACCACACATTTGGGCCCCTAGAATGCCAGGGCAGTATAACTACCCCACAAGTGACCCCATTTTGGAAAGAAGAGACCCCAAGGTATTTCGTGATGGGCATAGTGAGTTCATGGAAGTTTTTATTTTTTGTCACAAGTTAGTGGAATATGAGACTTTGTAAGAAAAAAAAAAAATAAGAAAAAAATCATCATTTTCCGCTAACTTGTGACAAAAAATAAAAAGTTCTATGAACTCACTATGCCCATCAGCGAATACCTTAGGGTGTGTACTTTCCGAAATGGGGTCATTTGTGGGGTGTTTGTACTGTCTGGCCATTGTAGAACCTCAGGAAACATGACAGGTGCTCAGAAAGTCAGAGCTGCTTCAAAAAGCGGAAATTCACATTTTTGTACCATAGTTTGTAAACGCTATAACTTTTACCCAAACCATTTTTTTTTTACCCAAACATTTTTTTTTTATCAAAGACATGTAGAACAATAAATTTAGAGCAAAATTTATATATGGATGTCGTTTTTTTTGCAAAATTTTACAACTGAAAGTGAAAAATGTCATTTTTTTTTGCAAAAAAATCGTTAAATTTCGATTAATAACAAAAAAAGTAAAAATGTCAGCAGCAATGAAATACCACCAAATGAAAGCTCTATTAGTGAGAAGAAAAGGAGGTAAAATTCATTTGGGTGGTAAGTTGCATGACCGAGCAATAAACGGTGAAAGTAGTGTAGGTCAGAAGTGTAAAAAGTGGCCTGGTCTTTCAGGGTGTTTAAGCACTGGGGGCTGAGGTGGTTAAAGGGCTTCTGTCACCCCACTAAACTAATTTTTTTTTTTTTTGTGTACTTATAATCCCTATCCTGCGATATTGCTATAAATTATGTTATTAATAATTTTTGTTCAGTAGATTTGGCAAAAAACGTACTTTTATGATATGCGAATTACCTGTCTACCAGCAAGTAGGGCGTCTACTTGCTGGTAGCAGTCGCAGAAAACCGCCCCCTCTTGTTGATTGACAGGGCCAGCCGCGATCTCCTCCTCCGGCCGGCCCTGTCAGCATTTCAAAAATCGCGTGCCTGTGTTGATTCGGCGCAGGCGCTCTGAGATAAGTACGCTGCGCATGCCTATGAATGGCAGCATAGCCTACCATTGAAAACAATGGGAGGTGAATTCCGTGCGACTGCCAGCAACTTGTTGACATGGAATCTGTCAAATTTCTGATGTAAAAAGCCTTCATGTCAACAGGGCCTGAAGGTCCCTTTTATACTGGCCCATTTCCCTTCCCTATGCGACCATTAAAAAAGATAGGAAAGTGCTCCTCAAAGACGCCAAACGTCATGTAATTGAACACCCGTCAGACAAAGATTACACTTTATACTCTGCCCCACACTCTTCTTATAGTCTAATAGACTACATCCTACTACAACTATCTGCTCTGGACTCCACACTAATAGGCAACCTCTTGTGGCCGGCCATACTGCTCCCTAAATCTCCCTTTCCTTACTAAAGGAGAGTGGACATGGTGGTTGAATGAATCTCTCCTCCTTGACTCGGTATGTGCAGCTGACCTTGACAGCACTGTTAAAGACTTTCTCACTGACCACTGCACAGACCTCACACCTCTCCCAACACAATGGGAAGCTCTGAAGTGTGTTCTGCACGAGGTTCTCATTAAACATGGCTCCCGTCTCAAGAAGGAGAAAGCACATTCTCTTAAACTTGCATTACAGAAAGTTGCGCCTCTCGAGCTTGCCCACAAGCGAGCACTCTCTTTATCGGCGCTCTGTGATCTCCAGAATGCACCTCCTGGAGTCGTCCTACAAACCCATGATTCAACTATGCTGTAGTAAATTTTATGAATATGGCAACAACAGTGGTTGTATGCTGGCAAAGGATCACAGGGGAAACTGGTTACCTCCCACATCCCTGTTATCAAAAACCCTGCAGATCGCATGGTCCATACCTCAGCGGATGTTGCCTCTTCCTTTCACTCATTCTATTCTGAGCTTTATAACCTACCTCGCTCTGCCCAAGAGCAACCAGAACAAGTACCCGAACCCCCCTCTCAGTTTCCCAAACTGTCAGAACTAGAGTCCGCTAGTTTAGAAACTCTATTCACGGAGACTGAACTCCAGACAGTTCTCAAATCCTTACCGGGGTCAGAAGCCCAGGCCCTGACTGGTTTACAGCTAGGTTTTACAAGTCGCTCTCTACCTCCATCTCCCCCTTCTTGCTTCAGGTCAGGGGTGGGAATTTAAATTTTTAAGAACAGGTTCCCTACTCAACGACGGACGCGCGGCGTCACGACACATACACCATATATATCTAACACACATAAATACACCATATACAGGTCCTCAAAAAATTAGCATATTGTGATAAAGTTCATTATTTCCACTTCACCACCATGACGGCCCAGAGAGAGATTGACCCCTGACCTCTGTAGGGTCAGGAACAGAGAGAGGTTTAAAAGGACCCCTCCCACCACCATTCACCAGTGTGTTCCTGCCCCTATAGCGGCCAGGACAGAGTAAAGTCCTCTCTGGCTTCAGGGAGGTGAAGTGGACCTCGTTTTTTATTTTCAAAGGTACCTGGGTGACCGCATCGGCGGTCCTTGTGGCCTCCCTTACAGGTCCATCATCCAGGAAAGCGTCCCCTGCTCTCCGGCGGACTAGTTCCAAAGTTGGCAGGGTGACGCCGGGGTCACGCTCCCTACGGAGGGAAGCCTGCCCTGAGCTGCTGCAGGTCGCCTACCTCCCTGTGGTAGGCGCAGGTCGCGCGCGTCTGACGTCACTTCCGGGTTGCCGGCGAAACCCGGAAGTAGACGGGGCCTCTACGATAAAATGCTCCCAGCACTCTTCCCCGCTGCGCTCTCTGCATCACTCGCCCACCGGACATGTCGGACCAGGAGAGGGAGAAAGAGCCGCAGCAAAAGGAGACGCAGCTGAAGGAGCAGACCGCTTCAGAGCGCACCTGCGTGAGTAGCCCACCTGGGCAACCGGCAGCTTCACAGATGGCAGGAGGGGGGGTGGGGGAATGTATGTGTGCACACCCTAGTGTATTCACTGTTCCCTCCCCCTGGGGGTCTGCGGGTATACTGCATCTAAGTTATGCTCCTATACCTGACTGGCATAAATTAATGGACTGCCTCTCTCACTTTAGGCCAAACTACCTTTAAAAAAGTCAAAGAAGTCCGCCAGATGCATTCAGTGCTCCGTCCGGCTTCCTGATGACTATACAAAAAAACTTTGCATGGATTGCATCGCTAAATTAGTGAGAGAGGAACAGCCCTCAATTATGCAGGAGTTCAGATCCATGATTCAGGAAGAGGTTAAGTCTTCCCTGGCCTCCCTCGGTGAGGATATCCGGGGGTCTCGCCCACCTAAACGGCCCAGGATGGCGGATATTTCTGACTCCGAGGATTTAGAGGACGATGCCTCATCCTCTAAAAAAGAGGACGACGACCCCCTATCTGAGGGCGAGATCGTCGAGGACACTAAGAAATATTTCTTTACCTCCAGTGAGATGAGTGACCTTTTAAAGGCTGTCAGGGATACCATGGGGGTGGAGGATATCCAGCGACCCCATACGGTTCAGGAGGAGATGTTTGGATTGAAGATCAAACGCTCCAGGGTCTTCCCCATAAATGAAAACATTAAGGAAATGGTGATGGATAAATGGGCCCATCCTGAAAAGAAACTGGGAATTTCCAAAGAGTTCAGGAACCGCCTTGTGTTTGACCCGTCAGATTCTAAGATTTTTGACGAGATTCCTAGAATTGACGTCCAGGTGGCCAAGGTCAATAAAAAAAACTCACTTCCATTTGAGGATTCCTGTCAGTTAAGGGACACTATGGAAAGGAAGGCTGATAGTTTATTAAAAAAGTCTTGGGAGGCAGCCCTGTTTAGCGTCAAGACAAACATAGCTACTTCAGTCGCCAGGTCTATGTACCTATGGCTTAATGAATTAGAAAGTCATCTAGTTAACAAGACATCTAGGGACCAGATACTCGATACTATTCCCCCTACTAAAATCCGCCACGGGTTTTCTAGCGGACGCCTCTGCAGAGACAATTAGGTTCTCAGCCAAGGACGCCGCTTTGTCCAATGCTGCCCGACGGGCACTTTGGATGAAATCTTGGTCGGGCGACATCTCTTCCAAGATGAAGTTATGTTCTATAGCCTTCTCAGGGGAATATGTGTTTGGTGCTGTATTGGACAGGATGCTTGAGAAGGCTACAGATAAAAAGAAAGGGTTCCCTGAAGAGAAGACCGCTAAAAGGAAAACTTCCTTCCGTAGTCAATTTTCCCAAAATAGCTCCTTTCGTGGTAGGGGTAAATACGGACGTTGGAGTTACCCAAAAGGGGGGAGGGGTAGAGGTTTCCTCCTTAATCCCCAAAACAAGGGAGGTGAGAAACAGTGACGCCAGGATGGGGGGAAGACTATCCCAGTTTTTTGCTCAGTGGCAACAGACTTCTCCCAGCCTCTGGGCTCAAAATCTTGTCAGAAACGGTTACAGGATAGAGTTATCTTCCCCCCCTCCAAATGTTTTGGGTTTCTCACCACCCATCTCTTTGTCAGCACAGCCAGATCTGGAGGGAGGTTCAGAATCTCCGGGACTTGGGAGTGGTGATTCCTGTTCCCGAGCTTCAACGGGGACAGGGTTTCTACTCCAGCCTTTTCTTAGTAAAGAAACCGGGGGGTTCCTTCCGTATGATCATAAACCTCAAAAGGCTAAACAAATTTGTTACCTACAAAAAATTCAAAATGGAATCTCTAAATTCCACCATTCCTTTAATTCAAAAAGATGCGTCCCTCCGACTTAAAGGACGCATACTATCATGTTCCTATTCACTTCCAGTCTCAAAGGTTCCTGCGGTTTGCAATAAGGGATCACAGAGGGGTCTGTTCACCACTTCCAGTTCGTGGCTCTCCCCTTCGGGCTGGCCTCAGCCCCAAGGATTTTCACAAAGCTGGTGGTAGAGATGGTCGCCTCCCTGAGGTCTCGGGGTGTGACGGTCGTTCCTTACCTAGATGACTTTCTACTAATTTCCAACTCGGTAGATCAGTCTATAGCAGACATCTTCTGCTCCCTTCTGACATCTCTGGGGTGGGTGATAAACCTAAAAAAGTCATCCCTAGTTCCAAATACCAGGGTAAAATTCCTGGGGGTTCTGTTAGATTCGGAAAAACTAACAACCTTTCTTCCAGCAGAAAGAATTCAGAACCTGCAGTCAGCTATCAGGGCCTTCCTGGGACGTCGATCCTTCTCGTGCAGAGAGGCGATGAGTCTCTTAGGTCACATGACAGCCTGCATAGTAGCAGTCCCTTGGTGCCAGGCCCATTACAGAGCCCTTCAGTCCTGGCTTTTAAGGAAGTGGGACAAAAATCTATCCTCTTTGGACAGGAAAATCCTGATCCCGGGCCACATAAAATCCTCAGTACGGTGGTGGCTTCAAACAAAAAACTTAACGAAGGGCATGGTCTGGTTCAGAACCCCAGCAGTGCTTATTCATACCGACGCCAGCGTAAAGGGGTGGGGCGCAAAAATTTCTTCCGATCTCTACCAGGGAGACTGGCCTCAAAGTATTGCAGCTCAGTCTTCAAACTACAGGGAGCTCAGGGCAGTTTGGGAGACAATACAGGTAGCCGCTCCAAAATTAAGAAACCAACATATAAAGGTCTATTCAGACAATGTAACGACCGTGTCCTACCTCAAACATCAGGGGGGCACACGGTCTCAGAAACTAGAAGGTCTGTCCAAAAAAATCTTCCTCTGCGATTCATTTAAAAGGAAACCTAAACTGTGCAGCGGACTTCCTCAGCAGGACTACCATAGACCAGGGGGAATGGTCTTTAAACAGGGACGTCTTCAATCTGATTGTCCAAAGGTGGGGCCTCCCTCTGGTAGACCTATTTGCTACAAGAATAAACGCAAAGGTATCAACCTTTTGCTCCCTAAACCCAAGGGACAGGCCCCTAGCGATCAACGCCTTCTCCCTACAATGGAACTGGGACATTGCATATGCCTTCCCTCCGTTCCCATTAATCCCAAAAGTTCTCCAGAAAATCATCAGGGACAGAGCCAGAGTAATCTTGGTCACTCCGTACTGGCCCAAGAGGAGCTGGTTCTCGGTTCTAACCAAACTCTCCTCTCAGGAAGCTTTTATTCTCCCAAAGAGGAAGAATATCCTGATCCAGGGGCCGGTTCTCCATCCCCATCCGGAAATCTTCAGTCTCTCGGCTTGGATCCTGAGTCCAACCTTCTAAGACGTAGAGGTCTCTCTGAGAGGGTTAGGCTACTTTCACACTAGCGTTCGGAGCGGATCCGTCTGATGTTTCATCAGACGGATCCGCTCCGATAATGCAGACGTTCGCATCCGTTCAGAACGGATGCGTCTGCATTAAAACTTAGAAAATTTTCTAAGTGTGAAAGTTGTCTGAGCGGATCCGTTCAGACTTTACATTGAAAGTCAATGGGGAACGGATCCGCTTGAAGATTGAGCCATATTGTGTCATCTTCAAGCGGATCCGTCCCCATTGACTTCCATTATAAGTCTGGACGGATCCGCTCGCCTCCGCACGGCCAGGCGGACACCCGAACGCTGCAAGCAGCGTTCAGGTGTCCGCTCACTGAGCGGAGCGGAGGCTGAACGCTGGCAGGCGGATGCATTCTCAGTGGATCCGCCTCCACTGAGAATGCATTGGGGCCAGACGGATGCGTTCGGGACCGCTCGTGAGCCCCTTCAAACGGAGCGCACGAGCGGACACCCGAACGCTAGTGTGAAAGTAGCCTTATTTCTACCTTGAAGGGCAGCAGAAAGAAGCTGACAAACGCCATTTATTTTAAAATCTGGAAAAAGTTCTGTACCTGGTCAGGCGACGAAGCCCCAGACCAAACCAGACCGAATATACTGAAGATTTTGGATTTCCTGCAGAAGGGCCTAGAGTCTGGGTTAAGTCCTTCTACCCTTAGAGTCCAGGTCTCAGCACTTAGTGCATATTTCGATTCCGAATTAGCCAGCCATAGATGGATCCAAAGATTCCTGAGATCTGCAGCCAGACGAAGACCTTCTCTCAAATCAAAGCTGCCTACCTGAGACTTAAACACTGTCCTTAACGGACTCACAGGTCCGCCTTACGAACCCTTGGACTCAAGTTCTCTGAAGCATCTTTCCCAGAAGGCGGCTTTTCTTATTGCTATAACATCAGCAAAAAGATTGAGCGAGATCCAAGCATTGTCAATAAGACAACCATACCTCACAATACAGGACGACCGTGTCACCTTGAGGCTAGACCCGACGTTTTTACTAAAAGTAGTAACTGACTTCCATAGGAACCAGGAGATCATTCTTCCCTGAGGAAAGTGGACAACTTACTAGTGCTCTTTTGTGGTAAAAATAAGGGGAAGGCAGCTTCCAGATCTACCATTGCCCGATGGGTAAAACAGGCTATTACCGACTGCTACAAGATCGAAGGCATCAGTTGTCCAGAGGTCATTCGGGCTCACTCTACGAGAGCCATGTCGGCCTCTTTTGCTGAAAGAGAAGGAGCTTCCCTAGATCAAATATGCCGGGCTACAACCTGGTCTAGTGTAAATACCTTCACTAAACATTACAGACTTGACTTATCCAGGTCCTCAGACCTGGCTTTTGGTCGCAAGGTCCTACAGGCCATTGCCCCACCCTAAGACGTATATAATTTGTTATGTCTCTCTGGGCCGTCATGGTGGTGAAGTGGAAAGCCGGAATTAGACTTACCGGTAATTCATTTTCCACAAATCCACCATGACTCTAGGTGTCCCTATGTCTGTCTCCCCCCCCCCCCCCCTTTCACTTTCAAACCCTAGAGTCTACCTTACTAAATTTAGACTGCCCAGCTTCGTCCGACAGATATGAACAGGTCCGATCACTCCTGACGCCACTGATAGTCAAAAAAACAAAAAACTGACAGAAAATAGAGTTGGCAATACAGTGTTCCTGCCTGACTTGTTCAGGCCTTGGTGGTTTAACACTGATATCACTCAACAGGCTAGGGACCTAATATTATCCCTTATAATAATAATCAAACATGTCCCATGTCCCGACACGTTTCATTAGTAGTTACCAATTCCTCAGGGGACTAAACTATATACTTGTGACCACAAGGTATCAGGTCACTATTCAAATCAAGTGTATCAGATAAACACAAGTCAGTTATAATCCAAGCTAATACGGTATAATCAGCCCAAATCCATTTCTATTCAATGCTCAAAATTCATGTGGTGTTCACTCCCATACATTGAATCAGCCATCATGGTCAGATTTTACCAATAAATATTATCAACTGTTCAATGAAGTGTGCACAAAGCGCTCAACAGCAGTAGTACAAAGGCACAGAGTCACCATTAGCTTTACTTATCTGCTCAATGTTAAATGGTCATTGTACACAGACAGGTGATGCGGATGTCTTTCATCGGCGTCCTGCTGCCATACGCATCGTATCTTGTATCTGCACAGACGGATCCGCACCGATAATGCAAACGCTTGTATCTGTTCGTATTTTTGTTCATGATAATGCAAACGGATACGTTTTGACTTACACTAAAAGTCAATGGGAGGCGGATCCGTTTTCAATTGCACCATATTGTGTCAGTGAAAACGGATCCGTCCCCATTGACTTAGGCTACTTTCACACCTGCGTTAGGTGCGGATCCGTCTTGTATCTGGACAGACAGATCCGCACCGATAATGCAAACACTTGTATCTGTTCAGAACGGATCCATTTGCATTACCATTTTTATTTTTATATGATAATGCAAACGGATCTGTTTTGACTTACACTGAAAGTCAATGGGAGGCGGATCCGTTTTCAATTGCACTATATTGTGTCAGTGAAAACGGATCCGTCCCTATTGACTTACATTGTAAGTCAGGACGCATCAGTTTGGCTCCGCATCGTCAGAAGTCCGCCTCCAGAGTGGAATGGAGGCTGAACGGAGGCAAACTGATGCATTCTTTTTTTTTAGTATCTTTTTATTTATTAATTTAGCAAAAAGCATAACAAACACATCAAATACAGACAATCATCAATTGAGTCCAGTACAAATCAAATACATGGGATCAATCATAACAGTTCCTCATGACCCAAGTTTGGGACAGAAGAAAAAGATATCACTTTCAGGATGAACAGTACCCAACATATCAATCCTAAGGAAGATTAAAAGTACTGCACACACACACACATTCACACACGCCTTCATTGGTCAGAACAGTCTTTCAGTCATCTATGGTACTAGAGTCTGGGCTCCAATCCAGGGGTCCCATATCTTCATGAAGCGATCAGGGGTCCCTCTTCTCTCATACACAAACTTGTATAATTCAAGATCAGCATTAACTAGATGTACCCATTGTTGCACAGTAGGATTCTTAGGAGGTTTCCAGTTGAGAAGGATAGTTTTCCTAGCATAATATAAGAGTATTCTATACAGCTTCCTGCCAAATTTGGTGGGAACAATCTCGTTGGCTACTCCCAACAGACTAGTGAGCTCAGTACAGACGTTAGGAAAGCCTAGTTTGTCATTAAAATATTTATGGATCTCTTCCCAGAAGCCATGAATAATCGGACACTGCCAAACCATGTGTATAAGACAACCGTTTTCATGTCCACATCTTGTACAATGAGGGTTCGGCAATTTACCCATTTTAAATAGTCTCACAGGAGTATAATAAATCCTATGAAGCCATTTAACTTGAATCAACTGATCCCTAGCACTTACCACTGTAGATCTCCATGTACAGCTAGATTCTTTAACATGAACATCTTCCAAACCTTCAATGTCCCTTTTCCACCTAACAAATGCCCTGTCTAGGGGGGAGTCCTGCAACGCCATCAACGACGCATACAGGGTCGACACTGGTTTGACCAAGGGAACCCTCCTAATCGCTGCCTCAACTGTACCACACTCCAGTTTTAAAGGTTCTCTACCAAACTGAGCCTGACAGGCATGCCTGAGTTGAAGATATCTATACAAACAATGCTGGGGCAAATTAAACTCCTGTTTCAAACTATTAAAGGTTCTAAATAGGCCCTTATCATATAGTTGGGTAAGGTAGCGCACCCCCCTCTGAGGCCAAAATTCAAACTCCAGTAATGAGAACAGCTCCGGAAGCACTCTGTTTCTCCACAAAGGCAAATATGGCGACCAAGTAATATCATTCTCATCAGGGTTACATTTCTGACCCCATTTGACCCACATCTGTACTGCAGCAGCCATCGATTGGGTGTAGTGTATTGTAGACCTAGCCCCCCTCCTATACGCCAAGTTCGTAAGTGCCTCATAAGACCCCAATAAAGCTGCCTCCAACACTACCGCCGGGTTACCTGAGTCAGCCCGTACCCACCACGCCACGTAGCTCAGCTGCACCGCTACATAGTACATGTACAGGTTTGGCAAGGCAAGACCCCCCCGCAGGTAAGACGCCTGGAGGGTGGATCTCGCTATTCTGGGAGAAGACTTATTCCATAGAAAGGGAGCGATTATTCTATCCAAAGTAGCAAAATGTCTCTTGGGGAGTAACACTGGGGCAGCCCTATATAAGTATAGCAATTTTGGGAGAAGAATCATTTTTACCACATTGATACGCCCAATCAGAGTTAAAGGAAGGTTTTCCCAAGCCTCTAGCTTTCGAGTAATGGATTGCATTGTAGGAGCAACATTCAAATCATAAAATTTTGCCACTTCTTTATGAACAATAATCCCCAAATATGTAAATTGCTCCACAATCTGAAGCTTATTGTTCACCGAAATGCGAGCTGGGTCAACATCATCAACCAGACATAGACTAGACTTAGCCCAGTTCACACGGAGACCCGAGAAACCCCCAAATTGATCAACAACACCTAAAAGGGTATCCAAGGATTTCCCTGAATCTGCTAGGTAAACCAGCATGTCATCAGCATATAATGAAAGCTTTTCTGATATTCCAGCTATTTCCCAGCCTTCTATACCTGAATTAGAGGATATGAGTATCGACAAAGGTTCCATAATTAATGCAAATAACAGGGGGGAGAGAGGGCAGCCCTGTCTAGTGCCTCTACCCAAGGGGAAGGAGTCCGATGTGTACCCATTCACCCTGACTCTCGCCGAAGGGGATCTATAAAGCATTTGTAACCAGCACAAAAATTTCTCCGGAAAGCCCATTTGAGTCAGCACTGCCCACATAAATTCCCATTCTACTGAATCAAATGCTTTTTCATTGTCTAAGGACGCAAGAGCCCTCATACCTCTGTTATCATGTTTGACCTGAAGATTAGTGAACAATCGCCTTAAATTAATATCTGTGGTTTTCCCTGGCATAAAACCCGATTGATCTACCCCAACCAAGGAGAGAATTACCCCCCGCAATCTTAACGCCAGTACCTTCGCAAAGATTTTGACGTCAAGATTCTGAAGTGAGATAGGTCGATAAGAGCTACACTGGTCAGATGGTTTCCCCGACTTGTGAATCACTACTATCGTTGCCTCCAGAAAGGACGGTGGCAACGAACCACTTTCCAGTGCATACCTCAACAGCTTCCCAAATCTACTAACCAGGTCTTTAGAAAATCGCTTATACCATTCAGCAGGAAATCCATCGGGTCCCGGGGTTTTCTTGGTTGCTAAGGAACTAATGGCCGTTTCAATCTCCAGGTCAGATATGTCTGCCGCCAGGGCTCCCCTGTCATCTCTGTCCAAAGAAGGAATATTAATACCTGCTAAGAAATTGACAATTTCCTCCGAAGTACACGTGATCTTGGGGGCATACAATGTCTCATAATAGGAGGCAAACTGTCGGCAGACATCTCTAGGCTCCCTCAATAAGATCCCTTGGTCATTCAGAACTCCCGCCACCACCGTTTGCTGTGTCTCAGATCTAGTCAAGTACGCCAAGGCCCTGCCACACTTATCACCATCTTAAAAAATAGTTTGCCTATGATTTAAAAGTTTCTTCTCAGTATATTCAGTTAAATGCAAAGTAAACCTACGCTGCGCCTCAAGCCACAAAGTCTGCTTCTCAGGGCACGGATCTAGTATATATAACCTCTCCTTATCAGCTAGTTCCGTCTCTAGTTTTATCCGTTTGATATTCAGTTCCTTTCTATGAGTTGCAATAGCAGCAACCAATGCCCCTCTCATTACTGATTTGAAAGCATCCCATTCTACCAGAGGATTCGTAGACTCTTCATTTTCTGCCCAGTAGTTCCCCATTGCATCTAGACTCTCGCTCACCACAGGTAATACCTCGAGCCACATAGGGTTTAACCGCCACTGCTTATCAGTCGAAGCCAGCGGCTGTGACAGTATCAGAAGGAGGGGGGCATGGTCTGAAACTCCTCTCGGTAGATAATCACTAGACTTGATATAGGGGGATAAGTCTCTGCTGACAAAGGCTAGATCTATACGAGAGAGTGAGCCAGTAGAAGCTGAATAGCAAGAGAATTGCGCATCTGTGGGGTGGAAATAGCGCCACGCCTCCACTAAATCATAAGTATTAGCCCAATGTGATAGGACATTGTTGTGTGAGGCCTGGGGAACCCTTCTGTCCCGTATAGGATCTAAAGTGGCATTATAGTCACCCATAATAATATAAGGTATTGCTGGAAATGCTGCTATTTTAGCTGTAATTAAGTCTAGGACCTCTCTGCGGAATGGCGGAGGAATATATAGTCCCACAAATAGGTACTGCAGGCCTCTGACACAAGCATGTAAAATCACATACCTACCATATGGGTCTAGCTGCACAGATAGTATTTGAAATGGAAGACTTTTAGCAATTAAAATAGACACGCCTCTAGCGTGGTTTGAGTAAACCGCATGGTATGTGGGGCCTATCCATGGGCGCCGCAAAGCTAGTACTTTCTGGCCCTGCAGGTGCGTTTCTTGCAATAACATTATGTCAGGGTTATACCTCTTCAGATAATTGAACACTAAAGACCGTTTAATCTTATCATTCAGACCCCGAACATTCCACGAAAGTAGCTTAATTACCGCCATTTATTCTTCCAAAGATAACATCTCCATAGTTTCCGACCAATGAAGGCACATTCACGCACACATACAATCCACATCAAAGAACCCCTCAACAGAGAAACCCTCTCCAACCCACCCATTCTCAACCTCCCTAACCCACCCTGCCCAAACCTTCCTAACATGGTTGAGCCTGACACCCCAAACTAGCAACTCCTGGGTACGATAACCTACCCTAACTCATTAGAACATATATACCATATAGGTACGTTGGTGATAGGAAGCAAGTATATACGTCTACCCACAACAGTGCATAGTCATACAGGGTGTTGCCACCCAGCATACCAATATGGGGTTAAACATCTGATCAATAGACAAAGTCAAAGAACAGGGAATCTAACAGGAGTAATAATGGTGCATTTAAACCAGATACTCCCCCCCTCCCCCAACCATCTTGTCAGCAAAACAATTTAACATTTAATCAAGTATTATATGCTTCAGCTGCCAACACTATAGTATAAACCATCAGCGGTGAGGCCTTGCATTTAGATTTCTTTCAATCCATTCAGTAGCCTCTTCAGGAGTACTAAAAAAACGGACTGTTTCACCATCCTGCACCCTCAAGCGAGAAGGGTAGATCATGGCATATTTCACATTTTTGTCCCTCAGCCGCGCTCGGACCTCAGTAAACTGCTTCCTTTTCTTCTGGACCTCTGCAGTAAAGTCCGGGTAAAAGGACAAACGGACATTCTCATAGCTGACATTCCCCTTCTGCCGAGCAGCTAGCAAAATAGCGTCTCTGTCCCTGTAGTTCAGGATCTTCATGATGAAAGGTCTAGCAGGGGATCCCGGCGGTAAGGGCCTGGTTGGAATCCGATGTGCCCTTTCTATAACAAAGCAACTGGAAAGTGAGATGGGATGTAACACTTCTTTTATGAGCTGTTCCGCAAAAATTTCTGGGGTAGACCCTTCTGCTCGCTCCGGTAAGCCCAGGATACGGACGTTGTTACGTCTATTGCGGTTCTCAGCGTCCTCCGCCCTGGCTTGCAGCATCTGTACCTGTTGCAGCAGCTGCCTGGTGTCATTTCCAGCTGCTCTGGATGCATCTTCCACATCACTCACTCTTTGCTCCACTGCAGATGTTCTTTCACGTATTTTGTCAAAATCGTGTCGCAAACAGCTAAGGTCAGACTGTAGATGGTCTATCTTTGATGTAAGAGCTTGACAGGCAGCTATAGCTTTCATAATTTGAGAGGCTTCAGCAGAGGAACCAGGGACAGGAGACCCCTCACTTTCCTGTTCAGTTTGACTCATGGCGTCCATGAATCGTTTAACAGATGATGGAGCCACAGAAGAAGTTTTGCGGCCCATAGAAATAGTCCACAGACACTTTAAAGATCTGCTGGGGTTTGTCACTCATGCAGCAAATCAAGATGAGGCTTTATTAAATTCAGCAAGTCCTGCCACACAGCCAAGTAGACTGCCAGATATCTTTACATTCCTCAGGGGGAGGGGGATAAGTACACCAGCACCACCATTAAACTTTCATTTAAACTGTGGTGAACTCTGCAGCTTTCATATATAAAGACTCCTAACAGGATTACCACTGCAGGACTTGAGGATAATAGTGGAAGTAGGGAGATACAGAGCGTTTCGCCGATCCACTCTGTTTGCTGGGGCAGAGAGGAGCGCCGCTGCACATACACTTAACGGCAAGATGGCGCCCACCGCGCGGCTTCTTCCTGCCTCGGTCTTCGGCTCAAGATTCCAGCAGGTATCGGCAGCAGTCCAAGGTAAGTTGTTAGCAACTTTCAGCAAGCCGTACCTGCACTGTGTACCTTGTGGCGGATCGTGTCCCGGCCTCACTCCACACTCTCCTCAGTTTGCGTCCCTCTGCTCCTCTCCCTCAATCCGTCGGCATCCACAGCACCACAGCCAAAACTCAGCAATCCAGCTCCGGGCAGAGTGTCCCCAAGTATGAAGGGGTCCAACATATAGTGAATGCGCTCAAAAAACCCCGATTATGCCAGGTGTATAAAGGATATTTCACAGGATTTTGTAGGAGCACTGCAATCCTGCTTCCTCACTCCATGCTGGCTCGGCCACGCCCCCCAAACTGATGCATTCTGAACGGATCCTTATCCATTCAGAATGCATTGGGGCTAAACTGATCCTTTTTTGGGCCACTTGTGAGAGCCCTGAAACGGATCTCACAAGCAGACCCAGAAACGCCAGTGTGAAAGTAGCCTAATTTAGAGGTACCTCGTGACAATTTTGGGCAGTGGCGTACACACAATCCATGGGGCCCCGGTGCGAAACTGATCCATGGGGCCCCCTCCCCGTCGACGCCCCAAGTTTCAGCCCAACTGGGCAGTCAGAGCTACAAAAATATAGCAGAGTTAATTATAAAGCCATTGATAGCCAATGAAGTATTTTACCATATGAAGGCAAAAGAAATGCATGACAAAACCAGCTCTGCTACATCCAAGCATATACTAGAACCTCAATAGAAGTGCCTACACAAAAGAGCTGCACCCCAAGACAACAGAAAAAAAAACATTACTTCATAGCACAAGTCACCAGTCATAACTTTACATACATTGCCCAACTCTCAGCCCCCATCAGACCTCACTCACTCTGAAAGCCGGGATGGCTTCTTTGCGCAGCGCTCTCCCTCTCCCTTTCTTTTCCGGCGCCTTCTCCCTGTCCCTGCATCTCAACGTCATGTCCGGCACGCCGCACCGCCGGCCGGGGAGGAGACTCAAGGGAGGGTAGGGCTGGCAGCAAGGAAACTCAACACTGGGGGGCGGGCCCCGGCAGTGGCGTAGCGTGGGTTGCCAGCATCCGGGGCAAGCCAAAAATTTCGCCCCCCCCCCTACAGGCACGCCCCTTTTAACAGATACTGTAGTAGATCACTAGCAGTCCTATGTAACACCACAGATAACACAGTGATAACTCTGAGTACAGATAATGTAGTAGATGGGTGTAAGCCCCCAGAATTCAGAACACACACAGTGTGACCTGAAGTCTGGGGCCGAATGCGGCAGGGTGGGCCATATTCTCAATCTGCTCCCCCAACCCTACTGTGAAACAGATATGTGCATGGACATTATTATTACAGTATAATACCGCCCCATACCTGTTACATCCAGTGACGTCTCCTGTGATGTAGACTTTCCTCGACGTCTTCATTCAGAGATAAGACCGTCATGATACTTTCTTTCAGCCGCTTCTCGTCTCTGCAGAGTTTCACAGAATTTTTTTTAGGTTCCTCACTTTACTATCATCCTCTTCTTCCTGGTGTCTCAACACTGTCATCCTGCTGCCCCCCAATACTGTGCTAGAGCCAGACAGATAGTCCCCCATTCCCCATAATATTATTTCCCCTGTATATTATAATGTCCCCCTCTTTATTATTAATATAATGGCCCCCTCTTTGTTATTAATATAATGGCCCCCTCTTTATTATTAATATAATGTCCCCCTCTTTGTTATTAATATAATGGCCCCCTCTTTATTATTAATATAATGTCCCCCTCTTTGTTATTAATATAATGGCCCCCTCTTTATTATTAATATAATGTCCCCGCTTTATTGTTAATATAATGTCCCCCTCTTTATTATTAATATAATGGCCCCCTCTTTGTTATTAATATAATGGCCCCCTCTTTGTTATTAATATAATGGCCCCCTCTTTATTATTAATATAATGTCCCCCTCTTTGTTATTAATATAATGGCCCCCTCTTTATTATTAATATAATGTCCCCCTCTTTGTTATTAATATAATGGCCCCCTCTTTATTATTAATATAATGGCCCCCTCTTTATTATTAATATAATGTCCCCGCTTTATTGTTAATATAATGTCCCCCTCTTTATTATTAATATAATGGCCCCCTCTTTATTATTAATATAATGGCCCCGCTTTATTGTTAATATAATGGCCCCCTCTTTATTATTAATATAATGTCCCCCTCTTTATTATCAATATAATGGCCCCCTCTTTATTATCATTATAATGTCCCCCTCTTTATTATCAATATAATGGCCCCCTCTTTATTATCAATATAATGGCCCCCTCTTTGTTATTAATATAATGGCCCCCTCTTTATTATTAATATAATGTCCCCGCTTTATTGTTAATATAATGTCCCCCTCTTTATTATTAATATAATAGCCCCCTCTTTGTTATTAATATAATAGCCCCCTCTTTGTTATTAATATAATAGCCCCCTCTTTGTTATTAATATAATAGCCCCCTCTTTATTATTAATATAATAGCCCCCTCTTTATTAATAATATAATAGCCCCCTCTTTATTAATAATATAATAGCCCCCTCTTTGTTATTAAAGAGGGGGCTATTATATTAATAATAAAGAGGGGGCTAGTACATTAATAATAAAGAGGGCGCCATTATATTAATAATAAAGAGGGGGTCATTATATTAATAATAAAGAGGGGGCCAGTACATTAATAATAAAGAGGGGCCATTACATTAATACTAATGTATTGGCCCCCTATTTATTATTAATATAATGTCCCCCTCTTTGTTATTAATATAATGGCCGCCTCTCCCCTCCTCTCACCTAATTACACAGGGTGGGACTCTGCACTCAGGGACAGTCACTGACTCAGACTGTCACTCACTCTGGGTCGCTTGAATCACTCTCTGCCTGGAGTCTGGACTTCAGTTCTGCATCTTCATTCATGCTTCGGCTACTGGCTCTGCACTCACTGCCTTTCCCGCCTGGAAGGTGGGCGGAGCCTATCGGGAACTGCCGTGCATGCCCCCTCTCCCCTCCTCACTCTGCTCTGCAGCCGGACGCTGTGTGAAGAAAAAAAAAACACAGTGTCAGGCTCGATTCAACTTGTGCCAGCCCAGCGGACAGCTGCGCCCCCCTGCAGTGTGGCGCTCGGGGCAACGGCCCCCCTTACGCTACGCCCCTGGGCCCCGGGCCGGCCGCCCGGGTTATACAGGCACAGCACTACTGCAGGGCGGGTCCACAGGCGGCGGGGAGGAGACTCAAGGGAGGGTAGGGCTGGCAGCATAGAAACTCAACACTGGGGGGCGGGCCCCGGGCGTGCCGGGCCCGGTCGCAAGTGCGACCCCTGCGACCCCTGTATGTACGCCACTGATTTTGGGACTGCTCAGCTCAGAGACCCCACTTTAATATGATCAAGGGAAAATATGAAGGTGTTAAATGGTGTACCACAGTATCCAGGTGCTGATCATGAATTTCCCCATATGGCTGTTAACCAGGATCTATTATACCGGGTAGATAAAATACTTGGGGTAATTGTTGAGCAGCTGGTGGTGCCCCAACCGTATCGCAGACTGGTATTGGATCTAGCACATAAGCATGTGCTGGGAGGTCACCTGGGGTCTGAAAAGACCAGAGAACGCATCCTACTGAATTTTTTTGGGCCAGGGTACAGAGGTTTTGTGAATCCTGTCCAGAGTGTCAACTAACCTCTCCTGTGTCCCATTTTAGAAGTCCTTTGTTACCCCTGCCCATTATAGAAATACCATTTGAAAGGGTGGCCATGGATTTGGTAGGCCCTGTTGTAAAGTCTGCACAGGGACATCAATATATACTTGTAGTATGAGATTACGCTACACGTTATCCTAAAGCAGTGCCTTTACGAAACACCTCTGCTAAACTTATCATCAAAGAGCTTTTTTACATGTTCTCTCGCACAGACATACCAAAGGAGATCCTTACTGATCAGGGGACTCCTTTCATGTCTAAGGTCACTAAAGAAATGTGTGAGCTCTGGAAAATTAAACACCTGTGTACTTCAGTGTATCACCCTCAAACTGATGGCCTATTTGAAAGGTTTAACACTGAAGGGCATGTTTAAAAAAAGTGGTTAGCAAGGATGGAAAGGACTGGGATCATCTATTACCTTATTTAATGTTTGCAGTTCGTGAAGTACTGCAGTCCTCCACAGGTTTCTCCCCATTTGAGCTCTTGTATGGCAGACACCCACGTGGTCTCCTTGACATTGCTAAGGAAACTTGGGAACAGGAACACACCCCTTACAAAAGTGTGATAGAGCATATTGCTCTAATGCAAGACAGAATAGCTGCTGTCATACCCATCGTCAAAGAACACTTAGAGCACGCTCAAGAGGCACAAAGTCGTGTCTACAACCGGTCAGTTAAAGTTAGAACCTTTAACCCAGGTGACCGGATGTTGGTTCTAGTGCCCACTGTATAGAGTAAATTCCTGGCTAAGTGGCATGGGCCATATGAGGTAATAGAGAAAGTGGGAGAGGTAAATTATAAAGTTTACCAGCCTGGTAAGAGAAAGCCTGAACAGTTTGTATCATATAAATTTAAAATGATCAAACAACCTCAGCGCACTCCGATCGAAAGTGCCGAGGTATAGCGTTGCACTCCCAAAACAATCAACAATTACTGTGTGGTATCCTAATAATCTAAAATATAACTTTTACTAGATATGCCATAAAACAATGAATAGATTGAACATAAACACCACAAACAGTGAGCGAGTCATAAAAAACTGAATCAATATCAACACACCCAACTATTGTCTCGTCATAACATGAGATCCAGTCTTACCACCTCAAGACCGCCTCAGGACAGATCACAATATTAGTAAGATACAGTCTTACCGCCTCCAGACGTGTAGATAGCACGTAAGCATCAGGTGTGTTATTGAAAAGTATCCTTGAAATGCAGTGGCCAAGGACATTGAAGATTGGTGCTCGGGTTGTAGGTGTCGAGAGCAGCTACACAGTAGTGACCCTAGTTATAATTCCCTCATAGGTGGTTGAGAGGAGGGGGGCTAATACATCAGCTGCCTAACGGACACAGAGCACCCGCCTCGATAGGGGGGACCCCATACAGAACCCAGGGGCCTATTCCCTATGCTTGCCCTCACTATTTCCCTACATGCCACATTTTGTCCTTGCTACGGGACTCATCAGGGGAATATGTTTAGTGAAGTTCGATGGTAGAGTATTACATCTACTCCCATACAGGGGTGGACACAGTCCGACAGTGGTCCCGCTGTGTCTAGATGTGGGGAAGTGTCCCATAGATCTTGCCGCCTCACCATTGATGAGTCCCGTAGCAAGGACGAAACGTGGCATGTAGGGAAATAGTGAGGGCAAGCAAAGGGAATAGGCCCCTAACTAGGTTAGGTTCCGTATGGGGTTGCCCCTACCAGGGCGGGTGCTCTGTGTCCGTTAGGCAGCTAATGTATTAGCCCCCCTCCTCAACCACCTATGAGGGAATTATAACTAAGGTCACTACTGTGTAGCTGCTCTTGACACCTACAACCAGAGCACCAGTCTTCAGTGTCCTTGGCCACTGCATTTCAAAGATACTTTTCAATAACACACCTGATGCTTACGTGCTATCTACACGTCTGGAGGCGGTAAGAATGTATCTTACTAATATTGTGATCTGTCCAGAGTAGGGTTAAGCGAACCCGAACTGTAAAGTTTGGGTTCGTACCGAACTTTAGGATTTTTGGACCCCGGACCCGAACCCGAACTTTTCAGTAAAAGTTTGGGTTCGGTGTTCGGCGAGTTAATGGCGCTTTTTGAAAGGCTGCAGAGCAGCCAATCAACAAGCGTTTAACTCGTGTGCCCTTAGAAGCCATCACAGCTGAAGAGAAATGTGACTCCATTTTGTCTGTTCTAACAATATGTATTGTGATAGCATCTCGTCCATGCACTGTTTCAAGTTCCCCCACTGTGATTTAGGTTTCGCTTCCCTGTCCTTGGACAGTTTCTGGAAATTCCAAAATTTTAGTGAAAACAGTCATGCTTTACAAGGTCATTCCGGATTAATGTTTACCGGCCTATATGTGCCTACATATGATTGGTTAATGCTGTTACTATGTAAATTATACTCTCTGCCTAAAAAAAGGCTGAACTGTAAGACAATAAAATTAGAGTGTTTCTCAGTTATACCTATGTGCGTGTCATTCCTTTGCTGCCGAGGAATACTCTCCTGACGTCAGTGGGGTCAAACCAAGGTGGTTCTAGAGGTCCAGAAAGGTCTGAATCCTTTCAACAGCCATGCCTACTAACGGCATGGCTGTGATTGGCTAGTGCAGCATGTGACCCAGCCTCTATATAAGCTGGAGTCACGTAGCGCTGCACATCAATCTGCTCTGATTAGTGTAGGGATAGGATGCTGCTGCTGTGAGGGAGAGAATAGGAAAGAATCTTTAATCAGAAGTGCTTGATCTACAAAGATTTAGTTTTGTGGGAGCAGTGCACAATCTTTTTACCCTGCCCTGAGCCCAGTGACACAGAAAAAGAACTTTTATCCATCTGTTAGTTAGGTGGGTGGCGGCGGCCATTTTATGCAAGCTCAGTGCACCAGCACAGCATATGTGCATTTGTGACATTCAAATCCAAGCTTGAAATACTGCAATAATAATCTGGGTTAAAAAAAATACCCATTTTTGGGCAATATCCTACCCCTTGAAAAAGCTGTACGCGAAACGTGCATTGGGGAGTGGACTGGTGGTGTTGCTGTACGGTATACTATAACTGTGTGGTCAGTATTTTTCTATGTGCTGGTTATAACTCTATTTACCCTATTGCCTCAGTTAGCCATCTGTGGTGTGTATTATCACTCCCACCCTGGTATCTGTTGTACAAACAATGCATTTAGGTAAATTATGCAAATTTTGAGCCATAGTGTGTAGGTATAACATACCTTCTTTGTGATGACCAATCAGGAAGTCTTTTGAACGTGCACTTTATTTATATATACCGGCAGTTCACCATCGGTCCCCTTGGTTTTTAATATGTATTGTGACCTGTATTACATGTTTTAGTGTGACTTGTGTCAATCATGTGTCTTTCTGTGATTTTCTAATAAAATTATGTTATTTTTTGACTATTTTTGTACCACTAGTGTTATTTGCAATATATTTGACCCACTCCTTTTGGTCGGTTTTCATAATGTCCTACATCTGGTGCCTTTGCAGCATTTGTCAGTGTAAAAAACAAGCTTGCAATACTTAAATAATTTTCTGGGTTTAAAAAACACCCATTTTTGGCAATACCCTACATCTGGGGCCTATGCTGCATTTTTTAGTGTGAAAAACAAGCTTGAAATACTGCAATAATAATCTGTGTTTAAATAAACACCCATATTTGGCAATATCCTACATCTGGTTCCTTTGCAGAATTTGTCAGTGTGAAATACAAGCTTGCAATACTTTAATAATTTTCTGGGTTTAAAAAAACACCCATTTTGGGCAAAAACTAAATTTGCAGCCTTTGCTGCATCTGTCAGTGTTAAATACACGCGTCAGATACTGGTGTTCTATTCTGTTATTAAAAAACACCCATTTTGGGCAAAAAACTAAATTTGCAGCCTTTGTTGCATCTGTAAGTGTGAGATACACACGTTAGATACTGGTGTTTTATTCTGTTATTTAAAAAAACACCCATTTTGGGCCAAATACTAAATTTGCGGCCTTGACTGCATCTGTCAGTGTGAGATACAAGCTTGAAATACTGCAATAATATTCAGGGTTTAAAAAAAACACCAATTTTTGGCAATACCCTACATCTGGGGCCTATGCTGCATTTGTTAGTGTGACATACAAGCTAGAAATACTGCAATAATATTCTGGGTTTAAAAAAACACCCATTTTGGGCAAAAAACTAAATTTGCAACCTTTGCTGCATCTGTCAGTGTGAGATGCATGCGTTAGATGCTGGTGTTATATTCTGTTATTAAAAAAAACAAAATTTTGGTCAAAAAAAATAATTTGCAGCCTTTGCTGCATCTGTCAGTGTGAGATACACGCGTTAGATGCTGGTGTTATATTCTATTATTAAAAAAACACCCATTTTGGTCAAAAAAAAAATTTGCAGCCTTTGCTGCATCTGTCAGTGTGAGATACAAGCTAGAAATACTGCAATAATATTCTGGGTTTAAAAAAAAAACCACCCATTTTGGGCAAAATACTTAATTTTGCAGCCTTTGCTGCATCTGTCAGTGTGAGATACACGCGTTAGATACTTTTGTTCTATTCTATTATTATAAAAACAACCATTTTGGGCAAATACTTAATTTTGCAGCCTTTGTTGCATCTGTCAGTGTGAGATAGAAGCTAGAAATACTGCAATAATATTCTGGGTTTAAAAAAAAACATTTTGGCAAAAAAAACTAAATTTGCAGCCTTTGCTGTATCTGTCAGAGTGAAATACACGCATTAGATACTGCTGTTCTATTCTGTTATTAAAAAAAACACCCATTTTGGGCAAGATCCTAAATTTGAGAAATACGAGGAGAGCGTCAAATGAGGGATGTGGCCCCGGTCGTGGTGCTGCTGGTGGAGCTCCTGTTGCAGGGAGAGGACGTTGTCGATCTGTGCCAGCTACACGCACAAGTGAAACACCTTCCTCAGGTGCGAGTAGGCAACAGAACCTTCAGCGTTATTTGGTCCGGCCTAATGCGGCTCTACGAATGGTGAGGCCAGAACAAGTACAGGCGATAGTAGATTGGGTTGCTGACAGTGTCTCCAGTTCCTTTACATTGTCTCCCACCCAGTCCCCTGCTGAAAGATCAGAGTTGGCACCTGCAGCCGATGTCCATCAGTCTTTCACCTCACCCCCTTGCAAATCAGCCAAGCAGCCTGAGCCCCAAGTCATGCAGCAGTCTCTTCTGCTTTTTGATGACTCTGCTAGCAGGGTTTCCCAGGGCCATCCACCTAGCCCTGCCCCAGAAGTGGAAGAGATTGAGTGCACTGATGCCCAACCACTTATGTTTTAAGATAAGTACATGGGAGGACCACCGCAGCACATCTCGGATGATGACGAAACACAGGTGCCAACTGCTGTGGCTTTCGAAAGTGTGCAGATCGACGAGGGCAGGGGTGAAGACTGGGTGGAAGATGATGTAGAGGACAATGAGGTCCTCTAACCCACATGGAATCAAGGTCATGCGAGTGACCTGTGTAGTTCGGAGGAAGAGGTGGTGGTCGCACAGAGCCACCAGCACAGCAGAAGAGGGAGCAGGGTGCAAAAGCGGAGTTGCCGTCCCTTAGACAGTACGCCTGCTACTGCCCATCGCAGCAAGGGACTGAGCACACCAAAGCCAGCTCCAAGGAGTTCCCTGGCGTGGCAGTTCTTCAGACAATGTGCTGATGACAAGACACGAGTGGTTTGCACGCTGTGCAATCAGAGCCTGAAGCGAGGCATAAACGTTCTAAACTTGAGCACAACCTGCATGACCAGGCATCTAAGTGCAAAGCACGATTTGCAGTGAAGTAGACACCTCAAAAACCAAAAAAGGTCTCTGGCTCCTCCTGCTTCCTCTTCTGCTGCAGTCTCAGCCTCTTCATCCACCTCTGCAGTGACAGTGGCACCTGCCACCCCGCAAACAGAGGATCTGCCAGCAACACCACCACCTGGGTCACCAAGCATCTCCACAATGTCCCACGGAAGCGTTCAGCTCTCCATCTCCAAAACACTGGAGCGGAAGAGGAAGTACCCCCCTACCCACCCGCGATCCCGGATACGTGGACCAGTAAGCACGGTCAGGGACGTTATATCTTCCTAACAGCACACTGGGTAAATGCAGTGGCGGCTGGGCCTGAGGCGGATAGCAGTTTGCCGCATGTCCTTCCACCACCGACGATTGCAGGGCGCTTCAGTTTGCCCTCTGTTGCTTCCTCCTCCTCCTCTACCGGCTCCTAAGCCGGTCAGCGTAACACCTTCACCACCAACTTTAGCACAGCCAGGGGTAAACGACAGCAGGTAGTTTTAAAACTTATCTGTTTGGTGGACAAACCCCACACCGCGCAGGAGCTGTGGACGGGCCTTGAACAACAGACCGATTAATGGTTGGTGCCAGTGAGCCTCAAGCCCGGCCTGGTGGTGTGTGATAATGGGCGAAATCTCATAACAGCTCTGGGACTAGCCGGTTTGACGCACATCCCTTGCCTGTCGCATGTGCTGAATTTGGTGGTGCAGAGGTTCCTTAAAAATTACCCCGATATGTCAGAGCTGCTGCATAAAGTGTGGGCCGTCTGTGCGCGCTTTCGGCTTTCTCACCCTGCTGCTGCTCGCCTGTCAGCACTGCAGCGTAACTTCGACCTTCCCTCTCACCACCTCATATGCGATGTGCCCACAAGCTGGAACTCCACCTTGCACATGATGGCCAGACTGTGCGAGCAGCAGCAGGCGATAGTGGAGTTTCAGCTGCAGCACGCATGGGTGAGTCGCTCTGCGGAACAGCACCACTTCACCACCAATGACTGGGCCTCCGTGCAAGACCTGTGTTCCTTGTTGCGCTGTTTTGAGTACTCCACCAACATGGCCAGTGCCGATAATGCCGTTCTCAGCGTTACTATCCCACTTCTATGCCTCCTTGAAAAAAACGCTTCTGGCGATGATGGAAGAGGATGTGGCACAGGAGGAGGAGGAAGAAGAGGGATCATTTCATATGGTTTCCGGACAGTAATTTACAAGTGGCTCCGAGGGTGGGTTCCTGCACCCACAAACGCCATGTACACAATTGTCTGGAGGATGACGAGGTGGAGAATGAAGAGGAGTAGATGGAGGAGGAGGAACCGTGTTCACAGCAGGTTGGCACCCAAACCAGCTCATGGCCATCACTGGTGCGTGGCTGGGGGGATACAGAGGACACAGCCGATACACCTCCCACAGAGGACAGCTTGCCTCGGGGCAGCCAGGCACACATGAGCGATTACATGCTGCAGTGTCTCCGCAACGACCGCCAAGTTGCCCACATTCTAACTTGTGCTGATTACTGGGTGGCCACGCTAAGATCAATAAAACTCACAGCTCTAGGTGTCCACTGCTTGACCCTCAACACGGAGGCTCGTCTCGTTCTTGGGGGGATTCACTGTATGCTGTTAGAGACTGATTGCTAGGAGTGTAAGCTGCTTGGGTGCGTTTCCTATTCGTCTGCTAGCAGCTATTCGTGAGGTTCCGTTTGGGAGTTTGGAGCATGCCCTTGTATGCCGTTACAATTGGTGGCAGCAGTGGGATACGATGAGGAAGACCTGGAAGGCCGGGATGCATTAAGGAAAGGCATCTGGTACCAGGCCCTGGATAATGGCGAGGCGAGAGTCTCCCCAGTGAAGAGCAGCGATTGCAGAAGCAAGTGGCCCTGCGGATGCCCTTCCTGGGAGAGCAGCCCCTGGAGGAATGGGTGAAGGAACTAGAGCACCGGGTATGGCAGGAGCTATGGCTGGAGGATGCCTACCAGGCGCTCTGGTGGTATATGGCACAGTATATACCCTGGACAGCTGAGCATGACAAGCCAGAGGGAGAAGAGTTTGATGGTCCTGGCTTGTTATGGGAGTCCTTTGCAGAGCCTTACTTCGGGAGCCCTGCACAGTCCAGACTTCAGGACATTTTATATGAGAGGGAGGCTAGGCAGGATTGGGATGACCCCCATGAGGTGGAGAAAGACCTGGCTCACCTAGCAACCATGGAGTGGGAACTGGAGCAGGACTACCGAGATCTCTTCCACTCCATTGGGTAGGCTCAGCAGGACAGCAAGATGACAGACCCAGGTCCAGAGCCCTTCAGCTGCGAGGATATTGTGGAGGTTTACTGGGAAGAACCCCAGATGGCCGGTGGAGATGGGACCGAGGTCTCTCCACCAGTCCTGCAGGGAATTGGGAGCCCAGTCTCCATTCCCCAGCGGCAGTGTGATAGGCAGGGAATTGGGAGCCCAGTCTCCATTCCCCAGCGGCAGTGTAATCTACAGGGAATTGGGAGCCCAGTCTCCATTCCCCAGCGGCCGTGTGATGTACAGGGAATTGGGAGCCCAGTCTCCATTCCCCAGCGGCAGTGTGATATGCAGGAAATTGGGAGCCCAGTCTCCAATCCCCAGTGGCAGTGTAATCTACAGGGAATTGGGAGCCCAGTCTCCATTCCTCAACGGCAGTGTGATATGCAGGGAATTGGGAGCCAAGTCTCCATTCCCCAGCGGCAGTGTGATATGCAGGGAATTGGGAGACCAGTCTCCATTCCCCAGCTGCTGTGTGATGTACAGGGAATTGGGAGCCCAGTCTCCATCCCCCAGCGGCAGTTTAACGCACCAGGGGGAGACAGTAAGCCCCACAACCGTGCAGATGGGACCGTGATCTCTGCACTCACAGCACAGGGGGTAGGGACAGTCAGTCCTGTCCCCCAGCAACAGGGCTATCTAGCCAAAGGGGAGACAGTCGGTCTCCCCCCACAGCAGCATGGTGGTCTATCTAAAGGGGAGACAGTCAGTCTCTCCCTACAACAGCAGAGCGGTGTATCTAAAGGGGAGACAGTCGGTCTCCCCCTCCAACAACCAGGCTCCAACCGGGCTACTTCTGTGGTAGCGCTGGCACCAGGGCAGAGTACCGCTGGTCTCTGCCCACTCAGCAACCCACCAAGGCAGTCTACCAATCCCCCACACAGCCGTGGTGAGGCACCTGGACATGGACAAGTTTATCCCTTGCTCAAGTGTAGTAACCATTTATTGTGGGTGGGCTGTACTGCTGTTTCTATTTTGTGGGTGGGCTGCTGGACTAACAAGGGCACTGAACGGCAGAAGGTCAGATACCCTGTTTGTCTGTTTGAAAAAGGGGAGATTTGTGGCGAAACTAACCTCGCCACTGGGTTTTGGAGGGGCCTGGTTGCCAGCCTCTTGCCCCAGGATTATGGGCCCTCTCATCAGCCATGCTGCCTTTGTTCACAAAGGACTTTTACTAACTTTTAAACCCCTGGTCTAATTCGTGCCATTTTGGGATATGTTAAATGTCTATGTTACTGTAATGGGTGGGACATTGTATGTTTGAGTGGTGATGTCTGTCCTATTGTCTCCACATGTGTATTGGTGATTTCCCTTTGTCCTGAGAGATAATTGAATTACTCCTCGGTTGTCTCCAGGACAGAGGACATTGTGTATTCTCCTGCCTGTGATAATTACTTCCCGCTTGGGTGCGTTTCCTATTCGTCTGCTAGCAGCTATTCGTGAGGTTCCGTTCGGGAGTTTGGAGCATTCCCTTGTATGCCGTTACAATTTGTGTGGCGAAAATAACCTCACCACTGGGTTTTGGAGGGGCCTGTTTGCCAGCCTCTTGCCTCAGGATTATGGCCCATACTAACTTTGAAGGAGAAGACAGACCAGCCGCACAGCTTAAATCTGTTGAACTGTTTTGGGCAGGAAAGCCATGCTTGCGGTCGGCCAAATGTGACTTCCATGGAATTCGGGAACCCCTGCTCGGATGTGGGTGATTTTTGGATGTGTTGTTCACCCAGATCAAAGCTATCCATGGATGTATACATTATGGGTAAATGTGGGGTTTTGAGGTGTGTGACAGAACCATCTGTCTTTGGAATTGTATTGTATGTTATGTGAGGGTACCCAGATAGCTATGCCATGGAGCCTGTTTGTGAAATTAAAGACTTTGGCTCCATGTCGATTTTATTGTATTTGTGTAGTCTGAGTGCCACTCAACCTAATAATATGCACTCAGACTTGAGCTATCTGGGGATATGTTAAATGTCTGTGTTTACTGTAAGGGTTGTGACATTGTATGTTTAAATGGTGATTTCTGTCCTGTTGTCCCCACATGTGTATTGGCGATTTCCCTTTGTCCTGAGAGATAATTGAATTGCTCCTCGGTTGTCTCCAGGGCAGAGAGGAGGAAACCATGATGCATTGTGGGGATGTATTGTGTCTGTGTATCCTGAATTGCTGCATATCTGTCCTGTGTCACAGTCTCCCATCTGGTCCCCTAGGGGAGTGTCCACCAGATGGGGACCTGCATAAATACGGGCGGGTAGCCCTCAGTAAAGGAGTTCCTGTTTTACCTTCAACATAGAGCCTCGTCTCATGTGTGTGGGGATTGCTATACGTGTATACTCCCCTGGCTATTACTCCTAGCTCTTGTAAGAGCTGTTCCTGTTCCTGGTTCCTGTGGTGGTATCGGTGTCGAGTGGAGTGCTTAGAGTCCTCGGGAGGCACTGGGAACATCCATCAACGGAGGTACCCAGTCGGGGTGTCAGGAGATCCGTTACAAGCGCAATTGCTCATTGTTGTATTTTGGATATTTCCCACTCTTTTGGAGTGTACCCTAATAAAATAAAAATAAAATTAAAACACAAAACCAGTGTTGGTTACCTCGTCCTCCTCCACCGCCGCTTCCACCTACACCGCTACGTCCACCGCCTCCTCAAACTCTTACCTCCACCTCATAAATCAAGATTATTTTTTTAAATTTGTATGTTTTTATATTTTATGTCATTTCAGGTAAAAAAAAAAATCACTAATTTGTCTGTTACATATTCGGGTGAAATTCACCAATTTTTGGCTGTGATATATCCCTGCTCTACCTAGTAGACAAATAAAAACATTTCACTAATTTGTCTGTTACATTCTCGGGTGAAATTCACCAATTTTTGGGTATGATATACCCCTGCTCTACCTAGTAGACAAATAAAAACATTTCACTAATTTGTCTGTTACATTTTCGGGTGAAATTCACCAATTTTTGGGTGTGATATACCCCTGCTCTACCTAGTAGACAGGTAAAAAAAAATCACTAATTTGTCTGTTACATTTTCAGGTGAAATTCACCAATTTTTGGCTGTGATATACCACTGCTATACCTAGAAGACAGGTAAAAAAAATCACTAATTTGTCTGTTACATTTTCGGGTGAAATTCACTAATTTTTGGCTGTGATATACCACTGCTATACCTAGTAGACAGGTAAAAAAAAAAATCACTAATTTGTCTGTTACATATTCGGGTGAAATTCACCAATTTTTGGCTGTGATATATCCCTGCTCTACCTAGTAGACAAATAAAAACATTTCACTAATTTGTCTGTTACATTCTCGGGTGAAATTCACCAATTTTTGGGTATGATATACCCCTGCTCTACCTAGTAGACAAATAAAAACATTTCACTAATTTGTCTGTTACATTCTCGGGTAAAATTCACCAATTTTTGGGTGTGATATACTCCTGCTCTACCTAGTAGACAAATAAAAACATTTCACTAATTTGTCTGTTACATTCTCGGGTGAAATTCACCAATTTTTGGCTGTGATATACCCCTGCTATACCTAGTAGACAGGTAAACAAATTTCACTAATTTGTCTGTTACATTCTCGGGTGGAATTCACTAATTTTTGGCTGTGATATACCCCTCCTATACCTAGTAGACAGGTAAAAACATTTAACTAATTTGTCTGTTACATTCTTAGGTGACATTTGACCATTTTTGCAGCGAATAAACCCCTGCTCTGCATAGGTGACAGGGACATAAATTTCAAAAAATCGTCTGTTACATTTTTAGGTGACATTTTACCAATTTTGCCGTATACAAATCCCTGCTCTGCATAGGTGACAGGGAATTAAATTTTCAAAAATTCTTCTTTAATTGACGCGCACCACCTCCTTTACTTGTAAGCTTTGGCTTCAATAATTTGTCCCACTTTTCCGCTCGATCAACATTTAATTTCATCCATTGACCTCCCTTGGATGTGGTATCTCTTTCTCACGCTCCCTCTCCGGCATGGAACCCTGATTCGCTGATAACTGTGATCAACATGGTAGGCTCAGAAAAGAACATCGAAAGTTGATAAAGAAGATATCAAAATAGATCGTGGACGTCACGGGGACGTGCGATCAGGCAGAAGTTATCTAGAGTACAAAACGCAGGAGGGCCTCTCCTTTCTAACGCTTCCAAATCCAAAATACCCCAGTGACATTCCCTATAATTTTTTATCAATCATTCCAATAGCAGGGCATCTTAAGAGTCCTGTATTGTTATTTATCGTCACTACCTCCCCGAGTCGGGAGTGGGTAATTGCCGCGCGCCCCCTCCTTTACTTGGATGCTTCTGCTTCAATAACTTCTCCCACATTTCCGCTCGATCACATTGCAGCCATTAACCTGCCTTGGATGTGGTATCCCTTTCTCACGCTCCCTCTCCGGCGTGGAACCCTGATTCGCCGCTAACCGTAATCAACATGGTAGGCGCAGAAAAGAACATCGAAAGTTGATAGAGAAGATATTCAATTGGATCGTGAACATCACGGGGACGTGCGATATGGTGGAGCAGTAAGTGAGCACACGCCTACACATACTGACTAATGGGTCTGCCCCCTTCAACTTCTGCGTCTCCAACTTGGGCACATGTCCTGAGCTTGCCCTTCACGCCTTGGAGGTGCTGGCCTGCCCTGCAGCCAGTGTATTGTCTGAACGTGTGTTTAGCACGACTGGAGGGTGTTATCACAGGTTATATTTCCCAATGTTTTGGGGTGTACCCTAATTTAAACAAAAAATATAATAAAAATAAAAATAAAAACTGTGTAGGCTACCTCCTCTTCCTCCACCGCCGCTTCCACCTACACCGCCACATCCAATGCCTCCTCAACCTCCTACTCCACATGGACCTCGTCCTCCTAGATCAAGATTATTATTTTTTATTTTTACGTATTTTATGTTATTTTGTCATTTCCCTATCCACATTTGTTTGCAGAGCACTTGCCATGCTCTTAACCACATTTTGCTGCCATTTGCAGCCCTCTAGCCTTTTCCATTACATTTTTAGAGCCATTTTAGTGCTCAAAAGTTAGGGTCCCCATTGACTTCAATGGGGTTCAGGTTCGGGGTCAAGTTCGGGTCCCGAACTCGAACTTTTTTGTGAAGTTCGGCCGAACCCGTCGAACCCGAAAATCCAGGTGTCCGCTCAACTTTAGTCATTAGGTGGTAAAACTGGATCTCATGTTATGACGAGACAATAGTTGGGTTTGTTGATATTGATTCAGTCCTTTATGACTCGCTCAATGTTTGTGGTGTTTATGTTCAATCTATTCATTGTTTTATGGCATATCTAGTAAAAGTTATATTTTAGATTATTAGGATATCCGGTCCACAGAGTAATTGTTGATCATATAAATTTACTCAAACCTTAGAAGGACAGAGAGATGCTGTCAGCAGTGAGTTCCCCTGGCAATGTTGCCTCAGAAATGTCGGTAAATAAGGTAAACACCCCTTGTAATAATACTGTATGTGTGCATATTTCAGAGTCCTTATCCAAGTTTCAAATGCAGGAAACAAAAGAATTTGTCTCAAGAAACACTGATGTGTTCTCAGAGTTGCCTGGGCGCACTTCAGTCACCAAACATGACATAGTCACTGAGCCGCAGGTAAGAGTTCACTTAAAACCATATAGGGTACCTGAAGCTCGGAGACAAGCTATATCTGAAGAGGTAAAAAAGATGTTAGAACTTGGGGTGATTGAAGAGTCCCAAAGTGAGTGGTCAATCAAGTTCCCCTTCCTTACAGTGCTAAATAAAAAACTGCTTTTGTCGTCCAAGAAGGCCTTTTTCTGTATGTCACTATGCCCTTAAGGTTACATGGGGCTCCAGCAACCTTCCAAAAGGTTAGAGGATATCATCCTTAAACCCCATCGTAGATATGCTTCTGCTTATCTGGATGATATCATCATTTTTAGTGATGACTGGGAAAGTCATTTACCCAAAGTGCAGGCGATGTTTGATTCCCTCCGGGCACCCGGGTTAACAGCAAACCCTAAGAAGTGTGCTTTAGGTCTTGAGGAAGCACGTTATCTAGGGCAGCGGTCTCAACCATCGGGCCATGGACCAGTAACGGGCCGTGGATCATCTGGTACTGGTCAGCCGAGTGTGCTGGTGTTAAAGAGGACCTTTCATGGGTCCGGACTTAAGTAAGTAGCAGGACATTTAGGGCATACATGGGAGATGTCCCTGCATTATTATTTCTCGCTCCGGCCACCGTTACCTTGTCCCGCGCTGTATGCTAATCACTAGCATCGGAACACCAGGGAGGAGACATCAGCTTCTCTCGCTGGGCGTCTCCTTCTCCCCTGGCTGTAGCGCTGTCCAATCGCAGCGCAGAGCATCACAGTCAGGGAGAAAAAAAACTCACCTTCTCCCTGGCTGTGAAGGTCTGCGCTGTGATTGGACTGCGCTACAGCCAGGGGAGAAGGAGACGCCCAGCGAGAGAAGCTGATGTCTCCTCCCTGGTGTTCCGATGCTAGTGATTAGCATACATCACGGGAGAAGGTAACGGGGGCTGGAGCGGCGCCCAGAAATAATAGTAAGTGCAGGGACATCCCCATGTATGCCCTAAATGTCCTGCTACTTACTTATTCAAGTCAGGACCCATGAAAGGTCCTCATTAAATGACGGGTTCAGAAACTGTTGGCTCCTGTGCCCTGTCGTTTAGCCTCATAGACTGAAGGCTGCAATGCCTGATGCCTATGAAGCAGTGCTAAGGTGCAAGATGGTCGCGATGTTGACATCACTGCAACCTGCTGTGCCGGGTCACAGGCGTCGTGACAACGTCATCACACCACCAGAGACCCGGTGCAGGAGCACCGCCAGTATTGTGACGCAGGGAACCAGATGGAGGTGAGTATTTTGCTCTTTTTTTGTTAATTTTTTTTTTTCCTTGTGAACACTACTGGGGCACCAAGGAGAAGGCACTATACTGTATATATATATTAAGAGGTATGGTACAACTGGGGGGCACTATATATAAAGGGGCACTACTGTGGGGCACTACATATAAAGAGGTACTACTGGGGGGCACTATATGTAAAGAGGCACTACTGGGGGGCACTATATGTAAATAGGCACTACTGTGGGGCACTATATGTATAGGGGAACTACTGGGGGGACTATATGTAAAGAGGCACTACTGGGAGGGCATTATATCTACTTGGACCTAAATTTGGGAGGATTACTAAGGAGGGCCATAAAAGTAGGTAATAATACTAAATATCTGTATTCTGTTTGTTCAGTTATACAGAAGGAAGTTGTGGAAAAATGAAAGAGAACAACTCCAGTCAGAGGAGACATCATTCATAGTCACTGAGTTGAGGTCTATACGGGTTTATTAATTACTGTTTTTTGAATGACACCCTTCCCCCCTCCCCCGGCGGTCTGCGAGAAAAGTTCTGTGTGAAACCGGTCCCTGGCACAAAAAAGGTTGAAGACCACTGATCTAGGGTATATAATTGGAAGAGGTGTAATAAAACCTCAGGTGAATAAGGTAGAAGCCATCCAAAACTGGCCCCGGCCCATAACCAAACAACAAGCGTTTTTGGGAATTGTGGGGTACTACCGTAGGTTTATACCAAACTGTGCTAGTGTAGCAGTACCCTTGACAGACCTCACCAAGGGAAGTAAGTCTGCCATGGTAAAATGGAGCACAGAAGCTGAGAGTACATTTCAGGAGTTAAAGTCTGCCCTTTGTAGACAACCAATGTTGATGACTCCGGATTTCTTTTTTTTTACTTTCAGATTTTTATTCAGTTTTTTTGTACAAATCAGTACAACAATCAATGAGATGCTGTTCAAACAAGATGACTCCGGATTTCAAAAAGGTTTTTACTGTACAGACTGACGCCTCGGATGTCGGTTTAGGGGCAGTCCTGTCACAGGAGGTTGGGGGAGAAGAACACCCCGTTACATACCTGAGTAGAAAACTTACTTCCGCAGAGAAAAATTATAGTATTGTCGAACAGGAACGTTTGGCAATTAAATGGGCTCTAGAGACCCTGAGATATTACTTGTTGGGGCGACAGTTCAGGTTGGTGACAGATCACTCCCCCCTTACATGGATGAGTTAGGCCAAGGAGAGAATTGCGAGAGTCACAAAGTGGTTTCTGACTTTACAAAACTTTACATTTTTGGTTGAGCACAGGTCAGGTAAACTGCGAGGGAATACAGATGCTCTGTCCAGAACACACTGTTTGGTGAGTAAAAGTGTTCGGCCCCACAGGTTCGAAGAAAGGGGGAGGGTATGTGAGACAGTGACTGGAAAAGTAGTAGAAAATCGCTATATTTCGCCTAGGTTTCTCTCATATACAATGTACTAGACTACAGGAAGTGGATATCTCAACTAGGAAAGCTGGGTGAGATATCAGAAATCCAGGAAAGATGGGTTGCCTTAACAATACATTGTTTGCTGAGGACTTTGGTAAATGAGGTTGTCGGACCTGGATTTTTATGGAATGATGAGCAGCTTGGTAGTGGGGCTCCTCATTCCCTTCCTGTCCAGAACAGGCTAACTATAGAGCTCTCAGCCAGGTGATGGACTTCTGGGCTATAAGGCTAAATTCATACGTCCATGGTCCAAGGTCCGTGAGATACCGGACTGGCATCCTGCTTAGTGCAGGAGCGCACAGCGTCATTGGTATCTCACGGACGTGTGAATTCAGCCTAAAGGACTGCACTATGAGCATGTGTGTGGGGGGGACTGGTTGAATAGACTGTCTTTCACCCTTACCGCTGAAGTCTGCTAAAACGACAAAAAGGACACTGTAAGTTTACTTTGAGTTGTGTCGTGTGGCTGGTAGTAGCCTGCCCGTATAGAAAGGGTGATCCTGTGCTTAGTTAGTGCTCAGCCGAGCAGGAATTTATTTGTGTTTTTTTGCCTGAATGTAAAGGCCTTATAATTTTGATTGTGGATGAAAATAAAGAAAACAGGCAAATCCCTGTGTGAACTGTGGCGTTGTGTCACTGTCGTTGACTGCTGTGCCTACCACTATTGAGCTGACCCCCACAATACATAGATAGCTGTCACTGATAGTTCAACACAGGGGAGGTGTTATCAGCGATTATCAGCATTCTCTGTGTAAGGCCTCCTGCACACGAATGTAGGTGTCCCGTTGCCGTATTGCGGACCACGTATGCGGATCCGCAATACACGGGCACCGTTCCGTGTGCATTCCAGCTGCGGACCCATTGACTTGAATGGGTCCGCAAATTCGGAGATGCGGTACGGTAGCACGGTACGGAACACTACGGAGTGCTTCTGTGGGGTTCCGTACTTCCGTCCCGCAAAAAGATAGAACTTGCTCTATCTTTTTGCGGAATGGACGGATGCTGACCCATTCAAGCTGAATGGGTCTGGATCCGTCCCGGCGGCCACACAGAGATTTCCCGTGCATTGGGGACCGCACATTGTGGTCCCCAATGCACGGAACGGAATGAATACGTTCGTGTGCAGGAGGCTTAAGTGTGGAAAGCTTCCTTCCTTTGTTCCAGAAATCAATGTATGCAAAACAAAACACTTTTCTCCCATTTTCAATGACTAAAAAACATCAACAATATGGCCTGAGACACCAGAATTATCACATTGAACTTGCTGGTAATATTCTACCAGAGGAGCATGGACATGTATGTGATTCTGTGTGCTCTCCCTATAAGTTACTGGCAGTAATGAATATCACAATTAGGGATGAGTGAATCAACTTCGGATGAAACATCCAAAGTCGATTCGCATAAAACGTTGTTCCAATCAGGAGCGTCGCTAGGTCAAAACATTCGGGGCTTGAGCCCCTGATGTTTTGTCCAGGGCCCCGAATGTTAAGGCTGGTAGCTATACAACTGCCTCGCCGACCTAAGGATGGCGATACAGTTGAATTACTGTGGCTGCTTGCTTGTAGAACAGCGCGGTCGGTCGCCAAGCAACTGCCTGTGCCGGGTCTCAGGCAGCGTGATGATGTCATCGCGCACGCCTGAGCCAAGACACAAACGGCGCGGTGACTTCAACATGCCCGTCGGAATCCAGAGGCCTGCAACTTGGACCACCGGCGGTGGGAAGTCAGGTGAGTATTTTTTTATATCTTGTCCACAGTGGAGGCTTTGCGAATGCTATGGGCACTAAATGTTGGCATTATACCTGCTGGAGCCACTGGGAGATTGGTTATAACTATAGGGGCTTTTGCAAGTACTGGGGACACTGAAGAGGTTATTTTACATGGGGGAACTATGTGGGGGCCATTATAACTGTTGGGGGGCACTAGGAGAACCACAGGAGGGCCTTATAACTACTTGGGCACTATAGGAGGATATTATACCTATTTGGGGCACCACACGAGGGCCTTATTACTACCGGGACACTACAGGAGGGTATTATACCTATTGCACACGTTTTACTGCACACTTGTACAATCTCTCACTCACGTGCATCGTGCAGAGATTGCCCTCCTGTGGTGCCCCCAACATTATAACTACTGGGGACACTATAATGGTGGATAATTATTAATATTATAGAGAGCCTTATTATTGCTGGGTGCACTATGGTTGCCATTATTATTGGGCACAACATGGAGGGCACTATCACTAACAGGAGCACTCTTGGGGAGTAGTATCATTATTGGGGGCATTGTAGGGGTCAGTATTACAAAGAAGGGCACTCTGGGAGGGAATTATTGCTATAAGTAGGACTTTTATATTACTATAGGTGGACTAATCTGTATAGCAGTATAATTTCTGTGGTACAGTATTTAGGGGCATTGGGGAGCACAGTAGGCACAGTATTCTGGGCAGCACCAGGATAATACTGTTGGGATAGCAGGGCGGTGAGGATGATGATATTAGAAAAGTGAGAAACCTTTTTTACGTCCAAACCACGATAAATATGGCGTGGGCCATTCTGCTATGATTTTTGATAATGCCGACAACAAGGGTACAAAGTTATTTTTATAAAGTTGAGAGTGGTTAGGGGAGATATTAATATCTAAGAATTTGGTAGATGGTTGTGACCAGTCAAAAGGCGAGGAACGAGCCAGTTTGGAAGACAGACGTTGAGATAGGGATATATTTAAGGCCTGGGACTTGCTCATATTTATCTTGAAATTGGCAACAGTTCCGAAATCTTTGAAAAGGATTTCGATGGCAGGGAGAGCGATCTCGGGGTCTATGAGCATTAACAACAGGTCGACGGCATATGCAGCTGCTCTGTGCTCCCTACCTCCACATTTGATACCATGGATATTAGGGCCTTGCCTTATCTTTTGCAGTAAAGTCTCCATTGCTAAAACAAAAAGAAGGGGAGAAAACGGGCAGCCTTGTCTGGTGCCGTTGGAGATAGAGAACACAGGAGACAGCATTTCGTTTACCTTTACCCTAGCAGTCGGGTTGGCATACATGGTGAAGATAGCGTTTACGATAGGACCAGGTAGACCGAAAGCCGCTAGGGAGGCTTTCAAGTATGACCAATCCACTCGGTCAAACGCTTTTTCAGTGTCAGTACTTAGTAATATAAACGGGGTTTTAGTTTGCTGGGCGTATGTAATTAAGTGGAGAACTCTGTATATATTGTCCCTCCCCTCCCGCCCCGGGACAAAGCCGACCTAATCCTCTGTGCCGCCTCTCGCTCTCCCTCCCTCCCCCCTCCTCCTGCTGTAAGATATCGCTCGTGCGCACAGGGCTCTGAGAGGCTGTCGCCAGAGTGCAGGTCATACCTGGGTTGAGCGAAGTGCCGGCGCATGCGCACTACGCTTTAAGAAGCCAAATCGAGAAGTCCGAACGGGCGCATCAGGCAGAGCCCTGTGCGCACGCGCGAGATCCTCCCTCCTCCTGCTGTAAGACCTCGCGCGTGCGCACAGGGCTCTGCCTTATGCGCCCGTGCGGACTTCTCGATTTGGCTTCTTAAAGCGAAGTGCGCATGCGCCGGCATTTTGCTCAACCCAGGTATGACCTGCACTCTGGCGCCAGCCTCTCAGAGCCCTGTGCGCACGCGCGATATCTTACAGCAGGAGGAGGGGGGAGGGAGGGAGAGCTAGAGGCGGCACAGAGGATTAGGAGGTGGTGCAGAAGTCTGGAAAGGCGGCGCTGGGCACGAACGGCGGTGGGTGCGGCCGGCACCTTGCATCCCTTGACATCCCCTTGGGCACCTTATTTCTTTGAGTGACAGGTTAGTAAAACCAGTTTTTTAGCAAAATAAGGCTACGGATCACATTTAGAAGCCCACATTAGGAATCCTGATGAGGCCCTGAACATCAGCATATGTTTAGCTGACAGGGGTGAAACCTGGTGACAGAATCCCTTTAAGGGCCGCGTTGTATAATTTACATAAGTGTGAAGTTAGGTCATCAAGAAAGGTATTATAATAGAAAGACGTTAGTCCGTCGGGCCTGGGCATTTGCATAAATGCATACTTTGGCCAAAAGTAACATACCTTCTTCAAGCATTACCAATACGCATCCCCTACACCTTTTATGCCAAACTAAACCGGATCTTCTCTAAATACATCTGGAATCATAAAAAGCCCAGAATAAAATATTCCACACTTAAGCTCCAACAAAAACATGGTGGCATAGACCTCACAGCACCTAAATATTTTGTCACAGCAGTGCACTTAAATAGTAGATTGGATAAGGAAACCAGCACATAAACTTTGGATTCCTATTCAAGAAGATTTATTATGCTTCCCGCTACGCCACGTCATCTTCTCAAACCCAGATAATGCCAAAATCCCTACAATTCCAAATAACATTATCACTGAAACGTACAGGATCTGGAATATGAGAGGCGTTTGTTCTCAATGCTCGCCTTTCCCTTCCCCCCTACTCCGAGTCCTAGATATAATAGTAAATGTGGACGCAGAACATAATAACACGATCCCAAAGGAACTTACTTAATTGCACCCTGGTCGACTCAATTTTACCTGGCGGCGTATTACCCTCTAGAGAAGAACTAGCTACACAACTAGACTGTACATCTATTTCCCCACTGATATACAACAAGTTCCTTCTCTCAGTCAAACAACTTTTACAAGACGACTCATTACATAGACCAATGACAAAATTTGAATCTTTCATCTCTCAACAAAAAACCCCTAAAAAAGTAGTCTCGTCCCTCAGCAAACTTTTATCCACCCAGACTGTAGAAGAGAAACTTCCCTTCATCAGGGCATGGGAGAACGACCTAGGTAAGGAATTGTCAGCAGACGACCTAAACAGACTCTTTATAGTTCCCAAACAGGTATCTAGGTGTATTAGGATGCAAGAATCGGGTTATAAAGTTCTCACTAGATGGTACCTCACACCGGCTAAGTTGCATACATTTAATCCTGACTATAGTCCCACCTGCTGGAGATGTGGCCTGCATAAGGGCACATTTATGCATATGTGGTGGACTTGCCCTCTTATTGGTCCTCAGTAATTTCCCAAATTAATAGCATTACCAATATGAATATTCCTATCTGTCCGGAGTCTTGCCTTCTACATCTTTTTCCTGTGAAAAACCCTTACATATACTCTGAAGCTAATTAAGCATCTTTTAGCTGCTGCTAGAATTTTAGTGCCAACTTATTGGAAATCAACTTCCCCTCCTTCGATGGAGCAGTGGGTTAAAAGAGTAGACTCCTTATTCCGACTAGAGGAATTAGCTGGCTGGGAGGCAAAAAGTCACAATACATTCCAGAAAATATGGAGCTGCTGGGCGACTTTTCGAAAACTTACAACATAGGATGAACTGGTCTGCACTATTTTCTGCTACTATTGCTTCTTACAATTATATTTCAATAAAAAGAACGTTGAAAAGAAAAGTGAGAAACCTAAGATGACTGTTTGGTAAACTCTGCAGAGACTAGATGCGGTTGAAAGAAGTTGTCTGGCCCGAATGGAGAAGATGGGGAAAGAAAACGTCTACATCAGAGGAGACATCACCTGGGAGGTACTGGATGTGAGAGGCATATAGTGCTGTATGTTTGTTAGTGTCCATGCAGCAAGTAAAATATGTCTTTAGTCCTAGGGCGAGCTTGTGTGTGTATGTGTTTAGGGCAGATACTTTGAGAATATAGCACATATGTATTGGGGCTTGGGCCCCGGATCTTTTGAGACCCTAGCAACGCCCGTGGTTCCAATACTGTACGGAGCAGGAGCTCCGCACAGTATTAGAATGTATTGTCTCCAATGAGCCGAAGTTATTGCTTTGCGAAGTCTAGCGAGACTTCGGGTAATAACTTCATAAATTAATTTGTACTGTAAAAAACTATTTAACGAACTCTGGTTCGGCTCCAAGTGGTACCTTGGAACTGAACCAGAGTCCAGGATTTTTTTTTTTTTATAGTACAAATTAATTTATGAAGTTATTACCCGAAGTCTCACAAAATAACTTCGGTTTATCGGAGACAATACATTCTAATACTGTGCGGAGCTCCTGCTCCGTACAGTATTGGAACAACGTTTTAATGCGAATCGACTTCGGATGTTTCATCCAAAGTCGATTCGCTCATCCCTAATCACAATATAGCCATGAAGCCTTGGTGTAAGGGTATGGCTACACAGCAACATTTCAAGTAATAATTGGCAATTGTGTTGAAATGCGACACTGCGATAGTTGAAAAAAATCCAGATATGCTGGATTTTGTTGCAGGTTGTGAGCACTTTTTCTTAGCTTTATGCCAGTCGTCTGCTGCTTAGCTGCATTTTCACAGTCAAATCACAGCTGTAAAATAGTCAAGCAACAGCAAGTTGCTTAACACATGTAGCCGTATTCATTCACATGTCCATGCTCAAATCCATGAAAAGGTGGTCAGTGAAGCCCGTGAAGGATCCGCGTGTGGTTCATGTGTCATCCGTGTTTCGTGGACACTCTGCAGCTGAAAAATAATTTTCAAAGCGTCTCTTCCTAATGATTCATGAAACATGGATAGCATCTGTGGTTTGCATGGACCCATAGGCTATAATGGGCATGATTTATCCATGAACACAGGCAAAATAGAGCATGCTTCTGTGCTGAAACAGGGATGTGTGAATACACATGCTGCAGTATTTTCTCCGGCCAAATACCGTAAAAGGGACAGAACGGAAGACATCCTGATACATACTTAACGGCGCGCTCCCTTCTTCAGAACTTCAGGCAGATGGCGCACCTATGACGAGATTTTGAGTATAACAGATCCCTGCTCTTTGGGTTTCTGGAGATCCAGGCAACTGACGCATTTTTTATCCTCTATTCCGACCTCCACGGGGTATGACAGGGCTCTTACCTCGTTTGAAAAAATTTGTGTTGGGTTGGGCGCCTACAGACATTCCCTTTCTGAATGTTATCAGTCCTTGGTAGCCCCTCGACAGGACTATCTTCCACCGTTTGTGGCTAAATGGTCCCAAGACCTGGGAGTGAACATCCCCCCCGATCACTGGTCAAAACTCTTCAGTCTGCTCTACAGGTCATCCATAGCGAGTAGGTTCCAGGAGGCGGGTTATAAGATAATGTCCAGATGGTACTATGTTCCAACCAGATTGCAGAAAATGTTCCCATCCGCGTCTCCTATTTGCTGGCGTTGTGACTCCGATATGGGCTCCATGATGCACATTTTCTGGGATTGCCCAAAAATTTGTCCTTTTTGGCAGTTGGTTCATAAGACCTTGTCCTCAATTTTCAGATTTATGATACCACACACCCCTGGTTTCTTCTTATTATTTCTCTCGGATCTGCCAATGAGTGTGCTTCGGAAGTCATGTTTGTGCTCCCTGGTGATAGCGGCTAGGTCATGTATCCCTGCGAGATGGAAGCTCTCTGCGCCTCTGACAATCAGTTGTTGGATCCAAAAGGTGGAGGAGATCCGGAGAATGGAGGAACTCACCTCGCAGCTGCGAGCCAAGCATAAAGCCTTCCTTGATTCATGGGCCCCTTTGTTTTCTTTTCAGGAGTCTCAGGAGTTTCAGGACCTTCTGGCGTAAGCTGTGGATCTTACTCTGTGGGTTTACCCCCTATACAGTACCCACCCCCCCTTTAGTGTCTATTGTTTGTGTGTATCGTTTCCCTCCTTCTGTTGTTTATTGTCTAGTGGTTGCTCCTCCTAATCTGTGTGCATTTATGCTGCTTTACTCTTCCTGGTAGCTTTGTTTTAAGGCCAGGATTATGTTTTTACTATTTTAGCCCGATGTGGTTATGGATCAGTCGAAAGGGTTCCTGCTCTGGCGAGGTTCCTATCATTATACCACAAGTGCCATTAGATATTGTTATGTTAGTTGACGTATAAGGTGATATCGTTGATGTGCTATATCTTTGATACAATGGATGTACAGTCGTGGCCAAAAGTTTTGAGAATTAGATAAATATTGGAAATTGGAAAAGTTGCTGCTTAAGTTTTTATGATAGCAATTTGCATATACTCCAGAATGTTATGAAGAGTGATCAGATGAATTGCATAGTCCTTCTTTGCCATGAAAATTAACTTAATCCCAAAAAAAACTTTCCACTGCATTTCATTGCTGTCATTAAAGGACCTGCTGAGATCATTCCAGTAATCGTCTTGTTAACGAGCACAAGGCTGGAGATCATTATGTCAGGCTGATTGGGTTAAAATGGCAGACTTGACATGTTAAAAGGAGGGTGATGCTTGAAATCATTGTTCTTCCATTGTTACCATGGTGACCTGCAAAGAAACGTGTGCAGCCATCATTGCGTTGCATAAAAATGGCTTCACAGGCAAGGATATTGTGGCTACTAAGATTGCACCTTAAAGGGACACTGACAGGCCTGATAAACATATTTAGTTATTCCTATGCAGTCATAGGTCTATTAAAGTGTATTACAATCACATAAGTGTACCCCCTGTCGGCATTTTAAACCATGTAAAAACAACTTTATAATCATCTGTCAATCAGCTTCCTTTTATGCCCAAGGGGCGGTTTTTCACATCTCTTTATGCCCAAGGGGCGGTTTTACTCCTACCTTTGTGCCCAGCCGCGCCTCAACTGTCGCTTCCTAGCACCGCCCAGCTCATTATTATTCACTGGCTGGGCGGCTTTTACAGTCCCCGATCCTCCCGAGCCGACGCAGGAGACGCTGGCATTGAATAAGAGACGCAGGCGCACTGTGAGTGAGGGTGCCGGGGGTACAAGTGAGTTCAATTCCAGGGTCTCCTGCTGCATTGAACTCACTTGTAACTTCTGCGCGTGCACCGGATAACTTGCCCGGCACCCTCACTCACAGTGCGCCTGTGTCCCTTATTCAATGCCAGCGTCTCCTGCTGCGCCTGCGTCGGCTCGGGGACTGTAAAAGCCGCCCAGCCAGTGAATAATAATGAGCTGGGCAGCGCTAGGAAGCGACAGTTGAGGCGCGGCTGGGCACAAAGGTAGGAGTAAAAACACCCCTTGGGCATAAAGAGATGTGAAAAAAAACACCCCTTGGGCATAAAAGAAGCTGATTGACATGATTATAAAGTTGTTTTTACATGGTTTAAAATGCCAACAGGGGGTACACTTATGTGATTGTAATACACTTTAATAGACCTATGACTGCATAGGAATAACTTAATATGTTTATCGGGCCTGTCAGTGTCCCTTTAATCAACAATTTAGAGGATCATCAAGAACTTCAAGGAAAGAGGTTCAATTCTCGTTAAGAAGGCTTCAGGGCGTCCAAAAAAGTCCAGCAAGCGTCAGGATCGTCTCCTAAAGAGGATTCAGCTGCGGGATCGGAGTGCCACCAGTGCAGAGCTTGCTCAGGAATGGCAGCAGGCAGGTGTGAGCGCATCTGCACGCACAGTGAGGCGAAGACTTTTGGAAGATGGCCTGGTGTCAAGAAGGGCAGCAAAGAAGCCACTTCTCTCCAAAAAAACACATCAGGGACAGATTGATCTTCTAGATAAAATTAATTATATCACCACACTGGATAAATCGGTGGTGGTATCTGGTTACACCAAAATATATAACAGATTAGTTTTGTAAGCTGGGATTCTTAAAACATAGCCTTTACTAGATCATTTAAAATATTGGTTTTTAACAAGGTGATGAACAACAACATTTACCTCCACTATACCAATTCAAATACATGAAAAAAAGGGTGGATCTTACCACATCTTTGCAAGATCCACAACCAATGGAGGAGGTCCTGGTGTTAGATGATACCGGGGACCAGCGCGACCAGGGTGCTTGTGTTGGTGTTGGCACCGTGAATAGCTCCTAATCGGCCATATTATGTCTTTCCTACCTCATTGAGGGTTGGGGGCTATTAACAGCGCCTGCCTAACACACATGGAGCACCCGCCCCGACAGGGGCGACCCCACACCGAACCTTTCCCTCGGTATGGGTCTAGTGTTCTATATGGCCCTAATTACAAAGCCCTACATGCCATGTTTCTGTCTTGCTTTTGAGACATCAGGGGACTTCACACATGTATTCAAGGGCAATAAAGATCAAGGTGGTTTTAGCCTCGTATCTTCACTCAGGATAGTTGATGGTTCTTATCCTTGAGGTACCATGGGAAGTGTCCCATGACAGCCGGTGTCTCACCACAAACAGTGATTTGGGCCAAATCACTGTTTGTGGTGAGACACCGGCTGTCATGGGACACTTCCCATGGTACAGCAAGGATAAGAACCATCAAATATCCTGAGTGAAGATACGAGGCTAAAACCACCTTGATCTTTATTGCCCTTGAATACATGTGTGAAGTCCCCTGATGATGTCTCAAAAGCAAGACAGAAACATGGCATGTAGGGCTTTGTAATTAGAGCCATATAGAACACTAGACCCATACCGAGGGGAAGGTTCGGTGTGGGGTCGCCCCTGTCGGGGCGGGTGCTCCATGTGTGTTAGGCAGGCGCTGTTAATAGCCCCCAACCCTCAATGAGGTAGGAAAGTTGAATTAGTCTTACCGGTAATTCCTTTTTCGCGAATCCTCCATGACGGCACCTTACTTGGAGATTATCCTCCTCCTCCAGCCAGGCAGGGACAGGAAGGTTCAAAAGGGCCCGCCTCCTCACTTATCTTCAGTGTCTTCTGGACTTGACAGGCCCTAAACTTACACACTCATTCGTGACCTTCACCAGTAATTCATCTATTCTCTGTTATACATATTAAATCTCATACATATAACTCTATAGACTAATTATTTAATTTTATAACTAGTCTTTTTTTTTTTTTTTTGGGGGGGGAATATAAGCGGTGCCGTCATGGAGGATTCGCGAAAAAGGAATTACCGGTAAGACTAATTCAACTTTTCCCCTCCCCTCCATGACGGCACCTTACTTGGAGAACTAACAGATTAGTCAATTAGGGAGGGACAACTGCTTGTAAAACTTTCCTACCGTAGGATAGGTCTCTTTTAGAATCAATATCTATCCTATAGTGTTTTACAAAGGTATGAGGATTCGACCAGGTTGCTGCCCTACAGATCTGATCCAAGGAAGCGGATGCTTCTTCCGCCCATGAAGTCGAAACTGCCCTTGTTGAATGAGCCTTGATATTTACCGGGGGTCGTTCCCCTATTGCTATGTAGGCTTCTGAGATAGCCGATTTTAACCAGCGTGAAATAGACGGTTTGGACGCTTTTAATCCTTTCCTACTCCCTAAGAATTGGACAAATAGGTTATTAGATTTTCTCCAGTCTTTAGTTTGTGATATATACTTCAGAACACACCTTCTGACATCCAAAGTGTGAAAAACCTCTTCTTTTTTAGATTTGGGATTTTCACAGAATGAAGGAAGAACCACCTCCTCCATCCTATGGAACTCCGAGACAACCTTAGGTAGAAAGGAATTGTCGAAACTTAGAATTATTCTGTCGTCCCTGATCGTCATGAAGGGTTTTTTAACCGAGAAAGCCTGTATCTCATTAACCCTACGTGCCGAGGTAATGGCCACTAGAAATACTGTTTTAAGGGTCAGATATCTGATATTTGCTGACTCTAAGGGCTCAAAGGGGGGTTTAGTGAGACCGGAGAGGACAGAGTTTAAATCCCACGGAGCGACCAGAGGTCTACTCCGGGGTCTGAGTCTGACGGTTCCTTTCATGAAGCGAATGCTCCACGGATTAAGAGCTATTTTTTCGTCTAAATAGGCACTTAAAGCTGAAATTTGGACTCTAAGAGTGCTAGGTTTTAACCCTTTATTAAAACCTTCTTGAAGAAAATCTAGAATAGACAGAATACTCCCCACGGAGTTAGAAGTATTTTCTGAACACCAGGAAACATATCTATTCCAGATTTTGCGGTAAATTCTATTAGTGACATCTTTTTTGCCGGCTAGCATGGTATTAATTACTCTGTCCGATAAACCCTTAGATTTTAAGACTGCCCTTTCAGGATCCAAGCAGAGAGATGCAGACTTTGCGTCTTTGGGTGGAAAACTGGTCCTTGACAGAGGAGGTCTTCCGACCAGGGTAGAATCCATGGATCCTCCTTGGACATCTTTGCCAGGAGAGGAAACCAGGATCTCCTCGGCCAGTTGGGAACAATTATGATTACCTCGGCCCTCTCTTCTTTTTTTTTCCTGAGAACCCTTGGAATCAGAGGCAGAGGTGGGAAGCAGTATGCCAGTTGGAAATTCCAAGGAAGAGCTAGTGCATCTGTTCCTGCACTCCTCGAATCCCATGGATCTAGGGAAAAATAAGTTGGTAATTTTGCATTTATTTTGTTTGCAAAGAGGTCTATTTGGGGAAGACCCCACCTTTGTGTTAAGGTCTGGAAAATTTCCTCTTTTAAACTCCACTCCCCCGGATCTAATTTCTTGCGGCTGAGGAAATCCGCTTGGATGTTTTGCGTCCCTTTTAGAAAAATCGCTGATAGGGAGAGGAGATTCTCCTCCGCCCACAAGAAAATCTTGTTGGCTAGGACTTGAAGTTGTTTGCTTTTTGTTCCTCCCTGGTGGTTTATATATGAAACCACCGTCTTGTTGTCGGACCTTATTTGTACGTTGGACCTCTTTAATTCTTCTGAGAAGTAACTCAGAGCCTCCCACACCCCCAGAAGTTCCCGGTGGTTTGACGAGTACCTCTTCTGGGATTGTGACCACTCCCCTTGAGCTGACACTGATTGGAGATGTGCTCCCCAGCCCCATAGACTGGCATCCGTGGTGAGGATCAACTGATCTCTCACTATCCAAGGAACTCCCCTCTGTAAATTTAAATTTGATTCCCACCATTTTAGTGAGGACCGAATTGGATCCGGAATCGTTATTAGACTGTCTAGGGAATCTTGTCTTCGGTTGCATATTTTTAACATGAACGTCTGAAGAGGACGGGAATGTATTTGCGCCCACTTCACTGCCGGGATACAAGCTGTAAAGGATCCTATCAGGGCCATCGTTTGTCTTATGGTGTGGGATCTTTGTTGCCTGAATTGTTTTACTTGGGATTGGATCTTTGTGATCTTTTCTGCTGGTAAAAAGCATTTTTGGCTCACCGAGTCTATGAGAATTCCCAAAAAAACTATTCTTTGTGTGGGAACTAAGTGGGACTTTTCCCGATTTAAAATCCAACCCAGTTCTTCCAGTCTGTCTATCGTTTTGGATAGATTGATCTCTAGGTCTTTCTGGGAGTCCCCCACTATTAAAAGGTCGTCCAGGTATGGGATTATCATTATTTTTTCCCTCCTCAGAGGGGTTATTGCCTCTAGCATAATTTTTGTAAAAAGCCTGGGGGCAGTCGTTATCCCAAAGGGTAGAGCTTGAAACTGGAAATGTTTTAGATGCCCTTGGACCCATACCGCTATTCTCAAGAACGGTTGAGACCCTGGATGAATGGGTACGTGAAAATATGCATCTTTCAAATCTATGGATGCTAGAAACACCCCTTCTTGTAGAACTTTGACCGTGGTTCTTATAGATTCCATCCTGAATTTTTCGTACTTTATGGACCTGTTCAGGGCTTTCATATTTATGATGAGACGCATTTTCCCATTTGTTTTTTTTACTAAGAACACCCTGGAATAACAGCCCAGACCGACTTGGTTTGTTGGTACCGGAACCAAGACGCTCATCTGAACTAGCAGTTCGATTTCTTTTTCCATGCAAAGCTGGAGATGATCCGAGCTCTGAACTGGAGTCTGAACAAATAAAGAGGGGGGACTTTTGACAAAGGGAATACTGTATCCTTTGTGGAGGGTATTTAGTAACCAGTGGCTGCATGAGTATTTTTCCCAGCAATCCACAAATTTCCCCAGTCTTCCCCCCACTGGGGCTCTGGCGTCATTTCTTGGAAGATTCCTCAGAACGGGGAGAGAACATAAAACCCTTCCCTTTCTGTCTTCCTGATCTCCAGTTTTCCGTTTTACTCCTTTTATTTTGAAAACTAACCTTTTTTTGGGGACGAAAAAAGGGAGCTTTCCTCTTCTTTTTATCCTCTGGGAAGTTCTTTTTGGAATCAGAAGCTTTCTCTAGAATTTTATCTAAGTCCTGACCAAAGAGAAGATTACCATAAAACTGGATGTTACATAGTTTTGCTTTGGAACCTGTGTCTCCGGACCAAGCTTTTAGCCAAAGTGCCCTTCTAGAGTTATTGGCTAAAGCCGTAGCTCTTGCGGCCAGCCTGACAGAATCCGCTGTTGTGTCTGACAAAAAATCTACGGCCTTTAATAAAAGAGGGAAGGAGTCTGCAAAATTTTCATATGGAGTATTGGATTTTAAGAGTACATCTAGTTGTTCCAACCAACTTTTTAGGGACCTAGCAACGGACGTGGCCGCGATATTGGGTTTAAACAAAGCCGCGACCGCATCCCAGGTTCTTTTAAGATTAGCATCCACTTTTTTGTCCATAGGATCACGCAATGATCCTGTATCTTCAAATGGCAAAGAAGAACCTTTAGCTAGTTTGGAGAGTGAAACATCAATTTTAGGACAACTCAAGAACGGGGACAATTCTTCTTCGTCAAAAGGAAGCCTTTTCCTAATTGTTCGGGGTAAAAAAACCTTCCTGTCAGGATTTTTCCACTCCCTCAAGATAAGAGACTGCAGATTTTTGTGTACCGGAAATACCCTTTTCTTCTTAGTTTCTAACACTGAAAACATTCTATCCTGGGCGGACCTATGTACTTTTTCTTCCTTAATTTCCATGGTATCCCTGACCGCTTTCAATAGATCGTTTATATCGTCAGAAGAAAACAGATAATTTTTAAAATCGCCATCTGAGTCAGAGTTGTTACTATCCTCATCACTATCTGAAGAAACATCAGAGGAGGATGAAGAGGTTTTTATGGGGGATTTTTTCCTGGGCTCCTGTTTTGATGTCGACGGAACGCTAGCGGCTGCAGAAAAATCTGAAAAAGCGGTTTTTATTTCCTGCTTAATCAGGCACTGCAATTCCTGTTTTAGGGACGGGACTTCTTCCCTAACAATGCTATCAATGCATTTTCCACACAGTTTTTTAGCGTAATTTTCGGGGAGTTTGGCCGAACATACGCGACATCTGGGTATTTTAGATTTCGGCGATATTTTAGGTTTTACAGAGCTATCTTTGTCACTCTTCCATACAGAAAAAAGGGAAAAGATGAGAAAGATTTAATAACAGTGCAAGCAGCATTCCATACTCACAACCTGGATGTCACTCACAGCTACAGGTTGGTCCATAGCTTCCTCCTGATCCATAAGTGCGGATATCTGAGGCTGCAGGAAACTTGCAAACTCTCTGGTCAGAGGCAGACATCCGACTTGACCAGGGCGCCAGTTTTTAAAAACTACGTAGGCCGGAAGTCTCCCCAGGACCTCCGACGTCATCCGGCCCGGCAACTCTCCGGCTACCACAATTAGGCCCCCAGATGACGTCACCCGCCGGAGCCGAGAATCTCGGGCAGCAGGCAGCCTAGAAACCGGAAGTACTCCTTTGAGTGTCCGGTTGCCGCGGCTAGTCACTACGCGCTGGCGCGCGCGAGTTTTGAATATGGAGAGGACCGCGGCAGGCTCCATGGAACGGCCTTACTTGCCCAAGGTAAGACCGTGGCTGGCGCAATGCACCCGCAACTCCGCGATAGCTCCCGACCGGAGCACGAACGTAGTCCTATCTTCCGCCTGGCAGGGACAGGAAGACACTGAAGATAAGTGAGGAGGCGGGCCCTTTTGAACCTTCCTGTCCCTGCCTGGCTGGAGGAGGAGGATAATCTCCAAGTAAGGTGCCGTCATGGAGGGGAGGGGAAAAGACATAATAGGGCCGATTAGGAGCTATTCACGGTGCCAACACCAACACAAGCACCCTGGTCGCGCCAGTATCATCTAACACCAGGACCTCCTCCATTGGTTGTGGATCTTACAAAGATGTGGTAAGATCCACCCTTTTTTTCCATGTATTTGAATTGGTATAGTGGAGGTAAATGTTGTTGTTCATCACCTTGTTAAAGGGAACCTGTCACCAGGATTTTGGGTATAGAGCTGAGGACATGAGTTGCTAGATGGCCACTAGCACATCCACAATACCCAGTCCCCATAGCTCTCTGTGCTTTTATTGTGTATAAAAACCGATTTGATACATATGCAAATGAACCTGAGAGGAGTCAAAGCTTGAAAATATGACTCTTCTCTGGTCACACAAGTAAGATAAGACTTATGTTAATTTGCATATGTATCAAATCGTTTTTTTTACACAATAAAAGCACACCGAGCTATGGGGACTGGGTATTGCGGATGTGCTAGCGGCCATCTAGCAACCCATGTCCTCAGCTCTATACCCCAAATCCCGGTGACAGGTTCCCTTTAAAAACCAATATTTTAAATGATCTAGTAAACGCTATGTTTTAAGAATCCCAGCTTACAAAACTAATCTGTTACAGATTGATCTTCTGCAGAAAGTATGGTGAATGGACTGCTGAGGACTGGGGCAAAGTCATATTCTCCGATGAAGCCTCTTTCCGATTGTTTGGGGCATCTGGAAAAAGGCTTGTCCGGAGAAGAAAAGGTGAGCGCTACCATCAGTCCTGTGTCATGCCAACAGTAAAGCATCCTGAGACCATTCATGTGTGGGGTTTTTACGGCTTTCCAGTATTTAGCCATCTATAAGTGGGGTCGCCCCTTTCGGGGCATGTGCTCCGCTTTTAGGCAGAGATAGCCAAAAGGGACACCCAGGGACAGTTCATCTCCCGACAACACTGGTTATTATAAACTCTGGTGGGCGTAATTCCAAAACCACAGGAACCATGAGTAAATTCACCAAATAGCCCACACTGTTTTCACATGGTATTGTCTATGTATAATTGACCAGGATATGCCCAAGTATCTGTTTCAAAATATCTAGCCACTTTTAGTGGGCACATATATTATCTTTATGCATAATATTTATGTGGGGGTTATATACATTTCTTTTTTCTGTTGGTTTTATTATGTATGATTAAAAGGTTAAGTTTTATAGGTTTTTTTGTTTTCTTAGTAAATTATTTTTTTTATCCCTCTTACAATAACACTTCTGTGAACCGCAGCCCATGTAGTTAACTTTTAAATAAAGGAACAGGTGTCTCTACATTAGAACAAGTTCCTTTAAGGGCTGTTTTACACAAGCAAGTCCATTGCGGGAATCACGCTGTGTGAGCGAATGATCCTCCATTGTGAACTTGAAGGAGCCCTTCTCCAGGTTCATACTGACAAATCGGTCACCGATCCTGTAGAAGTAAGGTCAAGCAGAGGCACACAGCATTATAATTCGTGATAATGGAGTGAGCTCCCACAAGGCCAGAGCAGAGGATCAGGCTCACACACAGAGCACAATTCCCACAATAGGACTCGCTCATGTAATTCAGCCATAAGTCATGTTCACATAAAAAAAAATATATCTTTACTACACAATGACCTGTAGTCAGTCTGTAATTAAATAGGCAAAATATGCATGCAAATATAGTGTGACATGTGCTAAAGTGTCATAGGGCCTCTCCAACTGGTGAAAGAGCTAGTTTGTTGTACATTTAGGGGCCCCCTGTAGCATAAAAACATTTTAAATCCGCCATGTGTAAATGCTCCATGTTTCACCGTACTCCAATCCTTGCAATAGTCAAAAGTATACTATACCAGGAGCAGATCACAACACTGCAGTGGCACAATATTGATGACCCATGCGAAGGGTGTGTTGGGAATCAGTCCCCCGCCGATCAGCAGTTTCAAATAGTTGTAATGCTCATGCGCTGCTTCTTCCTTTGTAGCAGCAGTGCAGATTACTTACAACTGCCCATCCAATTCAAGTAAATGGGACAGAGCGGTTGTAATTACCCTGCACTACAAAGGAAATGGCGCATAGGTAAGCTTTGAAGAAGCAGGCTTGCGCCAGCACCACAACCCACTCAAATAGCTGATCAGTGGGGGTGCCGGGAGTCAAACCCCACCGATCTGATTGATGACCCATCTTGAGGGTACAGTAGGTCATCAATATTACGCTACTACAAAACCCCTTGTAATAATGAATTAATTTTATATAGTTAGAAGTTGTTTTTTTTTGCAGTAAAAATGCCACCATCAGATATTAGCTGAAGGTCTATGGGGAATATTAAACAGAGGAGACATTAGCAGCATTTTGGTCTTTCCCTTCAAAATGCAGCATGCTGTAGCTCTGGCGTTTTCACATCTCTAATAACTATAGGGGGAAAAGCCGGGGGACCCACACAATTCAGCTGCTCTGTAGACATACACAAAGCACAAACTTAGTTACGAAACCACCAAAAGTTTTACTTTATTTATAAATATAAAAAATATACAATGTATACAAAACGTCGATACAAAATGTAAGACTTTACAAGCACAGCCCTGAAGAAAATCCTTTCAGAGTACTATCACCACGGCGTCACACACCTAAATGGAGACAGAGGAAAGAACATTTCTTCATGATTTTCATGAGAAATTAAAGTTACATTCTTATTAAATTACCATGACAGATTTAAAGGGAACCTGTCATCACCTTTATGCTGCCCATACTAACGGCAGTATAAAGTAGAGACAGGTGAGTTGATTTCATCGATCTGTCATTTATAGGGTAAGAGTAAGTGGTTGCCGAGAACCAACATCCCCATCATTGCAGACTGGGCCTGGAAAAGAGTCCCGGCCACCTGAGAAGAGTCCTGGTTACTCATGAATTCCTGCTCTCCTGACCACCTGCTGATGACTGACAGGCTTCTACCTAGTTTTCTCCCTTTCTCTCTAGGAGAGAACTGACAATCAGCAGATGGGCGAGGAGAGCAGGAGATTATAATAACCAGGACTCTTCTCAGGTAGATTTGACTCTTTTCCAGGCCTGAGCTGCAATGATTATGATCCTGGTTCTCAGTAACCACTTTCTTTTAGCTGATTAGTGACACACCGCTGATATCAGCATTTCTGTCACTATTTTATACTGCCCTCAGTGAGGTCGGCATAACGTTGATTGCTCCTTTCCCGTGCAGACATTGAAAAGGTTGTGAGCTGTCTTGTTTGGAATTTCAGCACAAGCTTGATGACAGGTTCCCTTTAAATCTGCTCCATGGCTTACTTTCACCATTAAACAATACAGTTTAAGATTTAAAGCATGGACAGTCTAAAAAGGCTGCAGACTGATCAGTGGCTGATGCGGGATGATAAATCCAGTGCACTTTTAGACCTCATTCACATTCCCATTTTTCACAGACCTGTGCCATCGGCATTTTCTGCAGATGGACTCAGGATAAATAAGCAATATCAGATAGGTGGGGTTCCAACTCATGGCACCCCCACCTATCAGTATGTGGAAGAGAACGCAACAGTAGTGTAAGCGCTTCATTCTTTTCACTTTTAATTTGCTCACCGTTCAAATGGCAACAGCAAGCAGGTCGCCGGCGAGCAGATTAAGAGTGAAGAGAAAGCAGCGCTCACACAGGCACTGCGTTCTCTTCAAACTGCTGATCATGGGGGGATGGGAGTCAGACCCCCACCAATCTGATATTGGTGAGATATCCTGAGGATAGGTCATCAATATAGGAAGCTGGCCAACACTTAATGGTATTGCAGTAATCTGCAAGACCACACAGTCATTAACAGTGAACTCTGAATAAATAATTCCATTCTAATGGCTTGTGTGGAACTCCGCAGCTACATCCAAGCATGGCCACGCTGTGTGGTTGTACCCTGTAAATGAATGCTTGCAAGTGGAGATCTTGATGACAAAAAATAAAAGGCTGTTGACAGAATCCCCTTCAAGTGTAACTGTCTGTTCTAGGCTTCCTGCACACAACAATATCCGTTTGTGGTCTGCAAAACAGATACCAGCCATGTGTGTTCCTCATTTCGTGGATCAGTACGTCCTGATAGACGTCTGTTAGAAGTGTCTATTCTTGTCTGGAACATGAAAAGGACATGTTCTATTTTTTTGTGGGGCTGTGGAATGGAAATACAGATAGCACATTGTGTCCACATCCAATCCAAAAAAATAAAAAACACATGGGACACTGTCTCAGAGGGGATACAGTGTGGTTTTCGATGCAGAATTAGTTGTAAAAATCCACTGTGTGAACATCCCCTGAAGATGTATTTTCTGAAACTAATGCTCCGAGGAAAGTTTCAGTGTTTTTCAGGAAAGTCACTTTCACATGCAGTTTCAGCCAAAGACAGAAGTGGATTCAACAAATGGAAACTATAAAGTTACCCCTCTCTGGACTGACTTCTGGCTTTGAATCAAAAAGCTCAGTGACATTTTTCTAAAAATGCTGTGCAACACCCACCTACCATTTTGGATTTGTACTAAACCTTAAAGACCAGCAGGAAGTCACTTACAGAACAACTCATGAACATACTGGACGTCCCTTCTGCTCCCAAGCCGACTGAAAACACCGGTTGCTCACTGCAGTAGCTGGCGTGCGCCGATAAGTTTGCTTCCAGCAATGCTTGTAGCTTCTCGGTGTTCATGCCTTGAGACTGAAGTCAATTAGAATATCAGATGGTAGATTAAGTCACTTTATGGCCACTTTCACACGGCACTATTTTGCATCAGTGAAAGTGGCGAGAGGCTGGATTCACAGACTGCATCTCTGTTTTGGAACCCACAATACAAAGAATGGTGTTAACAACCCTATTCATACAAAGTGGGGAAAAAATAAAATTAATTATATATATATATATATATATATATATATATATATATATATATATATATATATATATATATACACACACTTTGAACCATTCTTGTAGCGACAGAGGTTGCTTTTTTTTTCCCCATTACTTTTCTCCAACTCCAATACCACTGGCACGCCTGCTCTTAACTACCAGAAGTGCAAGCGCAGAAGTTCTGCTTCTGTAACAGTGACCGCATGTGGCCATTCCGGGTAGCTGCACATGAACAGTCACTGCTCCCGAAAAGCAAAGTCACTGCTTACACTGCTACTCACAAAATGGTCAGGGCCATGTGAGATGTCCAGCCTTGTCAATCTACAGGTACGTGGGGGCTTCACCAGTAGAGAAACCCCTCACAAGTGATGAGCTCTGTTACAATCCCTCTCTGAATGAGAGGAATCGATCCGTCACAATTAATCTGCTGATCTCTAGTTAAATGGTTAACAGGAGCTGAGCTGCAGTAAACAGGCACAGCCACTGCACAGAGGATGGAGGTTAAGGGACCTGCAGTTGAGCGCATTGAAGATCCACACATTTCTGCAGATTTGCCGGGGAACGGGTCCGCAATCGGCTGAGGCTGCCCCACGGACTGTGCTCGTGCATTGCAGCCCGCATTTTGCAGGGCGCACACACCCGTGTGAAAGAGGCCTAAGACAGGATTGCTGGAGATAGCCTAGAGCTATACTTCACTTCGTCCTGTAGGAGAATGGCGTGTCAGTGTTCACCCTTGACCGCCACCCCATTAAAACAGGATATGGGAACCCTGTTCTTGTAATCAGTGGGGGTCCCAGTAGTCAGACACACATCATTGATCCCGTGAATAGGGGGTGGATCAGTATCGATTTGAGGAAAACCCATTCAAAGCGAAGCAGAACGAAGGGGGGGGGGAGAACCACTTACTTTACAATTGATGTACACTCCACATTGACACACGATAAAGCAGCTGGTTACCGTTAGATTATTCCTGCAAGACAAACGGTTAAACTAAAACATGGCAAGATTTGGAGATATGTGCCTTCAAGTGTAGAGGCTTACCTATTACAGACCGGGCACACCACTTCATTTCCGTTATTCAGTCCAACTACGGAATCCAGACACTCCGCTTCAAACTGAACAATCCTTTCAATTTCTTCAACCATCGCTTGTTCTGCAAGGAAAGAAAACGGTTCAGTGGAGAGAACTACATGGCAGAACTCATCGTGCCCAGATGGACGGGCAGGACCCCGTTCTTAAGATAGAAGAAACTGCTAACTAGCCAGAGGATATCCCATAAATGTCTAGATGGAAAGTGCATTTAATGGTATATCCACAAGGGACATAAATACAGCACAAACTGACCAGTGGTACAGACTTTAACCCCTTCACAATGCTACAGTCTGCATCAACAGACTTCCAGAAAATAGAAGTGGGAGGCTGCTGCTCCCTCTAGTGCACCCAAACCCATCTATCAAGGAGCCTTTCTACATTAGGCCAGGGATGCTCAACCTGCGGCTCTCCAGCTGTTGTAAAACTACAACTTCCACCATGCCTTGCTGTAGGCTGTTCAGGCATGCTGGGAGTTATAGTTTTGCAACAGCTGGAGGGCTGCAGGTTGAGCATGCCTGGGCTAGATGAGCGACACTAAGGATTTTAAGGCTATGGCCCAGATTTACTAATGCGATTGCGCCTACAATCTGTGGAGCAAGTAGGGTTTCTACAACTTTTTTGGACTTGCTCAAAAAGAGCTGGTATTTATTGGAAGGGGTGAAACTTCACAGGATTAGGGATGTGACCCAAGAGGTATCATTTTCACCAAATTTGCGACAATTCTGGCGTAAAATTATGCCTCAAAGTAAACCAACCATCACTGTATAGTCAGAGAGAAGTGTCTAAACCATATTTACCATCCAGCCCGAGCCCCTGTGATAAAATCGGGTGCAGGTCTAAGCTTAGTAGTTTCAGAAAATGTGAGAAGATCCAAATAGCCAAGAGTAAATCAGACGCCAAATTGCTAACCATGAATCTTAATTTTCATATTTACCTTCTAGTAAAAGCTCTTGCTTGATTTCTTCCAGAATAACCAGCTCTTCAGGGTCCTGTAATACGCCAAAAGTCTAAAAGTGAAACAATAGATAGGCAGCATAGGTTATGATGTAATATCTGCATCAAGTTGTAGGTTGTGAACATTCTGACACCATAAAGTGTCACAGCCCCAGAGTCTCCGTTCTCCCGGAGAGCAGAGACACCGGGGAAGCCGGCAAAGGAGCAATCAGTGGTGCCTTGCCGGCAAGCGCTCTGATTGGTTAGTCTACAGAGACTGAGGGTAGACTAGAGACTGGGGGTGTAATGGGGGCCAGCAGTGAATGGCAGTATTAGGGTACTTTCACACTAGCGCCAGGACGGATGAGACAGGCTGTTCACCCTTTCGGATGAGTCCTGCCGCTATTTAGCCGTGCCACCGCTCCGTCCCCATTGGCTATAAAGGGGGGGCAAATTTCCAGTTCACGGCGAGAGGCCGCCAGACTAAAAAGTCAGACAAGCAGTATTTTTAGTCCGGCAGCCTTTCACCATGCACTGCCGTGCTGCGCCGGAAGTCCACCCACGTCCCCATTATAGTCAAAGGGGACGGAGCAGCTGCACGGCAAAATAGCGGTAGGACGGATCCGACAGGGTGAACAGCCTGTCGGATCTGTCCTGCCGCTAGTGTGAAGGTAGCCTTATAGACAGGCTGTTCTCTGCTGGAAAAGCCTGCCAGATCTAATAAATGCAAGTGTGAACCTACCCTAACCAGTCCACCACTCCATTCAAATGGAGAACACAGAGTGAGGGGGCTCCAGAAGGTCAGACACATATCCCCCAAGATGTTGTAGTAGTGCCATAAAGAACAGCACAGCTTGCAGCACTTTTCTGTGTGCAGTTACCTGTGAGAAGGAAGCCCTCTGCCATAGCGATGGAAGCCTGCCGCTGTGCATGGCCCTCCACTCCTCCTCCATCACCTCCTGCACCAGGAAGGAGCCTCCGACAGCCGCACTGCCGACCTGGCGGAACTTGTCCAGCAGCCTGGAGCGGTTACTCTTCAGCCTCTCCACGCATCTCTAGGGGCACAAGGCGGGAGGTCAGCGCCCTGCACACAGCGGAGAGCCGCCGGGCACGGCGCCGCGCCATTACCTTCCGATAGGTCTCCTTCCACGGAGGGGTCGTCCCCTTGTACAGGGCGCGATGTCTCTGCGAAGCCTCCATCCTCTCACCACTTCCTCGCCCGACGGCCTGATGACCGATATTTAACTGCCCCGCCCCCTGTGATGACCGCGGTGCGGTGCATGCCGGTACTTGTAGTCCTGCGCTGTACTCTCGCTTTATCATAGCTTCATCAGCTCCCCTGTACACGTCCGCCTTCTAGGACCGCTGCCTTCCTCACCCTCACACAGTTTTAATACATGGCAACCCGAGTTTTTCTTTTTTTTCTGGACAACTTATCCTAAAATCAGAGCCAATATTTTTACAAATTGATTATTTTATCCATGTCTATATAGTTCGCATTACCAGCATTTACTGTGAGCTGTAAAATAATGATAATTACCACCAAAACAATCTAGTTCAAGTACCCTCAGCCTCAAAAAAATCACAGACACTTCTATTTTTTTCACGGAAAGGGGGAAAAAGTCACCTATTTTTACGGACTGTCCAGAAATTTCTGGACGGTTGGCAACCCTGCTTGCAAATGGCTGTAAGATTGCACTATGCCAGGGGTGGCCAACCTGCGGCTCTTTGCTTCTTCAAGCGAGACTCTTAGCTGTGGAGCCGGGAAGCAGTCAGGGCGGCTCTCCTCCCCATGCTCAGATCTCTACGTCCTGATGCACACAGTGTGAGAACATAGTACGTGGAGACACGCATTATGTCCTGACATTGTGCTCATCAGGTCACAGTGGAGAGCGTGTCAGACCTGCAGAGTAGCAGGTGTCTGACAGTGGCGTAGCTAGAAATGACTGGGCCCCACAGCAAATTTTTGAATGGGGCCCCCATCCCCAAGTAATTTTTTTGCAACCCCTTCCTTTCATGCCACCCCCATTCCTGTGGCTAGTAAAGATCGCTCTCTCAGACCAGGCCCGGCAGATGTTCCCTCCGTTTTCTACACTGTCTATACTGTCACTGTATATCATTTAGCTGTGTAATACTGTTGAGGGGGCCCTGACCAAATCTTTTAGTCCTCCTCCTCCTGGATGGGCTCCCTTCTGGGTCAGGGCCCCAAAGCAGCTGCTTCCCCTATAGTTACGCCCCTGGTGCCTGAGCAGGAGAGGGATAAGATTTTTTTAAAATTCTAGAACTGAGCATGGGGGTCTGATCTGAGCATTGGGGGGGGGGGGGTGACCACGTGTCCCGGATCACCCGGGACAGTCCCGCATTTGGAGAGTCTGTCCCGGGTCCCGGTCACCCTCATTCCGGGACAATGCAGTGTCCCGGAATGACCTGAGCCGCCGACCGACAGACAAATCACATTTTACATTGTCCACTGGCCATAAGATTGGATTCTGAAACCCCAAAAGAACAGCTGACACTGCTGGGGAAAGTTTAAAGGGGTTATCCAACAATAAACTTGTTTCTTGGACCTCTTCAGAGTGGCTTAACCCCCGCTGCTGGATTCCAGCTGCATCGCTCCATGGCCACCTCCGCAACACCCTGTTGACAAGTCACGTGACTACTACAGCCAATCACTGGCTGCAGTGGTGACCAGTCACCCATGCAGCACATGACACCGTGACGTACTGCGGTGCCTGGCCGCAACGGTCAGGTGATGACCCTCAACGTGATGTTGATTCCCAGAGACCGTGGACCTGCGGAAGTTGCCGTGGAGCAATGCAGCCGGAATCGAGCAACAGGGGACCGGGTAAGTATGAACCCCATGGTGGGTCCAGCCACTTTGAAGAGGTCTGTTAAAAAAGTTTACTGTCATATAACCCCTTTGAACTAGCCATACAATTGTCCTGCAGGTGAAGTGTGGTATTACAAGCTGGCTGTTCAAACATATGGCCGACCGTGAAACAACTGGGCCCCACCTGCCAGAGTGAGAGCTACTCTCTGTTAGCAGCTATCCTCTCTGGTTCACACAGGGGGCGCTGAGCAGGGGATCCCTCTCTATGACGTTCATATGCCATAACTGGATATCTTGAGGGGATGTTCATAAGACAATTAGAGGCTTCTGGGAAGTTTTCAGCGTGCTTGTGATCTTTTATAAAATTAAATTTATCAAAACAATAAATACATGGATTAAATGTTATTTACACAGTTACACAATATGTCATAAAACGCTTACAAAACCGAGAAAATAGGGTTATCTCGTGTAATCGCATCAATCACTTTAACCTCTATTCTGCCAAACAAAGCTTTATTTGATGAAAACGCTGTAAGCATATTAACAAATAAAAGCATTGGTATTATTAAATAACACACAAATTCCTTAAAGGGGTTATGCAATAGTAAAAATACACCCCACAATGCTCGGGCCCCTCCTATAGAAGATACTTACCCGGTCCCTGCCACCCGCGTCCCTCCGGTTCCCTGCATGGCCACAGCTCCATCTCCTGGTTGCTCACATCAAAACATTCCACGACGGAGGGGTTAATAAGCAGCTAATAGCAGGTTGTGACCGTGACCAGCCTCCCTAGCATCGCGGGTGACTCTAGGGAGTCTGGTCCCTGTCACGGGCTGCTATTGGCTGCTCCCCTCGTCGCCGGAGGTTTTGATCCGAGCCACGGGGAGATTCAGAGGTGGCCGTGCAGAGATCCGGAGGGATGCGGGTGCCGGGGACCAGGTAAGTATCGTCTATAGGAGGGGCCTGGCATTGTGGGGGGGGGGGGGGGGGTGTATTTGTACTATTGGATAACCCCTTTAAAGGGAACCTGACACCAAGATCTTGGACTGTTATCTGCACAAGTAGAACTTAGGGTGACTACGTGTCCCGCATTTGGAGAGTCTGTCCCAGGTCCCGGTCACCCTCATTCCGGGACAATGCAGTGTCCCGGAATGACCTGAGCCACCGACCACTGCTGTTGTGACAGTCACTTCTTTATACTATGCGATCGCCGAATCAGATCGGCATCGCATAGTACTGTCCTGTGTGTGTGTGGCTCCTCCCCTGCCTTGCTGCGCGGCCGAGTAGCGCGACCGCGTGATGATCTTAGACTCACGTGACTTCGGACTGGCCAGGATCTCTACTGTGCCTGTAACTGTGCGGCCGTTATCAGCATTAAAGAGGACAAAATGTAAGTTTAACTTTGCAATGAATAATGATGTCTGCCTCTTCTTTGGGTTTAGGGCAGCAAATATTTATTTCTTAGAAAGTTGGATCGGATGTTGTGTGACTTGTGAAACATGTACTAAGTTAGTTACTACATGGAATTAGAGGCAGGAAATGGAATGTAAGTGCAAATTAAAAGATAAATGTAGAGAGGCTCAGGCAACATATAAGCAATGGATATGTAGATGTTAGGGCATGCAAGTCTGGAATATTGTTTTGTTCTGTTAGTCGACCCATTGTACAGCGCTACGGAATTTGCTGGCGCTATATAAATAATAAAATAATAATAATTTTGCTGGCAGGGTACATGGATGTAGTGTGTCTGGCTACAGTTTTTGGGGACAGTTCCTTGGTTCCAAAAGCAGGACACCAGGGAACAAGTTTGGGATGGCGGGACAGGAACCTAAAATCTGGACTGTTAGGAAGCATGATGTTAGAGAGCCGGAAGTTCCTAAAGTATCTCTTCTGTTGTCTTTGTCTTCTGATCAGAACCAACTGCTACATGAATCACGCAACTGGTGCTAAACCATTCCAATATGGATAGCAGCAGTGATGAACAGGGGCCTTCGACTTCTTCAGAAGCAGCAAAATCAAAAAAGATAAAGCGAATGTGCCGATTCCGAGACTCATGGAAAACAACTTACACTTGCATAACCGCAGTGATTGGTAACAATCATAGAGCATATTGTACTCTGTGTAGGCGAGAGTTTGGAATCGGTCAAATGCACTTGTGAAAGTAAGTGTCCCTGAATGGCAGTTAGGAAATGTGGTCACCCTAGGGGGGGGGGGGGGTGTCCTGATCTGGGCAATGGGGGTCTGATCTGAGCATGGGGGTCAGATATGAGCATGGGAGCAGATCTGAGCATGGGGGGGGGGGTCTTGTTTGAGCATGGTTTGGTCAGGTCTGAGCATGAGGGGTCAGATCTGAGAAGGGGAGAACTGAGCATGGGGGGGGGGGGTTCTGAGCATTAAGAGGGGGGTGGGATCTGAGCACTGAGGGTCTGACACTGGGAGTCTGATTTGTGTTGTCTGATCCGAGCATTGGGGGTCTTATTTTGGAGGTCTGATGAGGTTTGGGGTTCTTATTGTAGGTCAGATTAGGATTGGGGATCTGATTTAGGAGTCTGATCTGAGGTCTGAAGAAAAATACAGTCCTGATCAAAAGTTTAAGACCACTTGAAAAATGGCAAAAAATTATATTTAGCATGGCTGGATCTTAACAAGGTTCCAAGTAGAGCTTCAACATGCAACAAGAAGAAATGAGAGTGAGACAATTTTTTTGAGCATTGAATTAATTGAAAATAACGATTAAACTGAAACAGGCTGTTTTTCAGCTGATCAAAAGTTTAGGACCACACCTCCAAAAAAAAAACTAAACCCCCCCAAAACAGAAATCCAACTTCCAACATGAAGTCAGTAATCAGTAGCTCCGCCGTTATTGTTTATCACTTCAAAAATTCGTTTCTGGATGCTTGATGCAAGCGTTTCCATGAGGTGAGTGGGAACATTTCTCCAAGTGGTGAAGACGGCCACACGAAGGCCATCTACTGTCTGGAACTGTTGTCCATTTTTGTAAACTTCCCTTGCCATCCATCCCCAAAGGTTCTCAATTGGATTTAGATCAGAGGAACAAAAGAGTGATGTTATTCTCCTGGAAGAAGTACCTCGTCCTGCGGGCATTGTGTACTGTAGCCAGGGCCGGCCTTAGGTGTTCAGGCGCCCTGTGCGAGCTAACCTTGTGGCCCCCCCCCCCGTGCAAAAAACAAAACAAAAAAACACTGCTTGTTGCATAGGCTGGCTGACTATCCAACCAAGTAGTTACCAGCCCGCACACCCCAAAGGCCGGTGTAATGTTATACTTCCCTACTTCGTGAGATTTCCCTACCCTCGTCACTTCCGGTCGCACCGGACATGACGCGAGGAGGTGTGCAGCGCCGCGCAGGCGCACAACGACAGGTTAGGGAAATTTCACAGCAGAGTGCGCATGCGCCGGGAGCCTTGCCGGCGGTTAGGGTAGGGAAAAACTATGGGCCAGTGCGCAGGCGCAGTGATCGGATGGATGTTCTCAGCTGAACACCGGCCGACACTGCGCATGCACCGGGAGCCTCACCAGCGGTTAGGGAAGGGAAAAATTACGTACGGGCCAGTGCTTTTTCCCTACCATAACCGCTGGTGAGGCTCCCAGCGCATGCGCAGTGTCGGCCGGTGTCCAGCTGAGAACATCCATCCGATCACCGCACCTGTGCACTGGCCCATAGTGCGCCCCCCCCCCAATACCCCAATATAACAAACATTGGTGGCGCAGTGCGCCCCCCCAACACCCCAGTATGATAAACATTGGTGGCGCAGTGCGCCCCCCCCCCCACATGATAAACATTGGTGGCGCAGTGTGCCCCCCCCCAACACCCCAGTATAATAAACATTGGTGGCGCAGTGGGCCCCCCCAACACCCCAGTATAATAAACATTGGTGGCGCAGTGCGCCCCCCCATATAATAAACATTGGTGGTGCAGTGGGCAGTGCCAATGAGGGTTAAAAAATAAAAAAAAAATTAACTCACCTCCTCCAATTGATCGTTTCCTGTTCTTTCTTCATGACCTGTCAAAGGACCTGTGGTGACATCACTGTTCACATCACATGATCCATCATCATGGTAATGGACCATGTGATGAGCTCAGTGACGTCACCACAGGTCCTGAAGAAAGAACAGGAGACCGGCAGCTACGCGATCAGCTGGAGGAGGTGAGTTATTTTTTTAAATTATTTTTTAACCCTCATTGGCACTTCCCACTGTGCCACCAACGTTTCTTATACTGGGGTGTTGGGGGGGGGGGCGCACTGTGCCACCAACGTTTCTTATACTGGGGTGTTGGGGGGGGGGGGGCCGCACTGTGCCACCAACGTTTCTTATAAAGTTATACAAATACAGGAGGCGGGTGCCGGAATCAAATAGCCGGCACCCGACCTCTGTGACAGGGGGCTGCGATCAGCGGCAGTTAACCCCTCAGGTACCGCACCTGAAGGGTTAACTCAACTGCCGCTGATCGCAGCTCCCTGTCACAGAGGTCGGGTGCCGGCTATTTGATTCCCCCCCCCCCCCAACACCCCAGTATAAGAAACGTTGGTGGCACAGTGGCCACAGCCCCTCCCCTCCCCTCCTCCTCCCGTCTCTCTTCTTATTGGCAGCGGCGGGGGCAGCAGGCAGGTCAGACACAGGGGAGGAGGAATCAGGTCAGACAGGGGAGGGGGAGATGGAGGGGGCGCCCCGAGGGAGAACACAAGTACAGCCTCGCCTGCCGCATATTAAATTGCGAGCTGTCGGCCGCCCAGCGTCCCTGTTGCTTTGGCGCCCTGTGCGGCCGCACAGCCCGCACACCCCAAAGGCCGGCCCTGACTGTAGCGTTGTCCTGTTGAAAAACCCAGTCGTTACCACACAGACGAGGGCCCTCAGTCATGAGGAATGCTCTCTGCAACATCTGGACATAGCCAGCGGCCGTTTGACGCCCCTGCACTTCCTGAAGCTCCATTGTTCCACTGAAGGAAAAAGCACCCCAGACCATTAAGGCGCCCCCTCCACTGTGGCGCGTAGAAAACATCTCAGGTGGGATCTGCTTGTCATGCCAGTAATGTTGGAAACCATCAGGACCATCAAGGTTACATTTTTTCTCATCAGAGAATAAAACTTTCTTCCACCTTTGAATGTCCCATGTTTGGTGCTCTCTTGCAAAGTCCAAACGAGCAGTTCTGTGGCGTTCAAGGAGACGAGGTCTTTGAAGACGTTTTTTTGTTTTTGAAGCCCTTCAGTCTCAGATGCCGTCTGATTGTTATGGGGCTGCAGTCAGCACCAGTAAGGGCCTTAATTTGGGTCGAGGATCGTCCAGTGTCTTGACGGACAGCCAATTGGATCCTCCGGCTCAGTGCTGATGAAATGTTTTTGGGTCTTCCACTTGACTTTTTTGTTCCATAACCCTCAGGATCATTTAAGAAATTCCAAATGACTGTCTTACTGCGTCCCACCTCAGCAGCGATTGGCCAGCGCTGCAGCCTAGGAGAAGGAGACACCCACAGGACAAGAGAAGACCCGCCTACTATAACTTAAGAAGCAAAGGTACCGGAGCCTATAATGGGAGAACGGAGCGGCGCCCGGGGATAATAGTAAGTGCAGTGAGATCCCCGGGCGCCGCTCTATATGGCAGCATACTCAGTTAACATCGTTTATACAGGTGAAAGGTCCTCTTTAACACATTTTTGGAATTCTTATTACTTTAAGTTACTTTTTAAGTACTTTGTTTTGAGGATTAAAATAAAAAGTTTGATTGGGCCTAAAATTGAAAAAAAAAGGTTGCCAGAAACGATACACTCACCTAAAAAATTATTAGGAACACCATACTAATACGTGTTGGACCCCCTTTTGCCTTCAGAACTGCCTTAATTCTACGTGGCATTGATTGAACAAGGTGCTGATAGCATTCTTTAGAAATGTTGGCCCATATTGATAGGATAGCATCTTGCAGTTGATGGAGATTTGAGGGATGCACATCCAGGGCACAAAGCTCCCGTTCCACCACATCCCAAAGGTGCTCTATTGGGTTGAGATCTGGTGACTGTGGGGGCCATTTTAGTACAGTGAACTCATTGTCATGTTCAAGAAACCAATTTGAAATGATTCGAGCTTTGTGACATGGTGCATTATCCTGCTGGAAGTAGCCATCAGAGGATGGATACATGTTCTCATTCTGTTTACGCCAAGTTCGAACTTTACCATTTGAATGTCTCAACAGAAATCGAGACTCATCAGACCAGGCAACATTTTTCCAGTCTTCAACAGTCCAATTTTGGTGAGCTTGTGCAAATTGTAGCCTCTTTTTCCTATTTGTAGTGGAGATGAGTGGTACCCGGTGGGGTCTTCTGCTGTTGTAGCCCATCCGCCTCAAGGTTGTGCATGTTGTGGCTTCACAAATGCTTTGCTGCATACCTCGGTTGTAACGAGTGGTTATTTCAGTCAACGTTGCTCTTCTATCAGCTTGAATCAGTCGTCCCATTCTCCTCTGACCTCTAGCATCCACAAGGCATTTTTGCCCACAGGACTGCCGCATACTGGATGTTTTTCCCTTTTCACACCATTCTTTGTAAACCCTAGAAATGGTTGTGCGTGAAAATCCCAGTAACTGAGCAGATTGTGAAATACTCAGACCGGCCCGTCTGGCACCAACAACCATGCCACGCTCAAAATTGCTTAAATCACCTTTCTTTCCCATTCTGACATTCCGTTTGGAGTTCAGGAGATTGTCTTGACCAGGACCACACCCCTAAATGCATTGAAGCAACTGCCATGTGATTGGTTGACTAGATAATTGCATTAATGAGAAATAGAACAGGTGTTCCTAATAATTCTTTAGGTGAGTGTATATATTTACTTTAAGGACTCCTTTCTCATCAGGAGTAGTGAAAATATGAAGTTTTGTTCTGCCAAATATTGCTCTTTCAAGTGCCTACAAGGCAGGGCTCCACCATAAAGTGCTCTCTGCATTGAGCTGCTTCACAGCCCCTCCTATCTGCTGTGAGTGACAACTGTAGCATCTAACCAGGAGTCAGAGCAGAGGGGAGGGGCTGTGAAACTGGTCAATGCAGACAGCACTTCATGGGGAAGCCCAGCCTCATAGGCACTTCAGAGAGCAGCATTTGGCAGAATAAAACTTCATATTCACACTACTCCTGATGAAAAATGCTCCACAAAAGGTATGTTTGTCCTGTTGTCTCTACCTAGTGCTGTCAGCCGTTATGCATGGTCTAAACTGCTGATGGACTCAGTGGGTGTCTCCTGGGTGCATTAGTGCCTGAACTTTTGTTTTAATGAAGGTTTCTAGTAGATGGGATTGAATTGGGCAACCTGTGTGTGTATTACACTATCACATGAGATTACAGTGAAGTGTCAAACGCAGCAGAGGTTTAAGGATGGATTCTGGCAGTGATGTAAGACTCGTCTGTGTACAGCCGCAAAACATTGACTCTTTTTTCAAACAGATTGCACACAGGTGGCATCTTCATGCTGTCCGCGGAGACGGCAGTAAACCGCTACCAGACCCCTCTGGCCACGGCTTATCTCCTTTGAGAACAAAAGGATGAGGCATGTTGAAATCTTTACGTCCCCCGACTTCAGCCTAAGGGTTAATGCACAGAAATGTGTTTTCTTTTCGTGTCCGTTCCGTTTTTTTTTCCGGACAGTATGCGGAACCATTCATTTCAATGTGTGCATTCGGTTTCCGTATGTCCGTTCCACAAAAATCTAGAACATTTAGTATTATTGTTTGCTTTATGGATAAGGATAGGACTGTTCTATTAGGGGCCAGCTGTTCCGCAAAATACAGAATGCACACGGACGTCATCCGTATTTTTTGGGATCCATATTTTACAGACCGCAAAATATATACGGTTGTGTGCATGAGCCCTAAAGGGCCCTTTACACTGGCTGAGAATCAGTCAGATACTTGCTAACGAGCGTTCATAGAAACGCTCGTTAGAGATTATCTGGCGGTGTAAAGGTGCTGCCAATAACCCAATGAATGAGCGAAACACTCGCTCATCAGGTAATTGCATCATTCAATAGGTCACCTAAATCATCGTTTGCCGGCAGCAGATCTTGCTGTCTAAACACATTCGGCTGCTGGCAAACAATAATTCTGTATGGAGGCGAGCGATGGCATTAGCGATCACTCCTCTCCATACTATGGAGGAGATCACTGTATGTAAATACTGCTGTCTCCTTCACTGACAAGCAGGCGATTGTCAGGAAAGGAACGCTTCATTTCCGACAATCGTCTGATGAATTGTCCTGTCTAAGGGGACCTTAACGAACATTGCGCTGAACACCCAATGCAGAATAAATGGCTGGATCCATTAAAGTCATCGGGTCTGGCCGTTAGTCTTATGTGTACGTTCACCTTTATGGCAACAAGTACTCTATACCTTTTAAGTAGTTAATTTATGCAATTTGCAATTGAATTAACTTACACTGTGCTGTAATTTTGTGGCACTGAGAATCTACATGAAATCCACGACTTATGAACTTAGCCTAAGGCCCCTTTCAGACGAGTGAGTTCCACACTCCGGACTCGCAGCGTGTGTATGCGGCAGCGCCCGTCCTGACCTCTCAGCACTGACAGGGTCGCATAGCATCATATTGATTTATGATGCTAAGTAACCCTTAGGCCTCTTTCACACGGGTGTTGCGGGAAAATGTGCGGGTGCGTTGCGGGAACACCCACGATTTTTCCGCGCGAGTGCAAAACATTGTAATGCGTTTTGCACTCGCGTGAGAAAAATCGCGCATGTTTGGTACCCAAACCCAAACTTCTTCACAGAAGTTCGGGCTTGGGTTAGGTGTTGTGTAGATGTTATTATTTTCCCTTATAACACGGTTATAAGGGAAAATAATAGCATTCTGAATACAGAATGCTTAGTAGGTGATCAATTGAGGGTTAAAAAATAAATAAAAAATTAACTCACCTTCTCCTCTTGTTCGCGTAGTTCCCAGTCTCTTCTTTACTTCTTTAATGATGAGCTGTGGGCTTAAGGACCTTTGGTGACGTCAGATCACATGCTCCATCACCGTGGTGATGGACCATGTGATTGGAGCATATGATCTGACGTCACCACAGGTCCTAGCCGGTAGTTCATCTTTTAAGAAGTAAAGAAGAGACCGAGAACTACGCGAACAAGAGGAGAAGGTGAGTTAATATATATATTTTTTTTAACCCTCAATTGATCACCTACTAAGCATTCTGTATTCAGAATGCTATTATTTTCCCTTATAACCATGTTATAAGGGAAAATAATACAGTGAATAGACTGTCACCTAGCAACCATGCGTGAAAATCGCACCGCATCCGCACTTGCTTGCGATTTTCACGCAACCCCATTCACTTCTATGGGGCCTGCGTTGCGTGAAAAATGCAGAATATAGAGCATGCTGCGATTTTCACGCAACGCACAAGTTATGCGTGAAAATCACCGCTCATGTAAACAGCCCCATAGAAATGAATGGGTCGATATTCAGTGCGGGTGCAATGCATTCAACTCACGCATCGCATCCGCGCGAAATACTCGCCCGTGTGAAAGGGGCCTTACAGTTCTGGAATGCATTGGATAACCTGGCATAATGCTGTCACTGTTATCCAGTACATTCCAGAACTCTAAGGGTTACATAGCATCATAAATGAATATAGTAATGTTACGTGACCCCATCTGTGCTGAGAGGTCAGGACAGGAGCTGCCGCACTCACACGGCGAGTCTGATGCATGGAACTCGCTCGTCTGAAAGCGGTCTAAGGGTATGTTCACAGAGTTTTTTTTACAGTGTGGATTTTAGTGCAAATTGCGCGCCTATAATGCACACAGAAAACACATGCAATCTACCTTCCTATTTATTTCAATTGGAAATCCCCACAGATTTCACCCTCTCCAGAGGTGGATTGGCTATTACAGGGAAATTTCCCGGTGGGCCGATACCTAGGGGGCCGCCTGAGCCCTCCTCACGGCCGGCCAGTAGAAGTTTTTGGGGATGTGTTTTGTGATGGACTGTGTACAAAACGGGACCACTTTTAGTATTTTTTCCAGGGCCACTTTAAGTTCCCAGTCCAACCCTGACCATCTCCATTGGAGCGGGTGAAATCCACAAGAGAAATCCGCTGACATGTTGCGAATTTCAAATCCTCAATGCCGTTGCTTTTTTCTCATGCGGCATGTGGATGAGAATTCAGAAATTCTTATCCACTTTGCTGATACTGTACAACGCTGAGGATTTGCCGCACGAAAATCCGCAGCTATAGTCACATGTGACCTCGGCCTAAACCTACAGCCAATTTATGCTGCAGATTTATCCCTTTGCAGTGCATTGGGCGAAATCCAACTGTAAAGTGCTGCAGATAAGGCACATGTGAATATAATCTGCATTGACAAACTCCCACTGTGTCCTGCCAGCTACAGACTTTTAGCACATGCTGGGAGTTGTAGTCTCACGAGAGCTAGAGAGTATGGCGTCCAGTATAGGAATAGACATATAAACATGTAGGGCGGCAATACAGCAGAGATAACGCAGCACGGTGCCACACAGTGGGACCAGCCCCCGCCTCGTGCGGTTCACAGTACGGTCCCGCCCTCACGTCTCCTCCAATCACCAGCCAGGACAGACTGCGGGCGCTGAAAACTGACATCACAGCCGTGGGCGGGCAGGCCGGTAAACATGGCGGCGGTGGGGAGAAGCGGAGACGGCTGGCAGAACGTGTTGTGTGAACACCCGCTCTTCCAGCAGCTGAGGAAACAGGCGGGCAGCACGAGTATCGCCCAGCTGAAGAACCTGGTGTGCTGTGTGGACGGGGACCTGCTGGCCTGGAACCAGGAGGACTGTGCCCTCCACACCGTCAGACTCCGCAGCCTTAACGGGGGCAGCTCGAGCTGTGAGCAGGTGAGGGGCGCCCTAGAGCCGACGTGATCGGCCGATATAGCCCTCTCCTACAGGCTAGGCATTGGTCAGATCTCTGTATCTAGAAGTCAAAAGTTTAGCACTTTTCCAATATACTTTCTGTAACAATTGGTCTCCGGCTATTCTTATATTGTATTCCTTTATATAGCGCCGACATATTCCGCGGTGCGGCAATCGTCCTCACTAGGAGGCGCTGAATTCAGAATACTTTAAGTATATTTGTGGGGTTCGGGAGGAATCGCCACAAATTGGGGGGAAGATGCGCGCTCCGCGCAGATGTTCAGGACCCAGCGCTGCGCAACACAGTGCAATGTGGTCAAAGTCGTCGTAGAGCCCTTTCCTCATGGATTTTAAGATCTCTGCTTTTTGTCGCTGAATGGGATTCTACATTTATTTCCTGGTCGAGGATGAGAATCTGTCCTGGTCCTGTGGTGGACTGCAGAATCTGCATGTGTAAGGTTAGGGCATCATGTCGCAGATACGTTTACAGCTATGTCGCAGGTGAGTCGTGTCTCGCCAGTGACTTGCGTTGAAGTAAATGGACAGTCCAGCAGTGTTAGATTCTATGCGACTTGTTGCATCACAGCCGCAGAATGTCGTATGACACGTACAGTACATGAAATGTCATGCAACACGTGTGCAACCGTGTAGCCTGAGCCTTCGCGTACCGCTACATGACGGAAAATGGTGTAGCGGTGCGACACAGAAAATCCAGACTTGCCGTGTGACTCGCTCCATTGACTTCAATGTAAGTTGCACACGACTCCCCTGCAACTTGGTTGTGTTTTCACAGCTGTAAAACAGTTGCGCGACAGCAAGTTGCAGACAAGTCGCACGTATTTGTGTCGCCGCGTAAGCCCTGCCCTTACGTACAAGTTTCTCTCCCTGTGATATTTTTTGCATCATGTCCACTTTTTATACCGCCATTCACATATATTGTAGAGAATCCGGAAGAAATCTGCTGATAACTGCAGTGACTCATGCGCATGGCGATGCCCGTTCTTAGAGGCACTGTACGATTATATAGCAGCCCATCACTCAGGGGTTAACCCATCTGGGACAACTGGGATGTCGCACAGATATGCCATCAATGTCCCAGAGGTGGGACCTGCACCTATCTAGAGAACGGGGCTCCCGAAAAGAGAGTGCGCCGTGCAAAAGTGACAGCCACCTCTTGGCTTTTTTTTTGTGCTCCTATAGGGATGAACAGAGGGTGGCCAAGCATGCAGTCCCATTCTGGAGATGGGTGCGGGTCCCACATCTAGGACCCATTCCTATCTAATAGTGATGGCATATTTTAGCAATGGGAATACCCCTTTAAGTAGTATTCTGATTTGTTTTCCCTTGTGTCACTAGGGCGTAATAGTAATTAGAGGTTGCCCCAGCCCTCTGGTTGGGGACTACTAGTGTAGGGCATGGGTCCTTCTGCCTGAGAGCTTCATATATTTCTTCACGTGATAGAGGAGGAGGACCACATTGATGGGTTTCATTCATCCTACAGAAGCTGCTGTGTATCAACGCCCCACTCTTTGATGTTACCGAAGTCCAGCTCAACCCGACTCAACAACACATTGCGTTGATTGGAAGCAAAGGTTTGATGGTCCTGGATGTGCCTAAACGCTGGGGCAAAAACTCTGAATTTGAAGGGGGTGAAAAAACTGTGAATTGCAGGTAAAATACTGTTCTGTAATTGCTTCAAATTGTAGGAGGGGTTGGGCAGATTTCACATGGGAACAGCACATGCATGCTGCTAGTAATAAGCATTAGTAAACGGCTCCTACGTCCAGCGGTTTAATATAATACTTCATGTCTACACGCAGGTCTGCACTGCTGATGGAGGGTCCCGTCCATCAGTGGCCTCCATTCACTTAGGCTACATGAACACGACTGTGTGCCCCCTCGGCCGTATTGCATTCCGGGCAACTGCCATGTGCATTCCGAATCACGGATCGCAGACTCATTCACTTGAATGGGTCCGAAATCACGGAGGCACGGATCTGAACCCCACGGAAGCACTACGGAGTACTTCTGTGGTGGTTCTGGCTGTGCCTCCGCACAGCAAGAAAGTAGCGCATGCACTATTTTGCGGTGCAGATTGCAGACCCCATCCTTTGGCAGTTTTGTCACTTTTGAGCGCGTGCTTGCCTGACAGTCTATTGTGCCATATTCCAATCATACACATGAACATTTTCTTTTATACTGTATTTTTTATTTCCCATTCAGAACTATCCCCATTGCGGAGAGGATTTTCACGAGCTCCACCTCCCTGGTTCTGAAGCAGGCAGCATGGTACCCGAGTGAGAGTCAAGAACCTCGTCTCGTTTTACTGACCTCTGATAATACAATAAGGTAAAACAATGTACCACATCTTAGACTTATTAGGAATTTTAATAAGTTACAGGTATATTAAAAAAAATAAAAGTGCGTGGAATTACACATTTTTATTTTTATAAAAAATAAATGCATTTTTTAAAGCTTTAAACAGAATCTGTCCCTACACACAGCTTTGCACTGCCCTTTTTTTGGGGTGTTCTGGAGTTTTTTTGGGCATTTTTTTTTTTTCAGTGTTTGACCAATTTTGTTTTCTTTATGTGGATTTTTCTTTAGGCCTCATGCACACGACGTATCCGTTTTGCGGTCTACCAATTGTGGATTCGCAAAATACGGATGCTGTGTTGCATCTGCATTTTATGCAGACCAATTAACTTCAATGGTTCCACTGTATAGGGCATGTTCTATTTTTTTATTTGGAACTGACATATAGATGCAGAAAGCCCATGAATCATCCATGTCGCCATCCATCTGTATATCCATTCCGCAAAAGAGATAGAAAATGCCTGCAAAATGTTGACCACGGACCCATTGAATGCAAACAAAATGCGCACAGCACACGGAGCGCTTCTGTATTCTGCGGATCCAGGTTTTGCAGACCGCAAAACGGATACAGTCGTGTGCATGGGGCCTAATAGAGAGGATGTCAAAATCTTGTAAAAATACGCCAAGAACTACAGCATGCTGCGTTTTTTTTTTTTGTTTTTTTTTTTTCACGTAAAACCACTTGTGTCCTGTATTTCATATTTCTCATAGACCTTCAGCTAACATCTGCAGCTGAGCTGGCATTTTTACCGAAAAAAATGCACCAAAGTATGCCGTTAAAAATGCAGAAAAGGTGCATAAAAATGCCAGCAGAAAGCGATGTGTGAACCCAGACGGTGACTGAGAAGCCATGCCCAATGTTCTATTCAGCAGGTCTCTTGTCTGGCAGCTGTACAGCAGGCACCCCGTCTCCCCCACCTGCTGGTTTAAGGGGTATGCACTTTGCAACCAGTTTCCATGGTTACAGACTACAAACAAACCCCGTGTGGTCTGATCCTGCAGTTATGTCTCTCCCACCCCCTGCCTGCTCTTCTTGCTAAACTACAGATAGGTGAGAGTGCAGGATCAGGCGACACTTGTTTGTGGTCTGTAACCATAAAACGCAGTGGAAGGAGCCACAGATTTTTTTTGTACAGTTTCTACATTTTTGTATTTCAGAAATAAAAATAGTTGCAAGAGTGGACGTCTCCTCAAAGCTTTGTGTGATGAATGCTGGCTGCACTATTAAAATAATCATACATGTTCTATGTGTAAAAATGCCCACAGTTTGCGGTAAAGAATGCAGGCTATACGGTAGTGGAGGTCCAGAAATTCATCATACCCTACCCTAAAAGATATATGTAGTATCTATCCAGTGTGGTATTTTTAAGGTCTTCAGTAGGTGGTGACCCATTTGTTGACCCTCACAAATATATATATTTAAATGAGATGTGACATGAATTGCTAAAGTAACTGCTTTTTAAATATATTTTACAGAATATACAAACTGCACGATCATTTGTCTGCAGAAAAAGTAATTCCACTTTCCAATGCAGACGAGGAGACGTCGCTTCCCCAGAACAGGTATGCCTGTACCATTGCCTTGTCCTGTTGTATAACATGAATAGTTCTTTTTAAGGCTCCATTCACACGTCCGTGGTGTGTTGCGGGTCTGCAACACACCCGCCCGGCACCCCTATAGAAATGCCTATTCTTGTCTGCAAGCTGCAGACAAGAATAGGACATGTTCTATCTTTTGCGGAGCTGCGGACCTGAAGATCGGGGCTGCGCTCCGCAAATGCGGATGCTGACAGCACACTGTGTGCTGTCTGCATCCATTCCGTCCCCATAGAAAATGAATGGGTCCGCACCCGTTCCGCAAAATTGCGGAACCATTTGCGGACGTGTGAATGGAGCCTAAAGGGATTATCTGGGATTAGGAGAAATTGGGGCAGAGGATGGCATAAAATAACAAAGTAAGCATGAATTACCTGTTAAGACCCCTACTGCTCCAGCGCTGCTGGTAGAGTACCTTAGAGACCCGTGATCATGTCCTCTCTGCAGTCCTGTAAACAAAAGGTGGGCGATCCAACAGGTAAGTGACGCTTATTTGTTATTGAACACTATCTTCTGCCCGTGCCCCAGTTTTTACTCATCTAGGACAACTCCATTAATTTTATGATGTAATATTTGGCTAAGGCCTCATTCACACGACCGTATATATATTGCGGTCCGCCAAAAAAACGCATCCGCAAAAAAATACGGATGACGTCCGTGTTTTGCGGAACGGAGCAGTTGGCACCTTATAGAACAGTCCTATAGTTATCTGTAATGCGGACAATAATAGGACATATTCTATTTTTTTGCGGAACGGAAATATGGACATACGGAAACTGTATGCAGAACCATTCATTTCAATGGGTCCACACAAAATAAAAATAATATGAAAGTTACTCTGTGTGCATTCTGTCTCCCCCCCCCCCCCCCCCCCCAAAAAAAAAAAAAGGAACGGGCACGGAGAGAATATACGTTTGTGTGCATGAGCCCTAACAGATCTGTGTCACTCTCTGGTTACAGGAGCTCATACAAAGCCTCTCTCGGCGAGATCGCGGTGGCGTTCAATTTTGGCCCATTAGCTGCCGTATCAAGGGGTGTCGGTCTGCACGGTAAAGAGAACACTGCATATCCCCTCTATGTACTTTACGAGAATGGAGAGACCTTTCTTATATACATTGATTTACAGGGCAGGTAAGATGTGTTGACCTGTGTTTATCCGTGGTATAGATCTTTATTACAGCGGCATCAGGAGTGTAGATTTGTGTTGTAACTACAGTGTGTGAGAGGAAGGTTATTTATCAAGATGTTGCCTTTAAAGAGTCACCTCTTCTGACATGTTTTAGTAACCACTTGTATTCCCCATGTAATAACCATTCTGAAGCATTTATTCTTATGATTGTATGCTAAGCCTTTCCCCCTTCAATCTTATGACTAAAGGTCCAGCTTGGGCTTAACAGTTGGGTTGTGCCCCTACAGTTTGCCACTGACAGCACTGATTGGATAGTGTCAGACTATGGAGGCACAGGTCCTCTTTAACCCCTTCAGAACTGCCGCCATACATGTGCAGGGTTTAAAAATGAGGCCTGCTCGTGAGCACAGTGGGCGCCACAACTGACTGGTTTCTGCTGTTTTTAAACAGCAGAGACCCCAGGCTAGTGCAATAATGCTGATCACAGACCTGTAATCGTCACATGCCATAGCCAATTGTGACCACGGCATCTAAGGCAGCTTTCCCCAGACCGCTGTGCTCCTGGGGCCTGAGTGGCTTCCCAATGCTGAAATCGAGGAAGCTGTTAGTTAGTGGTAATAGCCTGTTACAGCTGTAGTTCTTGTGGAGGCCTGCAGGGGGCAGGGCTCCATAAGAACGTAGCCAGTCTGCCATACATTGCAATGATATTGTTGCCGGAACTGCCTGCCGGATCCGGAAATCTGTATGCAAACAGATAGCATTTGGATCCGACTGACAAATGCATTGAAACACCGGATCCGTCTCTCCGATGTCATCTGGAAAAAACGGATCTGGTATTAATTTTGCGCAGACCGGGAAATCTGGTCCGGTTTTTCAGAACACTTGGTACCGGATCCGGCATTAATACATTTTAATGAAAATTAATGCCGGATACGGCATTCTGGCAAGTGTTACGGTATTTGGCCGGAGAAAATACTGCAGCATGCTGTGGTATTTTCTCCGGCCAAAATTCCGGAAGAGTGACTGAACTGAAGACATCCTGATGCATACTGAACGGAATGCTCTCCATTGAGAATGCATTAGGATAAAACTAATGAGTTTTTTTTCCAGTATTGAGCCCGTAGGACGGAACTCAATGCCGGAAAACTTTAACGTAAGTGTGAAAGTACCCCAAGGCAGAAGCAATCTCAAAAACGCATGTTCAGGTCCGTTTTTAACAAAAATATAAAAAAGAAATTAAAAATTCAAATGACTCCCCTTTCTCCATAATAAAAATACACAATAAAAAAAATAAACATTGTAGACCTCTCCATGTCCCAAAACACCTGAACTATTGAAATATAAATGTATTTATCGTGTACGGTGAACACCGTAATCAAATAAAAAGTCTAAATGGCTGATTCACCATTTTGTCGCTAAATCTCCCCCAAAAAATTTAATAAAAAGTGATCAAAAAGTCATATACACCCCAAAATGGTATCCCTGCAAAAAATTAGTCCTCACACAGCTCTGTAGACATAACTATAAAAAAGCGGGTCAGAATATGGCGATGAAATAAATTAAAAACAGAAAAACCATATAAATGTGGTATAGATGTAATCGTACTGACCCGGAGAATGAAGTTAACAGATCAGTTTTACCGTCTCTGAAACACAGGAAAAATGAAACCCAGAAAACTGTGCTGGAATTGCATTCTTTTTTACAATTACAACCCCCCCCCCCCCAATTTGGAAATCTTTATATTTTTTTTCCAGCTTACCACTACATTGTATGTAATATTCAATAGTGCCATTAGAAAGTACAACTTGTCCTGCAGAAAACAAGCCCTCATACGTAGTGAATGGAACACTAAAAAAAGTTATGGCTCCTAGGAGGCTGGGAGTAAAAAACAAAAAAAAACAAAACTTGAAATCGCCTGGTCTTGAAAAGGGTTAAGAACGGAAAGTTGTCCTCTTGACTGTCTGACAGGCTGTATTGTGTTTGCAGCAGCAGCAACGTTGGCAGGCTGCTCGGCCCTCTCCCTATGCACCCTGCGGCTGAGGATAACTACGGATACGATGCCTGCTCGGTGCTTTGCTTGCCCTGTGTCCCAAACATTCTTGTGATTGCGACTGAATCTGGACTCCTATATCACTGTGTGGTGTTGGAAGGAGAAGATGATGATGAACAGAGTGTAAGTAACAGATCTGTTTGTGACGACCTGAACTATATTATTATTATTCCATGTTTGTTACATATTTCTTCTGGAAAAGTAATTACCTGTAGAAATGTAAGAGATTTTAATGTATATATTCAGTCTTCTCATCAGCGGGCTCATAGGTGCGCTCCTACAGGGTGTATGTACAGTGGTCCCTCAGGATACAATATTTTCGGCATACAATGGTCTTTTTTGTGACCCATTGTAAGTTGAAACTAGACCCAACATACAATGCCTCAGACTCAGACCCTACCAATCAAGGTCACTTCTCTGGTGAAATAGCTTTATTTGTTGCAAGTGACCAGCTATTCCTGACTGTTAGGCCTCTTTTACACGGGCGTGTCCGGATGCGTCCCGGTGCATTGCGGCAAACCCGCGTGAGTAGGTACGCAATTGCAGGCAGTTTTGACTGCGATTGCGTTCCGATGTTCAGTTTTTATCGCGCGGGTGCAATGTGTTTTGCACGCGCGTGATAAAAAACCGACTGTGGTACCCAGACCCGAACTTCTTCACAGAAGTTCGGGCTTGGGATCAGTGTTCTGTAGATTGTATTATTTTCCCTTATAACATGGTTATAAGGGAAAATAATAGCATTCTGAATACAGAATGCATAGTACAATAGGGCTGGAGGGGTTAAAAAAAAATAATAATAATAATTAAACTCACCTTTATCCACTTGTGCGCGCAGCCGAAATCTCTTCTGTCTTCATCTGTGAGCAATAGGACCTTTTGATGACATCACTGCGTTCATCACATGATCTATCACCATGGTAATGGATCATGTGATGAGCGTAGTGACGTCATCAAAGGTCCTATTGCTCACAGATGAAGACAGAAGAGATGCCGGCTGCGCAAACAAGTGGTGAGTTAAATAATTTTTTTATATATTTTTTTTTTTAACCCCTCCAGCCCTATTGTACTATGCATTCTGTATTCAGAATGCTATTATTTTCCCTTATAACCATGTTATAAGGGAAAATAATAATGATCGGGTCCCGATCGTCACCTAGCAACCGTGCGTGAAAATCGCACCGCATCCGCACTTGCTTGCGGATGCTTGGGATTTTCACGCAACCCCATTTATTTCTATGGGGCCTGCGTTACGTGAAAAACGCACAAAGAGGAGCATGCTGCGATTTTCATGCAACGCACAAGTGATGCGTGAAAATCACCGCTCGTGTGCACAGCCCCATAGAAATGAATGGGTCAGGATTCAGTGCGGGTGCAATGCGTTCAACTCACGCATCGCACCCGCGCGGAATACTCGCCCATGTGAAAAAGGCCTTATATGTACTGGTTTTATCTGTCTTAGTTATCTGCTTATTTTTCTTAAATCTTCATTTTCTCTTATCTTGGATGACATTTTGGGGCTTTGGAACCGATTACTCAAGTTACAATGGTTTCAACATACAATGGCCGTCCTGGAACCAATTAATATTGTAACTTGATGGACCACTGTACATTTAAGAACTGCCCCATTAGCCCCTGCACTGGGCTCTGGAAGCAGGTTTACCTGCGCTCAAGCTATTGCTTCAATTGGATGAACTTTTTCTGTTTGTCTATCTGTGTAACGTTTGGTTTTGAAATCAAGTTCCAGTCTTCAGTATCTTCTTGTATACACCTCCATTGTTCTCATCTATATTATTGGCTAGGTAGTGATTTATTACTTTAATGAATATTTATCATCCCTTATGGGGTGGCATAGGTGGCTCCTAGCTTCAGTCTGTATATTTCATTCCTGTAGTCTGACAAGTCTTGGATCCCCAGCTCTGACCCGATCCCGTCCCTATATGTGTTTGAATGTGTTGAGCTTGAACTAGCTCTGAAACTTACAGAGGAGGATGAAGAATCCATTGAGACCGACTTCTCGTGTCCCATTAAGCTACACAGAGGTAATTTCCTAAGGATAAGGGCTTGTTCACACGACCGTTTGGCTTTCAGTGTTTTGCAGGCCCTTTTTAACGGTTCCGTTTTTCATTTTTTTTAGTTTTAGTAGTGTTTCCAGTTCCATTCCGTTTTTCCATATGGTGTATACAGTAATTACATAGAAAAAATTGGTCTGGGCATAACATTTTTAATAGATGGTTCCGCAAAAACAGAACGGATACGGGAGACATACGGAGTACATTCCGTATGTGTGTTTTTTTATTTTATTTATTTTTTGCGGACCCATTGACTTGAATGGAGCCACGGAATGTGATTTGCAGGCAATAATAGGACATGTTCTATCTTTGAACGGAACAGAAAAACGGAAATGCTGAAATGGAATGCATACAGAGTACATTCCGTTTTTTTTTTCTTCTTGCGGAACCATTGAAATGGTTCCGTATATGGAACTAAAAAAAACAGCCCGTATACGGAACGCAAAAAACGTTTGTGTGAACGAGCCCTAAAACTGATGGTTTTGCATGCAAGTTCAATCAGTTATTTTCTGCGATTGCGGGGTGTGTGTGTGTGTTTTTTTGTGTGTGTGTGTTTTTGTGTTTTTTATATATTTTTTTATTTTTCCCCCGACTGGATTGCATGTGTTTTTCACGCACGTGGAAGAAAAACTGAAAAATAACAATCTACATATCTAGCAACCATCAGTGAAAAACGCTCCTGGAGTCTTCCGTTTTTCACACAAGCTTATTCGCTTCTATGGAGCTGCACAATATAGAACAAGCTGCAATTTTTATTTTTTTTTTCCTGAACGTAAAGATGATGCATGAAAAACGACGCTTGTGACATTGAAATGAATGGATCATGATTCAGTCCGGATGCTGTGCGTTGACTACACGCCTCGCATCTGGACGGGAAACTCGCTGGTGTGAAAGAGCCCTAGCAGTCTCAGAAAGTAAAAGGCCACAGGTCTGATTAGAGTATTGCATATGGCCATTTGTTTCATCACAGGCACGTGTATTTATTTCCGAAATGGGAGTGTTTTTAATCAGAGCCACTTCTCACCACATGACAAAAATTTGCGTCATGGATGGCTGTCAGTACATTTCAACATGATGATCTTGTTCTTGCGGGCCGTGCTAGGATGCCCACTAGATCAATGGTGGGTGATGGACTGTAATACAGACAGGAGAAACCCCCAGTGTTGGCAGTTGACCTCTAGCTAGTCCAGTGCTTCAATAATAGGAAGGAAACCCCATTGTAATGGGGGGAACGCTGGGGAGGCTTTACCATGTAGATAGTCCAGGGCCTGACAAGGTTCTAGTGTTTATGCCTATTAGGGCATCCTGGTATGTGCCAATGCATATTTCTCAGCACAAGAAGAATGCCAACATATTGTTACTAAAAGAATAAATGTAAATGGGATAAATAGTTTGGCACCTCCAGAATTAAATTTAATAAAAATGTCAAGCATACCTGCCGAAAATGGTGGCAGTGTGAAGTACGATGGCAAAAAACAAGGCCTCATTCTGCAAAAACAAAGCAAAATAAAAAACGCTATATGGTCTGGAATGCCGAGGCAAAAACATGTCTGCTCAGAAATGGCCTAGGCCCTATGGTGTTACAAGGCATTAAAAAGAATGTGGGGTACATTTATTAAGACCGGTGACTTAGACGCCTCTGTGCCGGCGGGGGAATTGCTGCAGTTATGTAGAGACATTTTCTATGCCTGAACCAGGCTCTCTTTTTGTTTGATTTTAGACCCAGTGTGTCCATCGCGATATCATTGTACTCACGTGGCTGGCATTCACAGTGTGGGCCTGACTTGGTTCAGCAGACTGGAGAAGTTTCTCAGCGCAGGTATCTTATTTGATGTAATTGCCACTCGCTGGTAATGAAAGGGGAGTCTGCTGTCAGTGTCCCAATTATTCTGCATCTGTTTGTCTCAGGTGAAGAGGATAAAGACAGTCTTCAAGAACTGGCTGCAGAGCAGAAGTGCCTTGTGGAGCACATTCTGTGTACTAAGCCCCTGCCCTGCAAGTAAGTGCATGAGTTCTGGTGCATCTACTCTTTGTTGTAACTCAAAGGGGTTAGCCAAGCTTTATTAAAAATGTGTTTTAATGTACACATACACACATATTGGTAGGAAAAGCTACGGCATGATAGCCATTTAGATGAACAAGCTCATGGGAATCAAAGATGACTTGCATCTTGGGCTCCCCCCCCCCCTTATCATCTTCCTATGCTCAGATAGGATTTATACTGTAAAAATTTAATCAAACCTTTTATTCCATCGTTGTGGCATAAAAAAAGTTACAAATTTATGGAGCATGGAATATTCACGTCATAATATGCGACTTTTTAAGCTTCTTGACGCTTTTTTTAACGTATAACGAAAAGGAGGTGAGGCTTAGGCCTCGTTCACGTGACCATATGGCTTTTTCAGTATTTTGCGGTCAGTTTTTTCACGGATCTGTTTCCGTTTTGTTTTTCCATATGGCATATACAGTATACTGTAATTACATAGAAAAAATTGGGCTGGGCATAACATTTTCAATGGATGGTTTCGCAAAAATGGAACGGATACGAAAGACATATGGAGTACATTCCGTATGTGTGTTTTTTTTTTTTTTTTTGCGGCCCCGTTGACTTGAATGGAGCCACGGAACGTGATTTGCGGGCAATAATAGGACATGTTCTACCTTTCAACGAAACGGAATGCATACTGAGTACATTCCGTGTTTTTTTTTTTTTTTTGCGGAACCATTGAAATGAATGGTTCCGTATACGGAACGCAAAAAAATGGCCCGTAAACGGGAAAAAAACAAACTAGAAACGGTCGTGTGTAAGAGGCCTTAACAGGAGTAGTGCTGCAGTCGACTGGAAAGCCAGAAACTGGCTCAACTTATAGCTGAAGTCTAGGCCAGCCCATATGTTTCTACCACTGCTTCTTAATAAATTAGGTGCCTCTTACTCCGGTGCACAGAGGATTAGGACTGGCATATGGGAATGCCAGTCTTGATCTTGCCCATTTATTTTTGAGACAATACCTTTTAAGCGTATATAATGTCTAACGTTAAAAGGTCAATGGACTTCATGCTGCACTTTAAAGTCTTAAAAATTAAGAGATTTCTGTAAAATAAAATATTGTCAGTTTTTGATAAATTTAACAATATTCTTTTCTTTTTATCCTAGGTTCCCGTCACCCATTCAAGGATTTTGGATTATTTCAGACTTTTCACTTGGCACAACTATGATATGCCTTACTAGTGGCTATGAATGCATCACAAGACCATTACTGTATGTATACATTGTATTTTACATTAACCCTTTCTACCCCGTTTAAAAAAAAAAAAATTTACTTTGCATTTTCATTTTTCACTCCCCGCCTTCCCCCCCCGTTCACGTAGTCGGGCTTATTGCTTGGGTACAAGTTGTACTTTCCAGCGACACCATTTAATATTGCATAGAATGTAGTGGGGAAAAAAATTCCAAAGTTGGTGGAATTGGAAAAAAATATATGCAGTTTTACAGGGGTTAGTTTTACAGCGTTCATTATACGGTAAAACTGACTTGTGATCTTCATTCTCCAGGTCAGTACGATTCTGCCGATACATATGTATACTTTTCCTTGCGTTTTGATGTTGAAAAAATAAAATAAACTTGCAAATTTTTTATTTATTTTTTCCCGCTGTCCTATTCTGATCCCTATAACTTTTATGTAGTTGTGTGCGGAGCTGTATAAGGGCTCATTTTTTGCGGCGCGATCTGTACTTTTTATTGCTTCCATTGTGGGGCGTGTACGACTTTTTGATCCCCTTTTTTTTTTTTTTTTGGTGGGAGGAGAAGCGAGAAAAAAAAATGGGAAAATCGGCCATTTTGACCCTTTTTTTTTTTTTTTTTTTTCCGTTTCACCTTTTTCCATATGGGATTAATTCTGTCCATATTTTGATAGTATGGGCTTTACACACACTGTCATACCCACGAGGTTTAAACACATGGTGTATTTTTTTTTCTTTTTTTAAATTTTTTATTCTATTGGGGAAAGGGGGTTATTTGGGGGGGAAAAATATATATATATAATATATATATATATATATATATATATATATATTTATTTTACACTTTGTTAAAGTTCCCTATGGGAACTATAAAAAAAAATCTGTCATTTAATTGCTATTATCATAGACTCCAATGCACTAGCATTATTACAGGCAAGGGCTCCATAGGAAAGACTGTGCAGCAGCCTCCTGTCATCACATTATAAAAGTATATACATAACAGATAAGTTAAATGGATGCCATACAGTGGCTATGCCTATAAAAGGATCTGTTAACAGATACTGGACTCTGCAGGATGGAAAAGCGTAGTGTACTATGCTTTTGCATCTTTTTTTTTTTTTTTTTTTTTTTTTGGGGACAAAAATGTGACGTGAACAGCCCCTAACTTCATATGATCTAACAATTGAAATCCTGAATTTAATAATTAATTGTCTTTGTATTTTTTTTTCTTTTTGTCCAGAACGACTATCCGACCACCGTCACCACCTCTTCTCTGCTCCCAAGTTGACAGCCGCATCGCAGAGACTGTCCCACATGTCTTGGAAGATGTGAAAGTCCCATTTGAGAATCACATTAGAAACCTTCTTATTCGGACCTCTGCAAATCCTTTACTTCTAAAGTGAGCAAATATGGGACAGGGTCTTGTCAATCCTGTAGTGAACAGGGCTATCTGTAGATGGGTTAACATGGCAGCTTATCTGTTTATGTGCTGGTGTTTTATGTTCTCAGTTGCTTACATTGTGGTTATTTTTATGTAATTTTATTATCTAAAAGTAAGTTGCCAGCACTTTTAACATGCATACATTAACCCCTTCACGACTGCCATACAGCTATATACGTGCTATCTGCACATACCCCGTGCAGATAGCACGTATATAAACGTTATGGCAGCTCTTTAATCAAAGCGCTGCAAAGCACTTGGTTAAAGCTTCTGCCGCTGTCAGGGACCGTGTAGCGTTCAGTAATGCCGGCAAGGAACCAATTAGAGTGGTCCCTTGTCGGCGATCGCTCCAATTGGTAGGTTAGTCTGCATAGACTAATCGGATCACGGCGGTGTAAAAGTGCTGGTTTCAGATCTGATCTGCAGATCAGAGCCTGAAATCAGGCATTAGCTGTATCTGTGGCCCCAAATAGCTCCTGCCTCCCCATCTGTGCTCTCTGTGCGCAGTGGCCTTAACTTGGCTGGCCGTGCTCTGCAAGTGCTGGCTCATGGCTCCCACTGTGCACATCTGTGCCCCCTGTTGTGGTCCTCTTGAATGTGATGGCGGCCGCCATCAGCAGCTAGTGTTCAGCTGTATGCTGGCACTGCTATAACCCCTTAGATGCCGTGGCAGTGGCATCCATGGGGTTAATAGAGGGAGGGGGCTCCCTCTATCAACCATGGATGTTACTGTGATCCCATTTATGAACATATCCCTATGTTCCAGATATCTGCAGATCCTTCCTAACCTAACAGTTATCTGTAATATTAATAGTGATTTTTATTTTTTTTTGTTTCTAGTTCATCTAGTAAAGACTCTTCTCCTCCACCAGAGGAATGTCTTCAGCTGTTAAGTCGAGCAACCCAAGTTTTCCGTGAAGAGTATGTCCTCAAACAGGATATGGCTAGAGAGGAGATTCAAAGAAGGTAACATATTCAGATGTTAGTGATATTTGAGCATTTGGTTGAGATTTTAGTTTTGACCCAACTTTCCTTCCATAGGATAAAATTGCTTATGGCTCAAAAAGAAAAGCAGCTAAAAGATCTGCGGTACTATAAAGAGGAAAGGTGAGCAAAAAAAATCTGAAACCTGGTCTTCTGGAAAATGCTAGAAATTAAACTGCTTCCTTGTTGGATCTCACCGATAGTCAGCCATTGGCATATAGTCAGCCATTGAGCATAACTTTTAATAAAACGTGCATAAATCTCCATGTTTATCTACAGAGGATGATCATATTCAGCATATTTTTTTGACTATTTGTAGAAAAAGCTATATCAACACAAAAAGAAAAACTGAGTCTAAAAAAGGCTCCAAATGTATAATAAATCTTATTCAATAACCTATACAAAACGTTATTAAAAAAGAGACAAAAGACATCAAGAATGAAGTGCGGTATACACCTGAGGTGACTGAGCAGGAATATAAATATCATATGAGGGAGTTAATAAATAGTTAAATGTCTGGTAAATGCTAATGCAGTGTAGGGTGTGTAAAGCTTACGCACATCTTGACCGGACGGAGACCAATGGTTAAAAAAAATCAAGTGGGGGCTAATGCATAACAATACAGAAGATGCTAATGCATCATAAAATAATAATAAGGTAGAAATAAGCATATCATAATACCCATACCAGATAACATAAAACACTCCTCATACAAATTGCAGCATATATGGCATACCCATGAAGATGGGGAATTCACCTCTGGAGACACCTTCCTCTGGGGGTACAGCTCTCCTTGAAAGTGTGCTCCTTTAAGTCCTCAAAGCACCAATTAATGGACATCGATTTGATTGGCCTAATTAGATCCCCATGTGTGTGCTAATAATGGATTCCATATCGCACCTGTATACTGTGGCGCCATCCACATCAAGCCTAACGTGTACTCCGAGCACCCGATGGCCTGTCAGGTGATCGGCTGCATGACTCAGTTCCAGTGACGCGCGGTGGGCACGTGATGGCCAGCCATGTGACCGCCCACATCACAAGCAAAGAGCTCAAGCGTATAGGCATCACATAATCGCAATCGGTAAAGCAGGAAGCGCATATCTCATAACGTCAAAACAGGTTTGATATTAGAATAGTTGGCATTCGAATATGGATATAAAGATATGGATGGAAATATACATACAAACTGCATGCCATAAAAAAAAAAACTAAACCGTGGTAATATAATTCATTGGATATAAATATATAAAATGTGACAGACTAAAATACCAAATGAATAAATAATAAAAAAAATAATAAAAAAAAAAAATATATATATATATATATAATAAAATATTTCATATGCGATTGTTACTAAGAGTAAAAATGAACACCTGATTATGTGAATGAATACATGATTGTATGAATTATATAGATAAAAAATATACAATAAATATGTATGTGTTTGGGGAAGTTAAAATAAAAATGAAAAATCGTTATTCATAATTGAAAGATGGAAAATCAGAAGGGGATGTAGTTAAATTAGCTTTTTATGTATGCCAATCAATGGTGCAGAAAAAGGTATAGATGTGGGGCTATAACAAAAAGTCCCAAGTCAAATACACTGTCTGATTGTCCTCACAATTAGAGACCATTCAAATCTGCACCATCATTTATAAGCAGCAGCTTCAACCTGATATGATGAAGAAACAAAGGCTGAACGCTGCATGCCACTTAAAGGGGTTGTCTGGGTTCAGAGCTGAACCCAGACATACCCTTATTTTCACCCAGGCTAAACCTGATATACTCACATGATCTTTATTATTAATACAAAAATTATAGTGTGGGTATAATTGTTACACTATTACTGTTGTCAAATCAATAAAATTGACATTTACACCAGCATATCATCCCAACGTATATCGCATCCCCATTTACAAAAAGCATGAAATGCAGAACAGAAATTTTCTAGTAATCCTGACTTTGCTAGGAAAGAATCAATATTACAGCAAACTGAAATGTTTACGGCCCAATTAAGAGAGGAAACACTTCCAATACATCAGGGATTCTTCTGACTTGAAGGACGTATTTTAGATTTTTGGTGCCAAACAGAGCAAAGCTCTAGAACTAGAACTGAACCGTCTTCTTCTGAAGGGGAAACCGATGCTGAGCTGACTAGTCAGACTGTTGCCCACCCACCCACACCCTCCCTTCCCTGTACATCATCTAGGGGCAGAGGAGGTAGGAGAGGGAGAGGTACCTACCTAAGGTCGTTTCTTAGGGAGGGGGTCCGTCTGTAAGCGATTATCTACTAAGAGAGAGATTACTCCATTTACAATGTGCAAATAATCAATCTCCAGTAGAACGTTCACTTCCGATGAATTGAGAGTACTGAGTAGAGGGCTATCCTTTGTACCAACTAACACCTTTTAGGTTATTTAAATGGGTAAAAGACTTGAATTTATTTGTGCGCAAATTAAAATGTAAAAATATTTTTGCTACCCATGACAGATTAGAGTGTGAAAATCTGGGTATTGACAGGGTTGATTTGGCCGATGTCCATATTCTTGCTGAATTGAGGAGGGGGGATAGGTGAGGGTCCCTTCACAGATCTGAGACCTCAATCCCTGAAGAATCTACCAGTAGTGGACAACACTCCCATGGACATGTTTTTAAAGATGGTTGTGCAACAACCAGGGTGGATTTGATTTAAATCAAACTGATTTTAAATCACTAGTCAGTAAGGCTTGATTTAAATCATAGTTTTCTACATAATTCCTGCTGGTATAACTTATAATATGCAAGTAGATGAAGATTTTTAGAATAACAACTTTTCATATTAGTTTGATTAGGTTGATTCTGCATTCATAGGTTTGTAGAAGTTAGGGTTAAGGTCTTTTTCTCAACTCTGTTAATGTTATAACATTTTTGCTGTGAAGAAGAGGCATGTGATCTCTGCTGAGTCAAATTCAGTTTTGAGAACTGCAAAAGTAAACCAAGCATCTGTGATAATAACTTGTAGGCAGAGAAACTGCCCAATAATCTTACAAAAACCTCTGGAAGAGCATGACATTGTGAATGGACAAAGGGGGAAACTAACTCTCCTTAGGGAGAGAGCACCTTAATCAGTGTGAGGAGACTTATAGGCCATACATGCTCCTCTGGAATTCTGGGAGGGACGAAATGCAAATGAGCTCTTAACAAGCTCTGCCTCTAATGCCACCAGATGTAAGGCAGCTATCCTATAAGTCAAGATTCAGCTCTTAAAATAAGCCTTGAGACATGACTTGGATATTAAATAAGCCAGCACCTCATCTGCCGACAGCTGTTTCCGGGTGATTGCCCCTCATCAGTGCAGAGCAGAGAGTACTGGCTTAACTGGGTAGGAGGCCTGTGTCCGAGCAAGTGGGGAACTAACTCTCCTTAATCAGTGTGAGGAGACTTATAGGCCATACATGCTCCTCTGGAATTCGGGGAGGGAAGAAATGCAAATGAGCTCTTAACAAGCTCTGCCTCTAATGCCACCCGATGTAAGGCAGCTATCCTATAAGTCAAGATTCAGCTCTTAAAATAAGCCTTGAGACATGACTTGGATATTAAATAAGCCAGCACCTCATCTGCCGACAGCTGTTTCGGACACAGGCTTCCTACTCAGTACTCTCGGCTCTGTACTGATGAGGGGCAATTACCCCGAAACAGCTGTCGGCAGATGAGGTGCTGGCTTATTTAATATCCAAGTCATGTCTCAAGGCTTATTTTAAGAGCTGAATCTTGACTTATAGGATAGCTGCCTTACATCTGGTGGTATTAGAGGCAAAGCTTGTTAAGAGCTCATTTGCATTTCTTCCCTCCTATTGTGAATGGATTAATGGAATTTATTTACCAAAAAAATTAAACATATACAGCCTTATTCTACATAATTAACGAATCTTTATTTCATGATGGAATAACCTTTGGATGGTAATATATTTTCCTCCAAAAAGCATTTTATATAAAAGAAAAATCCGGATTTTTATTTTATTTAAATCTATTTTTATTTTTTAAAAATCATTGATTTTTATCCACCCTGGCAACAACTGTGTATGGAAGGGTGAACATTTGGGCACAGTAATTTGACCAAGGAAAAATGGGATGGGCTGAGAGCTTTGGAATCCGACCATTCTATTGTAATTGCACCCTCAGACAGAGGTGGAAATGTGGTCATAATGGACTACAATCAATATACCGACTTGTCTCAGTAATCTGAATGATCGCAAGTGTTATAGTATTTTACCAACTTAGGCTACTTTCACACTAGCGTTCGGGGCTCCGCTTGTGAGTTCCGTTTAAAGGCTCTCACAAGCGGCCCCGAACGGATCCGTCCAGCCCTAATGCATTCTGAGTGGATGCGGATCCGCTCAGAATGCATCAGTCTGGCTCCGTTCAGCCTCCGCAGCTTGCAGCGTTCGGGTGTCCGCCTGGCCGTGCGGAGGCAAACGGATCCGTCCAGACTTACAATGTAAGTCAATGGGGACGGATCCGTTTGAAGATGACACAGTATGGCTCAATTTTCAAACGGATCCGTCCCCCATTGACTTTCAATGTAAAGTCAAAACGGATCCGTTTGCATTATCATGAACAAAAAAAAAAAAAAAAAAATTTTTGTTCATGGTTATGCAAACGGATCCGTTCTGAACGGATGCAAGCGTTTGCATTATAGGAGCGGATCCGTCTGTGCAGACACCAGACGGATCCGCTCCTAACGCAAGTGTGAACGTAGCCTAACCCTCTGATATCAGATAGAAAAGAACTGAATGAAATACTCTCACAGGCCCTTCGATCCAAACTCATCAGTAAAACTGAGATGGGTTTTGTTTTGTTGCCCCCATATCAGAAAATGGCATTTTTATGGCCTACCGAAGGTCTACAAAAGCCTGTAGCCACTAAAAAGGGAGACCGATAGTCTCGGTACGGACAGTTTGACACCTCGTCAGTACCTATGTGGATCAAATATTGGGGTCCTTTTGTTACTGCCCTTCCATCGTACGTCTGTGATTCGATGGACGTTATTAAAAGGGTAGATGGTCTTCAGGTGGAAATGGATGTATGCCTGGCCAGCTTGGATGTGGAGGCACTGTATAACTCAATCCCACATGATAAGGGATGTGCAATTGTGGCATAATTTTTACAACAAAGAGGTGTACATCTGTGGCCCCATAATGACTTTGTATTATGGTTGATGAAGTTTATTTTGAACCATAATAACTTCATGTTTACCACCAAGTAAGGGGCATGGCGATGGGGAGCCTCTGTGCCCCCACGTATGCAAACCTTTACTTGGGTGGCTGGGAACGTGATGTGTTTGGGGAACACATGAGTGGTTTCATGTAGTCAATTGTGCTTTGGCTGAGGTACATTGATGACGTGTTGATCCTGTGAAAAGGAAACAAAAATACTTTTCGTGAATTTGTCCGGCACCTCAATAACAATGATTGGAGTCTTTACTTCACATCTGAGATCCATGATTACGCCATCACGTTCCTTGATCTTACCGTCTTCAAGGATTCTAATGGATATATTGGCACTCGGCTTTTTGCATGCAAAATTAATTGAGTTAGTGAGTGTGTACATGATTATATGAATTACATATCAAACAGAGTGATGGGAAAAACGAATGAAGTGAATAATCTTATTCACTTCATTAGTTTTTTTTCATCACTATTTCTTTGATATGTAATTATCTATTCACAATTCATATAATCATGTACACACTCACTCTTTCACTTAATTTTGTATGCACATATACATATTTGTATATTCATCTATATATGGTAATTCATACAATTATGTATTCATAGAGTGTTTTATGTTATCTGGTGTGTGTATTGTGATATGCTTATGTCTACCTGGCACACTTTGACCATGTGCAGACCTTTGGTGCAGGGATATTGATTATTTTATGATGCATTAGCATCTTCTGTATCATGTACTAGCCCTTGATTATTTTGTAACCATTGTTCTGCGTCCAATCAAGATGTGCGTAGGCTTTACACACTATACGGCATTAGCATTTACCAGACATATTTAACTATTAACTCCCTCATATGATATTTATATTCCTGCTCAGTCATCTCGGGTGTATACCGCACTTCTTTCTTGATGTCTTTTGTCTCTTTTTTTAATAACTTTTTGTATATGTTATTCAATAAAATTAATTATACATTTGGAGTTTTTCTTCTTGTGTTGATATGTCTGTTTCATGCTGAGTTGGCTTGTGGAGGGTTTGTGATGCTGCCCAATATTACTTTTGGGCTTTTATTGTGGGTTAATTCTGTGTAACCTGTAGAGATTAACGATTTGTAGAAAAAGCCTCAAAGAAATGGCTGAACGTCTTGCTGAGAAATATGAGGAGGCCAAGGAGAAACAAGATGATCTCGTGGACAGGTTGGCTTGCTTTTCTTACTCTTAGCTTTGGGTCTTGGTGTTCCATATAGATGTTCATAATTGTTTTTCCTGTGTGGATTAGAGTCTGCTCCCATGATATCCCTAGTTATGTTTCAAAGCTTTTTTAAAAAGGGTTTTCAGGAGGAAAATATTGGTGACCTATCCTCAGGAAAGGTAGTCAGTATCGGGTCGTAGAGGTCTGACACCCAGCATCGGCACTAATCAGCTGTTTGAAGAGGCCGCAACCTCTTCACTGCATACCAAGCAGAGCGCTGTTCATTGTATAGCACTGTGCTTGGTTTTGCAGCCCAGGGCCATTCTCTTGAATGACATCACTGGCCTAGGAAGAAGCCACAGCCCCATAAAATAGCTGATTGGAGGAGATAACCAGTCAGACCGCCACCGATCAGATATTGATGATGTATCCTCAGGATAGGCCATTAGTATTAAACTTCGGGTAAACGGGTCAGACCTTGACTTGCAGTGTATCTACCTGTAGTTCGCACTAGAGCAGGCATCCTCACACTGCGGCCCTCCAGCTGTTGTAAAACTACAACTCCCACAATGCCCTGCTGTAGGCTGATACCTGTTGGCTGTTCGGGCATGCTGGGAGTTGTAGTTTTGCAACAGCTGGAGGGCCGCAGTTTGAGGATGCCTGCACTAGAGAGACTTTTCTTGTGGAGAATAGCTTATTTGCATGTGTTTTTTTTTTTTTTTTTTTATTATTATTATTATTATTCTCTGCACCAGCTCAATCTCTACAAGTAGAACCAACCAAGAAAATGTATTCTTGTGCTTTAAACTCTATTTTTAGAAGCGTTCACTGAATGGAAAGAGCCGTTCACACGCGGCCACCTCTCCATTCCTGGCTGGGCGCAACAGGGCAGGTCCCACCTCCTGGAACCCACTTTTATCACACATTTATGGCATACCCTGTTATTATGCCATAAATTTCCCAGATGGGTATACTCCTTTTTAAGTCACAATATATACCAGTTCTAACCCTCAGTTTTGTATTATATGCGATAATGGGTGGTTTATATATCTTGGTGCAAAGAAAAAGTAAAGTAGTTGCTGGTTCTTTAATTTTTTATAATGCAAGCAATTGTCTTGTCATTTCTTGTGAAGGCTAAAATCTGTGCTGCACAGCTTCAACACTCGACACCCGGTCTTGACCAACAGTGAACGAGATATGAAGAAAGAGCTGCACACAACAGATGAACAGCTACACCATCTGGATAATGCTATAAAACAGGTGCACAAGCGACTAACCAATAGGCAGCACCGAAATCCTGGGAACTTCACCAGTGCAGGGTTTTTATTTCTTTTTCCTTGTACACAGGTTAAAATGAAAATGGACTATCAAGAGCGCAAGATGAAAAAAGTAAAAAGTCCAAGGAAGTCTAATCTAACACTCAGCGACTACCAACGCAAGAATATCCAGACTGTGTTAAAAGAACAGTAAGTATTAGCTGAGGGGATATTCAGAATCTGTAGGAGTTCGCTGTGCATACTTGCTCCAGGTTTGGTAACAAAATAGATTTTTAATTTGCTAAGTGTGGCACTTAGGAGTTTTCCAGTAACCTTTATTTTTAAGCAAGTGCCTGTGGCCTTCTTCCTGAAGTAGAAGATTCATACTTAAAGGGGTTCTCCAGGAATTAAGAAAATGAAACCACTTAAATGTTACTTTTTTTTATAACTATATTTCCAAATACCCTTCATTAGTTTATAATGCCTTGTTTTTTTCTAGGGAGCAATTACACAGGAGGACAAGTTACTTCACAACACTGAGCTAAAGTGCTGCCTCTCTGCACTGCTTGTCAGGGATAGTCTTTACATCAGTAATCTGTTGTAGGAAAAACTAACTTATCCATTTCAGTATATGTGCTCAGCTATGCTGTTAGGGTCCATTCACACGTCCGCAATTTCCATTAATTTCTATGGGTCCGCATTTCCGTTCCCAAAAAAAAAAAAGTCCTATTCTTGTCTGCAATTGTAGACAAGAATAGGCATATTCTATTAGTGCCGGCAATGTGCGGTCCGCAAAATGCGGAACGCACATTGCCACTGTCCGTGTTTTGCGGATCCGCAAAACACGTTACGGACGTGTGAATGGAGCCTTAGGGTAAGAGTAAACAAGGCGGCACTGACACGGCCACTGTGGCTTTTAAATTGAAGGGGATCTCTCGTCACCTCAGACGAGCCCTTTTTTGGTACAATAATACATGTATAGAACGCCTGCAGCTGACTCCAGAACAGTAAATTGGATTTCCTCCAGTCCTCTCCATTATGTACGTTTGCACAAGAGTCCTCTCAATGCATTCCGTGGCCAGTTTGTGGGCGCACTGCGTGTAAATGGGTATATGTATTGACACATGTATAACTATATTAGGGCTTGTCAGAGGTGACAGATTCCCTTTTAAAGGGGTTATCCAGGAACTGATATTGATAACCTATTCTCAGGATAGGACACCAGTATCAGATCAGTGGCAGTCTGACGCCCAGGACACTCGCCTATCAGCTGTTAGGCCTCTTTCACACGGGCAGTGCGGGAAAAAGTGCGTTGCGGCAACATGCACGATTTTTCCGCGCGAGTGCAAAACATTGTGATGCGTTTTGCACGCGCGTGAGAAAAATCGGCATGTTTGGGATTGGTGTTCTGTAGATTGTATTATTTTCCCTTATAACATGGTTATAAGGGAAAAAAATAGCATTCTGAAAACAGAATGCATAGTACAATAGCGCTGGAGGGGTTAAAAAAATAAAATAAAAATGTAACTTGCCTTAATCCACTTGCTTGCGCAGCCCGGCTTCTCTTTGCTGTGTATAGGAAAAGGACCTGTGGTGACGTCACTCCGGTCATCACATGATCTTTTACCATGGTGATGGATCATGTGATGACCAGAGTGACGTCACCACAGGTCCTTTTCCTGCAATCAGCAAAGAAGACAGAAGAGAAGCTGGGCTGCGCGAGCAAGTGGACTAAGGTGAGTTGAATTATTTATTTTTATTTTTTAACCCCTCCAGCGCTATTGTACTATGCATTCTGTATTCAGAATGCTATTATTTTCCCTTATAACCATGTTATAAGGGAAAATAATAAAGATCTGGTCCCCATCCCGATCGTCACCTAGCAACCGTGCGTGAAAATCGCACCGCATCCGCACTTGCTTGCGGATGCTTGCGATTTTCACGCAGCCCCATTCACTTCTATGGGGCATGCGTTGCATGAAAAACGTATAAAATAGAGCTTGCTGCGATTTTCACGCAACGCACAAGTGATGCGGGAAAATCACTGCTTGTGTGAACATCCCCATAGAAATGAATGGGTCCTGATTCAGTGCGGGTGCAATGTGTTCACCTCCCGCATCGCACCCGCGCGGAAAACTCGCCCGTGTGAAAGGGGCCTTAGAAGAGGCTGTGGCACTCTGTGAGCACTTGGACCTATTCCAGTGGTGTCGCCATGCATCAGTTACATGGCCTATTTGCAGCTCAGTCCGATTCAAGTGAACCCCTTTTAAAATGGATGATTCAGGTCGCTGGGAAACAGCCATTTCACTTCTAAAACCACATGGCTAATTGTAATGGTTTAGCTGCCCTTTTCCTTCATGAGCTGAACACAAGTAGTTCAATTGTTCCAAATGACAACCAGCTGAATTATGAACACCGCTCTGGTGGATATGGCGGCGCGCACAGCAGACTTTTTGCAGAAAATTCTGTGACTGTCCAGGTCATCTGTATGGGGCTTGCTGAAATCCATGCACATGCTGCAGGAACAACCCTGTTGAAATGCACATTCAGATTTTCAGCTGCAGAAATTTGTGCAGCAAATCTGCTGCACATGAATGTACCCCAATAGACGCCGTAACACGAATGCAGGGTTAGTAATGCAATGTATTCACAAAGTTTATCCACTTTTTTGTGAGCATGTAGATATATGAACTCCTTAAAGTGGGGAACATGTCCTTATGCATTTCTACTTACTGCAGAATTTTTTTTTTTCTACTACAGACATGAACATATTCAACAAATGGTGAAACAAATAAATGATATCCGAAGCCATGTGAACTTTTAACAACAAGGATTTCCACCCATGATCTTTAAACCTGAGGCTTTCCTATATTAAGAAAGTGGCAGTAGGAAAATATATGGACTGCAATTTGTGAATTCCTGGATTCCATTAGTGTACATACCATGCTTAAATTTATTGAAGTATCATTTTAACACAACTGTCTCTGACAGATATTGTACAAAAAAACAACTTGGGATGTATTTTTCTTTTTTTTTCTTTTTTTTCAAGCTTTTCTAATACAGAACTTTAAAATATTATTGGATAAACTGAACTTTTTTTTTTTTGTCTACTTCATATGTGATTAGTGTTATTAAATGTGCAGACATTTTCTCATTCTCCCCTCTCATGCCAGTTTTCTAGCATAAAAAGTTCTCAAACACTGTTTCTCCCGAAAAATGGTCAGGGCCAGCGACCCCGGCATAATTCTCTTAGTTTACACCAGTTTTCTGAACTGTACACCAGTTAGAGGTTTGTGTAGATGACCGTTTAGGGACATAAATTAGGCACAGCCTCCAGCATAGACCGGCGTAAAACGCTGATCTATGATAAATTCCCTCCCATAGTCTTGTCTGTAAGGCCTCATGCACACGACCGTTCCATTTTTTGCAGTTTGCAAATTGCGGATCTGCAAAACACAGAAGCCGCCGGTGTGCCTTCTGCAATTTGCGGAACCGAACAGGCGGCCCATTGTATAAAAGCCTATTCTTGTCTGCAAAACAGACAAGAATAGGACATGTTGTTTTTTTTTTGCGGGGCTACGTAACGGATCCGGACAGCACACGGGAGTGCTGTCCGCATCATTTGCGGCCCCATTGAAGTGAATGGGTCTGCACCCGAGCCGCAAAAACTGCGGTTCAGATGCGGACCAGAACAACGTTCGTGTGCATGAGGACTAAAGCTGCTGTACTGTTGCACCACTACAATAAAAGATTACTATAATATGACCTTGTATTACAGGAAGGTCCTGCACTTATATTTTATGGCGGTTTTAAAATGAATTTTCTTCAATTTTAGTTATTTATAGTGGACTGTAACTTTCATACTCTAATAACTTGTTATATGCCCACTTCTGATACTGTAGGTCATGTTCTCCCTTACTACATGCATCTGGCTACAGAAAGTGACAAGCTCTGTTGATATTAGGATGAAAGTGTTTGGAAACGTAGTAGACTTTGACTCCTAAGCCCACAATAAGCAGAGGTTTAAATGCATACATTAGTACCGGTAATTCTGAATCTACCAATTTGCTCAGCTCCTCTTGCACAGATTGGACTGCACGGTCAGCATAACTCCTTTAATTGGGCTATAGACCTAAAGGTGCCCCTACACATTAGATGAAAGTCAACTGGACCTGCCAATTGTGGCAGAACCAAATGCAAAATTGTGCATGGGTGGGTCTCACTATTTTGCCCCCTCCTCGTATGTTGGGGTAGAAAAATGTGACGTGCTGGATTTCAACATTCCGGAATGATTTTGTGGGAATGTAGCAGCTACTTCTACTGCTACCCTTTCCCAGCAGAAATAGAAATGCACGTTCTGCCTTGTCGAGTGGACATCTTAATGGTGGAGTTCGGGGGAATAACTGACTGCTAAAGCGAGCAATCTAAAATATATGGGCAGATTTTGAAAATTCTTATTATTCTGGCTGAATTTTATTTCTCCCAACTCTAATAGAAACTTGTGCTGAGTGTACTTGTATGTTTCAATGGGGAGAAGGAAATAAGCTGTTGTAAGATGAAGCCAGAAGAAAAGATCGGGCATGTGGAAGCCCAACCATAAAAATTAGATTGTCGGCGGGTTTAACCGACTTTGACCAAGTGTATAACCAGCTTTAGATGAAGGGGCAAATGTTACATCTGCAAAGGCCTTTATTGTACACTATATGGGCAAAAGCATTGGCACCTGACCAGCTTGTTGAATGTGCCATTTCAAAACCATGTGGCCTACAAGCCGAAAAAAGTCCAGACGTTCTATTTTTAATGGAGCACATGTGAGGACCATCGAGGCTGTTGGCTCTGAGGCTGGATGACCAGGAAATGGCTGATGCAGGAACATGAACAAACTCTTCCCATGAAGTTGGAATCCTATAATGGTCTAAAATGTATGTCTTAAAGTTTTTAGTTTTTTTTCTTACTGCACTCCGCCTTGATTAGAGTAACAAAGTCTTTATTGGTACTCCTTAAATGGTGCTTACCAGGCCAGTGCTGTGCTCCTGGCACTTTTGGTATCACGTGCCATAAAGTTGTGCCCATGATCCTAGCCTCCGTGTATGTGTGAGAATGAATCTCTCGCCATAGCTAGTGAGATTTATTCTCATGCATGCGCTGTTGGTTGTAAACAGGCTAGGATCAGAATGTACGACACGTGAGGTAGTGACAGGAGAGTGCAGCGGTGAGCAACTTTTAATGTGTACCAAAAAATATATGTTTTTACTCTAATCAATAGGGAAGTGGGACATGAAATTATAAAAATCAGCTAACCTATACAAACATGCTGTATCACATTACCCTGCAATGGATGTAGGTAGTGTAGTCCATACAGTGTGGAAAACAACCTCATACAGTTATTCCACCTCTACCACATAGTATGTACACAGTACAGTATGCATTCTAGTAGGATGCATTCTACGTGCAGCAGCCAAAGCCATTTTTGGTCACCAGAAGCTTTCCTTCCCAGCAATCGCTTGCTAGCTAGCGGATGGGACAACTGCTATTACATGCAGCGATTTCCTCCGCAGCATATGGAGAAGTGAACGTTATGCCATTGCTCGTCCCCATACTGTCTAGTGGTTTACCAGAGGCCCCAGACGAGCGCTGATTTTTAAGAGTGCTTAAAAATCAGAATTGCCTGACAAACATTGTTCTTCAGGTTATTGGCGGCAGTATTACACTGCAAGATCACTAACAAGCGTTCATGTGAGGCCTGCCGCATGGTTATTGTAGCCAATGCACTGTAAGCAATGAGAGTGGCACTTGAATGCCACAAAGCATTAGACTTTGAAAACTGAGTGCTTGGTAGGCCGCTTTCATCCGTATATAGTCCGGATATAATGTAACAGAATCTGCTGCTAATATTAATGAATGGAGCTATTCACATGGGCGTATAATTTCCATCAGTATTTGAAATCCGCAGCATGTCTGAGTTTTGGGCGGATTTGTTTCCAAATACGCACATTACAGTCTGTGCAGTGCATAAATAAGGAAGGAAGAAATACGCCTGTAAATCCTGATGGTATATCATCAGGATCCTGAGCCAGAATACTGACTGAGTTCAATATGCTCGTCTTAAAGTGGCCTTTCACATTACACAAATATCTCTTAAAATTGACTAAGGCCTCATGCACACGGCCGTTCCGTTTTTTGCGGTCCGCAAAAAACGGAAGCCGCCCGTGTGCCTGCCGCAATTTAGGAAACAGACGGCCGTCAATAGAAATGCCTATTCTTGTCTGCAAAGCGCGGACAAGAATAGGACATGTTATTTTTTTAGCGGGGCCGCGGAACAGAGCAACGGATGTGGGCAGCACATGAAGTGAATGGGTCCGCATCCGAGCCGCCAAAACTGCGGCTCGGATGTGGACCCAAACAACGGCTGTGTGAATGTGGCCTGAGGCAGATCTATTAGATTACAAATTTTCACACCGTAATTTTACACAATTAAGGCTACTTTCACACTAGCGGCAGGACGGATCCGACAGGCTGCTATTTCGCCGTGCTGCGGCTCTGTCCCCATTGACTATAATGGGGAAGGGGGGCGGAGCTCCGACGCAGCACAGCGAGAGGACGCCGGACTAAAAGTACTGCATGTCTGACTTTAGTCCGGCGGCCTCTCGCCATGCACTGCCGTGCTGCACCGGAGCCCCGTCCCCATTATATCCTTTTTTTTAATTTATTTTCATTTCCACGCAGACCTGCATTATTGGTGTAAAAATCCATACTCGTTTCCTTGGGAACACATCACTGCTGAGGCCAGTCATTGTCTGCAGCAGTGCACATGACTGTCTATAACTGGAAGTCCAGTATAGATTTTTCCTAAAAAAAAAACACGCTGGAAAACTCCTTTAGGACACTTGCATGTGGTACGAATTACGTGCAGATAAACAGCAGTGTAATACAGTACCAGCAAAGTGAATGAGATCTGTCAAATCTCATTTAGGCTACTTTCACACTGGCGTTTTGGTTTCCGTTTGTGAGATCCGTTCAGGGATCTCACAAGCGGTCCAAAACGGATTACTTTTGCCCTTAATGCATCCTGAATGGATAAGGATCCGCTCAGAATGCATTAGTTTGGCTCCGTTCCGCCTCCATTCCGCTTTGGAGGCGGACACCAAAATGCTGCTTGCAGCGTTTTGGTGTCCGTCATACGAAACTGAGCCAAACGGATCCGTCCTGACACACAATGTAAGTCAATGGGGACGGATCCGTTTTCACTGACACAATATAGCACAACATAAAATGGATCCGTCCCCCACTGACTTTCAATAGTGTTCAAGATGGATCCATCTTGGCTATGTTACAGATAATACAAACGGATCCGTTCTGAACGGATGTGTTTGCGCAGATCCATGACAGATCCGCACCAAACGCGAATGTGAAAGTAGCCTTACACTTTTCATGTAAAAAAAAAAAAGTTTGGGAATGTTACAATTTGCTGAATATCAACTGTTTGTGCAATTCTGCACCTAATATATTTTCCCCATAGACTTCAATGGGATTGTTAACATAAACAGAAAATCAGTCAGCTAGGAGCGGCATGACGTAGGGGTGCCGCGCTCCTCCTCTGGCTGCCCTCTCCTCTCTCTCCCCACCTCGCTCCTGGATGTAATCGCTGAAGCTAACGCTAACGCCGATTTCAGACCGGCCCTGACTAATCGAGCCAGGATGTGATCGATGGAACTACGATTTGCCTGCCGCCTGCCGCTCCGTTACCAGCTCTGAGCGGTCTCCTGCTTTCTGATGGGACCTGCCGCTTCCCGCTCCGTCCCTCTGCCTGCTGGGTCCCGCTTTGACGCTCTCACTGTCTGCTATCTGCCCTGAGCGCCCCCCTCCAGCTACCTGATGTGGTCCGCTACCTGCCGCTTCGTCCCGCCGCTTGCTGCCTGCTTTACGGTACCTGCCTTGCCCCACTGCCTGCGACCCGCTGTAATGTGTTTGCTCTGCCCTCCGTTTGCCTCCCGGCTGTGACCCATCTCATGTTTTGCATCGCCTCGGATCGGTGGCGTCCTCGTGGCTCGCTGCATGTGGTTTGCTGCCTGTGAGGGGTTGGGGGTGCAGGAGCTGCTGAGCCTGCGTTATTGCTGAGCTGTGGTTTAAGTGGGTGGAGTGGAGAGCTTGGGTTTGGTGACCGGTGGGTGAATTTGGGGTGTTTTTTGCCCTTGACTAACATGCCAACACTCTTTTGGGAGGCGGTTGTGATCTGGTGTGGTTGGCGGGGGGCGATGTGAGACTGGGGGATACTTTAATCCACGATATCTCTGTGGTCCTTACTGGATCCCCGTGGGACTGTCAGCTGTATGTCTAGCTGTGGTCACTGGAGCTGGGCCCTGGGAACTTAAGGAACGGTTCCCCCCCTTCCCCTCTTCTCTACAGATGAAGCAACAAGGCACAAGAGGATCCGCTCCCACTGATAGAGGCTAGGACCCCCTTTGTTTTTTCCATTTCGATGGGCCGTCTAGATGGACTGTCCTGTTGAAAATTAAACGCGTCAGTGGGGGGCCTTATTTGGGTGCCCTTGGCATTATAGCGGGGTGGCTGAAAGCTATATGTTTGAGGCTCTATTCAGAAAGCAAGAGCGGTGTTATTACTGGTGTTGTACTCAGTGAACTGGACTTATACACTAATCTTAATTGCAATAAGTTATTTGGTTATGTTAACAGGTTATCTAGTTATTTACTGGTCCTGCCACACTGTCACGAACATGATTCTTATAGAATGATTACCAACTATATTTTGTTTGTTAGCGGTCTGGAACCGCTCTCTGCTCTAGGGGACGATCTTTATATAATTACCTGCAACCGTTTATAGCCCTTTTATTTGGGGGATGTAACTTTTTATTTAGTGTGCAATTATTTTGTGTTTAGGGGTGCGTATCTATTTAGTACCCGCTTTCCCTTGGGGTTATGCTTACTTGTAAGTTATCTTCTCCTGCTTAGGTGTATCTGATACTAGTAACAACCGGCTTTTTGTGGGGACGTGTTGGGTTTATAGCTTTTTGTATTGAAGTGTGTCTTTGATTGTAGCTCACCTATTTAGCTAAAAAAAAATGCCGCCAAAGTTTCGTAAATCAGGAGTAGTGACTTCCCCAAAAGGAGGATCAGGGGGGAGCCCACAGGCCCGATTAGATAAATTTTTGAAGTCACCACCACCTAAAACTAGAGGAGGGGTACATAGGTCTGCCGCCCAGACCGAGTCTGGATTAGAAAATATGGATCAGTTAGAACGGGGTTTATCAAAGGCCAGCTCCTCCCATAGTGAAGGTTTCGATAGTATTAAAAAAAAACTCCAGGATATACTGGGAGTAGTAAATGCTACTAATACCTCGGTGGCAGAGTTGACTTCTTCCCTTGCAGTAGTTCAAGGTGATGTCACCATAATAAGAGACGAAATGGCGAAGTTGAGACTAAAAGTGAAGGAATTGGAATCTGCAGTCAACTCTGTCACCGCGGAGAATGGTCATTTAAAGAACAGACTAGAAGAGGTAGATGAAGACCGCTCTTGGTTAAGAAGGAAAGTGGTAGAGCTGGAGGACAGATCTCGTAGATATAATCTGCGGCTAGTAGGGTTCCCAGAAGGGGTAGAACAGGATAACCCGTCGAATTTCATTCAGAAATGGCTGGTAGAGAATCTGGGACCAGACTATGATGTGTCTACCTTCTGTGTGGAAAGAGCCCATAGAATCCCCTTTAAAAAACCTCCTCCAGGGGCCCCTCCTAGAGCTATCCTGGCAAAATTTGTTTGCTCAAAGGATCGGGACTGGGTCCTTAGACGCAAAAGAGAAGTAGCAGACACACAATTTAATGGTAATTTGATATCAATCTTTCCTGATTTTTCGCGAGAAACCCAAAATAAAAGAAGATCCTTCTTTGAAGTGAAAAAAAGATTGATTGCAGCTAAGATTAATTATTCAATGCTATATCCCGCTAAACTGAGAGTGGTATATAATGACTCGGTGCGTTTTTTTTCCACACAGACGGAAGTGGCGCAATGATTGGACTTAAAGGGACTTAAAGGGTCTATGAATGGTGCGGAAGGTGGGTGAGGGGGGAGGTTAATGAGGGGAGGTGGCGGGGGAGGTTTGGTGGAAGGAGAGAGGTTGATGGGTATTGTGAAATGCCCTGTTAACCAGATAGGGGGGGTTTTTGGGGGTGGGTTCAAGGGAGGGATTGGCTGCCGTCGTTTGCTGTGTGGATATGCGTGCTTCTCCGTTAAGGAAGGGGGTTTTGGAAATTTTTATTCATAGGATATGCCGTGTAACATTCTATTTTGGAATGTGAGAGGGCTGGGAGACAGGGTGAAGAGGGTGAAGAGGACGGTGGTGTTTGACCTTGTAGTCCGCCACCTGCCGGCGATTGTGGTACTACTGGAGACCCACGCTACAGTAGATAGGATCTATACACTGAAAAGGAAATGGGCTTCTCTTGAGTACCACGCTTGCTACTCCTCTTATGCAAGAGGGATTAGCGTATATATTCATCACGGGATGGAGTATCAACCGCTAGATAATTTGATTGATAAAGAGGGAAGATTTATATTTCTCCATGGGTATTGGAAAGGGCAGGAGGTCATACTGGCTTTTATTTATATCCCCCCACCATTTAATGCAACGTTGTTTGCACTGCTAGTTCAATATATATCCACAAAAAAATCAATGTGCGCTTTTAGTGGCAGGTGACTTTAATGCAGTCCCTGATCCTGAGTTGGACCGGTTCTCGTCGTTCTCCGGGCGCGGCCGCGCGGGATCCCCCTTGACTGCTGTATGCCAAGAGCTGGCGCTGGTCGATATCTGGCGCCACCTATATGGCAATAAAAAAATCTTTTCATGTTTTAGCCAGTCATTCGGGTCAATGTCCCGTATAGATCTGGCGTTCGCAAGTCGTGATCTGTGCGGTCGAGTCCTGAGAATGAGATATGAACCCCACAGTTCTTGTTGTGTTTAAGGAGGCTCCAAATATAGGTAGAACTTTTAAACTGAACCCGCACTGGTTTGATGTGATAGGGGAGCAATCCCGAATAGACCAAGATATTCGGGAATTTTGGGACCTTAATGTAGGATTGGCACATATTCACTATGTGTTGGACGCTTTGAAGGCTCATATAAGGGGCTTATACTTTAGTAAAATTAATAGGTTCAAAACGGAAGTACGGCGCAGGGAACAACAATTGACAGACTTAATAAGGAGTTTACGCGCCGTATTAATTGACTCCTATACGGAGCAATCTATTAAACAGTAAAAGGAGGCCAATTTACAGCTTAAGACGCTCCTTTATAAAAAAGCACAACATAAGCTCCTATTTCAAGGCCAGAATCGTTTCTGCGAATCTGGTAAAACGGGTAGGTTTCTGGCTCGCTTGGTGGCCAACCAGAGGGAGTCTACCAGTATAAGAGAAATTAGGAACTTACAGGGTGCTGGGGTGAACTCTGCAGAGGAGATAAGGGAGGAATTTGCGAGATATTACTCTACCCTCTATAAATCTGAGTCTATGTTTAGTCGCACCGTTATGGATCAATATCTTCAAAAATTAGAGCTCCCCCAGTTATGTTCTCAAGATAGAGAGCGCTTGTACTCCCCTATTCTATTAGAGGAACTCCAGGCGACTCTTCCCTCTCTAAAATATAAATCAGCCCCTGGATCAGATGGATTGCCGTTTGATCTATATAGGTACCACGCAAGCGCACTCTTGCCGATCCTGCTTCTAGTCCTGAATGAATCTCGAGCATGCTGTTCTTTACCTCCATCATTTGGGGAAGCAGTGATTATTTTGGTCTTGAAAAAGGACAAGGATCCGTGTGATATGGGATCATATAGACCCATATCACTCTTGAATACGGATTATAAGATTTTCGCCAAAATTTTGTCTAATCGTCTAAAGAGGGTTATAGCGGGTTTGGTACACCCCAATCAGACGGGCTTTATTCCGGGATGGCAAATACAGATGAGTCTATATAGGGTTTATTTGAATCTGTCTGTTGGGGGTAGTATAGACCACTCCATTCTGTCTTTGGACGCCGCAAAGGCGTTTGACAGGATGGAGTGGCCTTTTTTGTGGGCTACAATGTCCCATTTTGGCATTGGGAATCCCTTTTTGGAAATGACTCAAATGCTATATGCACATCCTGTTGCATGTATTAGTGTCAATGGTATTAGATCTTCTCCCGTTACGATGCAAAGAGGGATGCGACAGGGTTGCCCCCTCTCTCCTCTCCTCTTTGCTCTCTTTATTGAACCATTGGCTTCTCGGATTCGCTTGGATAGCCGTATAGACGGTTTTGGAGTAGCGGGAGCGGGCGATAAAATAAGTCTATATGCCGATGACGTGATTCTGTTCCTGGACCAGGGGTGGAAAATTCTCCCGTACGTCATAGAGGTAATAGAAGACTATGGTAAACTATCAGGCTATAGAATCAACTGGTCAAAATCATCGCTCCTCCCGCTAAACCGGAAAGCTGTAGACGAGGGGAGGCGAGTCCGTGTTTTGGTCCCCAATGACACTTTAGATTATTTGGGGGTTAAGATTGGGCTCCCTATAAATAGGTTTTATGATCTTAATCTGGCCCCCGTTCTGAATAAAGTCAGGGACAAAATCTGCGCTTGGCGGAAGCTGATACTGGCACAGACGGATCGAATAGCTCTGATTAAAATGATTATCCTCCCGATAGTTTTATTTCCGTTGTGTGCCTCCCCCATCTGGATAGAAGATATTTTCTTTCATAGGTTAGAGGCTATGATCAATGATTTAATTTGGGGAAGAAAGAGGGTTCGCATAAAGCAGAGATATCTATGGTTGTCGGAGGCAGATGGTGGGCTGTCATTACCCTTTTTTCAAGGTTATTATTTGTGTGCACAGATTCAGCGTTGTTGCTGTTCTAAGGAGAGCTTAGTTTCACGATATTTGACAAAACTTTTTGATAAACCAGTTGATAATATTTTTGTATGGTTGGAGAATGGGTTTATGGGAATGAGGAGGTCCTTGCTGGTCCCGTGCTCACTGCAGAGGGTTTGGAACAGACTGAAGAAGATCCTTAAATCTTCCGGTCCGTTTGTTTTCACCCCTCTGTGGGAGAACAGGGGGCTGGAGGAGTTCTTCAAAATTACAGATTTTGGTTATTGGGTACGTAATGGTATCAACAGGGTGTCTGACCTTTTTTATATGGGTCGGTTTAAATCACTTTTGGAATTTGGTTTTACTGATAGTTCACCATTAGATTTATTTATGTATTCACGTTTGAAACATATATTTGAAGCCTCTAGGAATAGAGGCCCCTTTTTTCCACGAGAGAATATATTTTTTGATTTTTGTGACGCTCAGAAGTATGAAAAAGTGAAGTTATCCAGACTCTATGCAAAACTCCGAATTGCACTGGCAACTGTAACACCTTTCAAAAGCACAAATAAGTGGGAGCAAGAGCTGAATTGCCCCCCACTACAGTGGTCTACTATTTATAGGAATGTGAGAAAGGCGTCAGTTTCCAGTGCGCACAGGTTAATCCAATTTAAGATCCTCCACAGACTTTATTATACGCCTAAAATCCAAGGAAAATTTCCCCAAAATAAAGATCGGGATTGCTGCTGCTCCAAATGTGGATATATTAATGCTGACTATGTCCACTTGCTTTGGAGCTGCAGCAAAATAAGAAGCTATTGGGATGAGGTTTTCGCTACCCTACAAAGGGAGAGCTCAATGAATTATAACCCGGGGGTTTTGATAGTGCTTTTTGGAGAATGTGGGTCAGAAGTGGAAGTCCCGGCCCAGGTCAGACGGACTTGGATGCGGGGATTGATGGTCGCTAAAGCTATATTGATAAAGTATTGGGGCTCTGTCTCCCCGCCCCCTAAACAAGGGAGTGGGGGTCATATCTTCAAAAAATTAGAGTTTATGAGGACATTGAAAGGAAACGGAGAATTGCACGCAGATCTACATAGCCATATTTAATATTATTTTACACATTGATGAATGGAGTGGACGGCAGCCAATGGGGGGGGTGGATATAGTTATTATTATATATTGTCGTAAGGGTGTTCTTAGGATGTTGTATAGAATTTTTCTTCTTGTAAGGATGTTTATGATTGCCATGCTAGGCATACCGTTGTGATTATTACTGTTTTATGTACTAATATCATGATTTGGAAAATAAAAATATATATTTATAAAAAAAAAAAAAACATAAACAGAAAATCCACATCAAAAACGGCGATAAATAGGGTGATTTTCTGCATGAAAATCCACAACGTGCACAGGTAGCCATAGTTACTAAGCTCCTCAGTACGACCCGTGGTATTCCCAACGTTTGTCTATGGAGCTTGCATGACTGTGCTAGATTTTATGCACCTGTTTGCAATTGGGGGGGGCTGAAACACCTGAACTCACTATTTAGGAGGGTCCACGTGCTTTTGGCCATATATTATTTTAGTAACATGTAGCTTTTGTTTTGTTTTTTTAACTCAAACATCAAATTGCTTGATTTTGAGTTAAACCAAATAAAAATAAATCAGACATTGACTCTTCAGCAGCTTTTTAATTGTCAACACTTTTCAATACAGGACACATCTGTAGCTTATGTTACATAGGGTTATAGAAAAGAATCCTGTTATCAGCAGAACTCTGCAGACTTCCATCAGCCTGTACAGAAAACTGCATATAGTACACCCTCATCAGTGACGTAGTATTTTACATGAAATGTTCTGGTAACTGTTCAGTGGTATTACATTTGCATCTAATAAATTAAACAGAAAATCACGTGCTGCTGTTGGAAATGGCACATGATATCCAGACTGCATGCATTCTAGGAGTTGTGTGTTTAGTTATAGGAGAGAGAAATGCAACAGCGGGGCATAAGAGACTTGTCCAAATAAAGGAAACCGTCAAAATCTTGATATCTATGGAATTGTTTCACCTACTAGTCATTCAGATAAAATCCTATACGTTTCCCTCATGGACTGAAAGGAGGTGGGACTGCAGAAAATAAATGAATAGCTGACCTTTGTTATCATACTTAGATCCCATGTCCGTAGCAATGAGCCATGTGTTTTATTACCAGTCTACATCTGGAATATTCAGAAGAGCAGTTATATCAGAAATGTCAAAGGACAAGCACGGGCAATGTTCTCTATTCCAGGAGGACTGCAAGCTATAGTATGCTTCAAGTGCTTATCTCCTAGTGCAGGCATGCTCAACCTGCGGCCCTCCAGCTGTTGCAAAACTACAACTCCCATCATTCCCTGACAGCCTACAGCAGGGCATCGTGGGAGTTGTAGTTTTGCAACAGCTGGAGGGCCGCAGGTTGAGCATCCCTGTCCTAGTATATTCATATGGCAAAACCGTGAATGAATTCCAGAAGAATGGTCTCCATTTCAGTCTCTGGCATTAGAGAGTATACGTCTCAAGTATAGAGAGCAATAAGCCCTTTGTAACAAACAGAAAATTAGGCCTAATTCAAACTAAGAGTGGAGCCTTTTGGGCTCTCAGTCACTGATGGAAATCATTGACCAAAACTCTGTTGTGTGAACTGGGCCTTATTATTTCAGTTTATTAAAGGGAATCTGTCAGCATGATTCTGGATTATCAGCTATACAGTAATACAAGACTAGTACTACAGATAAGGAGTCCAGATCCCTTTATTTTTCTACTGTCCCCTCACTGTCAGCGCTCAAAGCTGTGTAGGGGACTCCTGGGCGTATGCACAGCAGTCCTGGCCGTATATTTCAGTGTAGCTTTGACAGCTAACCATGGGGAGCAGTAGACAAAGAATAACAATCTGGACTGCTTATCTACAGTACTACTCATGTATTAAAAGTCTAAGATCAGAGTGACAAATTCCCTTTAAAGGTTATCAAACCCCTATAATGACCCCCTTAATGCCCGGTACCCATGTCGCTGCATCTCCCCGTCGTGTGGATCAAAACATCTGGCTACAGGTAACACTAGGGAGATGTGACGGCCAGAGAGCGGGGCAAGTATAACCTATATGAGCGGACAGTCATTACAGGGGTTGGATAACATATGCATTCCATTATTTTGTTCCACCAGAGTAACAGAAAAAATAAAAACTGATCTGTTCATTAGATTGAATAATGTATACAAACAGGAACACCTTCCATTTCTCTATATCATTCATTGGCTTGAATGTTTAAAAAATATATATAAAAATCCTTTCAGTCACATTTTCAATAGTTAAAAAATAACTGAAACCTGGCAGAACTTGCACTGACAGGGCACAACTGATGTGCAAAATGACCCCTTTCAAATAAATGAGGACTAGACTGGATCAGTTATTTTCTGTTCGGCTGACAGAACGGAATAACTAAAACATCAGCTGCAAAATAGGAAGTACTGTAGAAATGTAGTTGTGGTCTCACACCTACAGGTAAGTTATTTGCTATTTATTTTCTAGTGTTGGCTAAAAAACATCACATCCTCCACCACAAACCAAAATGCTGGGTGCAGAAATATTAATTTGTTCCTATATACATTCAGCAAACATGACTGCAAGATTTGAGCTTTTGGGGGGGGGGGGGAATTCTTAAATTCTGTGTGAAATATGCCTTAGGGCTCATGCACACAGCCATACGAATGTGTACAGCACATGCTGTCCGCATCTTTTGTGGCCCCATTGAAGTAAATCGGTCCACATCTGATGTGGACCAAAAAAATCTTTTTTTGCCCTTATAGTGCACACAATCCTGAAACTTTGTAACTTATGTTGTCTCCCTGATGAGGTGGTCAGAACATGGTGAAAGGTGTAGGAGCCTTGAGCCTAAACTTCAGGACCTACTTGATAGGATTAGAGGTGGCTCATTTCAGAGTGGGTGCTCCATGAGATTACCACTGTCATTCAGCGCTGAACCTGGACATATCGCCATTTTCACCCAGGCAGCCACCCAGATCTGATGCTCTCCCTGGCCCTGAGCTGTATCGCGCAGGACAATGGCTTTTTGTTTATACTTTTTACACTGCTAGACGGAGCCTTCCGCTTAGCAGTGTTGCCAGTGACATCACCAGCACTGATGGGCAGGCTTTAGCATGGCCCTAGCTGTTTTACGGGCTAGGACAGCGCTAAAGCCCACCCATTAGTGCCAGTGACGTCACCGGGCTCACTGCTAGGCACACGCCTCTGCCAAGCTTACCCATGGAGAGCCCAGTACGTCGCCAGATCTCCAAAAAAAAAAAGGCTTTGCCTGCACTGGAGCATGCCTGGGTGAAAATGGGGATATTCGGGTTCAACTCTGAACCCGGACAACGCCTTTAAGAGTACAAATGCTGTGGAGACCAGTATCCCATCTGGCTCACACATTAGGGGGACACCTATGCCACTTCACAAAAGGGAAGTATAAACAAAGGGAAAAACAAAAACTACTACTGTAGACAGAGAATGTTGACTAAACAGGTAAGCCTTGTGTTTAACCAATTCAAGATCAGGGCAATTTCTCCGATTTTTTTTGTTTTTGTACACATGCTTTCAAAAGCCATAACTTTTTATTGTTTCTAAAATAAAAATTATGTATTTTTTTATACCTGGGAATTTTTTTTTGTGTTTGTCTATTTTTCCACATTTGTAAATATTATTAACAGCACAAAGGAGGATTGTGTCCTCCTTTCCATTATGGTCATTTTCATACAGGAGATATATAGTCATATATGGTCACAGGGGAGGGGGTGTCTATGTATTTTAAAGGGGTTTCCCATCATATACAATGGGGGCATATCGCTAGGATATGCCCATATTGTCTGATAGGTGCAGGTCCCACCTCTGGGACCCACACCTACAACGAGAATGGAGCAGGGAAATGAATGGAGGGCGCATGTGCAGCCGCCCTCCATTCATTTCAATCGGGCCGCCGAAAATAGCCGAGCGCTTGTTCGGCTATCTCCGTCTGCCCCATAGAAATGAATGGGAGCAGGGGCCGCATTCACTTGTATGGGAGCAGCACTTAGTGGTGGACGGACTCCGGGAAACCTGCTTTGTTCTCCTTGTAGGTGTGGGTCCCAGAGGTGGAACCCGCACCTATCAGACATACATGGTATGTGATGGGAATACCCCTTTAACTGCTGATTTCCCCTGTAATGGGTTGACATTAGTCCCAGTTAGGCCTCGTCTGCATTTTCCGCAGACCGCACATTTACCTATTGATTTTAATGTGTTTGTTCACACATCAGTGATTTTCCACTGGCCATGGGTCACTGAAAAAAAAAAAATCTGACATATGCACTACTTTGGTCCGTGATGTGGATCAAACTCCCATTAAAGTGCCCTAGAAGTTAATTTTCAGCCACACAAAGAGGCCAAAAACACACAGACCAAACACTGATCCTTTACGGACATATTCATGGATGAAACCCAGATGGATTTTTTTTTTTCATGGGCATCAAACGGACACGGAAATATGAATTAGGCTTTAGTTTTTCTTTAACACAAGCGTGTTACAGGAAATATGCTCTGTATGATGGCCACATTTCCCAAACCAAAAGCTGCTTCTCTGACCAGATCTCACAGCATCATAATGCAGTGATTTCCTGCCTGACCAAAGGTCTAATGTATTGTACTCATCAATAATGTGAGCACATGACAGACATGAACTCACAGCATCATAAAGTCATTATGATGCTAAGAATTCAGTTTAAAACAGCAGTATTCAGTCCAGGAAATATGTTTCACGAACCAAATACACTTGTGTGAAACTAGCCTGACAGGAAAAATACACCCCCTCAGAGCCTCATTGCAGAGCTGATCTGGGTCAGTACCTGATGATCACTGAGACAAGAGGAGTGTCATGGCTGCTTCTCACACTGCATGCATGGCGCTCATTGAGCACCATCTATACATAATTGGGGAAGACAGGTGGTATTTAACCTGGATGTCAGTGAGTTGTAAGTTTTAATACAAAGAGTGGTAAAGTACTATGACCTAGTCCTAAATGTTCAGTGAGCCCACCACAAGTTCAGTGAATGGTGAGCATACTCCATTACACCAAAGGCAGAATGATTAACTTAATTACAAACAACTAAACCACTAGTATGAGATCAGGTAACTGCCACAGATATGCTGAGGATCTGGAGCCTCAAAATGGTGAATCTTGGGGTTCTTCTTTAAAGGGGTTGTCCAGGATTACAAAAATGTGGCTGCTGTCTTCAAGAAACACCACCCCTGTCCACAGGTCATGTTTAGTATTGCAGCTCTGTCCTATTGCCTCCAATGGAACTGAGCTGCAATACCAAACACAACACATAGACATGGGTGGTACTGCTTTTTGAAGAATTCAGCCCTGTTTTTCTTACCCTTGGACAACCCCTTTAAATCTTTCTGAGGAAATAGGAACCCCTCAAGGTGCTCATAGGCGTAATAGCACTAAGGCCTGTTTCAGACGAGCGTGTCCTGTGCGGGAATCACGCTCTGTGTGTGAGCATGATTCCACGTCATGGACACTGCTCATTTCTCAGGAGCGCACAGCATTATACTGATTTATAATGCCGTGTGTCTCTGCATGACCTGTATCTACTGAATTATACAGACATAACGCTGTCCGTATAATTCTGTAAGGTCATGCAGAGGCACACAGCATTATGTCCATGACGGGGAATCACACACACAGCGCGATTCCCACTCAGTACATGCTCGTCTGAAAGAGCCCTAAAGGGTATATTTAAATGCAGCAAATTAGCTGAAAAAATTGGAAAGGAATCGTTTTCGAGGTAAGCACATTGATTTATGCAAGTCCTATCCATACTTGGAGTTGCAGAAATTTCTGCAACAAATCTGTCAAGTGTGAATAGCCTTTCAAACTCTCAAGGGGCAGTGGCAAACAGCACACAATTTATACAAACTGGGCTTGGAGGGATCATTCAACATCTAATCAAAACGTCCTTTCAATAAATTTGAGGAGCCACTTGGCTTATTCATCTCAGCCCAACAAGAGATGTACTGCTTTGCATACAAGCTCTTCCTGTAGACCATGGAGCCATTCACTGGCCACCAGTGCACTGATTATACCGTAATATCAAGTGATCATCTCTTGCAGGGTTAGGTTCATCCTTCACAAGAACCTAATGGCTTTGATAATTTGTCATATTAGCAACGTTTGTAATATATTCAAACAATTGTGCGTTATAAATATATATCTGTAAACTATTACTGAAAAGTTAAAACTATTGTTTCACAGAAAAATATATAACCGGCTTATTGTAATGACTGCTGTATAACACAATATAATGAAAGGCTATGTAATGTGGCTACTAAAATGTGAACTGGGTGTTAAAATCGATGGCCAAGAATCTGTCACACCATAGAGAGCACATCAGAGTCACCAGTAACAGTAAACTGGTACATGTACTCTGTATGTAATATACAGTCTTTGTATACCTCATGGATTGTTTGATTGCTTTCCCCCAGAGTGTGGCGCTACTGTTATTAGGACACCTTCTCTAATGGGAGTCGATGTATGTCACAGTGACAGGTTCCCTCTGCATAATTATACATCAGTACTTATGGCTGCCATATGGATCGGAATGGAGCAGTATCATATCCATCTATGATAAGTGAACCCAAATGAACCCTTTGCACAGACAAATGCAGAAGTATGACATGAGCATTTACTATATATGTTGTACAAAACTAACATGGCATGCAAGACAGAATCACTGTTACTGCTGTACACATTAAACTGGCAGTGCATGCTGCAATACACAGAAAGAAAAATCTGTTTTCAAGTCTATTTACTGCACGACAGAATTAGCATCAGACCACACCACTACTCGATTTGCTCAAAGTCCTTTTAAAAAAAACAAACACTGCATATTGGAATTGGTATTGCTAATGTTCTTCATACGTGAATGCTCAGTCACTGCAAATCCAAATCCTGACCTGCAGCCAACGAGTAATGAGTACTAATATACCATTATATGTACTCAACATTACTGTCTGCACCAGACCCTTTTTTTTCGCCATCTTGTCTCTTGGATACCTTTGTAATAACTAGATTTATATTCATATGATAGATCCCAAAATTGCCATGAGGTTGGAATTCAATTACAGATGGGCATTCCTGTCTAAAGAGTGTTTAGATTATAATGTGCAGAATAAGCCTGCCAAAGTAACCCACAGAGGGGCTTCGTGTGCTGCCACCATACCGGACGGGTCAAGCAGAATGGTGTATGTAGAGGCCATCACAAAGTCCTCCATAATCTGCCCTAAAGATTTTACTTTGCCTGTGTAACCCAAAAGTAAAATGAAAGACAAAATACGCAGATTTTTATTATTGGAGAGACAGCACTGTTTAGTCAGAGAAAGCAACATGTTTCATTAGTGTTCCTCATGGAAAGATTTTGCTCCTAGCTTTCAAGACGTCTACCTGCACTATGATTTATTCCCTTATTCAGTGCTCTTATTCACATACAGCCACGTCCCCTGATCTGGGAGAAGAGTTAAATAATAATTAATTGTTACTATAAAGAAGAGTTTTTCTTTAAAAAAAAAAAAAACTCAGTTGCAACCATAGATGTGTGTGACACAGGAGTGTCATGTCTCGGGAAGCTGATTAATGTCAGTTAGTCTTGTATCATTCAGGATGGCACGGATTGCCTCTAATGACTCGGTCTGTCGGATACGTTCCAGCTGCACCTGAGAAACAAAGCAAACTTGTTAGAGAAATCAACATTGGTTTAGGTCTCCTAAGTAATACTTTAAAGGGGTATTCCAGGATTTTGTTATGGATGGCCTGTCTGACATAGACAATGCGCCAATGTAGCTCCCGTGCCAAAACTCTGTCCACTGTGTAGTGAATGGAGGTGGTTACTACACTGCTCCACAGTTCCAAAGCAGACTTCCAGTGCTGTAGCTACAATGAAACGTGATCATTTATAGTGTGGTGTGTCGGGCCTCTGCCGATCACATACTGGTGGTCTATCCTGAGGATAGGCCATCAATAACAAAATCCTGAATACCCCTTTAAACATACAATTCATACCTGTGTACATACATTCAGTACAGTCATGCAGTTCTGTGCTGAATTATCAAAACTTCTGTATTATCGAGTGTCAGACCAAAGGGGTTATCCAGCTCTTTGAAACGGATGGCCTATCCTTAGAATAGACCACCAATATTAGACCAGTTCAAATCTCAGCACCCCCAAGTATGATGGCTGTGCCTGGTAAGCAATGAAGGGGAACGCCACAGTCCCTTCATAAACAATTTTAAAGAGGTTTTCTGGGATTTTGATATTGATGGGCTATCTCAGACAACCCATTTAAAGAACTAGATAACCACCAAATACACTTTACTATGTAGATTATATACTGGCTGGCCAAGCTGTAGATTTTATTATTTTAATCAAGCTAGATATAAACTCCATATTTTGGTTACTGGAGATTAAGACGGGTAGTGAAAGTTGCTTTGTTTTAGAATACTAAAGGACAGTAAAGGGATACAGACTTTAAATGTAGACTACTGTGCTACACAGATGATCCCTACCCCACCCAAGAAGGATGTCAGATTAAAGAAAATGTTTATTCAGAAGTTGTTAAAATCACAATTTAAGCTGGCCCCATAATCATATACAGAGAATAGAATAAAATATCTACAATTTTTTTTTTTTTTTAAAAGACTAGAAAAAAAATTCCTTGCTCAGGCCCCCTTTATAAGCTGAAATGGAGAGGCACTCTGTAGGAGATGCTCCCATTTTGGTGGACCCAAACCATACTTATATTACATGAATGGCCATACATTCCAATGGCGGCCAAGAAATATTATATTTCCCCTGTAGTGGCCTCTGCAGGGGAAATGCCCAGTTGGCCATGGCTTTCCCTGGCAAAATAAGCTGTTTAAGTGAAAAAAATAAAAATGGAGTATATGAGTGGGAAAAATGTTATGGGGAGGGAAAGGAGGGAGGGGACAGGGTTGAGCGCCAGAGGAGAACTAGATATTACAAAACAGACACCAGGTCGTGGTAACTCGTTACAATGGAAGGCAGCTACCCACTTGGAAAAGGCGAAACACAAGGACACTTAAGTGCACCGCATGCACAAGAGACAGACAATGGTATAGTAAGGCGCCAGAACAGGTAACTGGTTAACGGAAGGGTATGTGTAAAGGGATGGAGCAGGTGTATATAGGCTCAGGTGGCGGATAAGCCAGCGGTCAAGTATAAAAAATACACATAAAACATCACAAATGTTAAAAAGGGAAGGTGGTATTACTAATCGAGTCAAGGGACTTACTTCACCGGGGAGGAGGGTGAACAGGATAAACTCAAGACACCTGTCCTTCTAACCTCCCCCGCCGAGGTCGCCTGTAAGATGGATGCACACTCCGTCCTCATGATGGAGATGAACTGGAACTGGAGGACTTCCAAATAAGAATAAAAAAAGGATCCTTGATTTGGAAGTCCTCCAGTTCATCTCCATCACGAGGACGGGGTGTGCATCCATCTTACAGGCGACCTCGGCGAGGGAGGTTAGGTGTCTTGAGTTTATCCTGTTCGCCCTCCTCCCTGGTAAAGTAAGTCCCTTGACTCAATTAGTAATACCACCTTCCCTTTTTAACATTTGTGATGTTTTAGGTGTATTTTGTAGACTTGACCGCTGGCTTATCTGCCACCTGAGCCTATATACACCTGCTCCATCCCTTTACACATACCCTTCCGTTAACCAGTTACCTGTTCTGGCGCCTCAAAATAAGCTGTTCGCCATATGTGGTGAGAGCGAGACTCGTGGAGATGATTGCCCCATCAAAATCATTCTGAAAGGAGTGGTCCCGAAGACAACCTCTTTGACAAACACTTATATGCTCTGCAAAACTCAAATCTAAAAATCTTTACTCCTTATATCCATTTCTGTACATTATAAAAAGGAGATTTTTGAATAACTTACCAGTAAAATCACTTTCTCGCTCTTCAATGGGGGACACAGAGACCGTGGGTATAGCTATGTCCTCTAGGAGGCGTTGACCCTAGTAAAAGCTGTTAGCTCTTCCCCTGGCAGCTATACCCCCTCCAGCCTGGAGAGAGAGCTTCAGTTTGTGTACAAGCAGTAAGAGAAGCAAGTAAACCAACGAAAAAACATGGAACACCAACCATGCCAAAGACCCAACAGGGTTCTAACCAGCAACTGCCACACTGTGGACGAACAACAATACTGGGTGGGTGCTGTGTCCCCCAATGAAGAGCGAGAAAGAGATTTTACTGGTAAGTTATACAAAAATCTCCTTTTCTCACCCATATTCATTGGGGGACACAGGAACCGTGGGACATTCAAGAGCAGTCCACGGGGAGGGAAAAACCACAGACCCATGGAAGCAAGTGTCCCTGCAGGCATCTAAGAAACTGCCACTTGCAAGACCTTGCGGGCTAAGCAGCGTCCGCCGATGCATAAGAATGCACCTGGAAAAACTTTGTGAATGTGTGTAATGAGGACCGGTAGCTGCGTTACACAACTGCGCAGTCGAGGCGCGATGCCTCAGAGCCCAAGAAGCGTCCACCGCTCAGTGGAGCGAGCCGTGACAGAGCCCAAGAAGCGTCCACCGCTCAGTGGAGCAAGCCGTGACACCTAAGGGCGTAACCCCGCACTGGTGCGGAATGGTACAGCATTTGCAGACCGAATCCATAGTGCAATTGCCACCTCGGAGACCGACAATCCTTTGCGTGGAACCTCCGGATGACAAAAAAGGGGTTCTGTACGCCGGAAGGGACTGGAGGCTGCCAATAATGACGTAACCCCCTGCCCTAGGGAGTGAAGGAGCGGGACAGTGAAGAAAGGACAATTTCTACATAGATGTGGAAGACAGAGACCACCTTCGGGAGAAAAAGGGAATGGGCCAGAGAATGCCTTATCCTTGTGAAGACCCAGGAAGGGTTCTCTGCAAGAGAGCACCCCCAACTCGAACACCCGTCTGATGGATGTGAGAGCCACAAGAAAAAAAGAAAAAAACTACCTTCTAGGACAGGAGCAGGAGAGATATCTCCCCAAGGGCTCAAAGGGAGAAGACTGGAACGCTGAGAGAATTATATTCAGATCCCACGGTGGTAAAGGACGGTACGGAGGAACCATATGTGCCACTCCTTGAAGGAAGGTTACCATGGGCACCAGGGGAAGCCACGCCGTCAACCAAGACCCTAACTGCCGATGTAAGACCGGAACCTAAAAGAAGGTAGTCTCTGAGTGGCAGTGACAAGGGACATCTCCAGAAGGAGAACGAGATCGGCATACCACGCGCGACGGGGCCAATCCGGAGCTACTAGTTTTTGTCGGATTTCCCTCCATCTGATCCTCTGTAGAAACCTGGGTAGGAGAGAAGAAACACGTAAGGAGGGAACTCCCGCCAAGGAGACATCAGGGCATCCATGTCGTATGTTTCCAGGAGTCCCGCACGGGAGAGAAGGTGGGGAGCTTTCGTGTAGATACTGTTAGCACACCCAGACCAATGGAAGGAGTCCCCATAGAAGGAGGGATGTGGAGGGGGCCACAGCCCACCAGTCGGGACCGAAGCGTGCCTGGAATGGAAGGCCACTAAAGGAATACCCTGTGCAGATGCAGATGAGGGAAGGTAGTAACATAGGAACTACCAAGGCATGCAGGGTGTCTATGAATCAAGATCCAGAGGAGGAAAGGGACAGGGGAAGAATAGGCTAGGTCCAAGCCCATTTCCCGTAGAGACCGGCGCTATACAGAAGTAGCCAAGGATTTCAGTTGTAGAAGAGTCCATCACCTGACGAAAAAACTGGTATGTAGTGGTATGCAATACCGCTCCCACAGTAATAGCCAGTGCTCGCCCCGTCAGCGCAAAAAAACTGAGAGGGAGGCCTGAGACTATCCGTACAAGCCACGTACCCTAATGCCCCAGTTTAAGTAGAGCAACGTTAAAAAACTCTACCTGGAACGGCGCTGAACAGGAGCAACTGCCAAGCTGGCGCCAGGGTAGGGCCCCTACCTGAGGGGATGTCCCACTGTAGCGACTACGAACTCTAGCATTAGCGAAGGGCTGCACCTGTGGAGGAGAACACGCTGTAGCTGCTACCAGAGTGCCAGCATAACCACTTCCCCAGAGAAGGAGGAGTGGTGGATAGAGAATACAGTCAGTGAAGCACTTGACTCGCTGGAACGTACTCACCATATTTTTGCAATGGTGTAGGCACTACTACTGATGCGGACAATATCATGACCGACTGGAACAATGAAGACCCATGGAGATGGGAGTCTCTAGGACACAAGTGATGCTAGTAAGCCCCCTGAGAAGACAGAGGAGTTAAAATCATGGCCAAAACCAGCACCAAAATAACACAATGAGAATAGCCACCGTACCATTGGCGGCACTCATATAGCACTACAGTAAGAGTACCAGGCACCGTTGAGTACCGACTGTTGAATTGCCGTATCTGAAGATATTCCGTTATTCCCCCGCTAGTGGATCACTTGCAAAAGGGAGTTAGGCAGGCAGGAAGCACAGTGATGTGTAACACTCCGGCTATGGGAGGATAGCGTACCGTATCCAATGGTGGTGCAATTACCCTACCTATGGAAGGTGGAATGCGTACAGAGTACTTAAGCCAGTGGTAGGGAAAATACCCCAACTATAAAGGAGGGTTAATGCCCACGGCGAGAACTAGTGCATATGGCGAGTCCTGTACCCTGTGGGAGTGCAATTAGCACCTAAGTAAGGGGGTAATGCATACAGCACACCTTGTAACCAGTGATAATGTCATCCTGCCACCTGTGGAAGGAGCTAATGAATACGGCATGTACTGAACCCAGTGGAGATGCAATTCCGCCACCTACAGAAGGAAGAATGTATACATCCGGCACTTAGACCATCGATGACCGGGGACAATGTATAAGGTCAGTACTGTATCCCAAGTAGTGCAATTACTCCGCCAAGGAAGGGGGTAATGCCTATGACAAGTGCTGCTGGCCACCGTAGACGCAATGTTAGGAGATTGCTTCGGATTCATGTCAGGATCTGAATCAGTGAGCTAACAGCTTTATCTAGTGTCAACGCCTCCTAGAGAACATAGCTATACCCACGGTCTCTGTGTCCCCCAATGAATATGGGCGAGAAACCAATCTAACAATTAAGTGAAAAGGGGAAAAAACAGTTGCTACACTGAAACCATGAACAAGCAGCTGTTTGACGCATAATGACATTACCCCTGATAATTAAAGGACATCTGTCTGCAGATTTGTACCTATGAAACTGGCTGACCTGTTACATGTGCGCTTGGCAGCTGAAGGCATCTGTGTTGGTCCCATGTTCATATGTGCCTGCATTGCTAAGAAAAATGTTTTAATACATGCAAACAAGCCTCTAGGGCAGTGATGGCGAACCTATGGCACGGGTGCCAGAGGCAGCATTCAGAGCCCTCTCTGTGGGCACCCGCACTGTGAAAAAAGTCTAGGGTGTACCAATATGCCTTAGACTTTTCCTGCCATTCATCAGCGCAGGGCGCACTATGAACAGCACAGGCAGGGCACTGAATGTAGGCAGGCTTTAATAGCTAAATGATAAAGTACATGGAATATATACTATATTGAACTATAGTATTCAGGTTAAATTGCTGTGTTGGCACTTTACAATAAATAAGTGGGTTTTGGGTTGCAGTTTGGGCACTCGGCCTCTAAAAGGTTCGACATCACTGCTCTAGGGAAACAGGGCGTTGCCGTTACATGTAAAGGTTCTTCTCTCTCTTCAACTGCTGCGCCCTCTGCAGTTTGATTGACTTTAGGAGAAGTCAGGGCCAGGCGTGATCACGTTTACACTGCCTAGCCTTGTCAATCAAAGTGCACAGGTTGTGGCAGTTGGAGAGACAGTAGAGCCTCTAGGTATAATAGCGGCTCATTTGCATGTAGTAAAACTTCATTGCTCTCAGCAATGCGGACACAAATGAACATGGGACCAACACAGATGTCTTCAGCTGCCAAGTGCACATGGAACAGGTCAGCCAGTTTCATAGGTACAGATCTGCTGACAGATGCCTTTTAACCTGTGCAAATATTAGAAGTTAATAAAATGACTACCAAGGTAATAAAGATGTTGAAGATATCAACATTTATTTCTAGAAATAAAGTTGATGAATTTGATATAACAGAAGACTAAACAATGTACAGTCGTGGCCAAAAGTTTTGAGAATTACATAAATATTGGAAATTGGAAAAGTTGCTGCTTAAGTTTTTATAATAGCAATTTGCATATACTCCAGAATGTTATGAAAAGTGATCAGATGAATTGCATAGTCCTTCTTTGCCATGAAAATTAACTTAATCCCAAAAAAAACTTTCCACTGCATTTCATTGCTGTCATTAAAGGACCTGCTGAGATCATTTCAGTAATCGTCTTGTTAACTCAGGTGAGAATGTTGACGAGCACAAGGCTGGAGATCCTTATGTCAGGCTGATTGGGTTAAAATGGCAGACTTGACATGTTAAAAGGAGGGTGATGCTTGAAATCATTGTTCTTCCATTGTTAACCATGGTGACCTGCAAAGAAACGCGTGCAGCCATCATTGCGTTGCATAAAAATGGCTTCACAGGCAAGGATATTGTGGCTACTAAAATTGCACCTCAATCAACAATTTATAGGATCATCAAGAACTTCAAGGAAAGAGGTTCAATTCTTGTTAAGAAGGCTTCAGGGCGTCCAAGAAAGTCCAGCAAGCGCCAGGATCGTCTCCTAAAGAGGATTCAGCTGCGGGATCGGAGTGCCACCAGTGCAGAGCTTGCTCAGGAATGGCAGCAGGCAGGTGTGAGCGCATCTGCACGCACAGTAAGGCGAAGACTTTTGGAAGATGGCCTGGTGTCAAGAAGGGCAGCAAAGAAGCCACTTCTCTCCATAAAAAAACATCAGGGACAGATTGATCTTCTGCAGAAAGTATGGTGAATGGACTACTGAGGACTGGGGCAAAGTCATATTCTCCGATGAAGCCTCTTTGCGATTGTTTGGGGCATCTGGAAAAAGGCTTGTCCGGAGAAGAAAAGGCGAGCGCTACCATCAGTCCTGTTTCATGCCAACAGTAAAGCATCCTGAGACCATTCATGTGTGGGGTTGCTTCTCATCCAAGGGAGTGGGCTCACTCACAATTTTGCCCAAAAACACAGCCATGAATAAAGAATGGTACCAAAATACCCTCCAACAGCAACTTCTTCCAACAATCCATCAACAGTTTGGTGAAGAACAATGCATTTTCCAGCATGATGGAGCACCGTGCCATAAGGCAAAAGTGATAACTAAGTGGCTCGGGGACCAAAACTTTGACATTTTGGGTCCATGGCCAGGAAACTCCCCAGATCTTAATCTCATTGAGAACTTGTGGTCAATCCTCAAGAGGCGGGTGGACAAACAAAAACCCACTAATTCTGACAAACTCCAAGAAGTGATTATGAAAGAATGGGTTGCTATCAGTCAGGACATGGCCCAGAAGTTGATGAGAGCATGCCCAGTCGAATTGCAGAGGTCCTGAAAAAGAAGGGCCAACACTGCAAATACTGACTCTCTGCATAAATGTCATGTAATTGTCGATAAAAGCCTTTGAAACGTATGAAGTGCGTGTAATTATATTTCACTACATCACAGAAACAACTGAAACAAAGATCTGAAAGCAGTTTAGCAGCAAACTTTGTGAAAACTAATATTTGTATCATTCTCAAAACTTTTGGCCACGACTGTAGATACATTTGACAGCGTCCCTGTGCTTTTACCTGCAGAGTTTGCGACAACTTTACAAAGTCTCTTTGCACTTGCTCGCTAACATCCAGCTCTGTTTGTAGGCGCTGTGCTTTGTTCTTTTCTTCAAAGAACAACTCCTCTAGGCTGGTCTGAAAACAGGAAAAAAGGTCAGTCATCAGTCAATTGAAACATCGAGTTTAAGGAGCGGACACCAAGCGTGCACCAGAGCAGGGAATGCTGTGCTTGCTTGAGGATTGAGCTCCACTACATTCGCGGCACAATATGCAACAAAGCCCAAGGCGTCAAAGTGAAAAGCTACAGGTATTTCAGACCACAGAAGCATACAGGACTTGAAGGCCAGCTTGCCAAAACTTTTCTGTGTTTTGAACTATTCACTTTGGTGGTGCCTTGGACTTTCATAAAGAAATTACAAGCTATTTAACCCCTCAACAGTCAAATTAAAATTGGAAAAATCCTCCTGAAAAAGTCACTTTTTTAAATCGCAGATTGGACCAGCACTGTGGCCTCTTCATACTACACCAAGCGTAATGCTGTACATTTTGTAGTGACTACTTGGTTTTGCAGCTAAATAACCTTCATCTGAATGTTAGTGAGCTGCACAAAGGCCATATGAGAGATGCATGTGAAGTTAAAGCTCTAGGAGGAGGACAGGACGTCAATATTTGAACCCTGGAACCCCTCTTTAATAATCACTTATTAATATGCTACTAAGTAATAAATGGGATTGGATCACCAAGATGATCTCCAGCTCTTAAAAAAACAGTAGGAACCAGACTTGTGGTGAAGACAGAGTGTAGGGCTTTTGTATATAGGCTCACCCCTTTGGCTAATAAAGGGGCTCCCATTATAAATACTTAGAGGAACATTTATTATGACTGGGGTTTTAGATGGTGTTTAAGCCCCTGCACTGTGGATTGCTGAAGTTATAGAGAGTCACCGGCCACTACATAACTTCAGCGTATCCACTGCCGATTCTAAATGTAAGACAGCTTCCTTGCTGTCTTACATTAAGACCACTTTCTATGTTTAAACCAGGCCGCCCAATCCTTTTCCCACCTACACCACGCCCCCATTTTTATACCTGGCGTGAGCGGGGAAGAAGTCGCAGATTCTGCTGCAATATGGCATGCGACAGAATCTGTGCCAGATACATGCCACAAAAGTGTCGTTTATCTGTTCGTAAATTACCCTCAGTCCCTTCAGCACTTTACCAAGTGAATGGTGATCAAGCATATAAATGTTGATCAGGTAACTGGCTTCAGGGATTCCTTGTTGAGCTGCTTCCCTGAAGATAAGCACGGGGCTAAGTCCTGAAAAAACATAAATACGCATGCATAGATCAGCTGTATGTGCATATGTATTGCATGGCTTAGCCCCGTCCACACTGGCTAAAAGACGCATCCTTCGTCCACTCCTAGATACCCTTAAAGCGACAGCCACTCTATTTAGGTGGCTATACCCCTTCGGCATTGCGGTCCTAAAAAACGGACGCCAGGTCACTATTCGTTCGCCAGCGGATCTACAAGCTAGTTGGTCCCAGCTGGGGCTGAGCCCTATCGAGATCCCCTCGTGGAAGCCAGCAGATCTAGATGATCCACCTATCCCGCCACCCCAGGCGGCTGACTGGCGGCCCGTTCTCACAAGAAAAGGGCCCAAAACCAGGGCTGAAAAGTCTGCACACGCTCCAACCTGAGCTCAGGATCGCCACTGAGATCTTCACGTTTTTGCTTACTCCACTCTGATTGTCCGGGACTCTATGCCTTATGGCGGGAAGATCCGAGGCCTCTCCGTATCCAGCGGAGTCCTGCCCAACCCTGGGCTACTTCTACCCGTCAGTTATGGAGTATATTGTTTAGTGTTTAGTTATGGATCCCTTATTTCCAGACTTTTATGATTCACTTAAAGTTCTGGACCTTTCCTACTCCCTACTTCCACCTCATTTTGCAGGGGTTAACCCGGCTTTACCTCCGGATTGCCTTACCCTTTTTTGATGGTCAGTCAATGGCCCTCTCTAGCTCTGCGGGTCCCCCCACCTGACAGTTTTTTGGGAAGTAAGAGACGCAGGTGACGGATCAGGGAGCTTCGTGTCGCTTAACATTTACCTTGCTTGATGTCTCTTTACTAAGCTGCTCTTCTAAAGAGATTTTCAGTTCTTGAACATCCTGAAGTTCTTTTGTTTTATGCTGCAAGCGGGATTCCAGCTGTATGACAAACAGAATGTTACACCATTATAAACCAGAGCTGCATTCACACTTCTAGATGGTTTCATCTTTGTAGCCAACAGAATTTGTAGACTTATTAGGACACATTTACTAATCTTATAGATGGCGCAACTTACACAAGCTGTCTAAAGATGCTACAAACTGATCTCTGTGGCTGAGGCTGGATAAAAAATCTGGTTGCTTGCTAGTCACTTTTGTCTACCTTTATACTTTGTGTCAAAATTTTATACCTCAACTTCCGGGCCAAATCCCTTTCCTGCTAAGCCTTGCTCCCTGGTGAGCTAGGAGGAGCGGACTGCTCCATAACTGGATACACCAAATGCCACCAAACTTTGGTGCATTGTATGACAAGGTCTAGGTGCAATCATCTTGGTAAATGTGGACCATAGTCTAGATCAGCTCTGGTGATCTGCATTCTATGAAGTGTTGTCTTGACACTAGGTAATAAATAGTATTCTGATGTAGCTCACATCAGTCAACTGTGCTTTAACAATGTGTGTGTATATATATATATATATATATATATATATATAAAACAAACATTCCAATAAGAATATATATTTACATTCATACCTCCTCTTTTTCCACTTTTATCCTGTCCAACTCAATTTTTAAACTTGATATCGATGCTGTTAAAAGAGAAAAAAAAAAAAAAAAAGAGCAAAACAGAAAAAAAGGAGTGAAAATATTCCAACAAAGACAACATATGAAAACACACGATACAAAACGATGGCACAAACTCCTAATGATAACATATAGCTTTCATCCAACTTTTTTTTTTTTTTTTTTGCAGTGTCTTTCCGGGTGTTTTTCACAGCATCTCAGTATTTTTCCAAAAATGTTACATCCAGATGTTTGCTGAAAGCCTTTAGTAAATCATTATATACACTACAAACAATGCGCTTTTTCTCATGGAGTTTTTATTTAGTTTTTTGGGTCCATGGTGTTTTGTTGTTTTTTCAAAACAAAGCATATTCTAGGTGTGGCTCTTTTTTTTTGGTGATTCCTGTAGGATTCTATGTAAGACGTAATGAAAGTTAAAAATTGTATGAAAAAAACTGCTACCCCAAAAATATGCATCATTTATTTATTTTAACAAAAAGGCTACAAAAGTGTGAAGGAAGCCTCTTAGATAACTTTACAATAGAATAGCAAGAAAAACCAAAAGCATTAGAACCACCCAAATTACAGTGCAATCTGAAGTCTTCAGATCCTTGGTTTTCAGTCTTAGGACCATATGTGGGCCACAAATCGTATCCCTGTGGATCCTGAAATTCTTGTGGGACCCACTGGCTATTCGTGTAAGCAAAAAAGACAAGTAGACAGGTTCCATAAGTTGCAGCCCGTGTGCGGTCTGATTATTTTTTTTTTTGCAGACCCATAGAAGTCTGTGTGCAATCCACAAAAATGGGGATCAGACATGGAAAATCATGCCCAATCAACTGAATTTACCAAAGGTGGACCCCAAGCAAGGTGTAGAAATATCTCAAAGATAACAAAGAGAAATGGGAGGCTAAGGCTGAGTTCACACCTAAGCGTTTTACAGCGCGTTCCTACGCGCTGTAAAACGCTCAACAAGCAAAAACCAATGATTCCCTATGGGCATGGTTCTCACCTGAGCGTTTTACAGCGTGTGCGAACGCGCTGTAAAACGCCCTACGCCCCAAGAAGCACAGGAGCTTCTTTGGGGCGTATTCAGCGGGAACGCGCCTAAATGGGCGTTTGCTTGTTTCCTCCTTTAAAAACGCGCGTACATAAACGCCCGATAAAAACGCCTGTAAAAAGCGCATACAGAATACGCTCAGGTGTGAACCCAGCCTTAGTGTCATAGCAAAGGGTCTGAATACTTATGTCCATGTGACATTTTCGTTTTTCTTTTCTATTAAATTTGCAAACATTTCTAAAATTCAGTTTTCACTTTCTACTGAAAACTGAGTGTAGAGACATGGGAGAAAACACATTTTTTTTTGTTTTAGCACAAAGCCAAAACATAACAAAATGGGAGAAAAGTGAAAGGGTCTGAAGACTTTCCAAATGCATTATGGCAGGGATCAGGTAAGTATGATTACTACCGAGTGCCTGGCCATGCTGGGGGTCTGAAGAAAAAGTCATCAGGAATGAACATACCGCCATAACTACTTTTTCATTTATGGAATAATCGACTGAAAACACCATGTCTATGTGTGTGTAAGATGTAGCCAGAAAAAACTAAAGGACTAAATATGTAGACAAGGGGAATGAAGACATTGGGATACATAGAGTGACAGATTCCTTTGTCTCTCGGACTGTCAACAGAAAATTTGAGCCTAGTTATTTTCTTACATAAACAGGGAATTAAAAAACACGTATCTCATACCTTCTAAGATGTCTTTAACATGATCAGTGATAGGTAAAGAAGGAAAGAGAAGAACATGAAGGATCAACCAGAATAAAGGAAAATAACAGAAATAAAAATAGCTTTTAAAAAAAAAAAAAAAAAAAAAAGCTGGAGTAATAAAAATTGCTCTAAATAGGAGCATATGCTTCAAAGCGGATTTCCATCCCAAACTTAGAAATGACCCCATGCTAGTATATCAGGAGTTATAACAGTAATTATGTTGCGACATTGGAACTTTTCTATTCAGTTGTAGAAGGAAAATGTAGAAAAAAAATCCATGCCGAAGGTCCACATGCTCTTTTCTGCTATTGATTCCCTATGGATTTCATTGTGGTATTAAAATTTATATCTGCACAAGCATCTTGCAGCCCTATTTATTACCCCTTTAACTATCTTCATCTTTTTTTTTTTCAAAATGTGCAACATAAAAGCAATGCAAAATAGTGAGCAAATGCCTTAAATTTTTATTTCTACAACCTTATTTTACCAGCACATCTAGTTCTGGATAAGCACATTGAATCGGTTACCTATTTCCTCTTTACAATTCTCTATTTCAATTTGAAGTGTTTCTTCTATGTTTTCCTTCTGACACTGTTCGGCCTGAATTTGCTCTTTTAAGAAGAGAATCTCTGCTTTCAGCTTTTCTTCAAGGTGGTCTGATGCTGTACGGACACTAATAATATCTTCACGGTATTTTAAAACTAATTCATGCAATTCCTAAAAACAGAAAATCAGAGCTTTTTATTGTGTCAAATATTATAGTACAAATAAATTACTAAAAGTACACTGACGAGCAAAAGGGTAACAATGTTTTGAACTTTTGACTTTCAGGCTCCATATTTCCCCATCCACTACAGCTTTGAACTTGAGACTACCATCATTTTATAAACAATCTTCTTGGCTATCTCATACATAAATTGGACTTAGTTATTTAGCATATGAATAGGTATGCAGATTCTTGTCATGTAACTAGATTGTTACGGTTTTGCTCCTAAAATTCAATATTTTAATTTTTATTAATTTGCCAGAATTTTGTAAATCTACCTTTGTTTTTCAACACTGCCTGACTCCTTCTGGGCATGCTCTTGTTCAGATTCAAGCATGTCTCAACCAAAATCTGTTCACGGGTCTCTTCTACACGTTCCGAATGGTGCATACTGGTCGACTCACTTGGATATGAATACAGTTTTTTATTCAGCTCCACCCACAAGCGTTCCATTAGGTTGAGGTTTAGGGCCAAATCCAACAACTCTACATCATCATCATTGAACCAATTCTTTGCCAATCTCGACGTATTCTTTGGGTTGTTGTCCTGCTGGAACACTATATTGTCCTTTGTCATACCCATAGTACTCGACTATATGAAATAGCTTGTCTTGTAGGATATTCATATATAGCTCAGCACTGAGAACACCATCAATCCAGGTCAAGTATCCAACGCCTTTGGCTATGAATCAACCTCATATCATCAGGCTTCCTCCACCAAACTTAACAGTTCCTTCAATTTTTCAATCGGTTAGCCCCCTTTTCCCTTGTTTCTTCCAGAGCCCAGTCTATTGACTTCCGTCTCATTGCTCCAAATCACCAGTTTCCAATCTTCTACTGTCCATTGTTTGTACTTTTTTGCGAGCTCAAGCCAATGCTTCTTATGATGATATTGAAGTCGAGGCTACTTCACCTTTTTTATGGCCACAATTCTAGACTTGTGTAATGTGCTTCGCACGGTGCTTGCATGGACATCTGTGATCTCACTATTATAAAGCATATGAGCCTCCACTGCCGTGTTTGTCGTGCCAGAACTGATAGACCTTGTGACGAGCCGACTTGTTGACTCCAATATTTGCCTGGAAGTCCACTTCTTGGCTTCAGAATGGATGGACGGACTTCATTTCATATTCTTCCAGCTGTCATGGCGCTCACATGATGCAGTTTGGCAATTTTATTTACCAAGATACCGCTATCGATGAGCTGGATGATGCAGTCTCTTTTCTTGGGAAATCTTCTCCCTGGCTGCTCCTGGATTCGAACAAGTGACCTTTCATTTGGGAATCAACCTAATAACACACTGAGCTATTAGGGAATGTGAGAACTGGTTGGAATTTGTAGTATACAAGAAGAAAAAGATTGTTCCATCACAGGAGCAAAGTTACCTGACAAGAATCTGCATAACTAATTATATGCTGAATAGTTGCAAGTCCAATTTATGTAGGAGAAGAAGATTGTCTATAAAATGATGGTAGTCTCACATTCAAAGCTGTAGTGGATGATGAGATATGGAGCCTGAAAGTCAGAAGCATTGTTACCCCTTCACTCATCAGTGTATATTTCCACCATTATATACATAGTAAGTATTTCCTTTTCTTAAATTGTATGTCCATCTTTGACCACCCTTGGACATGTTACATACATAGTTAATCTACATTAATAATATACATTACTTATCCCATATTAGAGGGGTTTTCTGGAAATTTTATACTTAAGACCCATTCAAAGGATAGGTCATCAGTATGTGATTGGTGGGGGTCTGATCCACTATATAGAAATGTGATTAAGAAAAAAAACTAAGGGGGAGATTTACCATCTCCCTATACCAGTGATGGCGAACCTATGGCACGGGTGCCAGTGGCAGCACTCAGTGCCCTCTCTGTGGGCACCCGCAGCCTGGAAGAAGTCCAAGGTGTAACACTATGCCTTAGACTTTTTCTGCCGTTCATCAGCGCAGGGCATGCTAGAATGGCACAGACAGCTCACTGAATGTAGGCAGGCTATTATAGATACATGATAAAGTACATTGAAGATATGTTATATTAGTATTCAGAGTAAATGGCCATGTTGGCACTTCGCGATAAATAAGTGAGTTTTGGGTTGAGTTTTTACACTGTCTCTAAAAGGTTCACCATCACTGCCCTATACCGTGGTTTTGGTGTTACAAAGTTGCAAAACTTCGAGCTGGAATAAATTTTAGTCTGGCACACAGTCTACCGGACCAGGCTTTTTTTTCTTTCTTTTTTTAAAGAGGAGGAGCAGTCCTTGTCATAGATGAAATGCTTCCTCCCGCAGTGTAGGGCCCATCAACACTAGCGAAGCACACGTTGGTCTTTATAAATCAGGCTTAAATGTCTCATTGTATTAGAAAAGCTAAGCTACAGACACTCAATGCATAGTGTATTAAAGCACTTGACCTTTTATATACATAAATATCATAAACTGTGGACATATCCTCCAGCAAGAGAGGTCAATAATGATGGCCTCTTATGCCAATTCTATCAAAGACCTTCAAGAGACTGCACTTGCTCAAATTTAAAATACCTCAATGGTATCGGGAAGGATGAAGTTTTCTGCTTGTTGGAGTGACACGTGCAGACCATGCATTCCTTGAAGACTGTCATTGTCCTTCTGTAACCTAGTCAACTCTTCAGAGACCTGCTCCCGTGACTGCATAAGAACAGCCTGGAAACAAGAGAAATGTAAGTCTTTACAATTTATTGGATTCACCGTGCCACTTTCAGTGATTCAGAGTAATGGATACCATATTGTAAGTTTCTTTTACTGTAATGTTGCACTTTATCAATGTCCACCTTATTCTGTGGTATTACCATTTGCTCTTGAACACTTCTCTTTGCCAGAGAGAAAGCTTGCTGCAAGTCTGTGAGCATGGTTTCTGAATCCTGAGCTCTCTGTGTAAGGGTTGATATCTAAAGAAAGCAAAGCAACAGAGTTAGACTGAACTGGAAGCAAATATGACATGATCTTGCCTGAAACTCCAAACTTCTACACACCAGTGAACAATGTGATGACTATTACACCATGTTGTGGGTAAGAAAGGTAAAATGCCTAGAGACGAGCGAAGCGCTCTTCTCATACTACATTCGAAGCCGGTTCGCCCAAAAAATTGTTATAATACTGTACGGAAATTAGTCTCCATACAGTATTAGAATGTATGGGCTCCGATGAGCCGAAATAAGTTATTCACGAAGTTGTGTGAGACTTTGTTGAATAACATCGGTAATTGGTTATTACAGTGAAAAAACACTTCAAAACTTGGAACCAAACTTCGGTTCCAAAGTTTTTCACTGTAATAATTAATTACCAAAGTTATTCAACAAAGTTTTGCGCGACTTCGTGAATAACTTACTTCGGCTCACTGGAGTCCATACATTCAATTGCTGTACAGAGAGGAATCTCCGTACAGTATTATAACAAATTTTTTAGCGAAGCAACTTCAGATGTAGCATCCAAAGTGGCTTTGCTTATCTCTAATGGCTATATAGGAATTTCTGCTCACAGACTAAAATCTACACTGACGGATAGGAGATAGGACAATTGGATGCCAGGAAAAAATGCAAAACTGAAGAAAAAAAGGCCACAGAACAAAAAACAACAAAAAAAACAACAACACACCACTATAAAAATTGTTTTGTAACTGGAGGTGTCCAGGGCATGTTCATCCCCTGCACCCTGCACTGTAGGGAATGAAGCCAGCAACTGCCCCGGGAAGGAGTCACATGAACATGTCCAGTGACCGTCACTATCTTGCATCCTATGGACGTAAAGGATGACCGCTTGTTTGTTTACATCCCCAATACTGGGGTGGCCGGGGGCCTTCAGCTTCCCAGCCAGGGTAAAATACCAAATCAGCTATGGCTGTATGAATGAAACTTTAGCAATCATAGCCTCATAGAAATGTATGCCGATGGCCATTTCAAATCATTCCCGGTGAACACCTTAAAGGGCTTCTGTCACCCCACTAAACTCATTTTTTTTGTGTACTTATAATCCCTATCCTGCGATATTCTATACATTATGTTATTAATCATTTTCGTTCAGTAGATATGTCAAAAAACGTACTTTTATAATATCACTCACTCAGTGCGCCTGCGCCGATGGCGTCACCGAAAGAGAAGATGTCATCGGCGCAGGCGCACTGAGGGAGTGCTGAGGAGGCGAGCCTCCTTATCTCAGAGCGCCTGCGCCGAATCAACACAGGCGCGCGATTTTTGAAATGCTGACATGGCCAGTCTGAGGAGGAGATCGCGGCTGGCCCTGTCAATCAACAGGAGGAGGGGGCGGTTTTTTGCGGCTGCTACCAGCAAGTAGACGCCCTACTTGCTGGTAGACAGGTAATTAGCATATTATAAAAGTATGTTTTTTGACATATCTACTGAACGAAAATGATTAATAACATAATGTATAGATATATCGCAGGATAGGGATTATAAGTACACGAAAAAAAAAAAAATGAGTTTAGTGGGGTGACAGAAGCCCTTTAACCACTTCCCGCAACTGTAACGCCGAAAGGCGTCATTGCGACGGCTCCCCCAGGCTACGCTAACGCCGATTGGCGTCATCTCGCGTGAGCCGGGATTTCCTGTGAACGCGCGCACACAGGCGCGCGCGCTCACAGGAACGGAAGGTAAGCGAGTGGATCTCCAGCCTGCCAGCGGCGATCGTTCGCTGGCAGGCTGGAGATGTGATTTTTTTAACCCCTAACAGGTATATTAGACGCTGTTTTGATAACAGCGTCTAATATACCTGCTACCTGGTCCTCTGGTGGTCCCCTTTGTTTGGATCGACCACCAGAGGACACAGGTAGCTCAGTAATATGTTGCACCAAGCACCACTACACTGCACCCCCCCCCCCCCGTCACTTATTAACCCCTTATTCACCCTTCATCACCCCTGATCACCCCATATAGACTCTCTGATCACCCCCCTGTCATTGATTACCCCCCTGTCATTGATCACCCCCTGTAAAGCTCCATTCAGATGTCCGCATGATTTTTACGGATCCACTGATAGATGGATCAGATCCGCAAAACGCATACGGACGTCTGAATGGAGCCTTACAGGGGCATGATCAATGACTGTGGTGATCACCCCATAAAGACTCCCTGATCACCCCCCTGTCATTGATTACCCCCCTGTCATTGATCACCCCCCTGTAAAGCTCCATTCAGACGTTCGCATGATTTTTACGGATCCACTGATAGATGGATCAGATCTGCAAAACACATACAGGCGTCTCCCTGGAGCCTTCCAGGGGGGGTGATCACCCCATATAGACTCCCTGATCACCCCCCTGTCATTGATCACCCCCCCTGTCAGGCTGCATTCAGATGTCCGTATGATTTTTACGGATCCACGGATCGGATCCGCAAAACACATACGGACATCTGAATGGAGCCTTATAGGGGGGTGATCAATGACAGGGGGGTGATCACCCCATATAGACTCCCTGATCACCCCCCTGTCATTGATCACCCCCCCTGTCATTGATCACCCCTCTGTAAGGCTCCATTCAGACATTTTTTTGGCCCAAGTTAGCGGAAATTATTATTTTTTCTTACAAAGTCTCATATTCCACTAACTTGTGTCAAAAAATTAAATCTCACATGAACTCACCATACCCCTCACGGAATCCAAATGCGTAAAATTTTTATTCTCACGCTTTAGGGCCCCTAGAATGCCAGGGCAGTATAAATACCCCACATGTGACCCAATTTCGGAAAGAAGACACCCCCAGGTATTCCGTGAGGGTATATTGAGTCCATGAAAGATTGAAATTTTTGTCCCAAGTTAGCGGAAAGGGAGAGTTTGTGAGAAAAAAATAAATAAAATCAATTTCCGCTAACTTGTGCCCAAAAAAAACAACATTTCTATGAACTCGCCATGCCCCTCATTGAATACCTTGGGGTGTCTTCTTTCCAAAATGGGGTCACATGTGGGGTATTTATACTGCCCTGGCATTTTAGGGGACCTAAAGCGTGAGAAGAAGTCTGGGATCCAAATGTCTAAAAATGCCCTCATAAAAGGAATGTGGGCCCCTTTGAGCATCTAGGCTGCAAAAAAGTGTCACACATCTGGTATCACCGTACTCAGGAGAAGTTGGGCAATGTGTTTTGGCGTGTCATTTTACATATACCCATGCTGGGTGAGATAAATATCTTGGTCAAATGCCAACTTTGTATAAAAAAATGGGAAAAGTTGTCTTTTGCCGAGATATTTCTCTCACCCAGCATGAGTATATGTAAAAAGACACCCCAAAACACATTGCCCAACTTCTCCTGAATACGGCGATACCACATGTGTGACACTTTTTTGCAGCCTAGGTGGGCAAAGGGGCCCACATTCCAAAGAGCACCTTTAGGATTTCACAGGTCATTTACCTACTTACCACACATTAGGGCCCCTGGAAAATGCCAGGGCAGTATAACTACCCCACAAGTGACCCCATTTTGGAAAGAAGACACCCCAAGGTATTCCGTGAGGGGCATGGCGAGTTCCTAGAATTTTATATTTTTTGTCACAAGTTAGCGGAAAATGATGATTTTTTTTTTTTTTCTTTCCCTTACAAAGTCTCATATTCCACTAACTTGTGACAAAAAATAAAAACTTCCATGAACTCACTATGCCCATCACGAAATACCTGGGGGTGTCTTCTTTCCAAAATGGGGTCACTTGTGGGCTAGTTATACTGCCCTGGCATTCTAGGGGCCCAAATGTGTGGTAAGAAGTTTGAAATCAAAATGTGTAAAAAATGACCAGTGAAATCCGAAAGGTGCTCTTTGGAATATGGGCCCCTTTGCCCACCTAGGCTGCAAAAAAGTGTCACACATGTGGTATCTCCGTACTCAGGAGAAGTTGGGGAATGTGTTTTGGGGTGTCATTTTACATATACCCATGCTGGGTGAGAGAAATATCTTGGCAAAAGACAACTTTTCCCATTTTTTTATACAAAGTTGGCATTTGACCAAGATATTTCTCTCACCCAGCATGGGTATATGTAAAATGAGACCCCAAAACACATTCCCCAACTTCTCCTGAGTACGGCGATACCACATGTGTGGCACTTTTTTGCAGCCTAGGTGGGCAAAGGGGCCCACATTCCAAAGAGCACCTTTAGGATTTCACAGGTCATTTACCTACTTACCACACATTAGGGCCCCTGGAAAATGCCAGGGCAGTATAACTACCCCACAAGTGACCCCATTTTGGAAAGAAGACACCCCAAGGTATTCGCTGATGGGCATAGTGAGTTCATAGAAGTTTTTATTTTTTGTCACAAGTTAGTGGAATATGAGACTTTGTAAGAAAAAAAAAAATATCAAAAAAAAAATCATCATCATTTTCCACTAACTTGTGACAAAAAATAAAAAGTTCTATGAACTCACTATGCCCATCAGCGAATGCCTTAGGCTGTCTACTTTCCGAAATGGGGTCATTTGTGGGGTGTTTGTACTGTCTGGGCATTGTAGAACCTCAGGAAACATGACAGGTGCTCAGAAAGTCAGAGCTGTTTCAAAAAGTGGAAATTCACATTTTTGTACCATAGTTTGTAAACGCTATAACTTTTACCCAAACCATTTTTTTTTTTACCCAAACATTTTTTTTTAATCAAAGACATGTAGAACAATAAATTTAGAGAAAAATTTATATATGGATGTTGTTTTTTTTGCAAAATTTTGCAACTGAAAGTGAAAAATTTCATTTTTTTGCAAATAAATCGTTAAATTTCGATTATTAACAAAAAAAGTAAAAATGTCAGCAGCAATGAAATACCACCAAATGAAAGCTCTATTAGTGAGAAGAAAAGGAGGTAAAATTCATTTGGGTGGTAAGTTGCATGACCGAGCAATAAACCGCTAAAGTTGTGGAGTGCCGATTTGTAAAAAAGGGCCTGGTCTTTAGGGGGGTATAAACCGGTGGTCCTTAAGTGGTTAAACATAAAAAAGCTGTTCTTATCTCATGGGTGCCCCGCCACCCCCTGCTTCCTGGTCCAGCAATGATGTTCTAAAAAAAAGGGTCATGTGACTGCTGCAGCCAATCACTTACTGTAGCAGGTTACATGCCCCTGTGTCAGAAGGTCATTAGGTGATCGGGAAGAATTGGTATGGGAGCAGAGGGGGATCTGTGAGGAGAGTATTGCTTTTTAATGGTTAACCACTTCATTACCGAAGTGTTTACCCCCCTTCCTTACCAGGCCAATTTTTCACTTGTAGCAATGGGCCACTCTAACTGCAAATAACAGATTATTTCTGAGCCAGCCTACATGTATTTGATATGATTTTTCATGGGACATCCTAGGCTACTTTCACATCTGCGGTTTCCATCCGGCACTAAAACCATTGTAAATCAATGGTCGCCGGATCTGGAACGTTCAGTTTCCCATGCCGTACACAAAAACGCTGCTTGCAGCAGAAAAAGAATGCATTCTGGTGCACTCTTTTCTGTTTGTTCAGTTTTTCCACCATTGACAATGAATGGGGACAAAACTGAAATGTGTTTTCCTCCGGTTGTGAGAGCTTTGTCAGATCTTAAAACCGGAAAGGAAAACAGAGATGTGAAAGTAGCCTTAGACCTTTCTTTTGTGCCATTAGATGACAGATATCATATTTTTTTTCAAATATTTAAGGAAAAAGTATGAAAATTATGAAAAAAATTTATATTTTTCCTTTCTTATCAATTTATTTTTCGAACTATTACAAAAGGTTTCCAGACAAAACCATTACCGTACGTTTGTACTCTGAAAATGGACGCTATTTGTATAATTTATCTACTGGCTGCTTCTACTGGCTGGGCCCACCACAAGATTTCAAAAGGCTAAAGCGCTATGGCACCGGATGGCTCTATGGCACAGTGCTAAAACATTACAAGACCCTTCAAAGTGACTTATGTTGTCCCCTAAGGCAGTGTTTCCCAACCAGTGTGCCTCCATCTGTTGCAAAACTACAACTCCCAGCATGCCTGGAGAGCCTTTGGCTGTGCAGGCATGCTGGGAGTTGTAGTTTTGCAACAGCTGGAGGCACACTGGTTGGGAAACACTGCCCTAAGGTATTCATCTTGGATTTAGACATTTTAAGTGTTTGGCAGTTTTTTTCCTTCACATTTTGTTTTATAAATGAAAAAAAATCTGTGTGCGTTTGTATATTTTACTCAGAACCTCCCCCTCTATACTGAATATAGCTGAAAAGAATACCTAGATTTAAAAAAAAAAATTAAGAAAGCAAAAATTGAAAAATGGTGTGTATGCTTGTATATTTCACACACAAATATTTCACTATACTATTGCTTAAACTAATATACTTCATGTATTTTTTTTTACGAACAAAAAAGGGTAGAATGTGTGTAAGGGCTCAGGCACCGACCGTAGGGGTGCCGCATGCGGATCGTGGACCCATTCACTTGAATGGGGTCCGCAATCCACATCAGACTGTCTGCACGGACAGAAAACCCATGGAAGCGCTTCTGTAAGCTTCCTATTCGTGCCGCCGTTCTGCACCGCACCTCCCAGATTGCGTACCCATTCAAGTGAATGGGTCCGCATCCATGATGCGGGGTGCACACAGCCAGTGCCCGTGTATTGCGGGCCGCAATACGGCCATGTGTATGAGGCCTAAGTGTGTGTATGTAGTCTGCTATATTATTGGTAATACTAGTAACTATGGCTATAACTTTGGAATTTTTGTATTATCTTTATTTCACTTTTTATTAATTTTTTAATTAATTTTCTTTTAACTTTTTATTTATTTTAAAAGTGAATTAACCCCCACTTACACAGTCAGGACAGGAAGGGGTTAATTCACAGCCTGGAAGCTCAGTTATTTTACAGTCAGTAGGGGACGTGCTTACATTAAGAAGAGCGGTCCCCGCCGGCTTTTACATTGAACACTGCGATGGATCCTTGTAGCAGGGTGCTACAAGGATGCCAGGAAGCGAGACTGTTTCTGCTGGTCTCAGGACTCCTCACTGTGACCGGAGCTGTCCAATGACACCGCGGTCACAGCAATCTTCAGTGCCACAGGGCATCGGCAGATCGCGATGTAACCCGGTGCATTTATATGTCGGGTTACAGATAAGAGCCTACCGCCATGAAGTATAAAGTCATGTGGCATTAGGCAAAAGGTTAAATAGCACACTCATCACAGTTCTACGTTTTTAATTTTTAATAACAGAATACCCTTTTATGGTGTTTTATATTTCACTTCTGCTACATCTCCTTCTCTTACCTGATTCGTTGTCTCATCTGTGTTTTGTTTCATGTAGTCCTCAAGTTCTTGCTTTTCCTTTAAGGTTTTCTCATACTGGTCATTGGCTTGTCTCAGCATCAATTGGAGTTTTTTAACCTGACAAAAAGCACAGACATGTGTTAAAACGGATTTGTTGGCTTCCATAATGCATTTGGCGACTGTGAAAGTGGAACAATGTACATTATGCTAAAAGTAAGCAATTTAAATATATCTAAAGGATATTAAAAGATATCTAAACGTGCATCCAACACAACACAATTTTGGGAGCTACAGTCAACAAACTTAAATGATTGGCCGGACAGTCAGTCACTACTGGACTGCTCTAGCAGTTTGGGGATTATGTATTGCACTTAACATTCACTAATTCCCAGACGTATTTCAGATGCATCTGTCTGGTGTAATTTTACTACTCATGGTTATCCGGAAAAAAAAAAAGGATATAGGGACACATTTGCTATTTATGCTACTTTAGTGTTGTTTATAAGTCACAAATTTTGTCACATGCTATTTTTCCTACAAAATTTGTGACTTTTCCCCCCTTCATGCCACTGTTCTGAAGTGGTGAGGGCAGGACAGCAGGCCCGGCACATTTATCTTTAGTCACACAACTTTTCTTTAGCTAGGAGGTTGCTGTAGATTTAAGTTGGTCTCACAGCAAGCGGAAGGATGTGGCAAATCTACATATGCAGGGGAAATTAAGAGCGACAAAAAGACAAAAAAACGCCAGTCTTGATACATCTCTCCCATAATTTATAAACAGATCATTTTTTATATCTTAAAAACTGGAATCTTGTTTGTGAGTGCCCATGAACTCACTTGATCCCTAGTCTCTGCCTCTTGCGTCTGGATCCCTTGCAGCTGCTTTTCATAATTAGAACACATATCACAGCGTCTTCCCAGCTGGTTACCTGCCGTCTGCACCTGAAACACATTGCATAAGACTGTTGACATGTGAAACTGGCAAAATGTTTTCGTACTGTATTATCACCTACAAATATAAAATGCCAAGGGTTTCATCTCACCACTCCTGAAACAAATAAACATCAGGACTAAACAGGCATCGCTAGACCCGAATCGGACATCCATATTACAGCTTGTGGTTAGCCCAGCAAAATATATCAAAATGTGTACATCTCATTACAGGGACCTCCATACTTTCCGGACATACGCAATATTGACATGCTGCACAGTCTGTAGATTGCCATGCAAACTGGTATGTACTTTTGTGTGAATAAGGTCTCACTCTGGTCTCATGAGCCTGGAAGACCAAACTTTCTCAATGATTCCACTGATCAGCATGTATACACTGCGACCACCTGACTCATAAAAGCAGTATATTCCAAATAAAGAAATGAGGGTGGTGTACCATGCAGTGGCCGTGATGTGGCCAGAACCTCAAGGTTCGTACCTGCTAACTGAATAAAAGCTAATTTGTTGCTGTCCGTTAATGGTCCTGTCTGTGGTCTACAGCTTTAGGCCTCATGCACACGACCGTTGTTGTGGTCCGCATCTGAGCCGCATTTTTTTGCGGCTCAGGTGCGGACCCATTCACTTCAATGGGGCTGCAAAAGATGCAGACAGCACTCCGTGTGCTGTCCGCATCTGTTGCACCGTTCCGTGGCCCCGCAAAAAAAATATAGCATGTCCTATTCTTGTCCGATTTGCGGACAAGAATAGGCATTTCTACAATGGGCCGCCCATTCCGTTCTGCAAATTGCCGAAGGCACACAGGCGGCTTCCGTTTTTTGCGGACCGCAAAAACGGAACGGTCGTGTGCATGAGGCCTTAGGCTGCACCTCAGCTGTGTGGCTGCAGTTACGTGGTACACCAGCCTGAATCTGTTCCCCCAGACTGCCCAGCTTCTCTTGCCCTGCCACACACACTCAAGTTGTTTTAAAGATCCCATTTCTAGACAAGATCTGCCAAGCAAGTCTACACCGTCATTCAGAAAGAAGTATATATAAGAAACACTGGAATGCTCACATAGAGATCTACTTACCTCCACACATGAGCCTGAGGGATGAGGATCGAATTTCTTTCATGTTTAACTCCTGTTATAAAACTTACTGAGTAGAAACTGAAAGACATGTCTGGAGAGGTCCTCGGTGGGATTCTGCGAGCTATGATCACCACTGATAACTTCAATGATGGGTTGCACTATGCAGAGTGGCCAAAGAGACAAAGGCAGGACCTCTGGAGGAGTACAGCCATTTTGTTCTGGCTAGTCACAAAGGTAACAAAACTCAGACCCCAAAAGATGACATCTTCTCAAATGCTTCCATGACTCCCTATTCTACTTCTGCCAATTTGTTTTTATAACCAAATATACACTTTAGGCTACTTTCACACTAGCATTTTCACTGGATCCGGCAGGGTTCAACAAAAACACTTCCGTTACTGATAATACAACCATCTGCTTCCGTTATGAAAGGATCCGGTTGTATTATCTGTAACATACCCAAGATGGATCAGTCATGAACTCCATTGAAAGTCAATGGGGACGGACCTGTTTTCTATTGTGTCAGAAACCTGAAAACTGATCAGTCCCCATTAACGAACATTGTGGGTCTTGACGGATCCGTCTTGCTCCGCATCCCAGGACGGAAAGCAAACTGCAGCATGCTGAGGTTTGCTCTCCGGTATGAGAACAGAACACAATGCATTTGACAATGAATTGGGAAAAAATTGAAGCGTTTCGACGGATCTCAATACCGGAAAATAGAAACGCAAGTGTGAAAGTAGCCTTAAACAGTTATGGGGTCAAATACCCTTTTGTTTGTAAAATCAGTAAACAGACATCGAGTATATATAATATATAGTAAGGATCATTCTACCTCTTTCTGGAGTAAGTTCCACTCTGTCTCGCTGACCAGACGATAACCAGAAGGAGGCACATAGGCATTCTCCATAATCTGAGTCACACTTGAAAGGAGTGAAGCAGTCTCCTCTTGCTCAGGAGTCATGGCTTTGATTGCTTTCTCCTGATCTTTGGTTAACATGAATCCGCTTGGCATGTGCAAAGATCCAAGGGAAGAAGTGTCAAAATTCTCCAAGACAGAATCAGCTCCAACTAGTGGGCCAAAATCCGATTCATCAAGATTCCCTGCTGATTTGGCTTTGTTATTATAACCCAGAGTTTTTGCCTGCAGTGGCCCGGATGTCCCTAGACTGTCTGTAGACTGCGCTCTCCGAAGTCCATCTTTGAATAAGTCCTCTTGTTTACCAAAACCTTCTCCTTCATGTAGTGCCAAGTCAGCATCTAAGGAATGGATTGAGCCATGAGAACTATTCAAGAGACCCTATAAAACCCAGTAAACAAAATACGGTTATTCCAGGGCAGCATCACAACAATATCGATTTAATGCAAATGATCTCCTTCAAATACCATTTTACACTTTACATACAGAAACATAAAACACTGAGAAACGGCATACTGAGAACACATCGCTTTACTTATTTTGTACAAATCCCTGTAATAAGCCCAACAAATCGTTTATTCACATTTTTTCTGGCATTTTTTGGCCCAAAAACAGTGCAGTCAGAGGTTTTTATGAAATACAAGAATGCCTACAAAAAGGTATTTTTGTCTCTGGGGTCAGTAAGCATTAAACAAACTAGTGGTATGGAGTTTTTTTTTTTCTTTTTCTCCAAACTTTATAGAGCTTAAAAATATCAGGAAAAACACATTAGAAAGGAACTAACTTGAAAATGCAAAAAAAAATAAAGGTAACGAATCAATGTAATAAAAAATACCTGAAACACTTTCCATTGCTAGATGCATTTTAAAAAAATACAGAAATGTGTGTGTGAAGGAGGACTTAGAGTCCACAGCTGCATTCACAATTCTGCAGACTATAGAGCTGAAATCACCCAACACTCTTTGCTGTCTCAACCAAAAAGAAAAAGTTCCTCATTATAACACAAAAAAACTAAAACAAAAAAACCCTGCAAGACAGTAGGAACGGCAGCTGTTCCACTGCATAATAACTTAGCGTCATTGCTAGATAAAAGAAAATGGAGGAATTTATCATTTGCGGTGGTTTAGGTTGCCTACCGGTAGTGTAGAGATGCGACTTTTTTGCAACTTTTTAAAATGTTGCATGTCATATATGAGATTAAAGTACATCTGTCAGCAGATTTGTACCTATGAACCTGGTCCCATGTTCATATTTGCCCGCACTGCTGAGAAAACTGAAGTTTTAATATATGCAAATGAGCCTCAAGGAGCAACAGGGGCGTTGCCCTTACATCTAGAAGCTCAGGTGCTGCGCTCTCTGCACTTTGATTGACATGGCCAGACAGTACAAACATGATCACACCTGGTCCTGACATTTCCTTAAGTCACCTCCACATAAGAGGTACTAGCACGGCCACTTATAGGTTAGGAAGGATGAGGATGAACCCAACGATCAAACCCAGCCCATCAGAGAACCCACCTATAGGCTCAGACTCTGCCAGGTGGGTTCTGGACTGCTAAGAGACCTCTACCCCAAGAGGTGTGTTAGCAAGGCTATTCGAGACCTGGAAGGAGAGGCCGGACATCCCCTGATCCTAGTCCCAGCCTTAGTCCCAGTTCTTGTAGAATCTCTTTAACCCTAGAGCAGGAAACCTCTCTGCATCTAGGGAGGGACCTTTTAACCTGTTTACTTCCCAAGAAGGTCAAAGGAGAACAACCTTCTGTTGTGCCATCATAAGGGATGAGCTGGAAACATGAACTTTTCTCAGCAATGCAGGCACATACAGTTGTGTTCAAAATAATAGCAGTCAGACATCACTAACCTGATCAATTACGGTTTTTGGTAGAAATGATATTTCTACATGGCAAATAATTTACTAGCAGGTGTAGTAGAGTAATAGAAACCCAACAGACCCGACAGTCATGACATGCATGCTGCTGATTCTGTGTAATTCAATCACTTATTGAAAGGGGCATGTTCAAAATAATAGCAGTGTGGAGTTCAATGAGTGAGGTCATTCATTCTTTGAAAAACAGGTGGCAATTATTGCCCTTATTTAAGGAAGGAAGGCAGCAAATGTTGTACGTGCTGGTTACAGTGCAGTTCTCTCTGAAATTGAGGAAGGTGGGTCGTTCCAAACATTGTTCAGAAGAACATCGTTCCTTGATTAAAAAGTTGATTGGACAGGGGAAAACATATAAAGAAGTGCAGAAAATGATAGGCTGCTCAGCTAAAATGATCTCAAATGCTTTAAAATGGCAACCAATACCTGAAAGACGTGAAAGAAAGCGAAAAACTACCATTCGAATGGATAGAAGAATAGCCAAAATGGCAAGGACTCAGCTCCAGGAAGATCAAAGAAGGTCTAAAGTCACCTGTGAGTACTGTTACAATTAGAAGAGGCCTATGTGAACCCAGGCTATCTGCAAGAAGCCCGAGCAAAGTCCTACTGTTGAAAAAAAGACGTGCTGAAGAGGTTACAATTTGCCAAAGAGCACATTGACTGGCCTAAAGAGAAATGGCGCAACATTTTGTGGACTGATGAAAGTTAGGCTACTTTTACACTGCCGTTTCAGGGTCTGCCTGTGAGAGCCGTTTCAAGGCTCTCACAAGCGGCCCCAAATGGATCAGTTTACCCCAATGCATTCTGAATGGATGCGGATCCATTCAGAATGCATCAGTTTGGCTCCGTTCCGCCTCCATTCCGCTCTGGAGGCGGACACCAAAACGCTGCTTGCAGCGTTTTGGTGTCCGCCTGGCGGTGCGGAACCATACGGATGCGTCCTGACTTAAAATGTAAGTCAATGGGGACGGATCCGTTTACATTGACACAATATTGGTGCAATTGTAAACAGATCCGTCCCCCATTGACTTTCAATGTAAAGTCAGGACGGATCCGTTTGACTTACACTTAGACTTTTTTTTGACTAAGTGTATGCAGACGGATCCGTACTGAACGGATACCATCGTTTGCATTTATAGGTGCGGAATCCGGATCCGTCTGTGCAGATACCAGACGGATCCGCACCTAACACAGGTGTGAAAGTAGCCTGAGATGGTTCTTTTTGGATCTAGTGGCCGGAGACAGTTTGTCAGACGACCCCCAGACACTGAATTCAAGCCACAGTACACTGTGAAGACAGTGGAGCATAGTGGTGCAAGCATCATGGCATGGGGATGTTTCTCATACTACGGTGTTGGGCCTATTTATCGCATACCAGGGATCATGGAATACATCAGAATACTTGAAGAGGTCATGCTGCTTTAGGCCTCTTTCACACTACCGTTTTTTATTTCCGTTTTGTGGGCCGTTTTTTGCGTTCCGTATACGGAGCCATTCATTTCAATGGTTCCGCAAAAAAAAACGGAATGTACTCCGTATGCATTCCGTTTCCGTATTTCCGTTCCGTTGAGAGATAGAACATGTCCTATTATTGCCTGCAAATCACATTCTGTGGCTCCATTCAAGTCAATGGGTCCGCAAAAAAAATGGAACACATGAGGAAATGCATCCGTATGTCTTCCGTATCCGTTCCGTTTTTGCGGAACCATCTATTGAAAATGTTATGCCAAGCCCAATTTTTTCTATGTAATTACTGTATATGCCATACGGAAAAACGGAATGGAAACGGAAACACAACGGAAACAAAACAACGGAACCGTGAAAAACGGACCGCAAAACACTGAAATAGCCATACGGTCGTGTGAAAGAGGCCTTATGCTGAAGAGGAAATGCCCTTGAAATGGGTGTTCCAACAAGACAACGACCCCAAACACACCAGTAAACGTGCAACATCTTGGTTCCAGACCAACAAGATTAACGTTATGGAGTGGTCAGCCCAATTCCCGGATCTTAATCCAATAGAAAACTTGTGGGGTGACTTCAAAAATGCAGTTTCTGAGGCAAAACCAAGAAATAGAGAAGAACTATGGAATGTAGTCCAATCATCCTGGGCTGGAATACCTGTTCACAGGGGCCAGAAGTTGGTCGACTCCATGCAACACAGATGTACAGCAGTTCTCAGAAACACTGGTTATACAACTAAATATTAGTTAAGTGATTCAAAGGAAAGCAAAATCTTCAAACATTTTTCAGTTTATATAGTGAATGTTTGAGTTTGTAAAGAAGAATACAAACTGCAATTTTTTTGAACAGTCTAATATTCACTTTTCTTCAATTCTTTTAGAGGAACAACACAAATTTGATATATTTTTCTTCATGTTTTGATTTGGAATAGAATGTGTAGTGTTCCCAATGCATTTGTGTGTATGGAAATAAAAGCTTTTGAGCTTTATTCACTTTTTAAAACACACTGCTATTATTTTGAACACAACTGTATGAACATGGGACCAACACAGATGCCTTCACCTGCCAAGGGCACATGTAACAGGTCAGCCAGTTTCATAGGTACAAATTTGCTGACAGATGCCCTTTAAAGGTGTCCTAATCTGTAACCCTAACCTACTTTTCACTCCACTTTTAAAAGTGACGAGGATCACCAAATGTCATAAAATTTGACCAAATGTTGCAAAAACATGCACCAAATGTCACAGGGGGCATTACTTGCGACATTTTAACACCACAAAACTGACATAGCAGACTTGATAAAGGCCCCCCAAAGTATCTACAAAGTGACTTTTTATTAAGATTTTCATAAAACACAAAAATAAGATATCAATACTGATCAAAAGTAGTAATCTTATAATTTAACATAGGCTGTGTTTACAGTGGTTAAATTATTGTTATAAAAGGACATGACACATTACATAGGAGTGGAACAGCTAAAGTTGTGCAAGTGGAAAATATACACTGGTAGTTCCTTAAAGAGTATGTGTCATCAGAAAACCTATTTCTAAGGAATATTGCCAACAGTTCCTTTTTCTTAGCGATCACTTCTCGGGAGTCATCTCTTCATCACAGACAAGATTACAAGGAAACAACCCCCCATGAAAGTCAACTCCAGTATACAGTTTGCTATAAAGCACATCTCTGAACGGTTCAGCCTCTTGCACGCGAATGTGTGCGCCCCGTGGCCGTGCTGCGGCCCGCAAATTGCAGGCCGCAATGCACGAACACCCAGAGTTGGGCTGCCGCAGCAGATCGCAGGCCCATTCACTTTAATGGGTCCGTGATCCGGCCATTCCGCAAAAAGATATGACATGTTCTATCTTTTTGCGGAACGGAAGTACGGGACGAAACCCCACGGAAGCACTCAAGGTGATGCATTCCCTTTAAAATTTAACCGCTTAATGCTATTTGACATCTATACTCGTCATGGAGCACTGCTACTTGGTGCTCCATGACGAGTATACACGTTATGGCCTTAAACTGTCACCATGTCTGCAAACACGGTGACGGCGCCGAGACCCCGGCTATTACACACAGCCAGAGATCTCCGCTAACCGGCCCAGGACCAATGAGGGCGGTCCCGGGCCGGCGATCGCTCCGATTGGCTAGTCTGTACAGACTAGCCAATCAGAGAAATCAGAGAATTCAAATGCCGGCTGAACGGTTCTGACCCTCACAGTCCGTGACTGTGAGGATCAGAACCTTCTAAAATGTATATAAATGCATAATAACAAACCCCCCCCCCCCATAGGCTCCAGCTCATTTGTGGCCCCCCAGTTTCAGGATGGCCGAGCGGGCGGGCATGCAATCCCTCATTCCCCCATTTTCAGGATGGCTGAACGGTTCGCAGAGTGTCAGCATACAGCTGACACTCTGCTTGAAACAGCCGACATTGGTGCTGGCACTGATGTCAGCTGTTTAACTCCTTCTATGCTGCGGTCCATAGGGACCGCTGTATGGAAAGGGTTAACAGGGAGGGAGCTCCCTCCCTCTCCCATCAGGCCGCTGCTGCGCCTTTGCAGCGACCTGATGCTTGACGGGTTCACAGAGGGAGGGGGCTCTCTCACCCATCCGGCCGCTGCTCTGTTGTGGCAGCATCCGGAAGGTTACCATGGCAACCAGACGCCTTCACAGGCTTTCGGCTTGCTATGGTATAGCTCAGCCTGATCAGGCTCCTGCTAAACGCAGGAGGCTGATCAGGCTGTGTAAAGTCACACTACACTGCAGTACACTATATAGTGTACTGCAGTGTATTATAGAGGCATCAGACCCACTGAATCCTCAAGAACCAAGTGGGTCTGGGTAAAAAAAAAAAAGTAAAAAAATAAAAATAAAAAAAGTGAGAAAAAGTAAACAAAATAAATCTCTAATTTCTTCTTATAGCCGCACATTTATAATTAATTAAAAAAATAAAATACACTACACATGTTTGATATCACCGCGTCCGTAACGACCTGATCTATGAAAGGGTCATGTTACTTTCCCCACACGGTGAACGCCATAAAAAAAATAAAAAGAAAAAAAAATATGATGGAATTTACATTTTGCCCACCTCACTACCCAAAAAAAAATGTATTAAAAGTGATCAAAAGTCATATGTACACCAAAATGGTACCATTCAAACCGTCACCTCATCCCGCAAAAAATACCCCCTACATGAGGCAATCACCCAAAAAAAATGAAAAAAATATGGAATTTTTTTTCTAAAATTATTTTATTGTGTTAAAGTGAAATAAATAGAAAAAGTATACATATTAGGTATTGCTGCGTCCGTAACAACCAGCTCTATAAAAATATCACATGAACTTTCCCCTCAGGTGAACACCGTAAAAAAATTAAAATAAAAACTGTCACCTTACATCACAAAAAGTGTAATACCAAACAATCAAAAAGTCATACGCACCCCAAAATCATACCAATCAAACCGTCATCTCATCCCACAAAAAATTTGATGCTACCTAAGACAATCGCCCAAAAAATAAAAAAACTATGGCTCTCAGAATATGGAGACACTAAAACATGATTTTTTTGTTTAAAAAATGCTGTTATTGTGTGAAACTTAAATACATTTTAAAAAGTATACATATTAGGTATCGCCGCGTCCATAAGAACCTTCTGTATAAAAATATCACATGACCTATCCCCTCAGGTGAACACCGTAAAAAACAAACAAAAAAAACTGTGCTAAAAAAGCCATTTTTTGTCACCTTACATCACAAAAAGTGTAATTATAAACGATCAAAAAGTCATATGCACCCTAAAATAGTACCAAACAGTCATCTCATACCCAAAAAAATGAGCCCCTACATAAAACAGTTGCAAAAAAAAAAAAAAAACTATGGCTTTCAGAATATGGAGACACTAAAAAAAATCATTAAAAAAAAAAGCTTTATTATGTAAAACTGAAACAAACAAAAAAAGTAGTCATATTTGGTATTTTCGTGTTCGTAACAACCTGCTCTATAAAAATAACACATGATCTAACCTGTCAGGTGAACATTGTAAATAACAAAAAATAAAAACTGTGCCAAAACATCTATTTTTTTTTACCTTGCCTCACAAAAAGTGTAATATAAAGCCACCTTATCCCGCAGTTTCCAAAATGGGGTCTTTTTATTTGGAGTTTCTACTCTAGGGGTGCATCAGGGGGGCTTCAAATGGGACATGGTAACTTAAAATTATCCTAGTGAAATCTGCCCTCCAAAAATCACATTGTGCTCCTTTGCTTCTGCGCCCTGCCGTGTGCCCGTACAGCAGTTCACGACCACATATGGGGCGTTTCTGTAAACTACAGAATAAGGGTAAGGCTACTTTCACACTCGCGTTTTGTGCGGATCCGTCTTGTATCTGCACAGACTGATCCGCACCAATAATGCAAACGCTTGTATCCGTTAATAACGGATCCGTTGGCATTATTCATTCAAAAAAAAGGTCTAAGTCAAAACGGATCTGTCTTGACTTACATTGAAAGTCAAATGGGGGACGGATCCGTTTTCAATTGCACCATATTGTGTCAGTGAAAAACGGATCTGTCCCCATTGACTTACATTGTAAGTCTAGACAGATCCGTTTGGCTCCTCATAGTCAGACTGTCACCAAAACGCTGCTAGCTGCGTTTTAGTGACCGTCTAAAAAACGCAACGGAGTCCAAACGCAGCCAAATTGATGCATTCTGAAAGGATCCTTATACATTCAGAATGCATTGGGGCTGAACTGATCCATTTTGGGACGCTTGTGAGAGCCCTGAAACGGATCTCACAAGCGGACCGAAAAACGCCAGTGTGAAAGTAGCCTAATAAATATTGAGCTTTGTTTGGCTGTTAACCCTTGCTTTGTTACTGGAAAAAATTTATTAAAATGGAAAATCTGCCAAAAAAATTCTGAAATTCTTGTGGAACACCTAATGGGTTAACAAAGTTTGTAAAATCTGTTTTGAATACATTGAGAGGTGTAGTTTCTAAAATGGGGCCATTTATAGGTGGTTTCTCTTATGGAAGCCTCACAAAGTGACTTCAGACCTGAACTGGTCCTTAAAAATTGAGTATTGGAAATTTTCTTAAAAAGTTTAAGATTTGTTTCCAAACTTCTAAGCCTTCTAATGTCCCCAAAAAAGAAAATGTCATTTACAAAATGCAAACATGAAGTAGACATATGGAAAATGTAAAGTAATAACTATTTTAGGTGGTATCACTATCAGTTTTAAAAGCAGAGAAATAGAAATGTTGAAAATTGCGATTTTTTTTTTGTTGTTGTAAATTTGCAATTTTTTTTATAAATAAAAATGAGATATTTTGATTCAAATTTACCACTGTCATGAAATACAATATGTGACGAGAAAACAATCTCAGAATGGCTTGGATAAGTAAAAGCGTTTTAAAGTTATCACCACATAAAGTGACATGTCAGATTTGCAAAAAATGGCCTGGTCCTTAAGGCGAAAAATGGCTATGTCATGAAGGGGTTAAATTCAGTTCATTCTTTGCTCATAGGGACAATGAGTGTGTTTTTGTGATACACTTTATCAAAGAACAATGTTAGGCTTTATTCACACGTCAGTGTGCTGTCTGTGTTCTCCAAAGACAGCACACATAGGGCTTCATTTTAATGCGTGTATTCACACATCCGTGTTTTAGCACGGCCCTTGGGTCAGTGGTTTTAGCACGGGAGCATGCCCTATTTTTGTCTGTATTTACGGATCCCTCACACCCATTATAGTAGCAGGGGTCAGAAACCTCCGGCACTCCAGCTGTTCAGAAACTACAACTCCCAGAATGCTTCATTCACTTCTATGTGAGTTAGAAGAACAGCTGCGCACATTTGCATGCTGGGAGTTGTAGTTTCACAGCAGCTGGAGTGCCAAAGGTTTCTGTTCCCTGGTCTATGGGTCAGTGAAAAACACGTCATCCGCGTTTCATGGACCATTTATAGGATATGCTCTGAAAATTACATTTCAGCTGAGCAGTGTCCGTGAAACACGGATGACACACGAGGAGCAAAAAAAATGGACACAAGGGCCAAACACTGATTCTTAACAGAAATCTTTCATGGATGAATCACTGACCATCTTGTCACGTACGTGGACATGTGAATGAGGCCTTCATTTTTTTTTTTTTTACAAAACTATATATAAAGTCTTCCATTAGCAACCCTCTGAGTGTTACTAAGAAGAACCCGTCTTCAGCATTCTACTGAACGCTGAAGATGCAGGATAACTGTAATATGCAGATTCAAGCTGCTCAGCGAGCCACTGGTCTTCCTTTTCTAGCCTCTGCCTCCTTACCCCAAGCCCTGTGTTCCATGGGCATTGTTTCCCTTCTTTCACATCTGGGGACTTGTGCATTGTTTAAAGGGGTTCTGCAGTTTGTTTTAACTGATGATCTATCCTCTGGACAGATCATCAGCATCTGACCGGCGGGGGTCCGACACCCGCGACCCCTGCCGATCAGCTGTTTGAGAAGGCCGCGGCGCTCCAGCAGCCTTCTCAAACAGCTGATCGGCGAGGGTCCCGGGTGTCGACCCCCACCGGTCAGATACTGATGATCTATCCATAGGATAGATCATCAGTTAAAACAAACTGTAGAACCCCTTTAACATCTGGGGGGGAAAAAAGAGGCTCGAACAGAGGCATGCTGAGAAGCCTCTGCATCATACAGTTAGGGCTCACGCACAAAACTATGATTGGTCCAGGAAACACGGTTGTTTACATGTTGGCCGCATCTCCTGGGCTGACCACGGCTCCCCTGACCTAAACACATTCTATCATAGTAATTTATGATACAGTCAGTCTCTATCTGATCGTGGGTCTCAGTGTATTCAGATGATGATGTAAGTACACTGCAATAGCCCAGTGATCAGACAGAGACTGAATGTATCATAAATTACTATGATACAGTCAATTCAGGTCTGGGGATCCAAGGCCGACACATGAACAGTGTTTCTTGGGCCAATCACAGTCGTGTGAATCATCACTTACCCTGAGTCCTCAGCATTCAGTATAATGCTGAAGATGGATTCTTCTTAGCAATCCTCAGTCACAGGGTAGCTAAGGGAAGACTTTACAGTTTCTATGAAAAATGTACATATTTCCATGATAAAGTATATTACATAAATACCTACACTCACTGTACCTACACATTACTATTATATAATAAAAGAGGAGAACAACCTCTTGGCTGTGGAGGTTCGGAAAAATTTCATTGCGAGTTATTGTTCCAAGCACTTTTGCGTCCTCTTCCACTCTTTGCATTCGGTCTTTTCGATTACGATTTCTCTGTTCATCTTTTTCCTAAAAATAAAAATAATGCTAAAGAAAAGTCACACTGTGGAATTCTACCTGGACTCAACACAAACACACTCCACCCCAATAGTAGTAGCTAGAGTCTCTAAATTGGAATTTATGGTATTATAAAATCATACGGATGATGTAAACTTAGGCAGGCAGTCTAAAGATATGCCAAATTTATCAGTGTCTCAGACTGGATGATCAATTTGGTTCATGGCTGGACACTTTCTTCTAATTATACACTATCTATTGGTTGGCTTACTTTTTGTCATAATTCTACACCACAAAGTTGACACAAAGGGGGACCTCTATCAAGACCGGCTTTCCGTTATTCCAATCTTGATCTCCCTGCACTGGAGTGAGATGTGCCTAATTTATTAAGAGGCAGATAAATGATTTGCATCTCTGATCCTCTATGAGCCAGAAACTGAAGTCTATGGCAGCAAGTTATATTAAATCCTCTCCCGCTAAGCCATGCCCTTTTCTCACCATTGTAGAAAAGTGGAGAGAAGATTAAAGTCGCAAATTATGTTGCACATATACCTTGCGCCATTATTTGTGACCCTTTTACCCTACAATAATGGTGCAAAGACCTCTAAAGTGTTCCTCAAAATGTTGCATCTTAGACCATGCTCTTTCCTCACAAAGCCATACCCTTTGGCTGAGCACGGAACAGTCGTTTTTCTAAAACTGCAACAAATGTTGGCAAAATGGGGGGGGGGGGGCACGACTATAAAAATGGATGTGTAAACATGACCTAGAGGAGGGAGTGTCTTACTGGACAACCCCTGTCCATATGTTTTATTAGGAAAGTGTGTGGGGGGAGGGGGGGGCACAGAATGTTATCAAGGGCCGCATTGTGCACCCCTGGTCTAGACGGAACAGCCAGTTTAATAGCATCTTGTTTCAAGGTGTTCTTTTCTATTAAAGGGGTTCTGCAGTTTTTTAAAACTGATGATCTATCCTCTGAATAGATCATCAGCATCTGATCGGCGGGGGTCCGACACCCAGGACCCCTGCCGATCAGCTGTTTGAGAAGACAGCGGCGCTGGTAGTAGTGCCGCGGCCTTCTCGCCGTTTACCGCAGGCCCAGTGACGTCACGACTAGTATCACTGGCCTGGGCGCGGCTAAGCTCTGTTCACTTGAATGGAGCTTAGCCCTGCTAAGGTCATTGATACTAGTCGTGACGTCACTGGGCCTGCAGTAAACAGCGAAAAGGCCGCGGCTCTGCTGGACCGCCGCTACCTTCTCAAACAGCTGATCGGCAGGGGTCCCGGGTGTTGGACCCCCGCCGATCAGATGCTGATGATCAATCCAGAGGATAGATCATCAGTTTAAAAAAAAACTGCAGAACCCCTTTAAACACTGATGACATTCCTGGGCCTCTCAGAATTTTGACCCTACCAAAAACCTTAAATAAAAGGAGCTAATGAAAAGAAACACCACCACAGATCTTACTGGGCTATGGCCAGAAAGGTTGAGCAAGACAGATATGCCTTTTATGACAGGTGTAAGCCTTTTTATATTTGTGGAAATATTTTCTTTTATTATATGCAAAAGCAAATCGTACGTATTCATCTTGAGTACGTGCAACCAACCTGGTCTTTCTTCTTCCTTTCTTCAACCTGTCGAAGTTGCTCCGTTGTCAATACAGCCTCCATACGTTTCATGTCTTGCATCATCAACCGCTGGGACTCTAGAAACTGATCATTTGCTTTTTGCCATGTGTGTTTCAGCTGATTGTGCTGCTGCCTCTCCTGCTCCAGGAGATGACATACTGTCCAAAGAGACAAAAGCCGTCACTCAGGATACCACTAGTGATGCACAAGGTGAGCTGCATCACAAACATTATTGGACGCTCAATATTTCTATCATGCAATATATAGTTATTCCAATTCCTATAGAAGTAAATATAGACACACATTATAAAACCCAAAGTACTTTATTGTGATATTGTTAGTTTATCATACAATCACCTTGGTATTAAATACACAAACTGGCTGTATTCACTATATATCCATGCTATAGCACATAGCATCAGGGCAGCAAACACTAGTTTAGGGAGCTTAGAACATAATCATAATTATTTTTTTTTTTTTAAGAGTAACCACTTTTTATAAACTGTACAAGAAACAAATACCACATAAGAAGATAAAGCAAAGCTAGATTATGGTGCATACCTTCGTGTAACTCTTTCCGCAACTTTTCAGCGTCCTCTTGTAGGACAGACTTCTGAGTGTTCAGAACAGCTACATACATTTCTAAGTCTGTACGGCAGGATTTTTCAGCTTCAAGGTAATGATTCATTTCCTTCATCTATAATAAATAAATAAAAAAATAAACACGTAAACTGCTTCGGAAACTTTACTAATGATCAAATAGCTCTAAGATTAAAATGTGTATAGCTCAGAAAGTCTGGTAAAAACACATGTATTAGGGAAACTAAGCGGTGTTCTCACTATTGACTGTAAAGGCCCCTTTAACAAGCCAACAGACGATAATTATCGGGAATGAACTATTTGGTCCTGATAACTGTCTGCTTGTCAGAGGAGGTGAGCGCTGCATTTACATGCAGTACTCATGTCCACTGCATGAGGTTTAGTGATCACTACTGTGATCACTCATCCCCATAGATAATCATTGTTTCTGGGCAGCAGATCACTGTGTACACAGCATAATCTGCTTCCCAGAGATGGCAAATTTGGTGGTTCGATGGTAAGGTGTGTCTTTTTGCTGATGACACAAAGATTTGTAAATGGGTTGATGTTCCTGGAGGGATACACCAAATGGAAAAGGATTTAGGAAAACTAGAGGAATGGTCAAAAATCTGGCAACTAAAATGTAATTATGATAAGTGCAAGATAATGCACCTGGGGCGTAAAAACCCAAGAGCAGAATATAAAATCAGTGATACAGTCCTAACCTCAGTATCTGAGGAAAGGGATTTAGGGGTCATTATTTCAGAAGACTTAAAGGTAGGCAGACAATGTCATAGAGCAGCAGGAAATGCTAGCAGAATGCTTGGGTGTATAGGGAGAGGCATTACCTGTAGAAAGAGGGAGGTGCTCATGCCCTCTACAGAGCACTAGTGAGACCTCATTTGGAGTATTGTGCGCAGTACTGTAGACCATATCTCCAGAAGGATATTGATACTTTGGAGAGAGTTCAGAGAAGAGCTACAAAACTAGTACATGGATTGCAGTATAAACTTACCAGGAAAGGTTAAAGGACCTTAACATGTATAGCTTGGAAGAAAGGCGAGACAGAGGGGATATGATAGAAACTTTTAAATACATAAAGGGAATCAAGAAGGTAAGGCTACTTTCACACTAGCGTTCGGGGCTCCGCTTGTGAGTTCCGTTTGAAGGCTCTCACAAGCGGCCCCGAACGGATCCGTCCAGCCCCAATGCATTCTGAGTGGAGGCGGATCCGCTCAGCTCAGCAGACGGACACCTGAACGCTGCTTGCAGCGTTCGGGTGTCCGCCTGGCCGTGCGGAGGCGAACAGATCCGTCCAGACTTACAATGTAAGTCAATGGGGACGGATCCGTTTGAAGTTGACACAGTATGGCTCAATTTTCAAACGGATCCGTCCCCCATTGACTTTCAATGTAAAGTCTGAACGGATCCGTTTGCATTATCATGAACAAAAAAAAAAAAAAATAATAATAATTTTTTTTTTTTTTTTTGTTCATGGTAATGCAAACGGATCCGTTCTGAACGGATCCAAGCGTTTGCATTATAGGTGCGGATCCGTCTGTGCAGATACCAGACGGATCCGCACCAAACGCAGGTGTGAAAGAAGCCTAAAAGAGGAGAGAATATTTAAAAGAAGAAAAACTGCTACAAGAGGACATAGTTTTATATTAGAGGGGCAAAGGTTTAAAAGTAATATCAGGAAGTATTACTTTAGTGGATGCATGGAATAGCCTTCCTGCAGAAGTGGTAGCTGCAAATACAGTGAAGCATGCATGGGATAGTCATAAGGCTATCCTTCATATAAGATAGGACCATAGTATTCAGTATATTGGGCAGACTAGATGGGCCGAATGGTTCTTATCTGCCGACACATTCTATGTTTCTATATGTGTAATTTTTGGGGTAAATAAATTCCATTAATCCCATCACAATGTTATGCTCTTCCAGAGGTTTTTGTAAGATTATTGGGCAGTTTCTCTGCCTACAAGTTATTATCACAGATGCTTGGTTTACTATTGCAGTTCTCAAAACTGAATTTGACTCAGCAGAGATCACATGCCTCTTCTTCACAGCAAAAATGTTATAACATGAACAGAGTTGAGAAAAAGACCTTAACCCTAACTTCTACAAACCTATGAATACAGAATCAACCTAATAAAACTAATATGAAAAGTTGTTATTCTAAAAATCTTCATCTACTTGCATATTATAAGTTATACCAGCAAGAATTAGTCTTTATGTAGAAAACTATGATTTAAATCAAGCCCTACTGACTAGTGATTTAAATCGTGATTTAAATCATTTTGATTTAAATCAAATCCACCCTGGGTGGAAGCGAGTAAAGGTTCTCTTCTACTGCTGACCAGCATGCTTAAAAAATGTGTTACTGGAAAATCTATAATTTTTCAGTAAGAATTAAAGGAAGAAATATAATTTTCACCTATTGGACTGTCCCAATGGCACATTAGAAGTTTGAGTGCAATGGGAGACTAAGTGACCCTCAGGGTAAGGAAATGTGTCAGCAAAAATTTCATCTGCCAGTTAAAACTAGACAGTAACACATTTTTTTGTAATCTCTTTATTTTCTGATTGCAGATTTATTCCTTCTGTTTTCTGAACATGATTATGGGGGCGGCCATCTTTCTATTTACAAAGCATTAAGAAGATTGCTTTATGGCAACCCCATGGCCATAGACCTCATTGACTTCTATGGGAGAGTTTTCTAGCCATGCTCTGTGACCCGTGCAGAGGTCACTGTACAAGGGAAGAATAGATAAGTTCTGACAATCACATACTGTGAATGGTGGACCCTGTCTCATCTGTACACAGAGGTGAAATATATTATTGCAATCCTGCCTGTAATGATAACTGCAGTAAAGTGATCTGTACAAACCAAGAAGTGGCGTCAATTATTATTAGACATAGTGGCCAGTGCGAAAACTGCAGGATTTTTTATTTTAGTTTAAATATAAAAAGTAACATGGAAAATTAAAAATAACATCAAAAATTATTTAAAAATATGCTAAACATAAAAAAGTGATTTAAACAGCAGGTCATTTTCTGGTGACACATTCCCTTTAAGGCGATCACTCCACATATGTATGAGAGATGGTCAACAAGCAGACGTGATAGAAAAGGAAAAGCAACTTCAAAGAGGGCACTTGTACCTCTAAAGACAATGGGGGAAGGAGTACTAGCTTCTTTATACCTTATGTCTTTTTATATGACGTGTACATACAAGTTATGCCTCATTCACACGTCAGTGTTTGGTCAGTGATTTTGAGCCAAAACCAGGTGCGGCTCTAAACACAGAACAGGTGCAGATCTTTCCCTTATACCTTATGTCTGTGAAGGCTCCTCCTAATCATCATGTAACATCATTAAAAAGTACAAGGCTGTTACCAGTTTATAATTATTCAAGACGTCTGTGGCGTATCACATAATGGAGGCCAGGTCGGACGGCACCAAGCGCGCACGCGCAGAGCCATAACGAGGCCCATGACACGCGCATCACGTGGCGCCTGACTCAAACAGAAATGGTCTGGAGCGCACTGCCAGCTAAGCCGGAATGCAAATGCGCTCCAGCGTGGAGCGCAACCGACCACCACCAACACTGCAATGGCATGGAATAATGGACGCAGCGCATTAATAAAAACAGTCCACGATAACAATCAACTATATCATTACCAAAAAGGGTGACATGATTGTGCAATAACATGATTATCCAGCTCTAATACACATTTTAAACTAAAAATATTAAAATATATATGTGAACGCCAATAATGCATGTGATAGTTCATATATAATAACCAATCAACACTATATGCATACCAATGATAAATACTTACAATACTGAAGGAGTACATAATAGAACAATATATCTACTCATCCCTATACACAGCGTGCACGAATTGAATCTTAGTGTATAATATGCATAAGCCTAATCTGCAATTTAGCAGAAGCAAATCATATAATTAACACCTATACAAAAATACTTAAAAAACGTGCGTGCAAGGAAATGTGAAATACATAGGAAAATAAAAGGATTAAATGAAACCGTGACAATCCATAGCGGTGTGTCATGCAGTGCTACCCATTGTGATAAAGTGCTATAGTGCTCATAAGTTCTGGTAGAAGAGTTAACTTCCAAAAAATATATATGCATAATTGATTACTAATTTTATACAAATAAGTTTTTTCATTAAATCATCCGACGTTCATATGACGCCAAGAAAAGAACGCAATCCCAACATCGCTGTGCCAGTCTGTTTTTCAGCCATTCCTAGAACCGTCAATCCCATTACCTTCCAAACAGCCTCCGAAAGCAAATATCACAACAGCCTAAATAAACTAAATAAAAACACGGTGTTAAAAAACTTGCAATCGTCAACAGACAAAGAGAAAAAAAAACACCAAAGAAAGAAACATCAATACAGTATTATAAATATGGTGAGAAAGATATTTCTTTGTTTAAACCCCCAGGTACCACACAATCCAATTCATAAATCCATCTCACCTCTTTTTGGGCCAACAGTTTCCTCCAATTTCCCCCTCGCAAGGAGATGAACACCCAATCGATGCCTCTAACTCGAAATCCAGAGCGGTCAGAGTTGTGAAATTCTTTAAAATGTCTACGGATAGATTTCAATTTAGTTAAATCCTTCTCCTCTTTTGCTCCCTCTATTCCTAAGACATGTTCCCGGACCCGTCTCCTCAATTTTCTTGAGGTCATACCCACATAAATAAGTTGGCATGGACATAATGCCAAGTATATCACCCCTGCTGAACTTTTTTCAAGGTTGGATCCAACCGTAACACCTCCCTCCCAATATTTCATCAGGGCAGATCTCACCTTTTTCCACTGAGGATTATATGTAGATATAAACCGCACCTTGTCATCTTGATCTTTTTGTAGTTTCTGACGAATTTGGAGGAGGTCATCTCTTTTCGTTGCCTTTGCTCTTTTATATCCTTGCATGTCTGACATCGAGGAACCAATGGGCGAGTTTATTTTAGAACTACTTGAGTTTGTACTCACCCTCAATTATTTTCTGTTTGGGGATGTCTTCTACCTGCAGCTCCAGGGGACAGCTATGGGGGCGGCCTGTGCGCCATCCATTGCTAATCTGTTCCTGGGGCTGTGGGAGAGGGAAGTCTTCCTTACAGACTCGATCCCCCATATTGGTGGGATCCAGATGTGGGCCCGCTACATAGATGATATTTTCATCGTGTGGCAGGGCTCACAGGCTGGATTCATCCAACTGATGGAATTATTGAACAAGAATGATTTGAATATTAAATTAACTTACAGGATTGAAAAATCAAGTTTGGATTTCCTTGATGTCAGAATTCTGGTTGATGAAGGAAAAGTGACTATGGATTTATTAAGAAAGGAGACCTCTACTAATGCATTACTTCATGCCAATTCATGTCACCCTCGAAATCTCATTTACAATATACCATACAGCCAGTTTTTGTGACTGAAGCGGATTTGTTCCACGGAGAAGTACTTGGAAGAACAAGCTTGTGACCTTTCAAATAGATTTCAGGAAAGAGGCTATCCAAGGACATGCACGATGCAAAGATATAAAAGAGCAACTAAAAAGGGAAGACCTCCTTCAAATACGTAAAAAACGACAAAAAGATCAAGACGACAAGGTGCGGTTTATATCTACATATAACCCTCAGTGGAAAAAGATGAGATCTGCCCTGATGAAATATTGGGAGGTGTTACGATTGGATCCAACCTTGGAAAAAGTTCTTCCTGTGGTTCCATCTATCACATATAGGAGATCAAAAAACATCTTTGTGAGGAACTACCATCCAGGTGAACATCCATCTAGTATCTTTGGATCCAAGGGCCCAAAATGGGGATGCTCCCCACGTGGGAAGTGCGTAGCTTGCACAAATGTTGATAGAGCATTTTTAGAATCCAGCGAAATTTAAAAAACAGTATATGATCACCTATAATATCACATGTGGTACACCAGGGGTGATATACTTGGCATTATGTCCATTCCAACGTATTTATGTGGGTATGACCTCAGGAGAATTGAGGAGACGGGTTTGGGAACATGTCTTAGGAATAGAGGGAGCAAAAGAGGAGAAGGATTTAACTAAATTGAAATCTATCCCTAAACATTTTAAAGAATTTCACAACTGACAGCTCTGGATTTCAAGTTAAAGGCATCGATTGGGTGTTCATCTCCTTGCGAGGGGGAAATTGAGGAAACTGTTTGTTCAAAAAGAGGCGAGATGGATTTATGAATTGGATTGTGTGGTACCTGGTGGGTTAAAAGAAGAAATATTTTTCTCACCATATTTATAATACTGTATTGATGTTTCTTTCTTTGGTGTTTTTCGTGGTTTTTTTTTTGTTTGTTTTTTGTTTCTCTTGGTCTGTCGACGATTGTTTTATGTAAGTTTTTTAACTCCGCGTTTTTATTTAGTTTATTTAGGCTGTGGTGATATTTGCTATCGGTGGCTGTTTGGAATATGATAGGATTGACGGTTCTAGGAATCCCTGGAGAACAGACTGGCACAGCGATGTTGGGATTGCGTTCTTTTCTTGGCATCATATGAACGTCGGATGATTTAATGAAAAAACTTCTTTGTATTTATTTAGTAATCAATTATGCATATATATTTTTTGGAAGTGAACTCTTCTACCAGAACATATGAGCACTATGGCACTTTATCACAATGGGTAGCACTGCATGACACACCGGTATGCATTATTGTCACTGTTTAATTTAATCCTTTTATTTTCCTATGTATTTCACATTTCCTTGCACGCACGTTTTTTAAGTATTTTTGTATAGGTGTTAATTATATGATTTGCTTCTGCTAAATAGCGGATTAGGCTTATGCATATTATACACTAAGATTCAATTCGTGCACGCTGTGTATAGGGATGAGTAGATATATTGTTGTATTATGTACTCCTTCAGTATTGTAAGTATTTATCATGGGTATGCATATAGTGTTGATTGGTTATTATATATGAACTATCACATGCATTATTGGCGTTTAAATATATATTTTAATTGTTATTTTTAGTTTAAAATGTGTATTAGAGCTGGATAATCATGTTATTGGACAATCATGTCACCTTTTTGGTAATGATATAGTTGAATCAATTTGATACATGCATGATTGCAGATTTAGTTGTATTTACAGGATAGTATTGATTAATTGTATATGTTATTGTGGACTGTTTTTATTAATGCGCTGCGTCCATTATTCCATGCTATTGCAGTGTTGGTGGTGGTCGGTTGCGCTCCACGCTAGAGCATACTTGCACTCTGGCTTACCCGGCGGTGCGCTCCAGCGTGAAGCGCACGACCATTTCTGTTTGAGTCAGGCGCCACATGATGCGTGCGTCATGGGCCTAGTTATGGCTCGGCGCGTGAGCGCTGGGTTCTGTCCGACCTGGCCTCCATTATGTGATACGCCACAGACATCTTGAATAATTATAAACTGGTAACAGCCTTGTACTTTTTAATGATGTTACGTGATGATAAGGGGGAGGTGTTCTATTGATTCTTTGTCCCCGGAAAAAGCCTATGTGGCGAAACGGTGTTGGGAGGAGGCGGCTGCAGAGTCGGAGTGCTACAGATGGTATTGATATGAATTGATTCTCTATCCTGCCCTTATATATGTACTTTAATTAAAAGACTCATATGTGGCCATTGTGCCCTGGGTGTTAGTAACGGTTTCATCGGGCATATTAAGATAGTGACCTAATTGTTTGATCATATTCTGAGGCTGACAGACTCTGCAATTTCCTGTTTGTCCTCTCTTGGGAGTATCAGCTGCTGCTATTCTAACTACATGTTTTTATATGTATTATATAAATTGAAAAGTATATTTTTTCTAAAATTGACGGAGGTAATTTATTCTTTGTGGGGTTTGTCTAATGGACTTTATTTCCTCCAGCCCATGTATTTATTAACGTCCGAGTTTATAATTTGGTGTGTACATTAAACATAAGGTAAGGGTTCAGCATTTAACCTCTTCCCGACAGCCTGCCATAAATTTAATTTGGGAGTCGGGGCATTTAAATATAGAGCCATAGCTGCCAGGTGCCTGCTGTTTTAAACAACAGACACCGGGACTAATGTATAAAATCGACCACAACATCGATCGCACATAGTTAACACCTCAGATGCCATGGTCAAATGTTAGCCGGGAGCTTAAAAACTCAGTAACACGCGCTCCCAGGTGTGTAACGGCTCCCCCTAACAGGGATCAGAGAGCCGGATGGTGTGTGTGGCAATGATCCGAGGCTGCCGCAGATAGGTTCCTATGGAGACCCTGCCTGTGGCTGGGCTCCACAGAAACAGAGAAATTCTCAGTCTGCAGTGAGAAAAGCAATCTAATGATTGCTTGTTCGAGTCCCCTAGGGGAACTATTAATAAAATGTAAAAGAAAGAAAAAAAAAAAGTTTTAAAAAATATTTCCCCAAAATTTTTATAAAACAAAATAAACACCATAGGCATCACCGCATGTGGCGAATGGTGTAATGGTAAAAAAAAAAAAAAAATCTAAATTGCCAATTTGCTATTTTTTGTCACTTCACAGTGCCTTAAAAAAACAAAAATACAAAAAAACAAAAATACAAAAAAACAAAAATACAAAAAAACAAACACTCCAAAATGGAATCAATAAAAACTACAGATTGTCCCACAAAAAATGAGCCCCCACACAGCCCGTAAACATAAAAATAAATAAGTTATGGGGGTCTTATTATGGCGATGTAGAGAGAAAAAAAAAGTGACCAAAGCTTTTTTTTTTTTTTCTCCAGTATTAAAATGCAAGAAGAACTACAGATACGTGGTATCGTTGTAATCGTATTGACTCGGAGAATGTAGGTTACAGGTCAGTTTTAGAGCATAGCAAATGCTGTAAAAACAAAACCCCTAAAACTGTTGTGGAATTTTTACAATTCCACCCCATTTTGAAACTTTTTCCAGCTTCCCACTACATCGTATGCAACAGTAAATGGTGCCAATAAAAAGTACAACTTGTACTGCAAAAAACAAGCCCTCATATGGCTATGAGAATGGAAAAAAAAAAAAAAATTATGGCTCTCGAAAGGATTGGAGTCAAAAATGAAAACGGAAAATGGCCCAGTCCTAAAGGGGTTAATTCAAATTCAAATTCTTATGTCCATATGGCCTAATGAAAGTCACAGAAGGGAGTCCCTTCTGGGGACCGCCCTTTTATGAGCCAGATCAAAAGGGCTGCTAAGTTAAAGCAGCTCTCACTTTGGCAGACCTGGCGAGAGGCTATGCAAATGAGCTCTTAGCAAACTCTTCCTCTAATGCCACCATGTAAGGCAACTATCCTATAAGTCAATGTTCAACCCTTTAAACAGGCCTTGAGACATAACTTGGATAATAATTAAGGGACCACCTCATCTGCAGACAGCTGTTTTGGGGTGATTTCCCCTCATCATTGCAGAGCAGAGATTACTGGCTCAACTGGGTAAGAGGCCTCGGTCAGGAAACATTGAGGGAGATTTTTCATCTCCCTTGCGCCAGAAAAGTGGCTTTAAAAAGTCGCAAGCTGTGTGTCTTCAACTTTTTGGCAAAAGGGGGCATGGCAAGGGTGGTAAAAGGGTGTGGCCAACAGCAGAGACAAATGTATCTTCGTTTACGCCAGCTTTCAGGTGCAAATGAAGCCAGAAATCTATGGCAACTCTGAGATGTCATAGATTTCTGTTTAGGTGCATGGACTGCTGGAGGATGCACCTCGTCATGAATGTGGCGCATCCTCTGACAGTCTTGATGTCTTGATAAATCTCCCCTTATATCTCCTTATGGAGAGAGCCTAAACAGTGTTAGGGGTCTTATAGGCCAGGCAACGCTCATCTGGGAAGAGTGTATGCAAATAAGCTCTTAGCAAACGCTGCCTCTGATGCCACAAGATGTAAGGTTGATATCCTATAAGTGAATAAGAGCTCGCTAAGACAGAACTTGGTAAGAGCTAATTTGCTTACCCTCTTCTCAGAATTGAAGAGGACCATTGCCTGGCCTATAAGACTCCTGACACTGTTTAGGCTCTCTCCATGAGGAGATATAGTTATCCCCGAATCCTGACCTAGGCCTCTCACCCAGTAAAGCCAGTACTCTACACTAATGAGGAGCAATCAAGCCCAAAACAGTCTGCAGATGAGGTGCTGGCTTAATTATTATCCAAGTCATGTCTCAAGGTCTGTTTAAAAGGTTAAACACTGACATACAGGACAACTACCTTACATCTTGTGGCATTGGAGGCAGAGCTTGCTAAGAGTTCATTTGCACACCATCTTCCTAGAATTCCAGGAGCATTGCCTACCTATAAGACTCCTCACTCCATTTAGGCACTCTCTACAGACGCTGCAGGTTAAAAGCTTCCAATAAACCTTCCTCCACTACTAATGTCTCCCTTGTTAGTCCTTTGTATGGATAACAGTTGGTCGTCCAGGTATCCACTGTGACTGTCTCATTGCTGGGGATGCTGCCTTTAGAGAAGGGGTTTACTTCATCTGACAAACCCTTTAAAGGGGTTTTCCAAGACTAGGTCATCAATAGCTGATCCGTGGTGGTCCAACACCCGGGACCCCTGCCGATCACCTGCTTAAGGCGGCAGTGGTGCTTGCAGTAGCGCCATAGCCTTCTCTCAGCTTTTCCTAGGCCAGTGATGACAAGTCCATTGGTCACGTGGCCTAGATGCAGCTAAGCCCCATAGAAGTGAATGGGACTGAGCACGATACCAAGCACAACCACTATCAAATATACGGCACTGTGTTTGGTAAGCTGAGGTAAGGCTGTGGCGCTCACAGGAGTGCCAGTGCCTTCTCAAACAGCTGATCGGAGGGGGTCCCAGGCGTTAGACTCCCACAAGTCAGATACTGATGACCTATCCAGAGTATTAATGTCTTGGAAAACCCTTTTGGATTACTTGTGCACTGCATTAATACCCCCATAGTCTAGGTACTAGAAGCCATATGTTTGTAATTTTGCTTAGACTTTCCCCTTTGTCCTCACACATTCTCACAATGTTTTCTACACTAAAATACAATCTAATCAAGGAGGATATGAAACCTTAAACGCTTCAAGCTCCTTTATCTTCTCCTCAGCTTCAGAAAGTTTCTCCTTTAATGCACCAATCTCCTTTTCCATGGGCATCACTACAGATCGAAGTTTTTCAGCATCTTCTTGGGCCTGTTTACAAAAAGAAAAAAATTATTTATATCATTTCAATAAACCTTTATGCTCAGTGTTTAATTGCATACACATTTAATGTGTGCGAGTGTGTATGTGTATATATATATATATATATATATATATATATACACATACATACATACATACATACACACACACACACATATACACATACACATACACACATATACACACACACACATACATACATACATACATACATACATACATATAGGCTTGGAAAGTATAGTTTGTAATTGGATTGAAAACAGGCTGAAGGACCATGTCCAGAGAGTTGTGGTCAATGATTCCTATTCAGAATGGTCCCAGGTTATAAGTGGTGTACCCCAAGATTCAGTGCTGCGCCCTCTATTATTTAATTTATTTATTAATGATATTGAGGACGGGATTAATAGCACCATATCTATTTTCGCAGATGACACTAAGCTGTGTAGAACTGTACGGTCCATGGAAGACGTCCATAAACTACAAGCTGACTTGAACACTCTGAGTGATTGAACTTCATTTGCCAACTTGATGCCCAATGTGGACAAATGTAAAGTTATGCATCTTGGTAGTAAAAATCTCTGTGCTTCATATGTCCTAGGTCAGTGATGGTGAACCTTTGGAGACACGGTGCCCAAACTACAACCCAAAACCCACTTATTTATATCAAAGTCCCAACCTGAATACCAATATAGTATATCTTCCATGTACTTTATCATTTAGCTATAATGGCCTGCATACATTCAGTGTTCCGCCTGTGCTGTTCATAGTGTGCCCTGTGCTGATGAATGGCAGGACAATTCTAAGGTATATTGGTACACCATAGACTTTACCAGGGCGTGGGTGCCTACAGAGAGGGCTCTGAGTGCCGCCTCTGGCACCCGTGCTATAGGTTCGCCACCACTGTCCTAGGTGATGTAACACTGGGAGAGTCCCTTATAGAGAAGGATTTGGGTGTCCTTGTAGATGGTAGATTAAATAACAGCATACAATTTCAATCAGCTGCTTCTAAGGCCACCAGGGTATTGTCATGCATTAAACGAGGCATGGATTCGTGGGGCAGGGATGTAATATTACCACTTTACAAGGCGATGGTGCGGCCCCATCTGGAATATGCAGTTCAGTTCTAGGCACCAGTCCATAGAAAGGATGCTCTGCAGCTGGAAAAAGTACAGAGGAGAGCAACTAAACTGATAGGGGCACGGAGGGTCTTAGGCTACTTTCACACTTGCGTTCAGAGCGGATCCGTCTGGTGTCTGCACAGACGGATCCGCTCCTATAATGCAAACGTTGGGATCCGTTCAGAACGGATCCGTCTGCATTATAGTTCAGAAAAAATTCTAAGTGTGAAAGTTAGTCAGACGGATCCGTCCAGACTTTACATTGAAAGTCAATGGGGGACGGATCCATTTGAAATTGCACCATATTGTGTCAACTTCAATCGGATCCGTCCCCATTGACTTACATTGTAAGTCTGGACGGATCCGTTTGGCTCCGCACGGCCAGGCGGACACCCGAACGCTGCAAGCTGCGTTTGGATGTCCGCCTGCTTAGCGGAACGGAGGCCAAGCAGAGCCATCCTGATGCATTCTGAGCGGATCCGCATCCACTCAGAATGCATTGGGGCTCTACGGATCTGTTCGGGGCGGCTTGTGAGAGCCTTCAAACGGAGCTCACAAGCGGAACCCCGAACGCTAGTGTGAAAGTAGCCTTAGTTATGAAGAAAGATTAAAAGAATTTAATTTATTTAGTCTTGAGAAGAGACGTCTAAGGGGGGACATGATTAACCTGTACAAGTATATAAATGGGCCATACAAAAAATACGGTGAAAAACTGTTCCATGTCAAATGCCCTCAAAAGGGTGCACTGCCTCCGACTGGAGAAGAAAACGTTCAGTCTCCAGAAGCGTCAAAGCTTCTTTACAGTAAGAACTGTGAATATGTGGAATAGATTTCCTCAGGACGTGGTCACAATAGGAACAGAGGATAGTTTAAAAAAGGGTTTAGGTTGAATTCTTAAAAGTAAATGACATTAATGCTTATAAAAATGTGTAGAAATCTAGTCTCACTTCCTTCTGGGATTCACATCCCCACATGTCCCTTGGCTGAACTTGATTGACTTATGTCTTTTTTTCAACCGTATTGATACGGTTGAAAAAAAGACATAAGTCAATCAAAACAGAAGTATTGGAATGCATTGTAAAAGGGATTAGACCCCCAAAAGTTGAAGTCCCAAAGTGGGATAAAAATAAAGTAAAAAAAAGTCCGTCCCCCCCAAAAAATTAAAAATTTCAAGAAAAATATAACAAAAACGTAATTTTCCCCAAATAAAGTTTTAAAAAAAATTGGTAAAAAATAGGGAAAAAAAGAAAAGAAGACATATTAGGTATCGCCACGTCCGTACGGACCGGCTCTATAAACATATGACATGACCTAACCCCTCAGATGAACACCGTAAAAAATAAAAACTGTGCTAAATAAACCATTTTTTTGTGACCTTACATCATAAAAAGTACAACAGCAAGCGATCAAAAAGGCGTTTGCCCACCAAAATAGTACCAATCTAACCGTCACCTCATCCCGCAAAAAATGAGCCCCTACCTACCTGAGACAATCGCCCAAAAAATAAAAAAACTATGGCTCAGAATATGGAGACACTAAAACATCATTTTTTTTGTTTTAAAAAAGCTGTTATTGTGTAAAACTTACATAAATAAAAAAAGTATACATATTAGGTATCGCAGCGTCCGTAATAACTTGCTCTATAAAAATATCACATGACCTAACCCCTCAGATGAATACCGTAAAAAATAAAAACGGTGTAAAAAAAGCCATTTTTTGTCACCTTACATCACAAAAAGTGTAATAGCAAGCGATCAAAAAGTCACACGCACCCCAAAATAGTGCCAATAAAACAGTCATCTCATCCCGCAAAAATCATACCCTACCCAAGGTAATCGCCCAAAAACTGAAAGAATTATGGCTCTCAGACTATGGAAACACTAAAACATGATTTTTTTTGTTTCAAAAAAGAAATCATTGTGTAAAAGTTGCATAAATTTAAAAAAATATATATACATATTAGGTATCGCCGCATCCGTCACAACCTGGTCTACAAAAATATTACATGATCTAACCTGTCAGATGAATGTTGTAAATAACAAAAAATAAAAACAGTGCCAAAACAGCTATTTCTTGTTACCTTGCCTCACAAAAAGTGTAATATAGAGCAACCAAAAATCATATGTACCCTAAACTAGTACCAACAAAACTACCACCCTATCCCGTAGTTTATAAAATAAGGTCACTTTTTTGGAGTTTCTACTCTAGGGGTGCATCAGGGGGGCTTCAAATGGGACATGGTGTAAAAAAAACCAGTGCAGCAAAATCTGCCTTCCAAAAACCGTATGGCATTCCTTTCCTTCTGCGCCCTGCCGTGTGCCCGTACAGCAGTTTACGACCACATATGGGGTGTTTCTGTAAACTACAGAATCAAGGCCATAAATATTGAGTTTTGTTTGGCTGTTAACCCTTGCTTTGTAACTGGAAAAAAATTATTAAAATGAAAAATCTGGCAAAAAAGTGAAATTTTTAAATTGTATCTCTATTTTCCATGAATTCTTGTGGAACACCTAAAGGGTTAACAGAAGTTTGTCAAATCAATTTTGAATACCTTGAGGGGTGTAGTTTCTTAGATGGGATCACTTTTATGGAGTTTCTACTCTAGGGGTGCATCAGGAGGGCTTCAAATGGGACATGGTGTAAAAAAAAAAAAAACAGTCCAGCAAAATCTGCCTTCCAAAAACCGTATGGCATTCCTTTCCTTCTGCGCCCTGCCGTGTGCCCGTACAGCAGTTTATGACCACATATGGGGTGTTTCTGTAAACTACAGAATCAGGGCCATAAATATTAAGTTTGGTTTGGCTGTTAACCCTTCCTTTGCTAAAGTAAAAAAAAAATATTAAAATGGAAAATCTGCCAAAAAAGTGACATTTTGAAATTGTATCTCTATTTTCCATTGATTCTTGTGGAACACCTAAATGGTTAACAAAGTTTGTAAAATCTGTTTTGAATACCTTGAGGGGGGTAGTTTATAGAATGGGGTAATTTTTGGGTGGTTTCTATTATGTAAGCCTCGCAAAGTGACTTCAGACCTGAACTGGTCCCTAAAAATTGGGTTTTTGAAAATTTCAGGAAAATTTCAAGATTTGCTTCTAAACTTCTAAGCCTTGTAACATCCCCAAAAAATAAAATATCATTCACAAAATGATCCAAACATAAAGTAGACATATCGGGAATGTAAAGTAATAACTATTTTTGGAGATATTACTATGTATTATAGAAGTAGAGAAATTGAAACTTGGAAATTTGCAATTTTTTACTAATTTTTGGTAAATCTGGTATTTTTTTTATAAATAAAAATGATTTTTTTTTTAACTTCATTTTACTAGTGTCATGAAGTACAATATGTGACGAAAAAACAATCTCAGAAAGGCCTGGATAAGTCAAAGCGTTTTAAAGTTATCACCACTTAAAGTGACACTGGTCAGATTTGCAAACATTGGCCAAGTCCTTAAGGTGAAATAGGGCTGAGTCCTTAAGGGGTTAAAGTGATAAACCACCTTTAAGCAGCTTTCTGACATATAAATAAGTCATTGTTTATCGTTATGAAGTTATATTTCAATCTTTTATTCTTACTTTGGGCTGTCTTTTGAGCAGCTTTGATCTCAAAGTTCAATAAGTTGAAGTTTAGAATTCAGCGTAGGCAAACTAACATTGTAAGTTGTGGGAGCGCCATCTTGGGCAATTTGGGTCTAGCAAGTGCCATATGGAAAAGAAAATGCATTTGTTTTCTTGCAGGCGATTTGTGATGGTGATCTGGACACTTGATTCAGCTGGTTTCTGTACTGTATGTCGACAAACTGGTTAATGGTCATGAAATCCTGCAAGACCAGCATCAGACTGGTTCAAGTAAAGAATGTTCAGAGGACAAAACAACTAAACGTCTGGAATGTCACATCACAGCCATTGAAAAGTTTTATGTTAGGTTAACTCTGTATACAAGACATTTCAAAATGGTTCTGTACTGAAAGGAAGGAAAAAAAAAAAAAAACTTTAAAATGTCAGTGACATATCAAAGGTTTTTGATTGGTGGGAATCCGAGTACATAGACCCCCGCCAATCTCTAGAGCGAGGAAAAAGAAGCACTGACACAAAGGACTGTCTCTCCTCACTGCCAGGAGACGGACTCAAGATCAGCTCACAGACTTTCTATTGTTCCGGTATTCAGCAGGAACAGACAGAACTCTGTATGAGGGCTTGTTTCTCCTCATTCTAGCGATCGGTGGGGGTCTCAGCACTTAAGACTCCCACTGATCAAAACCTTTTCCTAAGTACAGGTACACTTTAAACGTGGTTGAATAATAAAACCAGGAGAAGCCATTTAGGTTCTGGGACAATGTATTATATATTAATTTTGGATAACCACTGTTTAGCCAATTTGTCCCTTAATGCCAATGTGCTTTTTAATCCAAGTTAAAATTCAAGTGAGAGATATCTCCCATCTATGCCTGAATGAATAAAGAATTTACAGCATAAGATAACAAAAGTAATGAAGTGGTGTCTCACGAAATCTGCATACCTTTTTCATATCATTTTCCAGGTTTTCCTCTTGCTGACCTTCGGAAAGTCGCCTCCTAAGCTCTGCAATTTCCCGTTCAACAGACTCCCTGTACTGCCCCCACTGGCCTCGCTCCTGCTCCAATCTGCGATGAAACTGAAGTTCATACTCTCGCAGAGTGTCTAAGAGAGATATTCAGAAATAAAAGAAAGCATGATACAATTACCGTAATTAAGACTGAAACTTGAAAAAAAGAAAAATGCTTGGAGTCTTTCAGGATAGCGTCTCCCATCACAAAAGTGTTAAAGCTGATCCCGTACATGCTATTAAAATATAACATTTAAGTTGGTACAAAAAAGCAAAAATATGCGCTGGGGAAAAACATTCATTTTTCATTCTTGACTTATTACCCAACATTTATTTTTGCCTTTTTGTACTGTTGGCGTTAGTTAAGTGTTGAAAATACTTGTGTATATATTGACTGGTTTGTTTCTGTAGTTGGGTTTACTTTCAATATCGTAAGTCGGCATCCAGCTCTGGACACAGGAATGAAATTGTAACTGTAAGGCCTCTATCACACGGGCGTCGCGTGTGAGGGCCGGATAGCACGCGGGTGCATCGCGGGAAAATGCGCGATTTTTCCGCGCGAGTGCAAAGCGTTTTAAAGCGTTTTGCAAGCGCGTGAGAAAAATTGGCATGTTTGGTACCCAGACCCGAACCCGGACTTCTTCACAGAAGTTCGGGTTTGCCTTAGGTGTTGTGTAGATTTTATTATTTTCCCTTATAACATGGTTATAAGGGAAAATAATAGCATTCTTAATACAGAATGCTTAGTAAAATAGGGCTGAAGGGGTTAAAAAAATTAAATAAAAAATAATTTAACTCACCTCATCCAATTCTTCTTCTTTGATGACCTGGGAGCAAAAGGACCTTTGGTGACGTCACCATGTGATGGACCATGTGATGAGCGCAGTGACGTCACCAAAGGTTCTTTTCCTCCCAGGTCATCATGGAGGTCATCATCACTAGCCGGGCAGCGCGAACAAGTGGATGAGGAGAGTTTATTTATTTAACCCCTCCATCCCTATTTTACTATGCATTCTGTATTAAGAATGTTATTATTTTGCCTTATAACCATGTTATAAGGGAAAATAATAAAGATCGGGTCCCCATCCCGATCTTTCAAGCAACCCCATTCACTTCTATGGGGCCTGCGTTGCGTGAAAAACGCACAATTTAGAGCATGCTGCGATTTTCATGCAACGCACAAGTGATGCATGAAAATCACCGCTCATGTGCACAGCCCCATAGAAATGAATGGGTCCGGATTCAGTGCGGGTGCAATGCGTTCACGTCACGCATTGCACCTGCGCGGAAAACTCGCCCGTGTGAAAGAGACCTAATTGCTGCAGTTTGCAGGTTATGCATAACTTCAGATGAAAAGTTTGTGACCAGGTGATATTTTAGTACTAGGAAATGGCAGAAGGAACAGGGGATAAATATCTCCAAAGGAGAAACTGATTAAAGGCGTGTTCTCAATTTGATATAGCTCAAGAGCAGTATGAAATAAAGGTAACATTTATTTTCTTATGAGAACCACAAGTATGGGAGCTAAGCACTACCTGTTACTCCCCAGTTAATGGATGGCGACTCTGGTTTAAGTCATCAGCCAAATGTACCATACCTTTCATAATAGCCTGGAGCGAAGCCACCTCTTCCTGCCATTGTTTTTTCACTTCATCAATGGCTTCTTGCTTTGTGCTCTCAGACACTGTAGCTATAGCTTTGATGTTCTCCATCTCGCCTTGTGCTTGTGATAGCTGGAGCTTCAGCTGAGCTATTTCTTCTTGGGATGCTTGAATGATACCATGCTGCCGTTTTAAGTCCTCTGCACAGGAATGAATCAACATAGAAAATATATTAGTTTCTTCTTAATTATTAGTTGATTATTGTATTTGCAAATTCAAGTGTTGGTTCACCTTGACCTTTAGTACTCTAAGGCCTCATGTCCATATTTTGGTCCCTTTCGTGTGCATTCTGCATTTTTCTCACTCCCATCAATAGAAATTATTATTGTTTTCTGCAATATGGACCAGAATAGGCCATGTTCTATAATTTACTGAATGGCCCCATATATTCACAAAAAACAAGGCCCCGTCAACAAACGCAGATACCACACAGATGAAAAATACGGTTGTTGTGTGAATGAAGCCTAACAGGCATACCTTCCTTTTCATATTTAGTAGCAATTTTGAGCAATATGTGAAAGTAAAAATGTTGCAGACTCCTTCTTGGAATCTGTATGTGATTTATCAGTACTCTACAAAATTCTAATTACTTTAAAGGGAACCTGTCACCGGGATTTTGTGTATAGAGCTGAGCATATGGATTGCTAGATGGCCGCTAGCACATCTGCAATACCCAGTCCCCATAGCTCTGTGTGCTTTTATTGTGTAAAAACAACCATTTGATACATATGCAAATTAACATAAAAGAGTCATATCTTACTTGTGTGACGAGAGAAGAGTCATATTTTCAAGCTCTGACTCATCTCAGGTTAATTTGCATATGTATCAAATCGGTTTTTATACACAATAAAAGCACACAGAGCTATGGGGACTGGATATTGCGGATGTGCTAGCGGCCATCTAGCAACCCATGTCCTCAGCTCTATACCCAAAATCCCGGTGACAGGTTCCCTTTAAGGGGGCTGTTCAATTTTGGCTATACCTTTTTTAAGAATATGGTGGTCACCTGGTAACCCAAATATCACCTGTAATGGTCAGGGAAACCTAGCAGCAGAAATGTGATTCAACAGCAGAGATGCCAGGTATAGTCCTCATCTCCTACAATGTGTCCCTGCACAGTCTGACAATGGCAGCTCTGACTGGGTAGAGTGAGTCTGTGCAGGTACACCCACCCCCCAACTGGTTACCACCCCTCTGTACCCTTACTGCAGACTGCTAGCAATTCATTCCTATCTTCTAGCAGAAATAATAGAGGAATGGCACAACATACAGCCAAAAGAATAGATGTTTCAGAACTGCTATTACATGGGGAATGCATGAAGCTATTAAAACAGGCATGTCAGAAAAGGTGACAGGTCCTCTTTAAAGGGGATTTGCAGCACTTAAAAATCTGATCCTAGTCCAGCGAATGGATATACAGTCTCAAATAGGGTTGATGAATATAAATCCAACTCCAGCAATTAACCTAACCCTTAAAATATATATACTTTAATTATACACTCTAAAATGTGGAATAGTAGACACACAGAACACCAATCACTGAGTGAACTCAGATGATACCACGGCAGGCAGCTATATCTGTATCAAAAAGGGTGGGGGGCTATCCCTATGAACTCACCCTGGTCTAATGCTCAGCCCAGGAACGACCCCTTATGGTGGGGACTCCCTGTCCTCGAACCTGGGCTAATAGAGTCCTACAATAGCCCTAATGTCAGGGTAAGGATTAAATAGGTGCCTGCAGGTAGAAGGTACAAATGAATAGACAAACGTTACATACACATACTCCTATAAAGATAGGGTCAGTTGATGGACTATGTATACAACCCTAATGCTGTAATATGACAGCCAGAAGGTACATAGTGCATCAAGGTGTACGTAATTGAATACACCCATAAATTGATATACACAGAAAAAATACCCCAAAAGCGTTTCCCCCACTGTGTGGGATCATCAGGGGGTTAATAAGCTCATAGATACCGGATATCAATAATGATGTGCCGATACCCATAACTTGGGTGCGGACCACCAGTAATGATATATTAGTGTCCGTAATACATTAACGATGATGAGGGAGCCATTCAATGATGGTAGGAGGAGATCAAAGAATCATTAGGACCTAATGCAAACTATAACAAAGATAACTAGTCCGAAATCGATATCCACTGAAATTACATTTCCATGGAGGCATCTGTGGAGGAGAAAAAATATGTGGTATAGAACAAGAGTCTAAAACCTCCACCTCCACCAGTGGCCACCTCTATTGAAGCCAGAACTCAGTTTCTACACTCAACACGAAGGTCCAACGAATGCTAGATGGCATCCATATACTTAGATGACCTAAATCAGGAAAGTACATGTTCAATTTCAACCAGACATAGCAGGAATGATGGAGACTAAGGGGGACTGTGTATCCCTACTTACGGTTAGTCGTCCATCTCTAAAGTGGAGAGTCCTGCTCTTCCAAAGGCCCGCTACTATATGCGCACCATGCTCCCCTATTTAGAAGCACTCCTCATATTCAAAGTTTCCCGCCCCCAATCACCGATGTATCCGCGTCGCCCGTCAGTTAACGTCAATTCCAGTCACTGGGATAGGTCATTTCTGGCTAACGGAACGCAAGTTGGTTCTCAGTCCGTACGCGCATATCCGGTCACGTGTTTCCGGTAAATGGAACACAGTGGACCGCAAGTGCAGTCCCGGTCACGTGTTTTCTGAGAATGCAATACAGTGGACCGCAGATCTAACCGGAAAAATACTTATTCCAGATAGTAGAGGTACCTACTGGCAAATAGAATGTCCTTACCATAAAAGATAAATATAAATAGCAGCTATAGCCGGCGCAAAGACAACACTGAGGCACTATATACCCTGAGGGGGATATACAGCTCAGAAATGACCAGTCCAGGGGGAATCTATATGGGGAACTTCAAAAAGGTTATGAGGTGCAGTGATTTATAGAACCATGGTCTGATACTATCCAGGGACACCTTCCTTTGATTAAAGAGGGTGTCACATATGACAATGAATAGGTAAAATTCATTGAGCTAGATATTATACAATTATAAGATGCTTCCCGCATCTGGCCGGTAAGGCGATACAAAATTTGACTATGGGCCCGGCCATGTTGGACAGAGGCAACCAGGGCAGGGCACTAGCTATTTTATTATTAACCGTCAGAGAAACCAGGAGGAAGTCAGTCTCTCATTAATCCCATGGAGGGACTGGGACCGGAACCTATGTATCCATTCACATTCCTTCTGCAGGATCTTCCTGTCCCAGTCACCCCCCCCCCCCCCCGGGGGGAAGGAGGAACCAATTCAAGAACCGAGAATTGTAAACATCTCGGGTCTCCCCCGTGATGATCATTTACATGTAATGCCATTGGTGTTGCATTCTTCTTCATTATGTCATTCACATGTTCAAGGATCCTTCTTCTCAGCTCTCTCACTGTTTTCCCCATATAGTCCATTGGACACGTACATTGGCAGATGTAAATTGCCCCTTTGCTCCTACAGTTAATGAAATCCCTAACCTGAAAGGGCTGACTGGTCACAGAGCACATAATAGTCTTGGATGTTGAGAGAAATTCACATGCCTTACAAAAACCACATCTAAGCACACAGATAGGTTTACGATCCGACCATGTACCACTTTTTACCGGAGGTGTGAAGTGGCTGTGCACCAGGCGATCTTTTATGCTTTTACCACGCCGATATGTGACAGAGGGGTGCTCAGTGACAACATCGGATAGATCGGAGTCCATCCGCAAAATAGACCAGTATTTTTTCAGGACATTAATCACCTCCTGATTGGCTACGTCAAAAGTGGAGATAATTCGCAGCGGTTGAGGTCTATCAAGGGCTCTATGTCTTGGGACCAGCAGGTCAGTACGACTCTTCCCCTGGGCGTGTTTAAAGGCCTCATTCAAAACTGACTGTGGGTATCCCCTAGCCCTGAATCTGTCCTGTAGTCCTTGCTTCACTGAAGAAGGATTCGCCCTCAGAGCAGTTCCTCCTGACTAGGAGATATTGACCCCTGGGTATGCCCCGTTTAAGGGAGACATGATGATGACTATTCCAGTGGAGCAGGGAGTTAGTGGCCGTGGCTGTCCTGTGTATATTTGTCACAAGTCTGTCCCCCTCTTTAGTCACCCGCACATCTAAAAAGGTGATAGTGTTAGAATCGAGTTCATAGGTAAATCGGAGGCCAATATCGCTGATATCAAGGTCATCAATAAACCTTTTAAACTCCCCCGATCCACCTTTCCAGACCAAGAAGATGTCGTCAATGTAGCGTGTCCAAAATACAATATTGTCAGCCCACCAGGCAGTCTGGTCAGGGAAAACACACAAGTGTCCTCCCACCAGCCCAGGAGGAGGTTGGCATAAGAAGGGGCACAGGGGCTACTCATTGCCGTCCCCCTGAGCTGGTGGTAGAAATGTGCATTAAAGAGAAAAAAAATTATGCGTAAGCGTAAATTCCAATAGCTGTAGGGTAAAGACATTGTGTAAACTACAGTGTGTGCCTCTTGTCCTCAAAAAGTATTCAACGGCTATAAGTTCATAATGGTGTGGGATGGAGCTGTAGAGCGACTCTACATCGATGCTCGCTAGTACACAGTCAGGGTCCAGGTTGAGTGCTTCGATCTTATTGAGGAAGTCCATCGTGTCCCTCGTGTAAGCGGGTAGGGACACAACAAACTGCCTCAGAATCTGGTCAAGGTAGATACCACAGTTTTGTGTCATGGAATTAACCCCCGAGACAATTGGGCGACCCCTGAGTGGTGTGATACCTTTGTGTATCTTAGGCAATCCATAGAAGGTCGCTATACATGGGTTTACAGGATAGAGAAACTCATACTCAGATAGGCTAATAACCTTATTGTTAAGACCCCCCAGAAGTATCAATTTTAAGTCCTCCAGAAAGGACGGAGTAGGATTTGAGGATAGTATCCTGTATCCATCCTTATCCTTCAAGAGGTCAAGACACATAAGCAGATAAGGCATCCTGGTTAAGAATAACCAGATTGCCGCCTTTATCGGACGGTTTGATGATGATGGAATCATCTTTCTCCAGGGACCTTAATGCCTGCATTTCAGCAAGAGAGATTAAAGGTCCTGGGATCGATTTTACCCAGTCGGTCCAGGTTGGTGATGACCATCTGGAGGAAGATGTCAACACACTCATAGTTTGAGGGGGGTGGCATCCTTTTGGATTTTCAAGGTTTCAATGTGGTGAAGGGACCCTTCCCTGGGTCACGTGTACTCTCCTCACCCAGATCTGTAAGAGTCTGAAGGTCCATGAAATCCCCCTCATCCAGTCCAAGGCTCTCACAAGTCTATCTGAGGTTTTTTTTAAAAAAATTGGTTTTTGTAAGGCATGTGAATTTCTCTCAACATCCAAGACTATTACTATTACTATGACTATGACTATTACGTGCTCTGTGACCAGTCAGCCCTTTCAGGTTAGGGATTTCATTAACTGTAGGAGCAAAGGGGCAATTTACATCTTCCAATGTACGTGTCCAGTGGACTATATAGGGAAAACAGTGAGAGCTGAGAAGAAGGATCCTTGAACATGTGAATGACATAATGAAGAAGAATGCAACACCAATGGCATTACATGTAAATGATCATCACGGGGGAGACCAGAGATGTTTACAATTCTCGGTTCTTGGATTGGTTCCTCCTTCCCCCCCCCCCGGGGGGGGGGGGGGGGGGGTGGAGGGACTGGGACAGGAAGATCCTGCAGAAGGAATGCGAATGGATACATAGGTTCCGGTCCCAGTCCCCCCACGAGATTAATGAGAGACTGACTTTCTCCTGTTTTCTCTGACTGTTAATAATAAAATAGCTAGTACCCTGCCCTGGTTGTCTCTGTCCAACATGGCCGGGCCCATGGTAAAATTTAGTATCCCCTTACTGGCCAGATGCGGGAAGCATCTTATAATTGTATAATATCTAGCTCAATGAATTTTACCTATTCATTGTCATATGTGACACCCTCTATAATCAAAGGAAGGTGTCCCTGGATAGTATCAGACCATGGTTCTATAAATCACTGCACCTCATAACCTTTTTGAAGTCCCCGTCCCTGTTCCTATATAGATTCCGCCTGGACTGGTCATTTCTGAGCTCTATATCCCCCTCAGGGTATATAGTGCCTCAGTGTTGTCTTTGCGCCGGCTATAGCTGCTGTTTATTTTTATCTTTTATGGTAAGGACATTCTATTTGCCAGTAGGTACCTCTACTATCTGGAATAAGTATTTTTCCGTTTAGATCTGCGGTCCACTGTATTGCATTCTCAAAAAACACGTGACCGGAACTGCACTTGCGGTCCACTGTGTTCCATTTACCGGAAACACGTGACCGGATATGCGCGTACGGACTGAGAACCAACTTGCGTTCCGTTGGCCGGAAATGACCTATCCCAGTGACCGGAAGTGACTTTAACTGAGGGGCGACACTGATACATCGGTGATTGGGGGCGAGAAACTTTGAATATGAGGAGTGTTTCTAAATAGGGGAGCATGGTGCGCATATAGTAGCGGGCCTTTAGAGGAGCAGGACGCTCCACTTTAGAGATGGACGACTAACCGTAAGTAGGGATACACAGTCCCCATAAGTCTCTATCATTCCTACTATGTCTGGTTGAAATTGAACATGTACTTTCCTGATTTAGGTCATCTAAGTATATGGATGCCATCTAGCATTCGTTGGACCTTCGTGTTAAGTGTAGAAACTGAGTTCTGGCTTCAATAGAGGTGGTCACTGGTGGAGGTTTTAGACTCTTGTTCTATACCACATTTTTTTCTCCTCCACAGATGCCTCCATGGAAATTTAATTTCAGTGGATATCGATTTCGGACTAGTTATCTTTGTTATGGTCTGTATTAGATCCTAATGATTCTTTGATCTCCTCCTACCATCATTGAATGGCTCCCTCATCATCGTTAATGTATTACGGACACTAATATATCATTACTGGTGGTCCGCACCCAAGTTACGGGTATCGGCACATCATTATTGATATCCGGTATCTATGAGCTTATTAACCCCCTGATGATCCCACACAGTGGGGGAAATGCTTTTGGGGTATTTTTTCTGTGTATATCAATTTATGGGTGTATTCAATTACGTACACCTTGATGCACTATGTACCTTCTGGCTGTCATATTACAGAATTAGGGTTGTATACATAGTCCATTAACTGACCCCATCTTTATAGGAGTATGTGTATGTAACGTTTGTCTATTCATTTGTACCTTCCACCTGCAGGCACCTATTTAATCCTTACCCTGACATTAGGGCTATTGTAGGACTCTATTAGCCCAGGTTCGAGGACAGGGAGTCCCCACCATAAGGGGTCGTTCCTGGGCTGAGCATTAGACCAGGGTGAGTTCATAGGGATAGCCCCCACCCTTTTTGATACAGATATAGCTGCCTGCCGTGGTATCATCTGAGTTCACTCTCAGTGATTGGTGTTCTGTGTGTCTACTATTCCACATTTTAGAGTGTATAATTAAAGTATATATATTTTAAGGGTTAGATTACTTGCTGGAGTTGGACTTAAAAATCTGATCCATAAGAATTCCCAAGAGTCATGTCAATATATGAACATGCACATTCCCCATATAAGCAACCTTCGATACATCACCCTATATTATCCCTAATCCCTCTATTAAGAGCTAGCCAAGGACTACACACTTCTGATCTATCCATCCAAAGGCCCCAGATATTTTCAAATTTCGACAAGCAATTACGCTTAATATATACCCCTCTCTCCAACCTTAATACAACATTCAATCTTGCAATAAATTCAGCGGTATTAGAAGGAAGACGCTGTATCCATTTAGCAGCCAACGTTTTACGTGCCTGATATAATATTCTATTAATTCCAGCGACAATATAATCTTGTAAATTATCAGTGTCAAAAATACCAAGCATTTTATTTACAGTTGGTGACTAGGACCATAGATGTCCCTGATTAACATGTGTTACTAAATCTAAAATTTAACATTTATTACTTATCCTTAAAATGTTTAGAACTCTACTATTAAAATAATCAGCTATGCCTGCTTAATATGTATCAATAATGCCAGGGAGTCTGATTGCTAAATTAATCCACTAGAGGGCACTTGTCGCTTATGGCTGTTAAGTCTCTCTTGCCTTTTATTACGGCATCACAGTACTCAGTTGGTGCGCTCTGTTATTGGCACAGTGCGCTACTTTTCAACAGCGATTGTCCTCATAAGATGCACTATTTCTACTTGTATTCCTATCAGACCACTCTCTGAGCTAGGCATAAACTGGCTAAAACACGCTATCTGCCCCCCGACATGTTTCGCCAAACACTTGGCGTCTTCAGGGGTTTGGGCAGTGCCCAAACCCCTGAAGACAACAAGTGTTTGGCGAAACATGTCGGGGGGCAGATAGCGTGTTTTAGCCAGTTTACTGCCCAAACCCCTGAAGACGCCAAGTGTTTGGCCAAATAAAATGTATATACAGTCCCAACACGTGTTAGGGAGATATATGTAAAGGTAGTTAAAAATACTAAGCAGACACATTCTAGGATCAAGAACATATTGTGCACTATATATCTTGTTAATTAACATTATTACGTCACTCCAATACCGTTTTAGGGCATTGCAGCTCTGTAACATATGGAATAGTCCAGCCTCTTCCTCACGACATATCGGGCACCTGGAATCTCCTCTATATCCGATTTTAAAAAGAAGCGCTGGGGTTTTATACGTCCTGTGCAACATATACAATTGTGATAATGTAGCCGCTTCACTAAGGGACAAAGTTGGGGTCAGAGCCAATGTTTCCTCCCACTGGGTATCGGTTATTTCACCCACATCCTTTTCCCATTGCATTTTTACCTTAAGAGGAAACTTTTTCAAATGCTCTCCCAAGAGCTCAAGGTAGATAGTCGAAATAGCTCTTTTGGCTGAACCCACCTCAACTATCTTACTAAGTATTCAACTAGAAGTGAACTGCAAAGATATCGTTTTGGATTGTGACTCAAGAGCATGTCTTAATTGCAAGTATTTATAAATATGAACGGAAGATAGACTGAACTCCAAACTTAACTGCTGAAACTGTTTCAAAATACCTTGAGAATATAACTGACTAATATTCCAAAGGCCACTCCTTTCCCATTGGGAGAAGCCTTCCAGGCAAAACAGTTCTGGCAAAGCCTGATTATGCCATACAGGCGAAATGTGTATTAACCCTGTAATTCCCAAAATCTCTTTAATCTTCCCCCATACCTTCCTCACAAGTCCAAGAATCGGGGATGATTTCAATTTTACATCCACATCCCTCTCCAAAAACGTAACAGGTGGAGAACACCCGTACACCCACTCTATAAGCTTACCACTCCTTCCACCATCTCCAACTACGCTCCAGCTCTTAAAATGTTGCGCTTGGGCGGCTAAAAAAAATATAGAAAAGGGTTAGGCAAAGCCAGACCACCCATCTCCTTACTCCTCTGTAAGGTTTCATACCTAAATCCTACTTCTATCTTTTTTCCATAATACAAAGCAAAAAATTTGTTGGATCTTATAAAAGTGATGCATGGGAATCCAAACAGGTGCATTATGAAGTATAAAAAAAATGTGGCATCATCACGGTGTCGTAGTCGGCGCAGGCGAACCATATAAAGCAATATAAAGCGCATCAGTTCCTGCAAGAAAGCGAAGGCAATTATAAGACATCACTAAAGGCACTTTGTCAACTCAGGTATTGCCACGTAGAACTTCTTCATGCGCATCCAGCCACTGGCATGCATCTTCAGGATTATCAAACATATATGTGTCTCGTCTTTCGCAACCACCCGCAATTTTGCCGGGTAGAACATAGAGTAAGGAAGCCATAGAATCCGCAGCCTTTTCTTAATGTTCAGAAAGCGCGCACGTTTCTTCTGAACTTCTGCAGAAAAGTCCGGGAACAAGGAAATCCGGCTGCCATTTATAGTAAGATCTGTACACTCTCTTGCACCTTTCAGAATAGCATCCCGATCCCTGAAATGCAGGACCTTAAGCAGTAGTGGTCTCGGTGGCGCCCCCGGTAGTGGAGTGCGAAACGGTACACGGTGCGCACGCTCAACACCAAAAAGTGGGGATGGATTTTCTTTGCCAAATTTCTCTATCAGCCACTTTTCCACGAAAGAAACTGCGTCCGATCCCTCTGCACGTGCAGGCACACCTATCATACGGATGTTACTGCGCCTCAGCCCGTTTTCCATGTCATCCGTCTTGGATATAAGCAGCGAAACATTATAAATCACATGCTGAAGGTCAGGCTTCATTAGCGGCACTTGATCTTCTAAATCACTGACACGGCCCTCCATTGCTCCAATCCTTTCCCTCACTTGTTTCATATCTTGTCTGATAAGCCCAATATCTTCTTTTAGGCTACCCATATTAGTGCTGAGCGAAGCAAGCGCTTTATTACATTGTGCTACAGCTGCAAACACATCTTTAATTGTAGGTTCCGTTTGAGCAGCACCAACCACCCATTCTGATACTGCTCCAACCTCTTCATCTTCCACTGCAAGTACAGCTGGCTCATCAGTTTTCTGGGCATTAGATAAAGTGGAGACTTCCAGCTCCGATTCATATGCAGAGGACGCCTTTGTATGTGCGAACCTCTCCAAGCGCGCCGCTACCTCCGTCGTCTTCACAGGCAGTGTGGCGACATTTTGTGCCGTCAGCTCAGCGCTGCTACAATCTTTTCCTTACCTCTCCTTTGCCTTCTGACACTTCATTTTGCAGCGAATTTTCGGCCAAGTACGAGGGGAACAGTTCTGCCTTCAATATGGGCGAGTCACACTCACTATTAGCAGGTATTAGGAGAAATTTCAGGAGTCTTTGCCAGGAGCTCCGCGCCACACACCCGATCACATATACGGTCAGGTCACGCCCCCCAGGTGTGCACATGTATGATGTCCTGTACTCTGAACATGTGGTTATCTCCCCTCTTCCCCTCCCTGATGTACGGGACAATGATGATTACACGTACCGGTAATCCGATTTTCCAGATCCGACGACAGCACCACAGAGAAAGAGGATCCGCCCCCAGGAGCAGGAAACCTACAGAATAAAAATGTGGAGCCCCTCTCCAACCTCAGTGGCTTTCAGAGCAAGAGAGGGACTCCTACTTTAGTTAATCACATTTATAATAAACCAACTATATTTAGATTATTATTATTTTTTTTTCACCCAGTGCCTACAATAGAAAGGAGGTAAGAAAACAGGGAGGGAATAAGGAAGGGTGCTGTCGTGGGGTCTGGAAAATACGATTACCAGTAAGTCTAATCATCATTTTTCCCTTCCCCCACGACAGCACCACAGAGAGAATTACAGAGAAAACCATCCTTCCTTACTTAGGGAGGGACCACCGCTTGCAGGACCTTTCTACCAAAAGATAGATCAGAGGAAGAGTTAAGGTCCAAACGATAGTGCCAGAAAAAAGTACAGGGAGAAGACCACGTGGCTGCTCTACAGATTTAAAGGGTTTCTGTCATGAGAAATAACTTTATGTAGCTGACGGACATTAGCGATGTGCTGATGTCAGCAGTACATAACAGTATGCTTTGTAACTCCCTGCCGCCGTTCTCAAAATATGCTAATGAGCCTCTAGGTGCTATTAGGGCGTTGCTTCAGCACCTAGAGGCTCAGTCCACTCACCCTTTGGCACGCCCAGGTCCACTTGATTGACTGGCGAGTTCTCCTCTTCGTCCAGTAAATACCGCGTAGTATTAGTATGTCGGCTTTGGTCTGGATTTTTTGTCGTTGATTATCCAGCCCAATTCCTGAAAGATCTTTACCACCATCTGAACTGCTTCCCTGAAGCTTCCTCTGAACTGTGATAAGTTTTTGCAATTATTAAAAAGTCGTCCAGATATGGAACTAACATCACATCCTTTAGTCTTATGAAGGATACCATCTCCGCTACAACTTTGGTAAAGATCCTTAGTGCTATAGACAGGCCAAAGGGCAAAGCCTGAAATTGGAACTGCTGTAGCTGACCCTCCATAAGGACTGCAACTCTGAGAAACTTCTGGAACTCCGGGTGTATTGGGATGTGGAAATAAGAATATTTAAAATCTATTACTGCCATGAAACAATGTGGAAACAAAAGCTGCACTGTAGTTTTCATTGTTTCCATATTGAATTTTTTGAATACTAGAAACTTGTTTAAATCCCTCAGATTGATGATGGTTTTGAAGAAGCCACCCGGCTTTGGAACTAAAAAAAAGCGTGGAGAAATAACCTTTTTTTTTGAGGAACAGGAATTAAGACCTTCTCTATTAGTTCTGACTTCTTTTATTATAGGGAAGGACCCTTTTACAGCACAATTTTTTTAAATAATAAATGTTCGAGATGGCAAGGTTCGAAAATCTGTTTTTAGACCGTGACAAATCACCTGCAAAACCCATGGGCTAGCACCCTTTTCACAAGCGGAGAGGAAAAATCTTAGTCTTCCTCCCACTTTTGGGTTGGCGTCATTGTTGCGACTGTTTCTTATTTGACGCGGAAGAGTTTCCAAAGAGGAACCCTTTCCCTGCCAAATTTCTGGACCTATATCTCTGGTCTTTAATCCTAAACGGTCTCCTTCCCGCATCACCCCCTGAGGACCGAAAGGATCTATTGGGCCTGAAAGAAGAAATTCCTGAAGGATTGGGAGGGGGAAATCTCTTCTTCTTATCCGCCGTCTTTTCTAGCAAATCATCTATAATCAGGGCTAAAACGAAATTCACCCTGACAGGGAATACCACATAACTTATGGTTAGAAGCTATATCTCCTCCACTCCAGTTCTTAAGCCAAAGTGCTCTACGAGCGGAGTTAGCAGGAGATGCAGTCTGAGCGCATCTACAGAGGCATCTGTCAAAAAGTCAGCTGCCTTCTGTAATGTGGGCAGGGAGGATAAAATCTGCTCCATAGGACACCTCTCTTTTAACTGGAATTCTAATTGCTGCAGCCAAAAGGCTAAGGTTCTAGCTGTTACCGTAGCCGCTATGTTAGGGGGAAAAGAGGAAGTGGATGCCTCCCAAGCACCCTTCAGGAAGGACTCGGCCTTCTTATCCAAAGGGTCCCTACGAACACCCGTATCCTCAAAGGGAAGAGAAGACCTTTTAGAAACCTTGGAAATGGCAACGTCTATTTTGGGAGCCTTACCTCAAGAAGATGAAGGTTCATCCTCAAAAGGGTATTTACGTTTAAAGTTTTTTGAACTAAAAACCCTTCTACATGTTTTTTTCCATTCCCTTTGAATCAGAGAAATAATGCTATTATGCACGGGGAAGCATCTACCCTTTTTTTCCTGCAATCCTTCAAACAAAGAGTCCCCTACTGACTTATCCTCCTTAACATCTTCAATATTCATAGTGGATCTTATAACTTTTACAGTCTGTCAGTATGTTCAGGTGGAAGAAAGGATCTTCCTATAATTTCGTCCTCTGAGGAAGAATCTGAGGAAAGAGCATCCAAGGGGAAGTCACTGTCGCCAGAATTGTCTTGGGACAGGTTAACCCTTTGGAACACATTAAGCTTTTTACTGGGTTTTAGTGTATTTTTTACTTCCATCCTAAATAGTGTTTTAATATTCTCTAGGAGGGATGGGGATTCATCCGAAATAGTCTTGTCAATACAGAGTTGACACAGCTTTTTGTCATAAGACGACGAAAGAGCTGTTTTACATATGGCACATTCTTTGTTTTTCCTTTTAGCCAGCATTTTCTTAGGCTTTGACTAAAAAATAAAATAATACAAAGAACCATAATTAGAAAGGAAAGACAGTCGCCATCTCACTCACCCAGAAAAAAAAAAAAGAAATCTGTCCAAGTACCGTAACGGGTGCTACCATCTCTCTCTCCATAGATTCTTAAATCTTTTCGTCTTCCATCCTAGCTGATAACAGCAAAGGAAGCCTGCTTTAGGGTCAAAAACATGAAATTCCTCCGGCAATAAATAACCTTCAAGTCACTCCCTGCTTCCACTGTCACTGGCAGAAAAGGAGAGGAGGGAGAGAGACACAAAGATACTGCCTCCATGCCCTGGAAGTCTGTATGAGCAGCTTTATGCAGAATTCTCAAGCCAGATTACTTGAGTCAGTCGCACTAGCTCAGGGACGTTGGAGCAGTTCCTCGATCTCCATAAGCCGCCTGTCAGACCTCGGCGTCTCGGGATATCCTTTTTAAATATCGCGGGCCGGAAGTACATTCCCCCTGCCCCTCCTCCTACCGCGTGGTAAAACTTCCGCAAGATCCGGAGGAGCCCCTGGAGCCCCCCTCCCCCAGATCCTAGGGTCCTGTCAGCCTGCACCAGCGCGATGGACCCCGGCAGGATACAGTCAGCCCTCTAGGGAACCCCTAGGATAACACAGACCAAGGGTAAATACCTGGAAGACAAAAACTGTAGGTCTCGTACTCCAGGGACAGGAAACCACAGAAGAGGTAGAGAGGCTCCACTTTTTTATTCTGTAGGTTTCCTGTCCCTGGGGGGCGGATCCTCTCTCTGTGGTGGTGTCGTGGGGGAAGGGAAAATCATACATTACATTATCTCTGCTGTTCCCTGTCTCTCCCATTTCCTCACTGTCAGGATTGTGTTTCACAAGCTGGGCAGCAAACATTGGAAAGTCAGTGAGCAAAAGAACATCTCAGCATGGAATAGAGGGTCATGAAGCAGCTGTAAAAATTGGCATATATGTGAGAGGAGGGGAAACATGGGAACTATAGGCCTGCACATTGTTAATGCTGACCACACACTGGTTATTAACGGTACACACTCAGATTGGGTCACTGTCACTAGTGGAGTACCTCAGGGGTCAGTATTGGGCCCTATTCTCTTCAATATATTTATTAATGATCTTGTAGAAGGCTTGCATAGTAAAGTATCAATTTTCGCAGATGACACTAAACTGTGTAAAGTAATTTACACTGATGAGGACAGTATACTACTACAGAGGGATCTGGATAGATTGGAGGCTTGGGCAGAGAAGTGGCAGATGAGGTTTAACACTGAGAAATGTAAAGTTATGCACCTGGGAAGGAAAAAAGACCTATCACCTCTCCTGACACATCTATTCTACTAACTACTTGCATTCCCCAAGCAATAAAAATCCTGGAGTGCCTTTTCCTATAACAGTATGTGCGCCATTCCCTTTTATTTTCCTCTATAAACGTATTAATAAAGTGACAACTGGGTATTACCGTTCGCCTTGTCAGGGTACGTCCCTGTACAGTCGGACACTTCCAGCACTGATTGGCCAGACTGTAGGGACTGGTAATACCCAGCTGTTTTATTCTAACTAGTAGGAACAATATAGGAGCTGCACAACAGAGTCATAAGAATATATACTCAAGAACTGTCATTTCATGCGGAATATGCAATTATTTTCTGAATGTCAAAAAGACCTTTTTTAAAATGAATTACTCCTGATCTATGGTGGCATCATCTGGCGAGTATTCAGACACAAAATGTACTTTTCTGTATTTAGATTAAGCTCAGCAAACCTGTCAGCTGATTTCTGCTTCCCTCTCTGACAGCAGGATATGATAGAGGAAATGAAGCTGAGCACTGTGATACAGATTTAAAAGATTTGGAGCAGGATTTCTGAGTGAAAAGCAGTAGATCCTGACAGGACTTCTAGGAGAGACGGCAAAAACCCTGCCTACCCCACTCACATAGGATGATTGACAACCCTCTCTTCGGCCAGGTTCACACTTCAGTTATTTGCTCAGTGATTTCCATCAGTTATTGTGAGCCAAGACCAGTAGTGAAGGCTACTCAACAATAAGGTATAATGGCAAGATCTGCATCTGTTCTATATTTTTGACCCGCACCTGGTTTTGGCTCACAATAAGGCACATGACCGTAGCAGTTCCGTGCAAACAGCTGGTCCACAATATACGGGCACCTGCACTTGAATGGGTCCATAATGCTGAAGATATGGTGCACTACTTTTCTGTGATGCGGCTCGCGGACCCCATTCAAGTGAATGGGTCCGCGTCTGCAGACAGCGGGCACGCAGTGGGTGTAACGACTTGGGGTCTGCAGCACAGGCACAGCCAGTGTTCTGCCAAATATCTATACCTTGCAAAAAGTCTATACCAGAAGTGACGCGGCCGCACAGTAATCAGCTGGAGGAGGGTGTGCGCGGCACTGCGCAAGCGCACATCCACCGGCTTAGCAAAGAATTATTGCAGCGCCGCGATAGAAGTACTTTGTACACCGCGCGTGCGCACTTAGGGGTATAGATATTTTGCAGCGCAAAATGCTTCATCAGATCTCCCTACCCCTGAGTGCGCACGCGCCCACAAATCATCAGTTGCAGTTCATCCTTACCGCAGAGCTGAGTGCTGGATACTGACCTCACCACATAGTAGAGCTGAACTGCAACTGATGATTTGTGGGCGCGTGCGCACTCAGGGGTAGGGAGATCTGCACACGCGCGGTGTACGAAGTACTTCTATCGCGGCGCTGCAATAATTCTTTGCTAAGGCGGTGGATGTGCGCTTGCGCAGCGCCGTGCACACCCTCCTCCAGCTGATTACTCTGCGGCCGCGTCACTTCCGGTATAGACTTTTCGCAAGGTATAGAGATTTGGAAGAACACCGGCACACGGATGTGTGCATGAAGCATAACTGATGGAAATAACTGACCAAATAACTCAAGTGTGAACTCAGCCTTATACACACATTGATACATGTCAATCCTTTGTGTGAATGGGGTAATCAGGACTCTCCCTCTTTTAGGAGCCATGTCAGGATTTACTCTGCTTTATACTCCTGGTGCAAATCATACATGCCTATATACAGAGAGCTCAGCTACACTCCCTCTATTATATTCTGCTCTCTGAAATAACAGCTGCAAATACCCTAAAAGGACCAGTTATATAGATCTAAAAAAAAAAAGTCTCAAATGTCTGGGTTTGGGTCAGTAAACCCGTGGTCGGGCCAGGACACGTCTTGGATACGGATGCGCAAATCCAGCTTTAGGGAAATTTTAGTGTTTATGGATACATGTGACCATCTTGAAATTACAAAAAAAAAAAAGAAAAAAAAATTCTAAATCCATGAATTGCTAAGGTTTACTAAATGTGTTTCATGTGTTTTTTTTTTTCTTTTTTAAAAACACACCCACCCTTCCCTCAAGCTACTCTAGTGAAATCTGTGTTAGAAATCTGAAGCATGTCAGTGTGTGGCTGAAGATCCCGCACTAGAGCTGCCATGTGACAACACATGTCTTAAAGGGAGTGTCACCAGAATTTGCCTTTATACACTGCTTACATAGTGCTGTAGCATAACTATAGAGGAGTCAAATGGTACCTTTTTTTGTTTTGATGTTCACTAGGGGCAAAAACGCTGTTTTATTCATATGTAAATGAGGCCTCGCAAGTGCCCAGGCCGCTCTGCCTTCTTCTCACATAACCCCTCCCCAGCCTGTAGCTTAGCCTGCCCTGTAAGCCTCTTGTGTCATCCAGTGTAGTGGCCGAGATCCCGCTGGCGCATGCACACTGCATGGAACGATGCTGCTGCCCACAATGGTCATCACAGTGCGCATGTGCCGGCGGGATCTTGGCCAGTACACGTGATGAGGCTTACAGGGCGGGCCAAGCTACAGGCTGGGGAGGGGTTATGTGAGAAGAAGGCAGAGCGGCCTGGGCACTTGCGATCCCTGATTTACATATGAACAAACAGCGTTTTTCCCCCTGGTGAACATCATAACAAAAGGACAAATGTACCATTTGACTCCTCTATAGTTATGCTACAGCGCTGTGTAAGCAGTGTATAAAGGCAAATTCTGGTGACAAACTCCCTTTAACCCTTTAATGATCAGGCCTGAAAAGGCCTTAATGATCAGGAACTTGTGTGGTCTAACAGTCCTACCTTTTTTTTAATTTGTTGGACTACCAAAATAATTTTGGCAACATTTTTTTATGTGACTGAAACACATTATTTCAAAAGTCTTTCTCACCCCCCCCCCAGACAATAGCTACTTACTTTTTAAATATACAAACTGAAACCAAAATAAATTATTAAAGTAGTTTCCCTCTTTTGTTTCTATTATTCCAATATATGTGTGTAGTTTAGCCTGCGTGTGGCGACTATGGTGTCAGTTTCAGTTGACATTGGTGTTTTTTTCTTTTATTTGTATTTTTATTATCTATCTATCTATCTATCTATCTATCTATCTATCTATTTCGGGCACATATGTCCCCTCCCAATAGGTCAATAAAAGACTTCTGGGGGACACTGACACTTTTCCACTGTATCTGAGGTTACTACAATCCAGTTACTGTGGACGCCCCAGCTACGGTGACACGGACGCGTGAAAGAGGCCTTATTATTCACACGTCTGTATTCGTGATGACGGAAAGCCCCCAAAAATTGGTGCAACTGTTTAAAGTCCATAGCAAACAAAACTGACTCATACATAATTTATCTAAAGCTGGGGCAACAAGTGGAGATTCTTGTAAAGATCACAGGAAATGCTGATGTGTTCACATTATTATCTGAGCTAAAGATCATGTTACATATCTATATCATTCTTTCTCATTTGACTGTAAACATTTTGGCTTTGATATTTGTCACACTGTCAAAACAAATAAAACAAAAAAAGGAAGTAGGCAGCCCTGAGACACATAAAAGCACAAAATCAGTAACAAGCTCACCCTCTTTAGCCAAATACAGCTCTTTAAATTTCGCCCTCTTCTGATTAAATTCTTGCTCTAGCTGCGCCTTTATCTGAAGATATTCAGCATTCGATCTCTCCAGTTCCTCCACACGTGTCTGCAGAGAAGCTGATAAAGAAGACAGAGAAACCTGTCAATCACAACATTCAAACAGAAAGACGTGGCTTCTATATACTGGCACTGATGGATGCAGCCAGGTGCAAGATTATCAAAGAACGGCAAGATGTTAAAGGGAACCTGTCATCAACGTTATGCCGACCTCACTGAGGGCAGTATAAAGTAGTGACAGAAATGCTGATTTCAGTGGAGTGTCACACATCAGCTAATAGTAAGTGGTTGCTGAGAACCAGCATCATAATGACTGCAGCCCAGACCTGGAAAAGAGTCAAATCTACCTGAGAAGAGTCCTGGTTATTATAATTTCCTGCTCTCCTAAACATCTGCTGATGATTGGCAGTTCTCTCCTAGAGAGAAAGGGAGAAAACTAGGTAGAAGCCTGTCAGTCATCAGCAGGTGGGCAGGAGAGCAGGAATCCATGAGTAACCAGGACTCTTCTCAGGTGGCCGGGACTCTTTTCCAGGCTCAGTCTGCAATGATTGTGATGTTGGTTCTCGGCAATCACTTACTTTTATCTTATAAATGACAGACCGCTGAAATCAACTCACCTGTCTCTACTTTATACTGCCGTTAGTATGGGCAGCATAAAGGTGATGACAGGTTCCCTTCAAGTTCCTCAAAGAACCAGGGAAGAAACTTATCATGAGGGCAACTTTTGTTGTTAGTTTTGAGTCTTTGTTGCCGTAATTCGTGCCAAATTTATCAAACCGGGCACGTTGTTAGATGCATTTGGGGCATCTTTTAAATACACTTATCTGGTTACTACAATTTTGGAATAACCTCTGGAGCACAACTAACATACCTAACCATTCCCACTTCCGCACCCCGTTTTTAAAAGTGAAGAGAATGTTACAAAAATGGCATGTGCCAAATACTTGCACAAAGGGAGTGATAATTCCCTACCCCAGAAGTAGATTCAATAGATTATGAGATTAAAATGCTAAATCTGAGTAGCAAATATTATGCAGTATAATGGTCTTCTGTAGAGTTAAGTTTCACCTGCTTGTCACAAACATGTAAGATATTCAGCTGACAGCTATCTCCCCAACCTCTGCATAAACATGCCTGAACAGCTCATCCATGTGTGCATGGGGGACAAGCTGCTGTCAGACATTTTTGGAAGTGACTTGTCTTCTGTGACTGAACTCCAACATGCCTGACCTGTCATTTCATAGGGGGGCAGCCAAGCGAACCCCATACACATGAACATGTCAGCAGTCACCTCCTGTGCGTCTAGGGCAGGAAGCAGGGACCAATGGTTCATCAGAAGGAAGCAGATTGGTGAAGGGAGCAGGAATTCCTTAATCATTTTAATCATATGGAGCATTTTTTTAACATTTAAAAGCCAGAAAACCCTCCAAGCAAAGACTAAAATCTTTTATTATTGTACAAATATAACCCTACCCTTACCCATGCATTACATTATGGCTATCGAGACGAAAGTATGACATCTCCATTTATATTGTTTTAACCTATCACTTGAGATGGCCATTCATAATCAGAAAAGTTGACTTCAGCGGGATCGCCCAAAGATCCAATATATATGGGGGCCTCCCAACTGTCCCACAACAGAAGACTAGCACTGTCAGAGGTGCCTGGCAGCAGCTTGTCTCCCTCCCCAAACATGTGTGCCCAGTGAGGGGAGCATGCATGCTCATGGTGGAGTCAGGAAAAATAGCTGATGCCAGACAGATATATCATGTGTATCACCAGATTTAAAGAGGACCTTTCACCGATTATTACACTATGAACTAACTATACAGACATGTAGAGCGGCGCCCGGGGATCTCACTGCACTTACTATTATCCCCGGGCGCCGCTCCGTTCTCCTGCTATGTCCTCCGGTATCTCCGCTCACTAAGTTATGGTAGGCGGAGTCTGTACTTGTTCTTCTGTAGCGCTGGCCAATCGCAGCGCAGAGCTCACAGCCTGGGAGAAAATAACCTCCCAGGCTGTGAGCTCTGCGCTGCGATTGGCCAGCGCTACAGCAGAACAAGGGCAGACTCCGCCTACCATAACTTCGTGACTGGAATCTCCGCCTACTATAACTTAGTGAGCGGAGATACCGGAGGGCATAGCAGGAGAACGGAGCGGCGCCCAGGGATAATAGTAAGTGCAGTGAGATCCCTGGGCGCCGCTCTCCATGTCTGTATAGTTAGTTCATAGAGTAATAATCGGTGAAAGGTCCTCTTTAATGTCTGAATATAGACTTCTTTCTATTAGTGAACATATAAGGCTACTTTCACACTAGCGTTGTTTTAATCCGGCGTTCAATTCCGACACCGGAAATGCCCGCCGGATCCGGAAAAACGTGTGAAAACAGATTACATTTGAATCCTGATCAGGATTTTGATCACAATGAAAAAATGCATTGGAAAAAACAGATCCGCCATTTATGGACTAACTTTTTTTTCAAATTTTTCGGGTTTAACCACTTCAGCCCCCAGTGCTTAAACACCCTGAAAGACCAGGCCACTTTTTACACTTCTGACCTACACTACTTTCACCGTTTATTGCTCGGTCATGCAACTTACCACCCAAATGAATTTTACCTCCTTTTCTTCTCACTAATAGAGCTTTCATTTGGTGGTATTTCATTGCTGCTGACATTTTTACTTTTTTTGTTATTAATCGAAATTTAACGATTTTTTTTGCAAAAAAATGACATTTTTCACTTTCAGTTGTAAAATTTTGCAAAAAAAACGACATCCATATAGAAATTTTGCTCTAAATTTATAGTTCTACATGTCTTTGATAAAAAAAAAAATGTTTGGGTAAAAAAAAAATGGTTTGGGTAAAAGTTATAGCGTTTACAAACTATGGTACAAAAATGTGAATTTCCGCTTTTTGAAGCAGCTCTGACTTTCTGAGCACCTGTCATGTTTCCTGAGGTTCTACAATGCCCAGACAGTACAAACACCCCACAAATGACCCCATTTCTGAAAGTACACACCCTAAGGTATTCGCTGATGGGCATAGTGAGTTCATAGAACTTTTTATTTTTTGTCACAAGTTAGCGGAAAATTATGATTTTTTTTTTTTTTTTTTTTTTTCTTACAAAGTCTCATATTCCACTAACTTGTGACAAAAAATAAAAAGTTCTATGAACTCACTATGCCCATCAGCGAATACCTTGGGGTCTCTTCTTTCCAAAATGGGGTCACTTGTGGGGTAGTTATACTGCCCTGGCATTCTAGGGGCCCAAATGTGTGGTAAGGAGTTTGAAATCAAATTCTGTAAAAAATGACCTGTGAAATCCGAAAGGTGCTCTTTGGAATATGGGCCCCTTTGCCCACCTAGGCTGCAAAAAAGTGTCACACATCTGGTATCTCCGTACTCAGGAGAAGGTGGGGAATGTGTTTTGGGGTGTCATTTTATATATACCCATGCTGGGTGAGAGAAATATCTTGGCAAAAGACAACTTTTCCCATTTTTTTATACAAAGTTGTCATTTGACCAAGATATTTATCTCACCCAGCATGGGTATATGTAAAAACACACCCCAAAACACATTCCTCAACTTCTCCTGAGTACGGGGATACCAGATGTGTGACACTTTTTTGCAGCCTAGGTGGGCAAAGGGGCCCATATTCCAAAGAGCACCTTTCGGATTTCACTCCTCATTTTTTCCTGAATTTGATTTCAAACTCCTTACCACACATTTGGGCCCCTAGAATACCAGGGCAGTATAACTACCCCACAAGTGACCCCATTTTGGAAAGAAGACACCCCAAGGTATTCCGTGAGGGGCATGGCGAGTTCCTAGAATTTTTTATTTTTTGTCACAAGTTAGTGGAAAATGATGATTTTTTTTTAAATTTTTTTTTTCATACAAAGTCTCATATTCCACAAACTTGTGACAAAAAATAAAAACTTCCATGAACTCACTATGCCCATTAGCGAATACCTTGGGGTCTCTTCTTTCCAAAATGGGGTCACTTGTGGGGTAGTTATACTGCCCTGGCATTCTAGGGGCCCAAATGTGTGGTAAGTAGGTAAATGACCTGTGAAATCCGAAAGGTGCTCTTTGGAATGTGGGCCCCTTTGCCCACCTAGGCTGCAAAAAAGTGTCACACATCTGGTATCTCTGTATTCAGGAGAAGTTGAGGAATGTGTTTTGGGGTGTCTTTTTACATATACCTATGCTGGGTGAGATAAATATCTTGGTCAAATGCCAACTTTGTATAAAAAAAATGGGAAAAGTTGTCTTTTGCCAAGATATTTCTCTCACCCAGCATGGGTATATGTAAAATGACACCCCAAAACACATTCCCCAACTTCTCCCGATTACGGAGATACCAGATGTGTGACACTTTTTTGCAGCCTAGGTGGGCAAAGGGGCCCATATTCAAAAGAGCACCTTTCGGATTTCACAGGTCATTTTTTACAGAATTTGATTTCAAACTCCTTACCACATTTGGGCCCCTAGAATGCCAGGGCAGTATAACTACCCCACAAGTGACCCCATTTTGGAAAGAAGAGACCCCAAGGTATTCGCTGATGGGCATAGTGAGTTCATGGAACTTTTTATTTTTTGTCACAAGTTAGTGGAATATGAGACTTTGTATGAAAAAAAAAAAAAAATAAAAGCATTTTCCACTAACTTGTGACAAAAAATAAAAAATTCTAGGAACTCGCCATGCCCCTCACGGAATACCTTGGGGTGTCTTCTTTCCAAAATGGGGTCACTTGTGGGGTAGTTATACTGCCCTGGCATTTTCCAGGGGCCCTAATGTGTGGTAAGTAGGTAAATGACCTGTGAAATCCTAAAGGTGCTCTTTGGAATATGGGCCCCTTTGCCCACCTAGGCTGCAAAAAAGTGTCACACATGTGGTATCGCCGTATTCAGGAGAAGTTGGGGAATGTGTTTTGGGGTGTCATTTTACATATACCCATGCTGGGTGAGAGAAATATCTTGGCAAAAGACAACTTTTCCCATTTTTTTATACAAAGTTGGCATTTGACCAAGATATTTTTCTCACCCAGCATGGGTATATGTAAAATGACACCCCAAAACACATTCCCCAACTTCTCCTGAGTACGGCGATACCAGATGTGTGACACTTTTTTGCAGCCTAGATGCGCAAAGGTGCCCAAATTCCTTTTAGGAGGGCATTTTTAGACATTTGGATACCAGACTTCTTCTCACGCTTTGGGGCCCCTAGAATGCCAGAGCAGTATAAATACCCCACATGTGACCCCATTTTGGAAAGAAGACACCCCAAGGTATTCAATGAGGGGCATGGCGAGTTCATAGAAATTTTTTTTTTTTTGGCACAAGTTAGTGGAAATTGATATTTTTAATTTTTTTCTCACAAAGTCTCCCGTTCCGCTAACTTGGGACAAAAATTTCAATCTTTCATGGACTCAATATGCCCCTCACGGAATACCTGGGGGTGTCTTCTTTCCGAAATGGGGTCACATGTGGGGTATTTATACTGCCCTGGCATTCTAGGGGCCCTAAAGCGTGAGAAGAAGTCTGGAATATAAATGTCTAAAAAATTTTACGCATTTGGATTCCGTGAGGGGTAGGGTGAGTTCATGTGAGATTTTATTTTTTGACACAAGTTAGTGGAATATGAGACTTTGTAAGAAAAAAAAAAAAAAATTCTGCTAACTTGGGCCAAAAAAATATCTGAATGGAGCCTTACAGAGGGGTGATCAATGACAGGGGGGTGATCAATGACAGGGGGGTTGATCAATGACAGGGGGGTTGATCAATGACAGGGGGGTTGATCAATGACAGGGGGGTTGATCAGGGAGTCTATATGGGGTGATCACCACAGTCATTGATCACGCCCCTGTAAGGCTTCATTCAGACGTCCGGATGCGTTTTGCGGATCCGATCCATCTATCAGTGCATCCGTAAAAATCATGCGGACATCTGAATGGAGCTTTACAGGGGGGTGATCAATGACAGGGGGGTGATCAGGGAGTCTATATGGGGTGATCACCACAGTCATTGATCATGCCCCTGTAAGGCTTCATTCAGACGTCCGGATGCGTTTTGCGGATCGGATCCATCTATCAGTGCATCCGTAAAAATCATGCGGACATCTGAATGGAGCTTTACAGGGGGGTGATCAGGGAGTCTATATGGGGTGATCACCACAGTCATTGATCATGCCCCTGTAAGGCTTCATTCAGACGTCCGGATGCGTTTTGCGGATCGGATCCATCTATCAGTGCATCCGTAAAAATCATGCGGACATCTGAATGGAGCTTTACAGGGGGGTGATCAGGGAGTCTATATGGGGTGATCACCACAGTCATTGATCACGCCCCTGTAAGGCTTCATTCAGACGTCCGGATGCGTTTTGCGGATCCGATCTATCCATCAGTGGATCCGTAAAAATCATGCGGACGTCTGAATGGAGCTTTACAGGGGGTTGATCAATGACAGGGGTGTAATCAATGACAGGGGGGGTGATCAGGGAGTCTATATGGGGTGATCAGGGGTGATCAGGGGCTAATAAGGGGTTAATAAGTGACGGGGGGGGGTGTAGTGTAGTGTAGTGGTGCTTGGTGGGACTTTACTGAGCTACCTGTGTCCTCTGGTGGTCGATCCAAACAAATGGGACCACCAGAGGACCAGGTAGCAGGTACATTAGACGCTGTTATCAAAACAGCGTCTAATATACCTGTTAGGGGTTAAAAAAAACACATCTCCAGCCTGCCAGCGAACGATCGCCGCTGGCAGGCTGGAGATCAACTCTCTTACCTTCCGTTCCTGTGAGCGCGCGCGCCTGTGTGCGCGCGTTCACAGGAAATCTCGCCCATCGCGAGATGACGCATATATGCGTGACTCTGCGCAGGGCTGCCACCTCCGGAACGCGATCCTGCGTTAGGCGGTCCGGAGGTGGTTAACATGCAAAAGCCGGATCCGGTTTGACTGAACACACAGCGCCGGCGTTAATGCAAGTCAATGGGAAAAAGACCGGATCTGGCGTTCAGTCAAAGTGTTCAGGATTTTTGGCCGGAGGTAAAAATACAGCATGCTACGTTTTTCTGAAAAGCCTGATCAGTCAAAAAGACTGAACTGAAGACATCCTGAACGGATTACTCTCCATTCAGAATGCATTAGGATAAAACTGATCAGTTCTTTTCCGGATTTGAGCCCCTAGGAGGGAACTCAGCGGCGGAAAAGAAAAACGCTAGTGTGAAAGTACGTTTATAAGACGTATAAATCTGAACGTGCCAGTGTAGTGTACTTCATACGTCTTCTGAGGCAGGGCTGTGGGGTGGTAAGCAAAAGTTCTGACTCCAACTCCTGTATATCATCACACACTGACTCCGACTCTTTCATAAATGGCCAATAAGTTAGTAATAACAAATTCACTGTAGTAAAATGGTAACATCTGGCTTTTTCTCACTATCATGTGAGAAACTATATTTATTGGAATACAATTTCAGAAATTCCTGACATTTTTTTAATTCCTGTAAGTAAATATGCAATGCACTATGCATTTAATAACTGGGAAACACTGCTCCAGTCCTGTGTGTTCATCTTCCGATCCACGGCTTATTTACTTCCTCACCACCATGGGCATGATCATCTGCTCTGCTGCAGCCAATGACTGGATTCAGTGGTAACTTGTCCACAAGAGACACATCACTACTGAAGCCAGGTGGACACACGGGAGCCGGCACGCAGGACCAGAGCGGCAGGGAGTATCTTTCCATAGCTGAAGCAGGCTGTGGGCTCCTGTGAAAAAGTTACTTCTTCCCAGACAACACCTTTACAGTAGGGCTACACAGGGACATGAGTGGAGCGATAGCAAATCTGAGAAAAGTAGTGCGACACAAAAAAACGTGCACGTTGTCTGCAACTTGCTGTCAAGTGATTATTTTAGAGCTGGGATTTGGCTGTGAAAACACAATCAAGTTGCAGGTAAGTCCCATGTCGCTCGCAACTTACACTGAAGGCAATGGAGCAGTCATGCCCTAAATGCTGTCTTCCAGTTCTGAGATGACTGGCATGCCCAGTGGGGAACTTCCTCCTGTGGTCTTTAGACTGCTTAGGTTTCTGCCTAGATCAGCGACATCACCGTGCATCGGTCACGTAGCCTAGGTGCAGCTCAGTCCCATAGAAGTGAATGGGGCTGAGCTGCAATACCACGCACAGCCACTATCCAATGTACAGCACTGTGCTTGGTAACCAGTGAGGAGGCCAGACATTGGACCCCTGCCGATCTCATATTGAGGATAGGCAATCAATATCATATTCCCAGAAAACAATGTTAATGCAGTCTTTACTGATGGCAGCATAAAGTGGTGACACACATGGGGATTTCCGCGGTGTGCTATTCATAAGCTAGTAGTAAGTGGTTGCCGAGAACCAGCATCATAATCATTGCAGCCTGGTTATTCCTAATCTCCTGCTTTCTCCTGATTGACAGTATTCTCCTTGGGCCTCTGTCACACAAGCGATATGGATTGTCAGGAACTGATGGTTTTGCATGCAAGTTCAATCAGTTTATGTTTGGGGAGGGGGGGGTAGGAGCTCATGAATAGCTATGACTCTTCAGATGTAGATTAGCTCACGAGTGACACACCGCTGAAATCAGACTATCTGACGATACTTCACGCTGCTCTCAGTTCCCTTTAAAGGAAAATGACCTATTGTTTAAATCACTATTTTATGTTTAAAGAGTAAGCCCCCAGAGCAAGCGCGGCGAAACGTACGTCGGGGTTGTAAGTAATCACTATTTTATGATTAAAGAGTAAGCCCCCAGAGCAAGCGCGGCGAAACGTACGTCGGGGTTGTAAGTAATCACTATTTTATGATTAAAGAGTAAGCCCCCAGAGCAAGCGAGGCGAAACGTACGTCGAGGTTGTAAGTAATCACTATTTTATGATTAAAGAGTAAGCCCCCAGAGCAAGCGAGGCGAAACGTACGTCGGGGTTGTAAGTCTTATCTACCTCAGTGCCAATCGTGTATTGTACTTTTTGTAGGCCTCTTGATTCCTACCAGGGAGGCAACTCAGATCCTCTTTGGATTTGGCTCAGTGATCTTTTGTTATATTGACATGTGTAATGATATGATAGACAGGGCACTGATAATGGTGGGTGATTTTAATTACATATATGGGATTCAATCTCTCATTACAGCAATGATTTGTCTATAAGTGGGGACATACATGGGGACCTAGTGATTGGGAGAGGGAATTGCTCTCTCAGCACCTCTCTGCATTGACTTCTTTTTATTACTTCTGATATTTATTAGATGTATGTCTTTAAATGTGACACAATAAAGATGTTTTTGTATTACATGTGTGGTGTTTGTATGTTGGTTCTGTAGATGTGCTTCCACACATGATTTCCTGTTGCATGGTGGTTCACTTTGACTAAAATTTTAATAAGAAGGCCCTAATAAAACTTTTTCTAATATACTTTATTAATGAGCATAAAACTTTCTGACTGCTCAGCGGTGTACGGAGTACGGAGATGACATTGACTGAATGGGGCCACGGCAGCAGCGAGTACAGGCAGGAGCGCACATTGCTGCCTGCTAAGCTAAGAGCACTGCATGGCAAAGGCCAAAAGGTTTAGTTACTCTTTAACATCTTTTTTAAGATTTTTTTATGGTTATTTTTAATTTTCCATGTCACTATTTGTATTTAACCCTTAGGCTACCGGAGTTTTATTTATTTATTTTTTTCATTTTTGCGTTTTCATTTTTCTTCCCTATTTTCCTTGAGCCATAACTTTTTTATATTTCCGGTCACATAGCTACACGAGGGCTTATTTTTTGTGGGACAGGTTGTACTTTCTAATGCCACCATAAATTATTGCATAAAATGTAGTGGGAAGCGGTAATCAAATTGGAAAAAAAACGCAATTCCTCCACGGTTTTGCGGGTTTTGTTCCCACAGCGTTTCGTTTACGGCAAAACTCTGGGACAGTACGATTACAACGATACCCCATATCATATGTGAAGGTTTTTATATGTCTAAATAGTGTAAAAATTAATTTAAAACTTTGATAAAAAATTATTATTATTTTTTTACATCACCATATTCTGACCCCCATAACTTTTTTATGCTTATGTCTACTGAGCTGTCGCACGGATGAGTCCGGAAGGTGGTTGATTCATTCCTCCTGGACGCATCCGTGCGTCATCTCGCGAGTCGCGAGATTTCCTGTGAACGCGCGCACACAGGCGCGCGCGCTCACAGGAACGGAAGGTAAGAGAGTGGATCTCCAGCCTGCCAGCGGCGATCGTTCGCTGGCAGGCTGGAGATGTGTTTTTTTTAACCCCTAACAGGTATATTAGACGCTGTTATGATAACAGCGTCTAATATACCTGCTACCTGGTCCTCTGGTGGTCCCCTTTGTTTGGATCGACCACCAGAGGACACAGGTAGCTCAGTAAAGTAGCACCAACCACCACTACACTCCCCCCCCCCCCCCCGTCACTTATTAACCCCTTATTCACCCCTGATCACCCCATATAGACTCCCTGATCACCCCCCTGTCATTGATCTCCCCCCTGTCATTGATAACCCCCTGTAAGGCTCCATTCAGAGGTCCGTATGAATTTTACGGATCCACTGATAGATGGATCGGATCCGCAAAACACATAAGGACATCTGAATGGAGCCTTACAGGGGAGTGATCAATGACTGTGGTGATCACCCCCCTGTCATCGATCACCCCCCTGTCATCGATCACCCCCCTGTCATCGATCACCCCCCTGTCATCGATCACCCCCCTGTCATCGATCACCCCCCTGTCATCGATCACCCCCCTGTCAGGCTGCATTCAGACGTCCGTATGAATTTTACGGATCCACAAAAAACATACGGACGTCTGAATGGAGCCTTACAGAGGAGTGATCAATGACGGAGGTGATCACCCCATATAGACTCCCTGATCACCCCCCTGTCATTGATCACCCCCCTGTAAGGCTGCATTCAGATGTCCGTATGATTTTTACGGATCCACTGATACATGGATCGGATCCGCAAAACACGGACATCTGAATGGAGCCTTATAGGGGGGTGATCAATGACAGGGGGGTGATCACCCCATATAGACTCCCTGATCACCCCCCTGTAAGGCTGCATTCAGATGTCCGTATGATTTTTACGGATCCACTGATACATGGATCGGATCCGCAAAACACATACGGACATCTGAATGGAGCCTTAAAGGGGGGTGATCAATGACTGTGGTGATCACCCCATATAGACTCCCTGATCACCCCCCTGTCATTGATCACCCCCCTGTAAGGCTCCATTCAAACATTTTTTTGGCCCAAGTTAGCGGAATTTTTTATTTTTTTCTTACAAAATCTCATATTCCACTAACTTGTGTCAAAAAATTAAATGTCACATGAACTCACCATACCCCTCACGGAATCCAAATGCGTAAAATTTTTTAGACATTTATATTCCAGACTTCTTCTCACGCTTCAGGGCCCCTAGAATGCCAGTGCAGTATAAATACCCCACATGTGACCCCATTTCGGAAAGAAGACACCCCAAGGTATTCCGTGAGGGGCATATTGAGTCCATGAAAGATTTAAATTTTTGTCCCAAGTTAGCGGAAAGGGAGACTTTGTGAGAAAAAAATAAAAAATATCAATTTCCGCTAACTTGTGCCAAAAAAAATAAATTTCTATGAACTCGCCATGCCCCTCATTGAATACCTTGGGGTGTCTTCTTTCCAAAATGGGGTCACATGTGGGGTATTTATACTGCCCTGGCATTTTAGGGGCCCCAAAGCGTGAGAAGAAGTCTGGTATCCAAATGTCTAAAAATGCCCTCCTAAAAGGAATTTGGGCACCTTTGCGCATCTAGGCTGCAAAAAAGTGTCACACATCTGGTATCTCCGTATTCAGGAGAAGTTGGGGAATGTGTTTTGGGGTGTCATTTTACATATACCCATGCTGGGTGAGATAAATATCTTGGTCAAATGCCAACTTTGTATAAAAAAAATGGGAAAAGTTGTCTTTTGCCAAGATATTTCTCTCACCCAGCATGGGTATATGTAAAAAGACACCCCAAAACACATTCCCCAACTTCTCCTGAATACGGAGATACCACATGACACTTTTTTGCAGCCTAGGTGGGCAAAGGGGCCCACATTTCAAAGAGCACCTTTCGGATTTCACAGGTCATTTACCTACTTACCACACATTAGGGCCCCTGGAAAATGCCAGGGCAGTATAACTACCCCACAAGTGACCCCATTTTGGAAAGAAGACACCCCAAGGTATTCCGTGAGGGGCATGGCGAGTTCCTAGAATTTTTTTTTTTTTCTCACAAGTTAGTTGGGGAAGGGGTTTTGGGGTGTCATTTTACATATACCCATGCTGGGTGAGAGAAATATCTTGGCAAAAGACAACTTTGTATAAAAAAATGGTAAAAGTTGTCTTTTGCCAAGATATTTCTCTCACCCAGCATGGGTATATGTAAAATGACACCCCAAAACCCCTTCCCCAACTTCTCCTGAATACGGAGATACCACATGTGTGGCACTTTTTTGCAGCTTAGGTGGGCAAAGGGGCCCACATTCCAAAGAGCACCTTTCGGATTTCACCAGCCATTTTTTACAGAATTTGATTTCAAACTCCTTACCACACATTTGGGCCCCTAGAATGCCAGGGCAGTATAACTACCCCACAAGTGACCCCATTTTGGAAAGAAGACATCCCAAGGTATTCGCTGATGGGCATAGTGAGTTCATGGAAGTTTTTATTTTTTGTCACAAGTTAGTGGAATATGAGACTTTGTAAGAAAAAAAAAAAAATCATCATTTTCCGCTAACTTGTGACAAAAAATAAAAAGTTCTATGAACTCACTATGCCCATCAGCGAATACCTTGGGGTGTCTTCTTTCCAAAATGGGGTCACTTGTCGGGTGTTCAAAAAGCGGAAATTCACATTTTTGTACCATAGTTTGTAAACGCTATAACTTTTACCCAAACCATTTTTTTTTTACCCAAACATTTTTTTTTTATCAAAGACATGTAGAACAATAAATTTAGAGCAAAATTTATATATGGATGTCGTTTTTTTTGCAAAATTTTACAACTGAAAGTGAAAAATGTAATTTTTTGGCAAAAAAATCGTTAAATTTCGATTAATAACAAAAAAAGTAAAAATGTCAGCAGCAATGAAATACCACCAAATGAAAGCTCTATTAGTGAGAAGAAAAGGAGGTAAAATTCATTTGGGTGGTAAGTTGCATGACCGAGCAATAAACGGTGAAAGTAGTGTAGGTCAGAAGTGTAAAAAGTGGCCTGGTCTTTCAGGGTGTTTAAGCTAAGGGGGCTGAGGTGGTTAAGGGCTCATTTTTTGCGGAACAATCTGTAGTTTTTATTGATACCATTCTGGAGTGTGCGTGACTTTTTGATCACATTTTATTAAATTTTTTTGGGTAAGAAAAGCAATGAAAAAATGGCAAATTGGCCATTTTGACCTTTTTTTCCCGTTACGGCATTCGCCGTATTTGAAATTTTAAAAAATATTTTAATAGTATGGGCGTTTTCAGTCGCGATGATACCGATGAGGTTTATATTTATTGTTATTTAGGTATTTATTTTTTTATTATACGGAAAGGGGGGTGATTTAAACTTTTGTATTTATTTATTTTTTTACATTTTTGTAAAAAAAATTGTGATGATTTTGAAACTCATATATGACCCTATAAATAATGTTTTTTTTTTAAAAAAAAAAATGTATTTTGTTCTATTAGGGATTTTAAAAATGACATTTAAGGGTACTTTCACACTAGCGTTAAAGTTTTCTGGTATTGAGTTCTTTCACAGGGGCTCAATACCGGAAAAAAACTGACCAGTTTTAGGCTACTTTCACACCTGCGTTAGGTGCGGATCCGTCTGGTATCTGCACAGACGGATCCGCACCTATAATGCAAACGCTTAGATCCGTTCAGAACGGATCCGTTTGCATTACCATGAACAAAAAATAAATAAATAAATAAATAATTTTTTTTTTGTTCATGATAATGCAAACGGATCCGTTTTGACTTTACATTGAAAGTCAATGGGGGACGGATCCGTTTGAAAATTGAGCCATATTGTGTCAACTTCAAACGGATTAGTCCCCATTGACTTACATTGTAAGTCTGGACGGATCCGTTTGCCTCCGCACGGCCAAGCGGACACCCGAACGCTGCAAGCTGCGTTCAGGTGTCCGCCTGCTGAGCGGAGCGGAGGACAAACGGTGCCAAACTGATGCATTCTGAGCGGGTCCGCATCCACTCAGAATGCATTAGGGCTGGACGGATCCGTTCGGGGCCGCTTGTGAGAGCCTTCAAACGGAACTCACAAGCGGAGCCCCGAACTCTAGTGTGAAAGTAGCCTTATCCTAATGCATTCTGACTGGAGAGCATTCCGTTCAGTATGCATCAGGATGTCTTCAGTTCAGTCACTCTTACGGTATTTGGCCAGAGAAAATACCGCAGCATGCTGTAGTATTTTCTCCGTCCAAAATTCTGGAACACTTGCCGGAATGCCGGATCCGGCATTATTTTCAATTGAAATGCATTAATGCCGGATCCGGCACCAAGTGTTTCGGCAATACGGATCCGTTTTTTTGGTCTGTGCATGCGCAGACCTTTAAAAATGCAAAAAATAAAAATACCGGATCCATTTTTCCAGATCACACGGGAGAGACGGATCCGGTGTTTCAATGAGTTTGTTAGACGGATCCGCCTACAAATGCTATCCGTTTGCACATGGATTTCCGGATCCGGCAGGCAGTTCCGGCGACGGAACTGCCTACCGGATCTTCACAACGCAAGTGTGAAAGTACCCTAAGGGTACTTTCACACTAGCGGCAGGGGAGTCCAGCAGGCTGTTCCGGCTGGTGAACAGCCTGTCGGTTCCGTCCTGCCGCTAGTTCACTTCTGCCCCCAGACTGCCGCTCCGTCCTTATTAACTATAATGGGGGCGGGGATGGAGTTCTGGCGGCAGCGCATGGCTAGAGGCCAAAAAGTACTGCATGCAGTTGGTTTTTGCGCATTTAGATGCCGTGATTTCGCTTGATCAGGGCATCTAAAGCCTTTAATTACCGTGATTGGCATTATTGCTGGTCACGGTAATTAGCTGCAGGTCTCTGCTGTATGGCGCCCGCTGCACGTGCAAGTGGGCGCCATGTTTACACATTGCTCCAGTGCCATACATGTACAGTGCTGGGAGTGAACGGGTTAAAGGATAACTGTCATTTTCATAAAAAAAATCTATTTTAGCATATGTTACTGCTGCAGCAGCATTATGCATAAAGCAATATTTAGTTTCTTCACATACCGCTGTTTTCCTTGAGTTTTCCTCTTAGTTACGGCTGTTTTGAATCCTACATTATGAGGATCTTCTAAAGATGGCTCCTCTGCCAGTTCTCTGAGGCCAAAACTGCATTCCCTCAGGTCACATACAAACTTGCTGTAGCCAGCAGCTTCCTGCCAGCAAATCAGATTGGATTACTGAGAGAGACACACCTCTTCACTCTGAAGCCTAATGCAGGCATGCAGTGTGAAGGACCGCCCCTCCGTCTTCCTGTCTTCTTAGCCGGAGACAGATGAGCCAGAGCAACGGTCTTTTAAGGGAGCAGTGGAAAGGGACAGAGGACATTAATGAAAGCTGTTATTATAAGGTGTAAATATCAATAGATATGACACCGCGCTCTCCCCAGCCTCCGCCAGCCCACTGTCACACACTGAAGGTGTCACCGACACACTTGCCAATAGATAACACAGGCTTACGGTGATTACCTGTTCCTTGGCGCTTCCTCTGTGTCTATTCCTTCTTCTTACGTGTGAACAAACGTGATGCTGGATGTCAGGCTAAGATAACTAGATTGCGGCTCACACCCCGGCCGGTGGCGTGATGCCGAGTGTATAATTCGTACCTCGCACAGATAGTGACGTCACTATACAGACTACGGTGAGTAGTGGGTACCAAAATTCCCATCTACGTGTTTCGGACAGTACGCTGTCCTTCGTCAGGAAAAGGAATATGGCGATGCTGCTTGGTACCTAATATTTATACACTCCTCTCTATAACCTTAACCCTTTCACACCTCTACTCCACGTCTATTAGTTCTAGATTCCTGGGTGCACGCTCCCCACAGATCCCTGCCTAAGGTTCCATTCAGACGTCCGTATGTGTTTTGCGGATCCGCAAAACACGGACACCGGCAATGCGCTTTCCGCATTTTGCGGATCCGCACATTGCCAGAACTATATAGAAAATGCCTTTTCTTGTCCGCAATTGCGGACAAGAATAGGACATGTTCTATATTTTTGTGGAACGGAAGTGCGGACCCGGAAGTGCAGATCCGCAATTCCGGATCCGAGCGGGACAAAGTCTGTCCCCATAGAAATTAATGGGTCCGCAATTCCGTTCCGCAAAATGCGGAACAGAATTGCGGACGTGTGAATGGGGCCCTTTTCAAATGCAAACAGCTCAATCTCAAAGTTTAACCCTCCAGGTGTTAATGTATCCATATTGAAGATCCATTTAGTCTCTGCTCTTGATTAAATCCCCCCCTCTAGATCCCAATCTAATCAATTCGATCCCAGAAAAGGTTGAGTCATCAAATCTCCAATGTTTCTCCATATAATGCCTCGACAGTTGGTGCCCCTCAAATTTTTTCTTGATATTGTATATATGTTCCCCCACTCTTCATTATTTGTCTTTTAGTCCGACCAATGTATATCTTGTTGCAGGGGCATGTAATTGCATATATTGCCCCCCAGCTATTACCGGTAATAAAACCTTATGTCTTCTTTATACGTGCCATTATTATTTAGTATACTGACTTGTATTTTGTTATTGGATATCTTATACCCTGCACATCTTCGACAGGGGAAGAAGCCATTTTATTGGCCTATGCCCCCATAGTGCATTCCCATTTTTTGGGGGGTTTTATTTTTATTCTCTACTTGTTTTGTGATGCAGCTATTTGTAGATGCTATAATATTGCCTATGTTTTTAGCTTTCCTATAAATGAACCTTGGCTCTTTTGGAATGAGCTCCCCCACCAATTTGTCCTCACTGAGGGCGCTCCAATGTTTATTCACAATTTTTTTTTTAAATATTCACCTGGCCATTATACGTTAAAATAGGGGGGGGGGGGGGGGGGGGGATTGTTGTATCCGGTTCTTCTGGTTTTGGTTTTTCCTTGCCCTTTAATAATATTTGTCTGTTCATCTGACCGACCTCATCCTTTTGTAACATCACTTTAGCTACATCATATCCCTTTACCTCAAATTTCTCTTGCATAGCTATGGCTTCCCGCTCGTACTCTCCTGGTTTCGTACAGTTCCTTTTAATACGCAGGAATTGACTTCAGGATATTCTCTAGCCACCGTGGAAGGTGACGACTGTCTTTAGAGATAAAACTATTTGAGTCTGTTGGTTTATTAAAAGTTTTTGAGCATATTTTATCATCCTCAATAAAGATCATTAAAGGGAACCTGTCACCGGGATTTTTTGTATACAGCTGAGGACATGGGTTACTAGATGGCCGCTAGCACATCCGCAATATCCAGTCCCCATAGCTCTCTGTGCTTTTATTGTGTAAAAAAAACTATTTGATACATATGCAAATTAACATCAAAGAGTCATATCTTACTTGTGTGACCAGAGAAGAGTCATATTTTCAAGCTCTGACTCATCTCAGGTTAATTTGCATATGTATCAAATTGGTTTTTATACACAATAAAAGCACACAGAGCTATGGGGACTGGGTATTGCGGATGTGCTAGCGGCCATCTAGCAACCCATGTCCTCAGCTCTATACCCAAAATCCAGGTGACAGGTTCCCTTTAAATCTAAAAAATGTATTTCTGTTTTACTAAAAGCCATTGTAAATTCCAAATTAATAAAAATGATTTTTATGTCATTAAAAAAACTCCTGTAGTTGATTTTCCCCTCCCTTCCATATAAAAATCACGTTATCTATAAAACGCCGCCAGAGGACGAGGTTCGCCTAGAGCCCGCCTCTTTCACACGGGCGTTGCGGGAAAATGTGCGGGTGCAAAACATTGTAATGCGTTTTGCACTCGCGTGAGAAAAATCGCGCATGTTTGGTACCCAAACCCGAACTTCTTCACGGAAGTTCGGACTTGGGATCGGTGTTCTGTAGATTGTATTATTTTCCCTTATAACATAGTTATAAGGGAAAATAATAGCATTCTGAATACAGAATGCATAGTAAAATAGCGCTGGAGGGGTTAAAAATAAATAAAAAATAATTTAACTCACCTTAATCCACTTGCTGGCGCTGCCGGCATCTCGTCTGTCTCCTCCTTTGCTGAACAGGACCTGTGGTGAGCATTCATTCCAGGACCTGTGGTGACGTCACTCCGGTCATCACATGATCCATCACATGATCCATCACCATTGTAAAAGATCATGTGATGGATCATGTGATGACCGAAGTGACGTCACCACAGGTCCTGGAATGAATGCTCACCACAGGTCCTGTTCAGCAAAGAAGGAGACAGACGAGATGCCGGCAGCGCCAGCAAGTGGATTAAGGTGAGTTAAATTATTTTTTTTTTTAAACCCCTCCAGCGCTATTTTACTATGCATTCTGTATTCAGAATGCTATTATTTTCCCTTATAACCATGTTATAAGGGAAAATAATAATGATCGGATCTCCATCCCGATCGTCTCCTAGCAACCGTGCGTGAAAATCGCACCGCATGGGCACTTGCTTGCGGATGCTTGCGATTTTCACGCAACCCCATTCACTTCTATGGGGCATGCGTCGCGTGAAAAACGCTGAATATAGAGCATGCTGCGATTTTCACGCAACGCACAAGTGATGTGTGAAAATCACCGCTCATGTGAACAGCCCCATAGAAATTAATGGGTCGGTATTCAGTGCGGGTGCAATGCGTTCAACTCACGCATCGCATCCGCGCAGAATACTTGCCTGTGTGAAAGGGGCCTTAAGGTTATAGAGAGGAGTGTATAAATATTAGGTACCAAGCAGCATCGCCGTATTCATTTTCCTGACGGAGGACAGCGTACTGTCCGAAACACGTAGATGGGAATTTTGGTACCCACTACTCACCGTAGTCTGTATAGTGACGTCACTTTCTGTGCGAGGTTACGACTTATACACTCGGCATCACGTCACTGGCCGGGGCCTGAGCCGCAATCTAGTTATCTTAGCCTGACATCCAGCATCACGTTTGTTCACACGTAAGAAGAAGGAATAGACACAGAGGAAGCGCCAAGGAACAGGTAATCACCATAAGCCTGTGTTATCTATTGGCAAGTGTGTCGGTGACACCTTCAGTGTGTGACAGTGGGCTGGCGGAGGCTGTGGAGAGCGCGGTGTCATATCTATTAAGGTTTACAGTTTGGAAGCGGTTCGTGTGGTGCCGCTGCAACACCAGCAGCCAAGTAGGTAAGCCGGAGTATAAGCGAGCGCCAGGGGTACTGTTTGCTATTTAGTGTTATTATAAGGTGATTACAGATCGTTTGCCAATCATTTACAGACTAACTCAGGTACACATGCCTAGCTCTAATAAACTACCGAATAAAATAAAAAAAATATATGACAGTTATCCTTTAACCCCTTCAACCCCTTCAACCCCAGGCCTGTTTTCACCTTCCTGCCCAGGCCATTTTTTGCAAATCTGACATGTCACTTTATGTGGTAATAACTTTAAAACACTTTGACTTATACAGGCCATTCTGAGACTGTTTTCTCATCACATATCATACTTCATGACAGTGGTAAAAATGAGTAAAAAAAATAAATCATTTTTATTCATAAAAAAAAAAAAAAATTTACCAAACATTTGGAAAAATTAGCAAATTTCCAAACTTCAATTTCTCAACTTTTATAATAGATAGTTATTACTTTACATTCCCCATATGTCTTTCATTTTTGGATCATTTTGGGAATGCCATTTTATTTTTTGGGGACGTTAGAAGGCTTAGAAGTTTAGAAGCAAATCTTGACATTTTTCGGAAAATTTCCAAAACCCACTTTTTAAGGACCAGTTCAGGTCTGAATTCACTTTGTGAGGCTTATATAATAGAAACCACCCAAAAATGACCCAATTTTAGAAAACTACACCCCTCAAGGTATTCAAAATTTTACAAAATTTGTTAACCCTTTAGATGTTCCACAAGAATTAATGGAAAATGGAGATGAAATTTCAGAATTTCACTTTTTTGGCAGATTTTCCATTTTAATCCACGTTTTCCAGTTACAAAGCAAGGGTTAAACGGCCGAACAAAACTCAATATTTATTACCCTGATTCTGTAGTTTACAAAAACCCCATATGTGGTCGTAAACTGCTGTACGGGCACACGGCACAGCGCAGAAGGAAAGGAAAGCCATATGGTTTTTGGAAGGCAGATTTCACTGGGATAATTTTAAGTTGACATGTCACATTTGAAGCCCCCCTGATGCACCCCTAGAGTAGAAACTCCAAACAAATGACCCCATTTTGGAAACTAAGGGATAAGGTGGCAGTTTTGTTGGTACTATTTTAGGGTACATATAATTTTTGGTTGCTCTATATTACACTTTTTGCGAGGCAAGTTAACAAAAAATAGCTGTTTTGGCACCGTTTTTATTTTTGGTTAATTACTATCTGACAGGTTAGTTTATTTTTTATTTTTTGGGCGACTGTCTTACGTAGGGGCTGATTTTTTTCGATATGAGATGATGGTTTGATAGGTACAATTTTAGGGTACATATGACTTTTTGATCGCTTGCTATTACACTTTTTGTGATGTAAGGTGACAAAAATGGCATTTTTAAAAAAATTTTTTACGGTGTTCACCTGAGGGATTAGTTCATGTGATATTTTTATACAGCAGGTTCTTACGGACGCAGCGATACCTAATATGTATACTTTTTTTATTTATTTACATTTTACACAATAACAGCATTTAAAAAAATAAAAAATAAATAAATCATGTTTTAGTGTCTCCATATTCTGAGTACCATAGTTAATTTTTTATTTTTTTAGCGATTATCTTAGTTAGGGTCTCAATTTTTGCGGGATAAGATGACGGTTTGGTTGGTACAACTTTGGGGGGGGGGGGCTTATGACTTTTTGATTGCTTGCTATTGTGATTGCTTTTTGTGATGTAAGGTGACAAAAAAAATGGCTTTTTTTTTACAAAGTTTTTATTTTTATACGGTGTTCACCTGAGGGGATAGGTCATGTGATACTTTTATAGAGCTGGTCGCCGGAACTGCCTGCTGGATCCGGCAAAATGTATGCAAACTGATAGCATTTGAAATGCCGGATCAGTCTTTCCGTAGTCATCCGGAAAAACTGATCAATTTATTTTTTTCACCTTTTTTTCGGTCTGTGCATGCGCAGACCGGAAGGACGGATCCGCCACTAATACATTCCTATGAAAAAAAATGCCGGATTCGGCATTCGGGCAAGTCTTCCGTTTTTTTAGCCGAAGATAAAACCGTGGCATGCTGCGGTTTTATCTTTTGCCTGATCAGTCATAAAGACTGAACGGAACACATCCTGATGCATACTGAACGGAATGCTCTTCATTCAGAATGCATGGGGATTAAACTGATCAGCTAATTTCTGGTATTGAGCCCCTGTGACGGAACTCAGTGCCGGAAAAGAAAAACGCTAGTGTGAAAGTACCCCAAGGTGACAAAAAGTTTTTTTTTTATCACAGTTTAAAAAAAAAATTTGGACGGTGTTCACCTGAGGGGTTAAGTCATGTGATATTATAGCGTCGGTCGATACCCAATATGTCTACTTTTCTTTTTTTCCCTATTTTTTACAATTTTTTTTTTACTTTATTTTGGGAAAAGGGTGGTTTTTTTTTTTATTTGAAACTTTTAATTTTTTTGTAAAACTTTTTTTTTTTACTTCTTTTTTCACTTTATTTTTTGTCCACTATGGGACTTTAACATTTCAGGGTCTGATCCCTGTTTCAATACAGCACAATACATTTGTATTGTGCTGTATTGAACAGTGCTAACAGTTGCCTAGGAGACCCAGCCCTGGGGTTGGATCTCCTGGGCTTCCATAGCTGGCAGTCCAGATGCCTGTTCAAGGCATCAGGACTGCCATAGCAACCATCGGGTCCCCGTCACCGCAGCACAGGGACCCGATCTACAAGCTGCCGCAAACCCCCTGTATGCCGCGGTCAGCATGACCACGGCATACGGGGGGTTTATCCGCTGGCATCTGTGTTTTCACCAATGCTGGCAGATACAACAGGGGCCCGGCTGCCAGTATCAGCCGGGCCCTTGCTGCTGATCGCGGCAGCCCGTGTGGGGAAGCCGGTTAACCCTAGGACGAGAATGCTCGTCCTAGTGCGTTAAGTACCTGCAAGTTAGGAGGAGCATTCTCGTCCTAGGTCGGCAACGTGTTAAATGGATTGTCTTACACAGAAAACAGCTTTGTAAATAGGTTTTAGGTGATTTCCTTAGGCTCTGCTTGAGATTGAAGAGGTTTTTCCATTGTTTAGATACTGATGACGATTTGCAGGATAGGTTATCAATATCAGATTAATGGCACAGATTAATAGGACCTGAGCGGCAGTATGCCGGACATCACACAGTGGACAGAGCTCAGTCTACGGTGCTGTTTGTGGTGTTGGAGACTAGCAGAAAACAACTGATCGATGGGGGTGGCTCCCCACCGATCTGATATTGATCACCTATCCTGAGGATAAATCATCAACATCTAAACACTGGAAAACTCCCTGAAGGAGGTTGTCCAGCCGTTTATATCGATGACTCAGCACAGATCATCAATATCTGAACGGCGGAGGTCCGAAACACCCAGCACCCCCGCTGATCAGTTGTCTGAAGAGGAGGAAGCGCTCAATGCGAACGCCGCTTCCTGCTCATTACACTGCACTTACTCTCGGACATGCATACCTGCTCCATTTGAGTGAGTACTTTTAATTAAACAACGATGCCGCTGCACAAGAGCATGGAGAGCCGCCTCCTCGTCTCACAGGTGATTAGCAAGGGTGCTGGGTCTTTCAGAACCCTGTCGATCCGATATTAATGACCAGGGATGAGTGAATCGACTGTGGATGAAAGATCCGAAGTTGATTCGCATAAAACTTTGTTTCAATACTGTATGGAGAGAGCGCTTCGTACAGTATTAGAATGTATTGGATCTGATGAGCTGAAGTTATTAATTTGCGAAGTATCGCGGGACTTCGCATAATAACTTCAGAAATTGATTTATACTGTAAAAAAACATTTCCCGAACCTTGGCACCGAACCAGAGTTCGGGAAATGTTTTTTTACAGTATAAATCAATTTCTGAAGTTATTATTTATTTATTTTATGCACTTATATAGCACTACTATATTCCGCAGCGCTTATCAGACATTCGCATCCAACTGTCCCCAATGGGGCTCACAATTTAAGGTCCCCATCAGTATGTCTTTGGAGTGTGGGAGGAAACCGGAGTACCCGGAGGAAACCCACACAAACACGGGGAGAAGATACAAACTCCATGCAGATGTTGTCCTTGGTCGGATTCAAACCTAGGACCCCAGCGCTGCAAGGCACCAGTGCTAACCCCTGAGCCACCGTGCTGCCCAAGTATTATTATGCGAAGTCTTGCGACTGGAGACATCAGCTTTTCTAGTGGGCGTTCCTTCTCCCTGTGCTGCGATTGGACAGCGCTACAGCCAGGGAGAAGGAACGCCCACTAGAGAAGCTGATGTCTCTTCCCCATTGCTCCGATAGTAATTAGCATATGGAGCAGGAGACGAGACAGTAATGGGGCGATGTGGGCGAATGGAGCGGCGCCCAGGACTAATAGTAAGTGCTGGGACATCGCTGGGCGCCGCTCTGTGTAGCCTAATACTGAAACTCTGGACCCAGGAAAAGTAGTCTTTAACACATAATACAGGAGGCGGGTGCCGGCAGCAGAATCGCATTGCCGGCACCCTGCCCCTGACAGGGAGCTGCGATCAGCGGCAGTTAACCCCTCAGGTGCGGCACCTGAGGGGTTAACTGTTGCTGATCTGCCGGTACCCGCCTCCTGTATTAAGGGGTAATTATCATTGGTGGCGCAGTGCGCCCTCCCCCCCCCTCAACCCCCCCCCCCCACCCCATTAAAATCATTAGTGGCACAGTGCGCCGTGTTCCGGCCCCTCTCAACCCCCCCAGTATTAAAATCATTGGTGGCAGTGGCCACAGGGTCCCCTCCCCTCCTCCTCATTGGTGGCAGTGGCAGCTTCTGATCGGAGCCCCAGCTGTGTAATCCTGGGGCTCCGATCGGGTACCATGGCAGCCAGGACGCTACTGAAGCCCTGGCTGCCATGGTAACATCCCTGATGCTGAGTGCACAGGGCAGCAGGGACAGTGTGAAGTTCTATTGACCCTGATAAGAGATCCATCAGGGTGAATAGGACAAGGGATGAAAAAAATCCCAGGTTCTAGCCCCTAAGGGGGGAAATAGTTATTAAATAAAAAGTGTAAAAAATAAATAAATAAAAAAAATAAAATAAAAAAGTATCAACCCCTTTCCCAATTTCACATATAAAATTTATAAATAATACACATATTACATAGCGCCACGTCAGAAAAGTCCAAACTATTAAAATATAAAAAAAATCTATGCGGTGAACGCCGGAACAGAAAAAATAAATAAAAACTGCGCGATTCGCCATTTTTTAAAATGCGGAATGCACGTGGCTTTTTTGGTAATTTTTTTTCCGCGTGGTATCGAATGGTATCGAGTATCGCAATACTTTTTCATGGTATCGAAACCGAATTTAAAATTTGGTATCGCAACAACTCTACCAAGCAGGTGACCCCACCCTTCTATGAGCCCCATTAAAAAAAGGCTGTCTTAATGAAATCACCCCTGTATAGTTTGTCTCTACTAAGTATTGCAGAACAAATTACTATTAAAGGGGTATTCCGGTTACATGGTTATCCTCTATCCACAACACAGGGGATAACTATTAGATTGGTGAGGGTCCTACTTCTACCACTGGGACACCCACCAGTCACAAGAATGGGGTCCCCGTACCACCTGCAGCCCCTGAAATGAAAGAAGTGGCTGGTCGGGTAGGTGTGTGGCTGCTCCATTAATTTCTATAGGAGTTCCAAAGAGAGCTGTCTTCTTGTGTGTGGTCCGCATTCGTATGTCCATTCCGCAGCAAGATAGAACAGGTCCTATTCTTGTCCACTTTGTGGACAAGAATAGGCCTTGTTACAATGGGTCCGCGAAAATAATGGATGCAAAATACATACAATTGTATGCATGAGCCTTTATTGTCCACATTACGGACACGGACAGGACTGTTCTATTAGGGGCCGGCCCTTCCGTTCCGCAAAATGCGCAATGCACACAGCCGATATCCGTGTTTTGCAGATCCACATTTTGCGGTCCACAAAACAGCCGCATAACGGATCCGTCTGGTTTCCGTTATGCAGAACAGGACTCCTGCATAATGGAAACCGACCAGGTCAGTTATGCGGCCCATAAACCTCTATTATAAACAGAATGCCTCTTAAAGGCATTCCATTATGAATTCAGTCATAGAATTCCATTATGGCCCATGGTAACGGAATCCATATCGGAAATGTAATAAAACCTGAACGCTCCCTAGCTATGGGAGTTCCGAAAATGGCCAAGTACTGGGTTGGCTATTTCCAGAAGTCCAATAGTGATGAATGCAGAGGTGGCCATGTACACGCAATGCAGCACACTCTTCATTCACTGCTATGGGACTGACTGGCGTGTTTACTTGGCTATTTTTGGAGCCCTCATAGAAGTGAATGGGACCATGGTACACCATTCTGCGAGGAGGAGGTCCCAGAGGTGTGGCTCACACCTACCTGACATTGGTGGCATATCTACGCCATCAATGTCTGATATGGGAATACCCTTTTAATGAACTTCTGTCACTAGGCAATCTCCTTTTTTTAGGGTGTTAATAAGATGGAAAGACCATGTATGCACATGCCAAAGAGTTGTAGTTTCACAACAGCTGGAGTGCAGGAGGTTGCCTACCCTGCTGTACTGTGTGGAAGTAGTACATTTGGGCCTTCTAGGTGCTTTTTACGATCTGTTCACATGGGAGGAGATTTATCAAACCTGGTGTAAAGGAAAATTGGCTTCGCTGCCCTTAGCAACCAATCAGATTCCACCTTTAATTTTTCAGACCTCCTCTGGAAAATAAAAGGTGGAATCTGATTGGTTTCTATGGGCAACTAAGCCAGTTTTCCATTACACCAGTTTTGATAAATCTCCCTCATAGTGTTTTCCTTCATGTTCAGCTTGTGCATTGGAAAAGCTACTGGTGCATGCATCAAAGGTATCCATAGGTCACCACCACCACCATGATGTAGGTACAGGGATGCTCAACCTGCGGCCCTCCAGCTGTTGTAAAACTACAACTCCCACAATGCCCTTCTGTAGGATGATAGCTGTAAGCTGTCAGGGAATGATGGGAGTTGTAGTTTTGCAACAGCTGGAGGACCGCAGGTTGAGCATGTAGAACAAAAGAGTGCCAGTATGGGCTCGTTCACATCTGCATTGACCTTTCTGTCCTTCTGACCCATTAGAAAAAGAGAAAACCGATCGAATGCTCAATACAAACTGAACATATTCATCCACTGACTTTCATATCCATTATTTTTGGTGGAAAGAAAAGTCTTGCAGATGGGAAATTTCTTCCACCAAAAATGGCAGATATATGACAGACACTAACTGACAGGGGCGGACTGACCGGTCGGGCACTTCGGGCATGGTCCGAGGGCCCGAGCGGGATGGGGGCCCGCCGCAGAATAACATTATGCGTTGTTAATGTTATCCCCCAGGGCTCCATTTGCAGTAGAGCCGCGCCGCAGCTCTGAATACAGCGGCGGGCACAGACAGAAGCTGAACTATCACTTCTTATCAGCAGCGCAGTGGAAGAGTCTCTCCCTCCCCCTGTGCTGCTGCCGCGGCCAATAAGAAGGGGGACAGGGGGAGGGGCTGTGGCCACTGCGCCACTAATGAAGATAACTGAGCTGTTAATACAAATACAGGAGGCGGGAGCCGGAATCAAATAGCGGCACCCGACCTCTATGACAGGGAGCGGCACCTGAAGGGTTAACTGCCGCTGATCGCAGCTCCCTGTCATAGAGGTCAGGTGCCGATATTTGATTCCAGCACCCGCCTCCTGTATTTGTATTTACAGCTCAGTTATCTTCATTGGTGGCGCAGTGCGCCCCCCCCCCCCAGCATAATAAACATTGAGTGCGGCCCCCCCCCCCCCCAGCATAATAAACATTGAGTGCGGCGCCCCCCCCCAGTATAATAAACATTGAGTGCGCCCCCCCTCCCAGTATAATAAACATTAAGTGCGCCTCCCCCCACAGTATAATAAACATTGAGTGCGGCCCCCCTTCCCCCGTATAATTAACATTGGTGGCGTAGTGGGCAGTGCCAATGAGGGTTAAAATAAATAAATAAAAATTAACTCACCTCCTCCAATTGATCGCGCAGCTGCCGGTCTCCTGTTCTTTCTTAAGGACCTGTGGTGACGTCACTGAGCTCCATCACATGGTCCATTACCATGGTGATGTATCATGTGATGAGCACAGTGATGTCACCACAGGTCCTTTGACAGGCTGCTACGCGATCAATTGGAGGAGGTGAGTTAATTTTTATTTATTTATTTTAACCCTCATTGGCACTGCCCACTGCGCCACCAATGTTTATATGTTTATTATACTAGGGAGGGGGGGCGCACTGCGCCACCAATGTTTATTATGTTGGGGGGGACGCACTGTGCCACCAATGTTTACTATACTGGGGTGTTAGGGGGGCGCACTGCGCCACCAATGTTTATTATATTGACCTTCTACTACGCATTCTGCATTAAAGAATGCTATTATTTTCCCTTATAACCATGTTGTTATAAGGGAAAGTAATACAGTGAATAGACTTTCATCCTAGCAACCATGCGTGAAAATCGCACGGTTCAACCGGAAGGATGGATCCGGCATTCCGGTATTTTGAATGCCGGATACGGCACTAATACATTCCTATGGGGAAAAATGCTGAATCCGGCATTCAGGCAAATCTTCAGTTTTTTTTCGCCAGAGATAAAACCGTAGAATGCTGCGGTTTTATCTTTTGCCTGATCAGTCAAAAAGACTGACCCGAAGACATCTTTTCCGGTATAGAGCCCCTGTGACGGAACTCTATGCCGGAAATGAAAAACGCTAGTGTGAAAGTACCCTAAAATATTAAAGAGGACCTTTCACCTGTATAAACTATGTGAACTGAGTATGCTGCCATATAGAGCGGCGCCCGGGGATCTCACTGCACTTACTATTATCCCCGGGCGCCGCTCCGTTCTCCAGTTATAGGCTCCGGTACCTTTGCTTTTTAAGTTATAGTAGGCGGTGTCTTCCCTTGTCCTGTGAGCGTCTCCTTCTCCTAGGCTGCAGCGCTGGCCAATCGCAGCGCACAGCTCACAGCCTGGGAGAAAAAAACCTCCCAGGCTGTGAGCTGTGCGCTGAGATTGGCCAGCGCTGCAGCCTAGGAGAAGGAGACGCCCACAGGACAAGGGAAGACCCGCCTACTATAACTTAAAAAGCAAAGGTACCGGAGCCTATAACGGGAGAACGGAGCGGCGCCCGGGGATAATAGTAAGTGCAGTGAGATCCCCGGGCGCCGCTCTATATGGCAGCATACTCGGTTCACATAGTTTATACAGGTGAAAGGTCCTCTTTAAGTTTAAATCCCCCCTTTCCCAATTTTACATATAAAATATATAAACAATAAATAAACATATTACATAGCGCTGTGTCCGAAAAGTCTAAACTATTAAATTATTAAAAAATATCTCCTATTCGGTGAGCATTCGCCATTTTTAGTCACCTTGTCACCCCAAGCACGCGGCTTTTTTTGGTGTTTTTTTGCACGGTATTGAGTATCGCAATACTTTTTTATGGTGACGAAAGAGAATCAAAACTTTGGTATCGAAACAACCCTACGCCAATCTGATCGGCGTAGCGTTGTCACGATACCAAAATTTTGATTCAGTTTTGATTTGGCGACTAAAAATTTAATTTGGCTCCTAAATTTTTCAGTTCAGGAGCCAATGGCTACTAGGTATTTTTTTTAGTCTGGAGCACTGTGCCCAGCACCCCGATTCCGAATGTTATGCTGGCCTGGTAATGGCAGCGGGGCCCGGTGCAGTCACTGTATTCTATTACACCGGGCCCCGCTCACTGTAATACTAATATTCATATGTGAACAACTTGAAATCCTCTGCGATCCTCTCCCTCTGAGCTCTCTGTACTCACAAACTCAGTAGCAGGCCGGGCGGCAGCGCAACTCACTGACGTCACGCGCCTGCTCCTCCCACTTTATGAATGAAGCAGACGGAGCAGGCGCGGGCCCTGCTGCCATTACAACACCAGATGCCGGCCCCAGACCCTAAATGGGGGTCATTCACTCACAGCGACACTGTTATGGGGGGATCTGTGGATGACACATATATAGCATAAGGTGCTATATATGTGCCACCCGCAGAGCCCCCCCCACAACAGTGCCACCCGCAGAGCCCCCCCCACAACAGTGCCACCCGCAGAGCCCCCCCCACAACAGTGCCACCCGCAGAGCCCCCCCCACAACAGTGCCACCCGCAGAGCCCCCCCCACAACAGTGCCACCCGCAGAGCCCCCCCCACAACAGTGCCACCCGCAGAGCCCCCCCCACAACAGTGCCACCCGCAGAGCCCCCCCCACAACAGTGCCACCCGCAGAGCCCCCCCCACAACAGTGCCACCCGCAGAGCCCCCCCCACAACAGTGCCACCCGCAGAGCCCCCCCCACAACAGTGCCACCCGCAGAGCCCCCCCCCACAACAGTGCCACCCGCAGAGCCCCCCCCACAACAGTGCCACCCGCAGAGCCCCCCCCACAACAGTGCCACCCGCAGAGCCCCCCCCACAACAGTGCCACCCGCAGAGCCCCCCCCACAACAGTGCCACCCGCAGAGCCCCCCCCACAACAGTGCCATCCACAGAGCCCCCACAACAGTGCCATCCACAGAGCCCCCACAACAGTGCCATCCACAGAGCCCCCACAACACCTTTTGGTTCAAAATATTTTTTAATTTGGCTATTCCCCACCCCTCTTGTAATTGTTCCGCTACTTGTGGGCTGCGCGGGAATGAGTTCAGTCACTTCGGTGCGCAATCCCGTCCTGCAGCGCGTGATCCCGCAAGACCCGCCGCTGTAGGTCACGGGTCTCGCGGGATCACGCGCCGCAGGATGGGATTGCGCACCGAAGTGACTAAACTCATGCCCATGTAGCCCGCAAGTAGCGGATCAGTGGAACAAGTACAAGGTGGGTGGGGGGATGATCTGTGGGGTTGCTCAGACGGCTAGGCCCTTCACAGTAGTTATTAACCCCTTTCAGCAGTCCCCCATTCACTGAAGGAGGGACTGCTGAAAGGGGTTAATAACTACTGTGAAGGGCCTCCCCCCCTTTCACAGTAGTTATGCCCAGATATGTGCCCCCTTCACAGTAGTTATGCCCAGATATGTGCCCCCTTCACAGTAGTTATGCCCAGATATGTGCCCCCTTCACAGTAGTTATGCCCACACTGCTTCTAACAGAGGCTCACTAATGGACGCTGAGATTAGATCACCCCATATGAGAGCATTGAATCAATGCTTTCCTATGGGGAAAAATCTGACCATGGAGGTCATCATGCAGGGTGTGAGGACGTCCAGCGTCAGATACCAGACCAAAGGTCTGTTTTACTCCAGGAAGCCCTCAGGTGGCTGCCAGCCTCTAGAGGCTGACTTATTGCTGGAACGTAAACAATGCAGTTTCTCTAGAACATTGCAGCTCGATTTGCAAAAGGGACACTGTACCCAGACCCCTTCAATGAGCTGAAGTGGTCTGGGTGCCTTTTGTGTCGCTTTAACTTTGAAATCTTATTAAAGATTGTGTAGGGTGTGGCTGGAGGCAGGACATGGAGGCGGGACAAGGGTGGGGCTTGCAGCAGAACATGGGTGGGGCCTGTAAGGGGGCCCTTGATTTATTTTGCCCGGGGGCCCTGAGGGTTTTCAGTCCGCCCCTGCTAACTGAGCATAACGGATGGATAAAGCATCCATTAAAGAGATGGGGTATAGAATGGAGTGAATGAGCCCAATATGGTAAAAAAATAAAATAAACTATACCACAAGGTACACAGATTTAAAGGCTATGTACACCTTTGGGGGCAATCTTTTTTATTATTGCATTGTACTCATTTTGATTTTTTTAATTAGTCTTTATTAAAGGGAACCTGTCATCAACTTTATGCCGACCTCACTGAGGGCAGCATAAACTAGTGACAGAAATGCTGATTTCAGCGGTGTGTCACTTATGAGCTAAAAGTAAGTGGTTGCTGAGAACCAGCATCATAATGATTGCAGCCCAGGCCTTGAAAAGAGTCAAATCTACCTGAGAAGAGTCCTGGTTATTATAATCTCCTGCTCTCCCGCCCATCCGCTGATGATTGTCAGTTCTCTCCTAGAGAGAAAGGGAGAAAACTAGGTAGAAGCCTGTCAGTCATCAGCAGGTGGGCAGGAGAGCAGGAATCCATGAATAACCAGGACTCTTCTCAGGTGGCCGGGACTCTTCTCCAGGCCCAGTCTGCAATGATTGTGATGTTGGTTCTAGGCAATCACTTACTTTTATCTTATAAATGACAGACCGCTGAAATCAACTCACCTGTCTCTACTTTATACTGCTGTTAGTATGGGCAGCATAAAGTTGATGACATGTTCCCTTTAAAAAATAAAAAATAAATAAAAATATGGAGCCTTTTTTTCTGTACAGGGCTGAGATGCTCTAGTAGCACCCTTTGGATTTTCTCTCTGCTCCGTCAGACAGGGAGCTGACAGGCTCCTTATCTCTGCTCTGACGTTATAAGCACTCATAGCTCAGTTCTTCTCTTACTGATAAGAATGTGACTTAAATAAAGTGTTTATGACCTCTTAGTAGTTTAGAGAGGTTTATTAGATGCCCAGCACAAAGTGAAAGTACCAATCACACAGTTAGAAAAACAGTTAACCCCTTTGTGACAGAACGGCTCAATATTTTTAATAAAGGCCAATTGAAAATATGATTTTTAGCCAAAAATTAGTAAAATGCAATCATAAACAAAAATACCCTCCGTAAGTATATATAGCCTTTAAGCTTACAATGGGAGTCAATACGCAATGTATGCCTACAAAGTGGAATACACTGGATCTTATCATTAGAGCAATTTATTGGAAATAATCCCAGCGTTATGCTTCCTGTTTAGTTTTCACTTGTTGCTGACTATGCAAATAAATAAACCCGCACAGGAGTGACACACTGTTACCCTCTAACATGTAGAGAATATCAGTTTTCTGCTCCGTATGTGCACAGGTAAACCCTGGGTTTTATCAAATACAACCTGGCAAACAACTGAGGCGTCACACAGGTGCTAGCACATCTCAACCAGAAGAAATGTAAGACTGTATCTGGTCACAACTAAAGCAGTCATCCGAACTACCAGAGGCAAAATGTGCAGTGTATCATTTGGTGTAATGTGCAATCAGATAAGGTGTGCTGCGTGTCATAGACATGGAAATATACACGTGTGAGCTGAAGTTTCCAAGACAGCTCATTATCTCCTGACTATCTGACACGTGGACAGGAGGATTATTCACTGCAGGCCACCATGCATGGGACAAGCAACCTACTGCTACCAGGCAGCTTGTATCACCCTATATAGGACACTATATTGCTCTGTTAGGGCTCATGCACACCGCCGTGTCCATTTTGCATTTCGTAAAACACAGATTAATCAGTGTTGTATCCTTTTTTTGGGGGGGGGGGGGGGGAGGGCGACCCACTGACTTTGTTGGGTCCGTGGTCCACATTTTGCAGACACAGAGGGAACGATGGTGGCATGATGAATCTTACCTGCTCATGTCTGATAGCGCTCAATGATAATAGATGTATACTGGAAATATGGCCTCTATATCTCGCACTGAATATTTTTATTAGAGTGGATCTGTCATCAGGTTATGGGACAGTACAGGGACAGGTCTATTTACACCCAAAATATTGCGCCATTTGGCTAATACATACACTAATCAAAATGAGTCAACCAGGACAGACGCTTAAAAGATTGCTCCTAAAACATGACTTTTAATAGGACCATTAAAGCCAGATACAAGCAATCAAGAATCCCAATATCTGTATCCATATCAAAAATGACGACCCAGGTAGCAATGCAGAAAGCCCATACACTATATCACATGAAGACGGTGCGCCACACTAACATGTCAGACCAGGGTCTGTGTCTGTTCATCAGAAAGTCATCTGCTCCACTCCACAAGCTTTAATAAATGAATCGAAGTTGCACTGTTTTTCATCAAAATTGCTCCACAATTCTGTCATAAATTTGTGTCTCAGAGCAAGGCCTCATGCACACGACCGTTGTTGTGTTCCGTTCCGCAAAATGGGGTTCCGTTTTTGTTTCCGTGTGTCTTCCTTTATTTTTGGAGGACCAGCAGACATAAAGGAAGGTAAAAAAAAAGTCTAAGACAAGTTTGCCATGCAAATGATAGGAATAAAACGGACACGGATGACAATCTTGTGTGCCTCCGCGTTTTTTAGCGGTCCCATTGACTTGAATGGGTCCGCGAACCGTTTTCCGCGGACAAGAATAGGACAGGTTATATTTTTTGGAAGGACTGGGATCACGGACGCGGATGGCAAACGGTGCACTATCCGCATTTTCAACGGCTCCATAGAAATGAATGGGTGCGCATCTGAAACACTAAAATCAGCGGAACGGATGCGGAGACAAACAACGGTCGTGTGCATGAGGCCTAAGGCCTCTTTCACACAACCGTTTTTTTTTCCCGTTTACGGGCCGTTTTTTGCGTTCCGTATATGGAACCATTCAAATCAATGGGTCCGCAAAAAAAAACGGAATGTACTCCGTATGCATTCCGTTTCCGTATTTCCGTTCTGTTGAAAGATAGAACATGTCCTATTATTGCCCGCAAATCACATTCCGTGGCTCCATTCAAGTCAATGGGTCCGCAAAAAAAACAGAACACATACAGAAATGCATCCGTATCCGTTCCATTTTTGCAGAACTGCATCCGTATCCGTTCCATTTTTGCAGAACCATCTATTAAAAATGTTATGCCCAGCCCAATTTTTTCTATGTAATTACTGTATACTGTATATCCCATACAGAAAAATGGAACGGAAACAAAAAACGGAACAACGGATCCGTGAAAAACGGACCACAAAACACTGAATAAGCCATGCGGTCGTGTGCAGCAGGCCTAAGGGTTCATGCACACAACTATTGGCCGTTTTGCGGTCCACAAATTGTGGATCCACAAAACTCAAATAACGGCCGTGTGCATTCGTATTTTGCGGAATGGAACAGCTGGCCCCTAATAGAATAGTCCTACCCTTGTCCGTAAGGGTACTTTCACACTAGCGTTTTTCTTTTCCGGCACTGAGTTCCCTCCTAGGGGGCTATATACCGGAAAACAACATTACTTACCGGTAATCGTTTTTCTCGATACCCATGACGGCACCCAGTGCGACTCAGGACCTCCCATCAGGACAGGAAACCTGAGAAGATAAAAAGGACACACCTCCACCCAACACCAGTGGAAGAAATAAATTGTTCTCCGGAGAGAAGTGATAAGGGATTAAAGACCCTCTTATTCTTTCTTTTTATTTTTTTTTTTATTTTTTTTATTAAATCTATATTACTTCATATAGACCTGACTGATACTTTATATATTTTTATAAATGTATCCGAATCTGTATCTATATATGGGGAGGGAACTATCGGGTGCCGTCATGGGTATCGAGAAAAACGATTACCGGTAAGTAATGTTGTTTTCCCCTCACCCATGACGGCACCCAGTGCGAGATAGACTATAAGTAGAGTCTAGGGGGGGGCTACAGCCTGCAGGACCTTCTGCCCAAATGAGGCGTCAGAATGGAGCTGCAACCTATAATGTCTGAGAAAGGTATGTGGGGAACTCCACGTAGCTGCCCTACAAATCTGAGCTAAGGACACATCAGCTCTTTCAGCCCATGAAGTAGACACTGCCCGAGTAGAATGGGCCCCGAACCCAGAAGGAGGGGAAAGACCCAAGGAGATGTAAGCCCTTGTTATGGCCTTCTTTACCCATCTGGCAATAACCCCGCAGGATGCTTTTTTACCCCTATTCTTCCCTAAAAACTGGACAAGAAGGTTCTCGTCTTTCCTCCATGAAGACGTAACATCCAGGTAAACTAACAAGCATCTTTTAACGTCCAAGGAATGCAAACTTTTTTCCCTGCTATTGGAGGGGTTAGGAAAAAAGGAAGGCAACACAATGTCCTGGCTCCTGTGAAAATCTGAGACAACTTTGGGAAGGAAGGAAGGCAGGGGCCTAATTACTACTTGATTGTCCTGGATGACAGTATATGGTGGATGTGCAGAGAAGGCTTGGATCTCCGAGACCCTCCTAGCAGAGGTGATTGCCAGTAGAAAAGCCATTTTAATGGACAGGATGTCAATTGGGATCTCTAACAAGGGCTCAAATGGCTTATCGGTTAGGGCTGTCAAGACCCTGTTTAAATCCCATGGAGGGGAAAGAGGCCTTACAGAAGGATGGATTCTGGCTGCGGCAGAAAGAAAACGTTTGACCCAAGGATGCATTGCTAACTGATAGTCGAAAAAATAGCTCAAGGCGGATACCTGTACTTTTAGGGTGGAGGCTTTGAGTCCCTTGTCTAACCCTGCCTGCAAGAAGTCTAAAACTTTAGGTATTTCTGGAGGTTTAAATGGATCAGGGCTAGACCCTAGAAAGGAAGCAAAGATATTCCACACTCTATTATATTTCCTGGCTGTTGTAGCTTTCCTACTGCCTAAAAGGGTGGAAACAACCTTGTTAGAGAGCCCTCTACTCAACCAGATGCCCCTGTCAAACTCCACACTGCCAATTGTAGAATCTCCGGATTGGGGTGGCATACAGGCCCCTGGAGAAGGAGGTCCTCCCTTGGAGGGATCATCCAGGGGGGGCTTCTGGCTAGATTTAACAGGGTGGAGTACCAGATCCTTTTGGGCCATTTCGGGGCTACCAGGATTATAGAGGCTCCCTCCCTCCGTACCTTCTTCAGTACGTGAGGAATTAGGGAAATAGGTGGGAAGGCATAGCCTCGTTCTCGGCTCCAATCCTGGGCCAGACTGTCCATGGCCGTGGGGTTCTCTGTGTGATTTAAAGAGAAGAACCTCTCTGTCTTCCTGTTCTTCCGGGTAGCGAAGAGGTCTATAGTTGGAGTCCCAAACCTTAAGACAATCTGGGAAAAGACTTCTTCGTTCAGACTCCACTCTGCCTGGCTGAGTTCCACTCGGCTTAAAAAGTCGGCCACCGTGTTCTCTTTTCCCTTTAGATGTATTGCAGATAGGAGCAGGTTCCTGTCTTCTGCCATTTTGAAAATTTCCTGGCAGAGGAAGATTAGGGATGGTATTTTTGTTCCGCCCTGGTGATTTATATAGGCCACTGTTGTTGAATTGTCCGAGTAAAAGACCAGTTTTTTGTCCAAGACATCTGGGACTGCCACCCTTAGAACTCTTTCTACTGCCCTGAGTTCCTTGTAATTTGATGTGCAGGCTCGGGTTCTTAGATCCCATCTTCCCTGCCAATATTTCCCATCTGAATGAGCCCCCCAACCCCACGGACTGGCATCTGTTGTTATCCGTATGGGTTCTATGAAGGACCAGGGCATCCCTGCCGAAAGATTCTTCTCGGATGTCCACCATAGGAGGGAATACCTTGCTCCGGAGGAGAGATGAAATTTTTCCTCTAGTGTTTGTGGAAGACCATTCCATTTCTTTAAGATATCCCACTGTAACGATCTTGTGTGAATCTGAGCAAACGGCACTGCGGGAATCGTAGCCGTCAGGTGCCCTAATACTGCCATCGCCTTCCTGATGGAACATCGGAAGGAGCGGAAAAGGATCCAAACATGTTTCTTTGTTGAAACTATTTTCTTCTGAGGAAGGAATGTTTTCTGAGCCCTGGAATCTAGCTGCATCCCTAAAAATACACAATTTTGAGAGGGGGTTAGGCAAGACTTTTCTCGATTGATCTTCCATCCCAGATCTTTCAGTAGAGAACACACCAGGACAAGATCCGTCTGTAACTGTACCTTCGTCTGGGCTATGAACAAAAAGTCGTCCAGATAGGGTACTAACACTATCCTGGACAATCGGAGGAATGCCACCATCTCCGCCACAATCTTTGTAAAAATTCTCGGGGCTTGTGAGACCCCAAATGGGAGGGCCCTGTATTGCAGGTGCAGAAGCTGGCCCTTTACTTGGACTGCCGTTCTCAAATACCTTTGGGAGGAGGGATGAATAGGGATGTGGTAATAAGCATCCTCTAAGTCTATACTTGCCATCCAGCAATCTTTGTATAGCAGGTCTATAGTTGTTTTTATCGTTTCCATCCGGAATCTTTTGTATTTCAGGAATTTGTTTAGTCGTTTTAGATTTAGAATCATTCGAAAGGACCCATTGGGTTTCTTTACTAGAAAGAGTGGGGAGTAATACCCCTTGCCCTCCTCTTTTATGGGAACTTGACAAACGACTCCTTTGTCCAATAACGACTGAACCTCTGCCTCTAAAACTGTGGATTTTAAGGGATCTTTCGGAGTTGGAGTGTGGGTGAAGAAATTTGGGGGGTAGGAGAGAAACTCCAATCTGACTCCCTCTGCTATCCCTCCCAACACCCATTTGTTTTGGGTGACCTTTGACCAAGCAGGGAGAAAGGAAGAGAGTCTCCCCCCAACTTGGAGCCCGGCGTCATTGCTGCTTATCTTTTTTATTATCCTGGGATTTGAAAAGAAAGCCGCTAGATTTCCTTTGAAATCGATCTCTCTCTTTCCTATCGTAGGGCTTGCCCCTCTGCCTTCTAAAGCTCTGCTGGGGCCTACGAAAAAAGGGGGGCTTCTGAGGGACAGGAAACCCCCTTTTTTTGTCAGAGGCCTTCTCCAGGATGTCATCTAAAGATGACCCAAATAATCTGTCGCCTTCACACGGAAGGGCACAGAGTCTGGCCTTAGATCCCTGGTCACCCTTCCAGGATCTAAGCCAAATAGCTCTTCTAGCCGCATTTGTCATAGCAGAGGCTCTGGCGGAAAAGCGCATCACATCAGTGGAGGCATCCGTTAAAAAATCAGCTGCTTTTGAGAAGGTGGGGAGAGAAGCTAGGAGCTCTTCTCTAGGTCTTTTTTCTTTAAGATGTGACTCTAGCTGGTCAATCCATAGTCTCAGCGACCGGGAAACCCAGGTGGCTGCGACTGCCGGTCTGAGACAGGCGGCCGATGTCTCCCAAGCCCGTTTAAGATATATGTCCGCTTTTTTATCTAACGGGTCAGAAAGACAACCTAAATCATCAAATGGGAGGGCAGACTTTTTTGCAATTTTGGCGACTGGCGCATCCACCGTAGGGGCCCTATCCCAACTTGAGGACACTTTTTCTTCATAAGGGTATTTTCTTTTAACAGAGGAAGGTATGAAGAACTTTCTGTCAGGATTTTTCCACTCTTTTTTAATAATCGCCTGCATGCTTTCATGCATAGAAAAAACCCTATGCTTTTTAGGGCCTAATGCCTGGAAGGCCTGATCCGCAACTGATCTGGTCTGCTTAATGTCCTCCAGCTGCATAGTTGCTCGGACCGCTTTTAATAATGGCTGCGTATCCTCAGGGGAAAAGAAGGACTTCCCTGAATATTCCTCGTCCGAGGAATCTGAATTACTGGAATCTAGCTGCCCGGATTCTCTGGCCTCACTATCGGATGAGTCCATTTCCATACTATCACATTCTGTGGCTTTATCCGGAGATCTGGAACGGCCTTTACTGAATGTCTTGAAGGATGCTTTAATTAAGGACCTCATAGATCTTGTAAGGGTCTGGGACTGCTCCGCTACCAGTTTGTCTATACATGCCGTACACAGAGGCTTCTGATAGGATGCAGATAGAGTCGTCTTACAATCTGCACACTCTTTGTGTTTTGACTTGGAAGACGACTTTTTTGGAGGCTTTGGGATCTAAGACAGAAACACCTTATTAGTAAAAAAAAAGGAACGTTCTCACCAAGTGAATTTTTCCTTCCCCATCCTTAGGACCAGTACCGGACTTGCAGGCCTCAAGGGGTCCAGGGGTTCAGCGCGTCCATCTGTAGGCTCCGACATGCTTGCTAGCTGGATCCTACTTCAGCACAAACACACTGTGCCTCCGCTGGCTGCCTGCACCTGCGGCCGCATTTATAGATTTAAAAGACGCGCCTCGGCCCTCACTTCCGGGTCCTGCGCGTCAAGGGAGAAGCCCCGCCCCCCGACGTCATCGGCCAGCCCTGAAAGATGGCCCCGCGCATGCGCATAAGCGCTCAGACGCGCGGGCGCCATTCTCAAACTGGGCAAACCGGCATGGGGAGCCGCCTGAACACGGCCACAGCGGCTCCCCGCAGGACCGGCAGCGAGTGCGGGCGCAGGCAGACTTGTGGGGAGCGGCTTCCGGCACGGCCACAGAACTACCGCTCCCCAGGGATAGGTCTTCCCACGGCATAGCCACAGACCCCCCCCCAGCGCTGGTGCTTCTTCTTCTGAGGTATGTCGTGCAGTATTACTGCTGCTTCTCAGGAACTCCCATCCGGAGGACAGGAAACCTGAACTGGTGTTGGGTGGAGGTGTGTCCTTTTTATCTTCTCAGGTTTCCTGTCCTGATGGGAGGTCCTGAGTCGCACTGGGTGCCGTCATGGGTGAGGGGAAAAGAACTGATCAGTTTTATCCCCATGCATTCTGAATGGAGAGCAATCCCTTCAGGATGCCTTTAGTTCAGTCTTTTTGACTGATCAGGACGGCATGCTACGGTTTTATCTCCGGCCAAAAAAACTGAACAGTAGCCGGATTTTTTTTTTACATAGGAATGTATTAATACCGGATCTGTCCTTCTGGATGACACCGGAAAGACGGATCCAGCATTTCAATGCATTTGTAAGACGGATCAGGATCCTGATCCGTCTTACAAATGCCATCAGTTGGCATACGTTTTGACGGATCCGGCAGGCAGTTTCCGGATCACTCTGCCGCAAGTGTGAAAGTACCCTAATGCAGACAATAATAGGACATGTTCTATTGTTTTGCGGGGCCATGGAACAGACACCGTTGCTGTCCACATCTTTCGCAGCCCCATTGAGGTGAACCATAAATATGTTCATGTGCATGAGCCCTAAGTCAGAGAAAAGTCTCCATCCCTGCACCAGATTTATCATTCAGTCTGACCCCTGTGATACATCTGGTGGAGGTCCACACAGCCTAAGGGCTCATGCCCACGAATGTATTTTTGGTCTGCATCCGATCCGCATTTTTTGTCGGTCGGATGCGGACCCATTCACTTCAATAAGGCCGAAAAATATGCAGACTGCACGCCATGTCTTGTCCATATCTGTATGTCCGTTGTGTGGCCCCGCAAAAATAACAGAACATGTCTTAGGTTACTTTCACACTAGCGTTCGGAGCGGGTCCGTCTGATGTTTCATCAGACGGATCCGCTCCTATAATGCAGACGTTTGTATCAGTTCAGAACGGATCCGTCTGCATTATAACTTAGAAAAATTTCTAAGTGTGAAAGTAGCCTGAGCGGATCCATCCAGACTTTACATTGAAAGTCAATGGGGGACGGATCCGCTTGAAGATTGAGCCATATAGTGTCATCTTCAAGCGGATCCGTCCCCATTGACTTACATTGTAAGTCTGGACGGATCCGCTTGCCTCCGCACGGCCAGGCGGACACCCGAACGCTGCAAGCAGCGTTCGGGTGTCCGCTTGCTGAGCGAAGCGGAGGCTGAACGCTGCCAGACTGATGCATTCTCAGCGGATCCGCGTCCACTCAGAATGCATTAGGGCTGGACGGATGCGTTCGGGGCCGCTTGTGAGCCCCTTCAAACGGAGCTCACAAGCGGAGCCCCGAACGCCTAATTCTTTCCCCATTCTGGACAAGGATAGGGCCAGGCCATTCCATTCCGCAAAATGCAGGCGGCTGGTAATCTGTTTTGTGGAACCGCAATTTACGGACTGCAAAACAGCAAAGAGTCATGTGCATGAGCCCTAAGGCCACGTTCACAGTAGTGTTCTGTAATCCAGCAGAGCTGTAGCTGGCAGACCCGGATAATGCTGGGAACTGCTGGGTCCCCACTGACTACAAAGGGATCCGACGGGGATCTGGACACTTTTTGGCATAAATGCCCGATTTCAGCCAAATACCACTACATACAGGAGTATTTGTCTAGCTGAAAGCCGCCATTTAAGGCTCATGCACACGACTGTATGTATTTTGCTGTCCGCAAAAACGGATCTGCAAAAAAATACAGATGGCGTCCGTGTACATTCCGTATTTGCAGAACGGAACAGCTGGCCCCTAATAGAACAGTACTATCCTTGTCCGTAATGTGGAAAATAGTAGGACATGTTCTATTCTTTTGTGGAACGGACATACAGAGACGGAATGCACGCGGAGTAACTTCTGGTTTTTTTGCGGACCTATTGAAATGGATGGCTCCGTATACGATCCGCAAAGAAAAAAATAAACGGACACAGACACGGCCAGATCACTGTAGTCAATAGTGAACGCACGGTTTCCGGCATTATCCAGCTATGCATAACGCTAACAACCCTAACATGGCCCAGGTTTAATACCGGACAGGCTACTGGCTTTTTTGTATCTCTTTCCTTTAGGTAGCTTCACACAAGCGTATTTAAATCTGTCAGTATTCTAGCTCTGGAGTACGCACGGATTCCTGATAGTATACCATCAGTATTGCATCAGGATTTCCCATTGAATTCTATGGGGAAAGCCCCTCTACACAAGGTGCGGAATCGCACTAACAATTGACATGCTGCTGTTAAAATCCGCACAGCAGGTCAATTTCCGCACTAAAGAAAAAAAAATAAATCAAAGCATACATCAGATATGTCAAATCTTATTCTCTTTGCTGGTAACTAGGGATGACAGAACTGCTGTATTCAAGTTCGGTGTACAAGGTTCGGTTTATCTAAGAATCCCGCTACCACGGACCATAAATAGTGGTCGGTGGTAGCGGAATCCATAACAGAATTCTTAGATAACCCAAACCTTGTACGCTGAACTTGAAAACAGAAGTTCCCTCAACACTACGGGTAACATATTACGGAGCGGTTTTTCTACACTGAGGCCTGGTTCACACTTGAGCGTGTTTTATGCACGTTTCTGGCAGATGTTTTCCGGGCGTATTACAGCGCGTTTTTGGAAATAGGAAACGCGCGTCGTACGCCATAGGGAAACATGGGTTTTCGCCTGTTGAGCGTTTTACAGCGCGTAGGAACGCGCTGTAAAACGCTCAAGTGTGAACCAGGCCTAAATCCCCACAAAAAAATGTCCGTAATCTGCATCGTGTGCAGGCGGCCTTATACTGATAACCTATTCTATGGTCGGTGGGGGTACATTGTACAGAGGCTGTGCCTGGTATCGCAGCTCAGCCCTATTCACTTCACATGGCCTGGTGCCTTCTCAAACAGCTGACCTGATTGGATACCACTTTGAACCGAACCCGAGTTCGGGAAATGTTTTTTTACAGTATAAATCAATTTCTGAAGTTACTATGCAAAGTCTCACGAGACTTCGCGAAGTAATAACTTCAGCTCATCGGAGCCAATACATTCTAATACTGTACAGAGCGCTCGCTCTGTACAGTATTGAAACGAAATTTCACGCGAATCGACTTTTGATGTTTCATCCGAAAGTCGATTCGCTCATCTCTAGTGATAACCTATCCAGAGGACAGATCATCAGTATAAAAGTCTCGGAAAACCCCTTTTAAGGACTCTGGGACACGAACGTGTCCCGCATTGTCACAAACACCGACTGTGAGGCAACCGCAGCAGATCGCGGACCCTATCTTTTTGCGGAACGGAAGTACGGGACGAAACCCCACGGAAGCATTCCGTAGTGTTCCGTGCTTCCGTTCCGCACCTCCGGATTTGCGGACCCATTAAAGTGAATGGGTCCGCATCCGTGATGTGGAATGCACACGAAATGGTGCCTGTGTATTGCGGATCCGCAAATGCAGTCCGCAATACGGCCACGGAGCGCACACGTTCGCGTGCAGGAGGCCGTAGGCTGGGTTCACACGTGACTGATTAGATGCAGATTTCCCGTTGCGGATATTTGTGGCAAATCCGCAGCACTGTACAGTACCAGCAAAGTGGATGAGAATTTCACTATTATTCCTGTCCATCTAGGTTTCTGAAACTCACACATGAATTCCTGCAAGCCCCATTCACATAAGTGGAACAGTCACAAAAACTTCTGCCACAAATCTGCCGCGTGCGAATTCACCCTTACAACGAACAATTCCATTTCGCATCTGTCATGCCCGGGTCAGACGCAGACAATGGCGTCTTCTGTGTAATTCTAATGTTTACAGAGGTGTAAGATATAAAGCGGCACAATCACATTTCACACCCTAAGGCCTCATGCACACGACCGTATTTTGTTTACGTGTCCGATCCGTTTTTTTTGCGGATAGGATGCAGACCCATTCATTTCAATGGGTCCGCAAAAAACGCAGTCAGCACACCGTGTGCTGTCCGCATCAGTATGTCCGTTCCGCAAAAAAAATAGTGCATGTCCTATTTTTTTCTAGTTTGTGGACAAGGATAGGCATTATTACAACGGATCCGCCCCAAAAAAAACGGATGCCATACGGAACATCATCCATTTTTTTTGCGAACCATAAAACACATACGGTCGTGTGCATGTAACCTAAACATCAGCAGCCATCCTGCCACATGCATGGGGCACTTCCAAGTCTGAAAGGTGGCAGATTAGATAAAGACATAATAGAAACACCTACACCGACATCATTCAGGACTGGAGCAAGTTATGGGTTTCCATTTTCTGACCTGGAGTGATGCACCTGGCCCCTGGAGTGATGCACCTGGCCCCTGGAGTGATGCACCTGGCCCCTGGAGTGATGCACCTGGCCCCTGGAGTGATGCACCTGGCCCCTGGAGTGATGCACCTGGCCCCTGGAGTGATGCACCTGGCCCCTGGAGTGATGCACCTGGCCCCTGGAGTGATGCACCTGGCCCCTGGAGTGATGCACCTGGCCCCTGGAGTGATGCACCTGGCCCCTGGAGTGATGCACCTGGCCCCTGGAGTGATGCACCTGGCCCCTGGAGTGATGCACCTGGCTCCTGGAGTGATGCACCTGGCCCCTGGAGTGATGCACCTGGCCCCATATACAAGGTTCTGTATAAATGACCCCATAGCACGCAGCCAGCACATGAGGACCACCATCTGATCATTGTTTGCACCTCAGTACCAGTATGACCAGTATAAGGCCACTCACTGGTGACTTTCCAGCCACAGAAATAACTCTCAGCCTATGGAAACTGATCTGCTGAGAAGATCCACAGCAGCCCCCTGCCCAATAATGGGTGCAGCTGGTCACTTGTCAATGCAGGAGCGTGCCCTTTAAATCGTCCATTACAGCGTACAATGTAGCAGTGCAGGGGACAATACACACAGGGCGCTAGCTCCCCACACTATCTGACATGTGTCTGCTTTCAGCCGGTCCAGAGCTCCCAACTACAGCCGCCTCCCCCCACCGGACAGCTAAGCACTGCCTGGCCCGAGTCTAGTCTCCTCACAAGCAGGCAGGAACGCACTCACCATCAGTGGGGGCAGGGCGCCCCGGTTCCGCCATCCCGACCACCAAGCCGGTCACTCTCAGTGACGGGAAACGTTTAGTTCACAGCTCGGCCTGGGCATCCTACAGAACCGCGTCATCCTGACAGCGTGACAGCCGGCGCGCTGACGTCACTGGACGTGACGTTCTGAGAAGTCGCTGCTGCAGGGTGACCATGTTTCTACCTGGCAGCCCATACCCAGAAGCCGCGTCTAGCATGGTAGAACCTCACTTACGGCAGCTCCGTTGTGATGAGGTGCTGTAGGGAGCTTCTACCAGGACGCCCCCCAGTGGAGAGCTTGCTGGTGGGTCCTGTAGTAAATTCAAATGGAAATTATGCAGTTTTAAAAAAAGAAAATTATATGAAGTTGCTTTCTACCACTTTTTTTCTGTAGAAAAGATGCAGGGAATGTGTTAAGCCATGTCCACTTCATAATACATTCCTATGTTTTAGGGCTCGTGCACACAATCGTATGTATTTTGCTGTCCGCAAAACATGGATCCGCAAAAAAACACGTTTGACATTGGTATTGCATCATTGTTTTTTTTTTGCGGATCCATTGTAACAATGACTAGAATAAGAATAGGACATGTTCTATCTTTTTTGCGGAGCTATGCGTTTTTTTGTGGGCCCATTGAAATGAATAGGTCCGCATTCTATACGCAAAAAAAAATACGGAACAGACACGGAAGCAAAATGCGTTTGTGTGCATGAGCCCTTAGGGCAGTGATGGTGAGCCTATTAGAGACCGAGTGCCCAAACTGCAACCCAAAATCCACTTATTTATCGCAAAGTTCGCACAGAGATAGGACATGTTCTATCTTTTTGCGGAACTGAAGTACGGGACGAAACCCCACATAAGCACTCCGTAGTGCTTCCATAGGATTCCGTTCCGTGCTTCCGTTTCAACACCATTCCGGATTTGCGGACCCATTGAAGTAATACGGCCACGGAGCGCACACGTTCGTGTGACAGAGGCCTAAAGGACAGATATTGCTTTGGACTTATCTACACTGTGAGTATTTGGACCATATTATCATTTTTATCCACATTTTCCAACTCCAAACTGTATAAACTTGAATGCTTATTGGATTGAAGCATATTGGGTCATGTATATTTGTGTAATTGTGTGAATGAGTGTGGCTTAAAGGGGTTGTCCGGGATTGGGGACATTGCTCTAATAGTACAAGTGTGGCATACACATTACATACAAGCAGGTAGTACCTTTGGCACAGATTTCTGCAGCCCCGTTTTCATCTTTGAAATTCATGGCCGGCAGTTACTGTTTTCTTCTCCTCAGTGACGTACCGGGTTCCTTGCAGGCAAGCAAAGCTTCCTCTTCCTGCTCAGGGAGCCCGGTGACGTCACTGGCGGCAAATGAATCGAGGTGAATATTGATGAGGGGGCGGAGTTACAGCGGCTGGCCGACATCCTGCTAAGCCCCGCCCCTTAACCCGCCAAGCCCCACCCCTCCAGTCCAGTGAGCTTCTGAGTTACAGCGGCTGGCCGTCATCCCGTTAAGCCCCGCCCCTTAACCCACTAAGCCCCGCCCCTCCAGTCCGGTGAGCTTCTGAATGAATTGAGGTGAATATTGATGAGGGGGCGGAGTTACAGCGGAGCAGAGAGACAGCTGTAACCACCTGATGCCGCGCTGCCACAGGACCCACAGGGCAGTGCAGCCGGAAGTCAGGTAAAGATAAACAGATATATAAACAATGAGTGGGGGACCGTTGGAGCCACATAGAAGTGGCAAAAATAGCTGAAAATGTATGGAGGCCTTTACTTAGATGTACATTGTGAGTAAACGTGTTTTTTTTTTAAAAAATTGGTCCCGGACAACCCCTTTAAGGAGATCATTTTGTGGTTACTTTATTTGTATTTATATAGGAAATCATAAATTTTTCTAGTATTCATATGCTTACAGTTATGCTTCCATGACTTTACATAACAATAAACGGGCAATTCAAAAATAGAGATGAGAAATGTTGAATGTGGAGAAACAAAAAACATGAAATTGCAAGAAACACTAGTATTACACCATCCAAATTGGCACTATCTGGTGGTAAATCTAGGATAGGTCTGCAACCATGTCACTTGCCAGTACATTTGGACATAACTCAGGACTGCCATGGCAAGCTACAGAGCAGGTGGTTACAAGTCACACGTGGCTCCCGAGCCACTGGTTGGGGACAACTGCTCTAGGTAATGTATAACATGGCTGCCTATCTCTAGGTGGTGTATAACGTGGCTGCCTATCTCTAGGTGATGTATAACATGGCTGCCTATCTCTAGGTGATGTATAACATGGCTGCCTATCCCTAGGTGATGTATATCATGGCTGCCTATCTCTAGGTGATGTATAACGTGGCTGCCTATCTCTAGGTGATGTATAACATGGCTGCCTATCTCTAGGTGATGTATAACATGGCTGCCTATCTCTAGGTGATGTATATCATGGCTGCCTATCTCTAGGTGATGTATAACATGGCTGCCTATCTCTAGGTGATGTATATCATGGCTGCCTATCTCTAGGTGATGTATAACGTGGCTGCCTATCTCTAGGTGATGTATAACGTGGCTGCCTATCTCTAGGTGATGTATAACATGGCTGCCTATCTCTAGGTGATGTATAACGTGGCTGCCTATCTGTAGGTGATGTATAACGTGGCTGCCTATCTCTAGGTGATGTATAACATGGCTGCCTATCTCTAGGTGATGTATAACGTGGCTGCCTATCTGTAGGTGATGTATAACGTGGCTGCCTATCTCTAGGTGATTTAAAACATGGCTACCAATATTTAGGTGATATATCAGATAGCTGCCTGTCTCTCTGCAATCTATAATATAGCTTTCTGTCTCTAAGTGATTTTGCTAATTTCTTTATATAATTTACTTTTAACGGTGCTCTAGGTAGGAATATTTTATAGGCTAATGTCTAGTAAATGTGTGCAGGGGCTGCTTGTCCCCAGATGATTTACAAAATTACTGTCTGACAAATATATTACATGGCTGTCTGCTTCCACTGGATGTATAACATGGCTGCCAGTAATATTGATTTTTTTAAATAACTTTTTATTTGTTTAGCCAAGAAAGATCTTAGGCCTCTTTCACACTTGCGTTGTCCGGATCCGGCGTGTACTCCACTTGCCGGAATTACACTCCGGATCCGGAAAAACGCAAGTGTACTGAAAGCATTTGAAGACGGAACCGTCTTCCAAATGCGTTCAGTGTTACTATGGCACCCAGGACGCTATTAAAGTCCTGGCTGCCATAGTAGGAGCGGGGAGCGGGGGAGCAGTATACTTACCGTCCGTGCGGCTCCCCGGGCGCTCCAGAATGACGTCAGAGCGCCCCATGCGCATGGATGACGTGATCCATGTGATCACATGATCCATGAGCTTGGGGCGCCCTGACGTCACTCTGGAGCGCCCGGGGAGCCGCACGGACGGTAAGTACACTGCTCCCCGCTCCCCACTACACTTTACCATGGCTGCCAGGACTTTAGCGTCCCGGCAGCCATGGTAACCACTCTGAAAAAGCTAAATGTCGGATGCGGCAATGCGCCGAAACGACGTTTAGCTTAAGGCCGGATCCGGATCAATGCCTTTCAATGGGCATTAATTCCGGATCCGGCCTTGCGGCAAGTGTTCCGGATTTTTGGCCGGAGCAAAAAGCGCAGCATGCTGCGGTATTTTCTCCGGCCAAAAAACGTTCCGTTCCGGAACTGAAGACATCCTGATGCATCCTGAACGGATTTCTCTCCATTCAGAATGCATTAGGATAATCCTGATCAGGATTCTTCCGGCATAGAGCCCCGACGACGGAACTCTATGCCGGAAGACAATAACGCAGGTGTGAAAGAGCCCTTACAATGCAATTTGCACTATGGGAATATTAGTGAATGCTATCAGCAATATACATGTTGTTTACAGCAATAATACAACAACACATAAGGAAATGAACAAAGAAAACTCCCACATCTTTTTCCCCAGATGTCTGATCCAGTCCCCATTTAGGCATGGTTCCTTCACTTCTAATATACCTACAGTTCCATTTATGAAAGAAGACCTTGAAATGTTTTTTTCTTTAAGCTTCTCTGTTTTAATTCTATCCGTTGTGTAGGAAGACGCAAGGGGCCGTCATTGATGGAAGCTATGTGTCACCGAGATTCCTGGCCTCGGTGAGGTAAGAGCCGGTAGTTTTAAGTAACAGCGGCAGCTAGAGCTGAATGACACTGTTTGTTGTTAGTATGGCTGTAAAGCCGATCCAGGCCGGCTCTTACTGGGAGTAGCCAAAGTGCTGGGTGGGTGGCTGCTCCCCACGCTCCAGGCCGGGTCTTTTCTGGCCTATATAAAACCCAGCCAACAGTCTCAGCTGGGTGTGGTTTATCCTCCATCTGACAGAGAAGCTGGGGAGTCTCTGTGTTTTGGGACCTGTGAATGTGTGCGTTGCTAATGGGCTGAGAAACAGGCCCCTAAAGCCGGCTGTGGACTGCAGGTGGAAAAATGCTAACCAGGTGAAGATTTTGTTCTATGGACATGCATGGTGTGAACAAATACTAAGACTGAACGGTCATTTTGTTTTTTCTTATGTGTGAATAAACACCGAACTGTTTAAGTTAAAGACTTTGTGGTTGCCTCTATACTGCGTCCGCTAGCCTGTCTACCAGAGCAAAACCCCACAATTGGCATAAAGTGTTGGGTTATGTTTTGTATAGTGAGAAGATTTGGTCTCAACTAAGCCAACAATAGCCATCCTGAGGACATCAATAATGCCCCATCTACTAATTTTACCCCAAGAGAAAATGTGGAAGTTCAGATTTGTTGGATCAAGCATGCATCTGGTCCCCTATGTGCATCTTATCCAGGTTTGAACATTTGTCCGATACCCCTGTAGTGTCTGACGTGCCCATATGCAATGTGTCAAATCTGCCTTAGGTAATGAACATTTTGGGCATGCAAGGGTTTCATGCAGAGACTCTGATCATGGAAAGAAGGTGAATGCATAAATAGCATTACGAAGCAATCAAAAATCTGTGTAAATTCAGTTTTTTTTAATAAAATTTTAACAGAAATAGGTAATAAATATTACAAACAGTGCAGTCAAAGGTTCTGTATGGCAATAAGTGATCCCAGATGTACAAGAATAAGTCTTTCGTATATAATAACAGTGGGAACGTGAATAAAGAATGCACAATACTTGTGAGCTCATGTCAAAATTATAGAGGTCTTATATATGGCAAATGTATTTGTCAAGTTAACCAGATTGAGATGGTATTTATTCAAAACATGTCCAAGGTATCAGATTCTAATCTGATTCTCTGCACATTCTCTCATACTACCGCTTTCTGTACACTGGCCCAACTTCTCAAGAGACTTTCTTTCAGTTCCTCAATTGGTATTACCTGACTCCAGTATTTAAAAAGAGTATGGTCCATTTTTGATCCTATCACAGACCTTAGTGATCTATAAATAGTGGATAACAAAGTTCTGTTGGATTTAGGTCCCATCACATGGGGTTCAGTATATATTCTGTTTCTACATTTTTCAGCCAATCAAAAATGAATTAATTGCCAGTACTTGAGGAACTGGGGGTTGTTAGTTGAATTTTGAGCATAATTCCTCAAAATTTAGATATCTAGGAGTAGTATCATGTAGAAGCTGTTTCAAAGTGTGGATACCCAGATCTCTTGAAGGCTCAAATAGATTATTAAGTATGCAATATGGAAAGTCCGGATGACTCCAAAGAGGCATATATTTTCAGGCTAGGAAGGGTAGGCCATGTAGTTTCCAAGTTTCCTTCCATACTATCATAGTATCTTGAATCACCAGAGATGATTTCAAAACTCGCAGCAGTGAAGAATGCTTAACATGTAGCAGTGCTGCCAGATTCCACCGACTCGCTAATTGCTTCTCTAATAATATATTGTAGTAAAAGGAAGAGCCGTGGATCCAATCAATGCATTGCTGGAGCAAGCAGGCCAGGCTACATCCTCTAAGATCAGGGAAGTTTGTGCCTCCCTTTTCCTTTGAGGGCATAAACTGTTTTTTTATATATCTCCGCCTGTGCAAATTCACTTGCCCATATAAATTAGGTAAAGACAGGGTATAAGGTTGCAGTGTTAGCATGTTTAATGAGAAGAGGCAACGTTTGCAAAGAGTATAGCAGCTTGTTGAAACGGATTATTTTCATCACATAACAACACATAACGGGATTTGCGTCCCCACCTATCCCTTGGTTGAACTTGATTGGACTTATGTCTTTTTTCAACCGTATCAACTATGTAACAACCCATCAATGCTAAAGGTAAATGTTGCCATCTCAAGCTCTGCTGCGATTTTTTAAACAATGGAATGTAATTTAAAGAATTCATGGATCCTAGGGACTTACCAATTTTAATGCCCAAATATTTAATATAGGATGAGGCCATTTTTATAGCCTATCCTTTGTATAAGAATAAAGTGTTACTTGACCTTAAACCCTAAAACCTTTCCAACTTCATATAAAGAATTAAATACAGCAGATAGTTAATCCAGAAAAGGACCTATCTATCTCTGGGATCCCACACGTATCCCCTAAAATATCTAGGAATCTTCAAATAATCTTGCTAGTGGTTCCAAAGCCATATTAAAAAGAAGTGGTGACAGCAGACACCCTTGTCTCACCCCCTTCTGTAGAAGAAATGGAGTAGCCAAGAACCCCCCCCCCCCCCCCATTAAAATGCCCCCATGATGTTCATTTTGTCCAACACCCCTACCAACCATTCCCACTTGACACTGTCAAAGGCTTTTTCTGCATCAATTTTCAGGACAGAAGGTGAGACTGATGTGGACAAGGATCCTTTAACATAGTCTAAAACTGTAAAGGCTTTTCTAATATTTGATACAGCGGAGCATCCTTTAATAAATCCGACTTGAGATGTAGCTACTTTCACACTGGCGTTTTGGCTTTCCGTTTGTGAGATCCGTTCAGGGCTCTCACAAGCGGTCCAAAACGGATCAGTTTTTCCCTAATGCATTCTGAATGGAAACGGATCCGCTCAGAATGCATCAGTATGCCTCAGTTTGCCTTTGTTCCGTCTCCATTCCGCTTTGGAGGCGTCTGACGAAACTGAGCCAAGATGGATCCGTCTTGAACACCATTGAAAGGCAATGGAGGACGGATCCATTTTCGATTGTGTCATAGAAAAGTGATCCGTCCCCATTGACTTACATTGTGTGCCAGGACGGATCCGTTTTCTATGACACAATCTGGCACAATAGAAAACGGATCCGTCCTACATTGACTTTCAATGGTGCTCAAGACGGATCCGTCTTGGCTATGTTAAAGATAATACAAACGGGTCAGTTCTGAACGGATGCAGACAGTTGTATTATCTGAACAGATCCGTCTGTGCAGATCCATGACTGATCCGCACCAAACGCGAGTGTGAAAGTAGCCTAAGTCCTGGCATATATTCTGCCAGACGGTCTGCCATGAGTTTAGACATACAGTACAGACAAAAAGTTTGGACACACCTTCTCATTCAAAGAGTTTTCTTTATTTTCATGACTATGAAGGCATCAAAACTATGAATTAACATATGTGGAATTATATACATAACAAACAAGTGTGAAACAACTGAAAATATGTCATATTCTAGGTTCTTCAAAGTAGCCCCTTTTGCTTTGCTTACTGCTTTGCACACTCTTGGCATTCTCTTGATGAGCTTCAAGAGGTAGTCCCCTGAAATGGTCTTCCAACAGTCTTGAAGGAGTTCCCAGAGATGCTTAGCACTTGTTGGCCCTTTTGCCTTCACTCTGCAGTGAAGGCACTCTGTGGAGGCCAGGTCATCTGGCGCAGCACCCCATCACTCTCCTTCATGGTCAAATAGCCCTTACTTTCAAAGTTTTCCCAATTTTTCGGCTGACTGACTGACCTTCATTTCTTAAAGTAATGATGGCCACTCGTTTTTCTTTACTTAGCTGCTTTTTTCTTGCCATAATACAAATTCTAACAGTCTATTCAGTAGGACTATCAGCTGTGCATCCACCTGACTTCTCCTCAACACAACTGATGGTCCCAACCCCATTTATAAGGCTAGAAATCCCACTTATTAAACCTGACAGGGCACACCTGTGAAGTGAAAACCATTTCAGGGGACTACTTCTTGAAGCTCATCAAGAGAATGCCAAGAGTGTGCAAAGCAGTAATCAAAGCAAAAGGTGGCTACTTTGAAGAACCTAGAATATGACATATTTTCAGTTGTTTCACACTTGTTTGTTATGTATATAATTCCACATGTGTTAATTCATAGTTTTGATGCCTTCAGTGTGAATCTACAATTGTCATAGTCATGAAAATAAAGAAATCTCTTTGAATGAGAAGGTGTGTCCAAACTTTTGGTCTGTACTGTAAATTACAATTTTCTCCCAAGTGATGGCCGAATTTAAAGAGGTTAGCCACTTTCTGCTTACTGTTGACCAATGTGTTTGTAAGATTAATATAAGGCACTTATTAATACAGCCTTTGTTGAAATTCCTCCATGTGATGTCTTGTCCATTCAAATACACTGCACCTGCCATCTGTATTTGCACTATTGGGAGTTAAGTGCAGGTGCAGTGTGTTTGAATAGAGAAGACATCACAAGGTGCTCCATCAGAGGCCATCTTATCGACAGGACCTCTTAGTGGACAGCACAATAAGCCTAACAAGGGGGCATGGCTTATGAAATATAGCAAATGACACAGAATATCAACAAAGGCTATATTAGTAAGTGCCATATAGTCATCTTATGTACACATTGGTCACGAGTAGCCAGAGAGTGGCCAACCCCTTTAACTTTGAAAGTTGTTCCTCTGTCAATGAGTGTAGTTGGAGATTATCTAGTCAAGTATTAGGGGTGTCGTTCTGGCTTTGCTCATAGCTATAAAGTCGTTAATAGAAGTCATGGAGAATCTCTACCAGCTTAGTAGGAGCAGGGTTGCCAACCAGAATTTTTCTTTTCTCTAGACAATTTATCCCAAAATCAAGGAAAGCAAATATTTTTTATAGTTAAAAAAGTATACCATAATTAATGTTAAAGATTATAAGTAATACACGTCTATAGCTTAATATACTGCTATGAACTCATTACCAGCATTTACCTTGAGCCGCAAGATTATGATAATTACCACCAAAATCTAGTCAATTACCACCATCTTCAAAAAAATCACAGACACAATTTTTTGGACAAATAAGAAATAGATAAAAAACAGGCACTCGCCAACTAGTATGTCTATAGTAGATTGTTTAATAATAGTAAAATCCCATAAAATAATGAATATAAAACACAATATATCATAAAAACATGTGCACTAGGATCAATAATCTGAGTGCAGATAGCTATCACATAAGATATGTTGCAGGATACCGATATGTTTCAAACAAGTCTGTGCATATACAATAGTAATAAAATATAATTATAATAAAGTGAACAAATGTCCTGTGAAAAAATATATATAAGTCCTGTAAAAAAAAATATAGTTCTACTTAAGTATTTCTGTGGAGAATTCTGTGAAAAAGGTTTGTGAAAAAACTTGCAGAAGTATAGTGTCTTCTTATAAGAATATTGTATCCATACAATATAGCATTAATGTGGCTATAAATTATCTTGCAAAAAGCTGTGTCCAATGGCATATGACGCTGCTGTGACAGGACAACCAGCTTATATAGTCCACACTCAGGGTTCAGTAAGGCATGTATTAAGGAACTCGGGTTTTATAAATGGGGCGTCCCCCTCTTTATCAACCCTCTTACCTGGCCTTCAGAATGCCCCTCGCTTGTGTAGTTGCTGCTTTGCTGGTTGATGAATCCTTTGTATCTCTCAGTATGAGATCCGATACTTTGTGTTTGCTGCTTGGTCTCGGCGTTCCACGTGGTGCTGTTGCGTATCACCTGGAAGCACTCAGCAGGAATCGCGTGGTCTCGCGATAACTTGAGCCAGTTTCACTTTCTCTGGCGTCCGGATCAGCAGTAAATAACTGGGTCTTTGCTCGGGTTCAGGTGGGTAGTTTGTCTCTCGCAGGATCAGCCAGACATGTTTCGAGGGAACTCCCTCTTCCTCAGTAGCTATAGTGCGAGTACTACTACCCCCTTCTTTATATACTCTTGTCATCTCAAACCAAAGTATCGGATATATAAAACCCATTACTTGATGTTGAGATTAATCTTGAGACTACTGAGCCCTCGAAAGAAATCTTTGTTCTCCCCATTTACTACACACTTACTACCCCTCTCCCCATGGGCCTGAATAGCCACCCACTAGTCCGATTTAGGTGCCTTCCATGACACTTAGTTCTGCAATTTTTTTGGCGAATACACTTTCCACAATGGGGAGACAATGGTGTTTTGTCTTTCTGTGTTTATTAGACGGTGTGGGCACCCACCCAGCCTTTTGACGGGTACACTCGGTGCTCTTGACGGTCTTTTACCCACGACCAGTTGTGCTCTGAGTCAGTCAATATTTGTTTGTTTGTCTGTAGGGGCTTCCTTTATTTTTACCTCTCAAACTATTAAAAGTGAAGTTTTACTTAGTGACTGCTCCCTTTTTAGTTCCTATTTCTTAGTGATGGAGCAGTATTCAGGGCTTGGTACACCATTACCTGTCTTCCCTGATTGACCAATCTATTTATACGTCTTGATTCTATAGGGGTATGGCAGGTTTTCTGGCCACTGGCCTAGACAGGAATATTTGGTTGACCGAGGCCAATGTGGTCTTCTCGGAGCAGTCATTTGTTCAGAAGAAATACACCCCTACCCTCAACTGGGCTTTTTCTGAGCTCACCAGAGTGTACAAAGAGCATTTCAGCTCCTGGTGGGATGTGCAGGGGCTCGAACACTACATTAGACAAGGTATTGTGCCTCGAGGCCTCCGCATCGCCATTACTCCATCTAACCGGATCAGAAGTCCCGATCTCCTCAAAAAGTGGGAAAGGGTGGCTACATCCAGTTCACTGCGATTCATGCAGTTATTACTGGACGAAGAAAGGGTTATCTTAGAGCGAGCAGAACGCAGTTTAATAGAAAAAATTGAGACCACAAAAAAATTCCACCTAGAACCTGAATTCACCAATAAAGAGACCCAATTAGAAAAAACCATTGAACGCTATTAATATCACTTGAAGGACGGTAAGCATAAACAATTTACCCGGGATTTTCAGGATTTTAAAGAAAATAAAGCGTATCTGTTCCTAACAAACCCTATCTTGGCTCAGAATACTGACCTCTCCTTCACAGAGACTGAGGCCTCTGATACGAAGAGGGACAGACATCCTAAAACTAGAGGCCGTGGACGGGGAGGTTTTAGATCCAGGGGACGTGGGGGTCGCTTTAGGAGTAACCCTTCAGAATCCCCCTCAACCCTTGCCCACCGCACCCTTAACCTCCCCTTTTTTAGACCAGGGAGCACATTACCCACTGAGGAGCCGGAATACCTAGCTGTCAACAATGCATCTATAACCACCTCTGACAAATTGGCTATTAATTTATCTTCTCGCCCCCTGACCGAAATTGAGATTAAATTACTCAGACTAGGCTTTTTCTTTGTTCCAACTACTAGATTTGACTTATTTCGTTGGACGCGTGACCTCCATCTCTTTGCCCGTAAGCTTAGATGGCATAAGTTTCACAAACGAAGGGATAAGAAAGAAAGCCGAGAATTATGTATCCCGGTAGAGATTTTGAGCGACATCCACTTGCTTTATAACCTAGATAGTACACCTACCAATGTTGAAGGGGTGGGTCCATTCACCTCTTTGAAAAATAAAACCACTAAGATGCCCCCGTAGGATTTTTGAGGCTACGTTTAAGCCTGGACATCCTTCTGGGTGCCAGCCTTACTGATCCGCCGGTACGAGTGTGCGCATGCGTGACTGTCACCGCTGGATGCCCGATCACGTGATTACGGAAGCGCCGGCGCACCCTCTGATGTCATCGCCCGGCGCCCAGTCACGCGATGACGCTAAACGCCGGGCCCCTCAATATATTTCGGCTGTGCAGCCACAGATGCTGCTGGACTATTCATTTAAAGGGGACACAATCACCTTGGTGATCGCCTCTCCCTGGTTTACAGCCATACACTGCCCAGGATCATCTAAGTGCCACCTCCTCTCTCATCACTTACTGATGGTGTTGAGGTGTCTTTTGTCAATATTCTTATTTTGTTCTTTTCTGTTATGTGTTTTTGTTTTAGGTTACACCCCATTGCTGAGCATACGCCTGCTTCTGGTAATATCTGTATGCCCCATGTCCCCTGAAGAATCTAGGGGCTCATATTGAGGAAACGCGTCGGGACACCCCTTTCTTTTTTTCATGTGTATACCTCTGTAAGCCTTTTTCCCCCGGATCTGGCATATTTTCCATTCATGCTCTGTATAGGGCCTTTTAAGGTCTTTAGAGTAGGATCAGGTTCCAGCCGGGGCCACCCCTTGCAGGGTTTTTTGGACCCCGTATTTAGGAGTTTATAGGGTGCATACATTGACCAGGAAGGTGAGCTGGATAAAGTGTGTCTGTTATATAACACTTACTACCCCTCTGCCCTTGGGCTTGAATGGCCACCCGCTAGTCCGATTTAGGTGCCTTCCGTGACACTTAGTTCTGCAATTATTTGGGGGAATACACTTTCCACAATGGGGAGACAATAGTGTTTTGTCTTTCTGTGTTTATTAGACGGTGTGGGCACCCACCCAGCCTTTTGACGGGTACACTCGGTGCTCTTGACAGTCTTTCACCCACGACCAGTTGAGCTCTGAATCAGTCAATATTTGTTTGTTTGTCTGTAGGGGCTTCCTTTATTTTTACCTCTCAAACTATTAAAAGTGAAGTTTTATATAGTGACTGCTCCCTTTCTAGTTCCTATTTCTTAGTATTGGAGCAGTATTCAGGGCTTGGTACACCATTACCTGTCTTCCCTGATTGACCAATCTACAGGGTGGGCCATTTATATGGATACACCTTAAAGAGGACCTTTCATCAGTATAATTTTAATAAACGAATAACCCTACCTAATAGTGCGGCTTCCACTGATGTTCCCCCTTTTTTTTTTTTTTTTAAATCGGCCACCGAATGTTGAAATAATAGCCCCGTTTGTTCTGCTGCAGCGCCTGTCACTCAAGCGCTTTTTTGTATGGGGCGTTGCTAAACTTTTTTCTTTGCTATGGGCCTTGGCTGAGAGCGCAGCCAATCAGAGCGCTCCTCTCTCAGCCAGGCAGATCAGATAGAAAGATCAGCGAAAGATCAGATAGACCGGCCGAGGGACGCGACGGGTGTGGAAGCAGCGGTACGAGCGGCAGGGTAAGTATCATAACCACCTCCGGACCGCCTAACGCAGATTCGCGTTCCGGAGGTGGCAGCGCTGCGCACAGTCACGCATATACGCGTCATCTCGCGAGACGCGAGATTTCGCTCCAAGCCGGCCCGCGCATGCGCATCGCGGGCCGGCAAAAGTTAAAGAACAAGTTCGTCACCAGCCTGCCAGCAACGATCATTGGCTGGCAGGCTGGCGATTTTTAAAAAATCCAATCACAAGCCATATAACAGATCATATTAGTAAATATGATCTGTTATATGGCTTGTCTGCTCCTGTGCTGGTCCTTTTCGTCGGTTGGATCCAGCACAGGAGCAGACTGAACTGTGAGTAGCACCAACACTACACCTTAGCCCCAGATCACCCCCCTGCACCCCAATTAACCCTTTGATCACCCCTTTGATCGCCCCTGTCAATCACCAGTGAAAGGAAAAAAAGTGATCAGTGTAAACTGTCACTTTTTTTTTTTCACTAGTATTGGCTGTTAGGTTTTAGGAATAGTTTAGGCCCCTTGGTTAGGTAGTTAGCGTCAGTTAGCGCCCACCCCACCGCACCGCAGTCACTTTTATTCGCTGAATAGCGTATCGCTAATCAGCATTTGTACTTTTATAGTATCTGTAAGTGATCAAAACTGATCACGGTCAGATCTATAATAGTATTAGTGTCACTTTAGTTCGCCCTCCACCCAAAACGCAGTGTTTGCCCGATCAGGCCTGATCGGTCGCCCACACGTGCGTTCACCCACGCCCGCCCCACCGCAGTGACAAAAAAAATATATTTTTTGATCACTGCACATTCATTTTACACGCACTGCGGCGATAAAAAAATCAGTTTTGATATTTTTTATCAACCGCAGCGGCCTCCGGTACTTCGCTAGCCTCCCCTTTGTAAGACAGGTTTGCTTTTTTTCTTGGGTAGTCTCAGGGAATACCCCTAAATTTAGTAGTCCAAAATGTCAAACAGGGGGTATTCTTCTGAAGAGGCCTACAGGATTCTGACCCAGTCGGATGAGGAGTGGGAACCCTCATCTGATGAATCTAGCGGGTCAGAATATGAACCTGTGGAAAGCAGTGGCTCTCTGACCCAAAGTTCGGACGAGGAGGTGGAGGTCCCTGGCAGCACCAGGCGTACCCGGCCCCATGTCGCTAGACCACAGGTTATGCAGGATCCGCTTCAAGAGCAGCAGAGTGGGGCTGTCGCTGCCGGATCACGTGGTGAGGCATACACCAGCAGCGCAGCCCTCCCTGGACCTAGTACCAGCACTGCCGTACAACATGGTGACGTGGCGAGCACCAGAAGGGCAGTTGAAGCTGGTACGGTGGCACGTGCACTAGTTACCCCGTCGCAGCCACCGCAAAGACAGGCCCGTAGAGCCCCTAGAATCCCTGAGGTGCTGGCAAACCCTGATTGGCAGTCACCAACTTCAGCCGCACCTGTAGTTCCCCCTTTCACCGCCCAGTCTGGAGTTCGGGTTGAGACGGCTCAAATCGGTTCGGCCCTGGGATTTTTTGAGCTGTTCTTGACTGCGGAGCTCTTGGACTTAGTCGTGGCAGAGACCAACCAGTATGCCACACAATTTATATCCGCCAACCCGGGAAGCTTTTATGCCCAGCCTTTCCGGTGGAAACCAGTCCAAGTTTCCGAAATTAAAATTTTTTTGGGCCTTCTCCTCAACATGGGCCTGACAAAAAAGCATGAATTGCGGTCATATTGGTCAACGCACCCGATTCATCACATGCCCATGTTCTCTGCTGCTATGTCCAGGGCACGATTTGAGGCCATCCTCCGTTTCCTGCATTTTAGCGACAACACCACCTCCCGTCCCAGAGGCCACCCAGCTTTCGACCGGCTCCACAAAATTCGGCCCCTCATAGACCATTTCAACCAGAAATTTGCAGATTTGTATACCCCCGAGCAAAACATCTGCGTAGACGAGTCCCTAATACATTTTACCGGGCGCCTTGGCTTCAAACAGTACATCCCAAGCAAGCGTGCCCGGTATGGGGTCAAATTGTATAAGCTCTGTGAAAGGGCCACAGGCTATACCCACAAATTTCGTGTCTATGAGGGAAAAGATCAGACCCTGGAGCCGGTCGGTTGCCCTGACTACCTGGGGAGCAGTGGGAAGACAGTCTGGGACTTGGTGTCACCCTTATTCGGCAAGGGGTACCATCTTTATGTGGACAATTTTTACACAAGTGTGGCCCTCTTTAGGCATTTGTTTCTAGAACGGATTTGCGCCTGTGGCACCGCGCGAACTAGTCGCGTGGGCTTCCCCCAACGGCTTGTAACCACCCGTCTTGCAAGGGGGGAGAGGGCTGCCTTGTGTAACGAAGAACTGCTCGCGGTGAAATGGAGAGACAAGCGTGACGTTTACATGCTCTCCTCCATTCACGCAGACACGACAATCCAAATTGAGCGAGCAACCCGTGTCATTGAAAAGCCCCTCTGTGTCCACGACTATAATGCGCTCATGGGAGGGGTGGACTTCAATGACCAGATGTTGTCTCCGTATTTAGTTTCCCGCAGAACCAGACGCTGGTATAAGAAGGTGTCTGTATATTTAATTCAATTGGCGCTGTACAATAGTTTTGTTCTCTACAGTAAGGCTGGGAGAACACGATCTTTCCTCAAATTCCAGGAAGAGATCATCGAGAACCTCCTTTACCCAGGAGGTTCCGTGGCCCCATCCCCCAGTGTAGTTAGCCGTCTACACGAGCGACATTTCCCCAGTGTCGTTCCTGGTACCTCAACCCAACCGTCACCCCGAAAAAGATGTCGTGTCTGTAGCAGGAGTGGAATAAGGCGTGACACCCGCTATTTCTGTCCTGACTGTGCTGACCACCCTGCCCTATGCTATGGAGAGTGTTTCCGGAAGTACCACACACAGGTACACCTAGCATAGGGATTGCATCTCACAGGACAGGCACACAGGGCTATTAGGGCCCTTTTACTCTCAGCTGCTGCAAACCTCTCCTTTCACCTGGGATAAAGTGCATAACGTACTTCGCCACATCTTTGGGCGATTTGCGCTTTGCACATTGTCCCATGGGGAAGGAGAGGTTTGTTCTATAAAGGTAAAAAAAACTAAACAAAAAAAAAATTACCGGTAAGTAAAAAAGTTAAAAAAGTTTAAAAAAGTTAATATGTTCTGTTCTAAAGTTAATAAAGTTATTGCTTTGCGGCCTGGTTTTTTCTTTTTTGTTTTGTTTTTTTTACCTTCCAGGTGGACCAACCGATCGACCAGCTGCAGCACTGATGTGCATTCGGACAGAAGCATTGTGCTGCTGTCAGATTACACGCAAGTCGGTGTATGCGGCGCTGCAAGACGAGATTTCTCCTCAGCAGTAAAAGATATGTTTGCCGAGGCATATGAGCTGAGGAGGTGGCGGTGTTCATATACTTTGGCAAACACTTTGTATATATAAAAAAAAAAATCCCGGCAATGATTTATTCATCCACATCGATTGATGTGAATGGAGAAATCTGGTTTGCCAGGGCATACGAGCTGAAGTGGGTATGGATGTTGGGCGGAGCTCCTATGTCCTGGCAGACGCCTTTCCCCTCCTTTTTCTTTTTTTGGCAGAGATTTTTTCATCCACATTGATCGATGCGAATGAAGAAATCTGTGCCGTTCATTTTTTTCTTTCAGCCCAGAGGCTGAACGGAAAAAAAAAATCTCATTACCCGTATGCTCAATATAAGGAGAATAGCAGAAACTCCTAATGCTGGGCATACATGTAATGATTGCGGAGACCCTCAAATGCCAGGGCAGTACAAACACCCCACAAATAACACCATTTTGGAAAGAAGACACCCCAAGGTATTCGCTGAGGGGCATATTGAGTCCATGAAAGATTGAAATTTTTGTCCCAAGTTAGCGGAAAGGGAGACTTTGTGAGAACAAAATCCAAAAAATCAATTTCCGCTAACTTGTTCCAAAATTTTTTTTTTTCAATGAACTCGCCATGCCCCTCATTGAATACCTTGGGGTGTCTTCTTTCCAAAATGGGGTCACATGTGGGGTATTTATACTGCCCTGGCATTTTAGGGGCCCCAAAGCGTGAGAAGAAGTCTGGTATCCAAATGTCTAAAAATGCCCTCCTAAAAGGAATTTGGGCCCCTTTGCCCACCTAGGCTGCAAAAAAGTGTCACACATGTGGTATCTCCGTATTCAGCAGAAGTTGGGGAATATGTTTTGGGGTGTCATTTTACATATACCCATGCTGGGTGAGATAAATATCTTGGTCAAATGCCAACTTTGTATAAAAAAAATGGGAAAAGTTGTCTTTTGCCAAGATATTTCTCTCACCCAGCATGGGTATATGTAAAATGACACCCCAAAACACATTCCTTACCTTCTCCTGAGTACGGAGATACCAGATGTGTGACACTTTTTTGCAGCCTAGCTGGGCAAAGGGGCCCACATTCCAAAGAGCACCTTTCAGATTTCACAGGTCATTTACCTACTTACCAGACATTAGGGCCCCTGGAAAATGCCAGGGCAGTATAACTGCCCCACAAGTGACCCCATTTTGGAAAGAAGACACCCCAAGGTATTCCGTGAGGGGCATGGCAAGTTCCTAGAATTTTTTATTTTTTGTCACAAGTTAGTGGAAAATGATGATTTTTTTTTTTTTTTTTTTTTCATACAAAGTCTCATATTCCACTAACTTGTGCCAAAAAAAATTTTTTTTCATGAACTCACTATGCCCATCAGCGAATACCTTGGGGTCTCTTCTTTCCAAAATGGGGTCACTTGTGGGGTAGTTATACTGCCCTGGCATTCTAGGGGCCCAAATGTGTGGTAAGGAGTTTGAAATCAAATTCAGCAAAAAATGACCTGTGAAATCCGAAAGGTGCTCTTTGGAATATGGGCCCCTTTGCCCACCTAGGCTGCAAAAAAGTGTCACACATCTGGTATCTCCGTACTCAGGAGAAGGTGGGGAATGTGTTTTGGGGTGTCATTTTATATATACCCATGCTGGGTGAGAGAAATATCTTGGCAAAAGACAACTTTTCCCATTTTTTTATACAAAGTTGTCATTTGACCAAGATATTTATCTCACCCAGCATGGGTATATGTAAAAAGACACCCCAAAACACATTCCTCAACTTCTCCTGAGTACGGCAATACCACATGTGTGACACTTTTTTGCAGCCTAGGTGGGCAAAGGGGCCCATATTCCAAAGAGCACCTTTCGGATTTCACTCGTCATTTTTTACAGAATTTGATTTCAAACTCCTTACCACACATTTGGGCCCCTAGAATGCCAGGGCAGTATAACTACCCCACAAGTGACCCCATTTTGGAAAGAAGAGACCCCAAGGTATTCGCTGATGGGCATAGTGAGTTCATGGAAGTTTTTATTTTTTGTCACAAGTTAGTGGAATATGAGACTTTGTATGAAAAAAAAAAAAAAAAAAAAATCATCATTTTCCACTAACTTGTGACAAAAAATAAAAAATTCTAGGAACTCGCCATGCCCCTCACGGAATAGCTTGGGGTGTCTTCTTTCCAAAATGGGGTCACTTGTGGGGTAGTTATACTGCCCTGGCATTCTAGGGGCCCAAATGTGTGGTAAGGAGTTTGAAATCAAATTATGTAAAAATTGACGAGTGAAATCCGAAAGGTGCTCTTTGGAATATTGGCCCCTTTGCCCACCTAGGCTGCAAAAAAGTGTCACACATCTGGTATCTCCGTACTCAGGAGAAGGTGGGGAATGTGTTTTGGGGTGTCATTTTACATATACCCATGCTGGGTGAGAGAAATATCTTGGCAAAAGACAACTTTTCCCATTTTTTTATACAAAGTTGTCATTTGACCAAGATATTTATCTCACCCAGCATGGGTATATGTAAAAAGACACCCCAAAACACATTCCTCAACTTCTCCTGAGTACGGGGATACCAGATGTGTGACACTTTTTTGCAGCCTAGGTGGGCAAAGGGGCCCATATTCCAAAGAGCACCTTTCGGATTTCACTCGTCATTTTTTACAGAATTTGATTTCAAACTCCTTACCACACATTTGGGCCCCTAGAATGCCAGGGCAGTATAACTACCCCACAAGTGACCCCATTTTGGAAAGAAGAGACCCCAAGGTATTCGCTGATGGGCATAGTGAGTTCATGGAAGTTTTTATTTTTTGTCACAAGTTAGTGGAATATGAGACTTTGTATGAAAAAAAAAAAAAAAAAAAATCATCAATTTCCACTAACTTGTGACAAAAAATAAAAAATTCTAGGAACTCGCCATGCCCCTCACGGAATAGCTTGGGGTGTCTTCTTTCCAAAATGGGGTCACTTGTGGGGTAGTTATACTGCCCTGGCATTCTAGGGGCCCAAATGTGTGGTAAGGAGTTAGAAATCAAATTCTGTAAAAAATGATGAGTGAAATCCGAAAGGTGCTCTTTGGAATATGGGCCCATTTGCCCACCTAGGCTGCAAAAAAGTGTCACACATCTGGTATCTCCGTACTCAGGAGAAGGTGGGGAATGTGTTTTGGGGTGTCATTTTATATATACCCATGCTGGGTGAGAGAAATATCTTGGCAAAAGACAACTTTTCCCATTTTTTTATACAAAGTTGTCATTTGACCAAGATATTTATCTCACCCAGCATGGGTATATGTAAAAAGACACCCCAAAACACATTCCTCAACTTCTCCTGAGTACGGGGATACCAGATGTGTGACACTTTTTTGCAGCCTAGGTGGGCAAAGGGGCCCATATTCCAAAGAGCACCTTTCGGATTTCACAGGTCATTTTTTACTGAATTTGATTTCAAACTCTTTACCACACATTTGGGCCCCTAGAATGCCAGGGCAGTATAACTACCCCACAAGTGACCCCATTTTGGAAAGAAGAGACCCCAAGGTATTCGCTGATGGGCATAGTGAGTTCATAGAACTTTTTATTTTTTGTCACAAGTTAGTGGAATATGAGACTTTGTAAGAAAAAAAAAAAAAAAAAAAAAAAAATCATCATTTTCCGCTAACTTGTGACAAAAAATAAAAAGTTCTATGAACTCACTATGCCCATCAGCGAATACCTTAGGGTGTGTACTTTCAGAAATGGGGTCATTTGTGGGGTGTTTGTACTGTCTGGGCATTGTAGAACCTCAGGAAACATGACAGGTGCTCAGAAAGTCAGAGCTGCTTCAAAAAGCGGAAATTCACATTTTTGTACCATAGTTTGTAAACGCTATAACTTTTACCCAAACCATTTTTTTTTTACCCAAACATTTTTTTTTTATCAAAGACATGTAGAACTATAAATTTAGAGCAAAATTTCTATATGGATGTCGTTTTTTTTGCAAAATTTTACAACTGAAAGTGAAAAATGTCATTTTTTTGCAAAAAAATCGTTAAATTTCGATTAATAACAAAAAAAGTAAAAATGTCAGCAGCAATGAAATACCACCAAATGAAAGCTCTATTAGTGAGAAGAAAAGGAGGTAAAATTCATTTGGGTGGTAAGTTGCATGACCGAGCAATAAACGGTGAAAGTAGTGTAGGTCAGAAGTGTAAAAAGTGGCCTGGTCTTTCAGGGTGTTTAAGCACTGGGGGCTGAGGTGGATAATTAGGGGTGCACCGAAATGAAAATTCTGGTCCGAAAATTCAGGATGCCCTTGACCGAAAACCGAAACCGAAACTGCCTTTTTGCCCAAATACTTTTAAAATACTTTTTTTTTAATGATTGGCGCTGTTATGCAGAGGGGGATCTGTGGGTGACGCTGTTATGGAGAGAGGGATCTGTGGGTGGCACTGTTATGGAGAGGGGGATCTGTGGGTGGCGCTGTTATGGAGAGGGGGATCTGTGGGTGGCGCTGTTATGGAGAGGGGTATCTGTGGGTGGCGCTGTTATGGAGAGGGGGATCTGTGGGTGGCGCTGTTATGGAGAGGGGGATCTGTGGGTGGCTCTGTTATGGAGAGGGGGATCTGTGGGTGGCGCTGTTATGGAGGGGGGGATATGTGCACTGTTATGGGCATAACAGTGCACAGATCCCTTTCCCCATAACAGTGCACAGATCCCTTTCCCCATTACAGTGCACAGATCCCCCCTCCCCATAGCAGTGCACAGATCCCCCCCCTCCCCATAGCAGTGCCATAGACCGATCCCCCTACCCATAACAGCCCCGGCCCTGCTGCTCACAGCATCACTCACTGCATCTTTATTTTACCTTACAATCGTGACGCTGCAGTAAGAACTCTGCAGGCAGAGCGGAGGGCGGCGTAACGTCACTTACTCACGTGACGCACCTGCTCCGCCCACTTTATGAATGAAGGAGGCGGAGCAGGCGCGTCACGTGAGTAAGTGACGTTACGCCGCCCTCCGCTCTGCCTGCAGGGTTCTTACTGGAGCGTCACGATTGTAAGGTAAAATAAAGATGCAGTAAACCGCCCGCCCGGCGCCCGCCCGCAGATGGTGGGTGACAAATCCCACACCCCATATTTTCGGCCGAAATGTAACAATATCGGCCGAAATGGATTAGGTACATTTTCGGCCGATATTTTCGGCTGCCGGAATTTCGGTGCACCCCTAATCATAATCATCCCCTAGACATCGCTGCACTTTAGCTCCTTCTGCCTGGCTGAGAGAGGAGCGCTCTGATTGGCTGCGCTCTCAGCCAAGGCCCATAGCAAAGAAAAAAGTTTAGCAACGCCCCATACAAAAAAAGCGCTTGAGTAACAGGCGCTGCAGCAGAACAAACGGGGCTATTATTTCAACATTCGGTGGCCGATTTGAAAAAAAAAAAAAAGGGGGAACATCAGTGGAAGCCGCACTATTAGGTAGGGTTATTAGTTTATTAAAATTATACTGATGAAAGGTCCTCTTTAATAAAATGGGAATGGTTGGTGATATTAACTTCCTGTTTGTGGCACATTATTATATGTGAGGGGGAAACTTTTCAAGATGGGTGGTGACCATGGCGGCCATTTTGAATCCAACTTTTGTTTTTTCAATAGGAAGAGGGTCATGTGACACATCAAACTTATTGGGAATTTCACAAGAAAAACAATGGTGTGCTTGGTTTTAACGTAACTTTATTCTTTCGTGAGTTATTTACAAGTTTCTGAAGACTTTTAAAATGTGTTCAATGTGCTGCCCATTGTGTTGGATTGTCAATGCAACCCTCTTCTCCCACTCTTCACACACTGATAGCAACACCGCAGGAGAAATGCTAGCACAGGCTTCCAGTATCCGTAGTTTCAAGTGCTGCACATCTCGTATCTTCACAGCATAGACAATTGCCTTCAGATGACCCCAAAGATAAAAGTCTAAGGGAGTTAGATCGGGAGACCTTGGGGGCCATTCAACTGGCCCACGACGACCAATCCACTTTCCAGGAAACTGTTCATCTAGGAATGCTCGGACCTGACACCCATAATGTGGTGGTGCACCATCTTGCTGGAAAAACACAGGGAACGTGCCAGCTTCAGTTCATAAAGAGGTAAACACATCATCATGTAGCAATTTCGCATATCCAGTGGCCTTGAGGTTTCCATTGATGAAGAATGGCCCCACTATCTTTGTACCCCATATACCACACCATACCATAAATTTTTTTGTTCCAACAGTCTTGGAGGGATCTATCCAATGTGGGTTAGTGTCAGACCAATAGCAGTGGTTTTGTTTGTTAACTTCACCATTCACATAAAAGTTTGCCTCATCACTGAACAAAATCTTCTGCGTAAACTGAGGGTCCTGTTCCAATTTTTGTTTTGCCCATTCTGCAAATTCAGTGCGCCGATCTGGGTCATCCTCGTTAAGATGCTGCAGTAGCTGGAGTTTGTAAGGGTGCCATTTGTGAGTAGCTAATATCCGCCGAAGGGATGTTTGACTAATGCCACTCTCCAGTGGCATGCGGCAAGTGCTACGCTGTGGGCTCTTGCTGAATGAAGCTAGGACAGCCACTGATGTTTCTTCATTAGAGACAGATTTCATGCGTCCACATTTTGGCAAATCCAACACTGAACCAGTTTCACGAAACTTAGCAAGCAGTTTGCTAACTGTAGCATGGGAGATGGGTGGTCTCATAGGGTGTCTTGCATTGAAACCTGCTGCAATGACCCGGTTACTGCGTTCACCAGACATCAACACAATTTCTATCCGCTCCTCACAAGTTAACCTCGGCGACATGTCAATGGCTGTAAACAAAGAGAAACTTGTAAATAACTCATGAAAGAATAAAGTTACGTTAAAACCAAGCACACCATTGTTTTTCGTGTGAAATTCCCAATAAGTTTGATGTGTCACATGACCCTCTTCCTATTGAAAAAACAAAAGTTGGATTCAAAATGGCCGCCTTCAAAATGGCCACCATGGTCACCACCCATCTTGAAAAGTTTCCCCCCTCACATATACTAATGTGCCACAAACAGGAAGTTAATATCACCAACCATTCCCATTTTATTAAGGTGTATCCATATAAATGGCCCACCCTGTATTTATACATTCTCCCCATTTGGACCATAAATATTGTAAATGCTCATTTCTCCTGCTGGGGAAGAGATGTGCAAGCAGCGCTAGCGTCGCCTATCATCTGTCTCATGGCTAAGGATGTTATAGGCCAGCCTGTGGCATAGTAATATCAAGACCCCTACCTTCTGCTCCACTGCTGGGATCCTAGCAGCTTTCCCACCCACATCCTCTCCATGCAATGAAAGTCTGGTCCCAACAAGTGCGATTGTAGAAGCACCACATCCAATTTTAAACATTTGAGATGTCTATTATATTGTGTTTATGGGGGGAGCACAACCCCTTAATGAACCAAGATATAAGCCTCATCAAAAATTTGGGATGTATGAAATAGGTGTTAGTGTATACCTCTGGACCAGACATCTAGGAACCATCCCAAAAAACCCCATTTCCCAGCCTCCAAAACAACATGTGAACAGTGCAAATTGGGAAATGATGTGCATTGGCAGAAAAAGAAATATAAATATAAAGTGGATATACGGCAATAAGTATCTTCCGCTGTTGCCCACATAAACCCTCAAGGACTTCTCTTTTTTTCCTGCAAAGACGTACACATTATAAAAATAATCACTTAAAGAGGACCTTTCATCGGTCCAAACATTGCAAGATAATTATCAGGCTACATCGAGCGGCGCCCAGGGATCTCACTGCACTTACTATTATCCCTGGGCGCCGCTCCGTTCGCCTGCTGTGTCCTCCGGTATTTTCACTGAATTGGTTCGACTACGCGGAGTCTGCCCTGTTTCACCCTGGGCTCACAGCCTGGGAGAAAAAAACTCCCAGGTTGTGAGATATGCGCCCAGGGTGAAACGGGGCAGACTCCGCCTAGTAGAACCAATTAAGTGAAAATACCGGAGGACACAGCGGGCGAATTGAGCGGCGCCCAGGGATAATAGTAAGTGCAGTGAGATCCCTGGGCGCCGCTCGATGTAGCCTGATAATTATCTTGCAATGTTTGGACCGATGAAAGGTACTCTTTAAGTGATTATTTTTAAAAAGTGTCTACGTCTTTGCAGGAAAAAAAGAGAAGTCCTTGAGGGTTTATGTGGGCAACAGCGGAAGATACTTGTTGCCGTATATCCACTTTATATTTATATTTCTTTTTCTGCCAATGCACATCATTTCCCAATTTGCACTGTTCACATGTTGTTTTGGAGGTCCTCTTTAAGTAGATTTTCCCTATGACAGACCTTAGTAATTTTATGTATAGTCACACACAGTCATAGTGTCAGATCCACCCAGAGAGTGAAACTCAAGAATACTGATAGGCTGGGAACTCCTTAAAGAGATATAAAACTTAACTTTTACTTAGTATTGCAAATAAAATAAATAAGGTGCTCAAAAATCAGATCAGCGGTATTGTGGGCTCCAAAATCTAGCCGTGTAACTGGTGCCTAGGTACACTATCCCTAATAGACCCTAGTCTGTAGATGGGGAGTTCCTATATGGCTGCATTTGGAGCACCCGCCCTGAGAAGAGCGACCCCCAGCCTCTGGAACCTCGGACCTATGTAATCCACCCTAATAGAAACTAACCCCTAATGGCCATCAGATCTTTATTTCCAACCAATGACTGGCTTCAGCAGTGAAGTGCTGCTTGTGGCCGCAGCACTGGTGAAGCCAGTCATTGGTTTGACCAGTACATGTGACTATGTCCCTGCACTGCTGGTTGTAAACAGTGTGGGGACTTTAAGATGGAGAAATCGGGGGCAGCGAGAAGGACCGGAACAGTGTGGAGCAGGTAAGTATAAATCTTCTATTTCAGAAGGCAGGCTGCAGGCACTTGCTTATAAATCAATATTACCAGAAAACCCCTTTAAATGTCTTGACTTTAACAACAGAAATGTTGGTAAGTATGCATCATGTAATATGTATAACAGGCGTCTTCTTTTAAAGGACTACTTCTTTAGCTACTTTTCAATGCAATTTTGTGCGAATTTTGAGTTTTCACTATCAATAAAAATAACTGGAATACCCTTTTAAGCAAGATAAATCTCTCTACCCTATCTTTTCTTTCTTAGAAAGGGTACTGTCACACTAGCGTTTTTCTTTTCCGGCGATGAGTTCCGTCACAGGAGCTCAATACCGGAAACAAACTGATCAGTTTTATCCTAATGCATTCTGAATGGACAGTATTCCGTTCAGGATGCATCAGTTCAGTCCCTCTTACGTTTTTTGGCAGGAGAAAATACTGCAGCATGCTGCAGTTTTCTCTCCAGCCAAAAATCCTGAACACTTGCCGAAATGCCGGATCTGGCATTAATTTACATTGAAATGTATTAATGCCGTCCCGGTACTAAGTGTTCCGGCAAACTGGATCCGGTTTCCCGATCTGCGCATGCGCAGACCTTTAAAAATGAGAAAAAATTTAAAAAACGGTTTTGTTTTTCCAGATCACAACCGGAAAGACGAATCTGGTATTGCAATGCATTTGTCAGACGGATCTGCATCTGGATCCGTCTCAGAAATGCATCCGTTTGCGTCCGGATTGCCAGATCTGGCAGGCAGTTCCGGCGACGGAACTGCCTGCCGGAATCCTCTGCCGCAAGTGTGAAAGTACCCTAACAACTCCATTTAAACAAAAAGCAACACAGGAAATTATGAAGAAGATTTGTTGCAACGGTGACAAGACAACCTTTCCTCAGACAATTATATATGAGTTGGTGTCTCACTTATTGCAAAATGTAATTTTTAGGCATCGTAAGCTATTTGTGTAAGGAAAGAGGAACCAAGAAAATGGAAAACTGGAAACACGCACTGATATAAAGTTTCAGTTTCTATGCGCTAAAGGACATGATGCGTCAAGTGTAGGCAGTTGCTTCACTTCTTCTGGATGAGCCATAGACTAGACATCATAAATCAGGGGAAGGCACAGGTCAAATGCCGCCATAACAATTATGCCTAGTTCACGCTTTGCCTTTGCCTTTGGAAATGATGCTTCTATTTGTAACCAGAACTACTGTAGGAATTGATCCATAAAAGATGAGTTAAAAAATAATACTTCTGTCTGTGAGCTCACCTCCAACTTTTGGCTGAAAACACATATTAATAAAAAAAAACAACAACTGTGAAGTGCATAAATAGTTGTTCAGCCACAGCAGCCAATGACAGCATTTTTTATTTCATGCCCATTTACATGGTGCGATTTCAGCCCTGAACGAGCGCTGTTCAATGATATACAAGTCAATTGGTGGTTGTTTTGATACCAAGCAGAACGCCAAGCAATTGTTATTGTCGCCAGCATATTCCCTATTCACACAGGACAACATGCTGCCATCAAAAGATCATTTTCCAATCAGCCCGACAAACATCAGCCAATGATTAGCAAACAGTTTTTCTTTTGCCTAACCGTAAGTCCATGCAAAAGGCACCTTACTGTCATTGTTATCAGGTTCTGTCTGATTGTGGGGGATTAGGTCATTTATCCCCATGATGTCACTATTGTGTCAGAGGTGCTGAGTAATGGGTCAGAACTGGAACTGAATAGGTGTTATGGGCAACTACTCCACATTTCTTTTGTACTACTTATGATATATATCCCCCATGCCAGTTCCTTGTAAACCTTCCATGTAATTCATTTCTATGAACACAGAAACATTTAAGGGATTTTTTTTATATATATTGATGGCAGTGGCGTAGCTGTAATAGAGGCAGACTACAAGACTGTTTTGGGGCCCAGGGGTAGGGGGGCCAGCACAGAACTTGCTCTTCTCTTCCCCTTGTAAAAATCCTACATTTTTACACAGCTGCCACTAGGGAGAGCTCATTGCAACAAGATTATTACAGCTTCCAAGATACCGTAGTTGTATTAATTCCTATTCATTGAGCTCCCCCTAGTGGTAGGTGCAGGCAGCCAGCTAGCTTTGTATTAGAAGGGAAGCAGGAGATTTATCAGTGTGTTTGACAGTGTCCTGGTGTAAATACATTGAGAAATATGGTCTTCAGAATGAGTGCCATATATCTAAAGCACCTGTTCCACTTTTTCCTGACATAAAAGTTGGATAAAGTGGGTATTATTGTTTTTTTTTTATTACAGTTTGTGTTAAAATAAAATTTCTTTCACTTGACTAAAAAAAACAAAAAAAAACATACATTTGTCAGAAATCTGGGGCGTTGCACGTGTTCGGCATTGCTTGGGGGTGAAGGATGTACATACATTGAGAAAAGATGCAGCGGGCCCATATAAAGTTTTGCTATGGGGCCGTATGAGATCTGTGTACACCCCTGATTGATGGCCTATCCTCAGAACAGGTCATCAGTATCAGATTGGTGGAGGTCTGACACCCGACACCCCTGCCGATCAGCTGATTCAGGTGGCCGGATGGAGCTCAAAGCATAATAGTGGCCATGCGGGGGTAGTGCAGCTCAGCCCCCATTTAAGGGAATGTGAACTGAGCTACTATAAACTGACACCAGAAACAACACAGTCCACTGTATAGTTTCCAGAACCGTTAGCTGCCCGAAACAGTTGATAGGTGGGGGTGTGGAGTTGGACCCCCTTGATCTGAAGTTGATGATCTATCCTGAGGATAGTAAGAAATTTCAGTACAAATTATGAATTTGATGCTTCTTTTCAAATGTAATTTTTTTTTTTTATTTAAAGATAACATTTATCTGAATGCAGTGTGTTATCTAGTTGTAGCTTCTATCATCCTGAGTGGTCTATCGGTTTCTGATTTTAGTAGAGAGGTGCCTACTATCAATTAAAATAAAAAGAAGATACGGGAAAAGGCAAGCACATGCTTTTGGCTTATTCTTTATCTCCTATTCTTTTTTTTTAAGAAAGAGGAAACATATGCATGGCCTCCTCTCCAGTGACAAGAGTCACTAGGCCCCTGTATTGCCAGGACCTTGGTCCAAGAACAACAGATTCCACATTTCACAAGGTATACTTTTTATACAAAAAACTATAGGGGGGGATTTATCAAACTAGTATAAAGTAGAACTCGTTTAGTTGCCCATAGCAACCAATCAGATTCCATCTTTTGACAGCTCCTTTTGAAAATGAAAGGTGGAATCTGATTGGTTGTTATGGGCAGCTAAGCCAGTTCTACTTTACACCAGTTTGATAAATGCTGCCCATAGAGTGCTTGAAATGTGCAGAACATTTGTTGCAGAAATATGCCAACAGGTGGATGGTTTGCATACATTTGACACCAAAAATACACTTTTTCCAGCCTATTTTTCTGCAGCCTCATTGAGCTCAGCCTTGTCTGTCTCATGAGGAGGCTTCAGGGACACTATTTAAACCAGTTGGCCTGGTTATTATTACTTGAGTGTCTTTGATTGTTCTATCTAACCACTAGCCCGTATTCCTTTTCTATGATCCAGATTTGCCAAGGCTTTGTTCACACTTTGCTTTATCCGTCTGTTGGCGGTATACATTGAGAAGATTTCCCACTGCCCCTCTACCCAAGTGCCTCACTGCCATCTCTGCAGCCCCCTGCCCCAAGTGCCTCACTGCCACCTCTGCTCCCACTGCCCCAAGTGCCTCACTGCTCCCCCCTGCCCCAAGTGCCTTACTGCCCCTTCTGCTCCCCATGCCACAGGTGCCTCACTACCTTTTCAGCTCTCTCTCCCTGCCCCAGCTGCCTCACTATCTCTTCTGCTTTCCATCTGCTCCCCATGCCTCAGGTGCCTCACTACCTTTTCAGCTCTCTCCCCCTGCCCCAGCTGCCTCACTATCTCTTCTGCTTTCCATCTGCTCCCCATGCCTCAGGTGCCTCACTACCTTTTCAGCTCTCTCCCCCTGCCCCAGCTGCCTCACTATCTCTTCTGCTTTCCATCTGCTCCCCATGCCTCAGGTGCCTCACTACCTTTTCAGCTCTCTCCCCCTGCCCCAGCTGCCTCACTATCTCTTCTGCTTTCCATCTGCTCCCCATGCCTCAGGTGCCTCACTACCTTTTCAGCTCTCTCTCCCTGCCCCAGCTGCCTCACTATCTCTTCTGCTTTCCATCTGCTCCCCATGCCTCAGGTGCCTCACTACCTTTTCAGCTCTCTCCCCCTGCCCCAGCTGCCTCACTATCTCTTCTGCTTTCCCTCTGCCTCAGTGCCCCATCTGCTCCCCCCTGCCCCAAGTGACTCACTGCCCCTTTTGCTTTTCCTGCCTCAAGTTCCTCATTGCCCCCTCTGCTCCCTCCTGCCTCAAGTGTCTCACTGCCCCATCTGCTCCACGTGCCCCAAGTGTCTCACTGACCCTCCTACTCCCTCCATCCCAGGTGCCTCACTACATCTTCTGCCTCCTAAGATGTACACCCCTGATTGTTGGCTCGTCCCCATTGCGGCCTGCTATTAGCTGCCCCCCGATGCCGGATATTTTAATCCGCGACGGGGAGATGCAGCGGCGGCTGTGCTGGTATGAGAAGCAACGCCGGGGGCCAGGGAGCAGGGTAAGTACAACCTCTGTGAAGGGCCCAGGCATATGGGGGCGCATCATAGAACTTGGATAACCCCTTTAAGGCACCAATCCAGAAAGTTATAGCACAAAGCTTTAAGACAATCATTTAGTCGAACAATTGCAAGAATAGCCTAAACAGGAAGTGGAAATGAGTGTTTCAAAATCTGGTCTGCTATAGTGAGTTCTGTAACCTGGATCATTTCTTACTGGATGTAAAGAGAAGTAACGTCCAGAGAACCGAGTGGAACTGAGTGAACGGCAGACAGTAAGTTTGATATTCCTTTGAATAATTAAGGATTGTTGTCTAACCAGCTGTATTTCTATGGAGTTGTATCATTATGACAGTGAATATAACAGGCTGGGTTTTATACAGTGTTACTGTATACTTTAATTAATTTCCCTTACTTTTTATGAATTAAAATACATCTCCGTAATTAGTTCATAGAAGCAGTTGTAGCGTGGCAGTACATATTTTTCTACATATGAGTAATCATCTTGTTTATGTTCATAAAGATATAATTTACAATTCAGCCATTTATGGTATACAAATTAGATATATAATGTCTGGAAACACATAGAAAGATGATAGTTGAATAAGGGGGTAGTCAGATATTCGGATAATTATATATATTGTAGTCAGGTGAACAGAAATGTGTATGGTAAAGTCCTGGAAGGGGTGTATATCCTCAACTGGGTGAGGTAAATAAAATCCAAAAAGTTAAAATGGTCTCAACAATGTGTAGGTTGCTGAGACAGTTTTGTTAAGTTTACGGGCTGGATTTTATTGGACTGGGAGAAGGTAGGCTTGGTAGTCCACCCCATTCCAGGGCAGGTTTTCCCCTAGCCTGATGGATCCCCAACTGAAGCCAGCTGGGATTGTTAAGTGGAAATAAAGCACAGTCCAGGCTGTCAGTCTGAGAAGAGTGATGCCTGGAGAAAGTCTGGGAAGCTGACTGCCCTGGGGGCTAGAGAAGCTGATTTCTCTGTGTGACCTGTGTTCAATAGATGAGCTAGGATCTTCACTGTATTAGCCAAAGCCCAGATGGGCAGGTGTTTATTTTGGTTTGGTTTATGTTTTTTTTGTTTGGTGCTGGACCTTCACCTTACCCAGTGAGCTATAACTGGGGTTTGAGTGTATTGCCGGAGTGTAATGAAAAAGTAAAACATCATTTGGACTTTAACCCTGTGGCCTGCAAGAGAATCTGTCACCGCCGCCCTGCTTGAGAGAGCAATCCCTTACAATATATATACACTGTATGTATGTGTGTGTATATATATATATATATGTATTAGAGTTGCACCGGATATCGAACTATCCATAGCTAATCAATACTTTTTGACCCGGATCGATTCGATACCGGGATTTGCGGTTCGGTGGATCGTAGTGCCCTCTCATAGAGGCCGGGTATGCATACATTTGTATTAATGGTTTAATTACATTCATTGGTGGGGCAGTGCGCACCCCCCCCCCCCCCCCCAGTATTATAGTCATTGGTGGCGCAGTGTGCCCCCCAACCCCAGTATTATATTCATTGGTGGCAGTGCCACCTCCTCCCAATATCATAGTCATTGGTGGCAGTGGCCACAGGGTCCCCTCCCCTCCACCTCAGTCTATTCGTTGGTGGTGCAGTGGCAGCTTCCCATCGGAGCCCCAGCAGTGAAATTTGTTACCATGGCAGCCAGGATGCTACTGAAGCATTGGCTGCCATGGTAAGCTCCCTGCTGCTGTGTGCACACAGCACAGGGCAGCAGGGACAGTGTGAAGTCCTATTCACCCTAATAGAGCTCTAACAGGGTGACTAGGACAAGGGTTCCAGCCCCTAAGAGGGCTAATATTCAATAAAAAGTAAAAAGAAAAGTAAAAAAAACACCAAAATATTAAAAGTTTAAATCACCCCCTTTCACATTAAAAAAATAAACATATTAATTATCGCCACGTCTGAAAAAGTCCAAACTATTAAAATATTTAAAAAATATCTCCTATGCGGTGAACACCGTAACAGAAAAAAATAAAAACTGCGTGATCTGCCATTTTTTTAGTCACCTTGTCCCCCCCAAAAAATAGGATAGGACTGTTCTATTAGGGGCTGGACGTTCCATAAAATGCGGAATGCACGCGTTGTTTTTTTTTCCGAATGGTATCGAGTATTGCCATACTTTTTTATGGTATCGAAATTGAATAAAATTTTTGGTATCGTGACAACCCTAGTGTAAATTCTGCTTTCAATTTTGCTGTTGATTACAGCAGGTACACCCACCATGAAAACATTACAATCTTTTTTCTTGGTAGAGGTACCTGTTGTAATATACGGTTTGGAGCAAGATCAGGAGCCTGCAAGTGCAACACTGTGATCTGTTCATACATTTTGGAGTATCCAGATGGTTTGTCTGGTGGTCACCGGCACAGTGGGTAGAAGTTCTGGTTTGCTAATCCCTCCTTTGTCTACTAATATATATATATATATATATATATATATGTGAGGCAGTGACAGGCCTCATATATGAAGATGGAAGATATGTATCTCCTAGAATGGTGCAGGAAACCTATTAGAGGAGGGTGTTCACCTGGCCTGAGGTGAGGCCAGGTGCGATAATCACTTGGGGATAAAGCAATCCTCAGTGTGTGAGAGGAGGATTTAGGCCCCAGGGAACAGAACTGCAGAGGGCCTGTGTGGTCCCAGCCAGGAGGGCTGGGGGGCCACAAGGCTGAGGAAGCCTGAGTGTGAGTAAATGGAGAAGGAAGCCTGCAAAGGCTCCAGGAGGGCTGGGCGGCGACAAGACTGAGGAAGGCTGGCGACCCAGCGACACCTGAAGAAAAGAGGTGTTGCACGGTCAGAGTCAGGAGGACTGCTGGACCATATCCCCCCACAAGCTATTTCGCTGCTTTTACCAGGAGGAATGGTGGGTTGCACTGGTCACAGTTAGGAGCCTGTCGGACCGAAGCCGAATACCGCAGTGTGAACACTGACCTAGAGGTGAGTTAGGGAGACCTCTGTATAGTGAGTGCCTAGCCGGGCAAGCTTTGTTGCTTTGTGTTGATGTAACACATTGTGAGGTGAATCTGCGACTTCATGGTGCCGAGTGATGCCAAACTTGGAAGTGTGATGTGCTGTGTGACAAATAAAGCACTGTTTGATCTTGAAAACCCCCTGTTTGATGAGAAGTCTGTCATTGCCAACCCCTGAGAGAGAGCGATCCCTTACAATAAATATATATATATATATATATATATATATATATATATATATATATATATATCATGGCATGGCAATGCACGTGTGCTAGTTACCCATACCATGCACAATGTTATTCAGTGGAGGCCACTGATGGACAGGTGTAGTCATATACCCCCCCATCAGCAGCCATGTCGGTTCCAGAGTACTGTGTAAACAAGGGAGCAGACTGTACTACACCAGGGGCGGGGCTGGCACAACCATGCTGAAGAGCTTTTAACAGTATTTTAGGAAATTGATCATAGTTCTATTTCCAGCACATCTGTACAAGTTAGGATAAAGTGTCAAACCCTTTTAAAGGCAATGAACACCTTTGGGGTTAATTTTTATCATTGAATTTTACTCATTTTGGGCTACAAATCATATATTTCAACTGGTCTTTATTAAAGATTTTCAACAGTTTTTGTTCTACAGCCTTCATTTTCTGTGTATTTGCAGACGGTTGCTTTCTGTTTTCACTGAATCTATTGAGCTGCTCTGATGACTCATCTATAGTCCTTATCTCTGAACTCCTGATGGGTCATAAACACTCATTATAGCTAAATTCTTATTAAACTGTTAAGAATGTAGCTTAAATGATTGTTTATGAGCTGTCAGGAGTTCAGAGCTTAGGGCTAAGCATCGAGCCATCAAAGCAGCTCCCTGATGGATTCACTGTAAAGCAGATCCACTGAAAGTGACGGTTGTAGAACAAAAACTGTTGAAAAAATGAAAAGACAAATTGAAAAAATTATTTTAGCCCAAAATGAGTAAAATGCAATGATAGCCAGGATGAGGGAGCCAGGGATAACAATATTGATGGTAACGTGATCTCAGCATATTGACAGCCAATCATAGTGTGCTTTGCTTTGAGGTTGATTTTCTGGAGAATTAGAAACAACTTTTTATGGGTTCTTGGCAGAAGGGTTGGGAAACACTTTTTTTTTTAACTATAAGGGATCTGTCACACGAGCGGATGCCGTGCGTGGAGTCCGCTGCGTGAAAGAGAGACAAGCCCTGTTCCGGACAGCAGAGACATTGAGCATTAACATGATTAATAATGCTCTGTGCCTCTCTGTGATCTTTTTACTACAAAATAACAGTGAGAGAAAATTGTCACCGTGATTTTGTAGTAAAAAGGTCACAGTGAAGCAAAGAGCATTATCAATCATGTTAATGCTCCGTGTCTCTGCTGTCCGGAATGGGGCTTGGCTCTCTTTCATGCAGCGGATTACCAGCACGGGATCCGCTTTTGTAAAAGAGCCCTAAAGGTTTATAATGATGCCATACAGTATTTGGTTTTATATAGAAAATTTCTTGTCACACGTTCCAGGAAAAGGATTTCGTTCACATGAACTACCTCATACTGTACTAACAGTTCATATTTTGGAAGAAGTTGTGGTCAGTTTCCTACTCTTACTCAATATAGAGGTTTTTTTTTGTGTTTAGGCTATGATGTTATTATATATAATTTCCTGTAGTCTTAGTAAATATTAGCAACCGACTGTCTAAACAAAATACAGTCTTTTTTTGGAGATGTTATAGCTCATCTTTTTAGCCGTTGCTTCTTGTAAAGCCTGCCAAAATACAAGCAAACATATATTTGTTGTCTCACTTCAAGTGCCCTAATCAAAGTGCCCTAATTTAAATGTCTTTATGGCTTAAAGCTATTTCTGTGGAAAGTGACTACAAATATACAGGCACTTCTAAAATAATGGTAAAAATCTAAAGGGGTTATTCATGATTATAATTTTTTAATCCCAGCAGGACATGTGGGTGGATCGACCTGCTCCCTAGAGCTCAGCTCGGTCTTACTGAGTCCCGGGTTGAGTTCACCGCACTTCCAATTCCTCAGCTCTCAACTTTCTGCATGGATAGGTGTCACAGACGTTCCCGTGGCAGGAACCAGGAGATCGGAGAGACTGGCAACTCGTGGGTTAAATTGACAAGTTCACTGTGGATCTTAGTGTGTGTGTGTTTTGGTGAATGCTACACCCCTTCCTTCAGGTGTTGCTTGTTGGTGATTTGCCTTTCCCATAAGTAGCAGCTTTTCACTCTTGGAGGTGCGATTTATAGATTTTCTTCCTGCTTTCTAACTAGCTGGTGCTTCTGGAGTTGCCAGTTTTCTACTTTCAGATAAGTCTTGTCTGTTCTTATTGTTTTGTGTTTGTTATATTCCCTGTTGTTTGTATCTGGGCCGGAGACAGAGACTTCCATTCGTCCATCTGGGGGGGAATGGGTTGTCTCTGGTCCTAACCTCATTCCAGGGCCTTATAGGTATATAAGGGCCTAGGTATCCAGCATATGAATATTTCTTCAAGGTCTATTCATATTGATAAGTAGTTAGTTCTCGGATTAGGGTTGTTTAGGAGGTGACCTGTTTCTTCCCTAGTTTCCAGGCCCAGTTACTGTTTCCCTTCCCTCCTGTGTTTAGTGTGGAGTTTTTCCCCCACACTGATCGTGACATTATAAACCACTGAATAACTGTCATTTTGTTGTCTATATCAGTTCAGCCATGGATGTTATCGCTGCACTGACCGGACAGCTACAGGGGCTGTCTCTGGAGGTGGATGACCTGCGTACGACCGTCTCACAGATGCAGAGACCACTGTTGGCTGATCCTAGTAGTGGTTACCTGACCTCTCCTGAACCTAAAGTTGCTCTCTCGGATAGATTCTTGGGGGGGGGGGGGGGGGGATTTTATTCGGTTCAGGGAAGCGTGCAAATGGTACTTTAAGTTGCGTCCACGCTCATCTGGTGATGAGAGCCAGAGAGTGGGTGTGATTATTTTGTTGCTTAAAGGGGACGCCCAGTCTTGGGCTTTTTCTCTGCCGACCGGATCACAGTCTCTCCAATCAGTAGATGCATTTTTCGGAGCTTTAGGTCTCATCTATGATGACCCGGACCAAACCTCCCTGGCCGAGACTAAATTACGCGGCCTGCGTCAGGGAGAGCGTTCGGCAGAGATCTATTTATTCTGAATTTAGGAGGTGGGCTATGGATACTGAGTGGAACGATCCAGTTCTCCGTAGCCAGTTTTGTCAGGGATTATCTGAGAGGCTGAAGGACACTTTGGCCTTTCATGAGAATCCTGAGTCTTTGGAAGCCGCTATGTCTTTGGTTGTACGTATTGATAGACGCCTGAGAGAGAGATCTAAGGGCCCACTTTCTCAGGACGTTCTATTACATAACGTACCGTATTCCTTTGAGTCTTTGGGTGAAGAGACTCCTGAGCTTATACCTGAGGATGAACCCATGCAATGAGGGGGAGCGACTCCGGGATCTGCTTGCAAAAGTAGGAATCGCAAGCAGGGAGTATGGTTTTTTTTTTTTTAAGCGGCAAAAAGAACAACAAAAAGGGGTGTCTAAATCCCATCTGTGGATCTTATTGTGTCTGTGTTTTGGTGAATGCCACACCCCTTCCTTCAGGTGTTGCTTGTTGGTAAACTAACTTTTTTCCATAAGTAGCAGCTTCTCACTCTTGGTGGTGCGGTTTATAGATTTTCTTCCTGCCTTCTAACTAGCTAGTCGGTTGTACTCTGTGGTGCTTCTGGAGTTGCCAGTTTTCTACTTTCAGATAAGTCTTGTCTGTTCTTATTGTTTTGTGTTTGTTACATTCCCTGTTGTTTGTATCTGGGCCTGAGACAGAGACTTCCATTCATCCATCTAGGGAGGAATGGGTTGTCTCTGGTCCTAACCTCATTCCAGGGCCTTATAGGGATATAAGGGCCTAGGTATCCAGCATATGAATATTCCTACCTTCAAGGTCTATTCATATTGATAGGTAGTTATGGCCCGGATTAGGGTTGTTTAGGAGGGGAGTTTTTCCCCCACACTGATCGTAACAATAGGGTCACGTGTGCCAATGACTGGCCCCAGCATTAACATGTCCCCAAATGGAAGGTCAATGTGGGGGTCACATGCTTCTGAGGAACACTTCATAGCGGAGCCCAGTGATTGGCTGCAGCAGTGCAGTTTACCCTGTCCATGCATGAAGTTTACATGTGGGGACTGAATGTGCAGTCAACCAAGCACATGGAGCCAAAACCGGGTGGTGGGGAGCAAGCAAGTATAGTTCCCTTCACAAGTCCTGCTTAGGTTGGGGGTGAATTTTAAAAAGTCATGGACAACCCCTTGAAGGATAGGATTGGCACAGTGTGGCAATATAAAGTTATACAGCCTTTTAGTATTATGCTTTTATATGAACAACTGTATTTTTTTTATACAACTAGTTTAGTTTTATTCAGAATTTAGTCATTGTGGTGTGATTATAGGGAACTCAAGATGCTGTGTCAGGTTACACCCAAAGTTTATGCACAGACTTAAGTATCAGTCATGTGTCAAACGGGATGGTTTTGTAACCAGGGTACAACCATTCCAAAGTTGGTGATCTTGTTCCTCTACCTGTAATGGAATTTGCATAGGGGCATGTATAGCAATTCTCTGATATACACTACTTACAAAAAGTTAGGGATATTTGGCTTGTGGGTTAAATTTCAGGATGAACCTAAAATGGGGAACCCAAAAATCACATCAGACAATTCGACAACCATTTACATCAGCGTGGTTTACGTGCTAGACGATCTGCAAGGGTACCACCAGGCACAGGGGTCATGGTCTTGCATCGGCCAGGGAGCATTTACGCTGGACGAGGGACCAGTGGGCTTCAATGCTGTTCACTGATGAAAATTGATTCACGCTGAGCAGAAATGATGGCCGCCAATGATGTTGGAGACGTCAAGGAGAGCGATATGCATCAGCCACTGTTGTCACCAGATGAGCCTTTGGTGGTTGTGTTATAGTGTGGGCAGGTGTGTCTAGACAATACAGAACTGCCCTACACTTTGTAAATGGTACAGTGACAAGCACATACTACTTGAATAACATCATTAATCCAGTCATTGTGCCTCTGCATGAACAACACAGGCCTAATTTCATCTTCATGGATGACAATGTGCCAGCTCACCGGGTGCACATCATTAGGGAATGGCTGCTTGAGGCTGGGGTACCTCAAATGGAGTGGCCTGCACTTTCTCCAGACCTGAATCCCATTGAAAACCTATTTGATCAGCTGAGTTGCCATGTAGAGGCTCATAACTCTGTACCCCAGAACCTCAATGACCAGAGGTCCGCCCTTCAAGAAGAGTAGGATGCCATGCCTCAGCAGACAATAAGTCGACTTGTGAACAGCATGAGATGTCGTTGTCAAACTGTGATTGATGCTAAAGGCCACATGAAAAGTTATTGAGACATTGACATTTTTGTGGAGGTATACCCACTACTGGTTTTGGCTTTTGTTTCAATAAATTGTTTGAGATGAGAAAATCACCAATGCATGCTTCTACTTGAAGAGGGCACTGGCTATTTGTTCAGTCCCACAAGCTCAACCATCATCCTACCACCAACCCCACATCCTAACCCAGGAAATAAACACACCACACCACTGCTTGGATTTAATCGGCCACAGCAGCCGTTTATTGAATACATACAAAATAAATAACATAAGTTAACCCATGACGAGGGAGGTCCTAGAAGCCCCAATAACTCCATAAACGCTGGAACACCTGCGTCTCCATCTTGCCCCCAGCCGTTGAACCCAGCTCGGAGGCAGCAACTGATGGAACGCGTAATTAGTTCCTACCAGCTCCTCAATGAGAGTCCAGCTCCTCCCGCGGGGCCCTCCCATCCTCAGGTACCACCATATTCCTCCACTTCAAGGACCTCCCCCGCCTCCAAGAACGCGCAGCTTGACCACCTCAACCCTGCGCGTCCCTCCACACACGCAAAGCAATTTCAACACCACTCTGGAGCCCCAGAGCCCACAAATCCGTACCCACCGCATTCAGGTGCACTCCATCTGCTCTCCAAAATGCACCCTCACCTTTCTCCAACACCTCATGCCGCACCACCACACCGCCATTCCTTGCCATAAACCGGCCAACTGCTCTGTTCACCTTAATCCGAGCCTTATTAAGGCTCTCCACTGACCTCGCACCCCTCCACGCCTTCCGCGGCACAATGTCTGACCAAACTGTTATGATCCCTGGAAACAACGCCCAAATCCTGAGCAAGTCAAACTTGACGTCACGGACCAATTCCCTAAAAGGACGCTTACCTAAATCATTCCCCCCCACATGTAAAACTAACACATCCGGAGGACGATCCAATCGCACGAAATGATGCACCTCCCGCAAAACTACACCCCACAACATACCTCTAACACCTAACCACCTGACCGTAGCGCACTCCGGACTAAAACCCAACTGTCGCCCACTCGGCCTCACATCCGCTCTGATCGCACCCCAGAACACATAGGAGTGCCCCAGAATCCATACCAAAGCCGCCACCGTCCGACCTGTAAACACAAAAAGAAACAAATTAAAACCCACCTGTCACCGACCGTACCACTACAATAATGCAGGCCTCACATATGATTTGAAACGCACCGACTCCCAACGCCCAATCCTCCTAATCACCTCCTCACTGGCGCCCCACCTGGCTGCCTCAGTTGCCGCACCAATTCTGAACGAATGACCAGAATACTCCTTGACCGGCACACCCAAAAGCTTCAAACATTTTTTAAAAACCGCCAGGAACTGAAACCTAGACAAAAAGGAGCCATCCTCATGCCTAAGGAAAGGAACCTCATTACGCTGCAGCCCCGCCCCATAAGACCCTGCACACCGCACCGGACACATACTACAACCTGGTACCTGGAACAACGTAAAACGCTGCCCCCTGCCCTCCTGATCCGTTTTTCACCTCCGAATCCGGACATACACCCTATCCCCCGCTAACTCAACATCTTCACTCCTAAGTCCCCCCGCTCTACTCACACTGTCACACACCAACTCCCCCAAGCGAAAAGCACCGAAAAACGCCAAAGCAAATGCAGCCCTGAACAGCACTAACTCCCAACCAGAACTACAAACACAACTCAACTTCTCACCCATTTGCACAAGCAACTCGAAGGACACCGGCCTCCGACAATCCGGCACCCTGCCTGCCCCCCTACGCCACCCTTTCAACACCTGCCTAACCAAAAAACCCTTAGTCAAATCCGGCAACCCCCGCAACTTAAAGCCAAACGCTACCCCCGCAATCAAGTGGTTCACCTTTGACACCGACCACCCTTCGCCCTTCAACTGTCCTAACAACATCAACAACCTCACATCACCATCCCCCACACCAGCCCCCCAGGATCCGTTCCAAGATTCCCAAGTCGCCCACGCCTTACCATACTCCCTCCAAGTACCCGGGCTCAACGAATCCCTCAACATCCCCATCACTTCTCCTCCAGGATCCCCCACAGCCACGGCGGACACTCCAGACCTTCCAGTTCCGCTTCTGGCGCAAGAAGCCGGAACCGCTCCCACTGTAAACGAGAAAGAGAATCCGCCACTGAATTAGACACTCCAGCCACATGTTCTGCCACCAACCACATGTTAATCGACAAACATCGTAATACCAGAAACTGTAACAGCCTAACCACCGGCGGGGAAGATGCGGACAAACTGTTGATAGCCTGAACTACCCCCAAATTGTCACAATGAAAACGCACCTTCCTGTTTTCAAATTTCTCACCCCACAATACCACCGCCATCACAATGGGAAAAAGTTCCAACAACGCCATGTTCCTCACCCAACCCCGACTTACCCACGAATCCGGCCATACTCCCGCACACCATTGTCCTTGGCAATAAGCCCCAAAACCCACTCCCCCCGACGCATCAGTGTACAACTCGAACTCCACACTATCACACAACTCCGCCATCACTAAAGACCTGCCATTGTACTGACCCAAAAACTCCGCCCACACCCTTAAGTTCCCTTTTAACTCCTTGCGTAACCTGATAAAATGATACGGCGCTACCACCCCCGCCGTAGCCGCAGCCAGTCGTCTACAAAAAATTCTACCCATTGGCATAATTTGACAAGCAAAATTTTATTTACCCAACAATGACTGCAAATCCCTCAGCCTAATCTTCTCCCTGACCAAGGCCCTATCAATCTCCAAACGCAAATCCACCAACTTATCCTGCGGAAGCCTGCACTCCATCCGCTCAGTATCTATAACAATCCCCAAAAAACACAACTCTGTCACCGGCCCCAACGTTTTCTCCCGCGCCAATGGTACCCCAAAACGCGCAAAAACCGACTGCACCGTGTGCAGCAACAAAGAACACACCCGCGAATTCGCTGGCCCTAAACACAAAAAATCGTCTAAATAATGGATAACGGATGAACAACCTGAAACTTCCACCACTACCCATTCCAAAAACGAGCTGAAGGTCTCAAAATATGCACATGACAGAGAGCACCCCATTGGCAAACACCTATCCACAAAATATTCGCCATCCCAAAAACAACCCAACAAACCCATGCTCTCCACATGTACCGGAAGCAATCGAAAGGCCGCCTCCACATCCACCTTAGCCATCAACGTCCCCTGCCCCAACCGCCTCACCCATCTTACAGCCGCATCAAAGGAGGTATATACCACCGAACAAAGTTCAGGATCTATACCATCATTGACCGACGCACCTTTTGGATAAGACAAATGATGAATGAGCCGAAACTTATTCGGCTCCTTCTTAGGCACCACACCTAACGGGGACACCTTCAATCCCAGAATCGGCGGCTCCTTGAATGGACCCGCCATCCGCCCCAACTCCACCTCCTTCCTTAACTTTTCCGCCACAACACCCGCGTGAACAAGCGCGGACCTAAGATTCTTAAGAACCATAGGCCCCGCCGTAACCACTGATGGAATACGAAAGCCAAACCTAAAACCATCCCCCAACAACCCGGCCGCAACCCGATCCGGATATCTATCTAGGAACACCTGCATCTCTTCCACCCGCACCGGCGTCCGTCCCTTTTCCAGCACCATCACCCCCCCTATTCTTACCCCCTTTGAAGCAACGGTTAGCTACATGGGCTCCCCCACACCCCGTGCACTCGTGCTTAAATTTGCACTTGGCACCAAATCTGCAACTTCCTTCATTAAAAAGGAAGCACAACCCTTTCGCCGATGCCGCTGCCAACGCCCCAGGGGATGACCCCCCGGACTCCCCACGAAAGGACTGCCCAGCCCTAGGAGGCGCCGTCACCCTCAACCACAACCTAATATCCTTATGATCCCACCGGATATCAGGCCTCACGCTGCCGGAACTGCTCGTCATAACGGAGCCAGCCCACACCACCATACACCCTATAAGCCTCCCCTATAGCGTCCTGGTAGCAAAACAGCGCCGAACAGCATTCCGGCGCCCGTTCCCCAATGACACTTGCTAATATGGCAAACGCCTGTAGCCAATTAGCAAAGGTACGTGGAATCAATCGATGCCTACGCTTATCCTTATCCTCCTTTTCCCCTTCATCCTTCTTACCCCTATCCAGGTTAAACCTTTCCAACGGAAGCAGCGAGAATATCTCCACATACTCCCCCCCTTCCAGATCTTTTCTCTCTCACTTCCTGCTTTAAATGAGCCCCCAGCGGCCCCTCAAAGCACACGTACACCTCACCCCGAGCCCTATCATCCAACCTCTGCACCTCCTCCTCCCCCCCCCGCTTGCGTCTCCACCGACACCGACCCTGCCCCTGCCGTAACAACCTGCGTCCCTGACCCTAGCCCCGGCACCACTCCCCACCCCGGCAATGGAGACCCAGCACCAGCACCCATACCTGACAACCAACCCGCCAATCCCCCCAAAAACTGCCCCAAACCTTTACCAAATTCACCCATGTTCCCACCCGGGAAACCCTGAGCTAAAACAGATCCCCAACCAATCTCACCAGGCACCACGGGAGCTGTGACTCCCGCTGCCGTAGATCCTGAATCCCGCCGTAATGCCACTTCACCATCAAAGCTCCTGGATGTCGACGGCTGCTCCTCCTGGACCATCTGCACGACCCTCTGCACCACGCTGGCTGGACGCCTGGACGAGACCGCAGCACCCACCGCCGCAAGGGGATCTTCGTCCACACTGCTGGAATCTTCTCTGGGCCTGCCCTGGAACTCCTCTCCCCTCAGAGCAGCCCGAGGAACCCTGATGCTTTCTGACTGCCGAGTGGACCGCCCGCTTAAGGAAGGACTGGGCCGGTCCACCGTCCCTGGTCCCGCATCCGTGTCGACTGCTGCAGGGAACGGGGGAAGGGGCGTCCCGCTCCTACCAGGGCCCCGCCGAGAATCGGGATTCCTCCCACGGCGAGAGCGGCTCGCAGGAGGCTGAGCGGCCGCTCTCCGCCGCCGAGGGTCCACAGGGGGGCTCTCTATTCGGCGCCGGGCCTGGGGGGTGATTTCAGGGCTTAGGCGTGCCGACGGTATACTCCGCCGCAGCCGGGCAGCCCTAGCAATGGGGGTAGCCACCGGAGCAGGCGATACAATGCAGGCGCCCACCTGCTCCTGCAGCCAGCCAGGCCCCCTCACCTCCGCTTCTCGCCGCAGCCTCTCCAGCATCTCCTCCACCGACATCCCTGGCGCCGACATCTTGAGGTCCGTCCTGCTCGTTTGAATCCCCTGGCCGCACTGACCTCACTTCCGCCTCCTTCCTCCGTCTCCGCTCCGGCAACGCCCCCCGCCGCCCTAGCAACTCCCGCCTTTCCTCCTAACCCGCCCCCACAAACAACTAACCCTTTCCTCACCAGTCCTTCACCGCCCGGCCTCTTCATGCGCGTCCTCCCCCACCGCTGCGCTCCAGTCCGGCCTGACTTAAATGCCCTACTTTCATGATATAATATCACAGTAGCGTGAACGTTTTACTTTTTACATGAATTTCACCCGAAAGCCAAATATCCCTAACTTTTTGTGAGTAGTATAGATTATACAAAGAAAAGGGGGTTAGTCAGCACATCCCAATGAGCAGATGCACGCTGCCATGGCTAAAAACATAGAAAAAAAAGAGACAATGCGACAGCACCCTGCATACCAGATAAAGTACAATAATGCCATAGTCACAAAAAATATTATAGTGCTAATGCTACGCTTATTTAAGTGTGGATCCAACACTTCCTGAACTTTATGGCGGCCATTATGGCGCATAGCAGGTAGTATTAAGTGTTAGGACTAGAGAGAAATAAATAAATAAATATATATATATATATATTGTGGGGGATTAGCTCTTTTCCAGGGGGTTGCAATCACACACTTCTTCACAGACACCAGGATTTAGGGGCCAAACTGTGCTTTATTGTGGCACACGGCATAATGAAAAACACACAAAGCCAAAATAAAATACCTTGCCCGTCTGGGCCCTATCTAAACACACAGGTTTCCCTGACTCACCTAAAGCGTAACACAGTTCACACCCGTGATGAGATGCGGCTTTCCCAGCCCAACCTCCAGCAGCCTCCAGGCTGCTCCCACACCAGTGTCTCTTGTGGGATAGTGGTCTCTCAGCCCTCACGGCTCAGACCACACAGAGCCACTCCAGCCTTCTGTGTGCAAGTCCCCCAAAGTCCAGGCTATTGCCTAGCCTCGTGTCCCCTCAGCCTTGCCTAGCTGAGACCACACTGACAGAGCCTCACCAGGCCTCTGTCTGCACACTCTCCAGAGTGAGACACACCCAAGATCCAGTAGCAGGATTAAATAGGATCCCTGGACATGAGCATGCCCTAAGTCCCGGACTGGAACCTGGGGAAACACCACCTCAATGTTCACATTGCCACATATCCCCCCCCCCTCTGTTCAAACCTGTGGGGGTGAACACATGTACCAACTGGATGCTCATGACAGGGCATCCACATTTCCTTGCCATTGCCTGGCTCAACCTTCCCCCTGGAAGATGTGGTCAGCGTCAGAGGCTTCCCTTTATTTTGCCAGACCCATGCCATCAATGCTTGGTTTGTTACCCACACTGACATCTTGCCCAAGAGACATTGTCTACAATGTTCCCATGTCCATGTGACAGGCAGACCCTCTCTTTCTATTTTTTCATCTTTCTCTCTCTTTGACTTACACAGCTGCTTCAGCCGAGCACGCTTATGCCTTTTCTTCTTGTCTTTGCGAAGCTCCGTCAGCAGAGCTGGCTTGCCCCCGCTCGCTTCTTTTCCAGCAGTGGTTTTCTCAGATGGTGCCTCAGTTTCAGGGTCTTCTGCCTCTTCACTGCCTCTCCCCACTTCGGCTTTACCCTTGATCTCTGGAACATCCAAGGATTTCTCCCACTTCAAGAGCTCGGCCTTAGCTTCCTTGGCCTCTGTCTCTTTGGCCTTTACTTTATTAGCCTTCTCACCATTCAGGGACATGGCATCATATCCTTGCTTTCTTAATTCCTCCTTCCCTTTCGCATCAAGGTTGGAGGCACTGGGGTCTTCAGCATACTTCTTGTCTTCTGGCGTTTTCTCCAGAGGCTCACCCAGGACACCGGTCTCCTTTTGGGGAGGAGTCAGGAGAGACAGCCCATCGTAATAACCCGGATCCGAAAACTGATCGTTCACCTCCTCGTACTTCTTCCCCAGCAGCCTGCTGGCTATTTGGAAGGCCTTGTATGCAGAGGGGACGTCTTCCAGGCCTAGGCTACACGCTACCACGGGTCTGTGGTCTTTGGCATCCACATCAGCCCCATCATCTGGTTTAGCAGAAGCATCTTCCATCTTCTCTGCCACAGCCAGCACCACAGTGCCACCATCTCCAGACCCATTCTTAACAGGGTCTGGCTTAGACTTCTTCATCTCATAGACGTTCTTCCTGACATCATCCTTTGAGCTCCTGAGATCTTCCATCCCTGCTCTGAGTTGTCTGTTCAGCCTCTCACATTCATCTAGCTCCTCAAGCGCTTCTTCAAGGGATCGAGCCGAGGAGAGGGTCTCCTGTTCCAGATGCTCTTCACTTGGCTCTGCTGCAGCCGATGTAGGAGTATCACCATTCCCCCCTGTGGGGGTTTCACGCAGGGTCTCTTTAAGCACTTTGTTTGTATCTACTGCAGTCTTCTTCGGTGACTCTGTGAAGACATCTAGTCCCTTCTCTATCATATCTAGGGACTGTGTGGAGAGAGAAAAATCTTCAGGATTGCAGCTGTACTGACGTGTCAGGTCATCTACCCTTGCCTGGGTATGGGTCTCAGACACTAGGCTGCCATCTCCCCACTCAGCTCTCGTCACGTCATGTATAACTGTCGTCTGGTCGCTACTAGTGACCACCTGAATTTTGCAATACCTTGACTTGGTAGCTTCCTTCTCGGAGTTGCTAATGGTCACAGCACATATATCGCCTATGTCACTGGTGTCATTATTAACACTGAATTCTAGAGGCACTGCCGAGTTAATCCCTACCTGGGACATTACTTTATTGACCATAAAACACTGTGGAGACTGCATGTCCACCTCTGGTACGTGTGATACTCCCTCTAGGACTGCTACCCTTTCTTGCACGTTTACCAGAGTAGGATTGCTCCACTCGGTGCTCACAACATTTATCTGCACTTCTGCATCATTCACATGTTTCTTATCAGCACCATTGTTTTCAATAGGCAATATTCTTTCCCCATGACAGTCAATGTGCAGCTCCCTTAGACCTTCATTTACACGGGCAAGTACAGGTTCTGCAGGAGTTTCGTCACTATCTGCAGAAGTGTCTACCTTGCCCCATAACAACGAAACGTTATCACAACCCAACATCACATCATATAAGAACATATTGGTAACATCAGGTCCACAAGACCCAGTTCTCACTGGAGACTCCCCCTCAGTGAGAACCACCTGCACTTGCTCAGGCTCTCTTTTAGGTGCCTGGTTCACATTACTTACAGTGGGGGAAATAATTATTTGACCCCTCACTGATTTTGTAAGTTTGTCCAATGACAAAGAAATGAAAAGTCTCAGAACAGTATCATTTCAATGGTAGGTTTATTGTAACAGTGGCAGATAGCACATCAAAAGGAAAATCGAAAAAATAACTTTAAATAAAAGATAGCAACTGATTTGCATTTCATTGAGTGAAATAAGTATTTGAACCCTCTAACAAAAAAAGACTTAATACTTGGTGGAAAAACCCTTGTTTGCAAGCACAGAGGTCAAACGTTTCTTGTAATTGATGACCAAGTTTGCGCACATTTTAGGAGGAATGTTGGTCCACTCCTCTTTGCAGATCATCTCTAAATCCCTAAGGTTTCGAGGCTGTCTCTGTGCAACTCTGAGCTTGAGCTCCCTCCATAGGTTTTCGATTGGATTAAGGTCCGGAGACTGACTAGGCCACTCCATGACCTTAATGTGCTTCTTCTTGAGCCACTCCTTTGTTGCCTTTGCTGTATGTTTTGGGTCATTGTCGTGCTGGAACACCCATCCACGACCCATTTTCAGTTTCCTGGCAGAGGGAAGGAGGTTGTCGCTCAGGATTTCACGATACATGGCTCCGTCCATTTTCCCGTTTATGCGAATAAGTTGTCCTGTGCCCTTAGCAGAAAAACACCCCCAAAGCAAAATGTTTCCACCCCCATGCTTGACGGTGGGGACGGTGTTTTGGGGGTCATAGGCAGCATTTTTCTTACTCCAAACACAGCGAGTTGAGTTAATGCCAAAGAGCTCTATTTTGGTCTCATCAGACCACAGCACCTTCTCCCAGTCACTCTCTGAATCATTCAGGTGTTCATTGGCAAACTTCAGACGGGCCTGCACATGTGCCTTCCTGAGCAGGGGGACCTTGCGAGCCCTGCAGGATTTTAATCCATTGCGGTGTAATGTGTTTCCAATGGTTTTCTTGGTGACTGTGGTCCCTGCTAATTTGAGGTCATTAACTAACTCCTCCCGTGTAGTTCTAGGATGCTTTTTCACCTTTCTCAGAACCATTGACACCCCACGAGGTGAGATCTTGCGTGGAGCCCCAGAGCGAGGTCGATTGATGGTCATTTTGTGCTCCTTCCATTTTCGAACAATCGCACCAACAGTTGTCACCTTCTCTCCCAGCTTCTTGCTAATGGTTTTGTAGCCCATTCCAGCCTTGTGCAGGTCTACAATTTTGTCTCTGACATCCTTGGACAGCTCTTTGGTCTTTCCCATGTTGGAGAGTTTGGAGTCTGCTTGATTGATTGATTCTGTGGACAGGTGTCTTTTATACAGGTGACTAGTTAAGACAGGTGTCCTTAATGAGGGTGACTAATTGAGTAGAAGTGTCTAACCACTCTGTGGGAGCCAGAACTCTTAATGGTTGGTAGGGGTTCAAATACTTATTTCACTCAATGAAATGCAAATCAGTTGCTATCTTTTATTTAAAGTTATTTTTTCGATTTTCCTTTTGATGTGCTATCTGCCACTGTTACAATAAACCTACCATTGAAATGATACTGTTCTGAGACTTTTCATTTCTTTGTCATTGGACAAACTTACAAAATCAGTGAGGGGTCAAATAATTATTTCCCCCACTGTATATGCAATTCTTCAAACACCCTGATCATGTCATAAAGTTCTTCATGAAAAATAGCAGATGAAGAAAATAAAGCTTCATCATCATTTACATTTTTATCACCAGGGGGCGCTTCTCCCCTGACCACAGCCTGCAACGGAAAAGGCATGTTATCAACATCAGATATTTCACATGACATCCCACTTTCATTATGCATTTCCGCTAACCTGGCACAATCACCTTGCACCTTATCCGCACCATTGTCTCTAATGGTCACTTCACTTAAAGGATTAGGTACCAGTTCTGCAGGAGTTTCGTCCCTGACTGCCGAAGTGTTTCCACTTCCCCACAAGTCACGGAACAACGGGAAATCATGGCCCAACCGTCCCTCATGCATGAGCATAGTTCTACCAGCAAGTCCATAAGTCCCAGTTCTCACGGTAGTCTCACACTCAGTGAGAATCATCGGACAATTCTTATTAACTGCATGACTGTCCCGTACACTTAGCATTATATTACTTTCCATATGGTCACACACTTTTGAGACAGTTTCTAGCCTCGGTGACATATCACCCACCGGCCCAGCGGGTAGCAACTGCCGCCTGCTCAATGTCACTGGGTCTGTTACACACGGGATAATCGGAACGATCTTACCGATTGTCGTCACGGATTCGGCACTCACGGGAGATGAGGGGAGTCCAGGAATATCTCCAGCACGGTCATCACCCTTCTCCTTAATATAGTAGTTGCCACGGGAAACGCCTTGGCCTTGACTCCAGCCTTTTTCCAGACAGTCACTCCATCCGCACGCTTTAGGACTTTGCGCACACGTGCAGGGAACATAGGATCTCCTGAGAGCTGCACCACTCTCCATCTCCTTTTCTTCCCGACGGTTGCCCTTGGCAACGGCATATCTTTGCTTTTTCTCTGGCGTTCCCAACACACTGCCGACCTCCAGAGCCTCTCGCTCAGCATCAAATTTTGCCAACTCACTTGGGGTACAACCCATCTGTTTTACCAGTTTTTCCTGCCGTTTAATCTCCCACGTCCGTCGGACGTATTCTTCCCCGAGACCCATGGCAACAAACAGTCTTGTAGCAGGAAAAACTTTTTGCAGCGAGTCCCCTTTTTCTGGGCTACTGGCCCTTTAATTCACTGCACAGTAACTCCTTTGCAACCCAGCAAAAAGTGTCCAGAACAGCATGAGCAGCACCTGCTCCTTTCAGTGAGGTCGTTGTCCCTAGCAACCACGTTGTTTTTTTACTTTTCAGCACGGACATGTGCCCGCATCCGACACCAATTGTGGGGGATTAGCTCTTTTCCGGGGGGTTGCAATCACACACTTCTTCACAGACACCAGGATTTAGGGGCCAAACTGTGCTTTATTGTGGCACACGGCATAATGAAAAACACACAAAGCCAAAATAAAATACCTTGCCCGTCTGGGCCCTATCTAAACACACAGGTTTCCCTGACTCACCTAAAGCGTAACACAGTTCACACCCGTGATGAGATGCGGCTTTCCCAGCCCAACCTCCAGCAGCCTCCAGGCTGCTCCCACACCAGTGTCTCTTGGGGGATAGTGGTCTCTCAGCCCTCACGGCTCAGACCACACAGAGCCACTCCAGCCTTCTGTGTGCAAGTCCCCCAAAGTCCAGGCTATTGCCTAGCCTCGTGTCCCCTCAGCCTTGCCTAGCTGAGACCACACTGACAGAGCCTCACCAGGCCTCTGTCTGCACACTCTCCAGAGTGAGACACACCCAAGATCCAGTAGCAGGATTAAATAGGATCCCTGGACATGAGCATGCCCTAAGTCCCGGACTGGAACCTGGGGAAACACCACCTCAATGTTCACATTGCCACAATATATATATATACACAGTACAGACCAAAAGTTTGGACACACCTTCTCATTCAAATAGTTTTCTTTATTTTCATGACTATGAAAATTGTAGATTTACACTGAAGGCATCAAAACTATGAATTAACACATGTGGAATTATATACATAACAAACAAGTGTGAAACAACTGAAAATATATCATATTCTAGGTTCTTCAAAGTAGCCACCTTTTGCTTTGATTACTGCTTTGCACACTCTTGGCATTCTCTTGATGAGCTTCAAGAGGTAGTCCCCTGAAATGGTTTTCACTTCACAGGTGGGCCCTGTCAGGTTTAATAAGTGGGATTTCGTGCCTTATAAATGGGGTTGGGACCATCAGTGGCGTTGAGGAGAAGTCAGGTGGATGCACAGCTGATAGTCCTACTGAATAGACTGTTAGAATTTGTATTATGGCAAGAAAAAAGTAGCTAAGTAAAGAAAAACGAGTGGCCATCATTACTTTAAGAAATGAAGGTCAGTCAGTCAGCCGAAAAATTGGGAAAACTTTGAAAGTAAGGGCTATTTGACCATGAAGGAGAGTGATGGGGTGCTGCGCCAGATGACCTGGCCTCCACAGTCACCGGACCTGAACCCAATCGAGATGGTTTGGGGTGAGCTGGACCGCAGAGTGAAGGCAAAAGGGCCAACAAGTGCTAAGCATCTCTGGGAACTCCTTCAAGACTGTTGGAAGACCATTTCAGGGGACTACCTCTTGATGCTCATCAAGAGAATGCCAAGAGTGTGCAAAGCAGTAATCAAAGCAAAGGTGGCTACTTTGAAGAACCTAGAATATGACATATTTTCAGTTGTTTCACACTTGTTTGTTATGTATATAATTCCACATGTGTTAATTCATAGTTTTGATGCCTTCATAGTCATGAAAATAAAGAAAACTCTTTGAATGAGAAGGTGTGTCCAAACTTCTGGTCTGTACTGTATATATAGTGAGGATTTGCTCTGGTAGACAGGTTAGCGGACGCAGTATAGAGGCAAGGAACCAGGTTGTAAATCAACTTCACTGTTTTATTCACACTGAGCAAAAACATTACAGTCTTGGTGCTTGTTCACACACAGCAAAACATAACAATCGTCACCTGGAATCCTTGGTGTCAGTTCACACCCGGCTATATGCTCAAGTTCACTGGCAGGCTTCCAGGCGGCCTGCACGCCTGTTTGCAGTCCTCAGCACAGAGTACTTCACAGCTTTTCTGTCAGATGGAGAATAATCCACACCACCTGATAAAGCTGACTGCTTTTTATAAGCCTCCAAAGACCCGGCCTGGAACATGGGGAGAATCCACCCACCCAGCACTTTGGCTACTCCCAGTAAGAGCCGTCCCGGATCGGCTTTACAGCCATACTAAACAGCTGAAGTGTCAGACTGCAATAATGACACTTCAGGAAAAAAAACGTCTCTTACCTCACCGAGGCCAGGAACCTCGGTGACACGTACCGACCATCAATGGTGGCCCCTTGTTCCTTCCTACTATACAAGGACCCGGCTTCGCACGGGTATATTTAACCTTCCTGTACGCCCTGATGTCCGAGTCCGAGAAAGTCAATGGAGGACGGATCCGTTTTCTATTGTGACAGATTGTGTCAGAGAAAACGGATCCGTCCCCATTGACTTACATTGTGGGTCATGCCGGATGCGTCTTGCTCCGCATCCCAGGACAGAAAACAAACTACAACATGTTGCGGTTTGCTGTCCGGTATGAGAACGGAACTAAACGGAACAGAATGCAACTAAACGGAACGGAATGCATTTTGGAGCGTTCTGTTCAGTTCAGTTTTGTCTCCCTTGACAATGAATGGAGACAAAACTGAAGCTCTTTTTTTCCGGTATTGATCCCCTATGACGGATCTCAATACCGGAAAACTAAAACGCTAGTGTGAAAGTTGCCTTAGACATCCAGGGCCTCTTCTACGCAGGTACTTGACAGTAGCTAAACTGGCCATTTTTCTTCCTATATATGGGGAGAACATGGTGCCTCATTGTTTACATAGCCCATGGATGGGCAGCTAGGGGCCTTCTTAATAACAGCTCATGTTAGTTAAAAGCATCCTATGAGATTATTGTGGAAAGGAATGGACTCTATGGCCATTTACAGTATATCCTTATAAAATGGCCAACCCCTTTAAGTCATGTAACTAGGCTACAGATAGAATGATTTGCATTGCTTTATCTGATTTTCTTCTTTATCTGATTTTCTTCTCCAACAGGTGTGAAAACTAATGGATGAGCCATGGTACAGACAGTATTTCTGGCTCCTGGTTTTTGGAGGCATTATTCTTGTCATAGCCATCATCTGCTTTGTCATAGTCTGTTGCTGTATAAAGCAAATATCAAGAAGTAAGTTAATTACACTTTAGGTGACCACCCTACTCTCAAAATTCAACTTACACCTTCCAAACTACTACTGTGCTACTATATTGTACAAGACAACAATAAGACCCAAAGAAGGGTGCATGTGAAAGTCATGCATAACAGCCCTCAATTTGCCCCCCCCCCCGCCCCTTTCCTGGTAACCCATAGAAGTAGATAAGGAGAGAATGGTATGTGACTGCAGGATTACATAATATACATATACAGTATCTCCCAATAGTTAGTACACCCCTCACATTTTTGTAAATATTTTATTCTCTTTTCATGAGACAACACTGATATGACACTTTGATACAATGTAAATTAGTCGGTGTACAGCTTGTATAACAATGTAAATTTGGTGTGCCCTCAAAATAACACCCAGCCTCTAATGTCTAGACTGCTGGCAACAAAAGTGAGTACACCCCTACGTGAAAATGGCCAAATTGTGCCCAGCCAGCCATTTTCCCTCCCCGCTGTCATGTGACTCGTTAGTGTTAAAAGGTCTCAGGTGTGAATGGGCAGCAGGTGTGTAAAATTTGGTGTTATCGCTCTCACACTCTCTCACACTGGTCACATGGCATATCATGGCAAAGAACTCTCTCAGGATCTGAAAAAGGAACTGTTGCTCTACATAAAGATGGCCTAGGCTATGAGAAGATTGCCAACACCCTGAAACTGAGCTGCAGCACGGTGTCCAAGACCATACAGCAGTTTAACAAGACAGGTTCCACTCAGAACAGGCCTCGCTATGGTCAACCATAGAAGTTGAGTGGACTTGCTCAGCGTCATATCCAGAGGTTGTCTTTTCAAAATAGATGTATGAGTGCTACCATCATTGCTGCAGAGGTTAAAGGGGTGGGGGGGTTAGGCTGTCAGTGCTCAGACCATACGCCGCACACTGCATCAAATTGGTCTGCATGGCTGTCATCCCAGAAAGAAGCCACTGGAACCATGTTCTGTGATCTGATGAGGCCAAGATACATTTATTTGGTTCAGATGGTGTCAAGCATGTGTGGTGGCAACCAGGTGAGGAATACAAAGACAAGTGTGTCTTGCCTACAGTCAAGCATGGTGCTGGGAGTGTCATGGTTTGTGACTGCATGAGTGCTGCCGGCTGTGGAGAGCTACAGTTCATTGAGGGAACCATGAATGCCAACATGTACTGTGACATAAAGCAGAGGATCCCATCCCTTCGGGTACTGGGCCGCAGGGCAGTATTCCAACATGATAATGACACCAAACACATCTCCAAGGCGACCACTGCCTTGCTAAAGAAACCAAGGGTAAAGGTACTGGATGGGCCGAGCATGTTTCTAGCCCTAAACCCTATTGAGCATCTGTGTGGCATCCTCAAACGGAAGATGGAGGAGCACAAAGTCTCTAACATCCACCAGCTCTGTGATGTCGTTATGGAGGTGTGGAAGAGGATTCCAGTAGCAACCTGTGAAGCTCTAGTGAACTCCATGCCTGAGAGTTAAGGCAGTGCTGAAAAATAATGGTGGCCACACAAAATATTGACACTTTGGGCACAATTTGGCAATTTTCACTGAGGGGTGTATGTGACGGACTGAACCATCACTGGGGCTGCTGGAGAAGCCTGAGGGCCAGCCTCCTTCCTACAGACTATGGACCGAGAACTATGGAGACCCCCTCAGACCTTTTGGGGTTACAAGGAACTATGAACCCTCATTTATGTGTGTAATTTATATGCCACATATTTCCTATTGCCCATTAAAAAGGCATGGTGTGGATTCAGCAACACAAAAAGGGTTAACTCTGCACTGAGACTCCCACTGATTGTGTTAGTGATGGGATTAAGATAGTTGTTTATAATAGCAGCCGACTCCTAGATGAGTAGATCACCATATGATACACTCAGGAGATAATCCCATCACATGTGTCTCCACTGTCCCTATTCATTCATTATGGAGAGGGTGAAGATGTTTGTTTGCATGTTGTGTTAATTGCGTCAGAGACAATGCCATTGTGTTTGTTTAATAGGGTTAGTTTTTGTGTTTAAACTGTAAAGGATTGACTGCTATGTCATGTCCTCAGTTCCCAACCAGGTCCACGGGGGTGGTACCCTTGTTGCAAAATGTCTATATAAGTCAATGCTGTGTGTTCAATAAAGAGTTCCTGTTTTACATTCAACATAGAGCCTCGTCTCATGTGTATGGGGATTGCTATACACTGTATACTCCCCTGGCTATAACTCCTAGCTCTTGTAAGAGTTGTTCCTGCTCTCTGGATTTAGGAGAGGTTCACCCACTGGAGCCTGGAGCCTTGTCGTAGGTCCAGGGTGGGTAGGAGACGGTGAGACCTCAACCAAGCTTCGGCGGTTCGTGGAGTCTGCAGTGCTTACGGTGTCAAGTGGAGTGCTTGGAGTCCTCGGGAAGCACCAGGAGCATCCATCGACGGAGGTACCCGGTTGGGGTGCCAGGAGATCCGTTACATTGGTGACAAGCAGTGGGATGGTGTCCTAGTGCGAGGAGGAGCAGCTCGGAGACACGGTTGGTGGAGTATATTGAGGGCAACGCTAGTATCCGTACACCGCCCCTGTCTACAGCAGGATGGAATCGTATAGTCTTCGGACAGTGTTCCACTACGAGTAGGAGGATGACCCGGACTGGAGGGATGCAGTCCGGAAAGGCGTCTGGTATGAGGCCCTGGAAGATGTACAGCATCGGCGGGGGGAGAGTCTCCCCAGTGAGGAGCAGCAGTTGCAGAAGTGGCCCTGCGAATGCCTTTTCTGGGAAAGCAGCCCCTGGATGAGTGGGTGACAGAACTCGAGAGCCTGGTATGGAAGGAGCTTTGGCTAGACGCCGCCTACCAGGCACTCTGGTGGTATGTGATTCGGCACTCCCCCTGGATGGCTGAGCACGACAGACCCGAGGGTGAAGATTATGATGGCCCTGGCCTGTTGTTTGAGACCTTCACAGAACCGGAGTTCGGAGATGCTGGAGAGTCCCAGTTCTGGGATATCTATGACTACAGGGAGGCTATGCATGATTGGGCTACAGCGAGAGAGGTGAGACGAGACCTGGCATCTCTAGTGACAAAGGAGTGGGAGCTGGAGAAGGATTACCAATACTTCTTCAGCTCAATTCGGCCCCAATATACACTGCCAGAGAGCTGTGTGGCAGTCCCAGACCTACAACCCTACAGCTGGGAAGACCCGACTGAAGTATCCCCTGCTTCAGTACCAGCTACAGAGGTAGGGGACCTCATAGACTGGTCCTGGGAGGAACCCCATATGGCAGGTGGAGATGGGACAGAGATCTCTCCACCGGCCCTACAGGGATGCTGGGCAGTCGGCCCAGATCCCCAACGGCAGCCGGAGTTTCAGGGAGTAGGGACAGTCGGTCCTGCTCCCCAGCGGCAGTATGTTTTGCAGGGAGAGGAGAGCATCGTCTCCATTCCCCAGCGGCAGTGTACCTTGAAGGGAGAGGAGACAATCTGTCTCTCTCCCCAACCACAGGGGGACAGCACCCCTAACTCTGATGGTGCAGATAGGACCGCAGTCTCTGCACCAGGCCTATAGGGGATGCTGGACGGCCGATACGGATCCCCCACCAACCCTGCAGGAATGCCAGGAGGAGGAGGTAAACGATCCCTCCTCTCCACAGCTGATCCACAACAAGGTCCTGAGGGCAGGATTCCCTGACCCCATCCCAGCAGAAGAGCTGGCATCTGGGCAGAGCGCAGTTGGCCTCTGCCCTCCACTATCATCTTGTCCAGAGCCTGACTCCCCACTGGCTACCCCAGCGGAAGAGCTGGCATCTGGGCAGAGCGCAGTCGGCCTCTGCCCACCAAGTACCTACCGCTCCAAGCTAGAGAACAACAATGAAGCAAGGAGTAGCAGATGCCCACTCAACAGCTGCGGACATACAGAACAGAGCCAGGCCCCAGAGTTAAACAGGACCATTGTTTGTTTATGGGTGGGCTACTCGACTAACTCAGGCACCGACCGACAGGAGGTCAGGTACCTGGTTAGTCTACTGTTGGGAGGGGAGAAATGTGACGGACTGAACATCACTGGGGCTGCTGGAGAAGCCTGAGGGCCAGCCTCCTTCCTACAGACTATGGACCGAGAACTATGGAGACCCCCTCAGTCCTTTTGGGGTTACAAGGAACTATGAACCCTGATTTATGTGTGTAATTTATATGCCACATATTTCCTATTGCCCATCAACGGAGGTACCCGGTCGGAGTGCCAGGAGATTCGTTACAGTGTACTCACTTATATTCTCAGCGGTTTAGACATTAATGGCTGTGAGTTATTTAAAGGGCCGACCAAATTTACGCTGTTATACAAGCTGTACACTGACTACTTTACATTGTATCAAAGTGTCAGATCTTCATTGTTGTCCCATGAAAAGATATAATAAAATATTTACAAAAATGTGAGGGGTGTACTCACTTTTGTGAGATACTGTATATTTGTGATCTCTAACCATCGCAATAAATTACATTTGACCTAGTAAACTGTTATATCCAATGGTTATCGGCTGATTTTACCAGGGAAAGCTGATGGGGCAACCATGGTCCCATCAGCCACTGGGGTTCCTGAGGCCCACCAGAAGAAATCCTCGATGCCTAACGCCTATATCATCAATAAGGTGTCTTCACACATGGCAGATTTTGTTGCAAAAATGTCTGCAACTGAAAAACTGTTCCATTCAACTGAATGAGATTGCTTTGATGACAAACACATGGATTTCTGCAAGCCCCATTTAGGTGAAAGGAGCTGATTTTCAGTTGCATAAAATTTCTGCGACAAAAGCTTCTGCATGTAAAGGACTCTAATGGGTTTTGAATCACAGGAATAGACCCTAGTGCCAAGTGATTGGCTCCAAAGGGAGACAAATAGGTTGTTTCTCCTAAATCTTTAGGGCCCATTATGGTATCAGAGCCTGGGCCCTCCGAAGGATCCTCAGGTACTCTTCCAGTCCAACACTGCCAGCAGCAAGTTTCAGTGCTGAAATAAATTCATGTCAATTGATGAGATGTTGCATAACCGGGTTTATAACAGAATGCAGTTGCATGTCTCGGCCATTCCTAAAAATAAATTCAGGAACCTCTTTACGTTCCTGGGCATCTTTAGGCTACTCTGCCCCCAATGAGCATAACAATTAATAATTGATGATCTTGTATTTAATTTTATAAATGTGGATAATGAAAAGAAGTATAATTGAAGGACTTAAGTGTTTACATTCTTTATTCTTCAAGGTGTAACATTGCGAAGGACTTTAAAACAAGAGAAAAAGCAGAAACGAGACCAAACTGTAGCAGTAATTACAGCGTGAGTCACGTTTATTGATTCAGCATAACCTTTAGAGGCCAAATATCTGACTTGTGTTTTCTTTAAAAAGTATTTTCAATAGTTTGCAAACAATTCATTAATGAAATCATTAATATCTAATGACATTGACAGAGTAAGATTAAGTTATGTGTACCAATTACTGACAGGTGCTTGTGCCATCAGCCACTTTTAGAGAAAATGGCACATTGAGCAAAAATCTAAGTGGGGCCTGTCAACTTTATATAATCTTGAATTTTAAAACCTGAAAACCCTACAGATATTTTGGGGGAGATTTATTAAACTGGTGGAAATTAGAACTGGCTTAGTTGCCCATAGCAACCAATCAGATTACACCTTTCATTTTCCAAAAGAGCTGTCAAGAATGAAAGGTGGAATCTGATTGGTTGCTATGGGCAACTAAGCCAGTTTTAATTTCCACAAGTTTGATAAATGACTGCATTTATGTTTAAACCATACCATAGTCCAACCCCAAAATAATTTGGCCATGCTTCTAACACGCGTGAGAAAAATCAGCATGTTTGGTACCCAAACCCGAACTTCTTCACGGAAGTTCGGGTTTGGGTTAGGTGTTGTGTAGATTGTATTATTTTCTCTTATAACATGGTTATAAGGGAAAATAATAGCACAATTAAAACAGAATGCATAGTACGATAGGGCTGGAGGGGTTAAAATAAAAAATTTAACTAACCTTAATCCACTTGTTCGCGCAGCCCGGCTTCTCGTCTGTCTTTATCTGTGAGGAAAAGGACCTGTGGTGACGTCACTGTGCTCATCACATGGTCCATCACATGATCCACCACCATGGTAAAAAAAGATCATGTGATGGACCATGTGATGAGCGCAGTGACGTCACCACAGGTCCTTTTCCTCACAGATGAAGACAGAAGAGAAGCCGGGCTGCGCGAACAAGTGGATTAAGGTGAGTTAACCACTACAGGACCGCCATACGCAGGATTGCGTCTTTGCGGCGGCCCTGTTATTCTGAGTGGACGCTCCGGCGCGTCATCTCGCGAGACGTGAGATTTCCTGTGAACGCGCGCACACAGGCGTTCGCGTTCACAGGAACTGCAGGTAATCGAGTGGATCTGCAGCCTGCCAATGGCGATCATTCGCTGGCAGGCTGTAGATCCGATTTTTTTTTTAACCCCTTAAAGGTATATTAGACGCTGTTTTGATAACAGCGTCTAATATACCTGCTACTTGGTCCTCTGGTGGTCCATTTTGCTTGGATCGACCACCAGAGGACACAGGCAGCTCTGTAAAGTAGCACCAAACACCACTACACTACACCCACCCCTGTCATTTATTAACCCCTTATTAACCCCTGATCACCCCATATAGACTCCCTGATCACCCCCTTGTCACTGATCACCCCCCCTGTGAGGCTCCATTCAGACGTCCGTATGTGTGTTGCGGATCCGCGGATCCGCAAAACACGGACACAGCGGATCCGCAAAACACGGACACCGGCAATGTGCTTTACGCATTTCGCGGATCCGCACATTGCCAGAACTATATAGAAAATGCCTTTTCTTGTCCGCAATTGCGGACAAGAATAGGACATGTTCTATAGGCTCTACAAAAAATGCAGTGTTCGCCCGATCAGGCCTGATCTTGTGCGCACACTTGCGTTCAGTCCGCCCCACCGCAGTGACAGAAATTTTTTTTTTATGATCACTGCAAAAACACTGTAAAATCGCTGCGGCGCTATAAAAAGATCACTTTTGAGGGGCATGGCGAGTTCATAGAAGATTTTTTTTTTGTCACAAGTTAGCAGAAATTGATATTTTTTTTGTTTTTTTGTTTTTTCTTACAAAGTCTCATATTCCACTAACTTGTGACAAAAAATAAAAACTTCCATAAACTCACTATGCCCATCACGAAATACCTTGGGGTGTCTTCTTTCCAAAATGGGGTCACTTGTGGGGTAGTTATACTGCCCTGGCATTTTAGGGGCCCTAATGCGTGAGAAGTAGTTTGAAATCAAAATGTGTAAAAAATGCCCTGTGAAATCCTAAAGGTGCTCTTTGGAATGTGGGCCCCTTTGCTCACCAAGGCTGCAAAAAAGTGTCACACATGTGGTATCGCTGTACTCAGGAGAAATTGGGCAATGTGTTTTGGGGTGTTTTTTTTTACATATACCCATGCTGGGTGAGCGAAATATCTCTCTAAAAGACAACTTTTCCCATTTTTTTATACAAAGTTGTCATTTGACAGAGATATACAGTATATCTCACCCAGCAATCGGTAAATTTCGATTAATAACAAAAAAAGTAAAAATGTCAGCAGCAATGAAATACCACCAAATGAAAGCTCTATTAGTGAGAAGAAAAGGAGGTAAAATTCATTTGGGTGGTAAGTTGTATGACCGAGCAATAAACGGTGAAAGTAGTGTAGGTCAGAAGTGTAAAAAGTGGTCTGGTCATTAAGGGTGTTTAAGCTAGGGGAGCTGAATTTTTTATTTTATTTTTTTTAACCCCTCCAGCCCTATTGTACTATGCATTCTGTTTTAAGAATGCTATTATTTTCCCTTATAACCATGTTATAAGGGAAAATAATAATGATCGGGTCCCCATCCCGATCGTCTCCTAGCAACAGTGCGTGAAAATCGCACGGCATCCGCACTTGCTTGCGGATGCTTGCGATTTTCACGCAGCCCCATTTACTTCTATGGGGCCTGCGTTGCGTGAAAAACGCACAAAATAGAGCTTGCTGCGATTTTTAGGCAACGCACAAGTGATGCGTGAAAATCACCGCTCGTGTGCACAGCCCCATAGAAATGAATGGGTCCGGATTCAGTGCGGGTGTCTTTCTTTTTTTTTTTGTGCTAATATGTAGGGACAGGGAACATTTTTCTAATATACCGGTACTTTATTTAGGAAAAAGGTTTATTTATAGTAGAAAACTTGGGCTCTACATAACTTCGGCGGATCCACTGCCAGTGCAGGGCCTTAAGACCGGCGTCTAAATGACCCCCTAAATTACCACTCCTTACACTCCTAGTATCTATCTATCAATCGATCTGTCTCATTTCGATCTACGTATCTGTCTATCTCTCTCATTTAACTATATGTCTAATGGTTAATTATATATTTTCAGCAACAGACTTTATCAGCCAACGGCTCCACCTACAATTATGTTACCAGAAACACCAGCACATCAGTATGGTAAATATACGTTTTCCTTTTTACTAGATATATCATCTTAACCTATTAAATCTAAAGACAACTGCCTCCTGTAATTACTTATAATTTATATGATTAATTTTGATTTTCCAATATGTCCATAAGAAAAATAAAAAAAAAACGTACTTTTATGCATGCAGAATTATGGTATTTATATACCAAATCTATATCAAATATATACTATATGTCTGTTCCAAATCTTCACACCCTGCTATCTTATGTTTTGGACTGGACTATACAAGGTTTCCTCTCAAGTCTCTTATCAGACATATCCTGAACAAGACAAAACTTGTCATAAAAGTGATAGCTACAATCTTGCTGTCCCTTAACCCTGTCATCCACAGGATCCAATAACGCAGCCTGGTATAGAGCCCTACATAGCAGTGCCATCAGCAGTGCACTGCATAACACTGCATCATACCACTATTTCCAATGCTTGGGCTGCCTAATTCTTTACACCCCAGGGATGAACCCTGCTACCTTCCCTAGTGTCGTCCTTTCCTAGTAGTTACTGTATATGAGAGTGACCAGTTAGCAACCACCTACATCTAGCTAACCATTCCTTTGGCAAATCCGGTATTTCTTATAAACAGTATCTGAAACTAAGGCCAGTCTCAGATGTGCACTTTCAATGCAAGAAACTCGCTGCATGTGGCAGTGTAATTTTCCTTCCTGACCTCTGCTCCTCTGACAGGATCGTTAGGCATTATAATGATTTATAATGCTGTGTGTCACTGCTGGGCCTTAAATCTACTGAATCATTATAAAGCTGTCTGTCACTGCCAGATCTCAAATCTACTGTATTATTATAATGCTGTGTGATCCTGTCAGAGGAGCAGAGGTCAGAACTGGAAATCACACTGACGCACCCTGCAAGTTCCTCGCATTGAAATCGCTCGTCTGGCCTTATAAGGATGTTTTAACACATTAGTAGGCTCAGTGCAAAGGTCTCATGAGGGCCCCTCATTTTTCTTCAATTTAATTGCGATTCCATATCTCAGCTTTTCAAGGCAGAGATTGAAATACCTTCTGTATGAAGCGACCAGGGGTGGCTAGAGCTATGGAAACAGCTGTGCTATGCTGTTTCTGTTACTCCAACCACCCCTGGCCACTGCATACAATGGGTAAGTTAACCACCACACTCTGTGACTCAAATTCTGCTTCTGAATCTTATTGCTCTGCAGACTGCTTTCTTCTTAGTTCATACTGTCGTGCATTCATTCAATTTTTTGACTTTTATTGAAAACAACTTTTCTTATGAATTCAGTTTGGATCTATCTTCCAGTCTGTAGCTGTAACTATAACTGCTGGAGAGCCATTGTTGCAATTATAGAAATAGCTCCCTTTATTGTGTCCACTGTGTGAATAGGTAACCAGTTTTCCTCAGGCTTCTCAAAACCAGATTTATCTAGGCCCAAAAAAAAAAAAAGAGAATTGTGGTTAGTGTCGGACTGGGGTGCCTAGGGCCCACCAGTAAAATTAATTCTGAAAGCCTGTGGTACAGCTACATGAAAATATTACCTGACCCCTGTTCGCAAATCTCTAAAACTGCACCAACACAGATATTTTCAGTCCAAGCCTGCTGCTGTGCCTCAGACTGTTCTGTCCTGGATACCTTGCTTCTGTACCTAGAAGTCATCTCAGACACCCTGTGTGTGGGTAGCTTATTAAATAATCTACCCCATTTTTTATATGAAGACATATGCACAATATTCTGTACACTGAATATTTGTATGTAGTGCAGTCATTGCACTTTGCCATATGGCACTTGTGCAGGGGATGGGAAAACTAAGGGCCCACCGGGGGGATTCCCTTGTTCCCCTGTGGGCCAGTCGAATCTTGATTGTGACGACAGGCTGTCAGAAGTTAGTAGGGAGTGGTGCAGTGGTTTCAACCCAAACCAGTCAATGCAGATGCAACAAAAAATGGAAGCAATGCATTCATAAGAAAAGTCACTTGTTTCAGGAAATTTGAATGAACTACAGTATGGCCTAGGTGGGCTTGTGGATTTTCACCGACAACTATTTCAACCTCAGTGGAAAGTTCACTCATAACTTAGGAAAGATAACCTGTCACATCTCCTGACATGTCAGCTTAACTACTTGCAGTCCCCATGTAATAACAATTCTGGAGCATCTATTCCTATGACTCTGTTGTTCAATTCCTCTATTATTCCTTCTAGAAGTAAGAAGGTCATGTCAGGAGAGGTTACAAGTCCTCTTTAGGCCTATTGCACACGACCATATGGCTTTTTCAGTGTTTTGCGGTTCCTTTTTTCACGGATCCATTGTTCCGTTTTTTGTTTCCGTTGTGTTTCCGTTTCTGTTCCGTTTTTCCGTTCCGTTTTTTCCGTATGGCATATACAGTATACAGTAATTACATAGATAAAATTGGGCTGGGCATAACATTTTCAATAGATGGTTCAGCAAAAAACGGAACGGAAACGGAAGACATACGGATGCATTTCCGTATGTGTTCCGTTTTTTTTGCGGACCCATTGACTTGAATGAAGCCACGGAACGTGATTTGCGGGCAATAATAGGACATGTTCTATGTTAAAACGGAACGGAAAAACGGAAATACGGAAACGGAATGCATACGGAACACATTCCGTTTTTTTGCGGAATCATTGAAATGAATGGTTCCGTATACGGACCGTATACGGAATGCAAAAAACGGCCAGTAAACGGGAAAAAAAAAACGGCCGTGTGCAGGAGGCCTTAATTGTCCACTGCACTCTAACCTGGCCTTTGGAGTTGTAAATCTGCTGGCTAGGTCAGAAGTCCTGCATCCCGATAAAATTTTGTACACTCTCCTGCTGAGATCCTGAAGCAGTGAAGCCAACACTGTCAACAGTCTATATGACAATGGTTCAGGCTCCGCCCCTTGTATGAGTGACACTGCAGTCCAGTAATGATGACATGTGGGGACATTAGGGCTGAAACGATTCATCGATGTAATCGAGGCAAAAAAATCCTCAATGCAGTTTTTCTGCATCGAGGATTCGTTTAAATCACATTCCCACGGAGCATGAGTGAAATGAAGCTTCTCACTCACCGCTCCATGGCCTTCCATCGGCACCACGCTGCAGGACCTTGCTTTCAAACATCGTCAGCGTGCTGGCTGACAGTGTGTGTGACGTCAGGTCCCCAGTGCATGCTGGGACGAAGACGTGTCTCCTGCGGACTCCATGTGTCGGCGCACTCTGCACTGAAAGGTAAGTATAAAGTTACCAGAGGCAGCAGTGGCAGGGCAGGGGGAAATGGGGGCACCTGTGATTTGGCATGGGAAAAGGAGGGCACCTGTGATTTGGCATGTATAAAGTTATTGGCGGGGGAGGGGCACCTGTGATTTGGCATGTATAATGTTATTGGCGGGGGGAGAGGGGTTAACGGGGGCACCTGTAATTTGGCATGTATAAAGTTATTGGGGGGAAGGTAATGGGGCACCTGTGATTTGGCACATGGAGGGGCTGATCTGGGGGAGTGAGGGACATGGTGGATGGCATGCAGGGGCGGATTAAGTGCATGATAGGCCCGGGGCTGTCTACCCAACTTGGGCCCCCCCCTCCATTTTAGTTTAGTTTTTTTTTTTGTATGAAGAGGCTGCGGTGCTTCATGGGCGCCACAGTCTCTTCTTAGGCCATAAGACATCTTCAGACTAAAAAAGAATACACCAAATTGGGTCCTAAACTGAAAAATTTGGTCGCCAAATTTAAAATACATATAATTGTAATAAAAAAGACATGGAGGAGAATACAGCACCACATACCTCTTACATCCAGGGACATCTCCTGTCATGTATACCTTCTCTTTCCTCTTCTCCTCCATTTGACCCAGACCACCATGGCAAATTCTTTCAGCCGCATCTCGTCTCTACAGTTTGTAACACAGACAACCTCCTCATCCTGGTGTCCCCACAGTGTCATCCTGCCACCCCCAATACTGTGCCCGTTGTGCTCCCCAATGCCCCAGGAACTATACTGCTGAAAAATAGTGACCCTAATAGACATAATTGGGGTAATTTATCAAACTGGTGTAAAGTAGAACTGGATTTCCAAAAGAGCTGTCAAATATGAAAGGTGGAATCTGATTGGCTGCTATGGGCGACTAAGCCAGTTCTGCTTTACACCAGTTTGATAAATTACCCCAAATGTTCCTATAGTGTCCACAGCAGCTATAATGTCCCCTAGAGTGCCCCAGTAATAATAACACCCTCTATTGTGCTCCAGGCAATAATCCCTGTATAGTGTCCCCAGAAATAATAGAATTGCCCCTACAGTGCCTCTCCAATAGCAACACCCCCATATAGTAATTTCCACCACACTGCCCCCACATAGTAATCCCCCCATAGTAATTTGCCCCCACACAGTAATTTCCCCCAAACTGCCCCCATATAGTAGTTTGCCCCCACACATTAATTTGCCCCACACTGCCCCCACATAGTAATTTCCACCACACTGCCCCCACATAGTAATTTGCCCCCACACTGCCCCCACATAGTAATTTGCCCCCACATAGCAATTTTCCCACATAGCAATTTCCCCACACTGTCCCCACATGGCAATTTCCCCCACACAATAGTTTCCCCCACACTGCCCCACATAGTAATTTGCCCCCACATAGTGTAGTCCCGCTCATAATAATTTGCCCCCACACTGCAATTTGCCCCCACATAGTGTAGTCCCTCTCATAATAATTTGCCCCCACACAGCAATTTGCCTCCACATAGTGTAGTCCCTCTCATAATAATTTGCCCCCACACAGCAATTTCCCCCCCCCCCAAGTATTTGCCCCCACATAGTGTAGTCCCTCTCATAATAATTTGCCCCCACACTGCAATTTGCCCCCACATAGTGTAGTCCCTCTCATAATAATTTGCCCCACACTGCAATTTGCCCCCACATAGTGTAGTCCCTCTCATAATAATTTGCCCCCACACTGCAATTTGCCCCCACATAGTGTAGTCCCTCTCATAATAATTTGCCCCCACACAGCAATTTGCCCCCCCCCCCCCCCCAAGTAGGAACATGAAATAAAAAAATAAAAAATGAACAAAAAATGAAAAGATAAATACTCACCTACTGTATATCCAGGGCCAGGCGCTTGCTCGCAGAGGAAGGCGGGATGAGTCAGGCGCGTCACAGTGCTGCGTCCCGGCACAGGCGCGCGATGACGTCATCACACACGCCTGCGCCAGGATTTCACTACCGCATAGGCCTCAGGCCTGCAAGGCCTGAAGCCTATGGCGGTGATCGGCGACGGGACAGGGAGCTTTGCGCTCCCGTGCCCCGGCGCAGTATGTGGGTGTTCGGGTCAGCGTTGGGCCCCCCAGCGGCGCTGGGCCCGGGGCTGCCGACCCGGACGTCCCTATTGTAATCCGCCACTGATGGCATGGAGGCACTGGGGGGGGGACATCATGGCAATATGAATGGAGGGGCTGATGGCAGTGCCATCATGGGGGCACGGGGGAACATGGTATGGAGGGGCTGCTGCTGCTGATCTAATGGCACTGGGGGACATGGTGGATGGCATAGGAGGCACTGGGAAAGGGGGACATCATGGCAATCTGGATGTGTCATGCCCCGCCCTGACTATGTGCGGAGGTCGGCCAGAATAGCAGCACGAGTTTAGTGTTTTGTTTTGGAGCCGTGCTGGATCCGCCTCCCGTCACTGATATGACCAAGAAGGGCGCCGACGTCTCTGTCTGGTCGGATGAGGCATTGCAGGCCTTTTCGGCTATTAAGGAGCGTTTTGCGTCTGCTCCCATTCTGGTGCAGCCGGATGTGTGTCAGCCATTTGTAGTGGAGGTTGATGCATCAGAGGTGGGGGTTGGTGCGGTGTTGTCACAGGGTTCATCCCCTGGCAAGTGGCTCAGTGTGCCTTTTTCTCCAAGAAGCTCTCGGTCGCCGAGAGGAATTCTGATGTTGGAGATAGAGAGTTATTGGCTATGGACTTTATTACGGATCTGCCGAGTTCCTCCGGGAGAACAGTGATTTTGGTGATAGTTGACCGTTTCAGTAAAATAGCTCACTTTATATCGCTAACTAGTCCTCCTAACGTTAAGACTCTTGCGCAGATTTTTGTGGATAATATTGTGAAATTGCATGGTATCCCTTCGGATGTGGTCTCTGATAGGGGCACGCAATTTGTCTCCAGGTTTTGGAGGGCGTTCTGCTCTCGGCTTGGCATTCAACTTTCATTCTCTTCGGCTTTTCATCTGCAGTCGAATGGTCAGACTGAGCGTACTAATCAAAACCTGGAGACCTACTTGAGGTGCTTTGTGGCTGAGAATCAGGAGGACTGGTCCTCATTCTTGTCCTTAGCAGAATTTGCGTTAAATAACCGTAGGCAGGAGTCCACGGGTAAGTCGCCATTTTTTGGCGCATACGGTTTCCATCCTCAGTTTGGTACCTTTTCTGGGACTGGTTCCTCTGGGATGCCAGAGGAGGAGAGATTCTCTTCTGCTATATCCTCCATCTGGCGGAGGATTCAAGGGAATTTGGAGAGGATGGGTGAGAGGTATAAACGAATGGCTGACAGGAGACGTGTGACTGGTCCGGACCTGTGTGTGGGTGATCTGGTGTGGTTGTCCACTAAAAATATCAAATTAAGAGTGCCATCTTGGAAACTGGGTCCAAGATTTATTGGTCCGTATAAAATTTCTGCGGTGATCAATCCTGTAGCGTTTCGGCTGGATCTTCCGCAGACTTGGAGGATCCACGATGTGTTCCACAGGTCGTTACTAAAAAAATAAGTGAAACCGGTGAAACCATCGCCATTGCCTCCTCCTCCTCTTCTAGTCGAGGGAAACTTGGAGTTCGAGATCTCCAGGATTCTCGACTCTAGAATTCTTCGGGGTTCCCTTCAGTACCTGGTGCACTGGAGGGGATACGGCCCTGAGGAGAGGACGTGGGTTCCGGCTCTAGATGTCAACGCCAGCCGACTGGTGAGGGCTTTTCATAGGTCCCATCCGGATAAGGTTGGTCCGGGGTGTCCGGAGGTCACCCGTAGAAGGGGGGGGTACTGTCATGCCCCACCCTGACTTTGTGCGGAGGTCGGCCAGAATAGCAACACGAGTTTAGTGTTTTGTTTTGGAGCCGTGCTGGATCCGCCTCCCATCAGGTGCACTGGGTGGGGTCATTAGTTTAAATAGCACTCCAGCCCAGTGCTCTGAGCGGATTATAGGAATCACTTTGGTCTTGGAAGCTAGGAAGGAAGGTTGTCTGTTCCAGCTCAGAAAGATAAGTGTGGTTTCTAGTTTGATTGTTTTTTGTCATCTCTCCCATCCAGGTTCTGTGCGAGCAGGCTGCTCTTATTTCCCCTCTTCACCATCTCAGGGAATTTAGGGTGTTTCAGCCTAGGCACGGGGACACATCATACCTACCACCAAGGTCTGCATGTGGGCTGAGCAGTGCAGGGAGAGAGGTCAGGGATTAGCTAGGAGGCGACCCTTCCCCTGCCTCTCGCCTAGAGCCTGGTTGGTGGTTTATCTGTTAGTCTGAGTGCACGTCCGCCGTGACAGGATGGCATGGAGGGGCTGATGGCAGTGCCATCATGGGGGCACTGGGGGACATGACATGGAGGGGCTGCTGATCTGATGACACTGGGGGAGTGTATGGCATGGAGGCACTGGGGAAGGGGGACATCATGGCAATCTGGATGGAGAGGCTGATGGCAGTGCCATGGCATAGAGGGGCTGCTGATCTGATGGCACTGGGGGACATGGTGGATGGCATAGGAGGCATTGGGGAAGGGGGACATCATGGCAATCTGGATGGAGGGGCTGATAGCAGTGCCATCATGGGGGACATGGGATGGAGAGCTGCTGATCTGATGGGGGAGTGGGAAACATGGTGGATGGCATAGGAGGCACTGGGAAAGGGGGGACATTTTTATAAAGCAATACATTATTTTAAGAAGGTTTTCTTATTAGATTACTTGATTCATCGTAAAAAATAATGAATAGAATACTCGATTACTAAAATAATCATTTACTGCAGCCCTAGGGGACATGCAGCAGACCCTCCATTTTTCTAAGTCTTCAACTGTATTTTCATCCAGTGGATGCTTGAGGGGCCCCGTGCATGTACAACTTTTGACCAATGGTTAAAGCAGCCCTGTGTTCTAACATTGAGGGCTCATGCACACGAACGTATATTTTCTTTCTGTGTCTGTTCCGTTTTGTTTTTTTGCTGACCGTATGCGGAACCATTCATTTCAATGGGTCCGCAAAAAAAAACGGAAGTTACTCGGTGTGCATTCCGTTTCCGTATTTCCATTCCGCATAAAAATAGACCATGTCCTATTATTGTCCACATTACGGACAAGGATTAGACAGTTCTGTTAGGGGCCAGCTGTTCCGTTCTGCAAAATACGGAATGCACGCGAAAGTCATCCGCATTTTTTGCGGATCCGATTTTTGCAGACCGCAAAATACATAAGGTCGTGTACATGAGCCCTGAAGGAGATGTGTCGTCAGAAAATGAACAATGGTTCAAATCACATTTTTATGTTTAATATATTTTTAAACAATTTTTGGTGGTTATTTTTAACTTTCCATGTCACTATCTATATTTAAACCAAAACCATAAAATCCTGCAGTTTTTCAACTGGCCACTAATAATAATAATAGACGCCACTTCTTGGTCTGTACAGATCACTTTACTGCAGAGGTGATACAGTAATATAGTGGTGATATCATTACAGGCAGGATTAGAATGACAGATAAGACAGGACATTCACAATAAGTGATTGTCAAATCTTATCTATTCTTTCCTTGTACAATGACCTCTTCAAAAGTCACAAGGCATGCCTAGAAGACTATCCCATAAAAGAGAATGAGATTGCAACAGGCCCACTAGACCATGCCTGGGGTATCGCTTGCCCCTTGGGAGGTTTCTACGAAATATGTCCCTCTTATAGAGCAAGTAAACGTGATGCCAGCTGCGGTTAAGCAGCGGAAGCACAAGGCTCCCTTTGTAGATGGTAATGTTGGATACCCAGAGGTAGGATTGCCAGAGTGGTGCAGGGTGGCCTACAGTCTCTGTAGATGTTATGTACACATGTCACGGTGTTCCTACCTGGATATCTTTGGATCCCAGACGTGATGTGGTCCGAAGCAGTGCAAAATGGGGTAGTTGAACTTGGATGGTGTAGAACAAAGTTGAGTCCAGACTTGGTAAACAGTTGAACAGTTGCTTTTACTTGTAATAAACGGTATTCCATACAGTTTCCAGACTTTATCTTGGTCATCAATAGGTTTCAGCAGGCAAATGGCAGGCGAATACTTCTGTCTGCAACAAACTCCTCTCTGCTGTATCCTCTCTGTAGCTCTCTAAGCACTGCTATAGCAGTAGTCTGTTTCTTACTGTAGATAATCCTAGGAACTTCTTATCCTGGCTTAGAGTACCTCAAGCTTGCTTATTCTTGGTGTTGCACAACCTCCAGTGATAAGGCTGGCGTAGGACTAACAGAACCTGTCCAGACAGGACTAGGCCTGTGCCTTCCCCTAGCAGGGGTTAAGTCAGACAAGACTTCTCAAACAACCTCTCCCCAGGAGAGGTAGGTTGGAACTACCTCTAACTGGCTAATCTCCTCCTATTCTTGCGGACAAGAATAGAACATGTTCTATTTTTTTTGGGAGCCGCAGACTGGAAGATTGGGGTCGCGCTCCGGAAATGTGAATGCGGACAGCACACTGTGGGCTATCCGCATCTCTTCCGACCCCATAGAGAATGTTGCGGAACTAATCCGGACCCATTCTACAGACATGTGAATGGACCCTTACTCCGTGTGCATTCCGTTTCCGTTTGTCCGCATGGCCTTTCCGCAAAAAAGTAGTGCATGTCCTATTATTGTCCGCAAATCATGGGCCGAGGCCCCATTTAAGACAATGGGTCTGCAAAAATACGGAACGCACACGGAACACATCCGTATGTAATCTGTATTTCATCCATATTTTGTGGATCCATACTGTAGAAATGCTATGCCCAGCCCATATTGCTCATGTGTTTGGTGATTAATAAGTTACTGTTTCTGTATACAATCCTCAAAAAACGGATCAAATACGGAAACCATACGGATATGTTTTGTGCAATAGCGGAACAGAAGAGGACTTAAAGGGAACAGTCACCGGGATTTTGGGTATAGAGCTGAGGACATGGGTTGCTAGATGGCCTCTAGCACATCCGCAATACCCAGTCCCCATAGCTCTGTGTGCTTTTATTGTGTATAAAAACCGATTTGATACATATGCAAATTAACCTTAGATGTGTCAGAGCTTGAAAATATGACTCTTCTCTGGTCACACAAGTAAGATATGACTCTTTTATGTTAATTTGCATATGTATCAAATCGTTTTTTTTTTTACACAATAAAAGCACGCAGAGCTATGGGGACTGGGTATTGCGGATGTGCTAGTGGCCATCTAGCAACCCATGTCCTCAGCTCTATACACAAAATCCCGGTGACAGGTCCCCTTTAAATCAGAGGGGAAAAAAACTCAGATACGGAACAACGGATCAGTGAAAAACGGTCGTGTGCATGAGCCCTTATGTGGATGCATTACCTGAGATTTTGGTGAGGTATTACTTTTGAATCCTGTTTTGCTGTTTGGGGGGGGGGGGGGGGGTTTTTAATTGTCTTTTTTCTTTTGCAACTACTTCATGTACACCTCTTGGATACAGTGGTTGTTTTTCTCTCATATATATATATATATATATATATATATTATTTTTTTTGTATTGTCTTTTCAGGGGGTCACACTATCTTCGCAGACACGATTATAATGTCCAAACTCTTGCTTTATTTCAGACACTTTAGCAAAGCACAGGTTAAGAAGTCGCAGCTTCAACTTATCACGTGTGACATCCACACAAAATAACAAACGCTTGCCCGGCTAGGCTCTAACTAAACACATAAGCGTATCCCTGACTCACCTAGAGAGCCCTTTTCACACATGGAACACAAATGCGACTTTCTTCAGCCATTCAGTCCAGCAACCTCCAGGCTGTGACACTTCAATACCTTTTGGGGGATTGTGGCCCAGTAGTCCTCCCGACTCTGGCCTTGTGATCCTTGTTTCACAGGCGTCACCGCGTCCCCCAAAGTTCAGGCGATCGCCTAGCCTCGTGGCCCCTCAGCCCACCCGGCTGAGACCACTCACACAGAGCCTCACCAGGACTCTGCTTCACAAGACACTCCAGAGTGAGCCACACCCAAGATCCAGTAGCAGGGTTAAATAGGATCCCTGGACATGAGCATGCCTCAAGTCCCCGACTGGAACCTGGGGAAACAACACCTCAATGTTCACATTGCCACAATATATATATAGTATTTTTCCTTTTTGAAAATTTGAAAAAAACGCTATTTAAAAAAAAATGCATTGATTACAAAATAATAATCGTAATCACAAAGGGGCATATAAATAGCAGTTATCTTCTCGAGATGACCCCTTGAAAAGGGTAGTCTCTGGTGACAGTGCTTGGTAGATCACTTAGGCCTTGTTCATATCAACGTTTCTCCTTTCCGTTCTTCGGCTCCGTTGAGGAGCAGGAGAATGGAAAGGACGGATTCTGCAGATAACTGAGACCTAACTGAGCGTAACGGAGCCTAAAGACCCCATAGACTATAATAGGGTCAGTTCGGCATCCGCTCAGAACATGATTTTTGAGCGGAGATGAAAGTCCTGCATGCATATTTTTTTTTTTGCAGTTCATAGTGGATTGATTACACAGAGAAAAAGTTTAATTTGGTATGGAAATAACATCACCAGTGCCCAAGGGCGGTCCAGAGCCCTGCAAGTTCTCCAAGCCCTTCCAGTAACCCTGTCCCAATGACTACACCATGGCCTTAAGCCTTATTCACACAGTGTTTGGTCAGGTGCGGCTCTGAACACAGAACAGGTGTATACCTTACATCTGTGGAGGCTCCAATCCTGGTTTTGGCTCACAATCACTGATAAGAATCACTGACCAAACACTGACTGTGTGAATGAGGCCTTAAAGGGAGATTCCCATCTTAATAACTGCCCTGTCCTGCAGAAAAAAAGAAGAGAAGGCATTTCTTCAATCTCTTTGCTTACTGTTGTCAGGGGTTACTGCTGTGATCTTGCAGCGGTGGTTGTGCTGTGATCCCCTTTGATGCTCACTCTGATGGGCAGGATTGCAGGAGGGTGCACACTCATGCATACATGGCAGCTCCCAATCTGGCCACTGCACTGCATTACATCATCATCATTCATTGGGACAACTCCAAGCCAAGAGCTGCGGGCGTCAGGCTGCTCTGCAGAGCCAATGCTACTAATGAAAAGTTTTGTTAGCAGCATCGGGAGCATGAACTGACTAGCATGGTCTGTCACTCACATACAAGGTTTGCACTCGCCAAAGAGGAAGGAAATTCGAAACTCTGGGTCTTTTGAAAAGCAAAAAAAAAATCTCCCTTCTACTATCCGTCGCTGTGTCCACGACGACCAAATATGATTTAAGTGATATGCTATGGCTGGTCAAGACACCTATATTGGGCTCTGGGCATTCTACTACAACTAACTGCTCCACCCCGCCTTAGGAACCCTTTGAAAACCTGGACTTTGTTATAGATCCGAAAGGCTTCAGGGACCCTTCTTCTGCTTGCTATATGTCTCTTGACTCATGAATGCTCTACTCTTGGTCGTTGCACACAGTGATATTTCTTGTATGTTATTATTCCTTAATAAAAAGAGATTTAACAAAAAAAAGGCAATGTAAGACAACCCCTTGAATTCACTGTACCAAATTTTGGCAATGTCACTGTTAGCTGCATTGAAATCTTGCACATGTGCCCTTTGTTCCCATCCTGTTCAATGCAGCTAACAGCAACGTTATCAAAGGTGGGCATCAGGGTTGAACTGGCCCACAAGAGTGCAAGAGGATCCCCTGGGGGGCCCCAAAGTTCACCTGCCACTAGGGTCTATATCTTTGATTCAGAACCTTTTGGAATTTATTGATGACTAGCAGAAGGACCCAGCTTCGGATGGGTATATTTCATCTATTTCATTTAATCTTTGTGTGTGTCGTTAAAAGATATCGACAGTATTCACAATAACAGTGACAACTACAGTACCCCGCCCCTTCAACAGTGACCTCCACAGCAGCCTGCCCCCTTAACAGTAACATCCACAGCGCCCTCCCCTTTAACTTCCACAGCGGCCACCCATTTATTAGTGACCTCCACAGTACCCCGTCTCATTAACAGTGATTTCCACAATAACCCGCCCCCTTAACAGTGATCTCTACGGAGCTCTGTTCCCTTAAAATGTGACCTCCACAACACTCCTCCCCCTTAACAGTGACCTCTACAGCACCCGGCCCCTTAACACTGACCACCATAGCGGACCACCCCCTTAACTGTGACCTCCACAGTTCCCTGTCCCCTTAACAGAGACCTCCACCGCGCCCGCCCCTTTAACAGTGACCTTCACAGCATCCCGTCTCCTTATCAGTGACCTCCATAGCAGCCCGCCCCTTTAACAGTGACCTGAACAGCATCCCACCCCCTTAACAGGGACCTCCACAGCGGCCGCCCCTTTATTAGTGACCTCCACAGTACCCCATTTCTTTAACAGTGATTTCCACAACACCCTGTCCCCTTAACAGTATCCTCTACAGCAATCTGCCACTTAACACTGACATACATAGCGGACCGTCCCCTTAACTGTGACCTCCACAGCAGCCTGCCCCTAGGGTGGCCAGAGGTCCGGTTTTAGGCAGGACAGTTCAGCTTTCAGACTCCCTGTCCTCCGTCTGGTGCAGGACCTAAACGGACACAGGGGTGTTCTTTTAAACCGCTCACTCTCAGACAGCAGCACTGTACTGTGTGAGCGTGTGCTGCAGGGAGAAAATCTCCCTCCCTCCCACCCCTGCAGCTGACAGGAGTTGATTTTTACCTTAATTTGTTCATCCCCGTTGGCTGCGGAGTGGGAGGGGACGTGGCTTAGCGGGACCTGGGGGCGGGGTTTTTAAGTCAGTCTTTTAAGGGTGGCCTGAATGGCCACCCTACCTGCCCTGAACTGAGACCTCCATAGCACTCTGCTCCCTTAACAGTGTCATCCACAGCGCCCTGCCCCTTTAAAGCTGACCTGCAGCAGTGAAGGAAAATGGCTGGGTTGTTATGGAAACCTGGTGTAAAACTGAGTGTATGTGGAGACTAAGGGCCTGTAAGCTTCTATTGGCTGATAAGGGTCATGTGACCAGGCTTCTATTAGATAATGCATTTTTGGGGAATATCTCACACAGGGATGTTCTTTTGAACAGCTCACTCTCAAACAGCAGAACTGTGATGTCTGATCGTGAGCTGCAGAGAGAAAGTCATCCTCCCTCCCACCCCTGCAGCTCACAGAAGTTGATTTTACCTTCATTTTTTAATCGCTGTCGGCTGCAGAGTGGGAGGGGGCCTGGCCTAACTGCATCGGGGCGTGGCTTAGTGGGACCTGGGGGCGGAGTTTTTAAGTTCGTCTTTTGAGGGTGGCCTGAATAGCTACCCTACCTGCCCCCTGAACTAGTAACTCCACAGGACTCCGCTCCCTTAAAAGTGTCATCCATAGCGCCCTGCCCCTTTTAAAGCTGACCCGCAGCAGTGAAGAAAAATGGCTGGGTTGTTATGGAAACCTGGAGTAAAACTGTGTGTCTGTGGAGACTAAGGGCCTGCAAGCTTCTATTGGCTGATAAGGGACATGTGACCGTGTGTATGGCAACTGGGATATGAAGAGAAAGACTTGCAGGCTTCTATTGACTAATGCAGGTCATTTTTTGGGAATATCTCAGGAACGGTACGTCCTATAGAGCTGAGACCCCCACAAGATTTCTTTCCAAGTAGCAAGGGATGTGTATACCAAGTTTCGTTGAAATTGATGGTTGCGTTTTTGAGTGATCGCGGAACATACATACATACATATATACAGTATGTCTTTCTTTTATATATAGATACAGGGGTTGGGCCTGAAGATTTGTTTTCTCTGGTGGGCCCAAGGAGTCCCAGTCTGACACTGGGGTTGTCTTGAGAGGAATACATACCTGCAGTCTGTACTGGTTTCTGGTCCTTACATGCAAAGTCCAGGGAAGACAGCCTGAGAGCCAAAGAGCACCAACATAGAGACACGGAGCAAAAAAGGGGGGGCAGTTTAAAGGAGAATCCTGGAGAAACCCTTTAAAGGCGTTGTCCACCCCCCAGGGACCTTTCAGCCAAACCCTCCATGTCCCCGGACCTATGGAGGAAAGCATACTTGCCTGCTCCCTGCTGTCCACCGCTGCTTCGATTTGGTCCCACTAAACAACATCCGGTTTGACGGGCTGCAGTGGTGTGACACATTGATGTGACGCATGGAGGGCACATCACTGCTGTGGCAATTTATTGACTGCAACAGCACACGTGACCCCTGTGAGACCAGATGTGGATGAGCAGGACCACAGCATGGCAGTGGGGGACTGAAGGACCTAGGACCCTGTGGCAGGGAGCAGGAAAGTTTGCTTCCCTCCACAGGTCCAGTGACATAAGGTGGGTCTGGCCGAAAGGTCCTCAAAGGTGGACAATCCCTTTAAACATCTTTTTCTGTGCAATCAATTTGCTATGTACTGCCTAAAAGGTATGTGCCCACCCATTTATCATTGCCCTGCCAAGCTTTGTCCCTTGGTCGGCATAATTCACATTACGTACTCTCTTTAAGAAATGCATCAAACTTTTTTACCCATTGAATGTGTTTGCATTCCCAGATGATGGAGACACCTTACATGGATTTGTTACTTCATGTAAATTCTATGTACCTCATTAAAAACTGCCTTTTTGCCCAGAGCAACCAATCATAGCTTGGCTTTCATTTAGTAAAGTGATTTTGTAAAATGAAAGCTTCAGTGTGATTGGCTGCTATAGGCATCAAAAACTGTTTTTCTTATAGACAGTTTTAATAAATATGCCCCTATGTTTTTTCCTTCAGATACCAATGCAAAAGTAGATGTTACACGCCAAGTGATGTACTCTACTGTGAAGAAAGAGCCAATCCCTCGTCAGCAACAAGGAATAAGTGAGCACTGAGCCATTATAACTGCAAGATAACATTTTCTTACTGCTTTAACTTCTCTCTAAATATATATTTTTGTTTTCACAGAATCTGCATATAATGGCCACAACTATAAAGCAGAGTTACAGCTACCCAGCATGAATGACAGATTTTCATATACATCTTATGATTCCATTGGACACATCACAGACATTGATTACATGAATACAGACAGTGAGTTACTCAACTACACTTACAGTAATGACTTACATTTTTCAAGGGGTTTTCTGGCAGCCAACAATATCATTAAAGTGGTTTTCCAGAAAGAAAAAAAAAAAGCCACACTTCCCTCAGGGATGTTCTGACACTCCCTGGTCCTCCGTCCTTATCTACTTCCTGGTCCAGCAACAACATATCGACACAGGGGCATTTAACCTCTGCAGCCAATCACTACTGATGTGCAGCATTTTTAGCAGTTTTAAGTAGCACTTTAAATAACAAATCTGTACTTCTCCAGCACCACTGCTCTCATGACCCCTCATCTGTCTCCGTGTACAACAATGTAGCAATGATGTGCCATACTGACACCAGATATGGGTTACTATTTTACATTAGTTTAAAGGGTGTCCGTCAGTAGTATTCGATTATGCTAAACTGCTGGCAGCACTATGAAGGGACTGAGGAGAGCAGTACAAACATATCTTTCTCACCCGTATTCATTGGGGGACACAGAGACCGTGGGTATAGCTATGTCCTCTAGGATGCGTTGACACTAGTAAAAGCTGTTAGCTCCTCCCTTGGCAGCTATACCCCCTTCAGCCTGGAAAGCTTCAGTTTTTTCTAGTGGGGGATCTCCTGAAGATTTTTTATTTTATTTTATTTTTTTTCCTTCTTTTTCAGATGGGACAACAGTGGTCGCCTCGCCTCCCTGTTCTCCCGGGGTCGAGTTGCGCCAGTGCCGGTCATCCGCACTGTTGCCTCCCCCACAGAAGACAAGGTGGACCAGGGCAGCTTCGCTCCCCTGCATCCCGCCAGCCAAGGGGTCACCTAGGTCCGCCAAAGAGAAGACCCTCCCGCCATACCAGACTCCTGCCACTCCGGTGCCAGCTGCTGAGGAGGTGACCCTGCTGGAGAAGGTACCATTATGGGCCCACTTAGGGAGGGTGAAGTGAAGAGGAGGAAGATAGGTGAGTACGGGACTAGCTAAGTATGTTAACCCTCTCCCTCCTTTCCTATTTGAAGGGTTCTACGGAATAGACTTCCTCCTTGGCCAGACAGTTTTTTCTCACTAGCCCAGCTCAACAGTCTTCCCTCCCCCTCTGTGCCGTCGCAATTACCAGTGGGCATGTACACGGGCACATAGGGGGTTAATGACCTTAAATCACAGCGGGCGACAGTGCGCCCTGCTTTGGTCAGGTGTAGAGAAGTTGCAGAGTGCCTGCGCATAATGCAGGGTTGCACCTCTGATCTCCCCTTGTCTCCGTTCCCCAGCGATAATCATCCCCTGGAAGCGGGCACCTAAAAGTGCGCCGCTCCAGGAGGCTATCACCAGCATCGGGTGCGGGCACCGCAAAAATCTGGCCTCGCCTGATTACTCCAGCCTGAACTGGTTCAGTACCTGCAGTAGGCGTTCCCCCTTTTAGTAGGTGGCGGAACTGCATTCCCACTGGGGACAGTACTTACTGTATGCATTAGCCTCTTCCATAGTGGCACTATGGCATTATCCCTAGTTTAGGGTTTACTGTATGTCTTACCCCCTTACGTAGGTGGGGTATTGATACGGACTCTCCATATGCCTTGCCCTTTCCGTAAGAGGCGTACTCCCTCTCTACTTGGATTCAGTTCCTGCTAGAACTACCGTGGGGAATGAGTACGCATCTTGGATCTTGCACTTCAACTATGCCACGGCTATAGGTGCCTTAGCTTCTTCTACATGTGGAGCGTAGCGAGTATCGTTTCACGCTGGCGCCCTCTACTCTTCTTCTAATGATATTTCGGTGCCGCCAGTGGATACTGTGGCTGTTTCCACGTTGTGTATTTTTCCTTCGGTGCCGGTTTGGGGCATGAATATAACAACCTCTCTCCTCTCGGGGTTGCCCGGCGTCACTCATGTGTCCTAGCGTCCCCTATCCCCATGGTCCTCCACTGTTCCAATATGTGTCTTCAACAATAAGTAGTGCGTACACCATGGCACGTAATATTGTGATTACATTCCTGCAAGTCGAGTGTTACACTAACTCTATATTTCTATCCACCATTCCTGATGTGGGAAGTGGTTGTGCTGGCACTCTGGTTTAGCTTTGCAGCGTGTTCTCTTCCGCTGGTGCGGATTTTACGCTGGTACTAGCGTTTGCAGTCACTGCAGTGGGCCGTTCCCTCAGGTAGGGGTTCTACCCTGACGCTGGCTTGGCGGTTGTTCCTGTTCAACGCCCTTCCCAGGTGGAGTGTTTAAGGTTAGCTCTTCTTCCCTGGGGCAGTATGGTACCATGGCCTCTACCGGATACCTCTAGTCTGCCCCTCAGTTTGTGCTGGCGGGCACGCTGCGGCTCCTACGGTATGGGGGTCCTGGAGTAGCTGTTACATACTCTGGCTCCCCCTGCACGGCTCCTTCGTCAGGTGACTGATTCCTTTAACACCAAGTTCGGTGGCATACGCTGCATGGCCTCCTCCTTAGGCGGAGTGTGGCACCGCCACTATCATCCGGTGGCTACTTCTGTGAGTGCCTGTCTCAGATGGGGAATGGACTTCACCCTACCACTCTTTCCTTCCGTCTTTTTCCTTCTCTGGCTCGGGGTTCACGGCCACACCGCAAACCTGGGTAGCTCCTACCTTATTACATCCCCTCATCTATGTTGATTCAGGGTATTGGTTCTGTGTTTTTTTTTTTTTTTTTTTCTTCCAGTCTTGTTCCGGACCGACTGTTGGGCCGTGACGTTTTCCAAGTCCTACCCGTTGGTCCTGGGTGTACTACCCATATCTACAACTACCTCTCTCAAGACTTGACTAGCGACTGCCACGTCAGTCCGATGTAGTCATGCTATTTCACTGCACATTCCGTGGCTAGTCTACGAGACTCACCACACCAGGCTGAGCGGGGGTGATGTCACGACTGTTCATGGAGTTTCGTTCCTGGAACGGAACACCCTTTCTATTCTTCCTTCTCGAGGCAGGAGTCTTTTTCTCTCATCTTGGTCTGGTCGTAATTTTCCTTCTAGGAGTGTTGCTACACCGTTCATACACAGTCGTTGACGGAACTCTACCGTGGATGATTCTCATATCGTCTCTACTTTTACCTATCCAATGTGTTGATTCCTTGGCTTGCGGTTGGACATGCCTCATTCAGGCGTTCCTTTCTCTGTAGTTTATCAGCCAGCTTCCCATTCTCTCCACAAGCCTCTTCGGCTCGAGGGACATTGGTGGACCACTTACCGTTTCCGTGGAGCGCTTCCCTTTAGCAGGGGTGGATCCTGTGGTCCTGGGGTTTGGGTTGGCCATTAGTTCCTTGCTGGGGCAGTTTCGGTGCTGTGTATCCTTTCCAGGATCCTCTGACTCACCCGGGGCCCATAATACCTTCCTTCAGGGAATGGCACATATGGTTCCTCCATACCGTCCTCCTTTACCACCTTGGGATCTGAACTTAGGTTTTTTCAGCGCTCCGGAATTCTCCCCTTGAACCTTGCGGGAGATGTCACTCCGACTCCTGTCCTGGGAGGTGGTCTTTTCTGGTGGCTATCACATCCATCAGATGGGTGTCCGGGTTGGGGCGCTCTCTTGCAGAGAGCCTCCCGGTTCTAACAGGGATAAGCGGTTTCCCGGCCCGTTTATTCCTTTTCTCCGACAGTGGTCTCTGATTTCCATTTCAATGAAGAAACTGTCCTTCCATCACTGTGTCGCTCCCCTTCACCCCTAGGGAAAGGGAGTTGGGTCATTTGGACGTTGTCAGGGCTTTGGCGATTTATTGCTAGCCTCCAGTTCCTTCCGGTGTACGGACTCTCCTTTTTTGTCATCCCGGAGGGTCCTCGCAAGGCATTGGCGGCCTGCAGGGTGGCAATTCCACGTCTGCATTTACTTAAGCGTACTGCACCCGGGGCGGGGTCCCGCCCTTCGGCGTCACGGCTCACTCCACCAGGGCGGTGGGCGCTCTTGGGCTTGGAGTATTCAAAGGTCCGCTGCGCAGTTGTGCAGGGCGGCTACTGTCCTCCTTGCGCACATTCACAAAAGTTTGCCAGATGCCTGCTTATGCTTCGACGGGCGCCGCCTTTGGATCACTTGGTCTTGCAGGCGGCAGTTCTTAGTTACCTACAAGGGCGCTTGCTCCATGGGTCTGTGGTTTTCCCTCCCTGTGGACTGCTTTAGGACGTCCCACGGTCTCTGTGTCCCCCAATGAATATGGGCGAGAAAGCAAGATTTTTGTAAAACTTACCTGTAAAATCTCTTTCTCGCTCTTCATTGGGGGACACAGCACCCACCCAGTATTGTTGTTCGGCCACAGTTGTGGCTGTTGCTGGTTAGAACCTGGTTCAGTTCTTGGCATTGTTGCTGTTCCACGTTTTTTCGTTGGTTTACTTGCTTCTCCTACTGCTTCTCACAAACTGAAGCTCTCTCTCCAGGCTGGAGGGGGTATAGCTGCCAGGGGAGGAGCTAACAGCTTTTACTAGTGTCAACGCCTCGTAGAGGACATAGTTATACCCACGGTCTCTGTGTCCCCCAATGAAGAGCGAGAAAGAGATTTTACAGGTAAGTTTTATAAAAATCTTGTTTTTTTGTAAAGCACTTGTGTGAACATGAACCTTTATCTTGTCAGGCTCTTGTCCTTCAGGCACACTGGAGACATTGAGCTACTTCACAGCCCCTCCCCTCTGCATGGCACCTGTAGTGGTCTTCTGGTTAGATGCAAACAACTGTCACTCAGAGTAGAGGGGAGGAGCTGTAAGACCAGAGAAGTGAAGCACCACCTCTAGGGTACTTGCTGTAGAAGAACATAGTAGAATAAAAATGAATTTACACTAGTTCTGATAGTAAAAACTCCACAAAAAAAGTATGTTTCTCCTGCTGTCCTCAGCCTCTACCTAGTGTTGCCAGCAGTTTAGCATGATCAAAAGTGCTGACAGAGTCCTTTTTAGTCCAAAAACCCCTTTAATGTAGTTGTAGCAGTTAAAGGGACACTAAACCCAGAAATTAATAGAAAAATGAATAGTAAAAGAGAACACACATCCTGGATTTTGGCGACTGTCCCAGGACATGTCATGTAGCATGTGAGGATTTCAACTGTATCTGCTTCCCGAGGACACAGATAAGGTTGAATGCAATGGTGAAGCAAAGAGCCATCAGCCACCTGCTCCACCATTCCCATCCTACACCTCCCAGCAGGCAGGCACGATGCAGTGATGTCATCATGCCTGTTGATCTAAATGAGAGACACCACAAGCCGGGGAATGGTGAGCTAAAGGGGCATATGAATAGTGACCTTGTTAAAGGGGCATATGAATTGTGGTTATCTTCCCGAAACAACCTCTTGAAATGGAGTGGGCTTGGTGACAGTGCTTGGTTGATCACTTAGAAGCGAATTGATTGCACAGAGAAAAAGTTTAATTTGGTAGGTAAATCACATCAGTGCCCAAGGACGGTACAGAGCCCTGCAAGTTCTCCAAGCCCTTCCATTAAACCTGTCCCAATGACTCCACATTGGCCTTAAAGTGATATTCTCATCTAATTAACTGCCTCCCGTCCAGAAAAAAAAAGAAAAGAAGGCACTTACCCAATATATTCTTTTTTTCCTGAAGTATCTCCTTTTCTTGTTTGGGATCTTTCTTCCCTATCTTTGCTTACTTTTTGTAGTCAAGGGTTACTGCCACTGCTGTGATCTAGGGTTCAATTAAAACAACTTTTAATCTACCGATGTAACATGGTTAGCACTCTTTTTTTTCCTGAGATTTCTGAGTTTAGTTATCTAATCTAAGCAAACACCTTCAATTGCTTTTCAATGGCTTTTGTCTCAAGATAATGAAATGAGTTAAGAAATTTGAGTTAACAGCGGGAGTGCTAACCATGGAACATCTGTAGGTATTAATAAAAATGATATAAAATTTGTCTCCTATTAAGTAGAAAAAAGAATTAGAGGATAATAACCATATGAAAGACCAGAGGGAATCATGTAGAAAAATGCCTATTGAACACCAGTTATCTCACTATTGCTGCCAGTGAAGCGTAAGGAAATATATAGCCCGAGAGGGTACCTTGATAGTCTAGATGGTCATGCTGGTCTTCTTGGGAAATGTGCACCTTGTTTGTAACCTAGACCAAGTCCCGCTTGTGATTTTCATCCAATACTGGTACTTTGGGTCATCTGGTGGTTGACAGTAGTCAGGAGTGATTTCTTCTTCTGTGTTTTTCAGGTCAGGTCCCCTGTGGAAAACGGCCTTAAGTATCCCTATAAATTCCCTAACAAAAGAGGGAAGGGGCTGGTCAACACTACCACCACAGAGCACACTCCCTGACAATGGCGACCCTTTCTGAAAGCTCTCCCACATATTTAGACCTATGCCCGGATACACCCTAATTTTGCCCAATATGACATGTTTCTGTCTTGTTGTTGGTGGACTTCTCAGGGGACTTGGAAATTAGGGGTTAATAAGTAATTAGTGATGAGCGAATCGAAGCTGCCGAAGTGGAATTCGATCCGAAATTCTGGAAAAATTCGATAAGCATCGAATCCGAATTTCCTCACGTTTCGTGCTAACGAATTATATTTTTTCCTAAAATGACTGCTGCACGTGTGAGGACATGGAGCAAGTAACTCTGGGAAGGCGGGATCACCATAATGAGATGCATGCAGCCAATCAGCAGCCAGCCCTGTGATGTCACAGCCCTATAAATAGCCTCACCATCTTGGATTCTGCAGGGAGAGACGTCAGCAGGCGCTAGGGACAGTGCTAGAAAAAACTTCATTGTGCTAAAAAAAAACGATTTACAAGTGCAGGGAAAGATTATTCAAGGTTTAGGGAAAGGATAGGGAGGAATCATTCCACAGCATTTATGCTGAACAGGGTTCAGTAAGGGAGGTTACAGCCTGGGTAATAGGAACAATCCGATTACACCTTGCTGCAATGGCTGGGCACCCAAATTGCCATTATACAGCTCTGTAAACCGTTCTTGTTATTGGGGTGCAAGTGCTGTTTGATACAGCCATTAACAGGGTTTATTACAAGGAAATATTTCTACATCTTATTTGCCCTTGTGCGGTGCAGTTATATGTTCTAAAGCTGTTTTGCCTTGTATTAGTGTGACAAAAAGAGATTATTAGCCGATGTGTGGTGAAGTGCTAAAATACAGCACTTTTTGTCGTCTATTAGTGGCAAAAGAAAAATATATTTGCCGTTCAGCGATGCAGTTATATGTTCTAAAGCCTTTTGTGGCGTGTATTAGTGGCAAAATAAAAATATATTTGCCGTTCAGCGATGCAGTTATATGTTCTAAAGCCTTTTGTGGAGTGTATTAGTGGCAAAATAAAAATATATTTGCCGTTCAGCGATGCAGTTATATGTTCTAAAGCCTTTTGTGGCGTGTATTAGTGGCAAAATAAAAATATATTTGCCTTTCAGCGGTGCAGTTATATTTTCCAAAGCCCTTTTTTGTGTGCATTAGTGTGAAAAAAACTGCTTTTTAGCCGTTGTGTGGCAGAGGTCTAAATGTTTCTGGAGCAGGCACAGGTCGCAGCAGAGTAAGGGGGCGTGGCAGCAGGAGTGGCAGCGAGAGGCCTGAGCTCTCAGTGTCATCTAGCGGTCGTGTCTTGACCAGCAACCCAGCAGTTCTTGAATGGTTGACTCGGTCATCTCTGTTTTGGATCCACTCCTATTTTTTTTTGGCATTAGCAATACTGATGGATTACTGACCAAATGCTGACCGAGTGAAGGCGGATGCGTTTTTTTGGGGTTATTGTTCTGACGGATCAGAGGAAGAGCAAAATAATCAGTGACGTCAACACAAACATACTGCTGACACCCTCTCCACTCTGTCGGGGGGCTCTGTATAAGCGTTTAATAGAACAGGTTCTGTAGGCATCTATGTGGAAAAGGAGTGCACTTCTTCTTGGCGCTAATATCGTCCTGTAAGGCTGAGTTCATACTTGAATTATTTGGTCAGTTTTGGCCCCGTGACTGCCTAAATAAGTGAAGCCTGCAGTGATTCTAAGAGCGACACCTGTCATCTGCATGTCATACTGACTCACAGTATTGTTTAACTACCCCAGCAGACTCCCTATGCGTGTTACTGCAAGGCACAGTGTTCTACACCACTATAAAAGATCTCTGCAGCCAGGAAATAGACGTTTTTTAACGCAATTTGGATAAATTCGTATCGAACCAAAAAATAATTTTTAATTCGGCAAACCAGCCAAATCAAATTTTTTTAAAATTTGCTCATCTCTAGAAATAATGGAAAGTAGCTGGGTATATAGACGGAGGAGCAGAAGGAGTTTGCAATCTAAATCCTCCAAAACAAATGAGACACCCTTGTCAGTGGACTGGGGTCTCAAGAGACCAATGACTGTCCCTCTCAAGGTTTAAGGGGCCCCATAGACCTTTAGAGGGACTGTCAATTTATTAACTGCAGCAACACACCCGATCCCTGTCAAACAGGATGTGGACGAGCAAAACCACAGCGTAGCAGCCGGGGACTGAAGCAGCCAGAACCCTTCGGCAGGTAGCAGGTAAATATGCTTCCCTCCGCAGGTCCAGCAACATATGGGTCTGGCTGAAAGGCTCCAGAAGGTGGATATACCTTTAAATTTCTTTTTCTGTGCAATAAATATGCTATGTACTGCCAAAAAGGTATGAGTCTACCTCTTTCTCAGTGCCCTGCCAAGCTTTCTCCCTTGGTAGGCATAATTCACGTGACATACTTTTAAGAAATGCATCAAACTTTTCACCCATTGAATGTGTTGTTACTTCATGTCAATTCTATGTACCTCATTAAAAACCGCCTTTTCGCCCAGAGCAACCAATCATAGCTCAGCTAAGTGCTCTTGTAAAATTAAAGCTTCAGTGTGATTGGCTGCTATGGGTATCAAAGACTGTTTTAATAAATCTGCCCCTATGTTTTTTCCTTCAGATACCAATGCAAAAGTAGATGTTACACGCCAAGTGATGTACTCTACTGTGAAGAAAGAGCCAGTCCATCGTCAGCAACAAGGAATAAGTGAGCACTGAGCCGATATAACTGCAAGATAACATTTTCTTACTGCTTTAACTTCTCTCTAAATATATCTTTTTGTTTTCACAGATTCTGCATATAATGGCCCCAACTATAAAGCAGAGTTACAGCTACCCAGCATGAATGACAGATTTTCATATACATCTTATGATTCTATTGGACACATCACAGACATTGATTACGTGAATACAGACAGTGAGTTACTCAACTATGATTACAGTAATGACTTAAATTTTTAAAGTTTTTTTTTGGCAGCTGACAATATCATTAAAGTGGTTTTCCAGCAAAAAAAAAAAAAAATTCTAACTGCTAATAATTCTTTGGCAAAATAAAAAAAACTACACTTACCTCAGGGATATTCTGACACTACCTGGTCCCCCACCTCTTTTTACTTCCTAGACCAATGTGAGAAATGGACAACAATTCTCATAACTTTTATTATCTGTGTATGTTTTTATAACTGTCGTGTGATACTATATATTTTCCATTCTGTAATTGTTCGTGCCGTTCTGTCTTGGCCTGCAGTTGGAATATGCATTACCGTTGGAGGAAATCAGTTTATCACCTGAATGTTAAAAAACTTGCCCTTTGCAAGTGGTAATGAAGGTTGTTTCTAGAAATGCAGCCACTAAGACAGCCTGGAACCTCACCCCGTAGGGGTCCAGAAGCTTCTCAAATACAGTGCCAGAGGATGAAGAAGATATCTCATAAGCAATAACTCATCTGTGGTACAACTCACAAATTAATAATTGTGATCATTGTATTCTGCGTAATGTGGGCATCGTAGGGGGTCTAAACATGCCATCCCTGACAGCCAGCATTCCCACATAACCATTGTCTCACCTTCTGGGACAACCACCCCGGTCATGTGTGGTATCACAATGATCAGCCGGATATAATATACATTATTAAAACATGTTGGGTCCCGAATATCCATTAGTGTGGACGGGAAGCCATGTTTTAATAATATTTCATGTCTGCCAGCTGAATAAAAGGTGGAGCATGCACAGGTAATGAGGGCCATCCCAGAAGGCTGGGACAGAATAGGTGGGAGACTCCTCTCAGCTCCACCCTCTACCGAATGGGGATAAAAATGAACTATTGGGAACATTTCTTTGACACAATTTTGGGGATCCGATCAACATTGGGTTATGCTCCACTTTCCTCCTGTCCCCGGAAACCAGAAGGAACTCCACACAATTCGTTGAGTAAGAACCTTTCTGCTTTTTATCCTTTTATTTTTATACTGTTTTGTGCACGTTTATATATCTCTTATTTCTTTTAACTTTATTTATTTCTTGTAACTAAGTACTGTACCGTTTAGTACATTAAAGCACATCTTTAATGGTTTTGCCTTGTGCCCTGAACGAGCCCAGTAACCTACTTTTTTTTTTTAAGTGTATGAGTGCGGTTTGCGTTACCGTGTATTTGCTATACGTGTGGCCTGTGCCAATGTGAGCCTGCTTGCCAGTGGGGCGCTGTGGGGTTTTCTATGAGCCCTTAATTAATCGGTGTATTGATTTAAATGTCATAGATCAGAGGTCAGCAACCTCCGGCACTCCAGAGGTGATGAAACTACAACTCCCAGCATGCTCCATCGACTTCTATGGGAGTTCCAACAACAGCCAAGCATGTTTGTATGCTGGGAGTTGTAGTTTCACCACAGCTGGAGTGCCGAAGGTTGCTGATCCCTGTCATAGATGGTGGCAGCAGGGTGCATGAGAGGCTGTGTCAGGGTGTGATCGAGGCTCAATCTGAGACCCGTGAAATAGATCGACCCTTGGCAGTCGCACCCAGGTCACGTGACAGGGCGGTTCCCGTATGTGACAACCAGCAATAACATGTTGACACAGGTGCATGTAACCTCTGCAGCCAATCGCTATTGATGTGCAGCATTTTTAGCAGTTTTAATTTTTTTTATTTTTTCAGCTGTAAAACCCCTTTCAATAACAAATCTGTACCTCTCCAACACCGCTGATCTCATAACCAGGGGAGGACTGGGAACTTAAAGTGGCCCCATGTTGTAGATAGGTCCAAATTTACAGAAGACAGGACAATAAAAGTAAGCAGGGCAAACACAAGTAGGCGGTTTCAACACAAGGGGGGCCGCCAATACCACAGTGCAGTACAAAATACTGTCTACCCTTCTGCAGTATTCAACTTTTATTACCATCCTGAGGGCAGTGAGCGCACTTACAGTCATCGACCAGGTGCATGAGTACCTGATGCTCCTAGTATTAATTAATGCTGAGAGCATCCAAATGTTAATTACTCAGCTAGCCAGGGTGAGGAGGGCTCGGGTAGCCTCCTGGGCATCGGCCCACCGGGAAACTTCCCTGTAAGTCTATGACCAGTCCACCCATGCTCATGACCCCCGTCTGTCTCTGTTTACAACTATGTAGCAATGAAGTGTCATACTGAAAGTAACAGAAATTTGTTCCTATTTTGTATTCTTTAAAGGGTGTAGTTTTGACCATGTTAAACTGCTGACAGCACTAGGAAGGGGCTCAGGAGAGCAGTACAAGCATACCTTTTGTGGAGCACTTGTGTTAACATAAACCTTTATTTTGTCAGGCTCTTGTCCTGGAGGCAAAGCCCCTCCGTATGACAACTGTAGTGGATGCTACATCTGTCATTCTGAGTAGAGGGAAGGAGCTGGGAGAGCAGAAAATGAAGCTCCACTTCTAGTGCATTTGCAGTAGCAGAACCTTGTAGAAATAAAAAATCATATATACACTACTTCTGATAAAAACTTCACAAAAGGTATGTTTGTCCTGCTGTCCTCAGACCCTAGCTAGTGCTGCAAGACGTTTAGCATGATCAAAAGTGCTGACAGACTCCCTTTAAGTCCAAAACCTCTGTAGTGTAGTTGTGGCAGTTAAAGGAACACTGAACCCAGAAATGAATAGAAAAAATAACATACATCCAAACCGTACCTGATTTTGATGGCTGTCCTTCGGTTCCAGGAAGGGCTGTAGCATGTTCCAATTTCAACTGCATCTGCCTCTTGAGGACACAGATACAGTTGAATGCAATGGTGAAGCAGGAAGCCATCAAACTATCTGCTCTACCATCTCCATCCCTCTGCATTTCCCAGGAGGCAGGCACGATTCACTGGAAAAACGGGGATAGGTGAGTATTACTTTTTTATTTTATTTCAACTACAGGAGCTTCACTATTGAGAGGTGGCAGTAATGGGGCACATTAAGGGGGCAGCGCTATTGTAAGGGGGAATTTAGGGGCAGCACTATTGTAAGGGGAAACTATGGGGGCAGCACTATTATGTGGGGGCACTATGGGGTCATTCTTAGCATCGTTTTTTGGTCATTATAAAAAGTGACCAAAAAATGGCATCAATAAAAATGACAGCTCATCCCACAAAAAAGAGCCCATACACAGTTCTGTAGATGGAAAAAATTGCTTTTTTTCAAAGTTCTTTATATTTTAAAAAAAAGTAGTAAAGCATAATAAAAACTGTTTATCATTGTACTCGTACTAACCCACATAATTAAGGTAATGTGACATTTTTACAATAAAATGCCATACCATGCCATTAAAATAAAACCCATAAAGCAATGTCACAACTGCGTGTTTTTTACTCTATTAATATTTTTTTTCCAGCTTCCTAATACATTCTATAGAATATTAAAGTGTCATTACACAGTACAACGTGTCCCACAAAAAACCGAAAACAAAAAAAAAACAATCTTTTTGTTTCCACAAAAACTGAAAAGGGCTGTGTCGAGAAGGGGTTAGCCTATTGAGCATGGCCTGGTCACCAAAACAAATCCAAGCTTTTCTCTCGAATTATAAACTAGAATCTTAGAAGACAGGATATCCTTCTCCTGGTGGTACCCACACTAAACTGGCTTGAAGAGACATAAAAAAATAATAATTATAATAAAAAAAAAAATGATTCATTTAAAGGCCCTAACCCATCTCACCCCTTTAGACCTTAGAAATTTGACTGTAGCTGAATGTTAATTTCCTGTGTATCAAGAAGGATGAAGAAGGAGAGACTGGTGGAGGGAACTGGGATTGTCAGGGGATTTGTGAGGTGAATATTGCTTCTTTTATTTTTTTTCACCCAACCTGAGTCTTTTGTAAAATATTGTATCTGCTGGACAACCGCTTTAAATATATGACAGAAATAGTTCTAGTTCACTAGTATGTCGTACAACTGTAGTAGTATAAAACCCTAAAGTTTTATCAGAACTCTGTTAAAAAGATGTATGGAAATAGAGTGATGGATAATTATACTGTATGCTGTATATAAGTTATTTATACATGCTATGTGTATTTTTTTTTTTACAGACCGTGCTAAAGACCTGGAATATATTGACGTGCTTGCAGAAGATGATGATAATGATTATGATGATGTGTATATTATCTGAACTTATAATGTAGTAGCTTATATTCCCAACCAAAGCAAACAAGCTACTTAACTATAAAACAGACTGCTCTAAACAGCAACATCTAATACATTTTAATTATTAATTATCTATTTTATAGTTAATATATTTTATTAGTTTATAGATGTAATTTATCTCTGCATCATGTTCATGTTTTATATTTTTAAATTATACCTAACCTAAATACATTTGTGAAAAGCTAAGGAGGCAATAACTATTGAACGGTGGGGAGGCAATGGTTCTCCACTTTTCTTTAAAAAAGCAAGATATAAAATTGTGGGGAAAGATTATATACAAGCATATTTCCAGGAGCTTTCACTGATCTTTCAAACAACTTTGTTTCATCATTGCTTTCTATGATACATTCCCAGGGTAAAATCTGCAGTTAAAAAATGGCTGAAAAAGAAAAGTTTCTCGTTGTATCAACTGTTGAGACATGACTATCCTGTAGGTTCCTAGTACACATACTGCCCCACAAATGCCCCACATTTTATAACAGGAAGTATAGTTGTATACTTGTGCTTATCTCTACTGTCAGAACTTCCATTCTCAGCAGGTGACTGCAAGGGGTTATTCCACAATTATTGTAGAAAATGAGACTTAACACAGTATATGACAGTCCCTAGCAAAGCTAGAACCAGCACTGTACCTTATGGAAGCATGTAGGAAGCATGGTGGCTCAGCAGTTAGCACTGGTACCTTGCAGCAGTCTATCTTTGAACCAGTCCTTGTGTCAATGCTTATTTAAATATGTTTTGTATTTTTTTTCAATAAAAGTTCTCAATTTTTTATACTGTTCTAGTGCTCACTGGGTATTCCAACACCCTCGCTTTTTCTTTTTTTATGATTGTATGTTTGTGCATCAGTTTGAGCAGTTCCTTGATATGTTAGATTACACTAGACTGTATACTCACTGCCAGCAGCATTTGGACTAGATTGAGGACTGACCAGTGGCAGTATTTACACGTGACTAGATTATAAACTGGTGGCAGCATTTACACTAGATTATGGACTGACCGGCAGCAGCCTGACTGGTGGTAGCATTTACACTAACTGTGAACCGACGAGTGGCAGCATTTACACTATACTATGGACTGACCGGTACCAGCATTTACACGAGACTGTGGACTTACTGGTAGTAGCATTTATACTAGACTGTGGACTGGTCAGTAGCAGCATTTACAGTAGACAGTGGACTGACCAGTGCCAGCATTTACACTAGACTGTGGACTGACCGGCAGCAGCATTTACACTAGATTGTGGCTTGATTAGTGACAGCATTTACACTAGACTGTGGAATGACCAGTGGGAGCATTTACACTAGACTGTGGACTGACCAGTGGCATCATTTACACTAGACTGTGGACTGGTCAGTAGCAGCATTTACAGTAGACAGTGGACTGACCAGTGGCACAATTTATACTACACTGTGGACTAAACACTCGTAGAATTTACACTAACTGTGAAATAACTGGTGGCAGCATTTACACTATACTATGGACTGACCAGAGGCAGCATTTACACTATACTATGGACTGACCAGAGGCAGCATTTACACTATACTATGGACTGACCAGAGGCAGCATTTACACTAGACTGTAGACTGAAAAAGAGGCAGCATCCAACAATTTGATCAACTGTGCTTTCTAATACAAGATAATACAAGCAACCCAGAAGTGTGACGTTTTGGATATACCTTAGCCTTCCTCAAGCATGCATACAATGGTGAATACACAGACTTAAATACCCACAGTTCATGATGACATCAAAAGTATGGGGGGGGGGGGGTGACCCGGAAGTAGAAAGGGTCAGAGCTATATAGAAAAAGTAAAAAGTCTTCTAAAAATCATCATCATTAATATCAATATGCTTTATAAGTGCCAGATGTATTATATAAATTCTCTTAAGTATAGTACAATATAGGCTTGGGTTAGTTACCTCCATGTATATACGCATGTATTTGACCTTTATTTCCATATGATCGGCATGCGCTCCGTGAGGTTGTGGGAGGGTGCCACCCATCCTGCCTTCAGTGCCGGCCCAGCCTGCGCTGCTATTTGCTCAGTCACGTGGTACCGCAGCGTCACGTTGCTCTGACCCCCCGGTGTTCTATCAAAAAACCTTACGCCGTGAAAATTCCTTACCCCTCGTGACTTCTGGTGACGCTCCCGCACCGGACATGACGAAGATCAGCTGGAGGAGGGGGTGTGTGCCTCAGCACAAGCGCACTACCACAGGTAAGGTAAAGTTACAGGGAGCGCTGCGGGCGAAGCGGCCACCAACAGCTATAGTGCTGGGAGCAGGGAGAGACCGACCTGATTAAGGCCAGCCAGCAATGCATCTGAAGCGCTGTGTCCGCGTGTGCGCAGTGTCAGGGTAAGGAGAGATTTCACAAAATAAACGACCATCAGATCTCCTTACCTCTGAGGGCGCATGCGTGGTGTCTGTGAGTCAGGCTGTGCTGGCTGGCTCCACGCGTGCGTACTGAAGGGTGGGGAGTTCGGATGGTGGTTCGCTGTGCGCAGTGTCTCCCGGAGCCTAGCTGTTGGTGGTCGCGCATGCGCATTTGGTGACCGCTTCTCCCGCAGCGCTCCCTGTAATTTTACCTTACCCGTGGCAGTGCGCTTGCGCTGAGGCGCACACCCCCTCCTCCAGCTGATCTTCGTCGTGTCCGGTGATGCCGCGTCACCGGAAGTCACGAGGGGTAAAGGATTTTCACGGGGTAAGGTTTTTTTTATAGAACACTTGCAGGATAACAGGCCGAACTGGATGGACAAATGTCTTTTTTCGGCCTTATGTACTATGTTACTATGTTAACACCGGCACAGAGAGTGTGCGATGTGCGATCCGGAGGTAAGGCAGCATCCTGCTGCCATAACAACCGAAGGCGTGTCTCACGAGACGGCAGGAAAGTGTCATGTTGCCATACTTACACTCATTAGGAGGAGCGTGCCGTGCGTTCTAAAAGCGGACAGCCTCTCTACCCCACACTGTGTTCGCAATTTTGTGTATATTTGTCAGCGTGAACATGGTTAATAGGCATTACATACAGGATTATTTACAACATAATGCCCTTATATAGAATCGTGTCAACCTCTTGGCATAGAATGACATATACCCTCCAGAGATCTTGGAAGATTAAGTACATATGTGAAGTGCTTATGAGTCATGTATGTTAATCCTGCAGGTTACATGGATCACTGTGTGATCCGTGATTAAGTACAAATGTGGAGTGCTTAAGGGTCATGCATGATACTCCTGCAGGTTATATGGGTCACTCTATGTATTACATATATTTGTCATTCATGACTTATGAGAGAAAGTAGATTGGTTTAGCCTCAAGATAGATTTACAAAAATTCTATCGCACATTTAGACTGAAGGCGCACTTTGCAAACATCCCCACACTACAAACTGGTAGACAAACTCATACAGCAGAAATAGAATTTAAAAACTTGAATATGAATAAAAAAAAGTCACTATACACCACCAAAGGGGAACCATGCTTTAGAAGCCTACATTTAGGTTTTACAAACACAAATACAGACCCTTAAGAACTCACGGATAGGTAACACTGACTAACCCCGACATGACCAGTGATGAGAGTGCCGCAATCAGGGAATTACAAGATCACAGGTCCCTTGAACTCAAACCGGCAGATAAGGGTGGGGCCCTGGTGATCATGGACAGATAAGACTATATAAATGAGTTAATGCGCCAATTGGAGGATGACATGGTATATACCCCTCTGAACAGGGATCCGAAGTTTGATATTGTGGATATGATAAAAAAAATGCCTATTGGGGGCTTACAAACAAAAAGTGATTGATGAGACACTTGGGAACGAACTGGTAGTAAAGCACCCAGTGACCCTAGTACTGTACTGTCTTCCGAAGATACACAAACGCCTAGATAAACCACCTGGGAGACCGATAGTGTCAGGAAGTGACTCTATTTTTACTAACATCTCTATTTTTCTTGACACGATATTATGACGCTTCGTAATTGAAGCAAAGTCATAAATAAGGGACACAGGTGATTTTTTTTGAGAAGTTAAAGGGCTTCTGTCACCCCACTAAACTCTTTTTTTTTTTTGTGTACTTATAATCCCTATCCTGCCATATTGCCATACATTATGTTAGTAATAATTTTCGTTCAGTAGATTTAGCAAAAAACTTACTTTTATGATATGCTAATTACCTTTCTACCAGCAAGCAGCGCGTCTACTTGCTGGTAGCAGCCACAGAAAACCGCCCCCTCCTTCTGTTGATTGACAGGGCCAGCCGCGATCTCCTCCTCCAGCCAGCCCTGTCAGCATTTCAAAAATCGCGCCTGTGTTGATTCGGCGCAGGCGCTCTGAGATAAGGAGGCTCGCCTCCTCAGCACTCCCTCAGTGCGCCTGCGCCGATGACATCACCGAAAGAGAAGACGTCATCAGCGCAGGCGCACTGAGGGAGTGCTGAGGAGGCGAGCCTCCTTATCTCAGAGCGCCTGCGCCGAATCAACACAGGCGCGCGATTTTTTAAATGCTGACAGGGCTGGCCGGAGGAGGAGATCGCGGCTGGCCCTGTCAATCAACAGAAGGAGGGGGCGGTTTTCTGCGGCTGCTACCAGCAAGTAGACGCCCTACTTGCTGGTAGAAAGGTAATTAGCATATCATAAAAGTACGTTTTTTGCTAAATTTACTGAACGAAAATTATTAATAACATAATGTATGGCAATATGGCAGGATAGGGATTATAAGTACACAAAAAAAAAAAAAAGAGTTTAGTGGGGTGACTGAAGCCCTTTAAAAGGTCTCACAATTCCAGACAATTGCATATTGGTGTCCTTTGATGTAGTTTCCTTTTATACGTCTATAGCCCATGAGAAAGGCATTGAAAAGGTGAAGGATACATTACGGTACACTTACTACAGCACTGAATGTCGTACCTTTCTACTAGAACTGTTGAGGATCATACTCAATGAAAACTATTTTCTGTTCCAAGACACGCTTTACAAACAGTGTCGGGGTACTGCAATGGGGTCTCACGTGGCCCCGACCTATGCAAATATATATATAAACTCCATTGAGGAGAATCATGTATATACAGTCAGGTCCATAAATATTGGGACATCGACGCAATTATAAAATGTTTGGCTCTATACACCACCACAATGGATTTGAAATGAAACGAACAAGATGTGCTTTCACTGCAGACTGTCAGCTTTAATTTGAGGGTATTTACATCCATATTATGTGAACGGTGTAGGAATTACAACAGTTTGCATATGTGCCTCCCACTTGTAAAGGAATCAAAAGTAATGGGACAGAATAATAATCATAAATCAAACTTTCACTTTTTAATACTTGGTTGCAAATCCTTTGCAGTCAATTACAGCCTGAAGTCTGGAACACATAGACATCACCAGACGTAGGGTTTCATCCCTGGTGATGCCAGGCCTCTACTGCAACTGTCTTCAGTTCCTGCTTGTTCTTGGGGCATTTTCCCTTCAGTTTTGTCTTCAGCAAGTGAAATGCATGCTCAATCGGATTCAGGTCAGGTGATTGACTTGGCCATTGCATAACATTACACTTCTTTCCCTTAAAAAACGCTTTGGTTGCTTTTGCAGTATGCTTTGGGTCATTGTCCATCTGCACTGTGAAGCGCTGTCCAATGAGTTCTGAAGCATTTGGCTGAATATGAGCAGATAATATTGCCCTGAAACACTTCATAATTCATCCTGCTGCTTTTGTCAGCAGTCACATCAATAAATACAAGAGAACCAGTTCCATTGGTAGCCATACATGCCCACGCCATGACACTACCACCACCATGCTTCACTGATGAGGTGGTATGCTTAGGATCATGAGCAGTTCCTTTCCTTCTCCATACTCTTCTCTCCCCATCACTCTGGTACAAGTTGATCTTGGTCTCATCTGTCCATAGGATGTTGTTCCAGAACTGCAAAGGCTTTTTTAGATGTCATTTAGCAAACTCTAATCTGGCCTTCTAGTTTTTGAGGCTCACCAATGGTTTACATCTTGTGGTGAACCCTCTGTATTTACTCTGGTGAAGTCTTCTTTTCATTGTTGACTTTGACACACATACGCCTACCTCCTGGAGAGTGTTCTTGATCTGGCCAACTGTTGTGAAGGTTGTTATCTTCACCAGGGAAAGAATTCTTCGGTCATCCACCACAGTTGTTTTCCGTGGTCTTCCGGGTCTTTTGGTGTTGCTGAGCTCACCGGTGCGTTCCTTCTTTTTAAGAATGTTCCAAACAGTTGTTTTGGCCACGACTAATGTTTTTGCTATCTCTCTGATGGGTTTGTTTTGTTTGTTCAGCCTAATGATGGCTTGCTTCACTGATAGTGACAGCTCTTTGGATCTCATCTTGAGAGTTGACAGCAACAGATTCCAAATGCAAATAGAACACTTGAAATGAACTCTGGACCTTTTATCTGCTCATTGTAATTGGGATAATGAGGGAATAACACACATTTGGCCATGGAACAGCTAAGAAGCCAATTGTTCCATTACTTTTGGTCCCTTAACAAGTGGGAGGCACATATGCAAACTGTTGTAATTCCTACACCATTCACCTGATTTGGATGTAAATTCCCTCAAATTAAAGCTGACAGTCTGCAGTTAAAGCACATCTTGTTCGTTTCATTTCAAATCCATTGTGGTGGTGTATAGAGCCAAAAAGGTTAGAATTGTGTCGATGTCCCAATATTTATGGACCTGACTGTACATCACCACACTGGGGACATTTCATTTGTTGGTGGTGATATATAGATGACATTTTTGCCATTTGGACAGGAACAGGAGATACCCTTGAACTTTTCCTTGAAGGATTAAATACTGTCGACAGGGAACTACAGTTCACCATGACACAGTCCAGGTCACAGCTACAGTTCCCAGATGTAAACGTACAGAAACGGGGAACCCTTATTGGCACAGAGCTCTTTGTAAAAAGGACCGACAGAAATAGCTTACTGCACTACAAGTGCTTTCACCCGAGACATATAGTAAAATCTTTACCAAAGTCTCAATACACGAGGGTGAAGAGAATAGTGAGTGATGCCGCTACCCAGGAACTGAGGCTCGACGAGATGACGACGCAGTTCAGATGGAAGGGACAGGTATGCGAAACACAGGACTCTGCACATGAGCCAGAACGTCCAAAGATAAATAGGATACTTTTTGTCAGTACCTTTAGTAAAGTGAGTATGAGGATCAGTGGGATTATCAAAAAGAATTGGGATATAATTAGGCGCAGAACTCCGTAGATAGTGTAGCTGCAGACACCGCCCACAATGGCATACAGACGACCAAGGAACTTATGTAATAGTCTGTTGAAATCCGACGTTGGTCAAAAAAACAGAATGACACAAACTGTCCTGACGAGCAAAAGGAAGGGTAACTTCCCATGCCCTGCATTGTTGTCACTGCAACTTTAAACAAAGTTACACACCCTAGAACAGGGAAGGTGTATCCCATTAATGACTACTACACATGTCAGACCAGTTTTGTTGTATAGACTCTACAATGAAATTGTGGGTTACTTTACGTAGGGGGAAACGACCAAGGCTTGTAAATAAAGGATTGGTCAACATAAGTAAAAAATCCGTACTAAGGCTTTGGACCTACCGGTACCTAAACACTTTGATGATTTGCAACACAATGTTAGTCAGTTACGATTTAGGATTATTGATCATGTCCCCCTTATGAGACGTGGAGGGTACAGGGAGAATCTTCTTAGACGGAAGGAACTGAGGTGGATCTACCAGCTGAGCATGCTGTACCCAAATGGGATGAACATTGATTTTGCCTTGACCCCGTTCCTTTGAATATGAATATTAAGTGATCCTTAATCAATGCTTATTTCCTGGATTGTATACACTTGTGCTCATGATATTTTGGTTTCCTTATTTCTACAGATGGACTTTACATCATTGGGGGTGGTAAGAACTTCTTGTGTTACCTGTATTGTCACCTATAATCTGCGCTTGGCTAACTGTATTTTACTTATATACATAACATGAACTATTCGCTATATTTGATGCAGCAGATGCACACTCAGCGTCTACATACTTCTTATCTCTACCTACTGGCTGGATATGTTCTGAGTTGGCTTTATTTATTAAATTTGACTTGAGGTCACCATTTGCCCCTGTAGGGTGGCACCCTCTCATAAGTCATGAATAACAAATATATGTAATACATAGAGTGACCCATGTAACCTGCAGGAGTATCATGCATGACCCTTAAGCACTCCACATTTGTACTTAATCATGGATCACACAGTGATCCATGTAACCTGCAGGATTAACATACATGACTCAAAAGCACTTCACATATGTACTTAATCTTCCAAGATCTCTGGAGGGTATATGTCATTTTATGCCAAGAGGTTGACACGATTCTATATAAGGGCATTATGTTGTAAATAATCCTGTCACAGTCGTTACCTTTGGCTGTGACCTTCTGTCTATGCTCTCGCTGCAGCTCTGTTCCTGTGTGTCATTTGTGGTTCTTTATGGGTTTACTCCCCTGTGTGCCTATTAGGAGTTAATCCTCTGTCTGCTCCATGGGTGTGGCCTCTCTGCTGCACCCATGGAACCTGTATATAAGGCCTCATGCACACGACCGTTTTTTTTTAAGGTCCGCAAAAACGGGGTCTGTAGGTCCGTGATCCGTGACCGTTTTTTCATCCGTGGGTCTTCCTTGATTTTTGGAGGATCCACGGACATGAAAAAAAAGTCGTTTTGGTGTCCGCCTGGCCGTGCGGAGCCAAACGGATCCGTCCTGAATTACAATGCAAGTCAATGGGGACGGATCCATTTGACGTTGACACAATATGGTGCAATTGCAAACGGATCCGTCCCCCATTGACTTTCAGTGTAAAGTCAGGAGTCCCTATTATACCATCGGATCGGAGTTTTCTCCAATCCGATGGTATATTTTAACGTGAAGCGTACCCATCACCATGGGAACGCCTCTATGTTAGAATATACTGTCGAATATGAGTTAGATCGTGAAACTCAGATCCGACAGTATATTCTAACACAGAGGCGTTCCCATGGTGATGGGGATGCTTTAAGTTAGAATATACTAAGAACTTTGTACATGACTGCCCCCTGCTGCCTGGCAGCACGCGATCTCTTACAGGGGGCTGTGATCCGCACAATTAACCCATCAGGTGCCGCACCTGAGGGGGGTTAATTGTCCGTATCATAGTCCCCTGTAAGAGATCAGGGGCTGCCAGGCAGCAGGGGGCAGACCCCCCTCCGGCCCCCCCTCCCTCCCTCTATTGTATTATTTTCATTGGTGGCACAGTGTGCGCCCCCCCCCCCCCCGGCCCCTCCTCCCTCCCTCTATTGTATTATTTTCATTGGTGGCACAGTGTGCGGCCTCCCCTCTCCCCCACCCCCCCGATCATTGGTGGCAGCGGAGAGTTCAGATCGGAGTCCCAGTTTAATCGCTGTGGCTCCGATCGGTAACCATGGCAACCAGGACGCTACTGCAGTCCTGGTTGCCATAGTTACTTAGCAATATTAGAAGCATCATACTTACCTGCTGCGCTGTCTGTGACCGGCCGGAAGCTCCTCCTACTGGTAAGTGACAGGTCTGTGCGGCGCATTGCTTAATGATCTGTCACTTACCAGTAGGAGGAGCTCCCGGCCGGTCACAGACAGCGCAGCAGGTAAGTATGATGCTTCTAATATTGCTAAGTAAGGGGAGACCGCACACTGTGCCACCAATGAAAATAATACAATAGAGGGAGGGAGGGGGGGGGCCGGGGGGGATCCGCACTGGCCACCAATGAAATTAAAACTGGGGAGGGAGGGGGGTCTGCCCCCTGCTGCCTGGCAGCCCCTGATCTCTTATAGGGGGCTATGATATGCACAATTAACCCCTCAGGTGCAGCACCTGAGGGGTTAATTGTGCGGATCACAGCCCCCTGTAAAAGATCGGGTGCTGCCAGGCAGCAGGGGGCAGTCATGTACACAGTTCGTAGTATATTCTAACTAGAAGCGTCCCCATCACTATGGGAACGCCTCTGTGTTAGAATATACTGTCGGATATGAGTTTTCACAAAGTGAAAACTCATCTCTGAAAAAGCTTTTATGCAGACGGATCTTCGGATCCCTCTGTATGAAAGTAACCTATGGCCACGGATTACGGACGCGGATGCCAATCTTGTGTGCATCCGTGTTCTTTCACGGACCCATTGACTTGAATGGGTCCGTGAACCGTTGTCCGTCAAAAAAATAGGACAGGTTATATTTTTTTGACGGACAGGAAACACGGATCACGGATGCGGCTGCAAAACGGTGCATTTTCCGATTTTTCCACGAACCCATTGAAAGTCAATGGGTCCGCGAACAAAAACGGAATACAGCACAACGGCCACGGATGCACACAACGGTTGTGTGCATGAGGCCTAAGGCTGAGGTTTCCTCAGTTCTGTGTCAGCTCTCCTGGTGTGTGTTGTCTTGTCCTGCTCCTTGTTTGTACCCACTCTCCCATGCTGCTGACCCATGGGATCTGTGTATGTCTGTGCTCTGTGGGTTTCCCTACTTGTTCATTGATGTCCTCTTTCCTGTGTTTCTGTTATCTGTTCTGCCAGTTATGTTTTAGTTACCTTGTGTGTATTCATGTCTCTGTTCAGCAAGCCCTTGCTGCACCTTTCTTTGCAGCAGAGTGCAATGGGTAAGGCCATGCAGTTTACTACTGGTGGAGCAAGTCCTTCTCTGCTCATTGTCACTCCTGTTTTCTTGCTATGTACTCCTGCTTGTGTTATTAGTTGCCCTGTTTGTATTTGCCTGTCTATGTTATGTATGCCTATGTGCTATCGGTACCTTCTGGTACCTGTTGTCCATTCGTTCCTGCTGTCACTGTCTAGTTCATGCTCCAGAGTGGACCCCGGCAACTTCCTGCTGCAAAGTCTAACCCTACCATCTGGGGCCCTAGTGAATACCAGGAGTTGCTTAGTCACGCCCCTCTGAAGTATTACTAGACAGTGGCGCAGTGGGGGTTTTCTGCCACTGTGCTGATGGTACATAGAGCTCATGTTTTGTCTGTGCTGCCTTCCCTGGTTTTTGTTTGTGCAATAAACTCTTGTGTGTCTGTACCTGATTTCCGTTTGTTTATTGCTTGACGATGCGGTGGTCTCTCCTGGGACCTCCTACTCGTGACAAATCCTATATGTAATGCCTCTTACCCCCATGTTCACGCTGACAAATATACACAAGGTTGCGAACACAGCGTGGGGTAGAGAGGCTGTTTGCTTTTGGAACGCACTGCACGCTCCTCCAAATGAGTGTAAGTATGGCAACATGGCGCTTCCCCGACGTCTCGTAATTGCACTTATCTCCGTATCGCACATCGCACACACTCTGTGCCGGGCGGTCAGAGCAACGTGACGCTACGGTACCACGTGACTGAGCAAATAACAGCGCATGCTGGGCTGGCACTGAAGGCAGGATGGATGGCACCCTCCCACTACCTCACGGAGCTCGTGCCGATCATATGGAAAAAAAGGTCAAATACATGCGCATATACATGGAGGTAACTACAGAGATATGCTTAAAGGGAACCTGTCACCTGGATTTTGGGTATAGAGCTGAGGACATGGGTTGCTAGATGGCCACTAGCACATCCGCAATACCCAGTCCCCATAGCTCTGTGTGCTTTTACTGTGTAAAAAAAAACGATTTAATACATATGCAAATTAACATAAAAGAGTCATATCTTGCTTGTGTGCCCAGAGAAGAGTCATATTTTCAAGCTCTGACTCATCTCAGGTTAATTTGCATATGTATCAAATCGGTTTTTATACACAATAAAAGCACACAGAGCTATGGGGACTGGGGACTGGGGACTGGGGACTGCGGATGTGCTAGCGGCCATCTAGCAACCCATGTCCTCAGCTCTATACCCAAAATCCAGGTGACAGGTTCCCTTTAAGAGGTTTTACAGTCAAGTCCATAAATATTGGGACATCGACACAATTCTAACATTTTTGTCTTATTACGCTTTGGCCAAAATGTACACCAATGCCTCATTCAACATCCAGCATAGAGGCAGGGCAGAGTGCTATTGCATTTGTGTTTTTGCGTTTGTATGTGTATTTCGCCATAGCGATGTGCACCTGCATACAGGGTTGTGCTGACTGAACCCCCCACATTTTTTCTTTGTAGTATATATTGGAGGCGTGGCGATCTCCATGCAGTCATGCACACCTGACCAGTTAGTCTGCCCTGGAGGCTGGTTTTAAAGTCAGTATAAAACTGAGTCTGCTTTTACAGCGCCTACCAGTAGCCATTTGGCTCCAGGAGAAGTATATAGTGGGCTCAGCATGCATGTTGGTACTTGCATCCCTGGATCCGATGAAAGCGGTCACGGCACCGGACGTGGTTACAAGCAGAGTGTGCCTGGCGTGTATGCTGTGCCTGCGCTCCCTGGACTTTGTGTGGCTATCATGGCCCATAAACAGGCAGGAACTAGTGTTAGGGACCACTCATAGAGGCGACCTTGACGTGGTGAGTGGCTTATTACGCTTTGGCCAAAATGTACACCAATGCCTCATTCAACATCCAGCATAGAGGCAGGGCAGAGTGCTGGTTGCAGAGTGCTATTGCATTTGTGTTTTTGCGCTTGTATGTGTATTTCGCCATAGCGATGTGCACCTGAATACAGGGTTGTGCTGACTAAACCCCCCACATTTTTAGTAGATAACCACACCAGATCACCCACACACAGGTCCGGACCAGTCATACGTCTCTTGTCAGCCATTCGCTTGTACCTCTCACCCATCCTCTCCAAATTCACTTGAATCTTCCGCCAGATAGAAGACAAGGCAGAAGAAAATCTCTCCTCCTCTGGCATCCCAGAGGAACTAGTCTCAGAAAAGGTACCAAACTGAGGATGAAAACCGTATGCGGCAAAACCATTGACTCATGCCTACGGTTATTCAAAGCAAATTCAGCTAGTGATAAGAATGAGGACCAGTCCTCCTGGTTCTCAGCCACAAAGCACCTCAAGTAGGTCTCCAGGTTTTGATTAGTACGCTCTGTCTGTCCATTCGACTGCGGATGAAAAGCCGAAGAGAACGAAAGTTGGATACCAAGACGAGAGCAGAACGCCCTCCAAAATCTGGAAACAAACTGCGTGCCCCTATCAGAAACCACATCCGAGGGAATGCCATGTAATTTCACGATGTTATCCACAAAAACTTGAGCAAGAGTCTTAGCATTGGGCAGACTAGCTAATGATACAAAGTGAGCCATTTTACTGAAACGGTCAACAACCACCAAAATTACAGTTTTCCCAGAGGAACTCGGCAGATCAGTAATAAAGTCCATAGACAATTGCGTCCAAGGACGAGATGGAATGGACAAAGGAAGAAGTGCACCAGAAGGTCGAGTGTGAGCAACCTTTGCCCGTGCACATGTCTCACAAGTTGCTACGTAATCCTCAAAACTCTTACGTAACCCTGGCCACCAGAACCTCCGGGAAATCAAATCAAAGATGGACTTGCCACCGGGATGTCCCGCAAGGACAGTATCGTGATGTTCCTTGAATATCTTGTATCGCAATTCAGCAGGAACAAACAACCTACCTGGGGGACAAGAATCCGGAACCTCCTCCTGGGCTCCCAACACCTCCATCTCCAAATCGGGGTACAGAGTGGAAACAACCAACCCATCAGCCAAAAACGAAGCAGGATCCTCTGAATGACCTCCCCCAGGAAAAGTACGAGACAATGCATCCGCCTTGACGTTCTTAACCCCCGGGCGAAAAGTAACAACAAAGTTGAACCTGGTAAAGAACAGTGACCATCTAGCCTGTCTAGGATTCAGACGCTTGGCAGATTGCAGGTAAGCCAAGTTCCTATGATCAGTATATACCGTAACGGGATGAGACGCCCCCTCCAACCAGTGACGCCATTCCTCAAAGGCCAATTTGATGGCCAGCAATTCTTCTACATCATAATTCCTCTCGGCGACCGAGAGCTCTTGGAAAAAAAAAGCACACGGACGCCACTTGCCAGGAGATGAACCCTGCGACAACACTGCTCCAACCCCCACCTCTGATGCATCCACCTCCACCACGAATGGCTGAGACACATCGGGCTGCATCAGAATGGGAGCAGACACAAAACATTCCTTAATAGCCGAAAAGGCCTGCAATGCCTCATCCGATCAGACAGAGTAGTCGACACCTTTCTTAGTCATATCGGTCAGGGGTTTTACAATGGTAGAGTAGTTCAAGATAAATTTTCTATAATAATTGGTAAACCCCAAAAACCGCATCAAAGCTTTCTGATTCTCTGGTCGGTCCCATTCCAGAACCGCCCGGACTTTTTCGGGGTCCATACGAAAACCAGAGTCAGAAAGCAGGTAACCCAGAAACGGAAGCTCCTGAACAGTAAACACACAATTCTCCAATTTGGCATACAATTTATTCTCCCGAAGGATCGACAAAACCTGTCTCACGTGATCCTGATGAGTCTTCAGATCAGGAGAGTAAATTAGAATGTCATCCAAGTAAATTACAACGAACCTTCCCACAAAATGGTGGAAAATGTCATTGACAAATCGCTGAAACACTGCTGGCGCGTTAGTTAACCCAAAAGGCATAACCAGATTCTCGAAATGACCCTCGTGTGTGTTGAAGGCTGTTTTCCACTCATCCCCCTCCTTGATTCTGATCAGATTGTAGGCCCCTCTTAAATCTAACTTGGAGAACACCTTGGCTCCAACAATCTGATCAAAAAGGTCAGAGTTCAAAGGAAGGGGATACGGATCACGGACCGTAATGCGATTCAATTCACGGAAATCCAAACAGGGTCTAAGCGATCCATCCTTTTTCTTAACAAAGAAAAACCCAACTGCAACCGGAGATTTAGATGGCCTAATATGACCTTTTGCCAAACTCTCAGCAATATACTTCCGCATGACCTCTCTTTCAGGTTGAGAAAGATTGTATAGCCGAGACTTTAGCAACTTAGCCCCTGGGATGAGATTAACCGGGCAATCATATTCACGATGAGGAGGCAATTCCTGAGCCCCACCCTCCGCAAATACATCCGCAAAATCTGAGAGATACTGGGGTAAAACCGTAGTAGACACCCCAGAGAGAGAGGCACTAAGACAATTGTCCGAACAAAATTCACTCCAACCAATGATTTGCCTTGCCTGCCAATCTATAGTAGGGTTATGTTTTATCGACCACGGTAACCCTAAGACCATAGGAGCGGGCAAGTCCTTCATGACAAAACAAGAAATTATCTCAACATGTGAATCGCCCACCCTTAACTGAATACCATGAGCAATATGAGTGAGACTCCTTTGAGAGAGAGGGGAAGAATCGATTGCGAACACAGGAATCTCTCTTTCTAAGGTGCAAGTACTTAGGCCCAGATTTTGAAGAAAAAGATAATCAATAAGGTTTACCCCAGCACCACAATCAAGGAATACTTCAAAATTAAATTTTCTTGAGTCTAGCACCACCATAGCTGGAAGGAGAAAACGAGTATTGCAGGGAGATTGCATACTTGCTTGCTCCGGCAGCCCATTCACGCTACCAAGAGCAAGGATGTTTTTTTTTTCTCTTTATGTAAACCTCTTTGTGGTTCTTTATCACCAACACGCGATTTAACAAAAGGACAAGCATAAACAAAATGACCACTTTCTCCACAGTAATAACATAGCTTATGCAATCTCCTAAAGTTCCTATTACCAGAACGGAACAACACCTGACCTAGCTGCATGGGTTCCTCCCCTACCCCAGGATTATATGTCATAATACTCTGGGGAACTAGTGGGACGAAACCACTCACAGAAGGGATCCCTCACGTGGGGGTGGGGGGGGGCTCTTACACCTCTCTCTAATGCGTCTATCTAACCGTACAGCCAAAGACATAGCATTCTCCAATGTATCCAGGGGTACTCATGAAAAGCGAGGGCATCTTTTAATCTCTCAGACAACCCCTGACAAAACTAACTACGAAGCGCGGGGTCATTCCACCCAGACTCCGTAGCCCATCTCCTAAACTCAACACAATACACCTCTGCAGAATGTTCTCCTTGTGATAAGTACGCAACTTAGATTCTGCCATCGAGACCCGATCTGGGTCATCAAAAATTCATCCACCGACCGGAGGGCCAGAGAACCGGTCGGCAGAGAAAAGGCCCAGGACTGCGCGTCCCCTTTAAGCAGGGAAATGATTATCCCTACTCTCTGACTCTCATCACCAGATGAAGACGGACGCAGCTGAAAATACAACTTGCATGACTCTCTAAGGCCGAATGCACATGGCCGTGTTTCGCAGCCGAGAGCGGTCCATGGTATGCCGGGCTGGATTCCTGTTCAGAGCAGGAGCGCACAGTGTCATTGGTTGCTATGACGCCGTTCACTTCATGCCGCTGCTGCACTACAGTAATACACTGTCATCAGGAATCCCAGCCGGGTTACCACGGACCGCTCTCGGCCGCGGAACACGTGTGCATTCGGCCTTAGACCGTGGACTGACCAGTGGTAGCATTTACACTAAGTGTGAAATGACCGTTGGCAGCAATTACACTAAACTATTATTAATCCATTGAGGCCTTTTAGCAAAGATCCACCATCAACTATGGTTCTTGGCTAATAGACAGGGACAGATTAGGAAAAGGAAAAGATCGCCACCATCTGAGGCCCCCTATGACCCACTACCCAAATGTGTTCTACAAACCCTCCTAACAGCAACACAGAGAAGATACAACTTCCTTCTCTATGTTTTGAGGCTCCAATGTCTCATCTGCCTGCAATAGTAAGTAGAAGAAATTCAGCGGTTGATTACTCATATTTACCCCATTCACATGACCGTGTCACAACTATCTGTTTTGCGGACCTGGAAAACATGGACACTGGCTGTGTGCACCCCACATCGCTGTGCGAACACACCGACTTCAAAGTGTCCGCAATCTGCAAGATTCGGCCAAAGTGCTGCCCCGGTTAGGCTCTTCCTCAGAATTTTTTCAGAGATGATTTATCCACTCACTAGATATATTAGAGCGATATGATACCAGAGATAAGTCGAGTATGAATTCTGTATAATAGGTGAAGTTACCAGTTAAGGAGCCCAGTCTTAGGCCTCTATTACACAACAGATTATCTGACCAATCAAACCAATAGTTGATGTGTATAACAAAAGATCTGTGTAATAGGCCATCCCAGATAGCAAGGATAACTTTGTGGCAGGGTTAAATTGTAAGTCTTGTTAACTTGCTGCACACATTATCTGGCAAGTTGTACACTTGCAGAGAACTTGCAGCACAAGTTCTAGTTGACACTTTTTCAACTTGCAGCAAATTTGCTTGGCAAGTCTCTAGCAAGAGCATAATAACTTAACGAGAACTTGCAGCAAGTTTGCAAAAGCAAATTAATCTGGAGACTTGCAAAGCAGACTTGCTACAAGTTTGCAATAGCTTAGCAAGTCATTTTCAGAATTGCAGCACAATTATTTGCTATCTGGGATCTGACCAATGATTGATCAGAAAATCTGTCAGGTAATCTGTTGGTGTGTTAGGGCTCTTTCACACTTGCGTTGTTGGGTTCCGGCATAGAGTTCCGTCGTCGGGGCTCTATGCCGGAAGAATCCTGATCAGGATTATCCCAATGCATTCTGAATGGAGAGAAATCCGTTCAGGATGCATCAGGATGCCTTCAGTTCCGGAACGGAACGTTTTTTGGCCGGAGAAAATACTGCAGCATGCTGCGCTTTTTGCTCTGGCCAAAAATCCTGAACACTTGCCGCAAGGCCGGATCCGGAATTAATGCCCATTGAAAGGCATTAATCCGGATCCGGCCTTAAGCTAAACGTCGTTTCGGCGCATTACCGGATCAGACGTTTAGCTTTTTCTGAATGGTTACCATGGCTGCCGGGACGCTAAAGTCCTGGTTGCCATGGTAAAGTGTAGTGGGGAGCAGTATACTTACCGTTCGTGCGGCTACCGGGGCGCTTCAGAGTGACGTCAGGGCGCCCCACGCTCATGGATGACGTGTCGCATGGATCACGTCATCCATGCGCATGGGGCGCTCTGACGTCATTCTGGAGCGCCCAGTGAGCCGCACGGACTGTAAGTATACTGCTCCCCCGCTCCCCACTACTACTATGGCAGCCAGGACTTTAATAGCGTCCTGGGTGCCATAGTAACACTGAACGCATTTTGAAGACGGATCCGTCTTCAAATGCTTTCAGTTCACTTGAGTTGTTACGGATCCGGCGGGCACCTCCGCCAAATGGAGTGCACGACAGATCCGGACAACGCAAGTGTGAAAGAGCCCTTACAGGGCTGAGATTCAGTCCTGTTTTGATATTTTAATTAGACACATGGTTGAGTAACATCACACTGCCATATGGTTCCATAGTCAAGATCTCGTCCCTTCCTGTGCTTATAATCACAGGTACAATGTGTTAATATAGGCCAGGGATCAGTAACCTCCAGCACTCCAGCTGCTGTGAAACTACGACTCCCAGCATGCTCCATTCACTCCTTTGGGAGTTCTGAGAGCAGCCAAGGATGTGTGCATGCTGGGAGTCATAGTTTCACCACAGCTGGAGTGCCAAAGGTTGCTGATCCCTGATATAGGCAATACACCTAGCCACAGGGGCATTCCACACCCAGAATCGGCTTCCTGTGAAGTCTTAGATGGAGGAAGTTGGACCACCTTACATTCTAAGGCTAAGTATCTTTTGTCTATATTGTTAGACTATAGGCCAGTTACATGGTGTATGTATACTGATATGACCATGATATTGAAAGTATTAGTATATGTTGTAGTATATTGTAGTTAAATTAAGGTGTCTTATGTTAAATCTGCAAGAGTATTGTGTTATTCCTGGTGATACCAAGGCAACATACTGTAGCTGTGGTATTAACTGAGAACAATCCCATGAGCTAGGGGGAAAAGGGGAATATTGACTGTTCTTCTGTCTTCTGATAATTGCTAATATTTTGCCCTTTTCATACCAATAACTTCAGATATTGCTATTGATACAATTATTTAAATTAATAAGCAATATTTCCCTTTTTCATGGTGTAATACAGTCCTTAGATTGATGAAGAATCTTATGTCTATATATGAAATCTATACAAGCTTTCTCCATTGTAACATCATAGCATGCAAGAGCTTGTGATGTTATGCAGATTTCTATGTCTTTGCAGGGCCTGCAGCTTCTATGAATTATCACTGGCGATATCCCCATTACATGTGTCTGCAATTCTAAGAGTATTAGCTGACCTAAAAGTGGGAGGGTGAGATTGTAGACACGTCTCATTTATCATTTTCTACGCCAGTTTTTGGCATAGAAAATGATCTAAATCTACGCCAGCAAGGGATCTGGAGTATATTTAAAGCTGTTGGGCGCATCAAGCGTAAGCACAAGGGTATTAATACCGGCATCTAAAACGCCGGTCATAATAAATTACCCCATTTATTTCCTCTGACATCACAACCAGGCCTCCCATGATCCATCTGTCAGAATTTTAGCCTGAATGGTCGTGATGTCAGAACCATGGGATCTTGGAATGGGCTGGTCAATGTCCTCAATCCATAAGGAGGGTTGCCATATTGAAGCTGTGTGGGAAGAAACATTGGAAGGACTCAGAAAGGGGATGATGGGGATGTAGTGGGTAACGCTTTTGACCCAGGGAAGGTGTAGTAGGTGTTTACATTTCTAGGTGCTTTGCAGCACACAGCACTATGAGAAGTGTTGTGGCTGCTGCTCATCTACGCTCACAACCTGGAAGTTCAGGTTGTGAACAATGTAGTGCGGCAGGAGCATGGAGATGGAAGTTGACAGGTATACTATTATGTTCTGTAGGAGACTAGACAAGGTTTACATGAAATAAAATTTTTTAGGATCGAACACAACCCTGTTAAATAAAGAAAGCGAATTAACTGAAAATCTGGAATTTATTTAAAATTTCAGGTTCAACTCTTATTTCCATATTATGAAACGTTTACCTTTTAATTATGCATGTATATGTACTGTATATATTTCATATAAAACCCATTCTTATACTAAATGTATACTGTAGATGCATCAAAGTAATAACCAGCGAGAAAAGCTGTTACTGCAGTCAGCACAATGATTAACAAATCTAAATCTGAACATGTTGCAGCACGACATCGCCTTCAATTTGCAGGGTGTCTATTTGTTGGAGATGTGGCACACGGTGATTGAAGTTGCACACATGGATCCCGTTCACATTCACTCTGAAATGGTTGTGCTCACAAATTATTTCAATCTGTGGGAAAAAAAAAAATGGATGATATTTCTGATATGCCTGTTAAAAGGATATTCACATTCTACAGAGACCATATATACAGTATTTTAAAGCATGGATAGGTTTTCACATAGCTGGACTATAGAGGGTGAAAGTTATTAAAGGACATCTATCAGCAGATTTGTACCTATGAGACTGGCTGACCTGTTGCATGTGCGCTTGGCAGCTGAAGGCATCTGTGTTGGTCCAATGTTCACATTGCTGAGAAAATTTGGTTTTGCATGCCTCTTGATAAATCTGCCTGTCTGTGCATCAGAAAAAGCATATCTACACTGGCTATTACCTGGCCTAGATTTGTGGTATAATTTACACTGGTTTCTGGCCTATATTGCAGTAAATATGTCAGGCCACAGGAGGACAAGCCCCTCTTGATAAGCCTGCTCGCAAAAAAAAAAAAAAGTAGAGAAAAATCTTTGTGCAAATGATATGGGTGCAAAGGCCATGATAAATCCCCCCATAATAAAAATTCTACAAGGTTTATACAAAATAAAGAGGCTCTCCTTTTCCTATTGATTGACAGAGCCAGACATTTCGCCTGGGCTTGACAATCTTTGCTCTCAGTAGTGGTGCAAGCACAGAGGATCTCCTGCTGCTAATCAAGCACTGCATATGACAAATGTGCATGTGCCGCTTATATCTGGGTACAGAAGTGGAGCGGCACATGTACAGTCGGCGTCTGCGCAGATCAGGTAGCAGCAGTAGATCTTCTAGAACTCATGTCCATTTCGTATCTATAAGATCCAATTATTATCTCACATAAAAATGTTACAATAACAGAATTTAAGTCAGCCACTGGAAGGGAGATGGGATTAGGCTACATTCACAAACTGCAGCTTTGAAGGACTAAAGTAAATGGTGTAGAAAAACACAATAGTGATTTAAATATTTCGAGGGGACATGTCAACAGATGTAGTTGTGAATTCATTTATAAATAATAAGGAAGAATAATAGAGGAATGCCCCAATGCAGAGTTCTAAGAAAAGATGCTCCAGAACTGTTATTTCATGGGGAATACAAAACATATATGTGACGGCAGGAAAATGTTCAAATCCAAACTAAATAACTCGCTGATCTTGCCAATAAATATTTTGTAATATTTTTTTATTTTTAAGTCGCAAACTTTGTGTTTGTAACCTTTTAAACACCATCACTCCCAAATCTAGCACAAGTGGCGTTTCCACACCGCCCTCAACACTTTCTAGTTCTATAGCATAAAAGAAGACTGAAATCTACGGCAACTTTGAGCTGCTATAGATTTCACTCTAGGTGCACAAACTGCCAGAGCATATGCCTAATTTATGACAAGGCGTGCGTCTCGTCATAAATTAGGGGCGCCCTATGGCAGCGCAGGGTATATCATAAAAATAAAAAAAAAGTGGTGTGGAGGGAAATGGTAAATTCCCACCTATAAAGTATGAAAATCGCTTAACATGTAGAGATATTTGCCTCAGCATTAATGTTGAATCATAATGGCTACAAAATATTTATTGGCAAGATCAGCGAGTTATTTAGTTTGGATTTGAACATTTTCCTGCCGTCAGATATATGTTTTGTATTCCGGCATAACACGCCTTTGATGAATTTCCCCTATGTCTTTTCTGGCTATACTTACCACAAAGCTTTGACCAGGTGCAAAACCCATTCCACAGCTCGGCATTTGCCGTTCCTCCTTTCCCCAGGAGTTATTCAGACAGCTGTTTCGGACTATAGACTGTTCATCAAATCTTGGATTGAAATGAAAGGCTGTTCCCCCACTAAATTTCAGGTTGATATGAAATCTGTAGACAGATTTAGAAAAAAGTGGGTTAATACAAATATTTCATTATATTTCTTTGATTTCATGCATCTCCTTTGGGTCCTCCAACAACCACCCCCCACCTACACCGTAAATTGTAACATGTGTAACGTGGCTCAGCTCAATGTAAAGATGCAGGTTCCATGCAGCCACTCTGAACAAAAACGTGGCCACACATGTACCCCACTTCATTAATGTTTATGGTCCGTAAATAGCTGAGCAAGGTTAACCCCTTTAACACATGGGGTGGTAGGTTCCAATCTGACCAATGGAGTTTGTATGTTCTCAGCATGTTTGTGTACAGTGGTGGCCAAAAGTTTTGAGAATTACATAAATATTGGAAATTGGAAAAGTTGCTGCTTAAGTTTTTATAATAGCAATTTGCATATACTCCAGAATGTTATGAAGAGTGATCAGATGAATTGCATAGTCCTTCTTTGCCATGAAAATTAACTTAATCCCAAAAACGAGATTTTTGTATAACTTACCAGTAAAATCTCTTTCTCGCTCTTCCTTGGGGGACACAGGAAACCTTGGGTATAGCTCATCTCCATAGGAGGCGTGACACTAAGTGAAAGACTGTTAAGCCCCTCCTCCAGCAGCTATACCCTCAGCCTGGAGCGAGCGACTACCAGTTATGTGCCCAAGTAGTTAAAACAAAGGCAAGGATCAACCAAATTAACACCAACAAGTCAAAACTCCCGTCAGGGCAACCAAAACAATGGGTGGGTGCTGTGTCCCCCAAGGAAGAGCGAGAAAGAGATTTTACTGGTAAGTTATACAAAAATCTCGTTTTCTTGCCCAATTCCTTGGGGGACACTGGAAACCTTGGGACGTTCAAAAGCAGTCCACAAATAGGGAGGGACCACAACCCAAGATGAATTAAAGCACCATAGGCATTAAGGCACCGCCGCCTGCAAGACCAGGCGGCCCAAAGCAGCATCCGCCGATGCATAAATGTTCACCTTGTAGAACTTGGTGAAAGTGTGCAAAGAAGACCAGGTGGCCGCCTTACACAATTGTTCAGCCGAAGCTCGATTCCGCTGAGCCCAGGAAGCCCCGACCGCTCTGGTAGAATGAGCGGTAACACCAAAGGGCGGTTCCCTGCCCTTAGCACGGTAAGCCTCAGCAACAGCCATCTTGATGAAGCGGGCAATAACCACTTTAGATGCCGCCAGCCCCCTGCGCGGACCCTCCGGAACCACAAATAGAGAATCCGAGCGCCGAAAGGGTCTAGTTACATCCAAGTAGATCCTCAGAGCCCTAACAACATCCAGACGGTGAAGATCCCGTTCCCGAGGATGAGACGGGGACGGGCACAGAGAAGGAAGGACAATATCTTCATTCAGGTGAAAAGCGGACACCACCTTCGGAAGGAAATCCGGAACCGGGCGGAGAACCACCTTGTCCTGGTGAAAAACCAAGAGGGGTTCTACGCAAGAAAGTGCCGCCAATTCAGACACACGCCGAAGAGACGTGATGGCAACGAGGAAAAAAACTTTGCAAGACAACAAGCGAAGGGAAACCCTGCGCAAAGGCTCGAAAGGAGAAGATTGGAGAGCCGTCAGCACAACATTAAGATCCCAAGATGGAACGGGAGCGCGATACGGGGGAGCATAGTGAGCAACCCCCTGAAGAAAAGTCTTAACTGGACCGAGCGGAGCCAGAGGTGGCTGAAAAAGGATCGAAAGCGCTGAGATCTGACCCTTTAGGGTACTGAGACCTAAACCCAAGTCCAGACCAGACTGCAAGAAGGATAAAATCGTGGGGTGAGAAAACCGAAGGGGATGAACATCTAAGGTCTCGCAGAAATTCAAATAGGCCCGCCAGGTTCGGTAATAAATCCTGGACGATGCCGGTTTACGCGCACGAATCATGGTACGGACCACGTCAGCAGAAAACCCCCGCCGCGTTAGGACCGCGGTTTCAATAGCCATGCCGCTAAACGTAGCGACCCTAAATGCTGGTGGAAGATCGGCCCTTGAGAGAGGAGGTCTTCTCTTAGAGGCAGAGGCAAGGGGGCGTCTGCCAGGAGCAACATAAGGTCGGCGTACCAAGGACGACGAGGCCAATCCGGGGCTATTAGGATCGCAGGCGTGCCCTCCGCCGCGATCTTCCGAAGGACTCGTGGAAGAAGAGGCAGGGGCGGAAAAACGTAGAGGAGAGAGAACTCCGTCCAGGGAAGGACGAGCGCGTCCGCGCCGTAAGCGTCCGGATCCTTGGTTCTGGCCATGAAGGTGGGAAGCTTGATGTTGAATCTGGAGGCCATGAGATCCACGTCCGGACGACCCCAAAGCAGGCAAAGAGACTCGAAGACGTCGGGGTGCAGAGACCACTCGCCCGGGTCGATCGCCGTCCGGCTGAGGAAATCCGCTGCCCAATTGTCCACCCCCGGGATGTAAATGGCCGAAATGGCTGGAACATGAATTTCCGCCCAGCGAAGGATTAGAGACACCTGCCTCATCGCCGCCGCGCTGCGAGTGCCCCCCTGATGATTTATGTATGCCACAGCCGTAGCATTGTCCGATTGGACATGAACAGGGAGACCCTGAAGCAGCGAAGTCCAATGCCGGAGTGAAAGGAGAACCGCCCTCAGCTCCAGAAAGTTGATCGGCAGTTTGGACTCCGATGGAGACCAAGTGCCTTGTACGGACCGAGGAGGAAACACCCCCCCCCCAACCCCGCAGACTGGCATCGGTGGTAATCACCAACCAAGTTATCGGCAGGAAGGACTTCCCTTGGAGAGGGGTCCGTAACCACCAGAGGAGAGAGGAGCGAACCTGGGGGGGAAGGGGAAAGTGCTGATCCAGACTTTCCTGGGACTTGTCCCATGCGGACAGAATGGCAGTCTGAAAGGTGCGGGAGTGATACTGCGCGTAGGGGATTGCTTCGAAACAGGACACCATCTGTCCCAAGACCCGCATGCTGAACCGGAAGGAAGGATTGCGGTGGGTCAGAAGGCTCCGAACCGACCGATGAAGGAGCTGGCGCTTCTCTGACGGAAGCCGAACCTCCGCTGCATCTGTATCCAGCAGCATCCCCAGAAAGATCAGTTGCCTGGATGGAACAAGAGCGGATTTGGGAAGATTGATAATCCAACCGAACCGGCGTAAGGTTTGTAGCGAGAGGTCCACACTGGTGGATGTCAGTGACAGAGAGGGTGCCTTGATAAGGAGATCGTCCAAATATGGAAGAAGAAAAACTCCCCTGGAACGAAGTAAGGCGAGGACAGGGGCAAGGACCTTTGTGAAAACGCGAGGGGCCGTCGCCAGCCCGAAGGGGAGAGCAACGAACTGGTAGTGGTCGTACCCCACTGCAAAGCGCAGAAAGCACTGATGACACCGAGCGATTGGAATATGAAGGTAGGCGTCCTGGATGTCGATAGAGGCCAGGAACTCCCCTTTTTCCAGAGAGGCCACCACCGACCTGAGAGACTCCATCCGGAATCGCTGAAGACGAAGGAAACGGTTTAACCGTTTTAGATCTAGAATGGGACGAACCGAGCCTTCTTTTTTGGGGACCACAAAAAGGTTCGAATAGAACCCCTTGAATCTTTCTTCCATGGGAACCGGAGCGATGACCCCTTTGTCCAGAAGGGTGCGAGTGGCAGTAAAGAAATCGGCCGCCCCTTGGGGATCCCGGGGAACCCGGGAGCGAAAGAACCGAACTGGGGGGAGGGACGTAAACTCGAGAGCCCAGGCGTCGGAGACGTGCGCCTGCCAGAAGTCCCTGAACAGGAAGAGACGTCCCCCCACCCGGGCGGGTGGGGGCGCACCTTCAGGTAGTGTTCTGCTTGGTCGCGGGAGAGCGAGCAGGCTGTGACTTGCGCCAGGAGGGCTGGGTCCGAAAAAAAGGTTTCTTACGTCTGTCTTGGACAGAGCTGGGGGATGGACCTGAAGAGGTGCGAGGTGCGGGAGCCCTGCGGGAAGACCTGAAGCGAGAAAAAGTGGGACGGCCTCGAGTGGTGGTCCTAGATTGAGGAAGATGCGTACTCTTCCCCCCCGTGGCTTCGGATATGATTTCATCCAAGCGGGTCCCGAACAATCGAGAACCAGTAAAGGGAAGGCCAGTAAGAGACCGCTTTGACGTGGAGTCCGCCGTCCAAACCTTTAACTAAAGCTCCCTCCTGGCCGAAACGGCCAGGGCAGACGAACGGGCTATGAGAGCCCCCGCATCAAGGGATGCTTCACAGACGAATTTGCCGGCTTGAACGATAAGTTGGGCTAGAGCACGGAGGTCCTGAATAGGGACGTCGGATTCAAGCTCCTGATCCAGCTGAGAAGCCCACTCTGAAACCGCTTTTCCAGCCCAAGCGGAAGCAAAGACTGGCTGGAGGGCGGAACCGGAGGCTGCAAAGATACCTTTGGTGATGGCCTCTATACGGCGATCCTCAGTGGATTGTAAGGAAGAGCCATCAGCAACGGGAATAGCCGTGCTTTTTGCCAAACGGGCCACCGGGGGGTCGACTTTGGGTGGTGACACCCAGTTTGTAATGCAATCCGCCGGGAATGGATAACAGATATCCAACTTCTTAGGCGGGGTAAAACGGGCATCAGGGCGGGCCCAGGCCTTGGAAACCACCGACGAGAAGTCAGTGTGGAGGGGAAAAACTGCAGACGTCTGTTTTTGGCGAAAAAAGGAAACAGTTTTTTTTCAGAATTAGGAGGATCATCGTGAATCTTAAAGGTATCACGAATATTGTTAATAAGATGGCCCACAGCAGAAGCCAGTTTTGAAGGCAAGGCCGAGTCCATATCACAATCTGAATCAACTAGTTCCCCTTCAGAGGGCATATCCTGTATCGAGGAAGGGCCCGACTGAGAGCGCACCCTTGGGGGTGATACTGAAGCATCCGAGGATGATAGGCGCTCCGCCCTAGACCGCTTCTGGGGTTGACGGGCTCTGGAGGTGTCGCCTGGAGAGAGGGACTCAGACGGGTCAGCTAAGATAGCGGACCCGGAGGGCCCAGCAGGGGAAATATCCGGCTGCGATAAGGGCAATACCTCTGCAAGGCGGCCCACAACGTTAGAGAGGCTGACCACAGCCTGGGAAAGGGATCTAGCCCAGTCAGGGGGATCCAATAGGCCAGGGGGTGACACAACAGATGGTGGACCCTGTAATGGGGCTTTGCAAGCCGAGCAATGCGGTTCAGGCTGCCCTTGAGGGAGGGGCGCCTTACATGCGGTGCAGGTGTGATACCAAGGACCGGCCGGCGCTGAGGGGTCAGACATGTTGGCTGAAGTAATATAAACGCGTCCAGGCCAGAGGGCTGCAGAACTAGAAGGGGTCAACAGTCCTACCAGGTCACAGTGGGAGCGGACGACAACAGCAGCGGCAACACCTGAGGTAAAAACGATCCGTCCTGAGAGCAGGCACGAAGTGGAGGCGGGGCCAGCGAGAAGCGGGAAGAAAGACGTCCGCCCCCCCGACTGAATGTCTAACATGTACAGGAGAAGCGGAACGAAGCTCCGCCCCCGCCGGAATTTTGCCGCCGCGAAAATATTGCCCCCCGACCACCTCCTTATACACCGGCGGCGAATGACACACCGGTAGCCGGCAAGAGAAGTCAGCTGGCAGCTGAACACAGCGGCAGCACTGGCCGAGATAACAAAAGGCGGCCCACAAGGCCGCAGCACCTGAAGTAAACTTGTGCAGTAAACCCTCCCCCACGAGCACCGCTCCGTCCTGCTCCACACACAAAGGGGGGAAGCCGACAGTAAGCCTTGTAATGTGACAAGGCTAGGCAGAGGGAACACAGAAGTTAGAACCCTAACAGGGGGGGGGGGGGGATGGAACGGCTACATAGCCACCTCACCAGTCGACGTTTTCACCCTCAGTCCATCCAGCAGGGACGCCCCTTCAGCCACTGGCACCGAAGTGGCAGGAAGCTGGAGAGGGGCTTGCAGGCGGGCGACCCTTGTGCTGGCGGGATGCAGGGGAGCTGGGCTGCCCTGGTCCTCCTTTTCTTCTGTGGGGGAGGCAGCAGTGCGGATAGCCGGCACTGGCGCAGCTCAACCCCGGGAAAACAGAGAGGTCTTTGCGACTCTTTTGTCCCTGTTGAAAAAAGGAAAAAAGTTGAAAATAATAAAAAGAGAAAAAATAAAATCTTTAGCAAAGACAGCTCTGCAGTGCAGAGAGTGTCTTGCCTCCTTGACACTAAGCAAAAAACTGGTAGTCGCTCGCTCCAGGCTGAGGGTATAGCTGCTGGAGGAGGGGCTTAACAGTCTTTCACTTAGTGTCACGCCTCCTATGGAGATGAGCTATACCCAAGGTTTCCTGTGTCCCCCAAGGAATTGGGCGAGAAAAAACCTTTCCACTACATTTCATTGCTGTCATTAAAGACCTGCTGAGATCATTTCAGTAATCGTCTTGTTAACTCAGGTGAGAATGTTGACGAGCACAAGGCTGGAGATCATTATGTCAGGCTGATTGGGTTAAAATGGCAGACTTGACATGTTAAAAGGAGGGTGATGCTTGAAATCATTGTTCTTCCATTGTTAACCATGGTGACCTGCAAAGAAACGCTTGCAGCCATCATTGCGTTGCATAAAAATGGCTTCACAGGCAAGGATATTGTGGCTACTAAGATTGCACCTCAATCAACAATTTATAGGATCATCAAGAACTTCAAGGAAAGAGGTTCAATTCTTGTTAAGAAGGCTTCAGGGCGTCCAAGAAAGTCCAGCAAGCGCCAGGATCGTCTCCTAAAGAGGATTCAGCTGTGGGATCGGAGTGCCACCAGTGCAGAGCTTGCTCAGGAATGGCAGCAGGCAGGTGTGAGCGCATCTGCACGCACAGTGAGGCAAAGACTTTTGGAAGATGGCCTGGTGTCAAGAAGGGCAGCAAAGAAGCCACTCTCCAAAAAAAACATCAGGGACAGATTAATCTTCTGCAGAAAGTATGGTGAATGGACTGCTGAGGACTGGGGCAAAGTCATATTCTCCGATGAAGCCTCTTTCCGATTGTTTGGGGCATATGGAAAAAGGCTTGTCCGGAAAAGAAAAGGTGAGCGCTACCATCAGTCCTGTGTCATGCCAACAGTAAAGCATCCCGAGACCATTCATGTGTGGGGTTGCTTCTCATCCAAGGGAGTGGGCTCTCTCACAATTTTGCCCAAAAACACAGCCATGAATAAAGAATGGTACCAAAACACCCTCCAACAGCAACTTCTTCCAACAATCCAACAACAGTTTGGTGAAGAACAATGCATTTTCCAGCACGATGGAGCATCGTGCCATAAGGCAAAAGTGATAACTAAGTGGCTCGGGGACCAAAACTTTGACATTTTGGGTCCATGGCCTGGAAACTCCCCAGATCTTAATCCCATTGAGAACTTGTGGTCAATCCTCAAGAGGCGGGTGGACAAACATAGAAACATAGAATGTGTCGGCAGATAAGAACCATTTGGCCCATCTAGTCGGCCCAATATACTAAATACTATGGATAGCCCCTGGCTTTATCTTATATGAAGGATGGCCTTATGCCTATCCCATGCATGCTTAAACTCCTCCACTGTATTTGCAGCTGCCACTTCTGCAGGAAGGCTATTCCATGCATCCACTACTCTCTCAGTAAAGTAATACTTCCTGATATTACTTTTAAACCTTTGCCCCTCTAATTTAAAACTATGTCCTCTTGTAGCAGACAAAAACCCACTAATTCTGACAAACTCCAAGAAGTGATTATGAAAGAATGGGTTGCTATCAGTCAGGAATTGGCCCAGAAGTTGATTGAAAGCATGCCCAGTCGAATTGCAGAGGTCCTGAATAAGAAGGGCCAACACTGCAAATACAGACTCTTTGCATAAATGTCATGTAATTGTCGATAAAAGCCTTTGAAACGTATGAAGTGCGTGTAATTATATTTCACTACATCACAGAAACAACTTGTTGTGCATTTTCATACGTATACAATATTATCTAATGACATTATAATCAAAATGAACGCTCATCTCATTGCCTTTAAGAATAAGATCAGCCTGAACCAAAGTTATATTATATGGCTGAGGAAGCCAAGATGAGTTCATGGCAAGTTCAGTCTATATAAAATAAAAATAATTGTGAACATAAACGGACATTGTATTAAAAGTTAGTGCTAAAGATATGAGACCATCTGTTAAGGAGTAAGTCAACTCCCTAAAACATGTCTGTCTGGAGGGAACAAGGTTACTTGATAAGGACTCATGTCCTTATCGCACACCTGCTGTAGGAGGTTCAATTTATATATTCATAATTATATTTTATATATATATATATCTCTGCATGGTATATTTAGTTTACAACATATGTTAATCAATAATTTACATAATGTGTTATCTATGTGTAACAATGTATCGATTTATATATATATGTCATACCATGTATTTACCATTTAGAAGATATTGTAGAAGGTACAGAAACAAGTAAGTTTAAGTTAATTGGATTTCAAAACAATAGTTATTCATGGATGAAGATAAGTGAAATGTACAAGTTCCGATGCCAAGCATTAACCACCTCCGGACCGCCTAACGCAGGATCGCGTTCCGGAGGTGGCAGCCCTGCGCAGAGTCACGCATATATGCGTCATCTCGCGATGGGCGAGATTTCCTGTGAACGCGCGCACACAGGCGCGCGCGCTCACAGGAACGGAAGGTAAGAGAGTTGATCTCCAGCCTGCCAGCGGCGATCGTTCGCTGGCAGGCTGGAGATGTGTTTTTTTTAACCCCTAACAGGTATATTAGACGCTGTTTTGATAACAGCGTCTAATATACCTGCTACCTGGTCCTCTGGTGTTCCCCTTTGTTTGGATCGACCACCAGAGGACACAGGTAGCTCAGTAAAGTCCCACCAAGCACCACTACACTACACTACACCCCCCCCCCCGTCACTTATTAACCCCTTATTAGCCCCTGATCACCCCTGATCACCCCATATAGACTCCCTGATCACCCCCCTGTCATTGATCACCCCCCTGTCATTGATTACCCCCCTGTAAAGCTCCATTCAGATGTCCGCATGATTTTTACGGATCCACTGATAGATGGATCGGATCCGCAAAACGCATCCGGACGTCTGAATGAAGCCTTACAGGGGCGTGATCAATGACTGTGGTTATCACCCCATATAGACTCCCTGATCACCCCCCCTGTCATTGATTACACCCCTGTCATTGATCAACCCCCTGTAAAGCTCCATTCAGACGTCCGCATGATTTTTACGGATCCACTGATAGATGGATCGGATCCGCAAAACGCATCCGGACGTCTGAATGAAGCCTTACAGGGGCGTGATCAATGACTGTGGTGATCACCCCATATAGACTCCCTGATCACCCCCCTGTCATTGATTACACCCCTGTCATTGATTACCCCCCTGTAAAGCTCCATTCAGATGTCCGCATGATTTTTACGGATGCACTGATAGATGGATCCGATCCGCAAAACGCATCCGGACGTCTGAATGAAGCCTTACAGGGGCATGATCAATGACTGTGGTGATCACCCCATATAGACTCCCTGATCACCCCCCTGTAAAGCTCCATTCAGATGTCCGCATGATTTTTACGGATGCACTGATAGATGGATCCGATCCGCAAAACGCATCCGGACGTCTGAATGAAGCCTTACAGGGGCATGATCAATGACTGTGGTGATCACCCCATATAGACTCCCTGATCACCCCCCTGTCATTGATCACCCCCCTGTAAAGCTCCATTCAGATGTCCGCATGATTTTTACGGATCCACTGATAGATGGATCGGATCCGCAAAACGCATCCGGACGTCTGAATGAAGCCTTACAGGGGAGTGATCAATGACTGTGGTGATCACCCCATATAGACTCCCTGATCACCCCCCTGTCATTGATTACCCCCCTGTAAAGCTCCATTCAGATGTCCGCATGATTTTTACGGATGCACTGATAGATGGATCGGATCCGCAAAACGCATCCGGACGTCTGAATGAAGCCTTACAGGGGAGTGATCAATGACTGTGGTGATCACCCCATATAGACTCCCTGATCACCCCCCTGTCATTGATTACCCCCCTGTAAAGCTCCATTCAGATGTCCGCATGATTTTTACGGATGCACTGATAGATGGATCGGATCCGCAAAACGCATCCGGACGTCTGAATGAAGCCTTACAGGGGCGTGATCAATGACTGTGGTGATCACCCCATATAGACTCCCTGATCAACCCCCCTGTCATTGATCACCCCCCTGTAAAGCTCCATTCAGATGTCCGCATGATTTTTACGGATCCACTGATAGATGGATCGGATCCGCAAAACGCATCCGGACGTCTGAATGAAGCCTTACAGGGGCGTGATCAATGACTGTGGTGATCACCCCATATAGACTCCCTGATCAACCCCCCTGTCATTGATCAACCCCCCTGTCATTGATCAACCCCCCTGTCATTGATCAACCCCCCTGTCATTGATCAACCCCCCTGTCATTGATCACCCCCCCTGTCATTGATCACCCCCCTGTCATTGATCACCCCCCTGTCATTGATCACCCTCTGTAAGCCTCCATTCAGATATTTTTTTGGCCCAAGTTAGCAGAATTTTTTTTTTTTTTTCTTACAAAGTCTCATATTCCACTAACTTGTGTCAAAAAATAAAATCTCACATGAACTCACCCTACCCCTCACGGAATCCAAATGCGTAAAATTTTTTAGACATTTATATTCCAGACTTCTTCTCACGCTTTAGGGCCCCTAGAATGCCAGGGCAGTATAAATACCCCACATGTGACCCCATTTCGGAAAGAAGACACCCCCAGGTATTCCGTGAGGGGCATATTGAGTCCATGAAAGATTGAAATTTTTGTCCCAAGTTAGCGGAACGGGAGACTTTGTGAGAAAAAAATTAAAAATATCAATTTCCGCTAACTTGTGCCAAAAAAAAAAAAATTCTATGAACTCGCCATGCCCCTCATTGAATACCTTGGGGTGTCTTCTTTCCAAAATGGGGTCACATGTGGGGTATTTATACTGCTCTGGCATTCTAGGGGCCCCAAAGCGTGAGAAGAAGTCTGGTATCCAAATGTCTAAAAATGCCCTCCTAAAAGGAATTTGGGCACCTTTGCGCATCTAGGCTGCAAAAAAGTGTCACACATCTGGTATCGCCGTACTCAGGAGAAGTTGGGTAATGTGTTTTGGGGTGTCATTTTACATATACCCATGCTGGGTGAGAGAAATATCTTGGTCAAATGCCAACTTTGTATAAAAAAATGGGAAAAGTTGTCTTTTGCCAAGATATTTCTCTCACCCAGCATGGGTATATGTAAAATGACACCCCAAAACACATTCCCCAACTTCTCCTGAATACGGCGATACCACATGTGTGACACTTTTTTGCAGCCTAGGTGGGCAAAGGGGCCCATATTCCAAAGAGCACCTTTAGGATTTCACAGGTCATTTACCTACTTACCACACATTAGGGCCCCTGGAAAATGCCAGGGCAGTATAACTACCCCACAAGTGACCCCATTTTGGAAAGAAGACACCCCAAGGTATTCCGTGAGGGGCATGGCGAGTTCCTAGAATTTTTTATTTTTTGTCACAAGTTAGTGGAAAATGATGATTTTTTTTTAATTTTTTTTTTCATACAAAGTCTCATATTCCACTAACTTGTGACAAAAAATAAAAAGTTCCATGAACTCACTATGCCCATCAGCGAATACCTTGGGGTCTCTTCTTTCCAAAATGGGGTCACTTGTGGGGTAGTTATACTGCCCTGGCATTCTAGGGGCCCAAATGTGTGGTAAGGAGTTTGAAATCAAATTCTGTAAAAAATGACCTGTGAAATCCGAAAGGTGCTCTTTTGAATATGGGCCCCTTTGCCCACCTAGGCTGCAAAAAAGTGTCACACATCTGGTATCTCCGTAATCGGGAGAAGTTGGGGAATGTGTTTTGGGGTGTCATTTTACATATACCCATGCTGGGTGAGAGAAATATCTTGGCAAAAGACAACTTTTCCCATTTTTTTATACAAAGTTGGCATTTGACCAAGATATTTATCTCACCCAGCATGGGTATATGTAAAAAGACACCCCAAAACACATTCCTCAACTTCTCCTGAATACAGAGATACCAGATGTGTGACACTTTTTTGCAGCCTAGGTGGGCAAAGGGGCCCACATTCCAAAGAGCACCTTTCGGATTTCACAGGTCATTTACCTACTTACCACACATTTGGGCCCCTAGAATGCCAGGGCAGTATAACTACCCCACAAGTGACCCCATTTTGGGAAGAAGAGACCCCAAGGTATTCGCTGATGGGCATAGTGAGTTCATGGAACTTTTTATTTTTTGTCACAAGTTTGTGGAATATGAGACTTTGTATGAAAAAAAAAATCAAAAAAAAAAATCATCATTTTCCACTAACTTGTGACAAAAAATAAAAAATTCTAGGAACTCGCCATGCCCCTCACGGAATACCTTGGGGTGTCTTCTTTCCAAAATGGGGTCACTTGTGGGGTAGTTATACTGCCCTGGTATTCTAGGGGCCCAAATGTGTGGTAAGGAGTTTGAAATCAAATTCAGGAAAAAATGAGGAGTGAAATCCGAAAGGTGCTCTTTGGAATATGGGCCCCTTTGCCCACCTAGGCTGCAAAAAAGTGTCACACATCTGGTATCCCCGTACTCAGGAGAAGTTGAGGAATGTGTTTTGGGGTGTCTTTTTACATATACCCATGCTGGGTGAGATAAATATCTTGGTCAAATGACAACTTTGTATAAAAAAATGGGAAAAGTTGTCTTTTGCCAAGATATTTCTCTCACCCAGCATGGGTATATATAAAATGACACCCCAAAACACATTCCCCACCTTCTCCTGAGTACGGAGATACCAGATGTGTGACACTTTTTTGCAGCCTAGGTGGGCAAAGGGGCCCATATTCCAAAGAGCACCTTTCGGATTTCACTGGTCATTTTTTACAGAATTTGATTTCAAACTCCTTACCACACATTTGGGCCCCTAGAATGCCAGGGCAGTATAACTACCCCACAAGTGACCCCATTTTGGAAAGAAGAGACCCCAAGGTATTCGCTGATGGGCATAGTGAGTTCATAGAACTTTTTATTTTTTGTCACAAGTTAGTGGAATATGAGACTTTGTAAGAAAAAAAAAAAAAAAAAAAAAAAAAAAAATCATAATTTTCCGCTAACTTGTGACAAAAAATAAAAAGTTCTATGAACTCACTATGCCCATCAGCGAATACCTTAGGGTGTGTACTTTCAGAAATGGGGTCATTTGTGGGGTGTTTGTACTGTCTGGGCATTGTAGAACCTCAGGAAACATGACAGGTGCTCAGAAAGTCAGAGCTGCTTCAAAAAGCGGAAATTCACATTTTTGTACCATAGTTTGTAAACGCTATAACTTTTACCCAAACCATTTTTTTTTTACCCAAACATTTTTTTTTTATCAAAGACATGTAGAACTATAAATTTAGAGCAAAATTTCTATATGGATGTCGTTTTTTTTGCAAAATTTTACAACTGAAAGTGAAAAATGTCATTTTTTTGCAAAAAAATCGTTAAATTTCGATTAATAACAAAAAAAGTAAAAATGTCAGCAGCAATGAAATACCACCAAATGAAAGCTCTATTAGTGAGAAGAAAAGGAGGTAAAATTCATTTGGGTGGTAAGTTGCATGACCGAGCAATAAACGGTGAAAGTAGTGTAGGTCAGAAGTGTAAAAAGTGGCCTGGTCTTTCAGGGTGTTTAAGCACTGGGGGCTGAAGTGGTTAAAGCCGCTATATAAAATTTTCATCAAGTCAACCTATATTTCAAAAAGATAGGAGAAGACAGTCAACTCCAACAAGTCCAGGATATAGGTAATTAAAAGTGTCAGGAAAAGACCTTCCTCAATGATTTATATAAAAAGGTCAACGAAGTCATGAGAATATATTATTAGATATTTAATTTTAATGCTTAAAAGTTGTTATGTTCATCTACAGTACCGCAGTGCCATCTGGAGGCAGATGGGCAACATTATATTATTTCATTATTTGTTCTATACCATATTAGGAGATGAGATAACGTCATGATGTTATTAGCATGCGAATACACCCACCCTACCTGATTGGGAATCCCTAATCTAAAGGGGATGATTCTTAGATAAGGGGGGGAATAATTACTCGTGTGCAGAGTAGCATGAAAAGTTAGCAAGAGAAAAAAAAAGAAAGCTAGAGAAAAAGATCCATATATCCATTGATCCATCCATTCAATCAAAAAGAAAAACTTTACCAGAAGAAACTTGGATTATTCTTTTTGGATTATTAGGAAAGTTCTTCAGAACTGGTCCCATCTGAACTCTGTCTACCTTTGACCCGGTAACGTATATTTTGTCTACTACTCGTGATATTAATAAGATATTTCTCTCGGTATATAGCCAAGAGTTCCCATATTGTGAGAATATATAGTGTTAGGTGCCTCCATAATGCTGATTATTCTCTTAGCAAAGATGCATATTGTTAATAGAAGATCTGACATTATTTGAAAAGAGGACTAAACCCTTGGAAAGTTATTTTCCCTAGTCTGATTGCCGAGTTGAATATTTTATCATATTAATATCATATATTTTTGATTGGTCATAGGAAAACAGAGTCAAGGGATAACAGTTAATTTTCCTGTAAATCCGTGTTTTATTGTTATAGCCTGTTTGATAACAGAAGATCCTAAGTTTCTCTTGGTATATGAGTCCGTTTGACACTGGTTGTCATAAATCAATAAATCATGCTGTGCTGATCAGATAGGGGTGTGTTAACACCACCGTGTGGTACATTTTGGGTGTTAAGTTGTAACTTCATAATTTGTTTTGCAATCGTATTGTTTTTATATTCTTTGTTTTTATAATAAACGATTAAATATTTTTGCATATACAATTGTTCCTTTGTTTCACTGCTTGCACAAATCAAATTAAGATACTTGATAAAAAGAACTTAGAGGCGTTTTTTATGTCCGCCTGAAGGATAATATATATATATATATATATATATATATATATATATTTTTTATCCTCTCTTTTATATGAAGATTCTTTTTCATATAGAAGATATATGACAAACTGAAACAAAGATCTAAAAGCAGTTTAGCAGCAAACTTTGTGAAAACAAATATTTGTGTCATTCTCAAAACTTTTGGCCACGACTGTAGGTTTTCTCTAAGTTTTACCGTTTGCTCCCATACTCCAAAAAACATACTGATAAGTTAACTGGATTTCTATGACATTTGCCCAAGGACTGTTATATTGTTAGTTCCAAAAGGGACAGACTGATGTGAGTGAGGACAACTCTATAAGATATGTTGGTGCAGGAAATAAATACCTCTTTGGGTGGTGTGCATTAACAGTTCCTCTGACGACAATCACCTTGGAAGGAAACAGGCCTCCATAGATGTTAGTTTGGTATGGGACTGCCTGCAGGAACAATAAAGTAGGTAGTGGTAAGCTCAGGACATCCTTCACAGCCGAGTACTGTATGACACCAGTTTATTGTAACAAACAGGCATACTGAATTAACTGGCTAAGTCATGAAAAATGGTTGGCACTGGATCTATAAACTACAGTAAATTTTTTTAAAACATGATGTATTATGACACTGTACATCATTTGCATGTAAGAGAAGTATGGAGTGGGCTCACGAGCCCAGTCTGCTCCATACGCAGCAGGTGTCGGCTGTCTAACACAGCTGACACACACTGGCAGTGACCATCCTGGTTATTTATCCCCTCAGATGCCATGTTATTAGCAACAGTGGCATGTGAGGGGTTAGACAGAGGGATGGAACTCCCCCTGTCCTCCATGGCAAAATAGCGGGCTTCCCGATTGGTTACTATGGCAGCCTGGGGCCTTGTGAATGCTCTGCGATAGTAAGCTACCTTTTAAGCCCTGCCATAGGAGGCCTGTCAAAATCCTTTAGACTGCAGTAGTATTTTATTGCAGTCTATGGTACAAGGGATCAGAAGACTGCATACTCAAGGCCTCTAAGGGGAGTAAAAATTACAATTAAGAAAAAATAAAAATTTGCCTTTTAAAAACTATAAAAATCAACAATATATGATTGGTACTGCTGCATCCAAAAATGCCCATAGTATTAAAATAAAATATTTATCATGTGTGGTGAACGACACAATGGAAGAAAATAAAAATGGACCATTTGCTGTTTTTTGGTCACAAAAAGTTGTTTGAAATGTGATCAAAAACTACAAAAACAAGCCCTCAAAACAGTTCTGTAGACAGAAATTAAAAATAAAAAAATTAGTTATTGGTGTCAGAATACGGCGATGCAAATAAGTTTTTTGCTAAAGCTTATTTTTATTTTTTTGAAGTGTTAAAAACAAACCCCCAAAAAACATTGTGACAGGGTTTTATTTTTTCTGTTTCACTCCACACAGAATATTTTTCCTGTATTTCAATGCAAGATCTGGTGACTGAAATGGTGCCATTAACAATACACCATGTATTGCAAAAAATAAGGGAGCCATTCATTAAGACCGGCGTTTTAGACCACCGAAGGTATAAAGAGGCTTCCTAGCTGGCTTACATTTAGACAATTTTCTACTCCTAAAACATGCGTAGAAAATGACGAATGAGACGGGTTTGCCGGTCCAGACCGTTGTGCCGCAATCTGCGCCTGAAATAAGTCTAATATAGGCGGACTCAGGATAATAAATGACCCCCTAAGTTCTCATATGGCTGAGAGAAGAAAAAAATATTAGAAAAGTTATGGTTCTAAGAAGGCAGGAAGGAAAGAACAGTCTTTAAAGAGGACCTTTCACCATAATAAAACCTCTAAACTAACTATACAGACGTGTAGAGCGGCGCCCAGGGATCCCCCTGCACTTACTGTTATCCCCGGGCGCCGCTCCGTTCTCCGGTTATAGCCTCTGGTATCTTTATAGGCTCCACCCAGGGGAACCTGACTCCATCTCTTTCTCCTATGCTGTAGCGCTGGCCAATCGCAGCGCTCACATCATAGCCTGAGAGGTGTTTTTTTTCTCTCAGGCTATGAGCTGAGCGCTGCAATTGGCCAGCGCTACAGCATGGGAGAATGAGACACCGGCAGGTTCCCCTGGGTGGAGCCTAACTATGAAGATACCGGAGGCTATAACCGGAGAACGGAGCGGCGCCCAGGTATAACAGTAAGTGCAGGGGGATCCCTGGGCGCCGCTCTACGCGTCTGTATAGTTAGTTTAGAGGTTTTATTATGGTGAAAGGTCCTCTTTAAGGGTTTAAAGACAAACCTATTTGGACCCTTAAAGTGAACTTGTTAGTTGATTCTGCTGTCCTATCAGAGAGTTGGATATGATAGAGAGAACATGAGCTATTTGATATAAATATATTCCCACCAACATATAGTAATTGACAGCATTCACCTGTAAAATTATCTGTACACACGAGGCTGTCAATCACGTGTGGCGGGAGGGGGTGGGGGGGATTAGGACTCTCACTATCTGTCCTAGGAGTCCTGTCAGGATTTACTCTACTTTTAGCTAGTAATCCTTCCCCAAATCACATAAATGTATACATACGGTATATATCACAGTTCTTTCCCTCTATTATATCCCGCTCTCAGAAAGGACGAAAGAAATCACCTGACAGATTTGCTTTAAAAAAGACTCACTTTTTTTAAATTACCGCATACAAAAAGCTATAACTTTATTTTTCTTATGGATGAGTGCATGTTTTTTGCGAGAGAATAGTTTGAGGTACAAATAATTTACTGTATTTTTCAGCATTCATAAGATGGGAGCTGTGTCTGTCAAATTTCTTGAGTGCTGAAGTTGCTATTGACCACAGCATCTAATGGGGTAAAAACCCAGGATCAGAGCTTTCTCAGATGCCTGCTGCTACCACTGAAGCATTTGGACATGCCAAGATGGTAAAGAAATCAAGCAGACGGAGGTTTACAATGCTTCTCAAGTTTTCCTCTATCTAAGGTGATAATGAATGGGAGATGCCCAATTTTTTGTCAGAGTAAATAAGACCCGAAATAAAATGTAGCTCACATAAACACCACGGCCCCTTCATTGTTAAACAGGCACGGTGGCTATCCCTATTGTCATCTTTTTCAGGCAAGCACCTTGGCACCATCATGGTGCTAATTTGCAGGAGTCCCAGAGGCTAGACCCCACAGATCAAACAGTATTGACCTATCCTAAGACATGCTCGTCAATATTTAACACATTTAGTGGTGGCATAAATGTGACTTTACCGAATGGTTATACATAACAGAAAAATCAACTCCATACATCGAGGAATAGTATTTACAGTAATATAACTTAAGGTTCTTTATATGGGCTGACCATTGGGGCGATTATTAGGAAGAAACGTTCCTAGGTCCGTGTGTTTCCAATAATTACCCTGTATAAAGGTGCCACTGATCACCTGATGAACGGGCAAACGCTCATTCATTGGGTGAAAGCTTTGTTGATGTGGACAGGATTTCTCATAATTTCTCTGCAGCAGTTCGTCTTCTGTAAACAGGCATCTGCTGCCCAGAAGAAAAAGAAAAAAAGAATCTGTATGGGAAGGAACAATCTCTCATCCCCATACAGAAATGATTGCCAGATGTAAATGCAGATTTCACCTCCTCTAACGAGCAAGCAATTATCAAGAATGGACAGTTTTGTTCCCAATAACTCAGCCCATGTATAGGGGACTTTAGATTATAGTTATCTATGTCAAAGTTTTCAAAGAACAGGTTATGTTGTACTTTATAGGGACAATTAATAGAAACATTTACTTCTTAGAGACCATGACAAAAGGATGTATGAGCATTTGAATAAAATAATGCTCTGCTTTAAAAAGGGACCTCTCACACCCCTGGCATGTCGGGTTTTATGAATACTTGAAGCAAGGTGCAGCTAATCTTTTATTCCTTCAAAGAAAAGACAATCCCAATTTTTTTTATAGGGAGTAGTCTGGCCAGGAGAGATGACAGATGCTCTCTAGTTATAGGCATAATGCACAGAACAACTCTACATTGGGTACTTACATAATTTCCATGTGGATTAAATGGACCAGGCTGTGAAGAAAACACAGAGGGAGATTTATCACGAGGGTAATATTTGAAGTCCACACTGGATTGTTTTGCACTAAATTCATGAAATGTCACACGTTGTTTGATAACTATGGCATATCTTCAAACCTAACACTTGTCTACAAAATGCTACTCCAGTTTTCCTACACCACCCCCTACCAGAGAAAGTTTGTGACTTTTAAAAAAAGTGACAGTGATAATTCTTGAGTGAAACTTAAAAGGGGTTCTCCAGGATTTACATATTGATGACCAGTCCTTGAGATAGATCATTAATTTGAGACTGGCAGTGGTCCAAATCCTGGGACCTCCGCCAATCAGTTGTTTGAGAAAGCTACGGCACTCTCTGGAGCTACGGTGACCTGCAGCTTACCAAGCCCAGCGCCGTCCATTTCATCCTCATTCACCTGAATAGAGATAAGCTGCACCTAGTCCATGTGACCAATGAATGTGACGTTACATGGCTTAGGAAGAGGCCTAAGCACTCACAGAGCCCCGTAGCCTCTTTGTACAGCTGCTTGGTGGGGGTCCCTGGAGTCAGACCCCTGGCAATCTGATATTGGTGACTAGGGATGAGCGAGTGGTACCTTGGAACTGAACCAGAGTTTGGTAAAAGGTTTTTTACAGTAGAAATTAAATTTCTGAAGTTATTACCCAAAGTCCCGCGAGACTTCACAAAGTAATAAACTTCAGCTCATAGGAGCCAATACATTCTAATACTGTATGGAGCGCTTGCTCCGTACAGTATTCTAAGTTTTATACGAATCGACTTCGGATGTTTCATCCGCAGTCGATTCGCTCATCCCTATTGGTGATCTATCCTGAGAATAGGTAATCAATATGTAAATACCAGAAAACCCCTTTAACATAGCTAACAACACCCATTTTTCAAAACTGAAGTATCTGATGTAAAAATGCAAAAAAGTTACAAAAGTTTTGCTCAGCTGACCTTAAAAAGTCACAAAGCTCCTATTCTGCGACTTTTTGAAGCTATAATTTTGGAGTGCAGGGCTTGATACATTCCCCCAACTTCAACAAAAAAAATTAAAAAAATTTAATAATCATCATGTTTTAGGTAAATGTGTAACTACTATTGCTCTTTAATTAAAGGAAAGAGACTTTTTGTCTCTGAAAAACATACAAACTATTTTATCCTCAGTGGGATAATTGATAAAAGCTCTAAACAGGTTTGTATTCATCATAAAAAGTCATGGCATATTGCTAGGATGAGCCATAACTTTTTGTGATTACATTTTTTTTTGATCTTCAGATCTTTATAGGATGTACATTCCACATTATATAAGAAAAACAAATAAGGCCAGTCATTAATCTTAGGCCTCTTGCACATGACCGTATGTATTTTGCAGTCTGCCAAAAATATGGATGACATCCGTGTGCATTCCCTATTTTGCGGAACAGAACAGCTGGCCCCTAATAGAACAGTACTATCCTTGTCCGTAATGTGGACAATAACAGGACATGTTTTTTTTTTTTGCGGAATGGAAATACGGAAACGGAATGCAGGACGGAGTACCTTCTGTTTTCCGCAAAAAAAAGGGGGCGACACGGAATGAAAATACGTTCGTGTGCAAGAGGCCTTATAAAAAGGTAAAAAAAGTGTGCTGCATTCAAACTTACTTGGAATCCAGCACTCGTCGGAAATCCTAGTTGCGGTGGGAATACTGGCTGAAAAGAAAGATGGCAGAAATAAATATCTTGGCTTAATTAAAGCGGAATTCCAGTTTTGTAACATTATCCCCCATCAGAGGGGGTTCCAAACCGATTATGAAAGACAGGGACCCTGTACCCTGTGGAGCCCAACGAAATGAACGGAGTGGCCAGTTGGGCATGTGCGTGGCCACTCCATTCATTTATAGGGGAGTTCTACAGATTGCTGACCGCTGTACTCTGCAATCTCTGGAACTCCACTAGAAATGAATAGGGCAGCCACACGCAAGCCTAACAGGCCACTTGTTTCATTTCTGGGGGCTCTACGGGGTAGGGGTCCTTGTTCTCATGACTGGCTGGGGTCCCAGCGGCAGGACTCCCACCGATCTAATAGTTATCCCTAGCCTGTGTATAGAGAATAACTTTACATAACTGGAAAACCCTTCTAATAAGCAACTCCTTAAGTTCAAAATTAGGGATGAGCAAATCGACTTTGGATGGAACATTCGAAGTTGATTTGCATAAAACTTCGTTCCAATACTGTATGGAGCAGGAGCTCCGTACAATATTAGAATGTATTGGCTCCAATGAGCCGAAGTTATTGCGAGACTTCGGGTAATAACTTCATAAATTAATTTGTACTGTAAGAAAACATTTCCCGACCTCTGGCTCGGTTCTAAGATACCACTTGGAACTGAACCCGAGTTCGGGAAATGTTTTTTTTACAGTAGAAATTAATTTATGATGTTATTACGCGAAGTCTCGCGAGACTTCGCAAAGCAATAAATTCGGCTCATCGGAGCCAATACATTCTAATACTGTACGGAGCTCCTGCTCCGTACAGTATTGGAACAAGGTTTTATGCGAATCGACTTTGGATGTTTCATCCAAGGTCGATTCGCTCATCCCTAGTCATAACTGAGGGATGGGGTGTACACATGTGTATTATTGTTTGTTTTACATAAATTTCTGTCAGATTTTAGGATGGATATTTCAATGTGTTCACTGTTATTATTTTGTGAAGTGTCACTGAATTAGGACTTCGATATGTGGCATTTTTTGTATGGAAATATGCTCTAATTATTTCACTATATTTTTAACATATGCCTTCTTTCTTTTGTCTTCCGCTCCAGCCTGCTAGGATTAGAATGTGTGACTGCTCTGCTGTTGTCTTGGGATGTAGTGATTTTTATAGGTACTTACATACATCCCTGTATGACCATTACATATGTCATTTTAGGATATATATTAAAAAATATTTTTTTCTCTTACTTTGATTTCACAATATCATATTTCAGTTATATATTACTATATACAGTCAGGTCCATAAATATTGGGACATCGACACAATTCTAACATTTTTGGCTCTATACACCACCACAATGGATTTGAAATGAAACAAACAAGATGTGCTTTACCTGCAGACTGTCAGCTTTAATTTGAGGGTATTTACATCCAGATCAGGTGAACCGTGTAGGAATTACAACAGTTTGCATATGTGCCTCCTACTTGTTAAGGGACCGAAAGTAATGGGACAGAAAAATAGTCATAAATCAAATTTTCACTTTTTAATACTTGGTTGCAAATCCTTTGTAGTCAATTACAGCCTGAAGTCTGGAACGCATAAACATCACCAGACGCTGGGTTTCATCCCTGGTGATGCTCTGCTTGTTCTTGGGGCATTTTCCTTTCAGTTTTGTCTTCAGCAAGTGAAAGGCCCCTTTCACACGGGCGACTATTCCGCGCGGATGCGATGCGCGAGTTTGAGTTGAACGCATTGCACCTACACTGAATACTGACCCATTCATTTCTATGGGGCTGTGCACATGAGCGGTGATTTTCACGCATCACTTGTGCGTTGCGTGAAAATCGCAGCATGCTCTATATTCTGCGTTTTTCACGCAACGCAGGCCCCATAGAAGTGAATGGGGTTGCGTGAAAATCGCAAGCATCCGCAAGCAAGTGCGGATGCGGTGCGATTTTCACGCACGGTTGCTAGGAGACGATCGGGATGGAGACCCGATCATTATTATTTTCCCTTATAACATGGTTATAAGGGAAAATAATAGCATTCTGAATACAGAATGCATAGTAAAATAGCGCTGGAGGGGTTAAAAAAAATAAAATAATTTAACTCACCTTAGTCCACTTGATCGCGATGCCCGGCATCTCCTTCTGTCTCCTTTACTGAACAGGACCTGTGGTGAGCATTTATTACAGGTCAAGGACCTGTGGTGACGTCACTCCGGTCATCACATGATCTTTTACCATGGTGATGGATCATGTGATGACCGGAGTGACGTCACCACAGGTCCTTGACCTGTTATGAATGCTCACCACAGGTCCTGTTCAGTAAAGGAGACAGAAGGAGATGCCGGGCATCGTGATCAAGTGGACTAAGGTGAATTAAATTATTTTTATTTATTTTTTTAACCCCTCCAGCGCCATTTTACTATGCATTCTGTATTCAGAATGCTATTATTTTTATAACATAGTTATAAGGGGAAATAATACAATCTACAGAACACCTAACCCAAGCCCGAACTTCTGTGAAGAAGTTCGGGTTTGGGTACCAAACATGCGCGATTTTTCTCACGCGAGTGCAAAACGCATTACAATGTTTTGCACTCGCGCGGAAAAATCGCGGGTGTTGCCATAACGCACCCGCACATTTTCCCGCAACGCCCGTCTGAAAGAGGCCAAATGCATGCTCAATTGGATTCAGGTCAGGTGATTGACTTGGCCATTGCATAACATTCCACTTCTTTCCTTTAAAAATATCTTTGGTTGCTTTTGCAGTATGCTTTGGGTCATTGTCCATCTGCACTATGAAGCGCCGTCCAATGAGTTCTGAAGCATTTGGCTGAATATGAGCAGATAATATTGCCCGAAACACTTCAGAATTCATCCTGCAGCTTTTGCCAGTCACATCATCAATAAATACAAGAGAACCAGTTCCATTGGCAGCCATACATGCCCACGCCATGACACTACCACCACAATGCTTCACTGATGAGGTGGTATGCTTAGGATCATGAGCAGTTCCTTTCCTTCTCCATAATCTTCTCTTCCCATCACTCTGGTACAAGTTGATCTTGGTCTCATCTGTTTATAGGATGTTGTTCCAGAACTGTGAAGGCTTTTTTAGATGTCGTTTGGCAAACTCTAATCTGGCCTTCCTGTTTTTGAGGCTCACCAATGGTTTACATCTTGTGGTGAACCCTCTGTATTCACTCTGGTAAAGTCTTGTCTTGATTGTTGACTTTGACACATATACACCTACCTCCTGGAGAGTGTTCTTGATCTGGCCAACTGTTGTGAAGGGCGTTTTCATCACCATGGAAAGAATTCTTCGGTCAACCACCACAGTTGTTTTCCGTGGTCTTTTGGTGTTGCTGAGCTCACCGGTGCGTTCCTTCTTTTGAAGGATGTTACAAACAGTTGTTTTGGCCACGCCTAATGTTTTTGCTATCTCTCTGATGGGTTTGTTGTGTTTTTTCAGCCTAATGATGGCTTGCTTCACTGATAGTGACAGCTCTTTGGATCTCATCTTGAGAGTTGACAGCAACAGATTCCAAATGCAAATTGCACACTTGAAATGAACTCTGGACCTTTTATCTGCTCATTGTAATTGGGATAATGATGGAATAACACACACCTGGCCATGGAACAGCTGAGAAGCCAATTGTCCCATTACTTTTGGCCCCTTAACAAGTGGGGGGCACATATGCAAACTGATGTAATTCCTACATCGTTCACCTGATTTGGATGTAAATACCCTCAAAATTAAATATATATTTAAAAAAAAATACTTTAAGTGCTGCCTCATTTTTACTATTTCTATATTAAGGAGGATTTGCACCTAACATACTTCTGTCTGGTTATTGTGCTGCAGATTTTTTGTATTTTACATGTCATCAAAGTTAGGCCTCATGCACACGACCGTTCCGTTTTTTGCGGTCCGCAAATTGCGGATCCACAAAACACAGAAGCCGTCCGCGTGCCTTCCGCAATTTGCGGAACGGAACAGGCGGCCCATTGTGGAAATGCTTATTCTTGTCCACAAAACGGACAATAGGACAGGTTATATATTTTTTTTTGCGGGGCCACGGAATGGAGCAACGGATGCTGACAGCACACGGAGTGCTGTCCGCATCTTTTGCAGCCCCATTGAACTGAATGGGTCCGCACTCGAGCCACAAAAACTGCGGCTCGGATTGCGGACCAGAACAACGGTCGTGTGCATGAGGCCTTATAATGATACAGTTATGTCATACTACGGTATATACCACATTTTATTGTATATATGGGTTCTTGGTTGGACAAACTGACTTAATTTTCCATTCTTTTTATTACAATGTATTGGCATGCCTATGTATGCCAGTAAACTGTGCATAGAAATATGTGCAGGCACCTGTTAGGGCATGGTGGTATAGCCAGTGGTATGACCTGACAGCCCTGAGGATCTCTGATCTTCTGTCATCCTAAACCTGGCCCAGTTTGTACCGAGTTACAAACAGGTTTTAGTACTACATTGAAACTGCCAGCATTCTCCATTCCTGAGGTGGGAGCGTAGACATGTATTACAGCTGTCATCTTGCCAGTGATTGCACAGGCATATTGGCAGTGCCCACACAATCCCCTAGAGTTAATAGATAAAGAGGACCTGTCACCTTTCTAGACTTGTCTGTTTTAGTACCTACTTGCATTCCATAGGTGATAAAAATTCTGGACTCAGGATTCTTATGAATCTATGTTGTGTCGTTCTTCTCTTATTCCTGCTAAGTTTATGGATAAAAGGTACAGGTCAGACTGTCCTGTGACATACCCCAACTGCTAACCCCCCATCGGTTACTATATTCATACATTTTTAGCAGGAATAAGAGAAGTCTGGCATAGCATGGAGTCAAAAGAATAGATGTTCCAAAATTGTCATTTCATATGTCAGGATTGGTGACTGGTCCTCTTTAAATGCCTTAACTTCTTAAGGTTAATGACATATTATCAGGGAGGGATTAATTACAAGTAAAGCAAGAATTCAGTCCCTAGATCGTCTGAGTACACATTATTATGTCCATGCAGCGCCTGAACAGCCAATCAGAAGTTAAAGGCTATGTACACCTTCGGGGCCAATTCTCTTATGATTGCACTTTACCCATTTTGGGCTAAAATCATTTTTTCAATTGGTCTTTATTAAAAATAGTCAGCCGTTCTGGGGTTAAGCGTTTGTTTAGCTGGGTGAATGTACTTTCTCTTTGTGCCAGCATTTAATAAGCCTTATCTCTAAATTACTAAAAGGTCATAAAACTTATTTAATCCACATTCTTATCAGTGAGAAAAGATTTGAGCTCTAATGAGTGTTTAGGAGGTCAGAGATAAGGACTGCCTGATGGAAGAGTAAAATACAGAGCCCACTACTAGAGAATCTTAAGGCTGTACAAATAAAGGGGCTAAAAAATTTAAATAAAGACCAATCAAAAAAATGTTTAGCTCAAAATGATTACAATGCTATAATAATTTTTTTTTTTAAAAATGCCCCTAAAGGTTACATAGCCTTTAATTTATGTACTTCTCTCATCTGGTGCCAATCTCTGCATTTAGAGATCAGCAGAGACAGAAAGGGATCACACAATGCCAGAAATCCAGAACTGGACACCTGTTGGAGATAAGGTTGGTTAACCAGGAAGACATATGAGGCTTAAAAGGGATTTCCAAGATTTTTATTTTTTTTACTGAACTGATGACCTATCCTCTGGGGGTCTCCTGATATCCGGGACCCCTGCCGATCAGCTGTTTTGAGAAGGCAGTGGCATTCCTATGAGCTTACCAAGAAAAATCGCTGTACATTGTATAGTGGCTGTGCTTAGTATTCAAGCTCAGCCCCATTCACTTGAATCGGGCTGATCTGCTCCTAGGCCACGTGATCGATGAACGTGTCATCACTGGCCTAGGAAAAGCAGAGAGAAGGCAGCGGCTCTCACAGGAGCACCGCTGGCTTCTCAAACAGCTCATTAGTGGGGGTCCCGGGTGTCGGACTTATCGGTTAAAAAAAATAAAAAATTAAAAAATTATCTCAGAAAACTCCTTTAAGCCACAATGTAGCGACCCAGGATATATACATTTCGAGGAAAGAACAAAAGAATATTTTAACTGGTATTGGCAATTACCACTTAGTTAATAGTGAACCTTACATTTTGCATTTGTGCACCTGGGTGAATGTGTCCACCCTAGAAAAGAAATAAACAGTTATTGGTGAATAATCTATATACATTTATCATCCTTCAAGTGTTTTCTGATTCTGCTATACTGAAATCCTATCCTCAGGATAGGCCATCAACATCTGATCAGCGGGGGTCAGACGCCACTCACGCCTGTGTTTAGCTGTTCTGCAGTACATACCGTCCAGCACCAGAACTACACAGCATGTAGTTGACAGTTACTGCAGCATTGCTCCCACTGAAATGAATTGGACCAGCGTTAAGGTAACCAGCTTTGTCCACTATACAAAGGTGTGCAGTTCCAACAGACTTCCAGTGTCGGGGCCTATGCAGAACAGCGAGTGTGCGGGACGTTGGACCCTCGCCAATCAGATATTGATGGCCTACCTAGGAAAACTCATTTAGGTCTAAGGGTGTATAACATACAATTTTGGTTGCATTTTTCAGATGTTATAATATAGTCTAGATGGGATTTCTGCCAACCCCTTGTTTCAAATGTATTGTTTGGATAAGCGGTGATTAATGTGTACATGATAATCTGACCATTATATGACTTGCATCTTGCATTTTTTGAAGGTTTCCTCTTGCAAACTATCGCTTCCTTGAGCTAGTAGTACCTGCTATAATTTCTCCCACACACTGCACATAGAGAAACAGGGGCTTCTGCTCCTTACCCCTCTGTGGCACCCCAGCAAAGATGAGTACTACAGTTTGGATGTGAAATCAGCAGTGAAATGAGACAGTAAAACACTTTCTAGCCAGAAGTAGTCTTTGTGCCAGTCTTCCTGCCTGTATCCAGCAGCCCCTCTCTTCTCCTCCGAACCATACCGTATATAGCAGCAGCAGCATCAAATTTCAGTTTTAATTTGGACGTAATCAGCTTAGAAAATCACGCAGGAGAGGTGAGGGAGGCAGGAGAATGAGCCGTTAGAGGACCACTCTGGTGGAGTCATCACACAAACGGCATTCTGCAGCTGCTATATATTGTGAAACACAGGCACTGTAGGAGCTAAACGGTGCAATATTTTTTAAAACAAAACATTAACACAAAATATAAGTCAATAATAAAAAATGGTTCTTAAAGAGTCCATAGCTTTAATGATGCAGCATTTTCTCCGTTTTTCTTTGCTTTTCCACTGACAGATTTTGTAAGGGAAAAAAAAATCACTTCAATGGGAGCAGCACTGCAGTAACCAGCCATCCACCACAGTAGTAGAAGCTGTGCAGTTTCACAGCTGGAGCTATTTGGGAACTGCTGATCGGCTGGGGTGCAGGGTGTCGCACCGCCGCTGGATAAGCAATCAATATAAAAATCCTGGAAAACTCCTTAAAGGATTTCTTCCTATAAAAATTTGCTTTGGAGTTTAAAGAGGACCTTTCACCGATTATTACACTATGAACTAACTATACAGACATGGAGAGCGGCGCCCGGGGATCTCACTGCACTTACTATTATCCCTGGGCGCCGCTCCGTTCTCCTGCTATGCCCTCCTGTATCTCCGTTCACTAAGTTATGGTAGGCGGAGTCTGCCCTTGTTCTGCTGTAGCGCTGGCCAATCGCATTGCAGAGCTCACAGCCTGGGAGAAAATAACCTCCCAGGCTGTGAGCTCTGCGCTGCGATTGGCCAGCGCTACAGCAGAACAAGGGCAGACTCCGCCTACCATAACTTAGTGACTGGAATCTCCGCCTACTATAACTTAGTGAGCGGAGATACCGGAGGACATAGCAGGAGAACGGAGCGGCGCCCAGGGATAATAGTAAGTGCAGTGAGATCCCCGGGCGCCGCTCTACATGTCTGTATAGTCAGTTCATAGTGTAATAATCGGTGAAAGGTCCTCTTTAAGTGCAAAAACCGGCAAAAAAATAAAATTCTTTTTATGTGACCTACAATTTTAATGTTTTTTTTGGGGGCAAATTTGTGTCTTTTTTCATTTACAAGTAGTGGGAGTGATTTACTAATCAAAATGCTCCAAAAACTGGCATACATACTTTATTAAATGTTTTACACACATTCGGCGACTTGCCTGACAAGAGATGTGGCTTAGTGGAAAGGAAGCATGACCCAAATGCAACAATGTGCACCAAAAACCTGGCACAGTTTTGTTGTGTAAAGTTAGACTAGACAGGCAAAAGATGTGCTAGATTTATTATCCAGCATCAGACACTAATAAAAATTTACATGGTTTTACTTTTAGACAGTATTTAAATAAAAAATCTGCCCCAGATTGTTTTATTACTTGTGTTGGAGGCATTTTTTTTTGTGCAAACCATGTGTTTTTAAGCAGAATGGCGGTCCACATGCTAGAAGAGGGGGCGGGGACTTATTGTGAAGTAAGCGGGCTTAAGATGTGCCATTTTGCGCCAAACCTTTGGTGCAACTCTGGCGTAAAAATCTGTCTCAAATCAAACCAACTAATAGCCGGTATAGAGTCAGAGAAAAGTGTCTATCCCTGCACCAGACTTATCATCCATCCTGAGCCCCTGTGATAAATCTGCTGCAGGTCTAGACAACCTGTCTAAGCTTACGCCATCCCTACGATTAGCTCATTGGGGCCACTATGTAAACCCTCTGATGTTAGATACTCATTTAAAAAAGTTAATGGGGAAAAAATAAAATAAAATACACACATCGAAGCATGCACATTCTCGGGTTACATGCAGAGATGGTCCTGCTGATCACAGAGCATTTCAAAAATCTGATCAGCATTTACTAGTTTGTCGCCTGATTAAAGTCCTGTTTAACTAGGTAGTGCTTATTCGGCTGTTCATCTGACCATGAAACAGGGCCTTTATCATAAAGACAACATTCTGATGTAAGAAAAATAATACAAATTATGTTCAGAGTTATATAATCTCACTTACCCCTTGTATGTCAACACATGTTAGAGTAACACAGCCCTTTACTGTTAAAGTGTTGACTCGGGGCAGAGGAATTCTGTGACAGTACTCCAAAAAGTGCTGTCTATTCACAGAAACCTGGAAGAGAGAGCCATATTAGATTGAGAAACACGCAAAATTTGGTAGGCATAAAATGGTCACCGTTTCTGTAACTCTAGCTAGGAAACAATAGGTGAGACTAAGGGCTCACTCAGACGAACGTAAGGGCTCCGTGCCGGTGCTGTGGAACACAAACAGCGGTCCGCAATATACGAGCACTGGTGCTGGGGATTGATTTGAATGGGTCAGCGATCCGCAAAATACGGCAAAAGATAGGACATGTCCTATCTATGGCCGTATTTTGTGGATCGTGGATCCATTCAAGTCAATTGAGGTCCGCAATATGGGCACTGAGCCCTTATGTTTGTCTAAATGAGCCAAGTTGACCATACACTTTAGATCCCTATTCAGGTGACAGTTGTCTCTCGCAAGTTCTCCATATACATGGCTGGAGGCTTTAACATGACCCCGGATAAAGTGCGGGACTTCAGCAATTTCTTTTGGGTTACTGTACTTACCTGCCTCTTAAGGAATCTGATTCTCTTTTTGGCAGAAAATGGACCGCAAATAGAGGATGTGAGCAGTATAAGAGAAATGGAAAATCCTACAGTGGTGCAAGCACACCCATTACAATTTAAAGCCTATTCCCACAAGCAATCCTGTCCATGACTCTAGATCTACTGCATTCATGATTGGAGCTGCAATATGCTTTTGTGGGTGAGTATTGGGAGCCAAGTTACTTACTGCATAAGGTTTAAAGGAAGCTGCCACTGAAACACAAGATAATGACAGACACACTGATTTCAGCATCTTATGTGTTAATGTTAGGTAGTTCTGAACTTACTCTTTAGTCCCTGCAGCACCTGCCAAACAAGCGTCACGTGCCGCCAGAAAAGAGTGACTTATTTATGAGCTGCTGATCTAACACTGACTGACAGATTTTTGACTGCTTTAGTACTACTCAATGAAGGCAGAATAACGATGACATTGAATTCAGTATTAAAGAGGACCTGTCACCACAAAATGCAGTTCAATCTGCAGGCAGCATGTTATAAAGCAGAAGAAGCTGAGCAGATAGATAAGTATTTTTGTGGGAAAACATTCAGTAAAACTTGTCATTCATACATTTATATCTCTGCTTTTTCTGAATTTAAGACCACCCCTTGTACAGCTATTAGTGATTAAAAGCCATCTCTGTATACATTCTTAAGCAGCATTTAGACTTGCTGACCGAGCAGGCAATTATTGGGAAGGAACCATATCCAATCCTGATACCTGCCTGCTCGTCAGTGGAGATGAAGAATTATTATTAACATGCAGTGATCACCTCCACTGTATGGAAATCAGCGATGGCTACTGCCATTGCTTGTCATCATGCAGATTCATTGTTTCTGGGCAGCAGATCGCTGTTCACACAACACGATCTGCTGCCCAGAAACTAGGGTTGAGCGAATCGAGCTTCTGATCATAGATTCCGAAGCCGATTTGTTAAAGAACTTTGTAATGCTGTTCCCGTACAGCATTTACAATGTATTTGCTCCATGTAGGAAAACTCTCTCAGTCGAAGTTGCGTGAGACTTCGGCACTCCTATCTGCGGATTTAAAAACATTTTAAAATAGGAATCCGAAGTCGGCATTGGTACCGAGGTACCCAGCAGTACCAGAGCCCACTTTGGATTCCAATTTTAAAATGTTCTTAATGTGCTGCATCAACGATTAATTCACCAGATGAACAAGCTTTTTCCTCGTTCATCGAGTGATCAGCACATTTACACAGGCCTATTGTTGGGATCGATCGTTTGAAGGAACGCTCGTTCCCGATAATCAGTTCAACAACTGGGCTCTGTAAACCTGACATAATGCATACAGTCCGATTGATCACTGATGTACTGAAGTCAGAAAAAGCTGAGATTTAAATCTATAAAATTACAAGCTTTACTGAAACTTTCCCCACAAAACTATAAGCTCCTTCATGCTGTAGACTGCACTGCATTTTGTGGTGAGGGTCCTCTTCAAGTAAGGCTACTTTCACACTGCCGTTTCTGAGTCCGCCTGTGAGATCCGTTTTAAGGCTCTCACAAGCGGCCCCAAAATGGATCAGTTTAGTCCCAATGCATTCTGAATGGATAAGGATCCGTTCAGAATGCATCAATTTGGCTCCGTTCAGTCACCATTCCACTCTAGAGGCGGACACCAAAACGCTGCTTGCAGCGTTTTGGTATCCGCCTGGCGATGCGGAGCCAAACGGATGCGTCCTGACTTACAATGTAAGTCAATGGGGACGGATCAGTTTACATTGACACAATATGGAGCAATTGTAAACGGATCCGTCTCCCATTGACTTTCAATGTAAGTCAGGACGGATCCGTTTGACTTAGACTTAGATTTTTTTGGGACAGAATAATGCAGACGGATCCGTTCTGAACGGATACCAGCGTTTGCATTTATAGGAACCAGACGGATCCGCACCTAACTCAGGTGTGAAAGTAGCCTAAGTTCCACACTTCACCTAGTGGTGTTTGCAGGTTGCCTGCAGAATAGCTTTTAAACTCATATCTATGTAGAGAGTGTTTAGAGCTCTGTATTAAAAAAAAACACTAAGCTCCAACAGCTACAAAAATATATCAAGAAATTAAATCAGGACAAACTTTTAAGACCCCAAAAAAGGCATGATGCCTTTTCAAGTGCTTTTATTCAAGATGGCTTACATCGATGTGCCTAAAATGCATTAATGGAAATCATTTTATAATTTTCCTCTCAAACATATAGGTTATAAGATGTCAAACCTGACCATCATATTAGTAGATAATTGAAACGTGCACGGCTACCATTAGGATGCAGACATGCATTATTTCACAGTAACATGGAGAAAGGAGAAGAATAAGGGTCCATTCACACGTCCGTATGTGTTTTGCGGATCCGCAAAACACAGACACCGGCAATGTGCATTCCGCCATTTGCGGACCGCACATCACCGGCACTATAATAGTAAATGCCTAATCTTGTCCGCAATTGCGGACAAGAATAGGACATGTTCTATTTTTTTTGCAGAAACGGTAGCACGGATCCGCAAGTGCGGATAGCACATTCCGGCCCCATTGGAAATGAATGGGTCCGCACCCGTTCCGCAAAATTGCGGAACGGATGCGGACCCATTTTGTGGACATGTGAATGGAGCCTTAAAGGGATTATCTACTTTTTTTTGATATTTAAGATCTATCCTGAGGATAGGTCAATACCTGGCCCAACTGCCAACACCCCTGCGATCAGCTGCTTGAAAAGAACGCTGCGCTTATACGACCACTGCCTTCTCCTCACTGTTTATCTGCCCGCCATCGACATTACAGAGGTGACTAGTGTATTTACAACTCCGCCCCCCCACTCACTTCAATGGGACGGCTCCTTCCTTTTCAAGTGAATAGAAAAAAAAAATAAAAAAAATGCAGAACTCTGCTTTACGAAAACCTACTTTGTAGTCATGGTGTGAAACTAGGATCCGGATTTCAAAAGGCTGTCCCCTATGAAATGGCAGCTCATTCTTACGTTCTTCTTTTCCCCAACTGTTACATTGCTTTGTGTTGCAAACTAAAAGTCCTCCATCAAAACGTGGATTGAAGTGGAAGGCAATATCATCACTTTCACCAGCACCACACTGGAAGTTCACAGAAAACCTAAAAGAAACATATATAAGCTATTAGGACTGCAATTGCAGAGTGGATCAAAAACTGAGTAAAACGGTCACGGAAAGACTAGTGTTTTAGAGACACTTCTGATGTTGGCTTCCCAATAGTGAAGTAAAATACCGACCTACTCTATTAGGCCTCTTTCACACTACCGTTTTTTTTTTTTCGTTTTGCGGGCCGTTTTTTGCGTTCTGTATATGGAACCATTCATTTCAATGGTTCCGCAAAAAAAACCTGAATGTACTCCGTATGCATTCCGTTTCCGTATTTCCGTTCCGTTGAAAGATAGAACATGTCCTATTATTGCCCACAAATCACGTTCCGTGGCTCCATTCAAGTCAATGGGTCCGCAAAAAAAACTGAACACATATGGAAATGCATCCGTATGTCTTCCGTATCTGTTCCGTTTTTGCTGAACCATCAATTGAAAATGTTATGCCCAGCCCAATTTTTTCTATGTAATTACTGTATACTGTATATGCCGAACAGAAAAACGGAACGGAAACAGAAACAAAAAAAACGGAACAACGGATCCGTGAAAAACGGACCGCAAAACACTGAAATAGCCATACGGTCATGTGAAAGAGGCCTTAATCATGATACAAAAAATCTTTGAAGCATTGTTCATGGCTGGCCTGAAACCTACCACTTCATAGTGAATCATTTTCCCTCTTAACTTGGGCCTACTCTTGGCTACTACACTCAACACGCTACCAACGATCGCAGTATAGCCATTGAACTTGATGTGGTCGTAGTGTGACTCGCATGTCGCTGGAACGCAGAATCACAAAAAAAAAACAACAGCAAGCCCATTCAGTTTGATCTTGACGAGAGTTCCTGGTAACAGCGAGCACATATGCTCACCACCCCCACGTCAGGTCAACATCACCTAGTATAACTAGATGGAGGTTTTATTTGTCTTTGGACTTGTATGGCTATCTGCTGGGTTTGCTTTTGAACGACAATGTATCATCAATGCAATATATTAAAACAATTACAAACCTGTCACCCGAATGTGGTACAGTGCCGCTGATAACAACCATGGTGCCATCGTTGAGGCCACCGTGAAAGTGGGTGCTGAATGGAACAGGCTGGAAAATAAAGAGAACAAGTCTAAAAAAAGATATCCAAGTACATGAAGCCTCAGAAAACATAAGCCTCCAGACCTTCTGTTTAAAAGGGTATAGTAAATGTCTGCAAAACCATAAAAATAAAAAAACCTATAGAAATTCCCACTTAAGAACCACTCTGGGCGCTGGATTAAAAAACTGCTTCAATCCCAGAGAAGAACTACTGTAGCACAAATAGCCATACCTTCCAATTGTCCGGCAGGACAGTACCAGATTTTAGCGGCTGTCCCACAGTCCCAGGACGGCTGAGGTACAGTCATACATCTGAATAGTGTTGTTTCTACAGAAGGTAGTACGTACGTGTATTTTTTTTCTAAACTCCATTTGGATATAGTCTAGTCTGTATCAGAACGTCCTGGAACAGACTTTACAAGGTCGTTTCAGCAGCCAGAAAGATACTTGATGTGGCGGCAGTAAGGTCTCAGGCACACAACTGGATTTTTCATCCCTGTGTTATCTGCAATTTTTGCAGGTAGCACATTGACCCATTCATTTCTATGGGGCCATGCACCCATCTGTATTTTCCACGGATCCGTGTGGGTGTTCCTATTCTTGTCTGCATTGTGGACAAGAACAGTCCTTTGTATTGATGGGTGAAAACTGTGCGGAGTGCACGTGGAAGGTATCTGCATTTTGTGGATCAGACATGGTCAGTGCATGAGGCCTAAGGAAAGAACTTCTTGAAAACCTGACATCAATTTGCACGTTTTTTTTTTTTCCAATCATCACTTTTTGTTCTCAATAAGAAAATAAATCCTATACAAGCTTAGGCCTGTTTCACATCTGTGTTTAAGCAGGTCCGGCAGGAATTTCGGGATGGGAACAGCCTGCCGGATCTGTCACTGTGTTGCAGCTGGATCTCCGCCGGTCCCCATTATAGTGAATGGGTCCAGGCAGAATTACGGCAGTGACGGATCCGTCCGGAAATGCCTGACGGACCTGCTTAATGCACATGGGCTCAAACTGTGTGCCCTCTGCAAGGGGTAAGCTTATGCTGGGTTCACAATAAGTTTAGCCCTCTTCTGGGGGTGAGCTTAGGCTGGGTTAATTCACACTGTGTTTTGTCACATGTGAGGGGTAAGCTTAGGGAGGGTTCACACTGCGCTTAGCCCTCCTCTGGGGGTAAGCTTAGGCTGGGTTCCTTCTCCAAGCGTTTAGCCTTCTGCTGGGGTTAAGGTTAGGCTGGGTTCCTTCTTCAAGTGTTTAGCCTTCTGCTGGGGTTAAGGTTAGGCTGGGTTCCTTCTCCAAGCGTTTAGCCTTCTGCTGGGGTTAAGGTTAGGCTGGGTTCCTTCTCCAAGCGTTTAGCCTTCTGCTGGGGTTAAGGTTAGGCTGGGTTCCTTCTCCAAGCGTTTAGCCTTCTGCTGGGGTTAAGGTTAGGCTGGGTTCCTTCTCCAAGCATTTAGCCTTCTGCTGGGGTTAAGGTTAGGCTGGTTTCCTTCTCCAAGCATTTAGCCTTCTGCTGGGGTTAAGGTTAGGCTGGGTTCACATTGTGTTTAGCCCCCTGCAGGGGGTAAGCTTAGGCTGGGTTCACACGGTGTTTCATCACCGAATTGCTTTGACCTTTCAGATCCATAGAAATGAACAGGCTCAGGATGGTCTACCATGCCATAAAAATCATCATCGGGACACGATCTGGAGTGTCACCTGTAGGAACATTTACATTGCCTCCATGGTATTTCTTGCAGAGAGTCATCAAACAATTGTCATACTTGACTTTTTTTCAAGGAAAACATGAACAACTATTCTGGACATATGGCAAAAAAGCTCATAGAACATGTAAGAATTGGAAAAAAACAAGTTATGAAATATCAGATATTTGTAGATGCATGAAAAGAAAGGCTGGTATAGTTTTCATGCCTGCGCCTCGTCACAAATCAGGCCCTTCCTCCAGCAGCGCAGGGGCTATCAAAAACCATTGTCTTAAAGGGATTCTGTCACCTGGATTTTAGTGACAGAGCTTTTAACATCATCACATCAGTCTGCCCGTTTTAATTAACATATACTAGTATTACTGCCCTAAGGCCCCTTTCACACGGGCATGGCGGGAAAATGTGCGGGTGCGTTGCAGGAACACCCGCGATTTTTCCGCGCGAGTGCAAAACATTGTAATGCGTTTTGCACTCGCGTGAGAAAAATCGCGCGTGTTTGGTACCCAAACCCAAACTTCTTCACAGAAGTTCGGGCTTGGGATCGGTGTTCTGTAAATAGTATTATTTCCCCTTATAACATGGTTATAAGGGAAAATAATAGCATTCTGAATACAGAATGCATAGTAAAACAGCACTGGAGGGGTTAAAAAAAATAAAAAATCATTTAACTCACCTTAATCCACTTGCTCGCGTAGCCGGCATCTCCGTTTGTCTTTTTTTTTTTCTGTATAGGACCTGTGGTGAGCATTAACTATAGTTCAAGAACCTGGGATGACGTCACTCCGGTCATCACATGGTACGTCACATGATCTTTTACCATGGTGAATCACCATGGTAAAAGATCATGTGACGTACCATGTGATGACCGGAGTGACGTCATCCCAGGTCCTTGAACTATAGTTAATGCTCACCACAGGTCCTATACAGTAAAAGAGACAGACGGAGATGCCGGCTACGCGAGCAAGTGGATTAAGGGGAGTTAAATTATTATTTTTTTTTTTTTTTAACCCCTCCAGTGCTGTTTTACTATGCATTCTGTATTTAGAATGCTATTATTTTTCCTTATAACCATGTTATAAGGGGAAATAATAAAGATCGGGTCCCCATCCCGATCGTCTCCTAGCAACCGTGCGTGAAAATCGCACTGCATCCACACTTGCTTGCGGATGCTTGCGATTTTCACGCAACCCCATTAATTTCTATGGGGCCTGCGTTACGTGAAAAACGCACAAAGAGGAGCATGCTGCGATTTTCACGCAACGCAAAAGTGATGCGTGAAAATCACTGCTCGTGTGCACAGCCCCATAGAAATGAATGGGTCGGTATTCAGTGCGGGTGCAATGCGTTCACCTCCCGCATCGCATCCGCGCGGAATACTCGCTCGTGTGAAAGGGGCCTAAGTGTTGTCCTTTGTCTAGAAAATCGCTTTTATTAATATGGTAATTACCTGAGTAAGGTGCCCAAGGGGCTGTCCCTCCGGCTGTTGGTGCCCATCTGCGTCCCTTCTCCTGGAGCCCAGCACCGCCCCACTGCTAAATTTATTCACTCCTCATTGCCAGCTGTCGCATGTGCAGTGCGTCCTGTGAGGCCGATTCCAGGCGCTGACATGTGTATCCATGGCGCATGCACGAGCTTATGGCTCAGCGAACGCATTCCGTGAATACACGTCAGCGCCTGGAATCGGGCTCACAGGACGCACTGCACATGCGCCAGCCGGCAATGAGGAGTGAATAAATTTAGCAGTGGGGCGGTGCTGGGCTCCAGGAGAAGGGACGCAGGTGGGCACCAACGGCCGGAGGGACAGCCCCTTGGGCTCCTTACTCAGGTAATTACCAGATTAATAAAAGCGATTTTCTAGACAAAGGACAACACTTAGGGCAGTAATACTAGTATATGTTAATTAAAACGGGCAGACTGATGTTATGATGTTAAAAGCTCTGTCACTACGGTAAAATCCAGGTGACGGGTTCCCCTTAAGGGTACTTTCACACTAGCGTTTTTCTTCTCCAGCATTGAGTTCAGTCACAGGGGCTCAATACCAGAAAAGAACTGATCAGTTATATCCCCATGCATTCTGAATGGAGAGCAATCCGTTCAGGATGCATCAGGAGGTCTTCAGCTCAGTCTTTTTGACTGATCAGGACAGAGATAAAACCGCAGCATGCTACAGTTTTATTTCTGTCCAAAATTCCAGAACACTTGCCGGATCCGGCATTTTTACCCATTGAAATGCATTAATGCCGGATCCGGCCCCGAGTGTTCCGGCAAAACGGATCTGTTTTTGCGGTCTGCGCATGCTCAGACCGCAAAAAAAATTGGAAAAAATAAATGCCGGATCAGTTTTTTCAGATGACACCGTAGAGACGGATCCGGCATTTCAATGCATTTGTCAGACCGATCAGGATCCTGATCCGTCTGACAAATGCCATCAGTTTGCATGCGTTTTGACGGATCCGGCAGCCTGCCGGAATCCTCTGCCGCAAGTGTGAAAGTACCCTTAATAAATGATCCGCAAGGAGTACTGGCTTTTCGGAAAGTCCGGCGGCCTCCTGACCTGTGCAGGAACGGATGCAGCCTGATGAGCAAAATCTAAACGGACTTGTTTAATTCCGGAGCAAGATCTTCTGCCGGATCTCAATACCAGAATCAATAACTAGTGCTGAGCGAACTTCTGTTTTATGTTCGGGTTATCGTAGAATCACATTATGGATTCCGAATTCCGTTATGGTTCGTGGTAGCGGAATCCATAACGGGATTCTTCGATAACCCAAACCTTGGACGCCGAACTTAAAACAGAAGTTCGCTCGACACTATTAACAATGCAAGTGTAAAAAGTAGCCTAAGCCAGTCTTAGTAAATGTGGCCCAGTGTTTGTTTCTACAGAAATATAGTAAGTCTGTATACAGGTGCCCCTTTTGTGGTGGGACAGCAGCCTATACACACAGTCTCCAGAAGATGGTACTGGGAAGGTTCAGTCAGCTACAAAAGAAAAAAGTCCCAAGCTCACGTGACCTTAACTACAACCAGATGCAAGTGTGTCCCATATACAATCACTACTACACAAGTTATATGTACCTCCGACTGAGCCCTAACATAGGATAAAGCGTATACATTTATATAGAGGCCTAAGTGCTGTCCCGTGTACCCAATAGCAGCGGGGCGAAGCCTGTACTCACGGGGTTGTAGACCGGTCCATGAGACATGGTGCTTGATCGGCGGACGGATATCTGCTGAGATGCTCCGAGCAGAGACCGCTACTTATTAACGGGCTCCAGAGCTCCGCCTAGTGGGCAGATCAGGAAGTTACTCAGTGATAGAACTGGGGCGTTGTTAGCACTTGTCACAAGACGCGTGTACAAGTCATTCAGATGTCGCCTCGTGGGAAGAAGAAACCACTTCTATCTTAGTGACCTCGTGGGGGGCAGAGCTGTGACAATGAGTTCGAGTCACGGGTCACAGAGGGTGGCAAACATAAGAATTGTAGGTCAGCTGTGTTGCCTGCATTGTTTTCTAGTGACCCTTGATCTTCTGCATCTGTACAGATGTGTACACTTTATCAAGGGGTGAGCCTCATTCCCACAGTAATATGCATGTCTTTTAGTGTGCCTAATATCAGGTACTCTCTTAGGTGAATCGGTCTGCATCCGACCCACAAAAAATGCGGGACCAAACCACATGGGGCCATAAGCTGCAGTCAGTGGGAGTGGACATTTAAATACCACCCTATTCTTAGTTTTAGGCTACATGCACACGACTGTGTGCCCCACGTGGCCGTATTGTGGCCCGCATACAGCGGGTCCACAATACACGGGCACCAGCCATGGGCATTCCGCATCGCGGACCCATTCACTTGAATGGGTCCGCAATAACGGAGATGCGGAACGGAGGCACGAATCGGAACCCTACGGAAGCACTACGGAGTGCTCCCGTGGTGTTTCTGGCCGAGCCTCCGCACCGCGAAAAAGTAGCGCATGCACTACTTTTTTGCGGTACGGACTGTCGGATGCGGATCGCGGACCCCATTCAAGTGACTGGGTCCGCGATCCGCATACGGCTGCCCCACGGTCTGTGCCCGTGCATTGCGGACCGCAATTTGCAGCACGGGCACGGAGCCCTAACGTTTGTGTATGCCTTACTATGGACTCATTTTTGCATTATTCCTGTGGTATAAAAATGCATTATATCTACATGTGACATCATCATGTTTTTTTTCTGTGATGTCACAGTGTACATGGCAATCTTTTGTATGCTTTATTCCCCTACTATGATATGGTGTACATTATGCCTGTACTGTGACATCACTGTGGGCATTATCCTTGTACTGTGACATCACTGTGGGCATTATCCTTGTACTGTGACATCACTGTGAGCATTATCCTTGTACTGTGACATCACTGTGGGCATTATCCTTGTTCTGTGACATCACTGTGGGCATTATCCTTGTACTGTGACATTACTGTGAGCATTATCCTCTTACTGTGACATCACTGTGGGCATTATTCTTGTACTGTAACATCACTGTGGGCATTAGGCTTCTTTTACATCTACGACACTGTGATCTGGCTTCCAGTTCTGGCAGAGAATGCCCGGGCATCAACGAGGCACAAACTGCAGCGTGCAATGTTTTCTGCCCGGCCAATTCTCTGCATCTGTTCAGGGCTGGCGGGCAGTGCCGGATCCGTAAATGCTGCAGATGTGAAATTAGTCTACTTGTACTGTGACAATACTGTGAGTTGTATCCTTCTGCTGTAATATCCCTGTGAGCATTATTCTTGTACTGTGACAATACTGTGAGTTGTATCCTTCTGCTGTGATATCCCTGTGAGCATTATTTTTGTACTGTGACAATACTGTGAGCTGTATTCTTCTGCTGTGATATCCCTGTGAGCATTATTCTTGTACTGTGACAATACTGTGAACTCTATATCCTTCTGCTGTGATATCCATGTGAGCATTATTCTTGTACTGTGACAATACTGTGAACTCTATATCCTTCTGCTGTGATATCCCTGTGAGCATTATTCTTGTACTGTGACATCACTGTGGGCATTATTCTTGTACTGTGACATCACTGTGGGCATTAGGCTTCTTTTACATCTACGACACTGTGATCTGGCTTCCAGTTCTGGCAGAGAATGTAGAATGCTGTGATATCCCTGTGAGCATTATTCTTGTACTGTGACAATACTGTGAACTCTATATCCTTCTGCTGTGATATCCATGTGAGCATTATTCTTGTATTGTAACAATACTATGAGCTGTATCCTTCTGCTGTGACATCACTGTGTACATTATCCCGGTACTGTGACATCACTGTGAGCATTATCCTTGTGCTATGACAATACTGCAGAAGTAAAAATAAAAAAGGGAAGTCACAGCGCTGCTCTGGAATCAACAATTTATAAAAAAAAAAGTAAATATAAAAGAAAATAACATGTTGTTACATACACCCTCTGATTGTAAAGCGCTATGGAATATGTTGGCACTATATACAGTCAGGTCCATAAATATTGGGACATCGACACAATTCTAACATTTTTGGCTCTATACACCACCACAATGGATTTGAAATAATACAAACAAGATGTGATTTACCTGCAGACTGTCAGCTTTAATTTGGGGTTATTTACAGCCAAATCAGGTGAACGGTGTAGGAATTACAACAGTTTGCATATGTGCCTCCCACTTGTTAAGGGACCAAAAGTAATGGGACAGAATAATAATCATAAATCAAACTTTCACTTTTTAATACTTGGTTGCAAATCCTTTGCAGTCAATTACAGCCTGAAGTCTGGAACGCATAGACATCACCAGACGTTGGGTTTCATCCCCGGTGATGATCTGCCAGGCCTCTACTGCAACTGTCTTCAGTTCCTGCTTGTTCTTGGGGCATTTTCCCTTCAGTTTTGTCTACAGCAAGTGAAATGCATGCTCAATCGGATTCAGGTCAGGGGATTGACTTGGCCATTGCATAACATTCCACTTCTTTCCCTTAAAAAACTCTTTGGTTGCTTTTGCAGTATGCTTTGGGTCATTGTCCATCTGCACTGTGAAGCGCCGTCTAATGAGTTCTGAAGCATTTGGCTGAATATGAGCAGATAATATTGCCCGAAACACTTCAGAATTCATCCTGCTGCTTTTGTCAGCAGTCACATCATCAATAAATACAAGAGAACCAGTTCCATTGGCAGCCATACATGCCCATGCCATGACACTACCACCACCATGCTTCACTGATGAGGTGATATGCTTAGGATCATGAGCAGTTCCTTTCCTTCTCCATACTCTTCTCTTCCCATCACTCTAGTACAAGTTGATCTTGGTCTAATCTGTCCATAGGATGTTGTTCCAGAACTGTGAAGGCTTTTTTAGATGTCTTTTGGCAAACTCTAATCTGGCCTTCCTGGTTTTGAGGCTCACCAATGGTTTAAAGGGATTCTGTCACCACTTTTTACCCCTTACAGTAAAACATAGCTACTTGTAGGTCTCCCTGAGCTGTATTAAATGATGCCCTTATTAACTAATAGTCTTGATTTATTTCTTTATAAAATCGATTTTAGTGATATGCTAATGACTTACATAAGGTGCCCAAGGGGATGTCCTTTCCTAACTTGGTGCCCAGCCGCACCCCTCGGTCCGATGCCGGCGCATGCGCACTTCGCTCGACGATGCCATTACCTGTAGTCCGCACGGGCGCAGACTACAGTGTGTAGTGCGCACGTGCGGGATTTCAAACAGGCTCAGGGATTACGTCAGCGCGCCTGCTCTTGAATATATTATATTAGAGGCGGCGCGGGACTCAGGGAGGCGGCGCTGGGCACCAAGTAAGGAAAGGACATCCCCTTGGGCACCTAAGTCATTAGCATATCACTAAAATCGATTTTATAAAGAAATAAATCAAGACTATTAGTTAATAAGGGTATTTCTGCTTATTTTGGTTGGCTCACCTGGTTGTAACCATGTATCGAGTGCTCAAAATCTATCTGATTCACCCAATCAGCAAGTTAAAATCTGTGATATAATGTATAGACCAGCACTCCTCATCTGGTCTTATGTAGAAATTAATATTTATTGGTTAAAAAGTATATAAAATTTTTTGTTAAAAAATATATGTATATAAAAAATGTATGGTATACAAATAAAATGGCGTATACGGTTGCTTGTTAGAATTCCCACACAGACATAAATTCAATACAAACTTGATTGCAATTGGTGCAAATGTGCAAATAAGTGCATGTGCGAAAGAGATATAGGTAGTTAAAAAGTTGTATAATAAATTGATAGGTAAAAAATAAAAATATATAAAAAAATAAAAATAAAGTCTTTTGAAAAATTTGTGTCCAATCTATTTGGTTGGCAAATTAATCCTGGTGCTGGTGGATTGGTTAGTGTTGATGTTCTTGATGAATGGTCAAAATAATCGAAAAAGAGGAGAAAAAATGGGTAAAAAATATGTGTAAAATATAGAAAAAATATATAGCTGTGATAGAGAGAATCTCCTATAATAATCTTGTAGTCTCCTTTCCTCTGTAGGATAATTGTGTCCTTCTATAGTGGTTAGTGCTGCCAACAGTAATAAGTAGCTAAAGTTTATTGCACAATGTCCCAATAAGTTAGTGGTGGTTAGTAGAGTTCTGTTGGATACTGTTACAGTATTTCGATATAATAGTATTCACGCTGATATGGAACCTCCAAAAGCCAGTTGCAGGCTCGGCTATTCTCGGAAGTCCCATTGCAGTAAATGGAGAGGTGACTGTGCATGTGTGGCGTCCTTTCCATTCACTGCTATGGGACTTCAGGAAATAGCCAAGCATACTGGAGAGGATGCCACACATTAGAACACAGGTCATGGTCAAGGGCTGCATCTGAGGCCTCTATAATATGGTAGGTTGATGACCACCACTGCAGTACATAGAAGGGGTGTGCACTATGTTACCAACACTGCACTGGATATTCTACACCCAAGATACAGTAGCAAACTAGTAGATTAGGTTCTGTTATTAGATTTATAATAGATCTTGAGTAGATCACACTGTGGTGTTACATAGGACTGCATAAATCACTGCGAAAGGTGCACCACAGTGATATGCAACTGACAACACTGGCCAATCCCTCAAGCGGATGTTAAGAACTGAGACCTTAGCCAATGTATCTCTGTCAGGAACACATCGGAGCCCTTTTGCACCACCGTCAAGGTATCTCAGTGTGGCATGGGCTCCTACCACTAGACTACCTACGGTGTGTGAACACGGTCTGAGAGGTGCTAAGATCACATGCGGAGGAATTGCTTCCCAGGTTATAAACACACTACAGTGTTTGGGGTTTTTGAGCATTTCCTCCCATTTAGGCGACTTTATTTCAGTTATTTTTCTTTTTATGTATGGAATGTGCCATTGTGTACTGCTGGTAGCATTCTGTTGCATCTGGTTGCCTGTGTCACATGGCCTGTTATAGGTTGGGTTTGCAGCCCTATCCCCTCTCCCACTACATAGTGATTTCCCTATGGAGGTATGTGGGAGCTTGGCTGTGAGTTAGATCTTAGCACCTCTCAGACCGTGTTCACACACTGCAGGCAGTCGAATGGTAGGAACCCATGCCACACTGAGATACCTTGACGGTGGTGCAAAAGGGCTCCGATGTGTTCCTGACAGGGATACATTGGCTAAGGTCTCAGTTCTTAACATCAGCTTGAGGGATTGGACAGTATTGTCAGTTGCATATCATTGTGGTGCACCTTTCGCAGTGATTTATGTATTTTCATCCACACATTATCCCATCTAGTGTAGGATGCCTTTGTGTTGCATGTGGTCCGCTGCCGACATCCTCCATTGTATGCATTTCTGCTGGCGATTGCCGTTAGCAACGGATCACATGCGGAGGAATTGCTCCCCCGGTTATAAGCACACTACAGTGTTTGGGGTTTTTGAGCATTTCATCCCATTGAGGCCACTTTATTTCAGTTACATAGGACTGCAAGTGACATATACTACAGACTACATTATCTGCACCCAGAGAGTTATCTGTGGTGTTATATAGGACTGTACTGCAGACTCTGGAGCCTGAGTTCCGGAAGACGGCCCTTTGAAGACAACCATAATGATGATGTAGCCCTCGGAGAAAATAAGCTTGACACCCCTGCATTAAAGTGTTTTCCAGGCTCTTAATATTAATGAATTATCCTAAGGAAAGGTCATCAATATCCTATCGGCGGGGGTCCAACACCTGGCAACACCACCAATAAGGCCCCTTTCACACGGGTGAGTATTCCGCGCGGATGCGATGTGTGAGTTGAACGCATTGCACCCGCACTGAATCCCGACCCATTCATTTCTATGGTGCTGTTCACATGAGCGGTGATTTTCACGCATCACTTGTGCGTTGCGTGAAAATCGCAGCATGCTCTATATTCTGCGTTTTTCACGCAACGCAGGCCCGATAGAAGTGAATGGGGTTGCGTGAAAATGGCAAGCATTCGCAAGCAAGTGCGGATGCGGTGCGATTTTCACGCACGGTTGCTAGGAGACGATCGGGATGGAGACCCGACATGGTTATAAGGGAAAATAATAGCATTCTGAATACAGAATGCATAGTAAAATAGCGCTGGAGGGGTTAAAAAAAATAATAATAATAATTTAACTCACCTTAGTCCACTTGTTCGCGCAGCCCAGCATCTCCTTCTGTCTCCTTTCTTCAGGACCTGGGTAAAGGACCTGTGGTGACGTCACTCCGGTCATCACATGATCCATCACATGATCTTTTACCATGGTGATGAATCATGTGATGGACCATGTGACGACCGGAGTGACGTCACCACAGGTCCTTTACCCAGGTCCTGAAGAAAGGAGACAGAAGGAGATGCCGGGCTGCGCTATCAAGTGGACTAAGGTGAGTTAAATATTTTTAATTTCTTTTTAACCCCTCCAGCGCTATTTTACTATGCATTCTGTATTCAGAATGCTATTATTTTCCCATATAACTATGTTATAAGGGAAAATAATACAATCTACAGAACACCTAACCCAAGCCCGAACTTCTGTGAAGAAGTTCGGGTTTGGGTACCAAACATGCGTGATTTTTCTCACGCGAGTGCAAAACGCATTACAATGTTTTGCACTCGCGCGGAAAAATCGCGGGTGTTCCCGCAACGCACCCGCACATTTTCCCGCAATGCCCGTGTGAAAGAGGCCTAAGAAATTCCCTGCAGAATCAGGGAACAACTAGGTTGAACCCAAGGTTGTTCTTCCTGACAGATTTTCTGGGGGAAGGGACAAATTTGTGACGTTCCGTGAGGCCTGTAAGTTATATTTTAAGCTGCGCCCTTACTCCTCTGGTAATGAAGAACAGCTGGTGGGGATTGCTATTTCCCTGCTTCAGGGGGACCCGCAATCCTGGGCATTCTCTTTACCCACTGATTCCCAGGCTCTCCGGTCAGTGGATGAATTTTTTGGGGCCTTGGGTCTAATATATGATGACCCTGATCGAGTCGCCCTGGCTGAGTCGACATTACGGAGACTCCTACAGGGAGAGAGGACAGCAGAGGAGTATTGCTCAGAGTTTCGTAGGTGGGCTACGGATACCCAGTGGAACGACCCGGCTCTTAGGAGTCAGTTCTGATCTGGGTTATCCGAAAGGGTTAAGGATGCGCTTGCGCTGTATGAGACCCCCTTTTCCCTGCATGCCGTTATGTCCCTTTCCATCAGAATATATAGACGTCTTAGGGACAGATTGAAAAATCCTGAGCAATTGGTAACCCCTCCGAAGCAGCAGTTAGTCTGTACGGACCTAGACGAGCCTATGCAGCTAGGAGGAACTACTCGTCAGGTCCGTCCTCCTGAGGCTCGCTGTAGGTGTGGGGTTTGTTTTTTCTGTGGGGGGAGGGGTCATTTCATTAATGTCTGTCCTTCCTTTCTCAAAAACAAAAGACCGTCAGAACTACTAACCCCAGGCTGTGTGGAGGATGTCAGCCGGGGGGTATACGTTTCCTCCATACGAACATCTCAATTTGTGTTGCCAGCGGTTGTTGTTTTTGGTGTTAAGACGGAGCCTATTTCTTTCTTTCTAGACAGTGGAGCAGGGGTAAATTTGATAGATGCCCATTTTGCCCGCACTATGGGTTTGTCTCTCTGTATGCTACAGAGACCTATTCCCATATTCGCTATTGATTCTGCTCCTCTGTCTCAGAGAAACCTCACTCACATTGTCCATAACTTACACCTTCGGGTAGGGGACCACCATAACGAGTGTCTATCATGTTATGTTCTGGAGAGCCTTCCCACTCCTGTGGTATTGGGTCTTCCCTGGTTGGTAGCGCACAATCCAGTGGTGGATTGGCAGGCCAGGGAGATATTGGAGTGGAGTGAGCATTGCAGAGAAAATTGCTTAAATAGCAATTGCTTAGTCGTCTCCATAGCTACTTTACCTACATTTATGGGAGAGGCTTAGGCTATGATGAGGGGGAAGCGCTTCCCCTGACCTAAACTGGCTGTGTTGTGCCGGGAGCCAGGGGCGAGGGTAAGCCTAGCAGTGGGCGTACCCTAAAGGGAGTGTTTGAGAACAGGGGGGGTGGGTGGGTATGAACAGAAGCGCCCTGAGGAGCTGGGGGCTGGAGCTTAAGAAGGTAAGACGCCCCTCCCACAAATTCAGGCTGACTTTTCAGCCTTCCACTTATGGGAGAGGCTTAGGCTATGATGAGGGGGAAGCGCTTCCCCTGACCTAAACTGGCTGTGTTGTGCCGGGAGCCAGGGGCGAGGGTAAGCCTAGCAGTGGGCAAAAATAGACGAGAGCAGAGTAGTGTCCAAAACATTTAATTCCTCTCAGAGAGCAAGGTTACAGAAAGCCTGGGAAATCTCTACGTTTGGGTTCGGGATGTACCTCGTGAAGCAAGAAGAACACCAGCGACCCATGCATTTGATCACGTGCGCCGGGACCCCCTTTTTCATGCTGAGGACGCGGCCCCGGAGCGAGTGTCCTGTGATGGCCAGCAGGTTGTGAACGAGACCTGAAGCCAGCGTTCTGATGTGGGACACGAACTGGATCGAAGTCCTGAAACTCCCACGCCAAGGAAGCAGCGGGCCATCTAGGGGGGCATCTGGCAACAGGGCTACCAATCGCCGGAGGACCATGTCTGGGCACCAATCGTTCGAAGTTTTGGAGAACCTGACCTCCGAGGGAGGCCCAAGCCGATTGGATTTCGTGGAAGGGAGCCAGAGGACAAAGGGGTCATGGACCCAGGACAATTGCCGCACCTGCAATGCCTGACGTTTAGGGGATGTGCTGGTGAACTCACCTGGCCTAAGGAACCCATAAACCCGAGGTACAAGGCTGCCTTAATAACCAAACTAGGGGAGTGCCCAAAAGAATGTCTATCCAGCGCGGACGACAGTCTCCTAAACATCTTGCTGGAGACAGGCTGTCTACGGCCGGTAGGGGCATCCCCGCACTTCTGGATCCCCCCAAGGGCCGCCTTGACTGTCTGCACTGAAAAAAAGGAACCTCCATTTGGATTATGAAGCATGGCGCAGTGCTGTATCCCCGCTAGGTACAGCCCGATGGTGTTAAATGACAGCCTGAGATTGCGGTGACAGTGGGCTATGAACGCCAGGGTGTAGGAGACATCGTCCAAGCCACCTTGCGAGTGGGACCTGGAAAAAACTTCGTAAACCTTGACACCGGCTTGGTAGTTTCCTGATGGTATGGGAAAACCCCTGAGCGTTTTCAGGCAAATATATTGGATCCTGAGCAATTCAGGCAACTGCGTACACCCTGTGGGAAATAAGACCTGAGCGATTCAGGCAAATACGTACAACCTGTGGGAAATAAGACCTGAGCGATTCAGGGAAATACGTGACCTGAGAGAATCAGGAAAATACATACAACCTGGAAATACAGTCAACCTGAAGAGACAGAAAAATACAAACCTGTGCGATTCGGGGAAATACATAACCCTGAGCGATCCAGGAAAATACATGGCCCGAGCAATTCAGGGAAATACATAAACCCGAGCGACTCAGGGAACTGAGACCTGGGTGAATCGTGGAAATACGTGAAAATTTGAGCTAATCAGGGAAATATATGAAACCCGATTCAGGAAAATACACCCTGAGATATTCAGGAGAGTACACATACATATATTTCCCTCTCTCTTTTTTTTTTTTTTTTTTCTTTTTCCTTTCCTTTTGAGCAGTGGCCGAGTGACCGGCGAGAGTGGAATGGAAACAGGAATGACCATGGTATAGAAAGGATCGCAACCTACCCGAATCGACGGACAGCGCTGCCAACTCTCCGGCGATACTGAAGACCTAGGGATGGAGGCTCGTGATGAATAAAGGAAGGCTCCGAGCTGCGGAGGAGCGTAAAGCCGCCACTCAGTTGGACCTTACCTGAACCGTGGAGTGACCGGACACGGAGGAGCCCTGCGACACAATTGAGGATGGATGGAAATTCCGGTGGCCTGAGGCCCTGCTTACATGACAATAAGCTTGCGTCGGTACGAGACCCGGAGAGAGGTGCGATCTGGTGGCACTGGGATGAAGCAACGGAGAACCAGGATGCAGCCTGGGCGCCATGGCCAACTGCTGGGTGACCCTGAACTGCCAGAATCAGGGCCCGAAGTCGCGCTGCATACAACAAGACCTGCGGGAAACAGGAATCCAGACATGCAGGACACGAACCGGGTAACCGGGAACCAGCCGGACCCTGCTGAAAACCCCTAAGCGTTCCAGGCAGATGCATGGAACCTGAGCGATTCAGGCAAATACATTGGATCCTGAGCGGTTCAGGCAACATGGAGACCTGAGCGAATCAGGCAATTACATACGCCTTTCGTGAAGATGACGGACCCTAGGTGCGTCGGGCATTACCTTGGACCTGGGTGGACCTGGCCACTACCTACCCACTGAGAGACCAGGGAAAAATACAGAAGCCTGAGCGATTCAGGCCAATACTTAAACCTGAGTGATTCAGGGGAATACATAACCAGACTGTTCCAGGAAAAATATGCAATAACTATATGTGACCAGAACGTAGTACGACCGGTGCCTACGAGAAGGCTTGTGTTGGTCTGGGTACGTACCTGGGCTTAGAGGCTATTACCTGTACCGATGTCTTGGGTCACCTGACCTTGGTCCAAAATGTCGTACCAGTGAACGGTCAGGACACGTTCCTGAGAGGGCAAATCCATAAAGTTCGGAAAGAAAAGAGAACATAACTGGGGAGGATAACAGGCCTGGGCGAACCAGGAGACAGAAGTAGGTGTGAGCCTGGACGAACCAGGAGACAGAGGTAGTTGCGTGCCTGGGCGATCCAGGAGGCAGAGGTAGGTGTGAGCCTGGGTGAACCAGGAGACAGAGGTAGTTGCGTGCCTGTTCGATCCAGGAGGCAGAGGTAGGTATGAGCCTGGGCGAACCAGGAGACAGAGGTAGGTATGAGCTTGGGCGAACCAGGAGACAGAGGTAGTTGCGTGCCTGGGCAATCCAGGAGGCAGAGGTAGGTGTGAGCCTGGCGAACCAGGAGACAAACGTAGATGCGTGCCTGGGCGATCCAGGAGGCAGAGGTAGGTATGAGCCTGGCGAACCAAGAGACAGAGGTAGGTGTGAGCCTGGGCGAACCAGGAGACAGAGGTATTTGCGTGCCTGGGCGATCCAGGAGGCAGAGGTAGGTGTGAGCCTGGGCGAACCAGGAGACAGAGGTAGTTGCGTGCCTGGGCGATCCAGGAGGCAGAGGTAGGTATGAGCCTGGGCGAACCAGGAGACAGAGGTAGGTATGAGCCTGGGCGAACCAGGAGACAGAGGTAGTTGCGCGCCTGGGCGATCCAGGAGGCAGAGGTAGGTGTGAGCCTGGCGAACCAGGAGACAAAGGTAGATGCGTGCCTGGGCGATCCAGGAGGCAGAGGTAGGTATGAGCCTGGCGAACCAAGAGACAGAGGTAGGTGCGTGCCTGGGCGATCCAGGAGGCAGAGGTAGGTATGAGCCTGGCGAACCAGGAGACAGAGATAGGTGCGTGCCTGGGCGATCCAATAGGCAGAGGTAGGTATGAGCCTGGCCGAACCAGGAGACAGAGGTAGTTGCGTGCCTGGGCGATCCAGGAGGCAGAGTTAGGTATGAGCCTGGGTGAAGCCAGGAGACAGAGGTAGGTGCGTGCCTGGGCGATCCAGGAGGCAGAGGTAGGTATGAGCCTGGCGAACCAGGAGACAGAGGTAGGTGCGTGCCTGGGCGATCCAGGAGGCAGAGGTAGGTATGAGCCTGGGTGATCCAGGGGACAGCAGTAGGTATGAGCCTGGCGAACCAGTAGAGGAGAAAACCGCATATAACGTGAAAGTACATACATATAACACATGGCACTTTCGCCACCATAGAATAGATGACTGCAGTGAGCATTTAGTGACCGCTGAATGGGTATGGCGTGTGATGATGACCTGGCCCACTTGTAGTGAGACCCCCAATTTCTTTGAACACCGTACTGGAACTAGCGCCCTTCCAGCCCAGCAGGGGCCCCGGGGCCCTCTCCCTAAAGAGGAAATGAGGATGACTTTGTCTTCCTCCCGCCTAGCGCTGCGTGGCACGGCGGGAGTGCGTATGAGATGGCTTGTGGTTGGGACCTACTGAGTTTTTTTTTTTTTTTTTCCGGCTGTTTGTGGACGTGGCCGTTGTTGCCCAGGGGCTAGATACCCCTACTACGTATAGCCTTTTTTGACGGGGGTGCCAGGCTTGCCTGGTTCGAAATGGAATGGCAGGGGGGGTGACCATGCGGACCAGCAGACTTGGGGACGGGGACCACTCGTCCTAAGTAGTACGTAGGGCGGGAGACCTGCTTGTGGGGCCAGAATCAAGGTGTGTTTCGAGAGGGGGAGGGACCCCGTGGGGACAGGATTAACCCAGGCTGGGGCCACCGCACTGGAGACGCCACGTCGCATGGATCTGCCGGGCCTAAATGAATATTCCGGTGTGCGCTCCACTCTGGAACGCACGCCGAACACGTGACCAGGCCCAGGCCCGGCGGAGGGACTCCGGCGCGCGCTCCAAGCTGGAATGCACGCCGAACATGTGACCAGGCCCGGCGGAGGGATTCCGGCGTGCGCTCCAAGCTGGAACGCACGCCGACCACGCGACCCGGAGCTCATGCCTGGTGGCGGATTTCCGGCGTGCGCTCCACGCTGGAACGCACGCCGCACGCCGGGCTGCAGCGGAGCCCTAAGTAAAGACGGGACGGGGGAGGCTGTGTGGAGGGGGGGGGGACCTGCCTCGGGAGGGAGTTGGATGGGGAAAAGAAAGGAGACAGACAAAACAAGAAACAACTTGGGGCAGGAATGTGTATAGGCATGCGTTCCACGCTGGAACGCACGCCGACTCAGGGAGCCGGAAGTATGGCACAGAATTTACCTCTCCTGAAGACGTGAACGGCAGTATATGAAAACGAAACGAAGTAGATGAAAGCAACTCACGACGTGCACGGATGCAGTACCAGAGCAAGCGACTCCCTAACCAGCTATGAACAGAAGCGCCCTGAGGAGCTGGGGGCTGGAGCTTAAGAAGGTAAGACGCCCCTCCCACAAATTCAGGCTGACTTTTCAGCCTTCCACTTGTTTCGGACTTTGAGGACGTGTTTTCTGAAAAGGGTTGTCAGAAGTTACCACCTCACCGTCTTTATGATTGCCAGGTTAACCTGATTCCCGGGGCAAAATTACCCAAGACCAGGTTATATAATCTTTCGGGTCCCGAGAGACAAGCCATGAAAGATTATATCTCCGAGAGTCTGGCTAAGGGACACATCAGACCCTCTTCATCACCCGTGGCTGCAGGGTTTTTCTTTGTTAAAAAGAAAGATGGGGGCCTGCGTCCTTGCCTAGATTTCCGCGATAACCATCCGAGACTTATACCCTCTTCCTCTCATTCCTGACCTGTTTAATCAGATTGCGGGTGCTAGGTGGTTCTCCAAACTTGATCTTAGGGGGGCCTACAATCTGATTCGTATCAAGGAAGGGGATGAGTGGAAGACAGCTTTTAACACCCCTGTGGGGCATTATGAAAATCTAGTCATGCCTTTCGGTCTGACCAATGCTCCTGCTGTCTTCCAACATTTCGTTAATGACATTTTTAGTTATCTTAACGGCAGGTTTGTGGTGATATACCTAGATGATATTTGTATTTATTTGTCTGATCTGAAAACACATGAGGTACATGTCAGACAGGTACTGCAGGTCCTACTGACTAATAAATTATATGCGAAAATTGAAAAATGTGTCTTCGCCGTTCAGGAAATACAGTTCCTGGGATATCTATTATCTGCTTCAGGTTTCCGTATGGATCCTAGGAAGGTCCAGGCAATTTTAGATTGGGATCTTCCTGAGAACCTTAAAGCACTGCAACGGTTCTTGGGTTTCGCAAATTTCTATAGAAAGTTCATTAAAAATTATTCTGTGATTGTCAAACCCCTTACTGACATGACTAGGAAGGGGACTGATTTTTCTAAATGGTCTGACGCCGCTAAAATTGCATTTTCCTCTCTAAAAGAGAGGTTTACCTCGGCACCTGTACTAATCCAATCGGATGTCTCCCAGCCTTTTATTGTTGAAGTAGATGCGTCAGAGGTGGGAGTGGGGGCTGTACTGTCTCAGGGTCCGTCTCCTGGCAAATGGCATCCTTGAGCTTTCTTTTCTAAAAAACTATCTGCAGCAGAGAAGAACTATGATATTGGCAATAGGGAACTATTAGCTATTAAACTAGCGTTTGAAGAATGGCCTCACTTTTTAGAGGGGGCAATCCACCCCGTCACGGTGATTATGGACCACAAAAACCTTCTGTACCTCGAATCAGCGGGGTAATGTGGGTGATCCAGTACCCATTTTACAAAGAGGAGTGGTTGTCTTGGCTGTACACTCTGTTCTGGAGGGGAAGGTGTTAGTGGCCCAGGGGGACGCCCCGGTCTCTTGCCCCTCAGAGAAATTGTTTGTACCGTTAAACCTGCGTCTCGAATTATTAAAGGAACATCATAATTCGGCACTTGCTGGGCACCCGGGTAGTAAAGCAACCTTGGAGCTATTGTCTCGTCGTTTTTGGTGGCCAAGGTTGTGTCAGGATGTAATGGATTTTGTGTCTACTTGTTCTACTTGTGCACGCGCGAAAGTCTCTCATACACGTCCCGCAGGGTCTTTATTGCCACTTGTCATTCCCAATAGGCCATGGACACATCTGTCAATGGATTTCATCACTGACTTACCTTTGTCTGCGGGTAAAACAGTTATCTTGGTAGTAGTAGACAGGTTTAGCAAAATGGTACACTTTATTGCATTACCCGCACTACCTAATGCTAAGACTCTTGCTCAGGTATTCATCAGTGAAATCGTGAAGCTTCACGGGGTCCCTTCCGATGTTGTTTCGGATCGGGGAACCCAGTTTATTTCTAAGTTTTGGAAAGCTTTTTGTTCCCGTTTGGGGGTACACTTGTCCTTTTCCTCAGCTCTCCATCCTCAGTCGAATGGACAGACTGAGCGTACCAACCAAAACCTTGAGACATATCTAAGGTGTTTTGTGTCTGAAAACCAAGAGGTGTGGTCATCATATTTACCGTTAGCCGAGTTTGCTATAAATAATCGCCGTCAGGAATCCACTGGCAAGTCACCATTTCTTGGTGCATATGGTTTTCATCCACAATTCTGTACTTTCAAAGAGGGGGGGTCTTCTGGGGTTCCCGAAGAGGAACGGTTTTCGTCATCTCTTTCATCTGTATGGCAGAAGGTGCAAGCTAACTTGAAAAATATGGGAGGTAAATATAAATGCATGGCTGATAAGAAACGGTCGCCAGCTCCGGACCTAGGAGTGAATGACTATGTGTGGTTATCTACTAGGAATATTAAGTTAAAGGTTCCCTCTTGGAAACTGGGTCCTAGGTTCATTGGTCCTTACAAAATAGTAGCCATCATTAATCCCGTGGCTTTTCGCCTGGAGCTACCTCAAACTTTTAAAATCCATAACGTCTTCCATAAGTCGTTACTCAAAAAGTGTGTTCCACCTCTAGAACCGTCACCGCTGCCACCCCCTCCTGTTGTTGTTGATGGTAATCTAGAGTTTCAAATATCCAAAATTGTTGATTCTCGTCGGGTCCGCCGCTCTCTTCAATATCTGGTGCATTGGAGGGGTTACGGTCCCGAGGAAAGAATGTGGGTCCCAGCGTCTGAGGTAAACGCTGACAGGTTAGTTCGGGCTTTTCATGCCTCTCATCCTGAGAGACCTAGTCCTGAGTGTCCGGAGGCCCCTCGTGGAAAGGGGGGTACTGTCACGAGGGTGTCTGTCACAGTCGTTACCTCTGGCTGTGACCTTCTGTCTATGCTCTTGCTGCAGTTCCGTTCCTGTGTGTTTGTGATTCCTTATGGGTTAACTCCCCTGTGTTCCTATTAGGAGTAAATCCTCTCTGTCTGCTCCATGGGTGTGGCCTCTCTGCTGCACCCATGGAACCTGTATTTAAGGCTGAGGTTTCCTCAGTTCTGGGTCAGCTCTCCTGGTGTGTGTTGTCTTGTCCTGTCCTGCTCCTTGTTTGTACTCTCTCTCCCATTCTGCTGACCCATGGGATCCGTGTCTGTCTGTCTGTGCTCTGTGGGTTTCCCTACTTGTTCATTGATGTCCTCTTTCCCGTCCTCTTTGATGTCCTCTTTCCTGTCTTTCTTTTATCTGTTCTGCCAGTTATGTTTTAGTTACTTTGTGTGTATTCATATGTCTCTGTTCAGCAAGCCCTTGCTGCAGCGCGCCTAGCTGCAGAGTGGCATGCGCAAGGCCACGCAGTATACCACTGGTGGAGCAAGTCCTTCTCTGCTCATTGTCACTCCTGTTTCCTTGCTATGTATTTCTGCTTGTGTTATTAGTTGCCCTGTTTTGTATTTGCCTGTCTGTTATGTTTGCCTATGTGCTGTCGGTACCTTCTGGTACCTGTTGTCCATTCGTTCCTGCTGTCACTGTCTAGTTCACGCTCCAGAGTGGACCCTGGCAACTTCCTGCGGCAAAGCCTAACCCTACCTTCTGGGGCTCTAGTGAATACCAGGAGTTGCTTAGTCACGCCCCTCTAGAGTATTACTAGACAGTGGCGCAGTGGGGGTTTTCTCCCACTGTGCTGACGGTACATAGAGCTCATGTTTTGTCTGTGCTGCCTTCCCTGATTTTTGTTTGTGCAATAAACTCTTGTGTGTCTGTATCTGATTTCCATTTGTTTATTGCTTGACGAAGCGGTGGTCTCTCCTGGGACCTCCAACTCGTGACAGAATGAACAAGTGAACTTTCACAGAGTTTTTTTTGTTCTGTTTTCTGCTTATCTGTGGTGTGTGTGCATTCTGTATTTCCCTCTTTATGCTGCCTGTAGGTATCGGATTTGGTTGCCTTGATGTACTGGCTGCGGTGTTTTCTGTGTATGCTGGTTGCCAGGGGCGACGTCCGGTGTAGCCTTTTAGCTTGCAGTTCTGCCTACGGCCGTGTTTTCCTTTATCGGCGCAGGTATCTGCTTCTGGTCCTAAGCCTCCGGAAGGGGGTGTCAGCATGTCTGACCAATCAGTTCTTGGCAGACATGCCATTCTCCGGAGGGAGAGTGGAGGGGGAGGTGTTAGCACACTGCAGTTCACCATGACTTTTGTGGCCGTGTAGGCTGGCTGCATTCCTCTTGGCGTACTGGCTGCGTTTACCGTGTAGGCTGGTTGCTAGGGGTTGCGTGCTGGCTGCGGTCGTCTTATGTGTTCTGCTTGTGTACCTCTGTACCCCTTTGATTCTGATTTTCTTTGTTTTCCAGTCTGGTTCCCGTTCCTGGTCACAATCCTCTGCAAGGGGGTGTCTGCATGTCTGGCCAATCAGTTCTTGGCAGACATGTCATTCTCCGGAGGGAGGGTAAGGTAACTTCTTGGTGCGGTTCACTTGACGTGTATGCCGTGTTGGCTGGCTATCTTCCCCTGGCGTACTGGCTGCGGACCCTCCGTGTAGGCTGGTTTTCAGGGGTTGGGCTGGTTGCGGTCGTCGTGTGTGTTCCTGCCCTTGTACCTCGTCACCCCTTTGATTTCTGTCCCCTTGCCTGGTTCTGTTTAGTTTGTTGCCCTACTTCCTCCCCTTTTCTGTTTGGGGAGGAGAGGGGGGGGGGGCTTTGAGGGGTGGGAGTGTCACAGTCGTTACCTCTGGCTGTGACCTTCTGTCTATGCTCTTGCTGGAGTTCCAGTCCTGTGTGTTTGTGATTCCTTATGGGTTAACTCCCCTGTGTTCCTATTAGGAGTAAATCCTCTCTGTCTGCTCCATGGGTGTGGCCTCTCTGCTGCACCCATGGAACCTGTATTTAAGGCTGAGGTTTCCTCAGTTCTGGGTCAGCTCTCCTGGTGTGTGTTGTCTTGTCCTGTCCTGCTCCTGGTTTGTACTCTCTCTCCCATGCTGCTGACCCATGGAATCCGTGTCTGTCTGTCTGTGCTCTGTGGGTTTCCCTACTTGTTCATTGACGTCCTCTTTCCTGTATTTCTTTTATCTGTTCTGCCAGTTATGTTTTAGTTACTTTGTGTGTATTCATATGTCTCTGTTCAGCAAGCCCTTTCTGCAGCGCGCCTAGGTGCAGAGTGGCATGCGCAAGGCCACGCAGTATACCACTGGTGGAGCAAGTCCTTCTCTGCTCATTGTCACTTCTGTTTCCTTGCTATGTATTTCTGCTTGTGTTATTAGTTGCCCTGTTTTGTATTTGCCTGTCTGTTATGTTTGCCTATGTGCCGTCGGTACCTTCTGGTACCTGTTGTCCATTCGTTCCTGCTGTCACTGTCTAGTTCACGCTCCAGAGTGGACCCTGGCAACTTCCTGCGGCAAAGCCTAACCCTACCTTCTGGGGCTCTAGTGAATACCAGGAGTTGCTTAGTCACGCCCCTCTGGAGTATTACTAGACAGTGGCGCAGTGGGGGTTTTTTCCCACTGTGCTGACGGTACATAGAGCTCATGTTTTGTCTGTGCTGCCTTCCCTGCTTTTTGTTTGTGCAATAAACTCTTGTGTGTCTGTACCTGATTTCCGTTTGTTTATTGCTTGACGACGCGGTGGTCTCTCCTGGGACCTCCAACTCGTGACAGTGTCAAGAGCCACGTCTGACTCCGTTATACCCAGGGTCAGGAAGTCGCAGCGGGTGGTGCGCGCTCCTTGGCTCACTCAGGGATCCGTAGCTTCTCCTCCTCAGCTGTTTCTTGTCCAGCAATCCCAACCTCCTTATATTCCCATCTCCCACTTCTCTGGTTGCCAGATATAGAGCTTCCTGCCTGGACTTCTATACTGACCCACTGGAGCTGTGTAGCTGTAATTCCTGGTTGTTGTTCCAGAGCGTTACCCTCCAGATCCCTGTTGGGCTTTTGTTGTCCGCTGTTGTCGCCCACCTGGGATTATATGTTTGTCTGTATTGTCTGTCCTCTCCTTGGTGTTTCCCTTTAGTGTTAGTGGTGCGGACTAGGTATGTGATCGGCGTACGGGTGAGAAACCCGTCTAGGGACGTCAGGGCAGTCAGGTGCCAGCCTCAAGGTGAGTTAGGGGTCACCACCTTTCCCTCTCCCTTGGACAGGGCCTTCCCATTTCATTCCCTTTGCGTCACATATGTGATCGGCACGCCGGTCATGACAAATACATACAGCAAACGCTGTGGAAAATCAATTGTGGACTAACAATAATGTCCCACTAATACATGTGCATATGAAATTAGCTGATTTAGAGCGGGTATTGCACATTGAAACAGTATAGCAGATTGTGAGGAGTCTTTACATGTTTATAACTAATCAAGAGAAATGTGTAATTGAGTGAATATAATCACACAACAACTAACATTATTAACCACACGCCTAGAGTGAAGAAATAAATAAGGAAACCGCGTTTTTTACATTTTTATATTACATTTTATTTTATATATGCTTGAGCTCCGCATTTAAAGGGACCTTGTTCATGAAATGGACGTTATGCATTAAGCTTTTTAGACATTTATGTATATGAAATGTAGGGACAGTCTTTTAATGTATTGTGTTATATATATATAATAACAGAAGTGTGTGCAAATCACTGTGAGCCAGCCTTTTTCATTATTATTATCTTAAGAATAGAACATGTTCTATCTTTTTTGCAGGACTCTGGAACGGATATACGGATGCGAACAGCACACGGTGTGCTGTCTACTTTTTCCCATTGAAATGAATAGGTCCACTTCGGATCCGCAAAAAATGCGAATCAGATGCGGGCCATATATATGATCATTTGAATGGGGCCTTAAGCAGTATTGTATATTAAATAAAACACAGTTTTTTTATATATTCCCGTTACAGGTGATTGCATTTACAGTGGTGAACCCTTCAAATTTTCTACATTTATGCATAAACTTCACCTAAAACTACACCAGATTTTCTTACAATTTCTAAAAGTAGATAAAGATAACTAAAAATTATCTAATATCAAATGTCTCTAAGTGGTAGAACTATGTGAACATTTAGGATTAGCAGAGTCATGTATTTTCAGTAGGTGTGAGTGGGCAAACATGAATCTATTAAAGTCTGATCTTCACAACATGTTTCTGGAGGTATGTCATGTCATGAACAAAGGAGATTTCTGAGGACCTCAGAAGAGCAGTTGTTAATGCTCAAGCTGGAAAAGGTTTCAAAACCAGAATTTGAACTTCACCATTCCACAGTCAGCTTGTATACAAATGGAGAAAATTCAAGAACATTATTACCCTCCCAGGAGTGGTTGACCAACAAAGATTATGCCAAGAGCAATGTGTGTAATAGTCCACAAGGAACCATGGTAACCACTAAGCAATAAAAGACCTTTCTTACAATAGCTAATGTTAGTTCATGAGTTCACCATTAGAAGGACACTTGGCAACAATTTTGTGCAAGACAGGACTGCAAGGAGAAAGCTACTACTTTCCAAAAGAACTGTCTGCAGTTTTCTAAAGATCACCAAAAGGCTATTGGAACAATATTATATGGATGGATGAGACCAAAATACAAGTTTTTGGTTTAATTGAGAAGCTTTATATTTGGAGATATCACTGCATTTCAGCATACAAACCTCATCCTATGTGTAAAACAGGGTTGTGGTGGTATCAGGCTTTGGTGTTGGGTTTGTTGTATTGCTGCATCTGGGCCAGGACGGCTTGCTATTATTGATAGAATAAATTCTGAATTATACAAGCAAATTGTAAAGCAAAATGTCAGGTCATCGGTCCCTGAGCTGAATCTCAAGAGAACGTGGGTCAGTCAAAGACCCTAAGCACACAAGCTGTTCTACCAAAAAATGGTTAAAGAGGAATAAAGTTTAAGTATTTCAGTTTTTAATTTATTTATATATTAGGAAATCATAAAATGTTCTAATATTCATTTAGTCAAAATTCTGCTTCCATACATTTCTTATATCAGACAAAAGCAATGGTGACAGCCTCATTGCACCAAAGGCCTAATTTATATGTTAAGAAAAAGTATGTTAGCTCAGGAACAGAAAGAAAACCACGTTTTAAGCAGGTGAACCACAGTTATGTGTCTGTGCAAACAGTTATATAGGGAAGTTGCTGGTGACAGATTCCCTTTAATAGACTTTCCACCACAAATAATTCATAATAAACAACATAAAGAAAAATAATAAAAAGACACAACATTATTCATTTTTAAGAGCATGAATTTATTCACTTTATAGAATCCTAAGTATCCAGAATTTCAATAGCATAAGGAGTGCACTTTTTGCTGGTTGCATAACTAATACAGAACCTTTGTTAATACTAACTGTTTAATTAAATTAATAGCAATTCTGGAAGACAAACTCAGTTGATAGAAAATATAAAAATTTTACTGTACAAAATTTTACATCACATTCAAAAAGATACGTGTCCATTACACCATAGTACAGACTCCATTTACATAGCACTGAAGTCTCAGCCAGTAGAGCAGTATTGTACAGCCAAAATAAACATTGTCCACATTTACAGGTCTAAAAGGGTACAGATTTTACAGTGCTAGTCACTCCCTTACAACACCACAAGAAGGAATATTACTAAGCAGTCACATTTAACTTAGTGGTCCTTTTAAAAACACTTCTAAGAAAGAAAAAAGTTGTAAAAATATTTAAAAAAAACTGGATAAAATCAAGACACTAGTGCATCAAGCCAAACGCAAAAATAAAACTGAATCATAAGAACAGAAGCCATTTGTACATTATACTGTCAGTCATGGGCACTCTGCTGTCAAGTTTTTGTTTTTAGAAGAGATAAAATATTTTCTTTGCTCACCTGTCTACAGACACTTGCTGGCCATGGCACCAAACTTTTAACCCATTAGCTTTTACCAATTACTATTACTAATCTGATAACTCATCAATAAAGGGAAAGTTCCTCAATAGGCACTCATCACCTATGTCCAACAGCCCCACAGGCAGTGAATGGAGTGAGAGGTTGCATGCTTGCCCTCTGCTCCATTTAATTTAATATGATGGTCTCAGCACCCCATTCTAGTGGTTAGTAGGACTCCCAGCAGTGAGTGGAGCCCCCAGCAATCAGACATTTATCAACTATCCTGTGGATAAAATATTCATTTTCAATATTTTATTCTATTCAGTATTTTAATACATTCTTTTATCCTCTCACAAGATGTAACATTTTATATACATAGGGCCTAGGAACTCTAAACACTACTACTATAGGGAAACCTCCAATTCTTTTCTACTTCCCCTATTTCCATTCCTAACTGAAAGTAGCTTCAGGAAGAGTGAGGTCAAGTATTTTAGAAATCTTGCCTAGATTAGAATTATATTCTGGTTGAGATTTTTGGACGATTTTACTAACCATATTTGAGGAAGATGAAATCAGCCATTGCTATAGTGAAAGTGACACATCTTACTGCTGCTGTGTTGTTGGGAGCCTCTGACCAGGTCCTAGTAAAGCCCGGTTGGGAAGCACTGGTCTGTTATATTCCTGCATTTAGCTAACCAGCCCTACAAATTAGAAGTGGTATTACAGGTTTAAGCAGTATTGTACATTAAATACAATACAATAGTTTTTTTTTTTTTTTTACAAATTTCACGCAATAGATTATAACAAAAGTCATGAAAAGGAAACATTTAAGACCTCAGCCTTTGCTGGTAAACACACACCTTAAAAGGGTTGATCCATGAAAAATATTCTAAAGTTTTCAAACCAGCACCTGGATCTGAATTATTTTGTAATTGCTTGTAATTAAAAATTTAGGATAGCCACTGAGTTATTCAATATAATGTATCTGTATATTGCCACCTGCTGTTTTTTTCTTCTTTCTTTGTCCGTCTCACTGAGATGGCCGCACATGCTCAGTTTCATCCTTCAACTGCCTCCTGAGCTGTGATAGGGAGAGCTGAGACACGCCCCCTTACCTGCAGCAGAAAAGACCCTCCCCTTGAGCGGTCAGCTTGATATAAATCTAGCAGAGCATCGAATGGGGAGATCTCTGGATCCATGTGAGGTACAGGGCTGATTCTAGTTTTGTTAGAAAGGGATTATGACGTACTATATGATTTTATGATTGATTTTTTACATTAGTCATGGGATAACCCCTTTAACTGTGCATGTAGTGAAAAGAATCAACTATTAACTATTAAACCTATATTCAAGTCAGCATACAAATTGATGAACGTGGAATCCACATGTTGAAAACCATGTTATAACGGAAAGCCATAATGGAATACATAACGGTGATGTGAACAAGCCCTAAGGCATTTATATTGGAACCGGAAGGGTGTACACTTATCTTGTTTGAATGAAAAAGAGACAGGAACTCCAAGTCCAAGGCTATGGATAAGCTAAACTAAGTGAATGTACACCTTTAGCAAACCCATATCCATTTTTTATAGACTTGTGAAGTGTAACCTGTAATGAAACACCTATGACTATATTTATATAGAATTTTGTTTCGATATGTGTTAAATGTGACTTTGTAAAAACATTGTGCTCAGGGGCATGTGAGCTGGAGCCCTCGGAGAAGGAAGAATGTGACTTCTAAACCTGGGTCTGGCTTGTGTGAGCAACAAAGAATGGACAAATGGACATCCCAGCTGATATTCTGGTCACTTGCCCTCCCCATTAATCTGCAGACAGTTACAGACAAAGGATAGAAACAATGATCCTGAAGGGCGGCTCTAAAACCTGAACCAGGAGCTGAAAATATAAAACATAGTGTTGAACATATGAACGGGGTTACACATGGGGGGGTCAGCCAAGATCTGAGCATGTTCTCATATTTCCTCCTACTCCCAAGGTATCAGAAGGACTATAGCTTGTAAGTTGGGTTTTTAGGTCTTTTTTCCCATTTATTTTATAACAGTTTTGCTTGTTTTATTTCATTTCATTTTGTCTTTTTTTCATATTTTTTGTAAGCACTAAACCCTTTTTGGTATTAATGTCTTAACTTTAACGTCAGTCCCTGTATGCTCTACTGATCCATTGCCTTGTAAAGTGTGTCTTGCCATCTGATTGCTGGAGAGCAGTGAATATGCATTGGGGTACCTATTGGCCTGGAACACTGGTGTGATTTATGCTCACTTTGCAGCCTGTATGAAAGGTAAGCGGAAGAGTGAGTGAAGTAAATAAAACCCTTGAAGTCAGTCCTGCATCACATGCTAGGGCGGTAAGTACGTGACACCCTTTAAGGTTCTGAAAACAATAAATACATTTTTCTATTGAAGTAGGCGTATGAGGGCTTGTTTATTCTGGGAACATTTTGGGGTATATATAATGCACTGCATAAATTGTATTATTGTTTTGAGGGTAGGGATATAAAAAACAGAAAAACTATTCTACTATTGTTTTTGAGTTTATCATGTAGGATATAAGACACCTTAACTTTATTTAGTGGGGTAGTAAGGTTATGGCAATATTAGCACCATCTTGGGTACATAAAACTTTTTGATCTTTTATTTTTTTGTTGCGGGAAACACAAAAAAGAACCAATTCAGATTTTTTATTTTTTTTAGAGAATAAAGAATATTACAGGAAAAATGTATTTCTGCAATTCTTTATACAAGTATGGTGGCACTGCACTATAACTTCAGTATCTCAAAAGAAGTTTCATAATTTTGGCTCTACAAAGAAAGATCTGCTACTCACACTACTCGTTTTAGGATCTCACCTTTATGATTTATACGTTCTTGCAGAGTTCACTAATAAAACTTTTGATATGCTTTAAACAACAGATGCCCAACTAGAAGGCACAGAGTGCTATTTAAGAGGAGGTTGAAGAACCAATAAAAAGATCTATAAAATGTTTGTTTGGTGCACTATTTTATGTCTTGTTGGTAGATTAACAATAGCCTTTCACACACTTTATACATAAAACAGAGTAGCAAGAGTGGCCACACACATAGAAGTAGGTTGATGATTGAATAACCATTATATCAACAGAGTTGTAGCGATGAAACTGGCTGACCTGTTGCATGTGTGCTTGGCAGCTGAAGGCATCTGTGTTGCTTCAATGTTCATATGTGCCCGCATTGCTGAGAAAAATGAAGTTTTAATATATGCAAATTATCCTCTAGGAGAAATAGGGGTGTTGCTGTTACACCTAGAGGCTCCGCTTTCTCTGCAATTGCTGCAACCTCTACACTTTGATTGACAGGGATCAAGTTTATACTGCCTGGCCTTGTCAATCAAAGCGCAGAGGGTGCGGCAGTTGCAGAGAGAGAGCGGAGCCTCTAGGCAATGCCCCAGTTGCTCCTAGAGGCTCATTTGCATATATAAAATGTCATTTTTCTCTGAAATGTGGGTACATATGAACACGGGACCAACACAGATGTTTTTAGCTGCCAAGTACCCATGCAACAGGTCAGCCAGTTTCATAGGTACAAATCTGCTGATAGATGCACTTTAAATGAATGATTGATTGTCTGGTGAACGACTAATTTATAAAATGGCTGACTTCTTTCCAGGTGATAAATATTATGGTTCAAACAATCATTTTGGTTGAGACTTGAAATCATCGATTTTTATCAACTTCAGATTAATGTGTATTGCCACCATAACATGGAATACAAAGTTCTGAAAATGGCAAGCAAAAGGAATCAAAACTATAATACTAAACCTAAGAAAGTGTTCTCAGGTTGCTTAGGAGTACAGTGCCTTCTTAACTGCAGACTCTACCCTGGATCGGGCATTGCCACAGAATATATTTCTTACTACAGTGTATACCTTGAAAACCCTGACTTTTGAGAAATATCTTCTGTGTTAAAGGTATAAAAAAAACTGTAAAAAGAGCTAATCATTCACAAAACTACAAAAGTAGTCAAACAAGGGAACACCCTTCTTAGAGGTTTCCACGCTGTTTATTTAACGACTAGTACTTCAGCCACATACCGTACATGGGTGTAACTATAGCTGCAGCAGCTACAATGGGGTCCACTCCGGTCCAAGAACACTACCTTTTTGTGTAACATATATGGCTGTAGAAACCCTTCAAATGCAAAAGGATTTTATGAACTCTAGCTAGGCGCTCGCCCACATATTATAGTTACAGCTTTCCATTATGTGAAAGTGGGACTCCAGGTCAATTGTTGAACCATTCTTATCTAATTATCCCCATTTTTCATATATGTTAGCATTATATGACTGGCTTATGGCAATGTGAAACAGGCTTACAACATTACAGTATGGCCGATAGAGTACAGTTTGGTAATACATTATGTAAGAAGGTGAGTGTGATATACAGTATAGATAACTGAAATGTATCGTCATTTAAAAGAGGTAAAATCAATGAGAATCTGAAATAAATTAATCTGAAATGATTTATGACAGACCGGCGGCGTATGCCGTTCTATGATAACTACATGCGCTGCTGGAGGCTGTGCCTAATTATTACTGAGACATACGCAGCCTTCGCCAGTCCGTGCCCCTGAACTGAAATCTACTTCAGCCCTAAATGTAGTAGGTTTCAATCTTCTTCTTCTATGCCAGAAAACTGTCATCAAAGAACATAGATCCAGCAGAGCGCCCTCCCTCATGACGCCCCCCTTTTCAGGAAAGTGGCAACGGCAGTGGAGAAATGCCACTTGCTCAAAAATGTTTGCGCAAGTGGTGTTGAATAGGTTGAAATGTGCAATTTGCAACTTTTTCATGCCAGAAAAAGGCAAAAATATATTATACGTTAGGCCCTTAGTCCCCAAAGCTAAAACATGGAAGATGTTTTAAAGGGAACCTGTCAGCTCCTCTGACCATGGTAAAGTGCTGACACCACTAGGTAGGTGTTGGGGAGAGAAGCACTAACATACCGTTTATGACGTTTTTACTATGTGGAGTAGTACAATTCTGCTCCTGCAAGTGCATTGGAGACGAAGCTTCACTGTGAAGTGCTCTCTGCATTATATTGCTTCTTAGCCCCTCCGTTCTGTTCTGAGTGATGGTTATAGTGGTCTCCTAGTCAGATGCTACAGCTTGTCAATCAAAGCTGAGAGAAAGGTGGAGGAGCAGCTCAGTGCAGAGAGCACTTCACAGTGAAGCTCTGTCTCCAGCACACTTGCAGGAGCAGAACCTGGCAGAATAAGAAGTCATATTCACACTACTCCTGCTTTTACTAACTTCATAAAGGTATATATCAGGGGTCAGCAACCTCCGGCACTCCAGGTGTTGTGAAACTACATCTCCCATCATGCACACTTGCTTGGCTGCTCTCTAAACTCCCACACAAGTGGAAAGAGCATGCTGGGAGTTGTAGTTTCACAACAGCTGGAGTGCCGAAGGTTGCTGACTCCTGGTATATATAATATAGAGTGGGTACCTGAACAGCAAGTGCCATGGTTTGTTTAAAACTTAAAGAAAACTTTTAAAAAAAAGTCTTTAGTTATTATGCAGTGAACCTAACTCCCCTTGCTTCCAACTAAACCTATGAGTACTGTATTTAAAAGTGCCTGTCATAGTGGATGCAGATTAACTTGACAGCAGAGGTGTGTGATTTTATGTTGCCTCTTGAGCACATTATGGCTTAGGAATGAACTATTTTATCTTATTTGGAGTGACATGAAAAATTCCCTAGAACCACTTCAATGTAATTCTGTAGCTTATAAAGGAGAAAAGGGAGGAAGTCAGTCACATTTATTCAATTTCATTGACACAACTCACATGCCTAAATTCACATGTAAACACAAAATCAGCAGGTAGCTTAAGCCATTCAGCACTGGTAGGGGTAGGCAAGGCACCTGCTCTGCTCCTGTACAGTACGGAATGGATTAATTTAAAAATTCATTTAAAAAAAGGGGAAAAAAGCAAATCCATTACAGGGAGTCATCACTGGCTGCTATTCCAATCTCTGCCGGCTGCTGTAGTACTAAGCGTGAATATCACTTTCAGACATCTCACAGCATATTAGATTTTTTGGTTACCCTGCTCCAGGACTCCCAGGCCAAACCTTTCAAAACGGGGGATACTTTTGCTACTGTTAATGCTAGAAGAAGGGGAATAAAACAAACATGTCTAAGTTAGACCAGTTAAAACATTTCAGTTTGCACTTCATCCACTATACATACCTAATATCATTGATTATGAGATTGTCCAACAAGAGAACAGCACTCAGGCCCAACGGACCTGGATAAGGTTATTTCCCAATGATAAACTGGTTATTTATAAGGGTTTAAAAACAAGGAACCATATGTAGATGAGCTATGATATTTTGACACTTGATTGAAACATATGATGCTTGCTCAACTGCTGATATAATAACTGTTGTGACCTCCCCAACTTTCAACATTGCATCGGTCACTCTGAGTGTTCTTACTGTACTTCCCTTTTACTTCAGAAGAGGAAGCTACTATTAAGTAAAGATAAAAGCTATCTGTAAAGACAGTACAATGCAAATAGTGTAGCACAGTAGCTTAAGGAGGAAGTATGACACGTAGGTGGTGGGAGGTTATGTCAATCCTCACATACAAAAACTTGTCCAAATCAATATCTATTTTCATTCAGGGGGATGTAATCCAAGTCTGACTGTGCTATAGATGTGACCATCATCACTAGGGTCAATACTAATACCCAAAACATAAACAGTGGGTACATAAGTCCAAAACTCAGTGCTGCATGATAGTATGCTATGGCATAAATTACTGACATTGTGCTGTTTCTTGATGGACAATCCTCAAAAACAGACACACACAAAAAAGACTAAAAAAGTGCGTATTAGAAGGACACAGACGTAAAGCACCCAGTGCAATGAATCCACTAAAATGCTGGTAACCCTAGTTTAGAAAAAGTTACTGCTGGCCCATAGCGCTTGAGTAACAAGAAACACAGATAGTCCTATGGTTAGTGCCAAGTAGATTTCTTGCAATCAGAATTGTTATTCAAGCAAACAGCCCACACCGAGAGAATAGCAGGCAAGAAAAAGATCAAAGCGGCAGATACATCCAAGGGTTAAAAGGGTTTTCTAATATTGGTGATTATTTGTTTTGTGGATGGAAGGTAAGTGTCCACGAAGCTGTAGATTAGCAGAAGATGCATGGAAGCATGCAAGGCAGAGCCCAGTTAGATGGCCAGCAGCTATAACCTACGAGGAGGAGAAAACATAGTTAATCAACAGTCCTCAACGTTAAAAGAACAAAAGGAAGTCATATTAGTAATGTCACAACGCAGTTATAAAAGACAAGTTTGGTGGTTTATAGAGAAAAGAAATGGACATGACATGCCAATATTCCTGCATGGATTTGATTAAAAAAATCTTGTAAGGCTAGGGATCCACAGAGATGACTATCAACGAGCTTGTAAAAATCTGAAAAAATTGGACATCAGTTCAGATTTTTTCAGATGGTCGCGAGGTGCATTGTAACTTTTTATTCCCATAGAGAAAAATGAAGTCACCCACGAGTTGTGGTAATGCAGTGATTTTATAATGACTCAATGATGCCATGAAGTCTAAGCCTACGTTCAAAATCACTCCAAAACAATAAAAATAGAGTGACTTTTTGTAAAGGGAAAGCAGAACCTGATTCCGAGCCTCTCTGCTTTTTAGGGTTAGAAATCTGCACAGTCATCATCTTTCACATGATGCCTATTTCTGAAACTATTCAGTGCTCACTAAATGAGTAGCAATGTAATTCCAGTTATAAATGTACCGTATATATTTCCAACATAAAGAAAAAGTGTAAACCATGCAGCTGCCATGACTGGATACAGGAGGGGCATTTAATGTTACTACATTACCAGATTACTTTAGACATATATTCTGTTACAGATGGGACAAGTCTTAGCTTAAACATCAGCTAAGCTTTATAAGAGACAAGGAATCTAATAACTCACCCCACATTTTCTTTAAATGTATATTTAAGCAGTGATATATTATCCAGAACTTATAAAAAGAAGGTGCACAGAATACAGAGGAAGATGAGGGTTTAGCCTGCCCATTTATTTGTTGGTAACGGGGCAGTGGATGTGAAAACCATGATGGTAGAATTGACCCTTTGTGTAAAAATTGTTCCAGTGTCTACTGAGAGTACATGCATGGTATATACATGTCATATGGGGGTATAAGTGATACAGAAGGAAGCACAGAGAAAGAAAGCAGAAAAAAAAAGAATCGACATTGTAAATGGATTCAGAGACATCCAAAGTGGTGTGCCAGGGCCCACAGCAGGATCATGGAAGATGGAAAGAGGAATGGCAGCGATGATATCAGCACAAATTAAAATTCATGGGGAAAGAAGGTAAAAAAGAATTAATTACATTGCCTTAATTGTCTAGAAATGTACAGACAGATATAGCAGTTCTGCAGCACACAAACTGAACATGAATAAAGTTGTTTCCAACAAGTTTTATACTAACTAAATTTAAAGGGGTTGTGAAGTGGTATAATATGGATGTACTGAAGTATTGATCCTCTATCCTCGGGATAGGTCATCTATATTAAATTTGCAGGGTCCAACTTCTGGCAATCCCACTGATCAGCTGCTTGAAGGGGTTGTGGCACTCATGCGAGTGCTGCGTTCTCTTCAATGTTTAACTGCATGCCCCCCAAGCCGATCTGATATTGATCAGATATTAATAATCAATATTATGACATTGCACAACCTCTTGCTAACCTAATGCTGTTTGTTACAGAGTTTCAATATGCTGGACAATACAAATTACTTTATCATATGATGGCTGTGAAATGGGCCTGCGCCCATATATTAAAAATATCTAACTGAATAGAAGTTATTCCCAGATTTTGTTACTAGAATGGATAGTAGCAGACATTATTGCCTCTTGACAAAGCTCTGTTTTAGGTAAAGATCCCCTTCATTGCAAAGTTACAGTATCCTTGTCCTCCTGACAATCTAGGGGCCAGATAAAATCCAGGACACTAGATAATTATCTTTGAGGGTAACTTACTAACTTTACAATGGTCAAAGTGTGGACAAGACCATGAAATACTCACTCTGCAGATTTCCAGAAGTGACCTGGATGTGACAACCTTCGGTTAAGTTTTGGCAGCTTTTCTAACATGTCCATAAGGATTGTAAAGCTTGGTCTTTCATTAAAATCAAATGCCCAACATGCAGCCAGAATCTCCTATATAACATAAAAGCAAAGAATTAAAATATTACAAAAGTGTCATTTACTTTAGATAAAAGAGATATTAGATTTTAAGAAGACTGTGTCACCACAGACAACTACTTTAAAACTGGAGCTTCCATGGGTCCAGTTCCTAATTTAAACTGAACTTGTGGGCAGCCCGACATTTCCCCAGAGCAGGGGTGTATATATAGTACAATACGTTTGCCCTTCAGATGAAATGCTATCCATGCAATACACAGATGACTCAAGTCTGCCACGGTGGCTCTCCTTTTCAGGCTCATAGAGGTAGGTCCTTAGAGGTGGAATCCCCACTATGATGTCCAAAAGCCTCATAGGGTATACAGAGAGGTTGTCTTTATGAGACAACCACTCTGGCAAGTGAAAATTTTTAAGCTTCATTAACACTTTTAAAATATACTTACAGTGACCTCTTTTCCCAGACTAATAGTAGACAGCACTTGCTTCACACCTTCACCACTCCCAACTTGCCAGATAAGAGCCTCGGGTGCTTGACTTTTGAATGGCCAATCCCGAGCTTGAAGTTCATACCATACAGTCCTAAAAAAATACAACAATAGCTATAACAATACTGAACCTTCTGTAAATGTATATTAAATGCATTCTGAAAATCTTCAAACCTTTTTTACTTTTATCACATTTTGTCATGTTGCGGCCTTGTGATAAAAAAAAATAAAAAAAAATCTAGTATTCTCCATCAATCAGTACTCAGTACCGCACAATGAGAAAGTGAAAACAAAACGTTCGAAATCTAATTCACAGAAAAGGAAAAACTAAAATCTTGCATTGACAAAAATATTCAGACCCTTTACTCAGTCTTCTTCGGTACGATGCCACAAGGTTTGCACACCTGGATTTGGGGATTTTTTCACAATGTTCTCTCCAGATCCACTCGAACTTTGTCAGGTTGGATGTTCAATTGGGGTCAAGTCAGGGCTCTGGGTGGGCCACTCAAGGACATTCACGGAGTTGAACCCAGTGTGAGGTTCAGAGCACATTGGGTCAGGTTTTCATTAAGTTACTCCCATCTGCACACAGCATATTTTCAGCTCAGCGTGACGATTGGGTTCTTGGTCACCTCTCTTACCAAGGTCCATCTCTCCAATTACTTAGTTTGGTGGGGCAGCCAGCTCTAGGAAGAGTCCTGTTTTTTCCCATATATGTACTTTGAGATGACCACCCTCTATACTGGCCATCATCTTTCAGAAGACCACCTCCCTATAGGACTACCTTTTTGGGTGGTTGTCTCAAAGAGGTTTCTCTGTATAAAACTACATTTAGATTATCATGTGTCATGTCAAAATCTCATTGACCATGGACACGGTACAGTTTGTTCCTCATCTTGTTGAAAGCAACAAAATATACTCTCAGTATGAATGAACATTTCTTCACCTATATTAATGGGAACAGGTCTTACTGTAAGACTGATGAAAATGGAACGTCATGAATCATTGTCACATAAATGAAACACGTCCCAATCATGTCACACAGCATGATACAGGTTTACATGAACACATGAGTCAGTCAGTAAGGGAATTCAGACTCACCCAAAGGCATATACATCTGCAGCCTTTGAAAAGGGAAGTTTGTCTTCATCCTTGCCAGGGGCCATCTCACGCACAATTTCAGGGGCCAGAAAACACAACCAATCATGGCTCAGCTTCAGCTCATTCTCACGCCTACCCAATAAAACAGCAGAAAATATCACTAATAAGTAAAAGTGAGGACACGACTAACAGAACTTGAATATATATATATTCTATTCATCCTTAGATATGGACTTACCTCCCTTCTTGCACAACTCCTGATATTCCAAAGAGGCCAAAGTCTGTGATAATCACTTTGCCATTTTCATAGAAAACATTCTTTGATTTTAAATCTTTGTGGACAATGCCTTTAGCATGCAGATAACCCATACCCTGAAAAATTTTTACGAAAAAAACTATGTATAAATGTAGTAGAATATAATCAATAATACATAAGAAATAAGATATACCCAACCATCATTATTAAATCAGTATTGCACTACTGTATGTAAGGTCCTGACTGAAAACTTTATAAAAGGCAGTGTTTCCACTACAAAGGGACCCCTACTCCCATTCCTAATTCAATGCAGCTTAGTGTAGGGACAGGTAAAATATTCTATAATTCTTCCCTAGCAGTGTGTTCTGGAAGACGTTGGTGGACTATTTTGCCAAGTATCTTAGAGCAAGTCAAAATTTGTTAGCCTTTTCTACTCTAAAAGTGGTATTTCTTGCTGCATTCTTCTGTAGACCCCTTGATAAAGTTCGGAGAACCTTTATTGGGAATCACAAAAGCAAGACATTACTTGGTTTGCAAGGTCTCTCTGAGTAAATGAATGGCGAACACTGCGAACTGACCATCACTGTTTACTAATATAGCTTTTGTTGATATTCTATGACATTTGCCATATTTCATGGCACTGGGCTCACTGCTAGGCGGAAGACTTACACCTGGCACGGCGAGCAGGGGAATGCAGCGCTGGCACGGCGTGTGGCCTTCTCTTCAAAAACCTTATCGGCGGGGGTGCCAGGTGTCGGACCCCGCCAATCTCATATTGATGACCTATTCTGAGTAAAGGTCTTCAATATTAAAATCCCGGAAACCCCTTTAATGTAATCACTCAGGCACATATAGTTACATTATTATTTACACTTGCCAATGATCGATTGAACAAAAGTTATTTTCCTGATCATCGACCCATGTAAAGAGTCCTTTAGTCCACTCTTTTAGGGTTTGAGCTAACGATCAGTAGATCACTAGTGCTTTGCTACACATGCATATATATTGAACACATCTGAATTTGGAATACACATAGCCTCAAGTCAAGTAAAATGCTTGTCGCTGTACCCTTTGCAACCGCTAGCCGACTGTTTGTGTAGGAGGAAAGACAATAGGTTTATATAGAACAATTAAGTTTATAGGAATTACTATCCCACATATTTGTCTTACACTCCTTTCATAAAACATGTAGCTTGGACTGTGATATTTGGTTTACACAGCAACAGATGTAAAATGAATACACAAAACAGACCTGTGTAAACAGCCCTTTGTCACGCATAGTCTTACACTAAAGAGAATCTCGTAGATCACTTTATCATTGACTTTAAGATTTTTTTTTGCTGTGTCAGCACCTGATGTTCTGCTTTTTGTTTTACTTAAAGGGGTTCTGCAGTTTTTTTAAACTGATGATCTATTCTCTGGATAGATCATCAGCATCTGATTGGCGGGGGTCCGACACCCGAGACCCCCGCCGATCAGCTGTTTGAGAAGGCAGCGGTGCTGGCAGTAGTGCCGCGGCCTTCTCGCTGTTTACTGCAGGCCCAGTGATGTCACGGCTAGTATCAATGGCCTGGGCGGGGCTAACTCTGTTCACTTGAATGGAGCTTAGCCGCGCCCAGGCCAGTGATACTATTTGTGACGTCACTGGGCCTGCGGTAAACAGCGAGAAGGCCGCAGCACTACTGCCAGCGCCGCTGCCTTTTCTAACAGCTGATCGGCAGGGGACCCGGGTGTCGGACCCCCGCCAATCAGATGCTGATGTTCTATTCAGAGAATAGATCATCAGTTTAAAAAAACTGCAGAACCCCTTTAAGTAAAACAAAAAGCAGAACATCAGGTGCTGACACAGCAAAAAAAAATTTGACGTAAGGTTTATTTATTAATTTTTTTTACGGCGTTCACCTGATGGCGTAGATCATGTGATATTTTCATAGAGCTGGTCGTTACGGACGCTTGATACCAAATATGTCTATTTTATTTATTTTAAACATTTTTTAAATGGCTTAATTGTGGGATTTTTTTTTTTTCATTTGAAACTTTATTTTTCACATGACCACCGGGCCGGGACAGGAAGCGCTTCCTGATCTGTATAAACAGCGCTCGTTCTGCGCTGTGTATTCAGCAATCTAGAAGGCAGGGACACCCAGGAACGGTCCCTGCCTTCTCTCTGGGGTGCCCTACAGTCACGGACAGTGGGCCCCCCGCTCGGCAGCTGCACGATTAGTGCAGCTGCCATCTCTGAAAAGACGTTCTAAAATGTCCGATCAGAGATAAACCCGACTGCCCAGGACAGTTATAGTCAATGGGCGGTCGGGAAGTGGTTAAGTAATTTCCGTTTTACCTATATGTTCAAGCTGACCATTTACCTTAATAATTTCTTGAGCAATCTGTCGGGTTTTATTTATATCAAGTGAGGCCTTCGGATCCCTCACAAATGCATGGAGTGTCCTTCCTTTGCAATAACTGAAACAAAAATGCACATGGTTAAAACAGATGGTGATACAAATTTACAGTCCAGGCTTCTGAAACATGGACTGCAAAAGATCACACTTACTTAGAACAGGAGTCAGACTTCTTCCTCAGATGGCATGTGTTAAAAAAGGACATGACTCCCAATTAAATGAATGGGCAACCTAGAGTTGGAAGCACCTTCTCCTGCAAGACTCTCTGCTCTGGCTAATATAGGGGTCCAAAGCTAGGACCTCCTATACAATGTCCATATACAGAGCACTTCTAAATTTGAGCTTGATATCATGTCACAATCTGGTATCACATCACAAAAGCCATTGAAAGCCACTTAAAAAACGAATCAAAAGTTTCTTGCCATTATTTACTTAGCTTAGTTAGGAATCAAGATGAGGATTGTTACATGTGTACAAAAAGGGGTGGTCCTTTTTGTACAAGTCCTTTAATGCATAATGTATTAACATTTATTGCATTTATAACATCTAATCTGAATGCATTTTAACATGATAGCATACATATATACTGTATTTAACGTTATCATGTAAAGTATTATTTGGAGGGGAAGGGTCAATGAGGACATCTAAAAGGAACCAAGGAATGCATTTTCTGAATGAAAACGGGAAAAGTTGGTGTTATTGTGCTTAAGAATACTTTCTAGTTATTAGTCAAAGAAGTAAGCCTTGCAAACCTTTTTACATCTTTTGAATCATCGTCTGAGAAACCCTGACTACTCTTTGCAGAGTGATAAGCCTATGTAGGATTCATTTCTAGTGTTCAACCATTACATATGAACACTGCTGCTTAAATACCTGCAAGCCTCATCTTAGCAAAACATAACATCTGGTATTGGGGTTATTACTTAATGTCAACCAACCATATCATATACACCATTAGAAAGCTTCATAGAAAAACAATAGTTTAGCATATTTCAGGGCCGCCTTTAACGTGGGACAAAAGGGGCAGCTGCCCTGGGCCCAGTTGCTCCTGAGGGGCCCAAGGCCTCTTGAGCCCCGCTGGCCACTGCCCACAAATTATTTTTCGTCCCATAAGATGCATTTTCCCCCAAAATTGGGGAAAAAATGCCCCTGCATCTGGGTAAATACTAATCAGCGCTTCCATTATGGAAGAAGAAGAGAGAGAGCACTGGTGGTGAGGAGCGGCGGCGTCCAGGTGAGGTAAGTTGTTTATTTATTTTATTTGCGCTGATGGCTGGGGGCTGATACATGAGGCTGGGGGGCTGATACATGAGGCTGGTGGGCTGATACATGAGACTGGGGGGCTTATACATGAGGCTGGGGGCTGATACATGAGGCTGGGGGGCTAATTCATGAGGCTGGGGAGCTGATATGAGGCTGGGGGCTGATACATGAGGTTGGGGGGCTGATACATGAGGCTGGGGGGCTGATACATGAGGCTGTGGGGCTGATACATGAGGCTGGGGGGCTGATACATGAGGCTGGGGGGCTGATACATGAGGCTGGTGGGCTGATACATGAGACTGGGGGGCTTATACATGAGGCTGGGGGCTGATACATGAGGCTGGGGGGCTAATTCATGAGGCTGGGGAGCTGATATGAGGCTGGGGGCTGATACATGAGGCTGGGGGGCTGATACATGAGGCTGGGGAGCTGATACATGAGGCTGGGGAGCAGATACATGAGGCTAGGGGGCTGATACATGAGGCTAGGGGGCTGATACATGAGGATAGGGGGCTGATACATGAGGATAGGGGGCTGATACATGAGGATGGGGGGCTGATATATGAGGCTGGGGGGCTGATATGAGACTGGGGGGCTGATATGAGGCTGTGGGCTGATACATGAGGCTGTGGGGCTGATACATGAGGCTGGGGGGCTGATACATGAGGCTGGGGGGCTGATACATGAGGCTGGGGAGCTGATACATGAGGCTGGGCTGGGGGGCTGAGGTCTGATTTACATTGGGGGTCTGACCTGAGGTGTAATGGAAAATATATTTTTTCTTATTGTCCTCCTCTAAAACCTAGGTGCATCTTATGGGCCGGTGCGTCTTATAGGGTGAAAAATACGGTACTTGCTTGCTCCTCCTCCTGACCTCCCCTGCTCTTTGCGTACGCCGCGCGCCGTGATGTCACGCGGAGACACTGCAACGCTAGGGTGAGCCGAGCCCCGGTCTCCTTCCTGAACTGCAGAGCGGTGCCCACTTCCAGCCCTGAGCCCAGCTGCCCAGAGCACTGATCCTGAGCCTGCTGGAGTCTTCAGAACTGTAAGTATTTACAGTAATTCACTGTAAGCTATATTATATATATTACTTGTTTGTTTGTTTTTGTGTGTGTGTTATGGTGGAGGGCGTGATTGCATGCTAGGGAGTGAGAAGGCGGGATCCAGGGGGCCCAAATAAATTCTTGCCCAGGGTCCAATCAATATTAAAGACGGCCCTGGCATATTTAACTTAAATTTACTCACCTAGTAATGATGGCCAAATGAGGAGGATGCATGCAAGCTCCCATGAACAACACCACGTTCTCATGACGTGTCTGCCTGTAGTTCATCACCTCCTTCTTGAAGAGTTTTAAATGGTCTTGATTGTTGCCGTCTATCTCCAATAAACGAATTGCTACTTCCCCATGCCATCGCCCCCTGTACACCTTCCCCCATCTTCCCTGACCAATAAGTTCCTCAAGTTCAATTTGTTCAAAGGGTATGTCCCATTCCTGTAAATAGACACTGGTTTGGCTGGCCTTGCGGAAGATCATTCCCCTGAAAGTACCACTTGTGGATCTTGAGGTTGGGAGCTCATCCAGTTCATCATCATCATACTCTGGTTCAGATTTGTTGGCTTCTTGCTCCTCACCCTGTTAAAACAATAAGTTTAACATTCCTAAAAATAAAGATTTAATATATTTCCCACATGGAAACTAAATATCCCAAAGCATCTTCAACCTTTAATAATAGATAGGAATAGAGAGGACTCCAGCATAACGTAAACGGGACGGATCCGTTATGCAGGCCATAGACTTCTATTATGACGGAATGAATAACGGAATGCCTGTAAAGGCAATCCGTCATGGAATTGCGTTATGGTCTGTGGTAACGGAATCCATAACGCAATTCAGTGAATACCACAACACGAACACGCACATGAACTTCAAAATATGAAATTTGCTCATCCCTAATCATAGGTATACTTTAATCAAAGATACACATTAGTTTCCTCCCACCCCATATGAAAAATTGTCTCTATTGCAAACCTTCATCCCACCCACTCAAATATTTAAAGGACACTTCCATCAGAAATGGAATCCAAAAAGGTCTACAGTCTTCCAGCACAAAAATGACCACACCGCATCCAAAGGTATACTCGGTTCTTTATTGGAAGTAGCCAATAAAGCAACTTGTTTCAGGGATGACAGTTCCCCTTCCTCAGGTCAAAACAGCTTATACAAGAATACAAACATTTAACTAGCAGAAAAAAACATGAAAATCTGAGGGATGCGTGTGAGGGTTGTAACACAAAAATCCCTGTTAATAGAATTATACACCAGAGTGTTACAAAATGACTACAGGAGATCCCTGAAACTGGTAAAATGGAAGGATCAAGGTTCAGCTTGTCTCTGATCCTTCTACTTCATTAGTTTCAGGGATCTCCTGTGGTTACATTTTTTTTTTTTACCAATCTGATAATTGTATCTTTGTATCAATAGGGATTTTTTGTGTTACAACCCCACCACTGGGTGACACTCACATCCCACAGAGCATTTTTTATGCTATTTAAAGGGAACCTGTCATCACCTTTATGCTGCCCATACTAACGGCAGTATAAAGTAGAGACAGGTGAGTTGATTTCAGCGGTCTGTCAATTATAAGTTAAAAGTAAGTGTTTGCCAAGAACCAACATCACAAACATTGCAGACCGGGCCTGGAAAAGAGTCCCGGCCACCTGAGAAGAGTCCTGGTTATTCATGAATTCCTGCTCTCCTGCCCCCCTGCTGATGACTGACAGGCTTCTACCTAGTTTTCCCCCTTACTCTCTAGGAGAGAACTGACAATCATCAGCAGATGGGCGGGGAGAGCAGGAGATTATAATAACCAGGACTCTTCTCATGTAGATTTGACTCTTTTCAAGGCCTGGGCTGCAATGATTATGATCCTGGTTCTCGGCAACCACTTACTTTTAGCTCATGTGTGACACACTGCTGATATCAGCATTTCTGTCACTATTTTATGCTGCCTTCAATGAGGTCAGCATAAAGTTCTTGACAGGTTCCCTTTAAATGTTTGTATCCTTGTATAAGCTGTTTTGACATAAAGAAGGGGAACTGTCATCCCTGAAACGCATTGTTTTATTTGCCACTTCTTATAAAGAATCAAACTGTGTGGTCATCTTTGAGCTGGGAAGCTGTGGACCTTGTTTGATGCCAGTGGTCGTATCCAGGAAAGTGGGCACTTTCCCTTTGGAAGTCCCTTAGAGCTGCTGCATTGGACTCCACCACATCTTATGTTTACATCTTCAGCTGGTTTGTTTGAAACTTCCATCAGAAAGGAGTTTTTTTAAAATATTATTTTTTAATAACATTTGAAATGTTGTCAGTACAATGCCATTGAAAATTAAATTCAAAATATCGGGGCAGATTGATCAATGCTTTCACGCCACAATGGTAACATAATAAAGATGCAAATTATGGCACGTGCCATATTTGAACAATAATTTGTGACTAGTGTTGAGCGAACTTCTGTTTTAAGTTCGGCGTCTAAAGTTCGGCTTCCGGTTAGCGGAGAATCCTGATATGGATTCCGAATTCCGTTGTGGTCCGTGGTAGCGGAATCAATAATTGGCCATTATTGATTCCGCTACCACGGACCACAACGGAATTCGGAATCCATATCGGGATTCTTCGCTAACCAGAAGCCGAACTTTAGACGCCGAACTTAAAACAGAAGTTCGCTCAACACTATTTGATACTTTTCCACTTCTCAACATAGTTCAAAAGTGGCAAGCAAACTAGGCATGGATTAGCTGGAGAAGCGTGACCTACGCCAGCTTTGAGCATACAGCACCAGGTTCTTGTGCATGGACAGCTAGAAGATGATACACATTTATTAAGAGGCCTGTGCCTCATAACTTGGCACATCTTACTTCATTTGACATTTTACTAAGACCCTGGTGTCTGTAGCAGTGATTTCAGAAAGATAAAGGCTCTCAATGGGAGAGCAAAGTAATCTCACTTTAAGACTCCCCCTGCACAGCAAGGCCTTATCTGCCTGGTAGTCCTCATTAGACTAATAGGTGGAGGACTTGACTGACTGACAGTATTACAGCAGTTTTTCTTCTGTTGGTAGGCCTAGATAAAGTTACATTCATTGGTATAACGTGAGATACCTAGACTAGCGACACTACTGGGATGGCATAAGGGATGTCACTGCCCTTCACATCTTCCTGGTCTGACTTATTGTCTGACAAATACTTTTAAGGGAGCCTCTCTGAGGTGCTAAAAGGCCAGATAGACAGGAAGTTAAAGAGCCAGGACAGGAAGTAGTATACATAAAGTGTCTTCAGAAAACCATTCACCCATTTTTTATTTTTTTTTATTAAAAATAAAGCATGGAATATTCCCATGTAGTTTGGTAACACATGATAACAAGAATTAATGGAAGTGTCCCATTAAGTTTCTGTTTGCTCAATTTTCACATGAATGAAAGCGAAGCCTAGCACAACTCATTAACTGTAACATGATCCATCAAATTTCAGTTTCTTTTGACCATGTAGAATAGTATAGCAGAATGTGCTTTTTATTTTGGATGTGAAAGCAATAGAAACAAGAAGGAGCAAAACTTAACTAAAGGTGACTACTGGCACAAATGCCACTGAAATCAATTAGTATGTCAACAGAAAAGTAGAAGAAAACACCAAATTAATATAAAACAGTTTACCGTTTGTCAGAAACCTCAGAAACATGAATTATTAAGAAGCATATCAAACTATTTGAGGACAATGCAGTTAACTTAGAAATGAAGTAGCTCCTTAAATAGATCCACAAAATGGGTTCCTAGGGACATAACTAAATACATGAATAATTCAGAAAATGGATATGAAATTCTGTTTCATCCCTGAACCACAACGTTTTCTTCTGCTACATGACAGAACGACAGTACCCTCTAATGGTTGATTTTCCAAATCAGTAGCTACTGTACCTCTGCTTCCTGTTCTTCTACTACCTCTGTTTCCATTTCGGCCTCGGCACTGATGGAAAATATTGTAGGTGTAAGTGCAATTCAAAAAGCTTGGATTAAAACCTCACAGAAAACAAAGACGCATGTGGTGAGTGAAACAAAGGCAATGACAACAGTAACACATGCTAAAATTGAAAAGTGCACATGGGAATAATAGGTCGGACATGGCTGTACTCTCATGGATATTAAATGTGACTGGTTCATTTTGGAATGAGTCTTTAAAAAACACATTCGGATAGCAGTGTCTCATCCTTTCCCAAGGATGGGCTTATCAGCTGTTATACAGTACTCCCAGTAGTTGCACTACTAAGCTATTAAAGGGGATGTCCATTTTTTATTATGTGATGGCATATCCTCAGTATAGGCCATTACTTGCCGATCGGTGATAGTCCAACACCCATGCTGTTCAGCTCCAGCGCTGGAATTTTGCAGTGGAGCTCATCACTGCAGTGCTGCTCCCACTGAAGTCAATGGGAACAGCGCTGCAGTGATAAAGGATCTGCCTGCTTCTGGCGCCAGAGCCATTGCCAAACAGCTCATCGGCAGGGCTGCGGGCTATCAGACCCCTGCCGAACGGATAGTGATGGCTTATCCTACGGATGGGCATCACTTAATAATAGGTGGATAACCCGTTTAAATATAGCCAGGAAATCTGTGACTTTCAGTGCTGCTTAATTCTTCCCCATAGCAGACCACTATGACACAGTACCATGACTTTCAGTTAACAGTCACTGTATCACATGTCTCTGGCTAAGAGGAAATCTGAGTTGTGTCACAAAGGTTGTCAGCAGAAGTCAGATTGACATGTGGCACAACACAACCAGTAGCGTTTTTTGTTTTTTTTATGTTTAAACATGCTTAAACATGGTTTATTTGCTCATGTGTCCAATAAAGGGATTTTCACAACAAAACAGTAGAGGAGAAACAGGGGGCTAAGGATCTCTGTTCTTGAGAAGGATGGGAGTCACAGAGACCAGTGACTGGCTGCAGCAGTCAATGGCTGTCGAGGTGACATCATCTCTGTAGACAAGTAAACAATGCCTGACTGGGAGAACAGGAGCGGCCCTGCTGGATATAAATCGGTCAGAAATTTTTATTTTCTTTTTATATTGCATTGCCCGCCACTGCGCCATTTTAACTAGAAACTGGACAGGCTAGTGCTAAACAAAGACTTTTGCTGAGTGACAGTGTATGCGTAGACATATGGATTTTCCTGCTGCATCATTTTTTTTCCACATACAGAAATACTAAAGTTGCATGTACATGTGACTTTAATGTGATCCCTCATTTTGCAAAATGTCCCATACTGTAAGAAAAATAGGAAATTATATTAAAGGAAATAGGAAAAAATGTATAACTTAACTACAGGAAACTACCATTGTTCAGCCATGAGTTATGTAACACTCACCAAAACAGTTTAGTTGACTAAAATATTGTACTGTCAGGCCAAAAGCATATCTACTCAGTATTTTATTTTTTTTGCTGTAATTCTTGACTTGGGGTCTACATATAGATTTCCGGTGATCTGTCAGGGTACTTTGACAATCAGGCCTGATTTGCGTGCTAGTGTTTTGGTCAGTGATTTCCATCAGTAAATGTGAGCCAAAAAAGGTGCGGGTAAAAAACACAGAACAAGCACAAATCACTGATAGAAATCACTGATCAAACACTGTGTGAAAGTGGACATAATATTTCTCAAAATGTCTCTATACCCTGTCTTTCACCGTTATTTTTCCATTCTTCTGAAATGGATATTGTAAAAAAAAAGGCTCCTGTGCATCAGTTATGCACATTTGGCAACCGTTTGAGCCTTTATTTTAGATGGAAAAAAAGTCATGCATGCAGTACTATTTCTCAGTCTAAAATAACAAATCTCTGATGGAAACGGCTCAAACGGATGCCAAATGTACATAACTGATGCCCAGGATCAGTTTTTTTACAGGATCTGTTTTTTTTCTTTATTCTTCTGTTCTTCTGTCGGACCAGAAGAATGGAAAAATAACGGTGATGTGAACTCTCACCAACATGTAGCTTTACAAATTCACCTTTAAACAAGTCAGGTCTAAAGACTATCAACATACATCCTTTTGTATTCTATCAGAATTTTCTATTTTGCTTTCTTAATTCTGTTTTACCCTTGCAAAGTATTTGCTACTAGGGTAAAAAATCCTGACTACAAACACTCTCCTTTGTAGTCAGGTTGAGTTCTCTCTAGGGTCAAGCATGGAGAAAGTGAGGTCTTGACAGTTCGGCCTAGCATGCTGACGCGGTAAGAAGAATCGGTTGTCTCGGGGCAGGAAAGAAGAATCCAACATAGCCAGTGGAAGGTGGAGAGTGGGCAGTCTGCGGTGATAAAACATTGATCACACAGCAGGGGATTGTTTGCGCGTATCATCCCAGGGCTGTTAAAACGCATAGATCTTTTGTTAGACACACACCAACTATTGGTCTAATTGCACAGATATTGATCAGCCTACTGGACTTAATTTTTTTCCATTTGACTCTTTTTTTTTGAAAAATTAAAAGAAAAGATTGCCTAAGACAAAACTAAATAAAAGGCCCTAATCTTTCCTTCACACACACTTTTGTTGTGGTAGGATTTTATGGCTCATAAAAATGACATGTATTTCATCCGTGTGTTTAGGGTGGTGCAAGACATCTTTCCACATATTGTAGTCCACGTTTTATAATTCACATACAGAAGCCTATGAAAAATTTGCCACTGGCCAGAAAAAAGCTAAGCCAGGTAAAAATGACACATAAAAATGGACTGTTAGTAGAAAGTTTTATATTTCTTTACCCATTGTTTTTTTAAGGAAAAACACCACAAAAAAGTATAACTTTTCCAAAAACTACCCTAATGCATCTTTTGAATGTACCCTATAATGTACCTAACATTTAGCGTGTAGAACAAAAGTGTTTAAAACCCCTTAAAGGGGTTGTCTCACTTCAGCAAGTTTTATGTATCATGTAGAGAACGTTAATACAAGGCACTTACTAATGTGTTATTATCCATATTGCCTCCTTTGCTGGCTGGATTCATATTTCCATCACATTATACGCTGCTCGTTTACGACCATCCTACAATCCAGCAGTGGTGGCCGTGCTTGCATGCTATAAGAAAATGTGCCGGTCTCTCTGGTGTCCAGGACAGGGGAATGTGCATAGTCGAGCACTTTTTCCTATAGTGTGTAAGCACAACCACCGCTGCTGGATTGTAGGGTGGACATAACCCACGGAAACAGTGTATAATGTGTATACTAGCAGTGTATAATGTGATGGAAAAATGAATCAAGCCAGCAAAGGAAGCAATATGGACAATCACAATACATTAGGAGGTGCCTTGTATTAACTTTCTCTACATAATAAATGCTATTTGCTGAAGTGACACAACCCCTTTAACGTAGATGTATTTGCGGTTCTCACTAGTAATTGTGCTTTCAAGCATTGGGGCAAGAGATGACAATGTTCATGTCATAGCCTTTAGGCTGACCATACACGTGCAAAATGGAATGATCGTTCAGCTGACAGCTATCTCTGCTGATTTCCCTATACATGTTCGGGTCAGCATGTATGTGTATTCACTAGGGCAGGGATCAGCAACCTCCAGCACTCCAGCTGTTCTGAGACTACAACTCCCAGAATCCTCCTTTCACTTCTGTGGGATTTACAACAGCCAAGTAAGTGTGCATGCTGGGAGTTGTGGTTTCACAGCAGCTGGAGTGCCGAAGGTTGCTGATCCCTGCACTTGGGGGAGAGGAGAAAGCCACTTCCAGACACCACTGGCGGTGGCTTATCTCTTGTAAGAACAAACGGATTGGGTGAAAAAAATTCAATTTGACCAAGCCTTCTCTCGGGAGCACCCCATAAACATTAGATTGTTAGCCAAACCCGCCGCTCTCCCATGATGTCTATGAGGACCCCGGTCCTACTTCTCGCTTGTACTAAACTCACTGCTATTTTTATTTTTTATTCAGTTATGCAATCTGTTCTCACAAAAAAATATATATCAGTTCATATAGATTTTCTAAACTGGACCAAACCACAAATAGTATGCATCTGCTATCCAAATGCTGTAAAACAGTACACTACATTTTAACAGAAATGTGACCAGACACTTGAAAAAGAAAAACAACATGCTTTATTACCTGGGATTTTCGGGGGGTTCAGGTGTCTGTGTTATTGGTGCCGGACTCAAGACTTCTAAGAATTAGAAAAAAAAACACAAGAAATGGTTTAGGAACACAAGAATTCCAAAAAAGTCCTCAAGGAGGTCTCATAAATATATACGTCGGTCCTTTGTACAGGTTGTGCTGTAAAGGAAACAAATGCCGCTATATATCTTTTATCAAATATCAGTGGTACTCACCAGTATGATAAAAAGGACTGTTGGCACATGCATTTAATATTAATTAATAATAACTGCTATCTTCTAAAATCTGAACTCCTTTATCAAGAGCACCAGGCGCAAAAAAAACTAAATTGGGTTAACAATCTAGTATTAAAAAAAAAAAAAAAAAAAGGCAAAATGAACGTCGGGGTGTAGTTGTCTTGTTGGTCAGTATCCATAGTACTGTTAGCCTTGCGTTATATATTCTGTGACTAGTAGATGCTTATCTGGCTGATGTCTCATATGCTGTACTTCACCAAGCCTGTATATAGGTTCAATATCTTACATATTATAGTAACTATTTGCTCTTGTTTTTAATTTTATGGTGTTGTGTGACAGCAAATGTAAATGAAATATATGGGTGCCATCTAGTGGTAGATGTAGTGTACTGCAACCCCACGCTTACAGCTCAGTTATAAGGCAAGACCGTTAAGAGGTTGCCAAGGAGCTTAATTACATAAGTGGCAACAATCATGTAATGATTACATATTATATTATTACTTCTGTCCCTTGGGGCAAGTTATTTTATATACTGTATGATATTTCTGTGTAATTATAATTATTATCAGGAAAGTAATATAAGTTAAAGCTACAGATGTACCATGGTTAGCACTCGCGCTGTTAACTCAAATTTCTTAACTCATTTCATTATCTTGAAACAAAAGCCATTGAAAAGCAATTGAAGGTGTTTGCTTAGATTAGATAACACAACTCAGAAATCTCAGAAAAAAGGAGTGCTGACCATGCTACATCGGTATGGACACTTTCAGGGACTTTTGTTTTATTATTGCACACTAAAAAGCATATTTCCAACTGGTCTTTTTTTTACATTTTCAATGGTTTGTCATCTGCAGCCTAATGGTTTTCACTGAGTCTGCAGACAGTTTTATCTGCTTCTCACTGAAATCCATCAGACAGTTGCTCTATTGGCCCTGATCTGTAGCCCTCATCTCTGGACTCCTGATAGCCCATAAATCGGGATGAGCGAACTTGTGTTTTCAAGCTTGGCGTACAAGGTTCGGGTTATCCAAGAATTCCGTTATGGATTCTGCTTCCATGCCATAACTTATGGTCGGTGGTAGCGGAATCCATAACGGAATTCTTAGATTACCCGGACCTTGTACGCCGACCTTGAAAACAGAAGTTCGCTCAACACTACTCATAAACATTAGTGTAAGATACAATTATATCAAACCAATAAGAATTCAGGGGAAATGAGTGTCTGTGAGCTGTTAGTACAGACAAGGGCTACAGATCGAGCCGACGGCGCTACTCTGACAGATTACAGTGAGAAGCAGAAGGAACTGTATGCACAGTCAGTGAAAACCTGACCGAATGGAAAAAAATGCTTACTAGCCAAATAAGCATAATTCCATAATAAAAGCTTGTACCCTAAGGTGTCAATAGCCTTTAAGGCCGGGGTCACACCCAACAGTTTGGTTCAGTTTTATGCCTCATTCACACGTCAGTGTTTGGTCAGTGATTGTGAGCCAAAACCAGGTGCGGCTCTATACACAGAACAGGTGAAGATCTTTCCCTTATACCTTACGTCTGTGGAGGCTCCAGTCCTGGTTTTGGCTCACAATCACTGATGGAAATAGCTGTCCAAAACACTGACGTGTGAATGAGGGTTTATAAAGCTTTTTTTCACCCAAGAACAATGGTAGATCCTAAAATGCATTTGATTAAATAAATATGTGTCAGAACTGCAATGTGTGAACACCACAGATCCCTTCACTTTTTTCCCTGACACAGCGCTGCTCCCTAATAGCACCACTTCTAAATATTTCGCTTGAATAGGGCTGCATTTTAATACTCAATGTTAATAGAGGAAAATATTTGTGGAGAATGAGTATATTGATTGTATGGCCAACTGTATCCAAAAACTGTACGCAACTATATGCCCTCACTGATCAAACACTGACATGTGAACTAGGTCTTACTTAGACCATATAACGCTGGTGTAAGTTGCATGTGTTAGACCTAGTTCAAAATACAGCGTTTTGGTCAGTGATTTTCATGAGCAATTGTGAGCTAAAACCAGGCCTGGGTCAAAAACACAGAACAAGTACGAATCCTTCCATTATACCTTATCGCTTTGGAGGCTCCACTTCTGGTTTTGGCTCATAATCACTGATGGAAATCATTGATCAAACACTAACCAAATCATTGATGTACGAACTAGGCCCTACTGTCCAAGGAAGACCATTGAAGACCGAACAATACTCTAGGCTTCAGGTATACTAGAGGAGTAATATCATATTTACAACTGCCCTGTAAGAAAACCAGAATAGACCACAAGCACATCATTGCAGATGTGAGTTCCTGGCTAGATCACGTGCCATAGACACAATACAACCTGGCAGAAGAAGAATATCGGAAAAAAGGGGGTCAGTTAGAAAGATTAAAGCAGCAAACTCACCTGGGAAGATAAACTGTTGTCTATGCTGAATGTAGTACGCAGCTTTTAATAAAAGATGACAGCAACCACCCAGGCAGAATGAGAAAAACAAGCAGTTAGAGAGTATCAGGAGACTGTCAGAGACTGCCCCGCATGCACTTAGTGAAGACTGAACACAGCTCTTGCCAATGCCATGTCCCAGCTGGCTGCAGACGGGTGTTCGTAGGATTTCATAAACCATTAAGAACCTATGTTCTCTCATATGTGTGCCAATATCTTTCATTGAAAAGACAAAAAAAAAAAAAAATTATATATATATATATATATATATATATATACAGTGTATATATATATATATATATATATATATATATATATATATATAATAAATTTTTTTTAAAGCCAACAAGTCAAGTAAAACAACCAGCTTACAGTCAACTGGTATGCATTATTTTTGGGAAACTATGAAGCAGTATATATATATAATGGAAATAGTAAATCTGAAGACGGCTCAACTGCTCAATTAAATGGCAGAGGTGCTAAACTGCTAATTTGACTCACCCAGTCAGAAGTGCAGTATTTGGTAAGAAAGGTAGCAAGCACACTCGTAGATGGGATTGCATAAAATAGCTTTATTTTAAATACTTGTATAAAATCTTGTATGTATGATTGACAGTAGGTGTGGAATAATAGGTGAGGACTCCGGACACTGGATGTGTGTACCGGATAGGGTAAAGAGAAAGTATGATATGTGATATAGTAGCTGGTACCAGACTTTAGTGAAAAAAAATTGTGAGTAAAGTCGATGTAAAAATAGATGATAAAATTGGAAATAAAAAGGATAAAAATAGTAGTAAAATGAAAAATTATCAGATGATTATAGCTGTCTTGGCCTTACAGCTTGTAGTACTGCTAAGCGATCTCTATTGTATAGCGCTTTTTAATAGGAAACAGTGGAGTAGTCGCCCTTCCCAGCGACTGGTAGTAGTGGAGTATTCCTATTTGAAAAGAAAATGTCTCGCTGCAAGGTAGTATCTACTTGTGTATACAATCACGTTGGTATTGTATGAAGTCTTTGCAAGCAGATAATGCTGTGGGGAAATTGGTGTTCTGAACCTGAGTGCGGCGTCCCGTACTGTCTTAGGTTCAGAGTTCACTTACCCACCACACAGGGATGTCCTCCATCAGTGTTACGGGCAAGTCTCATAGCTTGGCTCTCTGGCTTGCGACGTCCCTCGTGCATCCAAGCGCATCTTGCGCGTCTGCTGTGTGACTTAATGTGGACACGTGACCATGAGATGGTCACGTGATCGGGATCCGCCGGGCTGTTTGAGTGAGGCAATTAGGTTAATGGAGCGCTCCTGAATGAGAAGTTCTTAGTTGTAGGATATTCCTTGTTTAGGAAGCGCTCCATTAACCTAATTGCCGGTCTTAATAACCCGTATACCTGGTGGTGGATCTGCTGGAGTTATGAAGAAGCGCCGGCCTCTACATAACTTCATAACTTTGGCGGATCCTCTGTCCCTTTTAAATGTAAGACAGCTTCCTAGCTGTCTTACATTTAGACCATTTTCTACATCTAAAACAGGCATAGAAAATGGTATACGAGACGGGCCAGCCCCTCCCCTTCCCCGCCCACTTTTTAAAGATCTGGCGTGAACGGGGAGAAGTCGCAGATTGTCGCGCAAAGGACCTTTGCACTGCAATCTGCAACAGAAATACGCCTAATTTAGGCGTTTTTCTGTTTGATAAATGACCCCTATATCTTCTGACATATGAATATTAGTGCCTATGTGATGATTGCATTGTAATAGGTGACTCAGTGAATGAGTAATGAAGTGTGGGGATTGTCCTTCCAGCCCACCGGAATGCTAGCGTGTGTATAACCAATGGTCCTTAAATACAATGATGACAATTAGGGAACCAAGTGAACAGGATTTACACTGTACATTTATATGTTAAAGGGAACCTGTCACCTGGAAAATGCAATGTAAGCTACAGGCAGCATGTTATAGAACAGGATAAGCTTATGGTTTTGTGGGAAAAGATTCAATGTAACTTCTAATTTATTCATTTATATTCCTGCTCATTCTGAGCTTTGAAGTCAAGGATTCGGTCCTATCAGTGATTGACAGGCTTCCCTCTATGATTGTGTACACAGAGATAGCTGTCAATCACTGGTAGGACCGCCTCCTAGACTTCAAAGCCCAGAATGAGCAAAGACATAAAGGAATAAATTACAAGTTATAATGAATCTTTTCCCACAAAAAAAAAAAAAAAAAAAAAAAAAAAATATATATATATATATACTCAGTTCCTCCTGAACTATAGCATGCTGCCATGGGGGAGATTTATTATCTCCCTTGTATTAGAAAAAGGTCACAAGCACTGTATTTGTGACTTTTTGAAGAGAATAAAAGGTCGCAAGTGCCTCTTTTTACACCGCCCTCCCCACAATTCCAAAAGTGGGTGTGGCAGGGGCAGGAAAGGAGTGTGGTCAACAGCCAAGACAGATTTATCTGCATTTATACCAGTTTTCTGGTGCAAATGAAGCCAGATATCTACGGCAGCTCTGAGCCGTTGCAGATTTCTGTTTGGTCACATGGACTGTCGGAGGATGCCCCTAATTTATTAAGAGTATAAGTTGTGGCTCATGTTACTCGTTAAATGCTGGCGTGCAGGGAGTATATTGTGCATGCGGTGTCAGGACTTATTGCCCACATCCGACTGTTTGAGGTACACTGTATGTGTCATGTCTTGGGTGAGGGGCAAGTTTGAGAGTGAACTTTAAAGTGTACCCATGTCGTTGGGCGAAGAGGGGACCTTCTGTGACCAACTGAAGGACAAGGGGCACCTGTGACATAATTCTCTCCACAAACAAAGAGTAGTAATGGGGTACAGTATGTAATGCCCACTTTCAATCTAGTTTTTCAGAAAGATATGCAATGTATGGCCTGCATTTCAACCCCACCAGTGAGATTGGGGATGTTTTCTTACAATGAAGAAAGTGCGCTTTGCTTTCATTTTCATGCCTAAAGGCTAAACAGTGCAAACATTATGTGGTTATCAAAGCTAAGGCTGCGCGTGACTGTGTGGAATAATGAATTCCCTGGATAGCCTAGCAAGAGCACTGAATTTCTTCAATGCAATGATCTAATGGAACTTAAAAGTGAGAGTTACAAAGAGTTTATGTCTCATGTTTTCCATGCCTGCTTTGCACAAAGTTCAGCCAAATGCCTGGATGAATTTACCCTGTGTCACTGAGTAAGAGAGGGGAAAACACAGCTGCCACTTTACAGAGTCACAGCTGTCAGTCTATACGGCTCCACCAAGCTATTTTTTGCTTTGGCACTCTAGTGTATTAAAGTGATGCCCGCTGCTTCCAGTAGTACAAAGCAAAGCACATACTGTACGCTGATAACTTGTATATGTTTATGATCAAATAGAATTTTACTATCTATATACAGATGTAATCTTGAGTAAATTCTTGACCTAGAGTAAATTTGGCCTTACTTATTAGACCAGCTCTACCGATACCCTCATTCATTGGAGCGAGAGGAAAAAGGTCCTACAAGACACCTCTGGAAATGGCTAATCTTCTGGAGGAACAAAAGATAAGCATGCTGAAATGTAACATGACTGATCCTTTTGTAAAGAGGTTGTCCAGCTTTTGGACATGGTTTCTGAGCTTCAGGCAGCAAGTATATAGAGCAGGAGGAGCTGAGCAGATTGATATATAGTTTTATAGGAAAAGATTCAGTAAAACGTGTATCTTATACATTTATATTCCTGCTCATTCTGGAGGCGGTCCTACCAGTGATTGACAGCTATCTCTGTGTACACAATCATAGAGGGAAGGCTGTCAATCACTGATAGGACCGAATCCTTGTCTTCAGTCAGTGATTGACAGCTATCTCTGTATACACAGTCATAGAGGGAAGGCTGTCAATCACTGATAGGACCGAATCCTTGTCTTCAGTCAGTGATTGACAGCTATCTCTGTATACACAATCATAGAGGGAAGGCTGTCAATCACTGATAGGACCGAATCCTTGTCTTCAGTCAGTGATTGACAGCTATCTCTGTATACACAGTCATAGAGGGAAGGCCGTCAGTCACTAACAGGGCCAAATCCTTGTCTTCAGTCAGTGATTGACAGCTATCTCTGTATACACAATCATAGAGGGAAGGCTGTCAGTCAATGATAGGACCGCCTCATTGACTTCAAAACTCAGAATGAGCAGGAATATAAATGTATAATTTACAAGTTATATTGAATCTTTTCCTACAAAACCATATAACATGCTGCTTGAAGATTGCTTTGCATTTTCATGGCGACAGGTTCCACTAGCTGATCACCCTGCGCCTCTGCCGATCAGCTGTTCAGGTGTAGCTCTATCGCCAGAATTAGGCGCCAGAACTACACCATCAACATTGTATTGGACAGCGCTTTTCCCTGCAGCGCTGCTCCCAATGAATTCAATGGGAGCAGTGCTGCAATGTTGATGGTGTTCTGCAGGTCCAGCTCTGACTTTTAGTGATGGAGCTACGCACAACAGCTGTTCAGCAGGGGTGCCGACATCACTCAAAATAGGCTGGAAAACCCCTTTAACCTGACAGAAAGTGGTGGGGAACTGTTGTGCCTCTCCTGATTAAATTAGATCATCAGCCAAAAATCAAGAAAACTGATGCCGTTCAGAGATATGGAGCACACAGTCTCAGCTTCTTTTTCATCTAGCAAAAGTCCAGGCATTGCATGTGCTAGGAATGGTACAGTAGATGTGTAGTACTCAAACTCGTACTATATTAGATGTATTATCAGCATGAGGATCTGTACACAATAACCCTTTTAAACAGTTTCTAATTATACCTGCAGTACTTTCTACAAAACAGGAATAGGAAAAAAAGAAAGGTTTACATAGAAAAAGTTAACCAAGATGTTGCCTTACTTTAAATATGACCCAGAATATTGGATGGTAAATTTCTGTTCTTAGTGGTAAACACTATAACAATGCAAAGGCACATAGGGGCAGATTGGGGATGGGTTAATCGATTCGTTCATCTGAACTAATTGACACTTGTGAGGGAGCGTGCCCACAGCTCTAGACGCTCCCTCTGCCGGTAAGTTAACATGGCCACACATCTCGCGCGGCCCTGATAATCTTGCGCATGCGCTGTTACTGCAAGTATTAGTGCATATGCTGATGATAGGCTTACGAATTCGCGCCAATGAGTTTGCTGTAAAGGAACAGACCCTCACAGACAGAGAATTCATTCAGATGAATGAATTGATGCGTATGAATTGATCCGCTCATCACTAGGACTAGATTGTGTCTTGATTTGCACCACAATTTGTGTTGCACCTTGCTGCACCAAATACATTAAGTATATGCGTCACAATTTTCTTGTGTCATAAGTTTTTTGGCCAACGTTTGTGCCAAATTTTTGTATGTGCTTTCTTTGCGCATTGCACATTTGTTGCAGTGTTAAGACTGTTATTGGTGTATGTTTTGGACTAAACTATGCTTGCTCCAACATTGTGTCCCAAAAAAGGATTTTTGTCATGCATCGAGGGACATTGATCAAGACTGGTGGATCCATATGCCAGTCTTGATCTCTCTGCACTTGAGTGAGATGCGCAGGGTGGCGCAGACTTCAGCTATAACTTCGCCACTGTCTGTCAAAAGTTATAGTAGATACAGTGGGCTACGCAAAGCCCTGCCTTTTTTCTCTCCGCACTTCAGAAGAGTGCAGAGAAGCTCAAACAGTCGTAAATTATAGTGCACACATGGCATGCGACATAATCTGCGCCTTTTTATGCCATAATAGCAGTGTAAAGGGCTTGATAAATGTCTCCCTCATTGTGTTATATCTTCTCTTCACCCGTTTCTACAAACACATCACAGATTTAGACACATTTAACAGCCCAAATTAAAAAAAATTGGTGCAAAACTAAAAATGGTGCAAAATAAATCTTAATATATTCCCCCACCACTATTTTTCATATTTTCACCAATTAAAAGATTCCCATGGGAAGGATGGTTTATATTGTGGGAAACACACTCTATTGGGTGTGAGCATTTTCCAAAGGGCAAAAATATTTCTCTACTTTTAAGTAAAATTTCAACTAATACATGATCTAATTTCTAGTCATGTTTGGTACAAAATGTGGGCATGACATAATGAATATTTGGTTATGGAAAGGATAATTTGCCAATATAATTACATACTGATTTTATTACATCTCAAGCCGGTAGGAGCTAACAATTTATTTGGCTAAAGCTGTGTTCACCTGGATTAGAAGGATACAAACTATTCACGTCGCATGCAAAAAGGAAAGTTCAGAAACATGCAGAATTTAGCATTACCGAAATCCACACACATGCTATGTTATAGCTGTATGCAAACCATGTATGACTGAAAGACCGACAGAATGTGAGGCACGAGAAACAAGAGTGTCACCAGGTCTTCACTACACCAAAGTATTTAGGCATCTAAAAACAAGCCTTTAAAGTATAACTGTCATATTTTTTATTTGCAAGTTTATTAGAGCTAGGCATGTATACCTGTGTTAGTCTATCAATGTTTGTCAAACGATCTGTAATTACCTTATAATAACAGCTTTCATTAATGTCCCCTGTCCGTTTCCACTGGTCCCTTAAAAGACCATTGCTATGGCTTCTCTGTCTTCCCTTTAGTATAAACAGAAGACAGAGGGGCATTGCATGCCTGTATCAGGCTTCAGAGTGAGGAGGCGTGTCTCTCAGTAATCCAATCTGATTGGCGGGCAGGGAGCTGCAGGCTACAGCAAGTGTGTATGGGGAGTGAGGGAAAGCAGTTTAGGCCTCAGAGAACTGGCAGAGGAGCCATCTTGAGAAGATCCTCATATTGTAGAGGTTAAAACAGTCGTAACTAAGGGAAAAACTCAAGGAAAACTGTGGTATGTGAAGAAACTAAAGATTGCTTTGTGCATAATGCTGCTGCAGCAGTAACATATGCTAAAATTGATTTTTTGATGAAAACATGACAGTTACCCTTTAAATATCTGAGGATGCCAATAATATGCATGATAAAATGATTACATATTGGTGTACATTAAGACGTCAGAGGCTAAATTTAGTCTCAGTGGATACTATTAGTTTATTAAGGAAATTATATTATCCATGGATCATCAACTGTACATAGCATTTTAAAGAGATCATGCTTGTATATCGATCTAGTTCTACTAATACCAAAGTTACTATTGCGGTGAATGTGCCTTCAAGGTAGGCAAGAATGTGCACTGAAGGCATGTTCTAAAGAGTGATACAGGGGGATGACTCACCAACACTATGATACCTTTACAAGGAGCGCCACAATGATATATGAATGGCCAAATGCACCGAAATGGAGTATTAGCATTGTCCTTTTTTAATAAGAAGTCTTAAAGGGGTTGTCTCAAAAGATTTTATTAAGGCATAGGAACTCCCAGTTCAGGACTCCTATCTATCAGCTAAAGCAGAATGCAGATAAAAAGATCCTATTTTGCATTGACACAATCGACCTGGTTAATGAATTATGATACATTTGAAATTAAGCTATGTAATACTACATTTCTCCTGTACTGCTGCAGAGGAAATGTGTGGCTGGCCACAGCTTCCCCTAGCTAGAATAGCTGGTCAACAGAATATTCAGCATTCTTTGTGATAATCATCTGTTTTCTGACATGGTTTCAGATAAAAATGGTTGAGCTTACAGGGCCTTATTTCTTATGTCTATAGTCTGTTTAATTCCCCTTTTAATGAATGTAAATTACCCTTTATGCTCCACTGGGAGGAGGATCTCCATATCCAGTTACCATTATCAAAGTGGCAAACCTGCTGCGACAGTGAGTAGGGGCAGTTGGCAAATCATTCTCATAGAAGCCTCGCTTAAAGTGCTCCATCGCATATATTATGTGCCTGAGCGTCTCCATAGAATATATCCTTATGTTTTTGAGATTGTAATGCTACAGGATCTATGTATCACATTTGGTGGGTATGACCCACTGTTAACGCTTTCTGGGAGAACATTTTTTGGACACCGCTTTTCATATGGTTCCAACTGTCTGTCTAGGTGATAGGCCTCTGGGTATAAGATATGCTCCTTTCAATTCGGGGCAGAACTTCCTCCTTGCGTACCATATACACATAGCGGCTAGCTGGAAAACTCCCACCTTGTCTGTAGCGGCGTTTAAAGCCAGAATTGATAGAAAGGCAATATACAAGAAACCCGCCACCATACGTGATGATAGGATGGAACATTATAATCGTGTTTGTACTCCTTGAATATCCTCCTCTCATCATTTGGCATTGTGATTTAGGCTGATGGATAGTGTTTTCATGGTAGGGGTTTGGTCTCCTCTCTCTAGCCTTGTCCCCGATTTCACTTTCCTGATCTATACATCAAACATATTTTGGACCCACTGTTGTTGTTGATGGTTTTTCTTTTGGTTTATCTTGGATTTGTTATTCTTGTATTTTTTCTCTTTTCAACGCTTATTGGATAATATTTTTCTTTACGTTTTGGCTTCTGCGTGAGGTCTCTTTCGCTATACAGTATGCCCTGTCCCAATTTCGTGTAATGCTAATAAAACTCTTTTGAAACATCAAAAAAAGGGTTGAAAATATTTAGGCTATGTTCACATCAGCACTATCATAGGAGCATAACAAAAATTACAGCAGTGCCAGATTCCTCAAAGGACGAAGACCAAGGGCACCTGATGGACCCCATTGAGTTTCGCCATGTTGCCCATAATTTTACCAGACAAAAAAGTGCTGCATGCTGGGATATTTTGTACGGATGCTCCTATTGAAATTTCCAACACATTTATGAACACAGCCTTAACGTTAAACTTATATGGAATATTAGAACTTTACATTTTTTTTAAGAGCCTTTTTAAGAACTTAGTATCAATGTCACATTTAAAGCCAGAATTTCCAATTTTTGTGTTCTGTAATACTGAAGACAAAGTTACACCCTTTTTGTGCATTTGGCCATTATAACAATCTAATCATTAAATATCCTACCTGGGAAATTGAAGCGACTATCTTTCAGACCCATTGGAGATGGATTTGGTGGAGTGGTAGCACTGAGCGGATTGGAGGACTGGAAGGGGGCTGGAGAAGAAGGTGTAGAAGATGTGGTTGAAGATGGGTTACTGCTCGAATCCAAGTGGTTTATTGCTGGAGGATGTTCCTAGAAAAAAAAAATGTTGAAAGTGGTCCTAAACGAATACCTTTTTAAATTGCTTGGACTGTATCTGCATAATTTTGATCTCATGGCTAATGGCAAATGATTTTCCCATCAGAATAATATCTGTCTATATGCCCCAATTGGCCACTTTCACACAGATGTATTTGGGGTTTTGACCTCTACCATATTGGACCCATTCCTGTTTGCGGCTTAAAAATACTGATGCAAAATGCTGCACAAAATACTGCTATGTGAAATTGGCCTAAGACAAAACATCACCTGTAACCTGTAACAATATCTATAGCTACAGCCAATAACCAATAATTTACAGGACAAAAGTATTAAACTATTGCATATGAAAGATATGATGTTATACATTGACAGCAGAGGACTCCAACAAGTAGCTCACCATCTATAAAACTATAATTCTCAGGATATCCTGACAGCTTGTAACTGACAGAGGATGGCGGGAGTTGTAGTTTTGCAACAGATGGACATTGCATGTCTACAGTGCTCATTTGCAGCACACCATTTTTAGGACTCATGCACACGGCTGGGCCGTGGCCGTATCGCGGCCCGCAAACAGTGGGTCCGCAATATGCGGGCACCAGCCATGATGCGGGATGTTGCCCGTGCATTCGTGACCACAAATTGCAGTCCCCAATGCACGGAACTGCCGCACAACGGCCGTGTGCATGAGGCTTTTTTCATGCCACTTTCTCCTTTAGTTTAGAGGACCAGAGGTATAATGTGAAGCTCCTGGAACCTGACAATCTATAAATGGGCCCATCACCTAAATATACTGTACAAGAGCGAATATGTAAGCTATAAAATGTTGTTTTTATTTGTACAGATGAATCCCCACCTAATGGAATTACATTAATTAAAACATCTTGAAAACATTTTAATATATTCAGTTTCATCAGAAATCATCTTATTGCAGATTGTATGATACCTTCTTAGTGAGGGCTTTGGGAAGGGTTCCAAATAACGGTTCTGCAGGTCGATCCACCTGGTTGTTAATATCTGATGGAACAGATTCCGTCCTTCTTATTTTTGGTACTGGAAAACACAAAAATCCTAATTACCTGCTGTGATCTTAATCTATATTATCTATATTATAAGCAAGAAAGTTACTTACGAGGAAGGAACGATATTCTACATGGTGGAGCTTCTTTTGTGCATTTATTGTGGCATTTTAACCTACAAGGTAAAAATAAATTTCTGTGTTAAATGAATGAAATTGGTTACATTTGGAGGCTAGCAGCCGCCCTGACCATGTTCTGCTTGAAGCTGGAAGCTTATTTCAATGTATCTATGCAGCTGGGACCAGAACAGGGCATAAGGGATTTGTGATAAGATAGACTTTCACAAGCAGTTGCTACTGGGTCCTCACCAGCAAAAACATGTTGATGCCTGGGCCTCACTAGTGGTCAAACAACGCGTTTAAATACCAATAATAATCCCAAATCTTTCTAAATTAGAAATTGTTCTAGTTTGAGAAACATCTACGCAGTCAAAATGAGCAGAATATGATCACACCTATGAAAAACTGCCTCGTCAGCTACAACCTCTGCAACAACCTGGAGGAAGCTCACCAGTAAGGTCCACCTGGCAGTTTAAGAAGAAATTGTCTAGACTTTTGTAAAGTTTCTAGCTTAGGCTAAGTTCACAATGCAGTTTAAACTGTAGTCTGATCTGACACAGGAACACAATAATGAAATTGCAGGTTCCAGCATCTGCCGGACACTGCCGACGCCTGACAGATCCCTTTCACTATAATGGGGTCCACTGGGTTTGCGGCGTGAGTAGCGGCACTCTCCCAGACAAAATACCGCTGCATGCAGCAGAACCTCCACCCCAGATGTGAACCTAGACTTAGAGTAGTATGTCAGGATGAGTTCTTAGCTTCCAAATAGTTTCCATTTACAGATATCAAGAAGAACTCTCAAAACAAACTGAATCAAAGATAAAATGGACACGACTGTGTGAATGCACCCTTTGTTATATCATAACATTTTTAGTCAAGTGTTGTCATGCTTGGTACATATTTTATAGAAGCAAAAAAAGAAATGTATGTGTTCTGACATGTACTGCACTGAATGAAACACAGGTGATAAAACTGTACGGCTCAAAGCAGATCAACTGTAATATATTATCTGCTTCCAGAAATAAGAGAAAGACATGGGAAAGCCTGGTGCACAAAGAACCATAGCATGATGACATTTTTTATAGAAGGATAATAAAAGCCTACATAACATGAAGATTCTCCAAAGTATTTTGTCAACTGAACGTAACTTACTTGCAGTGTTTACATTTGACCCCGAACATCATATTCTTTTGACAGACGTGACACACTTGAGACAACCAAGATTTTGTAGAAAATCTATTAAAATAAACACAGGTATACACAATTATAAATGATTTTGTAGTCAAAACAACATCAACAGCTTCACATGGGTAAACTAAGCCATAAAAACAGGACAGCTCATGAGAAGTAGGTTCACTTAGGCTTTGTTCACAATACTGCCATGATGTCGGGATTCGAACCCGTGACCAGCCACATCCCAGGCGGTAGCCCTATTCATATACTGATGGTCTATCCACAGCAGGTGGTCCGACTTTCGCCACCCATGTGTCACGACCATGGTCATGGTCGCGACTCATGAACCCGCAAGCAGTTGCCTGCGGTTTTGGTTTTGTTGTCAACCACGTGGTGAGGGCTGCTGGTATGTTGCCTCACATGTGGTTGCCGCTGGCAACATGTTTGTACTTGGCAGTATAGCAGCCTGAGCTGTTGCTAGGCAGCTTGCTGTCAAGTGCATGCGGTTACACCTGGCAACCTGTCTTTGTAGGTGTGCCTTTTGTTTGTATGGTGAGCACTTTCTATGTCTGGTGTGCACAGGGTTTATTATGTTTGTATGCACTGTGGCACCTCCCTTCACTTGTGGTTGTCCGCGGCAACGTGTGGTGTTGTCTGCATGTGGTAGCAGTGTCTCGGCCTGCTGGCTGTTCCCCAGGACATGGTTGCCACGCATGCCGTTGCCGGCGGTAACAGGTGAGTGTGTTGTGTATGTGCTTTTCCTTTTAAGTGGCTTCACTACCCTGCCTGGTGTGTGAACACTGGGTGTGTCTGTGTGTGGGTGTGGCTACTTGGGCTATTTAGCTTCCGCTGGATGCCTGTATCGGATGGGTACTTCAGCCATGGTTTGCTGGAGTCATCCTCCTTGTATTTACCATCTTCCAGTGAGGGTCACCCTTGTGGTCATAAAACCAATGTATGATGTCTAGTTGATGTGTTATCCTTTCCGTGTTTTATTACAGCTATGGATGCCCTGGTTTCCTGTGTGTCTTGTGGTGTGCTGTCTCCTTGGTGTTTGTGTGGACAGCAATACTGGTGCATGGGTTCCAGTCAGCAAGGCTGTGGCAGGTAGGTTTGGAATTAGTGTTGTTCACCTGCCATATCCATATGCCTGTATGTGTTTCCCCTTCCTTGCAGCTTGGCCAGTGAGACCCCTGTTCCTCCGTATCCAGGAGGAACAGGTCGTCTTACCCAGCTCCTAGTTCAGGGCCACCCTGAGGGCTAGTAGGGACTCCAAGGTTCCGGAGTATGAGCCCTCCTACCATCAGGGTAGGCTCATACAGCTAGGAGTTAGGGTCAGATTAGGGATGCGATAGGAGGTGACCTGCTCCCTAATTCTGTCGTCCTGGTCAAGCAGCGACTTAACATCTTATGGCATCGCACGGCTGAGGGTTTCCCCCATCCTCAGCCGTGACACCATGCCAATCAGCTGTTTGAAGAGGACACAGAGCTCCGGTTTGCGCTGCAGCCTCTTCCTAAACCAGTGAGACCTAGTTGCAACTCAGTCTCATCCAACTGAATGGACCTGAGTTGCAACACCAAGCACATCCGCTATACAATGTACAGTGCCATGCTTGGTATGCCATGAGGAGGCCACACTGCTCAACGGAGCTCCTCTGCCTCTTCAAACAGCTGATAGATGAGGGTGCTGGGTGCTGGACCCTCACTGATCAGATATTGATGACCTACCCTGATCACAAAATGCTTTGAAATCTGCAGGTAGCATCTTATCAGACATATATGGTTTTGCGGGAAAAGATTTTGTAAAACTTGCAATTTGTACATTTAAACCTCTGCTCTTTCTAACTTAAAGTGTTCCTAACCTTTTAACAAACTCTGCATTATTCAAAAGTACAGTTTGTGTACATGAGGAACAACAATATTTCTGGCCATTATATGACTTGTATCTATTTTTTACTGTGTTCCCCTGTGCACACTAAATGTCTAGATTGGCGTTGTCTCAGACATGTTGGGTGAAGACTTTCTCCTATCCATTGCACACAGAAAGTAGAGGAGAATCTGCTTCCTATCCCTCTGTTACTTACACAGAAGCAGCCCCAGGATCAAGGAGGACATTACAGAGTGGTACTGACCTGGATGGATGTGAATTCAGAACTTGGGCTGAGACAGACAATGTCTATGCAGTCTCTTTTGCCACGCCTATCTATGAGTTCCTGCTCACTCCTCCCCATTCCCCTCTCCATAGATTTTATTGACATGTGTAATCTATTCCTACAGTGAGCTGGTCCATCCTGGACGTCTTCAAGTGCAGGTGTTTGTGTGTGTGTGGGAGGGGGGTAAACAGCTGACCTAGACATTTCTCTTTCATAAGATGTATTACAAAGTTTCTTATAGTCATTGTTGCTACTGATTTATGCAAAGTTGTGTGTAAAGTTAGTGACCGTTTCAGATTGCCCCCGTGCACAGCTATCAGTGACTGACAGCTATCTATGTATACACACTTACAAATAAAATGCTATCAAATCACTGATAACACCTCCCCCATGTACAAATGAAGTCAGAAAAAAATATATAAATGCATAAATTACACATAAAAATATAGAACTATATATTTAAATCTGATCAGCTCCTCCTGCTCTATAACATTTAAGCATGTTCAGAAAGCACTGAATGGAATAAAAATTTGCATCTCTTACCTGTGAGTTACTGAAAGACCTATATCTCTCCGTACCATCTGCGGTGACCCATGTGGAATATCTGAAAATATTGATAAATACAATACATATACATATATATTTTATATATATTGCTCACTTTAAACAGATGAAAATAACATGATTGCTCTGATTCTGTACAGCAGTTTTCCACCTAAGGATTTATAAATATGTGGCATATTTGTTGCAGATTTCTTTTTGCAAGCCTCATTAAGGCTGGATGCACATATATCAGTGGTATCAGGCCAGATGGAGTACTACGTACTTTGGTGTATAAATTTGTGAATCTTCAGACACTCTCTTAAGAGATGCCTGACGAAGAGGCCCAAGTAGCCTTGAAAGCTTGCAATTTTGTCATCATCTTTCCAGTTAGCCGTTAAAAGGTATCAACCACTGAGGAATCTCAACCTTTTTTCATCTTATATTTACTGGCTAACACGGTACAAATATATGCTGGTATATATTTTTTGGAGGAGCAACCGACATTGTGTACAGATCCAGCATCTATAGATTGATAGAGGTGGACAGTAAAAGGTAGCATACAGCAGTTTATGCAGCAGATTAATATGAAAATGATGGGATCAGTTCCAGGTTTTCCATCTCTGCATCAGGCTGGAGGGAAACTGAGATGGGTAGCCTCATTTTTTGGAATATGACTAGCAGGACATTGGCCTTGAGTCTTTGAATGATAGCAGCCACTTGCTTTAAAGAGGACCTTTCATCTGTTTTACTTATAGGAGCTAAATACCTGTACTTGCGGGGTACCCCCCCCCCTGATGCTCCCACCCAGGTTTTACCTCCCTGGCTGTGACGCTTTCCGATGTGATTGGATCGCGGAACCGCCAGGGAGAAGGAGACGCCCATTGAGAAACCCTGGGGTCTCCTCCTCCCTGTTCCGATGCTCAGGATTTACATACTGAGCGTGAAAACTTCAGGAAGGCGCAGTGGGGCGCAGGGGCGATGTTAAAAAACAAACAAACTGGGTGGCAGCATCAGTGGGGGTTACCCCGCAAGTACAGGTATTTAGCTCCTATAAGTAAAACAGATGAAAGGTCCTCTTTAAGTTGTGCCCAACCAGAGATACACACTATTTGCAATGCAATCCCTGTCTGTTGACACTTAAACATATTCTTCAGTGGGTGCAGTAGAACTCACCACCATCATGTAATTTGGACACCTAATTTCAGGGCGGCTGTAATAATAATAGTAAAAATAGTATATTGGAACTCTCCATAGTCTGTGAAAGTCCTTCCAGTAACATAAATAATTAGAAATGAATTTATCTAATGCATTCTCATTGCTACTCGAGATGTACAAAGAATCAGAGAATCATTATAAACTCTTTACTAGGTGGTATAGGACGCCGGACCTCTTGTATCAATTAGAGCTCTCAGATAGTAAAATGTGCGTATATGGTGCCATCGAGGCCAGATTACCTTGTTTTGGGAAGGAGTAAAATCTCACATAAGATCTATATGCTCTCCAAACTTTACACTAACAACAGGTTTGGTTACACTGGGGCTACCCACCCCATCTTTCAGACCCTCTCAAAACTCTTTAAAAGGAATCTCTCAGCTCCAAAAACCCAACAAACTAGAGTAAGCAGTGTATAGTAAGTGGTGCTGAGTCTGATTATGTCATTTGTATCCTCATACTCACTTGTATTCGAACGCTGTGCTCCCACAAACCAACAATAAAATGCATTGAGAGGACTTCTTAGCTCACCCACATAATGGAGAGGACTCAGACAGGAGTCCTCTCAATGCATTTTACAGCGTCAGAATACAAGTGAGTATGTGAGTACATAATTGGACTACTACTCTAGTTTGAGAAGTGTTTCGGAGTGTTTTGGTCCCAACTGCTTAGTACTGTTACTGTGGATACAAAGTAATCCACCTTCTATTGCACAAGGGTTTGACAAGATCAACCAGATGTATCGCTTGGAGGTACTACAGTAACTCGCGGGCAGTATCACACCCACAGTAAATTTATGAGCCTCTGGAAATGGTTGCAGTACCACTCTAAGGGAAAGTGAGCCTCTTTCTAATTTTTACTGTTTTAACCTTTTACTTTTGCCTAAGTCTCACCCCTCTTTATAGACAGACCTGATTGCTCCTCTTACTTATATTGACAGGCTTATGCTTTCCAGACGTAGCGCACAGAAGGTGGTTGCATCTTCCTCCTCCTCCCACCTTTCACCCCTGTTCTGCATTCTCACATTGGGTCACACGGGCAGTCCTCTGGTTTAGTATATAAAGAAACCTTATAGACAAGGACTCTTCACCGTATTATAATTGATGCATGTGTCCTTTGTAACTGTACACCCCTACATTTTGCAACCTCGCTGTTTGTACTAAGTGTTATGTTTGCAATTAATCAATAAAAAATGGATTTCCATTTTTCACTAACTGCATTTTCCACGGACAGCACATATACCCATTGATTTTAATGTTTTTGTTAACACACAATTTTTTTTTTTACTGAGCATAGGTCAGTGAAAAATCATGGAGACGTGCACTACTTTGGTCCGTGATACGGACCAAACATAGGTAGTCTATGGATTTGTGGAAAAAGACAGACACATCACGGATGGCAACACTAATAGAAGATGCTCTGGAAATTAACTTTCAGCTGAGCAGTCTGTGGAACACAGATGACATACAGAGGGCCAAAAATGGACACATGGACATATTCATGGATGAAATATGTCCAGATTTTTTAATGGACATGGAAATGTGAACGTATGTGAAACGGACATGAAAATGTGATCGTAATAAAGTAACACTTTCACTGAACGTCTCCCTCTTCTAGCATGTTATCAAAACTAGTAGGTACATGTTTTCATTTCAAACATATAATTAAAGAGAACCTGTTACCAGGAAATACAGTGTTAAACCAGGCACAATGCCTTGTAGGGCTTGTTCAGCTTAATGTAATGATACCTTTCACTTAGTGATCTGTTGCTTCGTTCTGGAGAAAATAAATACTTTTAACCCATATGAAAATGAGCAGTTAAGTGCACTGAGGGCAGGCTCAAGATAACCAGTGCACCCATGCTCCTCCTGCTTCCTCTCCAGCTCCTCCTTGATTGACAGGCCAGGTTCCTGCATGGTCACGTCACCTGACCTTGATAATCAAGAAGTAGAGGCAGTGGCTGGCAGAGTAAGCAGGAGGAGCAAGGGTGCACAGAGTGTCTTGGGCCTGCTCCTTTGCCTGTGGATTAAAAGTACTTTTTCTCCAGAATGAAGCAACAGATTTCTAAGTGAAAGGAAATATTACATTCAGTTGAGCAGGTACTACAAGGCATTGTGCCTGGTTTACCAGTGAATTTCCAGGTGACAGACTCCCTTTAATACAGAATAATTTTAACCATTCAATAAATATGAATAAAAACAGCACAAAACCAGCAATAAAACATCTGGTATAAAAGCATACTTGATACACTATAAAGCACAATAAATAGACTGCCATAAAAGCAATCCTTTCACGTGAGAATTGTCATCCACACAGTCCGAGCGCTTACCAAACCTGAAAGACACAAGAAAAGAGGCACAGTGTCAGATTTTGGAAAATTGGAAACATGTCTAAATTATAAGGGTAACGGACGGGCTTTGATTTTCCCCCCAAAGCTGTGGTCTTCAAGATCAGCACTCAGGAGCTGAATACTAATATAATGGACATTTTATTTTGAATAGGGTGTCTAAAATTATAGAAACAGGGCCACTCTTTTCTGTAGACTGCTTCTAGTATTACAGTTTTAGAATAGAGTTGAAAAACATAGATATTTAATTTCAGACAATTAAACATAATAAGATATTATTTATGAATAGGAAAACAAACGGCCTATACATATTTTATGTAGCTTTTACATATTTCCCCCATCAAAATGTATCAAATAACAAAAGTATACATAGAAACTTGGGAGGCTGGTCATTGTTATGGCAGCTACAGTTACAGGGTAGATATGGGATTGTAAAAAGAATAAAATAAAACAATAACGCCAAAAAAATGTAAACTACTATAACTTGTATTTTTTACTATTTTTACACATTAAGGGTCCATTACGGACGTGTGAATGGACCCTAAGGCTAAGGCTACACAGTGACACTGGTTGCGTGACAACTGTAGCGCCCAGAATTGCTGAGTAGCGGTTATCCCATAGAAATTAATGGGATCTCCACGACAGCAATCCCATTCTTTTCTATAGGATCACTGCTACTTAGCGATCCTGGCCACAACCAGTGACACAGTGTAGCCCTAGCCTAAAGGTCAAAGTACTCTAAGAAAGAAATATTACGAGGAAAATTCATTATTCCCCCTATACCTGTTTTTGGCCAAGAAAAGTTGCAGTACTTTTAAATGCCATTGAAGTATGCAGTGTGGGTGGGATCATCATGCCCGGCTCATTCATAAACATTTACACAAGAAACTGGCATAAATAATGACTGAAATTCACAGGAGCTCCGAGCTGAGCCATGTAATTTTTTATTTTTTTGTCTACAGAGCTATGTGAGGGCTTTGTTGGTGCCATTTTGGGGTAGATTCAACTTTTTGATTATGTTTTACTCAGTTCTTTGGAGGGCAAAGTGACCAAAAAACAGCAATATGTCTATCTTTTTCATTTACTGTACACTAACATTGTTATATTTTAATAGTTCTGACATTTTATTTTGACGTTTATTTTTATTTGTACAATTGGGAAAGGGGGCTATTTGAATTTTTAATTGTTCAGTTTTTTTTCTATATATTTTTAATAGCTTTCTTTTTTACTTTTTCTATTATACTTTTTAGTCTACATGTGGTATACATGTGATCTGATTGCTTGTCCCATAGACTGCAATAGAATAATATTGCGGTCTGTGGGATTTTTTCAGGCTGCCTGCCAGGCTTTTCAGGTAACTTACTGTGACAGCACTGGGAGCCTTCACAAAGCCCAGGCTGTCTTAGCAATCAATTGGAGCCCCCCGATTTTGCTGAGAGTGCTCCAATTTAAGGACAGAGGGGGCTCCTTCCTCTGTCTAACCCCCCAGATGCCGCAGTTGCTATTGAGAGTGACATCTTCAGGGAAAAATGACCTGATTGGAGCCAAATCTGTTCCCGGTCACTGTCGGCTGATGCCTGCTGTATTATACAGCCAGGACCCACTGTGTATGGAGCAAGCTCAACATGCAACCCCACTCCATACATCCCCATAATGCTTATGATGCACAGTTACATCATGTAGTGTTAAAAGGTAGAGGGTTTCCAATCTCATTCTGATATATCAACATATGAAATAATTCCCTATACATAAAAGTTCTTACTACAGGGATGGAAAGGGTTCCTTGATCACCATTTGCAAAGGCAAAAGCAGCCACCAGCTACATCAGCTTTAAATAGCCACTGGTTGCTCAGCTCTTTCTACAACTTGCACCAAACTCAATGGAAAAAGTCCCACGTGCAGAACCCTGGATTAGAGGGTATATGCAAATGGTTTGTACTTTAATGTGATGTTATTGAATGTAATGCTATTGAATGTTATGCCATGTACTGCAACCAGTAAAGCCACATATGTATAGCGCAACCAAGGGTTAAAAATTCTGTCTCAGCCCTTGCAGGTTGCAGGTGGTGGCTGGCTCCACCCCTAGCTCTTGGGGAGTGTCTAGTCTGGAGTTCCTATCAGTGCTTCCTTGTCTCAGGCCCAAGAAACTTCCAGAGACTAACAGATCTCTGCCAGATCCACAGAAAAGAAGAAAGACAGGAAGAGAAAGAGAGAGAAAGAGGAGAATTTAGAATCTGAATGGCTGTGCATTGGAGTCAAGAAGGTAACCTTCTACTAGCTATTCATACTTACATGCAGCGATTTCTGTGCGGCTGAATCCCGGCATATTTGCCAGGTAGAGGCCTGATCTCCGTAGTATCCCATTATAGTTAATGGGGCCAGCGGGCATTGCCGTAACATCCGGCTATGCTAGAAACAGAGAGCTCCGCCAGCCTGTTGTGGTAAAGTACATGTGAAACTACAGCAAGTTTGGTTGTTTTTGTAATCCTGGTCACCTCCATAGGCGTGCGCACGGGGTGTGCCTGGGCACACCCTAATCATCACCTCCATACTGCACTGCCATCTTCCAACTCCTGATGCGATCCTTCACATAGGCTTCAGGCTAAGGGTCTGAAGCCTATGAGACAGTAGAGCGCTAGAATGGATTTGCTCTAGGGAGGTATGATGTCGGGGAAAGAGGCGGAGTCTCGTCATACAGGGGGCGGGGCCTCAAGATATGCAGGAAATTCAACAGAGCACGTTGCAGAGAGGAGCAGAAGGTTAGAGGGGTCTGAAGAGAGGGGGTGAAGTGATATTATTTACCTGGGGACTGTATGCTGGAGGGGCTAAAGGCAGAGATAGTGATGTATTTTACATTGGACTGTATGCTGGAGGGGCTGAAGGCAGGAGGGGTGATATTATTTTACATGGGACTGTATGCTGGAAGGGCTGAAGGCCGGGGGAGTTTTGTATTTTACATGGAACTGTATGTTGGAGGGGCTGAAGGCAGGGCGTGATGTATTTTACATGGGACTGTATGCTGAAGGGGCTCAAGGCAGGCAGCGAAGAGAAGAAGGGTGATATTATTTACATGGGACTGTATGTTGGAGGGGCTGAAGGCAAGGAGTGATGTATTTTACATGGGACTGTATGCTGGAGGGGCTGAAGAGCGCCATAATTATTACTATTAGGGTTCATTCACAAGTCTGCAGTGTTTTGCGGATCCGCAACACACCCGCCCGGCACCCCCATAGAACAGCCTATTTTTGTCCACAGCTGCGGACAAGAATAGGACATGTTCTATTTTTTTCCAGAGCCGCGGACCGGAAGTTCGGCAGGCCGCTCCGGAAATGCGGATGCGAAGAGCACACTGTGTGCTTTCCGCATCCATTCCGTCCCCATGGAGAATGAATGGGTCCGCACCCGTTACGCACAATTGCGGAATGGATGCGGACACATTTTGCGGACGTGTGAATGGAGCCTAAGTCAGAGGGGGCATTATAATATTAAGAATAATAATAACACAGAGAGGCCAGTATATATTATAATTATACAGAGGGCATTATACTTATGGGCACTACGGGTGGAGGGGAGGACTGTTATCTGAGGATGATAGTAAAGTGAGAAATCTAAACATTTTTCTGTGAAACTCTGCAGAGACGCGGCTGAAAGAAGGTATCATGGCGGTCTTATCTCCGAATGAAGACGTTGAGGAAGGTCTACATCACAGGAGACGTCACTGGATGTAACAGGTATGTGCTGCTGTACTGTACTGCATAGTGTGTACCATTATATGTAATGTCCATCCACATATCTGTTTGGGGGGGGGGGGGGGGGGGGGGTGGGGGTGGCTATAGGATTTGGCCCACACGGCCGCACTCCGGTCCCAGACTTCAGGTCACACTGTGCGTGTTCTGAATTCTGGGGCCTCACACCCATCTACTACATTATCTGTATTCAGAGAGTTATCACTGTGTTATCTGTGGTGTTACATAGGACTGCAGGTGACATCTACTGCATTATCTGTACTCAGTTACCACTGTGTTATCTGTGGTATTACATAGGACTGCAGGTGACATCTACTACATTATCTGTATTCAGAGAGTTATCACTGTGTTATCTGTGGTATTACATAGGACTGCAGGTGACATCTACTGCATTATCTGTACTCAGTTACCACTGTGTTATCTGTGGTATTACATAGGACTGCAGGTGACATCTGCTACATTATCTGTACTCAGTTATCACTGTGTTATCTGTGGTGTTACATAGGACTGCAGGTGACATCTGCTACATTATCTGTACTCAGTTATCACTGTGTTATCTGTGGTGTTACATAGGACTGCAGGTGATATCTGCTACACTATCTGTACTCAGTTATCACTGTGTTATCTGTGGTGTTACATAGGACTGCAGGTGACATCTGCATTATTTGTAAAAAGGGGCGTGTCCACAGATTGGGGGGAGAAATACTTGGCTTGCCCCGGGTGCTAACAACCCACGCTACACCACTGGAATCTGCCCTGTATGTTCCCTGCTGCTTGCTACCCCTCCTCAATTACAACCCTGTATAATGTACTCTGATACCCCTCAGTTATATGATACTGTATAACTGAGGGGTATCAGGGTAAATTACAGGGGGTAAAACTAAGGGGTATTAGGGTACATTATTATACAGGGGTAATATAACTGAGGAGGGCTATCTCAGGGGACATGATGAAGGGGTAATATAACTTAGATAATATAAGTTATATTACCCCTGTATAATGTCCCTGATAGCCCTCCTTAGTTATATTACTCCTGTATAATAATGTACCCTAATACCCCTTAGTGTATTTGTGTGTGTGTGTGTATATATATGTGTGTGTATATATATATATATACACGCGCGCGCGGCGTGTGTTTGTGCTTTAGGGTGCACACCCTAATGCAATAGGCTGCGCACACCTATGGTCACCTCTGTGTTTAATCATATGCTGGATATGGTGACCATCAGCTGACTAGATGGATTGGGGGGACCTTTGGTCTTGAGATAGGTATGGGTCTCATGGTGGAACCCACATCTATCAGAAATTAATGGTATATCTTTTTGATAAATTTAAACCAGTCCAGAATTTGCCTCAACCAAAAATAATTTACAGATAAAAGCCATGCAAAAAAGACAAGACACTTACTTTGGAGTTGGAACTTCATCTATTCTGTTCCCAAGCTGTGATTCATGAGACTTGCTCCTTTTCAGCGTTGAAAAGTTGGGTAGCAGCTGCTGAAAAACTTTGCGGCTAGGTGGCGGTGGTGTCCGAGGAGGCTTTAGTTTCATGTGTCTCTTTGTCATTGGAGTGGTAGGTGGTGTAATTGTAAACCCCTGGGGAGTCCTCAGTGTAAGCCTATTGCTTGGTGTTGAGGAGCTAAATGGATCCTGGAAGCTCTCTGAATAAATATAAGGTCCATGTGATTCAGAAACAGGGATGGCGGACACCGATATGGATCGAGGCTGGTGGCTGTTGGCCTTTGGAATTTGAGTGTTTAAAGTCCAAACTGTTCCTCCTGGGGATGAGAGGTCATATGGAGATTGGGAGGAGCTGTCTTTTCGGTTTTCACTAGGATTCCACAATGTATCCTTCATGTCGCCACCTAGACAAAGCAAATTATACAGTAAAACCGTATGTCACAACTGGAATAAAAGTTAAATCAGTTATGGAAAGTGTCTGGCTTTGTGAAAACATTGCATGACTTGTCTTTTACTGATCATGGAGTTACAGCATGTATTCTAGTCCTCAGCGGCATGCACAGTTCTGCCAGATGCTATTAGAAACAGTCAACAAGCTTGTTGTCAGGTATATATCAGACATCTGTTGTCAAAGAGCTTGACTTAGCTCCTATTATGCAGTGGGAGATTTTGTTTCCCAGATCAGACTACTGTATGGTGTACAGAGCTGATAATCATTTTTTATTATAAGTATGTACTTTCTCTCCTTTTATGGTCCACTCCATATGAATTTTGACTTCCAAAACTGCATCAGGTAACTGGACAATGTGGCTGTACCCTCAAAGATTTTGAATAAAAAATAAATAAACCTTTGCGGCAAGTGATTAGAAATAAAGGTAGCTCCAAATGTTTTTTTTGTTTCCTGGACCTATGAATTCACAAAATGGGCCCAATGGAGGACTCTTTGGTACTCTGGTGGACCAGTCCGACCCTAATGATGCCTCTTCTATTATCAAGGGCTGTGGGAAGCATGGCTCTCTGCTTTTAATGTGCCTTTGATAATGCTTCATTTTTAACCCTGCAGAAATGGGTATTTGCTCTAAATGTCCCTGACAACCACCAGTAGGGAACGTCCTTGAATGAGTGAAAAATTGAGTTCACACAACTGGTAAAATCAAGATTAAATGGAGATTTTATTGAGGTGCTGTGAAATCTTAGGAGCCATCAACTTTTTAAGTGTGTCTGATCTGTACAGCCCAGAAGCTTATTCGACTCTCACTCCTGCCAGCCTTCCAAGCTAACCGATTACTTACGGTGGGAAACTGTAAAGTTCAAGCATATTTTATGTGCAGTGCCACCGCAAAGAAAGGAAAGTGAGGTGGAGTTCATAAGGATCACATTAAAATCATTTGATGGAGAGCAACCACCTTGATACAATATTGTTCTCTTCCATAGTATCCATTGAATCCATGGCATTTCTATTACGCCTGGTTCTGGTCTTTTTGGCCTATTTAATGTGCAATTGTTGACTGTAAAAAACAAATAAAAACGACGCCATGGAAAATCACCCAATGTTTATAGCATCCATTGATTTTAGTCCCATGGTCCTCAAGTGCTATACATGGTTGCCACAGTTATTGTATGCGCATGATCTTCCCTAGCTATATATTGTACATCTAATCACAGACTACAAGCACATTTACAAAGTGATATCTACGATTCCCAAGACAGCCGCGTTCACGCCAACCTGGGGCTGCCATGCCTGTGTTGCGCATGTGGATGAAAGATAGGACATGTCCTATCATTTATAGCGCGGAGGCACAGACCCAGAAGCCCCTGGAAACATGTGGAGCCTTTCCGTGGGCTTCTGGGTCCACGCTTCCACACTGCAAAAGATTGAACATGTCCTATCTTTCGCAGCAGCTTGCGGATCGCGGTCCTATTGAAGGCAATGTGTCCACACCGCGATGCGGAGCGCACGTGTTTAGTGGACCCGTGGTTTGTGGTCTGCAACATAGGCACGGCAGCACCGCAGTCGTGTGAATGCAGCTTCATAGTGTAGAGAATGGACTTACCTGACCACGCTAGCTTCCTTAAACAGGTAAGCGCTCCATTTAGCCGAGAGCACTCTTCTGTGCTAGCTCCATACTTCTTCATGGTCTCTTTCACTTTTAACTCATTCATCTCCAGTAAGGCATCTAGTGTTAAGTCATCACGTATTTTCTACAAATGCAAAGTGAAAAACATACACTGATTATGTCACACTACAGTAAAGATAACCCAAACACTGCATGTCGAAATACAATAAAGAGACCCACACAAATAAAAGTATCCTTATGATACTTTCATACTGCAGGGGAATTAAGTACTTAAAAGGTAAAGAAATTAAAAGAATGACAGGCTCTATAAATACCTAGGGGTGAATCGATGGAAAACAGTGACGCTCGTGACAACTAAAAGCACCGCATGGCTCACCACTACCTGAGCAAATAATATATGTTGCTAGGTAGAGGTATGATTAACATTTCCATTTTTCTCTGCGCACACCCAGAGCGTAATAAATATAGCCTTATACATGAGCAAGCTGGAGAGATTTTGCAGACAAGTGCTGGGGTGTTGTGGGTGGAAGGCCGTACTGTACTGTTCATCATTATGCTTTATAATGGCTCGCTATTTTTGTCTGGTAGGATTACTAGACAGCAGCTGCGCTACTCCTCCTACTTCTCTCCATTTAGCGCGACCCCAGCATTGGCCTCCATAATCCCCATCCTAGGAATATAAAACCAACCCACTGACAGACAAACAGAGACCAGAGCCAAGGAGAAGATAACACAACAACACGATACTAAACCAGAAGAAAAACACAACGTGAAGCCGCAAATGCTAATAGATACAACAGTAATGGCAGTAATGTTTGTTTCTTCTTCAAACATCTTATCGGTGGGGGGGTGCCAAGAGTCAGACCCCCACTGATCTGATATTGAGACCTGTCCAAATGATAGACCATCAATCCTGTGAACCTGGAAAAAAAAAACTAACTTACTCTATATCAAAGAATTTCCATTATTGATAAATATATATAGGAATAACACAAGAATGGCATAACACAGAGTACTATGAATTCATAGTAATACAAGAGGGGACATGCTAAAACATATTCAAAATAAGTTATGGGGCTATTACCAAGAACTGCTCCCTTACATAAAAAAAAATGGAGAATCACAGATGTAAATTATAATAGGATATATTAAAATATGCTTAGGCAAAGCTTTGGAGGCTCCATCCATCAGGCTGCCTTCACACAGTTCGTGTTTGATCAGTGATTGTGAGCCAAAACCAGGCCCAGGTCAAAAACATAGACGAGGAGCAGATCTTTCCAATATACCTCAGTGTAGCCTCCACTTCCGATTTTGGCTAACAATCACTGATCAAACACTGACCATATGAAAGCGGCCTTACGTGCCGCCACTGTCAAAAAAGGCCTGACAAAATTGTCGGGAAAAGTGCCAGAGTCACCACTATCATAAACCAGACAGATCTTCCATTAAAGGGAGTCTGTCACCTAATTTTCACCAATTTAACTAACACTGCCCCATAGAAGATTGCAAACTCTTTCCAAGCATTCCTGTGTGTACTATGTGTCTGTATTCCATGTCCAGGAAAAGCACTTTAATTCTGCTGAAAAACAGCTCCCAAGTGGAAGTAAAAACAGCTTTCAGTCCTGACTGGATCTCTAACGGCTATAGCTTCTGATATAGTGGATATAATGCTGTATCCTGTTTCTAGCTGGTACCAACCCCAAGATATGAGCAGCTAAAGCAGCCCTCCCCTCGTCAGTCTGGTTTGCTTTGGGCACTTGCAGCAGCAGCAGAGCTGGGCACTTAGGAGCTGTTTTCCAGCAGAATACAAGTGCTTTTCCTGGACATGGACTACAGACACAAAGTGCACACAGGTATGCTTGGAATGTACATAAATATAAAAGAAGGAGACACCGCGCTAAACCTAAGTCACCTGACCCTTATTAACCTCTGGTTCCGTTCGTGTCAAACCTATCCACCTCAGTTAGCAACTGTCAAGGTTACCTTAATTCTGATGTGTGGAACTAGGGGACCACCTTCTCGGGCGTTCCAATGTGCACGTTCTCTTCTGCGCAGAGGCGAATAGCAGGAAAAAGTAGGCTGTATGGAGTTCGCCCCGGCCGGTAGCGAAACTCCGTTTGTACTTACGCTCACAAAGGGAGCCGGTGACGTCACCTGTTAAGCTACGGACTGCTGTAAGCACCAAAAGACCTTCCTACGCGTTTCGAGTGCACGGCACTCTTCGTCAGGGAATCCCTGACGAAGAGTGCCATGCACTCGAAACGCGTAGGAAGGTCTTTTGGTGCTTACAGCAGTCCGTAGCTTAACAGGTGACGTCACCGGCTCCCTTTGTGAGCGTAAGTACAAACGGAGTTTCGCTACCGGCCGGGGCGAACTCCATACAGCCTACTTTTTCCTGCTATTCGCCTCTGCGCAGAAGAGAACGTGCACATTGGAACGCCCGAGAAGGTGGTCCCCTAGTTCCACACATCAGAATTAAGGTAACCTTGACAGTTGCTAACTGAGGTGGATAGGTTTGACACGAACGGAACCAGAGGTTAATAAGGGTCAGGTGACTTAGGTTTAGCGCGGTGTCTCCTTCTTTTATATTTATGTGCGTAACCCATTTATAACAGCTAATACGGAGCTGTTTCTGACACTGCTGCTTCAATATTGTAATTAGCGCCGGTGGTATATATTGTTGTATCACTATGCTTGGAATGTGTCTGCAATCTTCTGTGGTACAGTGCTCTTAATATATTGGTGAAAAAGACGTGACAGACTCCCTTTATTGGGCAGATGTCACCAAAAAGTTTTTTGTAGGTCACCAGAACTGTAATTCTAGATTCATATCATAAACATCTGCATTTTAAATATAAAACTTCACATTTTCATAACTGTGTATTTTCTTGACATTTGATCTGATTTAGTATGGAAATGGAGTTGTCTCACAAAATCTTTTTTAAAAAGATGCTGCCCCCCTCCCATTAGTTTATCTGTTCAAGGCCATTGTCTCTAATGATCATTGGGGCATCTGGGTCTAGCCATACTATATTTCCTGCAACGGCCACCGCAGGGGACATCTGGCATTACATGTTGGTCACTTGAATGAATGGCTGACAATATAATGCATGGATGCAATGAGTATGGCAGGGCAGGAGCCACATCTAATAAAGCATATGGTGGGGTTGTCCTTGTGAGGATCTTGGCTTTTTTGGCCACTTTGCTTCTTTTATTCCTTCACGGACAACTGCCACTCTGGTACTTGATTAACCAAGCAATGTCCCAGCTTAGTCTTTCTCCAGAGTATAGTGCTGGTGGGACACCATTCGCTAGAAAGGAGAATCAGTGTCACTGTAATAGTCTTACTAGTGCTGTAGAAGCCCTTGAACCGTTTGGCACCTCGACAACACTAAATCCCTTCATTCTTCTATTCATTCTGTGCACTTTCTTTTAGGCAATTAGTGGAAGAGAACAGAAGGTTGCTTAGAAGGTCTAAATAATGGAAAGTAGATTAAATCATAAAAACCTTAATGACCTTGGAGCAAGGCAGCTCAGACAAGCTCCCGGCCCCCATGACACGCGACAAAATAATCTAAGTCCAAGTAAGGCTTACTTAAAGTCTTTATAAAGTCCAAATAGAAGCAAGTATCAAAAAGTTTGCAGGACATTTAATATTTTTATTAGGTTGTCTCTTCTGTATACCAACCCCTACTTTTTGCTGGATAACCCATGTGAAAGAGAAGAAATAAAGGCAATATTATTTCCGGGATATGTACTGAATATGTACTATATAAGGTATTTACAATTAGATTGGCTGGGTAACTAATTACAATGTACTGTATACACCAGTCATAGGCTGAGAAGCCGGTCAAAACTATGCTGATGGTAAACAAAATACAATAAGGAAAGTGACAGAGCAGGTAAAGGCTCTGAGATCCATCCAAGCCATCTCACACGTGAAAAAAAAAAAAAAGAATCGTGGACCATTCTCTTCATTCAAATATGCAATTGCTTTTTGGCAGTCATTTTGAACTCTGCCATATTGAATTCAGTTCAGACTTTTCCAATGACAAGGCGGTCATGTGATATATATATTAGTCCTGGGTAGGATTTACTCAGAAACACACCTAGAGACATTCACTAACGTGTTGTAAATTATGGCACATGCTATAATTTGCAACTTTTCACTTGTCTTATCACATTTTAAAAGTGGTGTTGAAAGAGAAAGGGGCTTAGTGGGATGGCGTGGCCTCCAACAGCCCTCTGGATTTATTATCATAGTATGCACATGTAGTTGTTCTCAAAAGAAAGAAAGTCCTCACCAAAACTTAAAAAACAAATGTTAACATAAAAATGTGATTTACACAATAGGTCACTTTCTGATGGCATTCCCTTTAAAAGGGTGTGTATATATATATATATATATATATATATATACACAGCATATTATATTTATATTGGGCGTATATTTTCTATATATACTGTAATTGTCACTCCATGTATTCTACTTACTATGCTGGCTCTTTAAAGGGGTTATGCAAGAGTATAAAGTGTCCCCCCATGTTCCGGGCCCCCCACATGGAATATACTTACCCCGCTCCCTGCGGCGCTCCTGGTCCCCGCACCGCCGCTGCTGTTTCTCCCTGTACACGGATGAAAACATCCGGTGTCGGGGGGAGCCAATGGCAGGCGGGGATGGGGACGAGCCTCCCTAGCATCACCCGCCCCCGCCTGCCATTGGCTGCTCCCCCGACACCGGTGTACGGGGAGAAGCAGCAGGGGTGGGTACAGGGACCAGGAGCGCCGCAGGGAGCGGGGTAAGTATATTCCATGTGGGGGGCCCGGCACATGGGGGGACACTTTATACTCTTGGACAACCCCTTTAACCTCATTTTGACTTGTATTCTTAGTGTGGTAAGCAGTCTTGCTTAAGGTTACAGGTGGCTGTGAAACAGCGTAGTGGCTCTGCACTCACTGTTTCAGTGGCTCCCATTGCTGTGCATGGAAGCTACAGAAACAGCATAGCACAGCAAGCTATGCCGATTGCTATTGTACCACAATGGGAGCTAAAACCAGCAAGTGGCGGGCCGCTGCTCTGTTCCCCAGCAGCCTGGTGGTTGGGACTTAGTAACGGCCAGGTGAGACAACCCCTTTTACTTTTTCAGTCTGACCATCACCAAACAGAGCTCTTTTCTGGGCATCTAGACATATAAAAAGAATGACAGCTGTCATACTGTTATCCCAAGTCTATACCTACTGTTATAGTGAGGATTACTTTGAAGATAACATCTTCCCTCACCAGAAGTGAAATGACAATGGATTACCAATCTATATAGGAGGTCTTATCATTTGTGTTGACTGGTACAGAAGGATAATATTTTGTATTGAATTTTTAATGGCAAAGTACTGCTGAAAAATATTCAAAAATTCTCAAAAATATTTTTACGAATATTTAGTTTAAAAAAAATACCCCTTTTGAAGGGTCCCGTTAAAACAATATCTTGTCATTGTAAGTAGGTCAGTTTTTTATTTCTCACAATAAAGAATTTTATTGAAAGGACAAGTTTTCAGTATATACTGCGAGACACCTCAGGATATACAGTACTTAATCCAGAGAAACAAAGGATTTGACAGGATGAAAACCCAAGTGGCAAAAAAACAAGGGACTATCTAGAGGCCTCCACAGATCCAGTCAGCAAGGTAATTCATGGAACCTGCGGTAGATGTATTCTACATGACAGCTGCAGATGTCACTACTAGTAAACTCAGATATTGCCTACATCAACTTTTTCTTTATTAACCTAAAAGAATAGTAATAAAATGTAATGAACACAATATAAAAATAATTACCTGTCAATGTCTAAAATCATAACACAATAATCTGATTTTTATATTTTTTTTTTGCAACAAGGAATTAGCAGATGTCAGAATGAGATATCCAATGTGTAATGACAATGAGTAAAAAGACTGGCGGTTGCCATCATATAATCCTCTTTTCATGGTGTACCTAATCTGTGGATTATCTAATAAAAGGCTGGAAAAGATAAAAATGACAAAAATTCTGAGGTAATTACAGCATACAGCTTCATCTTGAATAACTGACGTGTTACACGTAGTATGTCAGAATTAATTCTCAAAACAGCCATTATTAAGTAATGCACATTGGAAGGAAGGAAGTAGCAAACATCTGTCCAGTTATTTCCATCACATGCAGCAAGGGAATAAAAAGATTTTCACTGTCACGAGAACTCTCTAACCAGGAGTTTCAATGTTTTTTAAAGGGATTGTAGAGAAAATTAAAAAATCCTAAAATGGCTTAACATAAAAACCCCTTTAAAGGGTTTCTACCACTTCGTTTTCACATAATTAGCTTTCAGACACTAGCGATCCGCTAGTGTCTGCTCTAGCAAACAATCCTAATATAATAGCTTATTGTGCAGCCGTTTCGCAAAAAAACTAACTTATATTGATATGCTAATGAGCCTCTAGGTGCTATGGGGGCGTCATTAGCACCTAGAGGCTCGGTCTACCTTCACAAAATGCCGCCGCCCAGCGCGTCCCTCCAGCCCGCCCATCTCCTCCGGAATGCGATCCTTCCTGTGAGCCAGCGGACGAATTCTCGCGCATGCGCGTCTGTATTCGGCGCATGCGCAGCGAATGTCTGACCGCTCCCTGCTCAGACATCTCCACTGAGCCTGCGCCGATGACGTCATAGTGCTCCGAGGTACAGGCGCAGTGGAGATGTCTGTGCAGAAAGCGGTCAGACATTCACTGCGCATGCGCCGAATACAGACGCACGCGGCGCATGCGCAAGAATTCATCCGCTGGCTCACAGGGAGGATCGCATTCCGGAGGAGATGGGCAGGCTGGAGGGATGCGCTGGGCGGCGGCATTTTGTGAAGGTAGACCGAGCCTCTAGGTGCTAATGACGCCCCCATAGCACCTAGAGGCTCATTAGCATATCAATATAAGTTCTTTTTTTAGCGAAACGGCTGCACCAAAAGCTATTATATTAGGATTGTTTGGTAGATCAGACACTAGCGGATCGCTAGTGTTTGAAAGCTAATTATGTGAAAACGAAGTGGTAGAAACCCTTTAACACTGGTTTTACAGTAAGGTTTGGTTCACACACCTGGGAACTGCACCACTACTGCAGATGGGGAAAAAAAGAGCAAAAAATGGTTTACCACAATTGTAACAGTTTTTTGTTTTTCTTAAAGCGATAGATAGATATTCCTAGTTCTGTTTCTATGGAAACCCACAACACTTTGCCATAATCTTTGGCACTCCCTCCTGAATAAAAAAAAAAACCACTTATCTGTCCGCAGTTCCATCGTTGCATTGTTCCTCAAGGACCAGGAAACGGCTTGGTCCCACAATCACTGCAGTCAATCACAACGGCTTGAAAAGTACACCACTGCTGTGATGCAGCATTTAAACTGCTGTGACCACTTAGGCTTGTGATTGGCTATACCGGTCATGGGACCAAGCTGGCTCCTGGTCCTGCAGAGAACACAAGTGGCCAGAAAAGGAGCAGCAGCAGGACCGTGGACAGGTGAGTGGGGTTTTTATGTTGAGGAAGACAGAGGTGGACCTCAGGCGTTGTTGGTTACAAGGCTGGACAAAAGCTCTAAGGTAGCAAGGCATTACAGCACGCCACATACTATTCAAAAGGTATATGTGAATGAAAGGTCCAAACATTCAATTAGTTTCTTTTTTTCTTGCTGCTTTTTTCCTATTCCATTAAAAGTTGTTGAAAATGTGAATGCCACTATGGTATGGGCAGCATGGTGGCTCAATGGTTGGCACTGTTGCCTTTCATCACTGGGGTCCTGGATTTTTTCTGGGTATTCAGATTCCCCAATCAAAAAAGCATACTGATTACCTATAATACTGGTTAATCTGGAACTTAGCTTGTGAGCCCCAATGTGGACAAGGACCGATGTGAGTGATGACAATATCTGTATAACACTTTGCAATATGTGCTATATAAATGAATAAAATGTTTAAAAAAATCCATGATTTTGCCTCTAAACAACAGTTTATTACAGGTTGCCTTTTCAGTTACTGTAGGTAGAAAACAATACTCACAAAACGGTATTCATTTAGATGTAGCAAAGAAATTGGGGAGGAAATTGTACAAATACATTGATCACCAAAGCAAAAAAAAAAAAAACATAAATAAAAATATAATGTAATTTCATGACAATGTTTGGCAGAAATTGTGTGAACCTGAAGAACTATCACTGTACTTTTAAACACTTTCACTTAATTTAATAGAGAAAGGTGTAACTAGCAGTAACTAGCTGAATCACTTTATATTAAAATATACAGTACCTGCATCCACCTGAAAAAAAAGCTGTAAAGTCATAGCCACTAGGGGTCTCACTTCCACCTAAGTTGCAGTCCACTGCCTGTCGTCAGGCAAAAGCCGTCCCTGGTAACAGAGACTCAGAAGACGGCTGAGAGGAAGTGGGTGGGTGTCACTGCTAGCTGAGATCCTGAGCCTAATAAAACAACTGCTTCTAAACATCACAGGAGCCTCCTGCTTTTCTGTAAGTGTGATTCATCCCTCTTATCAACTTCTTGAGCTCCCCAGAAGAAAACAAACATAGTGGTAAGTAAGGGATTGAGGTCACTATATACAGTACTGGCAGCAGGAAGACACCGACTACTTGTGAGAGAAATGCATCTAGCTGTGCAGCGGAAGCAAGGAATAATATGGCTGAAAGAGACTTTAGGGAAGTTCAAACACAACTGTTCCTTTACAGTTATGATTGTACAAAATAGCACAGCCATTATGAAAACTTTTTTGAAAACTCAGGTACACTTTAAAGGGATTGTGCAGTTATCTATTGTGGGGGTTCGCTCTGGTAGACAGGACAAGCGGGTGCGGTATAGAGGCAAAGACACGTTTGTAACTCAAAAACTGCAGTGTTTCTTCACACTAGTTGCAGGTTCACAGTATGACAGTTCATTTTCAGTATTGGTGTTAGTTCACAACCAAAACAGCTTATACAGAAAAAACATTCACCTTTGATCCTGGGTGTTTAATCCACGCCTGGATAAATGCTCAGGCTCAGACAGTCCACCTGCAGGCTTTAGGCGCCCTGCTCGCCCGACACACTGTCTTCAGCTTTCAGCCCACACACAGGCCTCAGATCTCAGCAGAGTTTTACACAGCTCCAGTGTCAGAGAGGAGTAATCCACCCACCTGACACTGCTGGCTGTTTTTTTATAGGCCTGTCAAAACCCGGCCTATAAAAGTAGTCACCCACCCAGCACTTTGACTACTCCCAGTAAGAGCCGTCCCGGATCAGTTATTTACAGCCATACTAGATAGCAAGGTGTCAAACAGCAACTGCTGCTGACACAGAAAACTGCCTCTTACTCCACAGAGGCCAGGAACCTCGGTGACACATACCTATCATCTACGATGATTTCTTCTACCTTCTTACATACCTCCCCTCTTTGTTCAAACCTAAGAGGGTGAACACACACCAGACAGTGAACTCGGGACAGGGCATCCGCGTTTCCCTGCAAGCGGCCTGCCCTGTGTTCTACGGAGAACCTAAAGTTCTGTAAGGACAGGAACCACCTGGTGACTCGGGCATTTCTCTCTTTGGCCTGGCTCATCTACTTGAGAGGGTAGTGGTCAGTCACCAAGCGGAACTTTCTCCCCAACAAATTCGAGTGCCCACTTAATAGCCAGGCACTCTCTCTCCACTATACTGTACCTGGTTTCGGCTGGGATAAGCTTGCGGCTGAGGAAGACAACGGGATGCTCCTCCCCGTTAACTTCCTGAAAAAGTACAGCACCGTGGCCTACTTTGGAGGAGTCCGTTTGTACTATGAATTCCCGCTTGAAGTCGGGCGTCACCAAAACCGGGGACCCACACAGGGCTGACTTCAAAGCGGAGAATGCCTCTTCCGCCCGATCATCTCAGTGAACCATCACCGACCTGCATCCCTTCAAGAGCCCTGTCAACGGCGCGGCCACTGTAGCAAAGTGGGGAACAAACCTCATGTAATAGCCTACCATTCCCAGGAATGACTTTACTTGCCTAGTAGTGACAGGTGAGGGCCAATTTCGAATCGCCTAACTTGAGGTTTGATAACTCTGCGCCCAATGACATACTCCAAGTACTTAGTCTCTTCTAACCCTATTGCGCATTTTTTTGGATTAGCAGTTAGCCCAGCCTTACTAAGGGAGTCCACTACAGCCTGTACTTTGGGTAGGTGACTTTCCTAGTCGGTACTGTGGATGACAATATCGTCCAGGTAAGCCGGAGCGTACCGAAGATGTGGACGCAGCACAATATCCATGAGCCGTTGAAAAGTGGCGGGGGCGCCATGCAAACCAAAGGGTAACACCTTGTACTGATTTAGCCCCTCCGGTGTGATAAAGGCAGTTTTCTCTTTAGCAGCCTCTGTTAAGGGCACCTGCCAATACCCTTTTGTGAGGTCCAAAACTGAAAAATACCGGGCTTGTCCTAACCTCTCAATTAGCTCATCGACTCGGGGCATGGGATATGCATCAAACTTAGAGATCTTGTTTAGTTTCCGGAAATCGTTACAAAACCTGAGTGTCCCGTCCGGCTTGGGTATTAGCACTATAGGTCTAGCCCACTCACTTTTAGATTCCTCAATGACGTCTAGACTCAGGATTATTTTTATTCAGGAGGGAGTGCCAAAGATTATGGCAAAGTGTTGTGGGTTTCCATAGAAACAGAACTAGGAATATCTAGAATCGCTTTAAGAAAAACAAAAAACTGTTACAATTGTGGTAAACCATTTTTTGCTCTTTTTTCCCCCATCTGCAGTAGTGGTGCAGTTCCCAGGTGTGTTCCCGAGTCTCGGGTACCCGGTATGGTTTTTAGCCGTCATGTCATGCCGAATTGTGGAAGTGCGTCCAGGGAGATCCAAAAACACATCCGTGTTCCGGCTAATAAAGAGGAGAGGAGAGGCTGTCAGCAATTCTTACTGTGGCAGCCGCTTCCCTTGCTTCAGACAGAGGGGCCAAAAAAGCTTCCCCTAGAAAACCAGGCCACGGGCTGTTTTCAGTACAGGTTTCCCTATCTTTTCACGGTTTGAGTAAATTCACACGGTACACCTGCTCCGGCTTTCGCCTCCCTGGCTCGTGTACCTTGTAATTTACCTCTCCAATTTTCTCACGTACCTCGTAGGGCTCCTGCCATCTGGCCACGAACTTACTGTCCACGGTCGGCACCAGAACCAAAACCTGATCACCCGGGTTAAAGATCCGGACCCGAGATCCGACTCTGGGCTCGCTGAGCGGCCTCCATATGCTCCCTGACAAGAGGCAAAACGGTTTCTATCCACTGTTGCATCTTGGTAACATACTCAAGGACACTTTTATGCGGAGTGTGTTGCTGTTCCCACGCCTCTTTGGCTATGTCAAACAAACCGCAAGGATGTCTGCCATATAGCAATTCGAAGGGCAAGAACCCAGGAGAGGCCTGGGGCACCTCTCGCACAGCGAACATGAGATAGGGCAGAAGAAGGTCCCAGTCCTTCCCATCTTTAGACACCACCCTTTTTAACATAGTGTTTTATTGTTTTGTTAAACCTCTCAACCAGACCGCCAGTTTGCAGATGGTACACGGACGTCTGTAACTGTTTAATATGCAGCAACTTACAGAGTTACCTCATGACCTTGGACATAAAAAGGGTCCCCTGGTCAGTCAGAACCTCTTTAGGTAGCCCCACTCATGAGCAAATCCCCATTAGCTCCTTAGCTAGAAGTATAGCCGATGTATGTCGCAGTGGCACCGCCTCCGGGTACTGAGTGGCGTAGTCTAGGACGATCGGGATGTGTTGGTGTCCTCTAGCGGACTTCGTTACCGGGCCTATGAGGTGTCCATAGCCATTCGCTCAAACAGTACCTCGATGATTGGGAGAGGTACCAAGGGACTGCGGAAAAGGTGCTGGGGGCTAGTTGCCTGGCAGGTCGGACAAGACTTACAAAATTCGTCCAGATCTCTAAACACACTGGGCCAGTAGAACCGTTGTAATATCCGGTCCTGTGTTTTCTAACACGAGTTTGCAGTAAGCCTGGGTCACCACTAACTGTTCAATATGTTCACCCTGCAGTTGGTTTACCCGATACAACATAACATCTCCTGATGAACCACAAAATGAGGGAACACCGACTCTGTCCCCGGTTGTTGTGGTTCACCATCTACTATCAATACATTTTCCCAGGCTCGGTGTTGAGTGGTACAAATATTATCCCCGGAGACATTGAGGTATGCCAGCTCAAGCTCTGGCAGCAAGTCCTCCACGTCTCCCACCATTACACTCAGTGGGGTTGTCTCCCTCTCTTCCACCGAAGTGGCGGTCACCCCTACTGCTGGCCCAGGGTTCTGGTGTCCCCCCGGAGCAAGGCCACTCTGCTGGGGTTAGCCCTGTCTCATGTGTATCAGTCACTCTCGAGGAAGGCCACATTGCCGGGAAGCCCGGGAAGTCTCTCCCTATTATAAGTTCGTAGTGTAAGTTTGTGGCAACTGTCACTTCGTGAGTCCAACTGCCGGCCCCCGTGGTTAGAGACACCAGGGCAGTAGAATAGTCTTTTAAGTCCCCATGAATGCACATGACCCTGACTTTCCGGCCAGTATACTCAGCGGACCGTACCAGGGGAGCCCTTACTAGGGACACCAGACTCCCTGAGTCCACCGGGGCCTCCGCTGGAGTGTCTCCCACTTCCACCTGGCACAAGTGATTTAGAGTTTCTGGGGTACCCGCTGCACACAGATCCCTGGCATATAACAACTGACGGAAGCCATAGTTCGTGTCCATGGGTTCCACCTCATGTGGACAGTCAGCTCGTACATGGCCAGGCTCCCGACACCGCCAGCAGACTATCGGAGCCGGGTCCATAAGGGGGTACATCCCGGGCATGCTTGGTTGGCACAAGTGCCTGGGTCTGGGGTGGAGATTTATGGGGTTTGACTGCCCCCCTCCTGAAAGAACCCCCCTAAGATTCTTAGTAGCCTCGTAGCGCTCCACCAGGTCCACCATCTCCAGGGCATTGCCAGGAGACCCCTGGCCGATCCAGTGCTGGAGAGGGGGTGGCAGAGACCTCCAGAAGATATCGGCCAATAGTCTATCCAGCATAGCCGTGGGACTCAGCACATCAGGCTGTAGCGACTTTTGCAAAATGTAGAGTAAGTCATAATATTGGGGTCTCGCAGGCTCAGCCAGCTTAAACCCCCACTGATGTACCCGCTGGGCCCAGACCAACACATTCACCCCCAGTCTGGCCAAAATCTCACCCTTTACTTTTTGGTAGTCAGCCGTGTGATCGTCCAGCAAGTCGAAATACACCCGCTGGGAATTGGATGCCAGGAACAGAGCGACGACCTCGGCCCACTGGTCTCGGGGTAGCTTCTCCCTTGTGGCCACTTTCTTGTACATCGCCAGGTAGGTCATCTGCGGGTGTCATCTTAGGAATTGCTGCACGTACTGCCTTCCGGGCATCGTGGACGCTCGGGGTTGCTCCTGCTGTCTGCAAAGCCATCATATGTTGTGCACGGGTTGTAGTAAAGCTGGTTTAATGTACGACATACAACCGTGCCTGAAAAAATGCAGAAACCAAAAATATTGGTGTTCACGCCAGCCTCACTGCTTTGCACACATCCTCCACCAATTGTGGAGGTTCGCTCTGGTAGACAGGACAAGCGGGTGCAATATAGAGGCAAATACACGTTTGTAACTCAAAAACTGCAGTGTTTATTCACACTAGTTGCAGGTTCACAGTATGACAGTCCATTTTCAGTATTGGTGTTAGTTCACACCCAAAACAGTACATACAGAAAAAACATTCACCTTTGATCCTGGGTGTTTAATCCACACCCCGCTGAATGTTCAGGCTCAGAAACTCCACCTGCAGGCATTAGGCGGCCTGCTCGCCCAACACACTGTCTTCAGCTTTCAGCCCACACACAGGCCTCAGATCTCAGCAGAGTTTTACACAGCTCCAGTGCCAGAGAGGAGTAATCCACCCACCTGACACTGCTGGCTGTTTTTTTATAGGCCTGTCAAAACCCGGCCTGGACCGTGGGGAGTAGTCACCCACCCAGTACTTTGACTACTCCCAGTAAAAGCCGCCCCGGATCAGCTATTTACAACCATACTAGATAGTAAAGTGTCAAACAGCAACTGCTGCTGACACAGAAAACTGGCTCTTACTCCACCGAGGCCAGGAACCTCGGTGACACATACCTATCATCTATGATGATTCCTTGTATCTTCTTACACTATTTAAAGAATAAAAAACGCTATCAAATAATAAAACTAAGTAATATTCTCCTTACCAAGCCCAGTCTCTCTCTAAGCCAACAATGTCCCTCACCGGTTTCTGTTCTTCATTAATGACATGATGACACAACGTTTGAGTGATGTAGCCAAACACTAGCCACAGTGGTGACCTCAATAGGTGCGACTAACAATAATCATCGTTATATTAACAGGAGTCTGTCACTGTGAAATTCACTGTTAAACCAGGCACAATGGCTTGAGGTTAAAAGTGACGTGCATCGAGGATCCATTCTGTGCACCCTTACTCCTCTAGCTTCCTCTGCCAGGCCAGGTTGCTGCATAGTCATCTTGTCTGGTCCTGTCAATCAAGGATAGGGAGAGGGTGGCAGAGGAAGCAGGAGGAGCAAAGGAGTACAGAGAAGCTTTGATGCCCCAGGTGAATGTAACTGTTCATTTGCATATGAATTAAGGGTTGTCCCGTTTCAGGCAAAAACCAAACAACGGGACTATGACTATAAAATGTATAATAATTGACCTCCTGAGGAAGCCTGAGGGGCGAAACACGTGTCGAGGTGTTTGTGCGTGGGGTGATACCTCAGCATATTGCACATCATGTCTGTGGGTAGGTTGCTATAGCTGCATATGGACTGTTCCCCTGAGTAGTTTGTTGTCTTTTTGTATGTACATATGTGTGCAACTATTTATTTGATTACTATATGTCATTATTGATATGTACTCAGCACGGCACCAGTACTACTGCTCCGGTGAAACATAGCACCTAGGACTCTGTGTACTTTTCATGTATTCAGCAAATCTATATCTAGCTAGAAGTCTAGTATAGTATAGTATCTGCAGCTCTGTGCAATATTTATGTACTCAGCTTCAGGTATTATAAAGCCTTTATATGTATTCAGCTTTAGGGCTAATTGGATTTTGTATGTATTCAGCACTATATATTCAGCTAGAAGCCAAGTGGAGCATTTATAACTTTGTGCAATATCTATACACCTAGCTCTTGCTATCATTAAGTTCCTATATGTACTCAGCCTTATAGTTTTAGTCTAATCTACTACCTTGGGCTTCTATTTGTTGTTGCCCTGGTGGAGAGCCTGAATTATCTAGCTTGCTCAACAAAACTTTTTTTTTGGGGGCGTGTATTTTTTTCGCCCCCACTGGTGGAGTAACAACTATTAGGACTCTATGGTATCTTTTTGGCTTTACTATGTAGCTAGATATAAGAGTTTGGGGTTTGCTTCCCATTATTACATCTGTGACATAAGTGCTGTATCTGATCTATGTACCCCATGTATATATTTTCTGGATCACTTTCCATCGTACTTCTTTCTCCTTATTATTGTATATAAATTATATATTTTGACTAATAAAGATTATTATACATTTTATAGTCATAGTCCCATTGATCTTTCTTTTGGTTAGGATCTATGTAGCGTTTTGATCTGGGGACAACTTCGATAATATGAGGTGGTTGTAGGTTTTGTAATCCAAACAACCCCCGGATCCATCTTAAATAAAGCACTTACTTAGGCGCCATTATCTAACCGCTGGAGTGATGAGGTCACCGCTGCCACCAATCACTGGTTCAGCAATAAACCCAACATATCAGTCATTGGCTGCACACTTAGGCCTCATGCACACGACCGTTGTGTGTTTTGCAGTCTGCAAATTGCGGATCCGCAAAACGCGGATGGCGTCAGTGTGCGTTCCACAATTTGCGGAACGGCACTGACAGCCATTGATATAACTGCCTATTCTTGTCCGCAAAACGGACAAGAATAGGACAGGTTATATTTTTTTTGCAGATCATGGAACGGAGCAACAGATGCGGACCAAAACAACGGTCGTGTGCATGAGGCCTTATAGACATGACATCACCACTACAGCCGGATAAATAGAGCCCAGCCAGGTGAACCGAAGCAGTGGTACAAGATCTCTCCAGTAAGTACTTACTTGTTCTTTATTTCAGGTGGATCCAAGGGGTTGTTTGGTCTCCTCCTGAAACTGGAAAACCCCTTTAAAAGTACTTTTTCTTCAGAATGAGGCAATGAATGAAATGTATTATTACATTCAGCTGAGCTAGTCCTACAAGGCATTGTGCCTGGTTTAAAGGTGCTGTCTAGGATTTTTATATTGGTAATCTATCCTCAGGGATTAGGCGGGGGGGGGGGGGGGGGTCATCTGTCATATGGCCTAAGTGCAGCTCTGTCTCATTAAATGGCGCTGAGCTGCAATACAAAGCAACTGCTATACAATGTACAGCGATGTGCTTGGTGAGCTATGAGGAACTCTTCAAACAGCTAATCAGTGGGCTGCGGGGAGTCGGACCCCCACTGATCAGATATTGATGACCTATCCTGACAGATTCCCTTAAAAATCATTGGTTCCAACAAATGGAAATTTTTTGCCGTCAGAACAAATTCAGGACCTGCTCTATATTTTTCGCAGTCACTGATTCTACTTTTGCAGCAGTTAAAGGGTTTCTACCACCACATTTTGACCTAATTAGCTGTCAGACACTAGCGATCTGCTAGTGTCTGCTGTACCTAACCATGCTATTGTAATACCTTTCTGTGCAGCGGTTACCCTAAAAAACTTAGTTTTATTGCTATGCTAATGAGCCTCTAGGTGCTATGGGGGCGTCTTTTCAGCAACTAGAGGCTCCGTCCACTCACCATTTCTGCCGCCCAGCACGCTCCAGCCCGCCCCTCTGCTCTAGATTGTCGGCCTACTCTCGCCTGCGCCGTGTGCTTCTGTATTCGGCGCCGGCGCAGTGAAGATGCCGGCGCAGGGAGACAGTCACTGCGCCGAATACAGAAGTACACGGCGCAGGCGCGAGAATTCGGCCGAGATGGAGAGAAGTAGGCTGTCAATCTAGAGGAGAGGGGCGGGCTGGAGCGCGCTGGGCGGCAGAAATGGTGAGTGGACGGAGCCTCTAGGTGCTGAAAAGACGCCCCCATAGCACCTAGAGTCTCATTTGCATAGCAATAAAACTACGTTTTTTAGGGTAACCGCTGCAGAGAAAGGAATTACAATAGCATGGTTAGGTAGAGCAGACACTAGCAGATCGCTAGTGTCAGACAGCTAATTAGGTCAAAATGTGGTGGTAGAAATCCTTTAAGCTGTTTCACATGAAAGTACGTGTCTAGCAACAGATTTGAATACAAAATTATTCCTATAGTTTTGAAATGTATTTCCAAAGAAAGTAACCCCCCAAAAAAATAATAATACTGTAATACTTCCTAAATGTCTTATGTCTCCACAGAATATGTGAAGAACGGAGCATACGAATGCAGAAGAGGACTTGACTCTCCTGTCTGCATTGTAGAACAGATGGGCTGCAGAAGAACATTTCCTGTACTAAAGAGAGGAGGCTTCATTCAGCTGCTGTCTTCAGCTGTCACCTACAAGCAGATCATTCCTTTATTTTCAGTAGAAGTGATATGTAGGTCCTAGAAGCTACGACATATAGAAATAGACCTTTTGTGCAATTTAAGCCATATGTATTACACATTCAGATCATATTTAGAAGGGTCAAAGAATCAAAGAATCCAGAACTAAATCATTTTAAAGGGAACCTGTAATCTTGCGATGCACGAGCTAGTGCATGCGCAGTTCGTTCCCTGAGGCTGATGCCAGCATAGGGAAGGAACACTATGTCGACACTGCGCATGCGCTAGCTCACGCATCGCGAGATTTCGGCGCTCTAGCTTTGTGACGTCGGGGAGCAAGGAGGAGATTCTGAGGATGCAGGTGGTGCTGGGCTCCTTCACAGTGGACTCATCTCAGGGACAGGACTCATCTAAGGTTAATTTGCATATCTAGCAAATCGTTTTTTTTACACAATAAAAGCACACAGAGCTATGGGGACTGGGTATTGCAGCTCTATTCCCAAAATCCCGGTGACAGGTTCCCAGCATCTCTCAGCATGATCACCCTTTTAAACCAGTCATGCTGCCTGTTTGGGTTAATCGTGCTGAGTTCATTGAAATCCCTGTGTTTGAAATTGGTGGCCCTGAAGAGAAATCTGTACTTTACTGCATATGCTGATGAGGTGTTCGGAGCACCGAGGGGCAGGCCTACCCCTTAGAGCATCCCCTTTTCAACATCTTTCCCCCTTAAAGGGGTTGTCCGGGTTCAGAGCTGAACCTGGACATCCCTCCATTTTCGCCCCAGCAGCCCCCCTGACAGCAGCATCAGAGCAGTTTATGCTCCGATGCTCTCCTTTGCCCTGCACTAAATCGCGCAGGGCAAAGGCATTTTTTGGAGATCCGGGGCTCTCCATGGGGCTGACAGGAACCCCGGTGACGTCACCGGCACTGATGGGCGGGATTTAGCGCTGCTCTAACCAGTAAAACGGCTAGGGCAGCGCTAAAGCCCGCCCTTCAGAGCCGGTGACGTCACCAAACACACTGCCGGGCGGAAGTTTCCGCCCGGCAGTGTGCTATTAAAAACAAAAGAGCCCGTGCCCTGCGCGATCTAGCGCAGGGCAAGGGAGCGCATCGGAGCATGAGATGCTCCGATGCTAGCCTCAGAGGGGCTGCCTGGGTGAAAATAAGGGTATGTCCGGGTTCAGCTCTGAACCCGGACAACCCCTTTAACCAAGCCTCCTCCCTTGAATGTTGAAGTAGTTAGGATATCTGCAGGTTTTCCCTGATTAACCCTAACAGGCAGTATGCTTAGTTTAATAGGTTATCATGTTGACACATGCTGTTTAAGGAAGGATCTATTACTTCTCTTTCTGAAAACACACTACAGAAATGGGCATTTCAAGTCTTCTGGACCATTTACACAAGGCAACTATTATTATGATTTGTTCATTTCTCAATGATTGCACTGATAATTGCCCTGCGGAAATGCACAAAATGATCAGCAATAAAGCAAAGTATGTACCTTAAGCCTAAATTGATTGTGCATACCTAAAAAGACACCAGTGGAGCAAGATATATGCTGCATGTCCTGCTGCACAGCCATGTAACACACAGAATTAAGCAGGAGGTTACAATGTTAATACTGATCAGTCTATATGTCGCAGGGAAATGATGAAAATGGAGATTTGATCAAATCCCTAAGGGAAATGATGAATTGGATGTACCTAAGGTAGATAGAGGCCCATTAGATGGAAATAACATTGTGGGGATCGTATTAGATATAAAAAATAATTTATACCAGATTGGTACCTCAGTTGGAATTATAAAAGATTGGCTACCTAGAGATGCTCTTCAAATAGCTACTGCAACATTTACCAAAACAGTTCCCCGAACTAACCTAAGTCTGCGTCAGATTGCAGGAAAATTATCCTTATTTGTAGGTCAAGGATTTAAGAAGTGTTCTTGTGAACAATCCAAAATACAATGTAAAACAAAAAGATGTGCCTGTAAAAAAAAGTAACGTACTTTGTAACTCGAGATGCCACAAATCAACGTATAAAAAAAAAAAATTAATGAACATTATTATTTATTAATTACATTCACAAAAAATGTTTAAAATTTCACTAAAAATATCCTTTTTGTTTTTAAAAATATCACCTAAAGTACCTATTTCTTACAATATTATTTCATATTATTATTATATTATCAAAAATATTAAACTTTTCACTAAAACAGTTAAGGGATTTGATGATCAAATCACTTACTTTCTTTTAGGGAACATCATCTTCTGTGAATTGATCATCTCCCTTAGGGATTTGATCAAATCTCTATTTTCATCTTAGGGATTTGATCAAATCTCCATTTTCATCATTTCCCTGCGACACATATACAAACACACTCAGGCACACACACACACAGGCACACACACACTCAGGCACACTCTCATGCACAGACACACACACTCAGGCACACACACACTCAGGCACACACGCACTCAGGCACACATAAACTCAGACACACACAAACACTCAGGAAAACACACACTCAGGCACACACTCATGCACAGACACACTCAGGCACACACACACACACACACTCAGGCACACACACACTCTCAGGCACACACACACACACACACTCAGGAAAACACACACTTAGGCACACACTCATGCACAGACACACTCAGGCACACACACACACACACACTCTCAGGCACACACACACACACACACACACACTCAGGCACACACACACACACTCTCAGGCACACACACACACACACACACACTCTCAGGCACACACACACACACACACACTCTCAGGCACACACACACACACACTCTCAGGCACACACACACACACTCAGGCACACACTCATGCACAGACACACTCAGGCACACACACACTCTCAGGCACACACACACACACACACTCAGGAAAACACACACTTAGGCACACACTCATGCACAGACACACTCAGGCACACACACACACACACACTCTCAGGCACACACACACACACACACACACACTCAGGCACACACACACACACTCTCAGGCACACACACACACACACACACACTCTCAGGCACACACACACACACACACACTCTCAGGCACACACACACACACACTCTCAGGCACACACACACACACTCAGGCACACACTCATGCACAGACACACTCAGGCACACACACACACTCTCAGGCACACACACACACACACACACACACACTCTCAGGCACACACACACACTCAGACACATCAGATTTTCATTCACCAGTGAACAATTGTATTACAAATGACTTTGTCTTGCTGGTTTCATCTAAGCAATGCTGGACGAGAATGTGGTGTTTTCTACTTGTACTTATTTTGACAGAAATGGGGTATTTTATATTGTTTTTGCTACCCTGGATATTTTCTAACAGGATATGATCCTATATTATAATCCTTTTTTTAGGGTAGGTTCACATCTGTGGCACAAACACTGGTAGAGGAACAAACCACTGGAGTTTACCGTATCCAGCACAGCTTAATACTGCAGCGCACTGCTGGGCACCGCCGGATCCCCATTGACTATATAATAGGACATGGCGGCTTTCCTGCATAAATGCTGAAGCTGGACAAATACCGCTGCAGTGTCATTGCAGTGCAGTGCGAGCGACAATGGATGAACACAAACATAGGCGTTCATTTGCAATACAAACTCTGAATGTGGGAGGAACGATCGCTACTGCAGTCATTCCTCCTTCATTCTTTTCTAATTATTATCGGCAGCACATTCCTGATTACACAGGGAGATGTGCTGCCAATAATCAGACATCTTTCATCCCGATGAAAAATGCCCATCACCTGGTGAATATTTGCTCGTTCATCGGCTGATTGATTATACAAGCCAGTTATGGGGAACGAGTGTTTGTTTGGAAGCTTTTTCACAATAACTGGACCAAAATCATGCCTTGAAGGTGTTGTGCAACTTTAAACCTTTTTTAACAGACCTCGCAGAGTGGCCGGACCCGCCTTGGTGATCGTACTTACCTGGTCCCAAACGCTGGGTTCCAGCTCCATCCGCCACAGGTCCCTGGTCTCTCGGAATCAATATTCTTTGTAATTATACATTTTTTTTGCAACACATTTTTGCAACATAAGATTTTCTTTTAATAACAAAGTAACAAGGACACCGTTGTAATCTCGTGGTCCCCAAGATTTACATTATTTTAACAAAGTGTGCACACTTATTAATACAGCGATAGATTACCATACAAACTATGCATTTTATAATTACTTATAGTTATTTTTTGTTTTAGGTATTCGTGATTTTATTTTGTAATAAAGAGTATATTTTCATAAAATATTGTACTCTGCTGTTAGATATTTTTTTTGTTAGATATTTGCCGGTGAGTGGGAGTGCCAATCAATATTTATTTGTCACATCCTTTGATGGAGGTCATGTGACTGCTGCAGCCAATTACTGGCTGCAGCAGTGACTTGTCTCCAGTGCGGCACATGACCCGTGACGTACCGCATGTATGACAGGTCACCGCCATGGCCAGTGATTGGCTGCAGCGGTCGCGTGATCTCCGTCAACAGGATGTTGATTCCGAGAGATCAGAGACCTGCAGAGACAGCCGTGGAGCGATGGAGCCGAAACCCAGCGGCAAGGACCAGGTAAGTATGATCACCACCTGAGAGTCCGGCCACACTGTGAGATCTGGTAAAAAAAAGTTTAAAGTTTCACAACCTCTTTTAGACAATGCGTAGACACTCTCCTTATGTGACTGTGCTCTTTTGGAAATGTTATCACAAGTAGACCTGCTATGTTCCATTTGCCATTTCTATCCAATATATATATTTTTAACTTTATCTGGGGTTTGTTCCTAGTACTTCGCTTCTACGGCCTCATGCACATGACCGTATTTTGTAACCGTGTTGCACTCGGACCCATTCATCCCACAAAAAAAAAAAGAAGATGCATCACGGATATCACACCACAAAATGGATGCATGTCGTATGCATGGGGCCTATGACTGGTTTGCATTTATACCTTGTAATAAAAAAAATAGATTTACCATGAAAAACAAGATAGATGCTGCCTACACTAACCCTTCACATTACTAAAATATGCTCACGGGTGACAAGGTGCCTTGACAGGGAAACAACAGCAGCAGTAAAAACAGCTAAAGCATGCTGACACGTCTTTAATACCCTTCATGCATAAATGTCCAAGATCTCTCCAAGATCAGCTCTAAGGTATTTGGGAGGTGACCAGGGAGTTTCTGCTAATCCATACAGGTTCACCCAGTACTATGCTACAAAACAGAAGTAGAAAAGCCTGAAGCCACCACAACACATACTTCAAATTCTGTTTTAGGATAGGTTCTAGAAGCAAAGGACAAGACAATGAGGGGGGTTTATTTATACTGCTTTCGTCTAATCCTCTCAGTCTTGATGTGTACAGTGAAAATAAGACTTCCAATAAAAAGTCTTCATGTCAAACATTAACCAGCCTTCAATGACTGCCCCATAGTTATTGCTTTCAAATAAAAACTCGCAAAGTATGTACGGTAGATAATCTACCAACATATTGTGTCTTCTGGATTCCTCAGACTGCCAGCCTTCTGTTCAGATCCAGGAGATCATAAAATAAATTCCAGTGTCAAATCATCATCAAGACTAATGGAAACAAGATTACAGAAGAAGGAGAGATCGTGAGAGAAAGGTGAACTCAACAAGAGCTGTGATAAGGGTTCACAACTCATTTTGCAATATAAAGTATTACCTTGAAAATGACCAAAGTGGCATTGGTGGTACTCAAGCAGTAGACTATGAAGTGCTGCAGCAGTCCCCTGGTTCTTGTACACGGTGTATCTCTGAAGGCTGGCGAGTCAGCACAAGCACAGGAGTCAGGATTTCTCTTGTACACCCTCCAGCCCTTCATTCTAAACACAGAGCTGGCTGCATACATGACTGCCGAGCTAATATATTCAGCACGCTAATCTACATATCCCCCTGGCACCAAGATGCTTGGAGCTAATTAAGCATACAATTCTCCATGTAGCTGTATGCACTAATGCCATGGTGACAATACACCACCTCTCTCTTGTGGAACATATTTTAATGCATATATTGCAGATGAACAATTCAAGGGGTTGTCTCAACCCATACATTGGTGGCATATCCGTAGTATAGACCACCAATGTCAGATAGGTGTGGGTCCCACCTCTGGAACCTGCTCTTATCCCCATAACGGGTCCCCAAAAGTGAATGTGAGCGAAGGAAAATACGTTGGTGTGCATGAGCCCTTAGATGTGTGTCTCACTGCAAACACAGTAAACGCGTTAACTCCTGCATACCCAGAGCGAACTGTTCAATGGGGCATCCACAAACAGAAATGTACCGTTAGTCACCGCACATAAAGCATTTTAGGAGTCCTCTCCTAGGCAGCAAGAATGCGTTATGCATGCAAAGACAAAGCCAGCTATCGGTTATCTGTAATGATGAAGATACACTGCATTTTCAATACAGTGGCTATACAGATGTAGCAGAGTTAAACCTGTCTTTTTATGCTTTGAGATAACCCCTCACTAAGACAATGCAATGCTATGTAAAAACTGTGTCCTACTACATCCAACAAACTCGGATCTGCTACATCCGACAAAGCCTTAAAAATGCTAAGGAAAATGGAAAATGAACGTTGCACTTCACAACAGGTGACCGGCGTGGGAACAGAGCCCAGCACATAGCCAACATACCTTCCTGTCTGTAGCCTCCCTCGGTGTGACTGGCTGCTTGTGATCCCTGTCAGACATTCGGACTGCGCCCTGGTGCATTGTCAGCCTAATCTCCCCGCAGAATGCCAGCCCCGCTCATTCCTGTGCATGCTGGGGACTGAATGCAGAGGGGCTTAGGACTTCACAATGATTGCAGTCAACTAGAGAATCACTGGGCAAATACAGGAGCTTGTCACGAACAGGCGAATCAGCACATACTTGAACATTACGAGTGTGGCTGTATCTGTGGCATGACTGTCTGCTTCGGGGCTTTCCACAGCCTGATAACCTATTTTTAAATCAGACTAACAATCTTTGCAAAATAGCTTTGAAAAACACCGGACGAGCGTCTAGGTTACAACAAGGCATCCGGAGTGAGTCGTCTGTCTCACCGGTGCCCAGAGACCTCCTCGAGTATGGGGAAGGACGGGACTGGCTTCTCTGTCAAATTAGAGAACATAAAATGGATTTCACCCCATGTCGTAAAGAGCGGCATGCATATGTTTTTCATTTGTGTTTCAGGTTCTCCATCTCAGTTTGCAGGCAATGAATAGAAACACTCCTGTTGACATTCAAAAGCTGAAAACCCATGTGCAGGTCCTATGCCACTGATCCACGTGAATGGCTCTTCGAGAGCTGTGATTCACACAATTGTGGGGGGGTCATTGAGGCAAGACCTTTCACCATTACTATAATAAAGGGGGTGCAGGGTATAGAAAAATTTTAGGGTTTTAGCTCACAGGCACCAACCTAGGACATTTTCTTATGTCTCAATAACAGACCTGCAAATGTAAATGCAGCACTCTACCCCTCAGTAAGCCTTCTCGCCAATTCAAGGAATTCCATGAAATGTGCATGCCTGTATCTAGAACAATCTGGCTGGTGGAGAGCACACCTTCCATCTGCTATATTGTTAGCCCAGCGCTCCGTGCTTGCGCCGCTGGTCCTACACGCAGGCACAGGCGTCGGGCCGCAGGCAGCAGGTAGCTTAACTGTTGTATCTGTGCTCCGTGCCAGAGTTTACTTCCTGCTTAAATCAATGGATAAGTGTGCTGTCTGTGGAGAACACATGGAGAACACAGACAACACACATCCCCGATTCAAGGACGTGTGAATAAGGCCTGCCTAAGGGTACTTTTTCCGGTATTGAGTTCCATCATAGGGGCTCAATACCGGAAAAAAACGCATCGGTTTTATCCCAATGCATTCTGAATGGAAAGCAATCCGTTTAGTATGCATCAGGATGTCTTCAGTTCAGTCCCTTGTACGGTATTTGGCCGCAGAAAATACCGCAGCATGCTGCAGTATTTTCTCCAGCCAAAATTCCAGAACACATGCCGGCATTAATTTCCATTAAAATGTATTAATGCCAGATCCGGTACCAAGTGTTCCGGAAAAATGGATGATCTTTAAAATCTGTGAAAAAGATAAATACCGGATCCGTTTTTCCAGAGGACACCAGAGAGACGGATCCGGTATTGCAATGCATTTGTCAGACGGATACGGATCAGGAAACAAATGATATCCGTTTGCATACGGATTTCCGGATCCGGCAGGCAGATTCTTCTAACGCTAGTGTGAAAGTACCCTTAGGCTACTTTCACATTAGCGTTTTTGCTGGATCCGGCAGGGTTCAGCAATAACGCTTCCATTACTGATAATACAACCATCTGCATCCGTTATGAACGGATCCGGTTGTATTATCTTTAACATAGCTAAGACGGATCCATCATAAACTCCATTGAAAGTCAATGAAGGACGGATCCCTTTGCTATTGTGTCAGAGAAAACGGATCCGTCCCCATTGACTTGCCTAGGGTTTCATGCCGGATCCGTCTTGCTCCGCATCCCAGGACAGAAAGCAAACCGCAGCATGTTGCGGTCTCCTCTCCGGTCTGGGAACGCAACTAAACAGAACGGAATGCATTTTGAAACATTTCGTTCTGTTCAGTTACGTTTTGTCCCCATTGACAATGAATGGGGACAAAACTGAAGTGTTTTTTTTCCGGTATAGAGCCCCTATGACGGATCTCAATTACATTCACACGACTGCAAAAAATGTCTGTGTGACAGCAGTTTTTTAGCAGCCCTCAAACAGCCGTTTTCAGAACCATTGCCGTCTATGGATCTATTGACACGGACTGTAAATAACAGACTTAAAAAATAGGACAGCCCCCATACAACACAAGGGAGATTTTATAATGGCCATTTTTTAGAAAGGATGTTTAAAATGGACTATTTGGCGGCTGTTTTTATTTTTCCGTGTGAATGTAACCTAACAGAGTATCAGCTCATTTACTACTTAAAGGGTTTCTCCACTTTGAATCTGTAGTTATTAAAAGGGTCACTTGACAATAAGTTGATCACAAAGTGTCCCCTTGTTAGGGTTAGGACCCCTCTCAATGAGCTGTGATCTGTGTGGAACATGGCAGTCAGGCCTCATGCACACAACCACGTTTTACAGTCTGCAAATCGCGGATCCGCAAAACAAGGATCACGGCTGTGAGCATGTTTTTTTCCCCCCGGCTACAAAAAAGTCCTATTCTTTTCTATTTTTTTTGCGGAGCCACGGAATGGACTTACAGATGTGGACAGCACACGGGTTGCTGTCTGCATCTTTTGCAGCCCCATCGGGATGAATGGCTCTGCATCCGATCCCCGTTTTTTCTGAAACTACAGCCATGTGTTCAATATCCCTACAGCTCCGCTACGGGGGAACTAAACATTACACGGTACCTATTCAGATCATAGGGGTTGTCCTTGTAAGGCCTCATGCACATGACCATATGTTCAGTCCACACCTGATCTGCATTTTTTGCATATCGGATATGGATCCATTCATTTCAATGGGGCCGCAAGAGATGCAGACAGCACACCGCGTCCATATGTCCCTCCTGCGGCCCTGCAAAAAAAAGATAGAACATGCCCTAGTCTTGTCTGTTTTGCTGACAAGGATAGGACATTTCTACAGGAGTAAAAACAAATTGTCGACATGCACACGGCCGGGATCTGTGTTTTGTGAACCGCAAAACGGATATGGTCATGTGCATTAGGCCTAATGGAAGAAAGGACAGGTTCTCCAGTGGGACAGATGCATTTTGTAACTGCTCTCCACTGAGGATCCTGAACAGAGGACCCCCTTCTATGAACGAATTCCCTACTAGGGATGAGCGAATCGACTTCAGAAGAAACATACGAACTCGATTCACATAAAACTTTGTTAGAATACTGTACGGCGCGAGCGCTCCATACAGTATTAGAATGTATTGGCTCCTGTGAGCCAAAGGTATTACTTTGTGAAGTCTCGCGGGACTTTGGGTAATAACTTCAAAAATTAATTTCTACTGTTGAAAAACTTTTACCGAACTCGGGTTCAGTTCCAAGGTACCACTTGGAACCGTAACAGAGTTCGAGAAAAGGTTTTTAACAGTAGAAATTAATTTTTGAAGTTATTACCAGCGAGACTTCGTGAAGTAATACCTTTGGCTCAATACTGTATTGCAGCGCTCGCTCCGTACAGTATTCTAACGACGTTTTATGCGAATCGACTTCAGATGTTTCATCCCTAATGGGTACACTGCCCAGCCCAACCTTTATGGACGAAATGATATGACTAAACATCTCGCAAAAAATAAAGCTACTGCAGACAACGCACTTGCTTTGAATTTTATTTTACAACACTAAAAAGTAAAATTTCCTATGACAAATAAGCATGTAGTAATTTCATATGTGATTCATATGACTGTGTTCAGTCCGGGAACCACGGCCTATGTGTCGTCTGCATCTCCTGGGCCCGAACGGACAGCATCCTAGTGATTTATAATACCGTCACTTCCTATCTGATTGTGGCTTTCTTGTACTGAACTCACATAAAAATTGGAATTAACTGTATCATAAAACACTATGATGCTGTCACTTCGGGTCAGAGGAGCCACGGTCGGTGCGCGAGATGTGGCTGAGACAGGGACAGTGTTTTCCTGACTGACCACGGTCGTGTGAGGCCTAAGGCTACTTTCACACTAGCGGCATGGACCTACCGGAATAAAACTACGACATGTCCGACATTTATTCCGGCAGCCTCTCGCCGTGCACTGCCGTACCTCCGCCGGAACTCCGCACTGCCCCCATTATAGTCAATGGGGACGGTGCGGCAGTCCGGGGGCACACGGTCACTAGCAGCATGACGGATCCGACAGGCTGTTCACCTGACGGAACAGTGTGAAAGTAGCTTTAGGCCTCTTGCAGGTTTGTGTGTGCCCCGTTGCCGTATTGCGGACTGCATTTGTGAATCTGCAATACACGGGCGCCATTCCCATTCACTTCAATGGGTCCGCAAATCCAGAGTTGCGGAATGGTGCGGAACGGAACCCTACAGAAGCACTACAGAGTGCTTCCGTGGGGTTTCGTCCCGAACTTCCGTTCCGCAAAAAGATAGAACATGTCCTATCTTTTTGCGGAACGGCCGGATCGCGGACCCTTTGAAGTGAATGGGTCCGCGATCCGCTGCCGCTGCCCCACGGACTGTGTTCGTGCATTGCGGCCCGCATTTTTCAGCACGACCACGGGGTTCACACGTTTGTGTGCAGGAGGCCTTAAGCTGCTTTCACAATTGCGGCAGCAGGGTCCAGCAGTCTGTTCTGGCAGGGGAACAGCCTGACGAATCCGTGCTAACGCTAGCCCATCGTGCCGCTGGAGGTCCGGCCGCAGCATGGCAAACAAGCTGAGAGGCGGCTGGACAAAAGCCGTAGTGTGCTGTAGTTTTTGTCCGGCCACCTCTCGCCATGTTTATAGTGAATGGGGCCGCAGCGGATTTCCGGCGGACGGTGGGCAAGTAGTCTTGGAGTAAAATCAGTCACAAACATGAGATTGCAATTACACTGGTTTGGTGCCTGCCTTCCATGGAGATGTTACACTGTGTCACCAATATGATGATCTATGTGAAATGTGAATACAGGAGTAATTGGTGGATGTAGTGTCATCTTGGTACTGACTATTTCTCCTATTTCACCTGACAAGCACATCTTCATGTATTTTATTCCTAGTTTATTGTTCCCATAACTGTGATCTCATGGTTATAATACGATGATCTCCCTGAAGTCGACGTCAGGGCCCTGGTATGTCTGCCCATTACAGCAATTGTAAAATATGTCCCTCTTCACATACAATGGATATGTGCTGCCAATCCGGTGCTCACATTTGTTATGGTTGGCTCTGTTCTAGCAATGTCAAACTTTATCACGTCCGCACCCCGTCAAATATATCCCCGGAGACCCTGCTATACAAACATATGGGCTGTATGTGCCTCACACAGAAAGGTCCTTCTGACAATATAACGGCATTTCCTCAATAAATTATTCCATGGGCAGTCCCAAAACCAGGAGAGGGGGCTACACCGAGATCAGATATAAGGGAAAGATCCGTGTTTTTTACTCGCACCTGGTTATAGCTCACAATAACTGATGGAAATCACTGACCGAACACTGACTGTGTGAAAGTAGCTTAACATTTGTTTCTGCTTTTACTAGTTATATCTGCTTTCAGTAGTTATATATGTTTTCACTAGTTACATCTGTTTATACTAGTTATGTCTATTTTCACTAGTTATATCTGTTTTCACTAGTTATCTCTGTTTTTACTAGTTATCTCTGTTTTTACTAGTTATGTCTTCTTTCATTAATTATATCTGTTTTCACTAGTTATCTGTTTAAACTAGCTATGTCTGTTTTTACAAATTATATCTGCTTTCACTATTCATATCTGTTTACGCTAGTCATGTCTGTTTTTACTAGTCATATCTGTTTTACGGGTTACAGTATGTCTGCTTTTACTAATTACATCTGTTTTCACTAGTTATGTATTTTCATTAGTTATATCTGTTTACAATAGTTCTGTCATTTTTACTAGCTATATCTGTTTCAACTAGTTATATCTATTTACACTAGATATGTCTGTTTTCACTAGTTATATCTGTTTACACTAGTTATATCTGTTTTCCCAACAGGATATGTCACCAAAACTTTCCTGATTGCTGAACCACCAGCCTGCCTAGTCATGCAGAGTAGGAGGAAGGGAGATCTATCACTGGATAACTAGGCAGGATTACTGTTCAGGAGCAGTGATGGTCAGTTCGCAGTGTTTGCCAGCGAACACATGCGGGCTGCCATCTTTAGTAAGGTAGACTCACCCGTCCAGCGATACACAGGTAAGCCCTTACCTGTGCTGCGAGCTGCTCTGAAATCAAATGCGGTCACCGGGAGCAGGCAGCTCCGAGAACAGGCCGATGAAGGCCCCCGGCGGCTGTTCTCAGAACTGCCTGCTCCCGGTGACTGCATTTGATTTCAGACAGGCTCCCGGCACAGGTAAGGGCTTACCTGTGCATCGCCGGACGGGTGAGTCTACCTTACTAAAGATGGAAGCCCGCATGTGTTCGCTGGCGAACACTGCGAACTGACCATCACTGTTCAGGAGCGTGAAGAGGCTAAGCGACTACTTCTTTGGGAGCTTTAAAGAGGACCGGTTACCTCTCCTGACATGTCTGTTGTAGTAATTACTTGCATCCTCCGTGTAATAATAATTCTGGAGCATCTCTTGTTATGACTATGTTGTGCTGTTCCTCTATTATTCCTACTACTTTCTGAATGAATTGCAATCAGGTGGAGATAAAAGTCCATCTCTGCGTTACCAGTAAGGCCCTATTCACATCAGCGTTCAGCCTTTCCGTTCTCTTGCTCCGTTATAGGAGCAGGAAAACGGAAAGGACGGATTTGGCTCATAACTGAGCCGAACGGAGCCTACGGACCTCATAGACCCCCATAGACTATAATGGGGTCCGTTAGGTTTCCGTTTAGAAGATGATTTTGGAGCGGAGACAAAAGTCCTGCATGCAGGACTTTTGTCTCCGCTCCAAAATCATCTTCTGAGCGGAAACCTAACGGACCCCATTATAGTCTATGGGGGTCTATGAGGTCCGTAGGCTCCGTTCGGCTCAGTTATGAGCCAAATCCGTCCTTTCCGTTTTCCTGCTCCTATAACGGAGCAAGAGAACGGAAAGGCTGAACGCTGATGTGAACATAGCCTTAGGGGTGTTTTCCTGCACAGTCTGCCACTATCCAATCAGTGCTGCCAGTGCCAGACTGTATGGGGACACACCTCCAAGTAGTAATACCCAGATGGACCTTTAGGGATGCCTTCACACGCAGCAGATTTTGTGTCAGAAAATTCTGCAACTCAAAATCAGTTCCATTCATATGAATGGGGCAGCAAACACATGGATTTCTGCAAGCTCCATTAAAGGGGTTCTGCACTTTCATTTAACTGATGATCTATCCTCTGGATAGATCGTCAGCTTCTGATCGGCGGGGTCCGATACCCGGGACCCCCGCCGATCAGCTGTTTGAGAAGGCAGCGGCGCTCCAGTAGCGCCGCGGCCTTCTCACTGTTTACCACAGGCCCACTGACGTCACGACTAGTATCAACTAGCGTGGGCGGGGCTAAGCTCTGTTCACTTGAATGGAGCTTAGCCCCGCCCACGCTAGTTTATACTAGTCGTGACGTCAGTGGGCTGGCGGTAAACAGTGAGAAGGCCGTGGCGCTGCTGGAGCGCCCCTTCCTTCTCAAACAGCTGATCGCGGGGGTCCCGGGTGTCGGATCCCCGCCAATCAGAAGCTGATGATCTATCCAGAGGATAGATCATCAGTTAAATGAAAGTGCAGAACCCCTTTAAGGTAAATGGAACTTATTTTCAGTCTCTGAATTTTCTGTCTGTGAAGACACCCTAACTCAGGGATGGGCAAACTGCAGCTCTCCAGCTGTTCTAAAACTACAAATCCCATCATGCCCTGCTGTAGGCAGACTGGGCATACTGGCATTTGTAGTTTTGCAACAGCTGGGAAGCCGCAGTTTGCCCATCCCTGCCCTAACAAACTTCTAGTAGGAATAATAGAGGAACAGCGTACAATACAGTTATAGGAAAAGTTGCTCCACAATTGCTATTAAAGGGGAATGAAAGTATTTACTAAAACAGGTCAGAGGAGGTGACAGGTCCTCTTTAATAATGGTTATATTAGTCGTCACCTTGCACCTTGGCAACTGAAGAACCGATATTCATTGGTGATGTCTTCTCATTTTAGAGGTAAATGCTCTTTAATGACTGTACAATCATGAACGTTTTCCTGATATAACGGATTCATGCTACACTGACTTCCAGAGACAGAAAATGTAGAGAACAGATTGCGCAGAACATGCAAGGCATACAGCTACATGAGCAGAGCCCGCATGGGGGAGGAGAGGGTGTTGATCAGCAACAAAGTGCTAATTAATTCCCACAATCTGCAAAGGGAAAGAAGCAGATAGCTGCAGGGAGAATTCCACATCATATCCAAATATTCTTCTGAGACAGCGCCATTAAGGGCTCAGGCACACGGCAAACAGCAGGTCAGCAATATCAGGCACCGGCCGTGTGCACCCCGCATCACGGATGCGGACCTATTCACTTGAACGTGTTCTATTTTTTGTGCGGTGTAGACGGATCACGGACCAATTCAAGTTGAACGGGCCTGGATCCATCTGCGGTCCCGAATGCACAGAATGGACGACCAACGGCCGTGTGCATGAACCCTAAGGCCCCTTTCACACGAGCGAGTTTTCTGCACGGGTGCAATGCGTGACGGGAACGCATAGCACCCGCACTGACTCCGGACCCATTCATTTAGTAAAAAACGCAGCATGTTCTATATTCTGCGTTTTTTCACGCAGCCCTGGCCCCATTGAAGTGAATGGGGCTTCAGGGAAAAACGCATTGTAATCCAGAAGCATGTGCGGATGCGATGCGTTTTTCACTGATGGTTGCTAAGAGATGTTGTTTGTAAACCTTCAGTTTTTTATCACGCACGTGAAAAACGCATCAAAACGCATTGCACCCGGCGGGAAAAACTGAAAACAGAACGCAATTGCAGACAAAAATGACTGCACGTGCTTGCAAAATAGTGCGAGTTTCCCTGAACGCATTCGGACCTAATCCGTCACGCTCGTGTGAAAGAGGCCTACCTGTGTTACCAGCAACCATGCACAGAACACAAGGCACTACGCACTAACTATATACATACATGAAAACCCCTGCTTAAATGAACTGCTCCGTGAAAATGGCAGACCTGGGGCATCCATACATGCAGTGATTACAGAGCCACGACTCGAGAGAAAAGAACCGTACTGTGCATGTGCAGAGGTTATACAGCACAGGCGAAAGGTTACAGGGCAGGAGTCCCATCAAAGGGAGTGGCTTGACAAGAACAATGGCAGGGCTGGGGTGCAATGAGGGGTTCAGCCCAACCCTTGGTGCACTTCATTTACATATTAATTCAAAAGCATTTTTATCAGGATTGCAACAAGGAAGATAAAAAAAAGGACAGTGTTATTATAGTGCAAGCACTACCCGTCATTATCTTTGGTTTAATTCCAAATTTTATGCTGACAGGCTCCCTTTAACCCCTTAAGGACACAGCCTTTTTACACCTTAGGACCAGGCCATTTTTTGAAAATCTGACCAGAGTCCCTTTAAGTGCTGATAACTTTAAAACGCTTTGACTTATCCAGGCCGTTCTGAGATTGTTTTTTCGTCACATATTGTACTTCATGACACTGGTAAAATGGAGTCAAAAAAATAATTTTTTTTGCACCAAAAAATACCTAATTTAACAAAAATTTGGAAAAATTAGCAAATTTCAAAGTTTCAGTTTCTCTACTTCTGTAATACATAGTAATACATTCCCCATATGTCTACTTCATGCTTGAATTGTTTTGGGAATGATATTTTATTTTTTGGGGATGTTACAAGGCTTAGAAGTTTAGAAGCAAATCTTGAAATTTTTCAGAAATTTACAAAAACTCAATTTTTAGGGACCAGTTCAGGTCTCAAGTCACTTTGCGAGGCTTACATTATAGAAACCACCCAAAAATGACCCCATCTAAGAAACTACACCCCTCAAGGTATTCAAAACTGATTTTGCATTCGTTGTTAACCCTTTAGGTGTTGCACAAGAGTTATTGGCAAATGGGGAGGAAATTAGAGAATTTCATTTTTTTGTCAAATTTTTCATTTTAACCCATTTTTTCCACTAACAAACCAAGGGTTAACAGCCAAACAAGACTGTATCTTTATTGCCCTGACTCTGCCGTTTACAGAAACACCCAATATGTGGCCGTAAACTACTGTACGGCCACACAGCGGGGCGTTGAGTGAAAGGTGCGCCGTTTGGTTTTTGGAAGGCTGATTTTTATGGACTGGTTTATTTACACCATGTCCCATTTGAAGCCCCCTGATGCACCCCTAGAGGAGAAACTCCCTAAAAGTGACCCCATCTAAGAAACTACACCCCTCAAGGTATTCAAAACTGATTTTACATACGTCGTTAACCCTTTAGGTGTTGCACAAGAGTTATTGGCAAATGGCGATGAAATTTGAGAATTTCATTTTTTTGCCTAATTTTCCATTTTAACCCATTTTTTCCACTAACAAAGCAAGGGTTAACAGCCAAACAAGACTGTATCTTTATTGCCCTAACTCTGATGTTTACAGAAACACCCCATATGTGGCCGTAAACTACTATACGGGCACACAGCGGGGCGTAGAGTGAAAGGTGCGCCGTTTGGTTTTTGGAGGGCTGATTTTGCTGGACAGTTTTTTTGGCACCATGTCCCATTTGAAGCCCCCCTGATGCACCCCTAGATTATAAACTCCATAAAAGTGACCCCATCTAAGAAACTACACCCCTCAAGGTATTTAAAACTGATTTTACAAACTTTGTTAACCCTTTAGGTGTTGCACAAGATTTAATGGAAAATAGAGATACAATTTCAAAATTTCACTTTTTTGGCAGATTTTCCATTTTAATATTTTTTTTCCAGTTACAAAGCAAGGGTTAACAGCCAAACAAAACTCATTATTTATGGCCCTAATTCTGTAGTTTACAGAAACACCCCAGATGTGGCCGTAAACTACTGTACGGGCACACGGCAGGGCGCAGAAGGAAAGGAACGCCATACGGTTTTTGGAAGGCAGGTTTTGCTGGACAGTTTTTTTTTACACCATGTCCCATTTGAAGCCCCCCTGATGCACCCCTAGAGTAGAAACTCCAAAAAAGTGACCCCATTTTAGAAACTACGGGATAGGGTGGCAGTTTTGTTGGTACTAGTTTAGGGTACATATGATTTTTGGTTGCTCTATATTACACTTTTTGTGCGGCAAGGTAACAAGAAATAGCTTTTTTGGCACCGTTTTTTTTTTTGTTATTTACAACATTCATCTGACAGGTTAGATCATGTGGTAATTTTATAGAGCAGGTTGTCACGGACGCGGCGATACCTAATATGTATACAATTTTTTTTATTTATGTAAGTTTTACACAATGATTTCATTTTTAAAACAAAAAAAATGTTTTAGTGTCTCCATAGTCTAAGAGCCATAGTTTTTTCAGTTTTTGGGCGATTATCTTAAGTAGGGTCTCATTTTTTGCGGGATGAGATGACGGTTTGATTGGCATCTATTTTGGGGTGCGTATGACTTTTTGATTGCTTGCTATTACACTTTTTGTGACGTAAGATGAAAAAAAATTGCTTTTTTTACACCGTTTTTATTTTTATTTTTTTACGGTGGTCATCTGAGGGGTTAGATCATGTGATATTTTTATAGAGCCGGGCGATACGGACGCGGCGATACCTAATATGTATACTTTTTTTTTATTTATGTAAGTTTTACACAATGATTTCATTTTTGAAACAAAAAAAATCATGTTTTAGTGTTTCCATAGTCTAAGAGCCATAGTTTTTTCAGTTTTTGGGCGATTATCTTAGGTAGGGTATGATTTTTGCGGGATGAGATGACGGTTTGATTGTTACAATTTTGGCGTACATGCGACTTTTTTGATCACTTTTATTACCTTTTTTGGGAAGTAAGGTGGGCAAAATTTCAATTTCATCATAGTTTTTGATTTTTTATTTTTATGGCGTTCACCGTTCGGGTAAAGTAACATGACCGTTTTATAGATCAGGTCGTTACGGACGCGGCGATACCAAACATGTGTAGGGAATTTTATTTTTTTCATTTTTTATCAGTGATAAATGTGTTTTTTGATTTTTACTTTTTTTTCACTTTTATTCACTTTTTTTTGACCCAGACCCACTTGGTTCTCGAAGATCCAGTGGGTCTGATGTCTGTATAATACAGTACAGAACAATATATATTGTACTGCACTGTATTTTACTTACACTGAACAGATCTATGCCTTCAGCACAGATCTGTTTAGCACCATGGACAGCAGGACGCCTGAGAGGCGTCCTGTTGCCATGGGAACCTTCCCCGTCTGCTCAGTTCTGGTCAGAACTTCGCAGACGGGGAAGGGTAAGGAGGGGATCTGTCGGGGGGCTGTCTGGGGGCTCTCTCCCTCCCCATCGGGGGGCTGCAAAGGCACAGCAGCCCCCCGATGGGAGAGGGAGGGAGCTCCCTGCGCTGTTAACCTTTTCCATACAGCGGACCGCTGTATGGAAAGGGTTAAACGGCTGACATCGCATCGCAGATGTCAGCCGTTTATAACAGGGTGCCAGCAATGTGCTGGCACCCTGGTATACCCACTAGAAACCAACGATTATACCAGGGGAGGCAGGCGGGGGATCGCGATCCCGCCTGCCGCACCGCCCGCCTCCCGCACCGCCCACACCGCCCGCAACCCTCCCCCTGCACCTCCCGCCACCATAAAATCATTCGGAGGTGCAGGGGGGGGTGAATAAAACGTTTTTTTAGGCATATAAAGTTTCTGATCCCAGCGGTCAGGGACCGCGGGGACCAGAAACTGCAGAAATCGCAGCAAACCGCAGGTCTGAATTGACCTGCGGTTTGCCGCGATCGCCGACATGGGGGGGTCACGGGACCCCCCCGCGCATTTAGCCTAGGTGCCTGCTCAATGATTTGAGCAGGCATCGGGTTCCGATCACTGCCAGCCGCACGGCAGTGATCGAAAATACACAGGGCGTACATGTACGCCCTGTGTCCTTAAGTACCAGGGCACAAGGGCGTACCTGTACGCCCTATGTCCTTAAGAGGTTAAGGGCTCGTTCACACAAACGTTTTTTGCGTTCCGTATACGGTCCGTATATGAAACCATTTATTTCAATGGTTCCGCCCAAAAAAAAGGAATGTACTTCGTATGCATTCCGTTTCCGTACTTCCGTTCCTTTCAAAGATAGAACATGTCCTATTATTGCCCGCAAATCACATTCCATGGCTCCATTCAACTCAATGGGTCCACAAAAAAAACTGAACACATCCGTTTTTGCGGAACCATCTATTGAAAATTTTATGCCCAGCCCAATTTTTTCTATACAATTACTGTATACTGTATATGCCATACGGAAAAACGGAACAGAACCAGAAACACTACTGGAACAAAAAACGAATCCGTTAAAAATGGCCCGCAAAAAAAGTCATATTATCGTGTGAACAAGCCCTAACTCTTAGGCTGGTTTCACACGGGCGTTGCGGGAAAAGGTGCGGGTGCGTTGCAGAAACATGCGCGATTTTTCCACGCGAGTGCAAAACATTGTAATGCATTTTGCACGCGCGTGAGAAAAATTGGCATGTTTGGTACCCAAACCCGAACTTCTTCACAGAAGTTCGGGTTTGGGTTAGGTGTTCTGTAGATTGTATTATTTTCCCTTATAACATGGTTATAAGGGAAAATAATAGCATTCTGAATACAGAATGCATAGTATAATAGGGCTGGAGGGGTTAAAAAAAATAAAAAATAAAAATTTAACTCACCTTAATCCACTTGATCGCGCAGCCGGCATCTCTTCTGTCTTCTTCTTTGCAGTGCACAGGAATAGGACCTTTGATGACGTCACTGTGCTCATCACATAGTCCAATCACATGGTTCATCACCATGGTGAGGGACCATGTGATTGGATCATGTGATGTGACGTCACCACAGGTCCTTAGCCGGCAGCTCAACATTACAGAAGAAGACAGAGATCCGCAACTACGCGATCAAGTGGACTCGGTGAGTTAATTTATTTTTATTTTTAACCCCTCCATCTCTATTTTACTTTGCATTCTGTATTCAGAATGCTATTATTTTCCCTTATAACCATGTTATAAGGGAAAATAATACAGATCGGGTCCCCAGCCCGATCGTCACCTAGCAACCATGCGTGAAAATCGCACCGCATCCGCACTTGCTTGCGGATGCTTACGATTTTCACGCGGCCCCATTCACTTCTATGCGGCCTGCGTTGCGTGAAAAACGCAGAATATAGAGCATGCTGCGATTTTCACGCAACGCACAAGTGATCACAAGAAAATCACCGCTCGTGTGCACAGCCCCATAGAAATGAATGGGTCCGGATTCAGTGCGGGTGCAATGCGTTCAGTAGTAAAACATAATTATATAAAAATATATAAATTTGGTACTGCTGTAATGGTAATGATGCGTAGAATAAGGTTGTCATGTCATTTCTAGCAAACAGTAAATGCCATAAAAACAAAACCCCAAAAACAATGGTGGAATTGCATTTTTTCTATTTTCACCCAGTACAAGATATGGTAAATTAAATGGTACTACTAAAAATACAACTAGTCCTGCATTAAAAACAAGCCCTACATGGCTACATGAATGGAAAAGTAAAACAAAAAATATAAAAATAGGCTGTGTCCTGAAAGCTCAGCTCACAATAAAATAATATTCACAAGTACATAATGCATAGTTATGGGTACGACTGCAAGAAAATCGGGCAACATTTCAAATACGTCAATGTTCATGTACCGTACGTAAAAAAGAACACTGTTGGATTTTTTGTCGCATGCTGTGCTCGACTTTTAGTCCACTGACTTCAATGTAAGTTGCGAGCGACACGAGTCTCACCTGTGACAAGGCTGCAAATCGATGTCACATAAAACATGTTGCCGTGTAGCTTTACCCTAAAATACAGATCTTTTTGGTTGTTTCCTTCACTTGATAGTACACGTTTCATTTCTGTAAAATGGCCACCAGCTTCTTAGGCCGTATTCACACATCTGTGTCCGTGATGACACATGTAACAAGATGGTCAGTGGTTTATTCATGAAGGATCTGTGTTTGGTCCGTGTGTCTATTTTTTGCCCCTCTGTGTCATCTGTGTTCCACGGACACTGCTCACTGCTAATTCCACGGACTGCTAAAAATTTATTTTCCGAGCACCTCCTACCAATGGTCCCTGAAACGCAGACAAAACATGGATGCCATCCATGTTGTGTCCTTGGTTTTCACAGACCCATAGACTTCCACAGGTGTGCTGGTGGCCATCTTACAGAAATGAAGAGGCGACTGACAATTAGAGGAACTGCACCTGAAAGATTAAAACTGAGGGTACCAGTCATGGGCGGACTGGCCGTAGACCCTACAGGGAAAGTTCTCAGCGAGCCGATGTTCATGGGGTTGCTCGAGCCCTCCTCACAGCCATCAGCTGGGTACATAACAACCTGATGCACCTAGGGTTAATGTAGGGAATGTCAGGTATTTATGTACCTGGTGGGCGGTTGCAGGTGTTCTCAAATGGCTTTCAGCTCCACCACAAAGGGGCTCCTACTAGGGAGGTATTATGTGCTGCACTATGGTATTTGGTTCTGCTGGGGTGGTATTATGTGCTGCACTATGGTATTTGGTTCTGCTGGGGTGGTATTATGTGCTGCACTATGGTATTTGGTTCTGCTGGGGTGGTATTATGTGCTGCACTATGGTATTTGGTTCTGCTGGGGTGGTATTATGTGCTGCACTATGGTATTTGGTTCTGCTGGGATGGTATTATGTGCTGCACTATGGTATTTGGTTCTGCTGGGGTGGTATTATGTGCTGCACTATGGTATTTGGTTCTGCTGGGATGGTATTATGTGCTGCACTATGGTATTTGGTTCTGCCGGGGTGGTATTATGTGCTGCACTATGGTATTTGGTTCTGCTGGGGTGGTATTATGTGCTGCACTATGGTATTTGGTTCTGCTGGGGTTGTATTATGTGCTGCACTATGGTATTCGGTTCTGCTGGGGTGGTATTATGTGCTGCACTATGGTATTTGGTTCTGCTGGGGTGGTATTATGTGCTGCACTATGGTATTTGGTTCTGCTGGGGTGGTATTATGTGCTGCACTATGGTATTTGGTTCTGCTGGGGTTGTATTATGTGCTGCACTATGGTATTTGGTTCTGCTGGGATGGTATTATGTGCTGCACTATGGTATTTGGTTCTGCTGGGGTGGTATTATGTGCTGCACTATGGTATTTGGTTCTGCTGGGGTGGTATTATGTGCTGCACTATGGTATTTGGTTCTGCTGGGGTTGTATTATGTGCTGCACTATGGTATTTGGTTCTGCTGGGATGGTATTATGTGCTGCACTATGGTATTTGGTTCTGCTGGGGTGGTATTATGTGCTGCACTATGGTATTTGGTTCTGCTGGGGTGGTATTATGTGCTGCACTATGGTATTTGGTTCTGCTGGGATGGTATTATGTGCTGCACTATGGTATTTGGTTCTGCTGGGATGGTATTATGTGCTGCACTATGGTATTTGGTTCTGCTGGGGTGGTATTATGTGCTGCACTATGGTATTTGGTTCTGCTGGGGTGGTATTATGTTCTGCACTATGGTATTTGGTTCTGCTGGGATGGTATTATGTGCTGCACTATGGTATTTGGTTCTGCTGGGGTGGTATTATGTGCTGCACTATGGTATTTGGTTCTGCTGGGGTGGTATTATGTTCTGCACTATGGTATTTGGTTCTGCTGGGGTGGTATTATGTTCTGCACTATGGTATTTGGTTCTGCTGGGGTGGTATTATGTTCTGCACTAATGCATTGCTGACCCTGTCTACTTGATTTGTCTCTGCCTACTTGTGTTGGCCTCTCCTCCTGTCAATTTGGACCCACCTAAGATATAGGACCCCCTGGCACCAGGTATTTTAACGATGTATTATACACTTTTTATGAATTTATTATTGTGAACCGTAGATTCGCTTAAAGCCCACAATGTTGTCAAACCAACTCATAAGAGAGGGTACCTCTGTCGACCGCAACAGCACTGTCCTTGTAGTCATATGCTGAATGTGAGCAGTGTTTGTTGTCAGCAGTCGCTCCGGCGGGGGGAGCAAGCAGGAATTAGTTTATTAGCAGAAATACCTTGCAGATCTTGAATTTGTATCTGAGAAGGTCAGGGGCGGATTAGGATTTAAAAGTAGCCCTGGAAAAAAAAAAAAAAGTGGCCCTATGTTGTGGGCGGGTCCAGATTGAGAGAAGGTGGGGCCAACATGAGTAGGCGGGACCAGAAATACCATAGACGAGGGAGCAGTATATGATGCAGCAATTTTTTATTTGGCTCAGTGCAGCACAATATACTGCTCCAGAAGAACCAAAAACCTCTCTAGAAGCTGCCCCTCTGTGGTGCCCAGTGCTAACTGCTATGTCCTGCCCTCCTCCTCCACTTCTCTCTAATTAAGATATGGAGAAAGGGGATGAAGACTTAAAACAAAGGCAACAGCAGAGAGCCAGCCCTACGTTCAGCATTCTGACTGGTCTTTCAGCGTTACCATACATACATGGGAGTACAGCGTCGCATACCTCTCACATCCAGTCACGTCTCCTCTGATGTAGATATTCTCTTTCCTCATCTTCTCCGTTAAGACCAGACAATACATGATGACATCTTCTAGTCGTGTTCCATCTCTGCAGAGTTTGACACACAGATATCTTAGAGTCCTCAAATTTCCATCATCCTCCCCACCATGGTGCCCCAACATTGTCATCCTGCTGCTGCCCCAATACTGAGCCTGCTGTGGTCCCCAATGCCCCCAAATAGCATACTGTAAAAATAATAATGCCCCCTATAGTGCCCCTAGTGACAATAATGCCTGCCCCCAGTAACAAAAAAGTCCTGCCTATAATTCCCCCTAGTAATAATAATAATGCCCCCAGTAATACCAATGTCCCCACAGTGCCTCCAGAATTAAAAATGCCACCTTGTTATAATAATGCCCCCAGTATTAATATTATGTATTGTATTGTGTCTCCCGTAATAATAATGCCCCGTATTGTGTCTCCCGTAATAATAATGCCCCTAGTAATGTCCTCCCCTTGCCCTCCAGTAATGCCCCCTGCCCCAGTAATATCCCTATAGGACCCCCAGTAATATCCCCATAGCGGCCACAGTAATGCCCCCCCGCCCCCAGTAATGTCCCTATAAAGCCCCCAGTAATTTCCCCCCTGCCTCGAGTAATGTCCCCTCCCCCCAGTAATGTCCCTATAGCTCCCCCAGTAATGTCCCCCCTGCCCCAGTAATGTACTTATAGTGGTCACCTTAATGCGCTCTGCCCCCAAATCCCATTATTGTCAAATGGCTGGAAAAAAAACAACTCACCTGAGTGCAGTTCCCCGCATACACGCGGCAGACTCTTCTGCCTGTGTCCTGGAGCAGGAGGGGCAGGGAGGACGTCACCGCGTCAGTCGCATTGATGCTGGGAGTGGGAGGAGCCACAAGTCCTTTGACATCTGGAGGGCAGAGTAGTGATCTCTGTCCGGTGTCAAAGGACCTGACAGCAGGAGGTACAGTGGGGGGTGCATTATTAGGGGCAAAATAATAAGATTACAGCAGGGCAAGTGGTGGTCGTCGCCCTCACTACAATACACATTGGGGCCACCAGCAGCCCTGCTGTGATCTCATTATCACGACAGTGACATGATAATGAGATCGCAGCAGGGCTGCTGGTGGCCGCAATGTGTATTGTAGTGAGGGCAACAGCCGCCACTAGCCCTGCTGTAATCTAACCTTCCTGACACAATGTGTTATGATGCTGGCCCATAGCATACCCCGGTGGGGTACATTGCCAATCTGCCCCTGGACAAGGAACAATCTATTATTCCAATGTGACAACTAAACTTTGCCCAGGGTGGGAAAGATTTCACATAAATTGCATCATGCGCCCAAATGATTGTAAGAAAAACAGTCATTTATACATCTCTATTTTAGGTTTAAGCCTCAAAAGCACTGTTGTTTTATATGGGTGTCATGCATTCCTGATTATGTAATAGCAGGGTTTTTTTTCTAAAAAATAAAACAGTACAGTTTCAAAGAAAAGATATATATTGTATATGCCTACAATATAAATTTCAGCTTTCAACAATGTAGGATACAGAGAAATAAAACGGGTATTAACGTATAGATGGAAAGCATGCACTTACCTGCACAACCTCATTTCTCACACCAATTGTATAGAGCCAGTCTCGGACTTTAGGATAGCTGTTCAGCTTCTGCGTTCTCTCAGGATGAGGCACTTGGAGCTTGCACTGAAGCTGTTTACTGATGTATTTCATCAGCTTGGCCTGCAAGGATACAAGAATATCATCAGTATACAGCAGAGAACAAGTCGAACCAGCCATGCTGCCTGGAAATAAAGGTATAAAATCACAGTAAAATGTTATACAGTCTATGGAGAACATTGGGAACTGGTACTCAGACCTGGGCTTGTCTAACCTCTACACGGCCACTTCTGGTCACATGCATGAAAACGGTCTGAGAGAGAAGGTAATCTTGTTACTCATGTAAATCAGAATTGACCTACTGCTTTTTGAATGACACTGGAAAAATTAAAAGTGATTTCTGACTCCTTTAGGAAAGATGGCCCCTTTAGGTGCCTTGACATGCAGCAGATTATGTGAAGAAATGTATGCAACTGAAAATCAGCCCCAATGAAGCTTCCAGAAATCCATGTGCTTCCCACCAAAACAACTTCATTCACGTTACAGAGGACCTGTCACCACAAAATGCAGTACACGCTGCAGGCAGCAAGTTATAGAGCAGGAGAAGCTGAGCTGATTGATATTTAGTTTTATGGGAAAAGATTTAGTAAATCTTGTCAATTATACACTTATATATCTGCTCTCTCTGAGCTTAGTTGTAAAAGGGGGGCATCTCTTAGTGATTGATAGCATTCTCTGTATAAGTGTAAATACATAGCTGGTCAGTCACTGATAGCTGTACACGGGGGAGGTGTTATCAGTGATTGCTAGTGTTCTCTGTGTAAGTGTGTATACATAGATAACTGTCAGTCACTGATAGATGTACAGAGGGGTGGTGTTATCAGTGATTGATAGCATTCTCTGTGTAAGTGTGTATACAGAGATAGCTGTTAGTCACTGATAACTGTACACAGGGGAGGTATTGTCAGTGATTGATAGCATTCTCTGTGTAAGTGTGTATACAGAGATAGCTGTTAGTCATTGATAACTGTACACAGGGGAGGTATTATTAGTGAGTGATAGCATTCTCTGTGTAAGTGTGTATACAGAAATAACTGTCGGCCACTGATAGTTGCACACAGGGGAGGTATTATCAGTGATTGATAGAATTCTCTGTGTAAGTGTGTATATAGTACATAGATAGCTGTCAGTCACTGATAGTTGCACACAGGGGAGGTATTATCAGTGATTGATAGAATTCTCTGTGTAAGTGTGTATATAGTACATAGATAGCTGTCAGTCACTGATAGCTGTACACAGGGGAGGTGTTATCAGTGATTGATAGCATTCTCTGTGTAAGTGTGTATACAGAGATGCTGCCAGTCACTGGGGAAGCCTATGTGCTATCCGTCTTTCACAGATGTAAAAACTAGACTTGGTCATATAAACAACCAAGGCTACACATGCTTGATCTCTTTTCAAAGACACATCTCAGGAGAACATCCATACAACAGCAGGCTTCTTGAACCACTCAGGTCAGAAACAGAGAGATTCATGACAGAGTAAGCCACAGTTATCAAAAAGCATCAAGCATGGTAGAGGCATAATATGACATTGCCGCCTGGACATATTAGGAATTCTGAACAGGACCAAGAAAGAGCATTCATCTGTCCACTGGAGATGGAGTATAATCAAGTTACGTAGGAAGATAACAATCAAGAACCCAGAAGAAAACCTACATCTGAACAAACGACTATTTTTGAACTGTCCTAGTCAAATTCCTGACTTGAAGCCACAGAAAAGCAAGGACAGGACCTAAACAGAGCAGATCGCACACAAAAATGTATCTTGTTGAATTTAAAGGGGAATTCCTATTTAAGCCATTCTCGGTTGGGGTCCGAATACCTGTTCTACGTAGCAGCCAGAGTTGGCTGGGGTTACGGACTCGGCTGAGTGAGCAGTGGTATGCCATGTCTGCAGCTCCCATTTGCTTCTATACAACCAGCATAACACAGTCCTCCGTTACCACAGACACCTCTGTATGAAAATGGCTGATATGGGAATAACCCTCTAAATCTGCTTGGTAAACATGGATAGACTACATGTGGCTGCAAGAGAGGATCATCCAGTGGACCTACACTCAATAATGGGCCCCTAATACAAACAGGTCCAGCAGAAGACAGCCCCATTTAAATGTAACTTTGGCAATTATAATTCAAAAATGGTTATATTCATTTAATGTGACATAAGCAATACTTGGGGAGATGGTCAGATATTTTCTCACAGCACTGTACATATCATGTACCTTGTAGGAATAATTATTTTACATTGCCATAATGCAGAATGTCACCTCTGTGGGTTGAACAAAAAGGTCTCCATGGAAACAAAGCTTTTGTTTAGTTTTAAACCATTAATGCCAAACGCAAAAATACATTTTATCTTCGCTATAAATAATAAGTCAAATCCCAAATGCACTCGAACAACTGGTACCAACTGCATTAAAGTCTAAGGGTACTTTCACACTAGCGTTGTTAGAATCCGGCAGGCCGTATTCAAACGGAAAGCTCTTTTTTTCCGGATCCGTTAGACGGATGCGGTGAAATACCAGATCTGTCATCGTACGAAATACCGGATCGTATTTACATTTTTTCAAGCTCAAAAGAGAAACCCGCTCCTCCTATAAACAGACCAGAAAACTGGATCTGGAGATGCAGCAATTTCTGGAACACTTGGTACCGCATCCGGCATTAATACACTGCTCAAAAAAATAAAGGGAACACTTAAACAACACAATGTAACTCCAAGTCAATCACACTTCTGTGAAATCAAACTGTCCACTTAGGAAGCAACACTGAGTGACAATCAATTTCACATGCTGTTGTGCAAATGGGATAGACAACAGGTGGAAATTATAGGCAATTAGCAAGACACCCCCAATAAAGGAGTGGTTCTGCAGGTGGTGACCACAGACCACTTCTCAGTTCCTATGCTTCCTGGCTGATGTTTTGGTCACTTTTGAATGCTGGCGGTGCTTTCACTCTAGTGGTAGCATGAGACGGAGTCTACAACCCACACAAGTGGCTCAGGTAGTGCAGCTTATCCAGGATGGCACATCAATGCGAGCTGTGGCAAGAAGGTTTGCTGTGTCTGTCAGCGTAGTGTCCAGAGCATGGAGGCGCTACCAGGAGACAGGCCAGTACATCAGGAGACCGTAGGAGGGCAACAACCCAGCAGCAGGACCGCTACCTCCGCCTTTGTGCAAGGAGGAACAGGAGCACAGCTAGAGCCCTGCAAAATGACCTCCAGCAGGCCACAAATGTGCATGTGTCTGCTCAAACGGTCAGAAACAGACTCTATGAGGGCCCAACGTCCACAGGTGGGGGTTGTGCTTACAGCCCAACACCGTGCAGGACGTTTGGCATTTGCCAGAGAACACCAAGATTGGCAAATTTGCCACTGGAGCCCTGTGCTCTTCACAGATGAAAGCAGGTTCACACTGAGCACATGTGACAGACGTGACAGAGTCTGGAGACGCCGTGGAGAACGTTCTGCTGCCTGCAACATCCTCCAGCATGACCGGTTTGGCATTGGGTCAGTAATGGTGTGGGGTGGTGTTTCTTTGGAGGGCCGCACAGCCCTCCATGTGCTCGCCGGAGGTAGCCTGACTGCCATTAGGTACCGAGATGAGATCCTCAGACCCCTTGTGAGACCATATGCTGGTGCGGTTGGCCCTGGGTTCCTCCTAATGCAAGACAATGCTAAACCTCATGTGGCTGGAGTGTGTCAGCAGTTCCTGCAAGACGAAGGCATTGATGCTATGGACTGGCCAGCCCGTTCCCCAGACCTGAATCCAATTGAGCACATCTGGGACATCATGTCTCGCTCTATCCACCAACGTCACGTTGCACCACAGACTGTCCAGGAGTTGGCAGATGCTTTAGTCCAGGTCTGGGAGGAGATCCCTCAGGAGACCGTCCGCCACCTCATCAGGAGCATGCACAGGCATTGTAGGGAGGTCATACAGGCACGTGGAGGCCACACACACTACTGAGCCTCATTTTGACTTGTTTTAAGGACATTACATCAAAGTTGGATCAGCCTGTAGTGTGTTTTTCCACTTTAATTTTGAGTGTGACTCCAAATCCAGACCTCCATGGGCTGAAAAATTTGATTTCCATTTTTTAATTTTTGTGTGATTTTGTTGTCAGCACATTCAACTATGTAAAGAACAAAGTATTTCAGAAGAATATTTAATTAACTCAGATCTAGGATGTGTTATTTTTGTGTTCCCTTAATTTTTTTGAGCGGTGTATATCTCTATAGAAATTAATGCCGGATCCGGCAAGTGCGGTATTGTTCTGTGATTTTTAACAGAAAAAATACCGCAGCATGCTGTGGTATTTTGTCCGGTCAAATACCGTACAAAGGACGGAACGGAAGACATCCTGATGCATACTGAACGGATTGCTTTCCATTCAGAATGCATTAGTACAAAACTGATGCGTTTTTTCTGGTATTGAGACCCTTTACTGGATTTCAATACCAGAAAAGAATAACGCTAGTGTGAAAGTACCCTAAGCCTTTCAAAGTAATATCTCATGCTCCTCTGATCTCACTGAAGCACTGCACCACTATATAGGACATACCTCCTATGGCTGTATGATGGAAAGTTATTTTTATTCATCTTTCCTATGTTTCAACACCTTGCAATTTTCAAGATTTCTGCTTGCTGTAACTGAATGAAAATATTCCGGTTTCCATCCAGAAAACCATTACAAACCGAACCCATTTGTAACAATCACATGAACATGCTTATGAAGATGTACAAGCAGTTCTTTAAAGGGAACCTGTCACCTGCAAAACGCATATTAAACCGACCACAGTACCTTATAGTATCCCCCAGTGTGTGGCTAATCATGTTTTTCTTGCCTCTTTGTGTTTCTTCATATTTGTTAAAAACGCTGTTTTAATGTCGGTTGGCGCTGTCTCCGAGTCAGGCTTGTAGTCAAGGAGGCAGTGGCCTCCTTGCTTCAAGTAAAGCTGAGCCCGCCCCTTACCCCTCCTTTCTACAATTAGATGGACATGCTGCCGTGATCCCTCTCTTCTAGCGCATGCGCGGTACGCTGCCTGTTACAGCGCAATCCTCACTCACCCGCCTGCATTTTGCTGACTGCGGATGCGCCGGACAGTTCGATTGCGCGCCCGGCCGTCACGCTGTAACAGGCAGCGTACCGTGCATGCGCTAGAAGAGCACGATCCCGGCATCACGTCCATCTAATTACAGAGAGGAGGGGTAAGGGGTGGGCTTAGCTTTACTTGATGTAAGGAGGCCGCTCCCCCCAGGACCTTATTGAGTCATTCCGAGCCCGTCTAGCTGCTGTTCATGCTGCACATGGTGGTAACTCTGGATATTAGCTGATGGTCATAATAATGTGACTTGACTGTGTAGGATGTTAAGGAGATGAAAGGGTCAGTATTGCTAGAAAACTGATAGAAGAAAACCAAAGAGTGCTCACTATTATGCGTAGGAGAGTTGGTTAACTGGGAAAGTTGGAAGGAGAAGTTAGGAAGAGGAACATGGAGGAAATTAGATTTAAAAAAAAAAGGATAAATAATCAAGAGTGGGAAAAATGGATGTAATCCATGGATGGAGTCCTGAATTAACAGCAGAGATCAAACCTCGGTATCTCATGATCAGCACTGTTAACAGCATTCAAAGAAAAGACTGAGAGGGGACCTATTTTGTGACATGACCGAGGCCGACCGCCCAGGATCCATTGAAGGACTTCTGGGCTGGCTGACCATGTGTCCTGTTTTTTGGGCATACTTAGACATTCCCTAATAACTGCCTATGTAGAACACAGGCTAATGAAGAAATCAAAATGAAAAATAAGATTACAAGAAAAATTAAATTAATAAAAAATGAATGCTTAAAGGGGTTATCCGTTTTATTTATATTGATGACCTATCCTCAGGATAGGTCATCAATATCAGATCAGCGGGGGGCAGACTCCAGGCACCCCCTGCTGATCAACTGAAGAGGCCGTGCTCTTCTCTTCAATTCTTACCTGCTCACTGTCGCAACCGCAGTGGTAAACAGTGTAATTACGACTCCGCCGCCCCATTCACTTTAATGGGAAGGCTTCTTCCTGTTCAAGCGGAAACAGGAAGGAGCCATCCCATAGAAATGAATGGGACGGCTTAGGTGTGATTACACCTGCTCACTGCTGCAGTAGCAACGGTGAGCAGGTAAACAGTGAAGAGAAGGTTGCGCTTGTACGAGTGCGGCCTTCTCTTCACACAGCTGATGGGTGGTAGTGCTGGGAGTCGGACCCCGCAGATCTGATATCGATGACCTATCCTGAGGATAGGTCATCAATATAAACAAAGCGGACAACCCCTTTAAAAATGAGAAAGTATGCCTTTTTGCAACGAATTTCAATAAACCTAAGGGTACTTTTTTCTTTTCCGGCATAGGGCTCTTTCACACCTGCGTTGTTGTGTTCCGGCATAGAGTTCCGTCGTCGGGGCTCTATGCCGGAAGAATCCTGATCAGGATTATCCTAATGCATTCTGAATGGAGAGAAATCCGTTCAGGATGCATCAGGATGTCTTCAGTTCCGGAACGGAACGTTTTTTGGCCGGAGAAAATACCGCAGCATGCTGCGCTTTTTGCTCCGGCCAAAAATCCTGAAGACTTGCCGCAAGGCCGGATCCGGAATTAATGCCCATTGGAAGGCATTGATCCGGATCCGGCCTTAAGCTAAACGTCGTTTCGGCGCATTGCCGCATCCGACATTTAGCTTTTTCAGAGTGGTTACCATGGCTGCCGGGACGCTAAAGTCCTGACAGCCATGGTAAAGTGTAGTGGGGAGCGGGGAGCAGTGTACTTACCGTCCGTGCGGCTCCCCGGGCACTCCAGAGTGACGTCAGGGCGCCCCAAGCTCATGGATCATGTGATCACATGGATCACGTCATCCATGCGCATGGGGCGCTCTGACGTCATTCTGGAGCGCCCCGGGAGCCGCACGGACTGTAAGTATACCGCTCCCCCGCTCCCCACTACTACTATGGCAACCAGGACTTTAATAGCGTCCTGGGTGCCATAGTAACACTGAACGCATTTGGAAGACGGTTCCGTCTTCAAATGCTTTCAGTACACTTGCGTTTTTCCGGATCCGGAGTGTAATTCCGGCAAGTGGAGTACACGCCGGATCCGGACAACGCAAGTGTGAAAGAGGCCATAGAGTTCCGTCAAAAGGGCTCAATGCCGGAAGAGAACTGATCAGTTTTATCCCCATGCATTCTGAATGGAGAACAATCCGTTCAGGATGCATCAGTATGTCTTCAGTTCAGTCATTTTGACTGATCAGGCAAAAGATAAAACCGTATCACACTGCCCACCGGATCACACTGCCGCAAGTGTGAAAATAGCCTAAGTCACAAAACATAACATAAAACATAAATATTATACACATATTTGGTATTGTCACAACTCTAATAACCTGTATAATGAATCGAATGTATAATTTAATATGATTGGTATATGCTGTAAAAAAAATTATCCTGCGGTGTATTTTTTTGTTTTTTATTTTGTTTGCTTTTTCTTTTGCCTATATGAAGATCAATATAAAGGAAACACTAAGAAACTGAATTTGTAACTAAAATTGGAGCTACATAAAGTACCACTCATCGCACAAAACAAAAGTTATTACCAACAATGCCAAGAGAAAAAAATATAAAAATGTTCTGGTCCTCAAGGCCAAAAGCTGAAGCTTTTACAAGAAGCCAATACTGAAGTTTGGTAGCTATTTACTCATGTAAAACCAAACTTTAAAATGTTTTTAAGTTTTCAGTTTTAAGATATTCAACAGCTGTCAGTGCAAGGAACCAAACTTGGCAGTACTCACTAAACACAGACCACATGTTGGGATAGGAATGTGAATCTCATGACACCAAGACCAATGTGATGACTATGTAAGTTTCCAACCATCGAATACAATGGGGGAGGTAGAAGGGTTAAAGACGTATTAAACATACATGTTATCATTTCCAATTACATCTGGGTGACCAAGAATAAATGTATTGAAGACTTTGTAGCCATTGAACAGAGAAGAAATAAAATATAAAGAAACAGTGTAGTAATCAGAATACACTACAATAACTGAGGAATAGAACAACATAGCGTTATATGAGAATCCTTCTTGCTTCGTAAATCAGACAGGTCCTCTTCAAGAATAATGGAGGACATGTTGTACTAGTGCATACAAAAAGTAGAAAATGTATCATAGGAACTGAACAGATAACTTATGTTGTGACCCAATGACAGCAGTGTTGTTAACAGACATTTAGCATTTGTCAGTTTTAAAGGGGTTGTCTCACATCAGACATTGGTGTTTGATAGGTGCGGTTCCCACCTCTGGGACCCGCACCTATCTTTAGAATGAGGAGGAGGGTGCACCTCAAGGTGGGACTCTCACCTATAAGACATTGGGGGCATAGTGATATGGCCCCAATGTCTGAGGTGAGACAACCCCTTTAAGTCTGTCTTTGCTTTGTGTGCCTGCCCCAAATTTATGAAATGGTGCACCTTAATAATATATTTGGCATATTAAAGGGCATCTGTCAGTAGATATGTAGCTATGAAACTGGCTGACCTGTTCCATGTGCGCTTGGCAGCTGAAGGCATCTGTGCTGGTACCAGGTCCATATGTGCCCGCATTGCTGAGAAAAATGATGTTTTAATATAGTGAGCCTCTAGGAGCAATGTGGTTGTTGCTGTTACAGCTAGAGGCTCAGCTTCCAGCTGAGGGCTCATGCACACGAACGTGGTTTGGTTCCGCATTTTGTGCGACTCGGATGCGGACCCATTCACTTCAATGGGGCCCCAAAAGATGCGGACAGCACTTTGTGTGCTATTATAGGCGGGCCGTTCCTCTCTGCAAATTGCGGAACGCACACGGGTGGCGTCCGTGTTTTGCGGATCCGCAATTTGCGGACTGCAAAACAGGGCGCGGTCGTGTGCATGAGCCCTAAGTCTCTATGGGAACATGGGACCAACACAGATGTCTTCAGCTGCCAAGCGCACATGGAACAGGTCAGCCATAGGTCCAAATCTGCTGACAGATGCCCTTTAATCATATATTTGGAGTGAGTGCGATGTGGTTTACACCTATATGTGTAAGGGTACATTAGGCGGTTGCCTGGCAAGGGTTTTTATTTTTATTTTTTTTGCGACCTTTGCAAAAGTCACACATAGTGAATGCACCATAATCCAGGTCTAATCTCACTTTTAGCTCTTAAACACAGACCACTTTGAAAAGTGTTGAGGATCACAAAATGTTGCAAAATTGGACCAAATGTTGCAGAAAACTCTGCAATCGGCATCACGTGCAACATTTTCCAGCCAAAAGACTGACATATCTGTCTGATTTGATAAATGTCCCCCTTTGCCTTTACCAGTCAACAATTTCTACCATTGTTTTCTTGATTTAACAGAGGTATGGGGTGAATTTACCATCCCCCTACCAGTTTTCTGGTGTAAAAAGGTCAGAAATACCATGTTTGAAAGTGTTTAAACACCACTTGCGCAAAAAAAATTGCGCAAGTGGTGTTTCTCTGCAGACCATGACACATTCCTGAAAAGAGGGTGTGCAAGGAGAGGGAGTTTTCTGGTGTAAAAGACTGAAATCTGCGCCAGCTAGGGACTGGCACAGATTTGAATTTAGGCACAAGGACTGCCGAAGTTGTGCCTAATTTATGACGAGGCGTGAGCTCACCTCTGGGGATATCATAGACCAGCATAAAAGGCTGGTCTATGATAAATTCCCCACCATAAAAATCCTGAGATGAATGGAGCAGAGCAGTTAATAACAATGCCTGAATTCTTCATGGGAAGTTCCTTGGAAACCTTGGCAATCAAATTGCAGAACAAAATTTCTGAGAAGAGAATGACGCAAATAAACTGCATAAACATCTGAGAACTCAGACCACAAGCAGACACCGCTTTCCTGAGCCTCTGAGATATCTGAAGGCCCACCATGAATACCATATACTGTATAACATATCCGTAGTAAACAACACCATACAAATCTGGGAGAGCTAGCTGAGGGAGGGCAGGTGCCTCGGCCCCTCCATCTCAAGTTCACCTCTTAAGCCATGTATCTACAGTTGCAAGAAAAAGTATGTGAACCCTTTGGAATGATATGGATTTCTGCACAAATTGGTCATAAAATATGATCTGATCTTCATCTAAGTCACAACAATAGACAATCACAGTCTGCCTAAACTAATAACACACAAAGAATTAAATGTTACCATGTTTTTATTGAACACACCATGTAAACATTCATAGTGCAGGTGGAAAAAGTATGTGAACCCTTGGATTTAGTAACTGGTAGAACCTCCTTTAGCAGCAATAACCAAACGTTTCCTGTAGTTGCAGATCAGACGTGCACAACGGTCAGGAGTAATTCTTGACCATTCCGCTTTACAGAACTGTTTCAGTTCAGCAATATTCTTGGGATGTCTGGTGTGAATCGCTTTCTTGAGGTCATGCCACAGCATCTCAATCAGGTTGAGGTCAGGACTCCGACTGGGCCACTCCATAAGGCGTACTTTCTTCTGTTTAAGCCATTTTGTTGTTGATTTACTTCTATGCTTTGGGTCGTTGTCCTGTTGCAACACCCATCTTCTGTTGAGCTTCAGCTGGTGGACAGATGGCCTTAAGTTCACCTGCAAAATGTCTTGATAAACTTGGGAATTCATTTTTCCTTCGATGATAGCAATTCGTCCAGGCCCTGACGTAGCAAAGCAGCCCCAAACCATGATGCCCCCACCACCATACTTCACAGTTGGGATGAGGTTTTCATGTTGGTGTGCTGTGCCTTATTTTCTCCACACATAGTGTTGTGTGTTTCTTCCAAACAACTCAACTTTGGTTTCATCTGTCCACAGAATATTTTGCCAGTACTGCTGTGGAACATCCAGGTGCTCTTGTGCAAACTGTAAAGGTGCAGCAATGTTTTATTTTGGACAGCAGTGGCTTCCTCTGTGGTATCCCCCATGAAATCCATTCTTGTTTAGTGTTTTACGTATCGTAGATTCACTAACAGGGATGTTAGCATATGCCAGATACTTTTGTAAGTCTTTAGCTGACACTCTAGGATTCTTCTTCACCTCATTGAGCAGTCTGTGCTGTGCTGTTGCAGTCATCTTTACAGGACGGCCACTCCTAGGGAGAGTAGCAGCAGTGCTGAACTTTCTCCATTTATAGACAATTTGTCTTACCGTGGACTGATGAATAGCAAGGCTTTTGGAGATACTTTTATAACCCTTTCCAGCCTTGTGCAAGTCAACAATTCTTAATCGTAGGTCTTCTGAGAGCTCTTTTGTGCGAGGCACCATTCACATCAGGCAATGCTTCTTGTGAAAAGCAAACCCAGAACTGGTGTGTGTTTTTTATAGGGCAGGTCAGCTGTAACCAACACCTCCAATCTTATCTCATTGATTGGACTCCAATTAGCTCTTGGAGATGTCATTAGTCTAGGGGTTCACATAGTTTTTCCACCTGCACTTTGAATGTGTACATGGTGTGTTCAATAACAACATGGTAACATTTAATTCTTGTGTGTGATTAGTTTAAGCAGACTGTGATTGTCTATTGTTGTGACTTAGATGAAGATCAGATCACATTTTATGACCAATTTGTGCAGAAATCCATATCATTCCAAAGGGTTCACATACTTTTTCTTGCAACTGTAGATACATGGCTTAAGAGGTGAACTTGAGATGGAGGGGCCGAGGCACCTGCCCTCCCTCAGCTAGCTCTCCCAGATTTGTATGGTGTTGTTTACTACGGATATGTTATACAGTATATGGTATTCATGGTGGGCCTTCAGATATCTCAGAGGCTCAGGAAAGCGGTGTCTGCTTGTGGTCTGAGTTCTCAGATGTTTATGCAGTTTATTTGCATCATACTTTTTCTTGCAACTGTATGTACTGTCTCTTAGGGGTAGATGGAACTGGCTCAGTGTTCATGTGCGCGAGGAGTGACATTGTTACAGTTAACACACTCTTGTCACAGGTCAAGCATAGAGGCCTTTTCCAGAAAAGGGAGAAACAGGATCAGCACTATATCTACCCTGTCATATTATTTCCATGACTGAAAGTCACCCTGTACCTACCTGTATTACCTCTATTAATATGCAAAAAGTGGTACTTATGTGTAGAAATTAAAGCAACTCAATTTAAAGGGGTTGTGCAGCCCTAGTACACTGATGACCTATCCTAAGGATAGGTCATCGATACCAGATTGGTGAGGGTGCAGCTCCCAGCACCCCCACCGGTCAGCTGTTTGAAGAGGCCGCAGCGCTCGTTCAAGCGCCACGGCCTCTTTACTGTGTGACTGCACGCCATCTAACTTGCGAAAAGGGCGTGCCGTTGTAGTTACACTGAAGGACCGCTAGTTAGACAATGTGTAGTTAAACAGTGATGGGCGGGGGTGCTGGGTGTCGAGCACTCGCCGGTCTGATATTGATGACCTATTCTGAGGCCAGGTCATCAATATATTAGCGCTACACAACCCCTTTATATGTAATTTTGCTACAAGATGTTGCAATGTATTATAATGTATTCGCAAGGCCCTGGCTTATATATAGATATGTTTGCAGCTGACATGGCAATCCACTAGCATTCCACGATCGCGTCAACAGTCCTCCCCAGCTGTTAAAGCACTCAAATGTCGCCTTTGCTATTGACCACAGCATTTATGGGGTAAATGACCACGATCAGAGTTTTTCCTGGCTGACATAGCGGAACGTTAACTGCTAGTCGCAGATGCCACCAGCTGGTGAAAGAACGGGCCACTACCGTGACATCTTAGCAAGGCAGTTAGTGGATATGACCTGCTCAGCGCAACATACTACTGGAAGAAGTTAAAAAAACGAAACTTAAATTAGGCCTATCCCCAACCTCCCACCCCCCCCCCCCCCTCCGCACAGCTAATTCCAGAATTGGATTAGCAATTTCATAATAGGTGCTCAATGTTTTCTTCACATACAACACATTTGTAAACCATATTTCCCAGAAATTTCGGCGTACATGTTAAAATTATCCCGTTGTAACATGATGCGCACATAAACAGGCTTTCGCAGGCAGCGCTCATTACAGAAGATCTTTATTGAAGCCACTGCACCTGCTACTCCCATAATTTATTAAGGCAAGGTGTTACTTTTAATTAACTCCGTGCTCCCTGGATAGCAGCAGTCCTGGGGTTACTAAGAAAATAATGCCATTTTATATGGTTTATACGTTTGAAGGGCTGCCACAGTGCATAATGCGTACACTGTACCTCCATATGCCTCTGGCTTCATACAGTGCGGGGCATATACATTTTTTTCTGTCAGCAGCCATACGGATTTTCTGTCTGCCCCTTTTCCAGATGTCCTCATTTAGTGTGCGGTCCAGCGGCAGGATCGGCATGTGGATTACTAATCGTCGGGCCGCCCATGGACTTGCTATTGTTTGACAGTGAGGATAGTGGTTAGTTATTTAATGCATTTGCTCCATAGCATTACCTCTTCATACATGACCATCTACTCCTTCCATCTGCCCAGCTCTGTGATGGAGTGTATGCTGACTGGAAGTTGTGGGAGACCTTCTATCTTCATTGAGCAGGACCTGCGCTGACGTCACAGCGCTCACCACGTGGTGAGCGCTATGACGTCAGCGAAGGTCCTCTTGCAGGTCCTTCAATAAGAACAAAGAAGAGGATCCCGGCTGCGCGATCAAGTGGATGGGGTGAGTAATGTTTTTATTATTTTTTAACCCTCAATTGACATTATACTTAGCATTCTGTATAAGAATGCTATTATTTTCCATTATAACCATGTTATAATGGAAAATAATAAAGTAAATGGAGTCCCGGGTCATACATCCCTCGTCTCCTTAGCAACCATGCGTGAAAATCGCACCGCATCAGCACTTGATTGTGGATGCAATGTGATTTTCACACAGCCCCATTCATTTCTACGGGGACTGCGTTGCGTGAAAAACACAGAATATAGAACATGCTGCGATTTTCACGCAACGCACAAGTGATGCGTGAAACACATCGCTCATGTGCACGGCCCCATAGAAATGAATGGGTCGGGATTCAGTGCGGGTGCAATGCGTTCCCCTCATGCATTGCACCCACGCGGAATACTCGCCCGTGTGAAAGGGGCCTAAGGGTGCTACCACACGCTCAGGTTTTTAATACACTTTTGAAACAGCTCCCATCCCCTTCAGGCCAGTTTCCATCTCTGTAAACTGCTACTTGGGCAGGTGAAAAGACACAAATGTATAATCGTCAACCTGACAAATAGGTCACCTCACAGTTCTCTTAGCTTAGTTCACTGCAGCAATGCATTACGTAAAATGTCGTTTTTAGGATATGTTCTCATCTCGTTTTATCTTGTATTACCAGTACATATGCCAAAGGTGTCCATAGCCCCTCATTAACCATATGATGGTCAAAAGAGTGTCCTTTCGGCCTCCAGTGAGCTGGTATGAGTTACCTTTATTAAGGTTGCCCACATTTGTTAAAGTGATGACCTATCCTCAGGATAGGCCACTAATATCAGATCGGCGAGGGCCTGACCGCCGGTACCCCACATCCTATTTACTTGAATACTGTAAAAGTTTGAACATGGGGGGGGGCAATGCAAAGAAAAATCTGTTATTTTCAAAGCTTTTTTAAAATATTTTTTTTTTACATAGTAAAACACAAGAAAAATTATATAAATGTGGTATCACCATAATCATGCTGCTCTGGAAAATGAAGGTAACAGGTCAGTTTTACTGCATAAGGAACACTGTAAAACCAAAACCCATAAAACTGCCAGAATTGCATTTTTGTTTCAATTCCACCCCATTTGAAATTTTAACCAGCTTCCCATACAATATTAAATGGTGCCATTAGAAAGTACAACTTGTCCCAGAAAAAGCAAGCCCTTCTACATTTATGTGATGGCACTGGGAAGGCAGGCGGTAAAAAATGATAACTAAAAAACTTTTTATACAGTTTTTAATCAAAGTCGCAATAGTCTCTACTCAAGTCAACAACTACTTGGAATTAGTCCAAAAGAGATTAGTGAATTGCACTGTACTCAATATTGGAGATAAATGAATATTCTATACGTGAAGGCAGCAAGGTATTTTTTTGTTTATAAAGAGCTTAAGAAGTTTATGGGGCACATTTATCAAGCTCGCCTGTTTTTAGGCTTTCAATTAGACAGGCGTATTTTCTTCACTTGTCTTTCCTTTGCTGACTTTCAATCAAGCACTTCATAAATTAGAATAGGTGTATTGCCATAAGTCTGACCTCTAGTGGTTCTTTATCAGTACAACAGGTTCATATTCACGGCCCCTTTCACACGAGCAAGTTTTCCCTGCGGGTGCCATGCATGATGTGAACGCATAGCACCCGCACTGAATCCTGACCCATTCATTTTAATGGGTCTGTTTACATGAGCGTTTTTTTTTTTAACGCATTAGTTCTGCGTTGCATGAAAAACGCAGCATGTTCTATATTCTGCGTTTTTCGCAGAGCCCAGGTCCCATAGAAGCGAATGGGACTTCAGTGAAAAACGCATTGCATCTGGAAGCAAGTCCGGATGCAATGCATTTTTCACTGATGGTTGCTAAGTTTGTAAACCTTTAGGCATCTTTCACATGGGCGCTGTGGGAAAATGTGCGGGTGCGTTGCGGGAACATGCGCGATTTTTCCGCGCGAGTGCAAAACATTGTAATGCGTTTTGCACTCGCATGAGAAAAATCGCGCATGTTTGGTACCCAAACCCGAACTTCTTCACAGAAGTTCGGGCTTGGGATCGGTGTTCTGTAGATTGTATTATTTCCCCTTATAACATGGTTATAAGGGAAAATAATAGCATTCTGAATACAGAATGCATAGTAAAATAGCGCTGGAGGGGTTAAATTTTTTATTTTTTTAAAATTAAACTCACCTTAATCCACTTGATCGCGCAGCCGGCATCTCTTCTGTCTCCTTTGCTGATTGCAGGAAAAGGACCTGTGGAAACGTCATTCCGATCATCACATGGTCCATCACCATGGTAAAAGATCATGTGATGGATCATGTGATGACCGGAGTGACGTCACCACAGGTCCTTTTCCTGCAATCAGCAAAGAAGGAGACAGAAGAGAAGCCGGGCTGCGTGAACAAGTGGACTAAGGTGAATTTAATTTTTTATTTTATTTTTTTAACCCCTCCACCCTATTTTACTAAGCAGTCTGTATTCAGAATGCTATTATTTTCCCTTTATAACCATGTTATAAGGGGAAATAATAATGATCGGGTCTCCATCCCGATAGTCTCCTAGCAACCGTGCGTGAAAATCGCACCGCATCCGCACTTTCTTGCGGATGCTTGCAATTTTCACGCCACCCCATTCATTTCTATGGGACCTGCGTTACGTGAAAAACGCACAAAGAGGAGCATGCTGCGATTTTCACACAACGCACAAGTGATGCGTGAAAATCACCGCTCGTGTGCACAGCCCCATAGAAATGAATGGGTCATGATTCAGTGCGGGTGCAATGCGTTCACATCACGCATCGCATCCGCGCAGAATACTCACCCGTGTGAAAGGGGCCTTAGTTTTTTTTATCATGTGCGTGAAATAGGCATCAAAGCGCATTACACCCGTGCCCAAAAAAAATGAACAACTGAACACAATCACAGACAAAACTGACTGAACTTGCTTGCAAAATGGTGCGCGTTTCCCTGAATGCATCCGGAGCCAATCCGTCACGCTCATGTGAAAGAGGCCTAAGACTGGTCTAATTAGTATGCACATGAAAATGTGCTGCAAATGATCTGAAATTAGGCACGTCTCCAAGAAAGTAGACGAAATGTGGCGCAACTCGCCATTTAAAACAGCGGCAGAAAAGTACTCCAGCCCTTGAGTGGAGTAGAAATTAGGCCGGGTTCACATCACCATAACGGTGATGTGAACCCGGCCTTAGACAGTTTTTATAAAAAAAATATGGTGCAAACCAAGGCACACCCAAGGTAGAAAACGGCTAAATTAGTCTAAAAAAAATCAAAATAGGCGAGCAAGAACTGAAGTGCTCACCACGGGACTATGCGGGTGGAGCAGTCCAGGATTCTCTTTAACAACACCACTGCGAACTAAGGTGATGGTGGCTGGCTGTCAATGGCAGGACAGATAATGAGAACTTTAAAGTGTCTTCGGCTAAAATAAAGTACAGTGAACCTAACATAAAGTACAGTATGCATCTTTAAAAGGCTTGTCTAAGTTAACCCTTTCATGACCAAAGGTCATTGATGCCCCAGTGTCCAGGTCAAAATTTACAAATCTGACATGTGTCCCTTTATGTGGTAATAACTTTTGAACGCTTTTACTTATCCAGGCCATTCTGAGATTGTTTTCTCGTGACACATTGTACTTCATGACGGTCATAAATTTGAGTCAATACATTTCACCTTTATTTAGGAAAAAATCCCAAATTTACCCAAAATTTAGAAAAATTCGCAATTTTCCAAATTTATATTTCTCAGCTTTTAAAACAGAAAGTGATACCTCATAAAATATTTATTACTTAACATTCCCCATATGTCTACTTTATGTTGGCATCATTTTGTAATTGTCATTTTATTTTTTTAGGACGTTAGAAGGCTTAGAAGTTTAGAAGCAATTATTAAAATTTTTAAGAAAATTTCCAAAACCCAGTTATGTTCTGAAGTCACTTTGTGGGGCTTACATAGTGGAAACCCCCCATAAATAACTAGAGACTACACCCCTCAAGTTACTCAAAACAGATTTTACAAACTTTGTTAACCCTTTTGGTGCTCCACAAGAATTAAAGGAAAATGGAGATGAAATTTCAAAATTTCACTTTTTTGGCAGATTTTCCATTTTTATCAATTCTTTTACGGTATTCACCTAAGGGGTTAGGTCATGTGATATTTTTATAGAACAGGTTGCGGCGATACCTAATATGTATACTTTTTTTATTTATTTCACTTTAACACAATAATAGCATATTTAAAATTAAAAAAAAGATGTTTTAGTGTGTCCATGTTCTGAGAGCTATATATTATTTATTTTTTTTGCGATTTTCTTATGTAGGGTCTCCATTTTTGCAGGATGAGGTGACGGTTTTACTGGTACCATTTTGTTTGACATACGCCTTTTTGATCGCTTGGTGTTGAACTTTTTGTGATTTAAGGTGACAAAAATTGATTTTTTACAAATTTTTTACATTTTTTTTTACGGTGTTCATCTGAGGGGTTAGGTCATGAAATATTTTTATAGAGCAGGTTGTTACGGATGCAGCGATACCTAATATGTATACTTTTTTAAATTAAATTTCACTTTAACAGCATATTTGAAATTAAAAAATTGTTTTAGTGTCTCCATGTTCTGAGAGCTATAGTTTTTTTTTATTTTTGGAGCAATTTTCTTATGTAGGGTCTAATTTTTTTGCGGGATGAGGTGACGGTTTTATTGATACCATTTTGTTCGACATAAGCCTTTTTGATCGCTTGGTGTTGCACTTTTTGTGATGTAAGGTGACAAAAATTGAATTTTTTACACAGTTTTTAATTTATTTTTTTATGGTGTTTATCGGACAGGGTGGATCATGTGAAATATTTATAGAGCCGTCGTTACGGACGCGGTTATACCTAATATGTTTATTTATTTTATTTTTTTCCTTTTTTATAGGAAAAGGCAATTTATTTTATTTGTAATTTACATTTTTATTTTATTATTTTCACTTTTTTTTATCAAGTCTCACTTGGATCTTGAAGATCCAGTGGGGCTGATGGCTGTACAGTACTTTGCAATGCTCTTGCATAGCAAAGTATAGTACTATCAGGTAGATGGCAACACTGGACGCCTTTGCAAGGCGTACGGTTGCCATGGCAACCACCTGCCGCTGCTATCGCAGAGCAGCAGCCCCGATGGTTGAGAGAGGGAGCCACCTCCCTTTATTAACCCCATGGATTCCGCTGCCGCGGCATCTAAGGGGTTACAGCAGAGTGTCAGCATACAGCTGACACTCGCTGCTGATGGCGGCAGCTCAGGAAAGTAACCGCTGCCATCAAATACAGCAGTGGGACCGCATCGGGGGCAGGGGGCACAGATGGGGGCAGGGCCGGAAAGGAGGGGTACTGCCAGCATGGAGGGGCACGAATGGGACAGAGCGCATGGCAGGCGAATAGGTTGGAGGCAGGGTGCACGGGGGTTGGGGGGGGAATCGATGGACAGATGATGCAAGGGGGACAGATCGGGGGGCATGGAGCACACACTACCTGATTTCAGGCTCTGATCTGCAAAATGCAGATCAGAGTCGGAAACAGGCACTTCTACACTACGGCTATCCGATTGGTTAGTTTGCACAGACTAATCAATCGGGTCGATCTCCGGCAAGGGACCACTCTGATTGGTCCTTTGCCGGCATTACTGGACTGTATGCTGTCCGTGACAGCAGCAGTGCAGGGACAGAAGCTTTAATCCAAGCGTTTTGCAGCGCTTGAGCTGCCATGACGTCTACACACGTGTTAGCTGCACGGGGTATGTGCAAATAGCACATACAGTCAGGTCCATAAATATTTGGACATCGACACAATTCTAACATTTTTGGCTCTATACACCACCACAATGGATTTGAAATGAAACGAACAAGATGTACTTTATCTGCAGACTGTCAGCTTTAATTTGAGGGTATTTACATCCAAATCAGGTGAACAGTGTAAGAATTACAACAGTTTGCATATGTGCCTCCCACTTGTTAAGGAACCAAAAGTAATGGGACAAATGGCTTCTCAGCTGTTCCATGGCCAGGTGTGTGTTATTCCCTCATTATCCCAATTACAATGAGCAGATAAAAGGTCCAGAGTTCATTCCAGGCTACTTTCACACTGGCGTTTTGGCTTTCCGTTTATAAGATCCGTTCAGGGCTCTCACAAGCGGTCCAAAACGGATCAGTTTCGCCCTAATGCATTCTGAATGGAAACGGATCCGCTCAGAATGCATCAGTTTGCCTCTGTTCCATCTCCATTCCGTTTTGGTGTCCGTCTGACGAAACTGAGCCAAACAGATCCCTTCTGACACACAATGTAAGCCAATGGGGACGGATCCGTTTCTATGACACAATCTGGCACAATAGAAAACGGATCCGTCCTCCATTGACTTTCAATGGTGTTCAAGACGGATCCATCTTTAGCTATCCACATAGCTTTCCACATAGCTGAATACTTGTCTTCCTCTAACAGTAGTCGGTTCCTGCCTGGTAATTGTTTTAAGTTTTTGATAAACATTCACCATCTCATCTATTAAGCCCTTAATAGTAATGATTTTCTTTATTTCTATGTCAAGGATCTTGAAAGGTCATCTAATCTAGATGACGGTAAGCTGCTTAATCAGTTGCTATTCTCATGCGCTTTCACCTAGATGCTCCTTGGCCTTGAATCCCCCAGCACAGGCTTCAGCAACAAGACATTTCCACATGAAGAAAGAGTATGCACTGATAGCAGACCAAATAATTGGTGGAAAGAATGCAGTTGGTCTGCGTTCAAGCTCTGGGCCAAAATATATAGACAGCAGAGTTGGTGGGATTTGACTGATAAAAATAAAACAATTCCAAGAAGTCAGGACTGTGTAAAGAATATAAACTAGTTCCTCAAGTCTTGCCCTTAGCTGAGCTAAAACCATTCCCTAGACTGGTTTAAATAGAGAAATGTCTTTGAAAATGACTGCAATTACTGGAAATAAAAATGAAGCAACCATTAAACACTACCAATAAAAGGGCATCCTGGCACACTGTATTTAAAAAAAAAAAAACTGCCACCATAAAGAATCTGAGGCACAAAAGATACAGGACTAGGTGACACATCTGCACCCAATAGCAGCCTTGCAAATTTCACATCTAGGGTTATCTCTAACTCTAAGAGAAGGGAGCAGAGACAGAGTTAAACCTTTCTATGTGTGAATGTTGTGATGTTATATGAAGTGATTACAATATTAGAGCGAAAGGGATATGTTTATTGGGGGAAAACTGTACAACTGAAAGGAAGCTGTAGTACCCTCTGGCCTGGATACAAGATGAGATACAGTTGGGCATGGAGGCATCCAGGTTTCATATAGTATCCTTTGTTACAGCTGGGCCTGTAGATCCTGCACAGTTGTAGGTTGATGAAGCTGACGTCCCAGCTGGTTCCATAAATGGTGATAAATCTGACGACTAGGCTTTCCAAGGAAGCGTAATCTGGTGGAGACATTCCTGGGAAACCCTTGCTATGTGTGGGCGAGCATTATCTCGCTGGAAAATGTCAGTTGGAAGCCCTGCCAGGAGAAGCAACACATGTTCTGCACATATCGCTGAGCTGTTAGTGCCCTTTGTATCACTGCCAGGGATGACTGACTGTCGTATGTGATGGCTTTCCAGATCATCACACCAGCAGTTGGGACAGTGTGTCACTCTACAGTGAAGGCAAGGTTGAAATGCTCACTACCAGGCCTCCATTCTCAAAACCAACCATCGTCGGATCCCAAACAGAACCTGGATTTGTCACTAAAGATGATATGGTTCCAGTCCTTAGCAGTCCAGGTGTCTAGTTTACAACACCACTGAAAAAGAAGACGAAGGTAGCTGGCTGTCAATGGCAGGACATATAATAGGCGCCATAATGCCAAACTTCCTTCTGCTAAGCGCCTAGAAAAGGTGCTGGCAGAGACAGGGGTATGTAATGAAGGTGCCACCTGTGTCTGGATGGTGGACAACAAAACTATGGGAGCTTCTAGGGATTGTCGGCAGAGCAAATTATACTCAAACCCAACCATCGTCGGATCCCAAACAGAACCTGGATTTGTCACTAAAGATGATATGGTTCCAGTACTTAGCAGTCAAGGTGTCTAGTTTACAACACCACTGAAAAAGAAGACGAAGGTGGCTGGCTGTCAATGGCAGGACATATAATAGGCACCATAATGCCAAATTTCCTTCTGCTAAGTGCCTAGAAAAGGTGCTGGCAGAGACAGGGGTATGTAATGAAGGTGCCACCTGTGTCTGGATGGCGGACAACAAAACTGCGGGAGCTTCTAGGGATTGTCGACAGAGCAAGTGATCCTCTCTAGTGGTAGTCTGTCCATTCCGTCCGGAACCTGCTTACCGTGAGTGTGTGTGCCCTCACGTCACCACTGCTCCCAAAACCACCTATCAGCTAGGACTGAACGGCCTAGATGGTGGGCAATTCATTCAAACAACCATCCTGCCTCTCTCAGTCCAATGATGTGTCCAGTGTCCTCAAAAAATAGGTTTAGATCCTCATTAAAGAGAAAATCCTGTAAAGGTCAAGTGAAATCAGCAAAAACCAAAGCACCCAGGGAACTAAGCTATCTAGAGCTAAGCTATCTAGTGTTTCCCTGTCAGTAGTTCCCATTTCTGAAGACTGCTCTCACACCTAACAGGAATAATTGCAATAAAACATTATATTGGGAAAATAATATTTAAGCAATATTAAAATTAGGCCCGAAATTGTGTGTAAACCGTAAAGAGGATGGGGGAACTTCTGCCATTTTTCACCACTCTGGTCACTTTTCTAAAAAGTGGGCTGGAGGGAGCAGGACAGAACATGGCCTGACACGTTCTCTATAATGTTAGCTATAAATATACTTTAATTCTGAACGCTTGGTCTGATTTCAGTCATTATCAACAGTTTCAGAGGTACAACTTCTGCTGTAAGCAATGACATTCAAACACAGGTTCTGCTGGCAGACAGCTTCCTCCTGCTCCCGGTATGCTAGTGATGTGCATGAGGGGGCTGTCTGTCTGGCTGGCTCAGTTCATTATTTAAATCAGTCACCTTCTACATCATGGCTGATGCAAAGTCAGAGAGGTGGGTTGGCTTAGTTAATAAACTAAGCCAAACAGCCAGCAACCTTCATCACATCACCAACACACTGGGATGGGAGGAAGTTCCGTGGTTCTCGAGTATGTGTTGAAACTTCTGGGATCACATGACGGAAAATCGGGCCATCAATAATGTTTTCAGAATTACAGTCTAAATAACATTTTGTATCATCTGGCAGCCCCTTTAAGTGGCAACTTTCCAATATAATGTGTGACACAGTGAAGGGTATGGTCTGGGAGGACAGGTATTTTTCCTCCCAGTGTGTGCTGCTGGGCTGATTTGCAGCCAGGTGGGGTCAAACACCGGACTGGATTTTAAGTGCCGGTCTGGATTTTGACAACACCTAGCAGTCCTTAAAAGACAGCTGGGCTCAGCAGCAAGTGGTCTCTATTATAGGATCTGAGGCATGGTGCCGTGCTAAAGGTCTGAGAGCCGCACGCTGGGAAACAGGCCCCCTTAAAGCCTGCTGTGGACCGCTGGGGATAAAACGGCCAACAAGGTGACATTTTTGTTCTGTGGACTTTGCATTGTGTGAACTAACACCAAGACTGTACAGAGTCGTTTTACTTTTGCCTTATGTGTGAATAAACACTGAAGTTTTTGCTTTACAAACTTGTCTTCGCTTCTGTACTACATCCGCTTACCCTGCCTACCAGAGCAAATCCCCACAAATGTTATAACTAATCCTCTGAAATATAGAGGTATATTATACATTTGGCGTTATGGATCATAAGACATATCAGAGAATGCTAGAAATTCTGGTTATGTAGTAGCTCTAAAGTCCTGAAGCTTTTCTGATCAACCAGTGTAAGTGGAGATCTGCGGCCAGATCTGCTGGAACATAAAACCAGAAGCCCCGGACCTGGAATATGCTGGACACTGTCGGCACCCAACAGGTCCCATTCAACATAAAGGGGTCTGTCCGGTTTCCCGCATGAATCCAGTATTTGGCTGGACAAAATACCACTGCCAGCAGCAGTATCTCATCCTTTTTTATGCCAGATTCTGAAACAGAGGCTCCTGCTGGAACCTCAGCCACACATGTGAATCTAGCCTAAATGAGACAGGGGACAGAGTTCTTGTGATATCGGAACTTTCAGGACACAAGGACAAATAAAATCTAAATATAACTTAGTATCCTTTTTATGCACAAGTTTCCACTGTATTAGATATAATCTTGCTCAGATACTTATGCCTAATATTAAATCAGCCCTGCACTTTTCTTTTAGGTATCTGGGAGATGGGATCAGGAAGTATAGAAAACATTGGACCAGAAGGAATGGGGGGGGATCAGTGAAGTGTATATGACTTCTTTTATTTATTTTTTTAGACATTTTGAATTTAAGGAACCTGTCATCAACTTTATGTTGCCCATACTAACGGCAGCATAAAGAAGAGACAGGAGAGTTGATTTCAACGGTCTGTCATTTAAAAATAAATGGTTGGTCCGAGCTCATCAGAGGTCGCCCTCACTCTATATACTCAAGGCGGTGAAAGACACCAAAATGCAAATGAACCTGATTTTGTCAAATAATATGGAAAAAGCACTCCATTTGACTGCATCGTATTATTACAAATACGCAAACAAACCTGACAAGATGATAGCACGTCAATTAAAAGCTAAGCAAAAAATTAACCGTGTTTCAGATTCGTTCGTGGTCTGGTCAAGTGACTTCCAACCCAGAAGTCATTTATGACACTTTTCACGCCTTTTACCAACAGCTCTATGCAAAACCGGGAGCTGGTCAGGGACAGACCGTTGATACCTTTTCAACATCCATCCCACTTCCACGGGTATCTCCTGAAGGGTTAAATGATTTGGGTAAGGCAATTGAAGTAGAAGAAGTGGAACTTACAATTAGGGCCCTGAAATTGGGGAAAGCCCCTGGCCCTGATGGCCTTTCAGCCCTTTATTATAAAGAATTCGCTCCTGTACTAATCCCACATGTCACCAAATTTTGCAACCATTTATTGAAGGGTAATGTCCCCCATCCTGATTTTCTGGCCGCCAACATCACAGTTATTCCCAAACCAAAAAGGGACCCCCTGTCACCATCCAATTACAGACCCATATCCATATTGAATCTAGATACAACATTTTTTACTCTATTCTGGCCCGACGCCTCAATATTCTCCTGCCCAGTCTTATACATAGGGATCAGGTGGGATTTATCCCTGACAGGGAGGCGCCCGATAACATCCAGAAAATTCTTAATATAATACAGGTAGCTAATAAGAAGGCAACTCCATTAGCGATTTTGGCCCTAGACATAGAAAAGGCCTTTGATTCCGTCACATGGGAATATCTCTATAAGGTTTTGCAAGCTATGGGTATAAGAGGCCCGTTTTTACAAGCTGTCCATTCCCTTTACTCCACCCCGGTAGCTTACCTTAAACTCCCATCTACACACCCAACCCCCATTCAGATCCTTAGGGGAACACGTCAGGGCTGCCCCCTCTACCCTGCTCTATTCGCCTTACAGAACTTCCCCTTCTCACACCGGCCCACCCACATTCCATATTTGGGTACCTTGATACCTTCCCAATTAGGCACTCTATACAAACTTAATTATCTCCCATTATATTTCAAAATCAGGGAAGACCTCAAAACCTGGAGTTCGCCTCGCCAGAAGGAGTTAAGCTACCATACATGAAAGATTGGGAGGGGTATATTCAAGAGGAATATTCCTTATCTAGGTGGCACCTTCATTCCTAGACCTTGACTAAGAACTCATGGCAAATCACTCTGGCGGAAACTTCAATAAAAGTCCTTCATAGGACCTATCTAGTGCCATATAGACTGCACCGTATTTATCCTGAGGTCTTGCCTCTATGCTTTAGGGGATGTGATATGGAAGGTACAGTCTATCATACTTGGTGGTCCTGTCCACTTGTTCAGCAATTTTGGAACAAAGTTTGTTGATTGCTTTCATCGGTATTGGACTGTACCTACCCACCTTCTCCCTCCTATGTCTCCTTGGAGACAAGCCCTCATGGCTGACATTTTCCAGATTTAAATTGTCCCAGCATATATTATTAGCTGCCAGAATCCATATTGCTTTTAAATGGAGGTCCAGCTCCTTGAGCTTTCAAGCAGTGATAGACACGATTAATAGAATCCTCCTAAACGAGAGATCTCAGCCATTCATATGGATACATGTGAAGCATTTAAAAAGTTCTGGGAACCCTGGTTGTCCTCTTCCCATTCAGTAGACTTTTGATATAGTATGACATTGTAGCCTCATAGAGGCCCTATACGGTCACATACAGATGTTCGAAATTAAAGGTCACTAAGCTTTTTTTACTGCTTTATTGTCATATTGCACTGTCATTTTTATTATTACTGTCTGATCTCCCATTGTTATTGCTGTCATGATTTTATGACTTTGCTTGTACTGTACAAAATATGTACGTTTTTCCATACATTGATCTGCATTTATGATGCTTTTCTCCTTTAAATAAATCTTTGAAACATAAAAATAAATGGTTGCCGAGAACCAACATCACAATTATTGCAGACTGGGCCTGGAAAAGAGTCACGGCTGAAATTATTATGATGCTGATTTTCAGCAACCACTTAGTTTTAGCTCATGAGTGACACACCGCATTTCTGTCACTATTTTATGCTGCCCTCAGTGAGGTCAGCATAAAGTTGATGACAGGTTCCCTTTAAAAACAAATGAAGCATGTCCTCCTGTCTTTAACATGTTACACATCCTGCTCTGTTTGAGGTTTTGACTTGGACTGAAACTTCTCATTGTCTTCCCTAAACATTGATGCATCATAATTCTGAAGCATATCTATTGGTTTCACATGTGTGCAGCACTTGACTGTGTACACTGGGATATAAGCCAACTCTGGTGAGATCATTCTGCGGGAATGAATGTGTTGCATCATAACATCCTACCTACTGACCCACAATAAGCTTCTCTACTGTATGTAGCTGAGCCTTTAGCCTCTTGCCTAGATTTTTACAGTCTCTGCAGAAAAATATATGTGTGCTGGAAACAGAAGTGGACTCCGACTTCAAAGTGAAGCAACATACTCCTCCCTCTGTATCTAGACAATTTTATATTACACAATTTATAACTAAAATAATGACATGAATTAATAAAAGTAATAACGTTTCTGTATGCATTCTCCAAGAATCAAGGTCCTATGCAAGGCATGGGTATTAAGACAATAATACACATGCTAAGGAGACTGAACAGAAAGAAAACAGGATACATCTGATTCAAAGGAAGTATGTCAGTAACTTTTAACCACACTAAACTGTTGAACGCACTAGGTAGGGTCTGGGGAGAGGAGGGCAAACATAACTTCAGTGATGCTTTTATCATCAAGAGTAGCGTGAGTATGAAGTTTTATTCTGCTAGATTCTGCTCCTGTGAAGTGTGAAGCATCACTAGTAAGTGCCCTCGGCACACAACGGCTTCATAGTTCCCACCCCCCACTCTGAGTGACAGCTGTATGATCCAACCAGGAATACACTACAGCTGTCACTCAGAGCAGAGAGGACGGGCTGTGAAGACGCTCCAAACAGAGGGCACTTCAAAGTGAACTGAAGTAGGCTGTGTTCCTTCAACATAGGCTCCAAAGACAGGGAGCTTCCCCCCCTCCCTGGGTGTTGGTGAAGGCACTCCCCTAAGAAATGTATGATCTATTTTAAATGTGGAAGACATTTTTACTAAAAAAAAGTTTAATAAAAAAAGTCACCTTCCAGCTCATCCACTTCATCTGACTTGGAAAAAGTGGAACAGGTGCTTCATTAATATGGTGCTCACTTTGAACACCATATTTGTCAATGCATTTACAACAGACATAAATACATTGATAAATTTACAGTTTCTTCCTCACAAAATATACATATTATAAAACTATCTGTCTACAGCCTCCACTAGGGGGAGCTCAGTGCATAAAAGTTATAAATGTTCTTCTTGCACTGAGCTCCACCTGGTGGTGACTAATGGAAAATGCAGTGAATTTATGTTGGGAACACGAGAAGCAGTTTATTCATAGGTCCCCCTCACTCCTGGTCCCATAGCAGTCGCATGGTCCACCTCTATGGTAGGTACCCCATGCCTCCCCCTACCTATATCGGTCAGTACAAAACTGCTGACTCCATTTAAACATCCATTCACATCTAATTATTATTCAGAGTACAGTCATGTGTCAGACCACAAATTATGATGTGATTTTTACTTATAAAATTTTTTGTGAAGATGATTTTTTTTCACTTTTTTGCAGCTGCAATAGTATCTCAAGTTTTTCCTTTTTTGCTTTTCTTCCTTCTTTGAGGCTGCATATTGTGATGTGAACAGTATTGACGTATTTGAATGAACCTATATAATAATATACCATTGGTTCAGGATAGTACTGTGTGATTGCATAAGGGGTGTGACGTCTCTTTATTACTGCGAATATTGTGTGCCTGTGGGCTGCGAATATACTAATACAATTACAGTCCAGCTCATTGCATATCCTTTAATGTTTTTCTATTTGCAGTCACTTATGGGCTAATACATGTTGCAGTGTTGTACAAAGATTGTATCCATTCATATTATCATAATCAATGCGTAATAGACTCCACCCTAGATACAGTCTAAGTAAATGGCACCAAGAACTAAGACAGTCTTGAGAATGAAGTCATAACAAGGATGACTGTCCCGTGCGTTAGGCCAGGTAATCACACTAACAACAAAGGGTTGCCATAGAGAAGAACTGGAGTTTGGCTCTTCGGCCAAAGGCCAAGTTTCCCTTGAGAACTTTGCATTTGTTGTCTTTCTGCCTTTGAAACACTCGGAGAAGGACTGGAACGTGTTTGCTCTCTACAATATAGCCACAAGGACTTATTCGTCCTCAACAAAACCAACCAACAGTATGAAATGTGAAGAAGCAGGGCTCTCCATCTGTTGTCTAGCAAAAGAAACTTAAAAAGATCCTTTCGCAAGGTGTTTCTCCTATTTGACCAGTGCTCATTTATTCAGAAGTTCATCAGCAGCGTGCGGTTTTAAGCAGAAATGCTACCATATTACTTAAGCAATACAAGACAGACTTAGGTTTCATCATTTGGATGGCAATGTATGACATATAGTATTTACATATTAGATACTGAAATTTATAAATAAAAAAATGAAGACAGAAATTGCAGTAAATCTAGTCAACTATCATAAAAGCAGCAAAATAAAAGCATAATAGCTATAATATACGTACATGCTCACATCTATTCGCGTTATAACTCGAGCTTCAATCGGTTAGAATTTTCTCATTTACGAAGTGGGGTATAAGTGCAAGTTTAATTTAACTGCAATACGCCGTATTGCGATCGTACGACCGTATTTCACCCGTGTGCTGGCTGCATCCCTGCTGCCGCATGTCCCATTCTTGTCCCTTTTTGCGGACAAGAATAGGCATTTTAAGTGTGGACAATGTACGTGGACCGCTTCCATATTTTGCGGGTCCACAAAAATGCTTACGGTCGTGTGAATGAGGCCTTAAAGAGAAAACAGCGAATCGTTACAGCTTAGGCCACAGTCCAAATAGATGGGCACCACTCTCATATAAACTGTAGACTGCTTAGTATTTTCTCACCTGATTGAGGATCACATACCCAGAAAGAAAGAAGTCTGCCTGACTGTACGTATTCATCCATAAAGGCACAGAAGCTGAAACCCTGTCAGTTCAAATCACATGCATTACTGTCTCCTGCCTTCATCTGTCAGGCACAGAAACTAAATGATCCACTTCTATGGTCACAGATACACTGAATTTAGACTGTAAATGAGAGTGTAAGGATGAGGAAGACAACTGTACCGAACCTCTGCGTATCGCTAAGCAGAAGAATATATATATGGCCCTACTGGATATTGGTTGAGTAGAAATGCAGGAGTCGAACCCAGAAGTCGTAGACACTCGAAATGTACCAACTCAAACTATGGCTTCTAAATAAAAATATTCTACAGTATATTATTAATTCGTATAATTTATTAAATGCTTGGATTGTCGCCTTTTTATTTCCACAAGAATTTAGGCAAATTTAGAAATTGTAATCATTATATATATATTTGAAACTGATAACTAATGGGTCAGTGGAGCCATAGTCATAGGGGCAGATTTATCGTAGGCCGGCAGCATAGTGGAGCCATAGTCATGGGGGCAGATTTATCATAGGCCGACAGCACAGTGGAGCCATAGTCATGGGGGCAGATTTATCATAGGCCGGCAGCACAGTGGAGCCATAGTCATGGGGGCAGATTTATCATAGGCCGGCAGCACAGTGGAGCCATAGTCATAGGGGCAGATTTATCATAGGCCGGCAGCACAGTGGAGCCATAGTCATGGGGGCAGATTTATCATAGGCCGGCAGCACAGTGGAGCCATAGTCATAGGGGCAGATTTATCATAGGCCGGCAGCATAGTGGAGCCATAGTCATGGGGGCAGATTTATCATAGGCCGGCAGCACAGTGGAGCCATAGTCATAGGGGCAGATTTATCGTAGGCCGGCAGCACAGTGGAGCCATAGTCATGGGGGCAGATTTATCATAGGCCGGCAGCACAGTGGAGCCATAGTCATAGGGGCAGATTTATCATAGGCCGGCAGCATAGTGGAGCCATAGTCATGGGGGCAGATTTATCATAGGCCGACAGCACAGTGGAGCCATAGTCATGGGGGCAGATTTATCATAGGCCGGCAGCACAGTGGAGCCATAGTCATAGGGGCAGATTTATCATAGGCCGGCAGCACAGTGGAGCCATAGTCATGGGGGCAGATTTATCGTAGGCCGGCAGCACAGTGGAGCCATAGTCATGGGGGCAGATTTATCATAGGCCGGCAGCACAGTGGAGCCATAGTCATAGGGGCAGATTTATCATAGGCCGGCAGCATAGTGGAGCCATAGTCATAGGGGCAGATTTATCGTAGGCCGGCAGCACAGTGGAGCCATAGTCATGGGGGCAGATTTATCATAGGCCGGCAGCACAGTGGAGCCATAGTCATAGGGGCAGATTTATCATAGGCCGGCAGCATAGTGGAGCCATAGTCATGGGGGCAGATTTATCATAGGCCGACAGCATAGTGGAGCCATAGTCATGGGGGCAGATTTATCATAGGCCGGCAGCACAGTGGAGCCATAGTCATGGGGGCAGATTTATCATAGGCCGGCAGCACAGTGGAGCCATAGTCATAGGGGCAGATTTATCGTAGGCCGGCAGCACAGTGGAGCCATAGTCATGGGGGCAGATTTATCATAGGCCGGCAGCACAGTGGAGCCATAGTCATAGGGGCAGATTTATCATAGGCCGGCAGCATAGTGGAGCCATAGTCATGGGGGCAGATTTATCATAGGCCGACAGCACAGTGGAGCCATAGTCATGGGGGCAGATTTATCATAGGCCGGCAGCACAGTGGAGCCATAGTCATAGGGGCAGATTTATCATAGGCCGGCAGCACAGTGGAGCCATAGTCATGGGGGCAGATTTATCGTAGGCCGGCAGCACAGTGGAGCCATAGTCATGGGGGCAGATTTATCATAGGCCGGCAGCACAGTGGAGCCATAGTCATAGGGGCAGATTTATCATAGGCCGGCAGCATAGTGGAGCCATAGTCATAGGGGCAGATTTATCGTAGGCCGGCAGCACAGTGGAGCCATAGTCATGGGGGCAGATTTATCATAGGCCGGCAGCACAGTGGAGCCATAGTCATAGGGGCAGATTTATCATAGGCCGGCAGCATAGTGGAGCCATAGTCATGGGGGCAGATTTATCATAGGCCGACAGCACAGTGGAGCCATAGTCATGGGGGCAGATTTATCATAGGCCGGCAGCACAGTGGAGCCATAGTCATAGGGGCAGATTTATCATAGGCCGGCAGCACAGTGGAGCCATAGTCATAGGGGCAGATTTATCGTAGGCCGGCAGCACAGTGGAGCCATAGTCATGGGGGCAGATTTATCATAGGCCGGCAGCACAGTGGAGCCATAGTCATAGGGGCAGATTTATCATAGGCCGGCAGCATAGTGGAGCCATAGTCATGGGGGCATATTTATCATAGGCCGACAGCACAGTGGAGCCATAGTCATGGGGGCCGATTTATCATAGGCCGGCAGCACAGTGGAGCCATAGTCATAGGGGCAGATTTATCATAGGCCGGCAGCATAGTGGAGCCATAGTCATGGGGGCAGATTTATCATAGGCCGGCAGCACAGTGGAGCGATAGTCATAGGGGCAGATTTATCATAGGCCGGCAGCACAGTGGAGCCATAGTCATAGGGGCAGATTTATCATAGGCCAGCAGCACAGTGGAGCCATAGTCATGGGGGCAGATTTATCGTAGGCCGGCAGCACAGTGGAGCCATAGTCATGGAGGCAGATTTATCATAGGCCGGCAGCACAGTGGAGCCATAGTCATAGGGGCAGATTTATCATAGGCCGGCAGCATAGTGGAGCCATAGTCATGGGGGCAGATTTATCATAGGCCGGCAGCACAGTGGAGCCATAGTCATGGGGGCAGATTTATCATAGGCCGGCAGCACAGTGGAGCCATAGTCATAGGGGCAGATTTATCATAGGCCGGCAGCACAGTGGAGCCATACTCATGGGGGCAGATTTATCGTAGGCCGGCAGCACAGTGGAGCCATAGTCATGGGGGCAGATTTATCATAGGCCGGCAGCACAGTGGAGCCATAGTCATAGGGGCAGATTTATCATAGGCCGGCAGCATAGTGGAGCCATAGTCATGGGGGCAGATTTATCATAGGCCGACAGCACAGTGGAGCCATAGTCATGGGGGCAGATTTATCATAGGCCGGCAGCACAGTGGAGCCATAGTCATAGGGGCAGATTTATCATAGGCCGGCAGCACAGTGGAGCCATAGTCATGGGGGCAGATTTATCGTAGGCCGGCAGCACAGTGGAGCCATAGTCATGGGGGCAGATTTATCATAGGCCGGCAGCACAGTGGAGCCATAGTCATAGGGGCAGATTTATCATAGGCCGGCAGCATAGTGGAGCCATAGTCATAGGGGCAGATTTATCGTAGGCCGGCAGCACAGTGGAGCCATAGTCATGGGGGCAGATTTATCATAGGCCGGCAGCACAGTGGAGCCATAGTCATAGGGGCAGATTTATCATAGGCCGGCAGCATAGTGGAGCCATAGTCATGGGGGCAGATTTATCATAGGCCGACAGCACAGTGGAGCCATAGTCATGGGGGCAGATTTATCATAGGCCGGCAGCACAGTGGAGCCATAGTCATAGGGGCAGATTTATCATAGGCCGGCAGCACAGTGGAGCCATAGTCATGGGGGCAGATTTATCGTAGGCCGGCAGCACAGTGGAGCCATAGTCATGGGGGCAGATTTATCATAGGCCGGCAGCACAGTGGAGCCATAGTCATAGGGGCAGATTTATCATAGGCCGGCAGCATAGTGGAGCCATAGTCATGGGGGCATATTTATCATAGGCCGACAGCACAGTGGAGCCATAGTCATGGGGGCCGATTTATCATAGGCCGGCAGCACAGTGGAGCCATAGTCATAGGGGCAGATTTATCATAGGCCGGCAGCATAGTGGAGCCATAGTCATGGGGGCAGATTTATCATAGGCCGGCAGCACAGTGGAGCGATAGTCATAGGGGCAGATTTATCATAGGCCGGCAGCACAGTGGAGCCATAGTCATAGGGGCAGATTTATCATAGGCCAGCAGCACAGTGGAGCCATAGTCATGGGGGCAGATTTATCGTAGGCCGGCAGCACAGTGGAGCCATAGTCATGGAGGCAGATTTATCATAGGCCGGCAGCACAGTGGAGCCATAGTCATAGGGGCAGATTTATCATAGGCCGGCAGCATAGTGGAGCCATAGTCATGGGGGCAGATTTATCATAGGCCGGCAGCACAGTGGAGCCATAGTCATGGGGGCAGATTTATCATAGGCCGGCAGCACAGTGGAGCCATAGTCATAGGGGCAGATTTATCATAGGCCGGCAGCACAGTGGAGCCATACTCATGGGGGCAGATTTATCGTAGGCCGGCAGCACAGTGGAGCCATAGTCATGGGGGCAGATTTATCATAGGCCGGCAGCACAGTGGAGCCATAGTCATAGGGGCAGATTTATCATAGGCCGGCAGCATAGTGGAGCCATAGTCATGGGGGCAGATTTATCATAGGCCGACAGCACAGTGGAGCCATAGTCATGGGGGCAGATTTATCATAGGCCGGCAGCACAGTGGAGCCATAGTCATAGGGGCAGATTTATCATAGGCCGGCAGCATAGTGGAGCCATAGTCATGGGGGCAGATTTATCATAGGCCGGCAGCACAGTGGAGCCATAGTCATGGGGGCAGATTTATCATAGGCCGGCAGCACAGTGGAGCCATAGTCATAGGGGCAGATTTATCATAGGCCGGCAGCACAGTGGAGCCATACTCATGGGGGCAGATTTATCGTAGGCCGGCAGCACAGTGGAGCCATAGTCATGGGGGCAGATTTATCATAGGCCGGCAGCACAGTGGAGCCATAGTCATAGGGGCAGATTTATCATAGGCCGGCAGCATAGTGGAGCCATAGTCATGGGGGCAGATTTATCATAGGCCGACAGCACAGTGGAGCCATAGTCATGGGGGCAGATTTATCATAGGCCGGCAGCACAGTGGAGCCATAGTCATAGGGGCAGATTTATCATAGGCCGGCAGCATAGTGGAGCCATAGTCATGGGGGCAGATTTATCATAGGCCGGCAGCACAGTGGAGCGATAGTCATAGGGTCAGATTTATCATAGGCCGGCAGCATAGTGGAGCCATAGTCATAGGGGCAGATTTATCATAGGCCGGCAGCACAGTGGAGCCATAGTCATAGGGGCAGATTTATCATAGGCCGGCAGCACAGTGGAGCCATAGTCATAGGGGCAGATTTATCATAGGCCGGCAGCACAGTGGAGCCATAGTCATGGGGGCAGATTTATCGTAGGCCGGCAGCACAGTGGAGCCATAGTCATGGGGGCAGATTTATCATAGGACGGCAGCACAGTGGAGCCATAGTCATAGGGGCAGATTTATCATAGGCCGGCAGCACAGTGGAGCCATAGTCATAGGGGCAGATTTATCGTAGGCCGGCAGCACAGTGGAGCCATAGTCATGGGGGCAGATTTATCATAGGCCGGCAGCACAGTGGAGCCATAGTCATAGGGGCAGATTTATCATAGGCCGGCAGCATAGTGGAGCCATAGTCATGGGGGCAGATTTATCATAGGCTGGCAGCACAGTGGAGCCATAGTCATAGGGGCAGATTTATCGTAGGCCGGCAGCACAGTGGAGCCATAGTCATGGGGGCAGATTTATCATAGGCCGGCAGCACAGTGGAGCCATAGTCATAGGGGCAGATTTATCATAGGCCGGCAGCATAGTGGAGCCATAGTCATGGGGGCAGATTTATCATAGGCCGACAGCACAGTGGAGCCATAGTCATGGGGGCAGATTTATCATAGGCCGGCAGCACAGTGGAGCCATAGTCATAGGGGCAGATTTATCATAGGCCGGCAGCATAGTGGAGCCATAGTCATGGGGGCAGATTTATCATAGGCCGGCAGCACAGTGGAGCGATAGTCATAGGGTCAGATTTATCATAGGCCGGCAGCATAGTGGAGCCATAGTCATAGGGGCAGATTTATCATAGGCCGGCAGCACAGTGGAGCCATAGTCATAGGGGCAGATTTATCATAGGCCGGCAGCACAGTGGAGCCATAGTCATAGGGGCAGATTTATCATAGGCCGGCAGCATACAACGGCTATGATAACCAGGTGTGCTGCCGGATGCTATGCCTGATTTATGACAAGGGGTATACCTTGTCATTAATTAGGTGCAGTATCTAGCAGTTTCTGCACCTGAACTGAAATGTACACCAGAAAACTGGTCAAGAATATAATAAATGTGGCATGCTGGGGGTCCACGAGGACTGGATAAATCATACAGAGTCATTGTGTCTGGGTAGCTGAGCCCTGTTCACACATCATGGTCTACTGCCCATAAATAGTGGGGTGCCAACTGAAAGATACGATCACCTGATGAACTCGAGATCTCTTCATTGGATGATCAACGGTACGCTTACACAGGGCAATTATTGGGAATAAGTGTTCTTGGGAAGGTCCATGTAAAAGAACCTTAAAGGCTATGTGGGGAAAATTTTTTAAATTATTGCATTGTACTCATTTTGAGCTAAAAAATTTTTTTAAATTGGTCTTTATTAAAAATATGACATCCTTTCTTGTGTACAGTGCTGACATGCTGTAGTGGCAGCCTGTGGATTTTCTGTCTTTTCCATCATCTAGGGAGCAGACAGACTCCTTATCTCCGCTCTTTCACATTATAAACACTCATTATAGCTCAGTTTTTATCTTACTGAGAAAAATGTGGCTTAAAGGGAACCTGTCACCTCCCAAACCATCCCAAGCCGCCAGCAGTACCTGCGTGTAGCCAGCAGTGTGTTTCTGATGATGCCTTTCTTCCTGAAGGCAGATGCAGCAAAAGTACTGAAAGCGTTGCTTTATCCCCTGCCCGGCGCGCTTCTCCACACATGCTTGAAATCAAGGGGGCAGCGGCCTCCTTGCTTCAAGTCACGGTAATCACGACCCCTTCTCTGCCCCTTCGCTGTGACTGACAGCCGACAGTTTGGCTGGCTTTGCCGAACTTTATGCATAAGCGCTGTCAGTAACAGCGAAGGGGCAGGGAAGGGGGCTTGGTTACCACGAATTGAAGCAAGGAGGCCGCTGCCTCCTTGACTTCAAGCATGTGTGGAGAAGCCCGCCGCCAGGGGAGAAAGCAACGCTTTCAGTACTTTTGCTGCATCTGCCTTCAGGAAGAAAGGGATCATCAGAAACACACTGCTGGCTACACGCAGGTACTGCTGGCGGCTTGGGATGGTTTTAGGAGGTGACAGGTTCTCTTTAAATAAGTGTTTATGACCTCTCAGTAGTTTAGAGATAATGGTTATTAGATGACCCAAAGTGAAAGTAGAAAAACAGTTAAATCTTTGTGACAGAATGGCTCAATATTCTTAATAAAGGCCAATTGAAAAAAATAATTTTTTGCCAAAAATGAGTAACATGCAATCATTAAAAAAAAAAATTGCCTCCGAAGGTATACATAGACTTTAAGTGTGGCTCAGTTCCTGCAAAAAGAAGCTGACCAAAGATCCTGGGTTCCATATGTCTTGTTTAGTTGTGGGCAATTGAGGAGTGTTACAAGCCATCCTGTTCTCTCTATGATATATTAATGAATACTAATCCTTACTAACCATCAAAGAAAGCAGACCATAATAGAGCTGAGGGTGTCAAGCTGCACAGGAGTCCGTCAGATCTCAGCTTTTTGTGGAGTGAGTCGGGAGAATCAACCTTCAGCACAAATTTAATTTTCAGTTTTGAAACTGTACAGTGGAATATAGCTATGGTCAGTTACGGAAAAAGGGAGTCAGAAAGCTGCAAATGACAATATGAACTGCCTTCATCAAATGTTGTCGGTTAGACACATATTATTGAGTTCACGTGACCACATTGACCAAAATGTCAGAGTTTTCCACTAGTGCTGCACAGAAGTTGCTAGCTGTGCATGAGGAAAAGAGTGTTACCAAACTAGCTGTCAAATAAATATCAATATGCAGAACCAGGCATCAACGACAGTATTATTTCTACTCATTCTGCTGATTCTTCATGAATTTTATCTAAGATGCATCCACGAAAAGGAGAAACACATCATCAAAACTGTTCAATGTTTCACCAAGAAGCTCAAAGATATTTTCACATACTTGGAATGTTTCTGTTTCCTATTAACCAATATTACAGCACTGAAAACTTAAAGGGCTTCTGTCACCACCCTAAAGTCATTATTTTTTTTTGGGCTCCTTAAAATTCTTATGCTGCGATTTATCAAGATATATGGCTCTTACTCATTTTCGTTCAGTAGTTTCTTCAAAAAATTGACTTTTATAATATGTAAATTACCTCTCTACCAGCAAGTAGTGTAGATGTGGAACCAGTAGCGTTGAGACAGTAAAACACTTACTATTCGCTGCATCAGCACGCCTCTGTGGCTCTCTCTACTTGTCTCTCTCATTTGAGATTTTTTTTCTGATAAGATATATTACAAAGTTTCCAATTGTACTATTGATTTATGCAAAGTTTGTTAAAGCAGCAGTGACCATTTAAAATTGGAAAGTGAAACTACAAAAAGTAGTAGTGGAGACCTAGCCTAGCTCATGTACACGACCGTATGTATTTTGCGATCCGCAAAAAATACGGATGACGTCCGTGTGCATTCCGTATTTTGCGGAATGGAACAGCTGGTCCCTAATAGAACAGTCCTGTCCTTGTCCATAATGCGGACAATAATAGGACATGTTCTATTTTTTTGCGGAACGGAAATACAGACATACGGAAACGAAATGCACATGGAGTAACTTCCGTTTTTTTTTTTTGCGGACTCATTGAAATGAATGGCTCCGCATACGGCCCGCAACAAAAACGGAGTGGACATGGAAAGAAAATACGTTTGTGTGCATGAGCCCTGAGGTGTACGTGTATGTATATGTGATAGGGAAATGAAACTGTTAGCAGTAGCAGTATTGGTAACATGGATGTGATGTGAGCTCCGTACAGCGCTGTGGAATATGTTGCTGTGATAAAAGCAATAGGAAACAAAACTTCGGCCACCTTGACGTGCTGCGTTTCTCAGTGGTTGTAATGGAAACAATAAAGTGTCTCTAGAGCAGGGGTCAGCAACCTCTGGCACTCCAGGTGTTGTGAACTACATTTCCCATCATACACACTTGCTTGGCTGCTCTCTAAACTCCCACACAAGTGGAAAGAGCATGCTGGGAGTTGTAGTTTCACAACAGCTGGAGTGCCAAAGGTTGCTGATCCCCGCTCTAGAGTGCTGATCCCCGCTCTAGAGTACAACTGCCACCTGCGGTACTATAGCATTTCTGAAACTTGGCACCAAGGTGAGAACCATATGACTGACATTTGACTCAAGCAAAGAATCTTATCACCGACACTTGGATCACAGATTCATGTTGTAGTCACTCGTACGGTCAACACTTTCAAGGTTTGTAGTTTGGCACCTGATCAGTTCCACTGCTACTTGTATTTTACACCCTGAAGTTTTCCATTTGGTTGCTTCAAGACATATTAGCAATTGGTGGTAAATTATTAATAAATTTAACATCGCAGGAGCTGGAAGAATTAGTGGGCATCAGCAAACATTCTCAAAAGACAAACAGAAGTTCTCTAGGTTCTTCTACCTTTCCACTCTTTCACCTTGCTTAACCCTTTCCTGCTCAATGATGTAGTATTACATCATACAGCTCAGTGCCGTAATAGTATGTCACAGAGATGGCGCAAGCCCTGGTGCTGGACCCACCCCATTGCTTGCTGGGGCCAGTTGTATTATACAATCAATACATGACCCAGCAGTGACCTACCTCTTAGGGGCATGTCACCGTTAAGGCCAATGAATGGCTGCAGCGGTGCATGTGACCCAGTCCCGGAAGACTACACAGCGGGAAAGGAAAGGCAGGCGAACTGGACCATTGGTGCTGAAACGGGGCGTCAGGGAACAGGGGAGTATAATTTTTACTTTATGTAGACCACATTATGGGGCAAAATGAAAATTGGTTTTGGGGTTGGAAAACCCCTTTGAAGTTTTGTAGACTACAGATCTTTCTGGAAAAAAAATTATTATAAACTATGTGAACTATGGGGGTCATTTACTATACTGTAGAATACAACTATATTAGGCGTATTTCAGGCGCAGACGGCAATCTGCGACTTCTCCCCTCTCATGCCAGGTCTAAAATTGTGGGAGTGGCATGGACATTCTACTCCTGTTTTAGGTGTAGAAAATGGTCTAAATGTAAGACAGCTCGGGAGCTATCCTACATTTAGAACTGGTGCAAGATGCAGCGAAGTTATGAAGAGGCCTGCGCCTTTTCATAACTTCAGCAGATCCTCCGTCAGTGATGGGGCTTTATTAAGACCGGCGTCTAAAACGTCAGTCTTAATAAATGTGCCCCTATGTCCGCAACTATCACGTACAGCACGGACATCAGCTAGACGGGCTGGAAATGACTCAATAAGGTCCTGGTAGGTTGTCACAGGTATCTGGAGCCATGCCGTCTGCTGGAGGGTGCGTGGTAGAGGAACACAACGATCAAGGTGGTCCCACAGATGCTCATTTGAGTTCAAGTCTGGGGATTTAGGGGGCCAGAATAGCACTTGGAAGTCTTTGTCATGCTCTTCCAACCAATGTCGGACATTTCTAGCCATGCCACATTGTCTTGCTGGTAGATACCATCAGCCCCAGGGAAGACAATCAGCATGAATGGGTGTACGTGATCTGCAAGGATGGATTCATACCTAATTCGGTTGAGAATGCCTTCCAATTGGATGAGTAGGCCCAGAGAATGCCACAAAAACATTCACCAGACCATAATGCTGCCGCCACTAGCTTGTGTTCTTCCAGCAATGGTTGGAGGGTGTTTATTCACTGGTGTTTCTTACCTGACACGCCAATGTCTGGTGCCCCCAGGTCTATTTGGGCGGTGAACTGTTCCTCTGTAGAGTGTTGGTTTGCACGTACCTTCGTAGCCGACGTTCACCGCTCACATCAATGGCACGTGGTGCTCCACAGTTGCCACATCGCTTATTCACAATGGTGCAATTTGTTGCACCACAGCAGCACAGGAACAGTTCACAAATTGTGCAGTTTCAGAAAAACTGCCACACTTGGCCCGAAACCAAAAAATTATCCCTTTTTGCAACTCTGATAAATGGCCATTTTACTCATGACAGCCGCAAGGGATATGTATGCAGACATATGAAACATAAATAACCTACAAAAACCTCACAATCCTATTAATCAATACACAGGGCCCATAGATCACTACTGCATATACATCTAAGAAAACCAATGGGACTCAATATTTATAAAATATCTATAACTTTATTGATATATATTAATTAATTTACACAAATAAATAATCAAAAAGAAGGAGAGTAGCACAATTTAAAAAGTACAGAGAACTTAGTGAGGGGCAATGTTCCGTAAAACAATAATAATATCAAATTTTAATATATCGGCGGTATTACTGGATTTGTCACTCAAATCATGTCATCAAAAAATCTATAGAAATGACTAAGTTGTCCACAGTTCATCCTGAGAACACAACAAGGGTCTGTTTAAAAACACACGTGACTATTCCATAACACCGGTGATAAAAAAAATCATATAATCAAAGCGAGCGAGCCTTAGGCTACTTTCACACTAGCGTTCGGGTGTCCGCTCGTGAGCTCCGTTTGAAGGCTCTCACAAGCGGCCCCGAACGCATCCGTCCAGCCCTAATGCATTCTGAGTGGACGCGGATCCGCTCAGATTGCATCAGTCTGGCGGCGTTCAGCCTCCGCTCCGCTCAGCAAGCGGACACCTGAACTCTGCTTGCAGCGTTCGGGTGTCCGCCTGGCCGTGCGGAGGCAAACGGATCCGTCCAGACTTACAATGTAAGTCAATGGGGACGGATCCGTTTGAAGTTGACACAGTATGGCTCAGTTTTCAAACGGATCCGTTCCCCATTGACTTTCAATGTAAAGTCTGGACGGATCCGTCTGAAGCTACTTTCAGACTTAGAATTTTTTCTAAGCTATAATGCAGACGGATCCGTTCTGAACGGATCCAAACGTCTGCATTATAGGAGCGGATCTGTCTGAGCAGACATCAGACGGATCCGCTCTGAACACAAGTGTGAAAGTAGCCTTATATTGACAGGAGTATGGATCAAATCTACCCTATTCACATCAAAAGAAACATATAAGCATCCTGATTAGACATACCCAGTGACATGGCTCACTATTAATCCTGAACATAGCCCAAAACACTAGCACCTTGACGCGCTTTACCCCCACAAATGCTTTGTCCGGAGGTGCTAGTGCTTGGGGCTCATTTGCATCACATTCTTCCCACTATATAGGCATGTGTGTCCTTTATTGGCTCCCATTGTAAAAAAATAAACTGTATACCACATGGTATTTCTTTTTTTTACTGTGTCCCACTGCATAAGAAAGTGAAGTTGACTGTGCTAAAAGATATGCTGATGCATATCAACCCAATATATACCAAAAGGTTACCCTTTTGGCATATGTTGGGTGCATGGAGCCTCATGGACAAGACAGTGGTATATACGTTGAGGAATACTCCAGACGTAAACCTTCAATGTGTACAAAAAGTGAGATGTAAATAAAGCCTAAAATTGTTATCAGAAAGCTGATATTACTCCAGTACACACAATACTGCTTATTCGTGACAGGGTTGTGCAACAATGGAGAGGAGGGGGTTTGGCAAACCCCGCCATTCTGCCGGAACGGCAAAGGAACGATGACTTACCTGCTTCCTAGCGCCCCTCTCTTTCTACTGCAGTCCTGGGCTCCATCGATATCAACATCCAGTTAGACATCCCTGAAATTGGCTGCAGTGGTGTCCGGCTCCCCTTGCGTCATGTGACCATTTTTCATGACGCAAGGGGAGCTGGTCACAACAGCGGTGTTGACATCAATGGAGCCCAGCGGAGCATCGCAGGCCTGCAGAAGAAGAGCGGAGCTGGTGCTGGGAAGCAGGTAAGTCATCTTCCTTTAAAGGGAACCTGTCATCAACGTTCTGCCGACCTCACTGAGGGCAGTATAAATTAGTGACAGAAATGCTGATTTCAGCGATGTGTCACTCATCAGCTAATAGTAAGTGGTTGCTGAGAACCAGGATCATAATCATTGCAGCCCAGGCCTTGAAAAGAGTCAAATCTACCTGAGAAGAGTCCTGGTTATTATAATCTCCTGTTCTCCCGCCCATCCGCTGATGATTGTCAGTTCTCTCCTAGAGAGTAAAGGAGAAAACTAGGTAGAAGCCGGTCAGCCATCAGCAGGTGGGCAGGAGAGCAGGAATTCATGAATAACCAGGACTCTTCTCAGGTGGCCGTGACTCTTTTCCATGCCTGGTCTGCAATGATTGTGATGTTGGTTCTCGGCAACCACTTACTTTTAACCTATAAATGACAGACCGCTGATATCAACTCGCCTGTCTCTACTTTATACTGCTGTTAGTATGGGCAGCATAAAAGGTGATCACAGGTTCCCTTTCACAGATCTGGCAGAATGGAGAAGGGTTACCAAAAACCTCCCCATTCTTGCTCAACCCCTTTAAAATTCTCCTAAAATTCACTTAAAATTTACATGTACAACCCATTTATTTATTCACATTTTATTGCATGGTTATTATTACGATTATTATTAGTAGTAGTATTATTATGATAGAGCACAACAATAATGAAGTTGGGGGCTGAAAATAACTACAGGAAAGTATTCAAACAAAAATGTTTCTAAAATGTAACTATTTTTGATTTCTGCAAAAAAGATATAACCACATCCCCCTGCATTCATGTACCATTGCTATTCTTGTAAAGCTTGTCAAAGAGATCATAGGGGCAACACTTCTTGATATATAGGAAACATGGTACCATGAAATTCTTCAAGTCATCCATGTACAAGTTGATCAGGGTAACGAATCCTGTATACTTTTAGCAATGTGCTGTTAGCACTGACGTTCCAAATTAAACATGGCTGCCTCGAGGAATCATACGTGACTATTTTTAGAGCTTCGGCTTAGCTTATCTCAGGTGAAAAATATTTTTGCACTTTTTTATTGAAAATGGGTGCTGCTATAGCAGGGCGTACACATACCTGTTTATAAATGTGTATTTTTGACATTTTTTCAACAGATCCCCTTTACAATGGCAGAGCATCACCAGACATTCATGGTAAAAATATACAGGGGGACATCTTTCATCCCCTGTGTGCCAAAAAACTGGCATCAAAAACTAAATTAATGTGTGCAAAATGCTGTGACTTTTTTGGTATTTAAAGCCCTGCTCATCACTTTTCTAAAAAGCAGAAGGGATACGAGCTGGCCCCACACATTTATTATAATCTATGCCAGGAAACTAGCAGATTATAATGGAAATCAACACCAGCTCGCTTAATGGTGTAGATTTCCGTTTTTGCCACGGACCCTCATGCACACAACTATATTTTTCATCTCACTAATCCATTTTTGCGGATTAGTGCCATTCACACATTCTTATTTTTTGCAGATCCACAGTTTGTGGACCAAAATATGGACACGGTCATGTGCATGAGGCCTAACTTTTCAGGAGAGGAGGCCAAACTTCATTTTCATGTAAGTTTGGTTCGGTATTTCAGGATGCCATGGGAGTCTGATACCAAAGTACAGCTAAATTAAGAAGCAGCCATTCAAGGTGGAGGCGAGATCCTCCAAATGCAATGGAACCTTAAAGAGGACCTTTCACTAGAATAAAACATCTAAACTAAGCATACAGACATGGAGAGCGGCGCCCAGGGATCTCCCTGCACTTACTGTTATACCTTGGCGCCGCTCCGTTCTCCCGTTATAGCCTCCGGTATCTTCACATGTTAGGCTCCACCCAGGGGAACCTGCCGGCGTCTTATTCTCCCATGCTGTAGTACTGGCCAATCGCAGCGCTCAGCTCATAGCCTGAGAGAAAAAAAAGCCTCTCAGGCTATGAGCTGAGCGCTGCGATTGGCCGGCGCTACAGCATGGGAGAATAAGACGCCGGCAGGTTCCCCTGGGTGGAGCCTAACTATGAAGATACCGGAGGCTATAACGGGAGAATGGAGCGGCGCCCGGGGATAACAGTAAGTGCAGGGAGATCCCTGGGCGCCGCTCTCCATGTCTGTATAGTTAGTTTAGATTTTTTATTCTAGTGAAAGGTCCTCTTTAACTCTCCATTATTACATATAAAAGCAATTATAAGCCACTGCACCTAGATCATACAAGACTAATATATCTTTTCTACACCCAAATCTGAAAGCTGAACTCAGTTTGAAATCTTATTTTAATATCAGAAAATATTCAATCAAATCAATAACAAAGAAAATAGGAGCTAAATACACATTATTAGGGCTGGCAAAGGTATTTATTAACACCGAGATCACATCTATGACTATGAAAAGTAACACAAGCTGCTTAGCATAATGGGATGGGGCACTCACTAAGCCTGAGATACACCACGTCACCTGCCATGAGATTCAAGTGGGTCATGCAATACTAAGGCCTCTTGCACACGAACGCGAGCCGCAATGCACGAACACCCACCGTGGGGCAGCCGCAGCGGATCGCGGACCCATTCACTTTAATGGGTCCGCGATACGCCCGTTCCACAAAAAGATAGGACATGTTCTATCTTTTTTGCGGAACGGAAGTACGGTACGAAAGCCCACGGAAGCACTCCGTAGTGCTTCCGTTCCGTGCTACCATTCCGCATCTCCGAGTGAATAGTGAATAGGTCCGCATCCGCGCTCCAAGTGCGCTCCAAGTGAATAGGTCCGCATCCGTGATGCGGAATGCCCACGGAACAGCGCCCGCAAATGCGGTCCGCAATATGGCCACGGAGCGCACACGTTCGTGTGAAAGAGGGCTTACCCAGTTAACAAGGAACCAATAAAAAATAAATATAGTTTAAAGTCCCAGGGTCCAATTTGAAATATGACTTCTGACTATGCACAAAGTACAACATAATGTAAAAGGGAATCCTAAACTGTATAAAAGATAACAATATGTAATAAGGTTCTCTATAGAAAGCGCTAGTCCTCATGAAAGCCAATGCTATGAGATTGCTAACTTCCTCAAGAAAGATAAATGCATTTCAAGTGATAAGCCAGTTAAACAAAATTGCTAAACATGTCAGGATTTGTCAATGCAATTTCACCCACACACTGAAATATAATACACCACTTTAGTTGTTTGAACATGTCATTTATAATCCGGGGAAAAAAGGAGAAAGAACTGTACTGCAGAATATATGAACATACGTTTCAGCACTGTACTTCAACAATCCACTAATTACAGTGCATTTGGAAAGTCTTCAGACCCTTTCAGTTTTTCACATTTTGTTATGTTGCAGCCTTGTGCTAAAAATTTTTTTAAGTTTTTCCCCACCATTCTGCACTCAGTAACCCGTTATGTCAAAGTGAAAACAGAAAGTTAGAAATCTTTGTTAATTTGTTAAAAAGGAAAAACTACAGTAAAATCTTGCATGGACATGGGTATTCAAATCCATTAAAATTTTGTATTTAGTTGAAGCACATTTGGCAGTGGTTACAGCCTCCAGTCTCCTTGGGTATGATGCTACAAGGTTTGCACATCAGGATTTGGGGATTTTCTGCCATTCGTCTCTGCAGATCCTCTCAAGTTCTATCAGGTTGGATGGGGACCGTCGGTAGACAGCCATTTTTGAGTCTCTCCGCACAAGAACATTTACAGAGTTGTCCCTAACCCAGTCCGGTGTGTCTTGGCTGTGTGCTTAGGGTCACCGTCTAGTTGGAAGGTGAACCTTCAGCTCAGTCTGAAGTCCAAAGTCCTCTGGATCGGATTTTCATTAATTATATTACTGTACTTTGCTCCATTCAGCTTTCCCTCAACTCTGACAAGTCTCCTTGTCCCAGCCACTGAAAAACGCCCCCAAAGCATGATGCTGCCACCACCACACTTCACTGTAGGGATGGTATTAGGCAGTGCCTGATTTCCTCCAAACATGACGCTTAGAACTGAGGCCAGAAGGTTCAATCTTGGTTTCATCAGACCAGAACATCTTGTTTCTCACAGTCTGAGAATGGTTTAAATGTTTTTTTTGCAAACCTTCATGTGTCTTTTACTGAGGATAGGCTTCTTTCTGGCCACTCTGTCATAAAGATCTTCCAGATTGGAAGAATGCAGCAATGATGGTCGACCTTCTGGAAGTTTCTCCCATCTGCATACAGGATCTTTGGAGCTCAGCCAGCGTGATCATTGGGTTCTTGGTCAATTCTCTTTCCAGGGCCCTTCTCCCCAAACCCCATCCCCCCCCATCCCGATTACTTTGGTGGGCCAGCCAGCTCTAGGAAGAGTCCTGGTTGTTCTAAACAGCTTCCATTTAAGAATTATGGAGACCACTGTGCTCTTGGGAACTTTTATTGGAATAGACTTTTTACCGACCCCTCTCCAGATCTATGCTTCGCCATAATCCTGACTCTGAGCTCTATAGGCAGTTCTTTCCTCCTCATGGATTGGTTTTTGCTTTGATATGCATTGTCAGATGTGAGACCTTATATAAACAGTGGTGTGTCTTCCAAATCGTATTCGATCAGCTGAATTTACCACAGGTGGACTCCAATCGAAACACTTCAAAGATAATGTCGAGAAATGAGAGGCCCCCAGAGCTAAATTTTAAGTATCACAGTTAAGGGTCTGAATACTTATGTTCAGGCAAATTGTTTGTTTTTAATTTTCAATAAATTTGCAAAAATATCTAAAATTTTGACTTTGTCATTATGGAGTAATGAGTGCCAATTAATGGGGGAAACCCAGATTTTTTCAAATTTTAGCACATGGCCACAACAAAACAAAAGGTTAACAAAGTAAAAGGATCTTAAGACTTTCTGAATGTACTATTCATGAAGGAATCCCTTGCACTTCTCATCAATACATTGATGAAGAAAATTTGGGGAGTCCATAAATACTTTATTTTTTAAGGGGTGTGGGGTTTTGCTCTGGTAGACAGGATTAGCGGACGCAGTATAGAGGCAACAACAAGTTCTTTGGATCAAACAGTTCAGTGTTTTATTCACACTTTAGGCAAGTGACAAAACAAGCAGTCATAATCAAACAAAAGGTCACCTTGAGGTGTTGGTGGTAATTCACACCATGCAGCAATTCTGCCTCAAAGAGTCCTTCACCATAGCAGTACCAACCTGTTTTCACGCCAAACAGGTAGCAAGCCTTCATCCAGACACAAGGCTCCCAGATCCCAACACAGAGACCTCGCTTCTGAGCCCAGCTGCCTATTTAAGGACAGCCAGGTGCTGCCAAAACCCGGTCTGGTATTTGACCTCACCTGGCTGTAAATAAGCCCAGCAGCACATACTGGGAGGAAAATACCTGTTTTCCCAGACAAAACCTCTCACTGTGTCACAGGGGGTATTCCAGTAAAAATACTGCTTTAAGTTTGATACAAATATTTTGTCTGGATTTATACTGTAGAGCTATGTCTCCATTTGCCTCAATCCTCTAAGGGTACTTTCACACTTGCGGCAGAGGATTCCGGCAATCCTGACGCAAACGGATGGCATTTGTCAGACAGATCCGGATGCGGATCAGTCTGACAAATGCATTGAAATACCGGATCCGTCTCTCCAAAGTCATCCAGAAAACCGGATCCGGTTAATGCCAATGCCAACTAATACATTTCAATGGAAATTAATGCCGGATCCGGCATCCTGGCAAGTGTTCAGGATTTTTGGCCGGAGAGAAAACTGCAGCATGCTGTGGTATTTTCTCCGGCCAAAAAACGTAAGAGAGAACAGACCTGATGCATCCTGATGCATACTGTACGGAATGCTCTCCATTCAGAATGCATTAGGATAAAACTGATCAGTTTTTTTCCGGTATTGAGCTCCTGTGATGGAACTCAACACCGGAAAAGAAAAACGCTAGTGTGAAAGTACCATAACCAGGGACAGGAGGGCTCTCGATTTGAAAACCACCAGAATGGGGATTTGAAACAAGTTATTCCTGGAGTACCCCTTTAATGCAGTTGTGTTATGGAAACAAACATTCATTTCTAGGAAATAAAATAAGGTTCATGAAGCAAGGCTGTTCTTGATGATAGCTTTGGAATGCTAGACATGCTATGTACAAGGCCGTCCAATGACACTTCTTACAATATAGTGAGCGTACAGGCGGCAGACTGATAACAAGTGAACAGCGCAGACTACCATAATGATATAACACATGTACGCAATGCCACTGTTGTTGTCGGGCTGTTAGATAATGTACAATCTCCACATAGGTCACGTCATTTTACAAATCGTTTTTACTATTTTCTTAAGTGTAGTTTGATAACAGGTTCTTATGCAGGAAAAGTTGGCCATACATTTTAGAGCTAGCTTACCTCACCGCACCCCATCTATATGTACACCCGGCCAAGAATGGGAATAGATGATTGAGTCACTGCCAATTTTTTTGATCAAATCCAACAGCCAGAACTTGCTCTCCCCTAAAATTTGCAGTTGTGGTAGAGTCAGAAGTTGACAAGCAGCAAATGTTGTGGGAGAGCTGGGAGGCCGCCATACACATTAGATGGTCGTCTGTGGGTCAACATGACAGTGTCTATGCGGTTGCAACATCTCACAACTTATGGACAAGAGCATGGCCATAGATACTTGCTTAACCTTAAGTTACAAATTCATGAGGCTGTCTGATTTAGGCAACCCTTTTGGAACCCTGTTCAGGCCCATCACTTTATCAGGGATCTCCAATAGTAGAAAGGACGCTACTGACTGCATTCATACAAGCTGGCCTCTACTCATTGAGAGTTGTGGGCGAACCGTGCTCACTGAACCAAGTGGATGTACATGAGGTCTAATCTTAGAGAGTAGCAGTGAATTGCAGAACTTACTACATGATAAATCTGGAAAGCACTGAAGGGCATTGCTATCTGACTTGATGTAGACAATTGTGTAAATTTGATGTTGGATTTTTAAGGAAATTGGCTTTCAGGGATATTGCCCCCCAAATCACCAGAAGTAACTGACCATTCTGTTCCTCACATGCTCGGTGGTGTCTATAATTGCCTTAGCAGATGCCTCATTTCACCTAAAATCCACTTTAATCACAGCTTATGCCATATGGAAATGAGAAGTTTGGAGTCAAGGAGATGGAGACATTGAGAACTTAAGTCAAACACACTGTGAACTACTCCTGCCCCATCAGTCTTGATTATGTCTCTTAGGACAAGAAGCGTCATCAACAGCCCATCCCAGATCTCATGTGTGCATAGTTACGTCCTACTCTCAAGCGCATGCGCAGTGTGGCTGGGTGTCCTTGCCCTGGCTGCACATATGCCTCAGACCAGGCAAGTCTACACTGGTTAACTGCGCATACACCAAGAACAGGACATGACAGCATGTACACCAGATCTCAGGAGGGCTACTGATGATGTTACCCGTCCTCAAGGACATCAATCAACACTGAGGAGACAGCTTTTGGGCTCGGCAAGCTTGACTTTAATTGTCAATGTCTCCACCCTCTTGACGACAAACTGCTAATTCTGCATACAACACAAGTGGTGATTAAAGTTGATTTTTGGCAAAATGAGGCTCTGCTGAGGCAATTATTACACCACTGGGCATGCGAGGAGCAGAACAGTACTCCTGGTAGCTCGGAGGGGGGATTGTAATATCCAGCTGTTTTGATGCGACAGTAATATCCATGGAGTTTAAAGACAACCTGTCACCTTTCCTGACATGTTTTAGTAAACAACTGTATCCCCCATGAGATAACAATTCTGGAGCATCTTTACTGAGAACTGTAGGTCACCTGGTTCCACTCTTATTCCTCCTAGCATTAGTAAATAAATTGATAACTGGGTGTTACCAGTTGGGAGTGTGTCCCTACGTAGACTAACACTATCCAGTCAGTGCTGACAACATAGAGTAAAACGCAATTGTCAATGTATTCATATATTTATAGCAGGAATAACAGAGGAACAATGTGAGGAATATGGAGTATGATTTCATTCCTGCCATATGCTCCAGGAGTGGGCATAGGAAATCAAACTCCACAAGGGGGGCCTGTTTCAAAGCGCAGCCAGATAGCAGAGGTCAAAGAACTCCGCAGGAGGTCCTAGCCAAGCAGGCCACTTGCGTACAATTTCACACCTCCATCCAGCCAGCCAGGAACCCAACTAATCGAACAGGAAAAACCTCTCTGCAGGGAATCTAAGCCATTCACCACTTCAATCAACTTATCAGACCTCATGGAACCGGCGATTCATAAGGAATTATGAATAGCCCGTGCATCACATACATAAGTCAGTTAGATATTTGTGTCCCTGTGGCCAAGTCGGTCAGGCTCCTGCTCTTGGTTTGGTAATAGGATGCCAGGGAGGGGAGATATACATATCTCCCCACAGAAACCAAATAACGGTACCAGATTTGGACTCTACTTGTAGCCGGAACCCAGACGGTTCCGTTGCTCCCACAACCATCTCCCTGCGACCTTCTGGTCTGGAGCTATCAACCCTAAAGTGTTTTGTAGGTCTTTGGGCTGCCCGGACCAGCTGGGAAGGGGGGGACCCTTCCCAGAGGCGGAAAGGGGAGGGGCCAGCTACAGGTCAAAAGGCTCACGCAAGCCGGCAGGCGTGTCTTTCTTCTGAAGGGGGGCCACGCTGCATACGTGTTTGGAAGGGACCTGGAAACGGTTGACATCACTGCCTCCCATGTGACTACAGCCAAGACTTACAGAAACCCATTATTCATCACCACCCAAAGGACTCATCCATCTGGTAAACTGACTTTTGTGCTGCTTAACCCTGTTGTACCACGCCATCTGTATTTACCACTCAGACCACTGTATATATTCTCTGTGTGTATAGTGTTATATCTAGTGCACCCTTAAGGCAATTAAATATATAATTTAATCTTGTGCTGTTCTGGTATCTCGATCACGAATCCCCACGTCCGTGTTTGGGCCTAGTTATACGCTACCGCGGGTTGGTTTCTCACCCTATATAATCCCGTTAGCGGACAGGGCTTATATCAAACGAGAAACTGGTGGCAGTATACCCGGGCTGAGGAAGCGCCGTTTCACTGGGGCAGTGAAAAGGCTCTCTCAGCTTGTGGCCTCTCTGTGCCCATGTTGACAGGAGGAGTCTGTGTAACCTGTACCAAGCTGACCTTACCTGCTCCTCAGGGACGGCGTAACGTCCCTCCTTGGTAACCAGTGACTATACCGTATCTCGCTGGCTCTACGTATTTGACGTCCGGTGGCAGCAAGGTGCGGTATTCTTCACAAACAGCACAACACAAAATTTTAAAAAAGATACTTCAGAATTGACATTTTATGGAGAATGTAAGTATTGGCAGATACGCCAGGTGAGGAGAAAGGATTAACAAATGATCTGTGACAAAATGAATATTAGACATCAGAGGTTTCTTTGATCTCATTAGTAGAGAGGAAGTTCTTCTGCATGTGACAGCCAAACTTCCTTCTTCATAGGCAGTGTATCTAGATGCACATATCTACGCCCAAGTGCTCAAACAGGGTTAGAAAGGCAAAATTTAATTGACTGGAAGTTAAGGTTGCTTTAAGGTACGACCATATGGTCAGGAATGGATCATAAAAGAGGAGAAAGTATAAAGGACAGAAACAACTCTTTTTCTAATTCACTCCTGGTTTTGGCTTCCAAAACTGCATCAAGAAACTTGACCATGTGGTTGTACGCTTAGACAAGCGTAGTCATCACGCAAATGATCAGCCAAGAGCTATCAGCCGGTGTTCCTCAACCCAAAGTGCATGCTATATTGATAGACAAGGGAAATTGATGGATGAGAATCAGATTGGTATGTACCCAGCCGATGGCCATCAGGAGGGCTTATGGTCTGGCCATTGGCCCACCGGGAAATTTCTCTAGGGTGTATGGCCAGTCTGACCCTCATAACTAGAATGTGCCCAGTAACATGAGTCTTGACTTCAAAGTGGAAAGCTGTGCACAATGGAACATTTTGCATTACATAAAAGACTGTCATTGTTTTGATCCCCTTGGGTGCTGGGTAATTTGAGACAAACTGAAAGGAAACTCTGACAACAAAAAGCCTCCTAAATTTAGAAAGTGTCGTTGTAGGCAGTTCTCTGATCAGACCCTAAGTGCAAAGGGAACTGGGCTCCACTTCCTGTAAGTAGAGCTGTAATACCGAAAGAATAGATAACTAAATCACTTTCTTTACACAAGACAGATGTGCGCTTTATCTATGCCGTCAGACCTTCTACCATGCACCAAACTAAGACATGACCACCCCAAGGACACAAGCTTATCTGCTAGACGCACAACAGAATTAGGCCTCATTAATACAGAGCTCAGATCCGACCTGCATACGGTCAGCAGCACATCACTTGGTTAAACAGGGTGATGGGTTGAGGACAAGCAAGGCCTTTTGGTGCTGCATGAAATATGTAATCACCCGACAAACGAACATTGAACTGTTTATTGGCTGGTCGCCTGCCCATTTACACAAGGTAATTATTAAGAATGACTGCTCATACGAATGTTCATTGCTGATCATTAGCCTGTGTAAAAGGGCCCTACAGACAATTCTGTCTGCATGAGCCATGTCAGGAGGTCCTACGGATCTGAATTACGTTGTCGTAGGTACCATATTATCCACTAAAAGCAATGTATCTATGGGAGATATTTACTGAATCATGACGAAAGAGCATCTGTCAGCATGATCAACCCGATTAAACCAGGCCTACTGCCTGATAGGGTTAAACCTACTGGGGGAGATTTATCAAACTGGTGTAAAGTAAGACTGGCTTAGTTGGCCATAGCAACCAATCAGATTCCACCTTTCATTTTTTAAAGGAGCTGTGATAAATGAAAGATGGAATCTGATTGGTTGCTATGAGCAACTAGGCCAGTTCCACTTTAAACCAGATTGATACATTTCCCCCACTGAGTTAACTGCACATGCACCAATTCAACATTCACCAGCACATGCGCAGGCATACTGCTTGTTAGGGTTAAACATGCTGAGTTAACTGCACATGTACCGATTCAACATTACCGACACGTGCAGAGTTCGAGTGTCAGTATGACTTTCCTGATGATGAGATACATACTGCGCATGTGCCATTTTACCATCCATCAATGCATGCACATTTCAGATATTAGCATTGGTTATTTTCCAAATGCAGAAATCTGATCTGTGCATGCACCACTGAATGCAAAGACAGTGAGATTGCATGGCCCTGCCTGTGACTCAAGGGGAGGGGCTAGTCACTAAGGGGGAAAAGAAAGTGTTAAAGTGGTGCTCGAGGGGCTAGGCCCACCCCTCAGTGCTCCAAACACCTAACTAGCATATTGAATAAAGTGCATATTTACAGATTTGAACTGATGATGGATGATTTAACTTAGCATGATCAACCCTAAGGCTACTTTCACACTTGCAGTAGCAGGGTCTGGCAGGCTGTTCTGGCGGGGGTGCCACCGGATGTCCGGCCCGGACCCATTCACTATAATGGGAGCGGGCTGGAGCCGCAGCACGGCAAACATGACGAGAGGCGGCCGGACAAAAACTACAGCCTGCTGCGGTTTTTGTCCGGCCGCCTCTCAGCCCACACTGCTGCCGCCAAGTGTGAAAGTAGCCTAACCAGTAGTATGCCTGGTTAAATGAAGTGATCATGCTGACAGATGCTAATAAAAAGGAACTTGGAGGCACACAGAGGTTTATTATAACCACATAAGACAATATATTATGGATCCTTAGAATGCATTCTGATGCACTCCGTTCATGTTTATTCAGTTTTGTCCCCGATGAAAATGAATGGGGAGAAAACTGAAGGGTTTTGCTGCGGTTTTGAGATCCTGGGATGGATTCTCAAGACCGTACAGTAAAACGCAGATGTGACAGTAGATCATTAGGTAATAACAGTATTCAGCTCCGGGGTTTCTTACAGTCCACATGCATCCACAATCCTGCTATAACGTGACTACTCTACGGGCTCTAGTGTAAAAGTGCCACCTACCAGAATGCAAATCACTAGAGCAAGGTCTAAGTACACGTTCAGCCAACAGGCAAGCAATGCTTGGAGATCTCATCTCTGCAGCCAGTGGGGTAGTGAATGCAGCCCTAGACTATAATACCGGCTGTAAATCAAGATCAGTACAAATAATACAACATATCTGCAGTTACTCAACTTGCAGGTAACAAATATCTAAGCGAACTGTAAAATAATGTTCAAAGGTAAATGTACACTTCCTCAACCAGATGTAGGACACTTTACATGAAAACCATATACACATATACCAAGCTTTCTCTAAACTTATAATAAAAACTACGTTAGAACCGTATATTTGGTAAGAGCGCTTTAGAACTTAGGGCACATTTATTAGGACCGGAGTCACGAAGAAGCGCCGGCGTCTCCATAACTTCAGCGGATCCACCGCCGCTTCTAAATGTAAGACAGCTTCCGAGCTCTCTTACATTTAGACCATTTTCTGGTAGAAAAAGCTAAATGAGACAGGCCTGTGGGTCCGTGCCCTTCCTCGCCCATACCACGCCCAATTTTTTTGACCTGGAAAAAGTCGCAGATTGCGGCACAACAAACCATTGCTCCACAATCGGCGCCTGAAATATACCTAATATAGGCATATTTCAGCTTCATAAATCACCCCCGTAATCTTACAAAGGCAGTATATCCGCTACAGCAGGCCTATGACAGTAATATGTACTTCCATACAACCTCTTGACTTGTACTGAGGTATAATACAGTACTCATAAAGGTTTATGGCCCCTACTGTACCTTGATATACTGTACCACTAACCCAAATGGATATTTTCTTTCAGTCAGAATGAAATACCTTTGTTCCATGTTCAGATGCTGTATTACGGTAGTAGTATTATTCCATAGAAGTACTGCGACCGGGGTGCTCTATGAAGGTAGCGCCCAGGGGCACACTGAATGTCCATGGGTCAGCAGTATACGGGAACTCCTTGCACCTCTGCCTAGGTACAGTACTTGTGTGTTACTGTACATTCATCCCATTTACATGACTCGCTATCTATAAGCATTACAATAATACAGGCTACAATGGTCGTTGATTAAATTCCCATCTCTGGTAAAAGTCATTTAGTAGTCTGTCCCCTTCCCTCAGTGCTTTGTGCCATGGGCAGGGGAGTACCTAGTCTTTCAGCACCTCCTCCCCATGCCAAATTCTTGACCTAACCCCTTCCCTTCAGCCAGAGGTGTAACTTGACCAGCATGCATAATACCGGTGTCGTCTTATGCAGCACAAGGGTCTTTGGGCCCCCTCAGGCTCCTGGGCCCAGTAGCGACTGCTACCTCTGCACCCCCTATAGCTACGCCCCTGCATGCAGTGGTTTCTGTCCAGCCAAAAGCCAGAAATGGGCTGGATGCCCGTCGGATTCTGTTAAAGTCAATAGGGGGAGGCGGTATCCGACTATGTCGGATACGGTAACTCTGGTGGTCTGTTCCTCTGTCAGATTACCTTTGGCAGAGATTAGCAAGACTAAGGTTTATTTCCCGCATGAATTAGATACTTCATTGACTACAATTAACATAGCAAAGTAATAAACACACAAAAAAAAGGAAAGCTGATGAGAAATATTCCGAACCATTGACATCTCAGCTAGCATACAAGGCTCTGTGGTTTAGCAGGCCTTCCCACTCAGAATCATCATATTCCAAGCATTTTTAGCAAGAACACACATTCTCCATGGCATCAAGCAACCCACTCTTCAAAAAATAGCTTGTAGTCTGCCAGGTTTACAGCGCGCTTGGCAAACCACAGAAAGGGGAAATCCTTTACCTTAAGAAAAGTTATCAGAAATATCTAAAGATCTGCCTCAACGAACCAAACGGGGACTTTATGAGACATCACAGAAAACTGCGGCCTCCGACACGTGAAAGGGAAACTCCGAAACCCCATTTTGCAACTGCTAGTTTCAGCGCCCTTGTAGAGCGCAGTATAATAACTCACTGCTCATATTTGCAAAACTCAATGACATGTGGGAAAACTGCAACACAGCAGAGGGAACAGGTTACTGAAAGCTATCTGGGCATCTGTCAGCAGATTTGTACCTATGGCTGACCTGTTCCATGTGCACTTGGCAGCTGAAGGCATCCGTGTTGGTCCCATGTTCATAGGTGCCTGCATTGCTGAGAAAATGATGATGTAAAATGCAAATTAGCCTCTTGGAGCAATGGGGGCGTTGCCCTTACACCTAGAGGCTCTGTTCTCTCTGCAATTGCTGCGCCCTCTGCACTTTGACAGGGCCAGACAGGTGTGATGACGTTTACACTGCCTGGTCCTGTCAATCAAAATGTAGAGGGCTTGGCAAATGCACAGAAAGTGGAGCCTCTAGGTGCAATGGCAACGCCCCCGTTGTTCCTAGAGGCTCATTTGCATATATCAAAGCATTATTTTTCTCAGTAATTCGAGCACATATGAACATGGGACCAGCACAGATGCCTTCAGCTGCCAAGTGCACATGTGAGGCTATTTTCACACTAGCGGCAGGGTGAACAGCCTGTCGGATCCGTCCTGCCGCTAGTGTGAACGTACCCTAACAGGTCAGCCAGTTTCATAGGCACAAATCTGCTGACAGATGGCCTTTAATCCAATATTTAGTATAAGAATGACACAATACAGAATGGGCTACTACCATTTATTACAAATCTGATCGTTTATGTTATATAAAGCTTAAATGGGGATTTGATATTGATGGTCTATCCTCAGGATTGGTCATGAATATCAGATCGGTGGGGGTCCAACACCCGAGGCTGATCAGCTTTTTGAAAAGGCTGCTGCCTTTACAGCTTATCGCGCACAGCGCCACACATTGTATAGTGGCTGTGCTTGGTATTACAGTTTAGAACTGGCTACGTGAACGATGTACGGTAATGTCACATGGCCTAAGAAGAGGCCTAAGCGCTCACGGAGTGCCATGAATTCTTCAAACAGCTGAGGATAGACCATCAATATCACATTCCCAAATAACCCCTTTAATCATAATAAAAGGTTATGCAAATGTGTGATGTGCTATTTTAAAGCTCTCAGTAGAAACATTATTTGACATCCAGAAGCTAAAAATGGTTCCTACAACTTAGCAGAGGGTACAACTGAATCCTGGTAAACTGCACACATCAGAAGTGGCAGAAATCTCTGCCCCCATTTATTTTGCTACAATGTTGGCAAAAAGTATCCGTTCCCATTGGGGGTTGTTTGCCTAAAATGGATATCACTGTATGTAATTCTCAGCTGGGAGCAGGCCTAGATCCGTACAGGTCTTCAGTCTCTGTAGGTAAATAAGGACCTTCTCATTCACTTACAGCAAGCATGGATCATATAAAAGGTGAGGAATTGGACCACAATGGCCCACACTAAAGTATGTGCACTGAGATTTTGGCATAAGTTGCACCAATATATGCGGCTATGACTAGAGAAATGATCTGTGCCTCGGCCAAGGGGGCGAGACTTAATGGAAATGAGGAGTGACCTAATACGTGCCAAATTCTGCCGCAAAGTAAGCCAAGCCATAGTTGGCGTGTTGCCAGAGAAAAGTGTCTAACCCTGCCCCCGATTCATCATCTGGCCTCAGCCCCCTCTGGTACAGGTCTTCACAGTCTGTCTAAGCTTCCACCATTTATAGAATGAGTAAATCTGCCCCAAAGTATATTACAAAGTTATAGAACACTTCATTACACTCTAGTTAAAGCGTACCTGTTCCATGAATGATAAAACTTTAGCCGACCTTTATGCAGTGTGACTTGTATCTGGCCTTTTTTAAGCAGTTTTTTGCTCTGCTATCTCCATCTCTGATTCTCGACTGTTCCTGAGCTGATGGGTGTAGAGTAGCTGAAATGATGTCTTCCCATAGAGTACACACAGAGATCGGAGATTCTGCCTCCTAACTCCCTCTCACTCACAATCAGCCAGAAACAGCATTTAAAACATTATTGAGCAGGAAGAAATGAGTAGATTGATATATATATTTTTTTTGGGGGGGGAATTCTGTAAATCTTGCAATTTATACATTTCTATCTTTGCTTTTTCCACATCCTGTGAACAGCTATTGATACAGAGAGGAGGTGTTATCAGTGATTGATGGCATTGTGTGTAAGGCTACTTTCACACTAGCGTTTTTAAATGATCCGGCAGGGATCAGCAAAAAACGCTTCCGTTACTGATAATACAACCATCTGCATCCGTTATGAACAGATCCAGTTGTATTATATTTAACATTGCCGAGACGGATCCGTCATGAACTCCATTGAAAGTTAATGGGGGACGGATCCGTTTTCTATTGTGTCTGATAAAACGGATCCGTCTCCATCGACTTGCATTGTGGATCATGCCAGATCCGTTTTGCTCCGCATTCCATGACGGTAAGAAAACCGCAGCTTGCAGCGTTATTCTGTCCGCGATGGGGATGCAGCCAAACGGAACGGAATGCATTTTGGTGACTCCGTTCTGTTCAGTTCAGTTTTGTCCCCATTGACAATGAATGGGGACAAATTGGAAGCGGTTTTCTCCGGTATTGAGATCCTATGACGGATCTCAATACTGGAAAATAAAAACGCAAGTGTGAAAGTAGCCTGACTGGCAACTGCTTCCTGCATTTCTTCAATCCTGGAGAACAATTATCAACCGCACTTTAAAAAAAAACAACTAAAAACCGATTGACAAAAGTAAGAAAATCTACTGAGACAGCCTTTAATAAAAGTGTAGACTGTGTGACCACACCATAGATCAGCATTTAACAGCCTTTAGGTAATGTGCAGTGATGTAACCAGAAAGGTCTGCATTTACCAAAGGTCACAAAGTGTAGAAAAGAACTTTAGACTCTTTAGTTTATTATCAAAGCTTCTATAGAACTCATGTACTGTACGCTAAAAATACAATGCTGCATACAGACATGATAGATAGATAGATAGATAGATAGATAGATAGATAGATAGATAGATATTAGATAGATAGATAATAGATAGATAGATGATAGATAGATAGATAGATAGATAGATAGATAGATAGACAGACAGACTGACATAGAGGTATGGATGGATAGATATGAGAGATAGATAGTTACAGTATGATAGATAGATAGATAGATAGATAGATAATAGATGATAAATAGATAGATAGATAGATAGATAGATAGATAGATAGATAGATGATAGATAGATAGATAGATAGATAGATAGATAGATAGATAATAGATGATAAATAGATAGATAGATAGATAGATAGATAGATAGATAGATAGATGATAGATAGATAGATAGATAGATAGATAGATAGATAGATAGATAGATAATAGATGATAAATAGATAGATAGATAGATAGATAGATAGATGATAGATAGATAGATAGATAGATAGATAGATAGATAGATAGATAATAGATGATAAATAGATAGATAGATAGATAGATAGATAGATAGATAGATAGATGATAGATAGATAGATAGATAGATAATAGATGATAAATAGATAGATAGATAGATAGATGATAGATAGATAGATAGATAGATAGATAGATAGATAGATAGATAATAGATAGATGATAGATAGATAGATCGATAGATGATAGATAGATAGATAGATAGATAATAGATAGATAGATAGATAGATAGATAGGAGATGGATAGATAGATAGATGATATATAGATATATAGATAGATAGATAGATAGATAGATAGATAGATGATAAATAGATAGATAGATGATAGATAGATAGATAGATAGATAGATAGATAGATGAGATAGATAGATAGATAGATAGATAGATAGATAGATGATAGATAGATCGATAGATGATAGATAGATGATATATAGATAGATAGATAGATAGATAGATAGATAGATAGATAGATAGATCGATAGATGAGATAGATAGATAGATAGATAGATAGATAGATAGATAGATAGATAGATAGATAGATAGATAGATAGATGATAGATATATAGATAGATAGATGATAAATAGATAGATGATAGATAGATAGATGATAGATAGATAGATAGATGATAGATAGATAGATGATAGATAGATAGATAGATAGATAGATAGATAGATATGAGATAGATAGATAGATAGATAGATGATAAATAGATAGATGATAGATAGATAGATAGATGATAGATAGATGATAAATAGATAGATAGATGATAAATAGATAGATGATAGATATGCAGTCATAATAATGACAGTATATTGATGCACTGTAAGTACAACCATTCATTACCTGAAATAGATGAAACAAGGGGAGTGGATACAGGGATTGTACGTTTGACGGTTATCTAATGTCTGGTAGGTTATGTATGCTGACTGTGCCAATATGGAAAACGATGCTGCCGGGCACAGCACTAGGTGCAATCTAGGAATATAAGCTCCCGAACCACTAAACCATCTATAGACAATGACGCAGACTGTGTGCTAGAAGGAAGACACAGTTAAAAAGCTTTTATAAGGTTAAATGTGTGGCTTGGCTGGGCTAGCATTAAATTCCACCCAAACCACAAACTAAACAGTCCCTCTAATTAGCTATTTCCTTTTCATAACTGCAGTCCCTGAGTATATCATAAAAACATGTGAAACCTGTCCAACTGCCTTACACATATTCTGTGAGTAAAGCAACACCAAGACCCGGGGAACGTCATCCTGCCCAGAAACCTAGATTAGCCTATGGGGGAAATGAAGAGTCTTCACTGGTTTTCACAAGTTTTAGCAAAGATCCAACAGGTTGGATCTTTGCATTTTTATAGAATGAGCCTTTCAGCTTGTAACTCTGACAAGTGGGGACATCAAATGATTCCAAAGCCAAGCAACCACATCATGATGAACGTCTCCATCCAGGGACACATGCCATAGGAAATCACAGCATAGTGGTCAAGTATGGGCACCTTGTCACCAATCCATAAGTAGGTAATGTGCACCTCTTGTGGCAACAAAACCCTTCTATGTCCTTTATGATCGTCACCCAGATGATGAACATGTTGTGCCTCAGGTAGCACTAGGCCTCATACCTAGGTCATATTGCAATCATACAGATTTACGGTAATATGCATAAAAGGCAACTTTTAAAAATAAGATGAAAAATGTAACTCCATACAAAACAGTGAAGACTAGAATATCTGCTTCATGGGTAACTTCAGAATTGGAAGGAACATATGGTTGTCACTTCTCCTTCGGTGGACAGAAAGAAACTACAATAGTATGACACCATACATGAGACACAAAGGAATGTAGACGAACAACCCAAACTTTATTTAGCTTCTCCTTTTCTAAAGCTATTAAGTGTTTCTATTGCTCTGTAACCTAACATTGCAGCCAGGCCATGAGTGGTCTAGTCTAGTCTCGACAGAAAACCTCAGAAAGTACATCAAATCAAGACAGGCACAGACAGAATAAGGCCAACAAAACATACAATGGATTCATCCATGGGAAACTACAACGAGCATTCTTCTGCTTTTATGTCTAATTTAATATGTCTTCTAGTAGGCCACGCTCAGAGACAACTGAAGGACCAAAAATGGTGCTGAATTTAAAGCATCTTCTCATATGTGCTGATAAAAATATAGATTGAATAGAATACAGAGGCGTAGGGCCTACCATATCACACTTCTGTGCAGGTCTGGTGTTTGCGTAAAGGGCATCTTCACATCTGTGCTAGTCATGTCCGTTGTTCTGAACAACTGAAATAGTGGAAATGCCAGATTCGACACCTAACTGGAACCATTGACTCTAATGGAGTGTATTCGGTTTCTGTACAGGTGTTCGCTTATTTTGTCTTTTTTTTTTTGGCAGGACTTTTTTGTCCACTCTTTTTGGTGGAATCTGCAACGGAAGCCCCAAACAGACCCTCCAATATAAATGTGTACAGGTGTCAAGGTTCAAGTCAGATGTCAAGCTATTGGACAGACTTATGTAGCTCTATTCATCCCCAGGATAGGTTATCAATATTAGACTGGTAGCGGTCCATGCCTTTAAGGTGGACATACACCAGTTGTTGGTAGATGTAGTCAATTTTGGTGATATTTGATGGTCATGTAATGTCTATGTTGGGACATTAGGTCAGTAGCAGACCCACCAAAATTGTATAGATCTGCCAAAATTATCCGATATATAAGATCCACTTTAAGGCCTTATTACACTGCCCGATGTTCAGCAGTGTGAGCGCCGATGGATAGTTACATAGTTAATACGGTTGAAAAAAGACATACGTCCATCAAGTTCAACCAAGGGATAGGTGGGGGCGCCAATCCCAGAAGGAAGTGAGACTCAGATGATAACACATCCATCGGCGCTCGTTTGCACTGGCCTGATTTCACAGGGGCCCAAGCAAACAGAATATGGGAGGAACAATTACTGCCTCATTCACTTCTACTGATCCTAGGCAGCACATCCATGATTACACAGGAAGGTGTGCTGCCGATAAGGGCTGATTCACACCACCTATATCAGATCTCTCAGACCGACCGTGGCTCCGCTGACCCGGACTGACTGTATGGCAGTGTTTTATGATACAGTCAGCTCATATGTGATGGCGGGTCTAAGGACAGTACAACGGACTTGTGATCAGATAGGAACTGACTATCATAAATGACTATGATGCAATCAGTCCGGGAGATGCGGCTGACACGGGGAACGGGTTTCCTGGGTCGGTCACGGTCCTGTGAATCAGTCCTAATCCTGCATCCTGATGAAAGATACCCTGAGCGCTCGTTCCATTATACAGGCCAATTACAGGGAACAACAGGCCCGGAAATCATGCCCTTAGTCTAGTAACTCTTTATCTTTTTGAGTAGACTAGTAGACACGTCCAACAAATCATGGACTACCCAACCACCTTGTGGTTTGAGAACCTACAGAAAATGTTCTACCACATGGAAGCTGCAGTTGGGGGTTATAATGAGATATATCTTTACAAATATCCAACCAGGTGGGGCTTTATCAAGAGTGGTCAAATGGACCAGCCATGGCAGGCTCTACATTCTACCATGGACCACCATCAGCACCTATGTTTGGGGGGGCTGCTTGTAGCATGTAAAGTGATGGCAGCCCTGTCACACCTGTCCCCAGGAGGAGGCCAGGCAGCCTCTCACCACACTGCCAATGACACCCCATTTCCTCTAATGCTCTTTCTCAGCCAGCCCGGGCCTTAGGGGGTTAAAGGCAGGGACCGCCGAGCCCAGTTGTCACCCACCTCCAGGGTCCGGATCTCCTGCTGCGCCAGGTCGTTCGAGGCGGCGCACTGGGTGCGGAGCCCCCGCAGGTTGGACATGGTGATGTCGATCATGTTCTGGATGAGCTCGCAGTGCTCCCGGGCGGACAGGGCCAACCGGCTCTCCCCGCTCCCCAGCCCATCGCCTGCCGGCTTCTTGTCTAGCAGCTTCCGACTCTCCATCTTCTCGGCATCGGGAACCGCGCAGCCAAGGCAGCTAGATTATAGCGTGACAGCGATCTCGTCGGCGGCAGAAAATGCACGATCAGATCGTACAGACCGTGTGTGCAGAAGCGGCCATGTAGATTTACCGAGAGAGAAAGTGGCGATGGGCAAGGATAAAGGTGCCACAACGCCGGGCATCAATGCAGGGTGGGGACTAGAGAAAGTCCATCCGATCCTCGTCACTCCCCATACAATGCACGGACCGGGGAGGGAGGGGGTCACGACCAGCGAGCTATTGCGATTACATAAAAACCATAATAAGGGGGAGGAGAGGGGGCGATAGCCTGACAGCAGCGCGACACTGCACTCGCCGATCGCTTCCCCCTCTCTCTGCTGGTTAATGTCAGAGCTCGGGTCACCAGCAAGGGATTGTGGGGCTTGTAGTCTCCAGCAGGAGGGGATGCTGCTGTCACTTGTCTGACGCCGCCCCTGCCCTGTGCACTGCTGGAATACCTGAGTCACTCCAGGCGGGAAGCCATGCTGTGGCCCCTGCAGTCCTGGGGCCCCGACTGACGCCTACAGAAAGGACCTATCACTAGCTCTACAATCTACACTACTCAAAAATGTGCTTTTTATTTAAGGAAGCCCCAGGTGATATGATTTCACATACATGGCATATAATATAAAGGGTTAATTCTATTGCTAGTCTCCAAACCACTGGAATAATTTTCTACCATACCCATACGGGGGTACAGAGGCTGCTCCAGACCTGAGGGGGCGCAATAGCTCAGTATGGAATCCCTGTACTGCCATTTACTGTGTTCACTACTATGAAATCACTGTGCTGATTACCTCTATACTATTACATCACCTTACACCATCATGCTGTGTTCATTATATTTGTGCTGTGACATCACTGTGTTCATTATATTTGTGCTGTGACATCACTCTGTTCATTACTTCTGCACTGTGACATCACTGTGTTCATTACTTCTGTGCTGTGACATCACTGTGTCCATTACTTCTGTGCTGTGACATCACTGTGTTCATTACTTCTACACTGTGACATCACTGTGTTCATTACTTCTGTGCTGTGACATCACTGTGTTGATTACCTCTGTACTATTACATCACTGTGTCCATTACTTCTGTGCTGTGACATCACTCTGTTCATTACTTCTGCACTGTGACATCACTCTGTTCATTACTTCTGCACTGTGACATCACTCTGTTCATTACATCTGCACTGTGACATCACTGTGCTCATTACTTTTGCACTGTGACATCACTGTTTCTGCACTGTGACATTACTGTGTTCATTACTTCTGCACTGTGACATCACTGTGTTCATTACTTCTACCTGTGACATCACTGTGTTCATTACTTCTACCCTGTGACATCACTGTGTTCATTACTTCTGCACTGTGACATCACTGTTTTCATTACTTCTGCACTGTGACATCACTGTGTTCCTTATTCTGCACTGTGACATCACTGTGTTCCTTATTCTGCACTGTGACATCACTCTGTTCATTACTTCTGCACTGTGACATCACTCTGTTCATTACTTCTACACTGTGACATCACTGTGTTCATTACTTCTACACTGTGACATCACTGTGTTCAATACTTCTGCACTGTGACATCACTGTTTCTGTACTGTGACATCACTGTGTTCATTACATCTGCACTGTGACATCACTGTGTTCATTATTCTGCACTGTGACATCACTGTGTCCATTACTTCTGCACTGTGACATCACTGTGTTCATTACTTCTGCACTGTGACATCACTGTGTTCATTACATCTGCACTGTGACATCACTGTGTTCATTACTTCTGCACTGTGACATCACTCTGTTCATTTCTTCTACCCTGTGACATCACTGTGTTCATTACTTCTGCACTGTGACATCACTGTTTTCATTACATCTGCACTGTGACATCACTGTGTCCATTACTTCTGCACTGTGACATCACTCTGTTCATGACGGTGGTATTGGTTATCCACCGTTCGACCCCTAACCATTCTCCCCTCTATTCACTCCAGACCCCATCACCAACCCTCACATCTATCACATCCCAACATGCCCCCCAAAATGACACACGGACACCTTGGTTGGAATAAATCGGCCACAGCAGCCGTCTTTTATTAACATATAACATAACATATAATAAATAACAATTCTCCACCCCCCCGAGGGGAAGTCCTTGAAGCCCCCAAACAACCGCAAATACCCCAGTGGGTTAGCCATCTTGCTTCCAGCCGTTGTCCTCCAGCTCAGAAGCACCACTGAATGGCCCCTTTAAAATCCGTCACCACTGGGAGTCCAGCCCCAACCATGGAGCCCTCCCAGCATCCTCCTCTGTGAATATGACCAACTTCAAGGACCTCCCCCCGCCACAGCCACCGTGACACCAAAACTACCATAACCTGCCCCATTCCCCCTTTTTTACCACCACCGCACCCCCATAAAACAAGGGAGGGTGGGCGGGAGCTCTTTTGGATCCTGACAAAATGGCCCCCGGTCTCACCTCAGCTACCCTATTTAACCCTATAGCCACACCCCTAAGCTTAAACCACCCAATCCCCCCATTTCCAACGATCCTCCTCCCATCCCCACTAACTCCACCTAACCTACACACTGGGGTCTCCCTAAACCAAACCCCCGTCATGCTGCCCTCCCCTAAGGCTGCGCCCCCAGTCCGGCCATGACTTGACGGTGGTATTGGTTATCCACCGTTCGACCCCTAACCATTCTCCCCTCTATTCACTCCAGACCCCATCACCAACCCTCACATCTATCACATCCCAACATGCCCCCCAAAATGACACACGGACACCTTGGTTGGAATAAATCGGCCACAGCAGCCGTCTTTTATTAACATATAACATAACATATAATAAATAACAATTCTCCACCCCCCCGAGGGGAAGTCCTTGAAGCCCCCAAACAACCGCAAATACCCCAGTGGGTTAGCCATCTTGCTTCCAGCCGTTGTCCTCCAGCTCAGAAGCACCACTGAATGGCCCCTTTAAAATCCGTCACCACTGGGAGTCCAGCCCCAACCATGGAGCCCTCCCAGCATCCTCCTCTGTGAATATGACCAACTTCAAGGACCTCCCCCCGCCACCGACGCACAGACTTGACCGCCTTAAGTCTGCGCGTTCCTCCACAAACGCAAGGCCACTTCAATCCCCTCCTGGATTGCAAGGCTCCACATGTCCAAGCCAACCGCATTCAAATGCACCCCGTCCGCCCGCCAAAACCCCCCTACACCCTTCTCAAGCTCCAAATGCCTCACTGCCACAGCACCATTCCTGGCCATGAACCGTCCCATCGCCCGGTTCACCTTAACCCGCGCCCTATTAACACCTACCACTGAACGAGCATCCCTCCACACCTTCCTAGGGACAATATCGGACCATACCGTCACCATCCGCGGGAACAATACCCACAACCGCAGCAAGTCAAATTTTATCCCTTGCAACAACTCCCGGAACGGCCGCGCCACCAGGTCGTTACCTCCCACGTGCAGAACTAAAACCTCGGGTGCCCTGTCTTGCCTTGCAAACCTGTGAACCTCCGGCAACACCCCAGCCCAAACCATACCTCGTCGCCCTATCCACCTCACCACCGCCACGGACCTCGAGAACCCTAGTTGCTGACCGTCCGGCCGAACCGCTGCCCGGACGGCCCCCCAAAAGACATACGAATGCCCGAGGATCCAAACTAGGGCCGGCACTGCATCTGCAACGAGAAACAAACCCAAGAACAAACAATAATGACATTGCAAAACACCATCCACCTATCCTACCCTGACCCCCCCCCGGCCGCTCCCTCACAGACTATGCAATCTAATGTATGATCTAAACCGCACAGACTCCCAACGACCAATCCTTTTTATAATTTCGTCGCCCAACCCCCACCTCGCCGCCTCCGTTGCCGCCCCTATCCTAAAAGAATGACTCGAGTACCCCTCCGGCCCCAAGCCCAAACGAACCAGGCATTTTGAAAAAACCGCCGCAAACTGAAAACGCGACAAAAAAGAATTATCCTCATGCACCAACAGTGGCGACATCCCACTCCTCCTGTCCCCCCAGTAATCCCGTAAACTCCTCACTGGGCACATGGTGCAATCCGGGACCCCAAACAATACCACTCTCCGACCTCGACCTTCCGCATCCGTCTTGGACCGGCGAATAACGAATTCCAATCTGTCATGGAACAACTCCACATCCGCCATCTGTAACCCCCCAGCCTTACGCACTGACGGACTCACCAACTCCCCCACCCTTAACGCCCCAAAGAACGCCAAGGAAAATGCCAACCGGAACAACCGAACCTCTGAGGCGGAAAAACACACCCCCCCCAGCTGCTCCCCCAACTTCAACAATAACCCGAAGGACACCGGTCTCCTGTTATCCCCTCCCGTACTTGCCCTTCGCCACCCTTTCATCGCCCGCATTACCAAAAATGACTTAGTTACATCCGGCCGCTGCCTACACTTAAAACCGAATGCCAAACCGGCCATGCAATTATTCATCCTAGACACCGACCACCCCTCTTCCCTACAGTGCCCCACAAACAACAACATTGGGACCTCTAACTCCCCATCCCCCACATCCAACTTACTGCACCAATCCTCCCAGTACTGCCAAGATTTCCGATATAACTCCCACGTCCTAGGTGCCAGCGATGCCTGAATAAGCTTTGCTACCGTTCGTCCAGTACCTCCCATAGACAACTCGGGCATTCCCTCCCAAACTCTTCCGCCTCTGGAGCCAACTGCCGGAAACGGTCCCACTGTGAACGAGAAAGAGCGTCAGCAACCCCGTTATCCACTCCCGGCACATGAACCGCCACCACCCAGGCATTGATCAACAGACACTCCAACACCAACCGTTGCAACAACCTCACCACCAACTCCGACGAAGCCGACAACCCATTAATCGCCTGCACCACCCCTAGGTTATCACAGTGGAACCGAACCTTCCTATCTCGGAACTTGTCACCCCACAAAACCACCGCCACTACAATAGGAAACAACTCCAACAAAGCCACATTCTTCACCCAACCTCGCTCCACCCAACTGTCAGGCCATTGACCCGCACACCACTGCCCCCGGCAATAAACCCCAAAGCCCTTGCTACCCGCTGCATCCGAAAACAACTCGAAATCGAAAGAATTCACCACATCACCCATAAACAACGAGCGACCGTTATAACGCTCCAGAAAGGAACTCCACACCCTCAAGTCCGCTCGCAATTCCTTACCTAAACGCACATAATGATGTGGCGAAATCACCCCCCCCCGTTGCCATAGCCAACCTCCTACAGAACACCCTCCCCATAGGCATGATCCGACAAGCAAAATTGAGTTTCCCGAGCAGCGACTGCAGTTCCCGCAACTGCAATTTCTTTAAACGAGACGCCCTTGCCACCTCTCCCCTCAAATCCTCCAACTTATCTAGGGGCAACCTACATTCCATCCTACCCGAGTCAATCACTATCCCTAACAAACTCAACTCTGTAACCGGCCCTACCGTCTTATCCGTAGCCAACGGGACCCCAAACAACGACTCTAAAGTATGCAACAATAAAGCGCACACCCTAGAACCCGACGGACCAATACATAGGAAATCATCTAGGTAATGAATGATGGATTTACACCCCGCCGAGTCCGCCACCGCCCATTCCAAAAATGAGCTAAACGCCTCAAAATACGCGCAGGACAGGGAACAGCCCATAGGCAGGCACCTGTCCACAAAAAACTCCCCCCCCCAATAACATCCCAACAAGTGTAAACAGTCTGGGTGCACCGGTAACAACCGAAACGCCGCCTCTATGTCAGTCTTTGCTAACAGCGCCCCCCTCCCAAACTTCTTAACCCACTGCACTGCCGCATCAAATGAGGTATAGACCACCGAACACAAGGCGGGGTCAATACCGTCATTGACCGACGAACCTTTCGGAAAAGACAGATGGTGGATAAGCCGAAACTTACCCATCTCCTTCTTCGGAACCACCCCCAATGGTGACACCCGCAAATTCGGCAATGGTGGAGCCGAAAAGGGGCCCGCCATCCTGCCTAAACTGACCTCCTTGCCCAGTTTCTCAGTCACCACCTCCGGATGCTCCAATGCTGACCTCAAATTTTTCCTAAGCAAAACCGCTTCACACTGAACAAACGGGATCCGAAAACCAACTGAAAACCCATCCCACAACAACGCCGCCGCCTCTCTATCCGGATACCTGTCTAGAAACGGGCCCATCCTTCCCAGACGTACCGGCGTCTCACCCTTTGCTATTGAAATCCCCCCCCCTCTGTCTGTTCCCCCTAAAGCATCGCGCTGCACCGTGAGCCCCCCCACACACTGAGCACTCGTGCTTGAATTTGCACTTGGCTCCGAATTTACATGTTCCATCATTAAATGCGAAACACAGCCCCTTTGCTGACGCTGACGCAACATTAGACTGCCCACTACCTCCTGCCTCCCCCCGAAAGGACTGGCCCTGTCTCACTGGCGCAGTAACCTTCAACCACAAAGCTATATCTTTGTGGTCCCACTTAATCTCTGGCCTCACCGCCTTCCGCTGTCGGAACTGTTCATCGTACCGCAGCCACGCTATTCCCCCATACACCCTGTACGCCTCCCCAACTGCATCCAAATAGCAGAACAACGCCGAACAGCACTCCGGCGCCTTCTCCCCAATTACGCTCGCTAATATCGCGAACGCCTGCAGCCAGTTTGCAAACGTACGCGGTATCAGGCGGTTTCTTCGCTTCTCTTCCTCCTCCTTCTTACCCTCATCCCGTCTCACTCTATCCAAATTAAATTTATCTAGCGGAAGCAAAGAAAAAATCTCTACATACTCCCCCCTCCAAATCTTTTCCCTCACCTCCTGCTTCAAATGAGCCCCCAAAGGGCCCTCAAAGCACACATAAACTTCACCCCTTGCCCTATCATCCAACCGAACTGTCTCCTCCTCAACCGCGCCCCCCGCCTGCGTCTGCACCGACGACGACACAGTCCCACCACTCACACTGGCCCCCCCAACCCCGCTCGCTCCCCCAGAGGGCCCGGACACCCCCCACGCTGCTAACGGAGACGCCCCCCCCGTACCCCATCCTGCAAGCAAACCTGCCAGCCCCCCCAACAACTGCCCCAAACCTCTGCTAACATCTACTGGGGACCCCCCAACACCCCCAGCCCCCCCAACAAACTGTGCTAGTGTTCCCCAAGAGGCCTCACCTGGCTGCCTGGGTGCTGTGTCCCCACCAGCCGACAATCCGGACTCCAGCAGATCCATCCTCTGCGTCGCCGCCTCATCTTCAAGTCTCCTAGCCAGGCCCAGGCTAGAGACGTCAGGCCCTCCATCTTCTTGGGCTGCGACGGAGTGGGCGGGGCTTCCTCCTATGCGCGCCGAAATCACTTCAGACAGGGGCCTGCTGCCGGACACCGGAACGACTGCAGCAGCCCCGCTCCTCCCGCCGACTCGTCCACGCCGAGGGGTCTCAACCTCCGGTCCTGGGCTGACGACCCCCGCTCCTGGTCCTTCTCCCACGCTGTCGATCACCGCAGAACGAGGTGACCGGGCCCGGCCACCCCGCAGGCTCCGCCTACTATTCGGATTCCTCCCACGCCGGGGGGTACTGGAGGAAGCGTTCCCCGCCGACCCCCGGCGTGGAGGGTCCCTTGAGGGGCTCCGCTTGCGGCGCTGAGCCTTGGGAGGGGGCTGGGCAGACTGAGAAGCCTGCGGGCTATAGCGCGCCGGCGGCCTGGCCCGCCGCGGCCGGATCAACTCTGGCTGAGGCCCAGCTGGAGCCTCAGCCGCCCCCTGGAGCATCTGCTGTACCTGCGCCTGAATCCAGTCGGCGCCGCAGACCTCCGCTGCTGCCCTCAAACGAGCGATGGTCTCCTCCAGCTGCTCCATTTCGGTCACCAGCTCAAGCACAAGGTACCAGCTCTTTTGGATCCTGACAAAATGGCCCCCGGTCTCACCTCAGCTACCCTATTTAACCCTATAGCCACACCCCTAAGCTTAAACCACCCAATCCCCCCATTTCCAACGATCCTCCTCCCATCCCCACTAACTCCACCTAACCTACACACTGGGGTCTCCCTAAACCAAACCCCCGTCATGCTGCCCTCCCCTAAGGCTGCGCCCCCAGTCCGGCCATGACTTTACATCTGCACTGTGACATTACTGTGTTCATTACTTCTGCACTGTGACATCACTGTTTCTTCACTGTGACATCACTGTGTTCATTACTTCTGCACTGTGACATCACTGTTTCTGCACTGTGACATCACTGTGTTCATACTTTTGCACTGTGACATCACTGTTTCTGCACTGTGACATTACTGTGTTCATTACTTCTGCACTGTGACATCACTGTGTTCATTACTTCTACCCTGTGACATCACTGTGTTCATTACTTCTACCCTGTGACATCACTGTGTTCATTACTTCTGCACTGTGACATCACTGTTTTCATTACTTCTGCACTGTGACATCACTGTGTTCATTATTTCTGCACTGTGACATGTGTTCATTACTTCTACACTGTGACATCACTGTGTTCATTACTCTGCACTGTGACATCACTGTGTTCATTACTTCTGCACTGTGACATCACTGTGTTCATTACTTCTGCACTGTGACATCACTGTGTTCATTACTTCTGCACTGTGACATCACTGTGTTCATTACATCTGCACTGTGACATCACTGTGTCCATTACTTCTGCACTGTGACATCACTGTGTTCATTACTTCTGCACTGTAACATCACTGTGTTCATTACATCTGCACTGTGACATCACTGTGTTCATTACTTCTGCACTGTGACATCACTCTGTTCATTACTTCTACCCTGTGACATCACTGTGTCCATTACTTCTGCACTGTGACATCACTCTGTTCATTACATCTGCACTGTGACATTACTGTGTTCATTACTTCTGCACTGTGACATCACTGTTTCTTCACTGTGACATCACTGTGTTCATTACTTCTGCACTGTGACATCACTGTTTCTGCACTGTGACATCACTGTGTTCATACTTTTGCACTGTGACATCACTGTTTCTGCACTGTGACATTACTGTGTTCATTACTTCTGCACTGTGACATCACTGTGTTCATTACTTCTACCCTGTGACATCACTGTGTTCATTACTTCTGCGCTGTGACATCACTGTTTTCATTACATCTGCACTGTGACATCACTGTGTTCATTACTTCTGCACTGTGACATCACTGTGTTCATTACTTCTGCACTGTGACATCACTGTGTTCATTACATCTTCACTGTGACATCACTATATTTATTACTTCTGCACTGTGACGTCACTGTGTTCATTACTTCTACACTTTCACATGTGTGTATTACTTCTGCACTGTGACATCACTGTGTTCATTATTTCTGCACTGTGACATGTGTTCATTACTTCTACACTGTGACATCACTGTGTTCATTATTCTGCACTGTGACATCACTGTGTTCATTACTTCTGCACTGTGACATCACTGTGTTCATTACTTCTGCACTGTGACATCACTGTGTTCATTACTTCTGCACTGTGACATCACTGTGTTCATTACTTCTGCGCTGTGACATCACTGTTTCTGTACTGTGACATCACTGTGTTCATTACATCTGCACTGTGACATCACTGTGTTCATTATTCTGCATCACTGTTTCTGCACTGTGACATCACTGTGTTCATACTTTTGCACTGTGACATCACTGTTTCTGCACTGTGACATTACTGTGTTCATTACTTCTGCACTGTGACATCACTGTGTTCATTACTTCTACCCTGTGACATCACTGTGTTCATTACTTCTGCACTGTGACATCACTGTTTTCATTACATCTGCACTGTGACATCACTGTGTTCATTACTTCTGCACTGTGACATCACTGTGTTCATTACTTCTGCACTGTGACATCACTGTGTTCATTACATCTTCACTGTGACATCACTATATTCATTACTTCTGCACTGTGACGTCACTGTGTTCATTACTTCTACACTTTCACATGTGTGTATTACTTCTGCACTGTGACATCACTGTGTTCATTATTTCTGCACTGTGACATGTGTTCATTACTTCTACACTGTGACATCACTGTGTTCATTATTCTGCACTGTGACATCACTGTGTTCATTACTTCTGCACTGTGACATCACTGTGTTCATTACTTCTGCACTGTGACATCACTGTGTTCATTACTTCTGCACTGTGACATCACTGTGTTCATTACTTCTGCACTGTGACATCACTGTTTCTGTACTGTGACATCACTGTGTTCATTACATCTGCACTGTGACATCACTGTGTTCATTATTCTGCACTGTGACATCACTGTGTTCATTACATCTGCACTGTGACATCACTGTGTCCATTACTTCTGCACTGTGACATCACTGTGTTCATTACTTCTGCACTGTGACATCACTGTGTTCATTACATCTGCACTGTGACATCACTGTGTTCATTACTTCTGCACTGTGACATCACTCTGTTCATTACTTCTACCCTGTGACATCACTGTGTTCATTACTTCTGCACTGTGACATCACTGTGTTCATTACTTCTGCACTGTGACATCACTGTGTTCATTACATCTGCACTGTGACATCACTCTGTTCATTACTTCTGCACTGTGACATCACTCTGTTCATTACTTCTACCCTGTGACATCACTGTGTTCATTACTTCTGCACTGTGACATCACTGTTTTCATTACATCTGCACTGTGACATCACTCTGTTTATTACTTCTGCACTGTGACATCACTCTGTTCATTACTTCTACCCTGTGACATCACTGTGTTCATTACTTCTGCACTGTGACATCACTGTTTCTTCACTGTGACATCACTGTGTTCATTACTTCTGCACTGTGACATCACTGTTTCTGCACTGTGACATTACTGTGTTCATTACTTCTGCACTGTGACATCACTGTGTTCATTACATCTGCACTGTGACATCACTGTGTTCATTACATCTGCACTGTGACATCACTGTGTTCATTACATCTGCACTGTGACATCACTGTGTTCATTATTCTGCACTGTGACATCACTGTGTTCATTACATCTGCACTGTGACATCACTGTGTCCATTACTTCTGCACTGTGACATCACTGTGTTCATTACTTCTGCACTGTGACATCACTGTGTTCATTACATCTGCACTGTGACATCACTGTGTTCATTACTTCTGCACTGTGACATCACTCTGTTAATTACTTCTACCCTGTGACATCACTGTGTTCATTACTTCTGCACTGTGACATCACTGTTTTCATTACATCTGCACTGTGACATCACTGTGTCCATTACTTCTGCACTGTGACATCACTGTGTTCATTACATCTGCACTGTGACATCACTCTGTTCATTACTTCTGCACTGTGACATCACTCTGTTCATTACTTCTACCCTGTGACATCACTGTGTTCATTACTTCTGCACTGTGACATCACTGTTTTCATTACATCTGCACTGTGACATCACTCTGTTTATTACTTCTGCACTGTGACATCACTCTGTTCATTACTTCTACCCTGTGACATCACTGTGTTCATTACTTCTGCACTGTGACATCACTGTTTCTTCACTGTGACATCACTGTGTTCATTACTTCTGCACTGTGACATCACTGTTTCTGCACTGTGACATTACTGTGTTCATTACTTCTGCACTGTGACATCACTGTGTTCATTACATCTGCACTGTGACATCACTGTGTTCATTACATCTGCACTGTGACATCACTGTGTTCATTACATCTGCACTGTGACATCACTGTGTTCATTATTCTGCACTGTGACATCACTGTGTTTATTACATCTACACTGTGACATCACTGTGTCCATTACTTCTGCACTGTGACATCACTGTGTTCATTACTTCTGCACTGTGACATCACTGTGTTCATTACATCTGCACTGTGACATCACTGTGTTCATTACTTCTGCACTGTGACATCACTCTGTTAATTACTTCTACCCTGTGACATCACTGTGTTCATTACTTCTGCACTGTGACATCACTGTTTTCATTACATCTGCACTGTGACATCACTGTGTCCATTACTTCTGCACTGTGACATCACTGTGTTCATTACTTCTGCGCTGTGACATCACTGTGTTCATTACATCTGCACTGTGACATCACTCTGTTCATTACTTCTGCACTGTGACATCACTCTGTTCATTACTTCTACCCTGTGACATCACTGTGTTCATTACTTCTGCACTGTGACATCACTCTGTTCATTACTTCTGCACTGTGACATCACTCTGTTCATTACTTCTACCCTGTGACATCACTGTGTTCATTACTTCTGCACTGTGACATCACTGTTTCTTCACTGTGACATCACTGTGTTCATTACTTCTGCACTGTGACATCACTGTTTCTGCACTGTGACATCACTGTGTTCATAACTTTTGCACTGTGACATCACTGTTTCTGCACTGTGACATTACTGTGTTCATTACTTCTGCACTGTGACATCACTGTGTTCATTACTTCTACCCTGTGACATCACTGTGTTCATTACTTCTGCACTGTGACATCACTGTTTTCATTACATCTGCACTGTGACATCACTGTGTTCATTACTTCTGCACTGTGACATCACTGTGTTCATTACTTCTGCACTGTGACATCACTGTGTTCATTACTTCTGCACTGTGACATTACTGTGTTCATTACTTCTGCACTGTGACATCACTGTGTTCATTACTTCTACCCTGTGACATCACTGTGTTCATTACATCTTCACTGTGACATCACTCTATTTATTACTTCTGCACTGTGACATCACTGTGTTCATTACTTCTGTACTGTGACATCACTGTGTTCATTACTTCTGCACTGTGACATCACTGTGTTCATTACTTCTGCACCGTGACATCACTGTGTTCATTACTTCTGCACTGTGACATCACTGTGTTCATTACTTCTGCACTGTGACATCACTGTGTTCATTACTTCTGCACTATGACATCACTGTGTTCATTACTTCTGCACTGTGACATCACTGTGTTCATTACTTCTGCACTGTGACATCACTGTATTCATTACTTCTGCACTGTGACATCACTCTGTTCATTACTTCTGCACTGTGACATCACTGTGTTCATTACTTCTGCACTGTGACATCACTGTATTCATTACTTCTGCACTGTGACATCACTTTGTTCATTACTTCTGCACTGTGACATCACTGTGTTCATTACATCTTCACTGTGACATCACTGTATTCATTACTTCTGCACTGTGACATCACTCTGTTCATTACATCTTCACTGTGACATCACTGTATTCATTACTTCTGCACTGTGACATCACTGTGTTCATTACTTCTGTACTGTGACATCACTGTGTTCATTACTTCTGCACTGTGACATCACTGTGTTCATTACTTCTGCACTGTGACATCACTGTGTTCATTACTTCTGCACCGTGACATCACTGTGTTCATTACTTCTGCACTGTGACATCACTGTGTTCATTACTTCTGCACTATGACTTCACTGTGTTCATTACTTCTGCACTATGACTTCACTGTGTTCATTACTTCTGCACTGTGACATCACTGTGTTCATTACTTCTGCACTGTGACATCACTGTGTTCATTACTTCTGCACTATGACTTCACTGTGTTCATTACTTCTGCACTATGACTTCACTGTGTTCATTACTTCTGCACTGTGACATCACTGTGTTCATTACTTCTGCACTGTGACATCACTGTATGCATTGTCCCTGTGTTTATTATCCCTGTTCTGTGACTTCACTGCAGCACTTGCCCCTAAAGTTGACCATACACAGTAGATAAATGTTTGTTGAACCCGCATATTGCAGCAGGATTGACCAACCAACCATCTACTCTTCATGGGGGTGTCACGACTCTCCCCCTATGGCTGAGGTCAGAGGAGATATGGATTGGACGGTGGGATTTCAACAGACCAGTCATTTCGTTCTCAGGGGAATGGGGGTCTTGTTCAGCTACTGTATGTATCGTGTATGGCCAATTTCAGCTGTGACATTGTGAATATCAGCCACTTATTGTGACATCATTGCGTTTGATATTCCTAGTTTGTAGCACTTTTCCAGGCAATTATATAAAACACAACTTAAAGGAACGCTAAACACACTGCAAATGTACAAAAAATACCCCAGCTGTTCCTTCTTTTTTCTCTTCCTTGTACTTGGTGATTTTGTCTCATACTACAGTTAAAAAATGTGAAATATATAAAGAAATCTTGTCTTTGCCCCAGCAGCTCAGCCATGTTCCCCCTTCTCCTCACAGTCCTGTGACAAGCTGTAAGACCAGTGGTTGCAACAGGAGCCTCCCCGATGTGCCCTGTAATCAGTAGGACAATAAAATATTGTTTAAAGGGTTGACCCATCTCACACATTGGTAGCATATCACTAGGATATACCAGCAATGTCACATAGGTGTAGGTCCCACCTCTGGGACCTGCAACTATTTCTAGAAAGGGGCCCCCTGAAGTTATCGAGCATGCACCAAGCAAGCACTTCACTTCTCTACTCATCTATAGGAGTACTGGAAGTAGCCAAGCTCGTTCACTTGGCTTTTTCGGAACTCCCATAGAAGTGAATGGAAAGCATGTGGCACATGCGTGGTGCGCTATCCTATGCTTTGGGGGCCCAGTTCTAGACATTGGTGTAGGTCCTAGATGTGGGACCCGTAACTATCTGACATTGGGGGCATATCCTAGCCATATGCCACCAGTGTGTGAGATGGGCCAACCCCTTCCAGCCCTGCCTTCTCAGTTGGTAAGTTCTCCTTCTGAAAATAGAGCAGATCAAGTGCTGTTGCCAGACAAGAAAAATATATTTTTGTTTACTTCGAACATTTATGTCTAGGTTTAGTGTTTCTTTAAAGTCCAGTTAGTAAAAATATCCTTCCATGTGCTAGAATAGTGCTAGACCTTAGTCACTAATCATGGCTTTGACCTGAAACCTTCATGTGCTCAGTTTTGCCTTGAGCTATCATAATTTAACCCCTTAGTGATCACCCATACGTGTTTTTATGGCGGTCACTAAGGGGCCTTGGGCTGGAGCGCCGCCTTTTTACGGCGGCACTTCAGCCCAAGTTAGCAATAAAATCAAGCGCTGTAGCTCCGTGCCCGGAGGTAGCTGAGGGCTCGGGGCAGTGATCAGAGACCGTGACAAGCGGTCTCTGATCACGTGATCGCCGTGATACACTTTATCACTGTGATCACAGAAAATGCCGGCAGCGGAGCTGCCCAAACTAAACTTTCTCCCTCCTCTCATGTAAGAGAGGAGGGAGAAAGTCTCCGGTGCAGCGATCGGGTCCCCCAGCGCTTCTGGCCCTAAGCTGGGTCCCGATCCTCACCCCCCACCCCCCCTTACCCTCAAGAAAGATGGCGTCGGCGGCCCGGCGCATGCGCAGACTGAAAGCCGTCCGCCGCCGCTCACCGCTGCTCTCAGTAAGGTCTCTCTCCTCAGGAGAGGAGAGAGAAGTTCAAATTATGCCCCGATCGGGTCCCCCAGCAACCCGATCGGGGCAATATGGCCCCCAGATGTGTTAAATAAAGTTATTAGGGCGCCCCCACATCTAAATAAATAAATAAAAAGTAAAACATTTTTGTAAGTGCAGCCAAAATAAAGTAAAGATGTGGAAATATATTTCTGATAAAAATATTGAATAGTATTTATGTATGTATGTCAAATATTGCAGTTGAAAATAGGAAAATGTGCCAATTTTTACAAATTTTCATAAATTTTCAATTTGTTTTATAAAGATACGCATATTTTATCGGTAGAATTTTACCACCTAAGTAAAGTACAATATGTGACGAGAAAACAATGTCAGAATTACTTTGATGTGCAAAACCGTTACAAAGTTATTCTAAGCTAAAATGACACGTCAGATTTCCAAAATTTGGCTTGGTCATTAAGGCCCAAACAGGCTTGGTCATAAGGGGTTAAAGAGGCTGCCCACAGGATAGGTGATAAATGTATGACTGCTGGTGGTCTGACCACTTGGACCGGCACTAGTCATGAGAATGGGAGTTTGCATTCACACAGGACACTCAGGAACTCCTATTCATGTGATTGTGGCGTTCACAGCAGTTGGACACCCAGCGATCATATATTTGCATACAGTACAGACCAAAAGTTTGGACACACCTTCTCATTCAAAGAGTTTTCTTTATTTTCATGACTATGAAGGCATCAAAACTATGAATTAACACATATGGAATTATATACATAACAAACAAGTGTGAAACAACTGAAAATATGTCATATTCTAGGTTCTTCAAAGTAGCAACCTTTTGCTTTGATTACTGCTTTGCACACTCTTGGCATTCTCTTGATGTGCTTCAAGAGGTAGTCACCTGAAATGGTCTTCTAACAGTCTTGAAGGAGTTCCCAGAGATGCTTAGCACTTGTTGGCCCTTTTGCCTTCACTCTGCGGTCCAGCTCACCCCAACCCATCTTGATTGGGTTCAGGTCCGGTGACTGGAGGCCAGGTCATCTGGCGCAGCACCCCATCACTCTCCTTCATAGTCAAATAGCCCTTACTTTCAAAGTTTTCCCAATTTTTCGGCTGACTGACTGACCTTAATTTCTTAAAGTAATGATGGCCACTCGTTTTTCTTTACTTAGCTGCTTTTTCCTTGCCATAATACAAATTCTAACAGTCTATTCAGTAGGACTATCAGCTGTGTATCCACCTGACTTCTCCTCAACGCAACTGATGGTCCCAACCCCATTTATAAGGCAAGAAATCCCACTTATTAAACCTGACAGGGCACACCTGTGAAGTGAAAACCATTTCAGGGGACTACCTCTTGAAGCTCATCAAGAGAATGCCAAGAGTGTGCAAAGCAGTAATCAAAGCAAAAGGTGGCTACTTTGAAGAACCTAGAATATGACATATTTTCTGTTGTTTCACACTTGTTTGTTATGTATATAATTCCACATGTGTTAATTCATAGTTTTGATGCCTTCAGTGTGAATCTACAATTTTCATAGTCATGAAAATAAAGAAAACTCTTTGAATGAGAAGGTGTGTCCAAACTTTTGGTCTGTACTGTATGTTTAGTGGCCCATCTCCTTTAAATGTATTTTTCTTCATAATCACAACATATTAGGCTACTTTCACACCTGCGTTTAGGTGCGGATCCCTCTGGTATCTGCACAGACGGATCCGCCCCTATAATGCAAATGCTTGTATCCGTTCAGAACGGATCCGTTTGCATTACCATGAACAAAAAATAAATAAAAAATGTTCATGATAATGCAAACGGATCCGTTTTGACTTACACTGAAAGTCAATGGGAGGCGGATCCGTTTTCAATTGCACCACATTGTGTCAGTAAAAATGCATCGGTCCCCATTGACTTACATTGTAAGTCAGGACGGATCCGTTTGGCTCAGTTTCCTCAGACGGACATCAAAACGCTGCAAGCATGAAATCCGCTCCCAGCCACTAAGTGTTATTGACCCCCCCCATTGACCCCATTCCCCCCATTCCCTCACACCTACTCCAGTCTCTCTCCGGCTGTCACCACTCACCTAACAAAAATCTTCAACCTCTCTGTCTCTTCTGGTATCTTCTCCTATTGTTTTAAACACTCTATCATTCCTCCATTATTAAAAATAAACGTCTCTTGGTTCATTCTGAGTCTCTGGTATACTCTCACCTCATCTGCTGTCTCCCTGCTCATCCTCTCCTTGATCCATTACAATCTGGTTTCCGCACCCTACATTCTACGTCAACTGCCCTCACTAAGTAACAAATTACCTCCTGGCAGCAAAATGCAACGGTGACAACTCTCTGCTCATTCTTGACCTTTCTGCAGCTTTTGACACTGTAGACTAGGGCTGCAACGATTAATCGTTGTCGAATCCCGTTATGAAATAATCGGCCGATTCGTTGCTATGCGGGCGAGTGTAATGGAGAGGGGGATCTGTGCACTGCTATGTGGAGGGGGGTCTGTGGATGGTACTGTTATGGAGGGGATATGTGGATGGCACTGTTATGGGGACGGGGATCTGTGCACTGTTGGGAGGGGGATGTGTGGATGGCACTGTTATGGGGAGGGTGATCTGTGCACTGTTATGGGGAGGGGGATCTGTGCACTGTTATGGGAGGGGGATCTGTGCACGGCACTGTTATGGGGAGGGGGATCTGTGCACGGCACTGTTATGGGAGGGGGATCTGTGCACTGTTATGGGGAGGGGGATCTGTGGATGGCACTGTTATGGGGGAGATCTGTGGATGACACATATAGCATAAGATGCTATATAGTGTCATCCATTGATCCCCCCCATAGCAGTGTCATCCACAGATCCCCCTCCCCATAACAGTGCACAGATCCCCCTCCCCATAACAGTGCACAGATCCTCCTCCCCATAACAGTGCCCTCTACAGATCCCCCTCCCCATAACAGTGCCATCCACAGATCTCCCTCCCCATAACAGTGCCCTCTACAGATCCCCCTCCCCATAACAGTGCACAGATCCCCCTCCCCATAACAGTGCCATCCACAGATCTCCCTCCCCATAACAGTGCCATCCACAGATCTCCCTCCCCATAACAGTGCACAGATCCACCCCATAACAGTGCCATCCACAGATCCCCTCCATAGCAGTGCACAGATCCCCCTCCCCATAACAGTGCCATCCACAAATCCTCTCCATAACAGTGCCATCCAAGGATCCCCCATAACAGTGCCATCCACAGATCCCCCATAACAGTGCCATCCACAGATCCTCCCCATAACAGCTCCATCCACAGATCCCCCATAACAGTGCCATCCACAGGTCCCCATAACAGCGCCATCCACAGATCCCCCATAACAGTGCCATCCACAATTTGTTTTAATATGGCCTTTGAACATAATTTTTCAAGTAAAATCATATAAACCCCTTTTTTTGTCATTTTGGTGTTTTTTCCCGATTAATCGATGAAATTATCGACAACTAATCGATTATTCAAATAATCGTTAGCTGCAGCCCTACTGTAGACCACCATCTCCTACTCACCATGCTCCAATCTATCAGCCTAAAGGACACTGCCCTCTCCTGGTTTTCTTCATATCTCTCTGACCACTCTTTCAGTGTATTATTCTCTGGCTCCACTTCTTCTCCTCTCCCTCTTGTTGGGGTTCCTCAGAGTTTTATCCTAGGCCCTCTCATCTTCTCGTGTAGAAAAATGGAGGCTCCAGCACTCGTGGTAAAGATTTTGTCAATCCCGGTCTCTATTGCACCAAATTGTATATAGTCATGACTAAGAACTGAATAGTTCGAAACGCGTTAATCTGGGGGAGTGAAGAGGGGTGCCACTGTACTTGTATATACAATTTGGTGCAATAAAGACCGGGATTGACAAAATCTTTACCACGAGTGCTGGAGCCTCCATTTTTCTACACGTCATGATGTTTGGACTGGCTTGGGTCTGCTCTGCGCACTGAATCACAGGACGAAATCGGGTGAGCTGGACAATTTACAATTTCTCCTCTCATCTTCTCTCTTTACACAGCCCCAAATGGACAGACCATCAGCAGATTTGGTTTCCAGTACCATCTGTATGCTGATGACAACCAACTATACACTTCATCCCCCAACCTCACTCCTACTGTATTACAGAACACCACAGACCGTCTCTCCACCTTCTATAACATCATATCCTCTCTCTATTGGAAACTAAATCGTTCAAAAACTGAACTTCTTGTGTTCTCTCTATTTACTAACCTACCCAAACACCATCATCACTCCTAGGCAGCATGCTCGCTGTCTCAGTGTTACATTTAACACTGATCTTTCCTTCAACCCCTATATTCAGTCTCTTGCCTGCTCATGTCGCCCGCACCTCAAAAGTATCTCTAGGCTGAGCTTGAGAAAATTAAACAGGAGGTCCTAAACATTGAGCGAAAATCACTTATACAAAAGAATAAAGAAAAAAATCAAGAAAAAAGATTATAATAATACACAAGATGCCCCTGATTTCAACATACCCATAATAACTCAGTATCATGGAAAAGTATCCCAATTCAGACAAATAATAAAAAAACACTGGGACATTCTGAAACATGATAAAATTATCGGGGACAAATTACCCACGGCACTAAAATTCATCTTCAGGAAGTCGAGAAATCTGGGCAATATGGTAGCCCCATCCATTAGAATGAATAATGGGGCCTAGCTTCAAGACATAAGGAAATTATTAAGGAAATCAGCATTGGAAACAACACATATAAAATTAAAAACCATCTAACATGCCATTATAGGGGGGTTATCTATCATATAAAATGTCCTTGCGGAAAGATCTACATAGGAAGAACTAAACGTGTATTAAATATCAGATTGTGGGAATATATAAAAAACATTAATAAAAAATTTGCTGGCCACCCACTGTCACGCCACTACAGTGAGAAACATAAAGGCAAATTTGAAGGCTCTATTTTTGGTGGCATAGAACAGATAAAGCAGGACCCCAGAGGTGGTGATTTTATTAAAGTGATGTCCCGTAAGGAAAGCGAATGGATCTATAACCTTAACACCCTGATGCCCATTGGCCTGAATCAGGAAATAGAGCTGTTCACTTTCCTATAAACTCCACCTTTTGGGAATCTACAATCAAGCGCTGTATGGACCTCTAAGAAGTCTAAAGAAAAACCACTAACCGCCAAGAGGATGGTTAAATAAAAATAAAATAAAAATAAAACATTAACGGCCAGCTATTAGTCACTATGGATCCAATTAAATAATATACACATACAAACTTATAAATAAATGAAACCAGTGAGATCGATCACCATGGGAGATCGCTCTCCTCTGACCATTACAATGTCCTCTTTTGTATCTGCGCTGCTTTGTAAACAAAAGCTGTCTCCTTGGTAACCAGCAGGCTTAAAAACCAGTGAAGCAGGATCCACACTTATCTCTGAGGAAGGAATACGGCTATTCCGAAACACTTCGGAGGAATTGTGGACCAGAGAAGCTTCCGTAGCTTCTAGTGTGAGGTTTCCAGGACAACAAGCAAACATTGCTTCCAGGAGCGCGCGCGAGCTACCGGCCGGAGCTACGTGCGTGCCACCAGGTAAGCAGAAGACGGCGTCAGTGGATACACTGGAGAAGTGTTTAACAGAATAATTCGAGTAGAAGCATCGCAACAAGCGGGAGAAGTATCCAGCTGCATGTGCAAGATCCATCCTCAAGAGCGCTGAGCAGTAAGTACCTGCTGGCTTTGCCTCATATACGCTTTGAGACTTTATTCATTTGGACTTTGAACTTTGCTTATAAATACCTTAGGACATCTAGAGAATCGGGTGTCACTTGATTGCATTACTCCATTGGCCGGTATATATTTTCAATTTTCACCAGACACACTAAACAGAAGTGTTTTATCTTGCCACTTAGTCAGCGCGGGTTCTATCTCCTTTTTATTTCTATTAGGTTTTCCTATTTTTCTGTTTTTTTTTTGGGCAATTATCCCTGCATCAGAACCCAGCAGCGACACGCCCCACTGTAATTCCTTGGCAGTGTGGGTGATCTCTTTACCCCCCCTCCCCAATATAGACGGCAGCGCTAGTATCTTTGTTACTTCTTTATCTCTAGAATCTGCCTCTTTCTCACAATGGAAACAACAAAGACTCTCCTTGTCACCCAGATCCATTCCCGCCTCGATTACTGCAACTCACTATTAATTGGCCTCCCCCTCACCAGACTCTCCTCTCTCCAATCTATCCTTAATGCAGCAGCCATGGTCACCTATCTGTCCAACTGCTACTCCAATGCCTCCACCCTGTGCCAGTCATTGCACTGGTTGCCCATACAGTATAGAATCCAATTCAAACTGCTCATTCACACCCGCATAGTACTACATCTCCTCCCTCATCTCTGTCTACCACCGTTCCCGGGCTCTTCACTCTGTAAATTATTTGCGACTGACATCTGCCATAATGGGCAGCACGGTGGCTTAGTGGTTAGCACTGGTGCCTTGCAGCGCTGGGGTCCTAAGTTTGACTCTGACCCAGGAGAACATCTGCATGGAGTTTGTATCTTCTCCCCGTGTTTGTGTGGGTTTCCCTCGTATACTCTGGTTTCCTCCCACACTCCAAAGACATACGGATAGGGAACTTAGATTGTGAGCCACATTGGGGACAGCTTGATGCTAATGAGCGTAAAGCCCTGCAGAATATTTAAGCGCTATATAAGTACGTTAAATAAATAATCTGAACCTCTGACTCCCGGCTCCAAGACTTCTCCCGAACTGCACCAGTTCTCTGGAATGCCCTACCCCAAGTAATTAGGTCAAATCACAATATACACAGTTTTAGGCACTCCCTAAAAACACATCTTTTTAGGGTGGCCTATCACATCCCCTTATCATTAGTTCTTGAACCTGATCCTTAACCGCACCCATGTACCCAAAAACACTTCATATATTTTGGCTGCTAACTTGCTCATGCAGCTTTATATCTGCTCCCCTATTTTCCCAAGATAACTGGACCATTGTACAAAACAAGCACTTTTACATTTTGTTTCACCCCTATCTCCTCATAGATTGTAAGCTCTTGCGAGCAGGTTCCTCATTCCTCTTGTCTTAATTATTGACTTTTCTGTTGCTCTGTTATTTATGACTGTTTGTAGGTGCCACCTACAAGACAGGTTTGTAGATGCCGCTCGTTGGGTAATTTGATTGTTTGTGTAGGCACCTAAATCATTGTTTTTTGGCAGCAGTTTGTGCTGTCTAAACACACTCTGCCGCAGGCAAATGAGTTTATGGGGATGAGCGTTCTCCTTCACTTACAAGCAATCACCTGCAAAATTTGCCAGTGTAAAGGGGCCTTAACAGGATGTTCACACAACGGTTTTTACAGCCAGACTCTGAGTCAAAATTCCTGCAGTGGGTGCATGGTGTCTGCCACCTTTTATCTTCAATTCCCATTTTTACAGTTTGCGGTTTAAAGCTGCGATCCCGCCGAGAAGGGACATGTCCCTTTTGCCGTGGTGTCCGTATGCACACTGCTTTATGCCACAGTGGGTGTCCTCTCTCAGTTCAGCACCAATCAGTAGAGCTAACCCATGAGTGGGTCCGTGGCAAAGTGAACCGTGGCGGTTTCTGATGCAGAGTACGCTGTGGATTTCGACAGTGTCAATATCTGCAGTTTGAATGCACTCTTAATGCGGTTTTGGGGAAGTAGGAGCAACCAAAGCTCAGCTATGAAGCTGTTGGCTACATACTGTAAGTTCCTAAGACTAGACCAAGGACTAAGGTATGTAGCACCTCATATCCCAGTTCCAGACTTCCCCTTGAAGCAATAAAAGCATATAGCCGAGGATCACTGTGATCTACTGCAAGTATGTGCTGTAGTGATGTGCCACCAGTAGACACCAGATCAGTAGAACCAGTATCTGGAGGGTTGAATCATCCATTATCACCTAGCAGTCTGCTGGATATTTTTAGGGTTTGGGTAGATGCGTAGAAGAAGCGATTCTTCTTACCAGGAGCAGATTGGGAAATAAAAGTGGCCCTGGAATAAAACCTAAAAGTGGCCCCATGTTGCAGATGGGTCCAAATTGACAGAAGGCAAGGCAACATAATTAGGCAGGGCCAACATACTGTATGTAGGCAGGGCCAGCAATACCATAGTGCAGAGCAATATACCGCCCCAGCTGAACCAAATACTACAGTGCAGCATAAAATACTGCACCTGTACCACAGTATTGAACTGTATCGCTGTCCTGAAGATGTCTATACAGTTGAATTCAGGAGGGTACCTGCAGAATCAGATTATTATGAACCCAACTGGCGGCCATGAGGAGGGCTTGAGTGGCCCTCCTAGGCAGCGGCCCACCTGGAAATTTCCCTGTAGGGTCTATGGCCAATCCGCCCCTGCTTCTTACTCAAGTCCATTTTGTTTTTATCTGATTTCCTACAAGAAGATTTTTTAATAAAATGTGATGAAGGTAAAATTATGGCCCATGGATGACATAGGTTTTGCTAGACCCTTTAATTCTGCTGAAGTGAGATTTTAATGTTACAGTGTATACGATGACATTTTAGAGAACTGTGCGCTTCCAGAAAGCCCTTTTCTTATTCAGCATAGCAAAGCATAGTGCACCAAGCAGGGACCACTGGAAATATTTTGCTGAGTTTGGGTTAGGATGAGTGTGAAGTAATGCCGAAGGGGCACATCGCTTGCACCTTTGTTTCAGCAATCAGTGCACATGGATTCCCACCGATCAAAATCTCTGACATCACTATGACATGCCAGAGGTTTTCTGAGATGATGGTTCTTTAAAAGGGTTTCTGGAAAATTCTGAAAACTATAAAAAATAATTAAACATTACTTAAAGAGGTATTTCCATCTCAGCTATTGATGGCATAACGCTAGGAAGTCAATGTTAGTAAGTGCAGGTCCAACCTCTAGACAACCCTTTTAGGCTTTATCAAGATTTCTGGTGCCTTGGATACTTCTCTAAACATATTTGTTTCTTCTGTGCTGTTTATATTTTGTTATTGTCTAAGATAGATAGATAGATGGATAGAAGATAAATAGATAGATATGTGCTACATAGATATAAGTTAGATAGATGTGATATATATATATATATACAGTACAGACCAAAAGTTTGGACACACCTTCTCATTCAAAGAGTTTTCTTTATTTTCATGACTATGAAGGCATCAAAACTATGAATTAACACATGTGGAATTATATACATAACAAACAAGTGTGAAACAACTGAAAATATGTAATATTCTAGGTTCTTCAAAGTAGCCACCTTTTGCTTTGATTACTGGTTTGCACACTCTTGGCATTCTCTTGATGAGCTTCAAGAGGTAGTCCCCTGAAATGGTCTTCCAACTGTCTTGAAGGAGTTCCCAGAGATGCTTAGCACTTGTTGGCCCTTTTGCCTTCACTCTGCGGCCCAGCTCACCCCAAACCATTTCGATTGGGTTCAGGTCCGGTGACTGTGGAGGCCAGGTCATCTGGCGCAGCACCCCATCACTCTCCTTCATGGTCAAATAGCCCTTACTTTCAAAGTTTTCACAGTTTTTCGGCTGACTGACTGACCTTAATTTCTTAAAGTATTGATGGCTACTTGTTTTTCTTTACTTAGCTGCTTTTTTCTTGCCATAATACAAATTCTAACAGTCTATTCAGTAGGACTATCAGCTGTGTATCCACCTGACTTCTCCTCAACGCCACTGATGGTCCCAACCCCATTTATAAGGCAAGAAATCCCACTTATTAAACCTGACAGGGCACACCTGTGAAGTGAAAACCATTTCAGGGGACTACCTCTTGAAGCTCATCAAGAGTGTGCAAAGCAGTAATCAAAGCAAAAGGTGGCTACTTTGAAGAACCTAGAATATGACATATTTTCAGTTGTTTCACACTTGTTTGTTATGTATATAATTCCACATGTGTTAATTCATAGTTTTGATGCCTTCAGTGTGAATCTACAATTTTCATAGTCATGAAAATAAAGAAAACTCTTTGAATGAGAAGGTGTGTCCAAACTTTTGATCTGTACTGTATATATATATATCTCTGAGATGGATAGAAAGATAGACAGATATGAAATAGATAGATGTGAGTTAGAGACCAGCGGCTGCCTGGACTGAGAGAGCTATCTTTACTAGCCGCAGGAGTAAGGGTTGCTGGGGGAAGAGGCATTATTCAAAAAATTGCTGTGGGGCCCAGTCAATTCTAGTTACACCACTGGATAGATAGATAGATAGATAATTAGATTGATATCACATACGATAGATAGATAATCCAATTTCCAAGCGATACACATTACTATTATATTTGACCCCTTTAGTTTTCCTTTTTCATTTTAAAGCGATGGTCTGAGCCACACAAAATGGAGTTTAATAATTTATTGAAGTGGGTTATGTATTATGCATTAACAGCTCCACCTAATTATTAAAATAAAAGACTTGGCTGAGAAACATAGATGAATATGAGTGCTGACTAAAATAACTAAGAGCCAATGCAATATCTATGAAAAAAACAAATGCAAAGAGTTCACACTAAGGCCGGCGATAGCACCCGGAATACCCGGGCATATGCCGGGGCTCACTGCACAGCTGCCAGAGGCAAGAAGCAATTAGCGCTTCCATCAGTGGCGTACATAGAGAAGTAAGGGCCCCATAGCAAGGATCAAACCAGGACCCCTACACAGGACAGAAGGGTTTCCGCCTAAACCCTTTTCAATGACCCTTGGTTCCTTTTGAGGGTAGAGTCCTGATCAAGTTTTCATCCCTAGTAGAAGAGGGGATGATTCCATGGGGGGGGGGGGGGGGGGGGGGCTTATATCTGTGAGTAGACCTGAGGGACTGAAACACTGGGTAGAAAATAAAAGTAGGTACATAAGGACTGATTCACATATATCCGCTCTGTAGCATGCTCTGTGTAAGGTATTTAATCTATAATACATGCAGTTTCATTGCTGTAAGCGCCGTGCAAAATGCCACAAAGGAGGCCCACTGAGACTTTATTGCCCAAGGGCCCACATGAACCTGGACCCGGCCCTGGGTCACACCTATGGTGGTCAGCAGTATCCTAGTCATTTCTTAGAAAATGTAAGCGATGATACCATTGATGGGCGTGCAAGAAGTTCATTTTTCATTTTGCAGTGGTTTCAAAGATTTCTAAAGCAGTTGAATATATTCTGCTGTCCGGGCCATAGTTTTTCTTCTTTTCATTTGTTGCATCATTCTAGTTTAAAATAAGGGGTTGGGTCAGCACAACCTGCCTGTAGGTGCAGATCACTATGGCGAAATACATATATAAACGGAAAATGCAAATGTGATCGCACACTACATCCAGCACTCTGCCCTCCATGCTGGATGAGACATTGGTTTATATTTTGGCCAAAGCATAGTAAGCCACTCACCGCGTCAAGGTCGTCTCATGAGTGGTCCCTAACTCTTGTTCCTACCTGTTCATGGGCCATGACAGCCACATAAAATCCAGGGAATGCAGGTCAGCATGCAAGCCAAGTACACTTTGCTTGTAACCCCGTCCGGTGCCATTACAGCTTTCATCGGATCCAGGGATGCAAGTACCAACATGCATGCTGAACCCACCATATACTTCTCCTGGAGCCAGATGGCTAATGGTAGGTTCTATACAAGCAGACTCAGTTTTATACTGACTTTAAAACCAGCCTCAAGGACAGATTAACTGGTCAGGTGTGCAATGACTCCAAGGAGATCGCCACGCCTCCAATATATACTACAAAGAAAAAATAAGGGGTTGGGTCAGCACAACCTGCCTGTAGGTGCAGATCACTATGGCGAAATACATATATAAACGGAAAATGCAAATGTGATCGCACACTACATCCAGCACTCTGCCCTCCATGCTGGATGAGACATTGGTTTATATTTTGGTTTTAAAGTCAGTATAAAACTGAGTCTGCTTGTATAGAACCTACCATTAGCCATCTGGCTCCAGGAGAAGTATATGGTGGGTTCAGCATGCATGTTGGTACTTGCATCCCTGGATCCGATGAAAGCTGTAATGGCACCGGACGGGGTTACAAGCAAAGTGTACTTGGCTTGCATGCTGACCTGCATTCCCTGGATTTTATGTGGCTGTCATGGCCCATGAACAGGTAGGAACAAGAGTTAGGGACCACTCATGAGACGACCTTGACGCGGTGAGTGGCTTACTATGCTTTGGCCAAAATATAAACCAATGTCTCATCCAGCATGGAGGGCAGAGTGCTGGATGTAGTGTGCGATCACATTTGCATTTTCTGTTTATATATCATTCTAGTTTAGTTATCTTTATATCTTTTCATTATCTGACTTTGATTTGAATAGTTTTGGTTTATTCTGTAACTGAATATTAATTTAAGAGACGGTGACAAAAGCAAACCTCATAAAAGAAACAACCTAAAATGGTAAGAGTGCTGCTCTTAGTATAGTGGGTATACCTATTATGCCTCCTCAGCTTTGTCTTTGCTCAGCCACTGGAAAACAATTGGCAGCTGCTGGGCAGGATCGTCATACAGCTGAGGCTTGCAATGTGAACCCAGAACACTGCAATGAAAAGACTCCTCTCAGTATTTTGGGAAGTGATGTAGACAACTGACCTATCATTTCAAGGGCTCGTTTTCTCACAAATGACAATGTCTTACAGCAAATTATATGCTCTACCCGACGTCTCCTTTTTTTGTTGCACCAGTTTTGTTTTGTATTGGTAACTTGTATGCTAGACTTATCTATCAACGGGAACCTGCGCTGGCACACTGGGGGGTTCGCCATGTCAGTACTCTAAAAGTAGTGAATGCTAGCTCAGAAGTGACAGACCTCTGAAATGAGTGGGTCTGATGCTACATTATGCTGTCATCAGTGAGGACAGCAGAGTACAGACGACAGGTTCCCTTTAAAGGGCATCTGTCAGCAGATTTGTACCTATGAAACTGGCTGGCCTGTTACTGTCATGAGGGTGTCCACGATCTATCGCTGACCCTGTTGTGCCTGGGGTCAGAAGGTCGCAGCGGGTGGCTACTCGCTCGGTTTCAAGAGATCGCTCCATGACCTAGTGGTGGGAATGGATTCTAGTCCAGGTTTTCCTGCTTAGGTTTACGATCCTTTTTGTCCCATTTAGGGATCTGTAGCTTTTCCTTTCAGCTGTTCTCTGTCAGCCACTCCCAGCTACAATATATTCTCCCTTTCTACTTCCCTTATTGCCAGATATAGACCTTCCTTCCACATTTTCTATTCTGACCTCTGGTGGAGTTGGAGTTGCTGTGGAGCTGTTGGAACAGTTGGAACTGGTGCTGTTGGATCTCCGGTTCTCTCCTGTTTGTTGTCTACCTTCGGGGATTGTTTGTGGTGTTAGTGTTGTTTGTCCTTTGACCTTATGCATCAGTGGTGAGGACTAGTGCTCTTAACGCCCCACTCACTACCTAGGGCTTCTTTCAGGGTAAGTCAGGGACGAGGCACGTGATCGGCGTACGGGTGAGCAGCCTGTCTAGGGACGTCAGGGCAGCCAGGTGCAAGTGCTAGGTGAGTTAGGGGGTCACCACTCCTCCCTCTTCCTAGTGAAAGAGTACCCTTCCCTCCTCTCTGCGCCGCACATCTGTTACCTGCCATATCAGACGTGATAGTTACATGTGCCCTTGGCAGCTGAAATCATCTGTGTTGGTCCCATCTTCATATGTGCCTGCAATGCTGAGAAAAATTAAGTTTTAATGTATGCAAATGAGCCTATAAGAGCAATGGGGGTGTTGCAGTTACTCCTAGAGGCTCTGCTCTCTCTGTATGCCATGAACTTTGACAGGGTCAGACAGTGAAAAATCATCACACCTGGTTCTGTCAATCTCAGTGCAGAGAGAGCAGCAGTTGCAGAGAGAGCAGAGCCTCTAGGTGTAAGGGCAACACCCCCGTTTCTCCTAGAGGCTCATTTGCATATATTAAAACTTAATTTTTCTCAGCAATGCAGGCACATATGAACATGGGACCAACACAGATGCCTTCAGGTGCTAAGTGCACATGGAACAGGTCAGCCAGTTTCATAGGTACAAATCTGCTGATGTCCTTTAAGCTCTGTGTCATTTCCATTGAGAATATTATTCCTATATCATTTTTCTGGTATGTGTGCTGTTCTTTCAAATTTAATTCATACACTGTATTATTATCTCTTCTTTTACTATGTTGTTTCAATGTATTGTTCTCTGCTGCCATCTGCTGGCTGGAATTCGTATGCTGCACGCCTTGTTCTTGTTATTAAAGTTTTTCTCTGCTGGGCGTGGTTTTAAGCAGCCTTGGTCCTTGTCACTTCATGCAGCCATCTTCAGTGCTGCATTCCTGTGTGACTGGAGATACACACCTTGGCTTGTGAAGGCATCAGTTTTTGACCAGCAGTTAGCCTCAGGAAAGACATCTACGCAACAGCATCTACTCTGCTACCGCATTACTGTATTGCATCATGGTATGTCGCTGCTTTGGATCAAATAAACCCATGTTTGATTGCATCCTCGTGTCTACGTCTGGGTCCATCCAACCTGAGCATCTGCCGGTCCAGTCTGCTCCACTGCTTGGATACGAAGGTAGGACAGTCACACAGTCATTATCAGTTACACCTTCATTCGCCTTCATGTGGGGACAGAATAGTATGCCTGCCCATGATCAGCCCCTTTGTATTTCGAACACTGTGCACATTACCTTCCCTTCCCTGCACAGCTTGTTCCCTGCTCCATTTGCACGAATATAACTATATATTAGGCTTCATCCACACGGTTTGCCCATATTTTGATCTTCAAAAAGTTTATCCGCTAAATACAGATACCTTCCACGTGCACTCCGCATTTTTCTCACTCCTCTTAATAGAAAGTGCCATTCTTGTCTGCAATGTGGACAAGAATAGGACATGCTCTATCATTTGCAGAAAGGCCACATGGATCCACAAAAAATACAAGTATGCGCATGGCCCCATGGAAATGAATGGGTCAGTGTGCTACCTGCAAAAAATGTAGATAACACATAGGTCAGCTGTGCAGTCATGTGCTTGAAGCCTTGGTCAGTCATAATACAGCATGAGTGTAGCACTTGTTTCAGGACCTGGTGGCTCGGTATTCTGCTTCCATCAGGCAGTGCTTCATTCGCTTGTTAGACATATTATAATACATCTTCCTTCTCAAACATTGACCGTCTTTAAGTTAAAGGGAACCTGTCATCAACTTTATGCTGACTTCACTGAGGGCAGCATAAATTAGTGACAGAAATGCTGATATCAGCGGTGTGTCACACATCAGCTAAAAGTAAGTGGTTGCTGAGAACCAGCATCATAATCATTGCAGCCCAGACCTGGAAAAGAGTCAAATCTACCTGAGAAGAGTCCTGGTTATTATAATCTCCTGTTCTCCCGCCCATCTGCTGATGATTGTCAGTTCTCTCCTAGAGAAAAAGGGAGAAAACTAGGTAGAAGCCGGTCAGCCATCAGCAGGTGGGCAGGAGAGCAGGAATTCATGAGTAACCAGGACTCTTCTCAGGTGGCCGGGACTCTTTTCCAGACCCAGTCTGCAATGATTGTGATGTTGGTTCTCGGCAACCACTTACTTTTAAATGACAGATCGTTGAAATCAAGTCACCTGTCTCTACTTTATACTGCCATTAGTATGGGCAGGATAAAGTTGATGACAGGTTCCCTTTAAAACATGCTGTTCATGTTTTATAGCTTCTATAGGGTAAAGGATTTTGTTGTTAGAAACAGGCAGACAAGCGCATTGACCCTCCTGCAGACTGAGGAAACTAGCTGCAACTTCCAGCAGGTACAAGACTCTGACAAGCCTCAGTAATAGGAGAAAAGGGTAAAGAAATGCAGCAATCTATATATTTTTTTTTTATATGAATGATAACATATTTACTTATCTGGTTCCATATAGAAGATGATGCAGTATTCATTTATTTTACTTACCTATATAGCACCAATACATTCTGCAGCACTTTATGCACATTATCATCACTTGCTGTCCCCAATGGAGCTCACAATCTAAGGTCCCTATCAGTATGTCTTTGAAGTGTGGGAGGAAACCGGAGTACCCGGAGGAAACCCACACAAACAATCATGCAGATGTCCTTAGCCAGACCCCAGCACTGTAAGGCACCAGTGCCAACCACTGAGCCACCCTGCTGCATTTTTGCTAACTGCCTATCCTGGAATAGCATCCAAATAATGCAAAGTCCAAACTAAAAAAGACCATTGTTTAATTAAAGAATAAAGGTAATAAAATGGCAAAATATTCCTTCAATGTCCAATATTTTGGAAAAATACAAAGCATTAATGTGAGCTGCAGTATACTCATACAGTATCTCACAAAAGTGAGTACACCCCTCACATTTTTGTGAATTTTTTTTATTATATCTTTTCATGGGACAACACTGAAGATATTACACTTTGATACAATGTAAACTAGTCAGTGTGCAGCTTGTATAACAGTGTAAATTTGGTGAGCCCTCAAAATAACCCAACACAGCCATTAATGTCTAAACTGCTGGCAACAAAAGTGAGTACACCCCTAAGTGAAAATGGCCAAATTGTGCCCAAAGTGTCAATTTTTTGTTTTGCCACCATTATTTTCCAGCACTGCCTAACTCTCTTAGGCATGGAGTTCACTAGAGCTTCACAGGTTGCTACTGGAATGCTCCTCCACTCCTCCATGATGACATCACGGAGCTGGTGGATGTTAGAGACCTTGGGCTCCTCCACCTTCCATTTGAGGATGCCCCTAAGATGCTCAATAGGGTTTAGGTCTGGAGACATGCTTGGCCAGTCCAGCTCCTTTAACCTCAGTTTCTTTAGCAAGGCAGTGGTCGTCTTGGAGGTGTGTTTGGGTTGATTATTATGTTGGTATACTGCCCTGTAGCCCATTTTCCGAAAGTGAGTGGACCATGCCCTGCTTCAGTATGTCACAGTACATGTTGGCATTCATGGTTCCCTCAATGAACTGTAGCTTCCCACAGCCGGCAGCACTCATGCAGCCCCAAACCATGACACTCTCACCACCATGCTTGACTATAGGCAAAACACACGTGTCTTTGTACTTCTTATCTGGTTGCCGCCACACACGCTTGAAACCGTCGGAACCAATTAAGTTTATCTTGGTTTCATCAGACCACAGGACATGGTTCCAATAATCCATGCCCTTAGTCTGCTTGTATGGTTTGCAGGCTTTCTTGTGCATCATCTTTAGAAGAGGCTTCTTTCTGGGATGACAGCCATGCAGACCAATTTGATGCAGTGTGCTGCGTATGGTCTGAGCACTGACAGCCTAACCCCCCCACCCCTTTAACCTCTGCAGCAATGCTGGTAGCACTCATACATCTATTTTGAAAAGTCAACCTCTGGATATGACGCTGAGCACGTGCACTCAACTTCTATGGTTGACCATAGCGAGGCCTGTTCTGAGTGGAACCTGTCTTGTTAAACTGCTGTATGGTCTTGGCCACCGTGCTGCAGCTCAGTTTCAGGGTGTTGGCAATCTTCTTATAGCCTAGGCCATCTTTATCTAGAGCAACAAGTCTTTTTTTCAGATCCTCAGAGAGTTCTTTGCCGTGATATGCCATGTTAAGCTTCCAGTGACCAGAATGAGAGAGAATGAGAGCGATAACACCAAATTTTACACACCTGCTCCCCATTCACACCTGAGACCTTGTAACACTAACGAGTCACATGACACAGGGGAGAGAAAATGGCTAATTGGGCACAATTTGGCACTTTTGTTGCCAGTGGTTTAGACATTAAAGGCTGTTTGTTGAGTTATTTTGAGGGCACACCAAATTACGCTGTTATACAAGCTGCACACAGACTACTTTACATTGTATAAAAGTGTCATATCTTCAGTGTTGTCCCATGAAAGGATATAATAAAGAATTTACAAAAATGTGAGGGGTGGACTCACTTTTGTGAGATACTGTACATGAACATCTAATCCTACTGTATCTAACCCTATATATCTCAGTATAATTTGGCCCTGTATATATATATCAAGATTAACTCACAATCGCACTCACATATACCCTCAACTCCACCCGCTACTCATATATCCTCCGGCTTTCTTGATGACTCCCCAATCAGCTTCCAGTAAGGCTATGTTCACACTAGGGTTTTTTGTGGATCTGTCATGGATCTGCAAAAACTCTTCCGTTACAATAATACACCGCATGCATCCGGATCCGGTTGTATTATGGCTTCTATAGCCATGACGGATCTGTCTTAATCACCATTGAAAGTCAATGGGGGACGGATCCGTTTTCTATTGTGCCAGATTGTGTCCGAGAAAACGAATCCGTCCCCATTGACTTACATTGTGTGCCAGGACGGATCCGTTTGGCTCCGCTTCGTCAGGCGGACAGCAAAACGCTGCAGGCAGCGTTTTGGTGTCCGACTCCAGAGCGGAATGGTGACTGAACGGAGGCAAACTGATGTGTAACACCCCAGAGTTGGGTTATCAGACGCTTTTACCCCGCCATTATCTGCTAAGGGCATCAACACGGTCATTTGCCCTCATGTCATTCACAACTGAGCAGATGAAACCATTTCTAAATGTGATATTTTCTTTGTAATGTTTCAGGTCTACCAGCAGGTGGAGGCATCGTTGGTAGGAATAGTTAATGTTATGACCATTCAGAATGGAACGTTCCAGTTCTGTTCCCCCCCCCCCCCCCCCTGCTTAAGGGAAGTGGAGTTTCCCACACCCTGCAGAAAGGGAGGGGAAAAAACAGTTAGATCCAGTGTGTTCCAGCTCTCCCTGCATGGGGAAGGCTGTGCGAGTAGGAGCTCCCAGAAATAGGGATCCCAACCCAGGATCTTGTCTCGGTTGAGACCAAAGATCATCATTCCCAGCCTGAGCCCTTCAGTCTCAGCTGGTGACAAGGAAGCAGCCACCTCCAGAACTCCAGGAAGAACCATACCCTGTGAGCATAACTGTGAGTACCATCCAGAGACCAGGAGAAGACAAATTCCTCCTCAGCTAGTCAGTCCAATACACAGCAGAAGATAGATCAGAAGATAGTAATTCCTGCCATATATTGCCAATACCTGCTGGGATCAAAGACTATTGCTGTATCTCACATGGATTACTGCTGCATCAAGTAAAGACCAGTTTGAATTATATCCCAAGTCTGGATCTCAATTATTGCTACTAAATCCCTCAATTACTCCTACTAGCAACACTCATTTTATTGCAAGTGAGCCAGGATCCAGGAGTCCAGCCGTACCAAGGTAGGAGACACCGTTGACACTATTACTACTGCTACCCAGAGACATTACACCACTCTGGCAATCCTAACCTGGTACGTGAGTTGCAACACCTTAAAGGGCCCTGTATTAGTACCCTGCGCACGCTGCGTCACGAACAAAAACTATAGACTATTATACCCATATCCTGACCCACTTCATAATTGGTGTCCGTGTAACTGCACCCACGGTCCGGCTCATTGCAGATGCATTCTGAGCGGATCCTTTTCCATTCAGAATGCATTAGGGCAAAACTGATCCGTTGTGAACCTCTTTTGATAGCCCTGAACGGATCTCACAAACGGAAAGCCAAAACGCTAGTGTGAAAGTAGCCTAACAGGATGAGGGTGTCCTTGATGTAATGACCTTCATCTTCCTGTGGATGGCGTTCTTGCACTCATTTTGTCTTATAGTTAGTGCTTGATACCCAAGGGCCATTGTACACCATTCCCCAAATGTTTGTTGATACCGCAGTGGTGAGGGGGGTCAGTGGCCCTACTAACACAATAGGTATTCATTCCAATTCCAGGTGTGCTCTCCATTGGTATCACTGATAGAGACATAGTATTCCCTAAATGCTTGTTGACACCACAACAAGCGGCCCATCCAAACAGTAGCTATCCATTCCAAGTACAGGTGTGCCTCCATTAACACCACTGATAAGAAGGTATAGAAACCTCCAACACCACATGGGTTGTTTCTACAGCTTTTACAGGGTGTATGTCAAAGGCACATAAGATCATCTTGTTATTAACCAAATACTCCTAGGCTGCTGTTCTTAAGGGCCCGTTACATGGACCGACTATTGAACAGATCACTGTTAGGCCTCTTGCACACGAACGTATTTTATTTCCGTTTCCATTCAATGGTACTCCATGTGCATTCCGTTTCTGTATTTCCGTATATCTGTTCTGCTAAAAGATAGAATTTGTCCTATTATTGTCCACTTAATGAACAAGGATAGTAATGTTCTATTAGGTGCCAGCTGTTCCGTTCCGCAAAATACTGAATGCACGCGGACGTCATCCGTATTTTTTGCGGATCCTTTTTTGCGGACCGCAAAATACATACGCTTGTGTGCCAGAGGCCTTAACCAGCGCTAATAGTAAGATGATCTGGTGGTGTAAATGCACCACCAATTACCCGATGAACTAGCAAAACGCTTGTTCATCAGGTTATTGTATCATTTGTGCAGCACAAAAGATCATCGTTTCCCAGTGGCAGATCGTGCTGTGTAAACACAATCTGCTGCCAGGAAATGACAAGACAGTATGTATGGGGGATGAGCAACATAGGCGTGTGCATCCTATTGCATTAGGGTGTGCCCCCTAAAGCACAAACACACACGCGCGTGTGTATGTGTGTGTGTATATATATATATATATATATATATATATATATATAGCCTTTATGCCATTAGCCAACATTATCAGCCCTTATGCCTCTCATTAGCCCCCATTATGCCTCTCATTAGCCCCCATTATGCCTCTCATTAGCCCCCATCATCAGCCCTTATGCCTCATTAGCCCCCATTATGCCTCATTAGCCCCCATTATGCCTCTCATTAGCCCCCATATGCCTCATTAGCCCCCATATGCCTCATTAGCCTCTATTATGCCGCCAGCAGACTCATTTTTTATAAAATAATACACTTACCTCTCTGATCCTGATCCTCTTCCTCCTGCCATCGGATGTGCTCTGGCTCGCACAGTGTGACGTCCAGGAAACGGTAAGTACATAGCGTTGTCCGCTTCCTGGTCCTCCGGTACTAATGAGCACTTCCAAAATGGAAGCGCTTATTAGTATTCGCCGGCCAGCAGGCTTGATTAGGGTGTGCCCAGGCACACCCGGCACACCCTGTGCGCACACCTATGAAGAGCCATGGCATTAGCGATAGCTCCTCCCCGAACTGGGGGAGCTGGAGGAGATCGATGCATGTAAATGCAGTGCTCTCCTCCGCTAGCCATCAGCAAATTGTCAGGAAAGAACGCTTCTTTCCCAACAATTTTCTAGATTGTCGTCCCGTGTAAAGGGACCATTAGTCTTGAGTCATATATTATTATGATGAATGTTCTCCATGTGCGCGGACTGCTAGGGGGGTGCATAGAGGATGGGAGTAGTAGTTATGATGGCAGAGGATGGTGGTGGTAGTACTCAGGTCACGTTTGCTATCTCCACTGTTGTACTTCCTAGGGTTGTGCAGTAACTGGAAGGCACAGCCTTTCTTCCCTCAGGCACACCATGGGGCCCCTGCTTGGTGTTAATTGGAGCGCCCTCAATGTTGGATGTTTTGCTGGCTGCAAGGCAGGGCCGGTGAACGATGGAGACAATAATCAGACCCGTTGTTTGCAATAAATAAAGTCTCCCATTACGAAGTTGATGATAGGGATTGTAGTACAAATTGCAATAAAAGGATTACTTCCAAAGTATATCATAGTGAAATATTCTGTCAATAGCAGCATATGGACAGAAACAACAATGCTGGTTATAGCACTCCCTCTCTCCAAAGATACTTTACAGTTTCTCAGCAGAACCACAGGCATGCAATAAGGTTCTTTTTAAGTCCTTCTGCAATTCCTGGACTGAGGAATGCAGAGCTGAGATATGGTGGCCAGTCTGTCTCAAAGTACAGAGGATGATTTTGCAATATTCCCTTCCACAGAAGCATGCCTTTCTGCCATAAACGAGCACAATACCTTTCTGTATGAGTCCAATGCGTGGCTTTGTGCGTTCTAGACCTTCTCAGATGTCTTCTCTCAGGAGTATGGCTCTTTTCTGGGCAGTTGTAGGCTCATGGATTAAGGTTCTCTGAACTTGGGCCTGGTTGTGCAGGAGGTTGAACACACACATCTTCCCTCCAGGCGGCTTCAAACTAGACTTTTGGTTCTAAAATTTGAAAAACATGGCCACCCAACTTGGAATACCATATTTGGCTATGGTTTCATTGAAGGTTTTCCGTGTAAATTGGCTTTGGGGATCTCAATTGTTCCTAGAATGGACGAATCAATTGGCTCATAAGAGGGCTTATTAAATGTAAAATATGGTTCTCCTTGTGCATAGTGACTTGTTAATGCTTTGTTTTCTTTCTAGCTGTGTTTTATGATTATTTGTGTCTGAAAGTCTGCCAGTATTCGTGCAATAAAAGCCTTCATGATGTTGTAAAATTTTAATGGACGTGATTGTGAACGGCTTAGGTAAATGGGAAGCTTAGCAGGCAAGATATTTCTATTAATTCTTAAAATGAATTCTGCACGCTTCTATTTTATTTTCCACGCACGTTCCATGAGTGTGATGGAGTGATATGTAGCTTATAGAATGTAAGTTGTAATTACAAAGTAGGATTGCTGTAGCTAAGTTTATTATGTAAAACAAGCTGTACCACTCACTGCCCAATGATAACTTCCGAATTCTATAGATAAGTACTTCTTGCCCTGTAGGCAGCACAGACTATCCCAGGATTAATTGTATACTTGGCTTTACCCTTTCAATTGGCTTGTAATGATGAGTTCACAATTTTGTAGATGTTCCCGTGGGCTGTGTCTGCCTCCATCTCTTGCTTGACAGTGAAGCCTTTGTTATGACAGACCAATATATACACATTGCACACATACCATAAACCGCAGCGCTGTGAGCCTCCGCCCTGTGTCTCCAAAGACCTTGTGGTTTACGGTATTTGCTAGGAGGTACCTGTATGCAGTCAGTGCAAGAAATTATGGGAATAAATTCAGCAACTATTATGTCATGAAATGTATTTTTAATGTAATAATTTGTGGTTTTAACTGTTTTGTTATTTACCTCTGACTTATCCATATCATCTTTACCCATAGAAAGAATGGACTGAGAATTGATTTGTGCAGTGACGAGAAGGAAATAAAGGACACATAAAAAAGAAATTGGACATGGATGTGCATCAACTATCTGGGAAGGGGACAATAAATATTGTTTACTTTCTTTCATCCCTCTGAGAGGGTGATTATATAGGTGGTATTGTGATATTGAATGGATAGGGCTTGGAACCAACTATTGGATGGAAGAAGAATGGGGAACATTTTATTGACTTTATGGCATTAGGGGTATCAGTATTTTGGGTTATGATATGGTAGTTCTTCACATTTATTTGTAAGATTATAACGTATATGATATTTGATTCACTTGCATGATCACTGAGCACTGCACGAGCACTATCACTATTCACTGTTTTGCAGAATGCTATTTTATTTTATTATGGTTTTTGTTGTTTATTAATTGATTTTCTTATTGAATCATGTCATTTAGAAAACATATAATGAAGTTACATCATAAATAATCACTTGTGAATTGACGATATTTAGGATATTTTGTGATATTCATCACTTTTGTGTGTTGTTTATTCACCATTGAAACATGAGAGGTTTAAATTCATAATAATCAAATACACTATATACTGAATCCCCCAAAAAAGGAATAAAAAAATAAAATTTAATAAATGTGTTTTTTTAATGTGTCCCACGGATGTGTAATAACAATCATGGAAAAAGTTTTGAAGTATCACAACTCCCAATAATGCCACATCTCATTTAATGTTTTATGATTAGTAGTTAATATTGCTGCCAACACCAAATATACTGTCTGTGTGCCCCAATTATGATAGCTTTGGTAGACCATGATCATGTCTAGAGCCACTTTGTTGGATGTGGGCAATCTGCCCTATACTAAGATGGCGGGATTGACACACAGAAAGGATGATGGTGACACAAGGACCCGCCTCCTGTTCTGGGCGGATACTAGGCTTCGGTATAGGATCGACCCCTCCCCAGTTCATGTGATTATGCATATGTGATAGTTTAAATGTGATTTGTCTATACCTGGAGCAGCATTTTGGTTGGGCTTTAGAGCCGGCTCTTTGAAAGGATTGAGGTTTGATTGTAAATCCCAGCCATGTTTTGCAGCTCAAGATAGGAGACATTGTATTTTGTACTTTATAATATTGGGCAATATGTTATCATTAATAAACCCAAATCGCGAAGCGAAAAACGCCCGGAATATTGCTGTCCAAACTAACTACAAGTAAATACCCAAAACTAGACTCAGAACAGCATGTAATATAGAATCACAAAATTTTTATTGGACATACACTTGTATAAAACATAGAGATCCATATACATTAGCAGCATTAAATCACATAGGATAGATATCCACAGGTCTGTCACATTATAGTACATATAACTTGCAATAAAAAAAAACCAGGCTGTGAGAAAGGAATAATTAATCACAGCCCTGTCACGGATGGTGTTTCAGAAAACTGGAAGTCACAAATAAACATCAGACTGACTTGATCCCAAACTAAGGAACATATGGGTAAGCCCTATAAAAGCCCTAGAGCTCTCCCTTATTGCTCAGCCCATGCAAAGATCTCTATGATAGATAATTGCATGCCCTCGTGCCTCGACTATATGACACCTGAAAACCCTACAATAGTGAGGGGACACGACCACCGGCTCCCTGCACTTAATACGGAGGGAGTCAGGGTCACCTAAAATCAAGCCAGCAGAAAAACACAAATAAAGGAAGAGACTTATCTGAGGAACCAGCAGTTGCAGCTTCTAGCAGAGAGCACAATCCAGGAAGTAGTATAAACCACAAAGTGAGGCAGTATGGGAGGGGATATAAAGGGAGGCAATCAGTGTGAATAGATGACAGCTGGGAGAAGGAAACGAGATGACAAAGTGAAAGCAAAACAAAAGAACATCATGCAGGATGTACAGAAGAACGTCTGTCAGAGCTTCTTAGAGATCTGGCAGTGACAGTACCCCTCCCTCTACGAGTGGACTCCGGACGCTCAGGGCCCACCTTCTCAGGATGGGAGCTATGGAAAGCCCTGATAAGACGAGAGGCCTTAATGTCCGCCACTGGGACCCACATCCTCTCCTCAGGACCATAACCCTCCCAATGAACGAGATACTGGAGAGAACCGCGGACAATGCGGGAATCCACAATCCTAGAGACCTGAAATTCAAGATTACAATCAACCACAATCGGAGGAGGAGGCAAAGAGGAGGGTGCAGTGGGTTGGACATAAGGTTTTAATAGGGACTTGTGAAAAACATTATGGATCTTCCAAGTCTGAGGAAGATCAAGACGGAAGGCAACGGGATTGATGATGGACAAGATTTTGTAAGGCCCAATAAACCTAGGACCCAACTTCCAGGAGGGAACCTTCAGTTTGATATTTTTAGTAGACAACCACACCAAATCACCCACATTCAGGTCCGGACCAGGCACACGTCTCTTATCCGCCACACGCTTATATCTCTCACTCATGCTCTTTAGATTACCCTGAATCTTTTGCCAAATAGATGACAAAGACGAGGAAAATCTCTCCTCATCAGGAAAACCAGAAGACCCCTCTCCAGAGAATGTCCCAAACTGCGGATGAAACCCATATGCACCAAAAAATGGTGACTTATCTGAGGACTCCTGGCGACGGTTATTTAAAGCAAACTCAGCAAGGAACTAAAAAGAACACCAATCCTCCTGATTCTCTGCCACAAAACAGCACAGATATGTCTCCAGATATGTCTCCAGATTCTGATTGACGCGTTCTGTCTGGCCATTCGACTGCGGGTGAAAAGCAGAAGAGAACGACAACCGAACCCCCAAGCGAGAACAGAAAGCCTTCCAGAATCTGGAAACAAACTGCGTGCCTCTATCAGAGACTATGTCTGAAGGAATGCCATGCAATTTGACAATGTGATCAACAAATGCCTGCGCCAGCGTTTTAGCATTGGGTAACCCAGGAAAGGGAATGAAATGCGCCATTTTGCTAAAACGGTCCACCCCCACCAGAATCACAGTCTTCCCCGAGGAACGAGGCAGGTCCGTAATGAAGTCGATGGACAGATGCGTCCAAGGACGGGAAGGAATGGGTAACGGGAGGAGAGGACCCGATGGCCGTGAATGAGGGACCTTGGCACGAGCGCAGGTCTTGCAGGCTGCCACAAAACCCTCAACCGTCTTACGAAGAGCCGGCCACCAGAATCTCCGAGCAATGAGATCCACTGTGGCTCTAATCCCCGGGTGCCCAGCAAGGACAGTATCGTGGTGCTCCTTAAAAACCTTGTCTCGTAAAGCGAGAGGCACAAACAACCTCCCAGGAGGACAAAGATCAGGAGCCTCTGCCTGGGCTGCCTGGACCTCTGCTTCCAATTCAGGATAAAGAGCAGAGACGACCACCCCTTCAGCCAAAATGGGACCCGGGTCTTCAAAGTTCCCCCCTCCCGGAAAACAACGTGACAGGGCATCAGCCTTCACATTTTTAACCCCAGGGCGGAACGTGACAACAAAATTAAACCTAGAAAAGAATAAAGACCATCTGGCCTGTCTCGGGTTCAGACGCTTGGCTGACTCCAAGTAGGCCAGATTCTTATGGTCGGTAAACACGGTAATACCATTCCTCAAAAGCTAATTTGATGGCCAACAACTCCCTATCGCCCACATCGTAATTTCTCTCTGCGGAGGAGAGTTTCTTTGAGAAAAAGGCACACGATCGCCATTTGGCAGGAGAGGGACCCTGAGACAAGACCGCACCTACACCCACCTCAGAAGCATCCACCTCAACAATGAAAGGCAGAGAGACATCGGGATGTACCAAGATGGGAGCGGAAGCAAAACTCTCTTTGATAGTAGAACAGGCTTTAAGCGCATCCACCGACCAGGGGGAAAAATCTACCCCCTTTTTAGTCATATCAGTGAGTGGCTTAACAACAGAGGAATAATTCAAAATGAACTTCCTGTAATAATTGGCAAAGCCCAAAAACTGCATCAGCGCCTTCTGATTCTCAGGAAGCTCCCAATCAAGCACAGCGCGGACCTTCTCAGGGTCCATGCGAAAAAAAGAAGAAAACCCAAAAAAATTGAATTTCTGGAACCGCAAACACACATTTTTCCAGTTTAGCGTACAATTTATTCTCCCGCAGAATCAGCAAGACCTGATGTAGGTGGTCCCTATGAGTTTTAAAATCAGGAGAAAAAATCTAAATGTCATCCAGATACACCAGTACAAATTTACCCATTAAATGACAGAAAATGCTGTTCACAAAATGTTGGAAGACGGCTGGAGCATTCATCAAACCAAAGGGCATAACCAAATTCTCAAAATGGCCCTCAGGGGTATTGAAGGCCGTCTTCCATTCGTCTCCTTCCCTGACCCTGACCAGGTTGTATGCCCCTCTTAAATCCAACTTAGAAAAAACTTTAGCCCCAACAATCTGGTTAAACAGGTCCGGGATCAGAGGAAGCGGATAAGGATCACGAATTGTGATACAGTTCAGCTCTCTGAAATCCAGACATGGTCTTAAAGAACCATTTTTTTTCTTAACAAAAAAAAACCCCAGCGGCAACAGGTGACTTCGAGGGTTGGATGTGTCCCTTTCTCAGGCTCTCAGAGATATAAGTATGCATAGCAAACCTTTCAGGTTGGGAGAGATTGTATAAACGTGATTTAGGCAGCTTGGCGCCTGGGATAAGATTAATAGGGCAATCGTACTCCCGGTGAGGAGGGAGCTCTTGGACACCACTCTCTGAATACACATCCGAAAATTCAGAGAGATAAGATGGTACAGTCTTGGTAGAAACCTCTGAGAGAGACGCCGTGAGGCAATTCTCTCTGCAAAACTCACTCCAACCATTTATTTGCCTTGCTTGCCAATCAATGGTGGGGTTATGTTTAGTGAGCCAGGGTAGCCCCAACACTAGAGGAGTAGGTAATCCGCCCAGGACGAAACATGACACATCCTCAACATGAGCATCATCCACAGTCAAACGGATATTGTGAACTATGCCCTTTAACGATTTTTGAGAAAGTGGAGCGGAATCGATAGTAAAAACAGGTATGTCCTTTCCCAAAGTGCATACCTGGAAACCATGTGTTATAGCAAATTGATTATTAATGAGATTGACAGCTGCTCCACTATCTACAAAAATCTCACAAACAATGTTCTTGCTATCTAGCGCCACCCTGGCAGGTAGGACAAAACAGGAACTACAAGCAAACGGAAAACCTTCAATTTCCGCATCAACCTTGCCAATAGTAACAGATGGAAAGTTTTTAGAGGATTTTTTTTCTTTTTGTTTCTTTATTACCCTCAAAAAACTCCCTGAATCTCCTAGAGGGGCAAACATTAGCCAAATGATTTATACCTCCACAACAGAAACAAACCCTCCTCTGAGAGCTGAATCCTTTTTTATTTGAGGCAAGCAAACCCAGCTGCATGGGCTCCGGCTCAGAGGGGATTGAGAGAGACTGAGGCCCCTGCGCACTGAATGAGACCGCCCCACTGTCCTTGGACTGAATATGACAGGAAGGAGTGATCTCTCCTCCGTCTCTAAGACGCCTGTCAATACGAACAGTCCGAGACATGGCAGACTCCAAGGAGGCAGGTCTCTCATGAAAGGCAAATGCGTCTTTCAATTCCTTCCGAAAGACCATGGCAAAATTGACTTCGGAGTGCAGCATCATTCCAACCAGAATCAGCTGCCCATCTCAGAAATTCTGAACAGTATATCTCAGCGGACTGTTTACCCTGGCATAAAAGACGCAGTTTAGATTCAGCCAGAGCAATACGATCCGGATCATCATATATCTGACCCAGGGCTACAAAAAATTCATCCACCGATCGGAGGGGCCGTGCCCCCACCGGTAGCGTAAAGGCCCAAGACTGAGCATTATCCCTGAGCAGCGAGATGATGATCCCCACCCTCTGCTCCTCATCACCAGAGGAATGGGGAAGTAAGCGAAAATGGAGTTTGCAAGCCTCTCTAAAACAAACAAAATTCTCACTACCCCCGGAGAACGTATCCGGAAGCGAGATCTTAGGCTCAGAACAAACTCCATGAACGCAAGCAGAACCGGTCACCTGAAACTGAGAGACAGTTTTACGGAGATCTGCTACCTCCAGTGAAAGAGCCTGCACGTGGTCAATCAAGGCTGAAACCAGATCCATGCTTAAGACGGTTTTGGTAGTTTATAATGTCACGGATGGTGTTGCAGAAAACTGGAAGTCACAAATAAACATCAGACTGACTTGATCCCAAACTAAGGAACATATGGGTAAGCCCTATAAAAGCCCTAGAGCTCTCCCTTACTGCTCAGCCCATACAAAGATCTCTATGATAGATAATTGCATGCCCTCGTGCCTCGACTATATGACACCTGAAAACCCTACAATAGTGAGGGGACATGACCACCGGCTCCCTGCACTTAATACGGATGGAGTCAGGGTCACCTAAAATCAAGCCAGCAGAAAAACACAAATAAAGGAAGAGACTTATCTGAGGAACCAGCAGTTGCAGCTTCTAGCAGAGAGCACAATCCAGGAAGTAGTATAAACCACAAAGTGAGGCAGTATGGGAGGGGATATAAAGGGAGGCAATCAGTGTGAATAGATGACAGCTGGGAGAAGGAAAAGAGATGACAAAGTGAAAGCAAAACAAAAGAACATCATGCAGGATGTACAGAAGAACGTCTGTCAGAGCTTCTTAGAGATCTGGCGGTGACAAGCCCACAGTTGATATATATAAAGTGCATAGTGCTACAACTTACAAAATCACATAGGGGAGATAAATGCAGTCAAAATAAATACAGACCAAGACAGTCCTGGATCCCCGCGTGTTTCGCGATCGCTTTTTCAAGGGATAGTGGTGATGTGTATACACTGATCATATATAGTCTGCAAATTAGGTAAATTGGGAGCACATGAACTGCAAACAAATGCCCAGGGACAGGAACCGGAAGTGCGATGCGTTCCACACTGGACCGCACCAGATCACTTCCGGTCCAGTCAGTGTCCCGACACTCATACATTCATACTGTTCACACATGTCATAATATGGAGAGGGAGAGACACAAGTCAAGTACAGAGAGGTTCGCTCATGGACGCAACCTGCATAGTAATCCTGCGGCGGCTGGCAGAGGCAGATCACTCCACGGGGGACCACGCCGGCCATACCGGATATCCGGCATTCGGTCCAACGTGGAGCGCACCAGCCCCGAACCAGCCGACGCAGTCTCCTCCCACGTCAGGAAAAAGGCCAGCCGTAGATCCCGCTAGAACAGCGGGGCATGATCGCATAATGCGTTCCACACCGGAACGCAAGCGTCACTCTGCGGCACAAGTTTGAACTGGAACTCTCCATTCATCGCACATATAACTATTAAGGAGACCATACATATATATAGCCTAGATTTATATGTATATATACATTCTGATCAAGTAAATATAATCAGTGAAAAAAAATATATATATATATATCCAGTGCCATACTCTATACAATAGCATTTAATAAATATAGTATTCCCTTATTGATAATATACAATGTACACATATATGTATATATGATACAAAGAAGAATATAGTGATACGTAAATATATATGTCCATTTGGTGCAGAAAGTACTTTTGCCCTTTTCTTTTTCATTATTTTTTAGATTTGTTATTTCAAAGACGCTCTGTGTATTCTCCATTTACACCCCCTCCTTACTGATACTCTCCATCCCATACAATTCGTCTCGTTCATCACCAGGTTTTGTCAATCCATGTGTTTTAGTATGCTATCGAATGTAGCCATCAAGGCTTAGCAACCCAAGATAACCTAATAACACAGAAAAGTATTTATTAAAAACACAATATAAAATTGTACATTAAAAAGGTCAAGAAGATCAACACCACTTAGACCTACAGAGGAATTAGTTAGCACAAGAAACAAATGGGAATATATTTAGAGGACTAGCCCAAGAATGGTGAGAAACTTAGTGAGAAACCAGATGGCATCACAGTATTAAGCTCAAAAATCCATTTCACTTCTTTCTGAGCGAGAACCTTTTTCCAGTTTCCTCCCCTCGCCCCTATCAGGGCCCTGTCAATCCCTCTTACCTTGAGGAGAGAGGCATCACTATTATGATAGATCTTGAAGTATCGTGGGATAGTTTTTAAGTTCTGGGGGTCCTCTTCGTCTATCGCCCCCATAATTCCGAGGATATGCTCTCTTGTTCGTCGTTTCAGTTGTCTCGAAGTCATCCCTACATAAGATAAATTGCAGGGACAGGTCGCAACATAAATCACCCCCACTGTTGTGCACGATATTGTGTGCGTGATCTCATAATTCTTCCGCCCAGTGCAATCTGTGAAAGTATTTGTTCGTACAATGTTGGGACGTGCAACACATTTTCCACAAGGACGACAGCCCCATTTCGGACCCTTAAAACCGAACAAATTCTCAGTGATTTTACCTTCATAGTGACTATGAACTAGCATATATTTTAAGTTCCGTTCTCGTCTAAAGGTAAGGGAGGGATGTTGGGGTAAATAACCCCGCAGGGTATGATCCATCCGTAATATATTCCAGTGTTTTTCAAGTATAGAGACAAAATCCTCATGGCCAGAGTTATATGATGTAATAAATCTCACTGTTTTACCACCATCCTTTTGTTTGCCTCGATCTTCCAACAATTTTTCTCTTTTAGAATGTTTGGCACGTACATACGCTTTTTACCGAGCGATCACTGTATCCACGATCTTTGAATCTCAAAAACTGTCCAATGGGTATGCCATCCAATAGTTTTTTTGGGGGATAGGAGTCGGCACGGAGGAGACTGTTCACAGCGGTGGGCTTCCGAAATAGATCTGTGTGTATAAAACCATCATTATCCACATGTAAAGCCACATCCAGAAAGTCCATCTTGGTCCTCCCCATCTTAAACGTGAGATGGATATTCACGTTATTCTCGTTGAGGAGTGCCATGAACTCTTTCAAATCCTCAATGCTACCCTGCCAAATCATAAGCACATCGTTGATATAGCGGCACCACATGTGTACCTTCTCTATGTGCTTGATCGGGTCCGTTAAGAAGATATTTCTCTCCCACAGCCCCAGGAAAAGATTCGCATAAGAGGGCGCACAAGACGCCCCCATTGCGGTTCCCTGGAGCTGTAGGTAGAAAGACCCCTTAAAGATGAAAAATTTCATCTCCTTGCGGAGTCCTAGCATTTTTAGGGATATTAGGCAACATATAAAATGTCGCTATAGTTGGATCGATGATGAACAGACACTTCTGTTCTTTGGGATGTATTATTCCCATATCGGCTGCTTTCTGCAAAATCCCACCCAGGTCATCCTGGAACGCAATCAAGGGATTGAAGGTTAATTTCCGGTAGCAATCTGGGTTCCTTAGCTGTCTAAAAGCCTCCCACTCATACATATGGGTTGGCCAGAGGACCACATTACCTCCTTTGTCCGAGGATTTAATTACCAAATTAAGTTGTTTCAGTGCAAGACGTTGTCGTCTATTGAGGTTGTCCCCAGATGTAAATTTTTGGACCAACCTCAATTCATCTGTAACAACCTTAACAAAGATATCTATATTGGAGAACAGCGATATAGGAGGAAATTTCTTGGACTTTGGTGTCAATGCTGCTGGTAATCTACTCACCGGTACATCGTCCATTTGTTCATCCTGCAGTTCCTCTAAAGTACGGATTGCTTCCAATTCCACCACTGTGAACAAAGTGTCCTCCGTGCCACCCCTATGATACAACTTCTTAAAAATTAGGCTTCGTGCAAACATCTGTAAATCCGTCACCGCTGTGAAGAGATTGAATCCGGTTTTAGGAATGAGGTTAAGACCCAGGCTTAACACCTCACATTGTTCATCAGAACATGATTAGATAAATCCAGAACTGTCTTGGTCTGTATTTATTTTGACTGCATTTATCTCCCCTATATGATTTTGTAAGTTGTGGCACTATGCACTTTATATATATCAACTGTGGGCTGTGATTTATTATTCCTTTCTCACAGCCCGGGGGACGGGGGTTTATTGCAAGTTATATGTACTATAATGTGACAGACCTGTGGATATCTATCCTGTGTGATTTAATGCTGCTAATGTATATGGATCTCTATGTTTTATACAAGTGTATGTCCAATAAAAATTTTGTGATTCTATATTACATGCTGTTCTGAGTCTAGTTTTGGGTATTTTTTTTATTTTTATGTTATTAATGTTACACCTTCACTTTTGAATATACTCATATATTAACATTAGGTTTATAATTACAATATACATGAAGTGGTTAGGTGTTTAACATATGCAATGCATGCTACCCATTTCCCTAGGGGATAATGGCTCATAGTGCTCACTTGCATTGCTTTTACTTAAGTATATTCATATTTTGTATACTATTTGGATGTATTTGATAAAGAAGACTTTTTTGTATATTCTATGTGTGGTTCACTATTTTTGGCGAGGTTGATGAGTATGGTTCCACACATGACACATTGGTTTACATTTGTTGTTTTTGGTATTAGAATAGGGATAATGCACACAGTGATATTATAGCACAGAAATAACGCAAATCAAAAATGTCATCATTCACAGTGATATCACATCACAGGGAAACATGATGTCACTATGCAGGTATAATGCATACGATAATGTCACAGCAGAAGGATAATGCAGTGATGTCACAGCACAGGTATATTGCTAAAAGTGATGCAGCAGAAGAGGGATAATACACACAGGCAAGGTACAAGTGTCCATGGATCTCCGCAGCTTCACTCAGCATGGAGACTCATTCATTTTGTTGCGTGCCTCTATCATCCATAGTTATTAGTATCCACACCTCACCTCTGTGTGACCCATTGAAAGTAATAAATGGTGACATTGCCTAAATCTTTGGTTCCAAATTTTCATTGTTACCCTAGTGTTGTTGGCTGTGTGTTGTTTCCACAGATTGGCACATATTGTAGTACTTAAAGGGGTTGTGTCACTTCAGCAAGTAGCATTTGTGACGAATACTGTACCCCGACTGACGTCGGACGTCAACTACGTAGAGCCAGCGAGATACGGTATGGTCACTGGTTACCAAGGCGTGACGTTACGCCATCCCTGAGGAGTAGGTAAGGTTTGCTTGGTACAGTGTTCACAGACTCCTCCTGTCCACACGGGCACAGAGAGGCAACAAGCTGAGAGAGCCTTTTCACTGCCCCAGTGAAACAGCGCTTTCTCAGCCCGGGTATACTGCCACCAGTTTCTCGTTTGATATAAGCCCGGTCTGCTAACGGGATTATATAGGGTAAGAAACCAACCCGCGGTAGCGTAATAGTAGGCCAAAACATGGATGTGGGGATTCGTGATCAAAATACCAGAACAGCACAAGATTAAAATATATATTTAATTGCCTTAAGGATTTACTGGACATAACACAATATACACAGAAAATATATACATTGGTCTGAGTGGTAAATACAGATGGCGTGGTACAAACAGGGCTAAGCAGAACAAAAAGGTCAGTTTACCAGGAATATGAGTCCTTTGGGTTGTAATGAGTTCTTAGCTGTATTCACATGGGAAGCAGTGATGTCAGCCGGTTGCAGGTCCCTCTAATCACATGGCACGATGTGACCTCCCTTCAGAGAATAGACATGTCCTCTTGCTGGCACAAGCCTTTTAACAGGGGTCGAGTGGAGGGGGAACGCGTGGGAACGGCGTTCCTGCACTTTTTTCATGGCAGGAACGCCGTTCCCTTTCAGCCTCAAGCCAGGAGAACGCGGCTGAAATCAGATTCACAGGGCACAGGGGGCGGAGACGGAGCGGAGGCGAGGCCCTGCGTGAAGTGCACTGTGCAGGGCAGGCTGAGGGAGGGAGGAGGAGGAGCGGCTTCAGTTGAGAAGACGGAAGTAGAGGAAGCTGTCTGTGCGGTGCTGCTGCCTGCGACTGCCTCACTGTGACTCCTCTCATGCGCCTGAGAGCTCCCCTCCTCCTATCCTGAGCCAACCTGCGACGAGTGCGACTGTCTGCTGACTGGCTGGACCATCCGACTGGACCGGCGTCCTGGTGGTCCGGTCCAGACCAGTCTAGACTAAGTGTCTGTGGACTGTGACTCCCTGAGTGAGTGTCTGTCAAGCGATCGATCAGCCAGGGCAGGATTAATGTGCACAGCCTGGTTGGGAGGCCCCCCTTACCCTGGCCTTAGGCAGGTGACAAACTGCCCCCCCCCCCCCCACTCAATCTTAGGCAAGTGACAAACCCAGCTCTGCTACAAACCCAGCTCTGTGATTGTGATGCCTTGGATAGCTTCCACTGGACCCACAGCCAGGGTCCAGTGGAAGCTATCCAAGGCATCACATAGAGGAACTGCAGTTTGGCATTACAGATTTGTTGTAGTTGCTCATTGTAGATGTAGCAGAGCTGAGTTTGTCACTTGCCTGAGAATGAGGGGGGCAGTTTGTCACTTGCCTAAGGGAGGCAATAGCTACGCCCCTGCTCACCGCCACCTTCCTGGTCCTCAGCTATCGGCTGTGAGGGCTGCGCACAGGAGCCGAGTGAGTCGCTCTGTGACGTCACTCCGTGCGCAGCCTACAGCAGTAGAAGAGGAGCGTCTGCGTCCAGGAGCAGGAGAGGTAAGTTTATTTTTCTTATTTTTTTTTATACTAAAGGCGTATAGGCTGAATGGAGAGGCACTGACTGGAGGCTGGTGGAGGGGGCACTCGGGGCTGGTGGAGGGGGCACTCGGGGCTGGTGGAGGGGGCACTCTGGGCTGGTGGATGGGGCAGCACTGGGTGCTAGTGGATGGGGCAGCACTAGTGAATGGGGCCAGGGGGCTGGTAAGAGGCACTGGGCGGCTAATGGAGAGACTCTGGGGGCTGATATAGAGGACTGGGGGCTGATGAGAGGCACTGGGGGTCTGATGAGAGGCACTGGGGGTCTGATGAGAGGCACTGGGGGGCTGATGAGAGGCACTGGGGGGCTGATGAGAGGCACTGGGGGGCTGATGAGGGGCACTGGGGGGCTGATGAGAGGCACTGGGGGGCTGATGAGAGGCACTGGGGGGCTGATTAGAGGCACTAGGGGGCTGATTAGAGGCACTGAGGGGCCAATAAATGTTGCACTGAATTTTCAGCGAAATATATATATATTTTTTTGGGGGGGGGTTGCAGTGGATCTTGGGTGAGTTCCCACACTTTTTTTCCCAGGACTTGACCCCTGCCTTTTAACCTGTAGCTAGCCCCTCCCCTCTCGGTCTCTGGGAGGGGTCCACTACCCCTCTGCTGGGGCTGGCAGCAAATAAGCCACAAAACCGATTAGGGCTCGTGGCTCCAGACCAGAATGTTGCAGGGAGGTAGTTCTGTGACTAATGGATCCGCATTGGTTACGGCTACCAGTAGAGTCCAAACATGGTACCGTTATTTGGTTTCTGTGGGGAGATATGTATATCTCCCCTCCCTGGCATCCCACCACCAAACTATGACCACGGGCCTGTTCATCGTGGCCACAGAGACACAAATATGTCTGTGATCGACGGGCGATTCCTAATTCCTTATGAATCGCAGTTTCCATGATGTCTGATAATGTTCATTGACCTGGGGAATGGCCTAGACCCCCTGCAGGGAAGTTTTCCTGCTGGATCTGGGCTGTCTGAATGGAGGTGAGAAATTGTAAACAAAGGTGGCCTGCCAGAAGTTCTCTGCCATTTGACTGGGCTTTGAAGCAGGGCCCCCCTGTGGAGTTCACTACTTCTGCTATCTGACAGCAAATAATAATCCATATTCCTCACAGCATGTATCATGTAGAGAAAGTTTATACAAAGCACTTACTAATGTATTGTGATTGTTCATATTGCTTCCTCTGCTGGCTGGATTCATTTTTCTATCACATTATACACAGCTCGTATACATGGTTATGACCACCCTGCAATCCAGCAGCAGTGGCCGTGCCTGCACACTATAGAAAAAAGCACTAGCCTGTGTGAGTTCCCACATTACCAGCCACCAGAGAAGCCAGCGCTTTTCCTACAGTGTTCAAGCAGGACCACCACTGCTGGATTGCAGGACAGTCATAACCATGGAAACGAGCAATATACAGTCAGGTCCATAAATATTGGGACAGCTACACAATTCTAACATTTTTGGCTCTATACACCACCACAATGGATTTGAAATGAAACAAACAAGATGTGCTTTAACTGCAGACTGTCAACTTTAATTTTAGGGTATTTACAACCAAATCAGGTGAACAGTGTAGGAATTACAACACTTTCCATCCCACTTGTTAAGGGACCAAAAGTAATGGGACAACTGGCTTCTCAGCTGTTCCATGGCCAGGTGTGTGTTATTCCCTCATTATCCCAATTACAATGAGCAGATAAAAGGTCCAGAGTTGATTTCAAGTGTGCTATTTGCATTCGGAATCTGTTGCTGTCAACTCTCAAGATAAGCTCCAAAGAGCTGTCACTATCAGTGAAGCAAGCCATCATTAGGCTGAAAAAACAAAACAAACCCATCAGAGAGATAGCAAAAACAACTGTTTGGAACATTCTTAAAAAGAAGGAACGCACTGGTGAGCTCAGAAACACCAAAAGACCCGGAAGACCACAGAAAACAACTGTGGTGGATGACCGAAGAATTCTTTCCCTGGTGAAGAGAAAAGCCTTCACAACAGTTGGCCAGATCAAGAACACTCTCCAGGCGGTAGGTGTATGTGTGTCAAAGTTTACAATCAAGAGAAGACTTCGCCAGAGTGAATACAGAGGGTTCACCACAAGATGTAAACCATTGGTGAGCCTCAAAAACAGGAAGGCCAGATTACAGTTTGCCAAAAGACATCTAAAAAAGCCTTCACAGTTCTGGAACAACTGACTTAAGGAGGTAAGATCATTTCCAGACCCTTCCCACCAACCACTTCCCCCTTTCCCCAGTAAGCACACAAACCTGAATTCTTGGTGGAAAGGCCATAGCAGCCGTTTATTAAATAACAATATTTTAATCCAACATCATTATAATGCAAACATGAGATATACATATATGCAAACATCAACAGTACAATGTCCCAACAATCACTTTGCGGAAGGATCCTAGAAGGCAACCCAAGCAAGCTGCTATCTTCACTCCTCACATCTTATCCTTTTACCCTCGGCCGCACTCTCCGACCCAAGGGCACCGAATCCTCCAGAATCCATATCTTCCTCTACCCCTGTAGGCCTTTTAGCCCAACAGGAGCCCCCCAGCTTCCAGCTTACCAAACCACATAAGATGCACGCTCCAACGTGTCATGCACCTAATAAAACGTAGAATTGCCTTCCAGGACCCCCCGTTAACCAGCCCCCTGCTATGACATGAAAAAATCCCCCCAAAACAACTTAAAACAGGGCGGGTGGGTGGGCAACTCGCCTAGGCGCAACGGACACTGGTGCCGATCCCGCCCCTAACCCCAGCCTATATACGGCGCGCGAACCCCCTGCCATCCCCACAGACCCTCCCCCAGAAACACTACACCCTTTCCTAACCACATTAACCCTGACCTGTCTGGACACTTCCCCCTTCCAGTCAATTTTCACTGCGCTACATCTGCGCCTCGCTCCGTTGTCATACTGACTTAAGGAGGTAAGATCATTTCCAGACCCTTCCCACCAACCACTTCCCCCTTTCCCCAGTAAGCACACAAAACCTGAATTCTTGGTGGAAAGGCCATAGCAGCCGTTTATTAAATAACAATATTTTAATCCAACATCATTATAATGCAAACATGAGATATACATATATGCAAACATCAACAGTACAATGTCCCAACAATCACTTTGCGGAAGGATCCTAGAAGGCAACCCAAGCAAGCTGCTATCTTCACTCCTCACATCTTATCCTTTTACCCTCGGCCGCACTCTCCGACCCAAGGGCACCGAATCCTCCAGAATCCATATCTTCCTCTACCCCTGTAGGCCTTTTAGCCCAACAGGAGCCCCCCAGCTTCCAGCTTACCAAACCACATAAGATGCACGCTCCAACGTGTCATGCACCTAATAAAACGTAGAATTGCCTTCCAGGACCCCCCGTTAACCAGCCACAGACGCACATAGGAGACACCTCACCTATGGACGTCCCGCCAAACCCTGAACGCTGTCTCCAAACCCTCCTGAAGCCCCAGCGCCCACAAGTCCATCCCAATCTCGTTAAGATGAACCCCATCAGCCCTGAGGAATTGAGGTGACGCAACCTCCAATTCCCGGTGACGTACCACAAAACCGCCCTGCCGCCGCACAAAGCGCCCCACCTCCTTGTTCACCTTCGCACGAGCCTTGTTGATACGCTCTACTGACCTCGCAAAACGCCACGCACTCCTCGCCACCACGTCAGACCATACCACCAACAAATCCGGGAACTCCTCAGTCAAACGCAGCAAATCCAACTTAACATCCCGAATGACATCCCTCGAGCGACGAACCCCCAAATCGTTCCCGCCCACATGCAGAACCACAATGTCAGGACACCTGTCCAGGGAAGCATATTCATGGAATACAGGTAAAACACGCCCCCACAGCATACCCCGCACGCCAATCCACCGGACCTGCAAGTCCTCCGGCCGGAAACCTAACTGCCGTCCGTTCCTCCGCACGTCTGCTCTCAACGCTCCCCAATACACATAAGAATGGCCTAAAATCCAGGCCAAACAAGAAGAAGACGATCCTGAAAACAAACAAAAGAAATTAGCACCCCAACCTACAATAACAAATTAAATAAAATTAACACACACACTCCACCCACCGACTTTATAACATATGAGGACGAATATAGGAACGAAAGCAAGCAGACTCCCACCTGCCAATCCTCCTAATGGCCTCGTCCCCCAAACCCCATCTGGCAGCTTCAGTCGCCGCCCCAATACGAAATGAATGAGACGCAAACTCACTTGCCGCATAACCCGCTGCTGTCAAACATTTCCGAAAAACCGCAACGAATTGATAACGAGACAAGGCCGAACCGTCCATATGAACCAGCAACGAAGCCGGCCCTTCCGGCCGGACCGCCAGAAAAACCTCCAAACACCGCACAGGGCACAACACTGACCCCAGCAGCGGCCGCAACCAAATGCACACCCCTTTACCCACCTGGTCCGTCTTGGACCTACGCAACCTGCACCGCAATCCATCTTCACCAACACTCACATCCTCCCGCAGCAAACCACCGCCACTCACTCGACTGTTAGCCACCAGCTCCGAGACCCGAAAAGCCCCAAAGAAAGCCAAAGAAAACGCCGCCCTAAACAAACACAACTCATACCAGGACTTGCACACCGCCTCCGCCTGGTCCCACAACGACTGCAACACCTGAAAAGAAACCGGGCGACGGACATCTTTTCGAACCCCACTACGACGATACCCCTTCAAAGCCTGCCGCACCAAAAAACTTCTGGAAACATCCGCCAAACCCCGCAACTTTAACCAAAAGGCCACCGCCGCCACCCTTTTTGCCGCCGCCGAGAACGACAAACCTGCACTAAACGACACACCCACAAAATACACCAACAACGAAAGAAAATCCTCAACCCCTTCGCACCCCCCCACCTGCTCCATCAAACGTTCCCACTGAGACCACACAGAAGAATAAGCCGACCACGTACTGCTACTCACGGACCGCTGAATCAGGTCTAACGAGACCCCAAGGCCACGCTCCAGAGCCACTGAGGACACGACAGACCCGTCACTTCCGCGCCCGGAACCAGACTGCGAAAACGATCCCACTGGAAACGAGAAAGAGCGTCAGCTATGCAATTATCAACACCTGGAACATGCACCGCCACAAAACACGCATTCAACCTCAAACCGTTCAGAACCAGGTGCCGAAGCAACCGCACCACTGGTGGGGAATTGGCCGACTGACTATTCACCGCCTGCACCACCCCCAAATTGTCACAACAAAAACGCACCCGTTTGTTCCTCAACAACTCACCCCACAACTCAGTGGCCAAAACTATAGGGAACAACTCCAACAAAGCCAGGTTCCCAAGCAAGCCAGCGACCCTCCATTCCTCCGGCCAAGCCCCCGCACTCCATTGCCCCTGACAAAAAGCCCCATAACCACATGCCCCCGACGCGTCCGTGAACAATTCCAAATCCACATTAGAAATGGGCGCCTCCATCCAAACCGAACGACCGTTAAATTCCTTCAAAAAACGCTCCCACACTTCCAAATCCGCACGCACCTCACCCCCCAACCGCACAAAATGAAAGGGAGCTTTCACACCCGCCGTGGCTCTGGACAGACGCCTACAAAAAACTCGCCCCATGGGCAAAATCCTACAGGCAAAGTTCAATTTACCCAAAACCGACTGTACCCGCCTGAGCTGCACCTTCCTCGTCTTACGCAAAAAACCCACCTCACTACACAAATCAACCACCTTATCCTCGGGCAGCCTACACTCCATAGCCACGCTATCAATCACGATCCCCAAAAACTTCACAGTTGTAGATGGACCCTCCGTCTTCTCCTTCGCTAACGGAACCCCAAATCTCCCCGCCACCCGCTCCATGGTATGCAACAACACTGAGCACACCCTTGACCCAGCCGGGCCCAAAAACAGAAAGTCGTCCAGGTAATGCAACACAGAACTCCATCCCGCCTCTCGCCGCACTACCCACTCCAAAAAAGAACTAAACATTTCAAACAACGAACACGAAATCGCACACCCCATGGGTAAGCAACAATCCACAAAAAACCGCCCTTCCCACTTAAAACCCAGTAAACGAAAACTATCGGGATGAATTGGCAACAGGCGAAACGCCGCCTCAATATCCGTCTTAGCTAACAATGTCCCTTGCCCAAAACGCCGCACCCACCTAATCGCCTCGTCAAACGACGTATACGACACGGAGCACAAAACCTCATCAATGCCGTCATTCACGGAACCCCCAGCCGGGTAAGACAAGTTGTGAATGAGCCGAAATTTGTTAGGTTCCTTCTTAGGAACTAATCCCAAAGGCGAAACCCACAAATCCGGCAATGGACACTCCACAAAGGGGCCTACCACCCTACCAGCAGCCACCTCTTTCGCAATCTTATCAGACACAACCTCAGGACGCTGCAACGCGGAAGCCAAATTACGCGCCGCAACCACCGAACCCACTGCTGTGCACGGAATCCGAAAACCGTCCCGAAAACCGGCCAATAACACTGCCGCCGCCTCCCTATTTGGATAGTCCTCTAGAAACGGCTCCATCACGTCCACCCTCACCGGGGTCACCCCTCTTCTGCGTAACCTCCAATCCCCTCCCCCTACCGCGCTTGAAACACCGCGCAAAACTATGGGCTCCCCCACAACCGGAACACTCATGCTTGAAACGGCACTCCGAAAGATACTTGCAGTGTCCTTCATTGAACTGCCAGCAACATCCCCTTTTGCTCCCTCCAGCCGCATCGGACGCCGAGGGACCCCCGGCCGCCCCACGAAAGGGCTGGCTAACCCCTTTTGGCGCCGCCATCAACCGCATCCACAGACCAATGTCCTTATGGTCCCAACGAATACTAGGCCTAACCGCCTTCCTCTGGCGAAACTGCTCATCGTACCTGAGCCACGCCACCCCACCATATGTACGATACGCCTCCCCTATGGCGTCCATATAGCAAAAAAGGGCCGAACAGTGTTCAGGCGCCTTTTCCCCCACCACACTGGCGAAAATAGCAAAAGCCTGCAGCCAATTAAAAAATGTACGCGGAATCAGCCTGTACCTCCGCTTCTCCTCCTCCTCCTTTTTACTCTCGTCCGGCTTACCCCTATCCAAATTAAATTTGTCCAACGGAAGTAACGAGAATATCTCGACATACTCGTCCTTCCAAATCTTCTCCCTGACCTCACTCTTCAAATGAGCCCCCAACGGCCCCTCAAAGCACACATATACCTCCCCTTTTGCAGCATCCGCTAACCGAACCTCGTCCACGGCAGCCCCTTTACCACCTCCACTCCCGGCGGCCTCAACCACCGCCGACCCTGCTCCCATGACAGGGGTGTCACCCACTCCAGCCCCACTTAAACGCACCCCCTCCCCAACCGCCGGCGCAGCAGCCCAAACGGCGGCTGGGGACGACACCGCCCCGGTCTTCCACCGCGACAATAACGACCACATACCCGTCAACAATTCGTGAGCCAACCCCTCCTCCCCTGGCAATGAAGTCCCACCCCCCACACCAGGAACCTGACACGACGTCCTCTCACCTGGCTGTCCCTGGGGCATCCTCCCAGCAGCCGCCGACCTCACCGATGTTCCTCTCTGCGTCGACCCAGCCGAAGACCTAGACGTCGAGGGACCCGCGCCGTCCGCATCATCCATCCGACCTCCGATCTCCCACGCTTCCTGGCTGACTTCTCCTTCCTCCAAAGACTGATCGGCTGAGAAACCCCCGCCAGAATCCACGTGGCGTGGCTGCGTAGGCGCCAATTCCCTGCGTGCCGACCCACCGTCCAGTGGCCGCTGCGAAACTCTCGAACCAAGGACATCCCGCCCAAGCTCCGCAGCCTGTCCGCTGCGAGCCGCAACTTGCGATCCTGCGAAAAATTCGTTAGCGTGCTGCACCGTGGGTGAAACAAAGTCCAGTCCCCCGGCCAGCGCATCACTCAGCGAACTTCTGCCTGGTACAGAGGACCGACCAGCAGGTGGCAGCATTGCATCACTCCTTAGACCACTGCCTGGTACTAAGGATCGACCAGCAGGTGGCGACATAGAAGCACTCCTCAGCCGTCTGCCTGGTGTCGAGGACCGACCAGCAGGTGGCGACATCTCCTCATTCCTCTCACTGCTGCCTGATACCACAGACCTACCAGCAGGTGGCGCCGATCCCGAACCATCCAGACGAGACTGCACTTCAGAAGACTGCCGCCGTCCCTCAGACCTGGACCGTGACGCTGCTCTCCTGCTCCTGGAATCACCCCCAGCTGCCAGGCCACCACCGGAGGTAAGTGAGGCCGCGTCCGCATGTCTGCCCTCTCTGCTGCTGCCGGTCACACTTACAGACCGCTGCGCTGCCCGCTGCTCCATGCCAGATCCGCCGACCACAAGGCCCTCACCAGACATCAGTGAAGCCGCATCAGGCCGGCCACCTCCATCGCTGCCGGTCTCAATATCAGCCCGGCCGCCCCCCCGCATACCGCGCCGATACATAGCACCGCCGCGCGCCCCCCCCCCCTCGCCGGGAACGGGACACCCGCTGGGCACTCACCCTCGCCTCCACCGCAAGCGCACTATGCTGCGCAGAATTCCTCCCGCTGCGCCGGCTGGCAGAAACACTTGCCACCCCAGCCGATCGCAGCGGAGGGTCCCCAGGAGGGCTCCTCAAACGCCGCCGAGCCCGAGGGGTCGCCTCCGGGCTCAGACGTTCAGGCGGCACCGATCTCCTAGCCCTCAACCTCCCCCCTGCCGCGACCGGAGGCACACTGGGGGCCCCCACTGCAGCCTGCAAACTACTCACCAGCCAAGCCGAACCATGCTGTTCGGCCGCTGCCCGCACCGCCGCCATCAAATCTTCCAGAGACGCCATATCACTACACTATCCCGCACACAACCAACTCGCCTAGGCGCAACGGACACTGGTGCCGATCCCGCCCCTAACCCCAGCCTATATACGGCGCGCGAACCCCCTGCCATCCCCACAGACCCTCCCCCAGAAACACTACACCCTTTCCTAACCACATTAACCCTGACCTGTCTGGACACTTCCCCCTTCCAGTCAATTTTCACTGCGCTACATCTGCGCCTCGCTCCGTTGTCATACATCCTATGGACAGATGAGACCAAGATCAACTTGTACCAGAGTGATGGGAAGAGAAGAGTATGGGGAAGGAAAGGAACTGCTCATGATCCTAAGCATACCACCTCATCAGTGAAGCATGGTGGTGGTAGTGTCATGGCGTGGGCATGTATGCCTGCCAATGCAACTGATTCTCTTGTATTTATTGATGATGTGACTGCTGACAAAAGCAGCAGGATGATTTCTGAAGTGTTTCGGGCAATATTATCTGCTCATATTCAGCCAAATGCTTCAGAACTCATTGGATGGCACTTTACAGTGCAGATGGAGAATGACCTAAAGCATACTGCGAAAGCAACCAAACAGTTTTTTAAGGGAACGAAGTGGAATGTTATTCAATGGCCAAATTAATCACCTGACCTGAATCCGATTGAGCATGCATTTCACTTGCTGAAGACAAAACTGAAGGGAAAATGCCCCAAGAACAAGCAGGAACTAAAGACAGTTGCAGTAGAGGCCTAGCAGAGCATCACCAGGGATGAAACCCAGCATCTGGTGATGTCTATGCATTCCAGACTTCAGGCTGTAATTGACTGCAATGGATTTGCAACCAAGTATTAAAAAGTGAAAGTTTGATTTATGATTATTATTCTGTCCCATTACTTTTGGTCCCTTAACAAGTGGGAGGCACATATGCAAACTGTTCTAATTCCTACACTGTTCACCTGATTTGGATGTAAATACCCTCAAATTAAAGCTGACAGACTGCAGTTAAAGCACATCTTGTTCGTTTCATTTCAAATCCATTGTGTTGGTGTATAGAGCCAAAAATGTTAGAATTGTGTCCATTTCCCAATATTTATGGACCTGACTGTATATTGTGATGGAAAAATGAATCCAGACAACGAAAGAAGCAATATGGATAAAAACAATACATTAGTGAGTGGTTTGTATTAACATTTTCTACATAATAAATGCTATTTGCTGAAGTGACACAACCCCATTAAACCTTGGAAACCCCAAATCAGGGGTGGAGCTAGCCGCACATTGAGGAAGCAGCATGCCTTTTCCCTCAGCTACCAGGAGGATATTGTAAGCCATGTACCGGGGTGGACTCCCCAGGATACAGCGAAGTCACGAACGAGGAAAACAACCCCAACACCACTTTTGCCAAAACAGAATTTTACTTAAATGTGGCAATGAACACAACCACAAATGCTGGGAACATACGATAAATTTACATACACCCAGCCCGAAGGCTGAGACCCTTGTGCTGCACAGCGCGGCGCCCTCCGATGGATGCAGGAGGAAAGTGTGGTAATTTACCTACTGGCGGGCATAACTAAACTGCCACACCTTACCTGTTATTACCCTAAAAAAACAAGAATAACTGTATGGGTGTGTGGTACGGGCTAGCCTGCGGTGCAGCACAGCAGCTTACAATCTTACAAAGCTCTACAGTATTCCCCCTCCCATAAATGGTCTTGTAGCATGTGCCTGAGTATTCCTTCTCAGCAAAACGCCAGCCTGGCTTGAGTTTGTGGGGAATCAGCTCTCCGGTGTGAAATGTCCCTTTAAATTATGAAGTCCTTGCAATGAACAATAGCAACACTTGTGGCCTGACATAAACAGAGACCCTATCTAACTAACTACAGGCCTGGTCTCAGTCTTTAGGCACCAACACTGTAATGAGGTGTGTGCACGATCTTACTGACCTTGGTCTGCTCTGCCTCCGCTGGTGACTCTGAACAGAACAAATGCCTCTCCAACAAGCATGCGGTCCCGCAGTTTATGTCGCTTTGCTCCTCAGCTCTCATCAGCGTTCCTGAAAGCAATCCTCGTTCCTCTGGACTGGATCAGGGTCTTGGACACAATCAGCTTCACTTTTGGTCACTGAGGGATGCTCTCACACCTGGATGCCGTCGGATCCTATGCTGACACAGTTCCTCAGTCTCAGCTGCCTCTCAGATGGCTGCTCCCTTTCTCTTCCTCTCCAGGCTCTGTTAACTCCACCTCTCATGAATATAGAAATATACAGTTGCAAGAAAAAGTGTGTGAACCCTTTGGAATGATATGGATTTCTGCACAAATTGGTCATAAAATGTGATCTGATCTTCATCTAAGTCACAACAATACACAATCACAGCCTGCTTAAACTAATAACATACAAAGAATTAAATGTTACCATGTTTTTATTGAACACACCATGTAAACATTCACAGTGCTGGTGGAAAAAGTATGTGAACCCTTGGATTTAATAACTGGTTGAACCTCCTTTGGCAGCAATAACTCCAACCAAACGTTTCCTGAAGTTGCAGATCAGACGTGCACAACGGTCAGGAGTAATTCTTGACCATTCCTCTTTACAGAACTGTTTCAGTTCAGCAATATTCTTGGGATGTCTGGTGTGAATCGCTTTCTTGAGGTCATGCCACAGCATCTCAATCGGGTTGAGGTCAGGACTCTGACTGGGCCACTCCAGAAGGGGTATTTTCTTCTGTTTAAGCCATTCTGTTGTTGATTTACTTCTATGCTTTGGGTCGTTGTCCTGTTGCAACACCCATCTTCTGTTGAGCTTCAGCTGGTGGACAGATGGCCTTAAGTTCTCCTGCAAAATGTCTTGATAAACTTGGGAATTCATTTTTCTTCCGATGATAGCAATCCGTCCAGGCCCTGACGCAGCAAAGCAGCCCCAAACCATGATGCCCCCACCACCATACTTCACAGTGGGGATGAGGTTTTGATGTTGGTGTGCTGTGCCTCTTTTTCTCCACACATAGTGTTGTGTGTTTCTTCCAAACAACTCAACTTTGGTTTCATCTGTCCACAGAATATTTTGCCAGTACTGCTGTGGAACATCCAGGTGCTCTTGTGCAAACTGTAAACGTGCAGCAATGTTTTTTTTTTGGACAGCAGTGGCTTCCTGTGTGGTATCCTCCCATGAAATCTATTCTTGTTTAGTGTTTTACGTATCGTAGATTCGCTAACAGGGATGTTAGCATATGCCAGAGACTTTTGTAAGTCTTTAGCTGACACTCTAGGATTCTTCTTCACCTCATTGAGCAGTCTGCGCTGTGCTCTTTCAGTCATCTTTACAGGACGGCCACTCCTAGGGAGAGTAGCAGCAGTGCTGAACTTTCTCCATTTTTTAGATAATTTGTCTTACCGTGGACTGATGAACAGCAAGGCTTTTGGAGATACTTTTATAACCCTTTCCAGCTTTATGCAAGTCAACAATTCTTAATCGTAGGTCTTCTGAGAGCTCTTTTGTGCGAGGCATCATTCACATCAGGCAATGCTTCTTGTGAAAAGCAAACCCAGAACTGGTGTGTGTTTTTTATATGTCAGGGCAGCTGTAACCAACACCTCCAATCTCATCTAATTGATTTGACTCCAGTTGGCTGACACCTCACTCCAATTAGCTCTTGGAGATGTCATTAGTCTAGAAGTTCACATACTTTTTCCACCTGCACATAAAAACATGGTAACATTTAATTATTTGTGTGTTATTAGTTTAAGCAGACTGTGATTGTCTATTGTTGTGACTTAGATGAAGATCAGATCACATTTTATGACCAATTTGTGCAGAAATCCATATCATTCCAAAGGGTTCACATACTTTTTCTTGCAACTGTATGCAGTCTGTAGCTGTGTTTAGGAAACAGCGGCATCTTGTGGCCAAACAGCAGAATCTCAGGCAAGATAGACCAATATATAAAGAAAAAGCATGCATCCCCTTTGTACAGCGGCAAGATGGTGGTAGAAGCTTTGCCTTATGGCTCTGAGGCAGAAGTCTCCGGGGACGATAGTTCTGCCTTCACTCTAGGGGTACAGTTGGGATCTGAATCAGCTACTATCTTCCTGGCGTACCTAGATCGATCACTAAAAGAGAACATGAGGAACATTTGAATTAGAGGCTTACTGGAGAGTGTCTTAGCGGAGAACCTGCCATCAATGGTGAGCCAGATACTCCGGGCCCAGTCCAGGGCGCCCACATCGTGATTGAACGGGTCCATAGAGCCCTGCGGCCTAAGCTTCCAGCAAGCTGTCACGACTACCCCCGCGAATTAGCATTCGTTTACCCTGGGTGCCTATCAATGCAGTTGGGAGACACATGTCTGAGGGTTTCCTTTGATGCTACACTGAATGTGTAGTCTAGGTGTCGATTCTTTCCTTTGAAGCTTGCCCCGAGTGTGAGATACTCTCAGCGGGGGGTAATAGAGTATCATAGCTACAGGAACGGCCATATATGGACATCCTGTTCCCCGGCTAAGGTAGAACTCTAATTCTCACTGGAAGGGGTTCATATTAAATGAACAGTCAATCGGACCTCAGTCATAAAGACATTTTTATGAGTAAGGTCTGGACGGTGGCGCGACATCGCGTCACACAAGCGACCAGCTGAGTGATGGTATTTGTGGCCTGCTCAGTTCTCTGGACACAATGGCTTTGCTTCATGCCACCGAGAGAACCCCGACATCGAGTTTGAGTCACAAAAGCGACGTATCTTAAAGCCGCTGTCCCACGAGCTAAGAGCGTGCAAGCTCCCGGTTTGATGGCTTTTTACCTTCAGCCTGGCCATGGTCAAGGATGGCCGCATAATTGCGATCCAGTACCCAGCTGATCTCTCTAAACTGTGGGATGAACTTAACATTAACCCTATACCGATCTCCTCCTGGCTTCCCATAGATCCAGACCCGGTGTTCCCAACCCTGCCAGCACACCAACCGTGGCAAGTTGTTTCTCTCTTCTCCTCCGGAATGAAGAGGAAACCGCCTGCGGGACCTTCAGCTTGCTGGGCCTTCTTGCAGCTTCATGTAAACAGTCACCCCAGGGCTAAGTTTGCATGTAGTTTTTCTGGTTTAGTTCTGTGAATTGAGATAAGTACCTGTACTTGTGGGGTACTCCTGGCTGATGCTGCCACCCTGCCTGTTTTGTTAAAATAGCGCTCCTACACCGCGCTGTGCCCCCCGGTATTTTCCCCGCTCAGGAGAAATGAAGCGCAGAGCGTCACAGCCAGGGAGAAAAAACCTCCCTGGCTGTGACGCTCTCCGATGCGATTGGACAGCGCTACAGCCAGGGGAGAAGGAGACGCCCACAGAGAAAGACGGCGTCTCCTCCCTATTGCTCCGATTCTCAGTATTTCCATACTGAGCGGGGAAAATTCCGGGGGGCAAAGTGCGGCGTAAGAGCGCTATTTTAACGAAACAGGCAAGTATCAGCATCAGTACCCTGCAAGTACAGGTACTTATCTCAATTCATAAAATCCGGTGAAAAGTCCTCTTTAACTATGATTGGTTGCTATGGGCATCTAAGCCAGTTTTCCATTACACGAATTTTGACAAATCTCCCCCCATGTTATGATGCATCTGTGACAAGGAGCGTGGCAGGCATTTTAGGAGGCATTTGTGGTTGACAGACCAGCATGGGGAAGCTGTGAAAGGCATTTAAATGCTAGCTGTTTTTGACGTACTGTTTAGGGTGGGTTCGCACTTGCGTTATGGCATTCCATTATAGGCTCCATTTATAACGGAATATAACGGAATTCGAAGACGGAATGCAAAACGGAAGTCTTTAGAGGCAGTCCGTTTTCATCCATCACAATAGCAGCCTATGGGCAAGCATAACGGATCTGTTTAGTTTCTGTTATGCAGAATGGAAAAAAAGTCCTGTCAGAACCTATAACGGAATGTCATAACATAAGTGGGAACCCACCCTAAGAGAGTGGCTGTAGTTGACACTGCAGACGATAAATGGGCTGTGGGGCAGGCTTTCTGGGGGGCATTTGTGACTGGCTTAATTTCAGGAACATTGTGGCCAATAAAAAGGCTAACAGCAGGAAAGTTGATAGAACCTTTTCAATCCCCGACTACTACCACACCGAGGCACAACCCCTAAAAGTTGCCCAGTGGTAGCAGTGCACAGAAATTGAACACTTCCCTCAGATTACAACTACACTCAGTTTTTTTTTTGTCAAGGGCCACTTTTAACAATTGACAATTCTATGACGGCATGGGCCACAGAAGACTATAAGAGGCATTCTCTATTGCATTCCGTCATAATAGAAGTCTAGGTCAGCATATTCTATTATGACGGAATGCAATACGGAATGCCTCTTATAGGCTTCCGTGCTGCATGTCGTCATAGAATTCTATTATGGTCCGTGGTTGCAGAATTCTTAGATAACTCGAACCTGTACTCTGAACTTGAAAACACAAGTTCGCTCATCACTATTAGAGACTATTCCATCTTGGACAGACTGGATGTTGATAAAGAAAAGGACTAACTGCCTTCTGCTTCCCATCTCCCCTTATTTGTGTCTGTCCTTCGATAAAGCTTTGGGCAAGTGCTTTCCCCTCTCTATCCCCTCTTTCCACCCCTATCACTTGTCTGTACTGCTTTGTTGTTGGATAATGTTTTATTCTGAGTGATTAGGAATGTTAGTGTAGCATGCAGTGTGATGTATAGTGTAGGTTAGCCTATACTGTTGTCACGGCTGAGGATGGGGGAAACCCTCAGCCGTGTGATGCCAGAAGATGTTTAGTCGCTGCTCGGCCAGGACGACAGAATTAAGGAGCAGGTCACCTCCTATCGCGTCCCTAATACTGACCCTGACTCCTAACCGTATGAGCCGACCCTGATGGTAGGAGGGCTCATACTCTGGAACCTTGGGGTCCCTACTAGCCCTCCGGGTGGCCCTGAACTAGGAGCAGGGTAAGACGACCTGTTCCTCCTAGGCACGGACAAACAGGAGTCTCACTGGCCAAGCTGCAAGGAGAAGGGGAACATAAACAGACATATGGATATGACAGGTGAACAAAGCAGTTCCACACTAACCTGCCACAGCCTTGCTGACTGGAACCCATGCTCAAATGCGCTGTCCACACAAACACTAAGGAGACAGCACACACATCAAAACACACAGGTAACCAGGATATCCATAGCTGCAATAAATACCAAGAGCATAAAAACATCAACTTAACATCAGACATTCATTTTTTATGACCGCAAGGGTGGCCCTTACTGGAAAGATGGTATATGAACCAGGAGGATGACTCCAGCAAACCGCATGGCTGAAGTACCCCTCAGCAACTGCCTTCCAGCAGGAAGCTAAATAACCCAAGCGGCCACACCCACACTAGGAAAGGGGTTAACCCTTCCATCACCAAACAAGGTAAGTGTCACTTAAAGCGGAAGTGTATACACCACAAACTCCCTCATACCAAACATAGAAAGTGCACACTAAAACCACACGTTGCCAGAGGCAACCACATGCCGTGACAGCGAGCGCCTAGCAACCGCTCAGGCCGCTCCACTGCCAACAACCTTATGTTGCCAACGGCAACCACACGTGAGGCAAGATACAGAGCCCACACCTGTGGTTGACAACATAAAACAAACCGCTGACAACTGCATGCGAACGAAGGAGTCACGACCACAACCATGGGCGTGACACTCCCACCCCTCAAAGCCCCCCCACCAAAAAAAAAAGGGGAAAACCAGTGAGGGACCAAAAACAGGGATGGGAGAAAGGAAATGTAGGGGAATCAGCGCCAGAACATGCGAGTCTCCCCAGGACTGCTGCCGGACCCTGGAGCAACACACAGAAACCAGGGATCCGACTGCCAGGCTCTGGAGCAACACACAGGAACCAGAGACCAGCAAAGAAACAGCCCGGGGGGACCGCACTGACGCTGCGTTCACTCTCTACTAACAGTCCCACTCCAGTCACTGCCAACAGACACTCCTAACCAGCACACAGCCGGAACACTAACGGAATGCTGCCAGCAGACGACCAGAGATAGGAACATAGAGAGGGATGAGGGAGCACCAACACGGACACGGAAGATAAGGTGGCGGGGAATAAGCCACCAACCGCGCCGTAAACGGTGATCCCGCAAAACGCTCTCCCTCCGGAGAACGCGCATGCACCCCACAGACATATGGCGATGCATGCTGCACCCTCTTCCGAAGGTGGATCCAAGTAAGGAGCCATTGCGGTCATACTGTCACGGCTGAGGATGGGGGAAACCCTCAGCCGTGCGATGCCAGAAGATGATGGTCGCTACTAGGCCAGGACAGGAATCACAGAGCAGGTCACCTCCTATTACGTCCCTAATTCTGACCCTGACTCCTAGTTGTATGAGCCGACCCTGATGGTAGGAGTGCGGTACGCCAGACCTGCAGGGTATTGCGATTGTGAGGTCACGGTTAATGGCAAGCGAGGGTTACTCACAGTTCTGTAGGGAAACCCTGGGCAGGCATACAGCAGTGAAGGAGAGGCTGGCACAGGAGTCCTCTGGGGCACACTCTGTATTTAGGGACCAGGCCTGGTGGTGGATGAGGTGCCCTGGATGTTGCAGGTGTTTTATGTGCCTGGGGCAAGGTCCCTTTGAGGTACGTGACGCCAGTGCCAATTGGACGGTGGCACACCGTGTAGTGACAGGTGGAATAATTGAGGAATCAGTAGATAAACCAAACGTCTTTTTACTTGAAGAACACGGTTCAAACTTTGTACATACAGTTCAGTTGATAAATGATTGTAATGCAGTTCCTCAGACAATACTTCAAAAACAGGTAGACTCCAGATGGCGGCAGGAAATAAATAGGCAAGATACTTGGAGGAACACAATGATGATTGCTTTACAGTGCAACCCTGCTCTATCCCCTTCAGCTATTGTAGCTGGCTGGATGCCAAGGCCCGGATGCCTAAATGCTGGCTTTTATTCTTGGTATATCGGTTCTTTCTCCAATATCGGCACTTGCTGTATTCTATATAACCTCTGTCCATCATGGTACTTATCTGACCTGGTATTGTCCTGACTTGACTGGAGGGTAACTGCTGGTTTTCTCCCAGGAGGTGCTATCCTGCTACTGGGGCGTCTTCAGAGCTAACTAAGGCTCTCTTGATCCACAGGTAGGCTAGGATCCCTCTGCTAGCCCCCTGGTAACAACTAACAGCCTGGGCTGTCTAGCTGCATGTCAGGAGAAGGCCCACAGCTTATCACTAGCTGGTGCCTTACCACTTGTCTCTGCAGACTCCTGACTCTGAACCCCCCACTCCTGTCTGGGCCTGAATACTTATACCAGGGCTACTCTAGCTCCCTCTAGTGTCTAGGATGACTAACTACAGAGACTAGGCCTGATACTTCATAATACAGGGAAAAACATTACATATAAAAAACAATACTTTACAATTTGCATAAAATGCACAATAAGAGATAACATCCCTGTCCCTAGTGAGGAGAAGTAACGCACACCCCAATTGACCCTCGTGTAGTGCCCACGCTTAGCTAGTGGGGACACTACAGGAGGGCTCATACTCCGGAACCTTGGGGTCCCTACTAACCTTCAGGGTCGGCTCATACAGCTAGGAGTCAGGGTCAGAATTAGGGACGTGATAGGAAGTGACCTGCTCCCTAGTTCTGTCGTCCTGGCCGAGCAGCGACTACATCTTCTGGCATCGCACGGCTGAGGGTTTTCCCCATCCTCAGCCGTGACAACTGTATATTGTGCGGTCATGCTATTTATGCAGAATTATATATTTTGCGTGCTGCCTCTTGGCCTACACTGCATCGCAGTACAATATTTTCAACATATGATGCTCTTGTCTGGGCCATTGCAACTTGAAACCAAATTCACAGATAGTGCAAGTTGGTGGCATGGGTGATTAGTTGGAAGATGTAGCCAATCGGCATGGGCACTTCACTGGTAAAGCACCTGTATCACTGAAGTGCATGCACTGATTGACTGTCTAGTTGCCCCTCTCTACAACACGGTACTATGGTAGCGATTGATCAAACTGATGTAAAGTAGAACTGGCTTAGTTGCCCATAGCAACCAATCTTATTCCATCTTTCATTTTTCCGAGCTCCTTTGGAAAATGAAAGGTGGAATCTGATTGGTTGCTAAGCCAGTTTTCCTTCACACCAGTTTTGATAAACCTCGCTCAGATGTCTTGTACGGCTCTTTACCTTTGCCAGGATGAGATGATCTTTTGGTACAGTGTGTGCTGTACTGGACCCTGAAGAAGCTTTTGTTCTCAATACAGAAAGTGCTTTACAGTTTCCAGCAGCTGTCTGCATATTTCTCTTTTATCATAATTTTCTCATTATGGTTTGACATTTTGGGGCCTTAGAACCAATAACTTGCTTTCCAAGGGGGGAGGGGCAGTACGCCCCGGGTGCCAGCTGTCAGGGGGGTGCCGGATGCAAGGAGCGATTCCATCAATACAGATGGAAGTGGTGATTGCTAGAGTGCTGGGGAGCTGGTGGCCCTTTCACTTACTGACCGCTAAGCTCCCCGCGATCCTTCCTTCCTCCAGGCCAGTGCACTGAATGGTGAAGCAGGAGCAGTCATTCAGCCCTGCAAGCACAGATTGCACTGCTGGACTGTGTAGGAGAAACATGCAGGCCCGGGAATGTGCCTGTGCGCTCCCCCCACGTAGTGCTGCAGCACCATCTGTGCCTGGAAGAGATCTGATCATCGGGAACAAGGGGAATATTTGCGAGAGGGCACAATCTGAGCATTACTACTGTGAAGGGGGCACAGAGAGGGCATTGTTACTGTGAAGTGGCAAAACAACTGTTATAGTGGCACACTGGCAGAAAGAAGGCATATCTACTGTGGGGGCACAATGAGGGCATAACTTATCTGAAGGGGGCACTGAGAGGTAATAGCTAATGTGAGGGGGGCACAATGAGGGCATACCTACTGTGAGGGAGCACAATGTTTTAAAGTATGGGGGGAGCCAGAGAAAGGACCTGCCCCGGGTGCCAAACACCTTAGCCACACCACTGGGGCTACTATATTGAGAGAAAACCTCAAGGGGGTTTTTCAGGACAAACATATTGAGTGATCTACAGCATAGGTCATCAATATGAGATCAATGGGGTATGAGACCCAGGCACCACCATGAATCAGCCACTAATGGCACCAACCTCATGTGGAGCCGGAGCACCATAGTACTGTACACTATGTAGTAGCTATTCTCTGGTGCTGCCGCTCATACTCCTGTGCAAGCGAATGGCCCTTTTAAACTGGATATGGATCAGAGCATTCATCAGGCATGAGCGATGGTACGAATGCTCATTCCTAAAAACTTTCCAGTCAAACTCTGTCACCAATCACTGGACAAACAAACAAAATGCTCACTTGTTGGTGATTATATCATTTATGTGGCACATAAAATCATTGTTTGCTGATCTCCATACAGAGGAGATGAGCTGTTTGTAAGAGTAGGTATCATCTCTGCACAAAGATCGGGAACAAACGGTTCGTTCCCATCCATTACCTTTGCTTCAGATCTTTTACACTTAGCTTTTAATGTTCCTTTATTATATGTTCCATTTAAAGGTAATGTTTGCAAAATACAACCTGTTTAATTTATTTTGAATCCTCCAATTCTTTGAATGGACTTGTGTTCAAAGACTAAACCCATAGCAACAGTAAATATTGGTCTTTGACTACACTTTTCTTCTGCAACTTTCCATTGCTTGGAATGCATACCTCACGGAAGGGTCCTTTGTCTGTCTTACCTTCTGAACATGAAGCACATGTTTAGTTCTGGCCTTTGTTTTTCTTGACTGGAAGAATAGTTGGAAGGCTTACAAATATCACTTAGGATGTTTTAAGCATGCTGCATAATAAATTAGTCAGGATTAACCATACACAATAAGCTTCTGTTTTAGCTTGAAGATAACAAAGGGCAAACATATGCTGGAACCTAAACCCAACAGGTCCAGCCGCCAACATCTGTGCAGAAAGTATTTCCAGACTGAATTTGTCTAGAACTGCTGGAATATGACAGGTTACAGAAAAGTAAAGCCATCTTTGGTAACATCTGAACGTTTTCCCACCGACTTATTAATGGCTATTACAGTACAGTTACCATCATTGATTCTTTAATTTGTGGAACATCATAAATAGATTGGCAATTTCATTGCATGGTTTTTAACAGTTCTAAAGATGTGTGATATATGTTTTCCCCAGTAATAATGAAGGCGAAAACAAATGTGCATAAAGGCTCATTTATTTTAACAGTTCTATTCCAATGGATGTGTTGCTTGTAGCTGAATACAACTATAATATCAGGTAGCTTCACCTGTCTTTGACTAGAGGCTGGAACATCAACTACATCAAATACACATTTCAGTACAGTTGAGGTTGCGGTATACCACCAAGACATATGGCATAAAGCCCATTTCTGGCCACCATTCATTGGATGTTTTTGAAAACACTAGGACATTTTTCCCACATACAGTCAGGTCCATAAATATTGCGACATTGGCACAATTCGAACATTTTTGGCTCTATACACCACCACAATGGATTTGAAATGAAACGAACAAGATGTACTTTAACTGCAGACTGTCAGCTTTAATTTGAGGGTATTTACATCCAAATCAGGTGAACGGTGTAGGAATTACAACAGTTTGCATATGTGCCTCCCACTTGTTAAGGGACCAAAAGTAATGGGACAGAATAATAATCATAAATCAAACTTTCACTTTTTAATACTTGGTTGCGAATCCTTTGCAGTCAATTACAGCCTGAAGTCTGGGACACATAGACATCACCAGACGCTGGGTTTCATCCCCGGTGATGCTCTGCCAGGCCTCTGCTGCAACTGTCTTCAGTTCCTGCTTGTTCTTGGGGCATTTTCCCTTCAGTTTTGTCTTCAGCAAGTGAAATGCATGCTCAATCGGATTCAGCTCAGGTGATCGACTTGGCCATTGCATAACATTCCACTTCTTTCCCTTAAAAAACTCTTTGGTTGCTTTTGCAGTATGCTTTGGGTCATTGTCCATCTGCACTGTGAAGTGCCGTCCAATGAGTTCTAAAGCATTTGGCTGAATATGAGCAGATAATATTGCCCAAAACATTTCAGAATTCATCCTGCTGTTTTTGTCAGCAGTCACATCATCAATAAATACAAGAGAACCAGTTCCATTGGCAGCTATACATGCCCACGCCATGACACTATCACCACCATGCTTCACTGATGAGGTGGTATGCTTAGGATCATGAGCAGTTTCTTTCCTTCTCCATACTCTTCTCTTCCCATCACTCTGGTACAAGTTGATCTTGGTCTCATCTGTCCATAGGATGTTGTTCCAGAACTGTGCAGAATTTTTTAGATGTCATTTGGCAAACTCTAATCTGCCTTTCTGTTTTTGAGGCTCACCAATGGTTTACAGCTTGTGGTGAACCCTCTGTATTCACTCTGGTGAAGTCTTCTCTTGATTGTTCACTTTGACACACATACACCTACCTCCTGGAGAGTGTTCTTGATCTGGCCAACTGTTGTGAAGGGTGTTTTCTTCACCAGGGAAAGAATTCTTCGGTCACCCACCACAGTTGTTTTCCGTGGTTTTCGGGGTCTTTTAGTATTGCTGAGCTCACCGGTGCGTTCCTTCTTTTTAAGAATGTTCCAAACTGTTGTTTTGGCCACACCTAATGTTTTTGCTATCTCTCTGATGGGTTTGTTTTGTTTTTTTAGCCTAATGATGGCTTGCTTCACTGATAGTGACCGCTCTTTGGATCTCATCTTGAGAGTTGACAGCAACAGATTCCAAATGCAAATAGCACACTTGAAATGAATTCTGGACATTTTATCTGCTCATTGTAATTGAGATAATGAGGGAATAACACACACCTGGCCATGGAACAGCTGAGAAGCCAATTGTCCCATTACTTTCGGTCCCTTAACAAGTGGGAGGCACATATGCAAACTGTTGTAATTCCCACACCGTTCACCTGATTTGGATGTAAATGCCCTCCAATTATAGCTGACAGTCTGCAGTTAAAGTACACCTTGTTTGTTTCATTTCAAATCCATTGTGGTGGTGTATAGAGCCGAAAATGTTAGAATTGTGTTGATGTCCCAATATTTATGGACCTGACTGTATACACCAACTAAAGGACTTGTGTCATCTCAGGTGTTGATGGCATTTCACTAGGATATAGGAAATCCCATAGAAGTGAATGGAGAGCAAGCGTGGCCACCGCTCCGTTCTATGGGACTTCCAAAGATAGCCAAGCTGGTGCTCAGCTATATTTACACATCTCATAGAAATAAATGGAGGGCAGCCCGCTCACTTCGGGAGTCCCTTTCTGGAGATAGATGCATGCCCAAGAGTTAGGACCCATACTTATCTGACATTGGTGGCATATCCTAGCGCTATGCCACTAATGTCAAAGATAAAACTACCCCTTTAATTTAGTCTAAGTAGCAATTGCACCATATAATACATTTTACCAGATAATACACAGTTTTCCATACTTCAGTTGTCTACATTTGCAACCATTTTTTTATTGTTCCAAAGCATTTACAATGAAAAATGAAGAAACTTTGCAATAGATCTTGATGAAACTTTTGTTACTACAACTCCTCTGTATACCTAGTCATCTCAATGGTAACAGAAAACAAATCAGCCCATAATGGTGTATTCCTACAATCATACTCTCTTCCATCCACCACCTACTTCATCTACCCACTGTATGCCAGTATAAAGTCGGGGACAATTGCCATCAATATCAGATAGGTGCAGGTCCCACCTATAAGACCTACACCTACATATCTCTAAAACAGCTTGGTTATTTCTGGAAGTCCCATAGAAGTGAATGGAGTGGTGGCCATGCTTGAGCAATGTGCTCTCCATTAATTTACTCGCCTTTTTCAGAACTTCCTTTAAAATGAATGGAGAGCAAGCCGCACACGCTTGGAACGCTCTCCTTCAGAGTCAGGGGTCCGCTTTAGAGATAGTTGCGAGTCACAGAGGTGAGACACTCACCTATCTGACTTTGACGACTCTGATGGCATATTCTAGCAAAATGCCATCAAAATCCCAGATGACACAACCCCTATAATTAATGTTTTTAAGGAGGGGAGTGCAAAAAAAAAAAACTTCATGGTATTTTGCATCTATTTGTTTGCTGTTTACCATGTGGTAAATATAACAAAGTAACTAGTCAGGAAAGGTCAGAATATGGTGATGTCAAATAAGTATAGCATCTTACATTTTAGTACTTTTGCCTTACCATACCTTTCATGAGGGATTGTTTTTTGCAGGACAGGTTGAAGTTTTTATTGGTACTATTTTGGTGTACAATATTAATTATTACTTATTATTTATTCATTATTATTATTATTAATTTATTGGTTAATTTTATAAAATGTTTCTTTTTGGGGGAATGCAAAAAGAAAATCCAGGAGTCCCGCTATTGTTTTTTAATCTTTTTTTTTTCTCACGGTATACTGTGCATTAAAACTAATAAGTTAACTTTATTCTGTAGGAGACCAACTTTTGGAGACCAACTTTTTTGATAGCAACAACCTTGACATTGGGATTTCAGCACACATAGGACCACATTTATCATTTCAATACGCCACTTATGTGATGGTGATGAATCGAAGGGGAACAACCCCTTTAAGCTACTACCTGCACCCTGACCTTGACCTTAGCCTTTCCTCTGGATTCTGCCTTGTCTTGCTTCTTTAGATTTAACGCACAAGACCCAGGGCCTGTCCTCTGAATATGTCTTTATTGTCAATAACTTCATATTTTGGGAACTGTTAATGGTGGCAAGGCAAGGATTTGGCATTAGAGAACATATGCTGTGTCCAAGGAGAACCTACAGATGTAGCTATCAATGTATATATTCTATTGCATTATGTTGTTCTGTTCATTGCAACTGCAGAAAAAGTGAGCAGACGATGCTGAAACTCTATAAATAAAATACTTGCTTCACAGTGTAAGCTATGTCTATTTTGGTGGTGTGTGGGTAGCCTGGCAGATGTGTGGAGACCAGTACTCTCCTGTAACTTACAGCTTCTGGCATATAGCAGTAAGTTGGCTGTAATGAGGAGTTGTGAGTGCAAATATAAGCATGAGCGAGAATTAAAATGATTTTAAGGTAAGTACAGAAGACTAAACTAACATTCCATCAGAACAGATTCTACGTGACCAGTGGCGTGCTTGTGACCCAATATTGTTAGGTATTGCAAGGCGTTGCAGAGAAACCACAGTGGACAACAGCTATGTACTGTCAACTATTAGAGAGGTCCAGTGCATACACGTTGCAAATCAATTAACAAAAGGCTGGCAATTTTGGTTCTACTCTGTGTGCAACTACATCTCAGTCCCACTGTAATGTCTCTCGACAACAACCCGCAGGCAGCACCTCTTTAAGGTATTCAATGCTCTGCCTATGATTTCCAGCAACAAACTTGCCATTTCAGGCATGTCAACTCTCCAGGTTTTACCAGGTGTCACCTGGGCTTGGGCCACCTCTGCTGAGCACCTGGTCATCAACTGTGTTCACCCGGGTAACAGCCACGAATGCCTCCCTGCACTCAATTTTTTTTGTGCGTATCCAGGAATCAGATGCAGTTAAGCAGCTGGCTTTCGCTTTGACGAGACAAAGGAGCCATTCATTTCCAGTCCCACCATTTGGTGCTTTTTTGTGATGCAGGCAGTGTAATGACCTCATTATACTGCTTATGGTGTTTCACAGGAGCCTTTATGGTCAGAAGAGGTCAGGTCTCCATCAGGGCACATGAGTATGTTGACACCATGGGGACAATGAGAATGTGGCACTCTAGGGGGCATACAGCATGTGGCACTTGCTACAGGGGACACAGAGTATGTGGCACTATACAGTGGCACAGAGCATGTGGCACTACACAGGGGCACAAAGCATGTGTCACTACCTACAAAGACACAGAGCATCCGGAACCATATACAGATGGCACAGAGTGTGTGGCACTATATGCAATGAGCATATAATATGTGACATAATCTACAGGGTGCACATAAGCAAAGCACTATGTTTAGAGGAAACTAGGAGTGTATGGTGCCTCTGTCCTAGGAAGCACAGCTTTATTTTCAGAGGGTATTGTATGAGACATGGTTGTATCAAGGGCACAGTGTATGTTCCTATAATATTCAGGGCACAGTGTATGGCACTAAGAGAAGTTTATGTTAATATATATGAGCTGAAGACATCTGGTTGGTAAGTTCTACAGAGAAGAGCAGTGGCTGAGAGATGCTGTTATGGTGGTCTGAACCAGATGGGAAAAGAATATATCTGAAGCCACTAAATGTGAATATTTATTCTGCCACTGATTGTGTTTGATCAGTACTGTAGTCACTTTTATGGTCTAGATTAGCTACTCCTGAATTAGACAGAAAGAGAATATATGCAAAGGAGATGTCACCTGTAAGGCACATTAGACGCCGCAGACCCACTCGGGGGTTTGTAATTGTATTACTGTTGTAGCGTGTCCAGGAGAGGAGAACAGAGGAGAGGATAGGAGTGATGGTCGTAGTTAGTATTCAATCTGACGCTCTCCTAGGCTGTGCAGTGATGTGAAGGGTGCACCTTTCCTCCCTTTGGGGCACACCTGGTGTAGTGTACGGGAACTGTAATACCCGTCACTACCAAAGTGTCACTTGGTGTGCTGTCGTCCCTCCACATTATGGGGAAGTTGTTATATGTCAGTTTTATAAAATGTCATGTAATGTATGTATTTTTCTGTTACTGAAACTTGCATGTACAGGCCTGCTACGGGTGTCATTCCAGCTTCTAGTCAATAGAGGGAGCTAGGGAGCCCTAGTTTATATAAGGCCCAGTCAGGGAAGTGCAAGGGAGACGGAGTCTAGTGTCTGTAATCTACAGTTGGAGATTAGACAATGTCTGAGACAAGTCCAGGCCTGAAGCCTGCTGTCCAGGAGAAGATTCCCTCCTGAATTCCCATATGCAGAAACAGGAATATGTTAGATCAAGAACCTGAGGAAGTTTCCAGCAGCTGAGAGAGACAGAGGCAAAGATCAGGAAAGCCAGAGGTACTCAGAAAGACAGAGGAGGTACTTATAAAAGCCATAGCCAAGGATATAAAGCCAGAATTAGGTTAATGGGCCTTGGTGAAGAATTGCTGTATTCCAGGATCAGACAGAATTAGAGTGCAAGCTCCTGTGCTGCAAGTCCTGTGTTCAACACTCTGTAATTACCCTGCTATAACTGAATTGCCTGCATCGACCGAATTGCAAAATCGAAAGTTGGAGTTCTGTTTTAAGAGCTACGTTTCCTCAATTTATTCCTGCATCTGCAAACGGCGTGCCACCGTTTACTTGGCACTGGCGTCACGAACTATTTCAACCTATACCTGCCCTTGCAGAGAGTCAGCTGTACCAGGTTAGTGTATATTGCACTACATCACCCAGAAACACCTATTGCACACAACTTGAGTACGCTGCACCTCTCTTTTGGCGTCACGAACAGGATACGCACGCTTTCTAGTGCAAGAAGCGTGAACTTTGTGCCTTATACAGTTGCCCTGTGACCAAAGTGACAATTTGCCTGTTTATTCAAGTGGACTTTGTGGACTGAAAATCATACCCAAAGTGTACCAAAAAAAAAAAAAAAAAAAACTCTAAAAAGCGCTGTGCAGTGTTGCGCTACACAGAGGAAGAAAATCGCCGCATTGGAGTGTGGTTTTGTGGACTTTTTGCAATCCTGCTTGCTGTCAGTGAATAGACAGCGTTTATACCCAAAGATGGCTGCCGGGCTTGCTGAATTTACTGCTGCGTCACCTTCATCCCGAAAAGGCGGGAAAAACTGGCGCCTTTCTGAGGAAAAAGCGGGAAGAAGGTCAAGGGCAGGCGCCACGGCTTATCTGGACATTTGCATGTCTGCCAGCATGGACACCGCCTTCCATATACTGGAATACCTGGGGGGCGGCTCCCCAGTGCAGTGGGAGGAGCTGGCTACTCTAATTGACGCGACCCTATCGCTCTCCTCAGTAGGATCGAGCATGTTGGATAGTGAACAGAGCGTTGCTGCAATGTCCGCACCTGAAATTGCAAAGATGTCTGATGTTAGTGTAGAGCCAGAGGAGGCTCCACCGGCCTACTCTCCGGGACCAGAGCAACCCGCCTGCCGCCCAAGGGAGAAAGAACCCGAGCCCTGCTATGGCTCGTGGAGGGACTTTTTCCAACCATCTTTCAAATGGTCCTCCCTGATGGCGGAGATCCGAGAGGCCGCTATCAAGCGGAATACAAAGACCAAAATCATCTATGAGGAGTTAACCAAGACCATACATGAGAAGCATACGCAAACCCAACCCCGCCTGGAAAGGAGAAAGGGAGTGGTGCTGTCATTTGACAAATCCCGTGGCTACGGGTTTATTCAGGACTATCTAACTGGCAGAGACCTCTATGTTAATCGAAGGTCTGTCAAAAGAGACTACCTCCCTTCGTACCAGCACAGCCTCCGCGAGGGAGAGGAGGTGGAGTACACCCCTGCCGAGAGCCTACGAGGCCCTTATGCAACTGCCGTGACCCGTCCCAAGCGAGCTCCTGAGGACTGGGAGGCAGAAGAAGGAGAAGACTACTCTGGCTGCGAGCGGGAACCGGAACGCTCTCCAGAGCCGGCCCATCACGCCTTTCAGGAGCGGAGCTCCTTCATTGGGCCAAACGTCTTCTGGCAGCCAACCGTGTTGGAAAAATGGGTGAGCCCCTATCCTTCCCCCGAGCTGCCTCGTCGGGAGAAGACAATATCGGAGCTGGAGCAGTTAAAAGGACTTAGTGCTACCTTTCAGAACATCCGGATGGGACGGAGACCAGACGCATCGCCAGAACCTGCAGAGGCCGAGTCCGCGTCATCGGTGACTGTACCTGCGCCGGCGGCGCCAGCAGAGGACAGCGACTCCGACACAGAGAGCATCGGTGAGCAGATCGTCCGGTTGGAGGAGAAGTTGCTGGAGTTACGCAAGATACACACCGCCAGGATCCGGACACCGCCAAGGAAGGATGAGGTAAGGGTGCCTGTCACCACCCGTAGACCACCTTCTGTTGCCACCGCTCCGTCAGTGCCCCAGACCGGACCCGCGATTGCCGTAAACTGCTGCACCCAGAGCACCGGACCGCTTGCTGCGGCGGTGCCAAGAACGTTACACCCTGCAGTGATCATGTCAGGACCGGCAAGGTCCACCAGAGGGTTCACCCCTAGGCCTATGGGGCCAATACCTATTAGGGGCCCCTTTACTCTACAGCTGCCCCCTGACACTGTTATGTGGGCCCATCCTCCTGTAGAGGACTACTACAGGCCATATTTGCCAGCAGGGTCAAGTGATTATGATATGCCTCTGTAAATCAGCCTGCTAGGCCTTTGATTTATTTCACTGCAGAAGTTTGATGTTAACCCTTCCAGGACAGGAGTCCTACGTTTCTGGTCCTTTGTTGCGGCTGCCAGTTTGTCCACGGCTCAGTGGTAGGTGTTGACCACTGAAATCACAAAGTCAGCAAGGCCACGTTTGTTTCCAGGACCTCCTGCCTGCTTTTGTACCCCACACCAAGTTGTGCCTGTTCCTTTAGTTGCACCTTTTACCCTTCACCCCCTTTTCAGGTTGATCAGGGGTATTACAGCACTTGTCTTTGCTGTCTTTTTATTGTGCAACTTCATACTAAGGAACCGTGCCCGGAGACAGACTCAAAAGTACCTGAGCCTCTGAGATTCTTATTCTTTTAAAAGTAATGTGCCCAGAGATGGACTCCACCGCATGAGAGCCTCTGTGATTTAATAAGAAATAACCTGGGTACGGACTCATGTTTGTTCTTTGAGCCTCCAAGAACTTTTATACTGTTTTATCTATTTTGCTGTTCTATCATGGACTTATTCATTGTCATGGACTATCCTGGTTATAATGTTACGCTGTGCCAGGTCAGCGCCCCCGTTCCATTCATTATCCTGAGAGAAGAGAACGACGCCCCTTGTCACTACCCTTCACCTTTGCCAATTGGACCTGATGTAAATGTAAATGCAGATGAATTACATGTATGTATGCCTGCATGTCTCTATTTTCTATTTCAGGTAGGGATTCCAGTTGGGCGACCCATGATGGAGTACGAGGTCGTACTCAGCTTAAAGCAGTGGGGTATGTAGTGTACGGGAACTGTAATACCCGTCACTACCAAAGTGTCACTTGGTGTGCTGTCGTCCCTCCACATTATGGGGAAGTTGTTATATGTCAGTTTTATAAAATGTCATGTAATGTATGTATTTTTCTGTTACTGAAACTTGCATGTACAGGCCTGCTAGGGGTGTCATTCCAGCTTCTAGTCAATAGAGGGAGCTAGGGAGCCCTAGTTTATATAAGGCCCAGTCAGGGAAGTGCAAGGGAGACGGAGTCTAGTGTCTGTAATCTACAGTTGGAGATTAGACAATGTCTGAGACAAGTCCAGGCCTGAAGCCTGCTGTCCAGGAGAAGATTCCCTCCTGAATTCCCATATGCAGAAACAGGAATATGTTAGATCAAGAACCTGAGGAAGTTTCCAGCAGCTGAGAGAGACAGAGGCAAAGATCAGGAAAGCCAGAGGTACTCAGAAAGACAGAGGAGGTACTTATAAAAGCCATAGCCAAGGATATAAAGCCAGAATTAGGTTAATGGGCCTTGGTGAAGAATTGCTGTATTCCAGGATCAGACAGAATTAGAGTGCAAGCTCCTGTGCTGCAAGTCCTGTGTTCAACACTCTGTAATTACCCTGCTATAACTGAATTGCCTGCATCGACCGAATTGCAAAATCGACTGTATGCTTAGGAACTGCATTTCCAATATTGTCTCTGCTTGCAAAACTACTAAAGTTGGAGTTCTGTTTTAAGGCCTCTTTCACACTTGCGTTGTTGGGATCCGGCATGCACTTCCTGCCGGATCCGGAAAAACGCAAGTGTACTGAAAGCATTTGAAGACGGAACCGTCTTCCAAATGCGTTCAGTGTTACTATGGCACCCAGGACGCTATTAAAGTCCTGGTTGCCATAGTAGGAGCGGGGAGCGGGGGAGCGGGGGAGCGGTATACTTACAGTCCGTGCGGCTCCCGGGGCGCTCTAGAATGACGTCAGAGCGCCCCATGCGCATGGATGACGTGATCCATGCGATCACGTGATCCATGCGCTTGGGGCGCCCTGACGTCACTCTGGAGCGCCCCGGGAGCCGCACGGACGGTAAGTACACTGCTCCCCCGCTCCCCGCTACACTTACCATGGCTGTCAGGACTTTAGCGTCCCGGCAGCCATGGTAACCACTCTGAAAAAGCTAAATGTCGGCTCCGGCAATGCGCCGAAACGACGTTTAGCTTAAGGCCGGATCCGGATCAATGCCTTTCAATGGGCATTAATTCCGGATCCGGCCTTGCGGCAAGTGTTCCGGATTTTTGGCCGGAGCAAAAAGCACAGCATGCTGCGGTATTTTCTCCGGCCAACAAACGTTCCGTACCGGTACTGAAGACATCCTGATGCATCCTGAACGGATTACTCTCCATTCAGAATGCATTAGGATAATCCTGATCAGGATTCTTCCGGCATAGAGCCCCGACGACGGAACTCTATGCCGGAAGACAATAACGCAGGTGTGAAAGAGCCCTTAGAGCTACGTTTCCTCAATTTATTCCTGCATCTGCAAACGGCGTGCCACCGTTTACTTGGCACTGGCGTCACGAACTATTTCTACCTATACCTGCCCTTGCAGAGAGTCAGCTGTACCAGGTTAGTGTATATTGCACTACATCACCCAGAAACACCTATTGCACACAACTTGAGTACGCTGCACTGGTTCTTGGGATTCTCCTGCCTGATAGTGGTTTAGGATATCCCTCATGGTGATGAATTGTGAAATGTAAGGCAGGGTCCCCTGCATCAGTGGAGGCAATGATGAAGTCATTTTGCAATAGAATATTTCTTTACTGAAGAATTAAGCTCTTTCATATAAGTTACAGCTCTCAGCATGCATGGACTGGCAGTTCTTACACAATGTACAATTTTCACAGTTCTTACAGAGTACACGGCACAAAGGTAGTCAATGGGCCAAGACGTTTCTTTATCCCCTTAGTGACCATCCATACGTGTTTTTACGACGGTCACTAAGGGGCCTTGGGCTGGGGTGGAGCCTTTTCACGGCGGCACTTCAGCTCAAGTTAGCGCTAAAATCATGCACTGTAGCTCCGTGCCCGCAGCTACCGGGGGTAGCTGAGGGCTCGGGGCAGTGATCAGAGACTGTGACAAGCACGGCGATTACTGAAAATGCTGCCAGCTCCGCTCCCGGCAGTAAACTGTCTCCCTCCTCTCATGTAAGAGTGGAGGCAGAAAGCCTCCTGTGCAGTGATCGGGTCCCCCAGATTCCCCATAAGGGAGAGCTGGGTTTCGATCCTCCCCCCTTCCCCCTGCCCTCAACAAAAATGGCGGCGGCGGCTTCGCACATGCGCACACTGTAAGCCGGCCGCTGCCGCCCCTGCACCAGGTTCTGTCTCCTCAGGAGAGGAGAGAGAGTAATAATTATGCCCTGATCGGGTCCCGCAGCACCCCAGTCGGGGCAATATGGCCCCCAATGCATTTAATAAAGGGCAGGAGCCCCCCCCCCCCCCAGTAAAAAAAAATATAAAAATACAAAATGGCGCAGACATGCACACTGGTTACTGTGCTGAAGATCTGCCTTCAGCACAGTAACCATCAGGGACCAATAATAATGGTCTCTGATCATGTGGTCTCCATGATAAACCTATCATGGAGATCACATCCATTATATTTACTAACACAGCCAGGACATGGGCTGTGCTTCTCTCTCCCCTCAGTGCAATTGTTCTGTGAGGAGAGAGAGAGGGAGATCAGACTTCTGTCCTGGCTGTGCGATTTACTGAGGAAAAAAAGAAAAATCAATTTATAAACTGTCCGTCCGTAACTGGTGGCCAGTGGGTGCCCGTCATTAGGCGTCCGCCATTAGGCGTCCGTCAGTGACGGTCAATTATTTTCATTAGGGACCCTATGTCCGTCTGTTAATGGCGGTCAGTGGGTGTCCGTCAGTAGGTGTCCGTCAGTGGGTGTCTGTCATTAGGCGTCTATTAGTGACGGTCAATTATTTTCATTAGGGATCCTGGATCTGTCTGTTACTGGCGGTCAGTGGGTGTCCGTCACTAGTCTATTAAGGACAATCAGTTATTTTCATTTCTTTCTGAGCTTTTTATAAAAAAAAAAATTCAGTGCAGAGCAGGCATATGAATTTCTCTGCTCTGACCACTCTGAATCTGACAACCGCTTCAGAGGCAGAAATATCTTCAGATAGCGGGGACTCTAGTTCCACTTCCATCCCCAGACCCCATAGCCCTATGGTGGTAGAAGTCGCCACCTCATCTCATTTTCCACCCAGCGGTCCAGTCCCTTCTACTACGTCAGTTCCTGCCACTTCATTTCCCCCCCAAGTACCCCAATTTTTATCCACTCCCCAAATTAATGGGGACGACACCAGTTTTACCCCTTATGATTTTTTTTATTTATTTGTGGACGATAAAGTCCTGGAGTTAATTGTGCAGCAAACTAATCTATCCAAAATATAGCAGCAGCCAGAGTCATATATATACATAAATAAATCTTTATTATGAAACAATAAAAAAAAAACACACATTAAGAATTTCAGACTGTAGTAGAAAACCAGGGGCCATACGTCCTGGCAGGTCACGTGGGTCACTTCAGAAATATTACATTCTAAATAAGCAGCATGCATATAAGGACACTATACATAGTAATATAGAATATAAAGTGCTTGTGCAAATAGACATGTGTTAAGGCTGGCCGCAGGCTAGCCTGGATTTGTGGGAGGGGCCGGTACCTGTCTTAAGCAGTCTGGCTCTCCCAGGCAGCCTGGATTTGTGGGAGGGGCCGGTACCTGTCTTAAGCAGTCTGGCTCTCCCAGGCAGCACGTCGGCATTCGGACGTCTGCTACTTCCGGGTGTGACGTCATCAGCAAGCGTCCTGCACGAGTCGGATCTCAGAGAAGCCGGGTGTACCTTTCACTTCAGTCTGCAAGCTGTTCAGGTTGTTTTCCATGATAACTGCTTTGTTCGGGGAGCGTGGCAACGTGGAGGAGGGTAGGAGGGTGTGTACAGAGGGGGAAGTGTGCCGGAGGATCGCTTCTCCTCACTGCGTTCAGGCACATGCAATTCAAGTTTTGGCACCAATGGGCAGCATTGTCACATAGTTGGAGCTCATTGCCTGTCTCAGCATAACCTGTATCTAAGTTCATACAGGGGCTGCGAGTCATCTGGGCTCAGCAGGTTAAACTCTGGCAGCTGGGTCCTGGTGCCATTACTGAGTTGATTACTTACAAGGTTGCTGCTTGTGCACATGTTTGACACTCATCACATACACTACATACATACCTTAGACACATAGTTCGCACATCAGGCAGTTTGACGAAAAAAAAAAAGAAAAAAAAAAAAAAAAAAAGGGTACAAGTGGATTGTTAAATAAAGTAAAAAAAAAAAAAAAAGTAGGTTGTTCAAATAAAGAAAAAAAAAAAAAAAAAACCTTTATCCACCAAGCTTCATCCATACACCTCTAGCATAGGTACATCCGCCAATACAGCTACACGCTCGCACGACATACACACCCCGTTTCATCTCGTAGACTAGTGTCATACGGTCTGTTTTCCACAAATCCTATACTTACATACATCACCTACCACGTCTGTAGGTTCTTTAGCCCGCAGTATTCGTTTTTAATTAATCTACCACGTCACAGATTCACACAAACTCGGGCTCGCTTCATACGTCGGTGGAAACGACTATCATACTCCCTGTCAGCCTCGAAGGCTTTTCGTTCAATCGTTTCACGCTGCTGAAGGGGGGGGGGGGGAAGGGGAGGGGCTTAGATTCCGTCATCTTGTTTGTCAGCTTACGGGCAGCAGGTCGTAGGGTTAACAGGTTGTTTTTTTTTTTTTTTCCTCTTCTCTTTTTCTTTCTTCGTTTTTTTTTTTTTGTTGTTGTTTTGTGGTGTTTGTTGTGTTGTTTGCAGTGGTCCGCCATCTGCAACTTCAGCCAGTGCAGGCTTCTGCATGTCTGTGCCACATGTTTTAGGGCACATCCGGGAAGCCGGCGTGACTGAGCCGGGTGAATGTGGAGGCACTAGACCAGCTGCTGCGGCTTCATCCGGTTCAGCCGTTCCGTACATTCCTGGTGGAAGGGTTTTCACGGGGATTTCACACTGGGCTCATCACCTTGCCCCAGCAGACTCATGAATGCCCCAACTTGCAGTCGGCTTCTAAACATGCTGGTCTGGTGGATTCACTCTTGGCAGTTGAGCTGGACAAGGGTTTCATCATTGGTCCTTTCCAGTCCCCTCCTTTCTGCACTTGGAGGGTGAGCCCGGTGGGGGTGGTGCAGGGAAAATATTCCAATAAATTTCGTTTGATTTATGATTTGTCTGCTCCACATTCTTCCCACGTTCCTAGTCTCAACTCGTTGATTCCGTCCGAGGAATTTTCCTTGAAGTATACTTCCGTAGACCAGGCTATCCAGGTCATTCTTCAAGACAGGCATGGGGGCTTGGCTGTCCAAAGCAGATGTCTCTGATGCGTTCAAACTGCTGCCCATTAGCCCATCTCTCTGGCAGTGGCATGGCATCAAATGGAGAGATGCGTACTATTTCGCCACCAAGTTGACGTTTGGTTCCTAGAGCAGCCCCAGTCTGTTTGACAGGTTAGCGCAGGCACTGGAATGGATTTTGTTGGAACAGGGTTGCCAGAATGTCATTCACTACCTGGATGATTTTCTGTTGATCGAAGAACCCTCACAGGCACCTGTTGACTTGCAGGTTCTCTTGCAGGTCTTCAAGGAGTTAAACATTCCAGTGGCCGAACACAAAACAGAAGGGCCTGCTCAGGTTGTCACGTTCTTGGGGATCTCTCTGGATTCACGTGCCATGTCAGCCAGTCTGCCAAGACAAACTCGACAGAATCAAATCAGGTGTCCGTTCCTTGCTCATGTCTCAGGTTTGCAAGAGAGAATTGCAGTCTCTGTTGGGCATGTTATACTTTGCCATGAGGATCATTCCTCAGGGTAGAGCATTCATTTCAAGATTGCTAGTTTTTTACAACAGACCAGTGATTTGGACGCATCAGTGCATCTTAATGCGAACGCCCGAGCAGATCTGTTCATGTGGGACAGATTTCTCAGTGGGTGGAACGGCATTTCCATGTTTATTCCGAGGGCCACTTCCGATTCTCCACACGTATTTTCAGACGCGGCTGCCTCGGTAGGTTTCGCGGCCATATTTGGCTCACATTGGTTCGCCGGCTCATGGCCCACACACGTGCTACAGTTGCCGGGGTTTTCTCAGATGTCGGCATTGTTCGAGATCTATCCTATCGTAGCAGCTGCTATAGTCTGGGGGCATAGGTGGTCGGGTCACACGGTGGTTTTCCACACTGACTACATGGCGACCGCAGAGATCATTAACAAGGGCAGATCTAAATCGTTACTTATCATGTCTTTCATGCGTAGATTGACCTGGATAGCTCTGGAACGGGGGTTTCATTTTCATGCCCGGTTTTTGGACGGGGTCAGCAACGTTGCAGCTGATGCTTTATCTCGTTTTGATTTTTCTCGCTTTTTCTTACAGAACCCAGAAGCAGACTCAGTGGGCACCCCGGTACCGGACTGGCGGCTGCTGGTCTTGGATTAGACTCTCTGATGGTGGTCGCCAGTTCACTCATTACCAAGTCTTTGTCGGCCAGTACGTTGCCGTCGTACCGCCGAGCGTGGGTGGTTTTTTCGAACTTTAAGTTGGCATATCCTAGAGGTGACACAGGTCAGGTCAAGTATATGGTGGCTTTCGTGCCTTATTGTCATTCGGTATTGGCTTTATCCTACAACACCATTAGGCTATATTTGGCTGGGGTGCAGCATTTTTTGGCACTTCAAGAGCCAGACAGACCCTCTATATTTTCAGCTCACCCGATCAGAGGCATTCAAAAGAGCCAGGTCACGGTCAAGTCGGTCCGTCGACCTATTAAAGGGGACACGTTTCGTAGCCTGTCGGAAGTTCTCACATTCTCACCATTCAGAGTCCTTCCCAGCCTGGTGATCAAGGCGGCGATGTACTTGGCGTTTACGGGTTTTTAAGACCAGGTGAAGTGACACAGGCCAGACAAGGGGCGGTGGCTCTCCGCAAGGGAGATTTAGTCAGGATGGGCAGTAACTCATTTGCAGTTGCCTCACAACAAAACAAGGCAGGTAGGTCCCGGCCATGTAGTTAAGTTCGTCCAGACCACAAACGCATAGTGTCCAGTGACAGTCTTGGACAACCTCTTGCTGGCCCTTAGTCTTCACAGCCCCACCGACCCATTACTTCCATTCCCTGTTGGTCCACTGACGTCCAGCCAGTTCATCAAACATATTCGCATCCTGTTGACCAGTGTAGGATTGAATCCGGCTCAATTCTCGGGGCATTCTTTCCGCATCGGTGCGGCATCCGCAGCGTCCAAGCATGGAGTCACTGTGCATATCATTAAACACTTGGGGCGCTGGCGCTCGGGGTGCTTTGTACGGTATATCCCGGAGCCACAAGCGGAGCTGGTCCAAGCATTCAGTACATTGGCAGAGTAGCACCTAGCACCTCAGGCCTATCCTTCCCTCACTGGTGGGTTTTGCCCCCTTTTTCAGGCATACCGACCTAGTGAGGCCAAGGCACACCTCAGGCCAATTAGGTAGGGGGGTGGTGGTTGGGCATCTTCCACTCGTTTAGGTCCTGACCACAAGCGTTAAGGCTGGCCGCAGGCTAGCCTGGATTTGTGGGAGGGGCCGGTACCTGTCTTAAGCAGTCTGGCTCTCCCAGGCAGCCTGGATTTGTGGGAGGGGCCGGTACCTGTCTTAAGCAGTCTGGCTCTCCCAGGCAGCACGTCGGCATTCGGACGTCCCCTGCCCACCCATTCCCATTCTTCATTCAGTCATTCAACCATCACATTCAGGGTATGCCCCCTTTTTCAGGCATACCGACCTAGTGAGGTCAAGGCACACCTCAGGCCAATTAGGTAGGGGGGTGGTGGTTGGGCATCTTCCACTCGTTTAGGTCCTGACCACAACTACTATTAATATAATATAATATAATATTACTCTTATAGCCGCCACATCAATAACAGTGCAGTTGTATTATATTATCATACCAGCCACGTGTCCTGCGCCCCGACGCGAGTTTCGCTCAATGCTTAATCAGGGGGTGAATAGTATTTGCCAGCCAGTCCCCATCTATATATACTCCTCTGCACCCAATAATCTAAAACATCTGGGTAATTTACCTTATTACATTTCCTCATAATGCCTCACTTCGCATCTCCGCCGCCACCCGGATGGCGGAGATGCGAAGTGAGGTAATGTAATGTCGCTGCTGACAGCGACATTACCTGCATTACATCTGGTGACAGCGACATTACCTGCACTACATCTCCTGTATAACGTTTGTGCATCCTAAATATCTGTGACATTCAGTGCAATTTTTTCTTAGCCGCTGCTGACAGCGACATTACCTGCGCTACATCTCCTGTATAACATTTGGGCATCCTAAATATCTGTGACATTCAGTGCAATTGTTTGGCCGCTGGTGACAGCGACATTACCTGCGCTACATCTCCTGTATAACGTTTGCGCATCCTAAATATCTGTGACATTCAGTGTAATTTATTTGCGCATACACTTACAAAACCTGCACTACTGCACGTGTGACATACTTGCAAGCATATATACCATTTAATATGATGAACCACTGATGAAGGGGTCACCGTTTTAAAACCCCGAAACGCGTCTGGTATCAATCCCCCAACTTGGAAAAAGGACATTGCTAGACTGAGGAGGCCTGGACACTATCGTACGAATAGCGAATTGCCGAAGTAAGAAAGTACCATTACACGAAGGATATCAAGATTACGTGTATCCAACAACTCCTTTGGCGCCAAATTCGAATTTGAACAAACAGCCCTTGAGACCGGAATCCTAAAAGAAAGCAGGCCGAGTCGAGGGCTTATAGTCCAGTGAAAAGACCTCCCGGTAAGACTGCATATACCCTACCTGAAATTAAGCGATCGCTTTCTACATAAATACAGCGGGACGCAGCTGTGCGTATGAGCAGTTGAAACATTGTTTTTACAAACTACCGAATGCCACATACGCTTTGAACTTTGGCTATTATAATGAATGTGTGTTAAAGGACTGGCCATGAGTCGATATTTATTCTGACTTTTCGGCAGAAAGTGACTACTTATATTATTGAATATTTTCCATTGGAAAAACGCATCGAATTATTACCATCAGATAATATTCCTATGACCACCTTCTTTCGATTATCCATAGAATATTCTAACTTATTGCTTTTTAAGTCATCTGTATATTGGGATCTAAACTTATGTCGATTTTATTGTTTTAGGTTTTAATATACCTTGAATTTATTACCACTACTATTTAATACCACTATTATTGACCACTTATCCTCTGCTGATTTTTACATTATTGCTGATTTTTGTTATCACTGTGATACTTTTTGCCAGTTTTACTGTTAATCTTATTATTTTCAATAAAGGATCCCTTTACTTATAGAGAGTGCCCCACTTATATTTCTTATTACATTTATTCTTATCAGACTGGGTGTTGTCTGTTAGTGGGAGCACCTCTGCTGGATCTCCACCCCAATCTAAAGCGACATTACCTTATATTTATTACATTACACTTTAACATAACATTTACATGGAAATAGAAATACACATTTGCAGGCTTTGGAAATAAATACACATAATGACATTGAATCAACCATAGAAGATAGTAGAGAGGCGCAAAAGGTGGCAATGCCCCTCTGGGGCGTTACAACTGTTTTATGAAATATATCAGCAGTGTACAGTTGTGTTCAAAATTATTCAACCCCCAATGCTGTAAAGGGTTTTAGGGAATTTAGTGTATATTTGTAATTGTGTTCAGAATGAAATCTTACAAGGACTTTTTAAAGAACCAAATGCAACTAAAATGACATCAATTGTTTTTGTAATACAGTATTAAATGGTTTTTTTTTGTGATTTCTTCATTGACACAATTATTCAACCCCTTAAAGACTACCACTCTTAAGAACAGAGGTTCATTCAAGTGTTTTCGATCAGGTATTGAAAACACCTGTGGATGTCAAGGAGCAGCAATCAAGCATAATAAGCACCAATTGGGCAGATTTAAAAGGACTGTGATACTCAGCTCCTTCTAGACATTTACTGGTGTGTTTACAAACATGGTGAAGTCAAGAGAATGGTCCAGGAAGACAAGAGAAGAGGCGATTTCTCTTCACAGGAAGGGCAATGGCTATAAGAAGATTGCAAAGATGTTAAACATACCAAGAGACACCATAGAAAGCATCATTTGCAAATTCAAGGCAAAGGGCACTGTTGAAACGCTACCTGGTCGTGGCAGAAAGAAGATGCTGACTTCGACTGCTGTGCACTACCTGAAGCGCAAAGTGGAGAAAAGTCCCCGTGTGACTGCTGAGGAACTGAAAAAAGATTTGTCAGATGTGGGTACTGAAGTTTCAGCTCAGACAATAAGGCGCACACTGCGTAATGAAGGCCTCCATGCCAGAACTCCCAGGCGCACCCCCTTGCTGTCTCCAAAGAATAAGAAGAGTCGACTGCAGTATGCCAAAAGTCATGTGGACAAACCACAAAAGTTTTGGGATAGTGTTCTGTGGACTGATGAAACAAAATTAGAACTGTTTGGGCCCATGGATCAACGCTATGTTTGGAGGAGGAAGAACAAGGCCTATGAAGAAAAGAACACCTTGCCTACTGTGAAGCATGGCGGGGGGGGTCAATCATGCTTTGGGGCTGTTTTGCTTCTACAGGTACAGGGAAGCTTCAGCGTGTGCAAGGTACAATGAATTCTCTTCAGTACCAGGAGATATTGGATGAAAATGTGATGCAGTCCGTCACAAACCTGAGGCTTGGGAGACGTTGGACCTTTCAACAGGACAATGATCCCAAGCATACCACCAAGTCCACTAGAGCATGGTTGCAGATTAAAGGCTGGAACATTTTGAAGTGGCCATCGCAGTCACCAGCAGGGGCGTCGTTAGGTTAAAACATTCGGGGCTTGAGCCCCGGATGTTTTGACCAGTGCCCCGAATGTATTGCTGGCACTGGCGGGGCCGGCCGGCGCTCTGACTCTCCTGCGCTACACCGGCCCCGTCGCTCGCCTCACTCCAAAACTGTATGTGTAAATAATCTTAATCTCCGCCTGCCCTGCCTGCAGACTTACTTAACTTTTAACTTGAAAAATCATCCTCAGCCGGCGCCGCTCATCTAACTAGATTTCTTACTGCAGGTCCGCCTCCGGTAACAGCAGGCAGTGCAGGCGGCGCTCGCTCACTGACGTCAGGTGGCTGCTCCTCCCACGAGGCGGCGCAGGAGAGTGACGTCAGTGAGTGAGCACCACCTGCACTGCCTGGAGCTGACTAGCTGAGAGAGAGACTCTTCTCTGAGTAAGACTAGGATGAGCAAAAGTTAAAGTTGCACTTACAGGGGAGGGGGATCTGTGGTGGATGGCACAGTTATGGGGAGGGGGATCTGTGGTGGAGGGCACAGTTATGGGGAGGGGGATCTGTGGTGGATGGCACAGTTATGGGAGGGGGATCTGTGGTGGATGGCACAGTTATGGGGAGGGGAATCTGTGGTGGATGGCACAGTTATGGGGAGGGGGATCTGTGGTGGATGGCACAGTTATGGGGAGGGGAATCTGTGGTGGATGGCACAGTTATGGGGAGGGGGATCTGTGGTGGATGGCACTGTTATTGGGAGAGGGATCTGTGGTGGATGGCACAGTTATGGGGAGGGGGATCTGTGGATGGCACAGTTATGGGAGGGGGATCTGTGGATGGCACAGTTATGGGAGGGGGATCTGTGGATGGCACAGTTATGGGGAGGGGGATCTGTGGATGGCACACTTATGGGGAGCGGTATCTGTGGATGGCACAGTTTTGGGGAGGGGGGTCTGTGGATGGCACAGTTATGGGGAGGGGGATCTGTGGATGGCACTGTTATGGGGAGGGGGATCTGTGGATGGCACTGTTATGGGGAGGGGGATCTGTGGATGGCACTGTTATGGGGAAGGGGATCTGTGGACGGCACTGTTATGGGGAGGGGGATCTGTGGATGACACTGTTATTGGGAGGGGGATCTGTGGATGGCACTGTTATGAAGAGGGGGATCTGTGGATGGCACTGTTATGGGGAAGGGGATCTGTGGATGGCACTGTTATGGGAGGGGGATCTGTGGATGGCACTGTTATGGATGATCTGTGGAGTTGCCCAGACGGCTAGGCCTTTCACTGTAGTTATTAGCCCCATTCAGCAGTCCCCCATTCACAGAAGGGGGGACTGCTGAAAGGGGTTAATAACTACTGTGAAGGCCCCCCCCCCCCCCGATGAGGGCGTGGCTTCATGGGACGGGGCGTGGCTTCACGTGGGCTCGTGCCCCGGATGTCTTTAGACCCTAGCAACGCCCCTGGTCACCAGACTTAAATCCGATTGAGAACCTCTGGTGGGACTTAAAGAAAGCAGTTGCAGCACGCAAGCCTAAGAATGTGACTGAACTGGAGGCTTTTGCCCATGAAGAATGGGCGAAGATACCCGCAGATCGCTGCAAGACACTTGTGTCAAGCTATGCTTCACGTTTAAAAGCTGTTATAACTGGAAAAGGATGTTGTACTAAGTACTAAGATTGAATGTCACTTGGGGGTTGAATAAAACTGATAATGATGTGAGCACAGAAAAGACATTTGTGGTTATTTAATTATAAATGTTATGTTATATTTGTCTGACTTACAAGTGCCTCTTTGATTTAATTGTAAACAAGATGACTGAAATTATCAAAATCAATGTCAAACTGGCCAAAACACTCAATTTCAGTGGGGGTTGAATAATTTTGAACACAACTGTAGTAGGAAAATGAGAACTTAAATTAGACTTTAATTATTTTAAACTGAAAGTTGGATTTTTTTATACTTATGAGATCCCATTAATTTCTATGGGATCACCACTACTCTGCGATCCTGGCCATGACAGCTGTCGCGTGACCAGTGCCTCTGTGTAGCCCTAGCTTTAATTTTCTCCTGGTTTTGGCTCACAATGGCCTCATGACTGTTTTTTCAGGTCCGCATCCAAGCTGCAGTTTTTGTGGCTCGGGTGCGGACCCATTCACTTCAATGGGGCCATAAAAAATGCGGAGAGCACTCCATGTGCTGTCCGCATCCGTTGCTCCGTTCCGAGACCCCGCAAAAAAAATATAGCATGTCCTATTCTTGTCCGTTTTGCGGACAAGAATAGGCATGTCTACAATGGGCCGCCCGTTCCGTTCTGCAAATTGCGGAAGGCACACGGACGGCTTCCGTTTTTTGCGGTTTGCGGACCGCAAAAAACAGCACGGTCGTGTGCATGTAGCCAATCACTGATGGAAATCACTGACCATACACTGAGCAAATCACTGAAGCGTAAACTAGACCTCATCAGTATTTTCTAAATTACTGAAAATACTTAGAATTTCCTGTGTTCCTCTATGATGATGGTCAGCACTATGCTCACAGGTCATTGCTTACCATGGGAATTGTGTGCTTGATGGAGCATGGTGACGGTTATCCCTTTGGTGAGGGTAGATCTGGGCAGCGGGTTGGGCCCACCATTCTGTGGGAGGCTTGTCATTAGCAGGTGATCCTTGGTGCCCTGAGATGGCAATGTCGCAGCAGGCAGATGAATAAAGCACCATAATACAGAGATAATATACCAAGTGATATCACAGTATAGAGGTAATGAATGCAGTGATGTCATAGCAGCACAAAGACAATAAAGATGAAAGATAATGCACACTTATGTCACAGTACCGAGAATAATCAGTGATGTCACAGTGAATATTTCTTTAGGTGGCAGAGTGGCCATTAGGCAGCCCTGCACCTTCTGTAGATACGCCACTGTTTGCAACGAATGTGCATTTATGTGTTTTATGTTGCCGGCTTGAAGTTCTTTTACGCTCAATTTAGTACAGCACTCAATGTAAACCATAAGTACACCGAAATATCACATGTAAATATTAGCTCTTCTCTAACAAAGCACACCATGTACTCCATTGCTATAGCAGAATTCAATTGTTTAAAGCTATTCTTTCCTAAATCCATAAGATGAATATAAGCTGGTGCAGATCATACAGCTTTTTCACAATTGTCCTACACTGTTAAAGGGGTTGTACCACCATGTCATATTCTTTTTATAGATCATAAAATTAAGCATATTTAGTTTACATTTATTTGCTGTTAAAGACAATCCAGTGAATGACATTTAAACTGCATTTAGACTGCCTGACTGAAAAGGCAATTATTGGAATCGTTCCTTCCTGATAATTGCCTGCTCGTCATTTACATGCAACAATCTCCTCCACTGCACAGGGACATGCTACTGCAATCGCCTGTCCTCATACCAATTCATTGTTTCTGGGTAGCAGATCTCTGTTTAGACAGCACAATCTGCTGACCAGAAATGAGAATTGAGGTGTCTGCACAAAAGACTATTTTACCTGTAGAATAAGCGTTTTGCTTGTTCATCGGGTGATCTGCAGCAGCTTTACACTGGCAGATTATCAGAAAAGAGCCTTCATACTAATATTCATTATGACTAATGGGCCTGAAAAGCAGGCTGTGTAAACCCAGCATTATTTACATAGTATGGCACCACCTGGTGGTCAAAGGGTGTAGCAATGTGCATGTCCATCTACTGAGCATAGTGCTACTGGTGCAAATGCTGCAAAAACCTATTTGGTATTTGGAATACTCTTATGTTAATATGTTCTTCCTTATTTGTAGGTGACTCTGCTCAGGATGATTCACATGTGTCCCCTAACTTTGCACCTCCTCTTCCGTATTGCCGTGCACCTTATTTAAAAATCACAGGAACTTTGGAAATACCTGACAGATGAACTGATGCTTGATATTCTCACCTCTCTCAGTGAGTTGTTAGTGGGTGTTTTATATTGTCTCTTGTTATTAATATGTTTAGTAACGTGATGACAGTTGATACTCTCTTTACTCCCTAGGCTTTTCTACATGTGAATGTTTCCTGTCTTCAGGTGTCACCCACACAGGATGGAAATGCTTTAGTATTATACAGTACCAGACAAGTGGATAAGATATGAAGAAAGGTCCTCCACATGCTGCAGACAAAAGCTGCAATGTAAGAGAGTGAAATCTGTGACAAATCGGCAGCAGAAATGTACAGTGCAGAAAATGCAGTGTGTGGCCATACCCTCCCTCTTCTGTCCCTTCCCTTCCTTACTTTCTCTGCTCCTCTATTTGTAGCATTCTTGGGTTCATTTTCTGTGTATCACTAACTGGCGGATACAGGGGGGGGGGGGGGGGGGCAATGGGTCAATTGCCCCCCCGAGAATATAGTTAAAGTCAGGGCGGAGAGCAAATCGGGGGAGATGAGCGCTTCCATTGTGGAAGCGCTCATCTCCGTAGTCATCTGTATCGCTGTCCTCAGGATAGCGATACAGATAGAAGTGCTGCGGCGGAGCAGGGGAGGGAGAGGCGTCTCCCTTCCTTGTTCCTCTGATAGGCTGCCGGCACAAGGCCCGCAGCCTATCAGAGGCCGGTGACGTAATCGCGCCGCCTGAGCCATACAGTGCGGGACACAGGCCGGAAGAGGCCTGCATCGTATCACTGCCATGGAGGTAAGTATAAGTGTTTTTATTTTTATACGGGACATGACAGGGTACTGGTTACTTCCACTCGACCCCCTATTCTCAGGCTGCCCTCCACACACCATCCATCCTCTACTTCTCCTCCAACCTTCTTCCCTTCAAATAAAAACACCGACACCTGGATGGATAAATTGGCCACAGCAGCCTTTTATTAAACAAACATACATATATAATTGACCCCACATTAACCTAACCCAGGGGGAGGTCCTTGAAGCCCGGAAACCTTGGAAACCATGCCGGGGTGGCCAACCTTACCTCCAGCCGTTGCACCTTAGCTCGGAAGCACCACGGTTGACACACCCCAACAATCCCGCCACAGCCGCCAAGCAACCATGGGAGTCCAGCCCCCACCGTGGGGCCCTCCCATCCTCGTCCTCTGATAAACCCACCGACTCCAAGGACCTCCCACCGCCAACCTAAGCCGCCGCGACAATAACCTTCCTTCTTCATCCTTCTTCATTCTTCGTTTTTTCTTTTTTCTTTTTTTTCTTTTTTATAATAGAACCCTCATTATGCAGACCAACACACAACCCAAAATCCCATACTGACAGCTATTTCCCAAGGGCCCCAGCCCCTCTCCCCTCCCCAAAAAACACAGGGGTGGGTGGGCGGGGGTCAGTACACACAAAATGGCCCCTTTCTCCTGCCTCGCATCCCCTTTTAACCCCTTTGTCCCCCTCCTACTAAATCAAACCCACCAATCCCTAACCATCGCCAGGGAGGGGTCTCCTTAAACCACCCCCTGTCATGTTCGCCTCCCCCTATGCTGCGCCCTCAGTCCGGCTCCTTCTTGACAGGGTACTGGTTACTTCCACTCGACCCCCTTTTCTCAGGCTGCCCTCCACACACCATCCCTCCTCTACTTCTCCTCCAACCTTCTTCCCTTCAAATAAAAACACCGACACCTGGATGGATAAATTGGCCACAGCAGCCTTTTATTAAACAAACATACATATATAATTGACCCCACATTAACCTAACCCAGGGGGAGGTCCTTGAAGCCCGGAAACCTTGGAAACCATGCCGGGGTGGCCAACCTTACCTCCAGCCGTTGCACCTTAGCTCGGAAGCACCACGATTGACACACCCCAACAATCCCGCCACAGCCGCCAAGCAACCATGGGAGTCCAGCCCCCACCGTGGGGCCCTCCCATCCTCGTCCTCTGATAAACCCACCGACTCCAAGGACCTCCCACCGCCACTGAAGCCTAGGCTTGACCTCTTAAGCCTTGGCGTCCCTCCACACCCGCACCGCAACCTCGATGCCTTCCTGTAAAACCAAACACCACATGTCTATACCTAGCGCATTCAGGTGAACCCCATCACTGCGCCAATAGCCACCAACACCCTTCTCCAGCTCCCGGTGCCTGACCGCCAATGCCCCATTCCGGGCCATAAACCTACCTATTGCCCTGTTTGCCTTCACTCGCGCCTTGTTCACACCCTCCACTGAGCGGGCCCCCCTCCAAACCGCCCGCGGCACCATGTCCGACCAGACCGTCACCATGCCCGGGTAAAGGGACCACAATCTGAGCAGGTCAAATTTAACATCCCTCACCAACTCCCGTGAAGGACGCGCACACAGATCATTGCCCCCCACATGCAATACGAGTACATCCGGAGCCCTATCCTGCTTTACAAACTGGTGGAATTCCGGCAACATACCCTTTCACATCATGCCCCGCCTGCCTATCCACCTTACCACTGCCACATCCCGCGCCAAACCGAGCTGCTGGCCATCAGGCCGAACTGCCGCCCGAAGAGCTCCCCAGAAAACGTAGGAGTGCCCTAGCACCCAAACCAATGCCGGACCGGAACCTGCAAAGAAACGAAAAACATAACAGAACCAAAATCGATTGGTCAACTCCCCACATCCTATACAAGACTTACTTCACGACAAGTCACCACCCCGGTCCCACTGCGAACGAGAGAGGGCATCAGCAATACAGTTATCCACACCGGGCACATGAACCGCCACGACCCACGCATTAAGTAGCAGGCATTCCAGCACCAACTTCTGTAGCAGCCGCACAACCAATGGTGAAGAAGCCGACAAACTGTTAATTGCTTGCACTACCCCCAAATTGTCGCAGTGGAACCGAACCTTCCTATTACGAAAAAGGTCCCCCCACAACAACACCGCCACGACAATCGGAAACAGATCCAATAACGCTAGGTTGCGCACCCATCCCTTACTAACCCAACTGTCCGGCCACCTACCCGTGCACCACTGGCCCCCCAAATAGACCCCAAAACCACAACCCCCCGCCGCATCCGAAAACAAATCAAAATCAAACAAACTAACCTCCTCCATGAACAAAGAACGCCCATTATACTGCTCCAAAAACATACCCCAAACCCTCAGATCAGCCTTCAACTCCCGACCCAACCGAACAAAATGATGAGGAGCCTGAACCCCCCCCCATGGCCCCCGCCAGCCTCCTACAGAAAATCCTCCCCATCGGCATTACCCGGCATGCAAAATTAAGCTTCCCCAGAAGAGACTGCAAATCCCTCAATTTGATTTTTGACGATCTCCCCGCCCTCGCCACTTCCTGTCTAAGGTCCTCCACCTTATCCAATGGCAACCTGCACTCCATCCTCCCAGAGACTATTACTATCCCTAGGAAGCTCAATTCCGTAACCGGACCCACCGTTTTCTCCCCCGCCAACGGAACCCCAAACGCCTCAAACAACGCAAACAACGTGTTCAACAAAACTGAACACACCCGGGACTGGACCGGACCCACACAAAGGAAATCATCCAGATAATGGATGACCGACTCGCACCCCGACGTGTCCCGAACTGCCCACTATAAAAATGAACTAAACGCCTCAAAGTAAGCGCACGATAAGGAGCACCCCATTGGTAAACAACGGTCCACGAAAAAACCCCCGTTCCAAAAACACCCCAACAGATGCAGGGTATCGGGATGTACTGGCAACAGCCTAAATGCCGCCTCAATGTCGGTCTTTGCCATCAAGGCTCCCCGCCCATACCCCTTCACCAATGCCACTGCCGCATCAAATGAAGTATAGACCACGGAACACATCACCGGGTCGATACCATCATTGACCGACGTTCCCTTAGGGAAGGACAAATGGTGAATCAGCCTGAATTTATTAACCTCCTTCTTTGGAACCACCCCCAAGGGCGACAAACGCAACGCCGCTAAAGGTGGCTCCAAAAAGGGGCCAGCCATCCTACCCAACCTAACTTCTTTTTCCAGTTTTTCCGTGACTACCTCCGGGTGCTCCATAGCCGACCGCAAGTTCTTCCTAACCAAAACAGCGTCGGACAGAACAAACGGAATCCGAAAGCCAAACGCAAACCCATTTCTCAACAACTCCGCCGCTCCCCTATCCGGGTACCTATTGAGGTACGGAACCATCCTTGCTAGCCGCACCGGCGTCTCCCCCTTTTCCAGAATTATCCCCTCCCCTGTGCTTCCCCCCTTTAAAGCACCTTGCCGCTCCATGTGCCCCCCCGCAAGTTGAGCACTCGTGCTTAAACTTGCACTTTGCCCCGAACTTGCAACCCCCCTCATTAAACAGGAAGCACAGCCCTTTCGCGGATGCTGACGCAAAACCTGACTAGCCTCCTCCCCCCACCTCCCCTCGAAAGGACTGACCCCCCCTAACCGGCGCCGTAACCTTTAACCACAATCCGATATCTTTGTGGTCCCACCGGATACCTTGCCGCACCGCCTTGCGCTGCCGGAACTGCTCATCGTAGCGCAGCCAAGCCAGCCCCCCATACACCCGATACGCCTCCCCTATCGCGTCCAGATAACAAAAAAGAGCAGAACAACATTCCGGCTCCTTTTCCCCTATAACACTAGCCAGGATCGCGAACGCCTGCAACCAGTTTGCAAACGTGCGCGGTATTAACCTATGTCTCCGCTTCTCTTCCTCCTCTCTTTTTCCCTCATCCTTCCTCACCCTATCCAGGTTAAACTTCTCAAGAGGAAGCAGCGAAAAAATATCCACATACTCCCCCTTCCAGATCCGATCCCTCACCTAGTGCTTTAAATGGGCCCCCAGCGGCCCCTCAAAGCAAACATAAACCTCACCCTTTGCCCGGTCATCTAACCGCGACTCCCCCGCCTCCCCCACTCCGCCGGCCTGAGTCTGCACTGACACGCTAGAAGCCCGCACGTCCGATACCGTACCCCCACCACTCTGTACCCCACTGGGACCCCCCAACGCCCCCCAAACTGGCAACAGTGACAGGCCCCCGGCCCCCCAGCTAGCCGCCAGCCCCGCCAAACCCCCCAGCAACTGACCTAAACCTCTGCTCAAATCAAGGTGGGCCCCAGCCCCAGCCCCTGCCAAACTAGCCCCAAACTGTACTAAAGGTCCCCAAGGTGTCTCACCTGGCTGCGTGGGTGCTGTGACCCCACCAGCCGCAGGTCCTGCATCCGGATGAGCCGATCTCTGCGCTGATCCTCCAGGGGCATCTTCTCCCAAGCGTCGCACCCCTCCACTAGCCGAGGATCCACTGCTGCTGGCAATTTCTTCAAGAAAAGCCGGCCCCTCCCCCTCTCCTTTGCCGGACGTCACCGCCGGGAGCCTGCTGCCTCCTGCCTCCTGGCCTGCAGCAGCTCCGCCATGCTGCCCACCTCTCCCACGCTGAGAGGCCCCAGTCACCGATCCATGGACTGGGCCTGCCAAACCGGGTCCCGCCTCCAAACGCCGTCCATCACGCCGGGCAGGCCTGGCACAGCCTGCAGCAGAGCTCCGCCGCTGACCAGGATTCCTCCCACGCCTGGGCGTCCGGGGAGGCACAGGTACCGACTGCCCCAGGTGTGAAGGGTCCCTTGAGGGGCTCCTCTTTCGGCGCTGAGCCCTAGTGGGCGCCATCTCCGGACTAAGGCGCGGCCGGGACGTCTGAGGCAGAGGCAAAGCGGGAGCCTCTGCCACCCCCTGCAGCAGCTCCTGGACCCGACCCTGCAGCCAGTCCTTACCCTTCTCAGCCGCCGCTGCACGAAGCTGTGCGATTATCACCTCCATTGTGTGTCCGGATGGCGGTCAGTACACACAAAATGGCCCCTTTCTCCTGCCTCGCATCCCCTTTTAACCCCTTTGTCCCCCTCCCACTAAATCAAACCCACCAATCCCTAACCATCGCCAGGGAGGGGTCTCCTTAAACCACCCCCTGTCATGTTCGCCTCCCCCTATGCTGCGCCCTCAGTCCGGCTCCTTCTATACTTGTGGCACATGATTTGAAGGGGGGGGGGGCATGGAGAGGCACTTGTTACTGGCACATGATTGGGGGGGCATGGAGAGGCACTTGTTACTGGCACATGATTGGGGGGCCATGGAGAGGCACTTGTTACTGGCACATGATTGAGGGGGGGGGGTGGAGAGGCACTTGTTATTGGCACATGATTAGGGGACATCTATGGGGGCACCTCTTACTGGTACATTATTGGGGGGAATCTATAGGGGCACTTCTTACTGGCACATTATTGGGGGCATCTATGGGGGCACTTCTTACTGGCACATTATTGAGGGGTGCTATGGGGGCACTTCTTACTGGCACATTATTGGGGGGCACTATGGGGGCATCTACTGAGGCCACAAAGAAGGGGTATTTTATATGGGGGGCTCTGTGTGGTACTAGTATTATCAGGGGGTTTATCGGTTTCTACAGTATAATATTGGGGAGGACAGCAACACAGTATTGGGGGTAGTAGAAGATGGGAGGATGATGGAAAAGAAGTAAAGTAAGATTTTTTTGTCAAACTGCAGAGACGAAAAATGGCTGAAAAATGATGGTCTGGTCTAAAGGTCTGAAAGTAGAAGATGAGGAAAGAGAACATCTACATCAAAGGAGACGTCACTGGATGTAAGAGGTATGTGGGGCTGTATAGCAAGTACAGCAAAATGCGGTGTGGGGGGATGGGGGGGCTTAGAGAGATGGGCCATATTCATTGGGGCTTGGGCCCCGGATCTTTTTCGACCCTAGTAACGCCCCTGACCGCCACCCATTCCATTACGCCCCGCCCACGGACGCCGTGACTGGCATCTCAACAGCAGCAGCAGAAAGTGACGTCATGTTCTAGGTGAGGAAGTGCCCCTACCGAGTCCAGGCTCTGGATCCGCCACTGGTGTCACTGGGAATATCTGGGCCCTTTAAAAATAACACATTAATTAGTCATTTCAGTTTAAATGGGTGCCACACAGTTGTCTATGAGAATCACTTTCACTAGCCAGACAGTGACCTTTCTAGGATAAAATGCAAATTTTAGAAAAGTTATACCATAAATGCAATACTCAGTTATCATGCTTTTGTATCATAATTCATCATAAATTGTGTTCTTCCAGGTCAGTGTTACTAAATTTAAGAAATAATGGGGGGACTTACTATAGACTGATGTTTTACAGCCCTGCGCTGCCGGAGGATGTACCTTATTTCTTGCCAGTCTCATCATAAATTAGGTGTGTCTTCTGTGTGCCTAGATTGAAATCCAAGGGCGCTTGGAGCTGCCTTAGATTTCAGTTTTCTCTTATGCCAGAAACTGGTGTAAAAAACGATAATTTAGATTTCAGTTTTCTCTTATGCCAGAAACTGGTGTAAAAGAAGATAATTTAGCTCCACCCCCTCCCCTCCCTCATTCTCAGAAAATGGAGAAGGCGGCAAAGAAACACCACTTTCATCTAGATTTAGGCACATTGGCATTTAAAAAGTCAAAAATATGAGGTATTGTATACTTGCAGACTTATTCATGTCTTTGGGTACGTTGCTCATTCTTAGGCCTCATGCACACGGACGTTTTTTTTTTGCGGTCTGCAAAACGGATTTCCGTTGTTTCGTGATCTGTGATCGTTTTTTCGTCTGTGGGTCTTCCTTGATTTTTGGAGGATCCACGGACATGAAAAAAAAGTCGTTTTGGTGTCCGCCTGGAGTTGCGGAGCCAAACGGATCCGTCCTGACTTACAATGTAAGTCAATGGGGACGGGTCCGTTTGATGTTGACACAATATGGTGCAATTGCAAACGGATCCGTCCCCCATTGACTTTCAATGTAAAGTCAGGAGTCCCTATTATACCATCGGATCGGAGTTTTCTCCAATCCGATGGTATATTTTAACTTGAAGCATCCCCATCACCATGTGAACACCTCTATGTTAGAATATACCATCAGATTTGAGTTAGATCGTGAAACTCAGATCCGACAGTATATTCTAACACAGAGGCGTTCCCATGGTGATGGGGACGCTTCAGGTTAGAATATACTAAAAGAACTGTGTACATGACTGCCCCCTGCTGCCTGCCCCCCTGTATTTAACACATTGGTGGCCAGTGCGGCCGGCCCCCCCTCCCTCCCCCCCTGTATTTAACTCATTGGTGGCCAGTGCGGCCGGCCCCCCCTCCCTCCCTCTCTTGTATTTAACACATTGGTGGCCAGTGCGGCCGGTCCCCCCTCCCTCCCTTGTATTTAACACATTGGTGGCCAGTGCGGCAGGCCCCCCTCCCTCCCTCTCTTGTATTTAACACATTGGTGGCCAGTGCGGCCGGTCCCCCCTCTCTCCCTTGTATTTAACACATTGGTGGCCAGTGCGGCCACCCCCCTAATTAAAATGACCGACCCCCCATCATTGGTGGCAGCGGAGAGTTCCGATCGGAGTCCCAGTTTAATCGCTGGGACTCCAATCGGTAACCATGGCAACCAGGACGCTACTGCAGTCCTGGCTGCCATGGTTACTTAGCAATTTTAGAAGCATTATACTTACCTGCGATGTCTGTGACCGGCCGGGCGCTCCTCCTACTGGTAAGTGAAAGGTCTGTGCTATAAGCAATGCGCCGCACAGACCTTTCACTTACCAGTAGGAGGAGCGCCCGGCCGGTCACAGACATCGCAGGTACAGTAAGTACAAACCGGATTCCCAAAAAGTTGGGACACTAAACAAATTGTGAATAAAAACTGAATGCAATGATGTGGAGATGGCAAATGTCAATATTTTATTTGTAATAGAACGTAGATGACAGATCAAACGTTTAATCTGAGTAAATGTATCATTTTAAAGGAAAAATACGTTGATTCCAATTTTCACGGTGTCAACAAATCTCAAAAAAGTTGGGACAAGTAGCAATAAGAGGCTGGAAAAAGTAAATTTGAGCATAACGAAGAGCCCTGAAGACCAATTAACACTAATTAGGTCAATTGGCAACATGATTGGGTATTAAAAGAGCTTCTCAGAGTGGCAGTGTCTCTAAGAAGCCAAGATGGGTAGAGGATCACCAATTCCCACAATGTTGCGCAGAAAGATAGTGGAGCAATATCAGAAAGGTGTTACCCAGCGAAAAATTGCAAAGATTTTGCATCTATCATCATCAACTGTGCATAACATCATCCGAAGATTCAGAGAATCTGGAACAATCTCTGTGCGTAAGGGTCAAGGTCGTAAAACCATACTGGATGCCTGTGATCTCCAGGCCCTTAAACGACACTGCACCACAAACAGGAATGCTACTGTAAAGGAAATCACAGAATGGGCTCAGGAATACTTCCAGAAACCATTGTCAGTGAACACAATCCACCGTGCCATCCGCCGTTGCCAGCTGAAACTCTACAGTGCAAAGAAGAAGCCATTTCTAAGTAAGATCCACAAGCTCAGGCGTTTTCACTGGGCCAGGGATCATTTAAAATGGAGTGTGGCAAAATTGAAGACTGTTCTGTGGTCAGACGAGTCACGAATCAAGTTCTTTTTGGAAATCTGGGACGCCATGTCATCCGGACCAAAGAGGACAAGGACAACCCAAGTTGTTATCAACGCTCAGTTCAGAAGCCTGCATCTCTGATGGTATGGGGTTGCATGAGTGCGTGTGGCATGGGCTTCTTGCATGTCTGGAAAGGCACCATCAATGCAGAAAAATATATTCAGGTTCTAGAACAACATATGCTCCCATCCAGACGTCATCTCTTTCAGGGAAGACCCTGCATTTTTCAACAAGATAATGCCAGACCACATTCTGCATCAATCACAGCATCATGGCTGCGTAGGGGAAGGATCCGGGTACTGAAATGGCCAGTCTGCAGTCCAGATCTTTCACCTATAGAGAACATTTGGCGCATCATAAAGAGGAAGGTGCATCAAAGAAGGCCCAAGACGATTGAACAGTTAGAGGCCTGTATTAGACAAGAATGGGAGAGCATTCCTATTTCTAAACTTGAGAAACTGGTCTCCTCGGTCCCCAGACGTCTGTTGAGTGTTGTAAGAAGAAGGGGAGATGCCACACAGTGGTGAAAATGGCCTTGTCCCAACTTTTTTGGGATTTGTTGACACCATGAAATTCTGATTCAACATATTTTTCCCTTAAAATGGTACATTTTCTCAGTTTAAACTTTTGTTCCGTGATTTATGTTCTATTCTGAATAAAATATTAGAAGTTGGCACCTCCACATCATTGCATTCAGTTTTTATTCACGATTTGTATAGTGTCCCAACTTTTTTGGAATCCGGTTTGTATAATGCTTCTAAAATTGCTAAGTAACCATGGCAGCCAGGACTACAGTAGCGTCTTAGCTGCCATGGTAACCGATCGGAGTCCCAGCGATTAAACTGGGACTCCGATCGGAACTCTCCGCTGCCACCAATGATGGGGGGTCGGTCATTTTAATTAGGGAGGGAGGGGGGGGGCCGGCCGCACTGGCCACCAACGTGTTAAATACAAGGGAGGGAGGGGGGGCCGGCTGCACTGACCACCAATGTGTTAAATACAAGGGAGGGAGGGAGGGGGGGCGGCCGCACTGGCCACCAATGAGTTAAATACAGGGGAGAGAGGGGGGGCCGCACTGGCCACCAATGAGTTAAATACAGGGGGGGGAGGGAGGGGGGGTCTGCCCCCTGCTGCCTGGCAGCACCTGCCAGGCAGCAGGGGGCAGTCATGTACACAGTTCTTTTAGTATATTCTAACCTGAAGCGTCCCCATCACCATGGGAACGCCTCTGTGTTAGAATATACTGTCGGATCTGAGTTTTCACGAAGTGAAAAATCTGATCTAAAAAGCTTTTATGCAGACGGATCAGCGGATCCGTCTGTGTGAAAGTAGCCTACGGACAAGGATGACGGACGCGGATGGCAATCTTGTGTGCATCCGTGTTTTTTCACGGACCCATTGACTTGAATGGGTCCGTGAACCGTTGTCCGTCAAAAAAATAGGACAGGTCACTGCTTGTATATAGTTAATGTGTGCCGGCTGTATTATAGAGTTATAACCCTACTCTCAAAAGTGACTGTGGCACCTGAGTGGTTAGACAGCCGGTGCTCCCTCTGTCCTTCAACTTGACATCCTGTGAATGCAACTGCAATGTGCCGAGCAATTGTCATGGCAGCGGCCTGCCATGTTATGGCTTCTATTATTATTATTTATTGCGTGAGCAGAAGATTAATAAGTTATGGGTGTCAGAGAATGGTGACTCAAAACAATATATATATATCTTTTTTTAACTGGACCTGGGCGTGCCAAAGGGTGCGTAGACCGAGCCTCTAGGTGCTGAAGCAACGCCCTAATAGCACCTAGAGGCTCATTAGCATATTTTGAGAACAGCGGCAGGGAGTTATAAAGCATACTGTTATGTACTGCTGACATCAGCACATCGCTAATGTCAGTCAGCTACATAACGTTATTTCTCATGACAGGAACCCTTTAAAGGGTAAAGGAGTTGTTAGTTTCCAAATGAGTTTACAATATATTCAAGACTTTAGCTGTCAGTGTGCCATTGAGGCCCTCACCCACAGTATGGTTAGCTGTATCGGAATACTTTGAGTAGACTGAACATACAGGAAGTGGCTTCATTTTCCTGCCGTCTTGATGATCAAATGTCTGCATGTTGCTATCCTTTTTGCCATGTATGGCAGGATCCACTGACCAACTGACCCCAGTTAAACGTCACAAAAAAAAGAGGAAGGAAGATTCTGAAATCTAAGACGATAAGACCCTGCTTTAATTACCTGTGGTTATTCAGCTTGCAACTTCTTAACCCTTCATTGTATACATGCAGAAAATTTGTCATTTAAATGGTGCTAGGTTCATGGACTGTACAATATATTGCATCAATATATGAACACTTTGCATAGTCGGACTACTTTATTACATCATTAAAGAGTTTTACAAACAGAAATAGTTTATGGCAAATACACTTTTTACTTGTACTTTTCATATTTCTTCATGCTGGTCTGTGATAAATGATGAAAATTACATTAAAGGGGTTTTAGGGCTTTAGGGCATATTAGGGCAGGCAATTGTAATACAGGGAGCTGGGACTGACAACTGCTACAAAGAATACGTCTCCCTCCAGAGGAACCAGTATGACACTGTTGGCTCATGTTTTAAGGATGATGTGTAAAAAAAATAAAAATTTGCAGCCCAGTTCCAGTTTTAGATCCAACTTATGATTCTGCCTATAAGACATATTTATAAGGTTGCCAAACATCTGTAATTCATACTCAGCCTGTGAAGATGAGGAACTCTTGGTTAGTGAGAAGAAATACTGCAAATGTGTTCATGATTAGGCCTGCAGGACCGTGTGCAGGCCATAGTAAGGCACACTTATATTCGAGTAGGTCTGGATTCTTAGATGTGTGCATTCACATTACACAAGATATTACACTAAAGACTCTATTGCTACTTAAAGGGGTTCTCCAGGAATGATTCAAAATGGCCACCAGCAACCTGTACTAGAACGTGAGGACTGGTTGGCTCCACTTGTAGCGCTGCCTAGAGGGATGGGCGGAGCCTCACTACACTGCTCTACAATAGATGGTAAGGATGTGATCCCCCCTATGATGTGCCATCATGGCTGAGCAGCCTGACAGGAACGCTTACTAATGTGTAATGTATGCAAGTGCCATAGCGTAATGAGTAGTAAAATCCTTACCCTCCTACGCAGATCTGCAAGTGGAGGCTACCAGTCCTGCTCACATTCTAAAACAGGTTGCTGGGTGCAATTTTAAATCCTTCCCTGAGAACTCCTTTAAATTTAGCCATACCAACAGCATTGCAATTCCTAGTTACATTTACTTTGATAGTTTCCCGCTGAATTAGGGAATGGTTCCACGGTTCTACAATAAATGATACTTGAAATGAAGTACTGGCAATAAAAAATGATCTGAACAGGGTTCCAAGGAACACATAATTAAAATAAAATTTCCATTTGGAGCCAATTTGAGAAATGTATCAAGCCCTGCACTTCAGAATTCTGGCTTTAAGAAATCCCTAATAGGCTTCTGTGACTTTTTGGGATTACTTTCGGACAAATTTGCAACAGCATTTGAATTTTTATACCACTCACACCAGTTTTAAAAAGTGGATGAATAGTGGGCGTGGTTAAATATGTTAATTAGGTTGGCTTCAGATTTATAACTGTGACTTTTTTAAAAAGTTGTGAAAAAGTCACAAATTCCTTCCAGTAGGGGGGTGGGTGTAGAAAACTGGAGTGGCATTTCTAAACAAAAGTGTCAGGTTTGAAGATGTACCAAATATAACAGTCAGCACATGACATTTGTTAAATTTGACACAAAGTATGCCAACGCAGGCTCAAGCAAAACTGACTTCAACTATTCCCCCCTAAAGGTATATTTACATGCAGTGGATTTGTTGCAGAATTCTGCATCTGAAAATCAGTTCCATTTGTCTGAATTGATTTCTGCAAGCCCCATGTAAATATATAGATCAGTCATGAACATTTCTGCAACAAATCTGCTGTGTGTGAATTTACCCTCAGAGTCAGTATGTATTGGTTTAAAGCATACCTGAGTTTTGAAAAAAGTTTGCATAATGGCTGTGCTTCATTGTACAATCATAACTTTGAAGGAACAGTTATGTTTGGGCTTCTCTGAAGTCTCTTTCAGCCATATTATTCCCAGTTTCAGCTGCACAGCGAGATGCATTTCTCTCACAAGCAGTGGGTCTCCCTTCTGCCAGTACTCTATGCAGTGACCGCACTTCTCCACTTCTCTTACTTCCCACTATGTTTTTTTTTTTTTCTAGAGAGCTCAAAAAGCTGACGAGAAAGAATAAATCACACAGAAAAACAGGAGGCTCCTATGATGTTTAGAAGCTGTTGTTGTATCAGGCTCAGGATCTCCTCTAGCTCGGACACACCCACACTTCCTCTCGGTCATCCTCTGAGTCTCTGTAACCAGGGATGGATCTTGCCTGACAACAGGCAGTGGACTGCAACTTAGGTGGAAGTAAGACCCCTAGTGACCATGACTTTACAGCTTTTTTTTCAGGTGGATGCAGGCATATTTTTTAAATGAAGTGATATACAAATTTGCTAGTTGCACCATTCTCTATAAAATGAAATGAAATTGTGTGAAAGTACAATGACTTATTAAGTGTGGTCATGATACCAAATCTACACCTATAGGGCTGGGTAAGATTTATTTCCCTGCTCCTTCTCTGTTGCTCATCATCAGACTACAGGCTCTGTATACAGAAAATAACTAGATGCCCATCCAGGGGCGTAGCTAGAAATGCATGGCCCCCATAGCAAAAAAAATCTATGCCCCCCCCCCGTGCCATCCACAGATCCCCCTCCCCTAAACAGTGCCATCCACAGATCCCCCCCTCCCCCCCTCCCCTAAACAGTGCAATCCACAGATCCCCCCCTCATAACAGTGCCATCCACAGATCTCCCCCCTAAACAGTGCCATCCACAGATCTCCCCCCTAAACAGTGCCATCCACAGATCCCCCCTAAACAGTGCCATCCACAGATCCCCCCTAAACAGTGCCATCCACAGATCCCCCCTAAACAGTGCCATCCACAGATCCCCCCCTAAACAGTGCCATCCACAGATCCCCCCTAAACAGTGCCATCCACAGATCCACCTCCACGACGCTCACAGGAGTATATTTAGTAACTACTTTACCTTTAATCATTGCTCATTGCTGATCTCTTTACTTGGATTATTTGGATATCTTACTCTGTCTTAGCTCCGGTAACAGCAGGCAGTGCGGGCGGCGCTCACTCACTGACGTCACGCGCCTGCGCCACCTAGTGGGAGGAGCAGGCGCGTGACGTCAGTGAGTGAGCGCCGCCCGCCTGCACTGCCTGCTGTTACCGGAGCTAAGACAGAGTAAGATATCCAAATAATCCAGGTAAAGAGATCAGCAATGAGCAATGATGAAGTTAAAGTAGTTACTGATTAGTTTATAAATATACTGCTGTGAGCGGCGTGGCCCTGTATATTCTAACCCCCAGGCAAGCGTCCTGTCACCATGGGAACGCCTAGGGGTTAGAATATACCATCGGATTTGAGTTTTTATGATCTCACTGAGCTCGTGAAAACTCAGATCCGATGATATATTCTAACCCCCAGGCAAGCGTCCCCGTCACCATGGGGTTAGAATATACCATCGGATCTTCTGAGTTACTCAGTGGCCTGGCTGGAGCCTCCCCAGCCACTGTGTCGGCCGGGCCCTGCGTGCGCCCTGCTCCAGTCCTGACTCCTCCCCAGCCAGGCCCGAGCCGCGGACCGCCCGCGCCCCGCCCACTACACTAGTCTAGTGTAGTGGGCGGGCGGTCCGCGGCTTGGGCCTGGCTGCCTGTGTGTAGTGTGTATGTAAATAAAAAAAATAATAATCAACAGAAACTGGCCCGGACGGGCCTCCAGTGGCGTAGGGCCCCATAGCCACTGCTATGGTTGCTATGGCGACCCCTACGCCATCAGCCTATCTTCAGTCAACAAACTCACTGTCTTTGTCACTTGTCAGAGATTTGATATAATAGATTTTTAGGTCCATTTATTATTATTATAACTATATGACCTGTACATTAGAAAATTGCTTACATGTATACCATCTAGAGATCCTGCATTAGATACCAACTGATTCAGTTTGGGAACTCTGCCAGTGCTGCAGAGTGACTTCACACCAAAGTGATACACAAGAGGAAGTCTTTCACATCCAGCCAGGCCAAGAGAACCTTGTATGACAGGAAAGACCAAAAAAGAGGAAAAAATAACTCTTTCAACAAAGAGTTTCCTCATGCTTACATAATTTAACTATTAGAAAATTAAAGAGAAAACAAAATTCACACACGAGGAGTAATATCATAAAGGAGAACTTGTGAGAGGAAGATAGTACCCAAACTATACATATTATGTAATCCACAAGTACCAAGATACACGTGGAATTTCTGGTTGGAGGAAGATTTATTTCCAATTTTAGTGGGGAAGAAATTTTACCTAGAATGTTAAAATTCTCTAACAGAAAAAGAAATGCAATTTAAGGTATACGTGTATAATATCGTAATAACATGTTGCGCAGAGCTGAGCAGTGCAGGTCAGATCTTCTGAGGAGGAGAGCATATTGACTGTCATGGGTCAGTTTGTGGTTGTCAAAGGGGGCATTATGACTGTGAAAAGGGGCATTGTGCCTGGCATAAGGAGCTTTGCCGGAGTTGATGAATCAATAGTGGGCATTGTTTCTGTCACAAGAGCTGGGTGGATTAGATAAACACCTTAAGTGGCACATCACTGCTCATTGACATGCTGTTCTTGCACACCTGACCACTGAATGACATTGATTGGCTGCCATGGTCTTGTGACGTTATATATAGCTTGCAGGTTGGAAGATGATTATACATATAATGAAATCGACAGGAATCAAAATGCACCTGGAACGTGTGAGGCCCCCTTTTGTATGGTTAGGATTTCTATAGTTGCCTCTGCCACGAGCCTCAGAGGAGAAGAGCGAAGGATGGGAGTGATAGTGGCTCTGGCTGCAATAATTATTCACAGTGGCAATCCTTACACTGATGCTCCCTATTGCCAGGGCAGTGATAGGAGGGCACACCCTTTCTTCACTCAGGGCACACCCCGATGTTGGCGCTCCTGTCTGATGGTAGTTGGGCTGCCCTTGGTGTTATGAGTGTTATACAGGTGCAAGGCAGGAGATTTAAGTGTAGTGGCTGGTAAATGATGCTGGAGTCAGTCACCATGCCAGTTGTAGAAGATAAACATTTCACTAAATTTTTCCAGATAGCAATGTTTGGATATTGGCCAGGATGGGGATTGTAGTACTCCTTCCCTCTATCTCGCCAAAGTCTCTTTCTGTGCAGAATCTAAGGCTGGCAATTCTTCTTGCAAGCATGGCTGTAATTTTCAGCTGAGAGATACAGGATTAAGATACAGTGGGGTAGATTGTGTCCTAGTGTGAAGGCTGTTTTAGTAATGTTCCTCTCACTGCAGTAAAGATAGAGACTATCAGCCATAAACAGCAAATACCGTACTGACTAACTCCAATGCTCAGGCATGAGAATTCTGGACCTTCTTGCTTCCCAGTCTCTCTTTCTGGAGTACTGTACAGAGAAATGATCTTCTCTGTGTATCTCTCAGAGATAGTGGTTCTTTGGAGTTTAGGCCTAGTATTTTTAGTGGTGACAACATTTTCCTCCACTAGCACACAACTTAATGAGCTAGGGGCGGATCTAAGTCCAACACCCAACCTCCCACGGGGGCAGAGTCAGGACCATCTGTAACGCCCCAGAGTGGCATTACCACCTTTGCACCTCGCTACTGTCTTTACTGGTTAACCTCATGTGATCATGTGTATTTATTTTAGGTCCAAACACTGCATTTCCTATTTTGTAACTGTTTATGTTCACGTGTAATGTACCTGGTTCACCAGCAGGTGGCAGCAAATATGGCAGAGCTATAGTTACATAGAATGGAGTTTTCCATTCCATTCTACACCCCTCTCCGTGGAGGAGTGGGCGAGTCCCACTTCCTGCAGGAAGGATGGGGACCAGTTTCTAGAGTAGTCTAGATTACCCCCTGCTAGGGGAAGGAAGCAAGTGCTGGGCACGTCTCTGCTGGATGTGCCCAGGCCAAGCCAAGCCAAGCCAGCTAGAGCACCATCAGCTCTGCAGGATGTGGAGGCCACAGCTTAGTGCCTCAGGAGCCAGGAGGAGTGTTCCCTGGCATAATTAAGAGATAGACCATACAAAGAGAAGTTGCAGTATCCAGAGGAAGCTAAGTTATACAGCTACCCTGTCAGTACAGCAGAGCCAGAGAGCAACAGATGTAGCAGAGACGAGTTTGCCTGCCAGAGTGTTAATGCTAAAGCCTGCTGAAACCAAGACAAAGTCTGTAACCCATTTGGAGAAACGTTTATGCCAAGTAAAGCTGTTATTAACTTCACAAGGTCTGGACTTTATTCTTAATCCCCAAGTTAACTGCCCCCCTTATTTGCGGCTTCAGAAGACAACACCTGGGGTCCAGTGTATCCAGGTAGGAGCACCGTGACACTCTCATACAACATAAAGGGACATTTTAGGCCACCCTATACAACTCGGCCATTCCTACACCTGGGTACCACCACCAACACCATTTCTTAAAGGAACTCTGCCCAGTTGTTGCTTCACTGCAACTGGCGTCATGAATATTTCTTAAAGGGACCCTTTGACGCTGTCGGACGTTGCACATCCACCCTGAACGACCCACGATGAGATATGCTGGTTGCAAGGCATCAGCATAGCAAATAATATTAAATAACAGTTTGCAAGTACCCTGTTGCATATGAGCTTGGCAGCTGAAGGATCTGTGTTGGTCCCATGTTCATATGTGTCCGCATTGCTGAGAAAAACTAGGTTTTATTTATGCAAATGAGCCTCTAGGAGAAACAGGGACATTGCTGTTACACCTAGGGGCTCTGCTTTCTCTACCTCTGCACTTTCTCTACCTCTGCCAGGATCGGGCTTGATGATGTTTACACTGCCTGGGCCTGTCAATCTCAGTGCAAAGGGTGTGGCAGTTGTGGAGAGAGCGGAGCCTCTAGGTGTAACAGCAATGCCCCCATTGCTCCTAGAGGCTCATTTGCTTATATTAAAACGTCATTTTTCTCTGCGGGCACATATGAACCTGGGACCAACACAGATGTCTTCAGCTGCCAAGCGCACATGTAACAAGTCAGCGAGTTTCATATGGACAAATCTGCCGATAGATGCCCTTTAACTGATCTATAGCAGCAGAGATAACATTTTAATAATGGAATGCAAGAATCTTGACTGGAAAAAGCATAGTTCAGTAAGACACCAGATGACTGAGAATTGACTTTTTTTTATTTCTTTCCTGTTTGCATTCGTGCCACACTCCACTTAAGCAGCAGAGAATGCAATGGCATGGTGCCAACCAGCAGTCATAAACGGGGACTTTAATATAAAAAAAAAAAAGGAAATGCCTTTTGACTTACTTCCTCAACTATGCTCAGGAGGGAAGCCCTGGAAGATGAACCAGCAAACTATCATTTCTCTGACCCAATACTGTATGTTTATGTTAAAAGAATGAAAAACTAGACATCTTTAGGACCATACGTGTGATAGAGGGCACCACAGGGCACATCTTGAGGCAAGTACACCTCTACAGGGACAGAAAAGCATATATTCCAAGTGTAACTGTACAGGGTAACTGAGAGTCAGCCATAAGCTTTATTTATTCAGATTCATGGTATGTTATGTATTATGCATGCATGATTACGGCAGACTTGTGCTTCAATCAGCAACTAATCTGAACTAGTAGAGCAGAAGTGTAAAGCATGGGGGAATCAAAGTAGGAGCTTTTGCCTTTCATGAGATTTACTTCTGAATGAGTGTACAGCTAGTCTAGATTCACTGTATTATAGCATATATATATATATATATATATATATATATATATATATATATATATATATTAGTTAAAGGGGCTATCCTGTGGTTAATCTAAAAAATTAAAATCAGATATCATATAGAACATGCTCTTTCTAACAAAGCTAGAACCGGCCCTCTACCTCATATGGATCCGGAGATCTCCCCATTCATTGCTCCAATTGTTCTTCTAGATTTATTTCATGCTGGCAGCTCAGGGGGAGTGTCATTTCTCAGGGGGCGTGTCTTTTCTGTTTCAGTTTTCTCCCTGTAACTGTCGCAGCTTTTAACAGAAGATGGGCTGGTAGCAGTTGAAGGATGGAACTGAGCATGTGTGTCCACCTCATTGCAGTGGACAGAGAAATAAGGAAAAGAACAAACAGCAGGTGCTGATCCAGGTGCTGGTTTGAAAAATGTAGAATATTTGAGGAATTCTTACAAGGGTCTAGGCTCAGACTAGCCCACAGGGCTACAGGTGAATTCCCCCGGTGGGCCCCAGAGCAAGGTGGCCCCCTAGTCTCCCACACCCTGAACAAGTGGCACATAACACAATATACTTATTGCACTAAATACATATATTCAATGTACAACAGTTCAATCAGCCTATGTTCATATAAAAAACTTGATAGATAAAGAAACGCCCGAGGTTTATTATTATAGACACGATCAGAGCTGAGATGACTTCTAGGTATAGAGGAAAGCTAGCCAGTATCCTCTTTTCCCCAGGACCTACTTTCTCAAAATTGCTGCACGGACCCCCATATTCTATCATCTGGTAGCATCTTGCTGCTGTGTAAGCAGGTAATATTTGAATGTATCCGTATGATGGGCCCCCAAAATAAATGTTACTGGTGGGCCCTAGTCACCCCAGTCCGACACTGCAAGGGTCAAATTATGATGACTAGATGATTGGGTCAGAACATCTCAAAAAAGCAATGTCAATTGGTAACCTACCAAAACTAATTCAAAGAAGGACATCTGGGGAACTAGTCACAGGGTCATTAGCACCCAAGACTCATTGATTTGTGTGAAGAGTGAAGGCTAGCCTACCTAGTATGAACCCACTGAAGAGCTTCTGTAACACAAGTACCCAATACTGACCCCTGTACACAGCCTATAGCACCTACAATGTGTATGTAGGTATCAGAATTTCACCATGAAGCAATGGACGACTGTGCCCTGTCTGATGAAACACATTTTTACTGCTTTTGGACAGCTTGGTGCTTGCACTGGAATACACTACAAAAAAAAGTCAAGTGGAAGCAGTATGTGGTATGGACAATGTTCAGCTGGGACTTGGGTCCTGGCATTAATGTGGATGTCACTCTGGCACTTTCTGTCTACCTGAACATTGTTGCAGACCAAGTATACCCATTCATCTTTGAGCAAGATTATGTATTCTGCCACACTGCAAAAATTGTTCAGAATGGTTTGAGGGACATAAAAATTTGTTCAAGGTGTTGACAACAGGAGAAAAGTGCACAAACAAGATCTTTACTGCTTACTTGCAATGAGGCACAACTCGTAATGGTTATACCGTATTTTTCGCCCTATAAGACACACCGGCCCATAAGACGCACCTAAGTTTTTGAGGAGGAAAATAAGAAAAAAAAATATTTTGAACCAAAAGGTGTGCTTTTGGTGGATTTTGAACTAATGGGGGTCTGTGCATGACACTATTATGGGGTATCTGTGGATGACGCACTGTTATTGGGGTAAATCTGTGGATGACACTGTTATGGGGGAATCTGTGGATGGCACTGTTACGGGGGCATCTGTGGATGGCACTGTTACGGGGGCATCTATGGATGGCACTGTTACGGGGGCATCTGGATGGCACTGTTACGGGGGCATCTGTGGATGGCACTGTTATGGGGGCATCTGTGGATGGCACTGTTATGGGGGCATCTGTGGATGGCACTGTTATGGGGGCATCTGTGGATGACCTGACACTGCCATGGGGGATCTGTGGATGACACATATATAGCATCTTATGCTATGTGTCACCCACAAATTACCCCCCATAAAAGTGTCCCTGTGTAGTAAATGACTCCCAAAACAGGGGCTGGGGGCCGGCATCTGTTGCTGTAATGGCAGCGGAGCCCGGTGCAGTCACTGTATTCTATTACACTGGGCGCCGCTCACTGTAGTAATCATATTTAACGTATAGGCAATGCTAAAGTATAGAAATCCTCTGAAATCCAGCATGTAGCACTTACTAAACTCCAGTAGCAGGCAGGAGGCTGGGCGGCGGCAGCGTAACTCACTACATCACGCGCCTGCTCCTCCCACTTTATGAATGAAGCAGGTGGCACAGGCGCGTGACGTAGTGAGTGGCGTTACCCTGCCGCCGCCCGGCCTCCTGCCTGCCTGGAGTTTAGTAAGTGCTACATGCTGGATTTTAGAGGATTTCTATACTTTAGCATTGCCTATACGTTAAAGGGATTCTGTCATCAGAAATGAGCCCTATAAGCTAAACATATGGCGATGTCCCTTGTAAAACACTGAATCCTAAAGTGAGTTTATCAAATGCCCCTGTGCCTCTATATTTATAAAAAAGCGGTTTATATCACCTGTCAATCACTTCAAAATGTGTCCAAGGGGACGTCTCATGGTGAAAGGTGCCTGGCTGCAGCCATCTCATTTAGGTGCCCAGCGCCGCCTTCTGAGCTGAAATCGCCGCCCTCCCTTTTTCATTCGATCCGCCTACCTCAGGTGACTAACTTTCCTTGTGCCCAGCTGTGCCCAGCCACGCCCGCCTGTGAAGGAGCCCAACACTGCCTATGTCTCCTCCTTTCATCAACGATAGATAGCCATAATCTCGCGATGCGCGAGCTCGCGCATGCGCAGTTCATTCCCTGAGGCTGATGCCAGCACAGGGAAGGAACACTATACCGGCACTGCGCATGCGCTAGCTCACGGCTATCTATCGTTGATAGATAGCCGTAGGACTTTAGAGAAGTGGGAAACAAAAACCCCCTGAAAATACATAATTTTATTTTAAATGGGACCTAATCTGGGTAAGGTTATTTTACTATTTTATTTACAGATGCCTAACTAGGCAATAGAACCTGTCTTGACCCAGATATAAATTAATACTTCACTTTTATTGAGATAATTCTAAAATGTGATATACTGACTGTGTGCACATGCACTCTTTGATTAAACTTAGACCAAAGATGGAAAAAATTAAAAACACAGTGCACCTCTACACTGATGAAAGCATTGACTGGACAATGTAGAGGGAACTGAGATGTGCACTATCTCTCACCCTACGTCCCTATAAGCGAAGTGCTATTAGTATCTGTAGGGGGGGGGGGGGGGGGGGCACACACTGCCGTGGCACCGTCCATAGTTCACTACCAGCTGAGAATGGTTGTCATAGCAACCTTAAATGCATAATATTATTAATAAACTCCTAAATGTCTTTAACTATTTATAATGACTTGTTTTATCTGGAGGCAAATAGTCTAAAAATTAAAAAAGGCTGCTATTCAGATTCCTTCACATGGAATCCATCCTAATGACACAGCAAGATGTCCTGTGTAAGATTTCAGAGTACAGAGCAGTGGCCATTTGTAAGCTCTGTTTTCTGCCTGTATCAGCCCTGTAAACCATTATCTTGTCTACAGACCACAGCTGAGAAAAGGCCTCATCTGTGTCTGTCTGCCTTGGAATGGAGCTCACCTTACCTCCTACTCACAAGCTGTAATGATGCCCAGATATGCTGCTGTGGGGAAGGTGTGTCATTAGAAAACATTTCAGCTTGTGAGTATGAGGTGAGGTGATCTCCATTCCGAAGCAGACAGACACAGATGAAACTTTATGAAGGCGCCCCCAGGTCTGCCTGCAGTGTATGCCCTATTAGGCTGTGCCATAGTACTGACAGTATAATACACTGTACTGTATTAGCAGTACAGTGTATTATAGAAGCGATCAGAAAATCCCTTAGCAAAGTCTCGTTGTGGGACTAATAAATTGTAAAGAAAAAAAAGTTTCAGCTTTATCAAACAAAAAAACTCCAAGTTAAAAAATGCACATTTAAAAAAAGAAATTCAAGGATAAAAACCGCTCCACATATTTGGTATCACCACATCCATAATGACCCGCACCACACAATTATCAATAAATTTATCCTGTAAAGTGAACAATGTATAAAAAATAAAAATGCCAAATTGCTTTTTTTCGCCTCCAGATAACTGAATAAAAAGCTATCAAAAGTGTTATGTACCCCAGAATGGTACCAATTAAAACTTTAAGTAGTCCCACAAAAATCATGCACTCACACAGCTCCTTAGAAAGAAAAAGAAAAAAACGTATGGGCCTTTGGAAGCGGCAATGTAAAAACATTTTCTTTTCTTTTAAAAAGAGAGCTTTTATTGTGCAAAAGTAGCAAAATGGGGAAAAAAACTATATGTATATGGTATCACTGTAATTGTACTGAACCGGAGAATAAACTTTAACTTCGCAAAATGTAAAATTTAAAAAAACTGTGGCAGTATTGCTTTTTTTCTCCATACTCCCTGCAGAAAGATAGGTCAGAACCATTTTGGCAGAAGGGTACCTACACACGCAAGTGATATGCAGGCATATTTTGTGTCCATGTTCTTTTCATAACTGTAATTGTTAGTAGAGAAATGTTCTTGAGTGCTTTTTATTTAAGAGGTTTTACAACCATAGATTGATAGTTGCAAGAACAGTATAAAAATGTAGCTTTAAAACAATACTGACCTCTAAGTTGTGATGGACCCTTTTAGGGCGTATGGTCTTTTTTATATAGGGTTGTCCACGTCAGTTCTACTGACCTAAGAAGAAAGCTACTAAGTAAGAACTGCTCCCATTCTGTAAACTTAGTGCAGTCATTATTTACTTTAATGGGTGCCATGTATTATGACATTTCCCCCTCCAGCAGTCACTGCAGGTACAATATGGGACTATGTGCTACAGCTGATCGCCAGGAGTTCCAACAGCAAACAAGCCGATTACTGATCTGAAATGTGTTATTGTAAATGTTATTGATTTGTAGAATTTGGTTTGTTCAAGTCAGGTCCTTGTCGATCATCCCTGTTTCCCTCCATGCAGCCAGCCTCAGTAACACTCCACCAATGAACTTGCCTTTATTCTCAACTTTCGTTCATCCCAAAAGGAATGATTTTATCTTTTTCCAAATTTGGTCTTAAACCTCCTTCAGTAATGCCGAGTTGTATGTATCTCAGGAAATCACCATATGTACAGACAGAATATTAGCAGAGATCCTGAGTAAAAAGTATACGTTTCTTACCCACTCCTCATTTACACCACTTTACTGGATGACCCTATACTTGCAGGCTTTTGACTGATTTACACCAACAAGCCATATAGATGAGAACTTATGGTTTTTAGGTAGTTACCTCCTAGTTTTGGATTCCTTTTCTAATGGTTTTCTAACTCTTCACTTCTTCATAGTTGCTTGTTAATATTTATAGAAATATGTAAATATATCTGCGCCCGTTTGAACATTCATCTAGTGCCCCCAAAGGGTTGCAGGATTTTTCTTAAAATCAGCATTTCGCGCATAGAATTTCTGCCTCCTCCTTTCTTAGTTTTTCCTTTCACATGTCCATATCTGATACTTTTTTTCTCCCTACTCTCCACTTTTGCCCTGCGCTAGTTTTGATAGCTCACCTTTTTTACTTTTGGGTTTGTCTTGCTCATTACTTGCTTGATTGGTTTAAATGTATTGCCATGCATACAGTTTTCAAACAGATCCTGATCAGAGTTCAAAGAGCAGTAGATAAAAAAAAAAAAATACAAAACAAACAAAAAAAAATGCAGATCAGAAGATGACAAAATGTAGTATTAATGGTCAGATGTGTTTTACACATTTGCCAAGTATTTTCTTTGAAAGCTTTGTGTTCTGTTCGAGCTTGATTGTTTAGATGATGGATTGAATATTCCATTTTCCATTACTTATCACAATGGTCATCCAACACCCTAATGATGAACTTCACAAGTATGTGGAAATATACACAGACACTCAGGGAGTTATCTCCTATACACTAGAAATCAAAGCACTGGAAAAAAAATCTGGGTGTATTCAAATGTCAGTAATTGATGGAAAGAAACTAAAAAATAGCTTTGCCAGTGACCAGACTGTGGGATGGGTACAGCTAGCAGAACATGAGCTGTTAATTCCTTGCAGATCGTGAAATAAATAACAAACATTAGTCATTATTGTTATAATGGTACTTAGCAAGCTCCAAAGTTTTTCCATAAAGTGACATTAACGCCTGTAACCATTGGCCATACCAGTGCACCTGCTGCCATTTAATTCCTACAAAGGTGCATTATCAGTATCTGTAACATGCACATGTGTATAGCTAGCCGCGATGCAGATGGTGTACCTGCCTGGTTTCCAAGGCTCTATCCCCAGCTTTATGGAGGCTAGCACAGCGATCCCAGTCTTGTTTTAAAAGGGTTGGACAGTTTTATTACTAGCTGCACATGTCCTGGGAACAGCACATACATCCAGCTAGTAATAAACATTATTAAAGGGGTTGTCTCACTTCAGAAAATGGCATTTATCATGTAGATAAAATTAATACAAGGCACTTACTAATGTATTGTGATTGTCCATATTGCCTCCTGTGCTGGCTTATTTAGCTTATTCACTTGTGACATAGAGGATGGTATTAAGTGCTGTTTCTATTTTTGCAGAGGACAACAAACTTTGTAATACGGTACAGTCTATGGAAGATGTTAATAAGTTTCAATCTGACAAACTAACTGTTTGGGCCTCCACTTGGCAAATGAGGTTCAATATAGATAAATGTAACGTTACACACTTGGGGGCTAATAATCTGCATGCAGCATATGTCCCGGGGGAGTAAAACTGGGAGAGTCACTGGTTCAGAAGGATCTGGATGCATTAGTAGATCATATAGTAGGGATGGTTGGCACTCCACTTCTTTAAGGTATGGTGCTCAGTAATGGGGTAAAAACCCAGTGGACTCAGAATGTAGAGGATCATGGCACTTGAAGTTTCAAAAAAACAGTAATATTTGTTCCATCCTTTAGATGCACATATAGAAATTACGGCCAGCGTTTCAGTCTGTCACGGACCTTGTTCACGGCCTAAATAGCATGGAGTAATGAAGTAGTCGGATGAATAAAAGAAAATAAAAAAATTAATAACAAACATAAAAAACTATTTCCCTATTAAAAATGTTTTATTGTGTGAAAAAAATGAGAATTATAAAATTATGCATAACTGACAGTATTGCCGCATCTGAAATGGCCTGAACTATAAAATGATCATGTTATTTGAATGCTGTAAAAAAAATAAAAAATGAAAAGCAAAATCAAAAAGTCATGTACAGTATACCCCAAAATAGTAACAATGAAAACCCATCGCTCTTGCATAGCTCCATCAGAAAAAAAAATTTAAGTTAAAAATGACCCTCTGAATGAGGTCATTAAAAAAAAAAACATTTGTTTTTGCAAGTGCTTTTATTGTGCAAATGTTTCAGAATATAAAATCCTGTAATTTGATATTGCCATAATAATACTAACCCATAGAATAAAAGTAATCTGTTATTTCTGCTCAACTAAACTAAAATATATTTTTTTTGGCTGAAGCCTGGGTACCTCATATCGTTCAGGGCATCCTGCAGTCCCTAAAATACGGGACATTCTTCTTTGCTGTTAAGAAAAATATGAAAAGTTTGATAACATCTTCAGAGGCTGAATATGCAACCCGTAAGCCTTCGGCAAATATTTACCAATGTGTCTAGAATTTTGCCAGTAAAAATCAACTCAGCATCAACTTATTTTTCAGCAAATATGCACTCTAGGAACACAAAAACATAATCAATGAATTTCAGTAACTTGTCAGCATGATGTTACTTCTGGTTGTGTGTTGATATATGTGTTAATTGAAATAAGCAAGTACAATTGTCCTATTATTCAAGTTGACAAAATCCCTGCCATAAAAATGTAGTATTTTGTGATATTTTGTTGGTATAGTGTGTAACTTCATCCATAGTCTCCTTGTGGTTCATAGCTTCCCTTAGGATTCATTTCATTATGCTCACATGCCTGATGTTGGCCTTAGGTAGTTGTTGGTCAAAAGCACACCTAGGCTTAATGTTCTCCACATGGAGAGATTGGGGAATACAAGATCTTAGCGGCATATCATTCAATAATGCACTCATTTCAACAAATTCCAGAACAAATTCAAACTTCCAGACATGGATTGCTTTAAACACACGCAAATTTCCTCTTTTCTAGCTTCTCAACTATCTCCTCAGTTAAACATCCCATGCATTCCTTATACCATTGCATATCCTTTTTCTGGAGTTCAACCTATTTACTCCTTACTTGCTTAAGATCTCTTTACAAAATTCACCACATAACACATTGGGTCACTAGAAAACATGTTGTGCGTCCCACTGATAACAATACTATAAACTTCTTCTTAGATGGTATCATACCCCCTTACTCATCTCTTGAATATACTCTACATACTGTCATGAACCAGTGGGTGTGAACGCACTGTGCCACATGTCCTACCTGCCCTAAGGGCGTTGTCTAAGTGAACCCCTCGATTCTTCACAGTACCCCTGATGGGGGGGAATACACTTTCCCGAGGGGAACACCAGGCCGCTACCTCTTGAGGAGTGTAGGCACACGAGGCAGCTGGTCCAGGCAGACCAGGAGGTACCTGAGAAATGTACCAGAAGTACAAGTGTAGTCAGGCAGGTGGAGTCGTTACCAGGAGCAACAGTGCAGGACCGAAGGATGAGGCAGAGGTCTAGTCAGACAGGCAAAAGGTCAGGGAAAGCAGCACAGGTACATGTCAGGAAATCCGGAGTCGGCAACAGGAGAGTCAAGGCAAGCAGGCAGGGATCAGACAGTTAGCAGAATCCAGGAACGAAGTACAAGTCAGGAACACACATATCAGGATCTTTAGCAAAACCTGAGGACCTTGACACTGAGGCATCTGGGAAGGGGGCTGAACCACTTATATATGTGCAGGAGGGCTAGGGTTGGTCAGCGAGGTCACATGACCTAACCCATAAAGCCCAGGAAGTGACGCACGGCGGCCCTTAAGGAAGTGCTGCAAGAAACCAGCAGCAAGCATGCTGTGGCCAGGGCTGAGAGGAAACTGTGGAGCAGATCCTCAGAACCACAGCACCTACACAGACAGAGCCCAGGGCTGCAGCAGTGAATGGGAAGCACTGGCCACAGATCACCGCTGAGCACAGCGCCCGGGACCGCGGTGCTAAGCAGGGGAACAGCGGCGCACAGCCTTAATTAAGGCCATGTTCACACTTCCGTTATTTGGTCAGTTATTTCCATCAGTTATTGTGAGCCAAAACCAGGTGCGGGTCAAAGACACAGAACAGTTTCGCTGACAGCTTTGTCTGGGTATTGTGATGCTTAAATTACACACTTGTAGCACTTGCCTGTTTACTGTTCCATGGAACTTTTTTGATGTTATATGTTGATATCGTGGATGCGGGCTCACCCTCTTGTCTTTTAAATGCATCAGTTTTGGCATCATTATGTTTTAAAGTGTTTTTTCAATAAAGGTGGTATTTTTTACATGCAATTTTTGGTCTTGTACCTCTTTTTCAGTTTCATGATATGGTTAGTTGTGGTACAGTGTGACCAATTATTTCCATTCAGGGATAGCTTTTCGGTTGATACAGTTGTACCTAGCTTTTCAAGCTGAATTATATTAGAATAACATTTAATGTTGGGATAACCCCTTTAAACTTTCATGACCTATCCTCAGGATAGGTCATCAATATCTGATAGGTGGGGGTCTGACTCCCAGCACCCCTATCAATCATCTGTACTATACCAAACACAGCACTGTACATTGTATAGTGATTCTGCTGTGCATTACAGCTACATTCCATTCACTTGAATGGGACTAAGCTGCACAAAGGCCATGTCACTGATGGATGTGACAGCTGACGTAGGGGTGTCTGGAGTCGGACCACCACTGATCAGATATTGATGACCTATCCTGAGGATAGGTCATTATTTAAGACTCAGAAAATATCTTTAAATCTTGGTCCTGCAAAACTGTGTTTGGAAAAATTAGAAAATAATAGCGTTAGAAATGACATTGCCTTAAGTTCAGGTGGTTTTCTTCAGGAGACTCGAGATAAATGAAATTGCATTCCACAAAACTAGAAAATCTGGCTGCTGAAATCATAGCCAATGATATCCAGTTATGCGGCATAGCAGGTTTCTGGACAAGTCTGAGGCATGCAGCTATGATCATAAAGAGGTTTGATCCCCATACACAGTAAACCTTTGCCTTACTGCACTTCATTTTGGATATTTAGAATTTAGTATTGCATGTTGCTGATTTGACAGGCCACATTAAAGAGGTTTTCCATATCAATAAAACTTGATGGCAGTTAGCTCATGGGAACATTAAAGCATGGAAGAATGTAAACTCACCCTCCACCCTCCACTTCTGATCCAGTGCAGTTACTGTCCCAGCTGCCTTTTCATTTCTGTCCAGGGTGGAAATGCCAGGAAAGCTCCCCTCAACCAATCACTGACACCTATTTTATTTAGCTGGAAAACTCCTTTGAGGAATTGAATTATTTATGTGGCGGGAGAAATAGTTATCATAATAAGACATAAGGTGCTATAGCAATGGAAACGTTAAAGGGGTTCACCCTTCATAGTAGGTGATGGCATATCACTAGGATTTTGACTGATGCGAGCACAATAAAGGGACCTCAGCGCTAGCTAAATGCTTTCTCAAGGTTTCTTTGTGCAGAGACCCTCCTGATCATGTGCTATGCTAAATAACTACAGCATTCACTTGACTAGGGTAAGGTTGCGATTCCCAGCACAGCAAGTGATCTGGGAGAACGTATGTGCTGAAAAAAACATGAAAGCTCCACCACTCTCAGGATCAGAGAGGGTCACTGATAAATGCAGCGGCCTCCTGACAGCCTACCAAGCAGCAGTGTGCATAGGCCATTTTTCCCACAAACATGATGTCACTGGCCAAAGGAAGAGGCTGCAACGCTCACCCTAGTGCTGCGGCCTCATTGTACAGCTGAACAGCGGGGGTGCCAGGAGCTAAGTAAGCCCTTACCAATCACATGCTCAGGTCATCACTATTAAACCCCTTTTTAATAAATTTATTTATAACATGTTTTTTATTTTCTATTTTATTTTTCCCCAGAGACCCCTTTAACTGTTCACCCCAAAGATAGTAATAATGTTTCTGGTCAATTGAAACCTTTTTAATTAGTACTGAATTAAAATTTTAAGTAAGACAGCATGAGAATTTGGAAAAGAGGCACACAGCTGCGGTATGTCCAGGGCTTATAGGCAGACAGCTTATTTAGGTTCTTTTTCCAGCAGACGTTCACGGGACCATCCTAGGGTGAATCTCTGTTTGCTTTTCTATGAGCCGTGTTTGCACACTGTAAGAACACAGTCTAGACACTGCAGCTTGTTGAGAATTCAGTGCATAAATCTGGTCATTCTCCATATAAGATCCACTGTAAATCATTTTCATTCTCAAAGCCCTTGTATGTGTGGATGTAAGCATATTTAACTGCATTATTCCTTATAATAAGGCCTTTCCATGTCAAGACAACCGCAGGTCAAACTTTGTTATATTTGCAGGAGAGTCAAAATCATGAAGGACATCAAGGGACAACTAAGATAAATGTCTGTACAGAATACACCTCTATTAAGCTAAAGCAATTTTACTTTAAGGGGCATAAGATTAGGATTATTAATAACGTACAGTAATCCTGTGAAACTATTATTAAGCTCACGTGTAACTTTAGGGGGCGCAGAGCATGAAATCACACTAAGGCCCTGCTACTTGAGGGGCCCACTAGTCCTTATGCTCCCACATAAAAGGACATACTGTATCCTGATGGCATAGAAAATGGTCTTCTCATTGTACAGTTAGTTATGACCTGAAAATCTGTGGTTTAATTTTAGGGCAGGATGGACAAAACTAAAATATATATTCAAATCATCAATTTATTGGGCTGTTTGTGAGGCCAGATCTAGCACAAACGGACTTAATCCAAGTAGATGACAACATGATGAATTCATGAAACCAGCTTTAGCCCTTTCAGTAACAGGCCACTTTTCATCTTAAATCCCAGGCAGATTTTTGCAAATCTGATATGTGTCACTTTATGTGGTAATAACTTTGGAACACTTTTACTTATCCAAGCCATTCTGAGAATGTTTTCTCGTGACACATTGTACTTCATGACAGTGGTAAATTTGAGTCGATATATTTCACATTTATTTATAAAATGATCCAAAATTTACAAAAAAAATTCAAAATTTGAATTTCTCTACTTTTAAGACAGACAGTAATACCTCATAAAATGGTTATCAATCAACATTCCCCATATCTCTGCTTTATATTGGCATAATTTTGTAAATGTCATTTTATTTTTTTAGGATGTTAGAAGGTTTAGAAGTTTAGAAGCTATTTTTAAAATTTTCAACAAAATTTCCCAGACCATTTTTTAAGCACCAATTCAGTTATAAAGTGATTTTGAGGAGCTTACGTAATGAAAACCACCCATAAATTACCCCATTTTAGAAGCTACATCCCTCAAATTATTCTAAACTTATGTTACAAACTTTGTTAACCCTTTAGGTGTTCCACAAGAATTAAAGGAAAATGGAGGTGAAATTTTTTAATTTCACTTTTTTGGTAGATTTTTTATGTTAATAAATTTTCTCTTGCAACATAGCAAGGATTAACAGCAAAATAAACCTCAATATATATTACTCTGATTCTGCAGTTTACAGAAATACCCCATATGTGGTGGTAAACCGCTCTATAGGCACGTAGCAGTGGTCAGAAGGAGCGCCATATGGATTTTGTAGGCAGATTTCGCTAGAATGGTTTTTAGGCACCATTTTGTATTTGAAGAGACCCTGACATACCCCTACAGTGGAAACCCTCAAAAAGTTACCCCATTTTGGAAACTACACCCCTTAAAGAATATAGTAAAGGGGGTACTGAGAACTTTGACCCCTAAGCGTTTTTTATGCTTTGACCACCTTGGCTGTAAAAATGAAAAGTTTTGTTTCTTCCAATAAAATGTTGCTTTAGCCCCAAATTTTTCATTTTCACAAGGGGCAACAGGAGGAAAAGCACCACATAATTTGTTACTCATTTTCTCCTGAATTTGGCAACACCTCATATGTGGTGGTTAACTGCTGTGGGAGCACATGGCAGGACTGAGAACAGAAGGAGCGCCATATAGCTTTGCAGCGCAGATTTTGATGGATAGGTTTATGGGTGCCATTGGTTTTTATTTTTTAAGTGATTGTCTTATGCCTATTTTTTTTATTTTTTCGGCAATTGTCTTAGGTAGGGATCATTTTTTGCGGGATAAGATGACGGTTTGATTGGTACTATTTTGGGATGCATAAGACTTTTTGATCACTTGGTATCACACTTTTTGTGAGGCAAGGTGAAAAAAATGGCTGTTTTGGCATAGTTTTTTTACTTCTTTTTTTTTTTTTTACAGCATTCACCTGTGGGGGCATATAATGTGATATTTTTATAGAGCATGTTGTTATGGACGCGTTGATACCTAATATGTCTATCATCTATCATTTTTGTTACGTTTTACACAGTGAAATCATTTTTGAACAGAATAAAATCTTTTTTTTGTGTTGCCATTTTCTGAGAGCCCTATTTTTATTTTTTTGGGGCAATTGTCTTAGGTAGGGCTTATTTTTTGCGGGATGAGATAACGATTTGATTGGTACTATTTTGGGATACATAAGACTTTTTTGATCACTTGGGATACATTACACTTTTTGTGAGGCAAGGTGAAAAAAATGGCTGTTTTGGCATAGTTTTTTTTTTAGTTTTTTTTACAGCATTCACCTGAGGGGGCATATAATCTGATATTTTTATAGATCAGGTGGTTATAGACGCGGTGATACCTAATATGTCTATCATTTTTATTTTTGTTAAGTTTTACACAGTGAAATCATTTTTGAACAGAATAAAATCTTGATTTTGTGTTGCCATTTTCTGAGAGCCCTATTTTTATTTATTTTTTTGGGTGATTGTCTTAGATAGGGGCTCAATTTTTGATTTGTTTGATTGATTGGTACAATTTCGTTAAGCAAGGTGACCAGAAAATAGCTTTTTTGACACAGTTTTTTTTTTTTTACGTTGTTCACCTGATGGGATGGATCTAGTAATATTTTTATAAAGCCGGTCAATACGGACGCAGCTATACCTAATATGTCTACTTTTCCTTTTTTTCCCTATTTTTTCCAATTTTTTTTTTACTTTATTTTGGGGAAAGGACGCTTTTTTTTCCTTGAAACTTTAAATTTTTTTGTAAAACTTTATTTTTTTAACTTATTTTTTCACTTTATTTTTTGTCCCACTCTGGGACTTCAACTTTTGGGGGTCTGATCCCCTTTACAATGTATTACAATACTTCTGTATTGTAATGCATTGGCTGTAAGTGTATTACTCACTGTAATACACTTCAGCCTGCTTGCCTGTGAGATCCAGCGGGCTGGATCTCACAGGCTCTCACGGAAGGCAGCCACGATGCCGAAGGAAGGCATCGCGCTGCCTTCCCTGCCATCAGGTCCCCATCACAGCAGCGTGGGGACCCGATGGACACCCCGCACATGCCGCAGTCAGCGCTTAACGCGGCAGTTCAAGGGTTAATGCACCGGCACCGGTGTTTACACAGATGCCGTCGCATACAGCAATGGTCCGGCTATCAGTGACTGCCGGACCCCTGCAGCTGATCGGGCAGGCGCAGCTCCTGCGCCCGCCCGATCTGAGCGCCGTAGCTGTACGGCGCTGGTATTTCTGTCCCAGTTTCCAGCGCCGTACATGTATGGCGCTGGTATCCTACGGGTTAAGACTACTTCATCAATTATTGCCCTATCACTGAGACTGTATGCCTGCCAATCTAGAAAACGACTTCCTTAAAAAAAGACTTTTCAGCATATTATGGAATTTCTGTTAAGTACTTCCCATGAATTGATATGAGTATTCTGGTTATGACAAGTTATCCCCTATCTACAGGATATTGGATAACTATTATATCGGTGGGGGTCCTACTGAAGGGACCACCACCGATCCTGAGAATGGAGACCCCGTACCCCTCGGACCCCCCCAAATTTAGAACTTGATGGCAGCAACACATCTCAAAAACCTAGGGACAGGGTCAGTCTCTAAATGTTTCCAGTATCTCAACAATCCTGGGTCTTCTTTGCTGGATTTTTTCATTTCATGATGCACCAAATGGTTTCTATTGGTGATAGGTCTAGACTGCAGGCATGCCATTTCAGCACTTGGACTCTTCTGGAAAGCCACGTTGTGATGGATGCATTATGTGATTTAGCATTGTTTTTCTAAAATATGCAAGTGCAGCATCCCACTGCAGAGCAGCGGTACATTGAAAAACACAAATGTGTTTTTATGTGGTATATGGCATTAATAGACCATATCCACAGCCATCACTGGATGGGGCTGGTATCACTTTCTCTATATAAGAGGAAGAACATTCTAGAGACAGGTTAGTCTAGTTTGAGACAGTGAACGAAGCACATGTTCAATGTCGGAACAGACAGAGGAGCCAGCCCTGGATCAGGTGCCAGCCATGGCCACATCAGAGAAGAACTGGAAGAGCAGGCCAGAAGAGAAGGAAAGAAAGGTGTAGAGTAAGTTCTGTAGAGGTGAATTGCATTGCAATAAGTTTATACACTCTACGTAAATATTGTCCAGTTGTGTAAAGGCTTCTGGCCCTGGACATATTTAAATAAACAATATAAAAACAATCTCCAATTTTGGTGTACTTATCGGCGCAGCAGATCCACCAAGCGACGTGAGTATAGGTCGCTTCACAGTTAAAATGTCCACAGGTTTGTTAATCGCGATGCCTTCTGGTGGGCTGTCATTGGCTCAAGGGGAATCATGTGATTCGGGTGTTGACAATCCCGTATTTATGAATGAGAATGGAGGGAGGGAGTTGTTTTGTATTGTATGCTCTGTTCATTTATGTTTAATTATGTTATTTTGTTATTTTATATCAGTATGTTTCAATCCGGATAAGGCTTTGAAACCTGTTGTCAGTTATTATACTATGTGAACATCTAATAGGAGAAAATAACATAGAAATATGTATATTAGTGGGCGGCCCTCAAAAGGGGTTGTGGCTCAATAAATACTGCACCTGTGGGGCAGGACATCATCGCCCCTGACGAAGCTGGAGTGGAGAAACCCGGGTCGGGTGGATCTGTGATGAAAAAGACTTGTTTTTATGACTGAGATTTTAGACCTTTTTGTAAGTAGAATAAAACCTGCTGATTGCGATAAATACCTGGTGGAACTTCACTATTTGTACTAATAATTCCCTCTAGGGTGCAGGGGTACGTGAGTGCACCTAGCCTCTGGTAACCGTTTGTGTGGCTACAAAGTGAAAACAACCTGAGCCCTGGACATATTTACCCAGCAGCTTGATCAACTGTCTAGAAGAATCTACATCCCACAGAGGACATTGAGGAAGCGTTTGGTAATTTGGTAAAAAAATAAAAAAGGGGGCAGAGCTTAGTCAGACATTTAGGGACTGCTCAGGGATTGCCTTGCCTAAAGAAAAGTGTACACCCCATGCCTTGCTGCCTAAGTACAAGTCAGCTAGAGAAGTACAAAGTAAGGAAGGTTGCTCTAAATAGACACTTTGACCTAATAACTACTTGTGCAGCCGTGAAACCTGTAACATCTGTGGAAAGTACATTTTGTGTAAGAACTGCCAGTCCATGCATGCTAAGAACTGTCCTGATATGTTTGCATTTGAATTCTTCAATAAAGAACTGTTCTGCTGCACAACTGCCTAGTCATAACTTCCTGCACCGCCACACTGCACCGACATCCATAGCTTCACCAAGAAACCCTACTTTGCACCTCAGAACCTTCAATATCAATGGCACCTCAACATCATCAGGCAGGAGAACCTCAGAGCCAGAGTGTGTCCCGAAGGAAAGAAACTTGCGTCCTTCTTATCACTGCACAGCCCAATGGAGTGACAGAGTGATGAGTACTACTACCACCATTCTTGCTATTATCACTCCTATCCTCCTCCTCTGCTGCCCTCCCCTGCAGCACACAGTACAAAGCCTCCCTTGAGATAGATATTGTCTGAATGGAAGTATATTTTGTTTTAAAACTTCTATATGCTGTTCAGAAGTGTTGAGCGAACTTGCGTTTTCAAGTTCGGCGTACAAGGTTCGGGTTATCTAAGAATTCCATTATGGATTCCACTACCACGGGCCATAAGTTATGGTCCGTGGTAGTAGCATCCATAACAGAATTCTTCGATAACCCAAACCCGAACCTTGTACGCCAAACTTGAAAACACAAGTTCGCTCAACACTACTGTTCAGCATTGATAGTGCCTTTCCAGATGTGTAAGCTGCCCACGCCATAGGCACTTATGCAGCCCCATACAATCAGAAATGAAGGCTTTTGAACTGTGCAGTGATAACAAGCTGGATGGTCCCTCTCCTCTTGAACTCACAGGACATGGCAGCCATGGTTTCCCCCCAAAATTTCAGATTTTGATTCATATGATACAGAAGTTTTCCATTTTGACTTAGTCCAGTTTAAATTACCTTTGGCCCAGAGAAGATGGTGGCGTTTCTGGAATGTGTTGACATATGGCTTCTTTTTTTTGATAATACAGCTTTAACTTGCATTTGTGGATTGCACGGCGAACCATGTTTACTGACAATAATTTCTGTAAGTGTTCCTGAGCCCGTGCCCATGATTTCCAGGACATAATCATGCCTGTTTTTAATGCAGTGCCGCCCACATAGATCACAAGCATCCAATATTGACCATAAGCCTTTTCATTTTGCACATGGATTTCTCCAGATTCTTTGAATCTTTTAATACCCAGTCATGTGACTTAGCAGGTAATTGCTTCTCCAGCATTTTTTTTTTTTATTAGTACCACTTACTTTTTCAGCCTTTTGCTGTCCATGTCCCAACTTTTTTGAGATGCGTTGCTGCTATCAAGTTTGAAATGAGTTTTTTTTTATGAAATGGTAAAGGCCTTACTTTCAACATCTGATATGTGAATTAAATATGGGTCTAGGAAATTTGTAAATCATTGCATTCTGTCTTTATTTACATTTTACACAGCGTCCCAACTTTTTTTAAATTTATAGTTATAGTTCATATGTAATATAGACAGTATCACTGATCTCTCTAGGTTTTGGCGCCCTCTGCAGTAAATTTTTTGTTGGTACAGTTGGATGGTTGCTTTATAATTAGTGACCCCCTCTCAAGGATTATATCATGAAGGACAGGCAGGAAATGAGTCACTGATGCTGTTTGGAGTTGGTACGTGCTCTCTGCAGCCGGAATCTTAGACAAAAGCAGGAAATGAAATATTGAATCCCAAAGGGAAACAGGTTATTTTCAGTAAATCTGTTTAGCACAATTTATCTATTATTCACTCATCGTTACAAAATCTTTCAAGACAAATTAAGCAAATTGATCCCAAATGTGTTGACTTCATGTTCTGACAACTGTAAAGCTGTCAAGGACCATAGTTTGAATAAACAGTCACACATTTTAAGAACTTGTCAGTGCCATAAATCTTTTATGACACCTAAGGCTCTGTTCACATGCTGATCCATCTCCAATGCCCAACAGGCCCCACTGACTTACAATGTGGTTGATGGAGGTTCTATCATATCATTCATGTTGCATGCAGCACACTTCATCCTGTCAAACTTTTTATTTATTTTAAGGGGTTATCCAAGCCCTATAATGACCCCCCTAATGCCCAGGACACTCAGATAGGTTATAGTTACCCCGCTTCCCGTCACCCACGTCGCTACTGATGCCCGCACGGCCGCAACTACATCTCCTAGCCCCCATAGCATCGCAGGTGATGCTAGGGAGGTTCGTAACCATCTCAGCCTGCTATTGGCTGCCTCCCCCCAGGCGTCGTAAGTTTTGATCCGCGCAATGGGGAGATGCAGCGGCGGGCGTGTGGGTATCAGAAGCGATGTGGGCGCCGGGGAGTGGGGTAAGTATAACCTATCTAAAAGGGCCCGGGCATTAGGGGGGTCATTATAGGGGTTGGATAACCCCTTTAAATCACCCCGGGAGATGTTAAGTTGTGTACATCCTCTTACTGACATCTGTCGCTCAATTCCAGGCATGATGATAGCCACTTTATGCTGCAATGCAAAAAATATATATAGTAGTGGCAAATAACAACGTTCTTTTCAATCTACTGTATACAAGCACATAGTAACACCATGGGATGATTGATTTTTCATTTTTAGCGTATTTTTTCAGGACTTAAATACTGAAGACCAATTAGTCATTGGGGCTTTGTATTCACATTGCATTTAAACTTTAAGTTTGGAATACCTTTTTGTATTTGTTATCAACCAACACTGTTTGTGCCTATAGGGTTTTATGGACCTGTTGAGCACATGCGCTGGGAGAACCTCCAAATACATATGCTGTAAGTGCACACCCCATGCTGTAAGAACTACCGTATTTTTTGCCCTATAAGGCACACTTTCACCCCCCCCCCCCCAAAAGTGGGGGAAAAATAGCTCTGCGTCTTATGGGGCGAATGCTGCAATTTTACACTGATACATCGCTGCCGCACAGCGCGGCCGGCGTGTGTATCAGCGGGAGGGAGGAGGGACTGGGGGCCGGCATCTTGTTTTGTAATGGCAGCGGGACCCGCTGCAGTAACTGTATTCTACTACACCGGGCCCCCCTCACTGTAGTAATCATATAGGCAATGTTAATTCAACTCCTATCCAGGCTTTAGTACGGTACTTATGAATGAAGCAGGCGGCACAGGCGCGTGACGTAGTGACTTACGCTGCTGGCTCCCGCCCACTCGCCCGGCCTCCTGCCTACTATGGAAGTTAGTAGTAAGTACCGTACTACAGCCTGGATAGGAATTGAATTAACATTGCCTATACGATTACTACAGTGAGCGGGGCCCGGTGTAGTAGAATACAGTGACTGCATCGGGCCCCGCTGCCATTACAAAACAAGATGCCGACCCACAGGGACACTGTTATGGGGGGGGGGGGGATCTGTGGATGACACATAGCATAAGATGCTATGTGTCATCCACAGATCCCACCATAGCAGTGTCATGCCATCCCCAGATGCCCCCATAATAGTGCCATTCCTAGATGCCCCCATAATAGTGCCATCCCCAGATGCCCCATAACAGTGCCATCCCCAGATGCCCCATAAAAGTGCCATCCACAGACCCCCATAACAGTGCATCATCCACAGATCACCCATAATAGTGTCATCCACAGACCACCATTAGTTCAAAACCCCCCAAAAGCACACCTTTTGTTCAAAATATTTTTATTCCTATTTTCCTCCTCAAAAACCTAGGTGCGTCTTATAGGGCAAAAAATACGGTACTCTGTTAATGACTGTAAGATGGATAACAGCCTCCCCAGTTCGTGACAATTTTTTAGAGTAAGTCCCATTACAGCATTTTAGAAATTTTTATATTCGGATAATTTTTGCCCTATTGTGTAAAAAAAAGCTGCATGATATATATATATATATATATATATATATATATATATATATACATACATACATGTAAATATGCAGGAAAAGTGGAGCTTTCACTTAATTTCACTCATAAACTATAAGCGTCCCTCTTTGACAGTCCAAAAAGTTGGGAGGTATTTATTAGAGTTGTAGCTAGTTGTGTTGACTAGGCCTGGTACTGCCCTGTGTATTCCTTACTATTGTTGGAATTGTTTTCCAATTCCATAAACATGCATAAAGCACCACGGCAATGTTCTTAGAATTAAGGAAGATGAATCATTCTGAACTTCTATTACCAAAGAGAACTATCCATATGTAGTCAGCTGGAATTAAAATGACTTTAACCAGAGCTGTTCTTTAAATAGGTAAGAGAGCACATATCATACATACTACTATACCAAAGATGTTCAGAAGACACTAACTGCAGTATATGGCATGGAACATATTCTAAAGTAACTCCTGCAGAAAGCAGCTCATAAAATGTATTTGAAATGTAGATTAAAGTAAACGTAGCATCCAACCATTTACATGCTATATACACTTCTGTAACAATACTTAACTTACAATCAGATGAAATTTACATTTACATGTTTTACTGTAATGATGTGAAGATGCAGGGGCACAATGCTGTTGCACACATGGGGAGAGCTTAGGTTAGTATATTAGATACTGTTCTACTGCTTTAGGTGGTCGGGGTGTTATCATTAGTCAGAAAGACCATGAGTGTGGGATAGGTCTTACTTGGAAGTGCCTGCCTGTTGGAGTACCACACAGGCCAATGAGAGCCTAAACACATAGGTACTAGAAGTTACACAACTGCCAAGGGCATTGTGACGCATCCACCTGTCCCTGCTGTCTTAAAGGACCCTGCAACATTGAAGCACTGCCTATTCCAGTAATGTTGAGAAAGTTACTTTCAAAGTGTCTCTTCTCCAGTCGTTTTGCCACTGTCAGTCTTTACTGTTCCTGCACAGGTGTCAGCACCACTAAGATAGCTTAACAATAAGCACAAATTGGTGGAGTTGCCTCCAAAAGATGGAGTTCCAGTACCAAAAGTTGGGAAACCAGTCAGTATGGTGGAAGAGACCCTAAAACCCTGTGGCAGAGCTTGTGCATTAAAGGCCATAAAGAAGTGGCACCAAGAAACTGAGCCACCAAGAAGTGGTACCTTGGAACCAAACCCGAGTTCGGGAAATGTCTCGCAAGACTTCGCAAAGTAATAACCGGCTCATCGGAGCCAATACATTCTAATACTGTACGGAGCTCCTGCTCCATACAGTATTAGAACGAAGTTTCATGCAAATCGACTTCAGATGTTTCATCTGAAGTCGATCCGCTCATCCCTAATAATAATTCATGTTTTTCGCATTATGCTGCAGTCCATAAGATTCAATGTTACTCACACAGATTACATCATTATTATATGTAACTACTGATCTACACAAGTTACACCTACAACAACTTCTAATTGGATAAAAGTTTCTTGTCACGAACACTTCATGCATAGATAATTTGTTTCCTTGGGTCGTCCATCAATGCCTTCCAATTTTAGTACCAATCTCCATTTTTCTTTCTGAAGACCATATGGGCCATAAACCCAAAGTGGGCCCCTTCATTTATCACCTACCCCAACACCAAGGATCGAACATGATCATAAACATGCTAATAGCCTACTTCAATTTCAATAACTAAGTACAATGATCTTGTCTAAGATCCCAATCACTAATGCAATTATTGTCTACTTTCTAAAGCCCACCATTACATCAAGACCCTTTTAATGGATTACTAAAACTTTATCTCCTACCACTAAAACACATCACAATACATTTCAATATGATATTTGATCCCTTAGGCTACTTTCACACTAGCGTTGTTTTAATCCGGAGTTCAATTCGAACACCGGAACTGCCCGCCAGATCCGGAAAAACATGTGAAAACGGATTACATTTGAATCCTGATCAGGATTTTGAGCACAATGAAAAAATGCATTGGAAAAAACGGATCCGCCATTTATGGACTTTAACTTTTTTTTCAAATTTTTCGGGTTTAACATGCAAAAGCCGGATCCGGTTTGACTGAACACACAGCGCCGGATCCGGCGTTAATGCAAGTCAATGGGAAAAAGACCGGATCCGGCGTTCAGTCAAAGTGTTCAGGATTTTTGGCCGGAGGTAAAAATACAACATGCTACGTTTTTCTGAAAAGCCTGATCAGTCAAAAAGATTGAACTGGAGACATCCTGATGCATCCTGAACGCATTACTCTCCATTCAGAATGCATTAGGATAAAACTGATCAGTTCTTTTCCGGATTTGAGCCCCTAGGACGGAACTCAGCGCCGGAAAAAAAAAACGATAGTGTGAAAGTACCCTTAGTTGAACTCCTTTCTATGATGCAACACAAGATGTCAGGACAACATGGCTGACCATCAGATCTAATCCTGATTCTGAAACAATTTGCGTGTGGATTAAAAGTACTTTTTCTGTAGAATGAAACAACAGATCATTATATTTAGTTGAGCTAGCCCTACAAAGCATTGTGTCTGGTTTAAAAGTAAATTTCCTGGTGACAGGGAATATTTCCCTACTACTATAATGTGCACATTTTCTGAAGCAATGTCGGACACTCTCAGGCCTCCTAAAAACCTTGACAGTTCCAAAATCCTTGAGTCTGTAAATATAATCTGTGCCTGATAGGATAATGGGCCAAATGTTTTGAATTTATTTGCAAAGTAAGAAACATTGCAGGAACTGTGCATATTTCCCTTGACCTTAATTCCTATTTTTTTACTAAAAATAGTGACAAATAACAGCCTTAAAGAGACACTTCGTTGTTAGTTGTGAAATAACCAGAATGTTATTAATTTCAGATACAAGGTTGGCTAATTTTTCATATGTATGTGCTGGTCTCTCAATTTCTGAGCCACAGGGATCGAGAAACAGTGGTGGACAGCAACGGGGAATCAGGCAAAACTTTAGTCAGGAAACAAGCCGAGGTCAGCGCAGGCAGTGTTTGTGCAATCCAGCAAACAGTCCTAATGTCAGGGCTGGCAGCACAAGGTCAATTTGAGAAACAGGCAGAGGTCTGGCAGCAAAGGGTCAAATCCAGTAAACAGGCAGGGGTCAGTACATATGCAAGCAAACAGAAGATGGGTACAACTTTGCAGAAAACTAGCTATTTAAACCTATTGCTCAGGCACTCTCCCCTGTGTTAGGTACTTTATATACCCATGGGAAGGCTGCCATAGGCTGGTAGCATCTGAAAGTGTGTGCGTGCTGGCACTTTAAGAGGCTGAAAGGTACACGCATACCCTAGTGAGAAGAGATACTGCAGGATATACAGGACACACAGACCTAGTGGGAACACAGGCAGAGAATACTTGAGTGGTTCTGTGGCCCTGTGTTAGCACAGCAGTCCGTACCAGTGCTTCTGCCCCTACCCGCTGGCACGGGTCGCCGGGCTCCCTCTTTCCCTCCTACTGCCATTCTCTGTGCTGACAAGCACGGGCAGCAGGTAGCTTAACTGTTGTATCTGTGCTCCATGCAAGAGACTGCAGAGACATGGAAAGTAACCAGCTGACTGTGCCCACCAAGAGCACAGGGACTCCAGAGGGATAGGGGTTCACGTTCATACTTTCATACTTGGAACAACCCCCTTAACTCTTTAATTCTTGTAACATGACATAAACCCTTGGAACACAGCCATGTTTTCAGTGTGTCCAAGGGTGTCATAAATGTATATTCCCAAATTCTTCCTGGTCTTAAGGATTTGAAATTGCCTTTTTATATGACTATGTTCATATATTCTTCATTGTATCCTGGGTTATCAAAATGTTTGTTCACAGGAAAATGTGTCTTTTTTCCTTTAATTGTGTGGCAATCAGGGGTGCACCTAGCCTTTTTGCTGCCTGAGGCGAAAACTGAAACAGCGCCCCCCTTTCCCAATGCCAATTTCTTAACCTAACCCCGTCCCTTCAGTCCATGGCCCTTCGGTTGCCCTCCTCTTGCCCCTACCTGGTGCTGCCTGAGGCGATTGCCTCACCTAGCCTCATTGGTTGTGCACCCCTGGTGGCAATTAAACCTTATCCCTGTTTGAGTTTATGTCCTATTTCTCCAACATAGAGACTCCAATTGTGTATTTGGGGCACAGAATCAGGTACACAACATTGGATGTAGGACACGTGAATGCCCCAGGAATCTTATAGTCCTGCTGCGTTTTGGATCCGAATCTTGTCTGAAGTCATTACATGGGAACATGTTTTACATCTCCTTACATTGCAGGGATAGTTTCTTTTTATGTGTCAGAGGGCAATGAACTCCTGGCAGGGGCGGACTGGGAACTTAAAGTGGCCCTGAAAAAAATACTGAAAGTGGCCCCATTTTGTAGTTGGGTCAAATTAATGAAAAGTAGGGCCAGCAATACCATATTGTGGCACATTATACTACCACAACAGAGCCATCCAATACATTCCCAAAAACTTCCACTGACTGGCTGTGAGGAGGACTGAGTCGGCTCCCTGGGCATCGGCCCACAGGGAATTTTCTTTGTAAGGTCTATGGCCAATACGCCCCTGACTCCTGGTCAGAACATTTCACATTTCAGAGCATAGCAGGGGGTAGTCTATGGTTGACAGTTTGTTCAATAGATTGGTGGTGTCCTGCAGATATCTGGTTGTATTCCTCACCAATAGTTTGAAGACATCCTCTAATCATCCTGAGATTTTTTTCAATGAGGATTCCCATGTGTGAGATAATCGGCCTCCCTAAATTACCTGGCTTATGTATTTTGGGAAGCATGTAGAATGCCTGTAGACTCTACAGAGAGACCTATGCTGACCCTTCTCAACTCCCTCATATATTGTTGAGTTGGGTCTTCATAAATTTTGGCAGGGAACAGCCTATAAGATCTCTCTGCAAGTTGTCTGTGCGATGAAGAGACCTAAGTTGTCTCAATAGTTTGTTATGTAACTTAATTTCTTAGATTTTTGTTAGCAATCAATTGATATCATACCTGAAAGACCCTCACTTTTTTTCAACTGGCTAACACAGTACCACTTTTTTTTCTTTAAACCGCTTTAAGGGAGTCTGTCACCACCATATGTCCATATACAGTGCTTACATTGTCCTATCTCACATCTATACATGAATGTAATGGTACCTTGTTATTTTCTTTACACTTGCAGAAGCTGGAAAAACGACGTTTAACTTATATGCAAATGAGCACTCGCAAGTGCCCAGGGGCGGCGTTCAGTGTGTACCGGTAGGAGCCCAGGCTTCTCTGCCTCATTTCATTGTTACTCCGCCCCAGCCTCTGCCTATGACCGCCCTCCTATTCCCTTGCATCATCCTTCGGGCCAGACGAGATACTGCGCCTGCACACTGGCGCATGCGCACTAGTTGAAGCGATGGGCATCACAATGCGCATGCCCCGGCGAGGCAGTGCACAGGCGCGGGATCTCGGCTGGACCGAAGGATGATGCAAGGGAATAGGAGGGCCGGCATAGGCAGAGGCTGGGGCGGATTAACAATGAAATGAGACCTGGACTACTACACAGTGAACGCTGCCCCTGGGCACTTGCAAGTGCTCATTTGCATATGAATTGAACATCGTTTTTCCATATTCTGCAAGTGAAAAGAAAATAACAAAGGTACCATTACATTAATGTATAGGTGTGCGATAGGACAATGTAAACGCTGTATATGGACATATGATGGTGACAGACTCCCTTTAGGAAATTACCTATTTTGAACTTATGGTGCTATTTTATTTTCTCTCTACATTCATAACTTTTTTATATTTTTCCACGACACAGCTGTATGAGAGTTTGTTTTTATTGTGGGATGAGCTGTATTGAAAAGCAGCAATTGAGATTTGTTTTGTGGGTTTAGTTTTTATAGAATGATTTGTACCTATGAAACTGGCTGACCTATTGCATGTGCACTTGGCAGCTGAAGACATCTGTGTTGGTCCTATGTTCTTATGGGCCTAGACATTACACCTGGAAGCTCAGCTCTCTCTTCAACTGCCCCGCCCTCACCACTTTGATTGACTTTAGGAGAAGTCAGGTGTGATGATATTTACACTATCTGGCCTTGTCAATCAAAGTGCAGAGGGTGCGGCAGTTGCAGAGAGAACGCCCCCTTTGCTCCTAGAGGCTCATTTGCATATATTAAAATATAGTTTTTCTCAGCAACTTGGGCACATATGAACATGGGACCAACACAGATGCCTTCAGCTGACAAGCGCACATGTAACAGGTTGTAGTGTCCCACTAGGTAATTGTGGGCACTACACAAGGGTCAATTGGGCCACGTTGTTCTCCCCCTCCTGTGGAACAGTGGCATTGTATTTTACATCACATTTTAATGTGTATTGCTATGTTTTTTATGTGCATTTCCCCTGTTATCTGTGTATCAGGCCTGTTAGGGAGTAGTTCCACCTCCAAGACTGTAGAGGGAGCTAGGGAACCCCTAATATAAATAGTCAGGTCCTGTTCAGGGAGAGGAGTGTAGAGTCAGAAGTGAGTGTGGACTTTAGCTAGGCATCAGCTGAAGTGAGCTTCTGACATGCAGCTAGACAGCCCAGGCTTCTAGTTGTCCCCAGGGGAAGAGTTACCCCCTGAAGAAACCTGCAGTTCCTACAAAGTACAGTGCAGAGCAGAAGTGTTTCCAGCTGAACCACAGAGCTGAACCACAGTGTGTTAACCCTCTGAGTATCTTGCAAGAACATTGTTGCCTGCCATTTGTATAAGCCTGCTTGTGACTGCTTCTGTCATATGGAACTGAACCTAAAGAACTGTAAATAGTTAACTGCTTCAGTAAACAAAAGTTTTGGTTCACTGCAAACTGTGTACCTCACTTATTACTATTATCAATCGGTGTGCCACCGTTACCGGCACTGGCGTCACAAACTTAAAGGGCTCTTGCCACCGGCACATTAAACCTGCAACATCCAGGGCACCTCACCTACCACCGGCCTGGTCCCTATACATTGAGAGTGCCTATAAACTGTGAGTAACCAAGAGCAACCCTCGATTCAAGTGAATCACACTTCTGTGAAATCAAACTGTCCACTTAGGAAGCAACACTGAGTGACAATCAATTTCACATGCTGTTGTGCAAATGGGATAGACAACAGGTGGAAATTATAGGCAATTAGCAAGACACCCCCAATAAAGGAGTGGTTCTGCAGGTGGTGACCACAGACCACTTCTCAGTTCCTATGCTTCCTGGCTGATGTTTTGGTCACTTTTGAATGCTGGCGGTGCTTTCACTCTAGTGGTAGCATGAGACGGAGTCTACAACCCACACAAGTGGCTCAGGTAGTGCAGCTTATCCAGGATGGCACATCAATGCAAGCTGTGGCAAGAAGGTTTGTTGTGTCTGTCAGCGTAGTGTCCAGAGCATGGAGGCGCTACCAGGAGACAGGCCAGTACATCAGAAGACGTGGAGGAGGCCGTAGGAGGACAACAACCCAGCAGGAGGACCGCTACCTCCGCCTTTGTGCAAGGAGGAACAGGAGGAGCACTGCCAAAGCCCTGCAAAATGACCTCCAGCAGGCCACAAATGTGCATGTGTCTGCTCAAACGGTCAGAAACAGACTCCATGAGGGTGATATGAGGGCCCGACGTCCACAGGTGGGGGTTGTGCTTACAGCCCAACACCGTGCAGGACATTTGGCATTTGTCAGAGAACACCAAGATTGGCAAATTCGCCACTGGCGCCCTGTGCTCTTCGCAGATGAAAGCAGGTTCACACTGAGCACATGTGACAGATGTGACAGAGTCTGGAGACGCCGTGGAGAACATTCTGCTGCCTGCCATATCCTCCAGCATGACCGGTTTGGCATTGGGTCAGTAATGTTGTGGGGTGGCATTTCTTTGGAGGGCCGCACCGCCCTCCATGTTCTTGCCAGAGGTAGCCTGACTGCCATTAGGTACCGAGATGAGATCCTCAGACCCCTTGTGAGACCATATGCTGGTGCGGTTGGCCCTGGGTTCCTCCTAATGCAAGACAATGCTAGACCTCATGTGGCTGGAGTGTGTCAGCAGTTCCTGCAAGACGAAGGCATTGATGCTATGGACTGGCCCGCCCGTTCCCCAGACCTGAATCCAATTGAGCACATCTGGGACATCATGTCTCGCTTTATCCACTAACGTCACGTTGCACCACAGACTGTCCAGGAGTTGGCAGATGCTTTAGTCCAGGTCTGGGAGGAGATCCCTCAGGAGACCGTCCGCCACCTCATCAGGAGCATGCACAGGCGTTGTAGGGAGGTCATACAGGCACGTGGAGGCCACACACACTACTGAGCCTCATTTTGACTCAAAGTTGGATCAGCCTGTAGTGTGTTTTTCCACTTTAATTTTGAGTGTGACTCCAAATCCAGACCTCCATGGGTTGAAAAATTTGATTTCCATTTTTAAATTTTTGTGTGATTTTGTTGTCAGCACATTCAACTATGTAAAGAACAAAGTATTTCAAAATAATATTTAATTAACTCAGATCTAGGATGTGTTATTTTTGTGTTCCCTTTATTTTTTTGAGCAGTGTAATTATGGCATTAACAAATTCATATTTTTATGTTTTATTACTTTTCACAATAAAAAGCTCTTTAAAAAAAAAAAGAAAGAAATTTCATTTAAAGTTTCATCATGTGCTACGAGTCATAAGTGCAATTCTGAAACTTAGTTTTATTTTTTAATGACCAAAAACATGAGCAGGATCCATAACATGAGCATTTTATATTTTGTGTCATTACAGATGTGGTGATATCAATGCTGTGTACTTTTTTCTGTATATCTGTTGATATAATAAAGGATTTTTAATTACATTTTTTATTTTATATTTTAAACATGTAAATGAACTTTTTATTGGGTGTCTATAATAAATGATAATACTTTTGCAGTGTAACACTTCTGCATAGCCCTGTCAGGCATCCTATTAGGCCCTGCCTCTGGGCTACAGACTGGACTTCTCCTCCTCTTCTGTCCTATTTTCAGGTCCCTACCTACATTTTTCTCCTGGTAATGGTTGTTGTCACCAATGATAAATATATATATTTGGTGCTGTGTTGGTGGGTCCCAGTGCCAGGGTGTCTTTTCCAGACAGCGGGGGCGCTGTTTGGCTGCTGGGTCCCGCTGCCTGTTGGTGCGGTGCTGCGGCGCAGGTGGTTACCTAGCAGCGTTGCAACAAACTTAGAGTAGGTTCCCACTCAAGGAGACAACCTTGTCGCGGTGAGTGGGCCTTTGATTTTTGATCATATTTTAAACTAATGCCTCATGTACAGAATGAAACATAGGGGTAAGTATACTATAAATTGCGCTGAGAAGCGATATTAATTATGCTGAGAAGCAGTTATTAGATAAAAGCATAGTATTGTGGATGTGCGATCCGGTTTCACTCTTACATTTTACATCTTTTGTTATATATTTCCATCATAATATGCAATTTTGTTTGCATTACTACTAATCTAGAATTGAATCCAGTTTGCAAGGTTGGAAGGTTTACAATATTTTTAAAAGATCAGCCATTAGGTGGCAGTCATGCATCAACAGGAAATTACCTGACTAGTAATGGCCATGCTTTCTTTTTCTTAAAAATCTATAATATTTATTAAATATAATGTCATTTCAGTTTCCATTTTATGTTTTAACTTGGAATTAATGCAATATTATTATAATTACAGTGGCCCCTCAAGTTACAATATTAATTGGTAGTAACGTTTTAAGAAAAATAAGCAGATAACTAAGACAGATAAAGTAAGTCCTTACATGCAGTGGCGGATTACAAAAGGGACGTTCGGGTCGGCAGCCCCAGGCCCAGCACCGCTGGGGGGCCCAACGCCGACCTGAACGCCCACATACTGCGGCGGGACACAGGAGCGCATAGCTCCCTGTCCCGTCGGCAATCACCGCCATAGACTTCAGGCCTAGTAGGCCTGAGGCCTATGCGGTAGTGAAATCCCGGCGCAGGCGTGCGTGATGACGTCATCGCGCGCCTGTGTTGGGATGCAGCACTGCCTCATCCCGCCTTCCTCTGCGAGCAAGCGCCTGGCCCTGGACATAGGTGAGTATTTAGCTTTTCATTTTTTTTCATTTTTTATTTTTTTATTTCATGTGCCTACTTTGGGGGACATGTGGGGGACAAACAGTAGGACATATTAAGAGACATCGAGTACATGGGGGGGGGAATGTGGGGGCTGTGGGGCCAAATTATTATGGGAGGGAATACTATGTGGGGACAAATTACTGTGTGGGGACAAATTATTATGCGAGGGACTACTATGTGGGGCAAATTAATATATGGGGCAGTGTGGGGGCAAATTACTATATGGGGCAGTGTGGGGGCAAATTACTATGTGGGAGCAGTGTGGGGGAAACTATTGTGTGAGGACAGTGTGGGGTAATTGCTATGTGGGGACGGTGTGGGGTAATTGCTATGTGGGGACAGTGTGGGGTAATTGCTATGTGGGGACAGTGTGGGGTAATTGCTATGTGGGGACAGTGTGGGGGAATTGCTATGTGGGGATAGCGTGGGGGAAATTGCTATGTGGGGACAGTGGGGTAATTGCTATGTGGGGACAGTGTGGGGTAATTTCTATGTGGGGACAGTGTGGGGTAATTGCTATGTGGGGACAGTGTGGGGTAATTTCTATGTGGGGACAGTGTGGGGTAATTTCTATGTGGGGACAGTGTGGGAAAATTGCTATGTGGGGACAGTGTGGAGTAATTTCTATGTGGGGACAGTGTGGGGAAATTGCTATGTGGGGACTGTCATGGTCTTACCTTCTTGCTGTTCTCCTTCGTTTGACATGTGCTGGCGGCCATCTTGGTTTCTGGGTTTCTTGTAGCCTCCCACCCTGCGGCTCCTCCTTCCCACTGGGAGGAGCTGGATGCCTAGCTCATATATATAGGAGGTCTGTGGCTTCAGTTCCTTGCTTGGTCCTCCTGTGTTCACATGCTTCTAGACTGCTGCTGCTTCTGGTTCCTGATCCTGGTTTCGTCCGACTACCCTGCTGGTTCCTGATCCTGGTTTCGTCCGACTACCCTGCTGGTTCCTGATCCTGGCTTCGTCTGACTACCCTGCTGGTTCCTGATCCTGGCTTCGTCTGACTACCCTTCTGGTTCCTGACCTCTGGCTTCGCAAAGACTCTGCTTCGGTTTCGCCATCCGTTTGGACTTTTGCTTTACAGCTTTATTTTCAATAAAGCCTTCTTATTTTCACTTATCCCTTGTTGTACGTCTGGTTCATGGTTCCGTGACATTAGGACCAAGCCATGAATTCTGACGGTACAGGGCCATCCTCGCTACCCACGCTGGTTGCCAGACTTGATCAGCAGGATCACCTGTTGGGTCGGTTCGCTGTGGCGTTGCAAACCCTGCTTGAACGCACGGCTCATTTCGCTCCTGTTGCCGATGGGTCGGTTGTCGCTCCTGGGCCCGCTCCTACTGCCGCTCCGGTTGTTGCCCCAGAGTCTACCCCGACACCTGTTGTTGCACCTGCGGTGTTTCGGGGTATGACCGGTTCTGCCCCTCTTCCACAGCGTTTTGGGGGAGAGCCAACTCAGTGCCGAGGTTTCCTTAACCAGGTGGGCATTTATTTCGAGTTGCTGCCACATGCCTTTCCCACTGAGAGATCAAAGGTGGGCTTCTTGATCTCGCTGCTCTCGGACAAGGCCTTGGCCTGGGCCAGCCCTTTATGGGAGAACAACAATCCGGTGGTTGCCGAGTTTTCCGGTTTTGTTGCTTCTCTTCGGAAGGTATTCGATGTGCCGGCTCGTGCTGCCTCTGCTGCAAAGCTCCTTATGTCCATCAGACAGGGTTCACGATCCGTAGCTGAATACGCCATTGAGTTTCGTACCCTGGCAGCAGAGGTGGGCTGGAATAATGAGGCTCTGGTCGCTGCTTTCTCTCATGGTCTCTCGGATGCCTTGAAGGATGAGGTTGCAGCTAAGGACCTACCAGTGGAGCTCGAGTCTCTTATTTCTTTCCTGATTTTGATTGACACCAGACTCAGGGAGAGACCTTCCTTTAAGGAGAGCCTGCGGAGGTTTTCTAACAGATTGGCGCCTACGTTTGCTGTCCCACCCGTGCCTCCCTCTCCTCCCACGCCTCCTGGGGATGACTTGTCTGGGGGTGAACCCATGCAGCTGGGGTTTGCTCGCCTGTCCGAGGGGGAGAGGGTACTCCGGAGACGCGAGGGCCGATGCATGTACTGTGGTCTCGGTGGGCATTTTCGGTTGGCATGTCCGAACCGTCCGGGAAACGCTCGCACCTGAGATCCTGTCGGGGGCAGATCTTGGGTGGAGTCTCCTCGTCCCCGGTTTCCCGTGTTGACAAACCACTGATCACTGTTGTCCTCTCCTGGGTCGGGGGCTCGGTGACGACCCAGGCGTTGGTGGACTCTGGTGCTGGTGGTTTGTTCATTGATAATGTGTTTGCTGCCGCCAATTCCATTCCTCTGCAGGCTCGAGGTTCCCCACTGGCTCTTGAGGCGATAGACGGCAGACCCCTTCTGCCGCCACACGTGACTCATGAGACCCTTCCAGTGGGGATAGCCATTGGTGCCGTTCACAGAGAGTCGGTCTGCCTCCAGGTTATTTCGTCTCCACACTACTCGGTGGTCTTGGGGTACCCCTGGCTCCGGAAGCATAATCCGACTTTCGATTGGAGATCGGCCGAGATCCTCTCGTGGTCACCGCAGTGTGGGGCTAGTTGCATCCATGGGTCTGTCAAGTTGCTGTGTACTTCCTCGGACTCTCTGTTGCCTCCTGAATACGAGGAGTACCGGGATGTATTCGATAAGGTGCGCGCGGTTGCCCTACCTCCGCACCGCCCATACGATTGTGCCATAGAGTTACAATCTGGTGCCGTTCCTCCTCGTGGCAAAGTCTATCCACTGTCGGTAGCGGAGAATGAGGCCATGGAGGAGTACGTGAGGGAGGCGCTTTCACGCGGACACATTCGCAAATCCTCGTCCCCGGCAGGGGCTGGATTTTTCTTTGTGAAAAAGAAGGGCGGTGAGTTGAGGCCTTGCATCGATTACAGGGGTCTCAATCGCATCACGATCAAGAACGCTTACCCGATACCCTTGATTTCCGAGCTGTTCGATCGCCTTAAAGGGGCCACGGTCTTTACCAAACTCGACCTGAGGGCGGCATATAACCTGGTAAGGATCAAGGCGGCGATGAGTGGAAGACCGCGTTTAACACCAGGACCGGTCATTATGAATCCTTGGTTATGCCCTTTGGGTTGTGCAATGCGCCCGCAGTCTTTCAGGAATTCATCAACGATGTTTTCCGTGACCTGTTGCAGCAGTGTGTGGTGGTCTATTTGGATGACATCTTGGTATATTCTGAATCCATGGAGGCCCACATTCTGGATGTCAGACGAGTGTTGCAACGGTTACGAGAGAACAAGCTGTTCGGTAAGCTTGAGAAATGCGAATTTCACCGATCCCAGGTAACCTTCTTAGGTTACATCATTTCCGCTGAGGGGTTCTCCATGGATCCTGAGAAGGTTTCGGCTGTCTTACAGTGGCCCCAGCCCAGTGGTCTTCGTTCCCTGCAGCGCTTTTTGGGCTTCGCCAATTATTATCGGAAGTTCATCAGGGACTTTTCCATGCTAGCCAAGCCTCTCACGGATCTGACCAGGAAGGGCAGTAATTCCCAGGTCTGGCCGCTCTAGGCCATCCGAGCTTTTGAGGCTCTAAAGGCCGCCTTTGTGTCGGCTCCGATTCTGTCGCATCCCAACCCTGGGTTGCCCTTTGTCCTCGAGGTGGACGCGTCTGAGACGGGAGTAGGCGCCCTTCTGTCTCAGCGTAGAACACCAGAGGGTCCTCTGCTTCCTTGTGGGTTTTACTCCCGGAAACTGTCTTCCGCGGAGTGCAACTATCAGATTGGTGACAGGGAGTTATTGGCCATCGTGCAGGCCCTTAAAGAATGGAGGCACTTGCTCGAGGGTTCGGTGGTTCCGGTCCTCATCCTGACGGACCACAAGAATCTGACCTACCTTTCTGAGGCCAAGAGATTGACACCACGTCAGGCCAGATGGGCTCTGTTCTTGTCACGTTTTAATTATGTGGTCTCCTACCTACCCGGTTCCAAGAACATCAGGGCGGATGCCTTATCATGGCAGTACTCCGAGCTGTCCAGGGAGGAGTCGATTCCGACTTCGGTCATACCTCCGAATCAGATCTTGGCCGCCATTCGCACCAGCCTGACCTCTCCCCTGGGTGAGCAGATTTTGGCGGCTCAATCTGGTGCTCCCTCTGGGAGACCCAACGGCAGATGTTTTGTGCCTGAGGAGTTGCGCACTCGGTTGTTGCGAACCTACCATAACTCCAAGACCGCGGGGCATTCTGGAAAGAATCAGCTGTCCTGGGCTGTTTCACGTCTGTTCTGGTGGCCTTCCCTACGTTCCGACATCGCCGCATATGTAGCGGCATGCTCCGTTTGTGCCCAGAGTAAGTCCCCTCGGCACCTTCCGTTGGGCCTTCTGCAACCCATAGCCACCGGGGAGCGCCCATGGTCACACCTGGGGATGGATTTCATTGTGGACCTCCCTGCATCCCGAGGCCATACGGTCATTCTCATGATTGTGGATCGGTTTTCCAAAATGTGCCACTGTGTTCCTCTCAAGAAGTTACCCTCTGCACAAGAGTTGGCCACGATTTTTGCCAGGGAGGTCTTCCGGTTGCACGGTTTGCCCAAGGAGATTGTGTCGGATCGGGGGAGTCAGTTTGTGTCCAGGTTCTGGCGCGCCTTTTGCTCCCAGTTGGGGATTCATCTCTCCTTCTCCTCGGCCTACCACCCTCAGTCCAATGGGGCCGCAGAACGATCCAATCAGGCCTTGGAGCAATTCCTTCGTTGCTATGTCTCCGATCACCAAGACAATTGGGTTGACCTCCTGCCTTGGGCTGAGTTTGCCAGGAACACGGCGGTGAACTCTTCCTCTGGGACGTCTCCCTTCATGGCCAATTATGGGTTCCAACCTGCCGTGTTACCGGAGGTATTCTCTCCCCAGGATATTCCGGCTGTGGAGGATCACCTTTCCGTCCTACGTGCTTCTTGGGTACTGATCCAGAAGTCCCTTGAGGTCTCTGCGCAGCGCCAGAGACTCCAGGCTGATCGCAGACGAGCGCCTGCTCCTTCCTACCAGGTCGGAGACCGTGTATGGTTGTCCACCCGCAACCTCAACCTTCGAGTGCCCACTCCCAAGCTGGCGCCTCGCTTTGTTGGTCCCTTCCGAGTGCTTCGCAGGGTAAACCCGGTAGCCTATGCCCTTGCGCTTCCTCCTGGCATGCGGATCTCCAACGTGTTTCATGTCTCCCTGTTGAAGCCACTGGTGTGTAATCGCTTCACTTCCTCGGTTCCTCGGCCTGGTCCGGTCCAAGTGGGTAATCGTGAGGAGTATGAGGTGAGCAATATCCTGGACTCACGCCTGGTCCGCGGTCGGGTGCAGTTTTTGGTCCATTGGCGTGGTTATGGTCCAGAGGAGCGTTCCTGGGTTCCCTCCGCAGATGTCCATGCTCCTGCCTTGCTCCGAGCCTTCCACGCACGCTTCCCTCAGAAACCGTTCTTTACTCCGCGCAGGAGGGGCCCTTGAGGGGGAGGTACTGTCATGGTCTTACCTTCTTGCTGTTCTCCTTCGTTTGACATGTGCTGGCGACCATCTTGGTTTCTGGGTTTCTTGTAGCCTCCCACACTGCGGCTCCTCCTTCCCACTGGGAGGAGCTGGATGCCTAGCTCATATATATAGGAGGTCTGTGGCTTCAGTTCCTTGCTTGGTCCTCCTGTGTTCACATGCTTCTAGACTGCTGCTGCTTCTGGTTCCTGATCCTGGTTTCGTCCGACTACCCTGCTGGTTCCTGATCCTGGTTTCGTCCGACTACCCTGCTGGTTCCTGATCCTGGCTTCGTCTGACTACCCTGCTGGTTCCTGATCCTGGCTTCGTCTGACTACCCTTCTGGTTCCTGACCTCTGGCTTCGCAAAGACTCTGCTTCGGTTTCGCCATCCGTTTGGACTTTTGCTTTACAGCTTTATTTTCAATAAAGCCTTCTTATTTTCACTTATCCCTTGTTGTACGTCTGGTTCATGGTTCGTGACAGGGACAGTGTGGGGAAATTTCTATGTGTGGACAGTGTGGGGAAATTGCTATGTGGGTACAAATTACTATGTGGGGGCAAATTACGATGTGGGGGCAAATTACGATGTGGGGAAAACTATTGTGTGGGGGCAGTGTGGGGAAAACTATTGTGTGGGGAAATTGCTATGTGGGGACAGTGTGGGGAAATTGCTATGTGGGGGCAGTGTGGGGGAAATTACTATGTGGGGGCAGTGTGGGGGAAATTACTATGTGGGGGCAGTGTGGTGGAAATTACTATGTGGGGGCAGTGTGGTGGAAATTACTATGTGGGGGCAGTGTGGTGGAAATTACTATGTAGGGGAAATTACTGTGTGGGGGCAAACTACTATATGGGGCAGTTTGGGGGAAATTACTGTGTGGGGGCAAATTTCTATGGGGGATACTATATAGGGCAGTGTGGTGGAAATTACTATATGGGGGTGTTGCTATTGGGGAGGCACTGTAGGGGCTATTCTATTATTTTTGGGGACACTATACAGGGATTATTGCCTGGAGCACAATAGAGGGTGGTATTATTACTCGGGGCACTCTAGGGGACATTATAGCTGCTGTGGACACTATAGTAACATTTGGGGTAATTTATCAAACTGGTGTAAAGCAGAACTGGCTTAGCAGCCAATCAGATTCCACCTTTCATATTTGACAGCTCTTTTGGAAATCCAGTTCTACTTTACACCAGTTTGATAAATGACTCTAATTATGTCTATTAGGGTCACTATTTTTTCAGCAGTATAGTACCTTGGACATTGGGGAGCAAAACGGGCACAGTATTAGGAGTGGCAACAGGATGACACTGTGGGGACACGAGGATAAGGAGGTTGATGGAAAAATTTAGAAATCTAACCTGTCTGTGTTACAAACTGTAAAGACGTGGCTGAATTTGCCATGGTGGTCTGCGTCAAATGGAGGAGAAGAGGAAAGAGAAGGTCTACATGACAGGAGATGTCACTGGATGTAAGAGGTATGTGGTGCTGTATTCTCCTCCATGTCTTTTTTATTATAATTATATGTATTTTAAATTTGGCGACCAAATTTTTCAGTTTAGGACCCAATTTGGGGTATTTTTTTTAGTCTGAAGATGTCATATGGCCTAAGAAGAGACTGTGGCGCTCATGAAGCACCGCAGCCTCTTCATACAAAAAAAAAACTAAACTAAAATGGAGGGAGGGGCCCAAGTCGGGTAGACAGCCCCGGGCCTATCATGCACTTAATCCGCCCCTGCTTACATGATAAAGCAGACAGGAATAGATGCTGGAAGCTGTAAATCCCTTTCTATGGTGCAGCCAGGAGCTTCTTCAGGGTCTTGCATAGTACATACATGTACCCAAAAAAATAAATAAAATTAAACTGCAGATTACCTGGTGTCCAAAGGGAGCAGCTCATCCTGGCACCGACAAGGGGCAGTACAGGCAGTACAGGCAGTACTGCAGAGGAGCTACTGGACCAAAAAATGTGTTTTACCAGTGAAATGGCCAGGTTTTACCAGTGAAATGAGACAGGCCTTTGGTTCCACCCCTTCCCCACCCACATCACGTCCTCTTCTTTCTTAGACCTGGCGTGAACAGGGAAAAGTCGCAGATTGCAGCGCAAATAACCTTTGCGCTGCAATCTGTGACAGATATACGCAAGAAAACCTGAGTATCAGTATCAGTAACTAATGACCCCCTACATATCTAAAACGAGTAGGTGGTCCGTCCTAGGACGTTAACTGTAATCTGTATATAGAAATATTCATGCTCATGAAAATTACTTTTAGGAATAATAGTTGTAATACAAAGGCTTAAGCTATTTTGAATACACAAAGGGGGGCACTTATCAACCTGAAATATGCCTATATTAGGAGCATTTCAGGCACAAATTGTGGCGCAATGATTAGTTCCGCCTCCATCTGCGACTTTTCCCTGCACACGCCAGGTAAAAGAAAATGGGCGTGACGTGGGCGGGGAAGGGGATGGGCCAGCGCCTGTCTTAATAAATGACAAACCAACATGGAGGTTGCTTGACGTGTTGCCTCATTGGCCTACATAATGTTGTACATTCCGAAATAGTGCTTCCATATGGGCGCTGAATGCAGCAGAAGACAACAGAAGCCAGTAAGTGGTACCGACCACAACACGCTGTATATCTCTGTACAGCACTTCCATGTGGGTGCTGAATGCAGCAGGAGCGCCTGAGCACAAAAGCTGGTGAGCATCGCCCTCCCCACATAAAACGCTGTACCATCCCTGTGCTTCCATGTAGGCATTGAATGTAGCAGGAGCGGCTGGCCACAGGTTAGTGAAGCAGTAGCAGGTGAGCCAAACACGCAGGTTAGTGTAGTACGAGCTGTCCTCTGCTGCACTGCTTAGTGCAAGGCACACTGGAGCGAGTTTGGATAAAACGACTTCCTTTGACACCCCCGCCGTGCTTTGTACTACCCACATGCACACATGCAGCTCTTCGATGTGGGCGCTAACTGTGAGTGTAGCAGGAGACGCTCTCAGCTACATTGCTAAGTGTCACGGTGCGGTTCACTGTGACAGTTGTGGTCGTGTAGGCTCGCTGCATGCTCTCTTGCGTACTGGCTAGAGGCTGTCTCCTCTGTATGCTGGTTGCTTTGGGCTGCATGCTGGCTGCGGTGTTGTGTGTGTGGACTGTTGCCTGTGTTTGTGTCTCCCCACATCCATATCTCTATAGTGCCCGTCACTGGTGCCGTGCAGGCTGGCAGCATGCACTTTGTGTACTGGCTGTGGGTGTTCCCATGTATGCTGGTTCTGTGATGTGTGCTAGCTGCGGTCTTTTGTGTGCGAACATGGTCTGAGTATTGATGCTATTAGTTTCTTGTATCACGGTGCAGTTCTGTCACTTCTTCTATATGTTAGCCTGGCAGTGCTTAACTGCTTCTGATCCTGTCTTGTCCATGTTAGCCTGGCAGTGCTTAACTGCTTCTGGTCCTGTCTTATGTTCTGCCTTCGGTAAGAAGGTGTAGCATGTTTCTTGCCTGCCTTGTCTTGCAGCCTGGTCATGTTGGTTCTCCGGAGGGAGGACATCTTAGTCCATGTCTGCAGCTCTGGATGTAATAGTATGTACATAGGGTCTAGTCATCTACCAGTTTAGTGTCTTGTTGTGAAGCTCTGTCTGTTCGCCCATGGACTAACTCTGCATGGGGAACAGGCATCTGTTAGTCCAGTTCTGTGTCTTATATGGTTCCTGTTCTGTCTTGTCTTAACCTTGTCCTGTGTTCTGGTTGGGTTTCTGTTCATGTGCCTGGGTTCCAGTCTAGTCTTGTGTTTGTTCTGGACCACTGGGGGTTGCTCCAGCATCTGCAGGTGAGTGCCAAGTGTACTGGGACCATCCTGGAGATGCGACACGGTGAGCCCTTGGCTACGTTCATCCCCGCCTCTGGGTTTGGCCTTAAGTAAAATCGGTGCACTTGGTCCATTGGTGCTTTTGCCACAGTACTTTGCCTGCTTGTTCTGTGGTTACTGTCATGTTCGTTTATTACATGTGTAATAAAGTTTTCAGTTTGTGTTTCTGGTCTGTTAGCAGTCTCGTCTTGTTTGAGAGACGTTTCGGAGATCTGCCTGTCCTCCGGAACATGACACTCAGTGGGTGGCAGGCCACAGTGTCCTCCACAGTATAAACAATTAAGTGTCAAGTCTCCCTCTATTGGCCCCCATATACCGCATTTTCCGGACTATAAGACACACCTGACTATAAGACGGAACCCAATTTTAGACAAAAGAACATTTTCTACTCATTAAACCTTCCCTGGTGGTTAAATGAAGTGGAGGATTCAAGGTCGGTAACTTACACACACAGCACTGCTGCATTCACATCTGACAAGCACAGCTCTGCTACTTAGCTGACATATATACATACAGCACTACTTTACACTCCTAACAAACACAGCAGACACACACAGCACAGCAACACCCCATGACAAACATACACCCCTCTCACACTCACACACACACACACTAGTATCTTTATTAAAATATCACATTTCTCTACCCTTACACCACAGTATTCTCTTCCTTGTTCTGGCCCCTCCCACTAGTGACCTCACCAAAGGTAATTTAGCTTCCAGTGACCTTTCAGCATCGAGATGGGGGTGTTTAACCCCTTAAGGACTCAGCCCTATTCCACCTTAAGGACTTGGCCATTTTTTGCAAATCTGACCAGTGTCACTTTAAGTGCTGATAACTTTAAAACGCTTTGACTTACCCAGGCCATTTTCGTCACATATTGTACTTCATGACACTGGTAAAATGAAGTCAAAATAATTTTTATTTATAAAAAAATACCAAATTTACCAAAAATTTGGGAAAAATGGAAAATTTCCAAGTTTCAATTTCTCTACTTTTATAATACATAGTAATACCTCCAAAAATAGTTATTACTTTACATTCCCCATATGTCTACTTCATGTTTGGATCATTTTGGGAATTATATTTTATTTTTTGGGGATGTTACAAGGCTTAGAAGTTTAGAAGCAAAAACCCAATTTTTAGGGACCAGTTCAGGTCTGAAGTCACTTTGCGAGGCTTACATAATAGAAACCACCCAAAAATGACCCCATTCTAAAAACCACACCCCTCCAGGTATTCAAAACTGATTTTACAAACATCGTTAACCCTTTAGGTGTTCCACAAGAATTAATGGAAAATGGAGATACAATTTCAAAATTTCACTTTTTTGGCAGATTTTCCATTTTAATAATTTTTTTCCAGTTACAAAGCAAGGGTTAACAGCCACACCAAACTCAATATTTATGGTCCTGATTCTGTAGTTTACAGAAACACCCCATATGTGGTCGTAAACCGCTGTACGGGCACACGGCAGGGCGCAGAAGGAAAGGAATGCCATACGGTTTTTGGAAGGCAGGTTTTGCTGGACTGTTTTTTTTGACACCATGTCCCATTTGAAGCCCCCCTGATGCACCCCTAGAGTAGAAACTCCATAAAAGTGACCCCATCTAAGAAACTACACCCCTCAAGGTATTCAAAACTGATTTTACAAACGTTGTTAACCCTTTAGGTGTTCCACAAGAATTAATGGAAAATAGAGATACAATTTAAAAATTTCACTTTTTTGGCAGATTTTCCATTTTAATAATTTTTTTCCAGTTACAAAGCAAGAGTTAACAGCCAAACCAAACTCAATATTTATGGCTCTGATTCTATAGTTTACAGAAACACCCCATATGTGGTCGTAAACCGCGGTACGGGCACACGGCAGGGCGCAGAAGGAAAGGAATGCCATACGGTTTTTGGAAGGCAGGTTTTGCTGGACTGTTTTTTTTCACACCATGTCCCATTTGAAGCCCCCTGATGCACCCCTAGAGTAGAAACTGCAAAAAAGTGACCCCATTTTAGAAACTACGGGATAGGGTGGCAGTTTTGTTGGTACTAGTTTAGGGTACATATGATTTTTGGTTGCTCTATATTACACTTTTTGTGAGGCAAGGTAACAAGAAATAGCTGTTTTGGCACTGTTTTTATTTTTTGTTATTTACAAAATTCATCTGACAGTTTAGATCATGTGATATTTTTATAGACCAGGTTGTCACGGATGCGGTGATACCTAATATGTATACTTTTTTTTTTTATGTAAGTTTTACACAATGATTTCTTTTTTGAAACAAAAAAAATCATGTTTTAGTGTTTCCATAGTCTGAGAGCCATAATTTTTTCAGTTTTTGGGAGATTACCTTAGGTAGGGTATGATTTTTGCGGGATGAGATGACGGTTTTATTGGCACTATTTTGGGGTGCGTGTGACTTTTTGATCGCTTGCTATTACACTTTTTGTGATGTAAGGTGACAAAAAATGGCTTTTTTTTTACACCGTTTTTATTTTTATTTTTTTTACGGTATTCACTTGAAGGGTTAGGTCATGTGATATTTTTATAGAGAAAGTTATTACGGACGCTGCGATACCTAATATGTATACTTGTAAGGTGTATGTAAGGTGACAAAAAATGGTTTATTTAGCACAGTTTTTAATTTTTATTTTTTGCGGTGATACCTAATATGTATCCTTTGTTTCTATTTATGTAAGTTTTACACAATAATATAATTTTTGAAACAAAAACGAAAAATCATGTTTTAGTGTCTCCATATTCTGAGAGCCATAGTTTTTTCAGTTTTTGGGCGATTATCTTAGGTAGGGTCTCATTTTTTGCGGGATGAGATAACAGTTTGATTGGCACTATTTTGGGGTGCATATGACTTTTTGATCGCTTGCTATTACACTTTTTGTGATGTAAGGTGACAAAAAATTGTTTATTTAGCACAGTTTTTATTTTTTATTTTTTACGGTGTTCATCTGAGGGGTTAGGTCTTGTGATATTTTTATAGAGCCAGTCGATACGGATGCGGTGATACCTAATATGTATCCTTTTTTTATATTTATGTAAGTTTTACACAATAATATAATTTTTGAAACAAAAAAAAATAATCATGTTTTAGTGTCTCCATATTCTAAGAGCCATAGTTTTTTCAGTTTTTGGGCGATTATCTTAGGTAGGGTCTCATTTTTTGCAGGATGAGATGACGGTTTGATTGGCACTATTTTGGGGTGCATATGACTTTTTAATCGTTTGCTACTACACTTTTTGTGATGTAAGGTGACAAAAAAATGGTTTATTTAGCACAGTTTTTATTTTTATATTTTTTACGGTGTTCATCTGAGGGGTACTTAGGTCATGTGATATTTTTATAGAGCCGGTCGATATGGACGCGGCGATACCTAATATGTATCCTTTTTTTCTATTTATGTAAGTTTTACACAATAATTTCATTTTTGAAACAAAAAAAAATCATGTTTTAGTGTCTCCTTATTCTGAGCCATAGTTTTTTTTATTTTTTGGGCGATTGTCTCAGGTAGGGTCTCATTTTTTGCAGAATGAGATGACGGTTTGATTGGCACTTTTTTTGGGTGCATATGACTTTTTGATCGTTTGCTACTACACTTTTTGTGATGTAAGGTGACAAAAAATGGTTTATTTAGCACAGTTTTTATTTTTATATTTTTTACGGTGTTTATCTGAGGGGTTAGGTCATATGATATTTTTATAGAGCCGGTCGATACGGACGCGGCGATACCTAATATGTATACTTTTTATTTATTTATGTAAGTTTCACACAATAATATCATTTTTGAAACCAAAAAAATGATGTTTTAGTGTCTCCATATTCTGAGCCATAGTTTTTTCAGTTTTTGGGCGATTGTCTCAGGTAGGGGCTCATTTTTGTGGGATGAGGTGACGGTTAGATTGGTACTATTTTGGTGGGCAAACGCCTTTTTGATCGCTCGCTGCTGTACTTTTTGTGATGTAAGGTGACAAAAAAATTGTTTATTTAGCACAGTTTTTTTTTTTTTTTTTATGGTGTTCATCTGAGGGGTTAGGTCATGTGATATTTTTATAGAGCCGGTCGATATGGACGCGGCGATACCTAATATGTATCCTTTTTTTCTATTTATGTAAGTTTTACACAATAATATCATTTTTGAAACAAAAAAAAAATCATGTTTTAGTGTCTCCATATTCTGAGAGCCATAGTTTTTTCAGTTTTTAGGCGATTATCTTAGGTAGGGTCTCATTTTTTGCAGGATGAGATGACGGTTTGATTGGCACTTTTTTTGGGTGCATATGACTTTTTGATCGTTTGCTACTACACTTTTTGTGATGTAAGGTGACAAAAAATGGTTTATTTAGCACAGTTTTTATTTTTATATTTTTTACGGTGTTCATCTGAGGGGTTAGGTCATGTAATATGTTTATAGAGCCGGTCGATACGGACGCGGCGATACCTAATATGTATACTCCCCCCCCCCCCTATTTTTTACCAATTTTTTTTACTTTATTTGGGGAAAATGACGTTTTTGTTTATTTTTACTTGAAACTTAAATTTTTTGGGGGGGGAAACTTTATTTTTTCAACTTTATTTTTTCAACTATTTTACACTTTATTTTTTGTCCCACTTTGGGACTTGAACTTTGGGGGGTATATTCCTTTACAATGCATTCCAATACTTCTGTATTGGAATGCATTGGCTGTATGAGTAATACTGTATGTATTACTCATACAGCTTCCGGCCTGTGAGATCCAGGGGGGACCCCCCCCAGCGTTGTGACAGAATGTCCTTAAGGACTCGGGAAACAGGGCGTACCGGTACGCCCTAAGTCCTTAAGTGGTTAAGATTGCGCCCTCTCCTGCCTGCGCTGATCATAGAGCATACCTCCCTTCATAGTAGTTATGCCCACATTGTGCCCCTTTCACAGTAGTTATGCCCACATTCTGTGCCCTAGTTATGCCCGTCACAGTAGTTTTGCCCAGATGTACCCCATTTAGAGTTGCTATGCCTAGATGTTTCCCTTTCACAGTTACTATGCCCAGCTATGTGCCCCTCACAGTAGTTATGCCCAGATATGTGCCTCCTCACAGTAGTTATGCCAGATATGTGCCCCCTCACAGTATTTATGCCCAGATAGGAGCCCCCTCACAGCAGTTATGCCCAGGTATGTGCCCCTTCCAAATAGTTATGGCCAGATATGTGTCCCCTCACACTAGTTGTGCCCAGATATGTGCCCCCTTCACAGGAAGTTTTAAAAGAACAGTAAATAGTCACCTAGTTCCTTTGATGATCAGAGTTCAGCTGCTGGCACTCCCCAGCAGCAGGCAGGATACACATTATGCTTGCTGTGTAGTAGGAGGATGATCAGAGGCTGATTCCCAGCTTGGCCCACTCCTCCTACACAAGCCAGCAGTGCGATGTGTGACAGCATACTGTGCCTGCTGAGCTGAATGGTGAAGCATGGAGCAGATGGCTCCTTGCTTCACCATTACAATCAGCTGTCTCTGCATCCTATGGAAATAGAGACAGCTAAGAGGGAGACATACCTGATCCGGGACGGTTGGGAGTTAGGGTCCATTCACACGTCTGTAATTTGGGTCCGCATCTGTTCCGCAATTTGCGGAACGGGTGTAGACCCATTCACTTTCAATGGGGCTGGAACAGATGATGATCCACATTTCCAGGATCTGCATCTGCATTTCCGGGATCCGTATTTTCAGGATCCGCAATTCCGTTCCCGAAAAAAAACATGTCCTATTCTTGTCCGCATTTGTGGACCAGGTAAGGGATTTTCTATTATAGTGTTGGCGATGTGTGGTCTGCAAATTGCGGATCGCATATCGCCGGTGTCCGTGTTTTGCAGATCCGCAAAACACTAACGGACGTGTAAATGGACCCTTATGCATACAGATCAGTGTCAGGCAGGGAGAGAGGTTTGCAGATGCTGTATGAGCGTTCTGTAGGATCATTAAGGAAGCAGTCAGGGAAGTACGGTATCTCACAAAAGTGAGTACACTCTTCACATCTTTGTAAATGTTTTATTATATCCTTTCATGGGACAACACTGAAGATATGACACTTTCATACAATGTACAGTAGTCTGTGTGCAGCTTGTATAACAGTGTAAATTTGGTGTGCCCTCAAAATAACTCAACACACTACTATTAATATCAAAGCAACGAGTCTAAAGACTTTCCGAATGTAATGTATGTGCAGGACATCCTCTGGCCACATGCAGAGGCGGCTCTAGACTTTGTGAGGCCTTAGGCAAAAATCAAACATGAGGCCCCCACGAAGATCGTTGGGATGCCCGTGTTCTCCCGTACGGCACCCCGGCTCAGTCCTCAAGAAATAAGCTGTGTCAACCACCGCACGAAGCAGTGGTGTGGTCAACACTCCCCCTCCATGTATCTCTATGGAAGACTCGGATATACACAAGTGCTGTATCTGCGGCTCTCCCATAGATACATGGAGGGGGAGTGTTGACCACCGCTCCGGGCACAAGGAGATCCGGAGTACCATACAGGAGATCATGGGGGATCCCAACGGCCAGACCCCCCCGATCAGACACTTATCTCCTATCCTTTGGATAGGGGATTTATTTTCCTATCCTGGAGTACCCCTTTAATATGCAGTGACATCACAGTAAAGGGTTAATATGCACAGTGACAACACAGTACAGGGCTTATATTCACAGTGCATATTAACACTTTGAATTAACCCTGGCCCAGTTCTCTAAATCAACCCTCCCCCACACACCGCATGTTGCTGTACTTGCTATACAGCAGCACATACCTGTCACATCCAGGGCCTCCAGGTGACGTCTCCTCGGATGTAGATCTTCTCTGTCATCGTCTTCTCCATTCAGTCCGGACACTTCTCTCAGCCGCCTCGTCTGATGTGACCATTAAATCTATTTGAAATTATTACTGAAGCGAGTGCTGGTCCTTACTATACCATTATCTGTGGATCTTCCTCCCGGGACGCGCGCACCGCACCGCTGAAAGCAGAAGTGCCGCTTGTATCTTCTCTTGGATCGTCTCTGCAGAGTGTGACACACAGGCATTTTAGCTTCCTCACATTTCTATCATCATCTCCCAACCTGGAGTCCCCACAGTGTTATACTGCTGCTCGCTGTGCCCCCCAATACTATCCTGAAGAAATAATAGTGCCCCCATAGTAATAGTGCTCCTCATAGTCTCACCAATAGTAATTCCCTTCTAGAATGCCCTCATTAGTAATAATGCCCCCACAGTGCCCCCATTATGTAATCTGCCCCACACTATGTAATTTGCCTCATTAAGTAATTTGTCTGCCACACTGCCCTATCATGTAATTTGCCCCCCACACAGCCCCATTAAGTAATTTGCCCGCCACACTGCCCCCATTAGGTAATTTGCCCGCCACACTTCCCCCATTAAGTAATTTGCCCCCACACTTCCCCATTAAGTAATTTGTCCACCACACTGCCCCCATCATGTAATTTGCCCGCCACATTGCCCCCATTAAGTAATTTGCCCCCACACTGCCCCATTAAGTAATTGGCCCCCCACACTGCCCCCATTAAGTAATTTGTCCGCCACACTGCCCCATAATGTAATTTGCCCCCACACTGCCTCCATTAAGTAATTTGTCTGCCACACTGCCCCCATCATGTAATTTGCCCCCACACTGCCCCGATTAATTAATTTGCCCGCCACACTGCCCCCATTAAGTAATTTGCCCGCCACACTGCCCCCATTAAGTAATTTGCCCCCACACTGCCCCCATTAAGTAATTTGTCCACCACACTGCCCCCATTAAGTAATTTGCCCCCCATTAAGTAATTTGCCCCCCACACTGCCTCACAAATTTGCCCACACACTAGTGCCTCATATTATGTAATTTGCCGCCCACCTTGTACTCGGCAAAGACATCCAGGAACATCCTGGCAGAGATACATCTGGACCTGCTGGACGTTTTAAGTCATCCGGTGGTCTGCAAGTACTTAAAGTGAAACTTCAAAGCGCTACCCCGTCCTGCTGCGCGCAATCCCGTGAGACTCGTGACCTCCCGTGGCGGGTCTCGTGGTATTATGCGCCCCAGGACTGGGTTGCCCAGCGCTCTGAAGTGACTGAATTCATGACCGCGCGGCGCAGCAGCCTGGCCCTGGCAAATCAGTGCACAAGTATCGGGGGGGGAGAGAATAGCATTCGAAACACTGGAGCTCAAGCCCCGAATGTTTTGACTTAAGGATGCTCCCATCGGGTGGGAGCCAAAGCGAGGCCCCGACCAGCGCGAGGCCTTAGGCGGCGGCCTAAGTGGCCTAATGGAAGAGCCGCCTCTGGCCACATGACATGCCTCTCATGGCAGGGCTTCCAACTAGCATTATTTAGCAGGATCATGCTCACTAACACACAGCAAGGGTTTCCCAGGAATGTCTTTGCCATATTACAATACTTCCTTGGCCAGGTTGGTAACCAGATTTATCACCATTTATGTGACCAGCTGCGATGCCAGCTTCAGCAACCTACAACTGTGCAGGATCTACAGGCCCAGCTGCAAACATCTGTGGGCAAATGTGCTGCAGAATACCATACAGAACCTGTATGCCTCCATGTCCAACTGTATCTCATCTTGTATCCAGGTTAAAGGCGGCCAACAGATACTAGAGCCTCCTTTCAGTTGTACAGTTTTCCCCCAATAAACTTATCCTTTGCTCTAATATTGTAATCACTTACATATATCATCACTACATTCACACATAGGAAGTTTAACTCAATTCCTTCTTGGTGTGTTATTTTTTTTTTGTCAGTGAGTGTATGATGGAAAATAGAGAGGCTTAGATGTTCACCAGCTGCACAGATGGAAACAGCCCGCAGGATGTTATTAACAGATGATGGGATATGATGTTACAGAGCACAAGATGTAATCAGCAGGTTATAGTTTATAATGGTGTAGATATTATTAGACGGTGAATGCTTCTGATGTTATGGTCATGTCTGGTATTAAAGAGGACCTATCCCCTCTCCTGACTTTCCTGTTTTAATAGCTTCATGTATTCCCCCATGTAATAATAGTTCTGGAGCATCTATTCTTTTGGCTGTATGTTGTCCCATTCCTTTATTATTTCTCCTAGAAGCTATGAATGAATTGCTAGCAGTCTGCAGTAAGGGTACAGAGGGGAGGTAACAAGTTGGGGATGTGTACCTGCACAGTCTCACTCTATCCAATCAGCACTGCCATTTTCAGCCTGCGCAAGTACAGGAATGGCACCACATAGAGCCATAAGAATAGATGCTCCAGAATGGTTATTACATGGGGAATGCATGAAGCTATTAAAGGTACTTTCACTCTTTCGTCAGAGGATTCCGGCAGGCAGTTACGTCGCCGGAACTGCCTGCCGAATCCGGCAATCCGGACGCAAACTGATGGCATTTGTCAGACGTCTGACAAATGCATTCAAATACCGGATCCGTCTCTCATGTGTCATGCGGAAAAACTGAGCCGGTATTTATTTTTTCACTGATTTAAAGGTCTGCGCATGCGCGGACCGCAAAACACACAACGGTTGTGTGCATGAGGCCTAAAACAGACAAGTATAGGACATGTTCTATTTTTTTGCGGGGCTACGGAACGGACATACTGATGCGGACAGCACATGGTGTGCTGTCTGCATTTTTTGCGGACCCATTGAAATGAATGGAACTTATTTTGTTTCCGTGTCCGTTCCGTTTTGTTTGCGGATATGATGCGGACCCATTCATTTTTATGGAGCTGTTAAAAAAATGCGGATAGTCAACCGTTTGTTTTCCGCGTCCGTTGTTCCATTCCGCAAAAAAAGTAGAGCATGTCCTATGCTTGTACATTTTGCGGACAAGGATAGGCATATACAATGGACCCGCAAAAAAAACGGATGCCATACAGAGGTCACCCCTTTTTTATTTGCGGATCGCAAAACACATACGTTCGTGTCCATGTAGCCTAATAAAGAGAATATTAGTGAGTGCCTCTATTATGAAAGCACTAACTGGTATGCATGAGGTGCGGGGAGCAGAAAGAAGTTTGGAAAGGCAGAAAGAAGTTAAGATCATAGAGGAGGATCTGAGTCAGAGTAGTCATAGGTTCATATCTGTACTAAGTGAAGAAAAAGGCTCCTACTTTCCTTCATATGCCCAGGAGAATGGAAGGAAATCTCAAGCATGTAGTGAAGAAATAAGTTATTATCCTTCCATCCCTGCTCATAAAAACAAAGAGAGGCCTAGTCCAGTGTTAGGAAAAAGGTATGTGAATTTACCCTCTATCTCTACCGGAAAAGATGAAGAAAATGACTCACCTAATTCAGATTTAAGTGAGAAAATAGAACCAGATGATGCTATTCCTAGATGTCACGGCAATGCTCAGGAGAGTGTTACAACTATTGTCCCAACAAGATCACAGAGAACAGCCCTCGCTAGACTTCCCGTGCCGGAACCCACTGTATTTTCAGGAGACATACTGAAGTTCATAGAGTGGAAGGTAAGTTTTGAAATGATCATTGAGCATCTTTGCTTCAGTCCAATCGACAAGTTATTCTACCTTCAGAGATATGTTGGTGGGGAAGCAAAGAAAGTTCTTGAAGGTAACTTCTATAGAAAAGACGAAGAAGCCTACACGCAAGCTTGGGAAAAATAAAATATGGTCATCCTTTCTAAGTACAAAGAGCTTTTAGAGAGAAATTTAATAACTGGCCTAAAATAGGTCCTAAAGAACACTTCAGACTCCAAGAGTATGGTGACTTCCTGCAAGCATGCAGCAATGCCATCCCACACATTCAAGGACTGGAAGTGCTGAACGACTATCTAGAAAACCACAGGATGCTAACTAAGCTACCTGAAGAAGTGGCTTCTAGATGGAATCACTATGTGACTAAACAGTAAGATCTAGGTAAGGACTTCCCAAGTTTTAATGAGTTCTCTGATTACATGTTATCTGAAGCACAGATAACATGTAATCCAGTAACAGCATCTTATGTCTTAAAATCCTTAGAAGAAAGACCTGCAAGAGATATAACACGCGCAAGAGCAACTAGCTTTGCAACCAACACAGCAGCTAAAGGTCCAGATACCTACAAAAGCAAGTTCAAAGTCGCTACTGGGATCAGTAGAGAGACAGAACCAACAAATTTTCTGACTACCTTCAAGTGTATGTTCTGTAGAGACAACCACTCCATACATAAGTGCCAACAATTGAAGGGGAAGTTCCCAGAAGAAAAGAAAACATTTGTGTTGGATAACCAACTGTGTTTTGGATGCCTAAGAAAAGGCCATGTTACTAAGAAGTGTAAGAAAAAGGTCACATGCAGCATTTACAAAGGACGCCATCCTACACCACTACATGAAGAACGTCCAAAAAAAGATAAATCCTCAATACCTAAAGATACTGAGGAAGGAAAGAAAGTATCTGTATTCTCTGGTCAATGGTTGTACCAGTGTGCATATTAAATCCTAAAAGGAGGAACAAGAAGGTATACGCCTATGCGCTACTGAATGCCCAGAGTGATGTCACCTTCATTGATCAAGAAATCTGCAAGAAATTACAAATGGCTACAGAACCAGTGAAGCTTAAACTGACCACAATGACGGGGAGAGACACATTAGTGAACAGTCAAAGGATCAAAGGACTGAGAGTTAGAGGACTTAGAGGACTTCATTCAAACTGCACATTAGATCTACCTCCAGCTTATACAAAAGACGATATACCTCTAGATCGAGATCACATACCTACCTGTGAAACAGCCAATGAATGGGAGCACCTATCTGTCACATCTCATGAAATGTCCCCGCTGAAGGAGTTTGGTGTTGGACTGTTGATAGGCTACGATTGTCCCGAAGCCTTGGTACCACGAAAGGTAATCACAAAAGGAAAGGGTGAACCCTACGCTGTTCAAACTGATCTAGGATGGGGTGTTGTTGGAGGAAAACAGCAGATCGCAAACTCAAGACAGGTGACAGGATTTTGTCATCGAATATCTGTCCAAGAGTTACCAACTGTAAGTCCAGCAAAAGTAATCAAGATCCTTGAATCCAACTTTGCAGACATAAGTTCTAAAGAAAAGAGTGTATCTCAAGAAGACATAAAGTTCGTACATACTCTAGAAGAAAGTATTCAGCAAAATCAACAATGTCATCTTGAAATGGCCTTACCCTTTAGAGAACTACCTTGTCTGCCAAATAACTGAAATCTTGCCCTAGCAAGATTGAAATGTTTGAAGAAAAAGATGGGAAGAGATCCCAAATTCAAGCAGGATTATTTGAAATTCATGGAAGGCATCCTCGAAGAAGGACACGCAGAGAAAGTTAATAACCAACCTAAAGAAGGAGAAGTGTGGTACATCCCACATCAAGGTGTTTACCCTCAAAGAAACCAGATAAGATTAGAGTAATATTTGATTGCTCAGCAAAGTACAATGGTGTTGCATTGAATGATCATCTACTAAAAGGACCAGATCTTACAAACCCTCTGCCTGGAGTACTCCATGTTCCACCAGTTTCATGTGAAAAATGGAGATAGAGACTTCCTGAGGTTTCTATAATAGGAGGATGGAGATATAGATACAGAGCCAGCAGAATACAGAATGAAAGTACACTTGTTTGGAGCAGCATCATCTCCAGGTTGCGCAAATTATGGTATGAAGTACCTGGCCAATCAGAATGAAAAGGATTGCCCCCCAGCTGCAAATTTTCTGAAGAAAAACTTTTATGTAGATGATGGTCTCATAAGTCTAAAGTCTACAGAATCTGCAATCAAAGTAGTGAAAGAAAGCCAAGAGTTATGCATAAGAGGTAACCTGCGCCTTCACAAATTCATCTCAAACAACAGAGAGGTACTGGAATCCATCAGTGACTCTGAACGTGCAGCAACAATGAAGAATATAGATCTCAATTATGATCATCTTCCAGTTCAGAACGTACTTGGATTGGGATGGAATGTAGAGAATGACAAGTTCTTCTTTGAAGTATCTATTGAAGAGAAAGTTGCAACTAGACGAACCATTCTTTCCACAGTGGCTTCTATATTTGATCCATTGGGATTCTTAGCCCCAGTAATCCTCAGAGCAAAAGAAATACTGCAATAATTATGCAGACAGAAGTTGGGATGGGATGAGCCCATACCTAAAAATTTGAGGCCAAGGTGGGAGAGTTGGACAAGAGACTTGCAAAACTTGAGAGAAGTTCGAATACCCAGATGTTTTGTACCTCATGATTTCGAAAAGTGCAAGAAAATAGAACTTCATAATTTTTCAGATGCCAGTAGTTATGGTTATGGTCAGTGCTCCTACATCAGAGTAATAGGAGAAGTAAAGATACACTGTGGCATGGCTATGGGGAACGCCAGAGTTGCACCTACCAGTATTCAGACAATACCAAGACTTGAACTGACAGCAGCCATAGTTTCAGCATCAGTAAGCAAGTTTCTGAGAGAGGAATTGGAATTGAAAATAGATGAAGAATATTTTTGGACAGACTCACAAGTTGTCCTAGGATACATAAACAACGAACCTCGAAGATTCCATATCTTTGTCGCCAACAGAGTTGAGAAAATTTAGGAAATAACCAATCCTGAACATTGGCATCACATTGACACAAAGCATAACCCAGCAGATCATGCTTCAAGAGGCCTGAATGTAACAGAATTGGAAAATTTAAACTGGTTCACCAGTCCAGAGTTCCTTTGGAAAAAGGAAATCACACCCAGTAAAGGTTACACAGAATTGTCTATAGGTGATCCAGAAGTAAAAGTTGTACAAACATTGAGCACTGCTGCCAAGTGTCAAGATGACATGCTTGAAAGAATAGCCAGATGTTCAAAGTGGAATACAGTCATAAACATGGTAGCTCGAATTCAACGTTTGGCAAAGAGAATCATAAAGAAAGAATTGTTGAATGCAGAAGAAAGAATGAAATCTGAAGAAACAGTCATAAGACTCATTCAACAGAGATTCTACAGTGTAGAGTTGAAGAGACTTAGTCAAGAACCTAAAAGACTTCCAAACAACCACCCATTGTACAAGCTTAATCTTGTTCTGCAGGATGGTATACTGAAGGTGGGAGGGAGACTGGAAAATGCATCGTTACCGAGCAGAGTGAAGCATCTAGCAATTCTACCCAAAAACTCTACCTTCACAAGATTGATTATTGATCACTACCACAACGAATTCTTGCATCAAGAAAGAAGCTTTACCCAAAGCTGTTTGAGAGAAGGTGGTTACTGGATTGTGAAAGAAAGCAAAGTTATAGCAAAGTATATAAGTAAATGTGTGGTCTGCAGAAAGGCACCTAGACCTACCGAAGAACAAAGAATGGTAGATTTACCGACAGATCGTGTAAACCCATCACCACCATTTCTTTATAGCGGAATGGATTGTTTTGGCCCATTCATCACCAAGCAAAACTGCAAGGAGTACAAGATATATGGACTAATATTTAGATATCTGAGTTCCAGAGCGATTCACCTGGAAATGTTAGAAGATATGTCAACTAACGTATTCATCAACACCTTGAGATGTTTCATAGTCATTAGAGGTACCGTCACAGAGCTTAGATCTGACCAAGGATCTAATTTTGTCGGAGCAAAGAATGAATTGAAGAAAGCTTTAAAAGAGATCGATAAAGAAAAAGTAACTGAGTATTTGTTAGAGAAACAGTGTGATTTTCATATGAATGCTCCACATGCAAGCCATACAGAAGGGGGTTTGGGAAAGACAAATCAGAACTGTGAGAAATGTGTTAAGTTCAGCGTTGAAAAAGAACGCCGGAAGAATAGATGATGCTTCACTTAGGACCCTATTCTATGAAGTAATGTCTATTGTTAACAGTCGTCTACTTACAGTTGATAACATCAACGATCCAACAAGTTTGGACCCTTTAACTCCCAACCATCTACTTCACCTTAAGTTGGATTACATACAGCCACCGCCTGGCAAGTTCACCAAAGAGTATTTATATGCTAAAAAGAGATGGCGAAGAGTTCAATATCTATCAGAACAGTTTTGGAATAGATGGAAGAAAGAGTACTTAGCCAATCAATATCTGTATACACATATAAGCTATACTAGTAACCTAGGACAGGTCTTAGCTGGCCAGCTACACTCCCACCAAAATTACCTATAATTCTATGTTCTTAGTGGTAGGACTTGAACATGAATTTGAGGAATTTTTCATCAGATTCTCAACTTCCAAGTGTCTTGTATCACTCTCAAGTAGAACAACTAACTTCTGTATAGGACGTTCCAATTCGAGTGGAGTAGTGAGACGTTTTTCTTTTTTGTCAAGTTTTGAGCCTCCTATTTGTAACAACACTCTTTTTGCTAGTTTGTCTTCATCCTTTTGAACTTCTAGAACTTTGGCCAATTTCCATTGACTTCTAAGTAAATCTTCTTCTTTTACTAACACTATGTCACCAACTTGGACATTTCTTCTGGGTGTTTGCCATTTACTTCTTAGCATAACACCCAGAAGAAATGTCCAAGTTGGTGACATAGTGTTAGTAAAAGAAGAAGATTTACTTAGAAGTCAATGGAAATTGGCCAAAGTTCTAGAAGTTCAAAAGGATGAAGACAAACTAGCAAAAAGAGTGTTGTTACAAATAGGAGGCTCAAAACTTGACAAAAAAGGAAAACGTCTCACTACTCCACTCGAATTGGAACGTCCTATACAGAAGTTAGTTGTTCTACTTGAGAGTGATACAAGACACTTGGAAGTTGAGAATCTGATGAAAAATTCCTAAAATTTATGTTCAAGTCCTACCACTAAGAACATAGAATTATAGGTAATTTTGGTGGGAGTGTAGCTGGCCAGCTAAGACCTGTCCTAGGTTACTAGTATAGCTTATATGTGTATACAGATAAATCTGCCAATAGCCTTACTACAGTTCCTATGTAGAGATGTCCCGAACTATTCGCCGGCGAAAAGTTCCCGGCGAACATCGCTTGTTCGAGTTCGCCGCGCCGGGCGAACATATGCGATGTTCGGTCCGCCCCCTATACGTCATCATTGAGCAAACTTTGACCCTGTACCTCACAGTCAGCAGACACATTCCAGCCAATCAGCATACCCTCCCTCCCAGACCCTTCCACCTCCTATCAAAAAGCAAGTACAGCATCCATCTTAGATTCATTCTGAAGCTGCAGTGTTAGTGAGAGCAGGGAGAGTGCTGCTGCTGCTGATTTAATAGGGAAATCGTTTTCTAGGCCAGTGTTCTGTGTCCACTCCAGTCCTCAAAGACTCATCTGATCTGCTGTAAGGACAGCGTCCTGACAGCACCCCAAAAAGCCCTTTTTAGGGCTAGTACATCAGTCTGCTTTTTTTTTTTTTTCTCTGTAATATAATTGCAGTTGCCTGCCAGTGTGTGTCAGGCCCACAGAGTGTACTGTGCCCACTGCCAGTGCCCACCACTCATATCTGGTGGCACAGTAGCTTGCAGATAAAACAGTAAAAAAAAAAATTCGCTGTAATATAATTGCAGTTGCCTGCCAGTGTGTGTCAGGCCCACAGAGTGTACTGTGCCCACTGCCAGTGCCTACCACTCATATCTGGTGGCACAGTAGCTTGCAGATAAAACAGTAAAACAATTTTTTCTCTGTAATATAATTGCAGTTGCCTGCCAGTGTGTGTCAGGCCCACAGAGTGTACTGTGCCCACCACTCATATCTGGTGGCACAGTAGCTTGCAGATAAAAAAGGAATACAATTTTTTCTCTGTAATAAAATTGCAGTTGCCTGCCAGTGTGTGTCAGGCCCACAGACTGTACTGTGCCCACTGCCCACCACTCATATCGGGTGGCACAGTACCTTGCACGCATAGTACCACTAATCTAAAAAAAAATGACAGGCAGAGGCAGGCCACCCCGCAGGGGACGTCGTGGTCGTGTTGCTATGATTTCCTTTGGCCCTAGAATAATGCCCAGTGTTCAGAGGCCACGTACCCTGAACTCGAAAAGTTCTGAGGACATAGTTGACTGGCTAACACAGGACACCCAATCTTCTACAGCTTCCGCTCGGAACCTTGACGCACCATCCTCCTCCAGCTCAGCTTCGGGCACCTCTCAAGTTACCACTCGCCCGCCTGCCGCCACCACCAACACTAGCACCACAGCCGCTTCACTTGATCTGTCAGAGGAGTTATTTACACATCAGTTGGAAGAAATGAGTGATGCGCAACCATTATTGCCAGAGGATGTAGATAACAGGGATATGTCTCAGTCAGGCAGCATTACACACATGGACGTACGGTGTGATGATGATGATGTTGTACCCGCTGCTGCTTCCTTTGCTGAGTTGTCAGATACAAGTGAAGCGGTTGATGATGACGATGTGTCCGTGGATGTCACGTGGGTGCCCGCTCAAAGAGAAGAAGAACAGGGGGAAAGTTCAGATGGAGAGACAGAGAGGAGGAGGAGACGGGGGGAAGCAGGGGGAGGTTTTTCGCAAGGAGCTAGTGGCACAGTCAGACAGCATGTATCGGCACCCGGGGTCAGCCAGACAGCACGCCAATCAACGCATGCTGTTGCCACCACCAGAATGCCGTTATTGCAAAGCTCAGCAGTGTGGCATTTTTTTTGTGTGTCTGCCTCTGATAACAGCGATGCCATTTGCAACCTGTGCCAAAAGAAACTGAGTCGTGGGAAGTCCAACACCCACCTAGGTACAACTGTTTTGCGAAGGCACATGGAGAGAAAGGTATTCTTTGAAGAAAAAGCAGAAATTAAGAAAAATGATAATCCCAATATTGATATTAAGATAGTCTTGCCTTTCAACAGTAATTATAAAAAGATTAATACCATTATAACCAAACACTGGTAGCACATATTGAGCGGTAAAATAATAGGCTCACAAATGTCAAACACACCTCAGATAGTGTATACAAGGGCCCCCAGCCTTAAGTTAAAAATAGCCCCATCAGTGAAAGAAAAAAGATCTATAAAGACAGACTTGGGATCTTTTATGAATTTAAAGGGGTTCTTCAAATGTGGGAGATGCATTGGGTGTAGACTGAGTCTACAAGAAAGAAAAACATCTATAGTACACTCAGCCCACAACTCTTTTGCCTGGGAGATCAATGACTGTCTTACATGTAACTCCTCAGGAGTCATTTACTTGATAAACGAAAAGACTGTTGAAAACAAGAATCAGTGAACATATATCGAATATTTAAAAGGGTTACATGAAACATTCACTCTCTAAGCATTATGAAGAAGCACATAATAGAGATCCATCTAATTTGACCTTTGTGGCACTTGAAAAAAATCAACAAACATTGGAGAGGGGGCGATTACATCAAGAGGATGTCCAGAGCTGAGTCAAAACACATCTATGAATTTGGCTGCTTATTACCAGCAGGTTTGAACTTGGATCTGGAGATCTTCGGTTTTTTGTAGGATGGTGGTCCCGTCTCTGACGGGGGGTCACATGTCTGGCCATGTATTGGCGCTGTGACCCCCCCTCGGAGTAGGGACCCCCATCCCCAATCCCCGAGTCCTGAAGCCGGTTGGTTTCTATTCACTGCCAGAACTTCCATCTATATTTTACATCCTGCTGTAGCAGTATAAAACCTATATATTTTTGCTGGAATCTACATTGACTATGTTCCCCCTATTAGCTTAGTCATATATATGTTTGTAGGAGTTTCAGCTAATTAACCCTAGAACTTTTTATATAAAGGAGGGTCACATTGTCATGATTTTAATTCAGGGGATGGATACATTTCTCAGATGGATCATCGACATCTCCTAAATTGATTATTAATATGTTTTAAGATGTTTTATATTTTATGTTATATATATTCATGTGTTTTATATTTTATACACATCATGAAAATAGTCTAATCTAAATGATTTAATAGGAGGTAATCCCGCAATGAATTAGATATATTTTCAGAATAAACGCAATAATGCAAAAAAAACGCAACTGTACCGCACAAAAAACGCAATAAGAAATTACATTCCTGCAATCCAGAACCCAGATTTTTCAGATGACCGAATGGAATATAAAAGAAGGAAGGAGGAGGATTGGCGCTTGACCACTGAGGAAGGGGTGTAGACGCCCCGAAACGCGTCTGGTGAAAAGGAAAAGAGCCCACTAAATCAAGAGGACCTACACTAAAGATTGCATGGCCATGCGAAAATAATTCAAGCCAAGTCATCAGCACAGCCTGAAGAAACTTACGCCGCTGATAAGGTATAACTCCTGATTGCGTAATCTCGCGAGACTTTGCCGTTGCTAGCCTGAGGTGTGCGACGGAAGACGCCGAGTGCTGCCTCGCACCGCTCGCCCCTCGTGCAACAAGAGCGTGGACGTCTCAGCAGAACGCCTTAACAGGAGACAGGTAGGAACCTGAAATTGTTTTACCTATCATCGTAATCACTATTATATGCGGACGTAAGACTACCACAACGTGATTCAGAGAATTGGCCTTGGTAGCAACTGCAGCAGCTGAAAGGCAACTATAACGGTGAACTCTGGATAGACTGTATATATTTCTTACCACCTGCTATCATCTATCTATGTTAAAGGGTTTCTATCACTTCATATGACATAATTAGCTGGCAGACACTAGCGATCTGCTAGTGTCTGCTCTGGCCAACCATCCTACTATAATCACTTGTGGGGCAGCGGTTTTGCTAAAAAACTAACTTTTATAAATATGCTAATGAGCCTCTAGGTGCTATGTGGGCGTCATTAGCACCTAGAGGCTCCGTCTACCTTCATACACAGCGGCCGCCCAGCACGTCCCTCCAGCCCGCCCATGTCCTCCTCCGTGTGACGCAGCGGCCGAATTCTCGCGCATGCGCCGTGCGCGGCTGTATTCGGCGCATTAGAGATGTCTGAGCTCGGAGCGGTCAGACATTCAATGCGCATGCGCCGAATACAGCCGCGCATGCGCATTGAATGTCTGACCGCTCCGAGCTCAGACATCTCTAATGCGCCGAATACAGCCGCGCACGGCGCATGCGCGAGAATTCGGCCGCTGCGTCACACGGAGGAGGACATGGGCGGGCTGGAGGGACGTGCTGGGCGGCCGCTGTGTATGAAGGTAGACGGAGCCTCTAGGTGCTAATGACGCCCACATAGCACCTAGAGGCTCATTAGCATATTTATAAAAGTTAGTTTTTTAGCTAAACCGCTGCCCCACAAGTGATTATAGTAGGATGGTTGGCCAGAGCAGACACTAGCAGATCGCTAGTGTCTGCCAGCTAATTATGTCATATGAAGTGATAGAAACCCTTTAAGTCACTGGCATAAGTGACCTGCCGTACAAACATATAGAGCAGTGCTCTCTTACATTGGCGGTTTGAGACATTCGCATACAAAGTCTAATTCACTAACAAGGGTTGCTTATTATAGCAAGCTAGTTACGGAAAGCGACATTTTCAACAATATCAACCACCCTTGTCACCTATTGTGGGAAAAGAGTGTGCCACACCACTCCCCCATCAGTGAATCTTTTTAGTTTTGGTACCATTTGTATTTTATTAGTATAGTTTTATAATATTTGTGTGATACATGTATTTTATGTGAAGATTTTTACTGCATGTGTAACCCTCCTATTAAATATATATTCAATATATCCATTATGGTCCAAATGATATGAGTGCTCATTCACTCTCTACTGCTTTTTACAAAGTCCAACACCCACCTAGGTACAACTGCTTTGCGAAGGCACATGATCTCACATCACAAACGCCTATGGGATCAACACATGATGAGTACAAGCAGCACACATACTCAAAGCCACCATCCTCCTCCTGGTCCAGCATCTTCAGCCACGTCAACCACTGCTGTCCTCCTTGCCCCCTCTCACCTTCAGCAGTTCCTGCTCATCTGCCCACAGTCAGGTGTCTGTCAAGGAAACGTTTGAGCGTAAGAAGCCAATGTCACAGAGTCACCCCCTTGCCCGGCGTCTGACAGCTGGCTTGTCGGAACCCTTAGCCCGCCAGCTTTTACCATACAAGCTGGTGGAGTCTGAGGCCTTCAAAAAATTTGTAGCTATTGGGACACCGCAGTGGAAGTTACCCGGCCGAATAATTTTTTCACAAAAGGCAATCCCAAACCTGTACTCTACTGGCACTCAGTGTTGGGGCAAGGGTCCATCTGACCACTGATACCTGGTCTGCAAAGCACGGTCAGGGCAGGTATATCACGTACACTGCGCATTGGGTAAACCTGCTGACGGCTGCCAAGCATGGAATGCGTGGCTCTGCAGAGGAATTGGTGACACCGCCATGACTTGCAGGCAGGCCTGCTGCCACCTCCTCTACTCCTCCTACTCCATCCTCTTCGCTAACCTCCTCGGCTGAGTCCTCTTCTGCTGCTGCGTCTTGCTCCACATCAAATGCACCCCCCCCAGCTCTCCATGGGCTATTCCACATCCCGGATACAACAGTGTCACGCCGTCTTGGGGTTGACTTACCTGAAAGCAGAGAGTCACACCGGACCAGCACTCCTGTCCGCCCTGAACGCACAGGTGGATCAGTGGCTGACCCCGCACCAACTGGAGATTGGCAAAGTGGTGTGTGACAACGGAAGCAATTTGTTGGCGGCATTGAATTTGGGCAAGTTGACACATGTGCTGTGCATGGCACATGTGTTGAATCTGATCGTACAACGCTTTGTGCATAAGTACCCAGGCTTACAGGACATCCTCAAGCAGGCCAGGAAGGTGTGTGGCCATTTCAGGAGTTCCTACACGGCCATGGCGCACTTTTCCGATATTCAGCGGCGAAACAACATGCCAGTGAGGCGCTTGATTTGCGACAGCCCAACACGTTGGAAATCAACACTCCTAATGTTCGACCGCCTGCTCCAACAAGAAAAATCAGTCAACGAGTATTTGTATGACCGGGGTGCTAGGACAGCCTCTGTGGAGCTGGGTATTTTTTTGCCACATTACTAGACGCTCATGCGCAATGCCTGTAGGCTCATGCGTCCTTTTGAGGAGGTGACAAAGCTAGTCAGTCGCACCGAAGGCACCATCAGCGACATCATCCCATTTGGTTTCTTCCTGGAGTGTGCCCTGCGAAGGGTGCTTGATCAGGCCGTAGATGAGCGTGAAGAGGAAGAGTTGTGGTCACCATCACCACCAGAAACAGCCTTATCAGCATCGCTTGCTGGACCTGCGGCAACCCTGGAAGAGGAGTCTGAGGAAGAGGAGTCAGAGGAGGAATGTGGCTTTGAGGAGGAGGAAGACCAACCACAGCAGGCATCCCAGGGTGCTCGTTGTCACCTATCTGGTACCCGTGGTGTTGTACGTGGCTGGGGGGAAGAACAGACCTTCAATGAGATCAGTGAGGACGAGGAACGGGACATGAGTAGCTCGGCATCCAACCTTGTGCAAATGGGGTCTTTCATGCTGTCATGCCTGTTGAGGGACCCTCGTATAAAAAGGCTGAAGGAGAACGACCTGTACTGGGTGGCCATGCTACTAGACCCCCGGTATAAGCAGAAAATAGCTGAAATGTTACCGAATTACCAGAAGTCGGAAAGGATGCAGCAGTTACAAAACAAGTTAAAAAGTATGCTTTACACAGCATATAAGGGTGATGTTACAGCACAACGGGAATCTAACAGGGGAAGAGGTGAAAGCAAACCTCCTCCTACCACGACCATGCCGGCAAGGACAGGACGCTTTACAGACGTGTTGTTGATGGAGGACATGCAGAGCTTTTTAACCACCTCCGGACCGCCTAACGCAGATTCGCGTTCCGGAGGTGGCAGCGCTGCGCACAGTCACGCATATACGCGTCATCTCGCGAGACGCGAGATTTCGCTCCAAGCCGGCCCGCGCATGCGCATCGCGGGCCGGCAAAAGTTAAAGAACAAGTTCGTCACCAGCCTGCCAGCAACGATCATTGGCTGGCAGGCTGGCGATTTTTAAAAAATCCAATCACAAGCCATATAACAGATCATATTAGTAAATATGATCTGTTATATGGCTTCTCTGCTCCTGTGCTGGTCCTTTTCGTCGGTTGGATCCAGCACAGGAGCAGACTGAACTGTGAGTAGCACCAACACTACACCTTAGCCCCAGATCACCCCCCTGCACCCCAATTAACCCTTTGATCACCCCTTTGATCGCCCCTGTCAATCACCAGTGAAAGGAAAAAAAGTGATCAGTGTAAACTGTCACTTTTTTTTTTTCACTAGTATTGGCTGTTAGGTTTTAGGGATAGTTTAGGCCCCTTGGTTAGGTAGTTAGCGTCAGTTAGCGCCCACCCCACCGCACCGCAGTCACTTTTATTCGCTGAATAGCGTATCGCTAATCAGCATTTGTACTTTTATAGTATCTGTAAGTGATCAAAACTGATCACGGTCAGATCTATAATAGTATTAGTGTCACTTTAGTTCGCCCTCCACCCAAAACGCAGTGTTTGCCCGATCAGGCCTGATCGGTCGCCCACACGTGCGTTCACCCACGCCCGCCCCACCGCAGTGACAAAAAATATATATTTTTTGATCACTGCACATTCATTTTACACGCACTGCGGCGATAAAAAAATCAGTTTTGATATTTTTTATCAACCGCAGCGGCCTCCGGTACTTCGCTAGCCTCCCCTTTGTAAGACAGGTTTGCTTTTTTTCTTGGGTAGTCTCAGGGAATACCCCTAAATTTAGTAGTCCAAAATGTCAAACAGGGGGTATTCTTCTGAAGAGGCCTACAGGATTCTGACCCAGTCGGATGAGGAGTGGGAACCCTCATCTGATGAATCTAGCGGGTCAGAATATGAACCTGTGGAAAGCAGTGGCTCTCTGACCCAAAGTTCGGACGAGGAGGTGGAGGTCCCTGGCAGCACCAGGCGTACCCGGCCCCATGTCGCTAGACCACAGGTTATGCAGGATCCGCTTCAAGAGCAGCAGAGTGGGGCTGTCGCTGCCGGATCACGTGGTGAGGCATACACCAGCAGCGCAGCCCTCCCTGGACCTAGTACCAGCACTGCCGTACAACATGGTGACGTGGCGAGCACCAGAAGGGCAGTTGAAGCTGGTACGGTGGCACGTGCACTAGTTACCCCGTCGCAGCCACCGCAAAGACAGGCCCGTAGAGCCCCTAGAATCCCTGAGGTGCTGGCAAACCCTGATTGGCAGTCACCAACTTCAGCCGCACCTGTAGTTCCCCCTTTCACCGCCCAGTCTGGAGTTCGGGTTGAGACGGCTCAAATCGGTTCGGCCCTGGGATTTTTTGAGCTGTTCTTGACTGCGGAGCTCTTGGACTTAGTCGTGGCAGAGACCAACCAGTATGCCACACAATTTATATCCGCCAACCCGGGAAGCTTTTATGCCCAGCCTTTCCGGTGGAAACCAGTCCAAGTTTCCGAAATTAAAATTTTTTTGGGCCTTCTCCTCAACATGGGCCTGACAAAAAAGCATGAATTGCGGTCATATTGGTCAACGCACCCGATTCATCACATGCCCATGTTCTCTGCTGCTATGTCCAGGGCACGATTTGAGGCCATCCTCCGTTTCCTGCATTTTAGCGACAACACCACCTCCCGTCCCAGAGGCCACCCAGCTTTTGACCGGCTCCACAAAATTCGGCCCCTCATAGACCATTTCAACCAGAAATTTGCAGATTTGTATACCCCCGAGCAAAACATCTGCGTAGACGAGTCCCTAATACATTTTACCGGGCGCCTTGGCTTCAAACAGTACATCCCAAGCAAGCGTGCCCGGTATGGGGTCAAATTGTATAAGCTCTGTGAAAGGGCCACAGGCTATACCCACAAATTTCGTGTCTATGAGGGAAAAGATCAGACCCTGGAGCCGGTCGGTTGCCCTGACTACCTGGGGAGCAGTGGGAAGACAGTCTGGGACTTGGTGTCACCCTTATTCGGCAAGGGGTACCATCTTTATGTGGACAATTTTTACACAAGTGTGGCCCTCTTTAGGCATTTGTTTCTAGAACAGATTTGCGCCTGTGGCACCGCGCGAACTAGTCGCGTGGGCTTCCCCCAACGGCTTGTAACCACCCGTCTTGCAAGGGGGGAGAGGGCTGCCTTGTGTAACGAAGAACTGCTCGCGGTGAAGTGGAGAGACAAGCGTGACGTTTACATGCTCTCCTCCATTCACGCAGACACGACAATCCAAATTGAGCGAGCAACCCGTGTCATTGAAAAGCCCCTCTGTGTCCACGACTATAATGCGCTCATGGGAGGGGTGGACTTCAATGACCAGATGTTGTCTCCGTATTTAGTTTCCCGCAGAACCAGACGCTGGTATAAGAAGGTGTCTGTATATTTAATTCAATTGGCGCTGTACAATAGTTTTGTTCTCTACAGTAAGGCTGGGAGAACACGATCTTTCCTCAAATTCCAGGAAGAGATCATCGAGAACCTCCTTTACCCAGGAGGTTCCGTGGCCCCATCCCCCAGTGTAGTTAGCCGTCTACACGAGCGACATTTCCCCAGTGTCGTTCCTGGTACCTCAACCCAACCGTCACCCCGAAAAAGATGTCGTGTCTGTAGCAGGAGTGGAATAAGGCGTGACACCCGCTATTTCTGTCCTGACTGTGCTGACCACCCTGCCCTATGCTATGGAGAGTGTTTCCGGAAGTACCACACACAGGTACACCTAGCATAGGGATTGCATCTCACAGGACAGGCACACAGGGCTATTAGGGCCCTTTTACTCTCAGCTGCTGCAAACCTCTCCTTTCACCTGGGATAAAGTGCATAACGTACTTCGCCACATCTTTGGGCGATTTGCGCTTTGCACATTGTCCCATGGGGAAGGAGAGGTTTGTTCTATAAAGGTAAAAAAAACTAAACAAAAAAAAAAATTACCGGTAAGTAAAAAAGTTAAAAAAGTTTAAAAAAGTTAATATGTTCTGTTCTAAAGTTAATAAAGTTATTGCTTTGCGGCCTGGTTTTTTCTTTTTTGTTTTGTTTTTTTTACCTTCCAGGTGGACCAACCGATCGACCAGCTGCAGCACTGATGTGCATTCGGACAGAAGCATTGTGCTGCTGTCAGATTACACGCAAGTCGGTGTATGCGGCGCTGCAAGACGAGATTTCTCCTCTGCAGTAAAAGATATGTTTGCCGAGGCATATGAGCTGAGGAGGTGGCGGTGTTCATATACTTTGGCAAACACTTTGTATATATAAAAAAAAAAATCCCGGCAATGATTTATTCATCCACATCGATTGATGTGAATGGAGAAATCTGGTTTGCCAGGGCATACGAGCTGAAGTGGGTATGGATGTTGGGCGGAGCTCCTATGTCCTGGCAGACGCCTTTCCCCTCCTTTTTCTTTTTTTGGCAGAGATTTTTTCATCCACATTGATCGATGCGAATGAAGAAATCTGTGCCGTTCATGGCATAGTGAGTTCATAGAACTTTTTATTTTTTGTCACAAGTTAGTGGAATATGAGACTTTGTAAGAAAAAAAAAAAAAAAATCATCATTTTCCGCTAACTTGTGACAAAAAATAAAAAGTTCTATGAACTCACTATGCCCATCAGCGAATACCTTAGGGTGTGTACTTTCAGAAATGGGGTCATTTGTGGGGTGTTTGTACTGTCTGGGCATTGTAGAACCTCAGGAAACATGACAGGTGCTCAGAAAGTCAGAGCTGCTTCAAAAAGCGGAAATTCACATTTTTGTACCATAGTTTGTAAACGCTATAACTTTTACCCAAACCATTTTTTTTTTACCCAAACATTTTTTTTTTATCAAAGACATGTAGAACTATAAATTTAGAGCAAAATTTCTATATGGATGTCGTTTTTTTTGCAAAATTTTACAACTGAAAGTGAAAAATGTCATTTTTTTGCAAAAAAATCGTTAAATTTCGATTAATAACAAAAAAAGTAAAAATGTCAGCAGCAATGAAATACCACCAAATGAAAGCTCTATTAGTGAGAAGAAAAGGAGGTAAAATTCATTTGGGTGGTAAGTTGCATGACCGAGCAATAAACGGTGAAAGTAGTGTAGGTCAGAAGTGTAAAAAGTGGCCTGGTCTTTCAGGGTGTTTAAGCACTGGGGGCTGAGGTGGTTAAGTCCTACGCATCGCCACAGCCCTTCGGGGTCCACCCTCAGAGAACGACTCAACCGACAGGTAACAGACTACCTCGCCTTAACTGCAGATATTGACACTCTGATGAGCAATGAACCCCTTAACTACTGGGTGTGCAGGCTTGAAAAAAAAACTAATACCAAATTTGACTAAAAAAGGCCTGATGAAATGCCTTGGGCTAAAAATGGTCCACACAGTGCTGTATTTAATCTCTGCATGCCGGATGACTTGCGTGACTTCTCCGCCACCAACTAGGGTTCAAGCCGCAATGTTTTAGTGTACTTTCTGCCTGGAAAACATATTTTTTTCCGGCCGCTGCTACAGCAGCGGCTGCAACAATACCAAATTTTTCAGGCATGTGTACATGCCTAATTTTTCTGGCCTCTGGTGCTGCACTGTGGCTGCAAAAACAAAACAAAAAAAAAGGCACATAGATGTGTCAATTCCCCTTCGTGATTGTTACTTTGTTGTGGTGAAGGGGCTTGAGTATCACAATGAACCGATCACCTCTATGAGAGTGTTGGCAATGGCAATGTTGGCACACCCCAGATGATAAGGTCGTTGCTTCATTGTGAACAGACCAAAAGCGATCGGCTGGATAATTTTGCATAGAAAAAAACATTAATTTTCTTTGTGATCATCTAAGGTGATCATTAAAGCCTACTAGGCCAACAATGGGCCCACACTGCAGAATCATTGTTTTCTGGGTCACTTAACTGTCACTGAACTACCTCAGCACGACCATAGGCTTTGAAAAACCGCCATCGCCTGCAATCTCCCAAACGTGCGCACGAGCACAGTCATCACTACACCAAGGTTAACGCATAGAGGAATAAAATTTATGTCATGAGTGTGTCAACTATTGACAACTCTTTGCTGTTGTCTAAACTCTATTCAATACACGTCCCCTGATAGGGGATGTAACAGGGATTAAACTGATAAGAATAGTACTACTTAACACACCACTCATATAGGGTGGCACAGTACATTGCACGACGCACGCGCAGTAAGAGGACTGACCAAGATTCTTTTTCCATCTCCCGGTTCCTAAAATCGATTCCATACACCGTCCCCTGATAGGGGACAAAACAGAGATTAAAATGGAGAAAGAACAGATTTTTTTAATTAAAAAAAAAAGAGGACAGCCTCTGCGGAGCTGGGTATTTTTTGGCCACGTTACTGAACGCTCATGCACAATGGCTGTAGGTTCATGCGTCCTTTTGCGGAGGTGACAAACCTGGTCAGTCAAACCCAAGGCAACATCATCGACCTCATCCCATATGCGTTTTTTCTGGAGCGTGCTCTGCGAAGAGTGCTGGATCAGGCCGTAGATGAGCATGAAGAGGAAGAGTTGTGGTCACCATCACCACCAGAAGCAGCCTTGTCGTCGTCGATTGCTGGACCTGCGGCAACGCAGAGAGAGGAGTCTGAAGAAGAAGAATCAGAGGAGGAAGGTGGCTTTGAGGAGGTGGAAGACCAACCACAGCAGGCGTCCCAGGGGGCTTGTTGTCACCTTTCGGGGACCCTTGGTGTTGTACGTGGCTGGGTGGAGGAAGAGACCTTCAATGACGTCAGTGAGGACAAGGAACGGGACATGGCTAGCTTGGTATCCAACCTTGTGCAAATGGGGAGTTTGCGGTTGTGCAAATGGACTGTTTGCGGTGCGTTAAACGGGGAGTTTGGTCTGTCAGAGTTTGGTCTGTCACTGTGAAGCGGGCGTAACCCTTACACTACCTGATCGATACAACATCATACCTGATCGCATACACACACTGGATGTTTTAAAGCACGTTATTCCAAACAATTTAGGAATGTTAGGTGATTTATGCCCTTTATGGATTAAAACCCGACTCTGCGTCAACTACGTAATTTTCCATGGGAGTTTTGCCATGGATCCCCCTTCGGCATGCCACAGTCCAGGTGTTAGTCCCCTTGAAACAACTTTTCCATCACTATTGTGGCCAGAAAGAGTCACTGTGGGTTTTAAAATTCGCCTGCCTATTGAAGTCAATGGCGGTTCGCCCGTTCGAGAACATAAGCGGAAATTCGTGTTCGCCGTTCGCGAACGGAAAATTTTATGTTCGCGACATCTCTATTCCTATGTTTATGTGTTAAAGACAAAACAGAGTTATTTATTGTGACATCATGTTTTGGATGTCATATTATTGTTATATTTTGTGTTCACAGAAGCAGAAAAAGATAATATGAGACATTCACTCCACTGAGAGCTGAGTTTTATGGGAATAAGAGGCCAATATAGGTATTTAAAACAAGTTATATAATGTTCATATTGTTAGTATTGTGTTTAGAACTGTATACTGAACTAGGTATATATGTGTTTACTTACAGTTCCACCAATTGCAACCATACAAATTTTATTGCAAGTTTATTGCAAGTTTCAAATTGCAAGCTAAAATTGCAAGCATTCAGATTCAATATTGCAATCCAAATTGCATACAACCATACCAGATCATACTCAACCAATCTGCAAATAGTTACTGCTAACTGCATACTGCAAGTGAACTATTAGTTAGACCTCAGATATACCTCTCAGAGAGATCATAAAGTGCTTAAATAACTTAAAGTGAGAGTACAGATACTGAGGAGAGAAATATATCCACCATTTTATGTTGAATGACAAGCTTGAACAGTTGAACCACCATCTTATGCATATCGCCATTTTGTGATATCGTTTTAACACGTGTTTTGTACATGGGCTATCTGCTGTGGAGGTGGCAGTGTTATATATGAAGAAAAGTTGAAGTTAATAAAGAAGTTATTTAAACCATTTGGTGTGCTCTTTAAACCTACTGTTTCCATAGAACGGCGCTAGAGGAATTACAGAGTAATAGACAGTCTCGTCAGAGATATCAAAATTCTTCTAATGCCACAGCGCAAAAGGCACTTCTTAGTGCTGCGCCTGTCACAGTCTGAACTGAGGTTGGATATGGGGGTCTGGTCTCGGATTCGATATGGGGGTCTGAAATGAGATCTGATATGGGGGTCTGATCTGAGTATCTGATATGGGGGTCTGATCTGAGAATATGATATGAGGGTCTGATATGAGGTCTGATATGAGGGTCTGACTGAGACCTGATGAAAAATATTTGTTTCCTATTTCCTATCCACCCCTCAAGGTATTCAAAACTGATTTTACAAACTTTGTTAACCCTTTAGGTGTTGCACAAGAGTTATTGGCAAATGGAGATGAAATTTGAGATTTTAAATTTTTGGGCAAATTTTCAATTTTTATCAATTTTTTCCAGTAACAAAGCAAGGGTTAACAGCCAAACAAAATGCTATATTTATTGCCCCGATTCTGTAGTTTGTAGAAACACCCCATATGTGGCCGTAAACTACTGTACGGGCACACAGTAGGGCGTAGAGGGAAAGGTGCGCCGTGTGGTTTTTGGAAGGCAGATTTTGCTGGACTGGTTTATTTACACCATGTCCCATTTGAAGCCCCCCTGATGCACCCCTAGAGTAGAAACTTCATAAAAGTGACCCCATCTAAAACACTACACCCCTCAATGTATTCAAAACTGATTTTACAAACTTTGTTAACCCTTTAGGTGTTGCACAAGAGTTATTGGCAAATGGAGATGGAAAATTTGCCAAAATATTTTAATTCTCAAATTTCATTTTAAGCCATTTTTTCCAGTAACAAAGCAAGGGTTAACAGCCAAACAAAATGCTATATTTATTGCCCTGATTCTGTAGTTTTCAGGAACACCCCATATGTGGCTGTACACTATTGTACGGGCACACAGTAGGGCGTAGAGGGAAAGGTGTGCCGTGTGGTTTTTGGAAGGCAGATTTTGCTGGACTGGTTTATTTACACCATGTCCCATTTGAAGCCCCGCTGATGCATCCCAGAGTAGAAACTCCATAAAAGTGACCCCTATTTGGAAACTACTGGATAAGGTGGAAGTTTTGTTGGGACTATTTTTAGGGTACATATGATTTTTGGTTCATCTATATTACATTTTGTGAGGCAAGGTTACCAGAAATAGAAATTCTGAAATTTCATCTCCATTTGCCAATAACTCTTGTGGAACACCTAAAGGGTTAACGACGTTTGTAAAATCAGTTTTGGATACCTTGAGGGGTGTAGTTTCTTAGATGGGGTCGCTTTTATGGAGTTTTTACTCTAGAGGTGCATCAGGGGGGCTTCAAATGGGACATGGTGTCCAAAAAAAAAGGCCATCAAAATCTGCCTTCCAGAAACCATACGGCGTTCCTTTCCTTCTGCGCCCTGCCGTTTGGTCATACAGCAGTTTACGACCACATATGTGGTGTTTATGTAAACTGCGGTATGAGGGTAATAAATATAAAGTTTTGTTTGGCTGTTAACCCTTACTTTGTTATTGGAAAAAAAACTGATTAAAATGGAAAATCTGACCAAAAATAGCTTTTTTTGCACATTACCTAATAGGTCTACTTTTTTATTTATTTATTTATGTTTTACACTATATTATCTTTTTATAAACAAAAAAAACATTTTAGTATCTCCATAGTCTAAGAGTCATTTATTTGTTATTTTTTAGCCGATTATCTTAGGTAGGGGCTCATTTTTTGTGGGATGAGAGGACGTTTTATTGGCACTATTTTGGGGGGCATATGACTTTTTGATCGCTTGCTATTACAATTTTTGTGATGTAAGGTGACAAAAGAAAACCTTTTTTTTTTTGCACCGTTTTTATTTTATTTTTTTGACCGTGTTCATCCGAGGGGTTGGGGGGGGGGGTATTTTTATAGAGCAGATTATTACGGACACGGCAATACCTAATATGTCTACTTTTTTATTTATTTTAGTTTTACTAATATTTTTGAATTTTTTTTTTTTTGTTTTAGTGTCTCAAGTCTGAGAACCAGTTTTTTATCCGATTGTCAGTGGCTAAATTGGGATATACATTTAGTACTCCATGGAAGTGTGGTACTCCCTGAAGCAACCGTCAATGCAGAGGCCCGGATGATCGGGGCACGTGTCACACTGAGTAGTGGTGTCCTTCCGTATCTCCTCCTGCGACACACTCTGCACTTTTTCTGGGTCCGTCCCTTCTTTCCAGAATGGGGGACCACACCTGGAAAGTGTTGGCCAGGGACGATCCGGGCGCCTCCAGTTCCCGAGGTACTCCGGCCTGCTCTCAAGCTGAAGCACCCCTGGGGGTCTAGGGTCACACAGCTGTGCAGCTTTTTTTTTTTACTTCCACTAACTTTCCCTTTATATCCCTGCCTAACCCAACCTTTCCCTAAGTACCCAATTGCACAGATGGGGGGTGCTGGGCACAGATGGGGTGCTGGGCACAGATGGGGTGATGCCTGAACAGATGGGGTTGCTGAGATCCGACGACGTGCAGCGCTCCTCTTTCCTCGGGCTCCCGGACTGGAGAGGAGCGCTGCTCTAATTTGAACCTCCTGCAGCCGACCAATCAGAGCTGATCCTGAGAGGTGATGTCACATCACCTCTCAGGATCACAGGATGGTGATTGGTGGTGTATTATCACACCACCGATCACCATCCTGTTCCGGGTTATCGGGTCCTCAGAGACCCGAATAACTCGGAAACGCAGCAAACCGCAGGTCTGAATTGACCTGCGGTTTGCTGCGATCGCCTACACGTGGGGGGTCATAGGACCCCCCGGCGCATTGGCCCCGGGTGCCTGCTCAATGATTTGAGCAGGCACCGGGTTCCGATCACCCCCCGCCACGCGGCGGTGATCGGAAATACACAGGGCGTACAGGTACGCTCTGTGTCATTAAGTATCAGGACATCAGGGCATACCTGTACGCCGTGTCCGTAACAGGTTAATACTTGGTTGCAAATCCTTTGCAGTCAATTACAGCCTGAAGTCTGGAACGCATAGACATCACCAGACGCTGGGTTTCATTACTGGTGATGCTCTGCCAGGCCTCTACTGCAACTGTCTTCAGTTCCTGCTTGTTCCTGGGGCATTTTCCCTTCAGTTTTGTTTTCAGCAAGTGAAATGCATGCTCAATCGGATTCAGGTCAGGTGATTGACTTGGCCATTGCATAACATTCCACTGCTTTCCCTTAAAAAACTTTAGTTGCTTTTGCAGTATGCTTTGGGTCATTGTCCATCTGCACTGTGAAGCGCCGTCCAATGAGCATTTGGCTGAATATGAGCAGATAATATTGCCGAAACACAGTCACATTATCAATAAATACAAGAGAACCAGTTCCATTGGCAGCCATACATGCCCACGCCATGACACTACCACCACCATGCTTCACTGATGAGGTGGTATGCTTAGGATCATGAGCAGCTCCTTTCCTTCTCCACACTCTTCTCTTCCCATCACTCTGGTACAAGTTGATCTGGGTCTCATCTGTCCATAGGATGTTGTTCCAGAACTGTGAAGGCATTTTTAGATGTCGTTTGGCAAACTCTAATCTGGCCTTCCTGTTTTTGAGGCTCACCAATGGTTTACATCTTGTGGTGAACCCTCTGTATTCACTCTGGTGAAGTCTTCTCTTGATTGTTGACTTTGATACACATACACCTACAAACCGGATTCCAAAAAAGTTGGGACACTAAACAAATTGTGAATAAAAACTGAATGCAATGATGTGGAGATGGCAAATGTCAATATTTTATTTGTAATAGAACGTAGATGACAGATCAAACGTTTAATCCGAGTAAATGTATCATTTTAAAGGAAAAATACGTTGATTCCAATTTTCACGGTGTCAACAAATCCCCAAAAAGTTGGGACAAGTAGCAATAAAAGGCTGGAAAAAGTAAATTTGAGCATAACGAAGAGCTGGAAGACCAATTAACACTAATTAGGTCAATTGGCAACATGATTGGGTATAAAAAGAGCTTCTCAGAGTGGCAGTGTCTCTCAGAAGCCAAGATGGGTAGAGGATCACCAATTCCCACAATGTTGTGCAGAAAGATAGTGGAGCAATATCAGAAAGGTGTTACCCAGCGAAAAATTGCAAAGACTTTGCATCTATCATCATCAACTGTGCATAACATCATCCGAAGATTCAGAGAATCTGGAACAATCTCTGTGAGTAAGGGTCAAGGCCGTAAAACCATACTGGATGCCCGTGATCTCCGGGCCCTTAAACGACACTGCACCACAAACAGGAATGCTACTGTAAAGGAAATCACAGAATGGGCTCAGGAATACTTCCAGAAACCATTGTCAGTGAACACAATCCACCGTGCCATCCGCCGTTGCCAGCTGAAACTCTACAGTGCAGAGAAGAAGCCATTTCTAAGCAAGATCCACAAGCTCAGGCGTTTTCACTGGGCCAGGGATCATTTAAAATGGAGTGTGGCAAAATGGAAGACTGTTCTGTGGTCAGACGAGTCACGATTCGAAGTTCTTTTTGGAAATCTGGGACGCCATGTCATCCGGACCAAAGAGGACAAGGACAACCCAAGTTGTTATCAACGCTCAGTTCAGAAGCCTGCATCTCTGATGGTATGGGGTTGCATGAGTGCGTGTGGCATGGGCAGCTTGCATGTCTGGAAAGGCACCATCAATGCAGGGCCCCCCAGGAGAGATGGAGTAAAGCGGGCCCCGCAAGTGTTTTTTTATTAAGTGCGGCGGGCCCTCCCTATATTTTGTGTGGCTGCCCTTACTTGTCAGCGCGAGACCCTTGGTCTCGCGGGATCACAGCAGCCAGGAATGACGAGCCCGCCGGCCGCCTCAGCCCTCAAGTGAGGAGAGCGGAACAAACAAGAGTAGGTAGTCTTTTTTTTTTTTAGGTAAAAAATGGCACACACCTGCGTCCAGCTTCATACGGAGGGGGGACATGAATGATGATCAGTGGTGCCGTGAGGCAGTGTGTTTGAATTCAGAAGGGCCCGGACCGGCCATAATAGGGCTGCAAATAATGAAGAGCCCGGGGGCAAATGAAAATGAAATACTCTGTGGACAAAAATCAAAATGTATAGAGGGAGTGGGCGGGGGCAACATGAAATATAGTAAGAGTCTCACTATATTTCATTTTGCCCCCATTTCCTCTATATATTTTACATTTTTTGCCCACACAGTATTTCATTTTCATTTTGCCCCCTCATTATTTCATGCCCCTGGCTGCCCTCATATGGCCGGTGCGGGCCCCCCCTTTCTGAATTCAGACACACTGCCGCACGGCACCACTGATCATCATTCATCTCCCCCCCATCCCTCATATGAAGCCAGTGTGTGCGCCATACATTCAAAAATAAATAAAAAATACTCTAGTGACTTCATACAGAGGAGGGGGGGGGGGGGGAGGGTATGGGTAGGGGCAGAGGCTGGCGGGGGGAGGCTGGTGGCGGAGGCTTGCGAGGGGGGCCCCAATTCAAAGTTTGCCCTGGGGCCCATAGAATTCTAGTTACGCTCCTGAGTGCGTTCCTTCTTTTTAATAATGTTCCAAACAGTTGTTTTGGCCATGCCTAATGTTTTTGCTATCTCTCTGATGGGGTTGTTTTGTTTTTTCAGCCTAATGATGGCTTGCTTCACTGATAGCTCTTTGGATCTCATCTTGATAGTTGACAGCAACAGATTCCAAATGCAAATAGCACACGTGAAATGAATTCTGGACCTTTTATCTGCTCATTGTAATTGGGATAATGAGGGAATAACATACACCTGGCCATGGAACAGCTGAGAAGCCAATTGTCCAATTACTTTCGGTCCCTTAACAAGTGGGAGGCACATATGCAAACTGTGTAATTCCTACACCATTCACCTGATTTCTATGTAAATACCCTCAAATTAAAGCTGACAGTCTGCAGTTAAAGCACATCTTGTTCGTTTCATTTCAAATCCATTGTGGTGGTGTATAGAGCCAAAAATATTAGAATTGTGTCGATGTCCCAATATTTTTTGGACCTGACTGTATATTGAGTGCATCCATCAATCTGCCCCTAAACTGACTATATTTCATAGGCTACATGCACATGGAACGTTGTTTTTTTGGCGGATAGGATGCAGACCCATTCATGTCCACAATAGTATATCCATTCCGTAGCCTCGCAAAAAAAAAATAGAACATGTCCTATTCTTGTCCGTTTTAGACATCGTTGCAATGGATCCTCAAAAAAACAAAAACCGGATGGCATACAGATGTCACCCTTTTTTTTGCGGCTCTGCAATTTGCGGAACACAAAACACATGCGGTTGTGTGCATGTAGCCATATTTGTTGCATCTGTCCTTCTATTGAATTCAAGGTTAAGAAAAAGGATAGGGCAATGGACATTGTGCACGCTTTGTCAATCAAAACTGAATCCTATTGAAAACAATGCGATCTATGATGTTCATCTGTGAAATTTTGCCAAAAAAATAACACATATAATTGACAGGTGTAGACAGACTTAACAGGACTGTCAACCTAGGACTCCGTTAAATGATATCCATATGCCTTTGCGCTGTGAATCATATATTTCACTTGGGGTTGTATTGCCACTAGATGGCGATAAAGTGCACATGTTTAGCTGCTGCTGATTATTGCTAATATATTATTTGCCATGTATTCCATGTAAGAGTTCTAAATTATGTGTCCCAGTTTTAAACCTTTTGCTCCATGGAGAATGGGTTGCATAAAGAAGTCATACATTGCATCAGTTGTTGAATGTGTATGTGACTAGTGTAGGAAGGCGCAAGGGTCCATCATTGACGGAAGGTACGTGTCACCGAGGTTCCTGGCCTCGGTGAGATAGGAACCGGTTATTTTGTGTGTCAGTGGCAGCTAGAGGTCAGGATACTTACCATGATGAATCGACCCGATAGTACTGGCGACGAAGTCCACGGGCATGCGCCGTGGTGAAGTGTCATGACCGGAATCTGCAGGGCCGGGAACTAAGTCGGCCGACATGCGCAGAAGAAATCTATCCGAAAACTTCTAAGTGTACAAGACGTGCGCAGTGCAATCCCAATGACGTAAGCGAACTTGAAGAACATGGATGGGAGGATGCTTACGTCGGGGGGTGGAGCCCTGTATTGCGTCCTATTATCGCCTTAGTCCTGGATCCTAATTACGTCAGAGGGTGGGGCCCCGCAGCGCGTCCTATCACCGCTGTCCTCTACCCTAATCACGCCCCACAGCGAAACCCAGAGGAAACACGTCACAAGCGAAGGTCTTATAGGCCAGCCGCGAGCGGACATGCTCACACTCTGCCCTAACCCCTGAAGACGCCGGTACACGGCGAAACATGTCGGGGGGCAGTGTGAGCCTCTAATTTTAACAGTGCATCTCGCTGTAGCCTACTACTATAGGGTCTAACAATCACACAGTGTCCACATGTAATACTGGCAGCGCGCAGCCAGACAGGCACTAGTGTGTAATCACCTAACCCTGGTCAGGTGACATCCTGACAGGGCATTCGAAATTGACACTGCAAGGCTAGCGAATGCTGGAAGTTTTAACCATTTAGTTATTTAGTTAGTATTCAAGTATTATCAGCATTATCAATAAAAGTTATGTCTTAGCTATTGGTAGGTACAGGATTAATAGGTGTTATCTAGTCCTAACGGGCATTAATAGTAATGAATTGTTGCACAATACACCTTATCCCTGTACTTAAAGGGAAAGTATAGTAATTGAAGTTCAGTGGCAGCTAGTGCTCGCTGACACAGTTTTTTTCTTGAGAAGAAGAAGGGTGGGTTATTGGTGGCTCACCTGATTGATACAATGGGTAGGTGCTCTGGTTCTGAACTGATTCACCCGATCAGAAAGGCGGTTTATAACAATAAGGTATATAGTGAAGGACCGGCACTCTACATCTATCAGTAATGTTAAGTGGTTAAGGCTGCCGGGCAGCCTGTATTTGTGGGAGGGGCAGAGGCCACGCCCCCTCTGCCCTTATAACCTCGGCGGAAGTTACAGACGGGACGTGCAGCCAGTTACCTGGATCGTCCGGTCACGTCTGGTTCCTGCACGTCCCGCGCCTTCAAGCCTCGATCCGGGTAAGTATTGGATCGGCTTCTCCTCGTCTCGGTCGCCCAGGTAAGCTATGTCTCCGATGCCGGTCTGGTCTGATTCTTACCTCAGTGCGGGGGGCGGCTTACGGCGGCGCAAGGCGTCTCCTCACCACGGGGACGGCGCATCCACGGGGGGGGGGGGGGCTGGGGGCCGGAGCTCCGCTCACCTCCTGGGCCAGGCCGGCTGGCACTGGCAGACCGAGGACGGGTGTGTGTGTTCCGGGGGCGGCCGCGGGTGCCGGTTGCTAGGCACGCCGGCGGCGCCGCCCCTAGTTACGCCTCTTTGTTGGTCACCGCCGTCGGCCGGGGGTCATGATGAATGGCAGAGGCGCATGTAGACCAGCGCGTGCTGTTACTACGCACGTGGCTGGTGTCCATGGGAGCGGGACAACGGTTTTTAAGCCTGCTGTGCTGAGGCATGAGTAACACAGGCTGCAAACGCAGGTTGGGAATATTATGCAATTACGGTAGTGGGGGCTTGACCGTTGTCCTTAAGTTGAGTGCTAGAAGGGGAACGTTGGAGAAATAACCAAGTTAGCAATGCCACCCACACCTCAAGGCAAATGCCAGGTTCAAGGTTATGTTGTTTAGGTGCTGCTAATAACTGCCGGCACGCCACATTTTCAGGCCGTGCACGATGGCAGTGTAGTAACCCATGTAGCCTTGCGGTGTGGAGCAAATATATAGATCTACTGGAATGGGTTACTTCTTACGGATCAATGTTACATAAAACAGATGCCACCACTGAGGGCATGCACTTGGGGACTTCGTACTTAGGTCTGTGATGTGGCAACAGCTAACTCTTGTAAACTGTGCGAGAATTTGTGGGGTGCAAGCAATATAATAAGGAACTATTATGTCTAGGTTTGGCTGGCATAGACAGTAGGCCCAAACGTATTTCACTGTCTACCTGCAGTTGGGATAGTGGTGGTACACCTTTTCACTTGGATCGCTATTTAGTGCCTGACTGGGTGTGTCATGTAGGATTACCCTAACTTAGGTATCTTCTGCTGCCCGGCTCTAGAGCGGTGTTTTGGGCTCTCCGGGCGGGAGCAGCAGCGCCAATGTCTGTTATGTTGTTTTAAAAAAAAAAAAAAAAAAGGGAAATATTTAATTTATTGTGCATTTACATTTCTGTCATGCATCATCGTATTGCAGAGTTTTCTTCTGGTCAAGTATCTGACGCACCATTCCGTTCCAAGGATTCCTTACTTGCAGTAGGTGGTATGTCCTGTCGTCATATGGGTATGATATGTGTCACAGGGTTTGGCCGCGGGCACTTTTCACGTCCCATATGTATATCCGTGGCATGTGGTTCCTCTGGGTACGTCATGTTGTCATTCCCGTGTGTCTCCTTCGTGGCTCGTCGGCTTTGAAACGTTCAGGCGCAATTCTGTCGCCTCCCCGGTAGCACGGGATTCTGCCTGGAACGTCCAGGTTGTCACTTGTCTTTTTGTACGTCGGCTTGAAGCGTTCAGGCATTGTTGCGTCCGCCACTCCGGTGGCATGTAATCCTGCCTGGAACCCCAGGTTGTCGCTTTGTTTATTGTGGTACATCTGCTTGAAGCGTTCAGGCATTGTGGCGTCCGCTGCTTCGGTGGCATGTGGTCATACCTGAAACTCCAGGTTGTCTTTTTCCTCATTGTGGTATGTCTGCCTAAAGCGTACAGGCAATGTCACGTCCGCTACTTGTGGCACGGTCTCCTGCCTGGATGTCCAGGGTGTCTTGTCATTTCATGTGGTACGTCCGCTTAAAGCGTTTAAGCATTATATTGGTCACTCCTGTGACAGGTGGTCTTGCCTGGAACGTCCAGGTTGCCATACTCGTCGCCTGTGGCACGTCTGCTTAAAACGTTCAGGCAAAGTGGGTCTGCCACGCCGGTGGCATGGGGTCCGGCCTGGTACGTCCAGGTTGTCACGTCATCTCCTGTTACATGTCTGCTTGAAACGTTCAGGCTAAGTATGTCCGCCACCCCGGTGGCACGGGATCCTACCTGGTACTTCCAGGTTGTCTTACTCGTTTTGTTACACGTCTGTCTGAAGCGTTCAGGCAATGTCGCGTCAGCCGCCCCGGCGGCATAGTGTCCTGTCTAAGTACGTCCAAGGGGTCGTTTTCACCAATCTGGCACACATTTCGCCCATAGCAGCATGCATGACTCAGCAGCACGCCCAGGGGGGGGGCACGTCATCCTGGTTATTGGCCCTTCTGTCCTCATCTTGGTGGCCGTAAAACGTTTAGGCTATGTTTCTCGTTTACCCTTAGGGGCAGGTTGTACGGCCTGACGCAACCAGGTGGGTTATTCCCAGTGCATTTAGGTTGTCATTCTTGTTCTTGTTTATACGGCAGCACGTTGGGGTCTCGGTGCCTTCAGTTTCCCATTATCAAGCCTCCACCTCGGTCGGTGGCAAGGGCCTCCAGTACGGTATCGTTACCATTTTTCGTCGAATTCCGTTACCAGGTGAGTATCAATTCAGGTCCATCAGGCCGTCCATAAATCTAGGGGCAGTTTTGTTTTTAAAAAAAAGGGGGAGGGGGCATCGGGATGTCCAAGACACGCCTGGGTCGGTACTAGTAACAAAGGTTTTGTCCTCAGGTGATATCCAGGGCGTAGAGTATTGCACCGTGGTCAACATGTCCCAGGCTTCAGACATCGACGATGCCTCGTCCATCTCCGGGTCCGTCGTTTCCGGTCTGGCTGGTCATGGATCCCTGAGGAATTGGACAATTCCGAAACTGGTGGCCGAGTTGAATAGAAGGGGCATCAGTCACCCGGCCTCAGCCAGGAAAGCCGAACTTTATAGGCTGCTGGTGTCTAGCCCGGGTCCATCCAGCGAGCAGCTGGCAGTACCTACTGTCCAGGCATCGCTGGCTCAGTTGAATGCCACTATGGGGAGTCTGGCTGCCTCAGTAGCGGACATCCAGCACAGGGTCATGGAGCTGGAGTCCAGGGCCTCCACCTCGTCGCAGTCAGTGTCGCCCGTGACGGCGGTGTCAGGGCCAGTGGCATGTTCCCCAGGTATGTCAGCTACTCCGCCGGCCATTGTCCCAGCTCATTTTGTGGCGGAAAATATCAGGAGGGATATACTGGCGGGCAAAGAGGTCAACCTGGCATCTATTCTTATAGCATCCCATGTTGCTAGCGAGCACAGAACCATTGATTTTGTGGAGGTGTCAGTAGTGATGAAATCCAAAGATGCCCGACTGAATCGCAAACTATCCATACCCGAGTTTGTGCTCGCGTTTAGTTTGTTCAGGGACGTCATCTGCTCGGCACAGCCCAATAGGAGGGAGGAGCTGGACGCCTACCTATATCAGGTCACCGATTTGGGCCACAAGTATGGGGGCTCGGCGTTCTACGACTACCATCGGTCCTTCGCGGCTAAAGCCGCAGCCTCCCTAGCACAGTTTCAATTCATAACCAATTGGGCTGTGCTAGACATGGAGCTTTTCTGCAGGCACTTTGCGGGGCTCCGAGCCCCCACTTGTGGTTGATGCCAATCCATTTTTCATGATACGGTATGGTGCCCCAACGAGGCGGCCTCCCGTCCAGATAGAGCCCTTCCAGGTACATCAGGAGTCACCAGGGGTCCGGCCCTCATGGACAAGTTTGGTAGGCCGATTGTGTATCTGGGCAAAAGCCAGATATGTAATAATTATAACTTCGGTCACTGCATGTTCAGTGGGTGCAGGGCCCTCCACGTATGCACAGTCTGCTTTCGTGCACATCCAAGGTCCACCTGTCCTAAAAAGGCATCTAAACAGGCATGACTGACCGACATCAACGTTGATCTCCTGGGGGCACTTCTAGAAGGGCATGGTGATCGACAGTTTGTGGTGCATCTGCTTACGGGTCTGTCACAGGGGTTCCATACAGGGTTGGTGGCCCTTCCACATGCCAACTGGGAGTGTGAGAATCTCCTCTCTGCCAGACAGGATCCAGAGGCTGTGCAAGCGGCGGTGTCCTTGGAGCTGGAAAAAGGGTTCCTCATCGGTCCATTTAATTCTATCCCCTTTGAGGTGTGGAGGGTTAACCCCATTGGAGTGGTGGCTAAGAAGGACTCTAATAAAAAAAGACTTATCTATGATCTCTCGGCTCCTCATTCCTCTCACATACCCAGTATCAACTCCCTCATACCATCGGAGGAGTTTAGTATAAAGTACTCCTCTATCGATGAGGCGATTCAGTTTATTCTCAAGGCGGGCAGGGGGGCCTGGTTGTCCAAGACGGATATTGCGGACGCCTTCAAACTGCTTCCGATCCATCCGCAACTGTGGCAGTACTACGGTATCAAGTGGGCAGGCAGGTACTACTTTGCCAATCGTCTAACGTTTGGCTCTAAGAGCAGCCCATGGCTGTTTGACCGTCTGGCCCAGGCCCTGCATTGGATCCTGGTCAAACATGGGCAGGCGCCCATGTGCATCCATTACCTGGACGACTTCCTACTGGTGGAACACCCGGCCCAGCAGCCCTCCAACCTATCCTCCCTGCTGGAATTATTCTCGGCGCTCCAGGTTCCGGTCGCCTCGGGGAAGACGGTAGGTCCTTCCAAGACTATCACCTTCCTGGGGGTCATCCTGGACTCAGTGAGGTTGGAAGCAAGGCTCCCCGAGGAGAAGTTGCAGCGGATACGGTTAGCCATCCTGGAAGCGTCCAAGTCCTGCTTCCTGACCAAGATGAACCTCCAATCGTTACTGGGCCGGCTGAACTTCGCCATGAGGGTCATGCCCCAGGGACATACCTTTGTTTCCCGGCTCTTGCTGCTCCTGCCATCAGCCCCAGAGCAAGACAGTATTATTCGGTTGGACCAACAGGCCATGGCGGATCTGTCCATGTGGAATACATTTATGTCTTCATGGAATGGGGTAAGGTTGTTCATTCCCCCCCGGGACCCGTCCTCTCCCACGATTTATTCAGACGCAGCCGCATCCAAGGGCTTTGCAGCTATATTTGGCAATCACTGGCTGGCCGGTGCCTGGCCGTCCCAGATCACGGTGGACAGGGAGGCTCTTCGGTCATCCCCCCTGTTGGAGTTATATCCTTTGGTAGCAGCAGCCCATGTATGGGGCCAGGACTGGTCAGACTCGAGGGTGTTGTTTATCACTGATAGTCAGGATTTGGTTGACATCATCCGTAGTGGCAGAGCTAAATCCCCTAAGATCATGTCTCTCATGCGCAGGTTGGTGTGGCTGTCCATGGTGCATAATTTTTGCTTTGAGTGCTCCCACATTCAGGGTTCCATGAATACGGCTGCGGATGCGCTGTCCCGGTTTAACGCTAATGTCTTTTTTTTTAAGGTTATGCCGCATGCAGACGCAACCGGGGCGGGCATTCCAGCTTACAGCGACCTGGTGTGGGATTAACGGCTTTGATCGGGACAGCCAAAGATCTCTTGCACCAGAGCCTTTCTGGGAACACTGTCAGAAATTATCGCACGGGCTGGAACCTGTATAAGGAGTTTGCAAAGAATCATCCACAAGGCAACGTGGATGACGTGTCATTCATGATGGCATTTATCGCGCATTGTCATGCCAACCTCGGTCTTGCGCACAACACCATCCGCCTTTACTTGGCAGGAATTCAGCATCAATTCACATTGAACAACCCTGCCCGAGTATCTTTTTTCACATCGCAGGCCATCAAGGCCACGCTCCGGGGCATTGAGAAAGCTGGTACAAGTAGGCCAGTGGTCCGTCAGCCTACTTTTTGTTTAGGCAGTTGTTTTTGGCTCTGGATGGTAATCCTTTTGGGCCTTTGGTTAGTACAGTCATTAAAGCCGCCCTATACCTGGGGTTTTACGGGTTCCTCTGGCCGGGGGAATTCACCACTGCCGTCCGGCACAGCCTTCATCTCCAGAAGCAGCACCTGACCTGGCATCACGACCATTTTATCCTGAGTATCCTGTCTACCAAGACCGCTCAAACAGGACCTCCAACGCTGGTGAGGTTTTACCCCTCGCACAACGACTGGTGCCCGGTCAATGCGCTACAGCAGTTGTCTACAGGGCTGCAGGCGGCTGCCCCAGATAGTCCTCTACTTCCCTTTAAGGGGGGTCCATTGTCCACGTCTCAGTTCATGTCCCATGTCCGCTCCTTGGTTGCAGGGTTGGGTCAGGATCCCAAGGACATCTCGGGCCACTCCTTTCGCATTGAGGCGGCCTCAGCTGCTTCTAGGCACAAAATACCACCGCATGTCATCAGGAGTATGGGGCGGTGGAGATCGTCGTGTTTCTCCAGATATGTACCGAACCCTCAATCCGAGATTCGTGATGCGTTCTGTTCACTTGCCCTGTAATGCTACAATAAAGTGTTTAACAGTATGATTATGTCTCCATTTTTGGCCCCTTTTAGGCCTACCCTCGCTCCGGGCTCCCGGCATTAACCATCCTTCGGTAAGCTCCGTGTTGTACGTTCAAGGGCCGTCGCCCTGACCACAAGTGGTTAAGGCTGCCGGGCAGCCTGTATTTGTGGGAGGGGCAGAGGCCACGCCCCCTCTGCCCTTATAACCTCGGCGGAAGTTACAGACGGGACGTGCAGCCAGTTACCCCTCCCACCCGTCCCCTTTTTCTCTTCAGTTCTATTGGGGTAGGCCCCCTTTTAGGCCTACCCTCGCTCCGGGCTCCCGGCATTAACCAGCCTTCGGTAAGCTCCGTGTTGTACGTTCAAGGGCCGTCGCCCTGACCACAAGTAAGCAGTATACACAGATGATATTCAAAATATGTGTTTATTCTTATAAAAATACGTTTAAGAATGGAGCATAAGAAATAGAACTTCTAAAAATGTAGAAGTTCTAGGAAATGAAATTCTAATAAAATATATATATAGATATTCTGAAGGATGAGGTTCTTAAAAAATAAGATAAAAAATGAAAAATGATGGTTTGCAGTATGCAGCGGTGGAGGTGCACAGTAAACAATGTGCAGGGGAGGGTATGACAATGCTGTGATTGTCTGGTGGTGATTTTCACCCTCAGCAGGTACAGTATATGGTTGTGTCCATTTGTGTACAGTTCCTCACCGGTATTAGCCACATAAAAAATGTAGAAGTAAATATATATATTGACCGGAAAAAGATAAAAAGTAAAAAGTGAAAAAATATAAATATAAAAATTGTATCAGTCGGGTGCTGAGCTTAGTGTGGCGTCCCACACATTGAAAAAAGCTGCACCCTGACTGTTTACCTTCTTTGTGAGGTTTAGATGTCCTGGTTGTTGGATCGATCTCGATGCGCTCTGCTGTATGTGTTTCCCGGTCTTCTCGGCGTGCCGCGTGGGTATGACGTCACTGGCGTCTTACTTGTCTTTGCCGGACTTGGTATGAAGACTTTCGCTGGCGGTCTTTCTCGATCCAGCGCTTCCAGGATAGAGTTCTTTAGCAGGTATTAGAGGGAGGTCATCAGACGCGTTTCGAAGGACTTAGCTGCGTTTCGAAGGACTTAGTTTTTTTCTTAGTGTGGCCGGTTCTCATTGGGAGCAGCCAAAGAGCAGGGTGGGTGGCTGTTCCCCACGTTCCAAGCCAGGTTTTGGGCTGGGGTTTAAAAACCCAGCCAGCAGCTCAGCTGGGTGTTGAATGAACCTCCAGGCCATACTGCAAGGCTGAGAGCCGCATGAGAGCTGCCAGCTTGAAGCCAGGCGCCCTAAAGCTTGCTGTGGACTGCCAGGTGACATGTTTTGTTCTGAGGAATCTTGCTGTGTGAATTAACACCAGGATTCTAGCGGTGTGAATTAAAACCAGGACCCTGCCAAGTATTGTGTTTCTTTTCTGCCTTTTTGTGTGAATAAACACTGACTTTTGATTTTCACCCGTGGTTTTGCCTCTATATTGCCTCCGCTTACCCTGCCTACCAAAGCAAATCCCTACAATTGGTGAGGCTGGCGTGAACGCTGAAATATTTTTGCTTTGCATTATTGGGCACGGTTGTATGTCAGTTATCAAGCCAGCTAAATTCAAACCTGTGTCACACGACAAAATGGAGGCTGTTGTGAAGGCCCTCATGGAGGCTAATTTGCAGCAGCGAGAGACCAACCTGCACCAGCGAGAGGCTAACAAGCAGCAGCAAGAGACCAACCAGTTGCTGCTACAACACGTGATGGCTTTGCAAAGAGCAGGAGCAACCCCAAGCGTCCACGATGTCCAGAAAGCAGTCCGTGCAGCTATCCCTAAGATGACATCCGCAGATGACATCGAAACCTACCTGGCGATGTATGAGAAAGTGGCCACCAGGGAAAGGCTGCCCCAGGACCAGTGGGCTGAGGTCATCGCTCCTTTCCTGACATCAGAGTCTCAGCGGGTGTTTTTCGACTTGCCAGACGATCAAGCGGTAAAGGGTCAGATTTTGGCAAGACTGGGGGTGAATGTGCTGGTCTGTGCCCAGCGGGTGCATCAGTGGGGGTTCAACCCGGCTGAGCCCGTGAGACCCCAGTATTATAACCTGCTCAACCTTTTGCAAAAGTAGCTGCAGCATGACGTGCTGAGCCCCACTGCTATGCTGGACCAGTTGTTAGCAGATATGTTCTGGAGGGCTCTGCCACCCCCTCTCCAGCAATGGATTGGCCAGGTCTCTCCAGGTAATGCGCTTGAGATGGTCGACTTGGTGGAGCGCTATGAAGCGACCTGGAACTTGCAGGGGGGTTCCTTTGGGAGGGGGGCAGTCAAATCACGTAACTCTCCACACGGGCCCGGCGACTGGTGCCCCCAAACCCGCCCGGGATGTAACCCCTGTGGACCCCGCTCCAATAATTTGCTGGTGGTGTCGGAGCCTGGCCATGTTCGAGCTGACTTTCCACATCAGGGAAAACCCATGGACACGAACTATGGCTTCTGTCAGTCATTGTATGCCATGAACAAAGGATCCCAGCAGTCGCGTCTTTGTGAATCAAATGTCTTTTATTCCATAGACCAGGACCAGGTTTCGGCAATGTGCCTTCATCAACAGGTAATCCAAATACAAACTTAACAGACTATATATGCTCTACAGTCACCGCCCACAGGAGCAAAAGTCCATCCCATAAAGGGAATGGCCAGAAAGTAACAGGTGTAATCAATTTAATAATAAACAAACCAAAGCAGAGAAAAAAGCATCTAGATAGATATTTCATCTTACATTTGTAGATAATACTCTTGTATAACTTTCAAATTTTCAATACCTGAGAAATAAACAGCAAAATATTATAAATATATAACAAAATTATTATATTACAGATACATAACCTCATATTCCCTATTGAGGCCTCTAGGGTGCAATGTGTCCAGTGTATGGATCCAAAAGGCTTCCCTCCGTAGCAACATCTTATTAATGTCACCCCCCCTCCGTGGTCTAATCACCTGCTCTATAACCTGGAATTTCAGTTGGGCAATAGAATGTCTGCACTTTTCAAAGTGGCTTGGAATGGGTAATAATAAATTTTTAGTTCTAATGGTCGATTTGTGTTTGTTAATTCTGTCCCTCACTGCCTGCATTGTCTGACCAATGTACAACAGACCACAAGGGCATTTAATCAGATAAACAACATTTGAAGACTCGCATGTAAAAAAACCTTTTACTTCAAACGGATTCCCGGTGTGTGGATGATAAAATGTAGGGCCCTTTATGATGTGTGAACACTGGAGACAATGCAGGCAGGGGAACGTCCCTTTACACGGTGTTGATAATACACTTTGACGTAACCGATGTTTAGTGCCCCCTAAATCCGCTTTCACTAGCATATCCCTGTAACTGGGGTTCTTCCTATTACAAATCAGGGGTAAACTTTTAAATTCTGAGACCTCTGGATAGGCCTTACCCAATAAATGCCAGTGTTTTCTTACAATATTGTCAATATATGCATTAAAGGGGTGAAATTTATGGACAAATGCTATCCTAGCATCATCCTTTTTCTTATGTTTAACCCTCACTTGACAAGCACCACTGTTCGTTAATACATCTAAGGGATATCCTCTTTCTCTGAATCTAATAGTCATTTCCCCCAGCCTCTGATCCTGTAAGAGCGGATCCGTAACAATCCGCCTTACCCGCTGATATTGAGATTTAGGTATAGACCTTTTTAAGGAAGGGGGGTGTGCACTCGAATAATGCAAAATACTGTTTCGATCCGTTTCCTTCCTATAGAGGTCAGTGGATAATTCACCTTCCTTGTTTTTTTTAACCAATGTATCCAAAAAACTGACTTTATCTCTATCGCATGTCATTGTAAACTGTAGACCTTCACATGCTGAATTCAGATGATCCATAAACGCCACCAGGGTCTCACGTGGCCCCGCCCATATGCAAAAAATATCATCAATAAACCTTTTCCAAATCAAAATGTTCTCAATATATAATTCATTGGTATATACATATGTTTCCTCAAATGAAGCCATGAATATATTTGCATAGGGCGGGGCCACGTTTGACCCCATCGCGGTCCCACGCTTCTGGAGATAATAATTATCCCCAAATAAAAAATAATTCTCTATCAGAACAATGTTCAACAGATGCAGAAAAAAATCACGTAAAGATGCAGTGTATTCACTAGTCTCCAAAATCTTAGATACCGCCTCATGCTTTACCTTGTCACAATGCTCTCTTATTTCTTTAAGTATTAATTGTGAATATGTCTCCACCGGATGGTACGTCTTCGGCGGCATGAATGTGGACTTATTACTGAGTCCCAGATCTTTCAAATGCAGGCATGTATCAGCTGGTACAATGTCAGTGCGTTGAACAGGCAGAGACGATTGCGCAAAATGTGCTTTCAGCCTCACTTTTCGAAGAAATTGTTGTACATCTATGTCCATTTGAAAACTGTCAAATCTGGGTGAGGGACTAAACGACAGGCCTTTTTGCAATGCCTCTACTTGCTGGCTATTGAGACATCGGGACGATAAATTTATAATCAAAGATTGACTCTTACCTAAGACCGAGTCTGTACTTGATGCGGTCCCGTCTCCGATACGATGCCGACGGTGTTTGCGGCCTGCTCGCCTGTGTCTCCTCCGCCGCGCGGACGCCGTCTGCCTTTCTGAAAAGGGCGCATCTCGCGTGCGCCTGTTGATTCGTTGCCAGAACTTGACGTGAAAGATCCTGATCTCGCGGGTCTTCTGAAACCTGATCGCTGACGAAATGACGTGTCCTGCCATCTGTAAACCTTGTTCAGGTGATAATCCTCGCAATCTCGTAGGAACTTGGATCGATTGTATGCCATGAAACTGTGTGCAGTGGGTGCTCCGGAGTCTCTGAACCACCTGTGCCAGGTTGAGGTGGGAGACACTCCAGCGAAGGCTCTGTTGGACTCAGGGATTCTGGTGACCCTGGTAAGGGCTTCCCTGGTATGCTCCGCTGAGTACACCGGCCGTAAGTTCGGAGTCATGTGTATACATGGGGACTTAAAAGACTACCCTACTGCTATAGTGTCTCTGTCCACTGTTTCCGGCAGATGTACCCACGAGGTGGCTGTCGCAACCAACCTACACTATGAACTTATAATAGGGAGAGACTTCCCGGCCTTCCCGGCACTGTGGCCTGTTCCGAGAGTAACTGATACCCATGAGACAGGTGTAGCCCTAGCAGAGTGGCCCGGCTCAGGGGGGAGACCAGAACCCTGGGAACCTGAGTTCGAAGGGTCAGCGGTAGGGGTGACCGCCACTTTGGTGGAAGAGGGGGAAACAACCCCACTAAGTGTAATGGTGGGAGACATGGAGGACTTTCCGCCAGGGCTGAGCTGGCAGACCTCAATGTCTCCGGGGATAATTTTGGTACTGCACAACACCGGGATCCAACCTTATCCCGAGCCTGGGAACATGTACTAATATCAGATGGTGAACCACAACAACCAGGGGCAGAGTCTGTGTTGCCCCGTTTTGTGGTTCATCAGGATATGTTGTATCGGGTAAATCAGCTGCGAGGTGAATCCATTGAACAGTTGGTGGTGCCCCAGGCTTATCGCAAACTCGTGTTAGAGTTAGCCCACCAGCATATTCTCGGGGATCATCTGGGAATGCAGAAAACACAGGACCGGATACTACAACAGTTTTACTGGCCCAGTGTGTTTAAAGAGGTGGACGAGTTCTGTAAGTCTTGCCCGACCTGCCAGGCAACTAGCCCCCAGCACCTTTTTCGCAGTCCTTTGGTACCTCTCCCGATTATCGAGGTACCGTTTGAGAGATTCGCTATAGACCTAGTAGGCCCAGTACCGAAGTCCGTTAGGGGACACCAACACATCTTGGTTGTCCTTGATTACGCCACTTGGTACCCGGAGGCAGTGCCACTGCGACATATATCGGCGAGACTTATAGCTAAGGAGCTAATGGAGATGTTCTTCCGAGTGGGGCTTCCAAAAGAGGTTCTGACTGACCAGGGGACGCCTTTTATGTCCAAGGTCATGAGGGAACTCTGTAAGTTGCTGCATATTAAACAGTTACGGACGTCCGTGTACCATCCACAAACGGACGGTCTGGTCGAAAGGTTTAATAAAACTCTAAAAACCATGTTAAAAATGGTGTGTCCAAAGATGGGAAGGATTGGGACGTTCTTCTGCCCTATCTCATGTTCGCAGTGCGAGAGGTGACCCAGGTCTCTACTAGATTCTTGCCCTTCGAATTGCTATATGACAGACATCCTCGTGGCTTGTTGGACGTAGCCAAAGAGGCGTGGGAACAACAACCCACTCCGCATAAAAGCGTCCTTTAATATGTTACCAAGATGCTACAGCGAATAGAGACCGTTTTGCCTCTTGTCCGGGAACATATGGAGGCCGCTCAGCGAGCCCAGAGTCAGATCTATAATTGTCAGGCTCAGGTCCGGATCTTTAACCCGGGCGATTGGGTTTTGGTTCTGGTGCTGACTGTGGACAGTAAGTTCCTAGCCAGGTGGCAGTGGCCCTACGAGGTACGGGAAAAAATTGGAGAGGTAAATTACAAGGTACACCAGCCGGGGAGGCGAAAGCTGGAGCAGGTTTACTATGTTAACTTACTAAAACCCTGGAAAGATAGGGAGACCTGTACGGAAGACAGCCCGCGACCGGGTTTACTAGGGGAAGAGGTTCTGGCTCCTCTGTCTGATGAAAGGGAAGCGGTTGCCACAATAAAAATTGCTGACAGCCTCTCCTCTAAACAGTCTCAGGAGACCAGGGAGTTTGTTAATCGGAACACGGATGTGTTCTCGGACCTCCCTGGACGCACTTCCGCAATCCAACATGACTGTCACTGAACCTCAGGCAAAAGTCCAGTTAAAGCCATACCGGGTACCCGAGGCTCGGCAAAAAGCCAGGGCCGATCCTACACGGGGTGCAGTGGGTGCCCCGCACCCCAGCGCTGTCACCCGAAAGGCACCGAGCGCAGGGCCGGACTGGCCTGCCGGGATAGCGGGAAATTTCCCGGTGGGCCGGCAAGCCTGAGTGCCGCAAGGCCGCGGCCCTGGTGACAAGTGGGGGCGGCCGCGGCCGGCGGCAGGGCAGAGCAGGAGATGAGCGCCTCCATTGCGGAAGCGCTCATCTCCATAGTCATCTGTATTGCCGTCCTCAGGACGGCAATACAGATGCCTGTGCTGCGGCAGAGGAGGGAGAGGTGTGTCCCCTCCTGTTCCTCTGATAGGCTGCCGGCTTAGTGCTGGCAGCCTATCAGAGGCCGGTGCAGGCGGCGCGATGACGTCATCGCGTCGCCTGAGCCGTATAGCGAGGGACACAGACGGAAGAGGCGGCCTGCATCGCATCGCATTGCTGGAGGTAAGTATAAGTGTATTATTTTTTTTTATTTTTTTATATAGGTACAATACTGGGCTGGCACATGATAAGGGGGGCTACTGGGCTGGCACATAAGGGGGGCTACTGGGCTGGCACATAAGGGGGGACTACTGGGCTGGGCTGGCACATGATAAGGGGGGCTACTGGGCTGGCACATGATAAGGGGGGACTACTGGGCTGGCACATAAGGGGGGCTACTGGGCTGGCACATAAGGGGGGACTACTGGGCTGGGCTGGCACATGATAAGGGGGGCTACTGGACTGGCACATGATAAGGGGGGACTACTGGGCTGGCACATGATAAGGGGGGACTACTGGGCTGGCACATGATAAGGGGGGACTACTGGGCTGGCACATGATAAGGGGGGCTACTGGGCTGGCACATGATAAGGGGGGACTACTGGGCTGGCACATGATAAGGGGGGACTACTGGGCTGGCACATGATAAGGGGGGACTACTGGGCTGGCACATGATAAGGGGGGCTACTGGCACATGATATGGGGGGCTACTGGCACATGATATGGGGGCACTCTGGCTACTGGCACATGATATGGGGGCACTCTGGCTACTGGCACATGATAATGGGGGGGATCTGGCTACTGGCACATGATATGGGGGGGGGGGGCTCTGGCTACTGGCACATGATAAGGGGGGGGGCTCTGGCTACTGGCACATGATATGGGGGGCTACTGGCACATGATAAGGGGGGCTACTGGCACATGATAAGGGGGCTACTGGCACATGATAAGGGGGTCTACTGGCACATGATAAGGGGGGCTACTGGCACATAGGGGGGCTACTGGCACATAAGGGGGGCTACTGGAACATGATATGGGGGGCTCTGGCTACTGGCACATGATATGGGGGGGCTCTGGCTACTGGCACATGACATTTATTTTGACTTGTCAAAGCCGTTGACTAAGTTATTGTCAAAGCAAATTGGTGGGGCTGAAGTTGGGGGCTGAAGTTGTTGCCATAGAAACATTGTAAAGGGGAGGAGTTAGTAAGATAACCACGCCCATGTGGGGGCGCCAGAAATATTTCTGCACCCAGGCGCCTGTGACCCTAGGATCGGCCCTGCAAAAAGCCATCTCGGAGGAAGTGCAACTCATGCTGCTGCTAGACATAATTGAGGAATCTAGAAGTGAGTTGGCCAGTCTTATTGTCATGCCCCACTCTGACGATGTGCGGAGGTCAGCCAGGATTGCAGCACGAGTCTAGTATTTGTTTTGATGCTGTGCTGGATCCGCCTCGCATCAGGTGCACTGGGTGGAGTCATTAGTTTAAATAGTCTCCAGCCAAGGTGCTCTGAGCGGATTATACTCTTCATTGTGGTCTTGGAAGGAAGGTTGGCTGTTTGTTCCTGCTCTCAGCAGATAAGTGTATTTTCTTGTTTGGTTGTTTATGTCATCTATCCCATCCAGGTTCTGTGCGAGCTGGCAGCTCCTTTCTCCCCACTTCACCATCTCAGGGAGTTCAGGGTTCTGTTAGCATAGGCTGGTGGACACAGCAAATCTACCATCAAGATTTGGTCTGGGGGCTGAGCATTGTAGGGAAAGAGGTCAGGGATAAATTAGGAGGTGACCCTTCCCCGTCTCTCGTCCAGAGCCTGGTTGGTGTGTTATCTGTTTAACTGTGCACGTCCGCCGTGACATTATAATCCGCCACACTGTGACCGCCATTTCTCAGTGTTTATGGGATGGCGTCAATTGAAGCACTGGTTGACCGCATGCAGGGTTTGTCCCTGGAGGTTGCGGATCTACGTAGTACGGTCACACAGTGTCAGAGGGTGTTGGCTTCAGGTACAGGTCAAATTGTTGGGGAGCCTAAAGTCGCTCTTCCGGAGAAATTTGCAGGGGGTGCTGATGATTTTTTCCGTTTCAAGGAATCATGTAAGTTGTACTTTCGTTTGTGCCCATTTTCATCAGGTAATGAGGATCAGAGGGTGGGTATCGTCATGTCTTTGCTGAAAGGGGACGCGCAATCCTGGGCTTTTTCCCTGCCGCCCGATTCTCTGGCTCTCCGGTCGGTGGAGGAATTTTTTAAAGCCCTGGGATTGATTTACGATGACCCAGATCGAGTTTCAATGGCAGAGTCAAAATTACGTAACTTACTACAGGGTAAACATACTTCTGAGGTTTACTGCACAGAGTTTAGGAGGTGGGCTACTGAGTCGGGGTGGAACTACCCCGCGTTACGTAGCCAGTTTTGTCAGGGGTTATCTGAAAGGTTGAAGGATGCTCTGGCTTTTCATGAATACCCCGATACTTTGGAAAATGCAATGTCTTTGGCGATACGTTTGGATAGACGTATCAGAGAGAGGGGTAAGGGTCCCTCTGTGCAGGGGATTCCTCCTGCGTGTAGTTTTGTTCCACCAGCTGCCCAGGGAGATATTGCTTGTTATTCTGGCCTAGGAGAGGAACCCATGCAGTTAGGTCAGATATCTTTCCATTCGGATAGTAGAGACTTTCGTAAAGCGCACAATTTATGTTTCTTTTGTGGAAAGAGGGGTCATTTTGTTTTTTCTTGTCCGTATGTTGAACCACAGGGGAGAGTGATAAAGAAAAAAGAAAAAGAAAAAAAAAACTCCCTCACACTTGGTGGTATGAATGGTGTGGTGGAGCAGACTGGTGTGCAAGTTCCCTGCAGTTCCCGTTTTCTCCTTTCAGCTATGGTGGCGCTAGAGTCTCGAAATGTGTTTGTTGATGTTTTTCTTGATTGTGGTGCTGGGGTAAATTTAATTGACTTTCTGTTTCTTCAGGATTTGGGACTAAGTATTTGCACGTTAGAGAACGAGATTTGTGTTTTTGCCATTGATTCTTCCCCTCTTTCTCAAGGGAGCCTTACTCACGTTGTTCATGATATTCATTTAAGGGTGGGTGATTCACATACTGAGATTATTTCCTGTTTCGTCATGAAGGATTTGCCAGCTCCAATAGTTTTGGGGTTGCCATGGTTGTCTAAACATAACCCAACTATAGACTGGCAGGCGAGACAAATCATTGGTTGGAGCAAGTTTTGTTCGGATAATTGTCTTGTCACATCTATTTCTGAAGTGTCCGTTACGGCCTTGCCTCAGTATCTCTCAGATTTTTCGGACGTGTTTGCGGAGGGTGGGGCTCAGGAATTGCCCCCTCATCGTGACTATGATTGTCCTGTGAATCTCATTCCGGGGGCTAAGTTGCCTAAGTCTCGGCTCTACAACCTCTCTCAACCCGAGAGAGAGGTCATGCGAAAGTATGTTGCCGAGAGTTTGGCAAAGGGTCATATTAGACCATCTAAGTCTCGAGTGGCTGTAGGTTTGTTCTTCGTGAAGAAGAAAGATGGATCACTGAGACCGTGTTTGGATTTCCGGGAGCTGAATCGTATTACAGTCCGGGATCCATATCCCCTGCCTTTGATCTCTGATCTTTTTGATCAGATTGTTGGAGCCAAGGTGTTCTCCAAGTTGGATTTGAGAGGAGCATACAATCTGATCAGGATCAAGGAGGGGGATGAGTGGAAAACTGCATTCAATACGCACGAGGGTCATTTTGAGAACCTGGTAATGCCTTTTGGGTTGACGAATGCGCCAGCGGTATTTCAGCGTATTTCGTCAATGATATTTTTCATCATTTGGTGGGGAGGTTCGTAGTAGTCTACCTTGATGACATTTTAATTTATTCTCCTGATCTGAAGACCCATCAGGATCATGTGAGACAGGTTTTGACGATCCTGCGGGAGAATAAGTTATACGCCAAATTGGAGAAATGTTTGTTACCGGGTACCCGAGGCTCGGCAAAAAGCCAGGGCCGATTCTACACGGGGTGCAGTGGGTGCCCCGCACCCCAGCGCTGTCACCCGAAAGGCGCCGAGCGCAGGGCCGGACTGGCCTGCCGGGATAGCGGGAAATTTCCCGGTGGGCCGGCAAGCCTGAGTGCCGCAAGGCCGCGGCCCTGGTGACAAGTGGGGGCGGCCGCGGCCGGCGGCAGGGCAGAGCAGGAGATGAGCGCCTCCATTGCGGAAGCGCTCATCTCCATAGTCATCTGTATTGCCGTCCTCAGGACGGCAATACAGATGCCTGTGCTGCGGCAGAGGAGGGAGAGGTGTGTCCCCTCCTGTTCCTCTGATAGGCTGCCGGCTTAGTGCTGGCAGCCTATCAGAGGCCGGTGCAGGCGGCGCGATGACGTCATCGCGTCGCCTGAGCCGTATAGCGAGGGACACAGACGGAAGAGGCGGCCTGCATCGCATCGCATTGCTGGAGGTAAGTATAAGTGTATTATTTTTTTTTATTTTTTTATATAGGTACAATACTGGGCTGGCACATGATAAGGGGGGCTACTGGGCTGGCACATAAGGGGGGCTACTGGGCTGGCACATAAGGGGGGACTACTGGGCTGGGCTGGCACATGATAAGGGGGGCTACTGGGCTGGCACATGATAAGGGGGGACTACTGGGCTGGCACATAAGGGGGGCTACTGGGCTGGCACATAAGGGGGGACTACTGGGCTGGGCTGGCACATGATAAGGGGGGCTACTGGACTGGCACATGATAAGGGGGGACTACTGGGCTGGCACATGATAAGGGGGGACTACTGGGCTGGGCTGGCACATGATAAGGGGGGCTACTGGACTGGCACATGATAAGGGGGGACTACTGGGCTGGCACATGATAAGGGGGGACTACTGGGCTGGCACATGATAAGGGGGGCTACTGGGCTGGCACATGATAAGGGGGGACTACTGGGCTGGCACATGATAAGGGGGTCTGTAGGGGGACTACTGGGCTGGCACATGATAAGGGGGGACTACTGGGCTGGCACATGATAAGGGGGGCTACTGGCACATGATATGGGGGGCTACTGGCACATGATATGGGGGCACTCTGGCTACTGGCACATGATATGGGGGCACTCTGGCTACTGGCACATGATAATGGGGGGGATCTGGCTACTGGCACATGATATGGGGGGGGGGGGGCTCTGGCTACTGGCACATGATAAGGGGGGGGGCTCTGGCTACTGGCACATGATATGGGGGGCTACTGGCACATGATAAGGGGGGCTACTGGCACATGATAAGGGGGTCTACTGGCACATGATAAGGGGGGCTACTGGCACATAAGGGGGGCTACTGGCACATGATATGGGGGGCTCTGGCTACTGGCACATGATATGGGGGGGCTCTGGCTACTGGCACATGACATTTATTTTGACTTGTCAAAGCCGTTGACTAAGTTATTGTCAAAGCAAATTGGTGGGGCTGAAGTTGGGGGCTGAAGTTGTTGCCATAGAAACATTGTAAAGGGGAGGAGTTAGTAAGATAACCACGCCCATGTGGGGGCGCCAGAAATATTTCTGCACCCAGGCGCCTGTGACCCTAGGATCGGCCCTGCAAAAAGCCATCTCGGAGGAAGTGCAACTCATGCTGCTGCTAGACATAATTGAGGAATCTAGAAGTGAGTTGGCCAGTCTTATTGTCATGCCCCACTCTGACGATGTGCGGAGGTCAGCCAGGATTGCAGCACGAGTCTAGTATTTGTTTTGATGCTGTGCTGGATCCGCCTCGCATCAGGTGCACTGGGTGGAGTCATTAGTTTAAATAGTCTCCAGCCAAGGTGCTCTGAGCGGATTATACTCTTCATTGTGGTCTTGGAAGGAAGGTTGGCTGTTTGTTCCTGCTCTCAGCAGATAAGTGTATTTTCTTGTTTGGTTGTTTATGTCATCTATCCCATCCAGGTTCTGTGCGAGCTGGCAGCTCCTTTCTCCCCACTTCACCATCTCAGGGAGTTCAGGGTTCTGTTAGCATAGGCTGGTGGACACAGCAAATCTACCATCAAGATTTGGTCTGGGGGCTGAGCATTGTAGGGAAAGAGGTCAGGGATAAATTAGGAGGTGACCCTTCCCCGTCTCTCGTCCAGAGCCTGGTTGGTGTGTTATCTGTTTAACTGTGCACGTCCGCCGTGACATTATAATCCGCCACACTGTGACCGCCATTTCTCAGTGTTTATGGGATGGCGTCAATTGAAGCACTGGTTGACCGCATGCAGGGTTTGTCCCTGGAGGTTGCGGATCTACGTAGTACGGTCACACAGTGTCAGAGGGTGTTGGCTTCAGGTACAGGTCAAATTGTTGGGGAGCCTAAAGTCGCTCTTCCGGAGAAATTTGCAGGGGGTGCTGATGATTTTTTCCGTTTCAAGGAATCATGTAAGTTGTACTTTCGTTTGTGCCCATTTTCATCAGGTAATGAGGATCAGAGGGTGGGTATCGTCATGTCTTTGCTGAAAGGGGACGCGCAATCCTGGGCTTTTTCCCTGCCGCCCGATTCTCTGGCTCTCCGGTCGGTGGAGGAATTTTTTAAAGCCCTGGGATTGATTTACGATGACCCAGATCGAGTTTCAATGGCAGAGTCAAAATTACGTAACTTACTACAGGGTAAACATACTTCTGAGGTTTACTGCACAGAGTTTAGGAGGTGGGCTACTGAGTCGGGGTGGAACTACCCCGCGTTACGTAGCCAGTTTTGTCAGGGGTTATCTGAAAGGTTGAAGGATGCTCTGGCTTTTCATGAATACCCCGATACTTTGGAAAATGCAATGTCTTTGGCGATACGTTTGGATAGACGTATCAGAGAGAGGGGTAAGGGTCCCTCTGTGCAGGGGATTCCTCCTGCGTGTAGTTTTGTTCCACCAGCTGCCCAGGGAGATATTGCTTGTTATTCTGGCCTAGGAGAGGAACCCATGCAGTTAGGTCAGATATCTTTCCATTCGGATAGTAGAGACTTTCGTAAAGCGCACAATTTATGTTTCTTTTGTGGAAAGAGGGGTCATTTTGTTTTTTCTTGTCCGTATGTTGAACCACAGGGGAGAGTGATAAAGAAAAAAGAAAAAGAAAAAAAAAACTCCCTCACACTTGGTGGTATGAATGGTGTGGTGGAGCAGACTGGTGTGCAAGTTCCCTGCAGTTCCCGTTTTCTCCTTTCAGCTATGGTGGCGCTAGAGTCTCGAAATGTGTTTGTTGATGTTTTTCTTGATTGTGGTGCTGGGGTAAATTTAATTGACTTTCTGTTTCTTCAGGATTTGGGACTAAGTATTTGCACGTTAGAGAACGAGATTTGTGTTTTTGCCATTGATTCTTCCCCTCTTTCTCAAGGGAGCCTTACTCACGTTGTTCATGATATTCATTTAAGGGTGGGTGATTCACATACTGAGATTATTTCCTGTTTCGTCATGAAGGATTTGCCAGCTCCAATAGTTTTGGGGTTGCCATGGTTGTCTAAACATAACCCAACTATAGACTGGCAGGCGAGACAAATCATTGGTTGGAGCAAGTTTTGTTCGGATAATTGTCTTGTCACATCTATTTCTGAAGTGTCCGTTACGGCCTTGCCTCAGTATCTCTCAGATTTTTCGGACGTGTTTGCGGAGGGTGGGGCTCAGGAATTGCCCCCTCATCGTGACTATGATTGTCCTGTGAATCTCATTACGGGGGCTAAGTTGCCTAAGTCTCGGCTCTACAACCTCTCTCAACCCGAGAGAGAGGTCATGCGAAAGTATGTTGCCGAGAGTTTGGCAAAGGGTCATATTAGACCATCTAAGTCTCGAGTGGCTGTAGGTTTGTTCTTCGTGAAGAAGAAAGATGGATCACTGAGACCGTGTTTGGATTTCCGGGAGCTGAATCGTATTACAGTCCGGGATCCATATCCCCTGCCTTTGATCTCTGATCTTTTTGATCAGATTGTTGGAGCCAAGGTGTTCTCCAAGTTGGATTTGAGAGGAGCATACAATCTGATCAGGATCAAGGAGGGGGATGAGTGGAAAACTGCATTCAATACGCACGAGGGTCATTTTGAGAACCTGGTAATGCCTTTTGGGTTGACGAATGCGCCAGCGGTATTTCAGCGTATTTCGTCAATGATATTTTTCATCATTTGGTGGGGAGGTTCGTAGTAGTCTACCTTGATGACATTTTAATTTATTCTCCTGATCTGAAGACCCATCAGGATCATGTGAGACAGGTTTTGACGATCCTGCGGGAGAATAAGTTATACGCCAAATTGGAGAAATGTTTGTTACCGGGTACCCGAGGCTCGGCAAAAAGCCAGGGCCGATTCTACACGGGGTGCAGTGGGTGCCCCGCACCCCAGCGCTGTCACCCGAAAGGCGCCGAGCGCAGGGCCGGACTGGCCTGCCGGGATAGCGGGAAATTTCCCGGTGGGCCGGCAAGCCTGAGTGCCGCAAGGCCGCGGCCCTGGTGACAAGTGGGGGCGGCCGGCGGCAGGGCAGAGCAGGAGATGAGCGCCTCCATTGCGGAAGCGCTCATCTCCATAGTCATCTGTATTGCCGTCCTCAGGACGGCAATACAGATGCCTGTGCTGCGGCAGAGGAGGGAGAGGTGTGTCCCCTCCTGTTCCTCTGATAGGCTGCCGGCTTAGTGCTGGCAGCCTATCAGAGGCCGGTGCAGGCGGCGCGATGACGTCATCGCGTCGCCTGAGCCGTATAGCGAGGGACACAGACGGAAGAGGCGGCCTGCATCGCATCGCATTGCTGGAGGTAAGTATAAGTGTATTTTTTTATTTTTTTTTATATAGGTACAATACTGGGCTGGCACATAAGGGGGGCTACTGGGCTGGCACATAAGGGGGGCTACTGGGCTGGCACATAAGGGGGGACTACTGGGCTGGCACATGATAAGGGGGGACTACTGGGCTGGCACATGATAAGGGGGGACTACTGGGCTGGCACATGATAAGGGGGGACTACTGGGCTGGCACATGATAAGGGGGGACTACTGGGCTGGCACATGATAAGGGGGGACTACTGGGCTGGCACATGATAAGGGGGGACTACTGGGCTGGCACATGATAAGGGGGGACTACTGGGCTGGCACATGATAAGGGGGGACTACTGGGCTGGCACATGATAAGGGGGGACTACTGGGCTGGCACATGATAAGGGGGGACTACTGGGCTGGCACATGATAAGGGGGGCTACTGGCACATGATATGGGGGGCTACTGGCACATGATATGGGGGCACTCTGGCTACTGGCACATGATATGGGGGCACTCTGGCTACTGGCACATGATAATGGGGGGGGGGGGCTCTGGCTACTGGCACATAAGGGGGGCTACTGGCACATAAGGGGGGCTACTGGCACATGATATGGGGGGCTCTGGCTACTGGCACATGATATGGGGGGGCTCTGTCTACTGGCACTTGACATTTATTTTGACTTGTCAAAGCCGTTGACTAAGTTATTGTCAAAGCAAATTGGTGGGGCTGAAGTTGGGGGCTGAAGTTGTTGCCATAGAAACATTGTAAAGGGGAGGAGTTAGTAAGATAACCACGCCCATGTGGGGGCGCCAGAAATATTTCTGCACCCAGGCGCCTGTGACCCTAGGATCGGCCCTGATTCCACACTAGTCAAACCTCTTACTGATATGACCAAGAAGGGCGCTGATGTCTCTGTCTGGTCGGATGAGGCATTGCAGGCCTTTTCGGCTATTAAGGAGCGTTTTGCGTCTGCTCCCATTCTGGTGCAGCCGGATGTATCCCAGCCATTCGTGGTCGAGGTTGATGCATCAGAGGTGGGGGTTGGGGCGGTGCTTTCGCAGGGTCCTTCTCCTGGCAAGTCGGTCCCGTGTGCCTTCTTCTCCAGGAAGCTCTCGGTCGCTGAGAGGAATTATGATGTTGGAGATAGGGAGTTGTTGGCGATCAAGTTGGCCTTTGAAGAATGGCGTCACTGGTTAGAGGGGGCTTCTCACCCCGTTACTGTGTATACAGACCATAAGAATTTGGCTTACCTGCAATCTGCCAAGCGTCTGAACCCTAGACAGGCCAGATGGTCATTGTTTTTTACCAGGTTCAATTTCGTGGTTACCTTTCGCCCAGGGGTCAAGAACGTCAAGGCAGATGCCTTGTCTCGCAGCTTCCCTGGGGGAGGTGATTCAGAAGATCCAGCGCCGATTTTGGCGGATGGAGTGGTGGTCTCCGCTCTGTACCCTGAATTGGAGATGGAGGTGTTGGGAGCTCAGGAGGGGGCTCCTGGTTCGTGTCCCCCAGGGAGGTTGTTTGTTCCTGAGGGCCTACGATACAAGGTGTTCAAGGAACATCACGATACTGTTCTCGCTGGACATCCTGGTGGTAAGTCCACCTGTGATCTGGTGTCCCGGAGGTTCTGGTGGCCAGGTTTGCGTAAGAGTATTGAGAATTACGTGGCAGCTTGTGAAACCTGCGCTCGGTCTAAGGTTGCTCATACTCGACCGCCTGGTTCACTTCTTCCATTGTCTATTCCATCTCGTCCTTGGACACATTTGTCCATGGACTTTATTACGGACCTACCGAGTTCCTCCGGGAGAACAGTGATCTTGGTGGTAGTCGATCGTTTCAGTAAAATGGCTCACTTTATACCACTAACAAGTCTGCCTAACGCTAAGACTCTTGCGCAGATTTTTGTGGATAATATTGTTAAATTGCACGGTATTCCTTCGGATATTGTCTCTGATAGGGGCACGCAGTTTGTCTCCAGGTTTTGGAGGGCGTTCTGCTCTCGACTTGGCATTCAACTTTCTTTCTCGTCGGCTTTTCATCCACAGTCGAATGGTCAGACGGAGCGTACTAATCAAAACCTGGAGACCTACTTGAGGTGCTTTGTGGCTGAGAATCAGGAGGACTGGTCCTCATTCTTGCCCTTAGCAGAATTTGCATTGAATAACCGTAGGCAGAAGTCCACAGGTAAGTCGCCATTTTTTGGTGCATACGGTTTCCATCCTCAGTTTGGTACCTTTTCTGGGTCTGGTTCCTCCGGGATGCCAGAGGAGGAGAGATTCTCTTCTGCCTTATCCTCTATCTGGTGGGGGATTCAAGGGAATTTGGAGAGGATGGGTGAGAGGTATAAACGAATGGCTGACAGGAGACGTGTGACTGGTCCGGACCTGTGTGTGGGTGATTTGGTGTGGTTGTCCACTAGGAATATCAAGTTGAGAATGCCATCTTGGAAACTGGGTCCAAGATTTGTTGGTCCATATAAGATTTCTGCTGTGATCAATCCTGTGGCATTTCGACTTGATCTGCCGCAGACTTGGAGGATCCACGATGTCTTCCACAAGTCTTTACTAAAAAAATATGTTAAACCGGTGGTACCATCGCCATTGCCTCCTCCTCCTGTTCTGGTCGAGGGAAACTTGGAGTTTGAGATCTCCAGGATTCTCGACTCAAGAGTTCTGCGGGGTTCCCTCCAGTACCTGGTTCACTGGAGGGGATACGGTCCTGAGGAGAGGATGTGGGTTCCGGCGTCAGATGTCAACGCCAGCCGTCTGGTGAGGGCCTTTAATAGGTCCCATCTGGATAAGGTTGGTCCAGGGTGTCCGGAGGTCACCCGTAGAAGGGGGGGTACTGTCATGCCCCACTCTGACGATGTGCGGAGGTCAGCCAGGATTGCAGCACGAGTCTAGTATTTGTTTTGATGCTGTGCTGGATCCGCCTCGCATCAGGTGCACTGGGTGGAGTCATTAGTTTAAATAGTCTCCAGCCAAGGTGCTCTGAGCGGATTATACTCTTCATTGTGGTCTTGGAAGGAAGGTTGGCTGTTTGTTCCTGCTCTCAGCAGATAAGTGTATTTTCTTGTTTGGTTGTTTGTCATCTATCCCATCCAGGTTCTGTGCGAGCTGGCAGCTCCTTTCTCCCCACTTCACCATCTCAGGGAGTTCAGGGTTCTGTTAGCATAGGCTGGTGGACACAGCAAATCTACCATCAAGATTTGGTCTGTGGGCTGAGCATTGTAGGGAAAGAGGTCAGGGATAAATTAGGAGGTGACCCTTCCCCGTCTCTCGTCCAGAGCCTGGTTGGTGTGTTATCTGTTTAACTGTGCACGTCCGCCGTGACACTTATAGTCTTAATTCCTAAGCCAGATGGGACGATTTAGTAACGATTTTAGGAAGTTGAATGAAATATCTAAATTCGATGTATATCCCATGCCTCGGGTAGATGAACTGATTGAGAAGTTAGGCCAAGCCAGGTATTTTTCTGTTTTGGACCTCGCCAAAGGGTACTGGCAGGTGCCCTTGACGGAGGCTGCCAAAGAGAAAACTGCCTTCATCACACCAGAGGGGCTCTACCAATATAAGGTGTTACACTTTGGCCTGCATGGTGCCCCCGCCACCTTTCAACGTCTAATGGATATTGTTCTTCGTCCACATCGGCGGTACACCTCGGCTTACCTGGATGATATTATCATTCACAGTACCGACTGGGAAAGTCACCTGCCCAAAGTACAGGCCGTAGTGGACTCCCTTCGAAAGGCGGGACTAACAGCTAACCCAAAGAAATGTGCGATAGGGTTAGAGGAGACTAAATACCTTGGGTATGTCATTGGGCGCGGAGTCATCAAACCCCAAGTAAACAAAATAGAGGCGATAGGGAATTGGCCCCGACCTGCCACCTCTAGACAAGTAAAGTCGTTCCTGGGAATGGTGGGCTATTATATGAGGTTTTTCCCCCATTTTGCCACTTTAGCGGCTCCGTTGACAGGGCTCTTAAAGGGACTGAAGTCCGTGATAGTCCGCTGGAATGACCAGGCGGAAAAAGCTTTCTCCGCTTTGAAGTCGGCCCTGTGTGGGTCCCTGGTTTTGGTGACGCCCGACTTCAAGAGGGAATTTTTGGTACAGACCGACACCTCCGAAGTAGGTCTCGGTGCGGTACTGTCTCAGGAACTCAACGGGGAGGAGCATCCCGTTGTCTTCATCAGCCGGTAGCTCACTCCAGCGGAGACCCGGTACAGTATAGTGGAGAGTAGTGCCTGGCCATCAAGTGGGTACTCGAGTCTCTCCGCTATTATCTGTTGGGGAGGAAGTTCTGTCTGGTGACCGACCACTCCCCTCTCAAGTGGATGAGCCAGGCCAAAGAGAGGAATGCTTGGGTCACCAGATGGTTCTTGTCTCTACAGAACTTTAAGTTTACAGTAGAACACAGGGCAGGCCGGTTACAAGGAAACGCGAATGCCCTGTCCCGAGTTCACTGTCTGGCGTGTGTTCACCCCCTCAGGGTTGAACAAAGGGGGGAGGTATGTAGGAAGGCACAAGGGTCCATCATTGATGGAAGGTACGTGTCACCGAGGTTCCTGGCCTCGGCGAGATAGGAACCGGTTATTTTGTGTGTCAGTGGCAGCTAGTGCTCGCTGACACAGTTTTTTTTCTTAGTGTGGCTGAAAAGCCGATCCGGGCCGGTTCTCATTGGGAGCAGCCAAAGAGCAGGGTGGGTGGCTGTTCACCATGTTCCAGGCCAGGTTTTGGGCTGGGGTTTAAAAACCCAGCCAGCAGCTCAGCTGGGTGTGGAATAAACCTCCAGGTGATAGTGGAGCTCTGTGTTTAGGGAGCTGAGGAGTACCGCTATACTGCAAGGCTGAGAGCTGCCAGCTGGAAGCCAGGCGCCCTAAAGCCTGCTGTGGACTGCCAGGTGACATGTTTTGTTCTGTGGACTCTTGCTGTGTGAATTAACACCAGGATTCTTGCGGTGTGAATTAACACCAGACCCTGCCAAGTATTGTGTTTCTTTTCTGCCTTTTTGTGTGAATAAACACTGACTTTTGCTTTTCAACCATGGTTTTGCCTCTTCATTGCGTCCGCTTACCCTGCCTACCAGAGAAAATCCCTACACTAGCAATATGCTGTTGATTATGTATTAGCTGATAATAAGCAGCACTTCTTGAGTGCTGTGCCTGGTTGCTGGCTGGTGCAGCATGTGAACTCCCCTTCCCCAGGATTTGCTGGGTCACCCACAGTGTAAATGTATTTCCTGTGACTGTATGCAGTGACTGCTTTCACAGGAGGGTGGCATGCGAATGATGCGGGAGGACTGTTGTGGTAGCAGCAGTGGAACAACACTACTCCTCAGCGGTAACTCTACTTCAAAAGAGTGCAGTTTGGTGGTTGAACACCGAACAGCAACCCCTGCTGACTGCCGCTCCACCAATCAGTGTTGCCTGTGTTCACTGCGCCTCGATACTGTTAGTTTATTTAATATGAGTGCCATCTGTGATACATAGCAATGACTACAACAGAATTTTTCTTGGCGGTAAGTCTCGGTATAGTTACTAGTTAAAATATCGGGAAAGTTGACTTATGTAGTTAGCAAACATCTTGGGAATATTTGAGGCCAGCAACAAGTTTACTCTTGGCTGGTTTCCAAGTTCCACATCACCACAGAAACTGAGAACAACTGAATACGTGTACTGATTTTTTCACACAGCTGATTAATAATTTTTTCTTATCTCCTATAGCTTCTACACATTTTAGAATCCTTATGCAAACTTGGTCTGTGGCTATGGTGGCATAGTCACATAGCAGATTTGCTTTTTCATTCTCTTTTGTTCTTAGAATTTTTCTACTTGAACCTTAGGCTACCTGCGCGTAGAGCAGATTTGTAAGCAGAAAATTGACATGAAAATAACTCACATAAAACCACACTATTTATCATCGATTTTGTGCAGTTTTTGTGTGGATTTCCTGTGTATTTTAACAATTACATTAAAGCCTATGGTGCAATCACACTACATCAGCTGCGGACAGAGCCATTCTAATACAGGGGCCAGTGCAGAAATTTAATCAGTGGGCCCCCTTAGTGCCCCCATACAGTACTTATGCCCCCTCAGTGCCCCAACATAGTTGAGTAGAATGCTCCCTTAGTACTGCCACACTTTAGTTTTGCCCCCTTAGTGCCCCCTCACAGTACGTATGCTCCCTTAGTGCCCCCTCACATTAACTATGCCCCCTCACAGTAGTTATGCCTTTTTAGAGCTCACTCATATTAGTTACGCCTCCTTAGTGCCCACTCACATTAGTTATTTCCCCTCAGTGTCCCCACACAATAGTTATGCTCCTTTAGTTCCCTCACACAGTAGTTATGCTCCTTTAGTGCCCCTTCATATTAATTATGCCCCCTTAGTACCATCACACAGTAGTTATGCCCCCTTAGTGCCTCCTGACAGTAGTTATGCCACCTTACTTATGCTCCCTAAGTGCCCCCTCACAATGGTTCTGCCTGTTTAGTGTCCCCCTTACAATAGATTTCCCCCTTAATGGCCCTCACAATAATTCTACCTCCTTAGAGCCCCTCAAGTCCCTGTAATTGTGATCAAATAAAAAAACACTATTCACCTAGCCCTACTCCTTCGATGAATGGAGCACAGCTTTCCCTGGCAACTTGTGCTTTCTCCATTTTAGCGCAGCCGGCGTGATGATGTCACATTGCACCTGCTGCTGTTCGGACTGCACAGGCCGGGAATGGTAAAGCAGGAAACTGACATCTCCTTGCTTCACCATTGTAATCAATTGTATCTGTGTCCTCAGTCATGTCAGCCGCTGGTGGGTCCGATGCAGTTCACCCTATGATTGAATCGGCCCTGGCTGAGGATCCATAGAAACAATAACATGTTGCGGATTTTAGAAGCCTTACCACAGGTCAGTTTCCGCACATAGACAGTTGTCTTTCATCTGCTGCACAAATTTTTCTGCAAATGGAGTTGGAGATTTTGTGAGGATTTAAGGTGTTCTTAATGCTGAGAAATACAGGCAGATATGTATCCATCATGCAATACCATCAGGGAGAAGTTTGATTGGCTCAATTTATTTTGCAGCAGGACAACAACCCAAAACATGAAGTCAATGTCATTCAGGACTATATTTAGTGTAAAGAAGAACATGGACTCAGATTTACTAATGTGTCTGTGCCAAAAACCTGTCTAAATAAGTGCCACAAATGGTGCACTATGGTGCATGTAGGGCTTGTACACTTTTTTTCTGACATGCTTGTCAAGGGAGCAAGGCTTAGCAGAAAGGATGGAGCTTAATTGGAAAGGGGCCAGGGTCCAAAATGCATCTTTTTGCAACGAAAATTTGTCTCAAAATAAGCTACCAGATTTATCATCCAGCCTGAGCTACTGTTATAAATCTGGTGCAGGTCTGTCTGTCTAAGTTTACACCATCTTTAGGATTAAGAAATCTGAGCCAAGGAGTCCTGAAAGTTATGATATGACCCCCACAGAGCCCTATTCTCAACATTATCGTCTCTGTCAGGGATTACATAAATAGATAGATGGATTTGAGCAAGTTTACATCCACAGAAGATCTGTGGTTAGTTCTCCAAGATGGCAGAAAGAAGATTGAGGAAAAATGGGACCACTCCAAGTGTGGTCTCCCGGAGAAGGAATTCAGAACTAGATAAGTATGTATAGTTGATTATACAATGCGTTTCAAGGGCAAATCGCCCTCTTCATAAGACATTTGATGAAGAGGGCGATTTGTCCTTGAAACGTGTTGCATAATAAAGCAATTAACTATACATACTTACCTAGTTCTAAAGTCCTTCTGGGGGACAACGCTGTCAGAATGGTCCCATTATTCATCTTGTTTTTCCCTCAACATACGGCCAGCTGTATCACCGCAGAGCCAACTGGAGGACAAAGGCTGCCGCCCGTGGACACCGCATTCTGTGCAGTATAGAAATACAGCCTGCTCTGCCAATTGTTGTGTTTGACACAACAAGGAAAGGTAAGTGCAAAATCGGCTTACATTTATTTTTAGATAATAAATGGTTTTGGACATTAGGTGCTGCTTCTGACATCTTTTTGTTTCCAGTACAGTTTTCCATGATATTTGGAGCAACCTCCCTACCGAGTTTCTTCAAAACTTGTGTACAAGTGTACCTAGAAGAACTGATCCTATTTTGAAGATAAAAGGTGGTCACACCAAATATTAATATGATGTAGATTTCTCTTGTTTATTCACTTTACATTTTGTTAATTGATAAAAATAAATTATTAGCACTTTATTTTTCAAAGCATTCTTACTTTTCAGCATTTTTCCCCACACCTGCCTAAAACATTTGCACAGTACTATACATTTGCATGTTTTTTTCTGGGTACCTGTATTGTAAATTGTAGGCTGGTAAGCTTAAAGGGGTTTCCTGGAGTACAATATCCATGACCTATCCTCAGGATAGGTCACCAATATAAGATCAGTGGACATCTGAGTCAGGCAACCCCCCTGATCATCTGTTTGAAGAGACTGCAGCCCTTTTCCTAGGACAGTGACTTCACACTTATCACACTTATCAATCCTCGTGTAGCTCAGTCCCAGTCAAGTGAATGACCATGCGCTGCAATACAAAGTACAGCCGCTATACAATGTAGAGCACTATGCTTGGTATGCTGTGAGGAAGCCGCAGCACTCAGCAGAGCGCCATGGCTAGTGTTGAGCAAGCATGCGTGTGCTCGAGCGCGATGCTCGAGTCCCCTCCCCGCACGTTTTTTGGCGGCTACGCAGCCAATAAACCTGCGAGTATGTACTGCCACTCACTGTAATGCCGTAGCCATGTTGGTTACTGGCATTACAGTGATTGGCTGGCTGAAACGCGTCATCGGGTGCTATAAAGCACCCGATGACACGTGGTTCGGCTCAGTCTTAGTCAGGAGAGCTGTGCTGTAGAAGGGACAGATAGTGTAGGGAATTGAATTTTATTATTTTGTTAGGCAGGGTTGGTGTTAGAGACCCAAAAGTCCTTTTAAGGACTATTGTTGTATCTGGCAGCAATATATATTATTAACACAACCTGCGCTAAATAGCTTGCAATTCTTTGGCTGCTGCAGACAGCGACATTATCTTCGCTACATCTCCTGTGTAACGTGTGCACAGCCTAAAAATATCTGTGACATCCAGTGTGCTTTTTCAGTAGATGGTGTCTGCTGCGGACAGTTACATTACCTTCGCTACATCTCCTGTATAACGTTTGCGCATCATAAAAATATCTGTGACATCCAGTGTACTTTTTCCGTAGACGCTGCAGACGGCGACATTATCTGCGATACATCTCCTGTTTAACGTGTGCATATACTAAAAATATCTGTGACATCCAGTGTACTTTTTCCGTAGACGCTGCGGACAGCGACATTATCTGCGCTACATCTCCTGTTTAACGTGTACACATACAAAAAATATCTGTGACATCCAGTGTACTTTTTCCATAGGCGCTGCGGACATTGACATTACCTGCGTTACATCTCCTGTATAATGTTTCCGCATCCCAAATATCAGTGACATTGTAATTTTTTCTTAGCCGCTGGTGATAGTAGCGATATTACCTGCACTACATCTCCTGTATAACGTTAGCCCCTGGTGACAGCAGCGACATTACCTGCGCTACATCTCCTGTACAACGTTAGTCGCTGGTGACAGCAGCGCAATTACCTGTGGTACCTCTCCTATGTAACATTTCCGCATCCAAAATATCTGTGACATTGACTGTAATTTTTTCTTAGCCACTGTTGACAGAAGCGCCATTACCTGTGGTACCTCTCCTGTATAACGTTTCCACATCCCAAATATCAGTGACATTGACTGTAATTTTTTCTTAGCCGCTGTTGACAGCAGCGCCATTACCTGTGGTACCTCTCCTGTATAACGCTTCCGCATACCAAATATCTGTGACATTGACTGTAATTTTTTCTTAGCCGCTGTTGACAGAAGCGCCATTACCTGTGGTACCTCTCCTGTATAACGTTTCAGCATCCCAAATATCAGTGACATTGACTGTAATTTTTTATTAGCCGCTGGTGACAGCAGCGACATTACCTGCGCTACAGCTCCTGTATAACGTTTGCACATCCTAAATATCAGTGACATTCAGTTTAATTTATTTACACATACACTTACAAAACCTGCGCTGTGTGACATACTTGCAAGCATATATATCATTTAATATGCAGAAGGCGAGCAGTAAGGGCCGGGGAAGTGGCAATGCTGCTGATGGTGCACGCAGACGCTGTTGCTCTGGGTGCGGTGAAACTGTGCCTTCTGCCAGAGCACAAGAAACACACTCATCCACGATATCTAGCTTCATGTCCCAGTTTGCAGGGCGGCACAGGAATCCACTTTCGAAGTCAGACCAGTGTGACCAGGTGGTTGGATTGCAGTGGGTAATGCTTCAAGTCGGTTAAGCACCACCCTGTCTTCCACAAAGTCCAGTCTCAGTAGCCAAGTCTGGTCAACAGAATCCTCACCCTGATCCTTCTTCCTCCCACCATGGAGAGTCTTGCCAAACAAGTGATCCCACACTCGGATATTCCGAGGAGCTCTTTTCATCGCCATTCCTTGATTAGGGCCTCTCGCAAGCCTGCTTGAAGAGGGACATGAGGAGATCGTGTGCACTGATCCCCAAACTCCTGAGCATCCACAGTCACAAGAAGATGGCGGTGGGGAACGCCAATTAGTGCTTCACGAGGTGGATGATGATGATGAGACACAGTTGCCAATAAATTGCAAGAAAATTTAGACTAGAACCTTCAGAATCACAGGTGCATATCCATGAAGCAAACATAATTACAAAAAACAAAATGGCTGCACACCGTTATATATACAAACAATAGAGCTAAGAAATGGGGGTCATTCTAGATAAAAGTGGTACAATACCGACATAAATGAGTAATGGAAGCTCTTAGTGCACATACGTGTCGGCCCCATCTACCAGGCGTCAAGGTGGCTTCCGCAGATGGGTCCCTAACTCTAAATATGCTGCCTCACTTTGGACTTATTTGAGCCTACAATATTCAGGGCAGTGTAGGAACCAGCTACAAACGTACTCTGCTCGGAAGTCCCCGGTAGATGGGCGTGTTCAATTTAAAAGAGGTGCTACTGCAGTGCGCCAGTCCTGCAGGATGAGCGAATATGAGGTCACAGGGGTAGTTAACAAACCGAGGGTTGCTCTTGGTACTCACAGTTTTTATTTACCCTGGGCAGGCGTACAGCAGTGATGGAGAGGCTGGCACATGAATCCTCTGGGGCACTCTCTGTGTATAGGGACCAAGCCAGGTGGTAGGTGAGGTGCCCTGGGTGTTGGAAGTTTAATGTGCCGGTGGCAAGATCCCTTATAGTTCGTGACGCCAGTGCTGGTAACGGTGGCACACCGATTTGTTGTAGGAATAATTGAGATACACAAAGTTTCAGTGAACCAGAACTTCTTTTTACTGAACAGTTCAACTATTTACAGGTTTCAGTTAGTTCCACATGTACAATGTTGGTCACAGGCAGGCTTCACATAAGTGGCAGGCAAAGTCTTTGCAAGATACTCAGAGGGAATAACACTTACAGATCAGGCTGTATTTTCCTCAGATCCTGTCTGGCTTTCTCCAAGGCCCGTATGCCCTATAGCTGGCTTTATCCTTGGGTAGGGAAACCTTCCTCTGGTGTAAATCCTCTTGCTGTAAATATCCTTCTGCCCTTCAGCTTTCTACTTAGCTGGATAAAAGTGGCTCTGCACTGTACTTTTTAAGGTGCTATCTAGCTGCATGTCAGAAGCTGCTTCCCAGCTATCTTCTGGTTAAAGTACACACTGGCTTCTGACCACACTCTCCCTCTCTGGACTGGACCTGATTATATATACTAGGGGGTTCCCTAGCTCCCTCTACTGCCTAGGAGGAGGAACTACACCCCTAAAAGGCCTGGTACACAGGAAATAACATTCAATTATACATTACAATGCAATATAAAATACCATAACCATGTTCCACAGGAGGTGGAGAACAACGTGACCCAATTGACCCTTGAGTAGTGCACACCCTTACGTAGTGGGACACTACACTAGCCTCAATATATTGCAAGAAAATTTAGACTAGAACCTTCAGAATCACAGGTGCATATCCATGAAGCAAACATAATTACAAAAAACAAAATGGCTGCACACCGTTATATATACAAACAATAGAGCTAAGAAATGGGGGTCATTCTAGATAAAAGTGGTACAATACCGACTATAAATGAGTAATGGAAGCTCTTAGCGCACATACGTGTCGGGCCCATCTACCAAGCGTCAAGGTGGCTTCCGCAGATGGGTCCCTAACACTAAATATGCTGCCTCACTTTGGACTTACTTAAGCCTACAATATTCAGGGCAGTGTAGGAACCAGCTACAAACGTACTCTGCGCTAAGAGCTTCCATTACTCATTTATAGTCGGTATTGTACCACTTTTATCTAGAATGACCCCCATTTCTTAGCTCTATTGTTTGTATATATAACGGTGTGCAGCCATTTTGTTTTTTGTAACAGTTGCCAATAAGTCAACGGCAATTAGTGTCTCAAGAGGTTGATGATGAGGATGAGACACAGTTGTCAATAAGTGAGGTTGTTGTTAGGTCAACAAGTCAGGAGGATGAACATAGTGAGGAAGTGGAAGAGGAGGTGGTGGACGATGAAATCACTGACCCAACCTGGGTAGGTGGCAAGCCGAACGAGGACAGCAGTACAGAGGGGGAGGGATCTGTAGCACTGCAACAGGCTGGAAGAGGCAGTGGGGTGGCAAAAGGGAGAAGGCGGGCCACACCAAACAGACCCGCAACTATTCCCTTGAGCACCCCCTTGTAGCAATCCCTCTTGCCAAGGGGTAGGTGTTCCGCAGTCTGGCGCTTTTTTTAGGAAAGTGCGGACGATAAAAGAATTGTCATTTGCAATCTGTGCCGTACCAAAATGAGCAGGGGCATGAACACTAGCAACCTCACCACCACCAGCATGATCCGCCACATGGCTTTAAAGCACCCTAATAGGTGGGCCGAACGCTTGGGTCCACAATCAGTGTCTGCAGGTCACACCACTGCCTCCTCTTCCCCTGTGTTACGTGCTGGCAAATCCCCTGTCCAAAACGCAGGCCCGGATTCCTCCCGCCCTGCACCTTCGTAAGCACCATCAGCTAGCACATCCACTTCTGTGTCCCAGCGCAGCATACAGATGTCCATACCCCAGGCATTTGAACGAAAGCGCAAATACCCAGCCACCCACCCACAGGCCATAGCACTAAATGCGCACCTTTCCAAATTTCTGGCCCTGGAAATGTTGCCATTTAGGTTTGTGGACACTGAGGCTTTCCGCAGTTTGATGGCGGCGGCTGTCCCTCGTTAATCAGTCCCCAGCCGCCACTATTTTTCCCGGTGTGCCGTCCCTGCCTTACACCAGCATGTGTCCCGTAATCTCACCCGTGCCCTGACCAACGCAGTTATTGGGAAGGTCCACCTAACGACTGACACATGGACAAGTGCTTGTGGCCAGGGATGCTACATTTCCCTGACGGCACACTGGGTGAACGTTGTGGAGGCCGGGAGCGAGTCGTACCCTGGGATGGCACAGGTGCTACCAACGCCAAGACTGCGGGCCCTACTTCCATCAGGATTTCTGTCACCAACTACATTATTGGCTGCAACTGTAGCTGGCCAGCTAAGACCTGTCCTGTTGCTAACATAGCTGATATGTTTATACAGCTAGACCTGCCAATAACCTTAATACAGTTCCTATGTTTGTGTGTTAAAGACAAACACAGAGTTATTTACAGTGACGTCATGTTTGGATGTCATATCACTGTTATATATATTGTGTTCATAGAAGCAGAAAAGATAATATGCCTTTAAGATTCATTATATGGATGTGAGGTAAGCTCAATGACACAGCAAAAACAACAGAAAGCATAGAGTTAAACTGTTGTTGCTGGGCAGGAGTCTTGACCAATCACAGCCAGCCTCACACACAGCCTGTATGTGAAATTCCCCTAGCAGGAGCTGCTAGAATCATTATTCACCAGAGAGGAGCTGAACAGACACACACTCCACTTAGAGCCATGTTTTATGGAAGCAAGAGGCCAAAATAGGTATTTGAAACAGTTATATAATGTTCATATTGTTAATTTATAGTGATTAGAAATGTATACTGAACTAGTTATATATGTGTTTACTTACAGTTCCACCAATTGCATACAAATGAACTACTGAGCCAAACAATCATACAATCCAAACAAATTGCATACAAATGCAAACTGTTCATACCAGATCATAAGCAATTGTATAGAGCAAACTGCAAACCAAGTAGAGCAAGTGAACTATTAGTTAACCTCAGATATACCTCTCAGAGAGATCATAAAGTGCTTAAATAACTTAAAGTGAGTGTACAGATACTCAAGAGAGAAATATATCCACCATTTTATGTTGAACGACAAGATTGAACAGTTGAACCACCATCTTATGCATACCGCCATTTTATGATACTTTATTCAACACGTGTTTTGTACATGGACTATCTGCTGCGGAGGCGGCAGTGTTATATATGAAGAAAAGTTTAAGTTAATAAAGAAGTTATTTTAAGCATTTGGTGTGCTCTTTAAACCTACTGCTTCCATAGAACGGCGCCAGAGGAATTACAGAGTAATAGACAGTCTGGTTAGACTAAAAAGTCAGAGATATCAAAATTCTTCTAACGCCACAGTGCAAAAGGCACTTCATAGTGCTGTGCCTGCCACAGTGGAACTATTACTTTCAGAGAGCGAAGTGATAGCGCTCCACAACTTGAACAGTAAAGAGCGCATTAGAGCAGCGGAGCGCCAGCATATACTGCCGCGCAGCAACTGTTCCCTGAGTGAGCAAGCAAAGAAACTTCATCGGTCAAACTGCAGTCGACTTTTAAAGTGGCAGAACGGCAAAGGCAAGATAGTCAGAAGATAGTCAGAAAAAGAGCGCCAACCCTCCTGCGATCCCTAGAGAGAGAAAGAGAATCATGGTGGGAGGCCAAAGTCCAGAGCTAGAGTGTCTGCACCGAAGAGGCCACGTACTGCAGTCATCTAGTTTCCCACCACGAGGCCCAAAGCCTGCAAGCAGCGTACCTAAGCCAGCGCATCGCATGTCTGCACAGAGCATCGCAAGTCATCACAGAGCATCGCAAGTCTGCATAGAGTATCGCAAGTCTGCACAGAACATCGCAACTCAGTGCAGAGCATAGCAATTCAGCGCAAGCATTGCAACACATCAAGAAAAGACAAGTCTCCTTTAAGACTGACATTTGTTCCTGCTCTTCAGAATAAGGTCAGAGCTTTCCTTTTATTACTTATCATTGCACATAGGTTTTGGCATAAAGAGACATTTTCGCGTTGTAGTATATGGACTCTAAAGTATTTAAAGTGAAAATAATTTATTGCCTGTATCGATCGCTGTTACATTTAAAGTGTAAGTCATTTATTTCTGCATTTGTCAATATTGCATTTAAAGTGAAAGGCATTTTATTATTTTTATTGATAGTTATAGCATTTGAAGTAAAATGTCTGAGACTAGTATTACCATGCCACTGTTAGAGGATACAAAAAAAGATAGAGTAGAAGTTGAAGAGCAAGGGAACCTGTCTGAGGTAGAAGGGTCTGATGCAGCATTAGTCTTTCCTCAAACAAATATAGCCCAAACAGATGAACTAAGACGTTCATCACGTGCCAGAAAACCGACCTCAAAGATGCTGGAAAATCTGGAGCAAGAAGCAGCATTAAAAGATAAAAAGTTCGCCCGGATGTACTGTATGATAGGTGGAAATCATACATTAAAGACATTCGTAGAAAGCTGAAGCAGGAAAGTATAAAAAGGAACTTGAGTGATATGGTAGAGACGGTAGAAGAATCTGAATCAGAGCTTATGGCAGCATATGTCAACCTGTGTTCATCTACGACACCTTCCCAGGATATTGTAAGGAACATGGACACATGTACTGCGGTCACTAAAGATTTAGTAAAGCTCATGAGAGAACTTTCATTTGCAGCAAACTATGATGAAGTTAAAGCAAGAAGTAGAATGAACGAGCTCTTTATGAAAAACTATGCTAAGTCCTTAGGTGGAACCACAATCTCAAGTGGGACTTCCTTAGCTTGCAGAAGTGCCAGTCCCATATAAGAGTCCTCAAGTGCTTCTACTAAAAGAAAGGAATTGGTTGAACAACTTGCTGTCAAGAGAGCAGAAATTGAGATGGAAGCTGCCATCGAGGCACAACGCAATCAAATGGAGGCACAGTGCCAGCAAATGGAAGCTGAGATGAAAAGTCTGAAAAGGCAGAAAGAAGTTAAGATCATAGAAACCAGAGTAGTCTTAGGTTCAAATCTGTACTAAGTGAACCAACAGACTCCTACTTTCCTACATACTTCCATGAGAATGGAAGGAAATCTCCAGCACTTAGTGAGGAAATAAGTCATTATCCTTCCATCCCTGCTCAGAAAGACAAACAGAGGCCTAGTCCAGTGTTAGGAAAAAGGTGTGTTGATTTACCCTCTATCTCTACCAGAAAAGATAAAGAAAGGGACTCACCTAATTCAGAACTAAGTGAAAAAATAGAACCGGGTAATTCTATCCCTAGATGTCTCTGCAACGTTCAAGATAATGTTACAACTATTGTCCCAGCAAGACAACAGAGAACAGCCCTCGCTAGACTTCCCGTTCTGGAACCCACTGTATTTTCAGGAGACGTACTGAAGTTCATAGAGTGGAAGGCAAGCTTTGAAATGATTATTGAGCATCATTGCTTCAGTCCAGTTGACAAGTTATTCTACCTTCAGAGATATGTTGGTGGAAAAACCAAGGAAGTTCTTGAAGGTAACTTCTATAGAAAAGACGAAGAAGCCTACAAGCAAGCTTGGGAAAAATTAAATGCACAATATGGTCATCCTTTCTTAGTACAAAGATCCTTTAGAAAGAAACTGAATAACTGGCCTAAAATAGGTCCTAAAGAACACTTCAGACTCCAAAAGTATAGTGACTTCATGCAAGCATGCAGCAATGCCATCCCACATGTTCAAGGACTGGAAGTACTGAACGACTATCTAGAAAACCACAGGATGCTAACTAAGCTACCTGAAGAAGTGGCTTCTAGATGGAATCGCTATGTGACTAAACAGTTAGATCTAGGTAAGAACTTCCCAAGTTTTAAAGAGTTTTCTGAGTTTGTCAATGAGGAAGCACGGATAGCATGTAATTCAGTAACATCTTCTTACGTTTTAAAATCCTTAGAAGAACGGCCTGCAAGAGAGATAAGACGTGCCAGAGCAACTAGCTTTGCAACCAACGCAGCAGCTAAAGGTCCAGATACCTACGAGAACAAGTTCAAAGTCACTACTGAGATCAGTAGAGAGACAGAACCGACAAATCTTCAGACTATCTTCAAATGTATGTTCTCCATACTCCATACAAAAGAACCACTCCATACAAAAGTGCCAACAATTTAAGGAGAAGTCCCCAGAAGAAAAGAAAAAAATTGTACTTGAGAACCAACTGTGTTTTGGATGCCTAAAAAAAAGGCCATGTTACTAAGGAGTGTAAGAAAAAGGCCACATGCATCATTTGCAAAGGACTCCATCCTACACCACTACATGAAGAACGTCCAAAGAAAGATAAATCCTCAATACCTAAAGATACTGAGGAAGGAAAGAAAGTATCGGTATTCTCTTGCAGAGTGAGGGAAGGAGAAAGCAACGGCACATCAATGGTTGTACCAGTGTGCATTTCAAATCCTAAAAAGAAGGAACAAGAAGGTATACGTCTATGCGCTACTGGATGCTTAGAGTGATGTCACCTTCATTGATCAAGAAATCTGCAAGAAATTACAGAGGCTACAGAACCAGTGAAGCTCAAACTCACCACAATGACAGGGAGAGACACATTAGTGAACAGTCAAAGGGTAAAAGGACTGAGAGTTAGAGGACTTCATTCAAACTTCACATTAGATCTACTTCCAGCTTATACAAAAGATGATATACCTCTAGATCAAGATCGCATACCTACCTGTGAAACAGCCAATGAATAGGAGCACCTATCGATGAGCGAGCATGCTTGGCCGAATACTTGTTCGAGTTTCCTTCCTGCACGTTTCGCGGCTGCTAAGCAGCCAATAAACGTGCAGGTAAGTACTGCCATCACTGTAATGCCAGTAGCCATGTTGGCTGCTGGCATTACAGTAATTGGCTGGCTGGAACGCATCATCAGGTGCTATATAGCACCGGATGAAGCAGGTTCGGCTCATTACGAGTGAGGGAGAGCTGCTCTTAGGAAGGGACAGATAGTGTAGGGAGATTGTGATCGCAATTTATTCAATTTTAAAACGTTCAAAGACCCAAAAGTCCTTTTAAGGACTATTGTGTGTGGTGGCAGCAATTTAATGGTGCAAAGTTGTAGTAGAATTTTTTTTTAATACTTTTTGATAGCGATTATTTTGCTATATAGAAGGTGTCTGCAGTGACTTGTGACATCTGTGCAGCAATACCTTATGTGTGTCAGGGCCGCGCTTCAAGCCCCAGCACGGACCCTACAGACTTGAAAAAGGAGTGTACTGACTCCGAAACGCGTTGTCACTCATCAATAAAGACCCTTTATTTATCTACTGAGGTCGTGTCTTTGCGCCAGAAGGTATCAATTGGTGTACTACTCTAGTGCACAAAACTTTTCCTGTTGCTTCTGTGTGTCAGGAGCAGAGATAGGAAGAATATTAGTGAAAATAATATATTTTTTCCCATAATCCACATTTTTGCTGTCAAGGGTGTAATCTGTGAATTGTGTGATCTGCGCTTCAATACACTGTGTGGTTGTCAGGCCTAGATATAGGGAAAAAAATGTAAATACAGAAAACAATTTTTCTCCCATAATCTATCCACATTTTTGCTGTCCTGCATCCAAAAACTGTTTCTTTAGGGCAAATTCCAATAATCTGGGCCTAATCTAGTGTCCATATTCTGTGTGTTTCTGTGACATATACTGTCCTGCATCCAAAAACAGTTTCTTTAGGGCAAATACCAATAATCTGGGCCTAATCTAGTGCCCATATACTGTCCTGCATCAGAAAACTGTCTTTAGCGAACTGTAAAACAATCTGCACCACATCTAGTGACAAAACTATTAATATGAAGAAGGCGAGCACTAAGGAATGGGGAAGTGGGCGTGATGATGATGGTGCACGCAGAGGCCGTGGCCCTGGGCGCAATGAAACTGTGCCTGCTGCCAGTGCACCAGAAAAAAAAAACATCCACCCTACCCAGCTTTATGTCCAAGTTAGCTGGGCGGCGCTAGACAACACTGTCCAAGTCGGATAAGTGCGAACAGTTGGTCGGTTGGATTGCTGAAGATAATGTTTCCAGTCGATTAAGCACCACCCTCTCTTCCACCAAGTCCAGTCTCTGTAGCCAAGAGTCTGGTCAACCGAATCCTCTCTGATCATCCTTCCTACCACCATGGAGAGGCTTGCCAAACAAGTGATCCCACACTCGGATATTCTGAGGCGCTCTATCCAGCGCCACTATTACATTTGGCCCTCGCGCCCAGCATGTTTGAAGAGGGACCTGAGATATTGTGCCCTGAATCCCAACCTCTTGAGCCTTCACAGTCTCAAGAAGATGACGGTGGTGAACGGCAATCATTCGTTCACGAGGTGGATTATGATGAGACACAATTACCAATCACTGAGGTTGTGGTTAGGTCAAGTCAGGAGGATGAGCAGAGTCAGGAAGTGGAAGACGAGGTGGTTGACGATGAGGTCACTGACCCAACATGGGAAGGTTAAAAGCCGAGCGAGGACAGCAGTACAGAGGGGGAGGGATCCGCAGCACCGGAACAGGCTGGAAGAGGCAGTGGGGTTGCAAAACGGAGAAGGCGGACCACACTGGGTCCACAATCTGGGTCTGCGGGTCACACCACTGCCTCCTCTTCCCCTGTGTTACGCACTGATGGCCCATCCCCTGTCGAAGGCGCAGGCCCAGATGCCCCTCGCACCTGGACCTTCGCATGAACCATCAGCAACAACATCCACTTCCCTGTCCCAGGGCAGCGTCCAAATGTCCATAACACAGTCATTTGAATGCAAGCGCAAATACCCACCCACCCACAGGCCATAGCACTTAATGCGCAACTTTCTAAATTACTGGCCCTTGAAATGTTGCCATTTAGGCTTGTGGACACTGAGGCCTTCCGCAGCCTGATGTCGGCGGCCGTCCCTTGGTACGCAGTCCCCAGCCGCCACTATTTTTCACGGTGTGCCGTGCCCGCCTTACACCAGCATGTGTCCAAGAACATCACCTGTGCCCTGACCAACGCAGTTACTGTGAAGGTCCACTTAACCACAGACACATGGACAAGTGCTGTTGGCCAGGGGCGTTACACTTTCCTGCCGCACACTGGGTGAATGTTGTGGAGGCTGGGAGTGAGTCGTACCCTGGGATGGCACAGGTTCTACCCACGCCCAGGATTGCGGGCCCTACGTCCATCAGGGTCTCCTCCAGCAGCTATATTACTGGCTTCAACCCCCACTTCTCCTCCTCCGCCGCCTCCTCCTCCACTTCCACTTCTAGCAGCAGTCAGCCATCAGTCACTAGCTGTAAGCAGTGTAGCACTGCTGTAGGCAAAAACACGCTTGGAAATCCAGCTCTTGATCCAAAAGCAGGGAAACTTTATTTCAGCAGTTTAAAAACTTATGTTACAGGAAATGTAGCATAGTAGCAGGAAGCAGGTGAGAGCTGCCTTCTTTCACCATTTCACTGCTGTGGGTAAGTGTCAAACAGCACACCGCCGCAGAGCTGTGGCAGGGTATATGGGACCAGACCTAGCTGTGGCTCTCGCCACTCAACCTACAACCAGGCATGGTTGTGTCTGACAATGGCCGTAACTTGGTGGTGGCTTTGGGGCTCGGCAACCTGACACACATCCCATGCCTAGCCCACATCTTAAACTTAGTGGTTCAGCGGTTTATCAAAACCTACCCCAATTTGCCAGAGCTACTAGTGAAGGCGTGCCGCATGTGTGCCCATTTCCGCAAGTCGTCCACAGCTTCAGCTGGTCTGTCAACGCTGCAGCAGCGCTTGCGGCTTCCAGCTCACCGACTGTTGGCAGCTCACGTTCCACATGTTGGCAAGGCTTTGTGAGCAGCAGAGGGCAGTTGTGGAATACCAGCTGCAACATGGTCGTCACCTTTCGAGTTAACTGCCACTATTCACAAGCGAGGAGTGGGCATTGATGTCAGACCTCTGTGCAATTTTAAAAAACTTTCATGAATCCACACAGATGGTTTGTGGCGATAACGCTATTATCAGAGTAACCATCCCACTGCTGTGTCTACTCAAACGATCCCTGCTCACAATTAAGGACGATGCTCTGAATGTGGCAGATGAGGAAATGAGGGAGGACATTGCACAGGGTGATAGCCAGACCACCCTCAGTTCATCTTCTCAGCGTGAATTGGACCATGAAGAGGAGGAGGAGGAGCTGGAGTGAGTTGCCTCTGCTACAGAGGGTAGTACCCATGGAACTTTAATTCCATCTGTTCTGCGTGGATGGGCAGAAGAGGAGGAGGAGGATGAGGAGATGGAGAGTCATCCTGATGTCGACATCGACGTCTTGCCTGTTCGTACTCTGGCACACATGGCTGACTTCATGTTAGGCTGGCTTTCCCGCGACCCTGGAGTTATACTTATTTTAGATAACACGGATTACTGGGTGTTTACCCTTCTCGACCCCCGCTACAAAGAGAACTTCTCATCTCTCTTTCCTGTGGTGAAGAGGACGAGTAAAACGGTGCAATACCAGAAGGTACTTGTTGAGAGATCGCTCCAAAATTTTCCATCTGACAACGCTGGCGGCAGAGTCCGTACTTCCTCAGGCAACCGAGGAAGGGAGACAAGGGGAACACACAGCAGTTCCAACAAAGGCAGGGCAACACTCTCCAAGGCATGGGACACTTTCATGACACCCCGATAGCAACCTCACCCTGAAGCGCGGCCTAGTGGTACAAGGAGGGAAAAGTTTTGGAAGATGGTAAAGGAATACATAGTAGATCCTAAATGATCCCTCAGTCCCTTACAACTACTGGGTGTCCAAGATGGACACGTGGCACGAATTTGCGCTCTACGCCCTGGAGGTGCTGGCCTGCCCTGCCGCCAGCGTTTTGCCAGAGCGTGTATTTAGTGCTGCTGGTGGCATTATAACAGATAAGCGTATCTGCTTGTCCACTGGCAATGCTGACAGGTTGACTCAGATAAAAATGAACAAGGCCTGGCTTGCCTCTGACTTCTCAACTCCACCAGAGGAGAGCTGAGCTGATGATGAACATAAAGTCAATTTCAATCTATCATTTATAATGTACTTAATCTACTGTAGTGTATTCCCATGCACCTTTTCCACCACAAAAAAAAAAATGTATATGGTTGAATCTTGTTTTCTCCTTCTCCTCCTCCTAATCCAGATTGTATATATTCCCTCCACTCTAATATTTTTAATAGGGTCAGCTCAACTGCAGGCCCTCAACTCTAATTCTTTTTAATAGGGTCAGCTCCACTGTAGGTCCTCAACAATTTTTTTTTATAGGGTCAGCTGAATAGCATGCACTCACTGTGACCCCCAACCCGGTGTCGGCGATCGCAGCAAACCGCAGGTCAATTCATTGCTGCGTTTCCGGGTTATTCGGGTCTCTGGGGACCCGATAACCCGAAACAGGATGGTGATCGGTGGTGGGATAATACACCACCAATCACCATTCTGCGATCCTGAGAGGTGATGGTGACATCACCTCTCAGGATCGTCTCTCATTGGTCGGCTGGGGCGGGCGGGCTATTCAAATTACAGCAGCGCTCCTCTCTTCCTCCTTTTGTTCAGATCCGTCAGAGCTGCAGGGATCATCAGCCAGCACCCCTATCTGTGCCCCAGCACCACCAAGGTATTTAGGGAAAGGTTAGGTTAGGCAGGGATATTCAGGGAAAGTTAGTGAGAAAAAAAAACAAAACAGTTTTTGTTGCATCACCCTAAATCGGGTGTCTGGGGTCTACAGCACAGCTGTGTGACCCTAGACCCCCCCAGGGGTGCTGCAGCTTGCACCCCCCCACAACCTTTTTTGGGGCGCAAGCATTATTATTTATTTTTTCTGTGTACACTGACTGTGGCCGGCACTCTTAGCGTCTGGCCACTGTTAGCGCATCGCACACCCCACCGCTCAACTTCGGACAGTTGATCAGCTAGTTTGAATTTTTTTAATTTATTTTTTCACATTTTTTGTCCTTTTTTTTTTTTAATTTTAAATTTTTTTTTTTTGTCTGTTAGGTTTAGAGTAAGTTCGTCAACACCCGTGCCCCCACACACACGCACACCAAATAAAGTTTAACACGCACACACACACTCCCCTATGGCCCACCGGATGTTCTCGGACGACGAGGCATACGCCCAGCTTGCCTCCGAGTCCGAAAGCCCCAGTGAGGATGAGGATGACCCCACTTTCCTTTTGTCATCCGCGTCCTCCTCATTATCTAGTGATGATGATGAGCCCCCAAGGCGGCAGAGACGCTGCCAGGCGGAGCAAGGGGACCGTAATGCTAGGGACCCTGTGGCCCACACTAGTACGAGCAGCTCTGGGGCTCGTACTAGTTTTCCGGCCCACCAGTTAAGTCCACCTGAGCCCCCTGCCGGTGAACTTGTCTGGTGTACCCCAGAGCATTTTGAGCCTGCGATTCCTGATTTTGTAGGCCAACCAGGAATCCAGATTTCCACAGTGGGCTTCACTGAATATGACTATTTTGGTCTTTTTTTCAGTGACCACTTTGTAAATCTGATGGTGGAGCAAACGAACCTGTACACCCAACAGTTCGCTGCTCAACACCCAGGCTCCTTTTTGGCTAGGGCCGGTGGCTGGACTCCGGTCAGTGTAGCCGAGATGAGGACGTTTTGGGGCCTCGTGCTACACATTGGCCTAGTCAAAAAACCTAGTGTCAGGCGTTACTGGAGTGGGGACATCCTCTACCAGACCCCACTTTACAGTACGGCCATGACACGTTCCCGGTTTGAGGCCATCCGGAAATGCCTGCATTATGCAGAGAATGCAGCATGTCCCCCCCCAAGGTGATCCTGCCTATGACCGCCTGTACAAAATCAGGCCGGTCATCGATCACTTTGGGGTCAAAGTTGTGCAGGCCTATGTACCTGGAAGGAAGGTCACGGTTGATGAGTCTCTCATTGCTTTCAAAGGGAGACTCCTTTTCCGCCAGTATGTTCCCTCTAAGTGGGCGAGGTATGGCGTAAAGCTGTACAAAATTTGTGAGAGTACCTCAGGGTACACTTGCAAGTTTCGTGTGTATGAGGGGCGAGATTCACGTATTGAACCCCCAGAATGTCCCCCCACTCTGGGTGTTAGCGGGATACTTGTGTGGGACTTTATGCACCCACTGCTAGATAAGGGTTACCACCTGTACGTGGATAACTTTTATACTAGTATCTCCTTGTTCCAGTCCCTCGCCGCCAGATCCACGTCCGCTTGTGGAACCGTGTGGAAAAATCAACGCGGCCTCCCTACCCACCCCCTCTAGGTACCTATCCCTAGGGGTGAGAACCGTGCCCTTACCAGTGGAAACCTGTTGCTGGTCAGGTATAAGGACAAGAGGGATGTCCTTGTACTGTCCACAATTCACGGTAACAGCATCACCCCTGTCCCTGTGCGAGGTACCGCGGCAACGGTCCTCAAGCCCGATTGTATCGTTGACTACAATCGGTATATGGGAGGAATTGATCTCTTTGATCAAGTCCTCAAGCCATATAATGCCATGTGCAAAACCCGAGCATGGTACAAAAAAGTTGCGGTCTACTTGGTGCAGGTTGCCTTGTCCAATTCTTTTGTGCTGTCCCAGAGCGCTGGCAACACAGGGAAATTCCTTCAGTTCTATGAGGCAGTCCTCAAGAACCTGATCTTTTCTGACCGGGAAAGAGCAGGCCGAAGTACCTCGGGAATTGGCGGTGCCCGGATCGTCCCTGGCCAACACTTTCCAGGTGTGGTCCCCCATACTGGAAAGAAGGGACAGACCCAAAAAGGTGCAGAGTGTGTCACAGGAGGGGGATACGGAAGGACACCACTACTCAGTGTGACACGTGTCCTGATCATCCGGGCCTCTGCATTATTGGTTGCTTCAGGGAGTACCACACTTCCATGGAGTACTAAATTTATATTCCCCTTCCCCAATTTAGCCACTGACAATCGGATAAAAAACTATGGTTCTCAGACTTGAGAAAATATTAGTTAGTAAAACTAAAATAAATAAAAAAAAGACATATTAGGTATCGCCATGTCCGTAAGGATCCGCTCTATAAAAATACCCCAAGACCTAATCCCTCTGATGAACACAGTCAAGAAAAGGAAATAAAAGCGGTGCATCTTACATCACAAAAATTGTAATAGCAAGAGATCAAAAAGTCATATGCCCCCCCAAAATAGTGCCAATAAAACCGTCCTCTCATCCCGCAAAAAATGAGCCCCTACCTAAGATAATCGGCTAAAAAAAATAAAAAATGACTCAGACTATGGAGATACTAAAATGTTTTTTTTTTGTTTATAAAAAGATAATATAGTGTAAAACATAAATAAAAAAATTAAAAGTAGACATATTAGGTATCGCCGCGTCCGTAAGAATCTGCTATATAAAAGCACCCCATGACCTAACCCCTCAGATGAACACGGTCAAAAAAATTTAATAAAAACTGTGCCAAAACAGCAATTTTTGGGCAAATTTTCCATTCCAATCCGTTTTTTTCCAGTAACAAAGCAAGGGTTAACAGCCAAACAAAACTCAATATTTATTACCCTGATTCTGCAGTTTACAGAAACACCCCATATGTGGTCGTAAACTGCTGTATGACCAAATGGCAGGGCGCAGAAGGAAAGGAACGCTGTATGGTTTCTGGAAGGCAGACTTTGATGGCCTTTTTTTTTTTTGGCACCATGTCCCATTTTAAGAACCCCTGATGCACCCCTAGAGTAGAAACTCCATAAAAGCGACCCCTTCTAAGAAACTACACCCCTCAAGGTATTCAAAACTGATTTTTCTAACTTTATTAACCTTTAGGTGTTCCTCAACAGTTTAAGGCAAATGGAGATGAAATTTCTGAATTTCTATTTTTGGTAACCTTGCCTCACAAAAATGTAATATAGATAAACCAAAAATCATATGTATCCTAAAAATAGTCCCAACAAAACTGCCACCTTATCCTGTAGTTTCCAAAATGGGATCACTTTTATGGAGTCTCTACTCTAGGGGTGCATCAGGGGGGCTTCAATGGGACATGGTGTAAAAAAAACAGTCCAGCAAAATCTGCCTTCCAAAAACCACACGGCATACCTTTCCCTCTACGCCCTACCGTGTGCCTGTACAGTAGTTTACGGCCACATATGGGGTGTTTCTGCAAACTACAGAATCGGGGCAATAAATATAGCATTTTGTTTGGCTGTTAACCCTTGCTTTGTTACTGGAAAAAAATGGATTAAAATGGAAAATTTGCCCAAAAATGTAAATTCTCAAATTTCATCTCCATTTGCCAATAACTCTTGTGCAACACCTAAAGGGTTAACAAAGTTTGTAAAATCAGTTTTGAATACCTTGAGGGGTGTAGTTTCTAGAATGGGTCACTTTTATGGAGTTTCTACTCTAGGGGTGCATCAGGGGGGCTTCAAATGGGACATGGTGTAAATAAACCAGTCCAGCAAAATCTGCCTTCCAAGAACCACACGACGTACCTTTCCCTCTACGCCCTACCGTGTGCCCGTATAGTAGTTTACGGCCAAATATGGGGTGTTTCTGCAAACTACAGAATCGGGGCAATAAATATAGCATTTTGTTTGGCTGTTAACCCTTGCTTTGTTACTGGAAAAAATGGATTAAAATGGAAAATTTGCCAAGAAATCTAAATTCTGAAATTTTATCTCCATTTGCCATTAACTCTTGTGGAACACCTAAAGGGTTAACGACGTTTGTAAAATCAGTTTTGAATACCTTGAGGGGTGTAGTTTCTAGAATGGGGTGGTTTCTATTATGTAAGCCTCACAAAGTGACTTCAGACCTGAACTGGTCCCTAAAAATTGGGTTTTTGAAAATTTCTGAAAAATTTCAAGATTTGCTTTTAAACTTCTAAGCCTTGTAATGTCCCCAAAAACTAAAATGTCATTCCCAAAATGATCAAAACATGAAGTAGACATATGGGAAATGTAAAGTAATAACTATTTTTGTAGTTATTACTATGTATTATAGAAGTAGAGAAATTAAAACTTGGTCATTTGAAAATTTTTCCATAATTTTGGTAAATTTGGTATTTTTTTTATAAATAAAAATGCATTTTTTTTTACTTAATTTTACCAGTGTAATAAAGTACAATATGTGACGAAAAAACTATCTCAGAATGGCCTGGATAAGTCAAAGCGTTTTAAAGTTATCACCACATAAAGTGACACTGGTCAGATTTGCAAAAAATGGCCTGGTCCTTAAGGTGAAAATGAGTCCGGTCCCTAAGGGGTTAAATCTGCTTGTTGAATATTTTCTGGAGTTCCTGGAAGAATTAGCTCTGGCTTTGGCAGGGCTAGGAAATGAATAGCCTTTGGCTTTATTCAAGGTCTTAAGAATATACAAAAGCTGTTTGCCAAACAAGTGTTCAGGCTCAGAGGAATAAAGTTGCTCTTTGAATGAGAATCCACATTCCAGAGTTTCAGCCATATAGCTCTGCGGGCTGAGTTTGAGAGGGCCATGGACCCAGCAGCAAGAGCAACAGCATTCAGAGAATAATCACAGAGTAAGCCTCATGCACACGACCCTTGTGTGCATCCGTATCCGTTGTTCCATTTTCCGTGATTTTCTGCGGACCCATTGACTTTCAATGGGTCCGTTGAAAACTCGGAAAATGCACCGTTGTTCATCCGCGTCCGTGATCCGTGTTTCCTGTCCGTCCAAAAAATACCTGTCCTATTTTTTTGATGGACAACGATTTGCGGACCCATTCAAGTCAATGGGTTCGTGAAAAAACATGGATGCACACAAGATTGTCATCCGCGTCTGTGATCCGTGTCCGTAGGCTACTTTCACACAGACGGATCCGCAGATCCGTCTGCATAAAAGCTTTATCAGATCTGAGTTTTCACTTTGTGAAAACTCAGATCCGACAGTATATTCTAACACAGAGGCGTTCCCATAGTGATTGGGACACTTCAAGTTAGAATATACTAAGTACTGTGTACATGACTGCCCCCTGCTGCCTGGCAGCACCCGATCTCTTACAGGGGGCTGTGATCCGCACAATTAACACCTCAGGTGCCGCACCTGAGGGGTTAATTGTGCATATCATAGCCCCCTGTAAGAGATCAGGTGCTGCCAGGCAGGAGGGGGCAGACATGTACACCCTCCCTCCCCTGTATTAACCACTTAAGGACCACAGGTTTATACCCCCCTAAAGACCAGGCCCTTTTTTACAAATCGGCACTACACTACTTTCACCGTTTATTGCTCGGTCATGCAACTTACCACCCAAATGAATTTTACCTCCTTTTCTTCTCACTAATAGAGCTTTCATTTGGTGGTATTTCATTGCTGCTGACATTTTTACTTTTTTTGTTATTAATCGAAATTTAACGATTTTTTTGCAAAAAAATGACATTTTTCATTTTCAGTTGTAAAATTTTGAAAAAAAAACGAGATCTATATAGAAATTTTGCTCTAAATTTATAGTTCTACATGTCTTTGATAAAAAAAAAATGTTTGGGTAAAAAAAAAAATGGTTTGGGTAAAAGTTATAGCGTTTACAAACTATGGTACTATGTGAATTTCCGCTTTTTGAAGCAGCTCTGACTTTCTGAGCACCTGTCATGTTTCCTGAGGTTCTACAATGGCCAGACAGTACAAACACCCCACAAATGACCCCATTTCGGAAAGTACACACCCTAAGGTATTCGCTGATGGGCATAGTGAGTTCATAGAACTTTTTATTTTTTGTCACAAGTTAGCGGAAAATGATGATTTTATTTTTTTTTCTTACAAAGTCTCATATTCCACTAACTTGTGACAAAAAATAAAAACTTCTATGAACTCACTATGCCCATCACGAAATACCTTGGGGTCTCTTCTTTCCAAAATGGGGTCACTTGTGGGGTAGTTATACTGCCCTGGAATTCTAGGGGCCCAAATGTGTGGTAAGGAGTTTGAAAACAAATTCTGTAAAAAATGACCAGTGAAATCCGAGAGGTGCTCTTTGGAATGTGGGCCCCTTTGCCCACCTAGGCTGCAAAAAAGTGTCACACATCTGGTATCTCCGTACTCAGGAGAAGTTGAGGAATGTGTTTTGGGGTGTCATTTTACATATACCCATGCTGGGTGAGATAAATATCTTGGTCAAATGCCAACTTTGTATAAAAAAATGGGAAAAGTTGTCTTTTGCCAAGATATTTCTCTCACCCAGCATGGGTATATGTAAAATGACACCCCAAAACACATTCCCCACCTTCTCCTGAGTACGGCAATACCAGATGTGTGACACTTTTTTGCAGCCTAGGTGGGCAAAGGGGCCCATATTCCAAAGAGCACCTTTCGGATTTCACAGGTCATTTTTTACAGAATTTGATTTCAAACTCCTTACCACACATTCGGGGCCCTAGAATGCCAGGGCAGTATAACTACCCCACAAGTGACCCCATTTTGGAAAGAAGACACCCCAAGGTATTCCGTGAGGGGCATGGCAAGTTCCTAGAATTTTTTATTTTTTGTCACAAGTTAGTGGAAAATGATGATTTTTTTTTTTTTTTTTTTCATACAAAGTCTCATATTCCACTAACTTGTGACAAAAAATAAAAACTTCCATGAACTCACTATGCCCATCAGCGAATACCTTGGGGTCTCTTCTTTCCAAAATGGGGTCACTTGTGGGGTAGTTATACTGCCTTGGCATTCTAGGGGCCCGAATGTGTGGTAAGGAGTTTGAAATCAAATTCTGTAAAAAATGACCTGTGAAATCCGAAAGGTGCTCTTTGGAATATGGGCCCCTTTGCCCACCTAGGCTGCAAAAAAGTGTCACACATCTGGTATCTCTGTATTCAGGAGAAGTTGAGGAATGTGTTTTGGGGTGTCTTTTTACATATACCCATGCTGGGTGAGATAAATATCTTGGTCAAATGCCAACTTTGTATAAAAAAATGGGAAAAGTTGTCTTTTGCCAAGATATTTCTCTCACCCAGCAGGGGTATATGTAAAATGACACCCCAAAACACATTCCCCACCTTCTCCTGAGTACGGGGATACCAGATGTGTGACACTTTTTTGCAGCCTAGGTGGGCAAAGGGGCCCATATTCCAAAGAGCACCTTTCGGATTTCACAGGTCATTTTTTACAGAATTTGATTTCAAACTCCTTACCACACATTTGGGCCCCTAGAATGCCAGGGCAGTATAACTACCCCACAAGTGACCCCATTTTGGAAAGAAGAGACCCCAAGGTATTCGCTGATGGGCATAGTGAGTTCATGGAAGTTTTTATTTTTTGTCACAAGTTAGTGGAATATGAGACTTTGTATGAAAAAAAAAAAAAAAAAAAAAATCAGCATTTTCCACTAACTTGTGACAAAAAATAAAAAATTCTAGGAACTTGCCATGCCCCTCACGGAATACCTTGGGGTGTCTTCTTTCCAAAATGGGGTCACTTGTGGGGTAGTTATACTGCCCTGGCATTTTCCAGGGGCCCTAATGTGTGGTAAGTAGGTAAATGACCTGTGAAATCCTAAAGGTGCTCTTTGGAATATGGGCCCCTTTGCCCACCTAGGCTGCAAAAAAGTGTCACACATGTGGTATCGCCGTATTCAGGAGAAGTTGGGGAATGTGTTTTGGGGTGTCATTTTACATATACCCTTGCTGGGTGAGAGAAATATCTTGGCAAAAGACAACTTTTCCCATTTTTTTATACAAAGTTGGCATTTGACCAAGATATTTCTCTCACCCAGCATGGGTATATGTAAAATGACACCCCAAAACACATTCCCCAACTTCTCCTGAGTACGGCGATACCAGATGTGTGACACTTTTTTGCAGCCTAGATGCGCAAAGGTGCCCAAATTCCTTTTAGGAGGGCATTTTTAGACATTTGGATACCAGACTTCTTCTCACGCTTTGGGGCCCCTAGAATGCCAGGGCAGTATAAATACCCCACATGTGACCCCATTTTGGAAAGAAGACACCCCAAGGTATTCAATGAGGGGCATGGCGAGTTCATAGAAATTTTTTTTTTTGGCACAAGTTAGCGGAAATTGATATTTTTAATTTTTTTCTCACAAAGTCTCCCGTTCCGCTAACTTGGGACAAAAATTTCAATCTTTCATGGACTCAATATGCCCCTCACGGAATACCTGGGGGTGTCTTCTTTCCGAAATGGGGTCACATGTGGGGTATTTATACTGCCCTGGCATTCTAGGGGCCCTAAAGCGTGAGAAGAAGTCTGGAATATAAATGTCTAAAAATTTTTACGCATTTGGATTCCGTGAGGGGTATGGGGAGTTCATGTGAGATTTTATTTTTTGACACAAGTTAGTGGAATATGAGACTTTATAAGAAAAAAAAAATAATAATTCCGCTAACTTGGGCCAAAAAAATGTCTGAATGGAGCCTTACAGAGGGGTGATCAATGACAGGGGGGTGATCAATGACAGGGGGGTGATCAGGGAGTCTATATGGGGTGATAACCACAGTCATTGATCACGCCCGTGTAAGGCTTCATTCAGACGTCCGTATGCGTTTTGCGGATCCGATCCATCTATCAGTGCATCCGTAAAAATCATGCGGACGTCTGAATGGAGCTTTACAGGGGGGTAATCAATGACAGGGGGGTGATCAGGGAGTCTATATGGGGTGATCACCACAGTCATTGATCATGCCCCTGTAAGACTTCATTCAGACGTCCGGATGCGTTTTGCGGATCCGATCCATCTATCAGTGGATCCGTAAAAATCATGCGGACGTCTGAATGGAGCTTTACAGGGGGGTAATCAATGACAGGGGGGTAATCAATGAAAGGGGGGTGATCAGGGAGTCTATATGGGGTGATCACCACAGTCATTGATCACGCCCCTGTAAGGCTTCATTCAGACGTCCGGATGCGTTTTGCGGATCCGATCCATCTATCAGTGCATCCGTAAAAATCATGCGGACATCTGAATGGAGCTTTACAGGGGGGTAATCAATGACAGGGGGGTGATCACCACAGTCATTGATCATGCCCCTGTAAGGCTTCATTCAGACATCCGTATGCGTTTTGCGGATCCGATCCATCTATCAGTGCATCCGTAAAAATCATGCGGACATCTGAATGGAGCTTTACAGGGGGGTGATCAATGACAGGGGTGTAATCAATGACAGGGGGGTGATCAGGGAGTCTATATGGGGTGATCACCACAGTCATTGATCATGCCCCTGTAAGGCTTCATTCAGACGTCCGGATGCGTTTTGCGGATCCGATCCATCTATCAGTGGATCCGTAAAAATCATGCGGACGTCTGAATGGAGCTTTACAGGGGGGTAATCAATGACAGGGGGGTAATCAATGACAGGGGGGTGATCAGGGAGTCTATATGGGGTGATCACCACAGTCATTGATCACGCCCCTGTAAGGCTTCATTCAGACGTCCGGATGCGTTTTGCGGATCCGATCCATCTATCAGTGGATCCGTAAAAATCATGCAGACGTCTGAATGGAGCTTTACAGGGGGGTGATCAATGACAGGGGGGTGATCAATGACAGGGGGGTGATCAGGGAGTCTATATGGGGTGATCAGGGGCTAATAAGGGGTTAATAAGTGACGGGGGGGGGGGTGTAGTGTAGTGTAGTGGTGCTTGGTGCTACTTACAGAGCTGCCTGTGTCCTCTGGTGGTCGATCCAAACAAAGGGGACCACCAGAGGACCAGGTAGCAGGTATATTAGACGCTGTTATCAAAACAGCGTCTAATATACCTGTTAGGGGTTAAAAAAATCACATCTCCAGCCTGCCAGCGAACGATCGCCGCTGGCAGGCTGGAGATCAACTCTCTTACCTTCCGTTCCTGTGAGCGCGCGCGCCTGTGTGCGCGCGTTCACAGGAAATCTCGGCTCACGCGAGATGACGCCTATTGGCGTTAGCGTAGCCTGGGGGAGCCGCCGCAATGACTCCTTTCGGCGTTAGCGTGGCGGCAAGCGGTTAAATTCATTGGTGGCCAGTGCGGCCCCCCCTCCCTCCCGTGTATTAAATTCATTGTTGGCCTGTGCGGCCCCCCTCCCTCCCATGTATTACATTCATTGGTGGCCAGTGCGGCCTCCCCTCTCCCCCTCCTAATTAAAATCCCCCCCATTATTGGTGACAGCGGAGAGTTCCGATCGGAGTCCCAGTTTAATCGCTGGGACTCCGATCGGTAACCATGGCAACCAGGACGCTACTGCAGTCCTGGCTGCCATGGTTACTTAGCAATTTTAGAAGCATTATACTTACCTTCGCTGTCTATGGCCGGCCGGGCGCTCCTCCTACTGGTAAGTGAAAGGTCTGTGCGGCGCATTGCTTATAGCACAGACCTGTCACTTACCAGGAGGAGGAGCGCCTGGCCGGTCACAGACAGCACAGGTAAGTATAATGCTTCTAAAATTGCTAAGTAACCATGGCAGCCAGGACTGCAGTAGCGTCCTGGTTGCCATGGCTACCGATCGGAGTCCCAGCGATTAAACTGGGACTCCGATCGGAACTCTCCGCTGCCACCAATAATGGGGGGGGATTTTAATTAGGGGGGGGATTTTAATTAGGGGGGGGAGGGGAGGCCGCACTGGCCACCAATGAATGTAATACAGCAGGGGAGGGAGGGAGGGGGGCGCACTGGCCACCAATGAATGTAATACAGGGGAGGGAGGGAGGGGGGGCCGCGCTGGCCACCAATGAATTTAATACAGGGGAGGGAGGGAGGGGGGGCCGCACTGGCCACCAATGAATTTAAAACTGGGGAGGGAGGGGGGTCTGCCCCCTCCTGCCTGGCAGCACCTGATCTCTTACAGGGGGCTATGATACGCACAATTAACCCCTCAGGTGCGGCACCTGAGGGGTTAATTGTGCGGATCACAGCCCCCTGTAAGAGATCGGGTGCTGCCAGGCAGCAGGGGGCAGTCATGTACACAGTTCTTAGTATATTCTAACTTGAAGCGTCCCCATCACTATGGGAACGCCTCTGTGTTAGAATATACTGTCGGATCTGAGTTTTCACGATATAACTCAAATCCGATGGTATATTTTAACATAGAGGCGTTTCCATGGTGATGGGGACGCTTTAAGTTAAAATATACCATCGGATTAGCGAAAACTCCGATCCGATGGTATAATAGGGACTCCTGACTTTACATTGAAAGTCAATGGGGGACGGATCTGTTTGCAATTGCACCATATTGTGTCAACGTCAAATGGATCCGTCCCCATTGACTTGCATTGTAAGTCAGGACGGATCCGTTTGGCTCCGCACGGCCAGGCGGACACCAAAACAACTTATTTTTTACTTTCCTTCATGTCCGTGGATCCTACAAAAATCAAGGAAGACCCACGGAAGAAAAAATGGACACGGATCACGGAACTACGGAACCCGTTTTTGCGGACCGCAAAAAAAAATGGTTGCATGCATGAGGCCTAAATTGGACAGGATTATCCCCAGCAATTTCTCTCTGGGTCTACCTACCACAATCTCATCCGCTACTTGAGACTAGGGATGAGCGAATCGACTTTGGATGAAACATCTGAAGTCGATTCGCATAAAACTTTGTTTCAATACTCTACAGAGTGAGCGCTCTGTACAGTATTAGAATGTATTGGCTCCAATGAGCCGAAGTTATTGCTTTGCGAAGTCTCGCGAGACTTCGCATAATAACTTCAGAAATTGATTTATATTGTAAAAAACATTTCCCGAACTCGGGTTCGGTTCCAAGTGGTACCTTGGAACCGAACCCGAGTTTGGGAAATGTTTTTTTACAGCATAAATCAATTTCTGAAGTTATTATGCGAAGTCTCGCGAGACTTCGCAAAGTAATAACTTCGGCTCATTGGAGCCAATACATTCTAATACTGTACGAAGCACTCGCTCCGTACAGTATTGAAACAAAGTTTTATGTGAATCGACTTCGGATGTTTCATCCGAAGTTTATTCGCTCATCCCTACTTGAGACCAAAGAGTCAAAAAAAGCTTTAAAGGGAACCTGTCACCAGGATTTTGTGCATAGCGCTGGGGACATGGGCTGCTAGATAGCCGCTAGCACATCTGCAATACCCAGTCCCCACAGCTCTCTGCGCTTTTATTGTGTTAAAAAAACGTTTTGATCAATATGCAAATGAACCTGATATGTGTCCAGTATCCGGAGATGAGTCCAGCGGAAAGGAGCCCAGCACTGCCCCGCGTCCTCCGAATCTCCTCCTTGCTGGCTGACGTCACAGAGCTGGAGCGCCGAAATCTCGCGATGTGCGAGCTAGCGCATGCGCAGTGTCGGCATCATGTTCATTCCCTGTGCTGGCATCAGCACAGGGAACGAACTACGCATGCGCTAACTTGCGCATCGCGAGATTTCGGCGCCCCAGCTCTGTGACGTCAGCCAGCAAGGAGGAGATTCGGAGGACGCGGGGCGGTGCTGGGCTCCTTTCCACTGGACTCATCTCCGGATACAGGACACATATCAGGTTCAGTTGCATATTGATCAAAACGGTTTTTTAACACAATAAAAGCGCAGAGAGCTGTGGGGACTGGGTATTGCAGATGTGCTAGTGGCCATCTAGCAGCCCATGTCCCCAGCTCTAATCACAAAATCCTGGTGACAGGTTTCCTTTAATGTAATGTCTGCTCTCCTATCCATCGGATTTTAAGCAAGAAGAAATCGTCAGCAGGGAAAACTGTTTTCTTGGCCAACTTGGCCACTGCCAAATCCACCTGGAGAAGAACATGCTAAGCCTTTTATACCTTCTCCTGTAAAAGATAGGTTGCTGTAAAACAGCCCCAGGATCAGATCTTTCTTTTTTTCCCCATTACTCTTGGAGAAGTTTATACACAGCAGGATGCCATGAGTATGACCTTTTCAGAAATCTTTGGAAAGTAGAAAAGTTGGCCGTGATTTATCTTAGCTTCACTTCAGAATTCTGGCATCAACTCTAATGCAGTTTAAGCATAAACTGACTTCCTCTCATGATAAATTCCCCCCATTGTTTGCCGTCTTTCAGCACCTTGGCAGCCTTAACTTCCAGAGTATTTTTGATAATCTGAATAAATTTAGAGAAGGGATTACCTTGCTTTAGACTTTTTATGTTATCTGAAGCTGTACTTTAGCTCAGAGAAAGTCTTTTGTAATTGACCTTTAAGCCACTTGTAATGCCCACGGCCGGGTCCAGCATCTGGGGTATCCCTTGCCCCTTAGGAGGTTTCTACGAAATATGTCCCTCTTATAGAGCAAGTAAACGTGACACCAGTTGCAGTTAAGCAACGGGGACATGGAGTTTCCTTTGTAGATGGTAGTGTTGGTACCCAGTGTAGGAAGGCCAGAGTGGTGTTAAATAGGCCACAATATCTCTGGAGATGTTGTGTAGCACTTTGTCACGGTGCTTCTACCTGAATACAGGTGTATCCCAGACAAGGCCGTCCGAAGCAGTGCAAAAGGGGATGAAGAACTTGGAAGGTGTAGAACAAAGTTGAGTCCAGACTTGGTAAACAGTTGAACAGTTGCTTTTACTTTGCATAAACGATAATCCATACAGTTTCCAGACTTGATCTTGGTTATCAATAGGTTTAAGCAGGCAAATAGCAGGCAAATACTTTCTCTGCAAACAAACTCCTCTCTGCTGTATCCTTCGTGTAGTTCTCTCAGTTCAGATATGTTAGCAATAGTAGTCTGTCTCTTACTGTAGGCAATCCTAGGAACTTCTTGTCCTGGCTTTGAGTACCTCAAGCTTTGGCTCAGCTTGGGCGAAGGCAATGCAAACCCAGGAGGGGACATGCAACCAAAATGCACTTTAGAGGCAGGGCCTCTGGGCCTAGCAGAGCAAGCAGAGCTCTGCTAGCCACCACACAACCTCTCCCTTAGGAGGGTAGACTAGACACTCTCTCACTAACACTAAACTCCTCCTCTCCTTCTCCGTCTAGAGGGAGAGAGACAATGGATAATCCAGTCCATTCCCTGCAACTAGCACTGCCAAGTGTTGCTGTCACCTTGTGGTAACCAGGCACATTACATAAAACATAACAATTACATGGAATAAATATGCACATTACTCTGAGATGACACAAAATACATTGGATGACAGGTATTAGCACATAGGAAATCGTAGCAAGGTGCCAAAGGGAGTGGTAATGGCACTCTGGGTCATTACATTCCCCCTTACTTAAAAGGCAAAACACCGTGTTGAGGTCAAGATATATATACTGTATATATATATATGCTCTAAGGGTAACGTAATAAATATAAAGTGCTACATGGAAATACTGACATATAAGACGGCTACCAAAAGGTATCTCTGCCCGTTAAAGTAGGGTGTCTGTGAACAGTTTCCCTCTCAGGGATAACCAGACAACCAACATAGTGTGCACTAAGCGATCATTATTGACTAACTTTGAGTATTCTGGCAATGAACACCAAAGGAAGCGCAGGGGTGACTTCAGTCCATCAACCCACCACTATGCAATGAAAACGCCCGCAAGTAGAAGGGTGGCATTACCCGGTATTCCCTTCCGGCAACAAGGTCTAGTTATGTTTACGCTTCGTCACCTTGATGATTAGTACAGGTAGCTAAATATTTTTCCTAAGCCTGGTGCACTAGGCCTTAAGACATGGAGTCATACTTAAAACTCCAATACTTCAGGAGGAGGGACATTTTCTCCTACAACTCCAAACAGATACAAAAGCAACGGGTTACCCTTGACGTGATAAGTTTGCTTGGAACATAACCACTTGGCTTAAGACAAGGGATAAGCGAACCCGGTGAAGTTAAGGTTCACCGGGTTTGGCTAAAGTTCAGGTCAAAGTTCAGATTTGGGACCCGTACTTGACCCGAACTCGAACCCGAACCTGGACCCCATTAAAGTCAATGGGGACCCGAACTTCACTTTATTATTTTCCGTTATAACATGGTTATGACGGAAAATAATAGCATTTTTAACACAGAATGCTAAATAAAATGGACATTGAGGGGTTAAAAATAATAAAAAAACTCACCTCATCCACTTGATCGCGCAGCCTTGATCGCGCACTTTTGCAGGTCCTGAAGAAAAAAGACGTGTGCTATCAAGTGGATGAGGTGAGTTTTTCAATTATTTTTAACCCCTCAATGTCCATTTTATTTAGCATTCTGTCTTAAAAATGCTATTATTTTCCGTTATAAAAAATAATAAAATCACCAGAACACCGAACCCGAACTTCAGTGAAAAAGTCCGGGTTCGGGTCTGGGTACCTGAACTCGCAAAGTTCGGTACAAACCCGAACTTTGCAGTTTGGGTTCGCTCAACCTTACTTAAGACCATTAGTTCTACATGTACTTACTTACTTAGCACAATACCACTTGGTTTAAGGCCATTAGTTCTTATTGTACTCAGAGGCAAACAATAGTGCATAGAAAATTAGGATGTGCTTGCAATGTACCTGCTGCACTTAGGGGCAGTCCATTGTGAGCAATAAAGTAAGGTACTTCTGGATCATCCATAGACAATTCTGTGTAACCTTTACCGGGCACGATTTCCTTTTCCCAAAGGAACTCTGGGCCAATTTGAATTCTTCAATTCTGTTACATTCAGGCCTCTTGAAGCATGATCTGCTGGGTTATGCTTTGTGTCAATGTGATGCCAATGTTCCGGATTTGTTATTTCCCGAATTTACTCAACTCTGTTGGCGACAAAGATATGGAATCTTCGAGCTTAGTTGTTTATGTATCCTAGGACAACTTGTGAGTCTTTGCAAAAATATTCTTCATCTATTTTTAATTCCAATTCTTCTCTCAGAAACTTGCTTAGGGCTCTTTCACACTTGCGGCAGGACGGATCCGACATGCTGTTCACCATGTCATATCCGTCCTTCCGCTATTTCGCCGTGCCGCCGGACCGCCGCTCCGTCCCCATTGACTATAATAGGGACGGGGCGGAGCTCCGGCGCAGCACGGCGGTGCACGGCGAAAGCCGCCGGACGAAAAAGTCGGACATGCAGGACTTTTTACTTTTTAGTCCGGCGGCTTTTGCTGTGCATCGCCGTGCACCGCCGTGCTGCGACGGAGCGGCGGTCCGGCGGCACGGCGAAATAGCGGAAGGACGGATCCGACATGGTGAACAGCATGTCGGATCCGTCCTGCCGCAAGTGTGAAAGAAACCTTACTGATGCTGAAACAACAGCTGCTGTCAGTTCAAGTCTTGGTATTGTCTGAATACTGGTAGGTGCAACTCTGGCCTTCCTCATAACCAGGGCACAGTGTAACTTTTCTTCTCCTATCACTCTGATTTAGGAGCACTGACCATAATCATAGCTACTGGCATCTGAAAAATGATGAAGTTTTATTTTCTTGTACTTTCCGAAATCATGAGGTACAAAACATCTGGGTATTCGAACTTCTCTCAAGTTTTGCAAGTCTCTTATCCAACTCTCCCACCTTTGCCTCAAATTTTCAGGTAGGGCTCATCCCTTCCCAACTTCTGTCTGCATAATTCTTTCAGTATTTTTTTTGCTCTGAGGATTACTGGGGCCAAGAATCCCAATGGATCAATAATAGAAGCCACTGCGGAAAGAATAGTTCGTCTAGTTGCAACTTTCTCTTCAATAGCTACTTCAAAGAAGAACTTGTCGTTCTCTACATTCCATCCCAATCTAGAGATGTCCCGAACTATTCGCCGGCGAACAGTTCCCGGCGAACATCGCTTGTTCGCGTTCGCCGCGACCGCCCCTTATACGTCATCATTGAGCAAACTTTGACCCTGTACCTCACAGTCAGCAGACACATTCCAGCCAATCAGCATACCCTCCCTCCCAGACCCTCCCACCTCCTATCAAAAAGCAAGGACAGCATCCATCTTAGATTCATTCTGAAGCTGCAGTGTTAGTGAGAGCAGGGAGAGTGCTGCTGCTGAATTAATAGGGAAAGCGTTAGCTAGGCCAGTGTTCTGTGTCCACTCCAGTCCTCAAAGACTCATCTGCTGTAAGGACAGCGTCCTGACAGCACCCTAAAAAGACCTTTTTAGGGCTAGTACATCAGTCTGCTTTTTTTTTTTTTAATACATATATTGCAGTTGCCTGCCAGTGTGTGTTACCACTCGCCCGCCTGCCGCCACCACCAACACTAGCACCACAGCCGCTTCACTTGATCTGTCAGAGGAGTTATTTACACATCATTTGGAAGAAATGAGTGATGCGCAACCATTATTGCCAGAGGATGTAGATAACAGGGATATGTCTCAGTCAGGCAGCATTACACACATGGACTTACGATGTAATGATGATGATGTTGTACCCACTGCTACTTCCTTTGCTGAGTTGTCAGATACAAGTGAAGCTGTTGATGATGACGATGTGTCTGTGGATGTCACGTGGGTGCCCGCTCGAAGAGAAGAAGAACAGGGGGAAAGTTCAGATGGAAAGACAGAGAGGAGGAGGAGGCGAGTTGGAAGCAGGGGGAGGTCGTCGCAAGGAGCTAGTGGCACAGTCAGACAGCATGTATCGGCACCCGGGGTCAGCCAGACAGCACGCCAATCAATGCATGCTATTGCCACCACCAGAATGCTGTCATTGCAAAGCTCAGCAGTGTGGCATTTTTTTTGTGTGTCTGCCTCTGATAACAGCGATGCCATTTGCAACCTGTGCCAAAAGAAACTGAGTCGTGGGAAGTCCAACACCCATCTAGGTACAACTGCTTTGAGAAGGCACATGATCTCACATCACAAACGCCTATGGGATCAACACATGATGAGTACAAGCAGCACACAAACTCAAAGCCACCATCCTCCTCCTGGTCCAGCATCTTCAGCCAAGTCAACCACTGCTGTCCTCCTTGCCCCCTCTCAACCACCCGCTACTCCGCCTCTCACCTTCAGCAGTTCCTGCTCATCTGCCCACAGTCAGGTGTCTGTCAAGGAAATGTTTGAGCGTAAGCAGCCAATGTCACAGAGTCACCCTCTTGCCCGGCGTCTGACAGCTGGCTTGTCGGAACTCTTAGCCCGCCAGCTTTTACCATACAAGCTGGTGGAGTCTGAGGCCTTCAAAAAATTTGTAGCTATTGGGACACCGCAGTGGAAGGTGGCTGAAATATTTTTTCACAAAAGGCAATCCCCAACCTATACTCTATTGTGGAAAAGGAAGTCATGGCATGTCTGGCACACAGTGTTGGGTCAAGGGTCCATCTGACCACTGATACCTGGTCTGCAAAGCACGGTCAGGGCAGGTATATCACGTACACTGCGCATTGGGTAAACCTGCTGACGGCTGCCAAGCATGGAATGCGTGGCTCTGCAGAGGAGTTGGTGACACCGCCACGACTTGCAGGCAGGCCTGCTGCCACCTCCTTTACTCCTCCTACTCCATCCTCTTCGCTAACCTCCTCGGCTGAGTCCTCTTCTGCTGCTGCATTTTGCTCCACATCAACTGCACCCCCCAGCTCCCCAGGGGCTATTCCACATCCCGGATACGACAGTGTCACGCCGTCGTGGGGTTGACTTGCCTGAAAGCAGAGAGTCACATCGGACCAGCACTCCTGTCCGCCCTGAACGCACAGGTGGATCAGTGGCTGACCCCGAACCAACTGGAGATTGGCAAAGTGGTGTGTGACAACGGAAGCAATTTGTTGGCGGCATTGCATTTGGGCAAGTTGACACATGTGCCATGCATGGCACATGTGTTGAATCTGATCGTACAACGCTTTGTACATAAGTACCCAGGCTTACAGGACGTCCTCAAGCAGGCCAGGAAGGTGTGTGGCCATTTCAGGCGTTCCTACACGGCCATGGCGCACTTTTCCGATCTATAGCGGCGAAACAACATGCCAGTGAGGCGCTTGATTTGCGACAGCCCAACACGTTGGAATTCAACACTCCTAATGTTCGACCGCCTGCTCCAACAAGAAAAAGCCATCAACGAGTATTTGTATGACCGGGGTGCTAGGACAGCCTCTGCGGAGCTGGGTATTTTTTTGCCACGTTACTGGACGCTTATGCGCAATGCCTGTAGGCTCATGCATCCTTTTGAGGAGGTGACAAACCTAGTCAGTCGCACCGAAGACACCATCAGTGACATCATCCCATTTGTTTTCTTCCTGGAGCGTGCCCTGCGAAGAGTGCTGGATCAGGCCGTAGATGAGCGTGAAGAGGAAGAGTTGTGGTCACCATCACCACCAGAAACAGCCTTATCAGCATCGCTTGCTGGACCTGCGGCAACGCTGGAAGAGGAGTCTGAGGAAGAGGAGTCAGAGGAGGAATGTGGCTTTGAGGAGGAGGAAGACCAACCACAGCAGGCATCCCAGGGTGCTCGTTGTCACCTATCTGGTACCCGTGGTGTTGTACGTGGCTGGGGGGAAGAACAGACCTTCAATGAGATCAGTGAGGATGAGGAACGGGACATGAGTAGCTCGGCATCCAACCTTGTGCAAATGGGGTCTTTCATGCTGTCACGCCTGTTGAGGGACCCTCGTATAAAAAGGCTGAAGGAGAACGACCTGTACTGGGTGGCCACGCTACTAGACTCCCGGTATAAGCAGAAAGTGGCTGAAATGTTACCGAATTACCGGAAGTCGGAAAGGATGCAGCAGTTCCAAAACAAGTTAAAAAGTATGCTTTACACAGCGTATAAGGGTGATGTCACAGCACAACGGGAATCTAACAGGGGAAGAGGTGAAAGTAATCCTCCTCCTACCACGACCACGCCGGCAAGGACAGGACGCTTTACAGACGTGTTGTTGATGGAGGACATGCAGAGCTTTTTAAGTCCTACGCATCGCCACAGCCCTTCGGGGTCCACCCTCAGAGAACGACTCGACCGACAGGTAGCAGACTACCTCGCCTTAACTGCAGATATCGACACTCTGAGGAGCGATGAACCCCTTGACTACTGGGTGTGCAGGCTTGACCTGTGGCCTGAGCTATCCCAATTTGCGATAGAACTTCTGGCCTGCCCTGCTTCAAGTGTCCTGTCAGAAAGGACCTTCAGCGCAGCAAGAGGTATTGTCACTGAGAAGAGAAGTCTCCTAGGTCAAAAAAGTCTAGATTACCTCACCTTTATTAAGATGAATGAGGCATGGATCCCGAAGGGACTGACAGTGGGGGATGCATTTGACTAAAAAAGGCCTGATGAGATGCCTTGGGCTAAAAATGGTCCACACGCTGCTGTATTTAATCTCTGCATGCCGGATGACTTGCGTGACTTCTCCGCCACCAACTAGGGTTCAAGCCGTAATGTTTTAGTGCACTTTCTGCCTGGAAAACAGCAGCGGCTGCAACAATACCTAATTTTTAGGCATGTGTACATGCCTAATTTTTATGGCCTCTGGTGCTGCACTGTGGCTGCAAAAACAAAACAAAAACAAAACAAAAAAAAAGGCAAATACATGGGTCAATTCCCCTTCGTGATCGTTACCTTGTTGTGGTGAAGGGGCTTGCGTATCACAATGAAGCGATCACCTCTATGAGTGTGTTGGCAATGGCAATGTTGGCACACCCCAGATGATAAGGTCGTTGCTTCATTGTGAACAGACCAAAAGCGATCGGCTGGATAATTTTGCACAGAAAAAAACATTAATTTTCTTTGTGATCATCTAAGGTGATCATTAAAGCCTACTAGGCCAACAATGGGCCCAAACTGCAAAATCATTGTTTTCTGGGTCACTTAACTGTCACTGAACTACCTCAGCACGACCATAGGCTTTGAAAAACCGCCATCGCCTGCAATCTCCCAAACGTGCGCACGAGCACAGTCATTACTACACCAAGATTGACGCATAGAGGAATAAAATTTATGTCATGAGTGTGTCAACTATTGACAACTCTTTGCAGTTGTCTAAAATCTATTCGATACACGTCCCCTGATAGGGGACATAACAGGGATTAAACTGATAGGAATAGTACTACTTAACATACCACTCATATAGGGTAGCACAGTACATTGCACGGCGCACGCGCAGTGCCCCAAATTGGAAGTAAGAGGACCAACTAAGCATCTTTTTCCATCTCCCGGTTCCTAAAATCTATTCCATACACCGGCCCCTGATAGGGGACATAACAGGGATTAAACTGATAGGAATAGTACTACTTAACACACCACTCATATTGGGTGGCACAGTACATTGCACGGCGCATGCGCAGTGCCCCAAATTGGGAGTAAGAGGACCGACCAACCATCTTTTTCCATCTCCCGGTTCCTAAAATCTATTCCATACACCAGCCCCTGATAGGGGACAAAACAGAGATTAAACTGGTAAGAACAGATTTTTTTAATTTAAAAAAAAAGAGGACAGCCTCTGCGGTGCTGGGTATTTTTTGGCCGCGTTTCTGAACGCTCATGCACAATGGCTCTAGGCTCATGCGTCCTTTTGCGGAGGTGACAAACCTGGTCAGTCAAACCCAAGGCAACATCATCGACCTCATCCCTTATGCGTTTTTTCTGGAGCGTGCCCTGCGAAGAGTGCTGGATCAGGCCGTAGATGAGCATGAAGAGGAAGAGTTGTGGTCACCATCACCACCAGAAGCAGCCTTGTCGTCGTCGATTGCTGGACCTGCGGCAACGCAGAGAGAGGAGTCTGAAGAAGAGGAGTCAGAGGAGGAAGGTGGCTTTGAGGAGGTGGAAGACCAACCACAGCAGGCGTCCCAGGGGGCTTGTTGTCACCTTTCGGGGACCCTTGGTGTTGTACGTGGCTGGGTGGAGGAAGAGACCTTCAATGAGGTCATGCGGTTGTGCGAAATGGACTGTTTGCGGTTGTTTGCGGTGCGTTAAATGGGGAGTTTGGTCTGTCACTGTGAAGCGGGCGTAACCCTTACACTACCTGATCGATACAATATCATACCTGATGTTTTAAAGCACGTTATTCCAAACAATTTAGGAATGTTAGGTGATTTATGCCCTTTATGGATTAAAACCTGACTCTGCGTCAACTATGTAATTTTCCATGGGAGTTTTGCCATGGATTCCCCTCCGGCATGCCACAGTCCAGGTGTTAGTCCCCTTGAAACAACTTTTCCATCACTATTGTGGCCAGAAAGAGTCCCTGTGGGTTTTAAAATTCGCCTGCCTATTGAAGTCTATGGCGGTTCGCCCGTTCGTGAACATTTGCGGAAATTCGCGTTTGCCGCTCGTGAACGGAAAATTTTATGTTCGCAACATCTCTATCTCAATCCAAGTACGTTCTGAACTGAAAGATCATCATAATTGAGATCTAAATTCTTCATTGTTGCTGCACGTTCAGATTCACTGATGGATTCCAGTACCTCTCTGTTGTTTAAGATGAATTTGTGAAGTCGCAGGTTTCCTCTTGCACATAACTCTTGGCTTTCTTTCACTTCTTTGATTGCAGATTCTGTGGACTCTAGACTTATAAGACCATCATCTACATAAAAGTTTTTCTTCAGAAAATTTGCTGCTGATGGGCAATCCTTTTAATTCTGATTAGCCAGGTACTTCATACCATAATTGGCGCAACCTGGAGATGAGTCTGCTCCAAACAAGTGTACTTTCATTCTGTATTCTGCTGGCTCTGTGTCTGTATCTCCGTCCTCCCACCATAGAAACCTCAGGAAGTCTCATTTTTCACATGAAACTGGTGGAACATCTTTTCAACGTCACACATGGCCGCTACGGGATACTTTCTGAATCTACAGAGTATTCCAGGCAGAGCGTTTGTAAGATCTGGTCCTTTTAGTAGATGATAATTCAAGACTATTAGACCCCGTTTTGAAAGAGTCCGGGAACATTTGAGCTCTATTAGAACGGACGGGGCTCTCCCCGCCTGATTGATCACGTCCGTGCAATCCATGGCGGTGATCCATCGAGCCTCTCCTTTGCTGGTATTGAGGCCGTGGGACCCATCCCGAGGGATGGTGATCGCCACCACCTCTTGCTGCAGCAGGAGGATCGATGGATCATTAGAACCAGCGCCATGGGTTTGCACGGTCTAAATGATAAAAATTATATGGCAGTATTTCTATGAACATTCCTCTGTCTTTATGGGCTCCTATACTTGTTCATGCCCCACTTATATAAAATATAACCTTTTGCTGTGACTATGATACTGTGTTGCTCATATACTCTGTTGCGCTGTGTGTATGCGCACATTTTGTCCTGCTTGTTGTTTTGATTTTAACTGCACAGTTGCGCACCTGTGGGAGCGTCTCCCGGTTACCTTAGTGATGATCGGGTGGACGCCCATATATAGCACGGCTGTGCGCGTGTGTGTCACAGCGGTCCGAAGAAGCGCAAATCACGCGCGAAACGGCCGTCACCGCCGATCCACACTGAAGGGCCATCCCGCTCCCCAGCCTGCGAACTCATTTAGAATTTGCATTAAATAAAGCATTGAAGTATTTTCAAGACAGTGGTGAGTGCCGCGAATCCTTTTATCTACTACCACGTTATACCTAGTGTCTGCTTGAACCTGCTTCGCTGAGCACCACGCGAATCTGTCTGCACTTGCTGGGCCGTTGGTTGCGACATCTTGCAATACGGGGTGTTTGTGAGGTGAAGAGCAGCAGTGCCGCTGATCTTCCATTCTTTTACCTTGTATAACATACATAATTCAATGCAACACCATTGTATTTTGCTGAGCAATCAAATACTACTCTAATCTTATCTGGTTTCTTTGAGTGGTAAACACCTTGATTTGGGATGTACCACACTTTAGGTTGGGTATTAACTTTCTCTGCATGTCATTCTTCTAGGATGCCTTCCATGAATTTCAAATAATCCTGCTTGAATTTGGGATCTCTTCCCATCTTTTTCTTCAAACATTTCAATCTTGCTAGGGCAAGATTTCTGTTATTTGGCAGACAAGGTCGTTCTCTAAAAGGTAAGGGCATTTCAAGATGACCTTGTTGATTCTACTGAATATTTTCTTCTAGAGTGTGTACGAACTTTATGTCTTCCTGGGATACACTCTTTTCTTTAGAACTTATATCTGCATAGTCGAATTCAAGGATCTTGATTACTTTTGCTGGACTTACAGTTGGTAACTCTTGGACAGATATTCGATGACAAAATCCTGTCACCTGTCTTGAGTGTGGGATCTGCTGTTTTCCTCCAACAACACCCCATCCTAGATCAGTTTGGACAGCGTAGGGTTCACACTTTCCTCCTGTGATTACCTTTTGTGGTATCAAGGCTTTGGGACAATTGTAACCTATCAACAGTCCAACACCAAACTCCTTCAGTGGGGACATTTCATGAGATATGACAGATAGGTGCTCCTATTCGTTGGCTGTTTCACAGGTAGGTATGCGATTTTGATCTAGAGGTGTATCATCTTTTGTATAAGCTGGAGGTAGATCTAATGTGCAGTTTGAATGAAGTTCTCTAACTTTCAGTCCTTTGACCCTTCGACTGTTCACTAATGTGTCTCTCCCTGTCATTGTGGTGAGTTTGAGCGTCACTGGTTCTGTAGCCACTTGTAATTTCTTGCAGATTTCTTGATCAATGAAGGTGACATCACTCTGGGCATCCAGTAGCGCATAGGCGTATACCTTCTTGTTCCTCCTTTTAGGATTTAATATGCACACTGGTACAACCATTGATGTGCCATTGCTTTCTCCTTCCCTCACTCTGCAAGAGAATACCGATACTTTCTTTCCTTCCTCAGTATCTTTAGGTATTGAGGATTTATCCTTCTTTGGACGTTCTTCATGTAGCGGTGTAAGATGGCTTTTTTTGCAAACGCTGCATGTGACCTTTTTCTTACACTCCTTAGTAACATGGCCTTTTCTTAGGCATCCGAAACACAGTTGGTTATCCAGCACAAATGTTTTCTTTTCTTCTGGGGACTTCGCCTTCAATTGTTGGCACTTATGTATAGAGTGGTTCTCTCCACAGAACATACACTTGAAGGTAGTCTGTCGGTTCTGTCTCTTTACTGATCCCAGTAGTGACTTTGGACTTGCTCTCGTAGGTATCTGGACCTTTAGTTGCTTCGTTGGTTGTAAGGATAGTTGCTTTTACATGTCTTATCTCTCTTGCAGGCCTTTCTTCTAAGGATTTTAAGATGTAAGATGATGTTACTGGATTACATGCTATCCGTGCTTCTTCATTGACAAACTCAGAGAACTTTTTAAAACGTGGGAAGTTCTTACCTAGATCTAACTGTTTAGTCACATAGCGATTCCATCTAGAAGCCACTTCTTCAAGTAGCTTAGTTAGCATCCTGTGGTTTTCTAGATAATCTTTCAGTACTTCCAGTCCTTGAACATGTGGGATGGCATTGCTGCATGCTTGCAGGAAGTCCCCATACTTTTGGAGTCTATTTTAGCCCAGTTATTCAGTTTCTCTCTGAAGGCTCTTTGTACTAAGAAAGGATGACCATATCTTGCATTGAATTTTTCCCAAGCTTGTTTGTAGGCTTCTTTGTCTTTTCTATAGAAGTTACCTTCCAGAACTTCCTTGGCTTCTCCACCAAAATATCTCTGAAGGTAGAATAACTTGTCAACTGGACTGAAGCAATGATGCTTAATGATCATTTCAAAACTTGCCTTCCACTCTATGAACTTCAGTACATCCCCTGAAAATACAGTAGGTTCCGGAAAGGGAAGTCTAGCTAGGACGGTTCTCTGTGGTCTTGCTGGTTCTATTTTCTCACTTAGTTCTGAATTAGGTGAGTCATTTTCTTCATCCTTTCCGGTAGAGAGAGAGGGTAAATTCACACACCTTTTTCCTAACACTGGACTAGGCCTCTCTTTGTCTTTCTGAGCAGGGATGGAAGGATAATAACTTATTTCTTCACTACATGCTGGAGATTTCCTTGCATTCTCCTGGGCATATGAAGGAAAGTATGAGTCTTTTTCTTGACTTAGTACAGATTTGAACCTATGACTACTCTGACTCATATCCTCCTCATGTACTCTGAGTCTGGCTTCTATGATCTTAACTTCTTTCTGCCTTTCCAGACTTTTCAATTCAGCTTCCATTTGATGGCGCTTTGCCTCCATTTTCAGATTCCATTTGATGGCGCTTTGCCTCCATTTTCAGATTCCATTTGATGGCGCTTTGCCTCCATTTTCAGATTCCATTTGATGGAGCTGTGCCTCCATTTCAGCTTCCATCTGATGGCGTTGTGCATCCATTTCAGCTTCCATCTGATGGCGTTGTGCATCCTTTTTTCAGCTTTCTTTTCAGCCATCAGTTGACACTGTGCCTCGATGGCAGCTTCCATCTCAATTTCCGCTTTCTTGACAGAAAGTTGTTCAGCTAATTCCTTTCTTTTGGCTGAAGTATTTGAGGACTCTGATATGTGGGTGGCACTGGTAGCGAAGGAGATTGTGGTTCCCCCTAAGGACCTAGCATAGTCTCTCATAAAAAGCTTGTTCATTCTACTTCTTGCTTTAACTTCATCATAGTTTGCTGCAGATGATAGTTCTCACATGAGCTTTACTAAATCTTTAGTGACCGCAGTACATGTGTCCATGTTCCTTACAATATCCTGGGAAGGTGTCGTAAATGACTGCAGATTGACATATGCTGCAATAAGCTTTGATTCAGATTCTTCTACCGTTTCTACCATATCACTCAAGTTCCTTTTTATACTTTCTTGCTTTAGCTTTCTACGAATGTATGATTTCCACTTCTCATACATTCTGGAGAATTTTTTTCCTTTTTTTTTTTTTTGCAAATATTTTTATTGGTGTCACCAACATATAAAGTTTACAATAATTTCGGTTACATGAGCAAAATGGCAATACACATTTTAATTTTAATACAAGACCCAAAACCCCACACCCACCCTCCTCCCCCAACCAACTAAGTCACATCAGCACATGCCCACCTCTCTATAATTCCAACAGATTGTTAATGATTTTCCCCATCATCTTAGACGTTTACTATAGGACCCTGTATAGTCAAATGGCCAGTTTTCCCAAAGTGCCTTTGAGGGCTTCCAAGTTGTACCATTCTGTATACTTGAATGACTGCATAATCTCGCCAATAACCTCTTGTTTGAAGTTGTTTGCAATAAAAGTTTTCCATTTTTTTAAAAACCCTTTAGTTTTCTTATCTTTATTTGATTCTGTGTCAAGTTTATCAATATACATGAAACACACCAACTGTGACTTAACCTCCTGAATCACAGGAACCTCAGGTTTCAGCCACCTCTGAAGAAGACAACGCAGTGAAACCAACAAAACCACGTTCCACTATCAAAGGGGTATGATTTCGAGAGTCTTCAAAATCATGGAAGAGCATAATTTCAGGTGTTAGATTCAGATCCACTTTCCAAATTTCCCCAAGCCAACATCTGACCTGACTCCAGAAAGCCTGCACTTGAGGGCACAACCATACACAATGAGCCAGATCTGCTTTATCCACCCCACACTTCGGACATGCAGTAAGAAAATCTGTCTTATTTGGCTTTTTAGGGAAAGTGAAAGCATAAATGGCTGAGTGCATTAAACGCAAATGAGATTCCCTCCACACCTCACAAGGCACCGCCTTGCACACTCTGAGCCAACCCTGAAGAACTTTTTCGGGTGCGACTGCAACACTTAACGTCTTTTCCCATTTTTTAAAGAGAAACTGGGCTGAGGCTTTGTTACCTGACTCCCTTAACACTTTATATATATAAGATATAGAGAGCCTGGACTTGTCCGCTCCCAGGGAGAAAATCAATGAGGCCCCTGCACATTCACTTGCTACATCTCTTAACCTATCCCTGCAAAACAGATACACCTGCTGAAAGGGTAACATATGATGTTTATCTAGACTATATTTTTGGCAGAGTTCTGGAAAAGTGAGATATCTTTTATCTTCAACTTGTAGAAGGTCAAGTAATGTTTTAATGCCCCTAGATCTCCAGACCTGGAACATCTTGTTCGTCACTCCTTGCGGAAATTCGGGATGTTGCCAAATACCCATTACTCTAGAGGCTAGATAAGGTTTTTTGGATAGTTTACGGACCTCCTTCCATGCCACCATAGTATCACGGATTATCAATGAGTGTTTCATAAGCTGGGGTAGAGCCTGTCTCCTAGAGTGCAGTAGATTCACTAAAGGCCAAGGGTGAGACAGCTGTGTCTCCAGGTCAAAATTGGAAAAATGGCTAGTCTCGTGCACCCAATCTAAACCATGCCTAGTAAGGCATGCCAAGTTGTACAATCTAATGTTTGGTACGTTAAGGCCACCCAACTCTCTAGGTAACATTAACTTGGTTAAGGCTATACGGGGTCTTTTACCTGCCCAAATGAATCTAGTCATTACTGACTGAAGGTCACGCACATCAGAGTGTTTCAAAAGTACTGGTATCGTTTGTAGAGGATAGAGTAATCTAGGAAAACATATCATCTTCAGTAGATGACATCTTCCAGACAAAGACAAGGGGAGGCTCTGCCACCTGCTGAGATCAGATTTAATTTTTTTAAACAAGGGGAGATAATTCAAACTATAAAGAGAAGAAGGAGATTTTCCTATTTTTATGCCTAAGTAGGTGATTTGGGAATCACTAACCCCGATACCCTCGCATACACTGGGAAATCTGCCTCCAGCCATCACTGGTTTTAGTGGCATTAGAACACATTTGTCACGGTTTATTTTAAACCCCACTCACTAGCTCAAAGGAGTCCAGGAGACGGACAACATTCTCCATGTCCTCCAAAGGATTGGCCATGAACAGGAGAACATCATCAGCGAAAAGTGACGTGAATAATTCCTTCTGCCCCACCTTGATCCCTCTAAAGACCTCTCCTCTTCTAACATACGAGCCAAGGGTTCTAAAGTGAGATTAAATAATAGCGGGGAAAGCGGACACCCCTGACGTGTCCCCCTGCTCAACGGGAATGAAGAAGACAAAAAGCCAGGAATAGCAATCCTCGCCCTAGGGGAAGTATAAAGCGCTGAAATAAAGGTTCTAACTGGGCCACCAAAACCCATCCTATCTAGTATCTCATCCATCCAATCCCACCTAACACTATCAAATGCCTTCTCCGCGTCGATCGCCAAAAGCGACGGACACGGAGAAGGACAAGTGTTCCACTGAACCACATCCAGTACCGCCAGCACTTTTCTGATGTTGGAAACAGCTGCTCTACCCTTGACAAAGCCCGACTGGGATGGAGACACCAACCCCGGCATATATGAAGAGAGTCTGTCTGCTATAATTCTTGCCACCAGTTTCAAGTCCACATTAATTAAAGATATTGGACGGTATGATGAGGGGTCCGTTGCATCCTTTCCCGGCTTTGGTATTAATTTAATATACGCCAAGTTGTCGGATGAAGATAAAGGGGCACCCCCCAGCATACCGTTAAATACCGCAGCTAGGGGCTCTTTTAGTTCATCCCCTAACATTTTATTGAATTCCCCCGTAAACCCATCTGGACCCGGGGCTTTATGCAGACCTAGTCCTTTGATGGCTATACAGATTTCCTCCTCAGATATAGGGGCGTTCAATGCATCTAACTGGGTTGAGGAAAGAGTAGGCAGATTAATACATTTAGAGAGAAAGGAAGACAACCGGGACTTAGGACCCGGATCACAATATAAATTCTTGTAAAAATCCCCTAAGATAGAGACTATTTCCTCCGGTTTATTATGCATTCTACCTCCAGTATCGGCTATTTTCAGGATGTGGTTCTGACGTCTAGAATTCTTAATAAGATTGGCCAGCATTTTACCAGGTTTATTTCCCCCCCCTAAAATACCTATTCTCCAAGTTAGACATGTCACATTTCATTTTCCTCTCATACCAGAGCTCAAACTCCCTTTTAGCAAAAATCCAAGATTCCTTGTTTTGTGAGGTCGTACTAATCTGGTAGTTTGTATATGCTCTCCGCAGGGAGGAACTAAGTTCCTGGAGACGGTCAGAGATTTTTTTTTTCAATCCCCTAGCAGAAGCTATTATCCTACCTCCCAAAACAAAGATGGATTTCCAAGACTAGATATATTGTCTCCTCTATACTCTAGATACCAACCTCTAAGAATCTCCCTAAAATTCTCGTCATTATATAGGTAAGCAGGAAATCTCCAAATAACATCCTGACCCTTTGGCTGGATTTCAGACATTGTTATAGATATCGGGCTATGGTCCGAAATCACCCTGTCATGTATCTTTGAATCCACCACTCTCGTCCTCAGAGATTCCGAAACTAAAAGGTAGTCGATCCTGGACCAGGAGTCATGAGGAGATGAATAAAAGGTGAAATTCCTGTCGTCAGGATTGGCCGCTCTCCAGGTATCAATTAAGGCTGTGTCTCTCAAAAAGGGCTCCAGCACTGTATCATGAACATGAACATGAGGGAGATCTGACCCTCTAACTGCACGTTTCCTGTCCTCTAAAGTGTTGAGCACTGTATTCAAATCCCCCCCAACTATCTGTTTGGGCACCAAACCTCTATTTATTCTGTTTACCAAGGTTTTATTCTCAGCATTGGGGCCGTATACGTTGTGTAATTTAATTTCTTCTGAGTTGAACTTCAAATGTAACATACACCAACGCCCTGAATCATCTGAATCAACTCCTAAGATCTCATACTTTAGATTTTTATGTATTAGGAACATTACCCCAGCCTTATGATGCACTGCAGGAGAACCCACAACTCTTCCCACCCAGGATTTCTCCATGCGCTTAAAATCATTTTCCGTGAGATGGGTTTCCTGAAGCATGGCTATATCGGCTCCTAGGTGCTTTAAACGTTTCAAGATCATATTACGCTTTTGTGGGGAACGTAGCCCTTTAACGTTCCATGACACTAATTTCACCATTGCACAGCAGGAGAAAACAGAATCAGTTGAGACAGACATTCGCGTGTGACTAACATGAATCCCTCATTAAAACCAACCCCCCGCCCCCCCCCCAACTTATACAACATCCCTAGAGCAAAGCGCACTACAGATCTATCTAGTGCCCACTTTCTAGCTCTCATAACCTTCACTTTTTTCCTCATGTGATATCAGGCTAAAACTCTCTCACTCCCAAAACAGTTGAAAGTAAAATAAAATATAAAGCAGAAAATTAAGGCATAGACAGAACTGACGACATCCACCACTCCTGCTTGTACATCAGTCCTATCACCACCATCTCCTTTATCAGGAGAAAACGTCCTTAGACCATGACTGACAGCAATAATACATTCCAAATCGGTATTTAGCGCAGTCTCTTGGGACAGGGATCATCCTGCTGGTCAGAAGTCTGCGCCAAATCTTCCTGCGCACCTTTCAGTAGGTTCCGTTGGCCTCTCGTCACTGGACCCATTTTACCCTCAAGTTCAGCTGCAGCTTTCTCAGGTGAGGTAAAGGTCTTGCTGGAACCGTCCAGTTTGAACACTCTCAAGGTGGCCGGGTAAATTAGAGCGAATCTAACTCCTCCTCGATGTAACTGAGTGCACAGTGGGGAAAAAGCTTTACGCTTCTTGGTAACCTCAGCGGAATAGTCACCGAACAAGAGAATCTTCATGCCCCTCAGTATGACCGGTTCCTTGTGAGCTTTAAAAGCCTTGAAGATGGCCTCTTTGTCAGAATAGTCCAAGTACCGCATGATCACCTGCCTTGGGCTGCTTGGCTGATTTTCAATGACAGAGCGAGGAGGACCCACTCTGTGAGCCCGCTCCACTTTACAGCTCCTTGCTATCCCCAAGGCCTGAGGTAACTCCTGCTCACATATGGTAAGTAGATCTCCTTGAGGAATAGATTCTTTAAGGCCCACTAACCGTAGGTTGTTGCGCCGGGATCTATTTTCTAGATCTTCAATCTTCTCCCACAAGCGCTTGTTGTCAGCTACCGCTGACTGGAGTTTTGATAAAATCGACTCCGTGGTGTCCTCCAGCACTTGAATACGGCCCTCTGCTTCATCCAGCCGAGTCTCATGCTGCTGGACCGCCTCTTGTAGCTGTCGCATGACATTGGTAACCGATGTCGCTAAGGTTTCCCTCATGTCCGGTGCCAGCAATGTAGCCACCTCGACCGCAAGAGCTTTATAATCAATTTGTGGCGGAACATTTAAGTGTCCCGTCCGCTCGACCGCCTCACCCGCTTCAGGTACCTTAGGCGCCATTTTTGCGTCAGCCTGGTCCTCAGACCGCGAGGGAGAAACCGCTCTGCCTTTCGTTTTTTTGCCCATATTAGTCAGAAATCGATCCATGCGTTGTAGTCGATGGTTCAGAGTCGGTATGCACTCGAATTTCAACGAAATACAGGCAATTTGCAACTATATGGGATACAACCGCATCGGAGCTCTCGTGCCTGCCGCTTTCACATGTCGGCGCCAGAATCGGAAGTCATTTTTTTCCTTTTAATGCTGCTTCTCGCTCCAAATTTTCCAGCACCTTTTGGGGTCGGTTTTCTGGCACGTGATAAACTTCGTAGTTCATCTGCTTGGGCTATATTTGTATGAGGCAAGACTAATGTTGCAAAAGAATCTTCTACCTCAGACAGGTTCCCTTGCTCTTCAACTTCTACTCTATCTTTGTATCCTCTAACAGTAGCATGGTAATACTAGGCTCAGACATTTTACTTTAAATGCAGTACTGACAATCAATACGAATAATAAAATGCATTTCACTTTAAATGCAATATTGACAAATGCAGAAATATAAAGACTTTCACTTAAAGTGTAACAGCGATAAATGCAGGCAATAAATGACTTTCACTTTAAATGCAATAGAGTCTGTGTAATACACACTGTCTTTTGTTTTACTTTAAAGTCTTTATCTGAGCACAAAAATATCTCTTTATGCCAAAGCCTATATGCAATGATAAGTAATAAAAGGAAAGCTCTGACCTTATTCTGAAGAGCAGGATACTGCGATCTGAAGGTTGCTGGAACAAATGTCTGTCTTAAAGGAGACTTGTATTTTCTTGATGTGATGCGATGCTCTGCTCTGAGTTGCGATGCTCTGTGCAGACTTGCGATGCTCTGCGCTGAGTTGTGATGCTCTGTGCAGACTTGCGATGCTTTGTGATGACTTGCGATGATCTGTGATGACTTGCGATGCCCTGGCTTGGATACCCTGCTGCTGGCTTTGAGCCTAGTGGCGGGAACTAGCTGGCCACAGTATGTGGTCTCTTCGCGGATAGCGGTGCGGGCACTCTAGTTCTGGACTTTGGCCTCTCACCATGCATCTCTTTCTCTCTCTAGGGATCGCAGGAGGGTTGGCGCTCTCTTTCTGACTATTTTACCTTTGCTGTTCTGCCACTTTAAGAGTCAGCTGCAGTTTTAATAATGCACACATTCTATGGCCTTTATGGTAGCTCTACTGAGATGTCTTTGCTTGCTCACTCAGAAAACAGTTGCTGCGCAGCAGTATATGCTGGCGCTCCGCTGCTCTAATGCGCTCTTTACTGTGCAAATTGAGGAGCGCTATCACTTCGCCTTCTGAGGCTAATAATTCCACTGTGGCAGGCAAAGCACTATGAAGTGCCTTTTGCGCTGTGGCATTATAAGAATTTTGATATCTCTGACTTTTAGTCTAACAAGACTAATTCCTCTAGCGCAGTTCTATGGAAACAGTAGGTTTAAAGAGCACACCAAATGTTTGAAAATAACTTCTTTATTAACTTCAATTTTTCTTCATATAACACTGCCGCCTCCGCAGCAGATAGTCCATGTACATAACACGTTGTGATCTCTCTGAGAGGTATATCTGAGATCTAACTAATAGTTCACTTGCAGTATGCAGTTAGCAGTGACTATTTGCAGATTGGTTGAGTATGATCTGGTATGGTTGTATGCAATTTGGATTGCAATATGGAATCTGAATGCTTGCAATTGAATTTGCAATTGCATGGTTGCAATTGAATTTGGTGGAACTATTTTGGCATCTTGTTCCCATAAAAACACAGCTCTCAGTGGAGTGAATGTCTCTTCAGCTCCTGTCTCTGGTAAATAATGATTCTAGCAGCTCCTGCTAGGGGAATTCCCAGACAGGCTGTGTGTGAGGCTGGCTGTGATTGGTGAAAACTCTTGCTGTGTGAGAAGCTGGCTGTGATTGGTCTAGACTTCTGCCCAGCAACATCAGATTAACACTATGCTTTCTGTTTCTGCTGTGTCACTAAGCTTACCTTACATTACAAAATGAATCTTAAAAGCATATTATCTTTTTCAGCTTTTTTGAACACAAAATTACTCTGCTTTTGTCTTTAACACATAAACATAGGAACTAAATTAAAGCTATTGGCAGGTCTAGCTGTATACACATATAAGCTATACTAGCAACCTAGGACAGGTCCTAGCTGGCCAGAAAAATAGTCAGAAAGAGATCGCCAACCCTTCTGCGATCCCTAGAGAGAGAAAGAGATGCATGGTGAGAGGCCAAAGTCCAGAGCTAGAGTGCCCGCACCGCTATCCATGGAGAGACCACATACTGCAGCCAGCTAGTTCCCGCCACTAGGCTCAAAGCCAGCAGCAGGGTATCCAAGCCAGCGCATCGCAACTCAGCGCAGAGCATCGCATCACATCAAGAAAATACAAGTCTCCTTTAAGACAGACATTTGTTCTAGCAACCTTCAGATCGCAGTATCCTGCTCTTCAGAATAAGGTCAGAGCTTTCCTTTTATTACTTATCATTGCATATAGGCTTTGGCATAAAGAGACATTTTTGTGTTCAGATAAAGACTTTAAAGTAAAACAAAAGACAGTGTGTATTACACAGACTCTATTGCATTTAAAGTGAAAGTCATTTATTGCCTGCATTTATCGCTGTTACACTTTAAGTGAAAGTCTTTATATTTCTGCATTTGTCAATATTGCATTTAAAGTGAAAGGCATCTTATTATTCGTATTGATGGTCAGTACTGCATTTAAAGTAAAACATAATAGTCTTGTCATAAGACTATAAAACCAATAGATGGCGCTGTTCATGACTCATGAACAGCACCATCTATTGGTTTCATAGTCTTATGAGAAGACTATGAATCCAATAAATGGCGCTATTCATGAGTAGTGTAGATTGCAAATTTTCCATGCAAATGTTTTTTCAGCTGAAAAACAAGGCAGATTCTGCTCATTTGCATTTCTTTCCCATATGCCCAGGTTTATACAAATGAGTTTTTACATGACAAAACTGTATAGAAAGGTTATTGAATATTATGTTAGGACAATCAGAAAACTTTTTGTCTCCCTAATGATATTGATCTAGGTGCGCAGGTTCACCCAAGCCATCCAACAGATATGAAGCAACTTTGAGTCTTACTGGCTCTCAGTCAGATGAGAGCTGGTTTGGAATGTTTCATAGTGCACAAGGCTGCCATTGTAAGGTATGCTGACTGTTATCTGTCTCATGGATAGAATGTTGGCTTCCACATACTTGGCTTTTGGCATATAGCCTTTGTCTGGTTGTCTATTGTATGTCATAGATAATAGGAGTCCAAGACGCATCCAGCCGTCTTCTTAATGCTGTTTCCAAACCATTTCATGGGTTTTCTATCAATTTCTAACCTTTTTTTCTGAACCAGATACCCTCTCTTCTTCAGAGCAGGAGGTGCCTGGTTTGATGCTCGGGTCTCCCATTGACTTTCATTGTATTAAATTGTACTCGAGCACCCGCAGTATTCGGCCGAGCACTACAATGTGCCGAGCATAGCGATGCTCGAGCCGAACAGCAGTTCGGCCGAGCATGCTCGCTCAACACTAGTAATAATGTCATTACCCTCTCTTTATAATCTGTTTTATCTAGCAGAACAACATTTCCCAGGGTTTAATCTCCAATTCATTATTCTTCATGAATTAATCTATTGCTACTTTCTCTTGTTTGGTCTGTCCAATCTGATCTCTTTTTGTTTTTATTTTTTTGGAGACCTCTTGTCAATACATCTGCAAAAGATTGAATATTCGCATATTTTTTTAAATTGGGGGGGGGGGGGGGGTGTAAACTTTGATTAAGGAGTTAATGTGCTCAAAGGGGGCATTTGGTTTTATACATTCTCCCCTATGTTCTTTCTGTAACTCTTCAAGTATTTCTATCGCTTTCTCCTCCCTTCAGATCAGTTTCCGACCATTTCTCTCCTTGTTTTTAAATTCCTTATGTAATGCAAGTTTTCTAGCAAATAAATTTACATCTTTGACCCAAGTAAAACAGTCGAAGTATGTTGCTGGTGTGAATGACAAACATTTTCGTATGAGGGTTTCATGTTCTGGTTTGAGAATAATTTTAGATAGATGAATTATCTGCATCTCCATATCCTGTTGATCAGCAGCTATGTTCTCTGCTGATATCCCCACTTGTCTCTGTCCCGCAATTGAATTCCGGTCACTAAAAAAGGTGTCATTGGTACCGTAGTGGTATTGGGTTGTAGTAAGCTGTGAGAATGAGATGATGATGGAAAGGAGGGCGGTGACTGTGACGGTAGTTGTCCGCCCTCTCCCTGCTGTACTCTCAATTGTCCTTGTTATTGAAATTGATCTGGCTGACATTTTGAATTACTATTATGATTGTTATTTGGATTATAAGTGTTTTTAATCTGAGTATAACCCGGTCTATTTTAAGCTTTACGCTTTGTTCCAACTTTCTGATTGGATACACTCCCCTCTGATTCCGATACTTCTGACTCAGAAATATCAATATACTGGGTTTGATTTCTTGTATAGTTATTTGGGAGTGTAATCCCAGTATTTTTTTTTTATGTAAATGCATCTTGTCTGAAAGTCCCCTTTATCTATATTATATTTGCAATGATTTCTCTCTTTGATTTCACTTTGTAGATTTTCTATATTTTTCTGGAGTTTGCTTTCCAGGCTTCCAAACTCTAATTGAGTGCGAAAGCTCTCTTGTGGCAAACTGCAAACAAGACTTCTTATGGCTTGCTTTCAAAAATGGCTTTCTTCTTGAAGCTTTTCCAGAAAGGACAGATTTCTGGAGTGCACAGTATAATAGTTGTCCTGTGGACAGTTTCTCCCTGTGGATCTCTGCAGCTCCTCCAGAGTGACCAAAGGCCTCTTGGCTGCTTCTCTATTTAGTACTCTCCTTGCCTGGGCTGTCAGTTTAGGTGAATGGCCATGTCTTGCTAAGTTTGCTGTTGTGCTATACTCCTTCCATTTTTGGATGATGAATTGAACAGTGCTCTGTGAGATGTTCAAAGCATGGGATATTTATTTATAACCTAACCCTGCTTTACACTTCTCCGTAACTTTATCCGTGACCTGTCCGGCGTGTTTCTTTATTTTCATAATTCTGTGAGCACTAATGTTCTCTAACAAACCTTTGAGGCCTTCATAGAACAGCTGTAGTACTACTGAGAATAACTTACACATTGGTGGACTCTGTTTACTAATTAAGTGACTTCTGAAGGCAATTGGTCACAATAGCTTTTATTTAGGGGTATCAGAGTACAGGGGGCTAAATACACATGCACTCCACACTTTCCAGATTTTTATTTATTAAACATTTAGAAATCCATGTATCATTTTCTTTTCACTTCACACATTGTTGCTACTTTGTTTTGTTCTACCACATAAAATCCCAATAAAATAAATTTTCGTTTGTGCGCGTAAAAAAAGGTCGAAAAGTTCAAGAGGTATGAATACTTTTTCAAGGCACTGTAAATATAAAAATGCAGTCCTAGCCATCCAAAATAATCTAGGGCAGAAGTCAATAGAATCTGAGTAAAATGTTTTCACTGGAATGGATCACAATGTACAAAATTTGACATAAGAGCCAGCTCCACTATAAATATCTTCAGCAGCTACTGAGTTCAGAATGTAATACACTTATTTTGTTCTACAATCATGTGTCTTGTCCTAATGTCTGTGTCATGTGTCTTTTCCAGTTGCAGTGTCACAGGTTAGGACACACAATGATATAATATTTCAGAGATATTTAAAGGGGTTTTCTGAGACTTTAAAGGGAGTCTTTCACGCAGATTCACCCTATTAACCTAATAACAGTGTTATGTCCACGGCATCCCCCCTATTAAAACGGTGCTTACCGTTTGTTCCTTGCTAGCATCGTTGTGGAGAAAAACCCTTTTAATCCGCATGCAAATGAGTCTGTGAAGGTGCCCAGGGGCGGCGTTACAACGGCCGGTGCCCAGGCCCCTGGGTCATTTTCATACAAAGGCACTCCCCCTCCGCCTCGTCTGCCCGCCCTTAGTCTCTGTTCTAACCTCCCCCCTCCCCACTCATTTGCATGCGGATTAAAAGTGTTTTTCTCCACAACGATGCTAGCAAGGAACAAACGTTTTAATAGGGGGGATGCCGTGGACATAACACTGTTATTATGTTAGTAGGGTGAATCTGCGTGAAAGACTCCCTTTAAGGCCTCATGCACAAGGACGTTTTTTTTTGCGGTCCGCAAAACGGATTTTCGTTGTTCCGTGATCCGTGACCATTTTTTTGTCCGTGGGTCTTCCTTGATTTTTGGAGAATACACGGACATGAAAAAAAAGTCGTTTTGGTGTCCGCCTGGCCATGCGGAGCCAAACGGATCCGTCCTGACTTACAATGCAAGTCAATGGGGACGGATCCCTTTGACGTTGACACAATATGGTGCAAGTCAGGAGTCCCTATTATACCATCGGATCGGAGTTTTCTCCAATCCGATGGTATATTTTAACTTGAAGCGTCCCCATCACTATGGGAACGCCTCTATGTTAGAATATACCATCAGATTTGAGTTAGATCGTGAAACTCAGATCCGACAGTATATTCTAACACAGAGGCGTTCCCATGGTGATGGGGACACTTCAGGTTAGAATATACTAAAAGAACTGTGTACATGACTGCCCCCTGCTGCCTGGCAGGTGCTGCCAGGCAGCAGGGGGCAGACCCCCCTCCCCCCCCCTATATTTAACTCATTGGTGGCCAGTGTGGCCGGCCCCCCCTCTCTCCCTCCCTTGTATTTAACACATTGGTGGCCAGTGCGGCCGGCCCCCCCTCCCTCCCTTGTATTCAACACATTGGTGGCCAGTGCGGCCGGCCCCCCCTCTCTCCCTCCCTTGTATTTAACACATTGGTGGCCAGTGCGGCCGGCCCCCCCCTCCCTCCCTTGTATTCAACACATTGGTGGCCAGTGCGGCCGCCCCCTCCCTAATTAAAATGACCGACCCCCCATCATTGGTGGCAGCGGAGAGTTCCGATCGGAGTCCCAGTTTAATCGCTGGGACTCCGATCGGTAACCATGGCAACCAGGACGCTACTGCAGTCCTGGCTGCCATGGTTACTTAGCAATTTTAGAAGCATTATACTTACCTGCGATGTCTGTGACCGGCCTGGCGCTCCTCCTACTGGTAAGTGAAAGGTCTGTGCTATAAGCAATGCGCCGCACAGACCTTTCACTTACCAGTAGGAGGAGCGCCCGGCCGGTCACAGACATCGCAGGTAAGTATAATGCTTCTAAAATTGCTAAGTAACCATGGCAGCCAGGACTGCAGTAGCGTCTTGGCTGCCATGGTAACCGATCGGAGCCCCAGTGATTAAACTGGGACTCCGATCGGAACTCTCCGCTGCCACCAATGATGGGGGGGTCGGTCATTTTAATTAGGGGGAGGGAGGGGGGACCGGCCGCACTGGCCACCAATGTGTTAAATACAAAAGAGGGAGGGGGGGCCGCACTGGCCACCAATGAGTTAAATACAGGGGGGGAGGGAGGGGGCAGTCATGTACACAGTTCTTTTAGTATATTCTAACCTGAAGCGTCCCCATCACCATGGGAACGCCTCTGTGCTAGAATATACTGTCGAATCTGAGTTTTTACGAAGTGAAAAATCAGATCTAAAAAGCTTTTATGCAGACGGATCAGCGGATCCGTCTGTGTGAAAGTAGCCTACGGGCAAGGATGACGGACGCGGATGGCAATCTTGTGTGCATTTGTGTTTTTTCACGGACCCATTGACTTGAATGGGTCCGTGAACCATTGTCCGTCAAAAATATAGGAAAGGTCATATTTTTTTGACGGACAGGAAACACGGATTACGGATGCGGCTGCAAAACGGTGCATTTTCCGATTTTTCCACGGACCCATTGAAAGTCAATGGGTCCGCAAAAAAAAAAGGAAAACGGAACAACGGCCGCGGATGCACACAACGGTCGTGTGCATGAGGCCTAATACTGATGACCTGTCCTCAGGATAGGTAGTCAGTATCTGATCGATGGGGTCTGACACCTGCAGTAGATCCTTGGCCTTCTCACAGCTTTGCCTAGCCCAGTGATGACACAGTCATTGGCACAGAAAAGGTCAGGGTGCTCACAGAAGCACTGGTGCCTTTACAAACAGCTGATCAGTGGGGGTCCTGGGTGTTGGACCACCACTGATCAGATACTGATGACATATCCAGAGGATATTGCAGCACGCCAGACCTGCAGGGTATTGCGAAGTGAGGTCACGGTTATGGGCAATCGAGGGTTGCTCACTGTATTGGAGAACCCTGGGCAGGCATGCAGCAGTGAAGGAGAGGTAGACACAGTTCCTCTGGGGCACACTCGGTATGTAGAGACCAGTCCTGATGGTGGATGAGGTGCCCTGGATGTTACTGGTATTTTGTGTGCCTGGGGCAAGGTCCCTTTTGGATTCGTGACGCCAGTGCCTGTAACGGTGGCACACCGATTTATAGTTGGAATAAGTGAGGTACACAGGTGGTATAGTGAACCAAACGTTGCTTTACTTAAACAGTCCAACTTTGTACATCAAGATAGTAATACAGTCCTTTAGATCACAAGCTTCACAAGCAGGCTTATTTCACAAGATGGCAGGTATTGATCATGCAAGATACTCAGAGGGTAAATCCACAACACACTCAGAATCAGGTTGTACCTTTCCTCAGAAATAGTGTACACTGTTCTTTTAGAACTCCTGTCTGGTTTCAATCCCAAGGCCCGGATGCCTAAATGGTGGCTTAAATCCTTGGTAAAATATATATCTTCCTCCCGTATAAATCCTTGCTTTACTTTATAGTTCCTCTGCCTATTAATGTACTTATCTTGGCCGGAAATATCCTTACTTGGCTTGAGAATGACTGTAGGTTTCTCCCAGGAGGTTCTGTCCTGCTACTGGGGTGACTTCTGAGCTAACTAAGGCTCTCTTGATCTTCAGGCAGGCTAGGGTTCCTCACTAGCCTCCTGGTCATAGCTAGCAGCCAGGGCTATCGAGCTGCATGTCAGGAGGAGGCCCTCAGCATATCTCTGGCTGGTGCCTTCTCTCTTCTGTCTCCACAGACTCCTGACTCTGAACTACCACTCCCTGTCTGGGCCTGAACCTTTATACTAGGGGCTCCCTATCTCCCTCTAGTGTCTGGGATGTCTAACTACACCCAACTAGGCCTGCTAAGCATTAACACAGGGGAACATTGCATATAAAAACACATTAGAAAATACATTAAATGCATAATTAAATATAACATTTCTGTCCCTTGTGAGTAGGAGTACACGCACACCAATTGACCCTTGTGTAGTGCCCACGCCTATCTAGTGGGACACTACATACCACCACGCTATAACGTTGCCCGTCCTTGGCGCAACATGGAGGGGCCCTGCCCAGCTGGATACTGCACCTGAAAAAGAGAAAATAATGCAAAGCAGGAAAATTTCATCTACATTTGCAAGAATACATTATATGCATAAATCAGGCAGTTCCACTGGCTTAGGAACAAGTAACGGTGAAAAGGGGGCGTCGTTCTCTTCTCTCAGGATCATGTAAGGGAACAGGGGCGCTGACCTGGTGCAGCGTATCAGTATTACCAGGATAGTCCATAAGTGCAAATTGTCCATAACATAACAGTAGAAAAATGTAGAACAATTAAAAGTTCTTAGAGGCTCAAGGAACAAATATGAGTCCGTACCCAGGCTTCTTTATTATTTTAGAGCAAGTGTTACCAACAAGCCAGCAGAGGTAGAAGATCACAGAGGCTCAGGTACTTTTGAGTCCGTCTCTGGGCACATTTCTTTAAAATAGCAAAATCTCAGAGGCTCATGTACTTTTGAGTCTATCTCCGGGCACGTTTCCTTGAAATTTAATGTTGCACAATAAAAAGACAGCACATAAAAATAGCCCACATTATTCCATTGGCATATATATAAAAACAAGTGCTGCGATACCCTTAATCAACCTGAAAAGGGGGTTAAAGGGTTAAAGGTGCAACATAGAAACAGGCACAACTTGGCACAATTTTGAAGAAGCAGGCAGGAGGTCCTGTAAACAAGATGGCTTTGCTGAAATTGGTATTTCAGTGGTTGACCACCACCACTGAGCTGTGGGTAACTGGCAGCAGCAACAAAGGACCAAAACAAAGGACTCCTGTCCTGGAAGGATTAAATCCTCTTGAAGTAAATCCCTTGGCAAAAAAAAAACAAATCAATGGCCTAGCAGGCCAATTCACAGGGGCATCTCAGATTCGCTGGACATCACAGTGGTGCTCCCTGGCTCTGCTTGCAGATGGGGCCTGTAGTTAGCATCCACAGGCGGATGTGCCCACAACACTGTATTGGGGGGCAACTGCAGCATAAATGGACCCCTAATAGGTATGGGCCCCATAGGTCTAGGGGTAATTACAGTTGGGGACCGCATCGGTCCAGGCATAATTATTGTAGGCTGTGCTGGCCTAGGTACCGCTGCTGCAAGCGGTTCAGCGGATTCCTGGACAACTGGCTCTACACGTCGGTGCACAGTATAAGAGGGCCTCCTTGGGGGCCTCAACGCAGCTGCAGGTACAAAGGGTGGCTGAACGGCAGGGACAGGTCAGCTTACCTCTGACCCAGCGATGTCCGAGCACTGAAGGCAGACCACCTTCTTAGGTGGCGTCTGGATTCTGGTGGTGGCAAGCCGGCGCAGTCCTCGCAGCTGTTCCTCCAGGCGGACAATCTGGTCATCTAGGCTCTCGGACTCGGGATCGCTGTCCTCCGGAGCTTCCGCTGGTACAGGTAGGAGAGTCGCATCCTGCGCAGCCACTGCAGGCTCAGGTGACGCATCTGGCCTTTTACCCTTCCGGATATTGTCCAGGGTCGCATGGAATCTTTCCAGGTTCTCTATCTCTTTAATCGTTTTCTCCCGGCGAGGCAGCTCAGGGGACGGATACGGGCTCACCCATTTCTCTACTACCGTTGGCTGCCAGAAAACATTCGGGCCAATGAAAGAGCCCCGCTCTTGAAACGCATGATGGGCCGGTTCTGGAGAGCGCGCTGGTTCACGCTCGCAGCCAGTGTAGTCCTCATCTGCTTCCCAGTCCTCCGGTTCTTTCTTGGGACGGGTCACGGCAGTGGCATATGGGCCTCGCAGGCCCTCGGCAGGGGTGAACTCCACCTCTTCTCCCTCGCGGAGGTTGTGCATATATTCGGAGAGGTAACTCCGCTTGACGGACCTCCGATTTACATATAGGTCTCTGCCGGTGGTATAGTCCTGGATGAAACCGTAACCACGGTTCTTGTCAAAGGCCACAACCAACCCCTTTCTCCTTTCCAGGCGGGGTTGGGTGTCGGTGTGGCGCTCATGAACGGTCTTTGCCAGTTCCTCATAATATATCTTTGTCTTTGTCGTTTTCTTTATGGCGGCCTCCCGTATCTCTGCCATTAATGCTGACCACTTGAATGAGGGCTGGAAAAAGTCTCTCCAGGAGCCATAATAATTCTCCGGTTGAGTCCTTGGTGGCGGGCAGGCGGGTCTCTCCGGTCCCGGAGAGTAGGCCGGTGGAACGTCCTCTTACTCTACACCAGTACAATCCATTTTTAATCCAGTGGGTGCCGACACGATAACAGAGCAGTCCTCACTCTTCAACATGCTCGATCCTTCTCTGGAGAGCGTCAGGGCGGCACCAATAATTGTAGACAGATCCTCCCATTGCTTTGGGAGGCCGCCCCCCAGGTACTCCAGTATGGGGAGGCGGAGTCCATTTCTGCAGACATGCAAATGTCCAGACAGGGCGGTGGCGCCGACAGATAGCCTTTCCCGCTCTTTTCAGCAAAAGGCGCCAACTTTTACTGCCAATTTAGTATGAAGATGACGCAGCAGTAAATTCAAGAAAGCTAAGCGGCCATCTTTAGCAAAACGCTGTCTATTCACGGACAGCAAGCGGTGGCTCAAACAAGCAGCAAACAGTCCAGAAAATATTATCTTCACACCGCTAATTTTTTGGTTCTTTGGCCCAACAATTTTTAATAAAACAATTAGGGCTTGGTCACTTTAAGGCAATTTTCAGCACACAGTTTTATATCCGCAATGGCGCAGGAATGTTCGTTATCCTGTTCGTGACGCCAATTTATGCAGCACGCCAGACCTGCAGGGTATTGCGAAGTGAGGTCACGGTTATGGGCAATCGAGGGTTGCTCACTGTATTGGAGAACCCTGGGCAGGCATGCAGCAGTGAAGGAGAGTTAGACACAGTTCCTCTGGGGCACACTCGGTATGTAGGGACCAGGCCTGATGGTGGATGAGGTGCCCTGGATGTTACTTGTATTTTGTGTGCCTGGGGCAAGGTCCCTTTTGGATTCGTGACGCCAGTGCCTGTAACGGTGGCACACCGATTTATAGTTGGAATAAGTGAGGTACACAGGTGGTATAGTGAACCAAACGTTGCTTTACTTAAACAGTCCAACTTTGTACATCAAGATAGTAATACAGTCCTTTAGATCACAAGCTTCACAAGCAGGCTTATTTCACAAGATGGCAGGTATTAATCATGCAAGATACTCAGAGGGTAAATCCACAACACACTCAGAATCAGGTTGTACCTTTCCTCAGAAATAGTGTACACTGTTCTTTTAGAACTCCTGTCTGGTTTCAATCCCAAGGCCCGGATGCCTAAATGGTGGCTTAAATCCTTGGTAAAATATATATCTTCCTCCCGTATAAATCCTTGCTTTACTTTATAGTTCCTCTGCCTATTAATGTACTTATCTTGGCCGGAAATATCCTTACTTGGCTTGAGAATGACTGTAGGTTTCTCCCAGGAGGTTCTGTCCTGCTACTGGGGTGACTTCTGAGCTAACTAAGGCTCTCTTGATCTTCAGGCAGGCTAGGGTTCCTCACTAGCCTCCTGGTCATAGCTAGCAGCCAGGGCTATCGAGCTGCATGTCAGGAGGAGGCCCTCAGCATATCTCTGGCTGGTGCCTTCTCTCTTCTGTCTCCACAGACTCCTGACTCTGAACTACCACTCCCTGTCTGGGCCTGAACCTTTATAATAGGGGCTCCCTATCTCCCTCTAGTGTCTGGGATGTCTAACTACACCCAACTAGGCCTGCTAAGCATTAACACAGGGGAACATTGCATATAAAAACACATTAGAAAATACATTAAATGCATAATTAAATATAACATTTCTGTCCCTTGTGAGTAGGAGTACACGCACACCAATTGACCCTTGTGTAGTGCCCACGCCTATCTAGTGGGACACTACAATATGTCTACCCTGTGGAAACCTTCATATCACTGGTTCAAAGGGATATGACACGATTATTGCATGATTGTAGACATGGAAAACTGTCTTTATCAGATAATTTAACATCAGTTGAGAGAAATGCTTTGCGGTCTATGTTAAGTGATGATTCTCAGATTTTTAAACCCGCTGATAAGGGAGGAGCCCTTGTCCTTATGGACAAAGATTATTATGTCGCAGAGATCATGGGACAATTGTCTGATAGGGATACTTACCAACCCCTAAGACAAAATGCAGTCTATGATATCAAGTGTAAACTCAATGACATTATCACAGAATTTAGGGACAGAGGCGTGCTAGATGATAATTTCCGTACGCATTTGATCAATCAATATCCGATAACACTGGCATCCACTAATTCTATCCTGTCCCCCCAGCCATCATTTTGGAAAAGGTCCTTACACCTCAAACTAAAAAGACACCATCTTTTTTTACTGGATACTGGTCATTTATTGGGGGAAATTAAGAATCTTACAGTACATGGGGAAGATTTATTGGTGACCTTTGATGTATGCAGTTTGTACACATCAATCCACCATACTAAAAGGTCTTATAGCAGTGAAATGGATTCTTGAATCCTCCTCCTATACATCACAGGAGAATGAATTCTTTTTAAGACTCTTGGAAATTGTATTGAGAGAAAAGTATTTCTTATTTCAAGATACATTTTACCAGCAAAGTTGGGGAACGGCGATGGGTTCGAATGCCGCACCGCCATATGCAAATTGCTATATATGTTGGTTTGAACATACACATATTTATAACAATGAACTCGGAGGACTTCCGGTTCCGGCGCTGGTATGCGAGTACGCAGCAGGCTCGGCTCCTCACCGCTAGGCACAGCAGACCCGCTCCGCTAACTCCTCTTGTGCCCACAAGAGACCTGGACCCTACCTACCGATTCTGCAAGGCGCATGTAGCAGTATTTGCTCCGGAGCAGACACTAAACAAAATCCTAGCCACACAGCTCCTGAGGACAACAGCACACTTTCCAAGATGGCGCCAACCCCGTCACCTGCGGCGCATCACGGAGACCAGAGGGAGCTGGACAACTTGCCGGTAAATACCCAGGCGGATATGTTTGACTCTGTGGGGGGCACTGTCGACATAAAACAACTGGCTATTGAGGTGGCCAAAAAGCTTGCTCCGGATCTCAATGCCTCCTTGTCCTCCACGATTCAAGCGGCGCTAAACAAGCTGCAGGAGGAGGTGGCACTACAGGAACACAGATTTGTGGAAATTGAGCAGAGGGTGGCGTGCATGGAGGAAGACTCTGCAGACGCGGCAGCTAAGCACAAGGACCTACTTCAGTTGGCCAACAGACTGCATGAAAAAGTAGAGGACCTGGAAAATAGGTTCTGGAGGAGTAACTTAAGACTGGTTGGGATATCGGAGTCGGTGCCACTGCAAGATCTGCGCCGCTTATTTGAAATTGAATTACCCCAAGCCCTTGACCTTGCTGGGAAGCGAAAAGTTGAGAGCGCATCGTGTGGGGCCCCAGAGGGAGCCCATGGCACCATTCTCTATGACAGCAAACCAGAGGCCACTCCAGGTTATATGCAAATATCTAGATTACTCAGATAAGGAGGACATTCTAAGGGCTTACAGGCTAAGGCGGGAGCTGTTGCTTATACGTGGCAACAAAACACTTGTATTGGCTGATTATTCGTCGGAAACCACGTGGAAACGCAGAGCCTTTAGTGCCATATGTTCTGAAATGTGATTAAATTTCAACTGATCTACCCAGCTACTCTTAAAATAAAACAAGGCGATGGCATGATGCGTCAATTCACTGACCCAAAGGAGGATGAGAGTTATTTACCCCGCCATGATGAAGAAACAGCACCTCAACGTGGAGCAAGACAGAAGACCCCGGAAAACTCGCCTGTTCACCACCTTTGGAACCGTGTGCCACCAGATCTCGCCTCTGCTGCTCGTGGTTCTCCGAGAAAACAGAGGTCCTCGGCTAGACAGCAATATGCGACCCCATGAGAAGAGAGGACGCTTTTATAGATCATCTGAAGTGGGTCATGGAGGACTCCTGAGATTGTAGTTCTACTAGCGGTGAGACGCTGCCGTGTATACCAGAAAAAAGAAAAGTCACAATACAAAGTGGTTAAGACAATGTGTTTATTCATGTTGGTGTTCTTAGTATTTTTCAAGTTAGTACTGTTTTTTCAGTTCGCTGGGATATTCACTGAACATCTTAGAGGTCGGATCATGGTTTCTTTGTTTCTCCTTCTATTGCTGGCAGGTTAGCATGGGCTATGGGTCTTCCTGCAGTAGCGCACTATGAAAGTCATTTCTTGGAATGTGAAGGGGCTGCGCTCCCCCAATAGGAGTATGAAAATCTTGAGACATCTTAAGAGGATGAAAGCCGATGTGGCGCTGCTGCAGGAGACCCATCTCATGAAGGAAGACCGCTAGCACATCCGCAATACCCAGTCGCCATAGCTCTGTGTGCTTTTATTGTGTATAAAAACCGATTTGATACATATGCAAATTAACCTGAGATGAGTCAGAGCTTGAAAATATGACTCTTCTCTGGGTAAGATATGACTTTTATGTTAATTTGCATATGTATTAAATCGTTTTTTTTTACAATAAAAGCACACAGAGCTATGGGGACTGGATATTGCGGATGTGCTAACGGCTATCTAGCAACCCATGTCCTCAGCTCTATACCCAAAATCCTGGTGACAGGTTCCCTTTAACAGAATGGTATCTTACTGAACAGTTGAAGGGGAGATTGGGGAGGTTGCGGTTACAGGATATGCAAAGAGCTAATGATTGAACTCTGAGTATGGGCCTAGTAGCGTTTCACCTTAAGTGCTGCTTACGTAATGCTCCGTTTTTTATTTTGGTTACTATAATGCATAATTCTCAATGGTGGTCGGCCTCATGATGGACTTGGTGATATCCTGATGTTCCGTGTTTTTGTTCTACTTTACTCGATACTGTCGGGGTCTGCGTACCGCTTTGATATGAGTATTTTATGTACTTTTATAAGCACTTTGCTTTCTATCAAGGGTCTGATGCCCTATTATTGTTGTTTCGTACAGTAAAAAAATAAATAAACATTAAAAAAACAAAAAACAATAAACTCTACAAAGAACATTGCATTTTGTGGTGATGATTTATCGATGACATTTTTTGCATATGGTGGGGCGGCATCCAGTTATTGCTGGAGCTCTCCACCCATCTCAACTCTATGTGGGAGGAGTTACAATTTGCTGTACATTGGGATGATACGAGAATTAATTTTCTCGACACCTGGGTCATTAAAAGTGATGATGGTCATTTACAGACTGACCTATACGTCAAGGAGACTGACCGCAATAGTCTCCTACATTTTACTAGTAATCACCCACTTGCGACAAAAAAATCCTTACCTTATTCACAGTGCCAGCGTGTAAACAGATGTCACGGATGATGTTGCAGATAGCTGGAACTTATGAATAAACGTCCGACTGGCTTGATCCCAAACTAAGGAGCTCTCCCTGACTGCTATGCCCATGCAAGGGTCTCAATGGTAGACGATTGCATGCCCATGTACCTGAGACTGTGTAACACCTGAAAACCCCAAAATAGTGTGGGGACACGACCACCGGCTCCCTGCAGTTAACACGGACGGAGTCAGGGTCACCTAGAAACAAGCCAGCAAGGAAAAACAATACATGAAAAGACTTATCTGAGCAAACAGCAGCAGCAGCCTCCAGCAGTGAACACTTCATCCAGGAACTAGTATAAACCGCAAAGTGAGGCAGTATGGGAGGGAATATAAAGGGAGACGATTAGTCTAAATAGGTGACACCTGGGAGAAGGAAAGGAGATGACAAAGTGAAACCAAAACAAAGAACGTCATGCAAGAGGTAGAGGAGGACGTCTGCCAGACCTTCTCACAGAACTGGCGGTGACAGTACTCCTCCCTCTACGGGTGGACTCCAGACACTCAGAGCCCACCTTCTCAGGATGATACCTATGGAAAGCCCTAATGAGACGAGTAGCCTTAATGTCCGCCACTGGGACCCACATACTCTCCTCAGGACCAACGTCTTAGCATTGGGTAACCCAGGAAAGGGAATGAAATGCTCCATTTTGCTAAAACGGTCCACTACCACCAGAATCACAGTCTTCCTCGAGGAACGAGGCAGGTCCGTAATGAAGTCCATGGACAGATGCGTCCAAGGACAGGAAGGAATGGGTAAGGGGAGGAGAGAACCCGATGGCCGTGAATGAGGGACCTTGGCACGAGCGCAGGTCTCGCAGGCTGCCACAAAACCCTAAACCGTCTTACGAAGAGCTGGCCACCAGAATCTCTGAGCAATGAGATCCACTGTGGCTCTACTCCCCGGGTGCCCAGCAAGGACAGTATCATGGTGCTCCTTAAAATCCTTGTGTTGTAAAGCGAGGGGCACAAACAACCTCCCAGGAGGGCAAAGATCAGGAGCCTCTGCCTGGGCTGCCTGAACCTCTGCCTCCAAATAAGGATAAAGAGCAGAGACGACCACCCCTTCAGCCAAAATGGGACCCGGGTCTTCAAAGTTCCCCCCTCCCGGAAAACAACGTGACAGGGCATCCGCCTTCACATTCTTAACCCCAGGGCGGAACGTGACAACAAAATTAAACCTAGAAAAAAAACAAAGACCATCTGGCCTGTCTCGGGTTCAGACGCTTGGCCGATTCCAAGTAGGCCAGATTCTTATGGTCGGTAAACACGGTAATAGGGTGTCTGGCTCTAACCAATGGCGCCATTCCTCAAAAGCTAATTTGATGGCCAACAACTCCCTATCTCCCACATCGTAATTTCTCTCTGCAGAGGAGAGTTTCCTTGAGAAAAAGGCACACGGTCGCCATTTGGCAGGAGAGGGAGCCTGATATTAGACCGCACACCCACACCCACCTCAGAAGCGTCCACCTCAACAATAAAAGGTAGAGAGACATCAGGTTGTACCAAAATGGGAGCGGAAGCAAAACTCTCTTTGATACTAGAAAAGGATTTAAGCGCATCTATCGACCTCAAGGAAAAATCTACCCCCTTTTTAGTCATATCAGTGAGTGGCTTAACAACAGAGGAATAATTCAAAATGAACTTTCTGTAATAATTGGCAAAACCCCAAAACCGCATCAGCGCCTTCTGATTCTCAGGAAGCTCCCAATCAAGCACAGCGCGGACCTTCTCAGGGTCCATGCGAAAACCAGAAGCGGAGAGAAGAAAACCAAGAAATGGAATCTCCGGAGCCGCAAACACACATTTTTCCAGTTTAGCGTACAATTTATTCTCCCGCAGAATCAGCAAGACCTGACGTAGGTGGTCCCGATGAGTCTTGAAATCAGGAGAAAAAATCTAAATGTCATCTAGATACACCAGAACAAATTTCCCCATTAAATGATAAAAAAATGCTGTTCACAAAATGTTGGAAGATGGCCGGAGCATTCATCAAACCAAAAGGCATAACCAAATTCTCGAAATGACCCTCAGGGGTATTGAAGGCCGTCTTCCATTCGTCCCCTTCCCTGACCCTGACTAGGTTGTATGCCCCTCTTAAATCCAACTTAGAAAAAACTTTAGCCCCAACAATCTGGTTAAATAGGTCCGGGATCAGAGGAAGCGGATATGCGTCACGAATTGTGATACGGTTCAGCTCCCTGAAATTCAGACAAGGTCTTAAAGAACCATCTTTTTTCTTAACAAAAAAAAAAACCAATGGCAACAGATGACTTCAAGGGTCAGATGTGTCCCTTTCTCAGGCTCTCAGAGATATAAGTACACATAGCGACTCTTTCAGGTTGGGAGAGATTGTATAAACGTGATTTTGGCAGCTTGGCGCCTGGGATGAGATTAATAGGGCAGTCGTACTCCCGGTGAGGGGGCAACTCCTGGACACCACTCTCGGAAAACACATCCGAAAATTCAGAGAGAAAAGATGGCACAGTCTTGGTAGAAACCTCTAAAAGAGACGCCGTGATGCAATTCTCTCTGTAAAACTCACTCCAACCATTTATTTGCCTTGCTTGCCAATCAATGGTTGGGTTATGTTTAGTGAGCCAGGGTAGCCCCAACACTAGAGGAGTAGGTAATCCGCTTAGGACGAAACATGACATATCCTCAACATGAGCGTCACCCACAGTCAAATGGATATTGTGAACTATGCCCTTTAACTATCTTTGAGAAAGTGGAGCGGAATCGATAGCAAAAACAGGTATATCCTTTTCCAAAGTGCATACCTGGAAACCATGCGTTATTGCAAATTGATTATCAATGAGATTGACAGCTGCTCCACTATCTACAAAAATCTCACAAACAATGTTCTTGCTGTCTAGCGCCACCCTGGCAGGTAGGAGAAAACGGGAACTACAAGCAAATGGCAAACCTTCAATTTCCGCATCAACCTAGCCAATAGTAGCAAATGGAAAGTTTTTAGAGGGTTTTTTCCTTTTTTTTTTATTACCCTCAGAAAACTCCATGAATCTCCTAGAGGGGCAAACATTAGCCAAATGATTTATACCCTCACAACAGAAACAAGCCCTCCTCTGAGAGCTGAATCCTCTCTTATCAGAGGCAAGCAAACCCAGCTGCATGGCCTCCTCCTCAGAGGGGATTGAGAGAGACTGAGACCCCTGCGCACTGAATAAGACAGCCCCACTGTCCTTGGGCTGAATATGACAGGAAGGAGTAGTCTCCTTTCTCTCTCTAAGACGCCTGTCAATACGAACAGCTAGAGACATGGCAGATTCTAACGAGTTTGGTCTCTCATGAAAAGCAAATGCATCCTTCAATCTTTCCGAAATGCCATGGCAAAATTGACTTCGGAGTGCAGCATCATTCCAACCAGTATCAGCTGCCCATCTCCGAAATTCAGAACAATATATCTCTGCGGACTGTTTACCCTGGCATAAAAGACGCAGTTTAGATTCAGACAGAGCAATACGATCCGGGTCATCATATATCTGCCCCAGGGCTACAAAAAAATCATCCACCGATAGGAGGGGCCGTGCCCCCACCGCAGCGAAAAGGCCCAAGACTGAGCTTTTTCCCTGAGCAGCGAGATGATGATCCCCACCCTCTGCTCCTCATCACCAGAGGAATGGGGAAGTAGGCGAAAATGGAGTTTGCAACCTCTCTAAAGCGAACAAAATTCTCACTACCCACGGAGAACGTATACGGAAGCGAGATCTTAGGTTTGGAACAAACTCCATGTACGCCAGCAGAACCGGTCACCTGAAACTGAGACACAGTTTTACGGAGATCTGCTACCCCCAGCGAAAGACCTTGCATGCGGTCAATCAAGGCTGAAACCGGATCCATGCTTAAGACGGTTACGGCGTTTATAATGTCACAGATGATGTTGCAGATATCTGGAACTTATGAATAAACGTCTGACTGGCTTGATTCCAAACTAAGGAGCATATAGGTGAGCCCTATAAAACCCTAAGAGCTCTCCCTGACTGCTATGCCCATGCAAGGGTCTCAATGGTAGACGATTGCATGCCCACGTACCTAAGACTGTGTGACACCTGAAAACCCTATAATAGTGAGGGGACACGACCACCGGCTCCCTGCACTTAATACTGACGGAGTCAGGGTCACCTAGAAACAAGCCAGCAAGGAAAAACATTACATGAAAAGACTTATCTGAGCAAACAGCAGCAGCAGCCTCCAGCAGTGAACACTTCATCCAGGAACTAGTATAAACCGCAAAGTGAGGCAGTATGGGAGGGAATATAAAGGGAGACGATTAGTTAGGCTACTTTCACACTAGCGTTCGGGCTCCGCTTGTGAGTTCCGTTTGAAGGCTCTCACAAGCGGCCCCGATCCGTCCAGCCCTAATGCATTCTGAGTGGACGTGGATCCCCTCAGAATGCATCAGTCTGGCACCGTTTGTCCTCCGCTCCGCAGGCGGACACCTGAACGCAGCTTGCAGCGTTCGGGTGTCCGCCTGGCCGTGCGGAGGCAAACGGATCCGTCCAGACTTACAATGTAAGTCAATGGGGACGGATCCGTTTGAAGTTGACACAATATGGCTCAATTTTCAAACTGATCCATTCCCCATTGACTTTCAATGTAAAGTCAAAACGGATCAGTTTGCATTATCATGAACAAAAAAAAAAAAAAAAAAAAAATTTTATTTTTTTTGTTCATGGTAATGCAAACGGATCCGTTCTGAACGGATCTAAGCATTTGCATATAGGTGCGGATCCGTCTGTGCAGATACCAGACGGATCCGCACCTAAACGCAGGTGTGAAAGTAGCCTAAATAGGTGACACCTGGGAGAAGGAAAGGAGATGACAAAGTGAAACCAAAACAAAGAACGTCAAGCAAGAGGTAGAGAAGGACGTCTGCCAGACCTTCTCACAGAACTGGCGGTGACAACAGAATAGTCTCTGAAGCTATAAATAAGGAAACGAGAATTAGTGATATGACACAGAAATTTTGGGTGAGTGGCTATCCAGAATCCCTTTTGCAAAAAGAACACGATAAATTAAAAAATCTGACTCCCACAGTAATACAATCTGAATCCCCCAAAAAATTCACGTATCCCCTTTGTAGTAAAGTTGCATCCGTGGATCAAAAAATTTAGGAACATAATCAACAAGCATTGGGATATCATTAGAGAAGCTTATCCATCAATTTCAGAGTTCCAAAATTTGCTGATGGTGTGTTATAAAAGGTCTAAAAACATCAGGGATACTATAATTAGGGCAGACATAGGTAGTGAAAAGACCCCATTGCGACAAATGACATTATCTACACCCAAAGGGGCACATTCCCCTGTTTACAATGTATTCATTGTTATAGCGTTATTAGAGGTGAATATTTCACTAATCCATACACCGGGGGAAAATTTCCTGTCAAAGGCTTTTTTTTACCTGCGACAGTAGCTTTGTGATATATGTTTTAAAATGCCCATGTGGACTGTTGTATGTTGGGGAGACATCATGATGAAAGACAGGTTTAGTAAACAGAAATCGACAATATGGAAAAAAAAACTGCTATTGCCTGTGCCTTTTCTCTTTGATCGATGCCGCCACAACATCTCTCAATTACGATTTCAGATTATAGAGCAAGTACTACCACCACGCAGGGGTGGTGACAGAATTACATTAAAAAAAAAACAAGAGGCCTTTTGGATCCATAGGTTACAAACCCTGGGACCAAAGGGCATGAATTGCGAATATGAACTTAAGGCTCCATTCACACGTCCGCAATTGTGCGGAACGGGTGCGGACCCATTCATTCTCCGTGGCTCCAGAAAAAAATAGAACATGTCCTATTCTTGTCCGCAATCGCGTCACCTATTCTGTTCCTCCATGTGGGAATTCAAAAGATAAAATTGCATCCATCGTAGCAAGTGCCGGTCTTCTTTGTACCTGGATTGATGGGACGCCGACCCTAGATGCATGCACCGCCCACTATACACACACAGAGTGCCAGCTGTTCTACCTTTTATATCCAGAGGGTAAGTCATCAGTATACTGTAAAAGTCTTGGAAAACTCTTTTAAACCACTCATCACGATTGCAGATCAAGAACCATGAAAGTATGGTGTCACAAAAGCAGGATAATGCACATAGCAATATCATTGTCTTATGGTTTATTCACTGTCATATTCCTTTATTCTTTTATTTTTTTATGCTGTTTTGTTTGCATTGAAGTTGGTCCTGACTCCCTACTATCTCCCTGTAGCTTGATTCTGATGCAGTCAGCCCATCCCTTCTTCCTGTCATCCTTTTCAAATTATTCTATGTTACTGTTCACATCTCCAGTTTAATCGTGTAAAAATCGTGTAAAAATGCATTGATATTGAGGGGTGTTGCAGACTGCACTGTGAGGTATGTGAAATGCTGAGGAACCTGAGCACCCTGTGATCATGCCTGTGTAAAGTGTGTGGCATGTGGTGAGAAGCCATGGCCGATAAAGCAGCAAGTATCCATTTTCACCATTGCCACCAGAGGGAGATTCCATGCTGTCTGTTTAATTGTTATATCTTGGAGTTTTTTTGTACTCTTTTCAAACTCAATAAAAAGATACTATTAAAAAAAGAGTGTTGATGCCTGTTAATTAGAATGCAACACTAGAGTAAAGTAATCCTGTTGTCGCTAAAGAGACTGTAACCATCAAGCCTGTTGTCTCTTTTAAGACATTGGTAACAATGACACTAGTTGCCTTTGTGAAACTCTTGTAACCACCAAGCTTGTTGCTCCATGTGAAATCAGCAAAGACCACTGTCTCAAGTTACATCTGTGTCTATCTGCTTCCTTCTACCATCCTCAAGTTAGGAAGCCACATAAACCACTTACTGGCCAAGAACATCCTGAGTGAGGTCTGACCCCCTTACAGGTGCATAAAAGTGATGAATTACGTTTCACTAAGATTCTGGGTTTCGAGGATGCCTGAGGAACACTACCTAATGGACTACATTGTGCCTAGTGTAAAAAATTTTATAGAAGGGATATTGGTCTGGGGCTGTTTTTCAGGGTTTTGGCCAGGCACTTTATTTCCAGTAAAGAGTAAAACTAATACTACACCATAGAAAGACATTGTAGACAATTGTACTCTTTGTCAACTTTTCTCAACTTTGTGGAGAGTTTGGTGAAGGCCTTTTCCTTTTCCAGGAAGACTTTTCCCTGCACAAAGCAAGGTCAAGACATGGTTTGACAAGTCTGTTGGGAAATAAGACAAGTAGTCTGAAGAAAGCCCTGATATCAACCTAATAAAAAATCCTTTGGGATAAATTATCTAAAAGGACTTTTTCACCCAACATCAGTACCTGACCTCACAAATACCCCTTTGACTGCATAATTCAAAGTCTTATGAAAAGCCTTCCCATAAGAGTGGAGGCTCCTATAGTCACAAAAGGATACTGTACACCTATTATTTTGGAATGGAATATTCAAAAAGCTCATATAAGTGTGATAGTCATATGTCTATATACGTCTGCCTAATTAGTCTATGTGTGCTTTCTTTATCATCCACTGTTAGTTTTGGTGCTTAAGCACCCTACAAATGTCATTTCTTTGGTCCTACAGTAATCTGCATTCAATTTTAAACGCCTTCATCTATAGTCATCAATAGCTGCACCTCAAGTCTGGGGAGGGTCCTCTTATGTGGTGGGCCCCGTAGCTGCCCTGAGAACATTGCCCTGGTGCAACTATTCCATATTTTTTAGAATGTCGAAGGGTAGTTCATGATACATATTACAGTGAAGCAGTTTATTTTCTAAAACTTGATAGGTTGTGATTCCATGTAACACAAAAGCTGAAAGCTCTTCTAAAATACAGTATTATTTGGATTGGCCGGTAGTGCAGTCTTACACTGCTGGAGATTAAAGTCAGAACACTACAACAACTGTTTTCTCTTTTCGCACCTCATACAATCTGATGAACTTGATTCCTTATCTGACTCAGGGTAAAATGCCAAGAAAAGCTGGCACTGCTTGACAAAAATGATAGTCACAATGTCAATAAACAAAATCCTTCTGGATATGTAACCTCCCCTGGTTTCAGCAACATAAGTTTAGAACCTTTTTCCACTTCCATTTAACTTTGCTGCAACTAAATTGTTTTTCAATTTTCATTTCCTTTTTAAAATATTCCTACACAAAGAGGTGTTTTCAAATCAATATGTATGAATCTAAAAAGGAAGCAGTAAAAGGTGGCCTTCTGAGAAAAGGTGCTCCAGAATATATTTCTTTTCAGTAGATCTTTACACTTTACATGGATATTGTTTACTAGCATTATCATTACAATAAAAACAAAAAGGAACTCAACTTTTCGGCGAACCTTCGTCTGGGGGTAGCGTCATCACTGCAGGACACACACTATATACTCACAAACACCAATCATAGCGCTCCAACCAAATAGTAACTAGATTATTAAATGCACCTGAATTTGAAATCTCACAAGAAACGGGCCGCACAAATGTGACGAGAGACGTCAAGTGACATATCCGTCACGTGATCATGTATCGTGTCACATGATGATGCAGGCAGAACTCGCAATGTTATTATCGAGGTATACATGCCGGCGGCATCGGATAAATACATGCGCATGCGCAGGCCTGGCATTGCCCTTCTTAGGTTATAACCAATTATGCAAAATAACCGTGGAGCCCCAGTTATGGGTCTTCAACACAATAACTAATTAGGCATAATTATTTACAATAATTAATATTTATTACAAAAGGACCATGAAGGGTTAAATAGAATAAGCTATATGATCTGTATGAAGGACAGGATGCTGGGTGACATCATACTAGAGGGAGAATATGTTTACATTAGCCTTATGTCCATATAGGGAATGGATTCTGCCCAGCAACAAGTGAATATGTGAATCACATCTGTTTCCAATATGTGTGGATGTATGTCTATAAGAGGCCCGTGTGGTCAAGATTAAATCAGAACTGTTTGTGTATCTTATTGAGATAGTTCTCCAGGTACCTGTATTTGGAGACAAAAGGAAGAACCAGGGTGCATTAAGAAGCAGATTTCTTTCAGCTGGGGGCTCTGTCCGGACTAGAGTATACATGACTTCGGTAAGTGCGGAACATTCCTGTCTTTAAAGACTGGGGACATTCAGATGCTTTCCGAATTTTTTTTTCTGTTGCTTCTATTTTGAATCCACTTTAGACACACTTAAAGGAATAGTATCTATCTTTAGGCAAGATAGACTATAAATAGACTACTGGCCAAGTCTAACAGATAAATTCTTTAGGGAAGGATTTAAAAGAGGAATTCTTTTGGGAAGAATTCAAATAGTGTCTGCACCCTGTTTTTTTTTTCTTGTCAGTCAATTTCTATTGCTTCTTATCTGTCGCTTTCTTTATGCTCTCTTGTATTTTATGATGTTATGAAGCATTAGGTAATTTTTATGCTGAAGGTAAGCAGCAAATGATACTGTGAAAACTGTACTAGCTTTATTGTGTTTATCCTGGATAACTGTAAGACGCCCCACTTTTCTGGCGAGGGGAGACCCGCTAACCCAGAAACTAGTGAACGCAAGTGACGGTTTGAAGAGATAATACTAACAGTCTGTTGAGAAGGAAGTTGAGCATAGACATAAGTCCTCTGACCCAGTTGACAGGAATTGTCGGAGCCTTTACAGTTCAGTACAGCCAGTCCTGGGGAGAGTTCAGCTCTGCTTCCATCTCAATTAAGTTACTCCCTGGGTGGATAATATGGCAGGATGGACAGAGGGGATGAAGAGTATAAATTTGTTCCCTCAGGAAGGGGCTAATGACACCTTCCATATGGACATGGTAAAAGGGTTATATTTGGGTGACACTGAAGCTTACCGATATTATGGTCCAGACCCCCAGTGGGACATGCAGTATATGAAGTTGTGAGGGGAAAATTGGCTTACTTATGCACCATATTGGTATGATAGATCAAATAAAAAGGTTAAGAAACAGAAGGCAGAGAACCAGGAGGGATATAAAAAGAAATAGGAGTTAGAAAAATAATTGACAAGGGGCTCACTTCAGAAGCCCCCTCCTCCCTATTTAGGAAATATCCCACAGATATAGACATCCCTTTCAAAAGATGACTTAGATTAAAAGGGCAGTACTTTGAGGCCTAGGCATTATTTTATTGGCTCAAAAGGAAGAAGAGATAAGAGAAGAAGAGATAACACTCTAGCATCTGCGCACTGTGCACTACTTTGGAATGTGAACTAATGTAAACATCTGGTTATCGCCGCCATGTTGTAATGGTGTCTATCCTAACAATAATACTGCACACATCATATATGACACTTCAAAGAGGTGTTCTTCTATAGGCAGTGAGTAATATGTGTGTATCATATTCATCCAGCCAAGGGATTGGCTTTAGAATCCTTTCACAGTGCACACATCTTCTTCAAAGCATCTGTGGGGAGATAGAAGACAAATACTGCCCACAGCACGGTTCTCTGCCCCCCTTCATCTCCTCATAGCGTTGCATAGACAGAGCTCGACTAACAGCAGAAAGGGGAGGGGGGAGGCTCCTGGGATAAGAAGAAGTTTGTAACAACTTAAGATTAACCAGTTACAGTCCTAGAGATACTAAAAATATAAAATAAAATTCACACATCTCTAACACTGGGGATGTCATATCTCCCATGCGCCTTAGATCACAAAAGATTTTTCCCAAACCTGAACATATACCTCATCATGATGAGGACAATGACCCTGAGGAAAAGTTCCCTTTTATGACTGTAGGGGACACCTTGTTAAAGAAACCTATTTAAGTAGATGATATTAATAAGATTGTTATTATACCCATAGTCCCTGTGGTTCCAGACGTACCATCTCTGCTATCAGCTATTCCTGCCCATGCAGAGTTTTTCTCTGTTATTGACTTAAAAAATTCATTTTTTTCTGTCCCAGTTGACAAGGAGACACCGCCACTTTTTGCTTTTACATTTAAATTCCGCCAGTATACCTGGTGTAGAATGCCTCAGGGTTATGTAGACTCCCCAGTAGTCTACTCCATTGTCCTCCAAGTTACACTGCGCCCTTGGACTGCTCCTCATGGTTCTGTCTTTCTACAATATGTGGACGATCTCCTCATATGTAGTCCTACTCGGGAGGCCTGCCAGGCAGACTGTGTTAGTTTATTACTGTGGTTATATAATTGTGGTCACAAAGTTTCTAGGAAGAAATTACAATGGTGTATGGAAAGTGTTGAGTATTTGGGCTTTGTTCTCAGTAAAGGTGAGAGGAAAATCAGCCATGCCAGAATTACCTCCGTACTGGGTCTGCCCTGCCCACAAACCAAGAAAGACATGTTGACCTTTCTTGGCATGATTGGTTACTGCCGCTAATGGATTGCTGATTGTTCCTACCATGATAATATTCTGAGACAAGCCACTAATACTGAGATGCCTGACTTCATTAAATGGTCTGATGAAATCTTACAAGCTTTTGGTCATTTCAAATGTGCCATGGTTTCAAGTCCTGGTTTGGCCTACCCGACTATGGTGTGATGTTTCACTTATTTGCCAGGGACAATTGAAAAACTATGGCAGGAGTCCTGGCACAAAATCATGGAGGCAAATTCCGCCCTGTTGCTTTTTTCTCAAAAGTGGTTCCCGTACAGGTTCAGGGCATGCCTGCGTGTCTCAGGAGTTTGGCAGCCTGTGCTATGGTCGCTGAGATGACCACGCCTATCACCCTAGGTCACCCACCACATCTGCTGTAACTTTATGGTACTTTTCCTGTTTGCACTCTGGAATGTGCTCTCAAAAAGAACTTCTCCCATCTGTATTTTGCTATTTTCTTCACATCCCCCTCCTGTGCTCAGGAATTCAACTCCCCTCCATATGGGGGTTGGGGGGGGGGGGAGGGGGGCTGGTAATTGGTAATGCATCTGCAGACTGTGAAGATACTAACGTGTGTTATCTATAGATCTTCCTGACAGGGCTCCAGCATTGGATTAGATCCATTGATGTTTGCAAATAACCTTTCCAAATTGTATGTTCCGATGGTTTCAAATGTGCCTGCAGAGATAATTCCCATGATGCCATTTGGAAATGTCCAATCCTATCAATCTAAGGTTGCACCCATTCTTAGTCCTTATTCAGATATGAGTGAAAGTGTAGGGATGTCTGCATTATTGTATGATGTATGACATCTAACACACCCAGTAGTAACATCAATTTTGCCATGATGAATAGAATTCCCAATTCAGAGAACTTACTTATGCTGCTTTATAGAAAATTTGTTAAAATATGGAGAGTTTTCTCATATTATTGGTGAGATTTGGAAAATTTTGTCCAATGTAGAGTTAGGGATTTACTGCATAGTGAAGATCATTGAGTCTAGGAGGAAGCGCTTAGGTCATCAGTCAGTCACATTGCCAGAATATGCATCAGGACAGAGAGTGTGGAGGAAGTTTTCACTAGACTCCAGGAAAGTTAGGTGGATTTGGATTTTTGAGCTTTCTTTAGCTATGCATGAGAAAATCCTAAGTGCTGCCTTTGTGGATGATCTTAAGAATCATCTGGGAAGGTCTAGTGTTGGCTAGGCTTGAGTGAAGTTAATTTTGTCCCTCCATGTTGTTAAAGGTGTATTGAACAAAGACCTAAGGCGGGTGTGGCTGCCTATCAGTCCTCCCCACTAGAGGGGGGAGGAAAGACTTTGTATGTACTTGCCCACTTTCTCGCCCATGGGAGGAGCTACAAATGTTCAGCCTTTAAATGCAACGCCCATAGGGAATTAACAACCCACAATCAAATTCTGGATCCCTATTATCTATACAATCCTTAGGATCTGGTTCTATTGCCTCATAGCGAACATGTTCCATGATCTATCATGGCTAAGGGTAGTATCACATGTGTAGGAGTAGATAGTAATGCAATTCCTATTCCTCTCACCAATTAATCACCGTCTTAAGGATATTACAAAATTAGATCCGACTACTCTGCTGCATCTGGAGGGAGGGGGAAGGGGGGGGGTGAGGCTAGGAGTAGTCACGAACAGGATATGAACTCTTGCGCCATATTTGAGAGACTGTCGCATGTGAATAAGCCCCTTTATCTGATTGAGAGACTTTTGCTTATTGTGCGCTGTTTTGGGGTCCAGAAATGTTCAAACTGATTGCAAAGTATATGGAGGTGCTGTAATAGTCCCCAGCATTAAAATCGCAGTGTCAAATGTGAAAAATTCAACATTTGTGTGTCACTATAACTGCTTGCTGTCAGTGAATAGACTGTTACTGTGAAACTAATATGGCCGCCGGAGCTCCGATTTGAAAAATAACACTGCGCCATCACTGTGTGCAAGTTGGCGACACCCCCTGCAGAGCAGGAAACCAGTGTGCCGCCCCTTTATGCAAAATTGCCCGGTTAAAGCCCATCCTACCTGTACTGTATGGATTCTGAGAGGCGGGCCCTGTATACAAGCGCAGCGCCGCCTCCTCTGCTTGTGGCCACATCAAATGGAGACGCCGCGCACGGGAGGACAGTGTGATGTGCGTGCATCCCCAAGGTATCGCGAGATTTACATCGGCAAGCTGCCGGATCGCATCGCATTGCCTGTCTGCCCTCAAGTAACTACCGCAGACTGTATTTTACTATAGCCACCTCAAAGTGAAACACCGCTAGCCAGGAGCGCTATCAAAAACTCAAACAAGCGATGCCTGAGTGTTGTATTCAGCCGGAACCGAACATTTAAAGGACCATACACCGCAAGGTAGCGGTCGCCCATAGTAACGTTAAAACAAAAGTATTGCAAGCCACAATTAACCTATCTGACTGTAATTAAACTATTGTCAACATGTCTGTGCAGGAAGATAATGTGCAGGCTGACCTCCGCGGACCCCCTGCGGCAGCCGCAGCCAGTCCTAGCACAATGCCAACTGCTGCAGCACCAAGTTTAAATGCCTTTAACTATGCCTTATTATTTTGGGGCCCCCTGGTTCCCACGTTATTCTGGTAAAATTCACACTTTAAGGGACTTTAAAGAAAAAATGCTTGCTGTGTTCAGGTTGTACCCTATATCCCCAGAACAGCAGATGGAGATTCTCCTTGCGCAATTGGAAGGAGCTGCTCTCAGAGAAGTGAAATCCTGGCCAAGCTCAGAAAGGAGGACACTGGAGCAGATATTTGAACGTCTCTACACCACCTTTGAACCCAGGACCGTGTCAGAGGTCAAGATGAGGTTCTTCAGTAAGAAACAGCAAACGGGTGAGTCTCCCCTGATTACAAAGGGACTTATTCCAGAAATTCAGGCGTAAGCCCACCTGACCGCACTAGTACCCCCAGGCGGCCTATCTGTACATACTGTCACAAGCCAGGTCATACTGAAGCCACCTGCTGGCAGTTAAACGGGCGACCCCCGAGGTCAGGGACCACCCCTCGGGAGGTAGATCAATAGGTCCAGAAGATCCTTATTGGATGTCAAGATATGTAGGATCCCGTCCAGAAGTGACTCTTCAAATAAATGGAGTTCCTTTTGTTGCCCTAGTTGACCCAGGATCCCAAGTCACTACCATACAACAAACAGCATTTGAGAAATACTGGGACCAAAATCAACTTACCCAGCCACCAGAATCCTGGCTGAGTCTCATAGCCAGTAACGGCAAACCTGTACCAATACTGGGTTACTGGGAACCTACCATTCAAATAGGAAGAACCATCCTATCCCAACAAGGCATCATTGTAGTGCAAGTAAAAGAAAACAATAACAACCCTCCTATAGTCCTAGGCATGAATGTCCTTAGGAATTGCTATGTTGAAATGTTGGAAGCTTTACACCAGTCAGTGCCTACTGCTTCTTTTGCTTCTAAGAAGGTAATCTAACAAACCATCCGTGTACTGAGTGCACAACAGAAATTCGCCAATGAAAGAGGAGAATCCGAGGCAATCAACCAGTGATTCTCAAGCCCAACACTGAAACTCTCCTATGGTGCCGAGCTGTAGTCGGAATTCAAGGTCAAGACTACCAAGCCTTGGTAGATGAAAAAAGAGAAGAGAAGCGCAAAGTACCAAAAAATAAATATTTTATTAAATTATGTCAAAACATGATTAAAAATACATACAGGAGAAGCCATGAACAAGGTAAGGAGTAGGGAAAAGGAAAGAACAAGCGCCACCCTGGGAGACCACACAAGTCACAAAAACCATAATGCAAGTTTGTAAAGGTCATGGGGAAATGCTGGATACAGTAACCAGCCCATAGACCTAATGTATCAAAGAGATGTAAAAGTGATGTAGAATGAGAGGAAGGTCAGCTGGAAAAAACAACCACGGTAGTCATGCAAAGTATGCTGAACGAAAGGATAAAGGATGGTGGATAGCCAGCAACTAAGGTACAGAGCCAGGTGTGGGGTCTCAACACCGGCAACAATAAGCCATGGAGGTATAGCTGTGACCTAAAGCTCACCAGAAAAGGACCGTGTGTGGATGACGACCCAGGATGGCGCTACCCCTACTTAGGGCATATCGTCAGCTCTGAAGGTATTAAACCGGATCCAGAGAAGATAGCCGCAGTCCGTAATTGGCCTACTCCCACTACGGTGAAGGAGGTAAGAAGTTTCCTCAGTTTCGTAGGATATTACAGACGTTTCATTCCTCATTTTGCCCAAATTGCAGAGCCAATCTTGGAACTTTTGAGAGGGCATCCTAAAAGATACCAGAAGACTCCCATACTAGTGGAATGGAACACTGAAAGAGAAATTGCCTTCCAGCTCCTGAAGAAGAAATTAACAGAACCACCGATCTTAGGTTACCCGGATTATCAACAGCCATTTCATCTTTATACAGATGCAAGTAAGAAAGGCCTGGGAGCTGTTTACAAGAAGGTAAAGAAAGAGTCATTTCCTACGCTAGTAGATCTCTTAGAGGTAGTGAAAAGAACAACCAAAACTACAGTTCCTTCAAGTTGGAATTCCTCGCACTCGTGTGGGCTGTTACAGAAAAATTTAAAGACTATCTTGCCGCAACACCCTTCGTGGCCTTCACTGATAACAATCCACTAGCACATCTTAACACCGCCAAGTTAGGAGCCTTGCTAACTACAATTTTACTGTAAAGTACAGAACAGGAAAAGCAAACGAAAATGCGGATGCCTTATCCCATCTGCCAACCAAAGAAGACCCCACTTCACAAGAAGATATTTGGGAAGAGGTGGAAATGCCATCCTTCTACCACAACTTTGGCCATCAAGACATCATTACTGTTAAAGGGAAAAAGGTTTTCAACTTTCAACAACAAGTGGATCCAAAATCTCATGTGGACAACGAAAGATGGATTACAGAATGAAAGCAGAGTGTTAGGAGAATTGCAGGATTTCTTCACCAGTGGAAGAACCCCAGAAAAAATTTGCAGAAAGAATGCAGACTTAGAGTTGTCCAAATTATGGAGACATGGAAAACACCTCTTTCCACAAAAAGGCCTACTATTAAGAAGAACTTTAGACCCAGTTACATGGGATCGTCTATACCAAATTCTCATACCACACCGTGATGCAAGAATCATTCTGGAAATGTACCATGACCAATCAGGACACTTTGGCATGCAGAAAACAGAAGCCACCATCCGTAGAAGATTTTACTGGATCAGAATGAGAGGAGATATTAATAAATGGTGTCGAGAATGTTCCACTCCACCTGTGCTGTTGGAAAAGGTGAGAAACATGACCAAAGAGCTCCCTTACATTCCATTGTGAGCAGAACACCGTTGGAAATAGTCGCAATCGACCATGTGAAGTTGGAACCAAGTAGCTCAAGTTATACCTATGCTATGACCATCATTGACCACTACACAAAATTTGTTGTAGCTGTGCCTGTAAAAGACTTGACCGAAGAACAAAGGCGTTTGATTGACACGCAAGAGATTGTTCAACAACGTATGGGACATGCCCAAGAAAAACAACAGAAGGACAACCAATTTGCCAAGGCAGAACCACTCAAAATTGGTCATCGTGTCTGGTTAAAAAATAACCATAGAACCAGCAAACTTGATAGCAAATGGGAGAGAGAACGTTATACCATTTCTGCTTTTCTAAATCCAGAAACTGACACATATGAGATTACCCAAGAGGATAAATCCCGTGTAGTACATAGAAATCGCCTAAAATTGTGCCTTAAAGAAGATACCCCAGAAGAAACTTCTCAAGAAGAAGCTGTTCCAGAGGAAATTCAACCCCTTGAGCCAGAACTGGAAAAACCAACTGAGCCAGAGGGAACAATACAGTCCTTGGGAAAAACATTGTTAGCTTCTGACCCTTTGCAATGGTTCTTAACCCCATGGCTCAACATTCTAGTGCCTGCTAAAACTAATACCCCAACACTTCAACCTGAAGCTGAAGTTATCACAACTCAGGAAACCCCAAGTTCCCTGGAAACAAGGTCTGAAGAATCACAGCCACTTCGGAGATCTGAGAGGTGTACAAGAGGACAACCACCAGTCCGTTATGGAGATTTCCTGCTCCAGCAGCGAAGAAGTTAATATCCAGCCATGTTAATTCAGAAAAAGGACTAATCCTTGCTTATATATGTTATATTTGCCTTAAAGGACTTTTTAAGGGACTGTTTGTCTGTTTTGCAACGTTCAAGTCCGCACCTGGAGATAGACTTTCACGTACCTGAGCCTCCGTGATATTCCATTTTGACATTTATTGTGCCCAGCGAACGGACTCATACCCTGTGAGCCTTCTGAGATGTTTATTGTGTTTTTATTATCGTTATGGACTATTCTAGTTGCCGGTATAACAGTAGTATGCAGAGAAAATAATGTGTTACCCCATCTGATACATTTCGTTGTTGCCTGAGATATGCTTGCCTAACCCGTATTATTCATAGGTACAAGAATATGAGTTATGGCATTATTTCCCTATGCATGCATGCTTCTCCCTTTTTATATCTTTCAGGATAATACAGCATCGAGTCAAGAATGTGTTGAGGTCGACTAACATTTTACCACTACGTGTGTGTGGGCACTGCTTAAAGTACTTTTTCATCTTAACAATTGCATTGTACGGTAATGTATAACTTTGCATTTGTGTGTATCTGCAAAATCCCTGTTAACAGGCCTATTAGGTGCAATTTATACATCCCACCACTAGATGGGGATAGAGTTCGGGTCCTATATATATCCAGGTCAGGCCTAGTGAGACAGATTAGTTCAAGTCAGTTCAGAGTAGTTACAGGTTCAGTTGAGACCACAGGTCAGTGTGGAGATCAGTGTGGATATTGACACAGAGAGTGAAAAGGTGCAGATCCAGCACATCAGCTATAAAGAGAAGTTCTAGTCCAGAAAGGGACAAGAGAAAAGGACAGATTCAAATTCATTGAAAGGATAAAAGCCGTAAACCAGTCATAAAGGACCTTTGGGATATTTTAGGTGAAGGATACCCTAGCCTCCGGCAACCTCACCAAGATTCCACTGACGTAGAAGTAACCCACTGCTCCAAAAAACCAAGAAACCTAAACAGCCCAAAACAGTGGATTTGCAGAATTAACTCTGTACCATCTAGAGACTGCATAATTGTACTGCTGCAACCAAGAGAAATCCAAAATAAAAGTTGTGAGTTGCATCTTACCACTGTCTACCTCATTATTACTAGCTATGGTTGTACCACCATTAACGGTACTGGCGTCATGACAAAAAACATCAAGGGACTCAGCCGCAACAAGTACCCTATGCACCCCTAACATCAAGGGCACCTCAACCACCATCTTGGCTGATGCTTCCTACCACAGAGCGTGCCCCGGGGGATTTCGTGCTGTCCACCTCAACACTGTGCTGCCAGCCCAGGGAGGCTATCTGCTAACCGTGAGTAAACTGATGAACTGTGTGTTATATTATTTGGCCCCTCATCGGTCCACCGTGAACCTCACGTGTTCCCCCTGCGACTGGCTGGCTGCAAATGTTAGTGCAGGAGACAGAGGTATTATCCATTGTAAGGCACATACTGGTCTCCAAACACACATAGCTAAAGGGAATGCCCTAGCTGATCAGGCAGCAAAATAGGCTGCTATTAGAAAGGCAGCAACAGTTCAAATGCCCTCCCTAGTTCGAGACATTACCCTTATCTATTGCTCAGCCTCCAGGATTTGGCTACCAGTAGTGACAAAATAGAATGGCATAGAATAGATGCAGTACAAGACCCTGATACGGTCTTATCTGCAAAGAGGGGAAACCATGTATCCCAGTTGCAAGCGCCCCGATTTTAATTGCACAATATCATGGTCTTGGCCATAGGGGAGCACAGGCAAGTATGTGAACACGCTGATTATTAGTTTCAGCGCAAACCGCATAATGTGAATTAAGGAAAGAAAAAAGGTGAATACAATTTTTTTTTAATAATGATTAAAAATACTGAATAATGAATCATGATTATATAAAACAGTGGAAAATGCATAATTATATGAACACACCAAGTATTAATTGCGACGCATACCGCATAATGTGAATTAAAGAACAGAAAAGGTGAATACCAAAAATGAAATGATTATTAAAAAGATAATAAAAAATATTGAATCATAAATCACTTCAAAACATAATCAAGTGAGATGTGAATGAAGTTCATCAAAAATGTGTACATAATCATTACAACGTAGCTTATGATAGCGTGACTATAGTCAATAAGAACAGATGAGCCTTGAGGCATGTTGGTGTATTCACCTCACCATTAGAGATGGCCTTGCGGTTTGCCCGGCGGTCGTTTCGTGGTGAACTTTGCTCGTTCGCATGCGCCATATTCTTTTGCATTGCGCCGAACTTTGACCAATGACACATCAATCAGGTGGGACAGGACAGCCAATTGAGACGTTTCAGCACATGGACACACCCCCACCCTATTACAGAATATGATCTGGCAGACATTTTACATTCTGTGTTTTGCCAGTGTAAGGAAAGGTTGCTTTGTGGAGCAGGGACAGACTGTTAGGGACACCAAACGCTAGCTAATAGGGCCACAAAAGTCCTTTTAAGGACTGGTATAGGTGTGCTATCGATAGGTGTGATATACTGAGGGGTGTGTTATATCTATAACATACTTTCTAACACAGAGGGCCAGATTTATCATTCCTCTGACAGCTCACTCCACTTTAACATATGGCTAAAGTCAGTTTTAGCCAAGTCAGATTTATGATCGGCCCTTTAAGACTGTAATAAATGTGGTTTGACGGTAGCAGTTTATCCGTCAGTAAGCAGCTTTACAAAAGTCGCACATCTTTACGAAAAAGTCGCACGTTTTTATGAAAAAGTCGCATGTTCTATTAAAAAGTCTCATAAGATAAGCATGGTCCTCACTGGAGTGAAATTGGGACTTTTTTGCGACTTTTTTGCGACTTTTTCAAATAGTCCCAATAGTAAATCTGTCTAGAGATTCATTTACATAAGAAGACACGCCCACTTTCAGAAAACTGGCGAGCATAGTGCAGAGCAGAAAAAAGTCGCAAATTTGTGCGCAGTTTTAGCGTTTGGGACTTTTTTGGGACTTTTTCACTCCATTATTCTGACCTGAGCTAATGATAAATCTGGCCCAGAAAGTATATTATAGTGCATTTGTATTGTGCAGCAGTTGTGTGTGGCTCTGCTGCAATACCACAGGTATATAGAGGGACAAGCATTATTGGAACAACTATTTGCAAGGGGTGTGATATACCTGTTGCCCCCAAAAAAACTGATTGAGGGGTGCAATATACCTGTTTCCACAAAATACTGATTAAGAGGTTTGATATACCTGCTTCCACAAAATACTGATTGAGGGGTTTGATATACCTGCTTCCACAAAATACAGATTGAGGAGTGCGATATACCTGCTTCTACAAAATACTGATTAAGGAGTTCTATATACCTGCTTCCACAAAATACTGATTTAGGGGTGCGATATACCTGCTTCCACAAAATACTGATTGAGGGCTGCGATATACCTGCTTCCACCAAATATTGATTCAGGTGTTCTATATACCTGTTTCCACAAAATACTGATTGAGGGGTGCGATATACCTGCTTCCGCCAAATATTGATTGAGGCCTGCGATACACCGGCTTCCACAAAATACTGATTGAGGGGTGCGATATACAAACCGGATTCCAAAAAAGTTGGGACCCTATACAAATCGTGATTAAAAACTGAATGCAATGATGTGGAGGTGCCAACTTCTAATATTTTATTCAGAATAGAACATAAATCACGGAACAAAAGTTTAAACTGAGAAAATGTACCATTTTAACGGAAAAATATGTTGAATCAGAATTTCATGGTGTCAACAAATCCCCAAAAAGTTGGGACAAGGCCATTTTCACCACTGTGTGGCATCTCCCCTTCTTACACCACTCAACAGACGTCTGGGGACCGAGGAGACCAGTTTCTCAAGTTTAGAAATAGGAATGCTCTCCCATTCTTGTCTAATACAGGCCTCTAACTGTTCAATCGTCTTGGGCCTTCTTTGTTGCACCTTCCTCTTTATGATGCGCCAAATGTTCTCTATAGGTGAAAGATCTGGACTGCAGACTGGCCATTTCAGTACCTGGATCCTTCTCCTACGCAGCCATGATGTTGTGATTGATGCAGAATGTGGTCTGGCATTATCTTGTTTAAAAATGCAGGGTCTTCCCTGAAAGAGATGACGTCTGGATGGGAGCATATGTTGTTCTAGAACCTGAATATATTTTTCTGCATTGATGGTGCCTTTCCAGACATGCAAGCTGCCCATGCCACACGCACTCATGCAACCCCATACCATCAGAGATGCAGGCTTCTGAACTGAGCGTTGATAACAACTTGGGTTGTCCTTGTCCTCTTTGGTCCGGATGACATGGCGTTCCAGATTTCCAAAAAGAACTTCGAATCGTGACTCGTCTGACCACAGAACAGTCTTCCATTTTGCCACACTCCATTTTAAATGATCCCTGGCCCTGAGCTTGTGGATCTTGCTTAGAAATGGCTTCTTCTTTGCACTGTAGAGTTTCAGCTGGCAACGGCGGATGGCACGGTGGATTGTGTTCACTGACAATGGTTTCTTGAAGTATTCCTGTGCCCATTCTGTGATTTACAGTAGCATTCCTGTTTGTGATGCAGTGTCGTTTAAGGGCCTGGAGATCACGGGCATCCAGTATGGTTTTACGGCCTTGACCCTTACGCACAGAGATTGTTCCAGATTCTCTGTATCTTCGGATGATGTTATGCACAGTTGATGATGATAGATGCAAAGTCTTCGCAATTTTCCGCTGGGTAAGACCTTTCTGATATTGCTCCACTATCTTTCTGCGCAACATTGTGGGAATTGGTGATCCTCTACCCATCTTGGCTTCTGAGAGACACTGCCACTCTGAGAAGCTCTTTTTATACCCAATCATGTTGCCAATTGACCTAATTAGTGTTAATTGGTCTTCCAGCTCTTCGTTATGCTCAAATTTACTTTTTCCAGCCTCTTATTGCTACTTGTGGTCATGGCTACGGCCAAGAGATATCCGAAGAACCCTGGGGAGAGAAACAACGGGAACAACCTAACCCAGCTAGGCGTGTCCTAGCTAACCTGACTAAATGGCTTGTTGTGTGCCCTAAGCCATGATTGTGGGTAGGCCTATAAGTGGGCATACCCTGTGGAAATGAGAAGATAAGGGAGGGAGGGTGGGGCACCTGAGAACCCACGCCTGTGAGTGAGGCTGTGGCTCGTATACGAAGAGCCTCCGCCCCTCCCACAAATGCAGGCTGACTAATCAGCCTTACTAACTTGTGGTCATGGCTACGGCCAAGAGATATCCGAAGAACCCTGGGGAGAGAAACAACGGGAACAACCTAACCCAGCTAGGCGTGTCCTAGCTAACCTGACTAAATGGCTTGTTGTGTGCCCTAAGCCATGATCGTGGGTAGGCCTATAAGTGGGAAAAAACCAAGCCAAGTAGGGTAGAAAAGGAACTCGAATGGCATGTGCAAACTAATCCCCAAGCCAGCTGCAAGGCGTCAGGGATCTAGAGCGAAAAATTTGGGGTGTATGAAGCAAGGCCAGAAGGAGACCTACAACCCATCTTGTGGATGACAAGGCCAGAGATATGATGCTCAATATTGCAGATACTGCCCCAAAGCGGAATGGAGGACCGGGAATACGTTGTGAAATGGATCATGAAAACCAAATGAACCTTGTAAAGTTTTGGTTCTACGGAGTACTGGCAATGCCCTAGCCTCAGGAGATCATGGGACCGAAACCTAACTGCCTAGACTATGCAGGAATGAGGGCCAAAAAGAACTATGTAGATAGGAAGATAATCCTTGAATAGTTCCCCGGACAACAGCTATCTGCTAGCCGTGGTCCGCGCGTTGTTCTAGTGTGTGCCCCTGAGAATTGTTTTAACGCTTGAGACGAGAAGACCGACCTACTATCTAAATCTTCTACCATGAGGAAATGCTGAACTTTGTCCAAAACCCGATTCAACGTGGTTGTAGGGAGTCTGAGGTTAGTGCGGTAAGAAGCTACGAAGCCATAATATACAAGATTCTGTCTATGCCCTCCCATGAGTGAGGGAATGCAATTGCAATGAAGCTACCAGCGAAAATGAATTCCTGGTCGTGGTAAAAAGGCAAAGACTTTGCGCGGGGACCTGGTTGGCAAGATATGATCGACTACGATCAGAGACTGACATGCTAGAGGGAATTACCCTACTTGTTCCTCCTCTGGCAGGACCTGAACGAAAGCATGAACAATTAAACCAAGACGAAATATCTGCGTAAGACATGACAATGATGCTGTAGGGCGAACCGGACCAGTTTGCGGTCAAAACATAAAGTGAGCGATCAACATGGATTATTAGGAAATTAGGGAAGCAGGTATGTATGTGATACATACAGGCCAAATCACCACAGATGCACAGATGGACAACCAACCAGGCAATCAGCCCAGCAGGACTAAAAACAGTCATCGGGCCCCCAAAGCCATCATCGGGCCCCCAAAGCCATGGGGCCGAAGCCGCCATCAGGCCCCCAAAGCCATGGGGCCGAGAATTCTTCACATATTTTATAGTCGGCTTGATAATTCCTGGCCGTGTTGGAGGAGAGGGAATGTTGTACCAGGTTCCTGGCGTGAGAAAGGAGGGACTCTAATCCATCACCCAGGAATTGAAGGCTGGGAGAGGGGACCCCGCGGGATCTGCTTTCTGCTTCTGGCAACACCTGGAAAAAAAAAGGGGGTGACTCAGAAATACCGCACCACGTAGCCTGGTGAAGGACCACCCTGGCAGTGCCAGGAAAAAGTAAACCAGGAAGGGACAGGCATGGGTGAGACGAGTGTGAAAGAGTAGGTGGGCCTGTGCGGATCATGGGGAAGTATCGTAATGGATAGGAGGCTAAGCCTGGACGGATCCGCTGACAGCGGGAGACCCTGGAAAAACCCGGAATAGTAGACATGCAGGGAGACCAGACCTGAACGTACCAGGCAAAGAAGGAAGAACAGGGCCTGGACGGACCCGGGGTAATGATACATAAAAAATAAACCGAACGTACCCGTTCCCAGGAGAACAAAATCTAGTAGAGTCAGAAGGAGGAATAACTGAGGAGATGACAGCCTGGGCGATCCAGCAGACAGAGGTAGGTATGAGCCTGGGCGATCCAGGAGACAGAGGTAGGTATGAGCCTGGGCGATCCAGGAGACAGAGGTAGGTATGAGCCTGGGCGATCCAGGAGACAGAGGTAGGTATGAGCCTGGGCGATCCAGGAGACAGAGGTAGGTACGAGCCTGGGTGATGCAGTGGGAAACAGGAAAAAACATAGCATATGAATAAATGAACATACACATACAGAACGGCCCTGCTACCACTACATATTAGTACAGATGACAGCAGGCAAATGGCTTGCAGTGACTGTGCATAGTGTCTAGGCTGAAGCTGTGTATTTCCAACCCAGGTGAGTCGTATTCATGTACTAACAAAGCCCAGCATGCGCTCCAACGTAAGGATTTTGCACTGTATGACCAGCTCCTAGCAACCACAACAAGGAATAGAGGAGCTGGTTTAGCTGCAAGCCACTATCAAGAGCGATGTCAGTGTGTGTGAACCTGATCTGCAAAATGCCGCTGTAGGAAGCATAGAGGAACCGGGAGGGGCGAGCACCGGTAAGTTTGGGCAGCAATGACACAGTACTAACCAGGACACCACCTGTAATCCAAAACACACAAGTCCGGCAGTGGTTCTCAACATGCGTTCCACGCTGGAACGCAAGCCGACCCAGCGACCGGAAGCAGGGAAACACATGAGCGCTGATCGGAGGAGCCCTGTGGAGGGGATGGACTGAGGGAAGTAGCTTACCCGTCCTGGAGACACGACAGGCGGTGTACAAGCGGCGGACGACTCGGACTGCAGTAGTGAAAGCAAGTTCTTTTTTTTTTTTTTAAAGGAGACCAGTCTGAGTGAATATGAACCAGGATTAAAGAAGACCAAAAAAAAAAAAAAAATTCTCCCTGAGGTGAACAGAAAAGTAGGCCTATGGAACGTAACAGACCACCGAGGAAAGGAACGTAAGCCTGAAAACAACGCAGTTATGTTTGTCGGGAGAGAGGTACCAGAGCGGTGGGTGCAGACTGCCCCGGTGAGATTATTGAGTAAAACAATGATGTAGCAATGAATAGGAGAATGCAGCTTTGAGTGGAAGCAGAGTACAACACATGATGTAACAACAAATGGGGCTTTGGATGTGAGTGGTACCTAAAAAACATGGTATGGGCGCAGCTCTGAGTATGGGAATGGAGTATAGGACAAGATGTAAAAGCAGACATGCGGACGCAGCTTTGGATGTGAACGGAATATTAACTTGATGTGACAGCAGACATGGAAAGAACCTGTAGTAGCATAGGACGTGTGAACGCAGCTCTGGGTGCGAGTAGAGTAAACCTGATATATCGATAGACGGATGAATGCAACTCTGGTCGAGGGTGGAGTGCAAAAAATGATTTGACAGCGTAGTGTGAATGCACCTTTGGGTGTGGCAGAGAATGAAATTGGTAGAACAGAAGCTCTAAATGTGAGTGGAGCATAAACATGATGTAACAGTGAAAGTGAATGCAGCTCTGAAACAAGCCTAGTATAAGTATGTTGTCACAGCGGACGTGCAAACACAGCTCTCACCGTGAGCAGAGCAAACATGGAATAACAGTTGACGCATGAACGCAGCTCTGGCTGTGAGTGGAGCAAGGTGTGAACACCAGGGTGGTGCGTCCCGAGAATAAAAATGGAGTAACAGTAGCAGCTGTAAACCGAGTACACAACATGTGATAACAGGCGTGTAATACGGATCTGGCTGTCGGCTGGGTACAGAATGAGATCTAACAGCCAACAGGTGAACGCAGCTTGAATGTGAGACCAATCTGAGTGAATACGAACCAAGAGTAGTGATGTCGCGAACATAAAATTTTCAGTTCGCGAACAGCGAACGAGAACTTCCGCAAATGTTCGCGAACTGGCGAACCGGGCGAACCGCCATAGACTTCAATAGACAGGCGAATTTTAAAACCCACAGGGACTCTTTCTGGCCACAATAGTGATGAGAAAGTTGTTTCAAGGGGTCTAACACCTGGACTGTGGCATGCCGGAGGGGGATCTATGGCAAAACTCCCATGGAAAATTAGGTAGTGGACGCAGAGTCGGGTTTTAATCCATAAAGGGCATAAATCAACTAACATTCCTAAATTGTTTGGAATAACGTGCTTTAAAACATCCAGTGTGTGTATACGATCAGGTATGATGTTGTATCGATCAGGTAGTGTAAGGGTTACGCCCGCATCACAGACATTGACAGACCAAACTCCCCTTTTAATGCACCGCAAACAGTTCATTTGCACAACCGCAAACTCCCCATTTGCACAAGGTTGGATACCAAGCTAGCCACGTCCCGGTGATGTCATTGAAGGTTTCTTCCTCCACCCAGCCACGTACAACACCAAGGGTCCCCGAAAGGTCAATTGAATTGATTTTTCGAACGGGGAGATGGTTAAAAAAACGCTGGCTCCCTCCCCTTTGTTTTTATCCACGGTGACTGCGTCTGCGCCGTGCAATTTACTGTCACACCCGATATGAGTGGTATTTTCTGTAGTACTATTCTCATCAGTTTAATCCCTCTAACGTCCCCAATCTGGGTGCCATTTATTGAATAGATTTTTCGAACGGGGAGATGGTATCAGTGGTTGGCACTGGCAGTGGGCACACTACAGTCAGTAGAAGCGGGCCTGACACACACTGGCAGCAGGCAAGCAACTGAAATTACACTAAAGTGTAAAAATTAAATGCCTTATTTATCGGCAAGCTACTGTGCCACCCGGTATGAGTGGTTGGCACTGGCAGTGGGCACACTACAGTCAGTGGAAGAGGGCCTGACACACACTGGCAGCAGGCAAGCAACTGAATTTAGACTACTGTCTAAAAATTAAATGCCTTATTTATCGGCAAGCTACTGTGCCACCCGGTATCAGTGGTTGGCACTGGCAGTGGGCACACTACAGTCAGTGGAAGCGGGCCTGACACACACTGGCAGCAGGCAAGCAACTGAATTTAGACTACTGTCTAAAAATTAAATGCCTTATTTATCGGCAAGCTACTGTGCCACCCGGTATCAGTGGTTGGCACTGGCAGTGGGCACACTACAGTCAGTTGAAGTCGGCCTGACACACACTAGCAGCAGGCAAGCAGCTGAAATTACACTAAAGTGTAAAAATTAAATGCCTTTTTTATGCAAAGTCCTGTGCCAGCCGGTATGAGTGGTGGGCACTGGCAGTGGGCACACTACAGTCAGTGGAAGTCAGCCTGACACACACTGGCAGGCAACTAACCTTAGATTAAAGTGTAAAAATTAAGTGCCTATTTTTTAAGCAAAGTCCTGTGCCACTCGGTATGACAGGGGTGGGCACTGGCAGTGGGCACACTACAGTCAGTTGAAGTCGGCCTGACACACACTAGCAGCAGGCAAGCAGCTGAAATTACATTAAAGTGTAAAAATTAAATGCCTTTTTTAAGCAAAGTCCTGTGCCAGCCGGTATGAGTGGTGGGCACTGGCAGTGGGCACACTACAGTCAGTGGAAGTCAGCCTGACACACACTGGCAGGCAACTAACCTTAGATTAAAGTGTAAAAATTAAGTGCCTATTTTTTAAGCAAAGTCCTGTGCCACTCGGGATGACAGGGGTGGGCACTGGCAGTGGGCACACTACAGTCAGTTGAAGTCGGCCTGACACACACTGGCAGGCAACTAACCTTAGATTAAAGTGTAAAAATGAAGTGCCTTTTTTTTAAGCAAAGTCCTGTGCCACACGGGATGACAGGGGTGGGCACTGGCAGTGGGCACACTACAGTCAGTTGAAGTCGGCCTGACACACACTAGCAGCAGGCAAGCAGCTGAAATTACACTAAAGTGTAAAAATTAAATGCCTTTTTTATGCAAAGTCCTGTGCCAGCCGGTATGAGTGGTGGGCACTGGCAGTGGGCACACTACAGTCAGTGGAAGTCAGCCTGACACACACTGGCAGGCAACTAACCTTAGATTAAAGTGTAAAAATGAAGTGCCTTTTTTTTAAGCAAAGTCCTGTGCCACACGGGATGACAGGGGTGGGCACTGGCAGTGGGCACACTACAGTCAGTTGAAGTCGGCCTGACACACACTAGCAGCAGGCAAGCAGCTGAAATTACACTAAAGTGTAAAAATTAAATGCCTTTTTTATGCAAAGTCCTGTGCCAGCCGGTATGAGTGGTGGGCACTGGCAGTGGGCACACTACAGTCAGTGGAAGTCAGCCTGACACACACTGGCAGGCAACTAACCTTAGATTAAAGTGTAAAAATTAAGTGCCTTTTTTTAAGCAAAGTCCTGTGCCACACGGAATGACAGGGGTGAGCACTGGCAGTGGGCACACTACAGTCTGTGGGCCTGCAGCTCCTCACACACAGGCAGGCCAGGCAACTGCAATATGTATATAAAGGAAAAAAAAAAAGCAGACTAATGTTGCAGCCCTAAAAAGGGCTTTTTGGGGTGCTGTCAGGACGCTGTCCTTACAGCAGAGATCAGATGAGTCTTTCAGGACTGGAGTGGACACTGAATTCACTAGCCTAGCTATCGATTTCCCAATTAAATCAGCAGCAGTTACAGTCTCCCTCCTCTCACTAAGACTGCAGCTTCAGAATGAATCTAAAATGGATGCTGTGCAGGAGGTGGGAGGGTCTGGGAGGGAGGGTATGCTGCTGATTGGCTGGAATGTGTCTGCTGACTGTGAGGTACAGGGTCAAAGTTTGCTCAATGATGATGTATAGGGGGCGGACCGAACATCGCATGTGTTCGCCCGGCAGAGGCGAACGCGAACAAGCTATGTTCGCCGGGAACTGTTCGCCGTCGGATAGTTCGGGCCATCTCTAACCAAGAGTAGGAAAGTGCTGGACAGTAAAGACGTGCGGATGCAGCATAAGACATGAAATAAAAGCCGAAAGTGTAAATGCCGCTCAGGATAACAGCAGAGCATAAAAGTGCGGCAGGGTTTTTAAGTACATGGAGCAGTGAAATACGTGAAGTCTAAGGATGGTGGTAGCGGGGGGAGGGGGAGACACGTGGCAAGGAACAGCTACAGCAAGAGGCCTAAACAATAAACGCTGCGTCCGATCTCCAAACATGACGTCACGTGCAGCCCGGATAACTCTTTTTTTTACAGCAAACCGGCTGAAGTAACTTTTTATACGAGATGAACAAAGCGAAGTAAAACTTGTAAGATTTATAGGAACTAACTCCTATTACCAACAAACAAAGTTGAAAAGAAATAGAAGTATTTAGCCCCAACGAGCAAACCTGAGGTAGCAGATTCTGAGGCGAAGCCTCCCGTTTGCTAGCAAAGTCGGATCCAGCCAGCCAGGAGAGACGGTCCCGGCCCAACCTACTTACGTAGTATGGCGCGTGCGTGCTACGGTAGCAGAGAGCAAAATAACAAGCTCTATTCTGGCTCCATGCTGCAAAGAAAGACTCCTACCACCAGAGAAGCTAGTTTGCTAATGCCACCCAGCAGCAGCTGTGCACCTGAGAACCCACGCCTGTGAGTGAGGCTGTGGCTCGTATACGAAGAGCCTCCGCCCCTCCCACAAATGCAGGCTGACTAATCAGCCTTACTAACTTGTCCCAACTTTTTGGGGATTTGTTGATACCGCGAAATTTTGAATCAACGTATTTTTCCTTTAAAATGATACATTTACTCGGATTAAACGTTTGATCTGTCATCTACGTTCTATTACAAATAAAATATTGACATTTGCCATCTCCACATCATTGCATTCAGTTTTTATTCACAATTTGTTTAGTGTCCCAACTTTTTTGGAATCCGGTTTGTACCAGTTTCCACCAAATACTGATTGAGGCCTGCAATATACCTGCTTCCACAAATACTGCTCTTCTCTAGGGACTTTGGCACAGGGTGATTTTGAAAAGGAAAGGCAGAGGAAAAGGCAGGCCGTTCCGCAGGGGTGGTAGAGGTCGGACAGGTGCACCAGGCCGGAGCCTAAGTGGGAAGTTAGAGAAGGTGCGTGTGATTACATCAAAGGACGCACCAGAGTTGGTTGAGTGGCTCACTCAGCCTTCCGCTTCTGCACCCTCCTCATCCTCATCCTCTGTTGCTGCCTACTCCGAGATCTCTAATGTCAGTGGTGTTAAAGGCGATGATGATGACGTGTCGATGGACGTCACGTGGGCGCCCACAAGCGAGGAAGAGGAGGGGAGTTCAGAGGGAGAGACAGAGCAGCAGATAGGGAGGAGAAGGAGGAGAAGCAGGCAGAACTAGCTTTGCAGAGGAGGCAAAAAGCAGACTGAAAATGTATCTGGAGCAAGCCATCCACCATGCACGGTCACATCTTGCGCTCCCAGGACGCCGGCAGACAATAGTGTCAGCTGCAGACAATAGTGTTGCTATCTGCAGCCTGTGCTGTCTACGCATAAGTTGCGGTAAGCCCAACACTCACCTAGGGACGACCACCTTAAGAAGGCACCTAGCCTCCCATCACTGAGCCCAGTGGGAGAAACGCCGTCAGAACCCACAAAGCCACACTCCTGGAGCTCCACGTCCTGCCTCTTCTTCTGCTCTCTCCTCCCATTTGTCCTCCACTCCACCTTCCATCGTGCCATCGTCACGTTCATCTGGCAGAAGGCAGGCTTCTGTGGCCCAAATGTTCGAGGGTAAAAAGTTGATGATGCCTGATAACCCTCTTGTCCAATGGCTGACCGCTGGCTTGTTGGAACTGCTAGCTCGCCAACTACTGCCATATAAACTGGTGGAATTGGAGGCCTTTAGAAAATTTGTGGCCATTGGCACACCGCAATGGAAGGTCCCCGGAAGGAAATATTTCTCCCAGAAGGGCATCCCAGAGCTGTATGGCCACGTTCAGCGGCAATTGAATATATCTCTGGCACACAGTGTCGGTGCCAAGATACATCTGACCATAGACACGTGGTCTAGTAAACACGGGCAGGGAAAGTACATAACTTTTACTGCCCACTGGGTGAACCTTCTGACGGCCATTAAGCATGTAACCTGTGGCACCCGTGTGGATTTGGTGTTACCGCCACGGATTGCATGCAGGCATGCCTCTTCTTCTCCTCCTCCTACTCCATCCTCCGTCTCCTCCTCGACTGACTCCTCCTTTTCCACTGCTACCGCCTCTTCCGCTGCACCCCCCAAGCTCCCCAGAACCTATTCGATGTGCCAGGTGAGACGTTGCCATGCTGTGCTGCGGCTGTTGTGCCTGGAAGCCACGAGCCACACCGGTCCTGCACTGCTTTCAGCTCTGCGGTCACAGGCTGATTAGTGGCTAACCCCGCTCAATTTGACAGTTGGTAAAGTGGTGTGCGACAACGGTGCCAATCTGCTGAGCGTGCTGAAACAGGACAAAATGACAAACGTGCCGTGCATGGCACACGTCCTGAACTTAGTCGTGCAGCGATTTGTTTCCAAATACCCCGGGGTTCAGGACGTCTTGCGGCAGGCCAGGAAAATCTCTGGCCATTTTAGAAGATCTTACATGGCCATGGCTCGCCTTGCTGACTTTCAGCGGCGACACCACCTGCCCGTCAGACGTATGATTTGTGACAGCCCGACGCTCTGGAACTCCACCTTGTATATGCTTGATAGGCTGCTCCAGCAGCAACGTGCCATTAAAAACTACCTGTACGAACTTTGAAGCAGGACAGGTTCTGGGGAGCTTGGTTTCTTTTCACCGAGCCAGTGGCTGCTCATGAGCGATGCATGCAGACTTCTGCGGCCATTTGATGATATCACCAAACTAGTCAGTCGCAGCCAGGGCACCATCAGTGACATCGTACCTTACGCCTTCTTTCTGGAGCGTGCATTGCATCGTGTCATTGATCAAGCTGTCGAGGAGCAGGAGCTGGAAGATGAGGAAGTCCCAATGCTGAATGAATTCCCAGGGGGTGCTACTCCATCTGAGACAAGCCAGCAGGAGTCTGAAGAGGAGTCAGAGGAGGATGGTGGCTGGGGGAGGAGGAGGAGCAAGAAGAGCAGGCTTTGAGGGGATCCCTGGTGTTGTCCGTGGCTAGGGGGAGGAGTCCAAGGCCGACATTCTCCTGGGCGATAAGCAGGAGCCAGGGTGCTCCACCGCTTCCAATTTAGTGCAAATGGGGGACTTCATGCTCCAGTGTTTGAAGAGGGGCCCCCGTATAAAAAAGCATAAAGGGCAAGGCCCAGTACTGGGTGGCAACATACTTAGACCCCCGGTACAAACACTAAATGGTGGACATGTTACCAGCATCACAGAGGGCTGGCAGAATACAGAATTTCCAGGCCTTGCTGCGAGAGATGCAGCATTCTGCTGTTGCTGTACCAATCCTACTGCGCCTGCAAGAAGAGGGGCGGTTTGAAGATGTGTTAGTCACTTCAGATATGAGATCATTCTTGCAGCCAACCCATTGACAGCCACCCTCCGGATCCAGCCTCAGGGAACGCCTAGACCAGTGGTGGCGAACCTATGGCACGGGTGCCAGAGGCGGCACTTGGAGCTCTCTCTGTGCGCACCCGCACCCTGGAAAAAGTCTATGCTGTACCAATATGCCTTAGACTTTTCCTGCCATTCAGGGTGCACTATGAACGGCACAGGCAGCACACTGAATGCAGGCAGGCTATTATAGCTAAATGATAAAGTACATGGAGGATATACTATATTGGCCTGTAGTATTCAGGTTGTATTGCTTTGTTAGCACTTTGCGATAAATAAGTGGGTTTTGAGTTGCAGTTTGGGCACTCGATCTGTAGAAGGTTCACCATCACTGGCCTAGACTGACAGGTGTCCGACTACATCGGGTTAACGGCCGATGTGGACGCTCTGAGAAGCGAGGAACCCCTGGACTACTGGGTGTGCAGGCTTGACCTGATCTGGCACAATTTGCCATGGAACTCTTGGCTTGCCCCTCGTCGAGTGTCCTGTCCGAAAGGACGTTCAGCGCAGCAGGGGGGATCGTGACCGATAAGCGCACTCGACTAGCTCACGACAGTGTGGACTACCTCACATTTCTAAAAATTAATGAGGCATGGATCTCGGAGGAATTCAACACCTGTGACGACCACGTGTAATTGAATTTCCTCATGCTAGCCCACACATATCCGCCACCACCCAGAACAAAGAATGGTTCTTCCTTGTGTTATGTATATACAGCGGCATAAAAGGCCTTTTCTGTCAGGGGAATGCCTAATTTTTGGGGCCTCTACTTCAGTGGCCTACAGTAAAAAAAAATTATCCAGTGACCGCCTAATATACGTCCAGCCACATCATCACTTGTTCTTTTCTATCAGTTGAATGCCTAATTTTTGGGGCCTGTACTGGCCTACAGTAAAATTGTTATCCACTGACTGTCTAATATACCTCCAGCCACATAATCACTTGTTCTTTTCTGTCAGGTGAATGCCTAATTTTGGGGCCTGTAATCCTGTGGCCTACAGTAAAATTGTTATTCAGTGACCGCATAGGCGTGTGCACGGGGTGTGACGGGTGTGCTTGGGCACACCCTAATCATCACCTCCGTGCTGCACTGCCAACTCCTGATCCGATCCTTCACATAGGCTTCAGGCTAGTGGTCTGAAGCCTATGAGACAGTAGAGCGCTAGAATGGAGTTGCTCCATGGAGGTATGATGTCGGAGGAATAGGCGAAGTCTCGTCATACAGGGGGCGGGGCCTCAAGATGTGCAGGAGATTCAACAGAGCAAGTTGTTGGAGAGAGGAGCAGAATCTGCAGGTCAGTATGTGGAGGAGAAGATTGACTGTTATGTGTACTTAGGGGACTTTTTGCAGGGGCTGAAGGGAGGAGGAATAATCCTTGTACTGGAGACTGTATGTTAGAGGGGTCTGAAGAGAGGGGCGTGAAGTGATATTATTTACATGGGCACTGTATGCTGGAGGGGCTGAAGGCAGAGAGAGTGATGTATTTTTCATGGGATTGTATGCAGGGCCGGCCTTTGGGGTGTGAGAGCTGTGCGGCCGCACAGGGCGCCATAGCAACAGGGGCGCCCGGCGGCCGACAGCTCGCAGTCGGTCTCTTACAGCAGGCTGGCCCGAGATTGTGTGAGGCGAACCTGGCGAGCTGAGCCGCTGCAGCTACCAGGTCAGGTTCTGGAGCATGGAGGAGGAGCTTAGGGGCGCAGGCGCAGCATCCAAGTGCTGCGCCTTCAGAGAGAGCCACGGAAGGATCCGCTCAATGTGTGAGGGCGGCGGCCGGTGCTCTGCAGACAGGGAGGGAGCAGAAGACTTCAAATAGTGAGTACCTGTTCTTCTTCTTTTTTTTTTGTTTTTTTTTACCAAATATCTTTCATTAAATGGGGGCAGGGGACTGGATAAGGGTGACAGACACTGGGTATTATTAAGGGGGCAGGGGACTGGATAAGGGTGACACTGTGTATGATTAAGGGGCAGGGGACTGGCTTTGGTTGACACTGGGTATGATTAAGGGGGCAGGGGACTGGGTAAAGGTGACAGGGTATGATTAAGGGGGCAGGAGACTGACTATGGGTGACACTGGGTATGATTAAGGCCCTTAATCATACCCAGTGTCACCCATAGCCAGTCTCCTGCCCCCTTTAATCATACCCTGTCACCTTTTCCCAGTCCCCTGCCCCCCTTAATCATACCCAGTGTCACCCAGAGCCAGTCCCCTGCCCCCTTAATCATACCCTGTCACCTTTACCCAGTCCCCTGCCCTTCTTAATTATACCCAGTGTCACCCTTACCCAGTCCCCTGCCCCCTCAATTAGACCCTGCCCCCCCTTAATCATACCCAGTGTCACCCATAGCCAGTCCTCTGCCCCCCTTAATCATACCCTGTCACCTTTACCCAGTCCTCTGACCCCCTTAATCATACCCAGTGTCAACCAAAGCCAGTCCCCTGCCCCTTAATCATACCAAGTGTAACCCTTATCCAGTCCCCTGCCCCCTTAATCATACCCAGTGTCTATCACTCTTAATTTAAGGGGGGGAAGGGTCTAATTGAGGGGGCAGGGGACTGGGTAAGGGTGACACTGGGTATGATTAAGAAGGGCAGGGGACTGGGTAAAGGTGACAGGGTATGATTAAGGGGGGCAGGAGACTGGCTATGGGTTACACTGGGTATGATTGTACTTGTTTGCACTTGCACTTAAATTATCTGTAATAAAAAAAAACAAGTTTGTTACAAAAATTGTTTTCCTCTTTGTGTATGTTTAGGTGAACCGGGGGGCACAAGATTAGCTCGCACAGGGCGCCTGAAGACCTAAGGCCAGCCCTGACTGTATGTTGGAGGGGCTGAAGGTGGGGAGTGATGTATTTTACAAGGGACTGTATGCTGAAGGCTGAAGGCTGGAGGCGAAGAGAGGAAGGATGATATTATTTACATGGGACTGTATGTTGGAGGGGCTGAAGGCAGGGAGTGATGTATTTTACATGGGACTGTATGCTGGAGGGTAGGCCTGCATGATACAGTTGTGTTCCAAATTATTCAACCCCCAATGCTGTAAAGGGTTTTAGGGAATTTAGTGTACATTTGTAATTGTGTTCAGAATGAAATCTTACAAGGACTTTTTAAAGAACCAAATGCAATTAAAATGACATCAATTGTTTTTCTAATACAGTATTAAATGGTTTTTTTTGTGATTTCTTCATTGACACAATTATTCAACCCCTTAAAGACTACCACTCTTAAGAACAGAGGTTCATTCAAGTGTTTTCGATCAGGTATTGAAAACACCTGTGGATGTCAAGGAGCAGCAATCAAGCATAATAAGAACCAATTAGGCAGATTTAAAACGACTGTGATACTCAGCTCCTTCTAGACATTTACTGGTGTGTTTACAAACATGGTGAAGTCAAGAGAATGGTCCAGGAAGACAAGAGAAGAGGTGATTTCTCTTCACAGGAAGGGCAATGGCTATAAGAAGATCGCAAAGATGTTAAACATACCACGAGACACCATAGGAAGCATCATTCGCAAATTCAAGGCAAAGGGCACTGTTGAAACGCTACCTGGTCGTGGCAGAAAGAAGATGTTGACTTCGACTGCTGTGCGCTACCTGAAGCGCAAAGTGGAGAAAAGTCCCCGTGTGACTGCTGAGGAACTGAGAAAAGATTTGTCAGATGTGGGTACTGAAGTTTCAGCTCAGACAATAAGGCGCACACTGCGTAATGAAGGCCTCCATGCCAGAACTCCCAGGCGCACCCCCTTGCTGTCTCCAAAGAATAAGAAGAGTCGACTGCAGTATGCCAAAAGTCATGTGGACAAACCACAAAAGTTTTGGGATAGTAGAGAACAAGATGCAAAGATAAGCCGCACTCACCATTCGTGTTCACGCTTCTTTATTGTAGGGTATGTTACGGGGGCAGCTGTGGATTGATACTCCATGTGAGTCTGCCCCCGTAACATACCCTACAATAAAGAAGCGTGAACACGAATGGTGAGTGCGGCTTATCTTTGCATCTTGTTCTCTACTTCATTCTGTTCAAGCCTTGCACCCCGATTTCTTGGATGGTCGGATTAGGCCAGGATTGTGTTCCTTAAATCCCCAGGTGGGAGGATGGTGCCCTCAGTATCTCTTGTTAAGTTTTGGGATAGTGTTCTGTGGACTGATGAAACAAAATTAGAACTGTTTGGGCCCATGGATCAACGCTATGTTTGGAGGAGGAAGAACAAGGCCTATGAAGAAAAGAACACCTTGCCTACTGTGAAGCATGGTGGGGGGTCAATCATGCTTTGGGGCTGTTTTGCTTCTACAGGTACAGGGAAGCTTCAGCGTGTGCAAGGTACCATGAATTCTCTTCAGTACCAGGAGATATTGGATGAAAATGTGATGCAGTCCGTCACAAACCTGAGGCTTGGGAGACGTTGGACCTTTCAACAGGACAATGATCCCAAGCATACCTCCAAGTCCACTAGAGCATGGTTGCAGATTAAAGGCTGGAACATTTTGAAGTGGCCATCGCAGTCACCAGACTTAAATCCGATTGAGAACCTCTGGTGGGACTTAAAGAAAGCAGTTGCAGCGCGCAAGCCTAAGAATGTGACTGAACTGGAGGCTTTTGCCCATGAAGAATGGGCGAAGATACCCGTAGATCGCTGCAAGACACTTGTGTCAAGCTATGCTTCACGTTTAAAAGCTGTTATAACTGGAAAAGGATGTTGTACTAAGTACTAAGATTGAATGTCACTTGGGGGTTGAATAAAACTGATAATGATGTGAGCACAGAAAAGACATTTGTGGTTATTTCATTATAAATGTTATGTTATATTTGTCTGACTTACAAGTGCCTCTTTGATTTAATTGTAAACAAGATGACTGAAATGATCAAAATCAATGTCAAACTGGCCAAAACACTCAATTTCAGTGGGGGTTGAATAATTTTGAAAACAACTGTATGTCGCCAAAGCAATAGTTTTGCAATAATCGACGATTGCAAAATGGCCGACACAAAAATGCTGCGATTACCTACAATGATACACGGCCACCACACAGCGCGGTCAGCAGGTGTATCAACACAGGGGCTGGGGGCCGGCATCTGGATTAGGAATGACAGCGGGGAATGGTGAGGTCCCTGTATTCTAATTCACCGGCCCCGCTCACTGTTGTATAATATTATCTAACCTGAAGGCATTGTTAAAATATAATAATCATGTGTAATCCAGCTGTATTACTTACTCACTACGTCATGCACCTGCACCGCCCACTTTGTGAATGAAGCAGGCGGTGTGGGCGCGTGACGTAGTGATTGACGGGTCGCCCGCCCGTTCTCCCGACCTTCCTACTCCCTCCTCTCTGCAACGGAATTTAGTTGTAAGTCATACAGCTGGAATACACATGATTATAATATATTTTAACAATGCCTACAAGTTAGATAAGATTATACAACAGTGAGCAGGGCCGGTGCATTAGAATACAGGGACTGCACCGGTCCCCGCTCTCATTCCTAATCCAGATGCCGGCCCCCAGCCCCTGTATTGGGGGTCATTCACACTGCAGGGACACTGTTATGGGGGGGATCTGTGGATGGCACATAGCATAAGATGCTATATATGTGTCATCCACAGATCCCCCCATAGCAGTGTCATCCATAGATGCCCCCATCACAGTGCCATCCACAGATCCCCATCACAGTGCCATCCACAGATCCCCTCCATAACAGTGTGTCATCCACAGATCCCCCCCAATAACAGTGTGTCATCCACAGATCCCCCCCATAACAGTGTGTCATCCACAGACCACCGTTAGTTCAAAACCCACCAAAAGCACACCTTTTGGTTCAAAATATATTTTTTATTATTTTCCTCCTCAAAAACCTAGGTGCGTCTTATAGAGCGAAAAATACGGTATATTACCTCATATTGCTGCTGACTATGTGTTCTTTAAAAAGTTCCTGTTTGTTCAGTGTTCGTAAAATTTTTTTTAATGAACATATGTTCTTATATCTATTCTATTTTATTTATCTGTTCTGTGCAGTGCTATGAGGAAAATGGCAAGTTTTGTATTTTGTACTTTTGCAGTAATGCAAATATGTTATTTACTTTAGTAAAAGATGTTTTATTTTGAAAAACACTGTGCATTTCAGTTCTTGAGTTGAGCATAACTACATTTCAGCAATTCCCTTAAAATATCGGATCGCATACCATTATGGCAATTTTTAGGGCCCCAATCACACAAAATTCCCATATCGTGCAGCCCTACTGGGGGGGCTGAAGGGCGCCATAATTATTACTATTGGGGTCCATTCACACGTCCGTAGTGTTTTGTGGATCCACAATACACCCGGCCGGCACCCCCATAGAACAGCCTATTCTTGTCCGCAGCTGCAGACAAGAATAGGACATGTTCTATTTTTTTCCAAAGCCGCAGACTGGAAGTTCAGCAGGCTGCTCCGGAAATGCGGATGCAAAGAGCACACTGTGTGCTTTCCGCATCCATTACATCCCCTTAGAGAATGCATGGGTCTGCACAATTGCGGAATGGATGCAGACACATTCTGCGGACGTGTGAATGGAGCTTAATACAGAGAGGGCATTATAATATTAAGAATAAAAATAACACAGAGGGGCCCAGTATATATTATAATTATACAGAGGGCATTATACTTATGGGCACTACGGGTGGAGGGGATGTCTGTTATCTGAGGATGATAGTAAAGTGAGAAATTTAAAAAATATTCTGCAAAACTCTGCAGAGACGCAGCTGAAAGAAGGTTTCATGGCGGTCTTATCTCCGCATGAAGACGTTGAGGAAAGTCTACATCACAGGAGACGTCACTGGATGTAACAGGTATGTGCTGCTGTATTCTACTGTATAGTATTATATGTAATGTCTATCCACATATCTGTTTGGGAGAGGGGGGTTGGCTATAGGATTTGGCCCACACTGCCGAAGCCTGTCCCCAGACTTCCGGTCACACTGTACATGTTCTGAATTCTGGGACCTCACACCCATCTACTATATTATCTGTACTCAGAGATATACCACTGTGTCATCTACACACATATTAGAAAGGCCGGGCAATTATATACAAGTGTAATAATGTCGAGAGGACAAAATACATAGTCACTAAACCAAACAAATATTGGACACCTCCACACAGATATTTTACAAAATTAGTAATTTATTAAAGGTAATATAATATCTGCAACAGCAGACTATGGTACACATGGCAAATATCTAAGCAAAATTTTTATTAAAGAATGATATCATACATATAGAGCAGCATAATTAAATACTAGAGTAAGCAGCAGATAAGAACAGACAGTAAAGGACTGATGGACCCAGGGGAGGGCCGAGGGTCGGCCATAGCAAAGATTCTGGCTGAAAAATAGAGTGAAAATAATAATAGTAATAAACAAGACCTTTTAAATAGGTGCCTCATTAGGTTAAAATAGCGTCCGGTGTGTGGTATTAGTCTGCCAGAGGGAAAAGACCTTCCTGATGGTCAACTCCGCCCCTGGTGACCAATGGGCTTGCATATTGGCGCTGCATCATCAGGTCATGTGTCAGGCATCGCAGCATCATAGCGATGTCCAGGGCTGTCCTTTGGTGTTCAGGCGCCCTGAGCGAGCTAATCTTGTGGCACCCCAATCCCCCCCCCCCCCCCCGTTCACCTAAACATACATTTAAGTGCAAGTGCAAACAAGTACAATCATACCCAGTGTCACCCATAGCCAGTCTCCTGCCCCCCTTAATCATACCCTATGACCTTTGCCCAGTCTCCTGCCCCCCTTAATCATACCCTATCACCTTTGCCCAGTCCCCTGCCCCCCTTAATCATACCCAGTGTCACCCATAGCCAGTCTCCTGCCCCCCTTAATCACACCCAGTGTCACCCAGAGCCAGTCCCCTGCCCCCTTAATCATACCCTGTCACCTTTACCCAGTCCCCTGCCCTTCTTAATCATACCCAGTGTGACCCTTACCCAGTCCCCTGCCCCCTCAATTAGACCCTGCCCCCCTTAAATTGGGTATGCTTAAGGGGGCAGGGGACTGGATAAGGGTGACACTGGGAATGATTAAGGGGCAGGGGACTGGCTTTGGTTGACACTGGGTATGATTAAGCGGGGCAGGGGACTGGGTAAAGGTGACAGGGTATGATTAAGGGTGGCAGGGGACTGGCTCTGGGTGACACTGGGTATGATTAAGGGGGGGAGGGTCTAATTGAGGGGGCAGAGGACTGGGTAAGGGTGACACTGGGTATGATTAAGAAGGGCAGGGGACTGGGTAAAGGTGACAGGGTATAATTAAGGGGGCAGGGGACTGGCTCTGGGTGACACTGGGTATGATTAAGGGGAGCAGGGGACTGGGCAAAAGTGACAGGGTATGATTAAGGGGGGCAGGAGACTGACTATGGGTGACACTGGGTATGATTAAGGGCCTTAATCATACCCAGTGTCACCCATAGCCAGTCTCCCACCACCCTTAATCATACCCTGTCACCTTTACCCAGTCCCCTGCCCCCCTTAATCATACCCAGTGTCAACCAAAGCCAGTCCCCTGCCCCTTAATCATACTCAGTGTCACCCTTATACAGTCCCCTGCCCCCTTACTCATACCCAGTGTCACCCTTATCCAGTCCCCTGCCCCCTTAATCATACCCAGTGTCACCCTTATCCAGTCCTCTGTCACCCTTATCCAGTCCCCTGCCCCCCTTAATTAGACCCTGCCCCCATTTAATGAAAGATATTTGGTAAAAAAAATAGGTCCTCACTATTTGAAGTCTTCTGCTCCCTCCCTGTCTGCAGAGCACCGGCCGCCGCCCTCACACATTGAGCGGATCCTTCCGCGGCTCTCTGTGAAGGCGCAGCACTTGAACGCTGCGCCTGCGCCCCTAAGCTCCTCCTCCACGCTCCGGAACCTGACCTGGCAGCTGCAGCGGCTCAGCTCGCCAGGCTCGCCTCACACAATCTCGGACCGGACTGCTGTAAGAGACCGACTGCGAGCTGTGTCGGCCGCCGGGCACCCCTGTTGCCATGGCACCCCAAAGGCCGGCCCTTGCAATGTCACAGGCACCTTACCTCCCATGTGATGATCACATGACCGCAACATAGCGGCCATGTGATCACAGTACTGTGGTATTAGTCTGCTGGAGGGAAAGGACCTTCCTGATGGTAAACTCCGCCCCTGATGACCAATGGGCTTGCATATTGGGGCTGCATCATCAGGTCATGTGTCAGGCATCACAGCATCATAGCGATGTCACAGACACCTGACCTCCCATGTGATGATCACATGACTGCAACGTAGCAGCCATGTGATCACAGTACTACACAGGATCTTTCTATCAGGGACACCGCCTGTATTATATATCAGATGCTTTCTAAAATGGTATGTCAACAGGGGGGATACGGTATACACAGTATGACAGTCAAATTGTACATATGACACAAAATACATAAAAAACATTAAAACCAGTGTGTAGCCGAATATGTGAATCTCATAAGTTAAATACCCAACTATACAATCACAAGGTGACAAGACATTTATATGTATAAAATTCATGACAATTCATAAAAATACACAACATATTGCATGATCAAATGGGGGAAGGAAAAGGGGTGCCTAAAATAAAAGGCGATGAAAGGTGCAGTGAGCATAAAAAGCCAAAGTAAAAAATAATAAATGTGAAGTGATAAAGTGCTGTGAATAGGAAAAAAGGGAAAATATGCAAAAATACAGTGACTGTAATGAGGAATTAATAATATATATATATATATATATATATATATATATATATATATACACTGCTCAAAAAAATAAAGGGAACACTTAAACAACACAATGTAACTCCAAGTCAATCACACTTCTGTGAAATCAAACTGTCCACTTAGGAAGCAACACTGAGTGACAATCAATTTCACATGCTGTTGTGCAAATGGGATAGACAACAGGAGGAAATTATAGGCAATTAACAAGACACCCCCAATAAAGGAGTGGTTCTGCAGGTGGTAACCACAGAGCACTTCTCAGTTCCTATGCTTCCTGGCTGATGTTTTGGTCACTTTTGAATGCTGGCGGTGCTTTCACTCTAGTGGTAGCATGAGACGGAGTCTACAACCCACACAAGTGGCTCAGGTAGTGCAGCTTATCCAGGATGGCACATCAATGCGAGCTGTGGCAAGAAGGTTTGCTGTGTCTGTCAGCGTAGTGTCCAGAGCATGGAGGCGCTACCAGGAGACAGGCCAGTACATCAGGAGACGTGGAGGAGGCCGTAGGAGGGCAACAACCGAGCAGCAGGACCGCTACCTCCACTTTTGTGCAGGGAGGAACAGGAGGAGCACTGCCAGAGCCCTGCAAAATGACCTCCAGCAGGCCACAAATGTGCATGTGTCTGCTCAAACGGTCAGAAACAGACTCCATGAGGGTGATATGAGGGCCCGACGTCCACAGGTGGGGGTTGTGCTTACAGCCCAACACCGTGCAGGACGTTTGGCATTTGCCAGAGAACACCAAGATTGGCAAATTCGCCACTGGCGCCCTGTGCTCTTCACAGATGAAAGCAGGTTCACACTGAGCACATGTGACAGACGTGACAGAGTCTGGAGACGCCGTGGAGAATGTTCTGCTGCCTGCAACATCCTCCAGCATGACCGGTTTGGCATTGGGTCAGTAATGGTGTGGAGTGGCATTTCTTTGGAGGGCCGCACAGCCCTCCATGTGCTCGCCAGAGGTAGCCTGACTGCCATTAGGTACCGAGATGAGATCCTCAGACCCCTTGTGAGAACATATGCTGGTGCGGTTGGCCCTGGGTTCCTCCTAATGCAAGACAATGCTAGACCTCATGTGGCTGGAGTGTGTCAGCAGTTCCTGCAAGACGAAGGCATTGATGCTATGGACTGGCCCGCCCGTTCCCCAGACCTGAATCCAATTGAGCACATCTGGGACATCATGTCTCGCTCTATCCACCAATGTCACGTTGCACCACAGACTGTCCAGGAGTTGGCAGATGCTTTAGTCCAGGTCTAGGAGGAGATCCCTCAGGAGACCGTCCGCCACCTCATCAGGAGCATGCACAGGCGTTGTAGGGAGGTCATACAGGCACGTGGAGGCCACACACACTACTGAGCCTCTTTTTGACTTGTTTTAAGGACATTACATCAAAGTTGGATCAGCCTGTAGTGTGTTTTTCCACTTTAATTTTGAGTGTGACTCCAAATCCAGACCTCCATGGGTTGAAAAATTTGATTTCCATTTTTTAATTTTTGTGTGATTTTGTTGTCAGCACATTCAACTATGTAAAGAACAAAGTATTTCAGAAGAATATTTAATTAACTCAGATCTAGGATGTGTTATTTTTGTGTTCTCTTTATTTTTTTGAGCAGTATATATATATATATATATATATATATATATATATATATACAGAACAAGAGTTTGGACATACCTTCTCATTCAAAGAGTTTTCTTAATTTTCATGACTATGAAGGCATCAAAACTATGAATTAACACATGTGGAATTATATACATAACAAACAAGTGTGAAACAACTGAAAATATGTCATATTCTAGGTTCTTCAAAGTAGCCACCTTTTGCTGTGATTACTGCTTTGCACACTCTTGGCATTCTCTTGATGAGCTTCAAGAGGTAGTCTCCTGAAATGGTTTTCACTTCACAGGTGTGCCCTGTCAGGTTTAATAAGTGGAATTTCTTGCCTTATAAATGGGGTTGGGACCATCAGTTGCGTTGAGGAGAAGTCAGGTGGATACACAGCTGATAGTCCTACTGAATAGGCTGTTAGAATTTGTATTATGGCAAGAAAAAAAGCAGCTAAGTAAAGAAAAACGAGTGGCCATCATTACTTTAAGAAATGAAGGTCAGTCAGTCAGCCGAAAAAATTGGGAAAACTTTGAAAGTAAGGGCTATTTGACCATGAAGGAGAGTGATAGGGTGCTGCGCCAGATGACCTGGCCTCCACAGTCACCGGACCTGAACCCCAAGATGGTTTGGGGTGAGCTGGACCGCAGAGTGAAGGCAAAAGGGCCAACAAGTGCTAAGCATCTCTGGGAACTCCTTCAAGACTGTTGGAAGACCATTTCAGGGGACTACCTCTTGAAGCTCATCAAGAGAATGCCAAGAGTGTGCAAAGCAGTAATCAAAGCAAAAGGTGGCTACTTTGAAGAACCTAGAATAGGACATATTTTCAGTTGTTTCACACTTGTTTGTTATGTATATAATTCCACATGTGTTAATTCATAGTTTTAATGCCTTCAGTGTGAATCTACAATTTTCATAGTCATGAAAATAAAGAAAACTCTTTGAATGAGAAGGTGTGTCCAAACTTTTGGTCTGTACTGTATGTATTGATTTTAATTTGTCTTTGTCTCTTTCTCTCATTTTTTAGCATATCGTAACGTGGATTGGGGAGACTGCTTTGGATAAGATCTAGGCGACTCTATGAATGTTGTACTATGAACTTTTCCTTCCCCCATTTGATCATGCAATATGTTGTGTATTTTTATGAATTGTCATGAATTTTATACATAGAAATGTCTTGTCACCTTGTGATTGTACAGTTGAGTATTTAACTTATTATGAGATTCACATATTCGGCTACACACTGGTTTTAATGTTTTTTATATATTTTCTCTCATATGTACAATATGACTGTCATACTGTGTATACCGTATCCCCCCTGTTGACATACCATTTTAGGAAGCATTTAATATATAATACAGGCGGTGTCCCTGATAGAAAGATCCTGTGTAGTATTATGATCACATGGCTGCTACGTTGCGGTCATGTGATCATCACATGGGAGGTCAGGTGTCTGTGACATCGCTATGATGCTGCGATGCCTGACACATGACCTGATGATGCAGCGCCAATATTCAAGACCATTGGTCATCAGGGGCGGAGTTGACCATCAGGAAGGTCTTTTCCCTCTGGCAGACTAATACCACACACCGGACGCTATTTTAACCTAATGAGGGACCAATTTAAATGGTGGCTCATGGTCAATGCGGCATCCCCGGAAGAAGCCTTCATTGGTGAAACGGCATTGGGCAGGGTGGGACCGAGGGGGCTGACATGCAGCATCTGGTAAAACACTTTTATTCTCTTTTGTCAGTTTACTTTTGACTGCCAGCTTGTGGATCCTTGTACCCAGTTTCTTTAAATGGGCCTAGGTTTACTTAAAGGGAACCTGTCACCAGGATATTGTGCATAGAGCTGAGGACATGGGTTGATAGATGGCCGCTAGCGCATCCGCAATACCCAGTCCCCATAGCTCTGTGTGCTTTATTGTGTCAAAGAAATTATTTGACACATATGCAAATGAACCTGAGAGGAGTCCTGTCCCTGAGATGAGTCAGGGACAGGACTCATCTCAGGGTAATTTGCATATGTATCAAATCGGTTTTTTTAATACAATAAAAGCACACAGAGCTATGGGGATTGGGTATTGCGGATGTGCTAGCGGCCATCTAGCAACCCATGTCCTCAGCTCTATACACAAAATCCCGGTGACAGGTTCCCTTTAAACTCTGCTTTCTTGCCTCTTGCTGGCAGTCTTGTTTATTACTATTATTATTTTCACTCTACAGGGAGTGCAGAATTATTAGGCAAGTTGTATTTTTGAGGATTAATTTTATTATTGAACAACAACCATGTTCTCAATGAACCCAAAAAACTCATTAATATCAAAGCTGAATATTTTTGGAAGTAGTTTTTAGTTTGTTTTTAGTTTTAGCTATTTTAGGGGGATATCTGTGTGTGCAGGTGACTATTACTGTGCATAATTATTAGGCAACTTAACAAAAAAACAAATATATACCCATTTCAATTATTTATTTTTACCAGTGAAACCAATATAACATCTCAACATTCACAAATATACATTTCTGACATTCAAAAACAAAACAAAAACAAATCAGTGACCAATATAGCCACCTTTCTTTGCAAGGACACTCAAAAGCCTGCCATCCATGGATTCTGTCAGTGTTTTGATCTGTTCACCATCAACATTGCGTGCAGCAGCAACCACAGCCTCCCAGACACTGTTCAGAGAGGTGTACTGTTTTCCCTCCTTGTAAATCTCACATTTGATGATGGACCACAGGTTCTCAATGGGGTTCAGATCAGGTGAACAAGGAGGCCATGTCATTAGATTTTCTTCTTTTATACTCTTTCTTGCCAGCCACGCTGTGGAGTACTTGGACGCGTGTGATGGAGCATTGTCCTGCATGAAAATCATGTTTTTCTTGAAGGATGCAGACTTCTTACTGTACCACTGCTTGAAGAAGGTGTCTTCCAGAAACTGGCAGTAGGACTGGGAGTTGAGCTTGACTCCATCCTCAACCCGAAAAGGCCCCACAAGCTCATCTTTGATGATACCAGCCCAAACCAGTACTCCACCTCCACCTTGCTGGCGTCTGAGTCGGACTGGAGCTCTCTGCCCTTGTCACGAGGGTATCAAGAGCCACGTCTGACTCCGTTATACCCGGGGTCAGGAGGTCGCAGCGGGTGGCTGCGCGCTCTATATCTAAAGATCACGTTGTTTCTTAGTGATTGTTTTCTGTGTTTGCCTTGCTATCATTTTTGTCTCAATCAGGGATCCGTAGCTTCTCCTCCTCAGCTGTTTCTTGTCTGCCACTCCCAACCTCCTTATATTCTCCCCTCACACTCCTCTAGTTGTCAGTTATAGAGCTTCCTGCCTGGACATCTATACTGACCCACTGGAGTTGTGAATCCTGGTTGTCGTTCCAGAGTGCTACCCTCCGGATCCCTGTTGGGCTTCTTGTTGTCTCCTGTTGTCGCCCACCTGGGATTATATGTTGAGTTTGTATTGTCTGTCCTTCCCTTGGTGTTTTCCTTTAGAGCTAGTGGTGCGGACTAGTGTTCCCACCGCCCTGTTCACTATCTAGGGCTCAGCTTAGGGAAAGCCAGGGCTTTAGGCACGTGATCGGCATACGGGTGAGGAACCCGTCTAGGGACGTCAGGGCAGCCAGGTGCCAGCCGCTAGGTGAGTCAGGGGTCACCACCTTCCCTCTCACTTGGGCAGGGCCTTCCTTGTTCCCTCCCTCTGTGTCACGTATGTGATAGTCACGCCGACCGTCATAGCCCTTTACCAATCCAGCCACGGGCCCATCCATCTGGCCCATCAAGACTCACTCTCATTTCATCAGTCCATAAAACCTTAGAAAAATCAGTCTTGAGATATTTCTTGGCCCAGTCTTGACGTTTCAGCTTGTGTGTCTTGTTCAGTGGTGGTCGTCTTTCAGCCTTTCTTACCTTGGCCATGTCTCTGAGTATTGCACACCTTGTGCTTTTGGGCACTCCAGTGATGTTGCAGCTCTGAAATATGGCCAAACTGGTGGCAAGTGGCATCTTGGCAGCTGCACGCTTGACTTTTCTCAGTTCATGGGCAGTTATTTTGCGCCTTGGTTTTTCCACACGCTTCTTGCGACCCTGTTGACTATTTTGAATGAAACGCTTGATTGTTCGATGATCACGCTTCAGAAGCTTTGCAATTTTAAGAGTGCTGCATCCCTCTGCAAGATATCTCACTATTTTTGACTTTTCTGAGCCTGTCAAGTCCTTCTTTTGACCCATTTTGCCAAAGGAAAGGAAGTTGCCTAATAATTATGCACACCTAATTTAGGGTGTTGATGTCATTAGACCACACCCCTTCTCATTACAGAGATGCACATCACCTAATATGCTTAATTGGTAGTAGGCTTTCGAGCCTATACAGCTTGGAGTAAGACAACATGCATAAAGAGGATGATGTGGTCAAAATACTCATTTGCCTAATAATTCTGCACGCAGTGTATTCACAGAATCTTTGCTGTGGCCGACCCTCGGCCCTCCCCTGGGTCCATCAGTCCTTTACGGTCTGTTGTTATCTGCTGCTTACTTTAGTATTTAATTATGCTGCTCTATATGTATGATATCATTCTTTAATAAAAGTTTTGCTTAGATATTTGCCCTTTGTACCACAGTCTGCTGTTGCAGATATTTTTTATGATTTCACCTTTAATAAATTACTAATTTTGTAAAATATCTATGTGTGGAGGTATCCAATGTTTGTTTGGTTTAGTCACTGTGTCATTTGTGGTGTTACATAGGACTGCAGGAGATATCTACTACATTATCTGTACTCAGTTATCACTGTTATCTGTGGTGTTACATAGGACTGCAGGTAATATATCCTACATCATCTGTACTCAGAGAGTTATCACTGTGTTATCTGTGGTGTTACATAGGACTGTAGGTGACATGTATTGCATTATTTGTAAAAAGGGGCTTAGCACATGGACCATTCGCCGACGGAGACCTCTGCGCCCGGCAGCTGTGTCTCCACATACACAGGAAGATATCCACTCCAATGGTTTACCCTGACACTGAGAGACATGATGACAATACACAATATATTAAATACACATCCTAATAAAATTTCCACAACAAAGGGGATACCTAAGGAAAACCATCCTACAGGGGTATGAGAAAGCTAAAGGAAAGAAATGAGATGATCTTCTTCCAAGTCGTCAGAGACAAAAGGGAGACCAAGAAGGGCAGGTACAATTTATCTCTACATATAATCCGGAGTGGAAAAAAATTTGAAATGCCCTGACAAAATATTGGGAAATCCTGCGGTTAGATCCCTCTTTAAGTGGAGCCCTTCCGAAGAATCTATTGATCACTTATAGATGGGCCAACAGCCTCAGGGATATTCTAGTTAAGAGTCATTACCCTGGAGATCGCCCATCAGCGAGGTTTGGCTCATGAGGCACTAAATGGGGGTGCCCACCTTGTGGTAAATGTGTGGCATGCACAAACATCGATAGAGCCTCCCATTTTTCCAATTTGACAAATGAGGGTAGACAATTTGTGATTACTCACAATATTACGTGTAATACAGTTGGTGTTATATACCTGGCATCATGCCCCTGTCATCGGGTATATGTTGCAATGACCTCAAGGGAACTCAAAATGCAAGTATGTGAACATGTTCTTGGTATAATGGCGGCTGATGAGGAAAATTATTTATCCCAACTTAAAACCATTCCCAGACACTTTAATGAATTTCACGGATGTGACAGTTCCGCCTTCCGAGTCAGAGGCATCGATTGGGTATATATATCCTCACGTGGTGGAAACTGGAGGAAATTGTTGGCTCAAAAAAAGATAAGATGGATTTAAGCCCTGGGCTCCATGGCCCCGAAGGGTCTGAATGAGGATATGTCGTTCGCTCCTTTTTTATAAAGTATTGGGTCCGTTATATTGTTTGCTTTCTCTATTCGTAGGCCATATGTATGTATTTTTTAGCATATCGTAACGTGTTCCGGTGTTGTGGATTGGGGAGACTGCTTTGGATAAGATCTAGGCGACTCTATGAACGTTGTACGCTAGGAGAAGCATCATGTCTGATGGAACATTCTAGGTTCTAGGTTCTTCAAAGTAGCCACCTTTTGCTTTGATTACTGCTTTGCACACTCTTGGCATTCTCTTGATGAGCTTCAAGAGGTAGTCCCCTGAAATGGTTTTCACTTCACAGGTGTGCCCTGTCAGGTTTAATAAGTGGGATTTCTTGCCTTATAAATGGGGTTGGTACACGCTGTAGATAAATCTTGTATTTATTCAGTCACATATACAGGCAATAAGTGACGCATTTCGGTGCTACCGCACCTTCATCACCTTCATATATTGCCTATATATGTGACTGAATAAATACAAGATTTATCTACAGCAAGTGCCGGTCTTTTCTGCAAATTCTATATTGGGACGCCATCCCATAGACTCGTGCACCGCGACTTCAAACAGCAGTGCCGGCCTGTGATTATTATACTATATATATATATATATATATATATATATATGCATATATGCGTGTGTTTGTGCTTTAGGGTGCACACCCTAATGCAATAGGCTGCGCACGCCTATGAGTGACCGCCTAATGTACCTCCAGCCACATAATCACTTGCTCTTTTCCGTCAGGTGAATGCCTAATTTTTGGGGCCTCTACTCCCGTGGCCTAAAATAAAAATTTTCTAGGCTCCAGCAGGGCATATTTTTGAGTTTCCCTTTAAGATGCATAAAAATGGCCCCTGATTAAAATACATATTTTTTGTGGGAATTTCTACGATCGATTCCCCTCTGGTATGTCACTGTCCATGTTGTGGGACTATTTATGCATTTCTAGTATGTATTTGGTAGCTGCAAATATGACCCGAAGGTTTTTCAGGTTCGCCTGCCATTAAAGTGAATGTGGCCCGCCGCGAACACGTGGTTTGCGAACATTTGATCGTAAACGCGCGTTCGTGAAACATCCCGGCTGATGTTCATTCATCACTACTCACCATCTGTCAGGGGAAATGGGTGTACCTGACTATCTATAATATATTGCCCTCACTGCCTAGATGAAATTGTTTAACCTTAATGCCAGTTTTCCTCTGCAAAGCGTATAATATCAACTGCTTGGATTTCACTGCATTGAAGTCCTTTCCTTATTATCTTTTCACATTTTCTTGCCTCCACAGAGGGAAACCTGGCAGTTTACCACATTGAAATTCCACAATTAATCTTATATTGCCTTGCCAAAAAGGAATAAATCAGCAATGTGTCAGCCCAGTCAGCCTTGAACTTCATCCAGAAAAGTACTGCAGGAGTTTACAACACCCTTTTATATTATACAAGGCTGACTTTTTAAGCCTTCTTCTTCGCTGTTCTGGTTTCTCATTGTAACACAGCTTCTTGGCTTATGAATAAGTAGCACAGATTTGCAATAGCGTTTTCACATTATGCAAGGAGGTAGGAAACCATGTATTATGGATAATGGAAGATTTAGAGATTGAAGTATTTCATGATTGTATTTAATGCCATAAAGTGCTGCATGAGTACATACGTTTAAATTCGTAAATCTGGCACCTGATCTGGATAGCCAAACCCTGGTATTTCAAATATTGAGAAACGTGTGACCTGTTGTGACAAATGGTTTAGGTGCTTTGCTAAAAAAGGTTTTCCCTGAAAACCCTGTGAAATCAGAAAATATCAAAAATATGCAACACTTATCAAAAACCTGTAATTAAAAACAGTCATATTCTTTTCTCAAGTTGCCACCTTCCAAGATGGCTAACTAATATACCAACCGGACAATTTAGGAGACTAAAATGCAATTGCAAAGAAACAACACATTTGAAAAAGAAGCACAAATAATGAAAAAACTACCGTAATTTTTGATGAAAGAATATCCAACAGAACTATTAGAGGCATCCTTAAATCAAGTAAGGAAAATGGATAGGAGTACATTTTTCAGTAACAAAGAGAATAAGGAAGACAAAGATGATAGTTTACATATAATACTCCCATTCAATAACCAGTACAAAAAAAAAAAAGATATTATAAATAAACATTGGCATCACATGTTACAAGATAAAACAATAGGCCCATTACTAACCAAAACTCCCCAAATAACGTATACTAAGGCACCCAATCTTGCCATAAAAGTTGCACCAACGTACAAAAGAACCAAAATAGAAATTACACATCACTGGTTACATCTGAGGGGTTTCTTCAGATGCGAAACCTATAGTGGATGCAAAATTACCAAGTTCCCAAAAAAGACTACCATTGTAAAATCCACAACAAACTCCTTTAGTCTAGAAATAAAAGAGAATCTAACATGCCATTCTACTGATGTGATTTATATCCTACAATGCCCGTGCAATAAACAATGCATTGGCAAAACTAAGAGAACACTAAAAAGAGACTATCAGAACATATTAACAATATAAAAAAAGGCTTTGAACAACATTCTCTAAAAAAACATAGAAACATAGAATGTGTCGGCAGATAAGAACCATTTGGCCCATCTAGTCTGCCCAATATACTGAATACTATGAGGGCAGACTAGATGGGCCAATTATAATTTCATATGTTCTTATATCTGTGTTCTCTTTCAATGATTTCATTGAGTGATGGAAAGGGATGGGGGCCTCCCACGGAGGAGAGATTGAGGTGCTGGTAGTATTTCCTGACCTCGATGTCTCGTCCATCAAGGGCACCCACCCCACATCTACAGGAAACCAAAGAGTTCCATTTCAGCATTAAGTCCATTTGGAATCAGGGTCTCAAACTCTAAGATACTTCTTGATTCTACTCTTGACATTTGTGCTATGTGGTCACGTCCCCACATACCTCCCTTCAAAGACTGGCATAATAAAGATCCAACAGTACTTACCTTTGCAGCTTTGGAAAAAGTTAAAGACAATGGAGGGGAGGTAACCACATAGCACAAATGTCAAGAGTAGAATCAAGAAGAATCTTCGAGTTTGAGACCCTGATTCCGAATGGACTTAATGCTGAAATGGAACTCTTTGATTTCCTGTAGATCTGGGGTGGGTGCCCTTCATGGACGAGACATCGAGGTCAGGCAATACTACCAGCACCTCAATCTCTCCTCCGTGGGTGGCCCCATCCCTCCCCCATCACTCAATGAAATCCTTGAAAGAGAACACAGATATAAGAACATATGAAATTATAATCAATAAATGGGCAATCAATAAATTAAAAGTAAAACTTTTTTGAAAATACGCATACAGATCGGTTCATACCTCTATCACATACATACATATATTGATTTTATATATACTCACCTAAAGAATTATTAGGAACACCATACTAATACGGTGTTGGACCCCCTTGTGCCTTCAGAACTGCCTTAATTCTACGTGGCATTGATTCAACAAGGTGCTGATAGCATTCTTTAGAAATGTTGGCCCATATTGATAGGATAGCATCTTGCAGTTGATGGAGATTTGAGGGATGCACATCCAGGGCACGAAGCTCCCGTTCCACCACATCCCAAAGATGCTCTATTGGGTTGAGATCTGGTGACTGTGGGGGCCATTTTAGTACAGTGAACTCATTGTCATGTTCAAGAAACCAATTTGAAATGATTCGAGCTTTGTGACATGGTGCATTATCCTGCTGGAAGTAGCCATCAGAGGATGGATACATGTTCTCATTCTGTTTACGCCAAATTCATCCTCTACCATTTGAATGTCTCAACAGAAATTGAGACTCATCAGACCAGGCAACATTTTTCCAGTCTTCAACAGTCCAATTTTGGTGAGCTCGTGCAAATTGTAGCCTCTTTTTCCTATTTGTAGTGGAGATGAGTGGTACCTGGTGGGGTCTTCTGCTGTTGTAGCCCATCCGCCTCAAGGTTGTGCGTGTTGTGGCTTCACAAATGCTTTGCTGCATACCTCAGTTGTAACGAGTGGTTATTTCAGTCAACGTTGCTCTTCTATCAGCTTGAATCAGTCGGCCCATTCTCCTCTGACCTCAAGCATCCACAAGGCATTTTTGCCCACAGGACTGCCGCATACTGGATGTTTTTCCCTTTTCACACCATTCTTTGTAAACCCTAGAAATGGTTGTGCGTGAAAATCCCAGTAACTGAGCAGATTGTGAAATACTCAAACCGGCCCGTCTGGCACCAACAACCATGCCACGCTCAAAATTGCTTAAATCACCTTTCTTTCCCATTCTGACATTCAGTTTGGAGTTCAGGAGATTGTCTTGACCAGGAGCACACCCCTAAATGCATTGAAGCAACTGCCATGTGATTGGTTGACTAGATAATTGCATTAATGAGAAATAGAACAGGTGTTCCTAATAATTCTTTAGGTGAGTGTATATATTACAGCTTTGATCTCATCTCCATCTCTGTTAACCACGCATAATGTATTTAGAAGGAGGCTGAAACGTATTATGCACATTATTATATATTGTTTATGTTTGTATACATTGCATCTTATATATACCTCTTTATTTCATAATATTATGTACTACATGCGCTATGCATTTGGGATTAAGTTAATCCATTCTGGATTTTCCAAACAACTCCACCGTGATGATTCCTGCCAGAATGGAACTATTATTTAAAGACAGTACAAGATATTGTGTTCACATACCACTGAGGAAGGGGCCTGTAAGCCCCAAAACGCGTCTGGTAATACGTGAACGCAATTTTAAAAGTAGCTTCTCATACTGCAAAAAGGCTACTCTTCTTTTTAAAAAAGAGTGACAGTGATCGCTGGCTGAAGAACACAGCCTGGCTAGCAATCGGGGTGAGATTCCTACAATCCCCAAAGGGGTGAGATTCCTACAACCCCCACATACAATCACAACCTGTAGCAATGAAATTACCCGGCAATCCATACAGCCCACAGTTATAATTCGGGAGTAAAAGCGTGCCAACACGTGGGACGCCACATGGGACGCCAACCCAGACTCAACGCTGAAAGAACACAGCCAGAAGGAGAGTGCAGCAGAACAACAGCATGGTAATCCAGCTACATAGTAGCCAACATTAAATATTCTGAATGATACAAAATGCTATCATTTGATACAATAAATACCCAAAGATACAGAGGAATAATTTAACACCATTTTTAATACTATTGCGATATCAACCATCACTACTACAGGGTTGTAGTATTCACTGATCACACCAGCATATTCAAAGCATGCTTTTAGAACTTCTCTTATCACTTTTTGGGTACCCTAATCATTTTTTCCCAATCACTGAACTCTAATTATTATTATTGTTTCTTTATGTTTTTTAAACACTGTACTTTTTCTTTTTTTCTTTATTATATTATTTCTTTTTCCACAATCACTGAACAATGATTTTTCAATGTACAGTCGTGGCCAAAAGTTTTGAGAATTACATAAATATTGGAAATTGGAAAAGTTGCTGCTTAAGTTTTTATAATAGCAATTTGCATATACTCCAGAATGTTATGAAGAGTGATCAGATGAATTGCATAGTACTTCTTTGCCATGAAAATTAACTTAATCCCAAAAAAACCTTTCCACTGCATTTCATTGCTGTCATTAAAGGACCTGCTGAGATCATTTCAGTAATCGTCTTGTTAACTCAGGTGAGAATGTTGACGAACACAAGGCTGGAGATCATTATGTCAGGCTGATTGGGTTAAAATGGCAGACTTGACATGTTAAAAGGAGGGTGATGCTTGAAATCATTGTTCTTCCATTGTTAACCATGGTGACCTGCAAAGAAACGCGTGCAGCCATCATTGCGTTGCATAAAAATGGCTTCACAGGCAAGGATATTGTGGCTACTAAGATTGCACCTCAATCAACAATTTATAGGATCATCAAGAACTTCAAGGAAAGAGGTTCAATTCTTGTTAAGAAGGCTTCAGGGCTTCCAAGAAAGTTCAGCAAGCGCCAGGATCGTCTCCTAAAGAGGATTCAGCTTCCTAGCCACAAAGTTGGCTATAACTAGGAACTGGAAAAGTTCAACAATTCCGACCATACAGGAAATCATCAATTCAGTAGACACTACTAGGTCTTTTGAAAAAATGTTAGCACACAAAAACTTTGCGGTATGCAAATTTGAAAGAGAGTGGGCTCAGTGGAGTGTTAATTCCAATGATCAATAGAATGTCACTAATAACCTTTGAATACAAAAGATGTTTACATAGTTGATAATATGCTTGTATTAACTAGTGCTTGTGATGTACACTCGGAAGCCTTGGTCTTTTACAAAGAGTCTGCCTACTTGCCTTACCTTGTCTTTAGTTCTTTTCTCGTTTCTCTGTTCATTTTTCATGTTTATTTTGTAAGACATGGTTATTGGATTGTACTGATGTTATACCAACCTGATATACAGATACAATCTCTGGAGTACATGATTCCACATGGTACATGCGAACAACGCATAGTAATGTAATATAACCCGTTGTACGGGTGATATGTACGATTCCTTTGATCACTGTATTCTTTGGATTTATGAAAAAATTCTCAATAAAGATATATTGAAAGATAAAGAGGATTCAGCTGCGGGATAGGAGTGCCACCAGTGCAGAGCTTGCTCAGGAGCGCATCTGCACGCACAGTGAGGCAAAGACTTTTGGAAGATGGCCTGGTGTCAAGAAGGGCAGCAAAGAAGCCACTTCTCTCCAAAAAAACCCATCAGGGACAGATTGATCTTCTGCAGAAAGTTTGCTGAATGGACTGCTGAAGACTGGGGCAAAGTCATATTCTCCGATGAAGCCTCTTTCCGATTGTTTGGGGCATCTGGAAGAAGGCTTGTCCAGAGAAGAAAAGGTGAGCGCTACCATCAGTCCTGTGTCATGCCAACAGTAAAGCATCCTGAGACCATTCATGTGTGGGGTTGCTTCTCATCCAAGGGAGTGAGCTCACTCACAATTTTGCCCAAAAACACAGCCATGAATAAAGAATGGTACCAAAACACCCTCCAACAGCAACTTCTTCCAACAATCCAACAACAGTTTGGTGAAGAACAATGCATTTTCCAGCAAAATGGAGCACCGTGCCATAAGGCAAAAGTGATAACTAAGTGGCTCGGGGACCAAAACGTTTACATTTTGGGTCCATGGCCTGGAAACTCCCCAAATCTTAATCCCATTGAGAACTTGTGGTCAATCCTCAAGAGGCGGGTGGACAAACAAAAACCCACTAATTCTGATAAACTCCAAGAAGTGATTATGAAAGAATGGGTTTCTATCAGTCAGGAATTGGCCCAGAAGTTGATTGAGAGCATGCCCAGTTGAATTGCAGAGGTCCTGAAAAAGAAGGGCCAACACTGCAAATACTGACTCTTTGCATAAATGTCATGTAATTGTCGATAAAAGCCTTTGAAACGTATGAAGTGCGTGTAATTATATTTCACTACATCACAGAAACAACTGAAACAAAGATCTAAAAGCAGTTTAGCAGCAAACTTTGTAAAAACTAATATTTGTGTCATTCTCAAAACTTTTGGCCACGACTGTAATATGTAGATATATTTATTCCTGTATTCAGACTTATTGAATCATAATTATTCTCAAAAAACAATCAAAGGAGACTCGCGCTGCCTTACTCAATAAACAGAGTATAATGTGAAGTACACTGAATGACACTCCAAGGAGTGTGTCGCTGCTGGTCTATAGTAGGGAGTAAATTGCCTAAACCCTAGAAGAAGTGAATCAAATCAAAGAATAACGTAATAAATAGACCGCGCTGACTATACAGTGTAAAATAATAGCTAATAGTTAATATCTTAATATGTAGCACATTAGATGATATCCGCTACTGTGTCCACCGTTACTGATTAAAGTAATGTCCGGAGTCAGTGCAAGTTGGTTAATCTAATAAATGATCAACTTGTATAGATCAAGAAAGTATATGTATATATAGTCACTTGCCTGTAATGGGCTGACTTTCGGAATCCTTCCTAATCTTCCTGGTGCTTGTACTGGAGGGTAGCTGTGACAGCTCGATCTTCAGGTTTCCTCTACAAGCGCGCGCGGTCCCAGCCGGTGACTCGTGCGCGCGAGGGAAACCCAGGCTGGTGATCCACGAGGACGCTCCTTCCGTGTGACGTCACACTAGGGATGGATGCCTTCTCGGACCAAAACACCCCAACGCGTTTCGAAATTACTGAATTTCTTCATTCAGGGATGAAGAAATTCTGTAATTTCGAAACGCATTGGAGTGTTTTGGTCCGAGAAGGCATCCATCCCTAGTGTGACATCACACGGAAGCAGCGTCCTCGTGGATCACCAGCCTGGGTTTCCTTCGCGCGCACGAGTCACCAGCCGGGACCGCGCGCGCTTGTAGAGGAAACCTGAAGATCGAGCTGTCACAGCTACCCTCCAGTACAAGCACCAGGAAGATTAGGAAGGATTCCGAAAGTCAGCCCATTACAGGCAAGTGACTATATATACATATACTTTCTTGATCTATACAAGTTGATCATTTATTAGATTAACCAACTTGCACTGACTCCGGACATTACTTTAATCAGTAACGGTGGACACAGTAGCGGATATCATCTAATGTGCTACATATTAAGATATTAACTATTAGCTATTATTTTACACTGTATAGTCAGCGCGGTCTATTTATTACGTTGTTCTTTGAATCATAATTATTATTAATTGATCCAGAATATTTTATACTTTTTATTTTTATGTTTTTATTTTATTCCCTTTTAATTACTGTAATAAATAATATATATATTTTTTAAATATTTATGTATGCAAAAATCTTTTCATGAATTTAAACATTGCCTATTATATTCTAGAGGTTAATACACCTAACCAATTAGTTATTGGCATATACACCCTTTTATTATACCTCCTGTTTTTGGTGTATACAGTTCTGGATGGTAGAGTGCCTGCTATACGCAATTATAAATCAGCAGTGAGTAAGTGCAGAAACTCAGTAAAGAAGAGGACGTGCGAAGCTGCACACAAGCAGTTTTAATAACCAGCTTCAGGTGACTCACACTTCCATGGCATTGTGCCGAGGCACCACTAAAATGACTAGTCCAAAGAAATTTCCAGCACTACTACATCTCATAAAATGGAGTTTATTGAAAACAATGTAAAAACAGCATACAGAAGGTAAATTCATTTTATGGGATGTCAGGGTACTGTAAATTCCTTTGGACATCCAGAACTTGGTTCAAATGATGGGAAGTGGGAAATGATAATTCAGAAGACTTCGGAACTTACAAGCGCAGGGTCATACTGATGTTTCTTGGGCACACTAGAGGAGATTATTCTTGGAACCCAAACCCCATATAACAGACACATGTAAACAGCACGTAACAAGCAGTGATCAACATGCATGTAATGTCGATCGGCGCTTGTTAATGCACAGAAGGTTCTCATGTAACCAAAGGTCTTTATTCTTAATTATTAGATATCTCTAAAGGTTTTTCATCATTTACCACTTTATGCTATTTGCTGCCAAAAAACGGGAAACTGAGCTTCAGTGTTCATGACAGTATTTTTCAGCATATAGTAAATGTAAAAGGTAAACTGCGGCACTCCAAGGTCTTCAAAAAAATAAATAAATTGGTGTTTATTCCCACCGGGCAGGCGACGTTTCGACTCAAATAGTCTTTCTCAAGCTCAAGTATTTTTCGGCAGGAATATTTTTTGTCTGCTGCACGACATGTATATGGAAGAGATTTGTGAGATACTTGGCATTTTCCCTAGGTGCCTGAGGCTTGGGTTAGGTTGACAGTAAGTATTATTTTATTTTCCCTGTTCTGCTTTTTTAATTCATAAGTGGAAATCTAAGAATTATGTATTGAATTGTGTTAGTGAAATCAATTATTGGGGAAAAGGGAGTCTGTCGCCACCATATGTCCATATACAGCGCCCACATTGTCCTATCGCACACCTATACATGAATGTAATGGTACCTTTGTTATTTTCTTTACACTTGCAGAAGCTGGAAAAACAACGTTTATAGGTGTGCGATAGGACATTGTAAGCGCTGTATATGGCCATATGGAGGTGACACTTACTTTAACATACAATTATCATTCATAGTAAGTTATATGTGGTATTATACAGGGCTAGCACATCTGACTGCACTATATAGGCATGTAAAGAAGTACTAAGACTCTTTAGCATCTACAGTGTATCTATGGTTATTTGGGTGTCCTCAGAATTATAGAGAAATACAATCCACCTGTATCAGCGGTTGCTGTCCACCGATGTTCCCCTGCTTACCACCGCGGTCCCAGGCTCCGGTGGTGATCTGCTGCTGGTGTTTCCCCATTCACTACTGCAGTCCTGGGCTCTGTCCTTGTAGGCATCATCCTTCCTGGAATCTGCTACACGTTTTTCTCCCAGCCCTGGGCACAGCATGCTTGCTACTTGTTTCCTGTAGCACTTCCTTTAGGGCCGGTACACATTGCTTCCTGTGATTTATGGGTTAGCACATGTGACTGTGCTGATCAATCCTAGCCCTCCTTCACCTATATAAGTGGTTCAGCCCCCTTTCTCAGGTGCCTGAGCGTCAAGGTCCTTGTGTCCTGCAAAGGTTGCTGTTTTCTCTGCTTGTGTTCCTGTTTCCCTGACCCGTGCTTGTGTTTCTAGACTCCACTACCTGTCTCATCCCTGCCTGCTTTGCCTCAACTCTTCTGTTACCGATCCGGATTGCCTGACCTGTACCTGTGCCGCCTGCCCTAGCTAATTGCTTGTTTGACTTCATCTCTACCTCCTTCTTTGGTCCTGCACTGTCGCTCCTGGTTATGACTTGGCCTGCTGACGTCTGTACCTCTGGTACATTGCTCTGGAACCCCTGATTCACTCGGACCAACTGCCTCGTGTGCCAATCCTCCTGAAGAGGTAGCGACCCGTGTTCCCTTCAGAAAAGTCTATATTCACCATCAGGGATACTGCGAAGAACGAGGGGTTCACTTAGACAATACCCTTAGATACACCTGCTGGTTCGTGACACCAACTAAACATACACAATCTGTTGTACATTCCATGTCTTTTACTGAGCACACTGAGTAAACATCCACAATGAAGGGATAAAAAGTAAGTGAACTCTTCAATCTAATAACTTATAGATTCCCCTTGTCTAAATGTTTCCTGTAGCTGCAAATAAGATTTGCACATTGTTGAAGAGGAATTTTGAACCATTCCTCCTGCAAATGAGTTTCAGTTGCTAGGATGCCTTTCATGCACAGCCCTGTTTAGATCGCGCCACAGGATCTATATAGGGTTAAGGTCAGAACGGTGACTTGGACTTTTCAAAACAAAAACTTTTCAGCCATGCTGTAGTTGATTTCATTGTGTGGTTCAGGTCATTGTGTGTCACTTCAGCTTGAGTTCAAGGACTGCTGACCTCATGTTCTCCTCTAAAATGGTTTTGATGCAACTTAGAATTCATTGTTCTGTCAATAATAGCAAGGCCTCCAGGCCCCAAGGAAGCAAAACAGCCCCAAATCGTAATGTTCCCTCTACCATGCTTCACTGTTAAGATATGATTTTTATATTCTGCCGTGTTCTTTTCCTCCAAACATAGCTTTTTGCCTCATCTGTCTATATAACACTTTCTCAGAAGCTTTATGGAACATCCAGGTGGTCTCAGGCAAACTTGAGACAGGCATCAATGGGTGTTTTTTTGGTCATCAGTGGCCTCCTTCATTATGTCCTTGTATAAATCACTGTCATTGTTAATTGTTTTCCTAATAGTGGACACATACATGAACAAGGGTTTTTACAGTTTATAGAGTCTTCAGTAGGTCTTTGCTGTCACCCTTGGATTCTTTCACACGTCTTTCAGGGTTGCCTGGTGAGAGATCTTTACAAGATACCAACTCCTACGGAGCGTAGCAGCAGTCCTGAATTTTCTCCAGTTGTAGATAATTTGTGTAACCGTGCATTCATAATACACTGAGACATTTAGCAATGCTGTTATAACCTTTAACAGGTTTATGTGTCTCTGTAACATGTTTTCAGAGGTCTTCTGAAAGTTGTTTGCATCATGATTCACACTAACCAATAGTTCTTGAAGATAACAGATTTGTCAGTAAACAGAATTTGTGTGCCTTTACTTATTGGGGAAAACACCTGTGAAATCCATATTTCCGGACTCATTTCCTTTATTGCAACATCTTTTGCCTGTTGGCTCTTGAAGACATCATTAACACAGAGATTCATTTATTTTTTTCTTCCTCCACTGTGGGTGTCGAAATCTGTTCACTAAAAGACATGGACTGTACACCTGTGTGTTAGGCTACTTTCACACTAGCATTTTTATATATTTTTTTTAATAAATCTTTTTATTGTATTTTGAAGATACAACATAGGTTTTGCAAAACATAAGACCCAGAAATTACAGCGTCTATGAAGATTACAAAAATAAACAATAGAACATCTCCCGACAGTAGGGTTTACAATCAAGTCCCTTAGGTGTGATATATCACAGTATATTGGTCAACACAGGCACAAGAATTGGAAATATAGCTAAGACAATAGGCAACTATACATTACAGTAGTGGCATTAGATCACTTATGTTTATACTCCATGTGTCTCTCTGTATTCTTTCCATGGGCTCAGGGCTGGTGCAAGGATTTTTGCCACCCTAGGCAAAAGCTAATTTTGCCGCCCCCTTGACTCCGCCCATTGACCACACCCCTTTTCCCGCCCCTTTTCCCGGCCCTTTTTCAGCCACCTATTGCATGCAACATTTAACTATGGTCGTGTACCCTGTGCCAGTCTATGGTCATGTACCCTGTGCCAGTCTGACTATGGTCATGTATATATAATATCCAGCCATTGTCTGCCACCTAGTACCATCCCAGTGATGCCTATCACTCTGCGCTGTTCAGCAGGTTGGCACACCAAACACGAGCAGTGCCACCTATTTACTGCCAGGCGCCATTAAGCCACTGTCTGAAATCCTGTGCCACTGTGCCACTGTCACAGTCGTTACCTCTGGCTGTGACCTTCCATCCTTGCTCGTTCGGCGCTCCTCGCTGAAGTTTTGTTTCTGTGTGTTATTTGTGGTTCTGTATGGGTTAACTCCCCTGTGTTCCTATTAGGAGTTAATCCTCTGTCTGCTCCATGGGTGTGGCCCCTCTCTGCTGCACCCATGGAACCTGTATATAAGGCTGAGGTTTCCTCAGTTCTGTGTCAGCTCTCCTGGTGTGTGTTGTCTTGTCCTGCTCCTGGTTTGTACTCTCTCCCATGCTGCTGACCCATGGGATCCCTGTCTGTCTGTGCTCTGTGGGTTTCCCTACTTGTTCATTTACGTCCTTTCCCGTCCTCTTTGACGTCCTCTTTCCTGTCTTTCTGTTATCTGTTCTGCCAGTTATGTTTTAGTTACTTTGTGTGTATTCATATGTCTCGGTTCAGCAAGCGCCTAGCTGCAGAGTGCTATGCGCAAGGCCACGCAGTATACCACTGGTGGAGCAAGTCCTTCTCTGCTCATTGTCACTCCTGCTCCCTTTGCGTGAACTCCTGTTTGTATTATTAGTTGCCCTGTTTTGTATTTGCCTGTCTGTTATGTTTGCCTATGTGCCGTCGGTACCTTCTGGTACCTGTTGTCCATTCGTTCCTGCTGTCACTGTCTAGTTCACGCTCCAGAGTGGACCCTGGCAACTTCCTGCGGCAAAGTCTAACCCTACCATCTAGGGCCCTAGTGAATACCAGGAGTTGCTTAGTCACGCCCCTCTGGAGTATTACTAGACAGTGGCGCAGTGGGGTTTTTCTCCCACTGTGCTGACGGTACATAGAGCTCTTGTTTTGTCTGTGCTGCCTTCCCTGGTTTTTGTTTGTGCAATAAACTCTTATGTGTCTGTACCTGATTTCTGTTTGTTTATTGCTTGACGACACAGAGGTCTCTCCTGGGACCTCCTACTCGTGACAGCCACCAGGGCAACATAAAACAGTATGCTGCCTTGTGCCCTCTGCCAGTCTGGCACTGTCCTGCACCCTGTACCATTCATAGCCCTTTAGACAGTCTATGCCAACTATTAAGCTCCATGTGCCACTGCTGGGCACCCTGTGCCAGTCAGAATCTATGGCCCCTAGTCAAGCAGCAGGTGTGCCCTGACCCCTGTACACAAGTGTGTGCCACCCTGCTGCCAGTCACTGTCCTGCAGCCTCTGACACACTAGTGCAGGTTGTCAGAGTGCGGTTGCCAGGGGTACTCACCAGGTTCTGCTCCTCGCTGTGCTCCAGGTCCACATTGCCTTGGCTCTTGCCAATATCATGTGTCTTTGGCACGTGATCCCACGAGACCCACCTCTGTAGGTCACTGGTCTCGCGGGATTACGCGCCCGAAGTCAGGGCCGGTGCAAGGATTTCTGTTAACAGAAGCAAATCTACATTTTGCCCCCCCCCCCCATCATTTCACATTTCTGCCCCTCATGATTCATGTCCATTTCTTGCCCCCCCCCCATCATTTCACATTTCTGCCCCTCATGATTCATGTCCATTTCTTGCCCCCCCCATGTGCTAATATCATAGTGCCATCCTGTCCCCCTGCCCTCTAATGTGCCAGTATCAAGTGCCTCTCCCCCCCTCCATGTGCCAGTATCATGGCGCCAATAGCCCCCCTCCCCGTGGCAGTAAAGTAACAGTAAAAAAAAAAAAAAACACTTTCAGAAAAGTTTCTCCTGGGACTCAAACTCACAACCTTTCACATCAGAAGCAAGGCATTTACCCACACAGTTATGAAAGCAGTGAAGCCAGTTACTTAAAAAATAAAGTTAAGTAACAGTCCGGTATTTAAAAAAAAAAAACACTTTCAGAAAAGTTTCTCCTGGGATTCGAACTCACAACTGTTCACATCATAGGAAAGGCATTTACCCTCACAGCTATGAGAGCTGTATTGACAGTTACTTAAAAAACATATATAAGACTTCTACTATAGATAACTTTGATACTTAGTGTACATCCATACACATGACAGCTGCCCCAGTACACTGTGTATGGATGTAGCAGAGCTGGGTGTGTTGGGGCAGCTGACATGTGTATGGATGTACACTAGGTATCAAAGTTACCTACAATAGAAGTCTTATATATATATTTTTTTTAAGCAACTGGTAATACAGCTTTCATAGCTGTGAGGGTAAATGCTTTGCCTCTGATGTGGAAGGTTGTGAGTTCAAATCCCAGGAGAAACTTTTCTGAAAGAAAGCCTAAATGAGATTTAAATACACCAGGGTCTTGTAGCTGTGTGTCAGCTGCGTGCCGCTCTCTCTGCCCGAAGTGAACAAACTCATGCTCGCACTCATCGCAGCGCATCTGGCCGGCAAGTACAGAAGGAGATGATGTCAGATGGATGACAAGTAGGGGGCGGGGTGCAGGCGGCACCTGGCGCCCCCAGGCAGAGTGCGCTCTACGCGGTGGCCTACTCTGCTTATGGGTGGCGCCGGCCCTGCATGGGCTCCAAAATTTATCAAATCTGTCGTGCTAACTAGCTCCTCCATTCTATAATCTGTCTAATCTTGTCAAAGCATTGGTGTCCAGTGTTGGACGGTCTGTTTTAAGCCAATTAAGGGGAATTAGTAAACAGGCTATTTGCACCAATAGAGGCAGATTAGATATAGATGGTGACCACGTGCCATTGGGCAGCCACAATAACACAGTCTCCGGAGTTAATTTTAACTGTGTGTTACAGATCATACTGATCTTAGTTTCTATCTTCCGCCAAAACCCTTGTATGATTGAGCAACTCCAGAATATATGAAGAAGAGATCCCGATTCACGCTGACATCTCCAACATCTATTGGCTTGGGTTATACCAGATTGAAAAAGCTTCTTTGGTTGATTATACCATCTCGTTAAAACCTTAAAGGAATGCTCTTGCATACGCACTGTGACAACTCGGGGGTCACTTAGCTCTCCATGATCGCCGTCTTCTCTACTTAGATGGTTGGCACACCTCAAGAAGCCACTCCAACACTGCAGATTTGGGTATAAACTGGCCATGGCCAGCTTTGCTATCACTTTTAACAGCAGACCAAAAGCATAAACAAAAATCCTCAGCCGTCTGGCCACTGACCACTCAGCTCCCCAAAACACAACATGGTGCTTACCCCACACAGGGTTAGAGGGTCCTGGCTCCCACAGGCCCTGGCATAGAGGTATTTGGTTTAGTTAGGCCCCACAGACTAGCCATCTGTTGTTCACTCAGCCCAGCCCGATGTCCGTCCCTAGTACCCCATATCCTTGCACGCACAGTGAGATCCACCTTTTTAATTGAATAGCTTTATAATATGTTTGCATATCTGGTAGGCCGGAGCCGGTACCATCTGCAGCATATATAGCAGTTTAGGCATAATATATGTGCATAATATGATTTTTCTTCCCATGCAGGATAGGTATGGGACAGAGATTGATGTCAGCATCTTTTTAATTTCTCCAATTAGGAGAGTGTAGTTTGCACCATACAAAGCTGATGTTTCTCTGGTCAAGTAAATGCCCAAATATTTTAATTGTGATGCCTGCCACTTGAAGGGCATTGTTTTGCTAAGTGTGTCAACTATTCCCTGGGGGGCAGATATATTAAGGGCCTCTGATTTTGTATAGTTGATTTTGAAGTTGGAAAGTTTTCTGAACTCTTCAAACAACTTAATTAGGTGCGGAAAAGCAGTTTTAGGGTTGGTGATCAAGATTAACAGGTCATCTGCGAATGCTGCATTCTGATGAATAACTCCTCCTACTTGTAAGCCTTTAATTTTTGTATGTTCTCTAATAGCTTGGAGCAAAGTTTCAATCACTGTTTACAGGCCATCAAAGTTTTTCTCGTCAGATATTGCAAGGAAGTGCATGTCTTTGGTGTATCTCTTTGGAGGACGTGTTTAAGACGCTTGATTACCACTGCTGCAGAGAATATCATTGATGAGTGCGAGAGTGGAGATTCAGGGCATGACGTCCACCACTGATTGTGGATCCCTCACTGGCACTGCCACAATTTATACTAAACCCTATTGCGGGTAGTGATTGTAATACTGTGGAACCGGTATCCATGATTGCCACCGCTGCAGTTAACATTATTTTTTGATATCAACTTTTTTATCTGTTATATAATAGTGACTTATTAGAATTACCTCCTGAGGAACCCGTATTATAGGGAGAAACGCGTTGAGGTATTACCTTCGTGTACTGGATAGCCCCCGTCATAGTTGCATCTAGCGGGGACACCATTAACTAAGTAAGATCATTATTGGGTTAAGTTAGTGCTATTTGTGTAATATAGGGACAACCAGGGCACATTTAGCCTAGGTACGAGGACAGGGAGTCCCTACCACACAGGGTCATCCCTGGGCAGAGGGTTAGACAGGGTTAGTGTAGGGTTGGATAGTTCCCCCCTCCCCTCTCCTCCTCCTGCCTATGCCTGGTAATCCCATGATATATGTTTGTATGTCTGGTCTTTAGAATTATTACATTATTGGCCAATGTGTATATCAATTATCGAGATTGGACATTTAGATGATCTTTTAGTTGTTGACGCAGGGACATCAGATCTGTATGTGCTTGGACTAGTTTAGACCTTTTCTATAAGGTTTCTATAGTTGAGATTTGGGCCAGTAGTGAATTTAATAGTTTCTGGCGTTATTTTTTGATCCTGGTTCCTAAGCTTATAAATTCCCCCCTTATAAAGCTTCCCAGGTTATTGGAATAGTTGTGTCTTCTGGGGGATTCTCACTGAAATATTTTAGTAATTTTTTAGATAGATTAGTTATTTCCGTTTCTTTATCTAGTAGTGTTTCGTTCAGTCTCCATACCCACTCCCTTTCTAAAAGATTCTTAAAAGATATTGTTGCAGAAACAGGGGCATGATCATAAACTGTTATCGATCCCATCCCCACCTTTTTAACTACACTAATAAGACTGTTGGGGACCAAAATATAGTCCAGTCTCTGAAATGAGGAGTGGGCTGAAGACTGAAAAGAATAGTCCCTGGAAGTTGGATTCTGGATTCTCCAGGAATCCGATAATTGCAATTCTCTAAATTTCTTATGTATATAACTCAAGGATTTTTGTGAGTGTACTGAGGTGCCAGTAGCGGAGTCAAGTAATGGATTTTGGGCAATATTAAGATCACCTCCTACCACTATAGCACCTTCTGCAAATTGTTTGAGTTTGTCCAGAGTATTAGTGATCCATTTAGATTGGCCTTTATTTGAAGCATAGAGACAAGCTAGGGTGAGCTTATAGTTACCTAAAACACCTTTCACAAACACAAATCTCCCATCCACATCATATAGGCTCATCGTGACAGAGAAAGGTGCAGTTCTGTTTATTCCTATGCTCACTCCCCTGGAAGCTGACGTAAAGGTGCTATGAAACCATTAGTTATAATATCGTTGGTGGGACGTAGGGATGTGTCGACTCCGGAGGTGCGTTTCTTGTAGGAAACAAAAGTCTGCCCTCTCCTTCTTGAGCATAGCAACAACTTGTGATCTTTTGGGGGGATGTTCATCCCCTTAACATTGAATTATGTAAAAGTGATGTCAGCTACCATATCTAATTTTGACTAAGGGGAATGTGCCTGCTATTTGCAAATGCTTTGTGACAACCCTGTAGCATGGGAGAGTGTACATTAGAACAGTTATTTATCAAAAACATAACCTGAAGGTACAAGTTGAACAGATAAAGTAAAACATTAAAGAATGTATAAATTCCTCGTCCTGTGACATCGAGGAACTGATTTGTGGAGGCAGGAGGACTTAAAATGGTCATTCCTAACTGGTCACACAAACCAGCAACCAGTATATCTATATTAACATTTTTATTATGAGCTCTAAACTGTTAGCCTCAATCCCGCGTTGAAGCTAGCTGAGTGATTAACAAGGTGAAAACTAGAATAAGCCTGTGATATTCTATGACCGCGGATTATGCCCTAGTGGCAGATACTGAAAAGCATACGTAGCTAATACAGGATTACAGCATGAGTGATATAAGGCTGAATACAAGGAAGGGTATATAGATGAAAGAGGTAGAAAGAGTAACCTGTAGCTTTAAGCATAATGTAGAATGTCATCAGTTATGAAAACTAGGACAGGTTTGTGATGTTCTATGACCGCGGCATATGCCCTGATGGCAGTTAGTGAAAAACTTAAACAACCAATACAGGATTGCAGCATGAGTGAGAAAAGGCTGAATACAAGGGGGGGAGGGGAAGGTATATAGATGGAAGAGGCAGAAAGAGTAACCCATAACTTTAAGCATAGTGCAGAATGTCCTCAGTTGTACTAAGTCACTGGTCATCCTGGTGGCTTTTTTGTTCCTGCTGATTTTGGCCTGCAGACTTCTGACCACGGAGTTGTCCTTGGCAATGGAGGAAGTTTGGGCTTCTGTAGGGTTTGTGGTAGCCATGAGGGAATGTCCATGGGTTTAATATTGAGCAGAGACCATATTACACTGAGGTCTGCTGGGGTTTTGATAATACAACGCTTGCCCGCAATGGTGGTCTGCAAACCGAAGGGGAAAAGCCATTTGTATGTTATCTTCTGCGACCTAAGATAGTCGGATAACGGTTTGAGTAGTCGCCGCTTGAAAAGGGTGGAGGGGGCGATATCTTGAAAGAACGCGACATGGTGCCCATCATAGGTCAGCTCCTCATGTTCCTTGGCTCCTTTCAGTATCGCCGCTGTATCTACATAGCTAACGAGTCCACACACCACATCTCTTGGCAGTTCTCCTTCCTTAGGGAGAGGTCTCAGCGATCTGTGCACTCTCTCCACTGTGACTGAATGGGCCCTCTCCTTACCCAGAATATTGTTAAGAGTTTCCTTATGGCGTCCCTCAGTGCATCATGGGTTACTGTTTCAGGTAGGCCTTTGATGCGCACGTTCTTTCGGCGACTCCTATTTTCCTGATCTTCAATCAGTAGGAATGCAGATGTTAAGGCTTCATTGAGAGTGAGACGTTGTCCGGAGTCACCCTCCCTTCTTCCAAGTCAGCTGCGCTTTCTATATCTGATTCAGCTGAAGCGTCCGAGGCGCGATAAGCACCCAGCGCCATCTTGGACTCATGTGGTAAGGGAGCTAACAGCTTCTTTTTCAAGAATTGCTCCATCTCTGCCTGGGTTTTCTTGGGTCCACTAGGTTCTGGACGATCTCTAGATCGGTCTTTGCCAATTTCACCACTGTGAAGGGCTCTGAGAAGCAGGATTGCTCTGGATGCTGGTCTGTGTGACGGGAGCTATGGCTCAGACTTCCGTCTTGCTACCCAGCCAGGCTCCGCCCCTCACACTAGCATTTTTTGCGGATCCGTCATGGATCTGCAAAAGCGCTTCTGTTACAATAATACAACCGCATGCATCCGTCATGAACGGATCTGGTTGTATTATGTCTTATATAGGCATGACGGATCCGTCATGAACTCCATTGAAAGTCAATGGGGGATGGATCCGTTTTCTATTGTGTCAGAGAAAACGGATCCGTCCCCATTGACTTACATTGTGTGTCAGGACGGATCCGTCTCGCTCCGCATCCCAGGATTGTCAGAAAAACACTGAAGGCAGCGTTTTGGTGTCCGCCCCCAGAGCGGAATAGCGACGGAATGGAGGCAAACTGATGCATTCTGAGCGATCCCTTTTCCATTCAGAATGCATTAGGGCAAAACTGATACGTTTTGGGCCGCTTGTGAGAGCCCTGAATGGATCTCACAAACGGAAAGCCAAAACGCGAGTGTGAAAGTAGACTTATTTGTTTAGTTCAATTGTGACTGTGTCTATAATTGTGACTTAGATAACAATCAGAATACATTTTATTAGTAGTCAATGCAGAAATCAAAATAATTTCAGACATTTCACTTCTTGCAACTACAGCACAGAAAAGCTCTTTAAGGGCTCATGCAGACAGCCATTGCCCGGCCGTTCTGTGCATTGGGAGCCCTCATGCACAATAGATTATCATCGTCTGAACCCAAAAATTTTGGCCAGCCAACTATCTAGTTTTTACACTGCGTGCAGAATTATTAGGCAAATGAGTATTTTGACCACATCATCCTCTTTATGCATGTTGTCTTACTCCAAGCTGTATAGGCTCGAAAGCCTACTACCAATTAAGCATATTAGGTGATGTGCATCTCTGTAATGAGAAGGGGTGTGGTCTAATGACATCAACACCCTATATTAGGTGTGCATAATTATTAGGCAACTTCCTTTCCTTTGGCAAAATGGGTCAAAAGAAGGACTTGACAGGCTCAGAAAAGTCAAAAATAGTGAGATATCTTGCAGAGGGATGCAGCATTCTTAAAATTGCAAAGCTTCTGAAGCGTGATCATCGAACAATCAAGCGTTTCATTCAAAATAGTCAACAGGGTCGCAAGAAGCGTGTGGAAAAACCAAGGCGCAAAATAACTGCCCATGAACTGAGAAAAGTCAAGCGTGCAGCTGCCAAGATGCCACTTGCCACCAGTTTGGCCATATTTCAGAGCTGCAACATCACTGGAGTGCCTAATAGCACAAGGTGTGCAATACTCAGAGACATGGCCAAGGTAAGAAAGGCTGAAAGACGACCACCACTGAACAAGACACACAAGCTGAAACGTCAAGACTGGGCCAAGAAATATCTCAAGACTCTCAATTTTTCTACGGTTTTATGGACTGATGAAATGAGAGTGAGTCTTGATGGGCCAGATGGATGGGCCCGTGGCTGGATTGGTAAAGGGCAGAGAGCTCCAGTCCGACTCAGATGCCAGCAAGGTGGAGGTGGAGTACTGGTTTGGGCTGGTATCATCAAAGATGAGCTTGTGGGGCCTTTTCGGGTTGAGGATGGAGTCAAGCTCAACTCCCAGTCCTACTGCCAGTTTCTGGAAGACACCTTCTTCAAGCAGTGGTACAGGAAGAAGTCTGCATCCTTCAAGAAAAACATGATTTTCATGCAGGACAATGCTCTATCACACGCGTCCAAGTACTCCACAGCGTGGCTGGCAAGAAAGGGTATAAAAGAAGAAAATCTAATGACATGGCCTCCTTGTTCACCTGATCTGAACCCCATTGAGAACCTGTGGTCCATCATCAAATGTGAGATTTACAAGGAGGGAAAACAGTACACCTCTCTGAACAGTGTCTGGGAGGCTGTGGTTGCTGCTGCACGCAATGTTGATGGTGAACAGATCAAAACACTGACAGAATCCATGGATGGCAGGCTTTTGAGTGTCCTTGCAAAGAAAGGTGGCTATATTGGTCACTGATTTGTTTTTGTTTTGTTTTTGAATGTCAGAAATGTATATTTGTGAATGTTGAGATGTTATATTGGTTTCACTGGTAAAAATAAATAATTGAAATGGGTATATATTTGTTTTTTGTTAAGTTGCCTAATAATTATGCACAGTAATAGTCACCTGCACACACAGATATCCCCCTAAAATAGCTAAAACTAAAAACAAACTAAAAACTACTTCCAAAAATATTCAGCTTTGATATTAATGAGTTTTTTGGGTTCATTGAGAACATGGTTGTTGTTCAATAATAAAATTAATCCTCAAAAATACAACTTGCCTAATAATTCTGCACTCCCTGTATAGAAGTTTCCTGATTTTATCCTGACAGATAATCTCAGCGGAAAGAAAGATTGACCAACTTGAATTTCAATGCCGATCCTTTAGTTTTGGCAGGAGATAAGATGCTGTTAGAGGCGTCTGGTGGTGGCTTTCTCCTTTTTGCCATTAAAAACACATGCAAGCTCAGGCGAACTGAGCATGCATGTGTATGGGGCAGTCAGGACAGCTATTGAATATGTATAGTCACCTCTAGCTCTCTACTCCTGGTGTCAGCAAGAATCCAGAAGCTCCTTTTTTTTTTTTTTTTGGCGACTGAGATATATTACAAAATGCCTTTGTTCATCCCAATACAGTTAATCTCTTCAACAAAAGGCAGGTGAAAACTAATCTGAGGTACATAATACAACAACAAAAAGTCAAAGCAGTTGTTTATAAGAAGAAAAACACGAGACGCGATTGCTTAATCGAATTTGCCAGTCCACGCCTCTGGGTCTTGTGTTCAAACAACTTATATTAAGTTACATAAACTGACTGAGAAGTCTGCACGCATGCTATCTTGTGACAGATTGCACATTTGTTCCAGTTAGGACACACGAACTAAGGAACAATTCAAAATGCAACCATTTATTCTTTTCTTGCTTTAAGGCAATTGAAATTCATTAACAGAATGAAAAAATGTACAATTCTGTCTATACTATGAGTACCTTCAGTAACAGTTCTGTTAGTATTTTTTCGGTTATGACCCTCTGCTTGTCCTCCATTCTGCGCATTTTTAACGCTACATTTAGGGCAATGCCCCCAAGTTCATCTGAAACACTTGATACTAGATGTTGACCCATTTTAAGCAGTTGTTGATCAGCATCTTTGCCTTTCCTACTTCTCTTTCTTGGTCTGCGGTGTTATTTGGAGAATCTTCACTACTCTGTGCAATATTGGTTTCCACAAAAGAGTCACTAGTGGTAGAAAAACCCGGAAAAAAAAAAAACTGTAATAGCAAATACAAGGGCAAATACAGCCATGTCTTTATGAAAAAAGTGGATAGTCGGCGAACTGGTACCTACAGTTGCAAGAAAAAGTATGTGAACCCCTTGGAATGATATGGATTTCTGCACAAATTGATCATAATATGTGATCTGATCTTCATCTAAGTCACAACAATAGACAAACACAGTCTGCTTAAACTAATAACACACAAATAATTAAATGTTACCATGTTTTTATTGAACACACCATGTAAACATTCACAGTGCAGGTGGAAAAAGTATGTGAACCCTTGGATTTAACTGGTTGAACCTCTTTTGGCAGCAATAACTTCAACCAAACGTTTCCTGTAGTTGCAGATCAGACGTCCACAATGGTCAGGAGTAGGAGTAGGGATGAGCTAACCCGAACTGTATAGTTCGGGTTCGTACCGAATTTTGGGGTGTCCGTGACACGTACCCGAACCCGAACATTTTCGTAAAAGTCTGGGTTCGGGTTCGGTGTTCGGCGCTTTCTTGGCGCTTTTTGAAAGGCTGCAAAGCAGCCAATCAACAAGCGTCATACTACTTGCCCCAAGAGGCCATCACAGCCTTGCCTACTATTGGCATGGCTGTGATTGGCCAGTGCAGCATGTGACCCAGCCTCTATACAGGGAGTGCAGAATTATTAGGCAAGTTGTATTTTTGAGGATTAATTTTATTATTGAACAACAACCATGTTCTCAATGAACCCAAAAAACTCATTAATATCAAAGCTGAATATTTTTGGAAGTAGTTTTTAGTTTGTTTTTAGTTTTAGCTATTTTAGGGGGATATCTGTGTGTGCAGGTGACTATTACTGTGCATAATTATTAGGCAACTTAACAAAAAACAAATATATACCCATTTAAATTATTTATTTTTACCAGTGAAACCAATATAACATCTCAACATTCACAAATATACATTTCTGACATTCAAAAACAAAACAAAAACAAATCAGTGACCAATATAGCCACCTTTCTTTGCAAGGACACTCAAAAGCCTGCCATCCATGGATTCTGTCAGTGTTTTGATCTGTTCACCATCAACATTGCATGCAGCAGCAACCACAGCCTCCCAGACACTGTTCAGAGAGGTGTACTGTTTTCCCTCCTTGTAAATCTCACATTTGATGATGGACCACAGGTTCTCAATGGGGTTCAGATCATGTGAACAAGGAGGCCATGTCATTATATTTTCTTCTTTTATACCCTTTCTTGCCAGCCACGCTGTGGAGTACTTGGAAACGTGTGATGGAGCATTGTCCTGCATGAAAATCATGTTTTTCTTGAAGGATGCAGACTTCTTCCTGTACCACTGCTTGAAGAAGGTGTCTTCCAGAAACTTGCAGTAGGACTGGGAGTTGAGCTTGACTCCATCCTCAACCCGAAAAGGCCCCACAAGCTCATCTTTGATGATACCAGCCCAAACCAGTACTCCACCTCCACCTTGCTGGCGTCTGAGTCGGACTGGAGCTCTCTGCCCTTTACCAATCCAGCCACGGGCCCATCCATCTGGCCCATCAAGACTCACTCTCATTTCATCAGTCCATAAAACCTTAGAAAAATCAGTCTTGAGATATTTCTTGGCCCAGTCTTGACGTTTCAGCTTGTGTGTCTTGTTCAGTGGTGGTCGTCTTTCAGCCTTTCTTACCTTGGCCATGTCTCTGAGTATTGCACACCTTGTGCTTTTGGGCACTCCAGTGATGTTGCAGCTCTGAAATATGGCCAAACTGGTGGCAAGTGGCATCTTGGCAGCTGCACGCTTGACTTTTCTCAGTTCATGGGCAGTTACTTTGCGCCTTGGTTTTTCCACACGCTTCTTGCGACCCTGTTGGCTATTTTGAATGAAACGCTTGATTGTTCGATGATCACGCTTCAGAAGCTTTGCAATTTTAAGAGTGCTGCATCCCTCTGCAAGATATCTCACTATTTTTGACTTTTCTGAGCCTGTCAAGTCCTTCTTTTGACCCATTTTGCCAAAGGAAAGGAAGTTGCCTAATAATTATGCACACCTAATATAGGGTGTTGATGTCATTAGACCACACCCCTTCTCATTACAGAGATGCACATCACCTAATATGCTTAATTGGTAGTAGGCTTTCGAGCCTATACAGCTTGGAGTAAGACAACATGCATAAAGAGGAAGATGTGGTCAAAATACTCATTTGCCTAATAATTCTGCACGCAGTGTATAAGCTTGGGTCACGTAGCGCTGCACGTCACTCTGCTGATACAAGCGTAGGGAGAGGTTGCTGCTGCGACGTTAGGGCGAGATTAGGCAGATTAACTCCTCCAAAAGACTTCATTCAGTGATCGATCTCCAGCTGTGGATCATTGAAGTGCTGATATTGAATTGCTCACTTTTTTTAGGCTGCCCAGAGCGTTTTTATATCACCAAGTGCATTTAACCATCAATATTGTGGTTATTTTTTGCTATATCCTACATCAGGTGCAGGCTGAGCCTGTGTCACCCAAGTGCATTTAACCATCAATAGTGTGGTTATTTTTTGGCCATATACTACATCAGGTGCAGGCTGAGCCTGTGTCACCCAAGTGCATTTAACCATCAATAGTGTGTTTTTTTTTGTTGCTATATCCTACATCAGGGTCAAGCTTTCATCAAGTGCATTTAACCATCAATAGTGTGGTTATTTTTTGGCCATATACTACATCAGGTGCAGGCTGAGCCTGTGTCTCCCAAGTGCATTTAACCATCAATAGTGTGGTTATTTTTTGGCCATATACTACATCAGGGGCAAGTTGAGCCTGTCACCCAGCGCCTAAAAAATAGGCCTGACATTTCTATTCCTCCAAATCAGTACTGTTTTAGCTGGTCAAGTTATTTTTAGTGACCGTAAAAGCACAGTTTTTGTTCTGGGTTGAAAAACAATTCCCAAATTTGCCATTCTCAAAATTAGTAGTTTCTGCTATATCAGGCCTACTTTAAATCTATCCCAAAAAGGGTATATTAGATTCAAGGTGCTGATAGTGTCATTCTGAAAAACTTAACACACACGCTACAGTGCAGATACAAGTCTAATTCTGTGATTAAACGTATACCTGTCACACAGCGCCTAAAAAATAGGCCTGACATTTATATTCCTCCAAATCAGTACTGTTTTAGCTGGTCAAATAATTTTTAGTGACCGTAAAAGCACAGTTTTTGTTCTGGGTTGAAAAACTATTCCCAAATTTGCCATTCTCAAAATTAGTAGTTTCTGCTATATCAGGCCTACTTTAAATCTATCCCAAAAAGGGTATATTAGATTCAAGGTGCTGATAGTGTCATTCTGAAAAACTTAACACACACGCTACAGTGCAGATACAAGTCTAATTCTGTGATTAAACGTATACCTGTCACACAGCGCCTAAAAAATAGGCCTGACATTTATATTCCTCCAAATCAGTACTGTTTTAGCTGGTCAAATTATTTTTAGTGACCGTAAAAGCACAGTTTTTGTTCTGGGTTGAAAAACTATTCCCAAATTTGCCATTCTCAAAATTAGTAGTTTCTGCTATATCAGGCCTACTTTAAATCTATCCCAAAAAGGGTATATTAGATTCAAGGTGCCGATAGTGTCATTCTGAAAAACTTAACACACACGCTACAGTGCAGATACAAGTCTAATTCTGTGATTAAACGTATACCTGTCACACAGCGCCTAAAAAATAGGCCTGACATTTATATTCCTCCAAATCAGTACTGTTTTAGCTGGTCAAATTATTTTTAGTGACCGTAAAAGCACAGTTTTTGTTCTGGGTTGAAAAACTATTCCCAAATTTGCCATTCTCAAAATTAGTAGTTTCTGCTATATCAGGCCTACTTTAAATCTATCCCAAAAAGGGTATATTAGATTCAAGGTGCCGATAGTGTCATTCTGAAAAACTTAACACACACGCTACAGTGCAGATACAAGTCTAATTCTGTGATTAAACGTATACCTGTCACACAGCGCCTAAAAAATAGGCCTGACATTTATATTCCTCCAAATCAGTACTGTTTTAGCTGGTCAAATTATTTTTAGTGACCGTAAAAGCACAGTTTTTGTTCTGGGTTGAAAAACTATTCCCAAATTTGCCATTCTCAAAATTAGTAGTTTCTGCTATATCAGGCCTACTTTAAATCTATCCCAAAAAGGGTATATTAGATTCAAGGTGCTGATAGTGTCATTCTGAAAAACTTAACACACACGCTACAGTGCAGATACAAGTCTAATTCTGTGATTAAACGTATACCTGTCACCCAGCGCCTAAAAAATAGGCCTCACATTTATATTCAGCTAAATCTGTCATTACTGGTGTGCCTGTATTAGTGTAATACGGTACCTAAATAGATAGCCAGACAGTGTTAGGTGTCTGTAAAAAAAGGCCTGAATTTTAATTCAATACATTGGCCCGAATAATATTTTTCTTATTGTGGTGAACGGGAACAATGAGGAAAACATCTAGTAATCTAGTAAGGGACGCGGTGGTGTTAGTGGACCCTCTGGTGCTGGGAGAGGACATGGCCGTTCTCCCACAGCCACACGTCCTAGTGTACCAACTACCTCGGGTCCCAGTAGCCGCCAGAATTTACAGGGATATTTGGTGGGGCCCAATGCCGTTCTAAAGATGGTAAGGCCTGAGCAGGTACAGGCATTAGTCAATTGGGTGGCCGACAGTGCATCCAGCATGTTCACATTATCTCCCACCCAGTCTTCTGCAGAAAGCGCACAGATGGCGCATGAAAACCAAGCCCATCAGTCTGTCACATCACCCCCATGTATATCAGGGAAACTGTCTGAGCCTCAAGTTATGCAGCAGTCTCTTATGCTGTTTGAAGACTCTGCTGCCAGGGTTTCCCAAGGGCATCCACCTAGCCCTTCCCCAGGGGTGGAAGAGATAGAATGCACTAACGCACAACCACTTATGTTTCCTGATGATGAGGACATGGGAATACCACCTCAGCACGTCTCTGATGATGACGAAACACAGGTGCCAACTGCTGCGTCTTTCTGCAGTGTGCAGACTGAACAGGAGGTCAGGGATCAAGACTGGGTGGAAGACGATGCAGGGGACGATGAGGTCCTAGACCCCACATGGAATGAAGGTCGTGCCACTGACTTTCACAGTTCGGAGGAAGAGGCAGTGGTGAGACCGAGCCAACAGCGTAGCAAAAGAGGGAGCAGTGGGCAAAATCAGAACACCCGCCGCCAAGAGACTCCGCCTGCTACTGACCGCCGCCATCTGGGACCGAGCACCCCAAAGGCAGCTTCAAGGAGTTCCCTGGCATGGCACTTCTTCAAACAATGTGCTGACGACAAGACCCGAGTGGTTTGCACGCTGTGCCATCAGAGCCTGAAGCGAGGCATTAACGTTCTGAACCTTAGCACAACCTGCATGACCAGGCACCTGCATGCAAAGCATGAACTGCAGTGGAGTAAACACCTTAAAAACAAGGAAGTCACTCAGGCTCCCCCTGCTACCTCTTCTGCTGCTGCCGCCTCGGCCTCTTCCTCCGCCTCTGGAGGAACGTTGGCACCTGCCGCCCAGCAAACATGGGATGTACCACCAACACCACCACCTGCGTCACCAAGCATCTCAACCATGTCACACGGCAGCGTTCAGCTCTCCATCTCACAATCATTTGAGAGAAAGCGTAAATTCCCACCTAGCCACCCTCGATCCCTGGCCCTGAATGCCAGCATTTCTAAACTACTGGCCTATGAAATGCTGTCATTTAGGCTGGTGGACACAGACAGCTTCAAACAGCTCATGTCGCTTGCTGTCCAACAGTATGTTGTTCCCAGCCGCCACTACTTCTCCAAGAGAGCCGTGCCTTCCCTGCACAACCAAGTATCCGATAAAATCAAGTGTGCACTGCGCAACGCCATCTGTGGCAAGGTCCACCTAACCACAGATACGTGGACCAGTAAGCACGACCAGGGACGCTATATCTCCCTAACTGCACACTGGGTAAATGTAGTGGCGGCTGGGCCCCAGGCGGAGAGCTGTTTGGCGCACGTCCTTCCGCCGCCAAGGATCGCAGGGCAACATTCTTTGCCTCCTGTCTCCTCCTCCTCCTACTCAGCTTCCTCCTCCTCTTCTTCCACCTGCTCATCCAGTCAGCCACACACCTTCACCACCAACTTCAGCACAGCCCGGGGTAAACGTCAGCAGCCCGTTCTGAAACTCATATGTTTGGGGGACAGGCCCCACACCGCACAGGAGTTGTGGCGGGGTATAGAACAACAGACCGACGAGTGGTTGCTGCCGGTGAGCCTCAAGCCCGGCCTGGTGGTGTGCGATAATGGGCGAAATCTCGTTGCAGCTCTGGGACTAGCCGGTTTGACGCACATCCCTTGCCTGGCGCATGTGCTGAATTTGGTGGTGCAGAAGTTCATTCGCAACTACCCCGACATGTCAGAGCTGCTGCATAAAGTGCGGGCCGTCTGTTCGCGCTTCCGGCGTTCACACCCTGCAGCTGCTCGCCTGTCTGCGCTACAGCGTAACTTCGGCCTTCCTGGTCACCGCCTCATATGCGACGTGCCCACCAGGTGGAACTCCACGTTGCACATGCTGGACAGACTGTGCGAGCAGCAGCAGGCCATAGTGGAGTTTCAGCTGCAGCACGCACGGGTCAGTCGCACTGCGGAACAGCACCACTTCACCACCAATGACTGGGCCTCCATGCGAGACCTGTGTGCCCTGTTGCGCTGTTTCGAGTACTCCACCAACATGGCCAGTGGCGATGACGCCGTTATCAGCGTTACAATACCACTTCTATGTCTCCTTGAGAAAACACTTAGGGCGATGATGGAAGAGGAGGTGGCCCAGGAGGAAGAGGAGGAAGAGGGGTCATTTTTAGCACTTTCAGGCCAGTCTCTTCGAAGTGACTCAGAGGGAGGTTTTTTGCAACAGCAGAGGCCAGGTACAAATGTGGCCAGACAGGGCCCACTACTGGAGGACGAGGAGGACGAGGAGGAGGTGGAGGAGGATGAGGATGAAGCATGTTCACAGCGGGGTGGCACCCAAAGCAGCTCGGGCCCATCACTGGTGCGTGGCTGGGGGGAAACACAGGACGATGACGATACGCCTCCCACAGAGGACAGCTTGTCCTTACCTCTGGGCAGCCTGGCACACATGAGCGACTACATGCTGCAGTGCCTGCGCAACGACAGCAGAGTTGCCCACATTTTAACGTGTGCGGACTACTGGGTTGCCACCCTGCTGGATCCCCGGTACAAAGACAATGTGCCCACCTTACTTCCTACACTGGAGCGTGATAGGAAGATGCGCGAGTACAAGCGCACGTTGGTAGACGCGCTACTGAGAGCATTCCCAAATGTCACAGGGGAACCAGTGGAAGCCCAAGGCGAAGGCAGAGGAGGAGCAAGAGGTCGCCTACGCAGCTGTGTCACGGCCAGCTCCTCTGAGGGCAGGGTTAGCATGGCAGAGATGTGGAAAAGTTTTGTCACCACGCCACAGCTAACTGCACCACCACCTGATACGGAACGTGTTAGCAGGAGGCAACATTTCACTAACATGGTGGAACAGTACCTGTGCACACCCCTCCACGTACTGACTGATGGTTCGGCCCCATTCAACTTCTGGGTCTCCAAATTGTCCACGTGGCCAGAGCTAGCCTTTTATGCCTTGGAGGTGCTGGCCTGCCCGGCGGCCAGCATTTTGTCTGAACGTGTATTCAGCACGGCAGGGGGCGTCATTACAGACAAACGCAGCCGCCTGTCTACAGCCAATGTGGACAAGCTGACGTTCATAAAAATGAACCAGGCATGGATCCCACAGGACCTGTCCATCCCTTGTGCAGATTAGACATTAACTACCTCCCCTTAACCATATATTATTGTACTCCAGGGCACTTCCTCATTCAATCCTATTTTTATTTTACCATTATATTGCGGGGCAACCCAAAGTTGAATGAACCTCTCCTCTGTCTGGGTGCCGGGGCCTAAATATGTGACAGTGGCCTGTTCCAGTGGTGGGTGACGTGAAGCCTGATTCTCTGCTATAACATGAAGACTGATTCTGTGCTGACATGAAGCCAGATTCTCTGTTACGGGACCTCTTTCCTCTGCCTGGGTGCCTGGCCCTAAATATGTGACAGTGGCCTGTTCCATTGGTGGGTGCCGTGAAGCCTGATTCTCTGCTATGACATGAAGACTGATTCTGTGCTGACATGAAGCCAGATTCTCTGTTACGGGACCTCTCTCCTCTGTCTGGGTGCCAGGGCCTAAATGTGTGACAGTGGCCTGTTCCAGTGGTGGGTGACGTGAAGCCTGATTCTCTGCTATGACATGAAGACTGATTCTGTGCTGACATGAAGCCAGATTCTCTGTTACGGGACCTCTCTCCTCTGTCTGGGTGCCAGGGCCTAAATGTGTGACAGTGGCCTCTTACAGTGGTGGGTGACGTGAAGCCTGATTCTCTGCTATGACATGAAGACTGATTCTGTGCTGACATGAAGCCAGATTCTCTGTTACGGGACCTCTCTCCTCTGCCTGGGTGCCTGGGCCTAAATATGTGACAGTGGCCTGTTCCAGTGGTGGGTGACGTGAAGCCTGATTCTCTGCTATGACATGAAGACTGATTCTGTGCTGACATGAAGCCAGATTCTCTGTTACGGGACCTCTCTCCTCTGTCTGGGTGCCAGGGCCTAAATGTGTGACAGTGGCCTCTTCCAGTGGTGGGTGACGTGAAGCCTGATTCTCTGCTATGACATGAAGACTGATTCTGTGCTGACATGAAGCCAGATTCTCTGTTACGGGACCTCTCTCCTCTGTCTGGGTGCCAGGGCCTAAATGTGTGACAGTGGCCTCTTCCAGTGGTGGGTGACGTGAAGCCTGATTCTCTGCTATGACATGAAGACTGATTCTGTGCTGACATGAAGCCAGATTCTCTGTTACGGGACCTCTCTCCTCTGTCTGGGTGCCAGGGCCTAAATGTGTGACAGTGGCCTCTTCCAGTGGTGGGTGACGTGAAGCCTGATTCTCTGCTATGACATGAAGACTGATTCTGTGCTGACATGAAGCCAGATTCTCTGTTACGGGACCTCTCTCCTCTGTCTGGGTGCCAGGGCCTAAATGTGTGACAGTGGCCTCTTCCAGTGGTGGGTGACGTGAAGCCTGATTCTCTGCTATGACATGAAGACTGATTCTGTGCTGACATGAAGCCAGATTCTCTGTTACGGGACCTCTCTCCTCTGTCTGGGTGCCGGGGCCTAAATATGTGACAGTGGCCTGTTCCAGTGGTGGGTGCCGTGAAGCCTGATTCTCTGCTATGACATGAAGACTGATTCTGTGCTGACATGAAGCCAGATTCTCTGTTACGGGACCTCTCTCCTCTGTCTGGGTGCCGGGGCCTAAATATGTGACAGTGGCCTGTTCCAGTGGTGGGTGACGTGAAGCCTGATTCTCTGCTATGACATGAAGACTGATTCTCTGCTGACATGAAGCCAGATTCTCTGCTATGGCATGAAGAGACTGATTCTCTGCTGACATGAAGCCAGATTCTCTGCTATGGCATGAAGAGACTGATTCTCTGCTGACGTGAAGCCCGATTCTCTGCTATGGGACCTTTGTCCAATTGATATTGGTTAATTTATTTTATTTTTTTATTTTATTTTAATTCATTTCCCTATCCACATTTGTTTGCAGGGGATTTACCTACATGTTGCTGCCTTTTGCAGCCCTCTAGCTCTTTCCTGGGCTGTTTTACAGCCTTTTTAGTGCCGAAAAGTTCGGGTCCCCATTGACTTCAATGGGGTTCGGGACGAAGTTCGGGTCGGGTTCGGATCCCGAACACGAACATTTCCGGGAAGTTCGGCCGAACTTCTCAAACCCGAACATCCAGGTGTTCGCTCAACTCTAGTTAAGATCCTTTAATCTTTCCTGGTAAGTTTTATCCTGCAATCCATGTACTAGTTTAGTAGCTCTTCTCTGAACTCTCTCCAAAGTGTCAATATCCTTCTGGAGATATGGTCTCCAGTACTGAGCACAATACTCCAAATGAGGTCTCACTAGTGCTCTGTAGAGCGGCATGAGCACCTCCCTCTTTCTACTGGTAATGCCTTTACCTATACACCGGAGCATTCTGCTAGCATTTCCTGCTGCTCTATGACATTGTCTGCCTACCTTTAAGTCTTCTGAAATAATGACCCCTAAATCCCTTTCCTCAGATACTGAGGTTAGGACTGTATCACTGATTTTATATTCTGCTCTTGGGTTTTTACGCCCCAGGTGCATTATTTTGCACTTATCAACATAAAATTTTAGTTGCCAGATTTTTGACCATTCCTCTAGTTTTCCTAAATCCTTTTCCATTTGGTGTATCCCTCCGGGAACATCAACCCTGTTACAAATCTTTGTGTCATCAGCAAAAAGACACACCTTACCATCGAGGCCTTCTTCAATTTCGCTGATAAAGATATTAAACAATATTGGTCCCAGAACAGATCCCTGAGGTACCCCACTGGTAACAAGACCATGGTCTGAATATACTCCATTGACTACAACCTTCTGTTGTCTGTCCCTCAGCCACTGCCTAATCCATTCAACAATATGGGAGTACAAGCACAAAGACTGCAATTTATTGATAAGCCTTCTATGTGGGACAGTATCAAAAGCCTTACTAAAGTCTAGATAAGCGATGTCTACTGCACCTCCGCCATCTATTATTTTAGTCACCCAATCAAAAAAATCAATAAGATTAGTTTGACATGATCTCTTTGAAGTAAACCCATGCTGTTTTTCATCTTTCAATCCATGGGATTTTAGCTGTTCCGCAATCCTCTCCTTAAGTATGGTTTCCATTAATTTCCCCACTATTGATGTCAGGCTTACTGGCCTATAGTTGCCCGATTCCTCCCTACTACCTTTCTTGTGAATGGGCACAACATTTGCTAATTTCCAATCTTCTGGGATGACTCCTGTTAGCAAAAAATTGATCAGAGCACTGAATCAATTCAGGCTCTGCAGGCACTCCCAAGTGACAAGCAGACAATGGGCCCCTACACAGGGAAGGGGGGGGGGGAGTATACTTATTTAAAATATAACTTTTAATATGGTCTGAGATAAACAGAATAATAAGACTCACTACACATGTAGACGTACATACACAAATAGGACCAAATGAATGGTGCCTTGCTGGTATAGACAAAAGAATTCTGCTCCGCCCGTGAAGACGCGAACAGTCTTACCAGACCCTTTGTAGATAGTAGATACGGTCCTAAGGTTACAGGAGGCAGGAGACACTTGGTGTATGCCGTGCGGGAGTAGGTGCATCCGTATAGCCGGGCAGATGGAGCAATAGGACTGGTCCTATGTAACCCTAACAAGGTGAAGGGGGCTATTCTGCTACTACCTATCTACACGGAGCACTCGCCTTGGAAAAGGCGACCCCGTCCGGTAGCCTGCCCCTGTATTGGACCTGGACCCTAAAACTACAAAATATACCAGTGATGCAAAAGGATGAAAATGCTTCCAATGGTCTCCCGACGTGGCCCGTTTCTGTCCGTGACTTCTTCAGGGGAACGACTGCAGGAAGGTGACAAATCAGTAGCCACAGGTATCTGACCTGAGGCTAGGTAGACACTGGAAAAGGAGATAAGCTATAGAGGCTTGTGCCGTGCTATCCCTGGGATAGCACGGCACAAGCCTCTATAGCTTGTCTCCTACAGGGACAGGCTACCGGACGGGGTCGCCTTTTCCAAGGCGAGTGCTCCGTGTAGATAGGTAGTAGCAGAATAGCCCCCTTCACCTTGTTAGGGTTACATAGGAATAGGACTATTGCTCCATCTGCCCGGCTATACGGATGCACCTACTCCCGCACGGCATACACCAAGTGTCTCCTGCCTCCTGTAACCTTAGGACCGTATCTACTATCTACAAAGGGTCTGGTAAGACTGATCGCGTCTTCACGGGCGGAGCAGAATTCTTTTGTCTATACCAGCAAGGCACCATTCATTTGGTCCTATTTGTGTATGTACGTCTACATGTGTAGTGAGTCTTATTATTCTGTTTATCTCAGACCATATTAAAAGTTATATTTTAAATAAGTATACTCCCCCCCTTCCCTGTGTAGGGGCCCATTGTCTGACGACTCCTGTTACCAGTGATTGGTTAAATAAATCTGTTAATGGTTTTGCTAGTTCACCGCTAAGCTCTTTTAATAGCTTTGGGTGTATTCCATCAGGCCCCTGTGACTTATTCGTATTAATTTTAGACAGCTGACTTAGAACCTCTTCCTCTGTAAAGACACATGCATCAAAAGATTAATTAGTCTTCCTTCCTAACTGAGGTCCTTTTCCTTCATTTTCCTTTGTAAAAACTGAACAGAAGTATTCATTGAGGCAGTCAGCTAGTTCTTTATCTTCTTCCATATACTTGATATATATATTTGATCTCCATATTCCTTTAATTCTTGTGGAACACCTAAAGGGTTAACAAAGTTTTTTTAAATCAGTTTTAAGTAACTTGAGCGGTGTAGTTTCCTCAATGGGGTCATTTATCGGAGAATCCACTATGTAAGCTCCACAACGTGACTTCAGACCTGAACTGAATTGCTTCTAAAATTCTAAGCCTCCTAACATCCTAAAAAAATAAAATGACATTTACAAAATGATGCCAACATAAAGTAGACATATGGGGAATGTTGAGTAATAAATATTTTATAAGGCATCACTTTCTGTTTTAAGAGCAGATAAATAGAAATTTTGAAAATTAAGAATTGTTGAAAATTTTGGGTAAATTTGGGATTTTTTCATAAATAAAGGTGAAATATATTGACAAAAATTTATGACTATCATGAAGTACAATGTGTCACGAGAAAACAATCTCTGAATGGCTTGGATAAGTTAAAGCGTTCCAAAGCTATTACCACATATAGTGGTATTACAGCGCATAAATGGTCGCTCTGTAGTATTCCGACATATGATGCAGTTTGTTAAATGTCTACTCACTGTTTCGAGCTGGTTTTTGTTACTGTGGCGTCCCACGTGTAAGTGCTCTTTGCTCTTGATGTGATTCAGATCGTTTGTCGGATACGAATTTTTTTCCGATAATTTATATTTCACAGTGGAGTTGAACCAGGCGTTGTATCGGTCCACAGCTATTTTGTGCTGTATGCTCCAAGTGTCATGAAGATAATTTCTACAGAGGGTATTTAGGTGTAGTAGTCCTTGTTAGAATTTTCGTGTAGATCGCATGGCCATGCTCCAAGAACTTTTGCGAGTGGATATTTCTCAGCTTTCCAAGACGCGTTTCGAAGTAATCACTACTTCTTCCTCAGTGGGTTCACTCCCAATGGTAGATCTCATGCTTTTATACCCAATATTATCAGATAAAAATGTCAAATTGAAACTCAGGAGTGGATTTTTCGATCTTTCGATCTTAGGTCTCCATATTGCATTTTTCATGCGATTAAATATCTCTTCAAAGGAGGAATGCGATTTTTATGCGTTTTTTCGTCTGCAGTTTTCTCTTGTTGCATAACATACACTCACCTAAAGAATTATTAGGAACACCTGTTCTATTTCTCATTAATGCAATTATCTAGTCAACCAATCACATGGCAGTTGCTTCAATGCATTTAGGGGTGTGGTCCTGGTCAAGACAATCTCCTGAACTCCAAACTGAATGCCAGAATGGGAAAGAAAGGTGATTTAAGCAATTTTGAGCGTGGCATGGTTGTTGGTGCCAGACGGGCCGGTCTGAGTATTTCACAATCTGCTCAGTTACTGGGATTTTCATGCACAACCATTTCTAGGGTTTACAAAGAATGGTGTGAAAAGGGAAAAACATCCAGTATGCGGCAGTCCTGTGGGCAAAAATGCCTTGTGGATGCTAGAGGTCAGAGGAGAATGGGCCGACTGATTCAAGCTGATAGAAGAGCAACGTTGACTGAAATAACCACTCGTTACAACCGAGGTATGCAGCAAAGCATTTGTGAAGCCACAACACGTACAACCTTGAGGCGGATGGGCTACAACAGCAGAAGACCCCACCGGGTACCACTCATCTCCACTACAAATAGGAAAAAGAGGCTACAATTTGCACAAGCTCACCAAAATTGGACTGTTGAAGACTGGAAAAATGTTGCCTGGTCTGATGAGTCTCGATTTCTGTTGAGACATTCAAATGGTAGAGTCCGAATTTGGCGTAAACAGAATGAGAACATGTATCCATCCTCTGATGGCTACTTCCAGCAGGATAATGCACCATGTCACAAAGCTCGAATCATTTCAAATTGGTTTCTTGAACATGACAATGAGTTCACTGTACTAAAATGGCCCCCACAGTCACCAGATCTCAACCCAATAGAGCATCTTTGGGATGTGGTGGAACGGGAGCTTCGTGCCCTGGATGTGCATCCCTCAAATCTCCATCAACTGCAAGATGCTATCCTATCAATATGGGCCAACATTTCTAAAGAATGCTATCAGCACCTTGTTGAATCAATGCCACGTAGAATTAAGGCAGTTCTGAAGGCAAAAGGGGGTCCAACACCGTATTAGTATGGTGTTCCTAATAATTCTTTAGGTGAGTGTATGTCTTATTACTTATTTTTGTAGTGGTAAATTTGGAACATAAAATATATCTAAAAACTCATAACAGAGTAAATGAAGTAAAAATCATTATTAAAATCATAGAACAATACTATCTTCATAAATATGCAAGTATCTTGATGATATTTTGTTTGTTTGGAAAAATGGGGAAACACAATTAAAATTATTTTTGGAAGAAATAAATAGGAATACGATTAATTTAACATTCACATCGAACACCACTAAAACACACATCGAATTTTTAGATCTACAGATCACTATTAATGCAAATAGAATTGTGTGCACAACCTATAAAAAACTAACTGCAAAAAATAGCTTCATATTATTCACCAGCTGTCATTTACCAAGATGGCTCCTGAATGTTCCGTTGGGCCAGTTTCGCCGTATAAAGCGCAACTGTACCAAAGACGAACATTTTGAAGAGGAAGCCATCGAAATGAAATTGCAATTTATTAACAAAAATTACCCTGCAGAAATAATCGATATGGCACTAGACAAAGTGAAAAAAATAGAGAGGCAATCTTTCTTCACTAATAACCCAAACCTAAAAAATAAAACAGTGACTGAAACAGCATTCAGGATCATTTTACCCTACAGCACACAATCGAAACAGATATAACGTAGCATTTACCAACACTGGCACTATATTTTAACCCCTTCACGCAACATCACGTACATGTACGTGGGGGAATGTGGTGCCTCACCGCATTCCCACGTGCATGTATGTGATCGGCTTTCACTGTCAGCGCAGGGAGCGAAGCGCTGAAGCTTCAGTGAAGCCGGCGTGATGGGGTTGCTAGGCAGCCAGAGAAGCCGGCAGGAGCTGTATTGGAGCTCTGACCCGCCCGCGATCGCTGTGATTGGTCCATTACTGCAAAGGGACCAATCACAGCGCATCGGGGCAGGTAAGGGGGGGTTAGGGAGGGACTATGTGCTTCTCCTTCTCTGATCACCCCAATTCCTGTCAGGGAAGCGATCAGAGAAGGAGAAAGTATGAAAATATTCCTGACCTATGACGAGTATACTCGTCATGGCGCACTGCTACTTAGCGCGCCATGACGAGTATACACGTTATGGCATAAACTGTCACCATGTCTGCAGATATGGTGACAGCGCTGAGATCCCGGCTGTCACACACAGCCGGGCACCTTAGGTCAATGCCGAGGGGGGTCCTGTGACCCCCCCATGTCGGCGATCGCTGCAAACCGCAGGTCAATTCAGACCTGCGGTTTGTAGCGCTTTCTGCGGTTTCTGATCGCCGCGGTCCCTGACTGCGGGGATCAGAAACTTTAGTATGCCCAAAATAAAGATGTTTCACCCCCCCTGCACCCCTGAATGATGTTATGTGGGCGGGTGGTGCAGGGGGGGTGTCGCAGGCGGTGCGGAGGTGCGGTAAAAGCCGGTAAGGTGCGGGAGGCGGGCGGTGCGGCAGGCGGGATCGCGATCCCCCGCCCGCCTCCCTTTCAATGATCGTTGGTGTCTAGTGGGGATACCAGGGTGCCAGCACATTGCTGGCACCCTGGTATAAACAGCTGACATCTGCGATGCGATGTCAGCCGTTTAACCCTTTCCATACAGCGGTCCGTACGGACCGCTGTATGGAAAAGGTTAACAGCGCAGGGAGCTCCCTCCCTCTCCCATCTGGGGGCTGCTGTGCCTTTGCAGCCCCCCGATGGGAGAGGGAGAGAGCCCCCAGAGAGCCCCCCTCAGCCCTGTACTTACCCTTCCCCGTCTGCGCAGTTCTGACCAGTACTGAGCAGACGGGGAAGGTTCCCATGGCAACAGGACGCCTCTCAGGCGTCCTGCTGTCCATGGTGCTGAACAGATCTATGCTGAAAGGCATAGATCTGTTCAGACAAGTGTAAAATACAGTACAGAACAATATATATTGTTCTGTACTGTATTATACAGACATCAGACCCACTGGATCTTCAAGAACCAAGTGGGTCTGGGTCAAAAAAAAAGTGAAAAAAAGTGAAAAAAGTTAAGTTTCAAAAAAACACATTTATCACTGAATAAAAAAAATAAAAAAAAAATACACTACACATATTAGGTATCGCCGCGTCCGTAACGACCTGATCTATAAAACGGTCATGTTACTTTCCCCGCACGGTGAACGCCATAAAAATAAAAAAATAAAAACTATGAGGAAATTGAAATTTTGCCCACCTTACTTCCCAAAAAAGGTAATAAAAGTGATCAAAAAAGTCGCATGTACGCCAAAAAAGTACCAATCAAACCGTCACCTCATCCCGCAAAAAATGAGCCCTTACATGAGACAATGGCCCAAAAAATAAAAAAAACTATGGGTCTCAGACTATGGAGATACTAAAACATGATTTTTTTTTTGTTTCAAAAATATTATTGTGTAAAACCCTGATAAATTATAAAAAGGTAGACATATTAGGTATTGCCATGTCCGTAAGAACCTGATCTATAAAAATACCACATGACCTAACCCCTCAGGTGAACACTGTAAAAAAAATTAAATAAAAACGGTGTCAAAAAAGCTATTTTTTTGTTACCTTACATCACAAAAAGTGTAATAGCAAGCGATCAAAAAGTCATGTGCACCCCAAAATAGTACCAATCTAACCGTCATCTCATCCCGCAAAAATGATACCCAACCTGAGACAATCGCCAAAAAACTGAAAAAACTATGGCTCTCAGACTATGGAGACACTAAAACATGTTTTTTTTTTGTGTCAAAAATGATATTATTGTGTAAAACCTAAATAAATAAAAAAGTATACATATTAGGTATCGTCACGTCCGTAAGAACCTGCTCTATAAAAATAGCACATGATCTAACCTGTCAGATGAACGTTGTAAATAATAAAAAATAAAAACAGTGCCAAAACAGCTATTTTTTGGCAAATGTTCCATTTTAATTCATTTTTTCCCATAACAAAGCAAGGGTTAACAGCCAAACAAAACTCAATATTTATTGCCCTGATTCTTTAGTTTATAGAAATGCCCCATATGTGGTCGTAAACTGCTGTATGGCCACACGGCAGGCGCAGAAGGAAAGGAGCGCCATATGGTTTTTGGAAGGCAGTTTTTGCTGGACTGGTTTTTTGACACCATGTCCCATTTGAAGCCCCCCCGATCCACCCCTAGAGTATAAACTCCAAAAAATGACCCAATTTTGGAAACTACACCCCTCAAGGTATTCAAAACTGATTTTACAAACTTTGTTAACCCTTTAAGTGTTCCACAAGAGTTAATGGCAAATGGAGATGAAATTTCTGAATTTCTATTTTTTGTTACTTTGCCTCACAAAAAAGTGTAATATAGAGCAACCAAAAATCATATGTACCCTAAAATAGTACCAACAAAACTGCCACCTTATCCCGTAGTTTCCAAAATGGGGCCACTTTTTTGGAGTTTCTAACCTAGGGGTGCATCAGGGGGCTTTAAATGGGACATGGTGTCTAAAAACAATCCAGCAAAATCTGCCTTCCAGAAACCATATGGTGTTCCTTTCCTTCTGCGCCCTGCCGTGTGGCCATACAGCAGTTTACGACCACATATGGGGTGTTTTTGTAAACTACAGAATCAGGGCCATAAATAAAGAGTTTTGTTTGGCTGTTAACCCTTGCTTTGTTACTGGAAAAAAAATATTAAAATGGAAAATCTGCCGAAAAAGTGAAATTTTGAAATTTAATCTCTATTTTCCATTTATTCTTGTGGAACACCTAAAGGGTTAACAACGTTTGTAAAATCAGTTTTGAATACCTTGAGGGGTGTAGTTTCTTAGATGGCGTCACTTTTATGGAGTTTCTACTCTAGGGGTGCATCAGGGGGGCTTCAAATGGGACATGGTGTCAAAAAAAACAGTCCAGCAAAACCTGCCTTCCAAAAACCGTATGGCATTCCTTTCCTTCTGCGCCCTGCCGTGTGCCCGTACAGCGGTTTACGACCACATATGGGGTGCTTCTGTAAACTACAGAATCAGGGCCATAAATAATGAGTTTTGTTTGGCTGTTAACCCTTGCTTTGTAACTGGAAAAAAAATATTAAAATGGAAAATCTGCCAAAAATGTGAAATTTTGAAATTGTGTCTCTATTTTCCATTAAATCTTGTGCAACACCTAAAGGGTTAACAAAGTTTGTAAAATCAGTTTTGAATACCTTGAGGGGTGTAGTTTCTTAGATGGGGTCACTTTTATGGAGTTTCTACTCTAGGGGTGCATCAGGGGGGCTTCAAATGGGACATGGTGTAAAAAAAACTGTCCAGCAAAATTAGCCCTCCAGAAACCAAACGGCGCACCTTTCACTCTACGCCCCGCTGTGTGGCCATACAGTAGTTTACGGCCACATATGGGGTGTTTCTGTGAACATCAGAGTCAGGGCAATAAAGATACAGTCTTGTTTGGCTGTTAACCCTTGCTTTGTTAGTGGAAAAAATGGTTTAAAATTGAAAATTAGGCAAAAAAATGAAATTCTCAAATTTCATCTCCATTTGCCAATAACTCTTGTGCAACACCTAAAGGGTTAATGACGTATGTAAAATCAGTTTTGAATACCTTGAGGGGTGTAGTTTCTTAGATGGGGTCACTTTTAGGGAGTTTCTACTCTAGGGGTGCATCAGGGGGCTTCAAATGGGACATGGTGTAAATAAACCAGTCCATAAAAATCAGCCTTCCAAAAACCAAACGGCGCACCTTTCACTCTACGCCCCGCTGTGTGGCCGTACAGCAGTTTACGGCAACATATTGGGTGTTTCTGTAAACGGCAGAGTCAGGGCAATAAAGATACAGTCTTGTTTGGCTGTTAACCCTTGCTTTGTTAGTGGAAAAAATGGGTTAAAATGAAAAATTAGACAAAAAAATGAAATTCTCAAATTTCCTCCCCATTTGCCAATAACTCTTGTGAAACACCTAAAGGGTTAACAATGTATGCAAAATCAGTTTTGAATACCTTGAGGGGTGTAGTTTCTTAGATGGGGTCATTTTTGGGTGGTTTCTATTATGTAAGCCTCGCAAAGTGACTTCAGACCTGAACTGGTCCCTAAAAATTGAGTTTTTGTAAATTTCGGAAAAATTTCAAGATTTGCTTCTAAACTTCTAAGCCTTATAACATCCCCAAAAAATAAAATATCATTCCCAAAACAATTCAAGCATGAAGTAGACATATGGGGAATGTAAAGTCATCACAATTTTTTGGGGTATTACTATGTATTACAGAAGTAGAGAAACTGAAACTTTGAAATTTGCAAATTTTTCCAAATTTTTGGTAAATTAGGTATTTTTTTGTGCAAAAAAAATAATTTTTTTGACTTCATTTTACCAGTGTCATGAAGTACAATATGTGACGAAAAAACAATCTCAGAATGGCCTGGATAAGTCAAAGCGTTTTAAAGTTATTAGCACTTAAAGTGACACTGGTCAGATTTCCAAAAAATGGCCTGGTCCTTAAGGTGAAAATGAGCCCGGTCCTGAAGGGGTTAAAAGACAAGATCATTGGACCTCTGGTTCACACATCACCTTCCATTACATTCACCAAAGCGCCAAACCTTGGTTTAAAGATAGCACCTTCTATAAAAAAATCCAAAAAGAAACACTTTAACCCTAGACAAATGGATAAATATGAGTGTTTTTTTCAGGTGTGGCAAATGTATGGGCTGTAGAGGAACTACATTTCCAAGAAAGACTAACAAAGTTCAGTCCACACAAAATCAATTCTCCTTTGAAATAAGAGATTGCCTGACATGCAACTCCTCCGGTGTCATATATATTATCCAGTGCCCCTGCCATAAACAATACATTGGCAGAACCAAAAGGTTCTTGAAAGTGAGAACTGCGGAGCACATATCCAACATTAAAAAAGGCTATGAAAACCACCCACTGTCGAAACACTTCAAAGACGTTCACGACAAAAACTACAGTGGTTTAATTTTTGCGGCACTGGAAAAGATAGAAAGACACTGGAGGGGTGGCAACTATATCTCAAAGATGTCAAGAGCCGATCTAGACGCATTTATGACTTTGGAAGTCTGCGTCCTGCAGGACTAAATGCCGACTTAGAAATATTCGGCTTTTTAAAAATAATTAGGGTGGGTGCCCTCCGCCATGCGAGATCACATGTCTGGCTGTCTAACAGCACTGTGATGTCCCCTTCGTGCAGGGCCCCCACCCCCAAACTTCACATCTCTATCAAGATACTTGCATATTTATGAAGATAGTATTGTTCTACGATTTTAATAATGATTTTTACTTCATTTACTCTATATGTTATGAGTTTTTAGATATATTTTATGTTCCGAATTTACCACTACAAAAATAAGTAATAAGACATATGTTATGCAACAAGAGAAAACTGCAGACGAAAAAATGCATAAGAATCGCATTCTCCTTTGAAGAGATATTTAATCGCATGAAAAACGCAATATGGAGACCTAAGATCGAAAGATCGAAAAATCCACTCCTGAGTTTCGATTTGACATTTTTATCTAATGATATTGGGTATAAAAGCATAAGATCTACCATTGGGAGTGAACCCACTGAGGAAGAAGTAGTGATTATTTCGAAACGCGGCTGGGAAAGCTGAGAAATATCCACTCGCATGGATCGATGGCCATGCGATCTACACGAAAATTCTAACAAGGACTTCTACACCTAAATACCCTCTGTAGAAATTATCTTCATGACACTTGGAGCATACAGCACAAAATAGCTGTGGACCGATACAACGCCTGGTTCAACTCCACTGTGAAATATAAATTATCGAAAAAATTTTCGTATCCGACAAACGATCTGAATCACATCAAGAGCAAAGAGCACTTACACGTGGGACGCCACAGTAACAAAAACCAGCTCGAAACAGTGAGTAGACATTTAACAAACTGCATCATATGTCGGAATACTATAGAGAGACCATTTATGCGCTGTATACCACTATATGCGCTTTTTAATCTCATGCGCTTTTATTACCATCTATGCGTTTTATTCCATACGCTTTTTCATTCCTTTTTTCATCACTTTAAGACTGAGTAAAAGCCACAATATACCGAAAACTACCTCAGGAGGATACTAATAGATAACACTTGGACTTACAATCCCATCCAGTTCATTTAAATATGTTATATATTCCAATTCATTTTACTATTTTATTTTTATTTTTGAGAGCATGGTGCCTAAACAGGAGTATTCATTTATGTAAGGATAGTCAAAGTTATGGGATTGTCTTATCAGACATAGAGATGGCCTTGCGGTTCGCCCGGCAGTCGTTTCGCGGCAAATTTTGCTTGTTCGCGATTCGCCGAATATGCGAGCATATGGCAATATTCGCATGCGCAATATTCTTTTGTATTGTGCCAAACTTTGACCCATGACACATCCATCAGGTGGGATAGGACAGCCAATTGAGACGTTTCATCATATGGACACAACCCCAGCCTATCAAAGAACCCGATCTGGCCATTTTACATTCTGTGTTTTGACAGTGTAAGGAGAGGTTGCTTTGTGGAGCAGGGACAGGCTGTTAGCGACACCAAACGCTAGCTAATAGGGCCACAAAAGTCCTTTTAAGGACTGCTACAGGTGTGCTATCGATAGGTGTGATATACTGAGGGGTGTGATATACATATAATACACTTTCTAACATAGAAAGTACACTGCGTGCAGAATTATTAGGCAAATGAGTATTTTGACCACATCATCCTCTTTATGCATGTTGTCTTACTCCAAGCTGTATAGGCTCGAAAGCCTACTACCAATTAAGCATATTAGGTGATGTGCATCTCTGTAATGAGAAGGGGTGTGGTCTAATGACATCAACACCCTATATCAGGTGTGCATAATTATTAGGCAACTTCCTTTCCTTTGGCAAAATGGGTCAAAAGAAGGACTTGACAGGCTCAGAAAAGTCAAAAATAGTGAGATATCTTGCAGAGGGATGCAGCACTCTTAAAATTGCAAAGCTTCTGAAGCGTGATCATCGAACAATTAAGCGTTTCATTCAAAATAGTCAACAGGGTCGCAAGAAGCGTGTGGAAAAACCAAGGCGCAAAATAACTGCCCATGAACTGAGAAAAGTCAAGCGTGCAGCTGCCAAGATGCCACTTGCCACCAGTTTGGCCATATTTCAGAGCTGCAACATCACTGGAGTGCCCAAAAGCACAAGGTGTGCAATACTCAGAGACATGGCCAAGGTAAGAAAGGCTGAAAGACGACCACCACTGAACAAGACACACAAGCTGAAACGTCAAGACTGGGCCAAGAAATATCTCAAGACTGATTTTTCTAAGGTTTTATGGACTGATGAAATGAGAGTGAGTCTTGATGGGCCAGATGGATGGACCCGTGGCTGGATTGGTAAAGGGCAGAGAGCTCCAGTCCGACTCAGACGCCAGCAAGGTGGAGTACTGGTTTGGGCTGGTATCATCAAAGATGAGCTTGTGGGGCCTTTTCGGGTTGAGGATGGAGTCAAGCTCAACTCCCAGTCCTACTGCCAGTTTCTGGAAGACACCTTCTTCAAGCAGTGGTACAGGAATAAGTCTGCATCCTTCAAGAAAAACATGATTTTCATGCAGGACAATGCTCCATCACACGCGTCCAAGTACTCCACAGCGTGGCTGGCAAGAAAGGGTATAAAAGAAGAAAATCTAATGACATGGCCTCCTTGTTCACCTGATCTGAACCCCATTGAGAACCTGTGGTCCATCATCAAATGTGAGATTTACAAGGAGGGAAAACAGTACACCTCTCTGAACAGTGGCTGGGAGGCTGTGGTTGCTGCTGCACGCAATGTTGATGGTGAACAGATCAAAACACTGACAGAATCCATGGATGGCAGGCTTTTGAGTGTCCTTGCAAAGAAAGGTGGCTATATTGGTCACTGATTTGTTTTTGTTTTGTTTTTGAATGTCAGAAATGTATATTTGTGAATGTTGAGATGTTATATTGGTTTCACTGGTAAAAATAAATAATTGAAATGGGTATATATTTGTTTTTTGTTAAGTTGCCTAATAATTATGTACAGTAATAGTCACCTGCACACACAGATATCCCCCTAAAATAGCTAAAACTAAAAACAAACTAAAAACTACTTCCAAAAATATTCAGCTTTGATATTAATGAGTTTTTTGGGTTCATTGAGAACATGGTTGTTGTTCAATAATAAAATTAATCCTCAAAAATACAACTTGCCTAATAATTCTGCACTCCCTGTATATTATATTGTATTTGTATTGTGCAGCAGTTGTGTGCGTTTCTGCTGTGATACCGCAGCTATATAGAGTGACAAACGCTAATGGAAAAACTAAATGCAAGTGGTGTGATATACCTGTTGCCCCCAAAAAAAATGATTGAGGGTGTGATATACCTATAATATACTTTCTAACATAGAAGGTATATTATAGTGCATTTGTATTGTGCAGCAGTTGTGTGCGGCTCTGCAGCGATACTGCAAGTATATAGAGCAACAAGCTTTATTTGAAACAACTATTTCCAACGGGTGTGATATACCTGTTGCCCCAAAAAAAAACTGATTGAGGGGTGCAATATACCTGCTTCCACTAAATACTGATTAAGGGGTTTGATATACCTGTTTCCACAAAATACTGATTGAGGGGTGCGATTGTAACATCCTGAAGTATGTCACTAAACTTCTGTTTCCCCTGCTTCATAATGTTAGGTATATGCATAATGTCATCTGGTATAAGTTTGCATCACTTCCTCTACAATGTGTATTTTCCAGGTCTGTTGCATTATATTTATGCTGTAATATTCATGTACACCAGCAGGTGGCAGCAGTATGTAGCAGAATCAAGCCAGTTAGTATACCTAGACTGGAATAGACCATTCCAGGCTAGCTTCCCCCTATCTGAGGAGGAGTGGAATGTTCCCACATCCTACTTCAGAGGGAGGACAGAAAGTTCTAGGCAGTGTACCAGCCACCCCCTGTTGGGGTAGGCTGTGTGAATAGGAGCTCCCAGAAACAGGGACCCCAAGCAGGGATCCAAGCCTCTGCTGAGGCCCAAGATCAACTTTCTCAGAACTATCAGATCTCCAGGACGCCACCATCATTCCCTGCGAGCAGTCCTGTAAGTACAGATTCCAAATACAAGGAGAAGATAAGTACCTCCATAGCTAGTCAGGCCCAAACCAAGCAGAAGACAGACAGAGCACAAGACAGATACCTGCCAGATTCTTAAAGGCGTATGTACTAGATGCAGAATATATATATAAAATTCCTGCCACATATTGCCAATACCTGATGGGACCTAAAGACTATTGCTGTAACATTGTATGGATCTAAAGCTGCCTCTTATAACATCAAGTAAAGACAAGTTGGACCCTCTTTTCTGTGTGGAATTCCATCATTCCTCCATTACTCCTATTTACAGCACTCAGTTTTGTTGCATGTGAGCCAGGATACAGGAGTCCAGCCGTACTACAGGTAGGAGACACCGTTGACACATAACAGAGACAATATCCCCCTCTGCCTTTCCTAACCTAGTACAGGAGCTATACCATCTTAAAGGGTCCTTCTACAGTACCTGCGCAAGCTGCAACTGGCGTCACGAACTTAGTTACACCTAAATCTGACCCACTGCATAGCAGCCCCAACTGACCCAGTGTCCTGCTTATTGCTTCAAGTGGCGTCACGAACAGGATCGGATTGTATTGTGTGTCCATCCCTAAACAGCAAGAACCGCATCTAGTTGCGCCAAAAAACGGACTTAAACCGCATGCTGCACAGTATAACAATCAGGGCTGAAGAATTGTACAGAAATCGCTTAAAAAGTGAATTGCTTACTTGCATTGCTGTGCCAAGGAAAACGCTGCACGTGTGCTACAGTATTTAAATAGTTAAATTTGGCATCGTGGGATTCGCCATATTCGTTTAAAATGGCGCTTTGTATTCATGCCCAGAGACAAAGGAACAAAGGAACGCCCTCTCAAGAGCGCGAAAATGCTGTCTACACCCCCCAGAAGCGGGAAAAACTAGCAACACCCCCTCAGGAAAAGCACAAAGATATCGAATACGCCCCTTCGGGAGCGGGAAAATGCGAGCCTGCCCACCATAAACTTTCTATTGTGGGCAGAGGTGATAAAGTCTCCACCTCCTGGGCTGCACCCTCAGATCCTGCTATTTGCCAGAAGGAAGAGGAGGCCAAGATGGCGTTTCCCCAGCCTAAATGGAATCAGATGGCGATATGTGGTGAAGCCGTCTATGAGGAGCGTCCGCCTGAGATCCATGTCTCACAGATAATAAAGAAAGGTGGACCCTCAGTATTCGCTACCTTGTTGGAGGCTGTGGATTCCTCCCAGGCCAAGGCTGAAGCACCACTCACCTTGCCCAGCATTCCGGAGGAGACCGCCGCTGAGATCCTGGCTCCTGCTGCCAAGAACTCAGACCTGATGGAGTTCCCGGAGTTCGTAGATCCCTCCGCCAAGTCAAGTGCCACCGCGGAAGAGAACGTGCCTGCCGGAATGGAAGTTGACGTCGAGCCGTCCACCGCAGAGGCCGTCACTGACGTCACCAGCATCCAGTCTGCGGCGCAGATGAAGATGGAGCTGCAGGATCGGGACCAGGAGACACAGGAACCGGCCGCCCGGCCGCATCGTCAGGTAGGAGCAACCCAGCTCCCTGAGGCCCAGGCCCGGTCCGTGTCCGTCCCTCCGCCACGTCCCGAAACCCCAGCACCAGCCATCAGCCTTAGGCCTTCCACGCCACTACCGCCTACTGGTGCGGTGGGGGCGGCTGGAGATTCCACTTCGCCGCCCAGCTATGAAAAGCTGCGGAACCTAAATCCTGATGTCCCACACGAGATCACTGCTTTTGCCCAAACCGCTTGGGAATACAAATACGCGGTAGAAGAGTGGGTGAAACAGGTCCTAGATAACCCCCAGGCCGGAGATCCCCAGCTCACCCGACGAACCGGAACCGTCCTGTGGTTCTCTGTGGAACGTGGTGTCGGATTTGTGCAGGACAGTCACTCCGGCACAGAGCTATTTGTAGGCCGGCGTTCAGTCAAGAGACATTATTTGCCCCAGGCCCGGCACAATCTTTATTCAGGAGACCAAATCGAGTACACCCCAATGAGATCCATGCAAGGACTCTTTGCGGCGGGTGTCACCCTTCTGGACAAGCCGCTTACTCCTGCCATTACCCCAGAGAACTGGCAGGAAGATCCAGGCTCTGCGGGCAGGACCCGTTGTCTACAGGAGACCCCGGATGGTGGCATGCGCTTCCAAGAGAAACCCCAACCTGCACCTGCGCCCCTCATCCCAGACCTGTCTCCACCGCCAACCTTGAGAGTGGGACAGATTAATAATAGCGTATTAACCTTTAATCCCAAGGTCCAGCCATGCTTTATGCCCCCCTACGTGCTGCCCTGGAAGCAGCCCCAGCAAGCTGTTCCAGCTCTCCCTGCACCAATGCAGCCAGTGGTTCTGCCAATTCCTGCACCGGCTGTGGATTCCGGGCTGCAGCAAGCCACCAAAGCATTCTTCAGGCTGTCTGCACAGCCAACCCCTACAGCAACCGGTAGTGGGCAGTGGCGCACCACTACCAACACTACCCTCAGCTACCAGCAGAGGCTAGAGCAACCTCTGATGAGGTTCAGCAGCTCTAGTAGTGATGAGGAGATGGACGCCTACCTATATGGTGTCTCCTGCAAAAGAAAATATCTACAATGACATTGTTTTGGGAGCCACTCCGTGGACTGCTACCTGACGGGTGAGGACCTGTTGGCATTGTTTATGTGCTTTTAACCGTTTTTGTTCCAGGTTGCCATTGTTTGTCCTCATCCAGATGGTCATGTCAGTAATAACTCCCCCCATCAGCACTTAACCCCCTTACATCCAAGTTGGAAGTTTAATCCCCTTTCTCAGGTTACCAGATAGCCTGCTACTATTTTATGTCATTTTAACCCTTTGGATTACATTTAACTCTTTGCCCTGTGGATTGCAAAATAACTTTTATCAGATTCCAGAGGATTCTACTTTAAGCACTTCCAGGAATATGGACTCAAGTTATTGTTGAACCTATCCTTGCACTTATAAAATTTGCACTATTTTATAGAATGTCTGCAACATAAAAGCTTGCATTTAATTGTTATGTTATTTAATAACTTATGTCATTGTAACCAGTTTACAAATGTTATGTAATATTCAAGATATCCTGCCCATTGTGTGTATTATCTCTCTAGGTGCCACAATGTGAATTTATGCACTAATCCAAATGATTGCACTTAACATTGCACTTAACAAAAATTGTAGCAACTTACTTTAAAGTGTGCCTTTTTACAGCTCTTGTTCTCTCCCCCTTTATACGGACTGTCAACATACGGACGTTGTACACTAATGGCCTACACCCGGTGATATATACCCATAGGTACCCAGGGTAGGACCAAATGGTAAGTCCTGACAGGTCCAGATTACTTCACAGGTACCCCTGCTGCTTCGGGAATCGTTAGAAGCCCCAGGCTGCTCCTTCCCGCTTGTTAAATGTTCAGGATTGTTCCCATCCTGAGGTGTCTCATTTCCAGGAGCGCACGGGATTAAAAGCCCTCCTCCTGTGACTTGCCAGAAGATACGGAGACGATACATACCTCCCCTTCTGAGCCTTTTTGCCTAAGGTATGGTACCTCAAGCCTTAGAGCCTTATATATAGCTTCCTCATAGACATCATAGTGATCGTGCTATAAGCCAAATTTCTTCAGGCTATGATGCAGGGAAGGGAATACAGGATAAAGCCACCCTTTCATTTGCGGGCATTCCATTACATAATGGTGGGATTACGGAGTAAAGAGACCCCCATGCTTTCTTTGATGTTTAAAGGATCTAGAACATACAAAGTCAGTCAGTAAGGTTTTGCTTTGTGCAGTTATAGGTTACCTGGTTATACCAAGATAAGGAAACTGTGTGTTGGACACCTTATGCTAGCGGGCAGGAACCTCGAGGAAACCGTTATATGCTTTGTCTATGTATGTCATTATATGTATATTCATGCAGCACTTTGTATTAATTGGGTACCCAGAGCTCACTCCTCACCCGCCTATCTTGCGCCGAGGATTGCTTCACTTAAAGTAACGGGGTATGTAACATCCTGAAGTATGTCACTAAACTTCTGTTTCCCCTGCTTCATAATGTTAGGTATATGCATAATGTCATCTGGTATAAGTTTGCATCACTTCCTCTACAATGTGTATTTTCCAGGTCTGTTGCATTATATTTATGCTGTAATATTCATGTACACCAGCAGGTGGCAGCAGTATGTAGCAGAATCAAGCCAGTTAGTATACCTAGACTGGAATAGACCATTCCAGGCTAGCTTCCCCCTATCTGAGGAGGAGTGGAATGTTCCCACATCCTACTTCAGAGGGAGGACAGAAAGTTCTAGGCAGTGTACCAGCCACCCCCTGTTGGGGTAGGCTGTGTGAATAGGAGCTCCCAGAAACAGGGACCCCAAGCAGGGATCCAAGCCTCTGCTGAGGCCCAAGATCAACTTTCCCAGCCTGAGTTCCTTACCTCAGCTGGATGACAAAGAAATCAGCAACTTCAGAACTATCAGATCTCCAGGACGCCAACATCACTCCCTGCGAGCAGTCCTGTAAGTACAGATTCCAAATACAAGGAGAAGATAAGTACCTCCATAGCTAGTCAGGCCCAAACCAAGCAGAAGATAGACAGAGCAGAAGACAGATACCTGCCAGATTCTTAAAGGCGTATGTACTAGATGCAGAATATATATATAAAATTCCTGCCACATATTGCCAATACCTGCTGGGACCTAAAAACTATTGCTGTAACATTGTATGGATCTAAAGCTGCCTCTTATAATATCAAGTAAAGACAAGTTGGACCCTCTTTTCTGTGTGGAATTCCATCATTCCTCCATTACTCCTATTTACGGCACTCAATTTTGTTGCATGTGAGCCAGGATACAGGAGTCCAGCAGTACTACAGGTAGGAGACATCGTTGACACAATACAGAGACAATATCCCCCTCTGGCATTCCTAACCTAGTACATGAGCTATACCATCTTAAAGGGCCCTTCTACAGTACCTGCGCAAGCTGCAACTGGCGTCACGAACTTAGTTACACCTAAATCTGACCCACTGCATAGCAGCCCCAACTGACCCAGTGTCTTGCTCATTGCACGATATACCTGCTTCTACAAACTACTGATTAAGGGGTTCTATATACCTGCTTCCACAAAATACTGATTGAGGGGTGCGATATACCAGCTTACACCAAATACTGATTGAGGCCTTGTCACGGCGGACGTGCACAGTATAACAGATAACACACCAACCAGGTTCTGGACGAGAGACAGGGGAAGGGTCACCTCCTAGGTTATCCCTGATCTCTTTCCCTGCACTGCTCAGCCCACAGACAGACCTTAAAGGTAGGCTTGCTGTGTCCTCCAGCCTGTACTGATAGAACCCTGATCTCCCTGAGATGGTGAAGTGGGGAGAAAGGAGCAGCCTGCTCGCACAGAACCTGGATGGGATAGATGACATAAACAACCAAACAAGAAATGACACTTATCTGCTGAAAGCAGGAACAGACAGCCAACCTTCCCTCCAAACTTCCCAGACCAAAATGAACAGTATAATCCGCTCAGAGCACTTAGCTGGAGACCATTTAAACTAATGACTCCACCCAGTGCACCTGATGCGAGGCGGATCCAGCACGGCATCAAAACAAAAACTAAACTCGTGCTGCAATCCTGGCTGACCTCCGCACATCGTCAGAGTATGGCATGACAGTACCCCCCCTTCTACGGGTGACCTCCGGACACCCTGGACCAACCTGATCCGGATGGGACCTATGAAAGGCCCTCACCAGTCGGCTGGCGTTGACATCCGACGACGGAACCCACATCCTCTCCTCAGGACCGTATCCCCTCCAGTGCACCAGGTACTGGAGGGAACCTCGCAGAACTCTCGAGTCGAGAATCCTGGAGATCTCGAACTCCAAGTTTCCCTCGACTAGAACAGGAGGAGGAGGCAATGGCGATGGTACCACCGGTTTAACATATTTTTTTAGTAAAGACTTGTGGAAGACATCATGGATCCTCCAAGTCTGCGGCAGATCCAGTCGAAACGCCACAGGATTGATCACCGCAGAAATTTTATATGGACCAACAAATCTTGGACCCAGTTTCCAAGATGGCACTCTCAACTTGATATTCCTAGTGGACAACCACACCAGATCACCCACACACAGGTCCGGACCAGTCACACGTCTCCTGTCAGCCATTCGTTTATACCTCTCACCCATCCTCTCCAAATTCCCTTGAATCCTCCGCCAGATAGAGGATAAGGCAGAAGAGAATCTCTCCTCCTCTGGCATCCCGGAGGAACCAGACCCAGAAAAGGTACCAAACTGAGGATGGAAACCGTATGCACCAAAAAATGGCGATTTACCCGTGGACTCCTGCCTACGGTTATTCAATGCAAATTCTGCTAAGGACAAGAATGAGGACCAGTCCTCCTGATTCTCAGCCACAAAGCACCTCAAGTAGGTCTCCAGGTTTTGATTGGTACGCTCCGTCTGACCATTCGACTGTGGATGAAAAGCCGACGAGAAAGAAAGTTGAATGCCAAGTCGAGAGCAGAACGCCCTCCAAAACCTGGAGACAAACTGCGTGCCCCTATCAGAGACCACATCCGAAGGAATACCGTGCAGTTTCACAATATTATCCACAAAAATCTGCGCAAGAGTCATAGCGTTAGGCAGACTTGTTAGTGGTATAAAGTGAGCCATTTTACTGAAACGATCGACTACCACCAAAATCACTGTTCTCCCGGAGGAACTCGGTAGGTCCGTAATGAAGTCCATGGACAAATGCGTCCAAGGACGAGATGGAATAGACAATGGAAGAAGTGAACCAGGCGGTCGAGTATGAGCAACCTTAGACCGAGCGCAGGTTTCACAAGCTGTCACGTTATTCTCAATACTCTTACGCAACCCTGGCCACCAGAACCTCCGGGACACCAGATCACAGGTGGACTTACCACCAGGATGTCCAGCGAGAACAGTATCGTGATGTTCCTTGAACACCTTGTATCGTAGGCCCTCAGGAACAAACAACCTCCCTGGGGGACACGAACCAGGAGCCCCCTCCTGAGCTCCCAACACCTCCATCTCCAATTCAGGGTACAGAGCGGAGACCACCACTCCATCCGCCAAAATCGGCGCTGGATCTTCTGAATCACCTCCCCCAGGGAAGCTGCGAGACAAGGCATCTGCCTTGACATTCTTGACCCCTGGGCGAAAGGTAACCACGAAATTGAGCCTGGTAAAAAACAATGACCATCTGGCCTGTCTAGGGTTCAGACGCTTGGCAGATTGCAGGTAAGCCAAATTCTTATGGTCTGTATACACAGTAGCGAGGTGAGAAGCCCCCTCTAACCAGTGACGCCATTCTTCAAAGGCCAACTTGATCGCCAACAACTCCTTATCTCCAACATCATAATTCCTCTCGGCGACTGAGAGCTTCCTGGAGAAGAAGGCACACGGGACCCACTTGCCAGGAGAAGGACCCTGCGAAAGCACCGCCCCAACCCCCACCTCTGATGCATCAACCTCGACCACGAATGGCTGAGATACATCCGGCTGCACCAGAATGGGAGCAGACGCAAAACGCTCCTTAATAGCCAAAAAGGCCTGCAATGCCTCATCCGACCAGACAGAGACATCAGCGCCCTTCTTGGTCATATCAGTAAGAGGTTTGACTAGCGTGGAATAATTCGTTTTTTTTTTTTCTAGAATAATTCGTAAACCCCAAAAAACGCATCAAAGCTTTCTGATTCTCCGGTTGGTCCCACTCCAGAACCGCCCGGACCTTTTCGGGGTCCATACAAAAACCAGAATCAGAAAGCATGTATCCCAAGAATGGAAGCTCTTGCACCGCAAACAAACATTTCTCCAATTTGGCATATAACTTATTCTCCTGAAGGATCGTCAAAACCTGTCTCACATGATCCTGATTGGTCTTCAGATCAGGAGAATAAATTAAAATGTCATCTAGGTAGACTACTACGAACCTCCCCACCAAATGATTAAAAATATCATTGACGAATCGCTGAAATACCGCTGGCGCATTCGTCAACCAAAAAGGCATTACCAGGTACTCAAAATGACCCTCGTGCGTATTGAAGGCCATTTTCCACTCATCCCCCTCCTTGATCCTGATCAGATTGTATGCTCCTCTCAAAACCAACTTGGAGAACACCTTGGCTCCAACAATCTGATCAAAAAGATCAGAGATCAAAGGCAGGAAATATGGATCCCGGACTGTAATACGGTTCAGCTCCCGGAAATCCAAACACGGTCTCAGTGATCCATCTTTCTTCTTCACGAAGAACAAACCTACAGCCACTCGAGACTTAGATGGCCTAATATGACCATTTGCCAAACTCTCGACGACATACTTTCGCATGACCTCTCTCTTGGGTTGAGAGAGGTTGTAGAGCCGAGACTTAGGCAACTTAGCCCCCGGAATGAGATTCACAGGACAATCATAGTCACGATGAGGGGGCAATTCCTGAGCCCCACCCTCCGAAAAAACGTCCGAAAAATCTGAGAGATACTGAGGCAAGGCCGTAACGGACACTTCAGAAATAGATGTGACAAGACAATTATCCGAACAAAACTTGCTCCAACCAATGATTTGTCTCGCTTGCCAGTCTATAATTGGGTTATGTCTAGACAACCATGGCAACCCCAAAACTATTGGAGCTGGCAAATCCTTCATGACTAAACAGGAAATAATCTCAGCATGTGAATCACCCACCCTTAAATGAATACCATGAACAAGCTGAGTAAGGCTCCCTTGAGAAAGAGGGGAAGAATCAATAGCAAAAACACAAATCTCGTTCTCTAACGTGCAAATACTTAGTCCCAAACCCTCAAGAAACAGAGAGTCAATTAAATTTACCCCAGCACCACAATCAAGAAAAACATCAACAAACACATTTCTAGACTCTAGCGCCACCATAGCTGAAAGGAGAAAATGGGAACTGCAGGGAACTTGCATACCAGTCTGCTCCACCACACCATTCATACTACCAAGTGTGAGGGGAGTTTTTTTTCTTTTTCTTTTTTCTTTATTACTTCCCCCTGTGGTTCAAAATACGGACAAGAAAAAACAAAATGACCCCTCTTCCCACAATAGAAACATAAATTGTGCACTTTTCGAAGTCTCTACTATCCGAATGGAAAGATATCTGACCTAACTGCATGGGTTCCTCCCCAACCCCAGAGTAACAAGCAATATCACCCTGGGCAGCTGGTGAAACAAAACCACACGCGGGAGGAATCCCCTGCACAGAGCGACCCTTACACCTCTCTCTGATACGTCTATCCAAACGTATCACCAAAGACATTGCGTTTTCCAAAGTATCTGGGTATTCATGAAAAGCCAGAGCATCTTTCAACCTTTCAGATAACCCCTGACAAAACTGGCTACGTAACGCGGGGTCATTCCACCCCGACTCAGTAGCCCACCTCCTAAACTCTGTGCAGTAAACCTCAGCAGTATGTTTACCCTGTAGTAAATTACGTAATTTTGACTCTGCCATCGAAACTCGATCTGGGTCATCGTAAATCAATCCCAGGGCTTTAAAAAATTCCTCCACCGACCGGAGAGCCAGAGAACCGGGCGGCAGGGAAAAAGCCCAGGATTGCGTGTCCCCTTTCAGCAAAGACATGATGAAACCCACCCTCTGATCCTCATTACCTGATGAAAATGGGCACAATCGAAAGTACAAATTACATGACTCTTTGAAGCGGAAAAAATCATCAGTACCCCCTGCAAATTTCTCAGGAAGAGCGACTTTAGGCTCCCCAACAATTTGACCTGTACCTGAAGCCAACACCCTCTGACACTGTGTGACCATACTACGCAGATCCGCAACCTCCAGGGACAAACCCTGCATGCGGTCAACCAGTGCATCAATTGACGCCATCACATAAACGCTGAGCAATGGCAGTCACAGTATGGCGGATTATAATGTCACGGCAGACGTGCACAGTATAACAGATAACACACCAACCAGGCTCTGGACGAGAGACAGGGGAAGGGTCACCTCCTAGTTTATCCCTGATCTCTTTCCCTGCACTGCTCAGCCCACAGACAGACCTTAAAGGTGGGCTTGCTGTGTCCTCCAGCCTGTACTGACAGAACCCTGAACTCCCTGAGATGGTGAAGTGGGGAGAAAGGAGAAGCCTGCTCGCACAGAACCTGGATGGGATAGATGACATAAACAACCAAACAAGAAATGACACTTATCTGCTGAAAGCAGGAACAGACATCCAACCTTCCCTCCAAACTTCCCAGACCAAAATGAACAGTATAATCCGCTCAGAGCACTTAGCTGGAGACCATTTAAACTAATGACTCCACCCAGTGCACCTGATGCGAGGCGGATGCAGCACGGCATCAAAACAAAAACTAAACTCGTGCTGCAATCCTGACTGACCTCCGCACATCGTCAGAGTGGGGCATGACAGGCCTGCGATATACCTGCTTCCACAAATACTGCTCTTCTCTAGGGACTTTTGAAAATGACAGGCAGAGGAAGAGGCAGGCTGTTCCGCAGGGGTGGTAGGGTTTGGCCGGTGCACCAGGCCGTAGCCTAAGTGGGAAGTTGGAGAAGATGCGTGCGATTACGTCAAAGTACGCACCAGAGTTGGTTGAGTGGCTCACTCAGCCTTCCGCTTCTGCACCCTCCTCATTCTCTGTATCTGCACCCTCCTCACTCTCTGCTGTGTGAACCCCCAAAGACACCACCACAACCATAGCCCCTCCACTCGAGTCAGAGGAATTATTTTCCCATCCATTCCCAGACCTTACCGATGCGCAGCTATTCTTGGCATTGGATAAGGAAGAGGAGGTAGCAACGGCCGCCACCCAGAGGTCTGATGACAGTACCCAGATCAGCCCAAGGAGGGTGGTCCCCGCTGTTGCTGCCTACTCCGAGATCTCTAATGTCAGTGGTGGTAAAGGTGACGATGATGACGTGTCGATGGACGTCACGTGGGTGCAAACAAGAGAGGAAGAGGAGGGAGTTCAGAGTGAGAGAGACGGAGCAGCAGATAGGGAGGAGAAGAAGGGGAAGCAGACAGACTCGCAGTGCACAGGAGGCAAAAAGCAGACTGCAAACGAATCTGGAGCGAGCCATCCACCATGCATGGTCAGATCTTGTGCTCCCAGGACGCCGGCACATGGCTCCACGGTGTGGGCTTTTTTTAACGTGTCAGCTGCTGACAATAGTGTTGCCATCTGCAGCCTGTGCTGTCAACGCATAAGTCGTGGTAAGCCCAACACTCACCTAGGGACAACCGCCTTAAGAAGGCACCTGGCCTCCCATCACCAAGCCCAGTGGTAGCAACGCTGTCAGAACCCATAAAGCCACACTCCTGGTGCTCCACGTCCTGTCTCTTCTCCTTCTCCTCTCTCCTCCCATTTGTCCTCCACTCCACCTTCCACCGTGCCTTCATCGTGTTCAAATGGCAGAAGACAGGCTTCCATGGCCCAAATGTTCGAGCATAAAAAGTTGATGATGCATAAAAAGTTGAGGACTCGAAGGCCTTTAGAAAATTTGTGGCCATTGGCACACCGCAAAGGAAGGTCCCCGGAAGGGAATATTTCTCCCAGAAGGGCATCCCAGAGCTATATGGCCACGTTCAGCAGCAATTGAATATATCTCTGGCACACAGTGTTGGTTCCAAAATACATCTGACCACAGACACGTGGTCTAGCAAACACGGACAGGGAAGGTACATAGCTTTTACTGCCTACTGGGTGAACCTTCTGACGGCCATCAAGCATGTAACCCGTGGCACCCGTGTGGATTTGGTGTTACCGCCATGGATTCCATGCAGGCCTGCCTCTTCTTCTGCTCCTCCTACTCCATCCTCCGTCTCCTCCTCGGCTTACTCCTTTTCCACTGCTACCGCCTCTTCCGCTGTAGCCCCCAAGCTCCCCAGAACCTTTTCGACGTGCCAGGTGAGACGTTGCCATTTTAGAAGATCTTACACGGCCATGGCTCCCACCTGCCTGTCAGACGTCTGATTTGGGACAACCCAACGCACTGGAACTCCACCTTGTATATGCTTGATAGGCTGCTCTAGCAGCAAAGTGCCGTTAACGACTACCTGTACGAACTCTGCAGCAGGACAGGTTCTGGGTAACTTGGTTTCTTTTTACAGCGCCACTGGCTGCTCATGCGCGATGCATGCAGACTTCTGCGGCCATTTGATGAGATCACCAAACTGGTCAGTCGTAGCCAGGGCACCATCAGTGACATCGTACCTTACACTTTCTTTCTGGAGCATGCATTGTGTTGTGTCATTGATCAAGCCATCGAGGAGCTGGAAGATGAGGAAGTCGCAATGCTGAATGAATTCCCAGGGGGGGTTGCTCCATCTGAGACAAGTCGGCAGGAGTCTTAAGAGGAGTCAGAGGAGGATTATGACTGGGGGGAGGAGAAGGAGCAAGGAGAGCAGGCTTTGAGGGGGACTTTAAACTTTTCGGGATCCCTGGTGTTGTCCGTGGCTGGGGAGAGGAGACCGAGGACAACATTCTCCTGGGCGATGAGCAGGAGCCAGGGCGCTCCACTGCTTCCAATTTAGTGCAAATCGGGGGCCTTCATGCTCCAGTGTTTGAAGAGAGACCCGTGTATAAAAAGCATAAAGGGCAAGGACCAGTACTAGGTGTCAATGTACTTAGACCCCCGATACAAACACAAAATGGCAGACATGTTTCCAGCATCACAGAGGGCTGTCAGAATGTAGCATTTCCAGGCCTTGCTTTGAGAGATGCAGCATTCTGCTGTTGAGGGCGCTGGCAGAGAAATTTCCACCCACAGCGAAACAGGTGCGGGTACCAATCCTACCGGACCTGCAAGAAGAGGGCGGTTTGAAGATGTGTGGGTCACTTCGGATATGAGATCATTCTTGCAGCCAACCCATCGACCACCGCCCTCTGGATCCAGACTCAGGGAACGCCTAGACCGACAGGTGTCCGACTACATTAGGATAATGGCCGATGTGGACGCTCTGAGAAGCGAGGAACCCCTGGACTACTGGGTGTGCAGGCTTGACCTGTGGCCAGAGCTGGCACAATTTGCCATGGAACTCTTGGCTTACCCTTCGTCGAGTGTCTTGTCCGAAAGGACGTTCAGCGCAGCAAGGGGGGATCATGACCGATAAGCGCATTCGCCTAGCTCACGACAGTGTGGACTACCTCACATTTCTAAAAAGGAATGAGGCATGGATCTCGGAGGAATTCAACACCTGTGATGACCACGTGTAATTGAATTTCCTCATGCCAGCCCACACATATCCACAACCTCCCAGAACAAAGAATGGTCCTTTCTTGTCTTATGTATATACAGCGGCATAAAAGGCCTTTTCTGTCAGATGAATGCCTAATGTTTGGGGCCTGTACTCCACTGGCCTACAGTAAAATTGTTATTCAGTGACCCCCTAATGTACCTCCAGCCACATAATCACTTGTTCTTTTCTGTCCAGTGAATGCCTAATGTTTGGGGCCTGTACTCCACTGGCCTGCAGTAAAATTGTTATTCACTGACCGCCTAATATACCTCCAGCCAAATAATCACTTGTTCTTATCTGCCCGGTGAATGCCTAATGTTTGGGGCCTGTACTCCACTGGCCTGCAGTAAAATTGTTATCTACTGACAGCCTAATATACCTCCAGCCACATAATCACTTGTTCTTTTCTGTCCGGTGAATGCCTAATGTTTGGGCCTGTACTCCACTGGCCTGCAGTAAAATTTTTATTCAATGAATGTCTAATATACCTCCAGCCACATAATCGCTTGTTCTTTTCTGTCAGGTGAATGCTTAATTTTTAGGGCCTGTACTCCCGTGGCCAAAATAAAAAATTTCTAGGCTCCAGCAGGGCACATTTTTGAGAGTTTCCCTTTAAGACGCCTAAAAATGGCCCCTGATTAAAAAACATATATTTTGTGGGAATTTTTGCCCTTGATCCTCCTCTGGTATGTCACTGTCCATGTTGTGGGACTATTTGTGCACTTCTAGTAAGTATTTGGTGGCTGTAAATATGACCTGAAGGTTTTTCAAGTTCGCCTGCCATTAAAGTAAATGGGGCTCGCCGCAAATGCGCAGTTCGCGAACATTTGATCGCGAACGCGCTCGCGAAACGTCCCAGCCGATGTTCACCCATCACTAATCAGACAAACCTATTTCTGAATGCTCATCAGGGAAAATCTATGGGTTGTGTCACATTTTACTTAAGGGTAATATTGTATTACATGGCTCTCATTCTTTCTAGCTAACAGAGAGGGAAGACACCACTCTATGAAATCCTATGCTTTAATAGGCAAATGGAAATGACTTCGTCGTCTGACAAAGATATTCAACTCTTACTGCACGGCCACAGTAAATCAAGAGTGAGGAGAGCTGGTTTGTTGTATTAATTTAGAATACAACAAAAAAATGTATTCTCACGTTTCCTTAACAGTAAGATCTTCTCAAGCCACATCTCAGAAAGCTAAGTGGGGTTAAGTTTAAGAACAGCAAAATAACTGTGCTTCAATCGGAGAAAGAAAGATGGTTAAGAAAGGTGAACTCAGAAGAAATAGTATCTTAGAGAAAGTAGGAATAGCTCCATTTTTCAAAATATATTTGTATGGTAACAGGGGCGTAGCTAGAAATGCATGGGCCCCATAGCAAAAAAAAATTATGGCCCCCCCCCAGCCCTTACATATTGTAGTGTACGGGGACTGTAATACCCGTCACTACAGAAGGGTCACTTGTGTGCTGTCGTCCCCCTTATTTATGGGGAAGTTGGTATAAGTCATCTTTATAAAATTAAATGTAATGTAATGCTATGTATTTCCCTGTTGCTGTAAAATGTGCATGTACAGGCCTGCTAGGGGTGTCATTTCAGCTCTTAGTCACTAGAGGGAGCTAGGGAGCCCTAGTTTATATAAGGCCCAGTCAGGGAAAGAAAAGTCAGTCTAGAGTCTGGAGTTAGAGTCTAAAGTTGTGGTTGAAGTCTGTAGTCTAGTCTAACCAGAGATTAGGCTATGTCAGAGTCAAGTCCAGGCCTGAAGCCTGTGGACCAGGAGAGGGTAATGCAGTCCCTGTAACCGGGTTCCAGATCCAAGGAAAAGGTTCCCCTCCTGAATATATATATGCAGAAGCAGGAACACCACAGCTAATGAGCCTGAGGAAGCTGAGAGAGAGACAGAGGCATGTCAAGGAAAGCAAGAGGTACTCAAGACTACAGAGGAGGTACTTGATAGAGATAAAACCAAGGATATACGCCAGAGCTAGGGCATTGGACCTTGGAGAAGAGTTTCTATGTTCCAGGATCAGTCAGGAATAGAGTGCAAGCTGCCTGTACTGCAAGTCCTGTGTTTAACACTCTAAAGTCACCTTGCTATATATATATATTGCCTGCATCAACTGTATTGAAAATCAACTGTCTTCAAAGGAACTGCGCTTCCGTCAATGTCCCTAAATGATGACTACTAAAGTTTGAATTCTGTTTTAACATCACGTGGTTCCTCAGTTATTCCTGCTATCAGCAAACGGCGTGCCACCGTTTAATTGGCACTGGCGTCACGAACATTTCTCATCATCACCTGCCCTTGCAGAGAGTCAGCCGTCTCAGGTTAGTGTTTATTGCACTACAACACCCAGAAACATTTCTAAACCTAACTTGAGTACGCTGCACCTCTCTTTTGGCGTCACGAACAGGATACGCACGCTTTCTACACTGCGTGCAGAATTATTAGGCAAATGAGTATTTTGACCACATCATCCTCTTTATGCATGTTGTCTTACTCCAAGCTGTATAGGCTCGAAAGCCTACTACCAATTAAGCATATTAGATGATGTGCATCTCTGTAATGAGAAGGGGTGTGGTCTAATGACATCAACACCCTATATTAGGTGTGCATAATTATTAGGCAACTTCCTTTCCTTTGGCAAAATGGGTCAAAAGAAGGACTTGACAGGCTCAGAAAAGTCAAAAATAGTGAGATTTTTTGCAGAGGGATGCAGCACTCTTAAAATTGCAAAGCTTCTGAAGCGTGATCATCGAACAATCAAGCGTTTCATTCAAAATAGTCAACAGGGTCGCAAGAAGCGTGTGGAAAAACCAAGGCGCAAAATAACTGCCCATGAACTGAGAAAAGTCAAGCGTGCAGCTGCCAAGATGCCACTTGCCACCAGTTTGGCCATATTTCAGAGCTGCAACATCACTGGAGTGCCCAAAAGCACAAGGTGTGCAATACTCAGAGACATGGCCAAGGTAAGAAAGGCTGAAAGACGACCACCACTGAACAAGACACACAAGCTGAAACGTCAAGACTGGGCCAAGAAATATCTCAAGACTGATTTTTCTAAGGTTTTATGGACTGATGAAATGAGAGTGAGTCTTGATGGGCCAGATGGATGGGCCCGTGGCTGGATTGGTAAAGGGCAGAGAGCTCCAGTCCGACTCAGACGCCAGCAAGGTGGAGGTGGAGTACTGCTTTGGGCTGGTATCATCAAAGATGAGCTTGTGGGGCCTTTTCGGGTTGAGGATGGAGTCAAGCTCAACTCCCAGTCCTACCGCCAGTTTCTGAAAGACACCTTCTTCAAGCAGTGGTACAGGAAGAAGTCTGCATCCTTCAAGAAAAACATGATTTTCATGCAGGACAATGCTCCATCACACGCGTCCAAGTACTCCACAGCGTGGCTGGCAAGAAAGGGTATAAAAGAAGAAAATCTAATGACATGGCCTCCTTGTTCACCTGATCTGAACCCCATTGAGAACCTGTGGTCCATCATCAAATGTGAGATTTACAAGGTGGGAAAACAGTACACCTCTCTGAACAGTGTCTGGATGGCTGTGGTTGCTGCTGCACGCAATGTTGATGGTGAACAGATCAAAACACTGACAGAATCCATGGATGGCAGGCTTTTGAGTGTCCTTGCAAAGAAAGGTGGCTATATTGGTCACTGATTTGTTTTTGAATGTCAGAAATGTATATTTGTGAATGTTGAGATGTTATATTGGTTTCACTGGTAAAAATAAATAATTGAAATGGGTATATATTTGTTTTTTGTTAAGTTGCCTAATAATTATGCACAGTAATAGTCACCTGCACACACAGATATCCCCCTAAAATAGCTAAAACTAAAAACTACTTCCAAAAATATTCAGCTTTGATATTAATGAGTTTTTTGGGTTCATTGAGAACATGGTTGTTGTTCAATAATAAAATTAATCCTCAAAAATACAATTTGCCTAATAATTCTGCACTCCCTGTAGTGCAAGAAGCGTGAACTTTGTGCCTTATACAGTTGCCCTGTGACCAAAGTGACAAATTGCCTGTTTTATTAAAGTGGACTTTGTGGACTGAAAAACATACCCAAAGTGTGCCTAAAACCTCCAAAAAGCACTGTGCAGTGTTGCGCTATCAAGAGGAAAGAAATCGCCACATCGGAGTGTGGTTTTATGGACTTTTTATCAACCTGCTTGCTGTCAGTGAATGGACAGCGTTTCTACTAAAGATGGCCGCTGAGCTTGCCGAATTTGCTGCTGCGTCATCTTCATCCCGAAAAAGCGGGAAAAGTTGGCGCCCTTCTGATGAAAAAGCGGGAAGGAGTTCAAGGTCAGGCGCCACTGCTTATCTGGACATTTGCATGTCGGCCAGCATGGACTCCGCCTTCCATATACTGGAATACCTGGGGGGCGGCCTCCCAGTGCAATGGGAGGAGCTGGCTGATCTTATTGGCGCCACCCTATCGCTCTCCAGAGAAGGATCGAGCATGTTGGAGAGTGAGCACTGCGTTGCTGCAACGTCCGCGCCTGAAACATCAAAAATGGAGAATGTTGGTGTCGAGCCAGAGGAGGCTCCACCGGCCTACTCTCCGGGACCGGAGAAACCCGCCTGCCTGCCAAGGGAGAAAGAACCAGAGCCCTGCTATGGCTCTTGGAGAGACTTCTTTCAGCCCTCTTTCAAATGGTCCTCATTAATGGCAGAGATCCGGGAGGCCGCTATAAAGCGGAATACCAAGACTAAAATATATTATGAGGAACTGACCAAGACAATTCATGAACGACACACCAACACCCAACCCCGCCTGGAAAGGAGAAAGGGGTTGGTGGTGTCCTTTGACAAAACCCGTGGCTACGGGTTCATCCAAGATTATCTAACTGGCAGAGACTTGTATGTTAACAGAAGATCTGTCAAGAGAGACTACCTCCCTTCCTATCAGCACAGCCTCCGCGAGGGAGAGGAAGTGGAGTTCACCCCTGCCGAGAGCCTGAGAGGCCCTTATGCAACTGCCGTGACCCGTCCCAAGCGAGAACCTGAGGACTGGGAGGCAGAAGAAGACTACTCTGGCTGCGAGCGGGAACCTGAATGCTCTCCAGAGCCGGCCCATCACGCCTTCCAGGAGCGGAGCTCCTTCATTGGGCCTAACGTCTTCTGGCAGCCAACCGTGTTGGAAAAATGGGTGAGCCCCTATCCTTCCCCCAAGCTGCCTCGTCGGGAGAAGACCGTACAGGACATGGAGAACTTAAAAGGACTTCGGGTTACCTTGGAGAATATCCGGAAGGGTAGGAGACCCGATGCGCCACTGGAGCCTGACGCTGCCGCGTCCGACGCATCGTTGACTGTACCTGCGCCGGCGGCGCCAGCAGAGAACAGCGATTCCGACACAGAGAGCATTGGTGACCAGATCGTCCGGCTGGAGGAAAAGTTGCTGGAGCTGCGCAAGATTGCCACCGCCAGGATCCGGACGCCGCCTAAGGAGGATGAGGTAAGGGTGCCTGTCACCACCCGTAGACCACCTTCTGTCACCCCCGTCCGTTGCGGCCCCAAAGAGGACCCGCTAGTGCTGTGAACTGCTGTACTGAGCCCACCGGACCGCTTGCGGCGGCGGTACCCAATGCAGCACAACCCACAATCATTGTGCCGGGACCAGTACGGTCCACAAGAGTGTTTGCCCCTGGGCCTATGGGGCCAATACCTATTAGGGGTCCTTTTACCTTGCAGCTGCCCCCTAACACTGTAATGTGGGCACATCCTCCTGTAGAGGACTACTACAGGCCGTACTTGCCAGCAGAGCCGGGTAATTATGACATACCCCTGTGAATCAGCCTGCTAGGCCTTTGCTTTATTCCACCAAAGAATTATGTTGTTAACCCTTCCAGGACAGGAGTCCTATGTTTCCTGGTCGTTTGTTGCTGCTGCCAGTTTATCCACGGCTCAGTGGTAGGTGTTGACCACTGAAATATCAAAGTCGACAAAGCCAAGTTTGTTTCCAGGACCTCCTGCCTGCTTTTGCTATCCCACGCCAAGTTGTGCCTGTTCCTTTGTTGCACCTCTTACCCTTAACCCCCTTTTCAGGTTGATAAGGGGTATTCCAGCACTTGTTTTATATTGTGCAACTTTATACTAAGGAACCGTGCCCGGAGATAGACTCAAAAGAACCTGAGCCTCTGAGATTTTTGCTCTTTTAAAAGGAAATGTGCCCAGAGATGGACTCCACCGCATGAGAGCCTCTGTGATTTATAGGGAAATAACCTGGGTACGGACTCATATTTGTTCTTTGAGCCTCCAAGAACTTTTATACTGTTTTACCGTTTCTTGCTGTTCTAATATGGACTTATTCATTGTCATGGACTATCCTGGTATTAATGTCACGCTGTGCCAGGTCAGCGCCCCAGTTCCATTCACTATCCTGAGAGAAGAGAACGACGCCCCTTGTCACCACCCTTCACCTTTGCCAATTGGACCTGATATGAATGTAAATGCAGATGAATTACATATACTGTATGTATGCCTGCATGTCTCTTTTTCTGTTTCAGGTAAAGATTCCAGTTGGGCGGGCCCTGATGGAGTACGAGGTCGTACTCAGCTTAAAGCAGTGGGGTATGTAGTGTACGGGGACTGTAATACCCGTCACTACAGAAGGGTCACTTGTGTGCTGTCGTCCCCCTTATTTATGGGGAAGTTGGTATAAGTCATCTTTATAAAATTAAATGTAATGTAATGCTATGTATTTCCCTGTTGCTGTAAAATGTGCATGTACAGGCCTGCTAGGGGTGTCATTTCAGCTCTTAGTCACTAGAGGGAGCTAGGGAGCCCTAGTTTATATAAGGCCCAGTCAGGGAAAGAAAAGTCAGTCTAGAGTCTGGAGTTAGAGTCTAAAGTTGTGGTTGAAGTCTGTAGTCTAGTCTAACCAGAGATTAGGCTATGTCAGAGTCAAGTCCAGGCCTGAAGCCTGTGGACCAGGAGAGGGTAATGCAGTCCCTGTAACCGGGTTCCAGATCCAAGGAAAAGGTTCCCCTCCTGAATATATATATGCAGAAGCAGGAACACCACAGCTAATGAGCCTGAGGAAGCTGAGAGAGAGACAGAGGCATGTCAAGGAAAGCAAGAAGTACTCAAGACTACAGAGGAGGTACTTGATAGAGATAAAACCAAGGATATACGCCAGAGCTAGGGCATTGGACCTTGGAGAAGAGTTTCTATGTTCCAGGATCAGTCAGGAATAGAGTGCAAGCTGCCTGTACTGCAAGTCCTGTGTTTAACACTCTAAAGTCACCTTGCTATATATATATATTGCCTGCATCAACTGTATTGAAAATCAACTGTCTTCAAAGGAACTGCGCTTCCGTCAATGTCCCTAAATGATGACTACTAAAGTTTGAATTCTGTTTTAACATCACGTGGTTCCTCAGTTATTCCTGCTATCAGCAAACGGCGTGCCACCGTTTAATTGGCACTGGCGTCACGAACATTTCTCATCATCACCTGCCCTTGCAGAGAGTCAGCCGTCTCAGGTTAGTGTCTATTGCACTACAACACCCAGGAACATTTCTAAACCTAACTTGAGTACGCTGCAATATCTATCGGGCCTCCCACCACCCCTTCCAGAGCTCCCACCCAAACACCCATCCAAGATCTCCCACCGCCATGAGCAGTTTCACACTTGCAAGTAGTTTCACACTTGCGGCAGGACGGATCCGACAGGCTGTTCAGCCTGTTGGATCAGTCCTGCCGCTATTTCGCCTTGCCGCCACTCCATCCCCATTGACTATAATGGGAACGGGAACAGAGCTCCGGTGCAGCGCGGCAGTGTGCGGTGAAAGTCTGGCTGCCGAAAAGTACTGCAAGTCCGACTTTGGGGGGCACACTCTAGTTCTGGGGTTTCTTCCCTCCCCTGTCTGATGGTGGACACTACAGGGGTGTGTGCTGTAAATTTGTAATTAGTGAGAGTCTGATGATCTGAATTCTGAAGTTAAAAAGAGCTGCCTGCAGACCTGCAATGATAAGGAGGGCGCCCCTTGCTTCTCTTGGGGGCCCCACTCTGCAGGCAGCACTTTTTAACTTCAGAATTTAGATTAAGTATCTCAGAAATCATAAGTTCTCACTTTCTCACTTTCTTAAATTCACTTTGACTTCTTACTTTTATTTAGAGTCACAGCAGGCACAGACTGGAGTGGCAGGACTGGAGACCAGTTGAGGAGGAGGCAGGAGCACCGAGCAGAGGACCGGTCCTGTACAGCGCAGGCAGGCACAGGCTGGCAGCAGTTGCAGTGCGAGACTGAGGTTCTTCTCTCTCACTCACTCTCAGTCAGAGAGCACGAATCTGACTGGCGCCAGTGCGGCTGGCGGGACCACTCCTTCCCTAGTCCCTCCAGTCCTCCGGCTCCACAACAGGTACACCCCCGGCCCGGCCCCCTCCACCGCCTGAGTCCGCCTCCTCCCTCTAGTTACTAGGAGGAAATCTTTCCTTCCTGCGCTGGTGCCTGGCTCTGCCTCCGGGTGACATCACCACAGGTCCTCCACTCACTCACTCTTTAGTATCCCCTCCACACTAAACTCTGCCCCTATTGTAATTGATCACATGACTGTGACATCCTCGCAGGTCCTTCAAACTACAGCAGACCTCACAGAGTGGCCAACCCACAGGTACGCCCCCGTTCCGGCCCCCTCCACCGCCTACCTCATCTTCTGCTCGTGCGGCAGTGCGCCCCGGGCCCGCCTGCTCCAGTCCTGACCTGACTACTCCTTGGCTTCCCCCCAGCCAGGCCCGAGCCGCGGACCGCCCGCGCCCCGCCCACTACACTGGGCGGGCGGTCGGGCCTGGCTGCCTGTGTGTGCTGCTATGGTTGCTATGGCGATCCCTACGCCACTGTATGGTAAGGAGGAGGCTTCTTTGGGAAGAAAAAGAAGAGAGGTTAGATCATACAATGTACAAATAATACAATCTCTAATTGTTGGGAAGGAAGCGTTCCTTCCTGACAATCATCTGCTCGTCAGTGAAGCAGTCTGCTGCATTTACATATAGCGATCTCCTCCATAGTATGGGGAGGAGCAATGGCTAATGCCATCGCTTGTCCGCATGCAGAATCATTGTTTGACAACAGCGTGTTTAGACAGCACAATCTGCTGACAGAAATGATTTAGGTTACCACACAAACAATCATATTATCCAATGAACTGGGTACTCTGCGGCACATTAACATTGGCAGATAATCGCTAACAAGCGTTCTTACGAACGCTAGTTAGCAATTATTTGGCCGATTCTCGGCCAGTGTAAAGGGACCTTTAATTTTAGAGGCGTATGAGTCGAATCTGTCTACCAACAACTTGTTGGTAGTTTCTTATATTCAATAGTCCAGTTCCCTCCACCCCCATTCGACCTCGGAAGAGTGAGGATGGCATTGGCTATTCTGGGTCTCTAATCGCACTGAAAGAAAATGCATTTGATATTTGTAAAATAGAAATCGGGAGAGGGACCAGGAGAGCTTGGAGTAAATAAAGAATTCCAGGCAATATAACGTGACCCAGTGACTTTGCACAGGGGTGACAGGTAGCAGTCATGTGCCCCCCGTCAACAGGATGTTGATATCGGGAGACACGGGAGCTGCAGAGCAGGCGTTAGCTCGATGGAGTCGGAACCCAGCAGCAGGAACCAGGTTAGTATGATCACCTCTATGGGTAGACTACTCTGTGCGGACTGATACAATGCTCGATAACACTTTTAAGAAGATTCATTCTTACAATCTAGGAAGTATACAGAATCTGCAGGATGAAATAATCTTTGCAATGTTAGTAGGAGGGGGAGTACAGTTATGTTCATACCAAGAAAGAGGAGAAACATGAAGCCCAATCCCTAAATACTAAAGTCAGAGTGTAGAGGGAAAGGAGAGATGGTGAATAGACTGGTCCCCAGGCTCTGAGGTCACAAGAGACATAAGGTCTCTGATTTGCCAATATTAATTTCAAACTCTGTAAAAATTGCCTGTATCTTTGGTAGTACTGCCAGCTGGTTGGTGATAATCAGGAGAAAAAATTCTGCGAATGCAGCAGTTTTAAGCACCCAGCTCCCATTTTCCACATTCCCTCGATAAGTAGCTCTTGATGCAATTTCTTAATCGAAGTTTCAATTGTGAGGATTAAAAGTGAAGCAGAAAGGGGACATTGTGTCATTTAGCATCCAGTTTTTTAAAGGACACGGAAAGAGAGCCATTAACTCTCATTCTAGCAGTATAAGAACAGTACAATTCAAGGACTTTAAGGATAAATTCCTGCAGGAGACCAAAGTGAGAAAGGGCAGCAGACATAAAAGACCAGTTCACCTGGTTGAACGCCTTCTTGGCATCTTTAGATAACTAATGGAATATGCTTCGCCCTAGTGAACCAAATGAGATGCAGAATGGGTGTTGTATTACGTGTCCATCACAAAACCAGTCTCTTCCAGATCCACTAAGTGGGGTAAAAATTGTTTCAAACAAACGTATTTTTCAAACAGCTTGACATCTACATTCAAGGGTGGTCATACACATTAGTCTAAAGTTGATCACAACAAACAATTTCAACCAACGCAAACATTTCTAAGGTGACCTTTAAAAATGAACTAAAGTTTTAGCCAACTGATGATAGATCATTATCATCTGAAAAGAAGTTCGCCATGTTAAATTTTTTGGCCATGTTTAGTATTTCCGACCAATAGTCAGACAGAAGATCTTTTATTCAAAGAAAGATTGTTTGTGAATGAAAGATCTTCCATTGAAAAAGCGTTCCTAGAAAAATCTTTCGTCCAGCCAGTTTCATTTTAACAAGTATGGCCAGTTTGAACAACTGTAACAGCTAATGTGGACTAAAATGTGTATGGCTGTGTCTATTAAACCATTGTTCACCAGATATTTATTTGTTCAACTGTGTTCAACCATCAATCAACTTCTGTCTAATGTGTAGGACCACCTTACACTATTAAAAGACCTTCAAGTGATGCGAAAGGAGTACATGGCTAAACTGTTTATAGTAAAAGGCCGGCAAGCCATCAGGTCCAGGGGATTTGCTCAACGGTGTGCCTCCTGTAACTCTTTCAGGCAATAGCGTAACCAGAGTGTTATGGGCCCCAGTGCAAACTTTGGATTGCCCCCCCCCCCCCCCAATTCATACAAAGAGGCAGCAATTTTTATTTACACTAAGCCCAATGCATAGCTACACTCACCCAGTTCCTAACTAATAAAATTTGGTCCTACCTCATCCAGAGTGTCACTGGCGTTAGCGGGATGTCCACTGGATCCAGAACAAGGTCCCTGGGGTGATAAAGAAAAAAAGAATAATCACATAAGGGATGGTGACTGCCTCTGTGAAATCACCAGCAGGGGGCGCTGTGTTGGTCCTGTAAGACTGAGTCATGCCAATGTATAGCAGGGTAATCTAGGACATTTCCCCTAAGTGCTACCACACAGTACTAATGCCCACATTGTGGCCCCTCACAGTAATTTAGCCCACCTTGTGGCCCCTTCACAAAAGTTATGTCCTCCTTGTGTCCCCTCACAGTAGTTATACAAGATATGTTCCCCCCTCACAGTAGTTATGCCCAGATATGTACCCCCTCACAGTAGTAATGTCCAGATATGTGCCCCCTCACAGTAGATATGCCCAAATATGTGCCCCCTCACAGTAGTTATGTCAGATATGTGCCCCCTCACAGTAATTATGCCCCCTCACAGTAGTTATGCCCAGTTATTTGCCCCCTCACAGTAGTTATGCCCAGTTATGTGCCCCCTCATAGTAGTTATGCCCACATATGTGCTCCCTCACAGTAATGCCCAGATATGTGCCCCCTCACAATACACTGCGTGCAGAATTATTAGGCAAATGAGTATTTTGACCACATCATCCTCTTTATGCATGTTGTCTTACTCCAAGCTGTATAGGCTCGAAAGCCTACTACCAATTAAGCATATTAGGTGATGTGCATCTCTGTAATGAGAAGGGGTGTGGTCTAATGACATCAACACCCTATATTAGGTGTGCATAATTATTAGGCAACTTCCTTTCCTTTGGCAAAATGGGTCAAAAGAAGGACTTGACAGGCTCAGAAAAGTCAAAAATAGTGAGATATCTTGCAGAGGGATGCAGGACTCTTAAAATTGCAAAGCTTATGTACCATGATCATCGAACAATCAAGCGTTTCATTCAAAATAGTCAACAGGGTCGCAAGAAGCGTGTGGAAAAACCAAGGCGCAAAATAACTGCCCATGAACTGAGAAAAGTCAAGCGTGCAGCTGCCAAGATGCCACTTGCCACCAGTTTGGCCATATTTCAGAGCTGCAACATCACTGGAGTGCCCAAAAGCACAAGGTGTGCAATACTCAGAGACATGGCCAAGGTAAGAAAGGCTGAAAGACGACCACCACTGAACAAGACACACAAGCTGAAACGTCAAGACTGGGCCAAGAAATATCTCAAGACTGATTTTTCTAAGGTTTTATGGACTGATGAAATGAGAGTGAGTCTTGATGGGCCAGATGGATGGGCCCGTGGCTGGATTGGTAAAGGGCAGAGAGCTCCAGTCCGACTCAGACGCCAGCAAGGTGGAGGTGGAGTACTGGTTTGGGCTGGTATCGTCAAAGATGAGCTTGTGGGGCCTTTTCGGGTTGAGGATGGAGTCAAGCTCAACTCCCAGTCCTACTGCCAGTTTCTGGAAGACACCTTCTTCAAGCAGTGGTACAGGAAGAAGTCTGCATCCTTCAAGAAAAACATGATTTTCATGCAGAACAATGCTCCATCACACGCGTCCAAGTACTCCACAGCGTGGCTGGCAAGAAAGGGTATAAAAGAAGAAAATCTAATGACATGGCCTCCTTGTTCACCTGATCTGAACCCCATTGAGAACCTGTGGTCCATCATCAAATGTGAGATTTACAAGGAGGGAAAACAGTACACCTCTCTGAACAGTGTCTGGGAGGCTGTGGTTGCTGCTGCACGCAATGTTGATGGTGAACAGATCAAAACACTGACAGAATCCATGGATGGCAGGCTTTTGAGTGTCCTTGCAAAGAAAGGTGGCTATATTGGTCACTGATTTGTTTTTGTTTTGTTTTTGAATGTCAGAAATGTATATTTGTGAATGTTGAGATGTTATATTGGTTTCACTGGTAAAAATAAATAATTGAAATGGGTATATATTTGTTTTTTGTTAAGTTGCCTAATAATTATGCACAGTAATAGTCACCTGCACACACAGATATCCCCCTAAAATAGCTAAAACTAAAAACAAACTAAAAACTACTTCCAAAAATATTCAGCTTTGATATTAATTAGTTTTTTGGGTTCATTGAGAACATGGTTGTTGTTCAATAATAAAATTAATCCTCAAAAATACAACTTGCCTAATAATTCTGCACTCCCTGTAGTTATGCCCAGATATGTGCCCCCTCACAATAGTTATGCCCAGATATGTGCCCCCTCACAGTAGTTATGCCCACATATGTGCCTCCTCACAGTAGTTATGTCCACATATGTGCCCCCTCACAGTAGTTATGCCCACATATGTGCCCCCCTCACAGTAGTTATGCCAGATTAGGTGCCCCCCCCCCCAAAGTAGTTATTCCAGATTAGGTGCCCCCTCAGTAAAGAAGCCCACTTTTGTGCCCCCTCTCTCCAGTTGTGCCCCCACTCCTTGCCTCCAGTCTACATCTTTATGAAAAACAAACAAAAACAAACACATACTTACCTTCATCCCTGATGACGTGCTTCCACACTCACATCTGTTGGCTGTGCTGGAGGCCGATTCTTTTAGCTCTCCTCCCACAGCCAGCAGTGCCATGTGCGACCTACAGGGGGAGTGCCGGAGCTCAGAAGAAAAGTGAAGCAGGGAGCCTCTGCCCCCCCGCCCTTGCCTCTGCGCCCGGGGTGCATGTTCGAAGAGAGCTCCATTACATGTGATGCAGCGGCCCCCTCCACCCGCTGGGCCCGGTTGTTACACCCCTGCTTTCAGGGTAAACAGGAAGGATAGGGTTCTACTTTGCTAAACTGAAATTGTGGATAGAGATAGAGATTGTAAGAATGATTCCATTAAAGGTAATCTATTAGAGAGACCTATGGCCCATACACTCAGTCTCAGATTATATAATGATTGATAAAATTAGCAAAAGGCTTCACCAATAGCCAAGGTGTCCCATAAGGTTTCTTCAATGGCAGATTGTATGTTACAAATGAAGCTTTGGAAGTGCCTTTAACTGGCCAACTGGGACATCAACTTGTTCCTCTTGCTGTGAAGATAATGTTTTCATGTCTACGTTTAATAAGATGAGTGAGAACTGACCGAGCTGCATCCCGTATCGAACTCTGAGTTCCTTTTTCGTGTCATATGGGTCTCAACACAAATAAAGACCCCTTGTACTACAGCCTTATTTGTTTCCCAGATTGTGCTCATGGGAATTTCAAAGTAGTTAGCCAGGGAAGTTTTTGTTTGAACAAAGGATAGTTTAATAAACCCTCTATGAACTACCTTGGGAAGAGATAGAATGTATCGTTATATATAAAGCGCGGGTTGGAAGTGAGTAATAAGTGAGGTTGAAAAATAAAAAGGCAACCTGGCCATTGGTATGTCTTATGGGGGTGTCAGTAAAAGGAGAAGTCCTTAGTAGAAGGTAAAAAAATGATCTCCAAACATTGAAAAGATATCTGGAAAGGTGGGTCACCACCTTCCGCAAAGAGCTAAAAGATTGGAATGGCGTGACAGTGGAGGAGCCAAAGAGGGGGTTTAAGGTCAGGTTAAAATCCCCACTCAAAGCATCAAGCCTTCTGAGAACTCATGAAATAAATTTAAAGCATATAAAAGGTGTAAGCAACCTTCCCTTTGAGGAACACAAAACTCCCCCGAATTTCCTTCAGATTTACCTAGCAAAGTAAAGGGGTATTGTTGTTAAATGGATTCTGTCACCTGTTTTTACCCTATAGAGTTGCGGACATACATGGCTAGATCGCCAGTAGCATGTCCGCAATATACCTGTCCCATAGCTCTGTGTGGCTCACGCATCGCAAGATTACGGCGATCTGACTTTCTGAGCAAGGAGGAGATTCGTGGATACAGGCGGTGCTGGGCTCCTTCTCAGGGGGGCGTGGCTGGGCTCTAAGAAGGTTAGTACAGCCCCTTGGGCTCCTTACCAGGCTGATTTACATATACAGTACAGACCAAAAGTTTGGACACACCTTCTCATTCAAAGAGTTTACTTTATTTTCATGACTATGAAAATTGTAGATTCACACTGAAGGCATCAAAACTATGAATTAACACATGTGGAATTATATACATAATAAACAAGTGTGAAACAACTGAAAATATGTCATATTCTAGGTTCTTCAAAGTAGCCACCTTTTGCTTTGATTACTGCTTTGCACACTCTTGGCATTCTCTTGATGAGCTTCAAGAGGTAGTCCCCTGAAATGGTTTTCACTTCACAGGTGTGCCCTGTCAGGTTTAATAAGTGGGATTTCTTGCCTTATAAATGGGGTTGGGACCATCAGTGGCGTTGAGGAGAAGTCAGGTGGATACACAGCTGATAGTCCTACTGAATAGACTGTTAGAATTTGTATTATGGCAAGAAAAAAGCAGCTAAGTAAAGAAAAACGAGTGGCCATCATTACTTTAAGAAATGAAGGTCAGTCAGTCAGCCAAAAAATTGGGAAAACTTTGAAAGTAAGGGCTATTTGACCATGAAGGAGAGTGATGGGGTGCTGCGCCAATTGACCTGGCCTCCACAGTCACCGGACCTGAACCCAATCGAGATGGTTTGGGGTGAGCTGGACTGCAGAGTGAAGGCAAAAGGGCCAACAAGTGCTAAGCATCTCTGGGAACTCCTTCAAGACTGTTGGAAGACCATTTCAGGGGACTACCTCTTGAAGCTCATCAAGAGAATGCCAAGAGTATGCAAAGCAGTAATCAAAGCAAAAGGTGGCTACTTTGAAGAACCTAGAATATGACATATTTTCAGTTGTTTCACACTTGTTTGTTATGTATATAATTCCACATGTGTTAATTCATAGTTTTGATGCCTTCATAGTCATGAAAATAAAGAAAACTCTTTGAATGAGAAGGTGTGTCCAAACTTTTGGTCTGTACTGTATATAAAATAATTTTTTAACACTCAATAAAGCCACACAGAGCTATGGGACAGGTCCCTTTAATTACTATACTCACACCATTCTTTTTGGCAGAGCTGTGGCAGGAGTGATAACAATTTGTAAGACTATGGCCTTTCAAGGCCATAAATGTTGAAACATGAACACAACAATCACAGAGATCCTCACAATACACTTCTCTTGGACTTCTGCTTCATATCTCCTCTTGTTACGCACTGTATCACTTCACTCTATCCCTTATCTGACCAAGCCCCATCTGCTCATGTTTTTCTAAATCAAGCAAGACAAGCCCAATAGCCTAGAAAATACATTAAAACATCTGATCCCATGAAACATTGCTGTGGGTATAACAATTTCTATACTTATTTTACTTGTACAGTCAATAAAATTATTAAGAAAGGGCTCCAAATTCGGCAAATAATACTCACCTCATCAATCACCAATCTCTAATTCCTGGTGTATCTAACCCCCTAATCACTCATCCAAACCCTAGTTGCAGTGAGTACCCAACTCAGGAACATGTGCTGAGAGGAACCAGGAAGTAGGGACTGGCAGGAGATAAGGAAACAGCAAAACGGGATTGGCTGGGAATCAATAAGGTGTCATTTTGTAAATTTCTTTACAGCATTCTGAGCCTTTTCTAAACAGCTTTATTGGCCAGTCAATCCCTTCAATATTAATGGTATTTATAGCAATCTAACTAGTTGGATATCTGGTATACATAGCTGAAGTCCAATAGACCCAAAGCAGATTCTCTTCAATTGTCATATATACACTGCTCAAAAAAATTAAGGGAACACAAAAATAACACATCCTAGATCTGAATTAATTAAATATTCTTCTGAAATACTTTGTTCTTTACATAGTTGAATGTGCTGACAACAAAATCACACAAAAGTTAAAAAATGGAAATCAAATTTTTTAACCCATGGAGGTCTGGATTTGGAGTCACACTCAAAATTAAAGTGGAAAAACACACTACAGGCTGATCCAACTTTGATGTAATGTCCTTAAAACAAGTCAAAATGAGGCTCAGTAGTGTGTGTGGCCTCCACGTGCCTGTATGACCTCCCTACAACGCCTGTGCATGCTCCTGATGAGGTGGCGGACGGTCTCCTGAGGGATCCCCTCCCAGACCTGGACTAAAGCATCTGCCAACTCCTGGACAGTCTGTGGTGCAACGTCACGTTGGTGGATAGAGCGAGACATGATGTCCCAGATGTGCTCAATTGGATTCAGGTCTGGGGAACGGGCGAGCCAGTCCATAGCATCAATGCCTTCGTCTTGCAGGAACTGCTGACACACTCCAGCCACATGAGGTCTAGCATTGTCTTGCATTACGAGGAACACAGGGCCAACCGCACCAGCATATGGTCTCACAAGGGGTCTGAGGATCTCATCTCGGTACCTAATGGCAGTCAGGCTACCTCTGGCGAGCACATGGAGGGCTGTGCGCCCTCCAAAGAAATGCCACCCCACACCATTACTGACCCAATGCCAAACCGGTCATGCTGGAGGATGTTGCAGGCAGCAGAACGTTCTCCATGGCGTCTCCAGACTCTGTCACGTCTGTCACGTGCTCAGTGTGAACCTGCTTTCATCTGTGAAGAGCACAGGGTGCCAGTGGCGAATTTGCCAATCTTGGTGTTCTCTGGCAAATGCCAAACGTCCTGCACGGTGTTGGGCTGTAAGCACAACCCCCACCTGTGGGCGTCGGGCCCTCATATCACCCTCATGGAGTCTGTTTCTGACCGTTTGAGCAGACACATGCACATTTGTGGCCTGCTGGAGGTCATTTTGCAGGGCTCTGGCAGTGCTCCTCCTGTTCCTCCTTGCACAAAGGTGGAGGTAGCGGTCCTGCTGCTGGGTTGTTGCCCTCCTACGGCCTCCTCCACGTCTCCTGATGTACTGGCCTGTCTCCTGGTAGTGCCTCCATGCTCTGGACACTACGCTGACAGACACAGCAAACCTTCTTGCCACAGCTCGCATTGATGTGCCATCCTGGATAAGCTGCACTACCTGAGCCACTTGTGTGGGTTGTAGACTCCGTCTCATGCTACCACTAGAGTGAAAGCACCGCCAGCATTCAAAAGTGACCAAAACATCAGCCAGGAAGCATAGGAACTGAGAAGTGGTCTGTGCACACCACCTGCAGAACCACTCCTTTATTGGGGGTGTCTTGCTAATTGCCTATAATTTCCACCTGTTGTCTATTCCATTTGCACAACAGCATGTGAAATTGATTGTCACTCAGTGTTGCTTCCTAAGTGGACAGTTTGATTTCACAGAAGTGTGATTGACTTGGACTTCCATTGTAATGTTTAAGTGTTCCCTTTATTTTTTTGAGCAGTGTATGTATTCACATCAAAGATTTTACTGTCATGTTCAAGGTTAGGAGAACCACTGAACATATCCCAAACATTCACATACAAGACTAAAGATACAATATATGCAAAATCCCTTCCTTAAACAAAAGGTACAAGACACAAACATAATCCAAATCCAAACTGGACGTAAGGGTACGATCCTAAACAACAGCCCGGAACTGGTTGACAGTCCCTATGCTGGCTAAGTGCTGTGACCTAGTCCAAGTGTGAGAAGGTGAAACAGCTCTCATTGTTTGAACACTGTGTGTATTAAATTAAATGTTCTGGACTGACATTCTGCTGTTTTGCCACAAGATGCCACTGTTTCCTAAACACAGCTACAGACTGCATATATATCTCCATATTCATGAGAGAGGTGGGGTTTTACACAGAGTCTGGAGAGAAGGAGAGGCAGCCATCTTAGAGTGAGGATGTGAGAGACACTGAGAAACTGTGTGTGCAGAGAATTTGACAGCATCCGAGTGGGAGAGCATCTCTCAGTGACCAAAGCTGCAGCTAAGTGAAGCTGATCTCAGGGGCATAGCTAAAGGCTTATGGGCCCTGGTGCAAGAGTTCAGCTTGGGCCCCACTTCCCTCAGAGCTTTGTTGCCAGGGACAGGGAAGCACATAGCCTACATGCCGCCTGAGGGAAAAACTGAAATGCCTCCCCCCGCAAAGCTAAATTCTTTATCTAACCCCTTCCCCCCATTCAGAGGTGTAACTTGACCAACGTGCACTTTCTATAATACCAATGTCTTCTTATGTGACACAAGGGTCTTTGGGCCCCTCTGGCTCCTGGGCCCGGTAGCGACTGCTACCTCTGCACCCTTTATAGCTACACCCCTGCTGATCATATCCAAGACCCTGATCCTGTCCAGAGGAAGGAAGATTGCTGCCAGGAATGCTGATGAAAGCAGAGGAACAAAGCAACATACACTGTGGTACCGCATGCTTGTTGGAGAGACATTTGTTCTGTTCAGAGTCACCAGTGGATGCAAAGCAGACCCGGGTCGGTAATCAGACCCGGGTCGGTAAGATCGTGCACACGCCTCATTACTTTGTTGGCGCCTAGAGACCAGGCCTGTAGTTAGTTAGTCTCTGTTTGTGTCAGGCCACAAGTGTTACTACTGTTCATTGCAAGGACTCCATAGTATAAAGTGACATATCACATTGGAGAGCTAATAACATTCCCACAAACTCAAGCCAGGCTGGCGTTTTGCTCAGAAGGAATACTCAGGCACATGCTACAGGACCAGTTATGGGAGGGGGAATACTGTAGATCTGTGTAAGATTGTAAGCTGTTGTGCTGCACCGCATGCTAGCCCGTACCACACACCCATACAGTGATTCTTGTTCTTTTAGGGTAATATCAGGTAAGGTGTGGCAGTTTAGTTGTGCCCGCCAGTAGGCAAATTAGTGCGCTTTCCTCCTGCATCCATCAGAGGGCGCCGTGCTGTGCAGTACAAGGGTCTCATCCTTTGGGCTGGGTGTATGTAAATTTATTGTATGTTCCCAGGATTTGTGGTTGTGTTTATTGCCACATTTAAAGAGGACCTTTCACTAGAATAAAAAATCTAACTAAGCATACAGACATGGAGAGCGGCGCCCAGGGATCTCCCTGCACTTACTATTATCCCTGGGCGCAGCTCCATTCTCCCGTTATAGGCTCCGATACCTTCATATGTTCGGCTCAACTGGGTGGAGCCTGCAGGCGTCTCCTTCTCCCAGGCTGGAGCGCTGGCCAATCGCAGCGCTCAGCTCATAGCCTGAGAGGTTTTTTTTTCTCTCAGGCTATGAGCTGAGCGCTGCGATTGGCCAGCGCTCCAGCCTGGGAGAAGGAGACGCCGGCAGGCTCCACCCAGTTGAGCCGAACATATGAAGATACCGGAGCCTATACCGGGAGAACGGAGCGGCGCCCAGGGATAATAGTAAGTGCAGGGAGATCCTTGGGCGCCGCTCTCCATGTGCAGCGTACTCAAGTTGTGTGTAATAGAGTTTCTGGGTGTAGTAGTGCAATGACACTAACCTGAGACGGCTGACTCTCTGCATAGGCAGGTGATGGTAAGAAATTGTTCGTGACGCCAGTGCCAATTAAACGGTGGCACGCCGTTTGCGGATAGCAGGAATAAATGAGGAACACCGTGAGGTTAAAGCAGAACTCCAACTTTAGTAGGTTTCATAGAGACAATAATGGAATCGCAGTTCCTTGGCATACAGTCGATTTTGCAATACGGTTGATGCAGGCAATACAGATTGAGCAAGGTGATTACAGAGTGTTAAACACAGGATTTGCAGTACAGGAGCTTGCACTCTATCTCTGACTGATCCTGGAATATAGCAAATCTTCTCCAAGGCCCAATAACCTAGCTCTGGCTTTATATCCTTGGTTTTAGCTTTCTAGAGTACCTCCTCTGTTCTCTTGAGTACCTCTTGCTTTCCTTTGATCTTTGCCTCTGTCTCGCTCTCAGCTTCCTCAGGCTCTTTAACTTCAGTATTCCTGTTTCTGCATAAGGGAATTCAGGAGGGAGACTTTCTCCTGAAGGCAGGCTTCAGGCCTGGACTGGTTTCTGACATTGTCTAATCTCCAACTGTAGACTACAGACACTAGACTCCGTCTCCTCTTCACTTCCCTGACTGGGCCTTATATAAACTAGGGCTCCCTAGCTCCCTCTAGCGACTAGAAGCTGGAATGACACCCCTAGCAGGCCTGTACATGCAAGTTTCACAGCAATAGGGAAATACATAGCATTACATTACATGACATTTTATAAAACTGACATATACCAACTTCCCATGATTAAGGAGGGACGACAGCACACCAAGTGACACTTTTGTAGTGACGGGTATTACAGTCCCCGTACACTACACATGTCTGTATGCTTAGTTTAGATTTTTTATTCTAGTGAAAGGTCCTCTTTAAGTATAATTCTGTTTTGGCAAAAGCTGGTGTTGGGGTTGCTTTCCTCGTTCGTGACTTTGGTGTATCCTGGGGAGCCCACCCCAGTACACGGCTTACACAAGCAACTGCAGTTAGAACGGCAGGGACCTGTTCAAACAGCCATGCAGAACAAACAGACACAAATCAAGGTCACAAGCAAACTACATCAAAGACTCGGAATCAGGATCAAGGTATAAAATGCAACCCATGCGGATCAGAATACATACAGGAAGCATGGCATTCATGAACAGAATATAACCAAAGACATAGATGAACAATCAGGCTGACCACATGAATCTGATCAGGATTGTTCACTCCCTGCACACAACATTCCTGGAGACAGAAGTCAGAGGGTGCCTTCCCACGTGGCAGATTTTGTGACAGAAAATTCCACGACAGGGCAGCAGGCACATGGATTTTTGCAAACTCCATTAAGGTGAATGGAACCACAAAATCTGCCTGGTGTGAAGGCATCCAGACTGATCTCCAAGGAACACAGCCCACAGATCTAAATAGCAGGGTGATTAAGACACCTGACCACCGGGAAACATTAACCCTTACATGAAAAAACACAGGGAGTATACAAGTCACAGGGAACACTTCAACCACAGACAGTTTGTGAGAGCACAGGCAGCCAGCCGACACGGCAACACTGTGTGACAGTGAACAGCACTGTGATATTTAGGGCTCATGCACATGACCGTATCAGTGGCGTAACTAGAGTTCTATGGGCCCCAGGCAAACTTTGGATTGGGGCCCCCCACCCCCATTAACTCGCAACCCCATTTCCCTGCCCCCTCCCCCCACCACTCACTCTCTATATATATCATTTGGCCCCCACCCAGACTGTATATATTTCATTTGGCCCAGACCCAGACTAAATATATTTCACCTGGCCCCCACCAAGACTATATATTTTTCATTTGGCCCCCACCCAGACTGTATATATGTAATGGATCTCCTGGCACCCCGACTGGGTACCTCCATTGATGGATGCTCCTAGTGCTTCCCGAGGGCTCCAAGCACTCCACTTGACACCGTAAACACTGCCGACCCCACGAACCACCGCAGCTTGGTTGGGATCTTGCCGTCTTCCTTCAGAGAGTGATGCAGGAACAAGAACAGCTCTTACAAGAGCTAGGGATCATAACCAGGGGAGTATACAGCGTATAGCAATCCCCACACACATGAAACGAGGCTCTATGTTGAAGATAAAACAGGAACTCTTTAATGGGGCTACATGTCAGCCTTTTATGCAGGTCTTCCAGCAAGGGACACTCCCCCTGGGGACCTTGTGGAGGACTGTGACAGTTTATACATTAGCCAATCACATGCATTTACAGTATTGAAACCTTCCCAGCAATTGTACACAACCCCCCCCCCCCCCCCCATCACAATAGGCTAACTTAATCACTCACAGGCAGAAAACACTAATTTTTCCCAAAACACAGAAAACACCTCAAAACCCCACATATCCCTATTATAAATCCATGGATAGCTCTGATACATATCCAAAAATCACCCAGATCTGAGCAGGGGTTCCCGAATTCCATGGAAGTCACATTTGGCCGACCGCAAGCATGGCTTTCCTGCCCAAAACAGTTCCACAGATTTAGGCTGTACGGTCGGTGTATCTTCTCCTTCAAAGTTAGTTTATGGGCCATAATCCTGAGGCAAAGGGCTGGCAAACTGGCCCCTCCAAAACCCAGTGGCGAGGTTAGTTTCATCACAATATATTTCACATGGGCCCCACCCAGACTATATATATATATGTTTCACTTATCCCCTACCCAGACTGTAAATATTTCATTTAGCCCCCACTCACTCGGACTGTATATATTTCATTTTGAGCCCTGTATATAATTGAATTGCCCTTTGCCCCCCTCTCGATCTGTATAGATTTCATTTTTTGTGGCCCCCTCTTATATGGCTGGTGCGAGACAGCCTTTCTAAATTCAGTTCATAGGGCCATTTCCAGTATGGCACAGCCCCTGCCAGGCTGCCACCCTCTCTGTATAGATTTTATTTTATTTTTCTGCCCCCGACTCTTTCTAAATTCAATTCATAGTGCCAAGTCGGTGCCGGGTGCCCCCAGTATCGCGCGAAGCGTGTGCATACCCAAAAAAATAAAATAAAATAAATACTTACCTCTGCTCTGCGTTCGGTCCCCCAGCCTCACTGGCAGCATCATCACATCTTCCCGTGATACCCGTGACCTCCAGCGTCAGGTCTCGCCAACATTGAACAGAAAGGGCGTATGTTTCATCCGAAGTCGATTCGCTCATCCCTAATGAAAACCATATGCACCAAAAAATGGTGACTTACCAGCTGATTCTTGAAGGCGATTGTTTATAGCAAACTCTGCTAAAGGTGTAAGATGACCATCCCTCCTGATTTTCAGACACAAAATACACCTAAGGTAAGTCTCTAGGTTTTGCTTGGTGAGTTTGGTCTGGCCGTTCGAATGCGGATGGAAGACTGAGGAAAAGGACAAATGTAACCCAAGACGAGAACAAAAAGCTCTCCAGAATTTAGAAATAAGCTGGGTTCCCCGATCCGAAACATCAGAAGGGACCCCGCGAAGCTTCACAATTTCACTGATAAAAACCTGAGCCAGGGTTTTAGCATTTGGCAATGCGGGTAAGGCAATGTTTTTACACCATTTTACTGTACCTGTCTACTACTACCAGGATAACAGTTTTACCTGCAGATACAGGTAGATCAGTAACAAAATCTATCGACAGGTGTGTCCACGGTCTGTTGGGAATGACCAGTGGGAACAGAGACCCCGCCGGACGAGTATGAGTGACTTTAGCGCGTGCACAGGTTGTGCAGGTAGACAAAAAAACAATTACATCAAGGTGCAACCTTGGCCACCAAAAACGACGAGACAATAGCTCTGAGGTTGTCCTACTACCAGGGTACCCAGCGAGTGCAGAGTTATGGTGTTCTTTTAATATTTCAAGACGCAAATTCAAAGGCACAAACAACTTTCCTGGGGGACAGGAGACCCCCTCAAGGAAAACTTCGGAATAACGCATCAGCTTTGTTATTTTTGCCCCCGGACGATAGGTGATAAAATGAAACCTGGTAAAAAAAACAAAGATCACCTATCTTGTCTAGGGGTAAGACGTTTAGCAGACTCAAGGTATAACAGGTTTTTATGGTCCGTAATCACCGTGATTGGATGAGCTGCCCTCTCCAAAAAGTGATGCCATTCCTCAAACGCTAATTTTATAGCTAAAAGTTATTTGTTGCCGATGTCATAATTCTTCTCAGCTGCCGACAATTTCTTAGAAAAGAAAGCACAAGGATGCCATTAACTTGGAGACGACCCTGGGACAGTACCGCCCCCACCCACACTTCTGATGCATCAACCTCCACAATAAAAGGTTTAGAAACATCAGGCTGGATCAGTATATATGCCGAGGTGAAACTCCTTCAGAGAGGCAAAAGCCAGTTTAGCAGAGTCAGACCATTTAGAAAAATCAGTCCTCTTCTTTGTCATGTCCATAAGGGGTTTGACAAGCGCAGAATAGTTCTGAATGAATTTTCTATAGAAATTGGCAAAACCCAAAAACACTGCAGAGCTTTTAGGTTCTCAAGACGATCCTATTCTAGGATCGCGCGGACCGTCTTTGGATCCATATGGAACCCCGAAGCTGATAGCAGATACCCCAGGAAGTGTACTTCTTGTACGTCGAATACACATTTCTCCAATTTAGCATATCATTTATTCGGCCGTAAAATCTGCAACACGTGCCTGACATGTACCTTGTGTGTCTCCAGATCGGGTGAATAGATAAAAATATCATTAAGATATATTACCACAAATCTGCCGACAAGATGACAGAAGATATCGTTGACAAAGTGTTGAAAGACAGCAGGAGCATTAGTCAGGCCAAATGGCATGACCAGGTTTAATTAATGCCCCTCAGGAGTATTACACGCCGTCTTCCACTCATCCCCCTCTTTGATGCGAATCAAATTGTAGGATCCCCTTAAATCCATTTTGGAAAACCATTTTGCACCAGCAATCTTTTTAAAAAGGTCGGGAATGAGAGGAAGAGGATAGGGGTCTCGGATAGTTATCCGATATAGTTTCCGAAAATCTAGGCAAGGACGCAGGCCCCCATCTTTCTTCTTCACAAAGAAGAATCCTGCAGCCACGGGGGAAGAGGAGGGTCTGATATGTCCTTTAGCCAGACTCTCGGAAATATAGTCCTTCATGGCTTGTCTTTTGGGGCCAGAAAAATTATATAACCTGGTCTTAGGTAACTTTTCTCCAGGGAGCAGGATAACCGGGCAATCATACGGACGATGGGGTGGTAACTCTTGACACCCCTTCTCAGAGAAAACATCTTCAGACACGTCGCACACAAATGCTGGTAAGGTTTTAATGGAGGTGGCTGAGCAACTGCTACTTAAGCAATTGTCCCTACAATGCTCACTCCACTCCAATATCTCCCTGGCCTGCCAATCACCAACAGGATTGTGTGCTACCAACCAGGGAAGACCTAATACCAAAGGAGTAGGAAGACCTTCAAGGACATAGCAAGAAATAAACTCATTAGGGCCCCCACCCGCAGATGTATATTATGTACCATGTGTGTCAGGTTCTCCTGAGTAAGAGGAGCAGAGTCGATAGCGAATATGGGGATAGATCTAGGTTAAAAGACTAAAAGAAAAACCCAGAGCCAGAGCGAATCGGGCATCCACCGTTTCAGTTTTATTACCCGAAACTACCATAGCTAGCAAAACAAACTGAAACATTCGTATGTAGGAGATGTATACACCCAGGTTGTCATCCTCTGCACAACCTGGGGTCAATAGTTTTCTGATGGTTGTTTCTTTTTGGGTACGGATGGACAAGCTCCAATGAAATGACCCCTTCGACCTAAGAAAAAACAAACCCCAGACTTACGGTGAGCCCCAGAAGGACCAACCTGACGAGTGGCTCCCCCTAATTGCAGAGGTTCGTGTGAGTCAGAACAAACAGACTCCTGCCTGATAAAAGTGCAGCGTACTCAAGTTAGGTTTAAAAATGTTCCTGGGTGTTGTAGTGCAATTGTGACACTAACCTGAGACAGCTGACTCTCTGCAAGGGCAGGTGATGATAAGTAATGTTCGTGACGCCAGTGCCAATTAAACGGTGGCACGCCGTTTGCTGATAGCAGGAATAACTGAGGAACCACGTGATGTTAAAACAGAACTCAAACTTTAGTAGTCATCATACATTGACATAGATGGAAGCGCAGTTCCTTTGCAGACAGTTGGTTGCAGTACATTTGATGCAGGCAATATATATAGCAAGGTGACTTCAGAGTGTTAAACACAGGACTTGCAGTACAGGCGGCTTGCACTCTATTCCTGACTGATCCTGGAACATAGAAACTCTTCTCCAAGGCCCGATGCCCTAGCTCTGGCGTATATCCTTGGTTTTATAATTATCAAGTACCTCCTCTGTTGTCTTTAGTACCTCTTGCTTTTCTGGAATTGCCTCTGTCTCTCTCAGTTTCCTCAGGCTGGTTAACTGTGGTGTTCCTGCTTCTGCATATATGAGCTCAGGAGGGGAACCTTCTCCTTGGATCTGGAACCCGGTTACAGGGACTGCAATACCCTCTCCTGGTCCGCAGGCTTCAGGCCTGGACTTGACTCAGACATAGTCTAATCTCCAACTCCAACTCCAACTCTTTAACTCTCGACTCCAACTAACTTTCCTTTCCCTGACTGGGCCTTATATAAACTAGCTCCCTCTAGTGACTAAGAGCTGAAATGACACCCCTAGCAGGCCTGTACTTGCACATTTTACAGTAACAGGGAAGTACATAGCATTACATTACATTACATTTTATAAAGATGACTTATACCAACTTTCCCTTAAATAAGGAGAAACGACAGCACACAAGTGACCCTTCTGTAGTGACGGGCATTACAGCTCCCGTACACTACAAAAGTCTCTGGAGGACAAGAACTCCTCAGCCTATCCCTAAGGCGTCTATCAATTTTAATAGATATCGACATTGCGGCCTCAAGGGATATAGCAGTCTCATACAGCGCAAGTGCATCTTTTACTTTCTCTGACAACCCCTGGCAAAACTGGCTCCCGAGAGCGGGGTCATTCCACTGAGTGTCCGTGGCCCACCTTCAAAACTCGGAACAATAAACCTCCTCTGACCGATCTCCCTGCTGAAGCCGCCGTAATCTAGACTCAGCTAGGATGACTTGGTCAGCGTCATCGTATATGAGACCCAGGGCCTCAAAAAACTCATCTACCGACCGGAGGGCCTGGGTACCAGCTGGCAATGAAAAAGCCCAGGATTGAGGATCCCCTTGAAGAAGGGAGATAACAATCCCCACCCGCTGTTCCTCATTACCAGATGAATTTGGGCGCAGCCTGAAATATAATTTACAGTCTTTTCGGAACACCACAAATTTGTCTCTCCCTCCAGAAAATCTGTCAGGCAGAGCAACCTTAGGTTCTAGATTAACCTGGTTACCCATAGCAACCACTGGGCTCGAGGTCTGCTGCTGTTGCTGAAGGACCGACGCCCTCAATTCTATCACTTGAAAAGACAGACATTGCAACTGATTGTCACAGCAGCAATAGGATCCATAGTGGATCTTAAAAAAAAAAAAAACGGGGGGCGTGGCCAGCTATGCAGGAGTGAAGACGTGTGTGCTGCGAGCTCCTCCACAGCACCGGAGCTAATCCACCGCCAGCGACCCTTTAAAGATGGGCAAAATCCCTAAAAAGGTCAAGACCCGCTCTGTGGCCCCCCTGACATCTTCACAGGGGGATATATCCAGGCTTTTCGCCAGGCAGCCTGCAACGCCAGGCCCCGACATGACCGAGCGCGCCAAGCGTCTCCAAGATGGCGCCGCCGGCCCTGAAACAACTCCGCTCACAGCGGTACTAGCTGAGCCTGGAGCTGAGCACCCGAAACAGCGGTCGCACTTACCGGATCGACAGAGAGTCCGGTCCGCATCTGTGCCGTCTCTAGGCAGCAGCCCTGACCAGGCTCAGGTGTCTCATGCCCAGGAGGAAGAGGACCCTGGAGCGCACGCTGATCCCTCATCTTCAGCCCAGGGTGGAGGCCTGACAGCTGCCACGATGTCTCCCTGCGGTCCGGCGATTCAGGTTAGTGAGGAGGAGTTCCCCCCGCTACAGAGGGCTCCTCAGTTGGCCCCTCACCCTGTCGCCTGGGGTCCTAGAACCCCCACCTCGCCTGCAGCCTCACTGAGCCCAGGGGTGGGATCTCCCACTGGGTCCCCCTGGTCGGGTGCTCCAGCCAGCTTTATGGGACACTCCCAACCACAGAGAGACACTCCTCACCGGGGGCAACCTGAAAAGGCTAATGAAAAGGCCTCAAATTCACCACAGGCTGCGGCCTCTTCCCCGTGCACGCTGCGGGAGCCTCCTTTAACTCTCTCTCCTGAGCCGTCCCTAGCAAATTCCCCACACTGGTCCACGGGCTCGTCGTGGGACGGATCCCACCCACGCCATGATGGCACCGCTTCATCAGGCACACAGACCCTGGCTGCCCCTGCAGCGTCAGCCTCATGGGGCTCTCCACCTTTGCCCCAGAGATCTGTGCCCCATGCTCCTCTACCTGACGAGGACTCTCGGCCACCTACCATGGCGGACTTACGCAACCTGATGTGCTCACTTTCCACCAAGGCAGACCTCTCTAGTTTTGCAGCTAACATTTTACAAGAATGTAAAAGAGAATTCACGCAAGTACGCTCTGAGATGGCCTTGATTGATACAAAGGTGGACACTGTTCAACAGGAACATGATTCCTTGTCTGCAGATGTGCAGGTATTGAAAGACAAACTACAATCCCACGATGCACAGCTACACGCCTTGCAATACCATCTGGATGATGTCGAAAATAGGAGCCGTCGCAATAATATTCGGATCAGAGGCCTCCCTGAGTCAATAACACAGGCGGTTCTTTTATCTACAATTGTAAAAATTTTCAATGACCTCCTGGGACGTCCGCCAAGCTCCAACATCGAAATCGACCGAGCCCATAGGGCATTGAGACCTCCCAACCCTGACCCCTCAAAATCAAGGGACGTCATCTGCAGAGTCCACTTTTATGCCATCAAAGATCAGATTCTGCTCAAGGCCCGACAGATGTCGTCTCTGTCCTACGACGGTGTCCCCTTTATCTTGCTACAGGACTTATCCCGCTACACCCTAGCCCAACGTGCTGCTTTGCGCCCACTATTGCACCTCCTCAAAGAGCGCAGTATCTCTTACCGTTGGGGCTTTCCTTTTGCTCTACTTGCGGGCCCTAAAGATCAAGTCGTCACCCTGCGGGACCCTACAGATCTCCCCCACTTTCTACAGCAGCTGGACTTGCCACCGGTTGAATTGGGACCCTGGCCTTCTCTCCTCCCGCCTGCCTCTGAGTCGAGGGGGCGACAGCGTCCACTGCCTGCTGAAAGAGCGTCCAGTTCTTCTGCTCAGGCCTCAAGAGGACGACGCCAGAGAGGACCGGGCTACTCAAGTCGCAGATCCCCACCTCGCCTTACCACCTGAGGGGCTCCCTGCTTAACCTGCCTGGGACTACTAAAGCTTTAACGTGCTGAATGTTCCTTATTGGTTCTTAGTTGTTTGCCCATTCTCTTTATCTGTCTTTATGCTCTAAATCCGCTGGTGCTTATAAGTTTCCATTTGCATCCACTGGTGTTGTGGAGGGTCAGCTCTTGTCCGGCTGACACTTTCTCCCCCAAATAAGTAGAGACTTTCCCTTGGGGTGTCTTCCCCAAGTGACAGCCTCTTTGGACCTTCGGGTCACATAAAACCACTCTATTCTCCCTTTTTCAGGGTTTTCCTCCTGTTTGTTTACTTCTAACTGTTGGTTTTTTTTTTCTCTTCTCTTTTTGTTTTTTGTCGGTTGTCTCCCCGTGCCTCCCTTGTGTTTTTTTCCTTCCCCCCTCCCCCCACAGCAATGGGGTCTCTGAAGATCGCATCATTCAACGCGAAGGGTCTCAACACTCCCTAAAAAAGGGCCCAGGTACTTCATCATTTCCATTGACAAAAGGTACATATTGTCTGTTTCCAAGAAACGCACTTTAAGGAGGGTAGCGCCCCGAACATACGACATCGGCACTATACCACCTGGCACTTTGCAAATAATGTGGTGAAGAAGACCAAAGGAGTCGCCATAGCGATCCACAAGTCTTTACCCCATCAAGTGCTGAGTTGTACTGCCGACCCAGATGCGAGATATCTGGCCCTCGCATTACTTATTGGAGGCGAGGAATTAACCTTCCTTAACGTATATGCCCCTAACCAAAATCAAGCTCCCTTCATTGAAAACCTCATTAATAACGTCATACCGTTGCTCAGGGGGACAGTTATCTTATGTGGTGACCTTAATCTGACGCTTGACCCGACACTTGACAATTCGACTGGACGTGCCTCCCTCACATATTCCACCATTAAAAAGGTAAAACGGGCACTGCTCCAATTGCAATTGCGAGACGCCTGGAGGATCCAGCACCCAGTTGATAAGGATTACACCTTTTATTCCGCCCCCCATGGCTCATATAGTTGTATTGACCATATCCTTATCCAGCAATCGGCCCTATCCTGGCTTGACTCCACACAAATAGGAAATATCCTTTGGTCTGACCACGCTCCCATATACTGCTCCTTGAATTTGCCCTTCCTCTCTAGACAGGAATGGACATGGCGATTAAACGAAAGTCTCCTTCTTGACGCGGGGTGCGCTGCTGACCTTGCTAGCAGTATAACAAACTTCTTATCAGATCATAAGGAGGATTCTACCCCAGTACCGATCCGATGGGAGGCCTTAAGTGTGTTCTTCGAGGTGAACTCATTAAGCATGGCTCCCGTCTCAAGAAGGAGAAAACCCATTCACTTAAGATTGCTCTACAAAGAGTCACTTCCCTGGAACTTGCCCACAAACGAGCACTTACCCTGCAAACCCTGCATGATCTCCAGAATGCACGTATGGAAGCTAAACGCCTCCTAGATGTATCCTACAAACATATGGTACAAATTTGCAGGAGTAAATTCTACGAATACGGGAATAAAAGTGGCCGTATGTTGGCAAGGGCTCTAAAGGGAAGACTAGCAGCCTCCCATATTCCCGCTATCAAAAATGCCCAGGATCGTATGATCCACACAACCGCTGATATTGCGGCTACTTTCCACTCCTTCTACTCGAAGCTCTACAACCTGCCCCAAACATCCCCTCAAGTAGTGGGGAAAACACCCCGACCTACCTCTCCTACTTCCCAAGCTTTCTGCGCTTGATTCTGCCACTATGGAGGCTCCATTCACAGACACTGAACTTCATACGGTACTTAAGTCGCTCCCGGGTGGCAAGAGCCCAGGCCCTATCGGGTTTACGGCTAGGTTTTACAAAGCCTTTTCCTCCAATCTTTCCCCTATTATGCTCCAAGTCTTCAATGGAGTGTCTCCTGGGCTCCCTTTCCCGGCGCAGACCACGGAGGCGCATATTACGGTCATTCCGAAACCAGGAAAGGACCCGCACCTGTGTGCCAGCTATCGTCCTATCTCCCTTTTAAACGTAGATCTCAAGATCTTCGCCAAATTAATGGCGAACAGATTGAACGCTTATCTGCCTTCCCTGGTTTGTGCTGATCAGGTTGGGTTTGTGCCGGGGAGGGAGGCCCGGGACAACACTCTTAAAACCCTAGACATCATCCACTATGCCAAGTCTAAAAAGGTCCCCCTTATGGTGCTTTCCCTAGACGCAGAAAAGGCCTTTGACCGGATATCTTGGCGCGCCATCTATGAGACTCTTTCACATATAGGTTTGGGCCCAATATTCCTGTCAAAGATCCTGACACTGTACCAACATCCCACCGCTAGAGTCAAAGTAAATGGTGTCCTCTCCCCCCCCTTTCCAATCCATAATGGGACACGGCAGGGATGCCCATTGTCCCCCTTATTATACGTTCTAGTTATGGAACACCTGCTGGCTTCTATTCGTGCCAACCCAGACATAACGGGAATAAAGATCGGATCACGAGAGTATAAATGCGCGGCGTTTGCTGACGATCTCCTTCTCTACATAACCAACCCACGTATCTCTTTGCCGTCCTTACTTCGGGAAATATCTCAATTTGGTACCTGGTCCAATTTTAAGATTAATATGTCCAAGTCAGAGGCCTTAGACGTCAATTTGCCAAGTGACCTGACCCCTGCTCTTAAGGCTTCTTTTCCCTTTACCTGGCCACCTAAAGGCATAACGTATTTGGGGATTAAAATGACAGCAGACCTCTCACGACTTCATAAATTGAACTTCGCGCCCCTCCTCTTACAGTTCCAAAAAGACTTAGACGGATGGCGTAAACGAGACTTTTCTTGGTTTGGAAGGATTAGTATAGTAAAGATGACCCTTTTGCCAAAATTACTGTACCTTTTACAGACTATTCCCCTTCACATACCGTCCACTTTTTGGTCCCAACTCCGTAGGTGCTTCATGCAATTTGTATGGGCCCCTGGCCGACCGCGGATAAAATGGGAGATAATGACTCGCACCAAGGAAACGGGAGGAGTGGGACTTCCAGATTGTAGACTATACTATCACTCTGCAGCATATGCCCGACTGTTGGACTTGACGCGTGCTGATTCTCCCAAGGCGTGGGTACAAATTACAAAGGATACTTCAATGTGCGCGGTATCAACCCTCCCATGGCTAGTGGGCTCTCCACGCCAAACGTCGTCACATTTGTCCTTCTCTGCTTACCATACCCTTGCAACTTTAGCATCCATTAGTCGCTCAACCTCACTGATTGACCCTAAAGGCCCTCTGGTGCCAGTCACAGATCACCCTAGATTCCCTCCAGGACACTCTTCTAAACATTTTCTTCAAAGCTCAAGAACCCGACCGATCAGGTTCTGCCAAGTTCTCTCTGGCCCCGCACTAAAACCCCTGTCCCAGGTTTTAGAGGCTCCACTAACCCGCAATTCCTTTGAATACTTGCAGCTCCAACACTTTTACACCTCTCTAAGTAGAACCCACACTCTGGCCAGGAAACTCACTGAGTTTGAGCGGATGTGTGTCTCCTCCTCAGCGACCTTACACCCCATATCCTCAGTATACAAACTACTGATACACCAGCGATCCTCGTGCCTTCCTCCATATTGTCAAGCCTGGGAGCGGGATCTGGGGAATCAATATACCCCAGCCCAGTGGAACAGATGCTTCCTTCTAGCACACAAATCAACGGTTTCGGCCAAAGCTCAGGAAACGAGCTACAAAATTGTATCTAGATGGTACAGAGTACCAGCACTACTTCACAAATGGTTCCCGACGGTATCGGACCGCTGTTGGAGATGTCTTAAAGAGGAAAGCACGATGATCCATGTGTGGTGGAACTGTAGCGGCTTACGGCCCTTCTGGAACTTCGTTCATAGAATAATTAAAGAAGTCACGGGTGTCCCTATCCAAAATTCCCCAGAAGCTCTTTGATTGTTCAACAGTGTCCTGAATGTCCCGGCATATAAGAAATCCCTCCTAAAATATATGGTTCAGGCAGCAAAGGCGGTGATTCCCAGGCATTGGAAATCCCCTTCTCCCCCTTCGCCTGAGGAGTGGTTTGACGAAATTTCTCTGTATCAGAGGTTGGAAGATCTCATTAGTATTACGCCCGCAGACACCGCACGATATGTGAAGATATGGGGCCCCTGGGAAGCCTTTCGCTCTTCAGCCGCATTTCGTGATGCGCAGGTTTAACAGCTTCAGTAGAAATTATACCCTTCCCCCCTCCTTTCCTCCCCCCTGCTCCCTTGTCCAATGTCTTGTCTGTCTATATGTTACTGCAATTTTACATGTCCATTTAGATATGTCTAACTCATATTCTCCCATGAGCTGTACTATGTGATGACGGGTGTATACCCAACACAGTTCTGTGGACATCATGTTTGAACTGTTAGCACTGTTTGAATTTGCACATGTCTCTATTTTGGTTGTACCGAAAAATTTCAATAAAACCTAAAAAAAAAAAAAAAAAAAAAGTTTCTAAATAAGTGCCAAGTCTCATTAGGCAGGTAACAGACGTGCAGAGGGGAAGGAAGGGGAGTACCCTTTCACTAGGGAGAGGGAGGAGTGGTGACTTCTATCTCACTTGGCACTGGCACTGGCACCTGGCTGCCCTGACATCCCTAGACGGGCTGCGAACCGGTACGCCAATCAAATGCCTCTTCCCTGGCTTACCCTAAAATAAGCCCTAGGTAGTGAATAGGGCGGTGGGAGCACTAGTCCTCACCACTGACACATAGGGTAACAGTAGGGAAAGGACAAACAACACAAACAATCCCAGAAGGGAGACAACAGACAGGAGACAACAAACAGGAGAGAACTGGAAATCAGACAGCACCAGTTCCAACAGCTCCACCTCCACCTCCAGTCAGAATAGAAGATCTGCAAATAAGGTCTATATCTGTCAACAAGGAAAGCAGGAAGGGAGAATATATAGTAGCTGGGAGTGGCTGACATAGAACAGCTGAAAGGAAAAGCTACAGATTCCTAAATGGGACAAAAAGTATTGAAAACCTAGGCAGGAAAACCTGGACCGGAATCCATTCCCACCACTAGGTCATGGAGCGATTCCTTGAGAAACCGAGCGAGTAGCCACCGCTTGCGACCTTCTGACCCCAGGCACAACAGGGTCAGCGATAGGTCGTGACACCCTCGTGACAGGTTGTCCTATATAGTATTGCAGAACAATAAACATGCTATTAAGATCAAGGTGAACACGAAGGTTCCACTTATACCATGTTTTTGGTCTTTGGGGGAGATTCATCAAAACTGGTTTAAAGGAAATCCGACTTAGTTGCTCATAGCAACCAGTCAGATTCCACCTTTCATTTACAAAAAAGTTCTAAAATAAATTAAAGGTGGAATCTAATTGGTTTCTATAGGAAACTAAGCCAGTTTTCCTTTACACCAGTTTTGATAAATTTCCCCCATTATGTCTTTTTCTTCCTGAAAATGTATCTGCTTGGATACATTCTGCCATTGCATTTCATTATTTAAAGAAAAAAATATGTATGGATTCTGACCTCTTTCCAAAACATAGTGGTCAAGGTTTACCAAAACTAAAAATCTAATTTCTGTTGCTAAACCACTGATTATTGCAGCCAGAGAAAGACCTGTGCGGCATACAATCTCTACTACATTCCCTGCTGCCCAACTCCACCTTGCAGTCTGAGAATCATTGCCATAGCACAGAGTATGTCACAGAGTGTAGATTTTTGGGATTTACCAGTCAGATCAGGGTAATGCCTGTGTGTCATCATTGGACACATTCTGTTATGGTGACAATCCGTACTAACCTGCTGCAAAGCTGCAGGAATCCAGCTGGGTCCTGACGACATCTTCCTCCTATCGTCCGGAAGCCCCAGACACTGGAGTAGCGATCCTCCTTCCACGCAGGCTGTAGCCTGCTCACTGCTACCATGGGGTACTTTAGTCAGCTTCCCCTGTGGAAAAGTGCCTGAACAATAGTTTCTAGTTCACTCATTTCCTGCTCCCTCAGTTCCATCCATTCTGGTTTTCTGCCTAGTATGTAAATCCATACAATCAGTACAAGAGGAGAATGCCCTGTTTCTAAAGGGGTGTCTCCTTCTCCCTGGCTGTGCGCTACCCAATCATAGCTGAGAGCGCCACAGCCAGGGAGAAGGTGAGCTTTTTTTTCTCCCTGGCTGTGACGCTCTCCTCTGCGACTGGAGAAGGGACGCCCCTTGAGAAACACAGCCGTCTCCTCATCCCTGTACTGTCGCGGAAAATTCTGCAACAAATCTGCAGTGTGTTAAGGCACCCTTAGGAATAAACTCTCCAGAGATTTCCATACACATTCAATAGCTGTCGGCTGACATCTAACTCCATTTCACTCCCCCATATATATACATGTTCAGTTTGGCAGGCGGTGACGGGGACGAGCCTCCCTAGCGTCACCCACGATGCTAAGGAGGCTTATCCCCGTCCTCGCCTGCCATTGGCTGCTCCCCCCCCCCGACACCGGATGTTTTAATCCGCACACGGGGAGAATCAGCAGCGGCGGTGCAGGAACCAAGAGCGGTGCAGGGAGCCAGGAAAGTAGAATCAGTGTGAGGAGCCCGGCATATGGGGGAGCATTTGTTAGTGTCGGATAACCCATTACATTTACATATTCCATTATAAAATAAAAATATCTAAAACTGTGTTCATGACATGAAACAGCAATAACTGGCTCCTTCCCCACAGACTGAGCAGTAAACAATAGTAATACAAATTTCCAATAATAATGAATATGTGGAAGCAATGGCAAAGCATAATCTCAAAGTTCAACATTCAACATAGTAAATCTAAGTATGCAGAAAATGTATGTAGTAAAATACAAGAAATAAAGTGTAAAGTGCAAAGGCTTGTCATAATAAACACGTGTCGGGGAGGAGACGGGACCCCTCTCACTTAAACAATGGGTATGCAAATTTGAATATTGCACTTTATTTCTTGTATCTAGCTATGCATAAGTGGATATTTGGATTTACTACGGTAAATATTGTATCTTGACATTATGCTCGGTCATTGCTTCCATGTATTCCATAAGCTTCCATTATTATTGGACATTTGTATTGAGGGGCAAAGCTATAGGGGAAGCAGGGGAAGCACCTGCTATGGGGCCTGAACTCAGAAGGGCCTTCCCCCCCAGGGCCCCCTCCACAGTATTATACAATGACATTATATACAGTAACAGTATATACAGTGACATGACATACAGTATATATATTTAGGAAATGGACGGAGCATCTGTTGGCCTGGTCTGAGAGGGCCCCTGTGCGTGTGTGCGTGTGTGTGTGTGGGGGGGGGGAAGGGGGCACGACCTGGTTATTTTATGTTTTTATTTGCTATGGATTGCGTAAATTGATAAAAATAATATTTTATTGTATTACTTTGGTCGACGATGCAATGTTTTTTTTTTATTGAATATGTATCATATTTAGTGCGGTGGCTGACAGTTCATATCTTCCCAGTGGTATATTGTGGAGTTATGTTTTAATCTTTATGTTTTGTCTTTTTTCTTTGTTTTTTTGGAAAATATTCAGTTCACCTGATACTTCTCTCCTCTGACATCATCTGTTGGAAAAGAGTTGGGACCCCATAAACATTACACTGTTGGCGAACCACCTAATCTCAGCATGTGCAGTTGACAATACACTATCTTAGGTAGTCTCATCATTGGTTCAAGTTGTTGTTATATCCCCCCTCCCTGCAGCTCTGCTTGTTCAGATTGGCTGCTGTGTGCACACAAAATCCCACCATGTGGCTGTATGAAATCCATCGTTGGACTGGGGTTCCTGGAGCCCACCAGAGAAATTTATTGTCAAGGCCCAACCCCTATATCATCAATAAAGTCTAAAAGGTTTTGAATCAAAGAAATAGACCCTAGTGACAAGTGATTGGCTCCAAAGCCAGCTCCAAATGGTATTTTTTTTCCTGGATCTTTAGGCGCTACTATAGTATGAGAGTCTGGGATGACCGGAGGATTCTCTGGTACTCTGGTGGGCCAGTCTGACACTTAATCCAAATCAATTTTGTCAATAGATAGAGGAGCAGAGCTGAAGCAAATGCCCTCAACACTTTATTAACTACTACTATATTATAGGTGCCATGTTCCGTATTCTGGCACGGCAAGTGCATAATTTCACTTATCTAACTTTCATATCATGTAATTCTATATGTAAAAGTTACACTTTACACAGAACTTCATGTGTTTCTATGGAAAAGCCTGGGGCATATGACACACCTCTTCCATTCATCCATATCTTCTCTTCTAGGTTTCTGGTTGGCTTAATGTCAAGGGCGTCTACACATACATAGCTCATACATCTTGTTATTAGTGTCTTTAATATATTAATTACAACCGTGACAAATCAAGCTCACTAAAGACAGTGCACTGGTCCACCACTGTGTAACACTTCTGCACCCTGTTACCACTTCTGCACCCTGCTACTGTCTTTATTGGTCTAACCTCATGTCATCTTGTGTATTTATTCCAGGTCCTCCACAACATGCATTCCTATTTTGTTATGCAACTGTTATGTTCACAAGTAATGTGCCTGGTTCACCAGCAGGTGACAGCAAACGCGGCAGAGCTGCATGTAGATAGAATGGAACCTTCCATTCGATTCTAACCCACCTCTGTAGAGAGGTGGGCGAGTCCTACTTCCTGCAGGAAGGGTGGGGCAGAAGTTCTAGTCAGTCTAGCTTACCCCCAGCTAGGGGGAGGGTGTACAGGGGCATGTCTCTGCTGGACGTGCCCACACCAGCCAGAGCACCTTAAGCTCTGCTGGCCGTGGAGGCCAAAGATTGAAGCCTCAGGAGCCAGAAGGAAAGTTCCCTGGCATAACCTAGAGTCACACTACAAAGTGAAGTGCAGCATACAGAAGAAGCTGAGTTATACAGCCAGCCTGTCAGTACAGCAGAGCCAGAGAGAAACAGATATAGCAGAGTGGAGTTTGCCTTCCAGTTTCATGCTAAAGACTGCTGGGACCAAGACAAAGCCTGTAAACCATTTTGGAGAACGTTTATGCAAAGTAAAGCTGCCATTGAACTTCATCTCAAGGTCTGGACTCAAGTTATTCTTTTATCCCTCAATTATTCCCCCTATTTATTGCTTCAAAGCCAAAGCCTGGGGTCCAGTGGTATCCAGGTAGGAGCACCGTGACACACAATAAGAGACATTTTGGGCCGTACCATTACACCACTTGGCATTTCCTACACCTGGGATACGTTACATAGAGGGCCCTGGGGGGAGGACCCTGTATTTTATAACAAGACACGGAGGCTCATATTGCTATAACCTTTCTTTACTTCTACCATAGCAGCAAAGAGAAAAAAGGTATACAAAATGGAAACCATAGTAACAGACTCCTCCCCTTATCCCAGTATATCCTTCCTTGTCTGCCTGGGCTCTTCCTCTTTCTTTGCTGCTACCAGACAGGAACATTTCTGTGGTGGCAGAATACCTTCCAGGCCTTCACAATACCCTAGCGGACTGGAGTTCGCGCTACATCTCGGACTCCAGCGACTGGAAGTTAGACGAGATGTTTTTTTCTGCTATTTCTTCTCTGTGGGGTCCCTTTTCAGTCGACCTGTTCGCTTCCTGTTTGAATACCCAACTGCCCAGGTTTTTCAGCTGGAGGCCGGACCCCTTGGCGGAAGCTGTAGACGCTCTACTTCAACATTGGGGAGACGCGTTGATGTATGCATTCCCTCCCTTCGCGCTCATCCCACGGGTACTCCTTCAAGTTCGTCAGCAGTTGGCGAACCTGGTTCTGATTGTGCCTTTTTAGAGAACGCAGTCTTGGTTCCCTCAAATCCTGGAACTTCTGGTGGAGTTTCCGCTTCTCCTTCCCGATCAGTTGTCACTGCTTCTAGGGCCTGCAGGAGAATTTCATCCACTTCTACAGAACGGATCGTTACGTCTCCTAGCTTGCAAGATCTCGGGAGTCCAGAAGGAGGCGCTGGACTTTCAGGAACGACTAGGTTCTTATTGGACTGCGCTTGGGCGCCCGGGACGAGACGGGCTTATCGAGCCGCCTGGGGTTCTTGGTCTCGCTGGTGCGTCGAGCGGACTTTGGATCCCGTTGAGGCTCCTGTAAATTCCATTTTAGCCTTTTTATCCTCACTTTTTGAGGCAGGGAAGGCTTACCGTACCATCAATGTCTTTAGGTCAGCAATTTCCTCCAGGCATAACGGTTTCGAGGGACGTCCTGCGGGTCAGCACCCCCCGGTCTGTCGTTTACTCAAAGGTTCACGTTTGGCCCGACCACCTCGGCCACGGTTTTCATCAACCTGGGATGTGTCTGGTGTCTTAACATTTTTAGTCAATTGGCCCTCTAATGATCATTTGTCATTACGTCAGTTATCGGCCAAATTAGTCACTTTATTCTGTTTAATCTCCTGTAAGAGAGTTTCAGGTGTGCAGGCTTTGGATTGGGATGCTAGATCCTTCACCCCGGAGGGGGTCCACTTTAACATTTCCTGTCGCACAAAAACCAGTATCCGGTCGGTCTCTTACCCCCGTTTTCCGGCTTCACCACAACTATGTCCTGTGGCGTGTTTACGCGAATATGAAGACAGAACCCGCCCATTGCGGTCTCTTTCTCTTCCCCACTTATTCATTTCTTTTCGCAGCCCATTTGCTCCGGTTACCAGTGTTACATTATCTCGCTGGGTTAAGTGGATTCTCTCCCTTTCCGGGATTGATATGTCTGTCTTCACGGCACACTCGGTTCGCAGTGCGGCAGCTACTTCCATGACAACATCTGGAGCTCACTTAGAAGATGTTATGAGATTGGCGGATTGGTCCAGGTCTTCCACTTTCCGCGAGTTTTATTTTAGACCGGCATCACACGCTTTTGATTCTTTAGTGGCTCAGCTTTAAACGAGCAATATGAGCCTCCGTGTCTTGTTATAAAATTACAGGATTTTACTAAGTATGACGTAAAGTCATGATTTTATTAAAGACACGGAGGCGAGTATTGCCCTCCCTGGACCCACCCTTTGGGGCTTGAGTAAGTATGTAATGTTGATTTACCCTATGGTCAGGATATTGAAGTTGTTAGTATTTTTACTACATGTGGTTCCTATGTTTTTCTAATGCACTGAATTATGGTCATAGAATGTTTTCTTTATATCCTTTTTTCCTAGGTTGAGAGACTAACGGCTTCATGCTTTTGAGTTACACAGTTCCGGTCCGGTCGGATGTCCGGTTGTTGCGGTCCAAGCCGACAGGTTCAAGAGGTTTTTCGTTATCCGGTTGTTTCAGCGTCAGTCGTTCCGGTTGAACAGCGTTGGTTGAGACGCAAAGAAAGAGGAAGAGCCCAGGCAGACAAGGAAGGATATACTGGGATAAGGGGAGGAGTCTGTTACTATGGTTTCCATTTTGTATACCTTTTTTCTCTTTGCTGCTATGGTAGAAGTAAAGAAAGGTTATAGCAATACTCGCCTCCGTGTCTTTAATAAAATCATGACTTTACGTCATACTTAGTAAAATCCTGTAATTTTCTTACGTTTGTCTTCCATAAATAAATTGCTAAAATTTTCCAAAATACTGTATGTTAAATATAATTTCTTCCTGCCATAGCACTGATATATACATGGGATATAGGCTATAGCCAGCTGTTCTTCACCACAAATCATCTTTTGTCTCTTACGCTCACCCTACGTATTTCCTGAAACTGCATGTCTAAAGTTACCAGCCAATCAGCCTGAGAATCTCCACACCGCCCCTTCGTCCATGCCACAAACAAAATCATAAAACACATTCCTGTTCAAAGGTTAACATAAAGCAATGCAGCAAATAGAACTCAGTGGTTCATGAGGCTGAAATACACGCTCGCACATCGCATAAACTTTTCTACAGCTTCAATGTTATTTCTCATTCGTGAAGCACCTCTGCTGCAGGGAGCAGTACAATTATTTTTTATGAGAAAAGGCAAAAAGAGTCTTCAAATATTTGAACGCACGAACCCTGCAGCTATGTTCAGTCACATTTTTCATTGTACTTGTTTTTCTCAACATCGCAGTTTTGAACCTGAATTAAAAGGGCAAATACAGTAAATATTTCAGCTGATGTTCCAAACCAGAAGTGTCTATTTATCCCTCTAGCTTTTCATGTCTATCCGAAAGAACACTGTCAGTCATCAGTGCACTTAAGAATGTTTCCTGGATACTTGAAAAATATGTAGTTTGAAACTAAACAGTGTCGCAATAGCATTGCTAGATACAGTCTGACCTTGTTTTAAAGGGAACCTGTCGCCATGAAAATGTGAAGTAATCTACATGCAGCATGTTATAGAGCAGGAGGAGCTGAGCAGATTGATATATAGTTTTATGGGAAAAGATTCAGTTTAAGGGCTTATGCACACAAATGTACATGCACACAAAAAACAGATGCGGACCCATTCACTTCAATGGAGCCACAAAAAATGTGGACAGCAAAAAATTTTGGGGGAGGTAAATTGACACAAAATGGTGAATTGGCCGTTTTTATTTTATTTTTTACCATTATGCCATTCACCATATGGGATTAGTATTGTTTTATTTTAATAGTAAGCCACTCACCGCGTCAAGGTCGTCTCAATTGAGTGGTCCCTAACTCTTGTTCCTACCTGTTCATGGGCCATGACAGCCACATGAAATCCAGGGAATGCAGGTCAGCATGCAAGCCAAGTACACTTTGCTTGTAACCCCGTCCGGTGCCATTACAGCTTTCATCGGATCCAGGGATGCAAGTACCAACATGCATGCTGAACCCACCATATACTTCTCCTGGAGCCAGATGGCTAATGGTAGGTTCTATATAAGCATCTCCTTTGAGTCAAGCACACCTGACCAGTCAATCTGTCCTGGAGGCTGGTTTTAAAGTCAGTATAAAACTGAGTCTGCTTATATAGAACCTACCATTAGCCATCTGGCTCCAGGAGAAGTATATGGTGGGTTCAGCATGCATGTTGGTACTTGCATCCCTGGATCCGATGAAAGCTGTAATGGCACCGGACGGGGTTACAAGCAAAGTGTACTTGGCTTGCATGCTGACCTGCATTCCCTGGATTTCATGTGGCTGTCATGGCCCATGAACAGGTAGGAACAAGAGTTAGGGACCACTCAATTGAGACGACCTTGACGCGGTGAGTGGCTTACTATGCTTTGGCCAAAATATAAACCAATGTCTCATCCAGCATGGAGGGCAGAGTGCTGGATGTAGTGTGCGATCACATTTGCATTTTCCGTTTGTATATGTATTTCGCCATAGTGATCTGCACCTGCAGGCAGGTTGTGCTGACTCAACCCCCCACTTTTTTTCTTTGTAGCATATATTGGAGGCGTGGCGATCTCCTTTGAGTCAAGCACACCTGACCAGTCAATCTGTCCTGGAGGCTGGTTTTAAAGTCAGTATAAAACTGAGTCTGCTTATATAGAACATACCATTAGCCATCTGGCTCCAGGAGAAATATATGGTGGGTTCAGCATGCATGTTGGTACTTGCATCCCTGGATCCGATGAAAGCTGTAATGGCACCGGACGGGGTTACAAGCAAAGTGTACTTGGCTTGCATGCTGACCTGCATTCCCTGGATTTCATGTGGCTGTCATGGCCCATGAACAGGTAGGAACAAGAGTTAGGGACCACTCAATTGAGACGACCTTGACGCGGTGAGTGGCTTACTATGCTTTGGCCAAAATATAAACCAATGTCTCATCCAGCATGGAGGGCAGAGTGCTGGATGTAGTGTGCGATCACATTTGCATTTTCCGTTTGTATATGTATTTCGCCATAGTGATCTGCACCTGCAGGCAGGTTGTGCTGACTCAACCCCCCACTTTTTTTCTTTGTAGCATATATTGGAGGCGTGGCGATCTCCTTTGAGTCAAGCACACCTGACCAGTCAATCTGTCCTGGAGGCTGGTTTTAAAGTCAGTATAAAACTGAGTCTGCTTATATAGAACCTACCATTAGCCATCTGGCTCCAGGAGAAGTATATGGTGGGTTCAGCATGCATGTTGGTACTTGCATCCCTGTATCCGATGAAAGCTGTAATGGCACCGGACGGGGTTACAAGCAAAGTGTACTTGGCTTGCATGCTGACCTGCATTCCCTGGATTTCATGTGGCTGTCATGGCCCATGAACAGGTAGGAACAAGAGTTAGGGACCACTCAATTGAGACGACCTTGACGCGGTGAGTGGCTTACTATGCTTTGGCCAAAATATAAACCAATGTCTCATCCAGCATGGAGGGCAGAGTGCTGGATGTAGTGTGCGATCACATTTGCATTTTCCGTTTGTATATGTATTTCGCCATAGTGATCTGCACCTGCAGGCAGGTTGTGCTGACTCAACCCCCCACTTTTTTTATTTTAATAGTATCAGCGTTTTTGCACGTGGCGATGCCCATGATGTGTATTTTTTTTATTGGTTAGGTATTTTGATTTTGGGGATAAGGGGGTGAGTTAAACTTTTATTTTATTTTTATTTTTTTTAAACATCACCCTGGGTGACTATAACTGGCAATCTTTAGACTGTCCATTGTATTCATTGATGGTTAGACAGCCATCATTGAACACTTCATTTTCAATATAACAATACAGTGCTGCCACCTAGTGGCCTGTATTGGTATATTCCACTAATAGCTGCCGAAGCCTGCTTGAGGCTTCAGGCTATTAGTACAGTGTAAGGGTCCATTCACACGTCCGCAATTTCGTTCCGCAATTGCGGACCCATTCATTTCTATGCTGAGTGGGCAGAGACCAGCGGTACTTTGCCCTGGTGCCAGCGCTACCACGGAAGAAGCCTGGTTGGAGCCTGATTGTTGGAGGGGGAGACCGGCTGTCTACCCTTTGGATACCCAGCTCTTTTGCTGGAGGGGGAGACCGACTGTCTCCCCTTTGGCTAAACAGCCCTGTTGCTGGGGGGCAGAACCGACTGTCCCTACCCCTGTGCTGTGAGTGCAGAGACCACGGTCCCATCTGCACGGTTGTGGGGCTAACTGTCTCCCCCTGGTACATTAAGCTGCCGCTGAGGAATGGAGACTGGGCTCCCAATTCCCAACAAATCCTTCTGTTGCTGTGGGATGGAGACTGGGATCCCAATTCCCAACAACTCAATCTGCTGCTGGGGGACAGAACCGACTGTCTCTGCCCCTGTAACTCAGCCTGCCACTGGGAGATGGAGACTGGGCTCTCAATTCCCAATAAATCACATTGCCCCTGGGGGACAGGACTGACTGTCTCTGCCCCCTGTAACTCAGCCTGCCGCTGGCGAATGGAGACTGGGCTCCCAATTCCCAATAAATCACATTGCCGCTAGAGGACAGGACCGACTGTCGCTGCCCCCTGTAACTCAGCCTGCCACTGGGGAATGGAGACTGGGCTCCCAATTCCCTGCAGGACTGGTGAAGAGACCTCGGTCCCATCTCCACCGGCCACCTGGGGTTCTTCCCAGTAAACCTCCACAATATCCTCCCAGCTGAAGGGCTCTGGACCTGGGTCTGACACTCTGCTCTCTCGCTGAGCCTTCCCAATGGAGTGGAAGAGATCTCGGTAGTCCTGCTCTAGTTTCCACTCCAGGATTGCTAGGTGAGCCAGGTCTTTCTCTACCTCATGGGGGTCATCCCAATCCTGCCTAACCTCCCTCTCATAGAAAATGTCCTGAAGTCTGTGAAGGGCTCCCGAAGTCAGGCTCTGCAAAGCACTCCCATAACAAGCGAGGACCATCAAACTCCTCTCCCTCTGGCTTGTCATGCTCAGCTGTCCAGGGTATATACTGTGCAATATACCACCAGAGCGCCTGGTAGGCATCCTCCAGCCATAGCTGCCATACCCGGTGCTCTAGTTCCTTCACCCATTCCTCCAGGGGCTGCACTCCCAGGAAGGGCATCCGCAGGGCCATTTACTTCTGCAATCGCTGCTCTTCACTGGGGAGACTCTCGCCTCGCTGGTATTGTACATTATCCAGGGCCTGGTACCAGATGCCTTGACTTAATGCATCCCGGCCATCCAGGTCTTCCTCATCGTATGCCACTGCTGGTTCGATCCTGCTGCTGTCAGAGACGCTGTACTGGGACATGCGTTGCCCTCAAATTGTAATTCCAGGGAATGATGTTTCCTGTAGCTGTCCCTCTGGCTGTGGGAACGATCACGCCGCTTGCCACCAATTGTAACGGCATACAAGGGTATAACAATATAACAAAATAATAGCAAAGACAGGTGCACTCTGCGGTCTTACTAAACCCTCAAACGGATTTTAAAATTGAGAGATTAGCCAACATGTCCTACGGTGTAGGACATGTCTGAGCCAGAGCACCGGGCCAAGGTTTCTCAAGTAGCTCGGGACCTAACACTCACCTACCTGTGCCTGTGTGGGCAATACCAGGAGCCAGTGGGCAAATTACAGGAGCATGAGGCCAACTCACAAACAACTCACCAGTTACCTCCAGCATGTAACCATGCTAGCAATGGGAGGAGGGGGGAGTCGGCGAGTCCCACTCAAGAGTGGCTGATAAGGCCCAGGCCTCACAGGTGCAGCTAAATGTAGCCTGTAGATGGAAAACAGGCACATTTAAATTGGAGTTTATACACCTCCAGGCATCTCTATATATACAAACTGAAAAGAATGGCATGGTATTAAACAAGCAGGAAGTGCTCAAACCCACATGCAGTTGTGCATATATATATACAGGGGAGCAGATCCTGCACTTGTGGCCCGTTGCTAATGACAATCCCCAGCAAAAATGCATACAGTGGAGGATGACCGCAGCAAACCACAAGTACCACAATAGAAATCCTACACAAGATAGCAATTATGTGGATGTGATAATCAATATAACAATATAACAAAATAATAGCAAAGACAGGTGCACTCTGCGGTCTTACTAAACCCTCAAACTGATTTTAAAATTGAGAGGTTAGCCAACATGTCCTACGGTGTAGGACATGTCTGAGCCCGAGCACCGCGCCAAGGTTTCTCAAGTAGCTCGGGACCTAACACTCACCTACCTGTGCCTATGTGGGCAATACCAGGAGCCAGTGGACAAATTACAGGAGCATGAGGCCGACTCACAAACAACTCACCAGTTACCTCCAGCATGTAACCATGCTAGCAATGGGAGGAGGGAGGAGTCTGCGAGTCCAACTCAAGACTGGCTGATAAGGCCCAGGCCTCACAGGTGCACCTAAATGTAGCCTATAAATGGAAAACAGGCACATTTAAATTGGAGTTAATACATCTCCAGGCATCTCTATATATACAAACTGCCTATGAAAAGAATGGCGTGGTATTAAACAAGCAGGAAGTGTTCAAACCCACATGCCTGGAGGTGTATAAGCTCCAATTTAAATGTGCCTGTTTTCCATCTACAGGCTACATTTAGGTGCACCTGTGAGGCCTGGGCCTTATCAGCCAGTCTTGAGTGGGACTCGCAGACTCCTCCCTCCTCCCATTGCTAGCATGGTTACATGCTGGAGGTAACTGGTGAGTTGTTTGTGAGTCGGCCTCATGCTCCTTAATTTGCCCACTGGCTCCTGGTATTGCCCACATAGGCACAGGTAGGTGAGTGTTAGGTCCCGAGCTACTTGAGAAACCTTGGCGCGGTGCTCAGGCTCAGACATGTCCTACACTGTAGGACATGTTGGCTAATCTCTCAATTTTAAAATCAGTTTAAGGGTTTAGTAAGACCGCAGAGTGCATCTGTCTTTGCTATTATTTTGTTATATTGTTATATTGATTATCACATCCACATAATTGCTATCTTGTGTAGGATGTCTATTGTGGTACTTGTGGTTCGCTGTGGTCATCCTCCACTGTATGCAGTGAATCCCCCCAAGAACGAGACCAAGCTCCGTGTTGAGGGTAAAGCAGTGGACAGCCAGAGCTGTGTGTTTATTGTTCTTATACATATTCTTACACATTAGTACCACCCACAGGGTTTTGTGAAAACAACCAATAAACACGTACAATACACTCAGACACTCCCACACAAAATCCTCCCCTCTGCCTGTGACACAAATACCTTACACAATGGGTTACTGTAATCATCACAGGCAGGAGAATACACAGTGTTACACAATGTCTTCTGTTCTGGAGACAACTGAGGAGTAATTCAATTATCTCTCAGGACAAAGGGAAATCGCCAATACACATGTGGGGACAATAGGACAGAAATCACTATTCAAATATACAATGTCACAACCCTTACAGTAAACATAGACATTTAACATATCCCCAGATAGCTTCGGTCTGAGTGCATTCAATTATTAGGTGAATGGCATTCAGACTACACGAATACAGTTCAATTGCCATGGAGTTTAGCATGGGCTGATGAGAGGGCCCATAATCCTGGGGCAAGAGCCTGGCAACCTCAGTAACTTCAGTAAAGTGATTTGTACAGACCAAGAAGTGGCGCCAATTATTAGACATAGAGGCCAGTGCGAAAACTGCAGGATTTTATCTTTTTTGTTTAAATATATGGAATACATGGAAAATTCAAATTGTTAAACATAAAAACGCGATTTAAACAGCAGGTCATTTTCTGATGACACATTCCCTTTAGATACATCACTCAAAATGTCTTTGTCTGGTAAAAGAGGTTGTTCTGCTGCGTTGCACTGAAATAAGGTATACAATATTTTTTCCTCAATCATTGTACTAACTTTTATTTCCTTTATTTGCTTTTCCTATCTTTGTCCATTCACATATTAAACATTTCATTATTTGTTTCCAGTATCACCAATAATCATGTACAAAATCCATTGTGTTAGGAAATTATTAACTGGGGATTACTTATGTCAATGAGATCCTGCCCAAAGAATCTCCAGCAAAGGTTTATTAGGTTTAGGCTGCTTTCAGACGAGTGTATTTGCAATGCGTATATAGTCCGGATTTTATGTTCCGGAATCCACTGCTAATGTTAATGAATGGAGCTATTCACATGGGCGTATAATTTCCGTCAGTATTTGAAATCCGCAGCATGTCCGAGTTTTGGGCGGATTTGTTTCCAAATACGCACATTACAGTCTGTGCAGTGCATAAATAAGGAAGGAAGAAATACGCCTGTAAATCCTGAAGCAATCCTGATGACAATACTGATGGGTTATCATCAGAATCCTGAGCCAGAATACTGACGGATTTCAATACGCTTGTCTGAAAGCGGCCATAGTGTTTTTTCAAAAGAATGGGAATGGATCGCAGCCTAGGAAAGAAATCCAGCATTCATAATCTTGAGACTAAAGGCAAATACTCCCCAGCATGTTTTGGATTCGTGTCACATTCGTGTTTTATCATATATAATGGAGACAAGGATAATCGAAACTTCAAAATTACCATTTAACATATAGTAAATATGTATTTATTTTTAGCATTACAAAATGATTTATATGAATACATAGCGAGGAATGAATGCAGGGGTAGAACTATCACCTAGTAGCGGCAGCAGGCCGTGCCTGTCAGTACACACACACAGTAAAGATTACTGTTCATGTGTACTGGCAGGCAAGGCCTGGACCGTAAGGGATGACAGACACAGCAGCCGGAAGTAGAAGAGTGCATGGGCTGAGGATCATCACCCATCCTCAGCTCACGTGATGACGTCACTGCATCTTAGCTGCTGCTGGGGAAAGCATGATGTGCTCTTTTCATCGGGGTAATGGGGCTAGGTATTACTGTTAATTTTAGTAACACTTCAGGGGCTTCACTACTATAAGGGGGTCACAAAGGTGGCAGTGCTAGTGTGTGGGGAACTAAGTGGGCATAACTACTGTGTGGGGGGCACTAAGGGGGTATTCTACTTTTTTGGGGATTAATAGGGCATAGCTACCATGAAGGGGGCACTGAGGAGGCATAACTACTTTGAAGGGGGCACTAAGGGGGAATAGGTACTTTGTGGGGCACTAAGAGGGCATAGAGAGCCCAAACGGCATACTGTAAAGTAACCCTTGACTCCAACTAATATCTCCTCTCATATTCTGCATATGCAGTTCACTTGTATATGGAAGCGTCAAATTCAAATTAGCTTAACAGGGGCCATAGTATGGCTGCAACACTTGGATCGTTCACAGTTTAAATTATTCACTTACATCACAAGAAAATCTTAAAGTGATCTAAATTCAGTACAGCATAAGGCCTCATGCACGCGGCCGTTGTGCGGCCGTTCCGTGCATTAGGGTCCGCAATTTGCGGTCCCCAATGTGCGGGCAACGTCCGTGCGGCGGCCGGGATGGATCGAGACCCATTCAACTTGAATGGGTCCGTGATCCGTCCACACCGCAAAAAAATAGAACATGTTCTACTTTTTTGCGGTGCTGAGGGACAGACAGAAACACAGACAAAGCACTCTGTAGTGCTTCCGTGGGGTTCCGTGCCTTCATTCCGCACCGCAGCTCCGGATTGCAACAGCTGTGTGCATAAGGCCTAAATGTGTGGGAATCTAAGATCCATATTACACCTTTCTGAAAAGGTGGACTGGCCATAGACCCTACAGAGAAACTTCCCGGTGGGCCGATTCCCAGGAGGCACCTGAGCTTTCCTAACAACCACTGGCCATGGTAAGTAATGATTTGACGTTCCCTTCCCAACTGCTGAATGTAACTCTATTACCATCCTAAGGCAACTGGAGTGGGAGGACAGAACATGGCAGCTGGGGATGGCCACCACAGACAGGCAGCTTCTGGGGAGGTATTTTGTACTGCTGGGGAAATATTTTGTGATGCACTGTAATATTTGGCTGTGTAGGGGTGGTATAATGTGCTGCAATATGGTATTGTTGGCCCTGCCTACTTGTGCTGATCCTGCCTTCTGTCAGTTAGTTCCCCACTACTAAATAGGGCCACTTTTAGTCTTCTTCCAGGGCCAGTCCACTCTTGCCTCTCTGAAATAGCCCTAGGCAGGCCATACATATAAGATAGCTGTCGGTCGAATGCTCATTTGGCCAACTATCAATCCTCATCCACTCATACACATGCCCACTTGGCTCAGCCAAGCAAGCATTTGTTCTTAGTAGGAAAAGGAGGAGGAAGCTACAGCCAGACTGTTTAACAAAATAATAGCAAAGACAGGTGCACTCTGCGGTCTTACTAAACCCTCAAACTGATTTTAAAATTGAGAGATTAGCCAACATGTCCTACAGTGTAGGACATGTCTGAGCCCGAGCACCGCGCCAAGATTTCTCAAGTAGCTCAGGACCTAACACTCACATACCTGGGCCATGTGGGCAATACCAGGAGCCAGTGGGCAAATTACAGGAGCTCCTGTAATTTGCCCACTGGCTCCTGGTATTGCCCACATGGCCCAGGTAGGTGAGTGTTAGGTCCCGAGCTACTTGAGAAACCTTGGCGCGGTGCTCGGGCTCAGACATGTCCTACACCGTAGGACATGTTGGCTAATCTCTCAATTTTAAAATCAGTTTGAGGGTTTAGTAAGACCACAGAGTGCACCTGTCTTTGCTATTATTTTGTTATATTGTTATATTGATTATCACATCCACATAGTTTCTATCTTGTGTAGGATGTCTGTTGTGGTACTTGTGGTTCGCTGCGGGCATCCTCCACTGTATGCATTTTTGCTGGGGATCGTCATTAGCAACGGGCCACAAGTGCAGGATCTGCTACCCTGTATATATATGCACAACTGCATGTGGGTTTGAGCACTTTCTGCTTGTTTAACCACCTCCGGACCGCTGTACGCAGATTCGCGTTCCGGAGGTGGCAGCGCTGCGCACAATCACGCATATACGCGTCATCTCGCGAGACGCGAGATTTCGCTCAAAGCCGGCCCGCGCATGCGCATCGCGGGCCGGCAAAATTCAAAGAACAAGTTCGTCACCAGCCTGCCAGCAACGATCATTGGCTGGCAGGCTGGCGATTTTCAAAAAATCCAATCAAAAGTCATATAACAGATCATATTAGTAAATATGATCTGTTATATGGCTTGTCTGCTCCTGTGCTGGTCCTTTTCGTCGGTTGGATCCAGCAGAGGAGCAGACTGAACTGTGAGTAGCACCAAACACTACACCTTAGCCCCAGATCACCCCCCTGCACCCCAATTAACCCTTTGATCACCCCTTTGATCGCCCCTGTCAATCACTAGTGAAAGGAAAAAAAGTGATCAGTGTAAACTGTCACTTTTTTTTTTTCACTGGTATTGGCTGTTAGGTTTTAGGGATAGTTTAGGCCCCTTGGTTAGGTAGTTAGCGTCAGTTAGCGCCCACCCCACCGCACCGCAGTCACTTTTATTCGCTGAATAGCGTATCGCTAATCAGCATTTGTACTTTTATAGTATCTGTAAGTGATCAAAACTGATCACGGTCAGATCTATAATAGTATTAGTGTCACTTTAGTTCGCCCTCCACCCAAAACGCAGTGTTTGCCCGATCAGGCCTGATCGGTCGCCCACACGTGCGTTCACCCACGCCCGCCCCACCGCAGTGACAAAAAATATATATTTTTTGATCACTGCACATTCATTTTACACGCACTGCGGCGATAAAAAAATCAGTTTTGATATTTTTTATCAACCGCAGCGGCCTCCGGTACTTCGCTAGCCTCCCCTTTGTAAGACAGGCTTGCTTTTTTTCTTGGGTAGTCTCAGGGAATACCCCTAAATTTAGTAGTCCAAATGTCAAACAGGGGGTATTCTTCTGAAGAGGCCTACAGGATTCTGACCCAGTCGGATGAGGAGTGGGAACCCTCATCTGACGAATCTAGCGGGTCAGAATATGAACCTGTAGAAAGCAGTGGCTCTCTGACCCAAAGTTCGGACGAGGAGGTTGAGGTCCCTGGCAGCACCAGGCGTACCCGGCCCCGTGTCGCTAGACCACAGGTTATGCAGGATCCGCTTCAAGAGCAGCAGAGTGGGGCTGTCGCTGCCGGATCACGTGGTGAGGCATACACCAGCAGCGCAGCCCTCCCTGGACCTAGTACCAGCACTGCCGTACAACATGGTGACGTGGCGAGCACCAGAAGGGCAGTTGAAGCTGGTACGGTGGCACGTGCAGTAGTTACCCCGTCGCAGCCACCGCACAGACAGGCCCGTAGAGCCCCTAGAATCCCTGAGGTGCTGGCAAACCCTGATTGGCAGTCACCAACTTCAGCCGCACCTGTAGTTCCCCCTTTCACCGCCCAGTCTGGAGTTCGGGTTGAGACAGCTCAAATCGGTTCGGCCCTGGGATTTTTTGAGCTGTTCTTGACTGCGGAGCTCTTGGACTTAGTCGTGGCAGAGACAAACCGGTATGCCACACAATTTATATCCGCCAACCCGGGAAGCTTTTATGCCCAGCCTTTCCGGTGGAAACCAGTCCAAGTTTCCGAACTTAAATTTTTTTTGGGCCTTCTCCTCAACATGGGCCTGACAAAAAAGCATGAATTGCGGTCATATTGGTCCACGCACCCGATTCATCACATGCCCATGTTCTCTGCTGCTATGTCCAGGGCACGATTTGAGGCCATCCTCCGTTTCCTGCATTTTAGCGACAACACCACCTCCTGTCCCAGAGGCCACCCAGCTTTTGACCGGCTCCACAAAATTCGGCCCCTCATAGACCATTTCAACCAGAAATTTGCAGATTTGTATACCCCCGAGCAAAACATCTGCGTAGACGAGTCCCTAATACATTTTACCGAGCGCCTTGGCTTCAAACAGTACATCCCAAGCAAGCGTGCCCGGTATGGGGTCAAATTGTATAAGCTCTGTAAAAGGGCCACAGGCTATACCCACAAATTTCGGATCTATGAGGGAAAAGATCAGACCCTGGAGCCGGTCGGTTGCCCTGACTACCTGGGGAGCAGTGGGAAGACAGTCTGGGACTTGGTGTCACCCTTATTCGGCAAGGGGTACCATCTTTATGTGGACAATTTTTACACAAGTGTGGCCCTCTTTAGGCATTTGTTTCTAGAACGGATTTGCGCCTGTGGCACCGCGCGAACTAGTCGCGTGGGCTTCCCCCAACGTTTGTAACCACCCGTCTTGCAAGGGGGGAGAGGGCTGCCTTGTGTAACGAAGAACTGCTCGCGGTGAAATGGAGAGACAAGCGTGATGTTTACATGCTCTCCTCCATTCACGCAGACACGACAATCCAAATTGAGCGAGCAACCCGTGTCATTGAAAAGCCCCTCTGTGTCCACGACTATAATGCGCTCATGGGAGGGGTGGACTTCAATGACCAGATGTTGTCTCCGTATTTAGTTTCCCGCAGAACCAGACGCTGGTATAAGAAGGTGTCTGTATATTTAATTCAATTGGCGCTGTATAATAGTTTTGTTCTCTACAGTAAGGCTGGGAGAACACGATCCTTCCTCAAATTCCAGGAAGAGATCATCGAGAACCTCCTTTACCCAGGAGGTTCCGTGGCCCCATCCACCAGTGTAGTTAGCCGTCTACACGAGCGACATTTCCCCAGTGTCGTTCCTGGTAGGGAGGAATCGAGCAACTATAGACCAGTGAGTCTGACATCAATAGTAGGCAAATTAATGGAAACCCTATTAAAGGATAGGATTGTGGAACATCTAAAATCCCATGGATTGCAAGATGAAAAACAACATGGGTTTACTTCAGGGAGATCATGTCAAACAAATCTTATAGATTTTTTTGACTGGGTGAATAAAATAATAGACGGTGGAGGTGCAGTAGACATCGCATATCTAGATTTTAGTAAGGCTTTTGACACTGTCCCACATAGAAGACTTATCAATAAACTGCAGTCATTGAGCATGGACTCCCATATTGTTGAGTGGATTAGGCAGTGGCTGAGTGACAGACAACAGAGGGTTGTAGTCAATGGAGAACATTCAAAACAAGGTCATGTTACCAGTAGGGTTCCACAGGGATCTGTACTGGGACCAATTTTGTTTAATATCTTCATAAGTGATATTGCAAAAGGCCTCGCTGGTAAGGTTTGTCTTTTTGCTGATGACACAAAGATATGTAACAGGGTTGATGTTCCTGGAGGGAAACGCCAAATGGAAAAGGATTTAGGAAAACTAGAAGAATGGTCAGAACTCTGGAAACTGAAATTTAATGTGGATAAGTGCAAGATAATGCACCTGGGGCGTAAAAACCCAAGGGCAGAATATAGAATATTTGACACAGTCCTGACCTCAGTATCTGAGGAAAGGGATTTAGGAGTAATTATTTCAGAAGACTTAAAGGTGGGAAGACAATGTAATAGAGCAGCACGAAATGCCAGCAGAATGCTTGGATGTATAGGGAGAGGTATAAGCAGTAGAAAGAGTGAAGTGCTTATGCCGCTGTACAGAACACTGGTGAGACCTCACTTGGAGTATTGTGCGCAGTACTGGAGGCCATATCTCCAGAAGGATATAGATACTCTAGAGAGAGTTCAGAGAAGAGCTACTAAACTAGTACATGGATTGCAGGATAAAACTTACCAGGAAAGGTTAAAGGACCTTAATATGTATAGCTTGGAAGAAAGAAGAGACAGAGGGGATATGATAGAAACTTTTAAATACATAAAGGGAATCAACTCGGTAAAGGAAGAGAGCATATTTAAAAGAAGAAAAACTACCACAAGAGGACACAGTTTTAAATTAGAGGGGCAAAGGTTTAAAAGTAATATAAGGAAGTATTACTTTACTGAGAGAGTAGTGGATGCATGGAATAGCCTTCCTGCAGAAGTGGTAGCTGCAAATACAGTGAAGGGGTTTAAGCATGCACGGGATAGGCATAAGGCCATCCTTCATATAAGATAGGGCCGGGGGCTATCCATAGTATTCAGTATATTGGGCAGACTAGATGGGCCAAATGGTTCTTATCTGCCGACACATTCTATGTTTCTATGTTTCAACCCAACCGTCACCCCGAAAAAGATGTCGTGTCTGTAGCAGGAGTGGAATAAGGCGTGACACCCGCTATTTCTGTCCTGACTGTCCTGACCACCCTGCCCTATGCTTTGGTGAGTGTTTCCGGAAGTACCACACACAGGTACACCTAGCATAGGGATTGCATCTCACAGGACAGGCACACAGGGCTATTAGGGCCCTTTTACTCACAGCTGCTGCAAACCTCTCCTTTCACCTGGGATAAAGTGCATAACGTACTTTGCCACATCTTTGGGCGATTTGCGCTTTGCACATTGTCCCATGGGGAAGGAGAGGTTTGTTCTATAAAGGTAAAAAAAACTAAACAAAAAAAAAATTACCGGTAAGTAAAAAAGTTAAAAAAGTTTAAAAAAAGTTAATATGTTCTGTTCTAAAGTTAATAAAGTTATTGCTTTGCGGCCTGGTTTTTTCTTTTTTGTTTTGTTTTTTTTACCTTTCAGGTGGACCAACCGATATGAGCTGAGGAGGTGGCGGTGTTCATATACTTTGGCAAACACTTTGTATATATAAAAAAAAAATCCCGGCAATGATTTATTCATCCACATCGATTGATGTGAATGGAGAAATCGGGTTTGCCAGGGCATACGAGCTAAGTGGGTATGGATGTTGGGCGGAGCTCCTATGTCCTGGCAGACGCCTTTCCCCTCCTTTTTTTTTTTTGGCAGAGATTTTTTCATCCACATTGATCGATGCGAATGAAGAAATCTGTGCCGTTCATTTTTTTCTTTCAGCCCAGAGGCTGAACGGAAAAAAAAAATCTCATTACCCGTATGCTCAATATAAGGAGAATAGCAGAAACTCCTAATGCTGGGCATACATGTAATGATTGTGGAGACCCTCAAATGCCAGGGCAGTACAAACACCCCACAAATAACACCATTTTGGAAGGAAGACACCCCAACTTATTCGCTGAGGGGCATATTGAGTCCATGAAAGATTGAAATTTTTGTCCCAAGTTAGCGGAAAGGGAGACTTTGTGAGAACAAAATCAAAAAAATCAATTTCCGCTAACTTGTGCCAAAAAAAATTTTTTTCTATGAACTCGCCATGCCCCTCATTGAATACCTTGGGGTGTCTTCTTTCCAAAATGGGGTCACATGTGGGGTATTTATACTGCCCTGGCATTTTAGGGGCCCCAAAACGTGAGAAGAAGTCTGGTATCCAAATGTCTAAAAATGCCCTCCTAAAAGGAATTTGGGCACCTTTGCACACCTAGGCTGCAAAAAAGTGTCACACATCTGGTATTTCTGTATTCAGGAGAAGTTGAGGAATGTGTTTTGGGGTGTCTTTTTACATATACCCATGCTGGGTGAGATAAAAATCTTGGTCAAATGCCAACTTTGTATAAAAAAATGGGAAAAGTTGTCTTTTGCCAAGATATTTCTCTCACCCAGCATGGGTATATGTAAAATGACACCCCAAAACACATTCCCCACCTTCTCCTGAGTACGGAGATACCAGATGTGTGACACTTTTTTGCAGCCTAGGTGGGCAAAGGGGCCCACATTCCAAAGAGCACCTTTCGGATTTCACAGGTCATTAACCTACTTACCACACATTAGGGCCCCTGGAAAATGCCAGGGCAGTATAACTACCCCACAAGTGACCCCATTTTGGAAGAAGACACCCCAAGGTATTCCGTGAGGGGCATGGCAAGTTCCTAGAATTTTTTATTTTTTGTCACAAGTTAGTGGAAAATTATGATTTTTTTTATATTTTTTTTCATACAAAGTCTCATATTCCACTAACTTGTGACAAAAAATAAAAACTTCCATGAACTCACTATGCCCATCAGCGAATACCTTGGGGTCTCTTCTTTCCAAAATGGGGTCACTTGTGGGGTAGTTATACTGCCCTGGCATTCTAGGGGCCCAAATGTGTGGTAAGGAGTTTGAAATCAAATTCTGTAAAAAATGACCTGTGAAATCCGAAAGGTGCTCTTTGGAATATGGGCCCCTTTGCCCACCTAGGCTGCAAAAAAGTGTCACACATCTGGTATCTCCGTACTCAGGAGAAGGTGGGGAATGTGTTTTGGGGTGTAATTTTACATATACCCATGCTGGGTGAGAGAAATATCTTGGCAAAAGACAACTTTTCCCATTTTTTTATACAAAGTTGGCATTTGACCAAGATATTTATCTCACCCAGCATGGGTATATGTAAAAAGACACCCCAAAACACATTCCTCAACTTCTCCTGAATACAGAGATACCAGATGTGTGACACTTTTTTGCAGCCTAGGTGGGCAAAGGGGCCCATATTCCAAAGAGCACCTTTCTGATTTCACAGGTCATTTTTTACAGAATTAGATTTCAAACTCCTTACCACACATTTGGGCCCCTAGAATGCCAGGGCAGTATAACTACCCCACAAGTGACCCAATTTTGGAAAGAAGAGACCCCAAGGTATTCGCTGATGGGCATAGTGAGTTCATGGAAGTTTTTATTTTTTGTCACAAGTTAGTGGAATATGAGACTTTGTATGAAAAAAAAAAAAAAAAAAATCATCATTTTCCACTAACTTGTGACAAAAAATAAAAAATTCTAGGAACTCGCCATGCCCCTCACGGAATACCTTGGGGTGTATTCCTTCCAAAATGGGGTCACTTGTGGGGTAGTTATACTGCCCTGGCATTCTAGGGGCCCAAATGTGTGGTAAGGAGTTTGAAATCAAATTCTGCAAAAAATGACGAGTGAAATCCGAAAGGTGCTCTTTGGAATATGGGCCCCTTTGCCCACCTAGGCTGCAAAAAAGTGTCACACATCTGGTATCTCCGTACTCAGGAGAAGGTGGGGAATGTGTTTTGGGGTGTCATTTTACATATACCCATGCTGGGTGAGAGAAATATCTTGGCAAAAGACAACTTTTCCCATTTTTTTATACAAAGTTGGCATTTGACCAAGATATTTATCTCACCCAGCATGGGTATATGTAAAAAGACACCCCAAAACACATTCCTCAACTTCTCCTAAATACAGAGATACCAGATGTGTGACACTTTTTGCAGCCTAGGTGGGCAAAGGGGCCCATATTCCAAAGAGCACCTTTCGGATTTCACAGGTCATTTTTTACAGAATTTGATTTCAAACTCCTTACCATACATTTGGGCCCCTAGAATGCCAGGGCAGTATAACTACCCCACAAGTGACCCCATTTTGGAAAGAAGAGACCCCAAGGTATTCGCTGATGGGCATAGTGAGTTCATGGAAGTTTTTATTTTTTGTCACAAGTTAGTGGAATATGAGACTTTGTATGAAAAAAAAAAAGAAAACATCATATTCCACTAACTTGTGACAAAAAATAAAAAATTCTAGGAACTCGCCATGCCCCTCACGGAATACCTTGGGGTGTCTTCTTTCCAAAATGGGGTCACTTGTGGGGTAGTTATACTGCCCTGGCATTCTAGGGGCCCAAATGTGTGGTAAGGAGTTTGAAATTAAATTCTGTAAAAAATGACCTGTGAAATCCGAAAGGTGCTCTTTGGAATATGGGCCCCTTTGCCCACCTAGGCTGCAAAAAAGTGTCACACATCTGGTATCTCCGTACTCAGGAGAAGGTGGGGAATGTGTTTTGGGGTGTCATTTTACATATACCCATGCTGGGTGAGAGAAATATCTTGGCAAAAGACAACTTTTCCCATTTTTTTATACAAAGTTGGCATTTGACCAAGATATTTATCTCACCCAGCATGGGTATATGTAAAAAGACACCCCAAAACACATTCCTCAACTTCTCCTGAATACAGAGATACCAGATGTGTGACACTTTTTTGCAGCCTAGGTGGGCAAAGGGGCCCATATTCCAAAGAGCACCTTTCGGATTTCACAGGTCATTTTTTACAGAATTTGATTTCAAACTCCTTACCACACATTTGGGCCCCTAGAATGCCAGGGCAGTATAACTACCCCACAAGTGACCCCATTTTGGAAAGAAGAGACCCCAAGGTATTTCGTGATGGGCATAGTGAGTTCATAGAACTTTTTATTTTTTGTCACAAGTTAGTGGAATATGAGACTTTGTAAGAAAAAAAAAAAAATCATCATTTTCCGCTAACTTGTGACAAAAAATAAAAAGTTCTATGAACTCACTATGCCCATCAGCGAATACCTTAGGGTGTGTACTTTCCGAAATGGGGTCATTTGTGGGGTGTTTGTACTGTCTGGGCATTGTAGAACCTCAGGAAACATGACAGGTGCTCAGAAAGTCAGAGCTGCTTCAAAAAGCGGAAATTCACATTTTTGTACCATAGTTTGTAAACGCTATAACTTTTACCCAAACCATTTTTTTTTACCCAAACATTTTTTTTTTATCAAAGACATGTAGAAAAATAAATTTAGAGTAAAATTTATATATGGATCTCGTTTTTTCTGCAAAATTTGACAACTGAAAGTGAAAAATGTCATATTTTTGCAAAAAAATCGTTAAATTTCGATTAATAACAAAAAAAGTAAAAATGTCAGCAGCAATGAAATACCACCAAATGAAAGCTCTATTAGTGAGAAGAAAAGGAGGTAAAATTCATTTGGGTGGTAAGTTGCATGACCGAGCAATAAACGGTGAAAGTAGTGTAGGTCAGAAGTGTAAAAAGTGGCCTGGTCTTTCAGGGTGTTTAAGCACTGGGGGATGAGGTGGTTAATACCACGCCATTCTTTTCAGTTTGTATATGCCAGACTACTTAGCAGCGGCTTATCTCCCTGGGAAAATAAAGGATCGGGAGGTTGAAATCCAACTGCCTGATACTGTTCCGCCAAAATCGACACGTTCAGCCAACAAACATCTAATGTGTATGGCCAGCGTTGGAGGCTCCATTTCTGATTTAAATAGACACATCAGCAGAACTTAGGGCTGGTTGTAGTTCAATGCGACCCATCAGGTGCCATTGGTATTTGTAGTGAGATGGAACCAGCTGTGTTGTGGTCTCTGTTCTATACAGAAACCACAACGAGAGTGCAAACACAACCTTAATCTGTCAGTAGTCTCAAATAAAGAAAAAAAAGTCCTATAAAAAGCCTAGGGGCGGTAAAGGGTGTGAGGCTACTCATTGGGTACATGAACACTAACTGCTCAGTTAAATTTCGAGACAATCTTACAATGCCACCATTATATTCAGCACCAAATACACATTCACAGTGTTCCCTAAACTGCATCTGCCAGACAGAATAATCAGTAATTGCAGTAGATTCTGCTAGAGGTAACCATTTCAGATAATTCCTTAAAAGACATGGAGCATGTTTGTTTTCCTCTCAGTTACATGACAGAGGACACATTTTATAAGAACTGCAGACTTCAGAAACACTTCCTATACACCCCCTACTCCTGCTCCTCTACCTTTTCTCCATTGCAGGGTGAAATCTTGCAGACTACATTTTACAGCAGAAAAGGACCCCCCGGACCCTCTAGTCAGCCCTTATTATGTATTTATCTTAGGACATGAGGCATGTTATAATTCCCTTACTGTAGATTTCCTAAACACATATGATGGAAGTTTGTTCCAAGCCTGAACTACCTTGTAAAAATATTATCTAACATTGGTTCTGATCCTTCCCCCAACTAATTTTAGATTATTCTTGTGTTGAGTTTTATTCCCTCCTTATTTATGCCTTTAACATGCCTAAAGATGTCGATCATGTCCCCTTTCCCTTCTTTCCTCGAGGCTATACAAATTAAGTTCTTAAGTCTCTCCTGATATCGTGTAAGCTTCAGACCCTCCACCATTTTTGTATCTTGCCTTTGCACCCATTCCATTTTATCTGTCTTTTTGTAGGTGAGGTTTCCAGAACTGGACACAGTATTCCAGATGTGGTCTCACTAGTGCTCGATATATTGGGATCACAATCTCTCTCTTCCTACTGGTTAAACCTCTAGCTATACAGCCAACCATCAGACTTGCTTTCCCTGCTGCCTGCCAACACTGTGCACTTATTTAGAAGCTGTCTGATCCCAAGACCCCTGAATCCCTCTCTTCTGAAGTCTTGGCCAACACAGAACTGCCAATATGATATTCAGACAGATGATTGCTTCTCTCCAAGTGTATTGTTTTACATTTGGAAAATTGAACTACAGTTTCCATTGTTTGGACCATTTATCCAGAGAAGCGAAATATTTTTCCATGCTACTAATGCCTCCAGGAATATTAACCCTGTTACAAACTTTCGTGCCGTCAGCAAACAGGCAAGTCCCATCCTAGTTCCTCTGACGTAATTCTGAAGCCGCACTGTAATCTCGCACACACACGTTTACTTGTCACCAAAGCGCCAGCTTTATGCGCAGTTCTTTCCATGAGGCAGATGCAAGCACAAGGCTGGGAGACTGCGCAGGTGCTTAGGTGACAAGTAAATGCGTGTGCAAGATTATAGAGTGGTCTCAGAATGGCGTCAGAGGAGCTAGGAAGGGACTTGAGGATGAGGGGAGGTGCTGGGCTCCACTGATAATTAGCAGTTGGACTCTTTTTTACAGGTCGTTTACATATACAGTACAGACCAAAAGTTTGGATACACCTTCTCATTCAAAGAGTTTTCTTTATTTTCATGACTATGAAAATTGTAGATTCACACTGAAGGCATCAAAACTATGAATTAAAACATGTGGAATTATATACATAACAAACAAGTGTGAAACAACTGAAAATATGTCATATTCTAGGTTCTTCAAAGTAGCCACCTTTTGCTTTGATTACTGCTTTGCACACTCTTGGCATTCTCTTGATGAGCTTCAAGATGTAGTCCCCTGAAATGGTTTTCACTTCACAGGTGTGCCCTGTCAGGTTTAATAAGTGGGATTTCTTGCCTTATAAATGGGGTTGGGACCATCAGTGGCGTTGAGGAGAAGTCAGGTGGATACACAGCTGATAGTCCTACTGAATAGACTGTTAGAATTTGTATTATGGCAAGAAAAAAGCAGCTAAGTAAAGAAAAACGAGTGGCCATCATTACTTTAAGAAATGAAGGTCAGTCAGTCAGCCGAAAAATTGGGAAAACTTTGAAAGTAAGGGCTATTTGACCATGAAGGAGAGTGATGGGGTGCTGCGCCAGAAGACCTGGCCTCCACAGTCACCGGACCTGAACCCAATCGAGATGGTTTGGGGTGAGCTGGACCGCAGAGTGAAGGCAAAAGGGCCAACAAGTGCTAAGCATCTCTGGGAACTCCTTCAAGACTGTTGGAAGACCATTTCAGGGGACTACCTCTTGAAGCTCATCAAGAGAATGCCAAGAGTGTGCAAAGCAGTAATCAAAGCAAAAGGTGGCTACTTTGAAGAACCTAGAATATGACATATTTTCAGTTGTTTCACACTTGTTTGTTATGTATATAATTCCACATGTGTTAATTCATAGTTTTGATGCCTTCATAGTCATGAAAATAAAGAAAACTCTTTGAATGAGAAGGTGTGTCCAAACTTTTGGTCTGTACTGTATATAAAATTGATTTTTTCAGCAAAAACTACAGCAATCATAAGTTACATACCGGTGTATTTCTGACATGCTATAGGAGACCTCCAATAACATGTAATCAGGTCTATATGCATCATCTTGCTGACAGAATTCCTTTAAGAACTACTAGTCAAGAGAATACAGAGTTCTCATTAAGACTGAAACATACTGGTTTGTGTTTGGATGGTGCTTTCATTACTGGTACAGAACTGGAGAAAACTGGAATGCTGTTTATGGGAGTTGAGTGGTGTTGGCACATCCTAAAACAAGTACTTAATGGATCAGATTACATGGCTGGAAATTTCCATTACATTTAAACTGTAAATGTCATGTTTTCATCAAAAAAATCTATTTTAGCATACTGTATGTTACTGCTGCAGCAGCATAATGCATAAAGCAATCTTTAGTTTCTTCACATACCACGGTTTCCCTTGAGTTTTTCCCTTGGCTACGGCTGTTTAAACATTTACAATATGAGGACCTTCTCAAGATGGCTCCTCTGCCAGTTCTCTGAGGTCAAAACTGCTTTCCGTCACTTCACATACACACTTGCTGTAGCCAGCAGCTCCCTGCCAGCCAATCAGATTGGATTACTATGAGACACGCCTCCTCACTCTGAAGCCTAATGCAGGCATGCAGTGTGAAGGACCGCCCCTCCATCTTCCTGTCTTCTTAGCTGGAGACAGACAAGCCATAGCAACTGTCTTTTAAGGGAGCAGTGGAAAGGGACAGGGGACATTATTGAAAGATGTTCCAACTCAAATATTTGCTAGTGATAATGGTGTCCAACAAAAACAAAATGTATTACTCAAAACAAAAGGACGTCTTTTTTCCTTTACCTCTGCCATTTTTTCACCTTTTGGGTATTGTCCCTTGCTTTATGACTCATATGTATGATATCAATTTGGCAGCAATTTTATAATATTGTACCCTGTCTGACTAAGTCTGCTTATATGTGGCTTTGGAAGTGAACAGTAATCCTTAGGGTTCTCTTTTTAACTATTGATTTATTAAACTGTTTTTAGGCATCCTTTTGTTTTGAGTAATACATTTCGTTTTTGTTGGACACCATTATCACTAGCAAATATTTGAGTTGGAACGTGTTTTGTTTAATAAATAAAAGTATGGCAAGTTTTTTAAGCGGCACTATTTTCACAGAGGCATTAAGGAGGCACAGGACATCTTTTCAGAGAAAGAGATGCCAGGATTAACTTTTACTGTCTCTTGTAAATTGGCCTTTCCAGGAATTGTACGTAGGTGTAACGCTCCAATGGGTGTGGACCCGCTGTTCCACTTACCGTTTTGGCTTTGGGCCAAACTTGGGAGCGGAATCTAAGTGTCTGGTCTTCACCCTTTATCCCACTCCAAGATGCAGAAGATGGTCTTAGGGGAGACACCAGGATGCTACCGCAAGAGTGGTCCCAGTTAAGTGGCAGCTGGCCGAGCAGACAAAAACGCACCCCAGTGCAAGCACTGGGGATACAGGCAGGTGGAGCGAGCTGTCGCTGGATGGAAGAAGCGCAGCAGCAGAGTCAGATGAAGCAGAGCTGAGTTAGTGATTAAGCAGAGCTGGAGCTGTTAGAACAGCAGAGCTGAATAGCTCAGGTGCAGCAGATGTAACAAGCTGAACAGCAGACACAGGTGTGGTTGACAATCCGAATCATACACTTCAGGGCAGCAAGGTACAGGAGGATAAGGCAGAGACGAGGTCAGGATACAGGCTAAGGTCGGAAGCAGGATAACAACAGGAACTACGAGCTGGCACCTTCGCTGTAGAAAACTACAATATTGCTCAGGCATCACAGGAAGGGGGAAGCACCTTTATAAAGGTGGTGCCTGGCCGGGATTGGAGAGAAGGCGGAATCAGGGGCGTGCACGAACCCTTAAAGAAACAGGACACGTGCGGCTCCTACAAGGTGCAACTGAAGCTGTCGCCGCCTGCGACAGTGCAGGAAAGCGGGTCTGAAGCCTGCAGCAGAGAGGAGGAGCCTTGTGTGCAGTTCGACTGAGGTACATAGCAGGATGTTCTGCACGCTGGCTGCTGCCAACTGCCGTTGTTACAGTATCCCTCCTCTCACGCCCCTTCTTCTTAGTCCTGATGTGCTGAAAAAATATTTTGAGAAGATTCGGAGCATGTACATTTTCCTCCAGCTCCCAGGAACGTTCCTCAGGACCATAATTCTTCCAGTCTACAAGGAAGTACCTCTTGCCACCAACTACCTTGAAATCGAGGATGTTCTGTACATCAAATTAAGATTCTTCGCCAGTAGGAACGGAAGTAGTGGTGGAGGGGGGTCTGGAAAAGGAGTTGAGGACCAATGGTTTCAGGAGAGATACATGGAAGGAGTTTGGATCCAGATGGTAGGAGGCAAACAGAGTTTGTAGGAAACAGGGTTGATGCGCTCTAGCATCTCAAACGGGCCCATAAACCAGGGAGAAAATTTGTAACAGGGTACCTTCATAGGGATGTTACGGGAGAAAAGCCAGACTTTGTCGCCAGGAGAGAACTGAGGAGGTGGTCTACGTCTGGTATCTGCATTCTTCTTCATATGGGTAAATGCCTGAGAGATAGAGTCCTTAGTCTGTCTCCAGAAGCTGAGGAAGTCTCTGAACAAAGAATTAGTAGCTGGTACCTCAGAAGACACAGACAGGGGTAAAAGGAGCATGGGGATGAAGTCCATACACTATATAGAAGGGAGAAGAGCCCGTAGATTCTCCGGAATGGCTGTTGTAAGAGAATTCCGCCCAAGGCAGGAGCCGAACCCAGTCATCATGCTGAGCAGAGACAAAGTGACGTAGGTAGTTCTCCAAGATCTGGTTAATTCCTTCAACTTGCCCATTAGACTGAGGATGGTAACCAGAAGACAAATCTAACTTGACCTCAAGTAGCCCACAGAGCGCTCGCCAGAATTTGGAAGTGAATTGTACCTCGCAATCAGACACAATGTGCAGTGGTAGACCATGAAGGCGGAAGATGTGTTCTATAAACAGACAGGCCAATCGATTAGCACAAGGCAATACAGGCAGCGGAATAAAATGTGCCATCTTGGAAAATCTGTCTACCACTACCCAGATTATGGAACAGCCAGCAGAGGACGGGAGATCTGTGATAAAGTCCATAGCGATGTGCTGCCAGGGGACTTCAGGAATGGGTAACGGTAATAGCAAGCCCGTAGGTTTGGTTCGGAAAGTCTTGTTGCGGGCACAGAAAGTACAGGCAGGCACAAACTCCCGGACATCTTTGGGTAGGGTCGGGCCACCAATAGTGACGGGACAGCAAATCAAGGGTCTTACGCACCCCAGCGTGACCAGCATACTTGGAGCAAAGTCCCCAAGAAAGAATTTTCCTCCTCTTGGCCTGCGGAACGAAGATCTTCCCCGGAGGAATATCTCTCACACGGACTGGCGCCACAGAAACCAGACAAGACGGTTCTATGATATGTTGAGGTTCTTCAATCTGATCCGTTGGGTCGAAAGAATGGGAAAGTCCATCAGCCTTTACATTTTTATCAGCCGGTCGGAAATGCAGAAGAAAATTTAATCTGGCAAAGAAAAGTGCCCATCGAGCCTGACGTGGATTTAGACGCTGTGCAGACTGTAGATATGTCAGATTCTTGTGGTCAGTGTATATCAACACAGGATGCAGAGCCCCCTCCAGAAGGTATCTCTATTCTTCCAAGGCCATCTTGATAGCCAGTAGCTCTCTATCGCCGATGGAATAGTTTCTTTCCGCAGAAGAGAAGAGCTTGGAGAAGAAACCACACGAGACAAATCTCCCTTTGGAGTTCTTCTGTAGCAGGACGGCACCTGCTCCAATAGAGGAAGCATCCACTTCAAGGAAGAACTGTTTGGAGGTATCCGGATGACGGAGAACGGGAGAAGCGGCAAAGCAGTCTTTGAGATGCAGGAAAGCAGACTCAGCTTCAGGGGTCCACTTCTTTGCATCCACCCCTTTCTTCGTCAGAGCAGAAATAGGAGCTGTGAGGGAAGAGAAGTTTGGGATGAACTAATGAACTGTTTGGTTCCTAAAACACAGTGCGGAAAACAGTTAGGAAGGTCTGGAGGTTTGCAGTCTCAGGTCCGCTTGTCTCCCATATATGATTAGCCCAGGCTAGAGCTTCTCCAGAGAGCAGAGAGACTAAAAAAGCTACTTTCGGTCTGACTGGAACTTGTCTCCATGTAGCTCAAAGTGGATCAGGCACTGATTCAGGAACCCTCTGCAGGCTTTCGGATCACCACTGTAGCGTGGAGGCAAAGGCAGCTGGATAGCAGTTGTGCCATGGTGTGAATACGACGCAACAGGATTTGCAGGAGTAGCTGGGACTTGTGGTACAGCAGGAGCAGGTGTAGATAGCGCGTCCAGATGGGCGGATATCGTGTTCAGACACTGCAGCAGAAAATCTTGGCGTTCACTCTGGCGTTGTAGCTCTTGGTATAAATTTTGCACCACAGGCTTGGGCTTGCCAGCGAGGTCCATGGCCTGAGCAAACTGTAACGCTCCAACGGCTGTGGACCCGCTGTGCCACTTACCGGTTTGGCTTTGGGCCAAACCTGGGAGCGGAATCTTCACCCTTTATCCCGCTCCAAGATGCGGAAGCTGGTCTTAGCTGCAGGGGAGACACCAGGTCGCTACCGCAAGAGTGTTCCCGGTTAAGTGGCAGCTGGCGAAGCAGACCAGAATGCCCCAGTGCAAGCACTGGGGATACAGGCAGGTGGAGCGAGCTGTCGCTGGATGGAAGAAGCACAGCAGCAGAGTCAAATGAAGCAGAGCTGAGTTAGTGATTAAGCAGAGCTGGAGCTGTTAGAACAGCAGAGCTGAATAGCTCAGGTGCAGCAGGTGTAACAAGCTGAACAGCAGACAGAGGTGTGGTTGACAATCCGAATCATACACTTCAGGGCAGTGAGCTACAGAAGGATCAGGCAGAGATGAGATCAGGATACAGGCTAAGGTCGGAAGCAGGATAACAACAGGAACTACGAGCTGGAACCTTCGCTGTAGAAAACTACAATATTGCTCAGGCATCACAGGAAAGGGGAAGCACCCTTATAAAGGTGGTGCCTGGCCGGGATTGCAGAGAAGGCGGAATCAGGGGCGTGCACAAACATTGAACGTTAATGTCATCAGTCTACGATTTACTTATGAGTTGCATGCCGAATGTATCACATTTCTGGATGTAATGGTAAGAAAACAAGATGATAGGCTTGTTACAATTTTTAGGAAACCATCTGCCACAAATGCTTTATTGCATTGGGATAGCCATCATCCCCATACACTTAAAAAGGTGATCCCCAGGGGCCAATATTTAAGGGTCCGTAGGAACTGTACGAACCCTGACGAGTTTTATGAACTATATAAGAGGTTCACTGGTAGGGGCTACCCTAAGACTATTCTGAAAGAAGCATTTCAATACTCATTGGGGAAGGATAGAAAGGATCTTCTTGTTCCCAGGAAATCACAGGTAGACGAACAACCAATTATTTGTCTCATCTCTACTATTGATGTGGCTAACTCGGAAGTGAGACCTATACTTGCAAAGTACTGGCCCATCCTTTTGATGGACCATGACTTGACACAGACAATTTCTGGATTACTTATCGCAAGGGCAGAAGTTTAAAAGATCGCCTTGTGCATAGTCATTATGTGGCACCAACTGCGACCAGCACCTGGCTTGATCGATGCCCATTAGGGATGTTTAGGTGGGGCACATGTAAAGATTGTGATTATATCTCAGTCTCTAAATCAATTACAGGGTCTGTTACTAAAGAAATCATTCCGATTTATAATTTTATTAATTGCAAAAGCAAGGGGGTCGTGTATATTTGCCAATGCTCATGTCCTCTTGACTATATAGGAAAGACCTTTAGGGAATTGAAAAGGAGAGTCTGTGAGCATATCAACTACGTCCGTTAAAAAGAGATTACACCAGTAGCAACTCACGTTAATGAAAAGCATGCGGGTGATCCACGAGTTTTGAAATTTTATGTGTTGGAAGTGATCCTCCCGTCACCAAGGGGTGGCGACTGGAACAAGAAGATCCTTCAGAAGGAGACAGAGTGGATATATCGGTTTAGGTCCTAGGCACCACTGGGTCTCAATGAGAGATTAACGTTCAATTGTTTTATTTAATAGTAGACACATTGTGGTGTATAAACGTCAGATTATTTCTCCTGTATTTTCCTTTTTACTCTGTAATCCTCTCCTCTGTGAACCATTAGTTCGCTTATTTACCTAGGATGCGCAAATCGTCCTGCATATGAAAAATGGGTGGTTAATATCCATTACCATCTTTATTTTGAATAATGTCTTCTCCTGGATATATCTTTACCCAGGAACTTAGCCAAAGGGGTTAAAATTAATCCTTATGGTGGTAAGAAATATAGGTAGTTTGTGTAGGGGTCTTGAATGGATACCTAAGTATGATAAGGGTTCTTGGATAAGGTGGCTACATGTATGATTCTTCCCTGTGCCCTAAGATCTAATCCAACATTTTCATATTTTCCTGGGTCCTTGCACAGGTATCTTGCTGCTTAATCTGTGTTTGGGGACTTATTTGTGAGAGGGACAGAAGTAATTGTTATGCCACTTGCCCGATAGAAGAGCTCAGAGCTCCACATCTCTGTTTGGACCGACTCGGCCCTCATTGTCTTTTTTTCCTTTACCTCTGCCATTTTTTCACTTTTTGGGTATTGTCCCTTGCTTTATGACTCATATGTATGATATCAATTTGGCAGCAATTTTATAATATTGTACCCTGTCTAACTTTGCTTATATGTGGCTTTAGAAGTGACCCATAATCCTTAGGGTTCTCTTTTTTAACAATTGATTTATTAAAGTAACTGTTTTTAGGCGTCCTTTTGTTTTGAGTAATAGACATTAATGAAAGCTATTATAAGGTAATTACAGATCTTTTGACAATTACTGACAGACTAACTCAGGTATACATGCCTAGCTCTAATAAACTAGCAAATAAAAAAAAATATATGACAGCTACACTTTAACCACCTCCGGACCGCTGTACGCACAGACGCGTCCTGGAGGTGGTTGATTCATTCCGAGTGGACGCATATACGCGTCATCTCGCGAGACGCGAGATTTCCTGTGAACGCGCGCACACAGGCGCGCGCGCTCACAGGAACGGAAGGTAAGAGAGTTGATCTCCAGCCTGCCAGCGGCGATCGTTCGCTGGCAGGCTGGAGATGTGTTTTTTTTAACCCCTAACAGGTATATTAGACGCTGTTTTGATAACAGCGTCTAATATACCTGCTACCTGGTCCTCTGGTGGTCCCCTTTGTTTGGATCAACCACCAGAGGACACAGGTAGCTCAGTAAAGTAGCACCAAGCACCACTACACTACACTACACCCCCCCCCCCCCGTCACTTATTAACCCCTTATTAGCCCCTGATCACCCCATATAGACTCCCTGATCACCCCATATAGACTCCCTGATCACCCCCCTGTCATTGATTACCCCCCTGTCATTGATCAACCCCCTGTAAAGCTCCATTCAGATGTCCGCATGATTTTTACGGATCCACTGATAGATGGATCGGATCCGCAAAACGCATCCGGACGTCTGAATGAAGCCTTACAGGGGCATGATCAATGACTGTGGTTATCACCCCATATAGACTCCCTTATAACCCCCCTGTCATTGATCACCCCCCTGTCATTGATTACCCCCCTGTAAAGCTCCATTCAGACGTCCGCATGATTTTTACGGATCCACTGATAGATGGATCGGATCCGCAAAACGCATCCGGACGTCTGAATGAAGCCTTACAGGGGCATGATCAATGACTGTGGTGATCACCCCATATAGACTCCCTGATCACCCCCCTGTAAAGCTCTATTCAGATGTCCGCATGATTTTTACGGATCCACTGATAGATGGATCGGATCCGCAAAACGCATCCGGACGTCTGAATGAAGCCTTACAGGGGCATGATCAATGACTGTGGTTATCACCCCATATAGACTCCCTGATCACCCCCCTGTCATTGATTACCCCCCTGTAAAGCTCCATTCAGACGTCCGCATGATTTTTACGGATCCACTGATAGATGGATCGGATCCGCAAAACGCATCCGGACGTCTGAATGAAGCCTTACAGGGGCATGATCAATGACTGTGGTGATCACCCCATATAGACTCCCTGATCACCCCCCTGTCATTGATTACCCCCCTGTCATTGATCACCCCCCTGTAAAGCTCCATTCAGACGTCCGCATGATTTTTACGGATCCACTGATAGATGGATCGGATCCGCAAAACGCATACGGACGTCTGAATGAAGCCTTACACGGGCGTGATCAATGACTGTGGTTATCACCCCATATAGACTCCCTGATCACCCCCCTGTCATTGATCACCCCCCTGTCATTGATCACCCCCCTGTCATTGATCACCCCCCTGTCATTGATCACCACCCCTGTCATTGATCACCACCCCTGTCATTGATCACCCCCCCTGTCATTGATCACCCCCCCTGTCATTGATCACCCCCCCTGTCATTGATCACCCCCTGTCATTGATCACCCCCCTGTCATTGATCACCCCCCTGTCATTGATCAACCCCCTGTCATTGATCAACCCCCCTGTCATTGATCACCCCCCCTGTCATTGATCACCCCCCCTGTCATTGATCACCCCCCCTGTCATTGATCACCCCCCTGTCATTGATCACCCCCCTGTCATTGATCACCCCCCCTGTCATTGATCAACCCCCTGTCATTGATCAACCCCCCTGTCATTGATCACCCCCCTGTCATTGATCACCCCCCTGTAAGGCTCCATTCAGACATTTTTTTGGCCCAAGTTAGCGGAATTATTATTTTTTTTTCTTACAAAGTCTCATATTCCACTAACTTGTGACAAAAAATTAAATCTCACATGAACTCGCCATACCCCTCACGGAATCCAAATGCGTAAAATTTTTTAGACATTTATATTCCAGACTTCTTCTCACGCTTTAGGGCCCCTAGAATGCCAGGGCAGTATAAATACCCCACATGTGACCCCATTTCGGAAAGAAGACACCCCCAGGTATTCCGTGAGGGGCATATTGAGTCCATGAAAGATTGAAATTTTTGTCCCAAGTTAGCGGAACGGGAGACTTTGTGAGAAAAAAATAAAAAATATCAATTTCCGCTAACTTGTGCCAAAAAAAAAAATTTTCTATGAACTCGCCATGCCCCTCATTGAATACCTTGGGGTGTCTTCTTTCCAAAATGGGGTCACATGTGGGGTATTTATACTGCCCTGGCATTCTAGGGGCCCCAAAGCGTGAGAAGAAGTCTGGTATCCAAATGTCTAAAAATGCCCTCCTAAAAGGAATTTGGGCCCCTTTGCGCATCTAGGCTGCAAAAAAATGTCACACATCTGGTATCGCCGTACTCAGGAGAAGTTGGGGAATGTGTTTTGGGGTGTCATTTTACATATACCCATGCTGGGTGAGATAAATATCTTGGTCAAATGCCAACTTTGTATAAAAAAATGGGAAAAGTTGTCTTTTGCCAAGATATTTCTCTTACCCAGCATGGGTATATGTAAAAAGACACCCCAAAACACATTCCCCAACTTCTCCCGAGTACGGAGATACCAGATGTGTGACACTTTTTTGCAGCCTAGGTGGGCAAAGGGGCCCATATTCCAAAGAGCACCTTTCGGATTTCACTGGTCATTTACCTACTTACCACACATTAGGGCCCTGGAAAATGCCAGGGCAGTATAACTACCCCACAAGTGACCCCATTTTGGAAAGAAGACACCCCAAGGTATTCCGTGAGGGGCATGGCGAGTTCCTAGAATTTTTTATTTTTTGTCACAAGTTAGTGGAAAATGATGATTTTTTTTTTTTTTTTTTCATACAAAGTCTCATATTCCACTAACTTGTGACAAAAAATAAAAACTTCCATGAACTCACTATGCCCATCGGCGAATACCTTGGGGTCTATTCTTTCCAAAATGGGGTCACTTGTGGGGTAGGTATAATGCCCTGGTATTTTAGGGGCCCAAATGTGTGGTAAGGAGTTTGAAATCAAATTCTGTAAAAAATGACGAGTGAAATCCGAAAGGTGCTCTTTGGAATATGGGCCCCTTTGCCCACCTAGGCTGCAAAAAAGTGTCACACATCTGGTATCTCCGTACTCAGGAGAAGGTGGGGAATGTGTTTTGGGGTGTCATTTTACATATACCCATGCTGGGTGAGATAAATATCTTGGTCAAATGCCAACTTTGTATAAAAAAAATGGGAAAAGTTGTCTTTTGCCAAGATATTTCTCTCACCCAGCATGGGTATATGTAAAAAGACACCCCAAAACACATTCCCCAACTTCTCCCGAGTACGGAGATACCAGATGTGTGACACTTTTTTGCAGCCTAGGTGGGCAAAGGGGCCCATATTCCAAAGAGCACCTTTCGGATTTCACTGGTCATTTACCTACTTACCACACATTAGGGCCCCTGGAAAATGCCAGGGCAGTATAACTACCCTTACAAGTGACCCCATTTTGGAAAGAAGACACCCCAAGGTATTCCGTGAGGGGCATGGCGAGTTCCTAGAATTTTTTATTTTTTGTCACAAGTTAGTGGAAAATGATGATTTTTTTTTTTTTTTTTTTTTTTTCATACAAAGTCTCATATTCCACTAACTTGTGACAAAAAATAAAAACTTCCATGAACTCACTATGCCCATCAGCGAATACCTTGGGGTCTATTCTTTCCAAAATGGGGTCACTTGTGGGGTAGGTATAATGCCCTGGTATTTTAGGGGCCCAAATGTGTGGTAAGGAGTTTGAAATCAAATTCTGTAAAAAATGACGAGTGAAATCCGAAAGGTGCTCTTTGGAATATGGGCCCCTTTGCCCACCTAGGCTGCAAAAAAGTGTCACACATCTGGTATCTCCGTACTCAGGAGAAGGTGGGGAATGTGTTTTGGGGTGTCATTTTACATATACCCATGCTGGGTGAGATAAATATCTTGGTCAAATGCCAACTTTGTATAAAAAAATGGGAAAAGTTGTCTTTTGCCAAGATATTTCTCTCACCCAGCATGGGTATATGTAAAAAGACACCCCAAAACACATTCCCCAACTTCTCCCGAGTACGGAGATACCAGATGTGTGACACTTTTTTGCAGCCTAGGTGGGCAAAGGGGCCCATATTCCAAAGAGCACCTTTCGGATTTCACTGGTCATTTACCTACTTACCACACATTAGGGCCCCTGGAAAATGCCAGGGCAGTATAACTACCCCACAAGTGACCCCATTTTGGAAAGAAGACACCCCAAGGTATTCCGTGAGGGGCATGGCGAGTTCCTAGAATTTTTTATTTTTGTCACAAGTTAGTGGAAAATGATGATTTTTTTTTTTTTTTTTTTTTTTCATACAAAGTCTCATATTCCACTAACTTGTGACAAAAAATAAAAACTTCCATGAACTCACTATGCCCATCAGCGAATACCTTGGGGTCTATTCTTTCCAAAATGGGGTCACTTGTGGGGTAGGTATAATGCCCTGGTATTTTAGGGGCCCAAATGTGTGGTAAGGAGTTTGAAATCAAATTCTGTAAAAAATGACGAGTGAAATCCGAAAGGTGCTCTTTGGAATATGGGCCCCTTTGCCCACCTAGGCTGCAAAAAAGTGTCACACATCTGGTATCTCCGTACTCAGGAGAAGGTGGGGAATGTGTTTTGGGGTGTCATTTTACATATACCCATGCTGGGTGAGATAAATATCTTGGTCAAATGCCAACTTTGTATAAAAAAATGGGAAAAGTTGTCTTTTGCCAAGATATTTCTCTCACCCAGCATGGGTATATGTAAAAAGACACCCTAAAACACATTCCCCAACTTCTCCTGAGTACGGAGATACCACATGTGTGGCACTTTTTTGCAGCCTAGGTGGGCAAAGGGGCCCATATTCCAAAGAGCACCTTTTGGATTTCACTGGTCATTTACCTACTTACCACACATTAGGGCCCCTGGAAAATGCCAGGGCAGTATAACTACCCCACAAGTGACCCCATTTTGGAAAGAAGACACCCCAAGGTATTCCGTGAGGGGCATGGCGAGTTCCTAGAATTTTTTATTTTTGTCACAAGTTAGTGGAAAATGATTATTTTTTTTTTTTTTTTTTTTCATACAAAGTCTCATATTCCACTAACTTGTGACAAAAAATAAAAACTTCCATGAACTCACTATGCCCATCAGCGAATACCTTGGGGTCTCTTCTTTCCAAAATGGGGTCACTTGTGGGGTAGTTATACTGCCCTGGCATTCTAGGGGCCCAAATGTGTGGTAAGGAGTTTGAAATCAAATTCTGTAAAAAATGACGAGTGAAATCCGAAAGGTGCTCTTTGGAATATGGGCCCCTTTGCCCACCTAGGCTGCAAAAAAGTGTCACACATCTGGTATCTCCGTATTCAGGAGAAGTTGGGGAATGTGTTTTGGGGTGTCTTTTTACATATACCCATGCTGGGTGAGAGAAATATCTTGGCAAAAGACAACTTTTCCCATTTTTTTATACAAAGTTGGCATTTGACCAAGATATTTATCTCACCCAGCATGGGTATATGTAAAATGACACCCCAAAACACATTCCCCAACTTCTACTGAATACGGAGATACCAGATGTGTGACACTTTTTTGCAGCCTAGGTGGGCAAAGGGGCCCACATTCCAAAGAGCACCTTTCGGATTTCACTCGTCATTTTTTACAGAATTTGATTTCAAACTCCTTACCACACATTTGGGCCCCTAGAATGCCAGGGCAGTATAACTACCCCACAAGTGACCCCATTTTGGAAAGAAGAGACCCCAAGGTATTTCGTGATGGGCATAGTGAGTTCATGGAAGTTTTTATTTTTTGTCACAAGTTAGTGGAATATGAGACTTTGTAAGAAAAAAAAAAAAAAAAAAAATCATCATTTTCCGCTAACTTGTGACAAAAAATAAAAAGTTCTATGAACTCACTATGCCCATCAGCGAATACCTTAGGGTGTGTACTTTCCGAAATGGGGTAATTTGTGGGGTGTTTGTACTGTCTGGGCATTGTAGAACCTCAGGAAACATGACAGGTGCTCAGAAAGTCAGAGCTGCTTCAAAAAGCGGAAATTCACATTTTTGTACCATAGTTTGTAAACGCTATAACTTTTACCCAAACCATTTTTTTTTTTACCCAAACATTTTTTTTTTATCAAAGACATGTAGAACAATAAATTTAGAGCAAAATTTATATATGGATGTCGTTTTTTTTGCAAAATTTTACAACTGAAAGTGAAAAATGTCATTTTTTTGCAAAAAAATCGTTAAATTTCGATTAATAACAAAAAAGTAAAAATGTCAGCAGCAATGAAATACCACCAAATGAAAGCTCTATTAGTGAGAAGAAAAGGAGGTAAAATTCATTTGGGTGGTAAGTTGCATGACCGAGCAATAAATGGTGAAAGTAGTGTAGGTCAGAAGTGTAAAAAGTGGCCTGGTCTTTCAGGGTGTTTAAGCACTGGGGGCTGAGGTGGTTAAATACCAAACTCATAACCAGCAATTGGTGCAAGTATAAACTGACCAGCCATTTTATTAAAAGGGTTTAGCAGGGCTTGGCTATTAATGGCTTATCCTCAGCATAGGTCAACAATATCAGATCAGTGGGTGTCCAACAACTGGCACCCCCACTTATTAACCAACGGAAACTATACAGTGAATGGAAGGCTTTCATTCACTTGCTAGCTGAGGTCAAGTACCCCAGCATAGTCACCATAGAGTGGACGGAGCTTTCTGCTTCTGGCTACGGCACAAAACTGCTGATCTGATGACCAAGTTATTGTTTTAAAGAAAAAAAGTGGGGGGTTGAGTCAGCACAACCTGCCTGCAGGTGCAGATCACTATGGCGAAATACATATACAAACGGAAAATGCAAATGTGATCGCACACTGCATCCAGCACTCTGCCCTCCATGCTGGATGAGACATTGGTTTATATTTTGGCCAAAGCATAGTAAGCCACTCACCGCGTCAAGGTCGTCTCAATTGAGTGGTCCCTAACTCTTGTTCCTACCTGTTCATGGGCCATGACAGCCACATAAAATCCAGGGAATGCAGGTCAGCATGCAAGCCAAGTACACTTTGCTTGTAACCCCGTCCGGTGCCATTACAGCTTTCATTGGATCCAGGGATGCAAGTACCAACATGCATGCTGAACCCACCATATACTTCTCCTGGAGCCAGATGGCTAATGGTAGGTTCTATATAAGCAGACTCAGTTTTATACTGACTTTAAAACCAGCCTCCAGGACAGATTGACTGGTCAGGTGTGCTTGACTCAAAGGAGATCGCCATGCCTCCAATATATGCTACAAAGAAAAAAAGTGGGGGGTTGAGTCAGCACAACCTGCCTGCAGGTGCAGATCACTATGGCGAAATACATATACAAACGGAAAATGCAAATGTGATCGCACACTGCATCCAGCACTCTGCCCTCCATGCTGGATGAGACATTGGTTTATATTTTGGCCAAAGCATAGTAAGCCACTCACCGCGTCAAGGTCGTCTCAATTGAGTGGTCCCTAACTCTTGTTCCTACCTGTTCATGGGCCATGACAGCCACATAAAATCCAGGGAATGCAGGTCAGCATGCAAGCCAAGTACACTTTGCTTGTAACCCCGTCCGGTGCCATTACAGCTTTCATTGGATCCAGGGATGCAAGTACCAACATGCATGCTGAACCCACCATATACTTCTCCTGGAGCCAGATGGCTAATGGTAGGTTCTATATAAGCAGACTCAGTTTTATACTGACTTTAAAACCAGCCTCCAGGACAGATTGACTGGTCAGGTGTGCTTGACTCAAAGGAGATCGCCATGCCTCCAATATATGCTACAAAGAAAAAAAGTGGGGGGTTGAGTCAGCACAACCTGCCTGCAGGTGCAGATCACTATGGCGAAATACATATACAAACGGAAAATGCAAATGTGATCGCACACTGCATCCAGCACTCTGCCCTCCATGCTGGATGAGACATTGGTTTATATTTTGGCCAAAGCATAGTAAGCCACTCACCGCGTCAAGGTCGTCTCAATTGAGTGGTCCCTAACTCTTGTTCCTACCTGTTCATGGGCCATGACAGCCACATAAAATCCAGGGAATGCAGGTCAGCATGCAAGCCAAGTACACTTTGCTTGTAACCCCGTCCGGTGCCATTACAGCTTTCATTGGATCCAGGGATGCAAGTACCAACATGCATGCTGAACCCACCATATACTTCTCCTGGAGCCAGATGGCTAATGGTAGGTTCTATATAAGCAGACTCAGTTTTATACTGACTTTAAAACCAGCCTCCAGGACAGATTGACTGGTCAGGTGTGCTTGACTCAAAGGAGATCGCCATGCCTCCAATATATGCTACAAAGAAAAAAAGTGGGGGGTTGAGTCAGCACAACCTGCCTGCAGGTGCAGATCACTATGGCGAAATACATATACAAACGGAAAATGCAAATGTGATCGCACACTGCATCCAGCACTCTGCCCTCCATGCTGGATGAGACATTGGTTTATATTTTGGCCAAAGCATAGTAAGCCACTCACCGCGTCAAGGTCGTCTCAATTGAGTGGTCCCTAACTCTTGTTCCTACCTGTTCATGGGCCATGACAGCCACATAAAATCCAGGGAATGCAGGTCAGCATGCAAGCCAAGTACACTTTGCTTGTAACCCCGTCCGGTGCCATTACAGCTTTCATTGGATCCAGGGATGCAAGTACCAACATGCATGCTGAACCCACCATATACTTCTCCTGGAGCCAGATGGCTAATGGTAGGTTCTATATAAGCAGACTCAGTTTTATACTGACTTTAAAACCAGCCTCCAGGACAGATTGACTGGTCAGGTGTGCTTGACTCAAAGGAGATCGCCATGCCTCCAATATATGCTACAAAGAAAAAAAGTGGGGGGTTGAGTCAGCACAACCTGCCTGCAGGTGCAGATCACTATGGCGAAATACATATACAAACGGAAAATGCAAATGTGATCGCACACTGCATCCAGCACTCTGCCCTCCATGCTGGATGAGACATTGGTTTATATTTTGGCCAAAGCATAGTAAGCCACTCACCGCGTCAAGGTCGTCTCAATTGAGTGGTCCCTAACTCTTGTTCCTACCTGTTCATGGGCCATGACAGCCACATAAAATCCAGGGAATGCAGATCAGCATGCAAGCCAAGTACACTTTGCTTGTAACCCCGTCCGGTGCCATTACAGCTTTCATTGGATCCAGGGATGCAAGTACCAACATGCATGCTGAACCCACCATATACTTCTCCTGGAGCCAGATGGCTAATGGTAGGTTCTATATAAGCAGACTCAGTTTTATACTGACTTTAAAACCAGCCTCCAGGACAGATTGACTGGTCAGGTGTGCTTGACTCAAAGGAGATCGCCATGCCTCCAATATATGCTACAAAGAAAAAAAGTGGGGGGTTGAGTCAGCACAACCTGCCTGCAGGTGCAGATCACTATGGCGAAATACATATACAAACGGAAAATGCAAATGTGATCGCACACTGCATCCAGCACTCTGCCCTCCATGCTGGATGAGACATTGGTTTATATTTTGGCCAAAGCATAGTAAGCCACTCACCGCGTCAAGGTCGTCTCAATTGAGTGGTCCCTAACTCTTGTTCCTACCTGTTCATGGGCCATGACAGCCACATAAAATCCAGGGAATGCAGGTCAGCATGCAAGCCAAGTACACTTTGCTTGTAACCCCGTCCGGTGCCATTACAGCTTTCATTGGATCCAGGGATGCAAGTACCAACATGCATGCTGAACCCACCATATACTTCTCCTGGAGCCAGATGGCTAATGGTAGGTTCTATATAAGCAGACTCAGTTTTATACTGACTTTAAAACCAGCCTCCAGGACAGATTGACTGGTCAGGTGTGCTTGACTCAAAGGAGATCGCCATGCCTCCAATATATGCTACAAAGAAAAAAAGTGGGGGGTTGAGTCAGCACAACCTGCCTGCAGGTGCAGATCACTATGGCGAAATACATATACAAACGGAAAATGCAAATGTGATCGCACACTGCATCCAGCACTCTGCCCTCCATGCTGGATGAGACATTGGTTTATATTTTGGCCAAAGCATAGTAAGCCACTCACCGCGTCAAGGTCGTCTCAATTGAGTGGTCCCTAACTCTTGTTCCTACCTGTTCATGGGCCATGACAGCCACATAAAATCCAGGGAATGCAGGTCAGCATGCAAGCCAAGTACACTTTGCTTGTAACCCCGTCCGGTGCCATTACAGCTTTCATTGGATCCAGGGATGCAAGTACCAACATGCATGCTGAACCCACCATATACTTCTCCTGGAGCCAGATGGCTAATGGTAGGTTCTATATAAGCAGACTCAGTTTTATACTGACTTTAAAACCAGCCTCCAGGACAGATTGACTGGTCAGGTGTGCTTGACTCAAAGGAGATCGCCATGCCTCCAATATATGCTACAAAGAAAAAAAGTGGGGGGTTGAGTCAGCACAACCTGCCTGCAGGTGCAGATCACTATGGCGAAATACATATACAAACGGAAAATGCAAATGTGATCGCACACTGCATCCAGCACTCTGCCCTCCATGCTGGATGAGACATTGGTTTATATTTTGGCCAAAGCATAGTAAGCCACTCACCGCGTCAAGGTCGTCTCAATTGAGTGGTCCCTAACTCTTGTTCCTACCTGTTCATGGGCCATGACAGCCACATAAAATCCAGGGAATGCAGGTCAGCATGCAAGCCAAGTACACTTTGCTTGTAACCCCGTCCGGTGCCATTACAGCTTTCATTGGATCCAGGGATGCAAGTACCAACATGCATGCTGAACCCACCATATACTTCTCCTGGAGCCAGATGGCTAATGGTAGGTTCTATATAAGCAGACTCAGTTTTATACTGACTTTAAAACCAGCCTCCAGGACAGATTGACTGGTCAGGTGTGCTTGACTCAAAGGAGATCGCCATGCCTCCAATATATGCTACAAAGAAAAAAAGTGGGGGGTTGAGTCAGCACAACCTGCCTGCAGGTGCAGATCACTATGGCGAAATACATATACAAACGGAAAATGCAAATGTGATCGCACACTGCATCCAGCACTCTGCCCTCCATGCTGGATGAGACATTGGTTTATATTTTGGCCAAAGCATAGTAAGCCACTCACCGCGTCAAGGTCGTCTCAATTGAGTGGTCCCTAACTCTTGTTCCTACCTGTTCATGGGCCATGACAGCCACATAAAATCCAGGGAATGCAGGTCAGCATGCAAGCCAAGTACACTTTGCTTGTAACCCCGTCCGGTGCCATTACAGCTTTCATTGGATCCAGGGATGCAAGTACCAACATGCATGCTGAACCCACCATATACTTCTCCTGGAGCCAGATGGCTAATGGTAGGTTCTATATAAGCAGACTCAGTTTTATACTGACTTTAAAACCAGCCTCCAGGACAGATTGACTGGTCAGGTGTGCTTGACTCAAAGGAGATCGCCATGCCTCCAATATATGCTACAAAGAAAAAAAGTGGGGGGTTGAGTCAGCACAACCTGCCTGCAGGTGCAGATCACTATGGCGAAATACATATACAAACGGAAAATGCAAATGTGATCGCACACTACATCCAGCACTCTGCCCTCCTTGCTGGATGAGACATTGGTTTATATTTTGGCCAAAGCATAGTAAGCCACTCACCGCGTCAAGGCTGTCATGGCCCATGAACAGGTAGGAACAAGAGTTAGGGACCACTCAATTGAGACGACCTTGACGCGGTGAGTGGCTTACTATGCTTTGGCCAAAATATAAACCAATGTCTCATCCAGCATGGAGGGCAGAGTGCTGGATGCAGTGTGCGATCACATTTGCATTTTCCGTTTGTATATGTATTTCGCCATAGTGATCTGCACCTGCAGGCAGGTTGTGCTGACTCAACCCCCCACTTTTTTTCTTTGTAGCATATATTGGAGGCATGGCGATCTCCTTTGAGTCAAGCACACCTGACCAGTCAATCTGTCCTGGAGGCTGGTTTTAAAGTCAGTATAAAACTGAGTCTGCTTATATAGAACCTACCATTAGCCATCTGGCTCCAGGAGAAGTATATGGTGGGTTCAGCATGCATGTTGGTACTTGCATCCCTGGATCCAATGAAAGCTGTAATGGCACCGGACGGGGTTACAAGCAAAGTGTACTTGGCTTGCATGCTGACCTGCATTCCCTGGATTTTATGTGGCTGTCATGGCCCATGAACAGGTAGGAACAAGAGTTAGGGACCACTCAATTGAGACGACCTTGACGCGGTGAGTGGCTTACTATGCTTTGGCCAAAATATAAACCAATGTCTCATCCAGCATGGAGGGCAGAGTGCTGGATGCAGTGTGCGATCACATTTGCATTTTCCGTTTGTATATGTATTTCGCCATAGTGATCTGCACCTGCAGGCAGGTTGTGCTGACTCAACCCCCCACTTTTTTTCTTTGTAGCATATATTGGAGGCATGGCGATCTCCTTTGAGTCAAGCACACCTGACCAGTCAATCTGTCCTGGAGGCTGGTTTTAAAGTCAGTATAAAACTGAGTCTGCTTATATAGAACCTACCATTAGCCATCTGGCTCCAGGAGAAGTATATGGTGGGTTCAGCATGCATGTTGGTACTTGCATCCCTGGATCCAATGAAAGCTGTAATGGCACCGGACGGGGTTACAAGCAAAGTGTACTTGGCTTGCATGCTGACCTGCATTCCCTGGATTTTATGTGGCTGTCATGGCCCATGAACAGGTAGGAACAAGAGTTAGGGACCACTCAATTGAGACGACCTTGACGCGGTGAGTGGCTTACTATGCTTTGGCCAAAATATAAACCAATGTCTCATCCAGCATGGAGGGCAGAGTGCTGGATGCAGTGTGCGATCACATTTGCATTTTCCGTTTGTATATGTATTTCGCCATAGTGATCTGCACCTGCAGGCAGGTTGTGCTGACTCAACCCCCCACTTTTTTTCTTTGTAGCATATATTGGAGGCATGGCGATCTCCTTTGAGTCAAGCACACCTGACCAGTCAATCTGTCCTGGAGGCTGGTTTTAAAGTCAGTATAAAACTGAGTCTGCTTATATAGAACCTACCATTAGCCATCTGGCTCCAGGAGAAGTATATGGTGGGTTCAGCATGCATGTTGGTACTTGCATCCCTGGATCCAATGAAAGCTGTAATGGCACCGGACGGGGTTACAAGCAAAGTGTACTTGGCTTGCATGCTGACCTGCATTCCCTGGATTTTATGTGGCTGTCATGGCCCATGAACAGGTAGGAACAAGAGTTAGGGACCACTCAATTGAGACGACCTTGACGCGGTGAGTGGCTTACTATGCTTTGGCCAAAATATAAACCAATGTCTCATCCAGCATGGAGGGCAGAGTGCTGGATGCAGTGTGCGATCACATTTGCATTTTCCGTTTGTATATGTATTTCGCCATAGTGATCTGCACCTGCAGGCAGGTTGTGCTGACTCAACCCCCCACTTTTTTTCTTTGTAGCATATATTGGAGGCATGGCGATCTCCTTTGAGTCAAGCACACCTGACCAGTCAATCTGTCCTGGAGGCTGGTTTTAAAGTCAGTATAAAACTGAGTCTGCTTATATAGAACCTACCATTAGCCATCTGGCTCCAGGAGAAGTATATGGTGGGTTCAGCATGCATGTTGGTACTTGCATCCCTGGATCCAATGAAAGCTGTAATGGCACCGGACGGGGTTACAAGCAAAGTGTACTTGGCTTGCATGCTGACCTGCATTCCCTGGATTTTATGTGGCTGTCATGGCCCATGAACAGGTAGGAACAAGAGTTAGGGACCACTCAATTGAGACGACCTTGACGCGGTGAGTGGCTTACTATGCTTTGGCCAAAATATAAACCAATGTCTCATCCAGCATGGAGGGCAGAGTGCTGGATGCAGTGTGCGATCACATTTGCATTTTCCGTTTGTATATGTATTTCGCCATAGTGATCTGCACCTGCAGGCAGGTTGTGCTGACTCAACCCCCCACTTTTTTTCTTTGTAGCATATATTGGAGGCATGGCGATCTCCTTTGAGTCAAGCACACCTGACCAGTCAATCTGTCCTGGAGGCTGGTTTTAAAGTCAGTATAAAACTGAGTCTGCTTATATAGAACCTACCATTAGCCATCTGGCTCCAGGAGAAGTATATGGTGGGTTCAGCATGCATGTTGGTACTTGCATCCCTGGATCCAATGAAAGCTGTAATGGCACCGGACGGGGTTACAAGCAAAGTGTACTTGGCTTGCATGCTGACCTGCATTCCCTGGATTTTATGTGGCTGTCATGGCCCATGAACAGGTAGGAACAAGAGTTAGGGACCACTCAATTGAGACGACCTTGACGCGGTGAGTGGCTTACTATGCTTTGGCCAAAATATAAACCAATGTCTCATCCAGCATGGAGGGCAGAGTGCTGGATGCAGTGTGCGATCACATTTGCATTTTCCGTTTGTATATGTATTTCGCCATAGTGATCTGCACCTGCAGGCAGGTTGTGCTGACTCAACCCCCCACTTTTTTTCTTTGTAGCATATATTGGAGGCATGGCGATCTCCTTTGAGTCAAGCACACCTGACCAGTCAATCTGTCCTGGAGGCTGGTTTTAAAGTCAGTATAAAACTGAGTCTGCTTATATAGAACCTACCATTAGCCATCTGGCTCCAGGAGAAGTATATGGTGGGTTCAGCATGCATGTTGGTACTTGCATCCCTGGATCCAATGAAAGCTGTAATGGCACCGGACGGGGTTACAAGCAAAGTGTACTTGGCTTGCATGCTGACCTGCATTCCCTGGATTTTATGTGGCTGTCATGGCCCATGAACAGGTAGGAACAAGAGTTAGGGACCACTCAATTGAGACGACCTTGACGCGGTGAGTGGCTTACTATGCTTTGGCCAAAATATAAACCAATGTCTCATCCAGCATGGAGGGCAGAGTGCTGGATGCAGTGTGCGATCACATTTGCATTTTCCGTTTGTATATGTATTTCGCCATAGTGATCTGCACCTGCAGGCAGGTTGTGCTGACTCAACCCCCCACTTTTTTTCTTTGTAGCATATATTGGAGGCATGGCGATCTCCTTTGAGTCAAGCACACCTGACCAGTCAATCTGTCCTGGAGGCTGGTTTTAAAGTCAGTATAAAACTGAGTCTGCTTATATAGAACCTACCATTAGCCATCTGGCTCCAGGAGAAGTATATGGTGGGTTCAGCATGCATGTTGGTACTTGCATCCCTGGATCCAATGAAAGCTGTAATGGCACCGGACGGGGTTACAAGCAAAGTGTACTTGGCTTGCATGCTGACCTGCATTCCCTGGATTTTATGTGGCTGTCATGGCCCATGAACAGGTAGGAACAAGAGTTAGGGACCACTCAATTGAGACGACCTTGACGCGGTGAGTGGCTTACTATGCTTTGGCCAAAATATAAACCAATGTCTCATCCAGCATGGAGGGCAGAGTGCTGGATGCAGTGTGCGATCACATTTGCATTTTCCGTTTGTATATGTATTTCGCCATAGTGATCTGCACCTGCAGGCAGGTTGTGCTGACTCAACCCCCCACTTTTTTTCTTTGTAGCATATATTGGAGGCATGGCGATCTCCTTTGAGTCAAGCACACCTGACCAGTCAATCTGTCCTGGAGGCTGGTTTTAAAGTCAGTATAAAACTGAGTCTGCTTATATAGAACCTACCATTAGCCATCTGGCTCCAGGAGAAGTATATGGTGGGTTCAGCATGCATGTTGGTACTTGCATCCCTGGATCCAATGAAAGCTGTAATGGCACCGGACGGGGTTACAAGCAAAGTGTACTTGGCTTGCATGCTGACCTGCATTCCCTGGATTTTATGTGGCTGTCATGGCCCATGAACAGGTAGGAACAAGAGTTAGGGACCACTCAATTGAGACGACCTTGACGCGGTGAGTGGCTTACTATGCTTTGGCCAAAATATAAACCAATGTCTCATCCAGCATGGAGGGCAGAGTGCTGGATGCAGTGTGCGATCACATTTGCATTTTCCGTTTGTATATGTATTTCGCCATAGTGATCTGCACCTGCAGGCAGGTTGTGCTGACTCAACCCCCCACTTTTTTTCTTTGTAGCATATATTGGAGGCATGGCGATCTCCTTTGAGTCAAGCACACCTGACCAGTCAATCTGTCCTGGAGGCTGGTTTTAAAGTCAGTATAAAACTGAGTCTGCTTATATAGAACCTACCATTAGCCATCTGGCTCCAGGAGAAGTATATGGTGGGTTCAGCATGCATGTTGGTACTTGCATCCCTGGATCCAATGAAAGCTGTAATGGCACCGGACGGGGTTACAAGCAAAGTGTACTTGGCTTGCATGCTGACCTGCATTCCCTGGATTTTATGTGGCTGTCATGGCCCATGAACAGGTAGGAACAAGAGTTAGGGACCACTCAATTGAGACGACCTTGACGCGGTGAGTGGCTTACTATGCTTTGGCCAAAATATAAACCAATGTCTCATCCAGCATGGAGGGCAGAGTGCTGGATGCAGTGTGCGATCACATTTGCATTTTCCAAGTTATTGTTTTGCTCTCCTTGTGCCGATTGAACAGGTCTGACCCATCATGGCGTAGATTTCAGGTTTCCTGTGGTATCTGGCACAAAGATGCCATCAGCAGACACAAGTCCTGTAAGTTGTAAGGTGAGGACTCCATGGATCAGACTTTCTGAGCCCATCCCACAAATGCTCAATGATGTTGAGATCGGGGAGAATTAAGAAGCCATCAACACTTTGAGCTCTTTGTCATGTTTCTAAAACCATTCCAGAACAATTTTTGCAGTATGTCTCACTATGAACCATTAATATTAGGTAAAGTGTAGTCGTTTTTGGAGGAAATCAGTGCAAGTTTGATTTGGCGTGGCGCACTATCCTGCTGAGGTCACCAACATTAGGGTATAGCATTGCCATAAAGGCAGGTACTTGGGAGTGCAACAGGGTTTATGGCACGTGACAAAGTAACATCTATTTGAATGTCACGACCCAACAAAACATTGCTGAGAGCATTAAACTGCCTTCACTGACTTCCCTTTTCCCCCACAGTGCAAAGTGTCCACATGATGCAAAATAAATTGTGCTTCTTCAGACAAGGCCACCTTCTTCCATTGCTCTATGGCCAAGTTCTAATGTTCATATGCCTATAGTAGGCACATTCAGCTGTGGACAGTGATCAGAAGGCGCACTAACCAGTAGCAGCTATGTAGCTGCATGGAACTGTGCTCTGGCTCCTTTCCATCATAGCCAGCAATCTGTGCTGCAGTAGCTCCTCTACGGGATTGAACTAAATGGGCAATCCTTTGCTCCCTATGCAGGTTGATAAGCTTTGGGCACCCAAGACCCTGTTGCTGCTTCACCGACTGTTCTTCCTTGAAACACTTCTGGTAGGTTCTGACCAGCAAATACTGGGAACACCCTACAAGACCATCCATTTTGGAGATCTTCAGCTCCTGACAGCTCCTCAACTAGTCATTACAAATAGGCCCTTGTTAGAGATTAGTGCCAAGCTGAAAGTGGTGGTAACAGCTTGTGGACTCCTTATGAATCACTTCTTGAATGCACTTATCAAGGAGCTGTTGGCTGTATGCATGTTTTATTTTTATGCAAACATACTGGTACAATTTATGATTGGGACGTAATCTCCATTTATAGGAGATTTGAAATCACTATGGGGCCAGTCTCTGCTACTTTCAGCAGATGGACAGTATTTGATGGTAACTGTATGAACACTGTTTAGGCTACTTTCACATCTGCATTGTTAATTCTAGTTTTCAGATCCAGCAGAGGATCTCAAACTGGAATTAAACGGACCCGTGCCATTTAATACATCCGGATGCATCCGTTTCATCCCAATCCGGCTGTATTAAATCAAAATTGAACAAGCTGAATCTGGGGGGGGCTTGGGGGAATAAAAATACTTCAATTACTCTTACCGTTAATATGTTTACCATGAGCCCATGACAGCACCTGTGAGAGATCCTCCCCCTTCCGGACAGGAAACAGGAACTTCCCAGATCTTTAAATTGGTCCACTGCCTTCCACCACTCAGTATTTGACAAGATTCCTGGGACCAGCAATACACCTATATACAGTGAAACTAAGAATACAAGCAAAAAAATAACACAAGGAAAACTGTGCCAAATATATACCCAGGCATATCTCCTCTTTGGCACAACACTTATATATAGATAACTTTTTTTTTTTTTTTAGGGAGGGAATTAGGTAGGTGCTGTCATGGGCTCATGGAAAACATATTACCGGTAAGAGTAATTGAAGTATTTCCATTACGCCCCATGACAGCACCTGTGAGAGATCCTCCCCCTTCCGGACAGGAAACAGGAACTTCCCAGATCTTTAAATTGGTCCACTGCCTTCCACCACTCAGTATTTGACAAGATTCCTGGGACCAGCAATACACCTATATACAGTGAAACTAAGAACACAAGCAAAAAAATAACACAAGGAAAACTGCGCCAAATATATACCCAGGCATATCTCCTCTTTGGCACAACACTTATATATAGATTACTTTTTTTTTTAGGGAGGGAATTAGGTAGGTGCTGTCATGGGCTCATGGAAAACATATTACCGGTAAGAGTAATTGAAGTATTTCCATTGCGCCCCATGACAGCACCTGTGAGAGATTAGACTAGATGACTATTAGGGAGGGACTACAGCCTGCAGCACCTTTCTCCCAAAAGACATATCCTGCACAGATGAAAGGTTCAATCTGTAGTGCTTGTAAAACGTAGAGGGGGAACTCCACGTTGCTGCCCTACAAATTTGCTCAATGGTAGCGCACCCCTTTTTTGCCCAGGAAGAGGCTACTGCCTTAGTGAATTGGGCTGAAAAATCCAAATGTACCTGACAACCTGACTGTGAATATGCCAGACCTATCGCTCTCTTGATCCATCTGGCTAAGGTACGGCTTGTGACTTTCGAACCTCTGTTCTGACCCTGAAACTGAACAAAGAGTTGTGGGGTTTTCCTAAAGCCCTTCTTGGACTCTAAATATGCACAGACACACCTCCTCACATCTAAAGTATAAAAGGACTCTTCACCCTCATTCTTTGGGTTTTGACAAAAGGAGGGGAGAACTATTTCCTGAGATTTATGGAATACCAAAACTACTTTGGGCAGGAATGCAGGATCCGGTCTGAACACAATTCTATCCTCCAGAATCTGAGTATATGGCGGGGAAGATAACAAAGCGGATAGTTCTCCTACTCGTCTGGCGGATGTAATGGCCACTAAAAATACAGTTTTATAGGATAGCATCTTTAAAGGGATGTCTCCAAGGGGCTCAAACGGGGCCTTGGTTAGAGCGGATAGCACCAGGTTAAGGTCCCACGGGGCTGATTTAGATTTAACTGTAGGTCATAGTCTAGAGGAACCCTTAATAAACCTTTTGACCCAGGGATAAGTAGCTAATCTAAAGTCAAAGAGAGCACTCAGTGCCGAGACCTGGGCCTTGAGAGTTCTAGGTTTAAGCTTTTTGTTAAGGCCTTCCTGCAAGAAACTCAGAATTAAAGGGATGTTGGGTGAGCTCAAGTCTAGGCCAGGCCCTGCAAACCGAAGGAAGGTCTTCCATACCCTCAGATAGATTTCAAAGGTGACCTTTTTCCTACTGGCTAGAAGAGTCCCAATCACTTGTTCTGATAGACCTCTAGACCTGAAGAATCGCCTCTCAAAATCCAGGCTGTCAGGTGCAGGTTCTTCACTTCCGGATGATGTAGAGGGCCCTGATATAATAGGTCCTGCCTTTCTGGAAGTATCCAGGGATCGGCTATTGATAGTCTCCTCAACCAGGCAAACCAGACTCTTCTCGGCCAGAATGGTGCTATTAGGATTACTGTTGCCTGCTCCCTCCTGATCTTTTGGATCACTCTGGGCAGTAGGCTGATGGGAGGAAACGCATAGACTAGGTCCTTCCCCCATGGTTGCGAGAGCGCATCTGTGCCTATAGACTGATCTTCCCTGCTCAGAGAAAATAAACTTTCGCACTTTTTGTTCTCTACCGAGGCGAATAGATCTATTATGGGAGATCCCCATAGGGCTTCTATTTGGTGAAATACCTCCTGATTCAGACACTAATTCGCCTGGCTGAATCTGTGCCTGCTGAGAAAGTCAGCGTGGTGATTCTCTGAGCCTTTCAGATGGACCGCTGAGAGAGAAAGAGCTTTCCCCTGTATTAGCAAGAAGATCCTGGATGCTAGCTGCATTAGCTGAGGAGATCTTGTCCCCCCTTGTTTGTTGATATATGGTACCACTGAGGCGTTGTCGGATAGGATCCTGACATGTTTTTGAGGCAATGATGGGAGACTTTCCTTTAATGCGCACAGGACTGCTCTTAACTCCCTGGCATTTTGGGATTGAGCACTTTGGGTTTTTGACCAAGGGCCTTGGAAAAAAACCAAAACTGAATGGGCCCCCCACCCCCCAAGGGCTTGCGTCGGTGTTTATTATTAGGGGGTCCTGTTTCAACCACTCTACTCCCTGACTCAGGTTCGGAGTTTTTAGCCACCAAGTTAGGGACCGGGTCACTGACCCCGGGATCACAATCTTGCGATCCAGGGATAGCAACCCCCCGTCCCAATTGGACAAAATGTGCCAAGTATTCTGGACCTGAATTGGGCCCACCTCACAGCAGGAATGCAAGCCGTCATCAGACCCAAAATAGACATTGCTTTTCTTAGGGACACTGTCACGGAACCATGAACCAGACGTACAACAAGAGATAAGTGAAAATAAGAAGGCTTTATTGAAAATAAAGCTGTAAAGCAAAAGTACAAACGGATGGTGAAACCGAGCAGAGTCTTTGCGAAGCCAGAGGTCAGGAACCAGAAGGGTAGTCAGACGAAGCCAGGATCAGGAACCAGCAGGGTAGTCAGACGAAGCCAGGATCAGGAACCAGCAGGGTAGTCAGACGAAGCCAGGATCAGGAACCAGAAGCAGCAGCAGTCTTAGAAGCATGTGAACACAAGAGGACCAAGCAAGGAACTGAAGCCACAGACCTCCTATATATATGAGCTAGGCATCCAGCTCCTCCCAGTGGGAAGGAGGAGCCGCAGGGTGGAAGGCTACAAGAAACCCAGAAACCAAGATGGCCGCCAGCACATGTCAAACGAAGGAGAACAGCAGGAAGGTAAGACCATGACAGTACCTCCCCCTCAAGGGCCCCTCCTCCGCGGAGCACAAAACGGTTTCTGAGGGAAGCGTGCGTGGAAGGCTCGGAGCAAGGCAGGAGCATGGACATCTGCGGAGGGAACCCAGGAACGCTCCTCTGGACCATAACCACGCCAATGGACCAAAAACTGCAACCGACCGCGGACCAGGCGTGAGTCCAGGATATTGCTCACCTCATATTCCTCACGATTGCCCACTTGGACCGGACGAGGCCGAGGAACCGAGGAAGTGAAACGATTACACACCAGTGGCTTCAACAGGGAGACATGAAACACGTTGGAGATCCGCATGCCAGGAGGAAGCGCAAGGGCATAGGCTACCGGGTTTACCCTGCGAAGCACTCGGAAGGGACCAACAAAGCGAGGCGCCAGCTTGGGAGTGGGCACTCGAAGGTTGAGGTTGCGGGTGGACAACCATACACGGTCTCCGACCTGGTAGGAAGGAGCAGGCGCTCGTCTGCGATCAGCCTGGAGTCTCTGGCGCTGCGCAGAGACCTCAAGGGACTTCTGGATCTGTACCCAAGAAGCACGTAGGACGGAAAGGTGATCCTCCACAGCCGGAATATCCTGGGGAGAGAATACCTCCGGTAACACGGCAGGTTGGAACCCATAATTGGCCATGAAGGGAGACGTCCCAGAGGAAGAGTTCACCGCCGTGTTCCTGGCAAACTCAGCCCAAGGCAGGAGGTCAACCCAATTGTCTTGGTGATCGGAGACATAGCAACGAAGGAATTGCTCCAAGGCCTGATTGGATCGTTCTGCGGCCCCATTGGACTGAGGGTGGTAGGCCGAGGAGAAGGAGAGATGAATCCCCAACTGGGAGCAAAAGGCGCGCCAGAACCTGGACACAAACTGACTCCCCCGATCCGACACAATCTCCTTGGGCAAACCGTGCAACCGGAAGACCTCCCTGGCAAAAATCGTGGCCAACTCTTGTGCAGAGGGTAACTTCTTGAGAGGAACACAGTGGCACATTTTGGAAAACCGATCCACAATCATGAGAATAACCGTATGGCCTCGGGATGCAGGGAGGTCCACAATGAAATCCATCCCCAGGTGTGACCATGGGCGCTCCCCGGTGGCTATGGGTTGCAGAAGGCCCAACGGAAGGTGCCGAGGGGACTTACTCTGGGCACAAACGGAGCATGCCGCTACATATGCGGCGATGTCGGAACGTAGGGAAGGCCACCAGAACAGACGTGAAACAGCCCAGGACAGCTGATTCTTTCCAGGATGCCCCGCGGTCTTGGAGTTATGGTAGGTTCGCAACAACCGAGTGCGCAACTCCTCAGGCACAAAACATCTGCCGTTGGGTCTCCCAGAGGGAGCACCAGATTGAGCCGCCAAAATCTGCTCACCCAGGGGAGAGGTCAGGCTGGTGCGAATGGCGGCCAGGATCTGATTCGGAGGTATGACCGAAGTCGGAATCGACTCCTCCCTGGACAGCTCGGAGTACTGCCGTGATAAGGCATCCGCCCTGATGTTCTTGGAACCGGGTAGGTAGGAGACCACGTAATTAAAACGTGACAAGAACAGAGCCCATCTGGCCTGACGTGGTGTCAATCTCTTGGCCTCAGAAAGGTAGGTCAGATTCTTGTGGTCCGTCAGGATGAGAACCGGAACCACCGAACCCTCGAGCAAGTGCCTCCATTCTTTAAGGGCCTGCACGATGGCCAATAACTCCCTGTCACCAATCTGATAGTTGCACTCCGCGGAAGACAGTTTCCGGGAGTAAAACCCACAGGGAAGCAGAGGACCTTCTGGTGTTTTACGCTGAGACAGAAGGGCGCCTACTCCCGTCTCAGACGCGTCCACCTCGAGGACAAAGGGCAACCCAGGGTTGGGATGCGACAGAATCGGAGCCGACACAAAGGCGGACTTTAGGGCCTCAAAAGCTCGGATGGCCTCGAGCGGCCAGACCTGGGAATTACTGCCCTTCCTGGTCAGATCCGTGAGAGGCTTGGCTAGCATGGAAAAGTCCCTGATGAACTTCCGATAATAATTGGCGAAGCCCAAAAAGCGCTGCAGGGAACGAAGACCACTGGGCTGGGGCCACTGTAAGACAGCCGAAACCTTCTCAGGATCCATGGAGAACCCCTCAGCGGAAATGATGTAACCTAAGAAGGTTACCTGGGATCGGTGAAATTCGCATTTCTCAAGCTTACCGAACAGCTTGTTCTCTCGTAACCGTTGCAACACTCGTCTGACATCCAGAATGTGGGCCTCCATGGATTCAGAATATACCAAGATGTCATCCAAATAGACCACCACGCACTGCTGCAACAGGTCACGGAAAACATCGTTGATGAATTCCTGAAAGACTGCGGGCGCATTGCACAACCCAAAGGGCATAACCAAGGATTCATAATGACCGGTCCTGGTGTTAAACGCGGTCTTCCACTCATCGCCCGCCTTGATCCTTACCAGGTTATATGCCGCCCTCAGGTCGAGTTTGGTAAAGACCGTGGCCCCTTTAAGGCGATCGAACAGCTCGGAAATCAAGGGTATCGGGTAAGCGTTCTTGATCGTGATGCGATTGAGACCCCTGTAATCGATGCAAGGCCTCAACTCACCGCCCTTCTTTTTCACAAAGAAAAATCCAGCCCCTGCCGGGGACGAAGATTTGCGAATGTGTCCGCGTGAAAGCGCCTCCCTCACGTACTCCTCCATGGCCTCATTCTCCGCTACCGACAGTGGATAGACTTTGCCACGAGGAGGAACGGCACCAGATTGTAACTCTATGGCACAATCGTATGGGCGGTGCGGAGGTAGGGCAACCGCGCGCACCTTATCGAATACATCCCGGTACTCCTCGTATTCAGGAGGCAACAGAGAGTCCGAGGAAGTACACAGCAACTTGACAGACCCATGGATGCAACTAGCCCCACACTGCGGTGACCACGAGAGGATCTCGACCGATCTCCAATCGAAAGTCGGATTATGCTTCTGGAGCCAGGGGTACCCCAAGACCACCGAGTAGTGTGGAGACGAAATAACCTGGAGGCAGACCGACTCTCTGTGAACGGCACCAATGGCTATCCCCACTGGAAGGGTCTCATGAGTCACGTGTGGCGGCAGAAGGGGTCTGCCGTCTATCGCCTCAAGAGCCAGTGGGGAACCTCGAGCCTGCAGAGGAATGGAATTGGCGGCAGCGAACACACTATCAATGAACAAACCACCAGCACCAGAGTCCACCAACGCCTGGGTCGTCACCGAGCCCCCGACCCAGGAGAGGACAACAGTGATCAGTGGTTTGTCAACACGGGAAACCGGGGACGAGGAGACTCCACCCAAGATCTGCCCCCGACAGGATCTCAGGTACGAGCGTTTTCCCGGACGGTTCGGACATGCCAACCGAAAATGCCCACCGAGACCACAGTACATGCATCGGCCCTCGCGTCTCCGGAGTGCCCTCTCCCCCTCGGACAGGCGAGCAAACCCCAGCTGCATGGGTTCACCCCCAGACAAGTCATCCCCAGGAGGCGTGGGAGGAGAGGGAGGCACGGGTGGGACAGTAAACGTAGGCACCAATCTGTTAGAAGACCTCCGCAGGTTCTCCTTAAAGGAAGGTCTCTCCCTGAGTCTGGTGTCAATCAAAATCAGGAAAGAAATAAGAGACTCGAGCTCAACTGGTAGGTCCTTAGCTGCAACCTCATCCTTCAAGGCATCCGAGAGACCATGAGAGAAAGCAGCGACCAGAGCCTCATTATTCCAGCCCACCTCTGCTGCCAGGGTACGAAACTCAATGGCGTATTCAGCTACGGATCGTGAACCCTGTCTGATGGACATAAGGAGCTTCGCAGCAGAGGCCGCACGAGCCGGCACATCGAATACCTTCCGAAGAGAAGCAACAAAACCGGAAAACTCGGCAACCACCGGATTGTTGTTCTCCCATAAAGGGCTGGCCCAGGCCAAGGCCTTGTCCGAGAGCAGCGAGATCAAGAAGCCCACCTTTGATCTCTCAGTAGGAAAGGCATGTGGCAGCAACTCGAAATAAATGCCCACCTGGTTAAGGAAACCTCGGCACTGAGTTGGCTCTCCCCCAAAGCGCTGTGGAAGAGGGGCAGAACCGGTCATACCCCGAAACACCGCAGGCGCAACAACAGGTGTCGGGGTAGACTCTGGCGCAACAACCGGAGCGGCAGTAGGAGCGAGCCCAGGAGCGACAACCGACCCATCGGCAACGGGAGCGAAATGAGCCGTGCGTTCAAGCAGGGTTTGCAACACCACAGCGAACCGACCCAACAGGTGATCCTGCTGAGTCTGGCAACCAGCGTGGGTAGCGAGGATGGCCCTGTACCGTCAGAATTCATGGCTTGGTCCTAATGTCACGGAACCATGAACCAGACGTACAACAAGAGATAAGTGAAAATAAGAAGGCTTTATTGAAAATAAAGCTGTAAAGCAAAAGTACAAACGGATGGTGAAACCGAGCAGAGTCTTTGCGAAGCCAGAGGTCAGGAACCAGAAGGGTAGTCAGACGAAGCCAGGATCAGGAACCAGCAGGGTAGTCAGACGAAGCCAGGATCAGGAACCAGCAGGGTAGTCAGACGAAGCCAGGATCAGGAACCAGCAGGGTAGTCAGACGAAGCCAGGATCAGGAACCAGAAGCAGCAGCAGTCTTAGAAGCATGTGAACACAAGAGGACCAAGCAAGGAACTGAAGCCACAGACCTCCTATATATATGAGCTAGGCATCCAGCTCCTCCCAGTGGGAAGGAGGAGCCGCAGAGTGGAAGGCTACAAGAAACCCAGAAACCAAGATGGCCGCCAGCACATGTCAAACGAAGGAGAACAGCAGGAAGGTAAGACCATGACAGACACTTCCTTGGTTCTGCTGAAAATCCAGATTTTCTGCTGAATAGCTTTCCTCTTGTCTACCGGAAGATAAGATTTCTGTGTTTGGGAATGTAGTAAGATGCCTAGGAAAACACATTTGGAGGTTGGAATCAGGGACGATTTGTCACAATTTATTAACCAGCCAAGACTTATCAGGGTCCCCTGGACCTCCTGTATTTGAGATATCAACACCTCTGGGGACTGCCCTACCAAGAGAAGGTCATCCAGGTATGAGATTATAATGATGTCTGATCTTCTTATCTCTGCCATTACCTCTGCCAATAGCTTTGTGAAGAGCCTCGGCGCCTGCGATATCCCAAAGGGAAGTGCTCTGAACTGCAGATGGACAATCGATTCCCTCATCTTTACCGCTACCCTGAGGTATTTCTGAGATGATGGATGAATGGGTACATGATAGTAACCATCTTTTATATCTATTGAGGCCATCACGCAGTTGGGGGACAGATGGAGAACCGTGGAGGAGATCAGGGGCGGACTGAGAACCCTCAGGGCCCCCGGGCAAAATAAATCAAGGGCCCCCTTACAGGCCCCACCCATGTTCTGCTGCAAGCCCCACCCTTGTCCCGCCTCCATGCCCCGCCTCCAGCCACACCCTACACAATCTTTAATAAGATTTCAAAGTTAAAGCGACACAAAAGGCACCCAGACCACTTCAGCTCATTGAAGTGGTCTGGGTACAGGGTCCCTTTTGCAAATCGAGCTGCAATGTTCTAGAGAAGCTGCATTGTTTACGTTCCAGCAATAAGTCAGCCTCTAGTGGCTGGCAGCCACCTGAGGGCTTCCTGGATTAAAACAGACCTTTGGTCTGGTATCTGACGCTGGACGTCCTCACACCCTGCATGATGACCTCCAGGGTCAGATTTTTCCCCATAGGAAAGCATTGATTCAATGCTTTCGTATGGGGTGATCTAATCTCAGCATCCATTAGTGAGCCTCTGTTAGAAGCAGTGTGGGCATAACTACTGTGAAGAGGGCACATATCTGGGCATAACTACTCTGAAAGGGGGGGAGGGCCCTTCACAGTAGTTATTAATCCCTTTCAGCAGTCCCCCCTTCAGTGAATGGGGGACTTCTGAAAGGGGTTAATAACTACTGTGAAGGGCCTAGCCGTCTGGGCAACCCCACAGATCATCCCCCCACCCACCTTGTACTTGTTCCACTGATCTGCTACTTGCGGGCTACATGGGCATGAGTTCAGTCACTTCGGTGCGCAATCCCATCCTGCGGCGCGTGATCCCGCGAGACCCGTGACCTACAGCGGCGGGTCTTGCGGGATCACGCGCTGCAGGATGGGATTGCCCACCAAAGTGACTGAACTCATTCCCGCGCAGCCCACAAGTAGCGGAACAATTACAAGAGGGGTGGAGAATAGCCAAATTAAAAAATATTTTGAACCAAAAGGTGTTATGGGGGCTCTGTGGATGGCACTGTTATGGGGGCTCTGTGGATGGCACTGTTGTGGGGGCTCTGTGGATGGCACTGTTGTGGGGGGGGGATCTGTGGGTGACACATATATAGCACCTTATGCTATATATGTGTCATCCACAGATCCCCCCATAACAGTGTCCCTGTGAGTGAATGATCCCCAATACAGGGTCTGGGGGCCGGCATCTGGTGTTGTAATGGCAGCGGGGCCCGGTGCAGTCACTGTATTCTATTACACCGGGCCCCGCTCACTGTAATACTAATATTCATATGTGAACAACTTGAAATCCTCTGCAATCCTCTCCCTCTGAGCTCTCTGTACTCACAAACTCAGTAGCAGGCCGGGCGGCAGCGCAACTCACTGACGTCACACGCCTGCTCCTCCTACTTTATAAATGAAGCAGGCGGAGCCAGTGGCGTTGCTAGGGCTGGTGTCACCCGGTGCGGTAGAAAATGGTGTTGTCCCCCCCCCCCCCGAAGCAATAATTTTTTAGCCATATATGGGGGCTATGGTGGTGCTGCTGCCATAGGGGGCATCCGTTAGCTCAGCAGACCCCCCTAGCAGTCAGAGCCTGGTCTCGGGAGGGGCACTTCCAGATTATTTTCTGTCCACCACCACAAAACAATGGTGCTTATAGAACAGACTACACAGTGTAGAGGTATACTGTATATTGTGGGGCACAGTGTAGCGGTATACTGTATATTGTGTGGCACAGTGTAGCGGTATACTGTATATTGTGTGGCACAGTGTAGAGGTATACTGTATATTGTGTGGCACAGTGTAGCGGTATACTGTATATTGTGTGGCACAGTGTAGCGGTATACTGTATATTGTGTAGCACAGTGTAGAGGTATACTGTATATTGTGTGGCACAGTGTAGCGGTATACTGTATATTGTGTGGCACAGTGTAGCGGTATACTGTATATTGTGTGGCACAGTGTAGCGGTATACTGTATATTGTGTGGCACAGTGTAGCGGTATACTGTATATTGTGTGGCACAGTGTAGCGGTATACTGTATATTGTGTGGCACAGTGTAGAGGTATACTGTATATTGTGTGGCACAGTGTAGAGGTATACTGTATATTGTGTGGCACAGTGTAGAGGTATACTGTATATTGTGTGGCACAGTGTAGAGGTATAATGTATATTGTGGGGCACAGTGTAGCGGTATACTGTATATTGTGTGGCACAGTGTAGAGGTATACTGTATATTGTGGGGCACAGTGTAGCGGTATACTGTATATTGTGTGGCACAGTGTAGCGGTATACTGTATATTGTGTGGCACAGTGTAGAGGTATACTGTATATTGTGGGGCACAGTGTAGCGGTATACTGTATATTGTGGGGCACAGTGTAGCGGTATACTGTATATTGTGTGGCATAGTGTAGCGGTATACTGTATATTGTGTGGCACAGTGTAGCGGTATACTGTATATTGTGTGGCACAGTATAGCGGTATACTGTATATTGTGTGGCACAGTGTAGCGGTATACTGTATATTGTGTGGCACAGTGTAGCGGTATACTGTATATTGTGTGGCACAGTGTAGTGGTATACTGTATATTGTGTGGCACAGTGTAGACTATATGTGTATAACATAAACATATTTCAAATGAAAACTTACAGTTACTTAGCTTGGCCCTTGGGGATCTCGGACACCACTAACAGTTTGGCCGGGGGCTCGGCGGAGCTGATGTTGTGTTTCATCCTAATGAGAAAGATTTCATAATAAGGATTTGGAGAAGGGGCAGAGGGATAGCAGAGCAGGGAGAGGCTGGTGCTGCTACTAGGGGGTCATACCATGGGGGAGTAATAAAGCCCACCATAATGCCCCCCCCCCCCCCCCCCAGTAGAAATAATTCTCCTTTTAATGTGACAGTGCAAAAAATACCCCCTTGTAATGCCCCCAGTTGAGCTAATGTCCCCATAGTGGCTCCATAATGTCCCAGTATAAAATACCCCTATATAGTGCCCCCAGTAAATTCCCCCATAGTGCTCCTATCCCCCCTTCCTGCTAGTGCCCCCCATAATGTACCAATATAAAATGCCCCATATATAGTGCCCCAGTAGATGCCCTCAGTGTCCGGCCTCTGATAGGCTGCCGGCCTAGTGTCCCCCATAATGCCCCCCAATAATGTGCCAGTAAGTGTCCCCATAGAAGCCCCCCTCATCATGTGCCAGTATCAAGTGCCTCCCCCCCCCCCCCCCACATGTCCCAGTATCATAGTGCCATCCCCCCCAATGTGCCAGTATCAAGTGCCTCTCTCCTTCCCACCCCCATGTGCCAGTATCATAGTGCCAAACCCCCCCATGTGCCAGTATCAAGTGCCTCTCTCTTCCCCCCCATGTCCCAGTATCATAGTGCCATCTCCCCCCCCCCCCCAAAAAAGTGCCAGTATCAAGTGCCTCTCTCCTTCCCCCCATGTGCCAGTATTATAGTTCCAACCCCCCCCCCATGTGCCAGTATCAGGTGCCAACCCCCCCCCCCCCCCCCATGTGCCAGTATCAGGTGCCTCTCTCCTTCCCCCCCCATGTGCCAGTATCATAGTGCCAACCCCCCTCCCCCTCCCCATGTGCCAGTATCAGGTGCCAACCCCCCTCCCCCCCATGTGCCAGTATCAGGTGCCAACCCCCCTCCCCCCCCCCCCCATGTGTCAGTATCAAGTGCCTCCCGCTCCCCCCATGGCAGTAACAGTCGGGTATTAAAAAAAAAAAAACACTTATATGTCAGCAATGCGATGCAGCCTCTTCCTGTGTCCCGCCCTGTATGTCCATATATGGAGTCAGTGCTTGTATTTCAGAAAAGTTTCTGCTGGGATTCGAACCCACAACCTTCTGTATCACAGGCAAAGCACCTAACCACACGACCATAAGTGCTGCATTGACACTGACTGAAAAAATATGAGACTTCTACTGTTATAGCTGGCTAAGTGTACATCTAGACACATGACTGTGCCCTAACACACCCAGCACTGCTATATCTCTGTATGACAGCTGTCCCAGCACACTCAGCTCTACTATATCTCTATATATGAAAGCTGCCCCAGCAAACCCAGCTCTGCTACATCTATACAGATGACAGCTGCCCAAACACACCCAGCACTGCTATATCTCTATATGGCAGCTGTCCCAGCACACTCAGCTCTGCTATATCTCTATATATGATAGCTGCCCCAGCACACCCAGCTCTGCTACATCTAATACACATGACAGCTGCACCAGCTTAGATTTTGATGCTACATCGCCCTTCCACCCCTTCAACCATAGGGACCTTCTGGCTGAATTGGACAGTGCGGCCGCTCTAGCAGAAAGTCTCAATGCATCAGCGGAGGCATCAGAAATAAAGTCTACTGCTCTGGACATGGTTGGTATAGCTTCCAGAAGCTGATCCCTAGGAGTCTTGTTCTCTATATGAGACTCTATTTCCTCCAACCAGACTTTTAATGACCTTGCCACTGAACTAGTCGCTATATTCGGTTTAAAGGCAGAAGTGGATGCCTCCCAATTCTTTCTTAAGTAGGCGTCTGCCCTTTTGTCCATGGGATCTTTAAGGGACCCTAAATCCTCAAATGGAAGAGCTGATTTATTTTTTATTTTTGCTACAGGGGCGTCTACCCTGGGTACCTCCTGCCAAGCTGATACTTCTTGATCATCAAAGGGGTACTTTCTCTTAACCGCTCTAGGGATAAATAATTTTTTGTCGGGGTTCTCCCTTTCACGTTTATCAGGTCCTTGATACAACCCTGAATGGGGAACACCCTAGACTTTTTTGGCTTTAGGCTTTCAAACATGAGTTCTGGCCTAGACCTGGACTCCTTTTCCTCATCCAGCTCCATCGTGGATCTAACCGCTTTTAATAGTAGATCCGTATCCTCCACTCTGAATAACGGCTTCCCTGTCAAATCCTCAGAGGAGGAATCTGAGCTTGCAATGGCGCCCTCCTCAGACTCAGTAGTATCCTCCACTATCGTCTGAGCCTTCTTATGTCTGGATGAGCTAGGCAGGGATTTTTTTTTAAGATGTTCCACAGAAGAACGAACTTCCTTTTTAACTAACTCCTGGATGCTTTGCAATAAAGATGGCGACTCGTCTGCTACTAACTTATCCAGACATGGTTGGCAACATGTTTTGGGGTAGGATGGGCCCAAATTACGCTTGCAAATTCCACACTCCTTAGCTCTTGTTTTGTGGGTAGCTTTTCTTGGGGCTTCTTTAACCTGCATTTAATAAAATAGCCCCAATCAGTCTAATTCTGACCACAATAATAACTCCCCAAAGGGAGATGGTGGGGGCTAACCCCTCTTACCCCAAGGAGTACCATGCTGGATTTGGAAAGCAGCTCTGTCTGTGCGCAGTTGAACTTCCCCTTCTTCCTGCATGATGTTGCTTCAAGGGGGGCAATGGAGGGAAGATCTGGCCGTCCGGTCAAGTATCTGTCTAGCCGCTGCTCCCTCCAGGCTGGCTGGCCGGCATCCCCTTTTTCAAATGGGCCACGCAATGCCTGCCATGTTTAAACTCCTCCCCTTCCGGCCGGTGGAACACACGTGTCACTTCCGGTGCGACACGCACGTCCAGACTCGGCCTGCCGCAAATGAGAGGAGAAGATCCACCTCACGCCGAACTTTGCCGGCCTGGCAAGGGACAACGAGGCAGCCACAGGCATCCCCCATGGCGCTGAAGAAGGGAGAAATACAAGATTACACTCACCGGTAATCACTTTTCCATGAGCCCATGACAGCATCCTTGAGAGAGCCCGCCTCTATCCAGGACAAGAAATAGGAACTTCCGTGGAGAGCTTCTTAAGGAGGGACCCGGCCTCTATCCACCAGTTATTTGCGAGAAACTTGGATTTTTGTATAAATTATAGGACAACTTTCTCCTTTATATATATATATATATATATATATATATATAATTTTTTTTAATTTACTTATATTTATTTATTTATTTTTTGGGAGGGAATAATAGCGGGTGCTGTCATGGGCTCATGGAAAAGTGATTACCGGTGAGTGTGATCTTGTATTTCCCTTATGCCCATGACAGCACCCTTAAGAGATGACTAGAATAGAAACTAGACTTAGGGAGGGATAACAGCCTGCAAGACTTTCCTTCCAAAGGATAACTGATCCTTGCTGCCTAGATCCAGCCTGTAATGATGGAAAAAGGTAGTAGATGATTTCCAAGTAGCGGCCCTACAGATTTGATCTAGGGAAGCTTTGGCTCTTTCTGCCCAGGAAGTGGAGACAGACCTAGTTGAGTGTGCCCCAAACCCTAAAGGGCAGGACTGCCCTACTGAGGAGTAGGCCAAGGAAATAGCTGCCACAATCCATCTAGAAAGAGTTCTGGAAGTAATCTTATCGCCTTTGTTCTTCCCAGCAAACTGTACAAAGAGTCTAGAAGACTTTCTCCAGGGTCTAGTCAACTCCAAATATCTTAGAAGGCATCTCCTGACATCTAAACAGTGCAATTTCATTTCTTTCTCATTATTCGGCTTTTGGCATAAGGAGGGTAGGACTATGTCTTGTGATCTATGAAAAAAGGAGACGACTTTGGGAAGAAAGGAGGGGTCTGGTTTGAGAATCACTCTGTCATCCAAGAATTTAGTGTAAGGAGGTAAAGTAGAAAGGGCAGATATTTCGCTTACTCGTCTGGCCGAGGTGATAGCCACCAGAAAAGCAGTTTTGAAGGATAATATTTTTGCTGGTAGGTCTAGCAGAGGTTCAAAAAGTGGCTGCATCATACTGGACAAAACTAGGTTGAGGTCCCATGGAGGAGCGGATGTTCTGGGTATTTGACCAGTACGATTGACTGCTTTAAAAAATCTTCTTATCCAAGTATGATTGGCTAAGGGGGAGTCAAAATACGCACTAAGGGCTGAAACGTGAACTTTTAGAGTACCGATTCTCAGTTTTTTGTCCAGGCTGCTTTGCAGAAAATCGAGAACCACAGGCATTGGAGAGGGGTCCAAAGGGTCTATTGGGACACCAGCGAATTTTAAGAAGTTCTTCCATACTCTTAAGTAAATGGACGAAGTAGTGTCCTTTCTACACGACAGAAGAGTATTGATCACATCTCCAGACAGGCCCTCCTTTTCTAGTATGGCCCTCTCAGATACCAGGCAGCAAGGTGTAGGTTGCTTATTTCCGGATGGTAAACTGGCCCCTGATGCACCAAGTCCTGCGTGTCTGGCAGAATCCATGGTTCCATTATTGAAAGCTTGCGCAGCCAGGTGAACCATGACCTTCTGGGCCAGAAGGGGGCGATCAGGATTAGTCTCGTCCTGTGCCGCCTCAGTTTCTGTAGGACCCTTGGAATTGCTACCCTCAGGAACCTTTGGGAGTCTGAGTGGATCGGGATGTGATAATATGCATCCTTTATATCGAGAGTTGACATCACACATTTCGGAAAAAGCAGTTTTATTGTGGATTGTATCGGTTCCATTCGGAACTTCTTGTACGTGAGGAACCGGTTTAGCTGTCTTAGGTTTATTATCATCCTTTGGGTTCCATCTGGTTCGGGAACCAGAAAAAGGGAGGAATAGAACCCCTTCACCCTCTCTGATTGTCAAACCTCTATTAGGACTTTTTTCGCCAATAGGCCTGGTTTCTTATAGAGTTCCCGTCGAGTTTCGTAATTTTTATCCTTTCCGGTGGGGAAGAGGCAAATTCTAGACGGAATCCGTCTCTTATTACCCCTAGAGTCCAAGGGCTTGTGGAAATAGATTCCCAAGCCTGAAGGAAGGGAGACAACCTTCCCCCCACCGGACTTGCACAGTCATTGTTGTGTAGACTTGGAACGGTTACCGGACTGGGAGCTAAAAAGGAGACCTTTTTCTTTCCTATTTCTGTTATCCCTCCAGTATCTCTGTCTTTTATCTCGGAAATTATTCTTTGTTTTTACGAAAAAACTGGCAGTTATTTGTGGGTCTGCTGGAGGGGAAACCTTTTTTGTCATCCGCGGCCTTTTCTAAAAGGTCATCAAGGACAGATCCGAATATAAAGTCGCCCTGGCAAGGTATAGCACATAATTTGTTTTGTCTCCTGACCATCCTTTTAACCAAACCATTTTTCTGGCGGAGTTAGTTAAAGCGGCAGATGTAGTGCTTAACTTTAAGGCATCTGCGGATGCATCAGAGATAAAGTCCACGGCCTTTAGGATTGTGGGGAAAACTTCTAGCAGCTGTTCCCTTGGGGTTTTGTTTTCTATATGCACTTCTAGGTCTTGTAACCATATTTTAAAAGGGATCTAGCTGTGGAGGTAGCAGTGATGTTAGGTTTAAATGCCTGGGTGGGGGGGCGTGGCCAACTGCCGGCATGAGAGCACGCGTTTGAGAGCAGCTCCGACAACCCTGAGTAATCCTACCTCATCCTGACAAACTGTCCACCACAGACTCCGACTGGAAGGTGTGCAGACGTAAGAGAAGACCCCGCACACTGACGATGGGGCCCAGTAAAGCTCAGAATGCAGCGGAGAGGCTAAAGGAATTTGCCAGATCTGAGGCCCAGCATGGCGTTGCGTCTGCCTCACCGTCGCGCGCTGCGGTCACAAGAGGTCAGTCTGCTCAACAGGCGGAGGCGGACGAGCCAACCGAACCGGAGTTCACCCTAAAGGCAGCTTATGACCAGCTGCTATTGGCGATCTCCTCGTGCCAGTCCTCGCTGACCGGAAAGCTGGAGGAGGTAAGAGTGGACGTCAGCTTACTCCGCCATGACATGCAGCAGCTGCGTGACCGGGTTAAAACCACCGAGGACCGCGTCTCAGCCTTAGAAGATCAGACAAGACCAATGGAGGGGAGAGTGCAGGATCTGGAGAGGGCAATGGGTCAATGGCAGCAGAAATGCGATGACCTAGAGAATAGGTCGCTCCGTAATAATGTAAGAATTCTAGGCCTACCTGAGAGGACGGAGGGAAGGGACCCTGCAGTGTTCCTGGAGAATTGGTTCAAGGAGCAGTTTCCTGGAGCACCTTTCACATCAGCATATGCAGTGGAGAGAGCCCACCGTGTTCCTGCTAGACCACCTCCTCCGGGTGCACCACCGAGGCCTCTTCTGGCTCGTCTCCTGAATTGGAGAGATCGAGATCTCCTTCTCAGTCAGGCCAGACAAAAGCAAGACATCAGGCATGACAACGTCAGGATCTCTCTTTTCCCGGACTTTTCGGCGGACCTTCAGAAGAGAAGGGCTACGTTTGTGGCGGTGAAGCGCCGTTTAAGGGAACTAAACCTACAATATTCTATGGCATACCCTGCCCGCCTTAGAGTGATTGACGGTGAAAAGACCATCTTCTTCAGTGACCCCAAAGAGGCAGAGGATTGGGCCTCGAGAATGGCGGCTCGTCCGCCACGGAGATGAGCGGGTTCCTAGAGACACAGCAAGTATCATACGATCCCCCTTTGTGAGAGGAGCGATATTAGAGCTTAATGTCGGTTTTTGCAAATATTGCTGCTTCCATGCTATGCCATACAGTCCACGAAGATCTGGACATTCATTGTTAACTCCTCTTCTGGAGTGGAGCTTCAGATACGAAAGAAGGAACACTGTGTCACTGAGCATGGCTCCTTTAGGCCAAAGGTGGCAGTTTACATGAGTATATTGCAATGAGGTTTGGAGCGGCACCTGCGTGGTAATACCAACCTTTTACACCATGCAGGTCCCCGAGTTTAGGACCAGCACGTTCTCTGGTCCTGTACCTGATAACCTCAGGTCTTTCAAGATGTTGTTATATGTTATTTTAGTTCATGTATATGCATACTCGTATCAAGCATGGCCTAATGTCTACTATCTTCCTGTAGTAGGTTTGAAGTATTGTTTTAAGCAGTTGCAATTTATTTTGTGGAATGGAGTGATTAAGGGGTTAGACGGCCAGGATATTGATCTTACGCCCTTATGGCCTCCTTGAGACTCATGTCTTGGAATGTCAGGGGACTGGGTGACCCAAAGAAGTGGATAGCTGTGGCCTCCCAGATACGCTCCTTCAATCCCCACATTCTAGGCCTCCAGGAGACCCATCTTACCCCGGAAACGGGACATAGGCTTAAAAAACCTTGGGTCCAGCATCTATTTAACGCCTATGGTAACTCGCACTCTAGGGGAGTGGCGCTCTTGATTCACAGAAGCTTGAGATGTGAGATCCATCATTCAATGATTGACCCAGCAGGTCAATACATTTTCCTATATGCCCATGTTGAATGTATCCCTTATGTGATAGTAAACCTGTATAACTCACCCCCTGCCTCTGTTTCCCTACTACAGTCAGTTGTGGGTTTTGTAACTCACTATCCCAATGCCCGCTTACTGTGTATGGGGGACTTCAATCAGGTCATGAGTGAAAACATGGATAGATTTAGAAGTAGGAGTGATAATACATAGATGGGGAGTGATGATACGCCTTTGACTAGGATTTCACAGGAGATGGGGTGGATAGATATGTGGAGGGCCAGGAACCCGAATACCAGAGAATACTCTTGTTTTACACCCTCCCGGGGCGCCCTCTCTAGAATTGATTACTTGCTTGGTAATCCCGCAGCTTACACTGATTTGGTGACCGCAGGGCCCATCTGATCATGCACCGGTCCTCGCCGTGCTGGGATCCCCCGACTCCTCTGGATTAGGTAGTAAGATGCGCATCCATCCGTTCTGGCTCACTTTATTTGGTTTGACGGACAGGGTTTCAGATCAGCTGGGGGTCTTCTTTGAGGCACAGGACGTTTCCACCGACTCCCTATTACTTTGGGAGACCCTGAAGGCATACCTTAGGGGCTGCCTTAAGTCTTCCATTTCTTATGTTAAGAGGGATGCGCAGCGCAAGGAGGAAGAATTGCTTGCCAGCTGTAAGGAGGCAGAGAGAAGTTTTGTTGAATCCCCTACGGAAGAACTTAGGGGGGCGTGGCTGACCAAGGGCAGACTATACGCAATGCACCTGGAAGAGAAGAGTAAAAGGAAACTCTTTTTTCTCAAACAGCAGGCGTTCGAGGTGGGCAATCAAGCTGGGAAATTGCTGGCCCATATAGCCCGTGCTAACACTATGGCTCCACCGTTACTCCGCCTTAAGGAGGCCGATGGTCGCATAGTCGAGACGGCTCGGGACATATTAAATTGTATGCATACCTTTTATGAGGATCTATACAAGTCAGCGGTAAACTACACTGTGCAGGATTTGGAGGCGTACCTCAATGAGATCACCTACCCCCAACTTAGTGACCTGGATAAGGCTACTTTCACACTTGCGTTAGGAGCGGATCCGTCTGGTGTCTGCACAGACGGATCCGCTCCTATAATGCAAACGCTTGCATCCGTTCAGAACGGATCCGTTTGCATAACCATGTTCATGATAATGCAAACGGATCCGTTTTGACTTTACATTGAAAGTCAATGGGGGACGGATCCGTTTGAAAATTGAGCCATATGGTGTCATCTTCAAACGGATCCGTCCCCATTGACTTCCATTATAAGTCTGGACGGATCCGCTTGCCTCCGCACGGCCAGGCGGACACCCGAACGCTGCAAGCAGCGTTCAGGTGTCCGCTCACTGAGCGGAGCGGAGGCTGAGCGCTGGCAGGCGGATGCATTCTCAGTGGATCCGCCTCCACTGAGAATGCATTGGGGCCAGACGGATGCGTTCAGGGCCGCTCGTGAGCCCCTTCAAACGGAACTCACAAGCGGAGCCCCGAACGCTAGTGTGAAAGTAGCCTTACATTGTAAGTCTGGACGGATCCGTTTGCCTCCGCACGGCCAGGCGGACACCTGAACGCTGCAAGCTGCGTTCAGGTGTCCGCCTGCTGAGCGGAGCGGAGGACAAACGGAGCCAGACTGATGCATTCTGAGCGGATCCGCATCCATTCAGAATGCATTAGGGCTGGACGGATCCGTTCGGGGCCGCTTGTGAGCCCCTTCAAACGGAACTCACAAGCGGAGCCCCGAACGCTAGTGTGAAAGTAGCCTAAGGAGATGGTCTGCTATGGAAGTCAGTGTTAAGGGACGGGGTGCTGTAGAGGTCACTGTTAAGGGGGCGGGGTGTTGTGGAAGTCACATTTTAAGGGAACGAAGCACTGTGGAGATCACTGTTAAGGGGGCGGGTTATTGTGGAAATCACTGTTAATGAGACAGGATACTGTGGAGGTTACTAATAAAGGGGCAGCCACTGTGCAGCGGGCGCCATGGCAGGCAGATCTCTGCTGTTTCAAACAGCAGAGACCTGCGGCTAATTACCGTGACCGGCAATACTCCCGATCGCGGTAATAAAAGGCTTTAGATGCTGTGATCAAGTGAGATCAAGGCATCTAAATGTGCAAAGACCCAGAAGCTCGTGCTTCCAGGCTTCCTACCGATGCCCCGTGCAGCCAATGTGGGCATCGGTAATTGCGCTGAACACTGTAAGTCTCGCTGACGAGGCTTTTAGTGTTCATGCTGCAATTCTTATTTTGGCCACCAGATTGCAGGCCAGGATAAGAAATGAGCAATTTGTAGTATAAATCTCATTTAAAAAATCTCTGATAGAACAAAATCAAAAATTAAAAAACATTATTTATAGGCTCACGTATGAGCTTCAAAATCATCACAATTATTTTTTTTTTAAGTAAAAAAATAAAAAAATTAAAAAAATATATATAAAATTTGAAATCACCCCCCTTTCCGTATAATAAAAAAAAAAAAACCTAACAATTAATATAAACATCATGGGTATCATCACGACTGAAAATGCCGATACTATTAACATATAAAAAAAAATTTTTTTCATTTCTGTCTTTCAAAGTGCGAATGCACCTACAATGTGAATTTCAGACCCCTCCATGATTTCTAAGTGGGAGAACTTGCAAAATCGCAGGGTGTTCGAATACTTATGTTCCTCACTGTATGTGGTTACACTGAACTGACTGCTACACTTTAAGGCCTCTTGCAGGCGAACATAAGGGCTCCGTGCCCGTGATGCAGGCCGCAAATTGCGGTCTGCAATATACGGGCACAGACCCTGGGCCAGCCGCATCCGGATCGCGACTCCATTCACTTGAATGGGGTCTGCGATCCGTTGTTTCGCAAAAAGATAGGACAAGTTCTATCTTTTTGCGGAACGGAAGCTCGGAACGGAACACCAAAAAAGCACTCCGTAGTGCTTCCGAGGGGTTCCGTGCTTCCATTACACACCGTTCCGCATCTCTGGATTTGCGGACCCATTCAAGCCAATTGGTCCGCATCCGTAATGCGGAATGCACACGGAAGGGTGTCCGTGTATTGCGGATCCGCATATGCAGTCTGCAATACAGCAACGGAGCCCTTACGGTCGTCTGCAAGAGGCCTAAAGGGGGTTTTCAGGATTTAAATTAATGAAAAAATCCTATTCACCTGCTCTCTGCCACTCCAGTGTGGCGCCCTGACTCTATTTGATGATCTTACAGTCCCCTGCTTGTTTACGTGGCTATGTACAGGGTCACATACACCACTGCAGCCAATGACTGGCCTCAGTGGTGAAATGTCCGACCCAGCAGTCATCGCTGATGGGTCTGGCCCTTCTAATTTTAGTTCACCATATTTACCATTAGACTGCAATCACAGAAATGTAATATGAATTTAGTATGGAGTTTACTGTGAGTATAAATGTTCATATACTCAGTATTATAAATGCCATAATAGCACTAGAGCAAGTTATGAGCACTTACAGTCGCACGGCTTACAGAATTACCCGGACTGGCACTCGACAGTCAACAATGAGCACCACTGCTGCACTAGTATAGGATCATTGTGTAACCATAAATTGCTTTTAACTTTTTTTATCATTGTTTTCAATGTTTACAATTGTAAAATTTGACCCTGAAAATGACTAATCCTACATTGTTATATACCTGTGAGGGTCTGGCAAATACCGCCCATCATGTTTGCATGTCAAACAAGCAATGTGAAGATAAATGCCTTAAAAATGTGTTACTGTGTATAGGGGGAGAGATAAATATGTTTGGCCTCTTAGGGGTTAATTAGCCAGGGGGGGGGGGGGGAGTGCTACCAGGGCTCGCCATGTATAAGTGGCAAATATACTGCTATAAGCTGTTCAAATGTGTCTTCTATTACTGCTGGCAGGTTGGACCTTTATGTGCGAGATGTTTACTAGGGAGTTTGTTCGTGGGCAGAGGACGTCAATCATGAAACCAAGGGCGGGTGTGAGGGGCTGGGGAATACTGCCTATCATGTTTACATTTTAAACAAGCAAAGTGAAGTTATGCCTTACAAATGTGTTGTTATGTATAGGGGGGAATGATGGTGAACATGCAAGCCATCTTAGGGGTTAAATCAACCATGTAGTAGTGGGGGCGCCCGAGTGAGCACGATGTTTGCGATGCTGTGCTTCATCTGGGTGGAGGCCAGAGAACATCCTACATAAAAACCCCTGTTCCTGCCAAGAAGTAGTTATATTGTGGACGTGGCCGGTGGGTTAGCACAAGCGATGGGTGCATACTGATTTTGGGCCAGCGCAGAGAAGTGCAGTGCTAGGTTGAGCACCAGAGCGCAAAACTTGGACTTGAACTGAATGTAACGGAGAGACTAAGCTACGTAAAGTAGCAGAGATTATGCCAGGCTGTGCTGTTCCTATCCAAGTGAGGACGGCACCATCTGGTTCACCTGTTTGCTAAGTGAAAGTTTCCAGTAAACACCTACGTTGTTTTTGTATGATCTATTCTCATCACATGACGGATCTTGTGTTACAAGTTTACCCCTTATAGGGTGTGTTCATATATACTTTGTGAACAACTGCAGTCTGTTCCAGCGGAGGAACAGGCATAGCTGGATACTGCCGTGCACCATCGGATCTGACAAGGATCCAGCTCATTTCTGGCATAAATTGCGGCTTTTGGCCAGAAAAAGATACTGCCTACAACACTTTTTGTCCACTTAAAAGCCTTCATATAGGCCGGAAATAGTTAATGGGGACACAGCGGCGCGCACCAGTATCTGGCTATGCCGCATACAGTTAACTTCAGCAGTCTGCTCCTCCACAGACTGCTAGAGTTCTCAATGTATATGTGAACCTAGCATTACACCCCTACTCTCCCCTGGGAGATATGTTTATATGTAGGTGTCATTGATAGCATTAATAGTTATTCTGTGCAGTATTATAGTAAGAACATCCTTTTGCCACTTATTACACATTTTTTCTCTATATGTGGCCTCTCCCAGACATGCTGCTTCTACTGTCGCATTCTCATTTTTCAGTCTCTTTTAATTTGATGTAATTAAGTATTTAATAAAGATTTTCTAATTTTGATGCATATTTTATGTAATTTGTCTCCTTTTCTATAGGTATATATGGTCTGTTATATATGGTCCATCACAGCGCCGATACACTGCTATCCTGCACGCCACTCTGTGTGGGAATCTGATCACACTACATGTACCTATCTACCTCCTGTACCTGCTCCTGATGAAGTGTGGGTGTACCACCGCACAGAAACGCGTAGAGCGGGGGTAGTGAGACATAGGGCTGTGTTACAGCGAGAGGTGTCCAGATTGGTTAATCAGCTGTGTCCACACGGATTCCTGCCGATCTGTTTAGACACACTCCAGTGCTATCCCTGTAGTGAGCTCCCCTATGGCAGTGATAGGATACTGGACAGTATACCTACCTTGTGATTGAGGAGGTGTGGATGTCCAGATTCCAGAGTAACACTCATGTGTACATTGACGGTGTTACTAAGCTTTAATAGGGTTCAGAGATATTACTTTCCTATACGCTATTAATAAATTTAGGGATAATAGGAGACACAAGTTTAATTTGTATATCTCTTCCCCGCACCTTGGGGATATACCCTAGCCTGACACATTTGAGTTTTGATGTAGAAAAGAAGATGGCTTCGGCAGCATTCCGCAATATCAAAAATACTTTAATCGTACCTCCAGACACAGATGGCAACGAACGTTTCGACTGTGTAACAGTCTTTGTCAAGCCTAATGACACAAAATCTGATAGGCATATATATACCCCCCTCATATAAAATACACACCCCGTTACATCATTAGTGCAGATCACTACACAATAGGATACACATGTTCATACTTTAACTCACAGCTAACGACATGTCCAACGAACTCGTGTAGTTCTCCTCGGCGTTCCCTTATCTGTAATGCGCAGTCGCGTCTCAACCCATCTAAAACCCGGAAGTATCATACGTCGCCATGGCGCCCGGAGGCGCACGTGTCTCTAGCCAATGAGCTGCAAGAGGGCCTCACTGACGTCACAGACTGCGCGTCAACCTCGTAACACTCACCCAAGAGCGCACATCCGTGCGTCGATGGCGTGGGTCACATGAGGTACGCAGCCAGTAACAACATCGCGCAGGTACCGGCGCCATGACAACGAAGACGCCACGATCCACGCTGCTTACTGTGGAGTAAATATGTGCTATCCGTATCCAAAATGAACTGGTTTGTGCAACATATAGACAACACAGATAATAGCCCGATTACAGAGGGACATCAAGCCGGACTGTACATATTCATGATCATAACAGGTATAGGGCAAAAACATATCATAGCAAGTACAGATAGCAATACAAACAGTGTATCCCATGTATACTTCACATATGGATCATCATCATAGCACTTTGACATATAAATTTGGGGACCAATCCCCCGGTGGATGCGCTACATATAGGTTAAAATCATAATGTCCCTATACTAAGAGGACAAAACAATGACACACATCAATCGATGGATGAGACATTGAACTCTAGATTCAAACCAAAGGGTTGAAGGGACCTAAGGGTATGGATCCATTTAAGTTCCTTTTTCCTCAGGATTCCCTTCCTGTCCCCACCCCTTCTCGAATATCCCACGCTATCAATAGCCCGAAATCTCAATTGATTGATAGAATGTTTGCAATCAATGAAGTGTTTGGCAACCGGTTTGTCGAGTGCACCTGTTCTTATTGTACTTTTATGTTTATTAATTCTTTCCCTCAATTCCATCGTAGTCTCCCCCACATAGATCAAGCTACATGGGCACTGTATCATGTAAACCACATCTGTGGACTTACATGTATAGTGACCCTTGATTTTGAACCGTTTACCACTATAGGGATGTGTAAAACCGTCGCCTTTCATGATGCCACCACAGTTGCAACAGGAAAGGCAAGGGAAATTACCATTCCTCATTGGTGCTAGTCTTTTCTGTCTTTCGATGTCCTTACCCCCTATATCCGCTTTCACCAATCTATCCCGTAGGTTGGGGCTCCGTTTGTATGCCATCATTGGGGGAACTGAAAATTCAGTGACTGTAGGCAATCCTTTCTGCAGGATCTGCCATTCCTGACGTAGGATGGTGGCTATATTGCCGCTATCACTCCCAAAGATGGATACAAATGGAATTCGGGGGGTCTCATGTTTCTGTGGTTTCTTTACCAAAGTGGAACAACGTTCCATAGATGTAATCCTATGCTTGGTACGGTTAATCAATTTGGTGGGATAACCTCTCTTACTAAACTTATCGCACATCTCATCAACTCTGAATTCAAAGAGGGTGTCATCTGATACGATGCGACGTACTCTAAGTAATTGACTCCACGGAAGGGAGCTTACCATATTCTGAGGGTGACTACTGTCATACATTAACAAGGTGTTCTTGTCTGTAGGTTTTTGGAAGAGATCAGTACAGATCCTTCCATTGAGCACCTGAACTCGGACGTCAAGGAACTGCAGCTCACGGGCAGAATGCATCACGGTGAACTGCAGGTCCCGGACCCCAGAGTTCAGGTGCGCATGGAACTCATCCAACTCGGGCACAGTCCCCGTCCAAATCAAGAAAATGTCGTCGATGTAGCGCCACCAGCACAGGACTCTCTCAAAAAATGTGGAGTGATACACCAGCCGATCCTCCACCTCCGCCATGAAGATGTTTGCGTAGGTGGGGGCCACATTGGACCCCATCGCCACACCCCGCTTTTGCTGGTAGAAGGTGTCCCCGAAGAGAAAATAATTCCTCCTCAGGACCACCTCCAGGAGGGCGAGGATCAGCCGGCGCGCCCCAGGAGTGATAGCGGCAATATAGCCACCATCCTACGTCAGGAATGGCAGATCCTGCAGAAAGGATTGCCTACAGTCACTGAATTTTCAGTTCCCCCAATGATGGCATACAAACGGAGCCCCAACCTACGGGATAGATTGGTGAAAGCGGATATAGGGGGTAAGGACATCGAAAGACAGAAAAGACTAGCACCAATGAGGAATGGTAATTTCCCTTGCCTTTCCTGTTGCAACTGTGGTGGCATCATGAAAGGCGACGGTTTTACACATCCCTATAGTGGTAAACGGTTCAAAATCAAGGGTCACTATACATGTAAGTCCACAGATGTGGTTTACATGATACAGTGCCCATGTAGCTTGATCTATGTGGGGGAGACTACGATGGAATTGAGGGAAAGAATTAATAAACATAAAAGTACAATAAGAACAGGTGCACTCGACAAACCGGTTGCCAAACACTTCATTGATTGCAAACATTCTATCAATCAATTGAGATTTCGGGCTATTGATAGCGTGGGATATTTGAGAAGGGGTGGGGACAGGAAGGGAATCCTGAGGAAAAAGGAACTTAAATGGATCCATACCCTTAGGTCCCTTCAACCCTTTGGTTTGAATCTAGAGTTCAATGTCTCATCCATCGATTGATGTGTGTCATTGTTTTGTCCTCTTAGTATAGGGACATTATGATTTTAACCTATATGTAGCGCATCCACCGGGGGATTGGTCCCCAAATTTATATGTCAAAGTGCTATGATGATGATCCATATGTGAAGTATACATGGGATACACTGTTTGTATTGCTATCTGTACTTGCTATGATATGTTTTTGCCCTATACCTGTTATGATCATGAATATGTACAGTCCGGCTTGATGTCCCTCTGTAATCGGGCTATTATCTGTGTTGTCTATATGTTGCACAAACCAGTTCATTTTGGATACGGATAGCACATATTTACTCCACAGTAAGCAGCGTGGATCGTGGCGTCTTCGTTGTCATGGCGCCGGTACCTGCGCGATGTTGTTACTGGCTGCGTACCTCATGTGACCCACGCCATCGACGCACGGATGTGCGCTCTTGGGTGAGTGTTACGAGGTTGACGCGCAGTCTGTGACGTCAGTGAGGCCCTCTGGCAGCTCATTGGCTAGAGACACGTGCGCCTCCGGGCGCCATGGCGACGTATGATACTTCCGGGTTTTAGATGGGTTGAGACGCGACTGCGCATTACAGATAAGGGAACGCCGAGGAGAACTACACGAGTTCGTTGGACATGTCGTTAGCTGTGAGTTAAAGTATGAACATGTGTATCCTATTGTGTAGTGATCTGCACTAATGATGTAACGGGGTGTGTATTTTATATGAGGGGGGTATATATATGCCTATCAGATTTTGTGTCATTAGGCTTGACAAAGACTGTTACACAGTCGAAACGTTCGTTGCCATCTGTGTCTGGAGGTACGATTAAAGTATTTTTGATATTGCGGAATGCTGCCGAAGCCATCTTCTTTTCTACACGTATACGATTTGGCCTGATGGATCAAGGGCCTACGGTTAGGCTGCTGCATTGACATAGACGCATTATCCTGAGACCGCACAGTGCTGCTTCTACACTACTATTTGTCTCTACATTTGATCCGAGAGGCGTGCACTGGGGAGTTGGACGCAGTGGTGATACACATCATGGAGGGTCCCCCAGGTCCAAGTAAGAATATGGATACCTCGCCAAGACACATGTATGTATATACTGATGAGGACATACAGCGACTTATCAATGTAGATGGATGTGATGTGACATTTTTAAGCTCCCCCTCTGTTGATATCCTGAAACGTAAAGTAGAGCAGGACCTCAAGAGATTGAATACTATGGAATTACATTTGATTACCTTAAGGGAATATTACAAGCAACAGAGGATACCTAGGGGACTTAGATCTAATCTTCGCCCCAATTTATTCCCGACGAATGGTGATTTTTGTAAAGCCTTTGAAGCTATCAACAATCAATATTCTTTTGAATTAATGTTATTAAACATAGACTTTTTGCAGAAAGAGGTTGACAACCTGAGGAAAACCACAGCCGAGTTGGAAGTCCAGATCCAGGACCTCATGAGTGCTGAGGATTTTACAGTATACAAAGACAAGACCACACAACATATTGCACGACATAAGTTGGAAGTGGAACACGTCAAGAGAGATAAGTGGCATAGAGACTTAGATGATTACCAGTCTGGCAAAATATACAACTGGCAGTCATCTCAGCCACAAAGGTTTAATAGGCGTAGACGGGGTAAACGCTTTGATCAAGGCAGATTTGGCTTCAGCACTGGGGAATCTGATTCCGCTGACGAATCAGGTGCGTCTAATTTTTTAGGCCCAAGCAGAAAAAGAGGGGAAGGCGATATAGAAGGGGTGGTAGGAAACACCACCGATCCAACAAGAACCCTTCCCCCAATATCGATAGAGGCCCCCACCCATATCCAGGGGAGAGTAACGAGACGCGGACAGCGGAAATGATGAACCTGGTCGTGAACATCTCTTCCTTCCAGCTTGACAAAGCACAAATTAGTGTGCTAAGCCGTGGCCTAACATTCTGCCCTACAACATCAAGGGACTGGTTCGAGTTTGAGCTCGACTTACAAAAGTTCTTTAGACGCTTGAGACTGAAGGCTTTTTTTTCAGTTAGAAATATTGATGTACCTATTAGTCAACTTGATGTTTCCACTGATACCTTAATGTGCAAAAACTTCGATTTACGCAATAAAAGTCACTTTACTCCACCGCAAAACAACCATGTGATTGAAACCTACATCAGCTTTGTCAGGAAACGGATCGAGCAATTGAGGGTGGAGGGAACCCACCAGTTCAAACACAACCTATCTCAAGATGAGAGGCGGGCTGTTCTTGAACTGGAACACAACAAGCAATTGACGATCAAGCCAGCTGACAAGGGGGGCGCCGTGGTCGTGATGGACACCTGTAAATATATTGACGAGATCAAAAGACAGGTAGGAGATATTAATGTCTATGAGATGTTGGGCAAGGATCCGAGGTGGGACATAGCAGATATCATAGGGGTGTTATTGGATGAGGCTCTTAGTCAAGGAGTCATTGACGATGAACTAAACAGCTTTCTGCGGGTGAGCCATCCGATCACCCCTGTGATATATGTATTACCAAAGATCCACAAGAGTCTTGTGGATCCCCCTGGCCGACCTATAGTGTCGGGCAGGGGTTCCATCTTTAATCCTGTATCCATCTTTTTGGACAAAGTGTTGCGGATCCACGCGACCACGGCTCCCTCCTATATCAGTGATACTGGCCATTTCTTGACAAAGCTGAATTCACTTGATTTGCCGGCGGAGTTTTTGCTTGTGAGTTTTGATGTTGTATCCCTGTATACATCCATTGATCACTCTTATGGTCTAAATGTCGTCGATGTGGCCCTGGCCGGCACAGGGCTCTCTCCTGGGGCGCGCCGGCTGATCCTCGCCCTCCTGGAGGTGGTCCTGAGGAGGAATTATTTTCTCTTCGGGGACACCTTCTACCAGCAAAAGCGGGGTGTGGCGATGGGGTCCAATGTGGCCCCCACCTACGCAAACATCTTCATGGCGGAGGTGGAGGATCGGCTGGTGTATCACTCCACATTTTTTGAGAGAGTCCTGTGCTGTTGGCGCTACATCGACGACATTTTCTTGATTTGGACGGGGACTGTGCCCGAGTTGGATGAGTTCCATGCGCACCTGAACTCTGGGGTCCGGGACCTGCAGTTCACCGTGATGCATTCTGCCCGTGAGCTGCAGTTCCTTGACGTCCGAGTTCAGGTGCTCAATGGAAGGATCTGTACTGATCTCTTCCAAAAACCTACAGACAAGAACACCTTGTTAATGTATGACAGTAGTCACCCTCAGAATATGGTAAGCTCCCTTCCGTGGAGTCAATTACTTAGAGTACGTCGCATCGTATCAGATGACACCCTCTTTGAATTCAGAGTTGATGAGATGTGCGATAAGTTTAGTAAGAGAGGTTATCCCACCAAATTGATTAACCGTACCAAGCATAGGATTACATCTATGGAACGTTGTTCCACTTTGGTAAAGAAACCACAGAAACATGAGACCCCCCGAATTCCATTTGTATCCATCTTTGGGAGTGATAGCGGCAATATAGCCACCATCCTACGTCAGGAATGGCAGATCCTGCAGAAAGGATTGCCTACAGTCACTGAATTTTCAGTTCCCCCAATGATGGCATACAAACGGAGCCCCAACCTACGGGATAGATTGGTGAAAGCGGATATAGGGGGTAAGGACATCGAAAGACAGAAAAGACTAGCACCAATGAGGAATGGTAATTTCCCTTGCCTTTCCTGTTGCAACTGTGGTGGCATCATGAAAGGCGACGGTTTTACACATCCCTATAGTGGTAAACGGTTCAAAATCAAGGGTCACTATACATGTAAGTCCACAGATGTGGTTTACATGATACAGTGCCCATGTAGCTTGATCTATGTGGGGGAGACTACGATGGAATTGAGGGAAAGAATTAATAAACATAAAAGTACAATAAGAACAGGTGCACTCGACAAACCGGTTGCCAAACACTTCATTGATTGCAAACATTCTATCAATCAATTGAGATTTCGGGCTATTGATAGCGTGGGATATTTGAGAAGGGGTGGGGACAGGAAGGGAATCCTGAGGAAAAAGGAACTTAAATGGATCCATACCCTTAGGTCCCTTCAACCCTTTGGTTTGAATCTAGAGTTCAATGTCTCATCCATCGATTGATGTGTGTCATTGTTTTGTCCTCTTAGTATAGGGACATTATGATTTTAACCTATATGTAGCGCATCCACCGGGGGATTGGTCCCCAAATTTATATGTCAAAGTGCTATGATGATGATCCATATGTGAAGTATACATGGGATACACTGTTTGTATTGCTATCTGTACTTGCTATGATATGTTTTTGCCCTATACCTGTTATGATCATGAATATGTACAGTCCGGCTTGATGTCCCTCTGTAATCGGGCTATTATCTGTGTTGTCTATATGTTGCACAAACCAGTTCATTTTGGATACGGATAGCACATATTTACTCCACAGTAAGCAGCGTGGATCGTGGCGTCTTCGTTGTCATGGCGCCGGTACCTGCGCGATGTTGTTACTGGCTGCGTACCTCATGTGACCCACGCCATCGACGCACGGATGTGCGCTCTTGGGTGAGTGTTACGAGGTTGACGCGCAGTCTGTGACGTCAGTGAGGCCCTCTGGCAGCTCATTGGCTAGAGACACGTGCGCCTCCGGGCGCCATGGCGACGTATGATACTTCCGGGTTTTAGATGGGTTGAGACGCGACTGCGCATTACAGATAAGGGAACGCCGAGGAGAACTACACGAGTTCGTTGGACATGTCGTTAGCTGTGAGTTAAAGTATGAACATGTGTATCCTATTGTGTAGTGATCTGCACTAATGATGTAACGGGGTGTGTATTTTATATGAGGGGGGTATATATATGCCTATCAGATTTTGTGTCATTAGGCTTGACAAAGACTGTTACACAGTCGAAACGTTCGTTGCCATCTGTGTCTGGAGGTACGATTAAAGTATTTTTGATATTGCGGAATGCTGCCGAAGCCATCTTCTTTTCTACACGTATACGATTTGGCCTGATGGATCAAGGGCCTACGGTTAGGCTGCTGCATTGACATAGACGCATTATCCTGAGACCGCACAGTGCTGCTTCTACACTACTATTTGTCTCTACATTTGAGTTTTGAGTCTTTGACTCCGTTTTTAATGAATAAAACAATAAAGTTTATTATTTTGTTTTAACGTTCCAATCAGGCAGTAATTTTCTAGTGTTTAATTTTAGGGACGTCTACACAGCTACAACCATTTACGATTATAGTATTGATCTGTTATTGTGTAGCTGGAGTATTACAGATTATTTACTTTTCCGGGAGTACAATACTGATGACATATTCTCCGGTCTGACGCCCAGGCCAGCACCCCCACGCTCAGCTGTTCGAAGAGGCTCCAGTGAGTACTGAGGCCTCCTCACAGCATACCAAGCCCAGGGCCATACATTGCACAGTGTTTGTGCTTGGTATTGCAGCCCATGCCCATTGGCCATGTGATTGATGAAAGTGACGTTACTGGCCTAGGAAGAGCCTGCAGAGCTCACTGGATCACCAAACGGCTGATTGAAAGGGGCGCTGGACCCCCACTGATCTGATATTTTATGACCTATCCTGAGAAAATAGCCATATAAGGGTTTGTCTTATGTGGGGCAAGTGGTATTTTTAATTGCACCATTCTAGAGTACATCAGCTGAATTGTACAAGTGGGGGCAACAGTGTGAAAAGACAATGCATTTCCACTTTTTAGGGGTTTGTTTTTACGGTGTTCACTGTATGATAAGGACATTTTAACTTTATTCTTTAAACCAGTACAATTATGGAAATACCAAATTTAAATCTTTTTTTGTTATGTTTGTGAGACAGTGACAGGTCTCACACACGGTAGAGGCAAGGAATGGGTGGATAGTGCGGTCCACACCCCTATTCCACCACAGGTGAGACCAGCTGGAAGTAATCAGGCTGGCATAAGGCACCTCCCAGGGTGTCAGAAAGAGGGGAGTGTGTTACCTGTGGACAGAGGCCTGGAGGCTCTGTGTGGTCCAAGCCAGGAGAGCTGAGAGACCACGATTCCCCAAGAGACACTGGACTGGAGACAGTGGGCGTACTGTGCTCTGTACAGCCAGGAGGCTGTGGGACATTGGCTGAGAAAGCCGCATGTGTTCACAGGGTGTGAACAGGGACTTAGGTGAGTCAGGGATCTGTTTGTTTAGTTAGAGCCCAGCCGGGCGAGTGTTTATTATTTTGTATTATTGTGTATGGTTATGCGGATGTGCCGCAATAAAGCACCGTGTTTGGATCTTAAACTTGGTGTCCTGAAGATAAGATATCTGTGAGAATGACCCCCGAAAGAGAGCTGATCCCCCTACATGTTTTACTACTAAAAAAAAGATTGCTTTTTGATACTAACTCATAACTTTTTTTTATTTTTTTTGCTGAGCTGTGTTAGGGCTCCCTATGGTCCCGATTTATAAATTTTAGGATACTGAGGACCTTTTGATTATTTTTTGTTCAACTTTTTGGAAGAGGTGAAGTGAACATAAAATGACGCTTCTAGCAGTAGGAATTTTTTACAGTGTTCATTGAGCGAATTAAATAATGGGATATTTTAATAGATTGGGTCATTGCAGGCAGTACCAATTATGTTTATCTCTTATACACTCCTGGAAAATGAAATAACATTTAGAAAACTTGCGATAAAGCTGCGATTAAAAAAGTATAAATGCTAGTGAAGCTTGGTCAATGATCACACAGCCAAGGCAGTGCACTCTTTATTTTGGGTTCTGCAGCACGGTATATGTTGAGGCATAGTCACACTAATACCGGGTGGCATCTCCCATTGCTTACATACATGCTGCCACTCTGGCATCTTAACGGTCATACAGATTCAGGATATCCTCCAGTGGTATCCCATTCCAAGTTCTTTTAACTCTGACCCAAGGTGGTTGTTGGCTTCTGTGCATGGGAGACCCGTAATGCCATCCAGTCCCAGACATTCACAATTGGGCAGAGAGATGGTCATCAAGCTGACCAGTGGAGCTGTAGGATACCATGAAGAGCACATTGTGTAGCACGTGAGTCAAAAAAGGCAGTAGGACTGGTTCCACAACATCCTGGAAATACTAAAGGCTGTTGTGTTTTCTTTTACATTTTAAATATTTTTTTTACATGTTATCTTTTGATTGCTTGTACTATTCAGTCCTGTACTACAGTGCATTATAATTCTGAGTCTATTACATTGTGACAGAGGCAGGATGCAATAGCATAAAGTACCTGGCTGCTATGCCAAATACTTACCACCTGTTTGTGGCTTGCCAATTGGAGGACAGAGGGTGTTCCCTTCCACTTTCTGTTTCTAACCACTCAGATGCTGCAGTCTGTTTTGACCGGAGCATTGAGGGGGTAATCAGCCTGGATCAGAGTACAATACACCTGGCACCTGCAAGTGATGGTGTAGGCTGACATACTATTAAGGCACTGAGTGTTTAAAGGCTATATAAACCTTTCGGGGCCATTTAATTTTTTTTTTATTGCATTGTACTCATTTTGAGCTAAAAATAATTTTTTTAAAAATATGAAGTTCTTTTTTGTGTACAGAGCTGACATACTGTAATAGCACCCTTTGGATTTTTTGTCAGACCAAGAGCTGACGGACTCCTTATCTCTGCTCTCTGACATTATAAACACTCATTATAGCTCAGTTCTTATCTTACTGAGTAGTTTAGAGATAAGGTTTATTAGATGACTGGCACAAAGTGAAAGTACCAGTCACACACCTAGAAAAACAGTTAACCCTTGGAGACAGAACAGCTCAATATTAAAAAAAAATACTTTTAGCCAAAAATGAGTAGCATGCAATCATAAAAGAAATAGCCTGCGAAGGTGCACATAGCCTTTAAGGGGTTATAAATGACAATCTCTATCTAACAAAGTTAGAACCAGCCTGGTACCTCCCATAGATTCAGAGATCTCCCTATTTACTACTCCAATTGTTCTGCCAGATTTCAGACTGGCAGCTCAAGAGCAAGCACTTTCCCAGGGCCTGTGTCCTTTCTTCTGTAGCTCTTGCTGTAACTGCCTCAGCTTCTAGAAGTGTTATCTGTGATGTTGCACTGGACTTTATGTGACATCTACTACATAATCTGTACTCAGGGAGGTATCACTATGTGTTATCTGTGGTGTTACATAGGACTGCTGGTGACATCAACTACATTATGTGTACTTAAAGATCTATCAGTATGTTACCTCGGGTGCTACATAACACTTCGGGTAACATGTGTTGTGGAAATTTTATTATGCGGACATTTTATCTTAGGATGTGTGTGTGTTTTTATAGATTGTCATCTGTCTCCCTGTGTCGGATTTAACCGAAGAACGCTCTAGCAGAGGGTACTTGGGTTGAATCGGGACCAGTGGTAAAACCGTCAGTATGAAAACCTTCTCATGGGCTTGGAGACGTGTTCTCAGTGTGTAGGGGGGCGTTTGCCGGTTTGTGAGCACTAAGTGCAATGCACTGGGCTTCTTCCCTTCAAATGTCTATACACTTTAGAGAAGTGAAGTCTGCATAACGAGAGATACATATTATACCTCTGCTGCGGCTTCGCTATCCATTTCTGGTTACATATCTGCTTTTAAGACATGCATATCTGCCTTGTCGGTATACTCGTACCGTATACTGACAATAGCCGTAGCAATATGAATCCAAGGTAAATGGGCGGCACTGTGCTTCGATAGGGGTCCAGGTGCACGGTCAATAGGTTAATTCCCCAGGTACTTGTAGTAAGAAGACCAGCACTCCGTAATTCCTGTTATCACCTGTACTTTGACAAAGACACAGAGTAGTGTCGAAACGCGCGTCACATATGGGTGACGAATAAAGAAAATTCTTTTCACTATTGGAATTACGGAGTGCTGGTCTTCTTACTACAAATAGCCGTAGCAATGTCTCGCAGATAATCTCAAACCTATAAGAACCAGTAGAATGATCTTCACTTGATACTGGTCACTTTGAGCAGTATTGAATGAGGTCCATGCTGACAGTGATGGGGGGTGGGCGGCCACCTGGCTGATCAGACAATAGACATGACTCATCCTTCCTTATACAGGGATGGGGTGTGTGCATTGTCTGTCCAGCCACGTTGATGCCCTCCCCTGTCCTTTGACAAGTACCTGAACTTTCTCATCTTCCTGTGTCATCACTTCCTGTATCCTTGTTACATGAAGTAAGTGGTCGGGTGACTGGCCAGCCCCTTTCTATTGTTACTGTGACTAAATAAAAGGTGAGCAGACTGTGGAGGAGGGGCAGTTGCTCAGCAGAACTTAACATGAAAACACCTTTGTCTGACTGAGAGATTTAACTGTCCTTACACAAAATCTGATGAGAGCGGATTTCCAATATTAATATTTCTACAACACATGTACTACATTATGTGTTATCTGTGGTGTTACATAGGACTGCTGGTAACATCTACTACATTATCTGTACTCTGAGAGTTATCATGGTGTTATCTGTGGTGTTACATGAGAGTGCATCTATCGAAGCATCCATGTTTGTGGTGGGTGTATGGGGCTGGAGGGGGCCCCACACCTCCTATACCGCTCAGGGCCCATAGTACCCTTAATCCACCCCTAATTACATGCAATTACAAAAGTATTCAGATCTAGGTGCTATAGAATATTTTACATGGCACAACCCCTTTAAGTACCAATCCTCAACCATGTAACAGTATGCCACTGAGTGATAATGGGTTTATGGTTTTAATTGGAGCATGCATGTAGTACTTTTAGTCCGTCTGCCTCTCAGCGTGCGCTGCCATGCTGCTGCCAGAACTCCGCCCCCGCCCCCATTATAGTCAATGGGAACGGAGCGGCAGTCCGGGGGCACACGAACTATAGGCAGGATGGATCCGACAGGCTGTTCATCCGCCGGAACAGCCTGCCGGAGTCCCCTGCCACTAGTGTGAAAGTACCCTTACCATGGAGAAATGACTGCAATCCCTTGTAGGAGAAACTCTTCAACTTATGGCAACAGCAAAAGCGACAAAAGTTTGTCATCTGGGGATCCACTAAACAGACTCCTAGAAACCCCAATGTTGCACGGAACCCTGACTGGGAAAAACTAGATTAGAGGTTCGATAGTTGCTAACTGTTTATTGGTAAAGTTGTGCTTTATTATTTCTTTTTGCGGTTTCTTGTGCCTCCTCTAATTGTCCTTAACATGCCTATGATTGCTTATCTCTTGCCAACTTTTAGCTTGGTTTTAATTTTCCACCTATCTGAGATTAAAATAGATGCCACAGCTATTTCTGTAATCATGTAACACACGCTTTTTGTTATACAGTAAATGGATGCAAAGAAAACATGCCAGAGCAAAAGGCAAAAAGCCAACTAGGTACAGGTTCAGATATGTCCGGATGTTTACTTAGCGAATGTAAGGGCCCACCAGAGCGTTTAGCTTGGGGGACACATGGGGGCAATGACCCCATATTTTATGACAAAATTATTAGGTAGTTTGTGTTCTCTACCCCCCTTTCTCCCCCTTTTTCTTCCCCTTCCCGCCTTATTTTTCAGGTGAATTTACCTCAAGAAGAAGATTCCTGTACAGCTGGTTTTGTTTATGTTTGATTTTCTGGATAGCAACTGAAGCCGAGCTGTTAATTGGTTGCTACCCTGTTGCTGGGGGAGATTTCCAGCTCTGTGATTTGTTCCTGCCTACAAGGCGGGAAATTTGTCCCCTTTATATTTCCAGGTTCGCCGCTACCTCAGGGCAGTCGTCGCGGATCTGGACAGCGCCGGACCAGGATGGAGGATTTGCTGCGCCAGCTGATCGTGAGAGCGGAGTCTGCCGGCGGAGAAGAGTGGCTGAAGACCTGCCTGCTGATGCCGCCGTCTCTACTGCCACCGCCATCGCCGCTGAGGACGACGTCGCCGCTGCCCCGGTTATCTGCTGAGGAAGTGAGGGAGCCAGAAGGAAGGGGACCTGTTCCGGAGCTGCAAGAAGAAGAGCCATTAGTCGCCCTGTGCCGGGAGGAGGAGTTGTCTGCGCTACCTCGCAAAAGAGCTCGCAAAACTAGGAGCGCTTATACTCCTCCCCCTCCGCAAGCAGGGCGCCGGCGCAGCAGCAGGGTCGATAGTACGGCCTCTGGTGGAGCCGTAGGTACTCTAAGAGCGGCGTGTCAAGAGGACAGAGCTTCGTTCCGCTTGGTGCGGCAAGTTCCAGCGCCAGCAGAGGGCAGCATCATCAGCATCCGACTTTCCCAGAGATGCGTCATCTGCAAGCGGCGAGTCCCAGAAGACGTCATCAGCTAGCGGCCAGTGGAAGTCTGCCAGCACAGGCTTGTGCTTCTCAAAGCTTCCTGCAAGAAGATTTAGGGCCCCCTGTTGAGAGGCTCCCACCTCCTGTGGTTGAGCTGTCTCCAGGCCCCTTAAGCAGATCCCCACAACAGTCAGCTGCAGCCTCTGGTCCAGTCCAGGAGGGACGTCCTGTTGGTGAGATCCTCAATGTTTTGTCTACGTCTGATTCAGCATTGGTAGCTGGTTTGGTTAAGCTGCTAGTGGATGTCACTGGCAGGCGAAAGGTTAATTCAGCTTCAGATGTCTGGAGCTCTAGTTCTGAGCAGGCTAGGTTGCCTGGGGTCGATTGTGCCAGTGTTTTACCCAATATTGAAAAAGGTGTTGGAGTGAAGGAGACTTGTTTTAAAGAAGCTCTAGCTTGTGAGGTTTCACCGCTGGGTTTTCATCTGAGTAGTAATGTTAAAGAGCGTGTGTGGCGGTTGGAGTATGTAGAATTAATGTAATTATTGCCGTCAGCAAAGGAGCAGGTTGTTAAAAAGGATGATAAAGTGGATGAAGAAAGGAAGCGTTTTCGCCCCAGGTCTTTTAATAACTGGCTGCAAGCCTTTTGTGTTTATTCAGCAGTTCTTGGGGAGAAGCATCCTGAGCTCTGTTCAGGTCTTTTTCAGCATCTGGATATAATTATAGAGGCATACCGGAATTTTGGCGGAATGGCGTGGTTCCAGTATGACGAAACATTCCGTCAAAAGCTAGCGGTACACCCGTCTCTCAAATGGGGGGTGAAGGATATTGGTCTGTGGGTGAATTTGATGTTGCCCCAGAAAGCAGCTCCAGTTAAGTCATCTAATCCTTCACAGACCAATATGAGAAAAGGTGTGTGTTTTGCCTTTAACGAGGCCACTTGTAAATGGTTAAATAACTGTCGTTTTAAGCATGAATGTTACTTTTGTGGAGGTACCCACCCCATGTCTCGCTGTTTCAAAAGGAACTCACAGTCCGTCCAGCAGCAACCGAATACCAGGGAGCTTGTTGCAAAAAGCATCGAGTCCAGTGAGGTTAGCAGAAATGCTACCGTGGCTCGTCCATTATCCAGATCGTCAGAAAGCTGAATTGCTTTTTAAAGGATTTCAGTACGGTTTTGAGGTGCCTCAGTTCCTGGGGGTTGGTTGCTGCTGGGTGGAGAATCTGAAATCAGTATCTCTACATAAAGAAGTGGTTAGGTATAAGTTGCAGAAAGAGCTTGAGTTGGATAGAATTGCTGGTCCGTTTTTAGAGCCTCCGTTTGAGAACTTTAGGCTTTCTCCTTTGGGCGTTGTGCCAAAGAAGGAGCCTGGTGATTTTAGAATTATCCATCACCTGTCGTATCCTGAAAAAAGCTCTTTAAACGACATGGTGGATAAGTCTAAGGTCTCAGTGGCATATGCTTTATTTGATAATGCATTGGAGTTGTTACGGTCTTTTGGTAGGGGAGCGCTATTAGCAAAGGCGGACATTAAGTCCGCTTTTCGTTTATTGCCAGTTTTGCCATCAGGTTTTAATTCATTAGGTTTTCATTTTGATGGTTATTTTTATTTTGATAAATGTCTCCCAATGGGGTTTTCATTGTCTTGCTATTATTTTGAGGCTTTTTCGTCGTTTATTCAGTGGGTTGTTGAGTTTGATGTTAGAAGGGGAGGGGTTTTACATTACCTAGATGATTTCTTGTTTATTGGTTTTCCTGATTCTAGCCTCTGTTCGGATTTGTTAGTTAGATTTTTAGACATTTGTTCTTGTTTCGGCATTCCTGTAGCAGCAGAAAAAACTGTTCCTCCTTGCGGATGTTTGGAATTTCTGGGGATAGTCATTGATGCTGAGAATATGGTTTTCAGGCTGCCGGTTGAGAAAATAGTCAAAATTAGGTCTTTATTAGTTTCATTGTTGGGTAAGAAAAAATGTAGTTTGAAGGAAATGCAATCCTTGTTAGGCTATCTGAATTTTGCTAGTAGAGTTATTCCCATAGGCAGGGTTTTTTGCAGACGTCTTTATTTCTCTACTAGGGGTTTAGTGTCTCCAACTTCTCATATTAGATTGACTAAATGTTTGAAAGAAGATATGTTAATTTGGCTTGAATTTTTACAGGACTTTAATGGTGCTGGTTGTTGGCAGGAAGAATTTGTTGAATCTGATGCTTTGGGCCTGTTTACGGACGCTGCTGGAAGCCGTGGCTATGGGGCATTCTGGAATGGTAAATGGTCTGCTGAGGAGTGGCCGTCATCATGGGTGCTCAATGGTCTGACAAATATTGTACTGTTGGAACTTTTTCCAGTGATTGTAGCAGTGGTGTTATGGGGTGGTTATTTTAAGAATAAAAGAATTTTGTTACATTCAGATAATAAAGGGGTTTGTTTTGCTATCAATACTCTTTCTTCAAAATGTGATGTAGTAGTTAAATTGTTGAGACATTTAGTTCTTTTTTGTATGCAGTATAATATATGGATAAAAGCGAGGTATGTGGTGGGTTCATCTAATGTTTTAGCCGATGCCTTATCTCGTTTTCAGTTTTTGAAGTTTCGGGATCTAGCTCCAGAAGCGGAGATGGAAGGGAGCCCGTGCCCTCATCATCTATGGGATTTGATATGGGACTAATATGTGATGCTATTAAACATTCTTTGGCCCCAAGAACATGGGCGGCGTATGCTGCTGCATGGCAGGACTGGTTGAACTTTGTTGATTCAGTTGAGGTCAGTGTTAAAGGGGATGATTTAAGTTGTGGTTTATTTTTTGTTGCTAGTTTGCTTAAGAGGAATTTGGCCCCCTCGTCGGTAGCTAGGATAGTGGCAGGAGTTTCGTTTTTTCAGAAATTGTATGGTAGTCGGCCGTTGTCATCTCACTTTCAGGTTAAACAGATGCTTAAAGGTTATAGGAGGGGCCTGCCGAACATAGATAGGAGGAGGCCAATTTCTATCCCATTGTTAGGAGCATTATGTAATACTCTGCCTAGGGTGTGCTTTGATAGTTTTGAGTCTGTACTTTTTCGCACTGCTTTCGTTTTAGCATTTTTTGCGGCCTTAAGGATCAGCGAGTTAGTTGCGGTCAGCCGTAGAGTTTGTTCTGGTTTGGACTTCTCGGATATTTCCCTGAAAGGTAATGTAGTTGAAATCTTTCTCAGGAGGTCAAAAACTGATCAATATGGGAGAGGTAGATTTATTAGATTAAATTCTTGGGAAGGTTCTGAGTTATGTCCGGTTGCGGTAGTAAGGTCTTGGCTGGAGGTTCGCTCAGCGTGTAGTGGTCCGTTTTTAGTGCATAAAGATTGCTTTCCGCTCACTAGATTCCAATTTAGCTCTGTATTAAAGAAATGTTTGTTTGTATTGAATCTTGGTTCTTGTAAAATTTCCTCCCATTCCTTCAGGATTGGCGCGGCTACTGAGGCGGCGCGGGTTGGGTTGGATGAGTCAATTATTAAGAGGATTGGGCGGTGGGACTCTCATCGGGTTAAGTTATATGTTAGGCCAGATTTAATTTTACCAGTCTGAATATTTTTCTATTTCCACAGGTAGTCACTTGGTGGTCTGGTTTGTGGGTCACTCCTTTATTTTCTGGGCTCAGAAGCGAGCTGAGAAGAGAATATATTCAGAGAATTTAACTTTTGATTCTGCTGACCTGCATGTTTTCTGGTGGGGTGTTAGAGGGTTGGGTTGGAAGAGAGTATTGTCAGAAGTCCATAAACTATTAGTTAAATGGCCTGTTCCCAATCTCCTTGTGCTTCACCTTGGTGGTAATGACATTGGGAGATTGAAAACTTGCGAATTATTATGGGTGATGAAGAGGGATTTGTCTTTATTGCGAAATATGCTTCCAAATACTACTTTAGTTTTTTCTGAAATAGTCCCTCGTTTAATATGGTCAGGTAAGGAAGGTATTTTTCTTGAAAAAATTCGCAAACGGGTCAATAGGGCATTGGAGAAATTTCTTCCTATAGTGGGCGGGTTTAGTTATAGACACATAGACCTAGAGGGCCTCGTTCCTGGGCTCTATAGATCGGACAATGTCCATCTTTCGGATGTAGGAATTGATGTATTTAATTTGGGTCTTCAAAATATAATTGAGAAATGGCTGAGGTGCTTTGGGGGGCCTCGCCTATGCTAGGCGTGGCTTGCTGGGGCTGATGCTGAGTGGATCTTGGTCTATATGGATGGTTTGAAATTGGTATTTATTGTTATGGTTGATGGTTTTAATTATTAATTTATTAAATTATTTATTGGTTTTAATTTTGGTTACCCTTAATAAAGCACTTCGGCCATTTCTATTCCACTAAGAATTATGTTGTCAGTGTTTTATTTATCTAATCACATATGGTTGAGAGGGAAGTGGGTCATTTGCCTCCATGTAAGGGCCCACCAGAGCGTTTAGCTTGGGGGACACATGGGGGCAATGACCCCATATTTTATGACAAAATTATTAGGTAGTTTGTGTTCTCTACCCCCCTTTCTCCCCCTTTTTCTTCCCCTTCCCGCCTTATTTTTCAGGTGAATTTACCTCAAGAAGAAGATTCCTGTACAGCTGGTTTTGTTTGTTTGATTTTCTGGATAGCAACTGAAGCCGAGCTGTTAATTGGTTGCTACCCTGTTGCTGGGGGAGATTTCCAGCTCTGTGATTTGTTCCTGCCTACAAGGCGGGAAATTTGTCCCCTTTATATTTCCAGGTTCGCCGCTACCTCAGGGCAGTCGTCGCGGATCTGGACAGCGCCCGCCCTCCCTCCCTTAAATTTTGCGCTACCTGTCGCTGTACTTTATTAGAGGGGCTGTGTCGCTCAGCTGATGCTGAGTGGATCTTGGTCTATATGGATGGTTTGAAATTGGTATTTATTGTTATGGTTGATGGTTTTAATTATTAATTTAATTTATTAAATTATTTATTGGTTTTAATTTTGGTTACCCTTTAATAAAGCACTTCGGCCATTTCTATTCCACTAAGAATTATGTTGTCAGTGTTTTATTTATCTAATCACATATGGTTGAGAGGGAAGTGGGTCATTTGCCTCCATGTTAACAACCCATCCAAGAATGTGAGGAGAACTGGTTGCCTCCACTTTCAGAGCTGCCTAGGGGGAAGTCAGTGGGGATCTCACTGCAAACTACGCTCTGGTACTTGCAGATATGTCATATTGGTGAGTTTTCCTGTCAGATTGCTCAGCCATGATGGCAGGATAGCATCATTACCATCTATTAAAGAGCAGTGTAGTATATATATACTCTGGACATGTATAAAGAATCAAGAGTTCTGGGGAAAGGTCAATGACAGAATAGAGCAATACCATCGATTTAAAGTTCCTAGCCAATTTGAGACATGTATACTGGGGGTGATGGATAAAATTGATGCCCCACGACATCAGGAAATTGCATCCAAACTCCTTTTCCAAGCTCGGAAATGTATTATTGGACATTGGGGAGGTAGTGTGGCTCCCACGGTCAGGGAATGGGAGAAGTTTACTAAAATCTCACTTGCTAGAGAGGAATTTCACCTGGCAAATATTAAGAAAAAACTAAGATTTGTTAGAATATGGCAGAAATGGCTAATATAGTTACTCCCCGGGAAACGACGAGTGTTGTTGGTTGGGGCCGAGGGGTGTAGGGGTGAGAGAGGGGCAAGAGGTGTGAGTTTTTCTTCTTTTTTTTTTTTTTTTCTTTCTTCCTCTCTTCAAGAGGGAGTAGACAATGAATATGGGAGGAGGGTGGGGAGGGTATATAATGCTATGTAATTAAAAGACTGTTATAACTTTTTTTGTATGATGTAAAAAACAATAAAGATTTAAATAAAAATAAATAAAAAAAGAGCAGTGTAGTAAAGTTTCCCCTTAGCAACCCTCTAATTTAGGCTTGCTAAGGAGAATCCACCTTGAGCATTCAGTAGATAGCGGATAACTGTATGAAGCTCAGCCTGCCTCTGATCTCCCAGCCTCTACCTCATTACCCCAGCCCTGCCCCTCCTAAGGGTCCTTAAACACACAAATTTTGTCTGCAATTTTTCTCTTACCACTAAATAAATGCAGGTGTTTTTTAAATTTTTTTATTTTGCAACCTGCAGTTTTTTGTGGTGGCTTTTGCAAACAGTGGGAGAGATTTATCAAACCGGTGTGAAGGAAAACTGGCTTCCTTGTCCACAGCAACCAATCAAAGAGCTGTGAAAAATACAAGGTGGAATCTAATTGGTTTCTATGGGCAACTAAATTAGTTTTCATTTACACTAGTTTTGATAAATCTTCCCCATTGTGTTTGACCATTAGACTTTTTGCCCTATAGAGAAGTAGATGTCAAAACACCTGAAAAAATGGCAGGAGCTAGAACATGTTGCTTTATCAAAAAAAAAAAAAAGCAGAAAGATAAAGAACGCCACTAAAATTAATAAAAATACCATTACCAAAAAATGTGTGTGTCCTGTGTTTCATATTTCAGAAGACCCTTCTCCGATGTGCTATGCCAGGCTTCAGCTGAGGGGAGCTGGTAAAGGCAAGCACAGAGGTGCGTGCTCCTCCCAATACAGCACTCACCATGGCCCCATTTGAAGGGTATGTTCACACAATGGATTTAGAAAATCCACCTACAAAATTCAGAGCAGAATCCACACATGTTTTTTAAGTACTTTTTTTTGTGCGTTTTTTTTTTTCAGTACAAAACTGTATTTTCAGTTTGAGGTTTGTGTGCAGATCTGCAGAAAACGCGCAAAAACCACATGGCCATGTATGGAGCATTTTTTTTATGCTTTCCATTTATTTCAATGGGAGATTCAGCACACATTCCACCCCAAGATAAGGCATGCTGTTTCTTTTTTCCAAATCAAGTGCTGTTGTAACACTTGAGTGAGCGCTGACTTCCCTTACTGCCTCCATCATTGCCTGCGTCCAGCTGCATTACATGTCAGGTAGAAGCAGGTGATCTGCTGCTGGTGTCTCTCCATGCACTGCTCCCGTCCTGGACTCTGTGCCTGCAGATGCTGTACATTCTGGAATCCGCTCCACAGTTTCCTTCCTCCCCTGGATACAGCATGCTTCCTAGCCTGTTTCTTGTAGCACATCGGTAAGGGGCAGTGCGCATCACTTCCTGTGATGTAAGGGTTTTGCACATGTGACCTGTGCAACCAATCCCAGCCATCCTGCACCTATATAAATGGTCCAGCCTCCTTCTCAGGTGCCTGAACGTCAAAGGTCCTTGTGTCCTGAAAAGCTTAGTGTTATCTTTGCTTGTGTTCCTGTATCCGTGCTTGTGTCTCTGGACTCCGCTACCTGTTTGATCCTTGCCGGCTTTGCCTAGGCTCTCCTGTTGCTGACCCGGATTGCCTGACCTGTACCTGTGCCGCCTGCCCTGATCCATTGCTTGTTTGATTTCACCTCTGACTCATCCTTCATTCCTGGTTATGACTCGGCCTGCTGACTAAAACTGTACCTCTGGTACCTTGCAGTGGTACACCCTGGTCTGCCTGGACAAGCTGCCTTGTGTGCCAATCCTCATCAAGAGGTAACAACCTGGTTTTCCCATCTGGAAAGTCTATCCCCACTGTGGTGAAACCACCCTCGCCATGGTGTTTTGGAGGGGGCTGTTTGCCAGCCTCCTGCCCCAGGATTATGGCCCATACTAACTTTGAAGGAGAAGACAGACCGGCCGCACAGCTTAAATCTGTGGAACTGTTTTGGGCAGGCAAGCCATGCTTGCGGCTGGCCAAATGTGACTTCCATGGAATTCGGGAACCCCTGCTCGGATCTGGGTGATTTTTGGATATGTTGTTCACCCAGATCAGAGCTATCCATGGATGTATACATTATGGGGATGTGTGGGGTTTTGAGGCGTTTTCTGTGTTTTGGGAAAAATGTGTGTTTTCTGTCTGTGAGTGATTAAGTTAGCCCATTACGTTTGGTAATTGTATTTTGTGGATTGCGTCTCTGACAATGCCAGTGTGTTAGTTAATTGCGTCACAGACAATGCTCATTGTATTTTGTTGATTGCGTTACAGACAGAGGGAAGGGGATTTTGTGTACAATTGCTGGGAAGGTTTGAATACTGTAAATGCATGTGATTGGCTGTTTTTTACAAAACCCTGTGGGTGGTAACCTTGTTGGAAGATGTGTATAAATCAATGCTTGTGTGTTCAAAAAGAGAGTTCCTGTTTTTATACCTTCATGAAGTCTTGGCTCATGTTTGGGGGATGGGATAACTACACTCTTGGGGATTGCTATATCACAATACTCCCCTGAGTATAAACTCTTGTAAGAGCTTGTTCCTGGTTCCTGTCTCTGCATTTAGGAGAGGTTCACCCACTGGAGCCTGGAGCCTTGTCGTAGGTCCAGGGTGGGTAGGAGACGGCGAGACCTCCACCAAGCTTCGGCGGTTCGTGGGGTCTGCAGTGCTGACGGTGTCAAGTGGAGTGCTTGGAGTCCTCTGGAAGCACTAGGAGCATCAATTGACGGAGGTACCCGGTTGGGGTGCTAGGCGTTCCGTTACATTGGTGGCAAGCAGTGGGATGGCGTCCTAGTGTGAGGAGAAGCAGCTCGGAGACACCGTTCGTGGATTTACAAAATTGAGGGCAACGCTAGTATCCGTACAGCGCCCCTGGCTACAGCAATATGGATGCCGTTGGTTCCTGCACAGCATTCCATGAGGAAGATCACCCGGATTACAGGGATGCCGAGCGGAAAGGCGTATGGCATCAGGCCCTGGAGGACATTCAGCATCGGAGGGGTGAGAGTCTTCCCAGTGAGGAGCAGAGATTACGAATGCTATTGGCGCTGCGACTACCTCTTCTGGGAGAGCAACCATTGACGGAGTGGGTGTCAGAGCTTGAGACACTGGTATGGCAGGAAACGTGGCTGGATGACGCTTACCAAGCACTATGGTGGGACACAGTACGACAGTCTCCATGGATGGAGGAGTACGCCAAGCCCGAAGGTGAGGAATATAATTGCCCTGGGTTATTGTGGGAGTCTTTTGAAGACATTGACTTTGGGAGCACAGAAGAATTTAGATTTTGGGACATTACTGACTACAGGGGGGACTTGCACAATTTACCTACAACTAGTGGGGTAAGGGCAGATCTGACCTTTCTGGTCCAAAGGGAGTGGGAGCTGGAGCAAGATTATCAACAGTTGTTTCGCTCCATTCAAGCCCAGCGCAAGATACAAGACAGTTAGATACCAGGCCCAGACCTGCAGCCCTACCCCTGGCAAGTCACAGCTGAGGTATCCCCTACTTCCTCACCAACTGTGGAGGTAGGGGACTTCATAAACTGGTACTGGAAGGAACCCTAGTCGGCAGGTGGAGATGGGACCGTAGTCACTCCACCAGCCCAACAGGGTGGCTGGGGAGGCGGCCCAGATCCCCAACTGCCACTGGGAGTCCAGGGGGAGGAGATGGTCGGTCCCTCACCCCTGCATCACCCCTGGTTCCTGTCTCTGCATTTAGGAGAGGTTCACCCACTGGAGCCTGGAGCCTTGTTGTAGGTCCAGGGTGGGTAGGAGACGGCGAGACCTCCACCAAGCTTCGGCGGTTCGTGGGGTCTGCA